>NC_067196.1:73838613-76617363 GCF_000699445.3 Schistosoma haematobium | reverse complement strand
TCTACGAACGAATTCTTTCTTTCTGTACTATGTCCTTATATGCAATCTTTCTTTTATATGTTACCACCACTGAATTAACTACTTTTATGAATCCGGTGTTCATCTTGTTGTGTTAATGAGGTATGGCAACTTGGACCGATGCACATATGTGCCTGGTCCTACGTTGTAGCTGACTGACGTAAATGGGGAAAATGAAAAATGTGGAGTCATGCATTGGTCAAGACTTGAAGAAATGTTAGAAAAAAATAAGACTGGGGCATCGGGACCGGCTTTTAGGTTTGTTACCTAGTTTATTGAACAGTAACCCGTATTTTCCTCTCTCTGATCTTAACTATTCCGTACGAACTAAGGTTTAAATCTAGTAATCTTATATAGAGTGGTGATACTATGTTTCAATTTGGTTATAATTCAGTATCATGAAGTGTTTTTTAATCTATGACAGTCCTAGGCAATATAGTAGGGCGAACTATTTTTATGTGTAACTTAGTTTGATGAATTTAACGAACCGCTAGATATTCGCTTATGCAGGTGTAATATTTCCAGCTGTCTTATAATTTTTCACAAATTGTAGTGTACTGAGAAAGTAGACTATTGCAACTAATTCTGGAATTTTTTCATTGATTAATGAGGGTTAAGCTGAATATTCGAGAATAAAGAATTATTTTCATATGAGAATGCATTATGAAGTTAATTTTAAACTTTTGCTATTACATGATTTATAGGATATTCACGTTTATCATATTGTTATGCATTCGATTAACTAAAAATTTACATATCTAATTAGAAACATTTCGGTTCGTTTTTGTGAAAAGTTGATGTTTCTAGTATTCTTGATTTTGATTGGATATTTCTATGGACTCGTAGTATCGATTCAACAGACATTTTTATAGTGTACTGGTCAAGATCAATAATAAACAAAAAAAGTGACAGAATCATATCTCTTCGCTGTTTGAAAAATCTGTTCTTCCGTCTCCTAAAGTGATCAATTGTCAGTTTCTTTGTTGACTAACTTTTAATTTCACTTAAATCTTTTCCACTTTTTCTAAGTATCATTAATTAATCGAAACTTATGTTAATTTAATTCGGTTATTTATTTGCTCTGAAGAGGTAGCTTACATTAAACCATGAAACGTAAGAAATAAGGAGTGTTGGTTTAAAGAACTGAACTTTGAACTTTTGAGTAATAGTCGGAAGTTCAATCTCTCTCTTAGCAGAATTCGTTTCTGCAACTGGATAATTTGATTGAAATCTTAATACGAATTGACACTTGGTTACTTAATTGCGTAAAGAACATTATTTGAGTTTACAAAACCTATTAATTTAAAAGAAGAAAGAAAAAGAACTTAGTTTTCTTTCGGTTGTTCGTAGGGACTATTCAAATTTCGAGATACTTTTCGTTACAGACTGACTTCAGCCGAATAACTTGGTGATAGTGCTTAGTTATGACTCCTACGGCGACGGAACTTAGTACATTTAGTGAGTATCATTAGCAAGGTTAGACCTGTTAATTTCAAGTAAATTCGGAATTGAATAGAATTTTTGTAATAAAGTGATGATGTATTTTTGTTATCCTTGGGTAAAAATTGGAATTTCTGACATTTCATAACTTAGTGTAAGCTACTTTTTTCAGCATAAATAACTAACTCGGTCAAGTCAATACAAGTCCAAATAGTATAGAAGGACAGGCAAGTATTTAATTCATTCAAACTTCAAATAGGTCTGTTTATGTCAATATCATGTTATTTTTAATCAATTTGATTCTATGTGAGACAAATTTAGGTTAATTAAAGGTACATTCTAAAGCGATATCACGATCACTACGAAACCACTTAATAAGTTCGATCTCGTTAGAAGTCATGAGTCATTACTTTCAAATAGTTTTCAATTTCGACTTAAATAGCTACTTAATTATCTCTAGTTTTCACAGGATCTCCAACACAATCTCAACTCATTTTTTAATCTATATAATCTGATTCATTTTTTAATTGATTTAGCGTACTACTACTGATTTGTATCAATAGATAAATCATATAAAATTAATGCAATCATCACTAATATACAAGTAAAAGTGTATGAAAAAAAAAGAAATAATTTACTTTTGTAAAATATGTTTTCCTTATGATAAAATTATCTATTTTCTTTTTCTATTAATAAATGTGATACTTTAATAATGAATTGTTTCCATGTGCTGACGACGTCATTTTTTTTTTCATTTTTCATTTTCATAAAATCATACCCACTTACATTTTTATATTGAAAAAAATGTTTAAATAACATTTCAAGTTATATTATCAACCAATGAATTATTCATTCATAACATAAATATTGAATCCTCAAAAGTTGGCATATTTCATGTCTGTCTGTTGAACGAGAAAGAATGAAAAAAAGACATTATTTTTACAGAAAATTAAACATTGAGAATATAGTTTGAATAAAGTAAACAAAATCAGTGTATGAGACAGTATTAACATTTAAAATTTACAGAATCGACACATTTTTCTACCGCTAGGATTTCCATTTCAAACCGTCACGCAATCATATATATATATATATATATATATATATCAGTCAGCTACAACCAGGCACATATATGCATCAGTCCAAGTTGCCATACCTCATTAACACAACAAGATGAACACCGGATTCATAAAAGTAGTTAATTCAGTGGTGGTAACATATAAAAGAAAGATTGCATATAAGGACATAGTACAGGAAGAAAGAATTCGTTCGTAGAAAGAAAGATATGAGGCAAATTTAATCTCATAGTTTAAGCGAAGACAAAGGGTGTATACGCCGACGCCATTGTGATCGATTCTCAGCCATGTCACCCAGAGTCTACAACCATTGGTTACGATAATCACGCGGACCTCAACCAAGTAGTCTGCATCTCAACATGACTCAGACCAGAAGTTATTGACTTCAAGGACTAATGCCACGTTTTGGTTTGGCCGCCCCTAACTTTCTTCCAACAATCCCCAACACTAGTCAGCATTGTGTGTCATGGTAATCGGTGTTTAGGCGTACTCAACACGTGACCCAATCATCTCAGTCGGTGAAGATTCACAACCTCATCAACTGATTAATCATCATTCCTTAATACCCTAGGTCGAACCTCACTATTACCTACCCGGTGATCCCAGCAGATGCGAGCAATATTTCTAAGGCATCTGTGGTCAAATACTAGTAATTTACGCGTATCTTCTACTCTTAATGGCCATGTATCGCTGCCGTAAATTAAAACAGAACGGACTGCCGCGCAGTGTACTCGTTCTTTTATTGATAGACGGATATCTCGCCCTCGCCATAGGTGACGTAAGGTGGCAAAAGCAAAACGAGCTTTTCGAATCCGTGCTGAGATTTCGTCAGACACCAACCCATTATATATATATATATATCGTTACCTTATGAAAAAGTTTGCATCTGTATTGACACGATACAGTACACTAATCAGTAGCATTATTCAGTTTGCTCGAGATGTATAAAGCATGTCCTAACCACCTTAGTCGATAATGGATCACCAACCATATACCTAACTTTATCATTACTGAATTATCGGTTTCACTATATACAAGCACTTCTCCACAAATAAATACTTGCAAGTTACACTACCGTATTCTGGAAAATAAAAGAAACAAAGCGTGAATCAAATACTTGGTACGCTAACAGAAAACAATGCACTTATAGTTATCAACACTTACCAACAACTACTAACAAACCATTTGTTACCTCTTTAGTTTTAAAAGATAGTGTACCAAAAAGATTCAGATTAATAAATTATGAATTTTTGCACCGTCGATTAGTGATAAAAAATACCGCAAACAAGTGCTGAACTGTCAGTTGACGTTAACGAAATTGTTGAACCGTTCATTAATGTTTGGGTGACATTGTTAGGAACGAACGTCCTCTGGAGAAGCTTTGTGTACTGAGGAATAATAAACAATTGCTTCAACACAATATTGACTCAATAGTCCATTAATTTTTCTAAACGGTGGAACTTGTAAATAATAAAGTCAACTAAATGAAAAGTTAAACAGATTACTTACTTACGCCTGTTACTCCCAATGGAGCATAGGCCGCTGACCAGCATTCTCCAACCCACTCTGTCCTGGGCCTTCTTTTCTAGTTCCATCCAATTCTTGTTCATTTTTCTCATGTCTATCTCCATTTCTCGGCGTAATGTGTTCTTTGGTCTTCCTCTTTTCCTTTCGCCTTGAGGATTCCATGTGAGGGCTTGTCTTGTGACGCAGTTGGGTGCTTTCCTCAATGTGTGTCCTATCCACTTCCAGCGCTTCTTCCTGATTTCTTCCTCCGCTGGGATCTGATTTGTTATCTCCCACAGTACGTTGTTGCTAATAGTGTCCGGCCAATGGATCTGAAGTATTTTGCGTAGACAACTGTTGATAAACACCTGTATTTTCTGGATGATGGCTTTCGTAGTTCTCCAGGTTTCTGCCCCATACAGTAGAACTGTCTTGACATTTGTATCGAAAATCCTGACCTTGGTGTTGGTTGACAGTTGCTTTGAGTTCCAGATGTCCTTCAGTTGTAAATATGCTGCTCTTGCTTTGCCGATCCGCGCCTTCACATCTGCATCAGATCCACCCTGTCCATCAATGATGCTGCCCAAATACGTAAAGGTTTTTACATCTTCCAAATCGTCTCCGTCAATTGTGATTGGATTGGTGCATTCTGTGTTGTATCGGAGAATTCTGCTTTTCCCTTTGTGTATATTGAGACCTACTGCTGCTACACTGGTCGTCTTCTCCTGCATTTGTTGTTGCGTTTGGGATAGAAGGGCCAGATCGTCTGCGAAATCTAGATCATTCAACTGCATCTTAGATGTCCATTGTATCCCGCGCTTTCCTTCGGACGTTGACGTCTTCATGATCCAGTCGATCACCAGGAGAAAGAGAAAGGGTGAGAGTAAGCAACCTTGCCTAACACCGGTCTTCACTTTGAACGACTTTGTCAACTGTCCTCTATGCACGATTTTGCAGTGTAATCCATCATATGAGTTCTGTATGATATTGACTATCTTCTGAGGCACGCCGTGGTGTCGAAGAAGCTTCCATAGTGTTGTTCTGTCCACGCTATCAAATGCCTTTTCGTAGTCGATGAAGTTGATGTAGAGTGATGAATTCCATTCAATTGATTGTTCCACAATGATCCGTAGAGTTGCGATTTGGTCTGTACACGATCTATCCTTACGGAATCCTGCCTGTTGGTCACGAAGTTGTGCGTCTACGCAGTCCTTCATCCTGTTTAACAATACCCTGTTGAAGACTTTTCCCGGTATTGAGAGAAGAGTGATGCCCCTGTAGTTATCACACTTGCTGAGATCGCCCACAAATACCCACAAATAATAACAGTGTAATGGTTAACGTTGATTGGATGGATTATTCAGTACACAGTAAACCGGAGAACCATTTACCTACTTATATTCGGTAATTTTGATGTTTGGTTATATTTCCTTGAAAGAGCTTGGACCAGATTGCCAAGCAAAACGTCGGATTTACTTCAAACTTATTCGTTGAGATTTTACGAATACACTCTTCCTCTCACATCAACTCAGCACCCAAATACTGTGAAACTATTCGATCGAATTTAAACGAAAGTTCTTATTTAATAGTGCAGTGGTATGTTGTGATTTGAGTGAAACATTGATTAGAAAACCTCTGGATTCTGACCTACTGACTGACTAGCACTTTGCTCTTTATAGGATCTAAAGGTTTTGGATACTCACTAAAGTGCTAAATTAATCCAGTACTTCAATTCTCAAAGCTTCTCTAGTCGATATCAACCCATACTGTGAACGGTCGTCCAAACTATGAGGAAAACCCTACGCGAGTCTACCAACAAATTTAAACATATATCGGTAATCCTTTTTGTCAGTTGATTTCTAATGACTTAAATACTCCAACTATCAAGTAATGCAGTTTCACACTCATATGTTTTATATATTATTAATAATGGAAAATATTTCATATTGTTCCCTTGTACCTGGTTGATACGATTTCTCGGTAGTGGACTGAGTCCAGCTAATTGACTATTGAAAATCACTTTACAAGATACTGATTTTCAAGAAATGGGAAGTTTTGTATTTCTGTAATGATTCACTACTACTACGGCTTCATAATTTCTTAAAGATGAAAGTTTTAACAAAGCTTTTGGGCGTATTGCTAAAATCAAATTTGATGGAGTGTAGGAGGAGTTGCAAAAATATTTTTTCTTTCTCATATAGAATAAATAACAAAACAAGCGTCAGTGTTTTGATTGGAAGGATTTTAAATGAAAGTTATGACTCAATTCTTCCTCCAAATATTTTTTTGGTGTTTCCTTTATTTTCAACATTGATTTGTCACCAACTAATTATGCTATAATATGAAATACTTTTAGTGTAACGGAAATCTTAAATTTATTGATTTACTACAGTTGAAGCCCTGGTGAATTCAACTTATTCCTTTTGATTTATGGAAGTCATCTTCCGGTTAGCTAATTATTCGTATAGTGTTTAATTTGACTAAGTTAGATTTCTCACTGCTATCAGCTTTATCGTTCTGACTTCTTTGCTTTCAGTCTCGTTTATTATCATCTGGGATGATGTAAAGTAGGACAATGTGAACCGATTTAAATTGTTACTATGTTCTTAGCCCGCTTTTTGTGCTTAAATGAATACAGTTTGTTGTAATGTGTTTTGTCGAAAAATCTTCTTCAGTAAACAGTAATATCATATTGAGTCAGTAAATCCAAACTCTTCTTTCACAGACATGCCGTTATACTACTTAGTAGTCCAAAGCATTCAAGTATGGTTTTTTAGGATACCAATCTCTCTCTAACTATTGACCTAAAGATCTAAGAAACAAAAAATCATCAAAGTCGTGTTATTTTGGTAGACAATGACTAAAATAGATTCACACGACTTTTTCCCGTTCAGAATCCCGGTATTCACATGCTCCAACAGTTGACAGTTCGAGTTTTCCAACTTACCTTGTTCAAACCTATATTTATCAACTTTGGACAGTAGACATTGGTTTTGACCCTCTCACTTTTGTGAAACATCTCTGTTAAGGATGTAAATAGGACTCATTTGGTCATGACTTTAAATATATGATCATATTAAAGGATTTTGAAAGGAAAAGCTGCCTCTTTCTACGCTGAAAACTATCCTTCTTAGTAGTTGGAATACGAAAAACTGACAGTGATAAGTAAATATTAGAAGTTAGTCGTATTAGCTTCTTCTACATATTTTTCTCTCTTTCGGCTTTTCTTAGTGTTTCTTTACTCACTTAGTAAAAGTTTTTATTGAAATTTATCATATGACGTCAATGGCTGTCTACAAATGTAGGATGTTACATTTAAAGATATGATAATTGAATTTTTCACTTCACGCATCGATCAACTAGAATAATTCCATTACACCATAATAAAACAAAAGGTTAAGTATATAATTTATTTGTATACTGCTTTTTTAAAATATAATCTATTTTTTGTTCATAACCTTATTATAAAGTACTTACAATTAGTATAAATCGTTTAGGAAATACCTATTGTTAAAGTCGTCGAAGTGATATATGTATATACGAATAAGTTAAGAAGATTGACCTCAGTCAATAGACGACTCAAAGTCGTTTGAAATAACCCACATACCTTTCAGTCTCTTATCGTAAACAGTTTGCTACTTGTCAGTTATTTTCACCTGCTTAACATATACTTCTTTTTGTTCATAGAATGCATCTATTTTTTCCTGTTAAAGTGACAACTTTTATTTTTAAATTCACTTGGTATTGTTTACTTGAATCTTCCCATTGATGTTTAGAACTGCAATTGATTAGTCTCTTATCGGCATATGTGCATACTGTGCGTATTACCTCGATATTGCATTAATTCGCAAGCATTATAAGCAAAGATAGATAGTGGCTAGCAGTGGAATCCAAGACTAGCGTTTCGTCCCACTGTACAAGCAAATGGCTATCAGGACCCAGTATCAAAGTGGATAACGCGACGGCGTTTGAAGCGAACGGTACAGGGTTTCGAGTCCCAGAGTGAACATCAACTCTGAGATGCAGGTACATCCAGCTGACTAGTCTCAAATAGGAGGAAATGCGTGTCCTGGATTTCACTACTAGCCACCATCCATCTTTGTTTATAATTTTTATTTTTGGTTGATATTGAATAAAGAAAATTTAGAAAAAAAAGAATTTGGTGAATGATAAATTATGTAACTGTTGCTCTGTTTGTAGATAAATGAATAGATGAACAATTTAAAATATATCTCAAATTTCGGTTTAATTAACTATTTTTCTCTACATATAAGTAAATTTCCTTTCTAGTGAATAAAATATAAAATATGACACATGAACTTATTACTATGATGGAAAATTGACATTTATGTAGTACTATATAATATTACTGTATTTCTATACAATTAGTCATTTTTATTTTGTAGCCAAACAATTGTTAATTACGTAGAATTAATTTTGATTTTTCTTTCAAAGAAAAGACAATTATCATTCTTCTAGTAATCATAAATATCAGTGGTGTATGAAATTATTCAATAAATAATCACCTGTCAATCAAACTATGTTGTGTATGTTGGAAAATTGCACATCTTTGCTTAAACATACATCTGTGGGTGTATATATATGAATATATGGGCTACCTGTTCCTGCCATCTGGATATTTCAACAAGTTATCTGTTTTTTGTTTGTTTTATCACATCATCATTTCTATCAATCGCATAACGTATTCAGGTGTGTTTATGAAAAGTTTACGACCTTTCGCTGTGCAAGTTACAAAAAATCCCGGTCAGAGATATCGTGGTTGCTGGCAATATGTGTCGAAAAGAATTTACATTATTCAAATGTCGATTCCTAAACTTTAACTGGCAACCACCCAATATTTATCGTCTGGAGTGTCAAACAATTATTTATTCTGATGTATAACGTTTGCATCGATCATTATCTATCCTGTCAAGACATTCTTATCTGTCCACACTTGCACCTATATAAGAAAAAAATTAAAGGGAAGCTTTGTACATTCGAATCAGGTCATAGCCGTGTTGTCAGGTGTGGATTACCAGGTTGAATTCTGCGCGATCATCATAACCAGTGGTTTGATACGTTGGGCAACATAATTGAGAATCGGTCTTAACAGTGCAGATGTACCCACTCTTCCCTTAGTTTTTGAGTTCCGAAATTATTTTTTACTTCGTTATTCCATGAATTCGTGCTTTTCTCAAATAATTTCGTCTGTCTAATCTTTTCTACTACCACTGATACTATTAAAAATGCGACTACTCCTGGCATTTGACTCGCTAATTTCATCTTGCTCTTGTGATATGGTGTGGCTAATTGGGCCGACGCATCAGGTTCTACATTGCGCATGCCTGTTATCGATTGCTGAATTCAACCGCTTTGGGAGATACCGATTTGGTAGTTGAGGTGTATGCAATGATCGTTATCAATCTCTAGAAGGGTTGAGTGAAATCTGAGAATATATTATATGATTGTTGATTGTTATCTCATTGTATCCTATTTCCAAACTATAGAGAAATTAGACTTTGATATGTACCATTCAATTCATTTATTTACTGCAGAGTAATTATTTTACAAATCAGGGCTTCCTCTTTAATACTGCTAATTATTGAACACCCAAATGAATGCACTATTTTGCTTGGTGGATATACTACATAGGTATTATGATTGATATTATAATTATTATCCATATCACAATATTGATCATTGACTAACTATGTATTCATCGATTCATACTCAAAGCATGTTTATTATATTCACTTAGTTTTACCAAACTACTATTGCTGATGGAATAAAGTTTCACATAGTGGAGTTTAATTTCATGTGTGTTTTATAAATCGATGTATAGTATGGATACATCTTTACCATGCATCTGTTTTCTATAAGTTTTGATCACATTATCCTTTGTTTATTGATTTCCTTTTTTTGTACACT
Organism: Schistosoma haematobium; assembly: GCF_000699445.3. Taxonomy (NCBI): domain Eukaryota; kingdom Metazoa; phylum Platyhelminthes; class Trematoda; order Strigeidida; family Schistosomatidae; genus Schistosoma; species Schistosoma haematobium. The sequence continues at coordinate 76,607,395 of NC_067196.1, read as the reverse complement.
TATACCTTGTTTCTCCTTGCCTGTGTAGTTGTATTTTTTGTATAACAGTTTCTTTTAATAATCTCTTCAATCTGCCTGGCGTATCTATTTGTAATAAACGTCCTTCTAAAAGATGTTTGTGGGAATTAAAAAAATATTCTAATATCTTTTTCATTATCAATTTTGTTTTTGTACTTTCTATCATCCAAACTTTTCCTTTTCTTGCCTTTTTATACTCTTTTCTAGGATCAGAAAGGACAATTATACCAGATTGGAATTAATAGAGATGGATTAATTATTCATCAAGAATTTGTTGAGTCTTTATCAACACGTTTCAGTTGGTTAGTTTAACTTTGAATAATAATATTTATTATTATTATTGTTATTATGAGTGATATTTTCGATTGTGTGTAGTAGAATTGTGGTGCAGAGCTATTAGTATTTGTCGACAAACAATTCTCAACCATATAAAGCATTGTGTTCAGCTTTGTTTTATACTTGTACAGGTGAATTCAATAAAAAATAGACGGTATCAAGATATAATCTAGTAACGATTTTAAAGGGTATGTACTGACAGAGGCTATGTATGTCAACAAACTTATCTATACGATAATTTCTGTGATCTCCGAACAAAAGTCATCATTCTTTTGTGTCGTATTCCCCTTTTTGAAGTGTAGTTCTTTTGTTCAAATTTTCATTTTTCTTAAATGTTATTTCTCAAACAACCTATGCCTCTTATCTGGTGGATTTTTCGTTATTGTGTTGGTGTACATTCAAGCTGCAGCCAACATTGATAATTAAGTCGAATTCGAACAGAGTGACATAAGTAATTGAAATGACATCTGAGTTTTCCCTTATTTTCATCTATAAACTTGAACACAGATAGCATGTTGTATTTCTCACCGTTTTGTTTCCGTTATCGTTGATTTATTGATTTATTTATTTAAACACATAAATATTGGTACAAGGAGTACCAGATACATATGCGCCACACAATAATAATGAGAATGTGAAGAGATTAAGTATGTAAGATGCGTATAAGAAAAAGTTCAACAATAACGAGGAGAAGTTAGTGTGTGATAGTAAAATTATAATTATCAGAGAAGCAGTTCAGCTAGCAAAGATACAACCGGGAAGAATTCTTTCAGTTAAAGAAGTTATGTCCACTTTTTATAAAGAAGTAGAATAAAGTTACAGCAAGATCGCCACTAGCTTCTATTCTGAGCCATATCTGATAATGTCTCTAGCCACTGTGTTGCACCATCTCTAGGACCCCAACCATGGAGTGATGAAGGATCAACAGAAGCCAATCCTGTACAGCTTTCTTTCATACCATGAAACCGTGTCATACACAGACCATCTCTTTGCTTTTTCTAACCAGTTCCAGCGTCGGCAAATAATGCACGACGTGGAATTCTCCTGGACGACATCCACCACTCACGCCACCACCAGCACTTGTGCATCCACCCAGAGGGTGAAAATATGAACAATACATCCTAGACCGGAACGAAAGCCAACCTACTTCTCGTGAGTCACTCTTTCTCGGGTTTTGAACAATCTACGAAGTACGACGGAAGCCAGTAGTTTGGATGCAATCGGAAGTAGACTTATCCCCCGTTAGTTGTTACAGGAACGACGTGAACCCTTTTTAAAGATAGGGACAACTATCGACTCATTCCATGACGTTGGTACGCTCTCTAGTTCCCAGACCCTTGTAAACAACACAGTCAGTTCCTTAGCCAGAAAGTCACCACCATCTTTAAAAAGAGCCGTAGGTAAGTCATCTGGGACCGGTGATTTGTAGCACTTCAAGAGTTGGAGTTCCTTGAGGACTTCCGCCTCATTTGGTGGATCAGTCGTCACCGGCCATGGAGGGCAGGACAGTCTGACCGATGTTGCCGGAGCAGCAGGCCAGTTGAACTGCCCTTCGAAAAATTCTGCCCATCGTCCAAGACGTCGATGGATGTTGGTGACTGGCATCCCATCATCCTCACAGATTGTTTCGCTCACACCAGACTTCTTGCTGCCAGTGGCTCGGATGCGTTGAAAGAGCTTCTGGCAGTTACCAGATGCAGCTTCTACCTCAAACTCATTGGCATGCTCCGACCACCATGCTTCTCGGTCCTGATGCAAGCTTTTCCCAATTTCATTACGTATATATATATATATATATATATATATATATATATATATATATATATATATCCGCTCCCTTGTTTTCCCTTATGATAGCTCCGCTCTGTAATCGCGTGATTACTAGCAACTTGAAACAAACGATTTTCATATGATGTATATGCCTGTTTGTCTAGTAGAAAATGAGAATTTATTCATTTTATAGCTAATTGATCTTTTTATATTTATGGTAATATCTGACTTCAAACAATCCATGATATTGCACAGCCTTTCATCCATTGCCAGTTGTGGATAGACATCTTACACCACACACGATCGAACTGTACTGATCATGTCTTCTCACTAGAACTAGATGCATGTTATACTCTCACATACCATTGTTTGGATATTGTCACTGTGACTTGTTTGCATTCATACGCAAAATAATTGTGTTATGCACTTTTGATGTCCTTTGAATAACAACATTTCCAGTTATATATACGTTTGTACAATTACATAGCAATGTTATTAATTTTGTTAAACGTGACCTTATTATGACGTTCTTACTACAATGTTGTTAAAAGGGCCTTTGATAAATTGCGATCTAACTGCCAAATGATGTGATTATCTTTATTATTATTGGTGTTTTTGTAAAATGTGATGAATTCGGACACTGATTCATCATTTATAATTTAGTATGGATTCATGGTTGATGTGTGTTATCGAGTTTATTTCGGATTTTGGCTTTTTAATTCGGCTGTTACTTGTTAAACTGACCTGGCTAATTAATATACAGATATCAATTATGAACACCGATATTGGTTATTGTTCGAAAACCCCAGTACACCTTACAGTACCTATGTACTACGTCATTTTTATCCTCAGTGGTCCTAGCACCATGATTGCACCATACGTACTTGAAAATAATCAACAAACATCTATAGTTTGTTTCACTTCAGTTCTGTGCTGCTTACCCATCATGACTTGATAGAAGTCTTTTGAATAACTTTGAAAGAGTAAATTAATCAATTTTAATGTTATTTTCCTCTATCCCGTGATAAAATATTGAAATTGAACATAGGATATATATTCACTGATTTTTACTTTACCAGTAAAAGTGGAATTTGGAATCAAAATCGTATAAATTTGATTAATAACTTTGACGATAATTCGACTATCAGTTGCTTGTATTCAATTGCATGTTGTTGAAACCATGAGTTTGTGCGTGTATGTATTGCTAACACCTCTGTTTGATCTGTATGTGTAAAACCCCCTATTCATTGAAGAATGATTCAACGTTCTCTTTAAGAGCAATTTCTCGTCTTATTACCAAGATAGATTATTTCCTTAAAAACTACAAAACTACGTTATATTTCTTATTCAATACTTCTTTTGCATTGTTATTCATATCCGTATATACATCTACGTACATTCACATATATATTTTGTGCAATGGGATTTCTATCCACTGTGTTGTGTAACATATAAACAAATGCTTTTTTAAGTGATGTTGTAATTGGAAAAACCATAATTGATTCAACCTAGCCAATTATTATACACTTCTTATTGTGGAATTTGTTTTTTCCAACTGTCTAGTTGAATTGATCACATTAAACAATTTCTCTGAAAAAAGTTCTTATTTTATACACTTTCTCCGTGTTATAACTTTTACTAAAACACGAACAATAATCGTCACACAAGAAATAGGGAATTTATTTATTTCATGAATTGTCTTTTACAACTACTTACAGTCTGTAATTAATAATATTAATTGTCAGTATAGGGTTGTGGAGATTATTGAGTTTCATTAAAATCAACCGATCAATGTTAGAACGCCATTGGGAACCTGGAAGTACTGGATAACCGTTTCATTGTAGTGTGGGACTCCTCAGCATTCTTCATCCACGATCCCGCGTGTGTGAATCGAACCCTGCATCTTAGGCCTTGCCGGCGAACCCTTAACTTCTAAACCTCTGAACCGGCATTCAACGTTCTTGATTTCTGACTGCAATCAATCCATGATATATTGCGCGAACATCCTCCATTGTCGTCGGTAGTAAACTGCCTCACACTCTCGACTCGAGTTAGACTCCATTGATCATACCTTCTCACTAGAATTCCGGAAATTCCCTCTTGAAACTAGTCACTTGTATTAACTAAATGTCCTGGTACGGCCGAGAGTGGGGAGAGTCAGCTCTTCCTCTCGAAATGCTCTCATATGTCCACGTGCATACAACCACTGCCAGGGAAGGTCCACTAAGTGCCTTCTCGTGGCGGAGGTGTTGTTTACGAGGTTCAGACGACTAAAAGCGGATGTCTGGCTCACTAACCGAGTTGGTGGATACGGAGGATCCACTTAGAGGAGTTGGAAAACCCTGATTCCAAACCAATGTTAAACGTGGGCTCCAGGATCCTGAGGAGACAAATGGAGTGTAAACCATTTATTGGTGACCGACTACCATGGGACTACATCTCCTGACGCTGCTCCACTGCTTTGTGGGTTAGACCTTTAGGTCAAAGGCTCGGGGTGTGGCCTCCTGAGAAAACCACCTGCTTCGGTTTGGGCACCCGGGCAGTATCCCTGCCCTCACACAAATCAAATAAGATTTGTGTGGCGCATATGTATTTGGTGCCCTCTTGTACCAATATTTATGTGTTTAAATAAATAAAAGACAAATCCACATACTTTCTTTTAATACTTTGATTTGACATCCAGATATGTAGATTAATAAAAGACATGAATTGTAACAGTAATAATATATTGTGCATATATGTGTTTATTTACAAATTGACACAGTGATTATATATATATATATATATATATATATATATATATATATATTCTAGAATGAAAAACCTAGGAGACAGCATGGAACCTGGATTCTTGAAATGAAAGATTTATGTCATAGTTGGATGTATGTGTAATACTGTCAGAAAAAGATGAGCCATGTACATCCCGAATGAAAATAAAAGAATGTAGATTTGACTGTTTGGTTTTCTTTATCGTTCTTCCAATCATTCATACTTTACTATGAAAATTCTAACATTATCTACCAATTAATACCATTGACCTAATTCAATTTAATTCTATACTGACTATGTAAAAATCATTTATGCACTAATTATGTAACCTATCAATCAACAGATCAGAAAAATGCATTTACTATTGGAATATAAAAATAATACTTATAAGAATCGTTATTCACTTTTCATGTTCTAAAATAATAAATAAACGTAACAGAAGCCTTATATATATATATATATATATATATATATATATATATATATATATATATATAATTGGTTTTATTTTTTTATTAAACGAGAAAGATTATTTAAAACACAAAATAATAAGAGATTAATTACCAGGAAATCAGTCACAATTGTCCATAAATATTTATAAGGTTGATCATTTATTACGCTTCATTTTCCTTCAATTGGAAAGGATAGTTATAAAGTTCTGGTTGGTAGAAAAAATTAAATAATAGTTTTTGTAAACGTCATTTATTTGTTTCTTTTTGTCGAAGAAAAACGGGATAGAAACCTTGAAATAGTTAAAAAGAATCATTTTGTAGGAAAGTGTATTTTAATATATTATTATGTTCCTGTGTGTGTGTCATTGTACACATTACTAACCCGATGTGTAAATTTTGTTAATTACCACAATTATTCTTCTGAATTGATTTGCTTCCACTTTCTATCATAATAGTTTTCACATTTTGTGTGTTATGAGATAAGGCAATGTAACCTAATAAATAATAAATAAATAAATAATCACTAATAACTTTAAATAACCGTCAAACTATGTTTCAAATCGATTGAAATTACGAATGTTTACCATTGAGTTCCACTCATTAACCTATGGGTTAAGTGCTCTCTGCGAGACCTAGATTTCTTAAAATCCACCTCCGACTATGTTGTAGTCTTGTAATGTGCGGAAGTTCATAAAATAGATTGTAAGATCTGTTCAATCCCCTTGGCTTTCAATCCATGATGAAAACCACCCACCAAAACATGGAATTAGTTAGCCATCATCATCTCCAATCGGTATCAGAGTTCAATGAAGGTACCATAGTTGTAATGTGTAATTGATTGAGCGCTCACTAAGTGATTGGACATCTGAACTTTTAATCATCGTGCTGCACATTTGAATCTCATACTATTTAATTCATTTTGAGCAGTCAGATAGTATCAGTAACCTATTTTACAAAGTAAATAACGCATGAAATATGAGTTCATAAATTTGTACTTTAGTACTTAATAAGTTTAATTTAATTAAATTCTTCTCCACGAGCAGTTTGTTTACATACCGAAAATATATTAATTGTTGATGTGTGGATGCGCACTGCTGAGAAGTCCCGCAATAGGACGAAACGGCCGTCCAGTGCTTCCAGGTTTTCCATGGTGGTCTAGCTTCAATTGACTAATGATTTAAACTATTGAAATTTCTGTATTAATTATTGATAACTCCATCATGTAACATTTTGAATTACTATTTCAGTGTACTCTTATGAATCCTAGTAGAAATGGGGCGAAAACTCATGATCAAATTAATAAATAGCAATAATCAATCAGTTTGTTAGCAATTAGTTTTATCTTACTTACTGGGTTTTTTTTACTTTCATCGGCCCGAATCCAGTAGTGAATTAATTTGAAATCTAAGCGTTTAAATTAAAGTGCATTGATCACAAAATATCATGACAACTTTTTAATTCTCTCTTGTTCATTATATGATTAATATTCATTGCTTCTTATCCTTCTCTATATAGAGGGAAGTTTGACTTCTAGACATAGTTTGACTCGTTTACCTTCCGATAGTCTTCCGTTCATTTGATGATTATTTACAGTAATGAAAGTGGTGTATACGAACAAGCATAATATGTATCTATTAATTGATTTTAAAGTTATCAGTCTACTTTCATAATATTTTCTGTATGACATATATTCATCTTTTTATTGTAGTTAATTTGTTTTGTATTTCCCAGTTTTTTCTCTTTTTTAATTCCACAAATATTTGATTTTAAAAAAACAGGCAAGATTTGGGCAATGCTATTGCTAATCGTTCAATTGTAACACTTCCAATATCCATGAATTCAGAAAACGTGAGTTTTGTATACATTGGTTTAGAATAATGTCTTCATCTTATTCTTTTCAATGAATTAAAGTAAAAAAAGATTAATTCGTGTGAATCATTTTTATAAATTAGTGTGAAGTTTGAAATTTTAATCGCACGAACACAAGACTTCATTACTTTGGATTTGTTTAAACACCCGGCATTCCACAGTTTTACTTTACAAACAATTTTATGTTTGGACATTTTCCAAATTAAAATCAAATAAGATATTTTTTAACTTCTAGGACGAACTTATAAGTTAGTTGTATATTTCACAGCCATACTACTGTTATCGGTAAACGTAAACTATGCTGCTATGATTAAATAATTTATGACGTCTTACATATGCCTTGAAAAGCATTTAACACAGCAAGCCTGTAACTTTCGTGATTCTGTAAACCAGTTGTAAATTCTCAGAGTGGAAATTCAAACGTCATGTTCCATCGCCCTTACGATTTTCTAGTCTAATTGTCGTTGACTGACTGTTAGCTACTACCAATTCTCAGCTGTTATGTGACTCCCTGCAATAACTTCAAAATGACTATCGATCTGCAAACTAGAGTCCCAAGAAAACAAATTGGAAGTTGATATTTCAACTGAATTTCTAACTCTATGGTTAATTTAAGCATATAAATCAAATCTCGACACATTCACGTATATTCATACATCTGGTCACTTTTGTGCAGGCAGCTACTCACTCAAACAAAAAGACCAACACGTCCCACCACAGCATTACTGATTATTGCAGACTGTGGTTGGGTAAACATACAAGTTAGTCTATTAAAAATTTAGGATTGTCATAATCAGACAACATAGGAACAAAACCAAACAAATGTTTAGCAGTAATGGTGAAAAAATGATAGATGGTAGGAAGGTAGGATAGTGGAAACCAAGAAGTGGAATCAGTCCGTGAGGTCATATATCGTTGTACTGAGTTATGTAGGTGAGTGCAGACACCCCAGATCGTGGTTCATGCGACTACCATAACTAATGATTGGGAAACGGTTATGTGGTTGAGAATCGGTCTCAATAATGCCGGTTTGTTCTCTTTTTGTCTTCCTGTCGGTCTTGAGTGTATAAAAGTTTTCATACTTTCTATTTATTTATTTTTCCCCTAATAATATAGTGTATACCCAATATTTTGTTTAACAATCTACACTATCAGAACGTCGACTATCACGTTTTCATTTGTGCTTATATTGTGTGACACATTGAACCGATACACATGTGTCTGGTTCTTTGTTGTTTATGACACACTTTTAATGATCAAACTGTCTTTGTGAATCCAGTCCCGCTAGACGTACTTCTAAGCCATTTCATCATCGCACTTATTAATATTCTCGTTTCATAGGAAACTTTATCTTGGCACACTCACCCACCTAATTGATTCAAGTGGTAGCTTTTGAATCCGTTTATGTGATACGATCCCCAATGATGAGACCTAACTGTCAGGTCATATAATGAGTGTCCTACAACTAATTTCCGTTTATCGTCCATAACATTTTGCTGCGCTTATTTTGTGTTCATATTCTGTTCATAAGCATGTAGTTTACTTACTCGAAAAACTATGGCGAAACTATAATTTATGAACGAACCAGTGAAACCACTGCCTTCTGGCGGCAGGGGTGTTGTTTACGAGATCCAGACGACTAAAAGCGGATGTTCGGCTCTTTAACTGAGTTGGTGGATATGGAGGATCCACCTAGGGGAGTTGGAAAACCCTGATTCCAAACCAATGTTAAACGTGGGCTCCAGGATCCTGAGGGGAGAAATGGAGTGTAAACCATTTATTGGTGACCGACTACCATGGGACTACATCTCCTGACGCTGCTCCACTGCTTTGTGGGTTAGACCTTTAGGTCAAAGGCTCGGGGTGTGGCCCCCTGAGAAAACCACCTGCTTCGGTTTGGGCACCCGGGCAGTATCCCAGCCCTCATAAAAATCGAATAATTTATGTGACACATATCTATTTGGTACCCCCTTGTACCAATAAATAAATAAAAACCAGTGATCTACGCAAATAAATGTGATCTTTATGTTAATCTGTACGGTATATGTGAATATTCGTCAATGTTTGAACAAATAGTTTGATAGAAATCGGGCTCTGAGTATAGAGAAGACATTATTTGTGAAAATTATATTTGAAATAATATCTAAGCTATTGAAATTTAAATAATTCCAATGTTTCTCCCAGCAAACAGTGCCTGGATCTCTGTTTTTAATCTGATCATATACTTAGATTCAGACTGACGCATTTCTCATTCATATTTATATTATTATACATAAACGATCAGTTTCTATAATTAACCGATTGACTAATTTTAGTATTCGTTTTATTACTAACTCACCGTTAATTTTTCCAATACATGTGTAATTAGGTAGTGTTAAATGTTCTAAAATCATGTGATTGTTATGAATTGTTACATATTTAGATGTAGAACTTATCTATCACTTTAAATGCTAAGATAAAATAAGTCTAATCTAAGAGAAATATCTTTTTACTCATTTTGTGTATTATCAAATCAACACACTTCATAATTTAGCGTAAGTTAGTTTAAGAAGTGTTTAATACTATGTGTAGTGGAGGCTTAGTGAATAAGTCGTTCACCTTTTAACTATGGTGTCGCAAGCTCGAGTCCTGCGTCATCTACTTCGGTTTACGACAGACTGATATTATTATTATTAGCCTTCACAAATAAAGTGCGACTCAAAGTTGAATACATAAATCTGTACTAGGTCATGAAGTGACATTACAGAGTCAAATAACTCATTTGGGAGTTGTTCGTAGTTTCACTTCTCATATAATATCTTCCTAAAGACTTGGTCACCTAATTAATAATCTTTTTCCATTAATCCATGAAATGGAAACTAAATCATTTCTTCCCCTCATTCTTAATTATTATTTGGTTTTCACAATCTGTACTTTTCAATGAAGTACAGTTTATGGATTTCCTACAGTATTATGTTTGTTTACGTCCTTTATTTCTGAAGACAAGTGATATATACCGCCACATGTTTCATCTTGATTTCTGTGACTTATATCTAAAAACCATGTGGAATTTTTTCCTAATAATTCCTACTGAATAAGTATTAATCTTTCTAAACATTTCGTCTAAAAGCAGCAAACCCAATGTCCGAAGGCGAAACCGTACTGCTGACTGTACAAAGTTGTGATGGCAGTAAGATATTTCTTTCAGACAATCAGCATAACAGTGATGCTGCCCACAAGGATGAGTGGGGTTAGAAAAAGGTGACCCTAAAATGTGCACCTCACCGTATCCCATGGATTTCCGTCTCCGGCGGTAAGGTTCTAATAAGTACGGAGCTGACAAGAAAACTACTCACAAAAAGGTCGTGTGTGACCAGCCTCAAGTAGTTGTCCCTTGGACGCTGAGTCACGCTCTCAGGTCATCAAAACCACCTCTAGTCCGATTTCCTTTTCAGGTTCCTCTAGGAGAATCCTTCCACGGTTTTGGCAACCGTGAAGTGATAAGTGCCCTCATAGCTCTAAAAGCACTCAAGATCAATCTCCCTCTTCGATTCCTGTTATTCCTCCTACTTCGACTTTCAACTCTAGACTTCCTCTTTTGAGTTCCTCCTCAAGTGCCACCATAGCCAACGATTCTTATGCTCGAAACACTGCTTCAGGTCTACTGAAATTTCGCTTCGAACTACACATTTAAGCCTTCAACGTACTCACCCTATCTCAAATCAGTCAGTAGGCCTCCTTGGCTAAAACTTTAGAATCTCGTTCCATTGATGTATAGTTTGTCTCCGAAACACCCATACAGGATCCTAATGTAGTCATTCACTTGACCACACCTAACCAAAAACGGAGGGCCGATGAGATTCACTCTCCGTGTATCTGGCGACCCAATGGCTGGTTCTCGCGTACTGGTAGGTGTAGGCATAGTACTAAACAGGAGTTCAAAACAAGCACTTTTAGACTGGATCCCTGTTAACAGTCGCCTATGTGCTGTTTGGTTAAACGGCTCCGTAAGAACTTAGAAGGACAGGGACACACGTCGTTGCCTTTTCGTCATCCCTCCATACGCTCCCACTGACCGCAGCCTGGATGAAGTGAAAGATGAATTTTACAGAAATCTTTTTGAAATTCTTCAAAAAGCTGAACGCTCAGACATACTGTTCGTAGCAGGTGACTTTAATGCCCAGGTAGGTAGCTTACACAAAACATAAAGACATCTATGCGGGTATTTTAGTATTCCGGCTCATCGAACAGATAATCGTGATCGTCTGCTAAAACTGCTCAAACAATCGTTTATTTTTAACAAGCACCAATTTTAGGCATAAGTAGAGACATCGTTTGACATGGTGACCCCCTCATCAAGCCAACGATAGACTCAAATATACTATATTGCCACCAGTCATCGTTGGAGAGGCTCGATCGGATACTGTCGCTCGTTCTGGAATATTTGGACGTCGATCATGCTCTAATACGAGCACGCATTTGCTTGCGCCTCGCTGGACTCTGGAAAACCACATTAAGACCAATTAGAGTTGAACTCAATGACGAGAAAGCCAAACGTAGATTCCAGGAACAACTGAGGTGACATGTATGTGGTTCTGAAAACGAGGCTGACCTAGATATCGCTTGGAAAGATATACGAACTAATTCTTTCTTCTTGTGCAATATCCTTATACGCATACTTTCTTTTATTTATTACCACCATTGAATCAACTACTTCTATGAATTCGGTGTTCATCTTGTTGTATTAATGAGCTGTATCAACTTGAACCGATGCATATATGTGCCTGGTTCTACGTTGTAGCTGACTGACTATCAGTTTGTTTTATTTAACAACTTGTCTAATATAACTGATGGCAATGTTCTGAATTATTATTTTTATTATTATTATTTTAACACAAAGATATTGGTACAAGGAGGCACCAAATACATATGCGCCACACAAATCTTATTTGATTTGTGTGAGGGCAGGGATACTGCCCGGGTGCCCAAACCGAAGCAGGTGGTTTTCTCAGGAGGCCACACCCCGAGCCTTTGACCTAAAGGTCTAACCCACAAAGCAGTGGAGCAGCGTCAGGAGATGTAGTCCCATGGTAGTCGGTCACCAATAAATGGTTTACACTCCATTTGTCTCCTCAGGATCCTGGAGCCCACGTTTAACATTGGTTTGGAATCCGGTTAAATCGCCAGACATTCGCTTTTCGTCCTCTCATTTTCGTTAACAACACCCCCGCCACGAGAAGTCAGTGAGTAGGACTTCCCTGACAGAGGCCATGTGAGAGCATTTCGAGAGGGAGAGCGGACTCTCCCCACTCTCGGCCGTACCAGGGCATTTGGGGGCCCTGAATTACAGACGATTGATCCATTCTTTTAATATAAGACGGGATCTGCTCGGATTAGATGACTTGAGGAGCCAGTCTGCTTTTGCGACCCAACATTAATAATGTAACCGCGAATAGAGGGTTAAAGAAGACTAGCTTTTTAGGAACGCTTTTATATGCCCAGCTGAAGTCAAAATTAAAAAAAAGTGGAACAACTATTTGCATACAACAACAAATATGACCTTTGAGACAAAAAACATTAGTAGGCGTAAGGCAAAAATAATCAATCAGTTTATTACGGAAATATGAATTGGAGAAAAGTTTACTTTGACATAGTTGCACGCTATAAGTGTCATTTATTAGTGATGTTTTTAATATTGAACACTACAAGTCCTATTTTAAGAAGTATGATTTTACTGAAATATAGAAAGTTGTGTCCACTCTGATTTTCGGTTTGAACGGTTTAATGAAACTAGGCTTCCAATTTTTTGGAGTCATTTAATTCGTTATAATCTAACATAAAGGGATATAGAGCATAAGTTCCTAGTGGGTGTTATCTTTCAACGTAATCTATATTAATCATCTGGTACCACTACATAAAATAACTGGAGTGCTCGTTAGAATCTTTTGTATAAAATCATCTGAGTAATCTCAATCATACGGTAAACAGTCATTGACGAATTAGCTTGACTAACACAGTTTATAACATGTCAATTTTGATTATCACTAATTGATTGATGGAGCATATGAAAAACAACAAACCAGAAAAATGTTAGTCTACCACCGGTATGATTACGGACATTGCCGTATTTTGTTAGCCTTTAAAACACTGTCACCTGCATGAATGTTTCCCTTTCTATCTTCTCAAAGCTTTTATTTTTACGTGCTGAAATGTTGGGAATGTGAGATCAACTGTATAAGGGAAAGTAGCATAATACTTCTAGTCAACGTAAATAATTTAAAGTGTGCATTTAATCAAGTAATAAATAGAAATGAATTTGCATGTAGCTATATTATCGAATTTGTTGTGTTAGGTGTTAATTTACAGTGTCGAAATTCTTAACAGAAAGATATATACATAGTCGTCACAAGAAAAAGTCAATAAACTCTACTTAAACAGATACTCTTTTCCTGTGGTTAGCTTAAGTATGTTTAGATTGTATGTCTGTACATAACTGAGTAAACGTAATTTTTCAAAGAAAATAACGAAATGTGTAATTCTCCTTAAAATTTCACGTTTACATACGAAATCCTTAAAAAAAAAACACTACGTATCATATGACGGTACTGTGGAATGTTATGACTGTATCCCAAATTGATTAGATTCAAGACTTTCGATCATTATAATTGCAACTAGTCATTAAATGTTATCATTATAGCCATGAAATGTATAAATGTCTATTGTTTTATAACGTCTTAAATGGTGGAATCCCCTAATGAAATACATAAGCTATGACTTGGGCAGAGATATGTTCATGTAACGGTTTGTTTTGGTTTTCTAAAGACCCTAAACTACTTCACAAATATCGATAATGATCTTAACTGACTCGATGTAGTTTTTCATGACAAATATATTGTTTTCAATGCTTAAAAGGGTTCCATTTTGTGTAACTCAGTGGTCTGATTACAATATCCATCACAGTTCCCCATATGAATTTACTATCAGCATTTACAGCTCAATAATTTCTCATTTTTCAACTATTATCTAGTTTATTTCATTCAGTTCATCATATAGATGATCAAATACTAATAGCTTCATAACAATCAATCGTCTCACTAACACTATGTTGTGAAACGTTCCCCGATTGTCCAACTTCGAAATATCACGGACACTTGAGCAACTCAACTACGTACCAATCCCCCCATACTCCGATAATGTCACTCATTTCTCAACTAATCAAAACCAGCTTTCTCCTTATACTTATGACTAATCCTTTTCCTATTTTTTCGTCCCATTATAATACCTTTTTTGTATTTTAATCCTTAGACATAATGTATGTATGTCTAGCCATCCATTATTTGTTAGTTCATCTAACAATCATTAAATTCTACAATAAACAACGGTTTCTTATCGATCATCAAAATGATTATCCTAGCTTATGACTACCATACATTGTTGTTTACATGGGTGCTGGTAACTGATCTTTTTAGGTGTACAAAAGCAACAAATCATCTATTATTTTCACTTGGTCTTTGTCTACTTTTCTAGGTCTTGTTTAATTATATATATATATATATATATATATATATATATATATATATCATTTTCGACGATCTTGGTTGACTTTCATCTATATGTCTGTATCCATTCTGTTAGCTGCCTCACATACCATTTCCTTACAAAACATCATTTTGGTCTTGGACATCATCCACATTGTTACATATTGCAAATGTTATGTTTGACGTGTTTGAGTTTTCCAACCATTGGTTATGGTAGTCGCATGAACCACGATCTGGGGTGTCTGCACTCACCTACATAACTCAGTACAACGATACATGACCTCACGGACTGATTCCACTTCTTGGTTTCCACTATCCTACCTTCCTACCATCTATCATTTTTTCACCATTACTGCTAAACATTTGTTTGGTTTTGTTCCTATGTTGTCTGATTATGACAATCCTAAATTTTTAATAGACTAACTTGTATGTTTACCCAACCACAGTCTGCAATAATCAGTAATGCTGTGGTGGGACGTGTTGGTCTTTTTGTTTGAGTGAGTAGCTGCCTGCACAAAAGTGACCAGATGTATGAATATACGTGAATGTGTCGAGATTTGATTTATATGCTTAAATTAACCATAGAGTTAGAAATTCAGTTGAAATATCAACTTCCAATTTGTTTTCTTGGGACTCTAGTTTGTAGATTGATAGTCGTTCTGAATATACCAAAAACGGTTATGCTCTCTGACCCATTAGTAGCATGCTATTCACATAGAATATATCAGAAATCTTGTTGTTTGAGTTTCCTCTCTCTTCTTATTCGACTGTGATGAATTTTTCATCAATCGACATCTGCTTATTTAGTAAAACTGAACACGAAAATGCTTTGAACGACTGCTTTTTGAGTAAAAAAACTTTCCGTTGGTACCCACTCACTTTAGTGCATACCTACTCATCTCATTGTAAACCTGGCTATCGATAGTTCAAATCCTACTAAAGTTTTCGGTTCCCTCAAGATTCTCAGTCAGTCAGCTACATCGTAGAACCAGGCACATATATGATCATCCCAAGTTGATACACCTCATTAGTACAACAAGATGAACACCGAATTCATAGAAGTAGTTGATTCAATGGTGGTAATATATAAAAAAAGATACAAAGCAGTTTCAATCTCACCGTTTATGGAAAGACATAGAGTGTATACACTCACGCCATTGTGGTCGATTCTGAACCGTTACCCAGAGTCTGTAACCATTGCGCGTCGTGTTAATCGGTGTTCAGGCATACATAATACATGACCCAGTCATCTAATTCCATGAAGATTTACAACCTCATCAAATGATTTACCATCATTCCCTAAAACCCTGCGTCTAACCTCACTATTACTTAACCGATGATCCCAGCGGATGCGAGCAATATTCCTAAAACATATTTGTCAAATACTAGTAGCTTCTCAAGATTCTAGATTTCTTACAGTGACTGCCACACAACCTCCTAGGTCTAATGTTACCCGCTGACTACTAACAACCGTGCAACACACAGAATAGGATCTAACGTCGTTTTACCTACCTATACAAAATAATCTTTTTAAGAAACACTGGATAAAAATGCATAAATTAATACTCTTTCTATAATTGTAGGCAGAAAAATTAATGGATTTTATTGATATAAAGAGTAGCACTAAAATGAAAAGTGCGTCAAATATGGTTAATCTAAAGGATGATAGAAATAATTCACAGTCTATCGAAAATGATAAAAACACTTCACAACAATATATTCTTAAATTTCGATTATCTGATGCCAAAATCGCTCAACGATTAGCTTTACAATTATACACAATATGCAATAGAGTGATAAAAGAGTCAAATAATAATACAAGGATACAATGCAATGATGTCGAGAAAGAGGACGACGAAAGCACTACTTCCGGTATGCTGACACGATTTAATCGACAATTTCGTGATACGTAAGTAAATCATTGTTTCTTCAAGCTATGCTATGCTATTCTAATATATATTAGTTAGAATTTCAATTATATTCCTAAGCTTATCAAAACGATTAGCCTAATGCGATGAATTTAACTGTAATTCATTAATAAAAAAAGGCATAACATTTGTTGTGTAAAATTAATTGTAAAAAACTAATGTCTGATCGTAATATCAATTGATTGACAATATCAAATAACGGCTTACTTAACTAATGTTGGTTTTTAAATGCTTACTTGTAATTTTTCATATCACGTTAACTTGTCTTAAACCTTCAATCTTTTTTTCATCTGTATGATTTTTAGTTTTGCTTAAAGCAAGATGAACCAAATGTCTGAAATGTTAATTTTGCATTTTAAAGATGATTGACATCATAAATAAACCTGCGTGTTACGTAACTATTAAAAGTTAAGTAACCCTAAACAATCTTTTTACCATGAATTATAGTACTTCATATCAACAGTCGAAAAATATAAACCCTTACAAATTATTTGGTAACTATTCAACACGTTAGTAGCTATCTGGACTCAGTAGTTTGATAGATAACATTGTATTTGTAGCAAGGAAGACTAGGTTCGAGTTTCAGTTTTAAAATCATCCGCCTGACGAGCCCTGGACTGGACAAAGCACCCATCTCGGATTCCATTCCTAGCGATATTTTACTTTACTAAATTTTTGTTATAGATTATTATACTTCTCGCCTCGTTACATAGAATCAAACTACTGAGGAGTCTCAAAATAGTAATAAACAACTATTCCCTGGTCCATTATATATATATATATATATATATAACTACTACTGATGATTACTATTTGTTGACTATTATTGGACGAAAAATGTCACCATCATGTGTGTTCCTATTTGTTAGCCTAACAGTTGACTCCAGTTTCTATGCTACCTGCATTTCAATGTGTAGTTGATTTTTTCCCTTTCAGTGTTATAAGTATTCAAAGCTTATCAAGAATTATGTTTATTACAGTTTAGATTTTAATATACTTATGACATTTTATGATAATACAGTTGACTCATCCATGTCATCCTTTTGTTTATAATAGTTATGTTTTGATAAGATGAATTAGAAGTTATCTTTCTGTTTTATTGTTAAGATTACTTACTGATAATCCGATTCATCCTTTAATATGTATATTTTGGTAAAGAAAAATACTTCACTAGATTTCGTTTACTATATATATTTAGAGATATCTTGTCCCGATGCACATTTGTTCCTAGTTTTACATTATTTACGATTGACAGATTGATTGATTAATTGTGGTAATTAGAGATAATCTGTTATTCACATTTCTTTCGTGATTGTATTTGGTACTATACAATAAACGAAACTACATTCAGATAAAAATCTGTACCACTGAACTTACGACTGATGCTAAGAAGCTTTTAACTAAACATCACTGAATCATTTTCATTTGATATTTCATTTAACCAACGATCGCCTCGTAATCCTACATAACGTGAAGCGACTGTTTTTTTTTGTTTGTTTTTTTGAAACTTAACGGAATATTGCATCCAGATTTCACAGACACTGTAAAACTAATTGCCAAATGAACCTCAAATTAGGACGTTGGGTCAGGAAGCGAAAGTTCTCAGACCCACTGAATCTCCTACTCGAGTTTTTTCGTGGACCAGATGGAAGGATCGACCATTTACACGTTGATACTGTCAGGTCGTTACCGACTTCAGATGGGTATATGCACAGGCTGACCTGCATCCATATATTCAGTGGTAATCTAAGCCAAATGTACCTTAGTGACAACATTTGCAAGAAGATTTATCAAACACTGAATATTTAACTTGAGAGCATTACCAAGACAAAATACGACCAGTTGCTGTGTACAATTTGGAAACAGGTTATTGCAGAAACTTACAGATACTTCCTGTATTGAAATGAATGAGAAATTACCATGATAGATAAAATTCGACGTTAACTTAAAGCTCCTCTGACAGCTTCCGGTAGCGATTATAATTGGAATGAAAAGCTACCTTTAGTACGTCTACGTGAATACACAACATTTAAACATGTCACGCCCAATGGATCATAGGCCGCCGACTAGCATTCTCTAACCCACTCTGTCCTGGACACACTTAAAGATTGTTTAGTATTAAAATGTAACTTTAACGAAAATTGTTTCTAAGATCTTTGGAACCGGAGAAAATTAGAAAACCAATGTTTGTACAGCGTTTTGAAAGTAATTAAGATACTTACATGATCTAACAACAAATAGTTTTATATCTTTAACTCAATGCTATGGAGTGTATATGAATAATATCAAGTGAAATGCGAAATTGAATCAGAGGAGTTTAGCACACGTCAGTTATATTTCTGGCCAACAAACTCTTCTATCAGATCCGATTATGTTTCCAGTACTGCTGTACTTTTTACTAGGACCTTTCTTGTTGCAATCTGTTCGCTTTGCTTTCGTGTTGTTACTAGCGTCGGAAGCTTTGTCGCTAGTGTTTGTTCATGACTTTCTAAAAATGTTAGTTTTAATCGACCTATGGTCACGGTCTCGTATTTCACCTCTATCTATAAAGTGATTATTTACCCGTCCATTCTCAAAACATCAAAAGGGATTTTCATCTACTTTACGATGACTCTTTACGTGATATAATAAAATGTTGCTCTTTCTTCCGAACTGTTTCATTGTTTATTAGCTCTAATAAATTCCTTGTAAACTCTTTCATTTTATAACTAAACTATGTCCCATACATTTACAATCAAATTTCTAAAATCTTCATGTGTTCTATACTTCTTTTGATGTTGTTTTGTATCCCAGTATCTGACACCGTTTTGATCGTACGAAGATGTTATGTACATAAATCTTCCGCTTAACTTCGCATATTACCTAGGCTAACCCCATTTGTTTGACGGTGATTGTAAGGAGCCGAATACGGGTTGTTTTGGAGGGATTTTAAGCATTCGTTTATCTAGATGGACATTCAGAATAAAAAGCGGGAAGGCGAAGCGGAGCCAGGAATGTCGTTGGAAAAATCGAAAGCGAGTTACCGTCAACAGGCCACAATAACGTTACTTGCGCAGAATCTCAGATTTTGTTATTGTATTACAACTATTGGGACGATCCCACCAGGATAAGGTGCTCGTCATAAAACCAGAATGTATCAATATATCTCAATGAGTTTTAGATGCAGCTTGTTGAAAATTTGCATATTAAAACGAATTATTTTCCATGTCATACTTGCAGTTTTCTATTGCATCTCAGCTGAAATCAATCCATGACGAATACTAATTACTACGAACAAATAATTGTTTATAGCTGTTTACGTGTATTCTTTTTAATGTTTGTTCATATTCTTTCTATATACTAATGACTCACAGATAAAGAAAAATCATAATAACATTGTAATGTAAACTATTGGTTTATAACAACATGAAATGGTGATTATACACTTTTCCTTATAGTCTTTTTTATTACAATCACCAAGTGTACCAAATATGTTTTTGTTTTCATTTTATAGTTTCACATGTTCCATAACTATTTGTCTATGATTTCCTAGTGTTCATTCATGTTCATTCCTGGATAATGTCGAAAAATATTTATGAAGTGTAGTTTAAAGATGTTTGTGTACATATGTTGTCTGCACGTACTTTCTACAATTATTTCTGACTCTTAATCTTATTGATATTTTATTACATAGTATTAAACACAATGATAGTTTAATAATAAATATATCTTTTTATGTCCTGATGAGTAGAAAAATTGTATTTCTGACGTTTCTTGACTTAATGTAAGCCACTTCCTCAGAGTAAATAAATAACCGAATTCGGTTGTATTTATTACTAACTTACATGTTGCTTGGCACGATTCGAGATCTCACGAGAGGATTTCGATGTAGAATATATCATAATCGACACAACCTAATCCGTAAACACAACTTTATGTTTATGTACATAATGCTAAATCCCTCTGCGCTCAATTGAAAAGAAGGCCTAAACATTCATTCAACCTGGACTGTTTATCCAAATAACTACATTTGACGTTGTTTATTTTCCATCCCTTCTACATACACACACTCAATTTCGACCCCACTACTTTATGTTATAAATGCATACATTTTTCATAACCATACAGGTCATACAAATTCACCATAATCAAGAATAACTTAAAATTGACAAATTCAAATCTATTGTGATTTTGATTGTACTAAAAATATTCTGCAATGTTTCCCTCGTACTATTTAAACTTGTGTTAATTCTATTTCGGTTATTTATTTACTCTGAAGAAGTGGCTTACATTAAGTCACGAAAAGCCAGAAATACTACTTTTCTAATCACCAGGATAAAACAAAAAATATATTATTAACTTTCTACCCGGTGCTCAATTTATTGGAAGCCCTCGAATTCAACCTTGGCACATAATGAGAGATTAATTTTCATTAATCGTCTATGCGCTATTACAACTATAAGCTTGATTCTAAACATAATGTAAGTGGGAATGTGTAGTATTGTACTGACAATATGTTAGGTAGTCGGAAAAATAGACCAATAATTATGATGTTAAGTCCAATGGTGTCCTTGGACTTTAAATGGACATTTCCTATTGGTCGATATCTGTTCACTTGTTGAATATTGTACAAAATGTTGTTTTCTATTTTTATGGTACGATGTGGTATACTTGATTGGTATATAAACAAAGTATGTTTGAAATATAATGATTCATAACTCAGAGGCTGTGATTTGCGTTCTTGACTCAACTGGCTGGGGCTAGACAGGGAAGCAGGGTCAATCAGGGCACAAGGTCGTCCTTACGTGTTTACGTGTCACTGTCCATTGAATCGATCAATAAAACGCTGCATATCAAAAACCTGCAGTCACACACCCGTTACAACACAATGTTCTAAGTAATTGTTCCATATCTGTCTTGATTTACGTAGTTTCTGATATAGGTTCGCAGTGATTGTTTTCTCAATGGTAAATACAAGTAGAGTATTCACATATCAGTATGTTCATTATCTATCAATAAAAGAGATGTTTGTAAAACCCACTTTAAAAACAAATATTGTAATTTTACGTTTTAATCATCTACATGAATACCAATGCTTATTTTTTCATTAAGTTAGGAGATTTTTGTTGAAATCCTATGTACATTTTGATTGTACTTCGATGACAAATGTCAAACCAAAAAAAATTAAACCACGAAACCGTTTAAATTTTACACTCCTAAATAGCTTAATTGTTCGAATTGATTGATGTCGAAAACGTTTGTCATTTGGTTCCAACTTTACGTATTGAAAATACCCTCTTCTTCATGATAGTTGCAGGATGTAGTTTGAATCTCATTTAAATTCTTGACTCTGCATTTCTGAGTGGTTTGAAATAATTATGAGACTAGTTTTCGATTGCACAAGTTGACACCAGTTAGTCAATAAAGAACACCATAAATGTATAGTTCAGCTTATGGATAATACCAACTACAATTCAATGAATGCACTCACCAACTTAAAATTATTGTATTGGTGTTTTGATTTAAAAAAGATATATAAATAATGTGTTTGTAGCGATTACTATATTATTACTATAGTTTCTTAACTATATAATTAATTCCTAATACTTCGGTTATAGAAATATATACTTAATTTATTAATATGTAAATAGTGCTGATTTTCGTTTAATCGTATTCATGCTTATCATAAGTTATTCTCTATTTTGTTTATTTAATTGAACAATCCAATGTATCAGTGTATATAAAAAGCCTTATTGATGTTTGTATCTCAAATCACTTTGTTAACAGATCATGTTTAAGTTTATCTTAACGAGTTTAAACACAATATTATTGGTAAAGTTTATGAAATTAATGTGAAATGAATTGTTTTCTCGTCAATTGTGTATAAGGTGTTTTTCAGTTGTATATATCATCCCTAATCATGCTAATTTGTTTATGTTGTATCAAGTTAAGAAATTATTTGTGAAAAGTAAGTATTGATGAAAGTTCTGTTTTCATCTAGTGATTAATGTAGCACAAACTCACCGTGTATGGTCTTATGCACTTGGCTTCGAGTTATGCTTCAGTTGTGTGATGTTTCGGTTTTACTTCCAAACTGACTAACTACACAGAACTCAGTCTGATGATCTATAAAATTAGAATCCAATAGTGCTGAATGTTGAATATTTTCATTATTAGACAATCGTTCTAGTTTTCAGTATCACAGAAGAGTATTTAACAGTTATTCTTTAGGAATATTGGTGGCTACTGCCCATGTTTATCTAATTACAAGAATTGATCTCTAATGTATTTGGTTTATTTGTTCTTATTATTGTCTTTTAATGTTTACTCTAATGTATTTTATTTAGTAAGTAATTTTGAATTCAGTACATTCTATGTAAACTTTAAATTTTATATCCTGTTTCTCATTTTGTTGACATTATTCCTTGTTATTTTGGTTCATTTATTGTTTATCACAAGCTTTTCCTTCTTACCTCTTATCCCTCTCTTTATTCTTTTTTTCTCCTCATTATGACATTTGTCTGTCAATCGTCCTCTTTAAAAATATTATAATTTCATTGTATTCTCATAGTACTGTGTTATCATTGTTTAGTTAAACTTATCAAAATGCAAAATGTGATGTCATATTTCTTAAATTTAAGTATTTTAGTAGAAAGAAAATTGTTCAAGTGTTTTGAACTAGAAATGTTCATAAAGATAATATTATATATCTGTTTTAAAAGTTGTTGCTATGAGACAAAACAAAAAAACATTTAACTGGATTTTAGTTTTTAGTTATAAAAAATATAACTATCGAGAATTTCTGTTCAGGTTTATACCATCAGTTTCTTTTTTGTCAAACTTCACTGGTTACCATCTGAGTCACACAGGTTTTGATTGATGATACAGCTATGTTCAAAGGTGGTAACCTATTCATCTAAATTCGATAATGTAAACCACCAAGTCACAACTACAAAAACTAGTATAAATTACCACATAAATTCATCCGCCGTTTATGCTAACTAGGCTTCTAAGGTGAACTTTGATAAATATCACGTAAGTTTTTCAACCATATGATTTGTCAGTTTTCACAGTCACAATTAGGTAACACATTACTGTCATGTTTCGGTTAGAAAATCAACACAATGATCCATTGGCTTAATTAGTTGTGCTACCTAAAAACAGTTGATGTATCGACAATCTGAGACCATATTGTTAATTATCTTATTCTGTACTGCATCTACCTACCACTTAAAATTATGTTGATGGTTTTGATTTGAAAATTACGGGATTCCCAGTCAGTGGTTCAACGATAACACAGGCATTTCACGGGTTCTGCCCCTCAACGATTGTCATAATCTCCTATCCAAAGAATAAGTACTTTATTAAAATAATTAATTAATACAACCACCGTTTTTCGAAGATAGTTTCCGTAACAGGTCAAATTCAACCAGTGAAATCACTGGAAATCAAAAAGCATTGTACAGTTTTTTGTCCTAGGTGCCCTAAGGCTTCTCAATAGTCTAAATCCTATCAGAAAGTCTATACAATAGTCCAATCCAACTATTCACATCTATTTTTTAGATTAGGCAAGTATTTATTCTAAACCGAATTTTTGTTCTTTATTGTATTTTCCTACACTTAATTTCGTAAAGCATCTTTCTATATTGTTTAATAGGTTGTATGGTAAATCACAGTATAATATTCATTTCCTTTCTTTTTTTTTTTTTTACAGATTTAGATGTTTTTCAAGACCATTTAATATGAAATCGAAATTACCTAAACGTAAACCGTGTTCAACACTACTAGATCCAAATACAACTACACAAGATGTTGATAATAATAATATTGAGGCAACTATAACTGTTCAGCCATCTTCTGTATCTGATCATACTCTGCTAACTTATAGCAATGTATTACCGATGTCGACTACTGGCATACCTACTACCAGTGTTGCTTTTGTTACAAGTAGTATTAGTAGTAACAGTTGTTGTATAACAGTGAAATCTTCAGTTCATGATAATGCTGATGATGAAAATCTTAAAAAATGTTCATATTCTCCTATGTATTCATCTGTTCAAATAAACTCACCTACAATTATTACTACTAATCAATCATCTATCACAGCTACTACACATACAACATTTATATCAAATTCCAAATTGAGTCAGCAAAACATTATCACGACGAATTATGAAAAAATACCAGTAGTTGTGGAACCAATTGAAGTAGCTGCTGGTGAAGCACAAGCAGAATTAAATGAACGTGATAAACAAGTTTTACAGTAAGTAAACCGTTTTGTCTGTAAAATAAAAACGAGAATGAGCAACACAAACATTACACAATTACTGCATTCATTTAGTCGTCTTCACCGTAGAGCCTAAGACAGATGTAAGTTAATACAAGCAAGTTATCGTAACACGTTAACAAGACGAGATGAAGAAAATAAAATGAATTGCGAATGAGATCAAACTTATTTGGCTGAAATTCTAAAGAGAATGATTGAATATTAAGAATATGGTCGAAGAACAAAGAGTGGGACAATGTATAGAAAGAAATTCAAGATCGAGAAATAAAGAGTAAATGAACCTGCACATTTTGAACCAGTTCTACATGAAGTCACGTAAAATGTCCTTTTTGTCTACTGTGCAAAATGTTCTATCGAAAAAAAAAGAAAGAAAGAAATCTGTGTTATGTACTCAAGAATCGTTGACCCTTGATTCCCAAGCCATTTGTGTTGATATAAGCTTTCTTTGTTTAAATTCTCAAGATCACTACATTCACTTTGAAATTACTAGTTTATTCCTCAGTAGTTAAGTGTAGATTGATAGGACAGAATGTAAGTAAAACTCACTTTATTCAATATCAAATACTATACTTATTTACCCGGCAATACAATAGAATTCTGGTTCATGATGTACTGCTTCTTTTGTATCCGGATCACTAAATCTCAGCTTCACTAAATCAACTATTAGATAAGATAACCAAATGTGAATATAAGTGATATCGTAGGTCAAATGTTTGTTTGTTTCATCAAAGATCGAATAACTATCTACTTGATTGTTAGAGTGATGAATAGACTGATCAAATTATTACTTTCGATAGTCTACCTAGAGCGAATCGGTTTATTAGTAAATGAAAATATTTCTCCATATAATATTTATATTTTAAAATTAAGACTTCATTCATCTTTGTCCTTTTTTATATCATTTAATAAAACGTTGCCGATTATAATTAGTTCTACCAAATTAAGATGACAACTTGTACCACTTTACTCGCTTACTACTTCCTAATGCCTAAGAAAAATAAAACGTTTTCAGTTTGTAAGCTACCATCTAAATAATACTATTTCAGAAATCGATCAATAGTCATTGAAAAATATCCAATTAACTAAACTCGTTGCCAACATGTTTTTTCATGCATTTGTTAAATGATAAAATAATTTCCTTGTATATTAACTAACTACTGGTGTCGGCGAATAAATTTGCAACCATTCAAGTTTTCCATTTAGTGATTTGTTTTTTTTTAAATACGACTATTATTCACACTTGTTACAAACATTGATACACATTATGTGTGCTTTGAAACTTGTGAACTTGGTTTATACCAAAATTTTGTTTGATTTAATAGTTTTGTATATGTTCAGTTGTGAAGAGTTGACCAAATTTTGATGCCGTGAATCATTGACTAAATTATAGTCATGACATTTTGAGATATTTTTGTCATTTTAAAAAGCATAAGATTACTGCCTCTGTTACAATGCTAAGATGTGTTTATAATTTATGATTAAAAAAGAAATAACTAATGAATTCAATAAATTTACATTTATTCATTAAGTCAATGATTGATTGCGAATAGATTCACCTGTTTTATTTAAAGAAACATGATAAATTTATCTCTACGTGATAAATATATATCCAAGTTAACACTGTATTAGATTTGTGATACATTAATTGTCTTCGAAATGTAGACGGTCAAATTATTCTGGTCATTTAATAACTAATCAACTTATAAATTAACTTTAATGTAGTTACATATTAAAGTTTGTTTAAATATCGAGTTTATATCGACTGTTACCTATACTCCTAAACTATCTTCCCAGTTGGTTCCGATAACTCCAACTACTTTGAAATGTCAATTGGAACAGTAGATTGAAGGCGAGAAATATGAGTAATAGTTTTATTTCATGGTTTAAAGAAACATGAATATTTATGGAGTTACACACGACCTCGGGCTTTTGGAAATTTCTGGATCCATGCTAAATGTTATAGTGGTGAAGGTAAATATCTTATCAAAACCGTAGCACATGAATCCTTGTTTTCTAGATGCTTCCGCGAAGATCCTATTCAATACTGATTAGATAAAACTTTCCCTGATGCTACTGGCAGCTAGAGACCATAAATCTTACTCGAGTTTTGAATTTGATTCCAGTGATTTTTAAGAAGGACTTCAATCATTTTATCTTATAGGTTTGTGTTTTTTTCCAATTTTTGTTGTTATGATTTTGAAACGAACATTAACATTGAAATCCTCAGTTACATCCTAAAACTTGTGCGTCAAATATGACCGAACACATCCTGAATCTCACTGCTAGATAATATCCAACGTTAAGTTAATCTGCCCAGTTACGAGTTTTTTTTAACTGTTTTGTGGTATTGTCTAATCCAATACAATGTATTTATTGATATATAGTGCACGATTTTCAGCATCTGTTGCAATATTAAAACTTTGAAATTATTGTATTTCAGAGTAGCGTTATTTTTTCGCAAAGCTTTAATATATCACAGTTCTATCAGTGATCATATCTATCTGACCCATAGAACTAAATCTTTGATAATATAAATGTTCCGGAATTCCAGTTAATATTTTGGGATACAAAAGTGGCCGGACTTAATTCGCTTCCTCTATTTCAGATCAGTGCACATTTTCTTATCTATTTACATGATAAGTTTAGTATACAAACAATGCGTAAAAGAATTTGATTCTTCTTATTCTCTGATATTAATTTTTACTGTTCTTTTTTGTTCGTGTCGTCCAAATATCATCAGTTTTCTTACGATCGCTGCGTAGCAACCGATGGTTAGAGACGCTGAATGACATGGCTCAAAATCGTTTGCAATGGCGCAGGTGCATCCACTCTCTGTGTTCTCCCAAATTCTAATCTTCTGAATTCTTCATGTCCCTTTTTTCCTCTTTCCAAATTTATTTCACTGGATTATACTCTTTAAATAACATCTCCAAACCCTAATCTTCCCGATTACTGCTTATACTCTTATTACCTCTACCACTATGGGATTTGAATCGACAACTGCATCTCTGTGCTAATGTGGTGTGGCAACTCGAACTGATGTACGTACGTACGAAGTTCTATGTTGTTACTGACTGACTGACTGACTTATGATCGCTGCTCAATTCTAAACTTCTAACTCTTTAGCAGAGTCGCTAGATCCTATAACAACCACTGAATTGTCATCTGTGAGTAAGTGACTGTCTGTTTGTAATAGACTACGCGATTCCACTCAAATCATATAGTGTCTAGTATTTTCAACTCCTAAAAATTACATCTTTTCGCTAGAAATTATTGTAGAGTGTTTCGAAATTTTCTTTTCAGTTTAATTCTACACAACAATTTCAAATGATTGATTAAAACTTACTACATTTTATCTTTAATTTTCTTTAGTTCATTACTGATGAATAAATCTTCAACGATTGTTTCCTCTGTACCTGTTAACAATTTCTCGTACACCATCGCTAATACTTCAATGATGACAACGACAGCACCCATGAAATCCATTTCAAATGAATTATCTTCACCTCAGTTATCGTCATTCAATAATTTATCATCTGTTGCTATGAATAAATCAAATTCAACATTTCATAAAGAACCGTTAAACATCAGCCCCATGATAAATACTACGATAACAACATCAGGGGCAACAACAACTATCAATGAAGATAATTTGTCAAAACAATATACAAATGAAAGTATCTTTTCATCATCGGCAATTCCAACAAATGGTAATCTTGCTACATTTTCACATTCATCATCTTCAGTACATACTGAAATGTCAGGACAGAAAAATTTTATCCCATCAGCCATTAATTCTAATGTTACTAATACACACTTTGTACAATCGAAATTGGATACAATCGTTGTAGAAAAAAAGATTTCTGATGATGAAAAGTAATACTGATTTTATCTATTTAAATTTTTTGTGTCATTTCTGTTCATTTCTATTTGTCAGAAGTCAGTAATTCATGAACACCGTAAAACCTGCCATTTATACATATCCATCTATCCGAGTTATCGCACGATCATCACTACATTGAGATGAAATTATCAAGACAAACGTCGGAATAGTGAATTAGTAACAACATTAGTGGTAGTATAAAAAATTAGGTATAAACAGTATGATTCGAGAAAAAATGAATCCGCTAAACAAAAAAGTATAATTTAATTTTAAAACTGGGATTATCAGTCATGTCACCCAACACCAATCAAACAGTCGATGACTTCGTGGACTGGTGCTAAGTCTTGATTTGTCTACCCTCAACTTCCTTCAAGCTTTCTCTTACACCCACAAGCATCTTTCGTCGAAAAGTTTATATAGTAACGGCAGTCTTTTAAAAGTTTGGTCGTATATATGTCTGTAGGACATGAAACTATAATTCAGCTGAATTTGTTCGGTTATAAGCAGTGGTTTCTATGATATAATTGAAATCATTATTTAATGATTACAAGGAAATTTCTTTGACCAATGAGTTTTTTCATCTCTAGTACACCAGCTCGTTTGTTGTAAATTTAACAACATTTCGAAATGATGTTCTATAATAGTTCGTTAGTTTGTTTGAATTCCGTTTAAATTAATTCCTTCCAGAGATGTATTTTCTGTCAATGGTCTTATAATGCATATCTGTTCTACTGTTAACTACTTGTAGTACCGTTTTATTCTACACTTGTTTTGTCTTTTTTTCGGAAATATCTAATATCACCAATAAGTTGAAATGGTACAATCCATACATTTATTTTTATTGTATGTCAATTCACGTAATCATGAATGTGTGGTAAAGAAAAAATGTACAAGCCAAAATGCACTTCAAATTAATCTTGTTATCTTTTTGTAAAACACACACACAAATAGAACACAATTAGAAAAAACAATTTTATAACGGTTGAATGATTCATTCAATTATATGTGATGTTACTGTGTAGATACATATTTTTTCTACGTAAATCCCAATTTTCATATTACATTTGGATCGGTGTAGTTAAGATGAATAATAACAAGCAATATTTCATGATATTCTCCTCCTTTCAGTATTTAATGTTGTAAATATACCATTATTTTTTATCGATACTACTTTGTCCCCTCGTTTTACTACATAGAATAGTGAACTAATTAATTAAAGCACTCATTTTTCAACTAATATGTTATAGGTTCGAACTCCATCTACTTTGAATAATATTACTAGAATTCATAGTGGCTTAAAACTGAATACATAATCATACACTTAGTAAATAATTCACTTGCATTTTCACATGTACTCAGCTCTTATATACACTATGTTGTTCACGAAGAGAAGCTTGAATTCTCCACTCAAGTAGCTAATGATGATTATGCCTGTTTGTTTGGATTGGAGAAGGGTCAATTTATTCCTAAAGTGATTCCGTGAATAAATTATCACAGTAGACTACAGTCACACCGCTAATTTTGTTAGTCGATTTCGCTTAGCATAGAACACACTGAACTCGTTCCATCTAAATCCATTATATTGATAAACTTCAAATGTACTGTTTTTCTTCTTCATAAAACGAGACCTCATTTAAAATAATATGAGAACTAAACTAACTCTTTGTTTAGGTCAATGTGTATAAGTAAGTTGGTCACTGAATAGATGATGTTGCCGCGTACACACCAAGTTCAATTGTTTTCTTTTTTTAAAAACAAGAAACAAATACTCTACTACTTGAATACGCTCATGTTTTCTTATAATAATGTGTTGTTATTGTGTTCTTTTCGTATATTCATTGCAACTTGAAGAGATGATAATTTTCTAGTGTGAAATAATAAACAATCATTTGTACTCACAATACTTTTTAACATAAATAGATCGTTATTCGTATTCAGTATTTATCTAGGTATAATCCAGTCAATTATATCCTAGTTACCACTATTATTTCTAGCATAACCACTTCAGTTAGTAATAAATAATAATATTGATGATAACAAAAATTATTCTACTGAATAATACTAACTAATAATTAATCAATATTGATTAATTCATCAAATTAGGTCATGATATTTTGTCACTTACATTGTTATCTATAATTAGTTTAACTAAATCGCCTATGATACAACCATTCAAATAGTTAAACTAAGCGTGAAATAACCGCCCCTATAAGCGATATTTGTTTGCTGCTGTAAATCCTACTAAACGTTTTTATAAATAATTCAACTTGTGTTTACAATTAGCAAATTTATGTGTTCGTCTCTGATCTATGCTTTTTTTTATGAGATCTGTTGTTATTATCGTGTTTCATAAACTATAGTCACCGTAGAATGGATGGTTTCAACGTGCTACCTTATGAATTTAAGTTGACTGCCTGAACTATTAAGTCACATCTTAAATAAAGTTAATATATATCTGTGTGTTTAGATTAATTTTGTTGGTGCACAATGATACTTAATTATATATTTTTAATATTGTCTTGTTTGGTAACCAAGACAATTTTTTTCAATATAATTTATGCTATTTTTTTGATAGTTTTGACAACCTCAATCATGAAAGTTCACTGCATTATAACCAAAATTCAATCAATCAAATCGGTCGAGAATATCTGTAATAATAATACTTTCTTGTATCTTTTGCACTTGCTTCACACGATCAATAATAAAAAAAGATGACACTCTAAATGTGAATATTTTCCTTAAATTTGTTATAGTTAGACTTTAGTTTATTCGTTTTTTTTATATTTATTATAGCTTTTCCGCTCCTAGCCACCAATTTATCTGTTCTATATTGATGTAGATGCATTATGTCATAATATCAGAAATTATTTCATTACTAAAGATTATTGAAAAAAGCAATAAGTATAAAGGAATTATGAGAGATGTTCATATTGGTTTATTTGTTATTAATATTGATTTTGAGAAATCAATGTCAAGTTATATATTAATGGTGACCTAAAGGTGTATTGATTATAAGATCAATTTTTCCCCTTATTTATTTATAGTTTGAATCCTCAGGCTACTTCAGAGCATGTTAGTTGTGTCACTGGATCATCTATAAAACCTGTTATAGCACACTCTGTCAGTGTGGTTTCTGCTAAAAACAATGTTGCTTCATCAGTTGATGTCAATAATAATAATTATAACATCCCAGATTTCCAAAATGTCAATTCATATAACGGTCATAATGTCAAGTCTACAGTTAGTCACGCCACAAGTTTATACGCTCCACAACCATATACAACAGTTAAATCCGATACGAATAATAATATTTCAAATGATATAAAGCCAACTTTAAACGGTTTCAAACATGTAATGGAAGATGATTCTCGCAAGATTGCTCATACTACTTCACCTTCAACTATATTAACTTCTGATTCATTCCAATCGCGTATTAAACCACCTTCGTTTACTGTAAAAACATCAGATTTAAACAAAATAAGCACTACAAAAGTGACTTCTACTACCGTTAAAGTCGATGAATCTTTCAGTTCCAACCATGTAACATATAATAATAATGATAATAACACAATGTCCAATTCATTTCATACTCCAGAAAGTATAAAAAATCATAATAAAATAGATTCTCCCGAAGTAAGTTAACTTTTCATGCCGAAAAACTGCTTCAATCAATTAATGCTCAACTGTCAAATATATTATATCGTGATATTCTGTTTGAACTTCACTTATAAGGACATTTAAAAATCGATAACAACATGGCAGTATGTATTTCCCTCCCTCACAGAGTTTGATCAATTACGATCATTAACGTCATAAACAGGAAAATACAAACCGTTAGAAATAAACTTCACACCCGTCTCGCAAGCTAGTGGATATCAGGACTCAGTAGTTCAGGAGATAACTCGTTGAAGCCAATAATCGTTTGGTCAGTTCTCGTTATCAATCAATGATTACATAGGAAAAAAGCTGTAAATAGTAGTTAATATATGGATAACCACAATTCCTGCATTTGTATTTGGCTGAAGTTTGTTAATTAAGCTGATGAATTGATTTCGAAGAGATATTTAGAATTAAAAATCAAAATGACTTGTAATTTTTTTGTTCAATTATGTTATTTACTTCAAGCCTTGGAATCATGTTTACAGTGACTTATTAGATACAGTAATCTACTTAAAAATAGAAAATGATTACAACATGTAAATTATTTAAAAATATCAAGTATCACATGTGAACTGTGCAGCAATCTATAGGTAACGAAACTAGAATTTATGGAAGACCTTTTGACGATACTTAATTGACCTTGAGAAGCTTCAATCATTTATCAAGTTCAAAATAGGAATATAAATTTACGTAAGCAATTAAGAATATGACTTTGCATTATAAGTTATTCTTATGAATTAGAGTTAGGTTTTTCATCGCGAACTGACATCTATAATGCTAAAACATTAATTAACCATATGGAGACTGAATTTCGCACAAAGTCCAAGTTTCGCTAGCTTAAATACGATTAGTTCGTCCATAGATTATGGTCTGACCGATTCATAGTACAATGAAATATCTCACATGCTGCTTTTACACAGACAGTTCAAACTAAAACCATTGGATTACTACGTTCTCTGTATTCCACAAAATTTCTATTTATCTATTATTTTCCAAATATCCAATAATCAAAAACTGTGTGGAAGGTGACATTACAAAGTTTACCAAATTGAAATATTTTGGTGGAGTTTTTCTCAACGATTTTGCGATTTATTCTTTCTGGTTTACTGACACATTATCATCGAAAAGAAAATTTTCTTTGTTAAATCATCTTTATTTCTTCACTGGTATGATGAATCTCTTTCATTATTGTAAACTTATTTATTATTTATTAAAGTTAGTTTTAGTTATAAACCAACAAGATTGGTACCCAGCAATTCGCATGGAAATTTGAGACTTTATCTCAACTATCGCTTCAGTTAAAAACACATTTCCTCTTTATTTTACATTAAGTTGATTCAATCTCTCCATAAAAACCAACCATATAATTCTGGTGTGTTTATAACTTTGTAAAAACTTGTTACAACTGTACGTGTACATTTGTGAAAAACGATGACATAATTTTTGGCGGCAGATTAGATAGCAGTTTATACAATGTTTCTTTGTTAATCATATTATTCCTTTTTTTCGTAGAAGAACAATACACCGAGTACACCACCCGTCGTATGCTCCGCGTCAGTTAGTGTAACTGGAATTCGTCCACCAAGTGGTATTAAAGCTCCATCTATTACCCCAGATAAAATGAAGTCTAGAATTACTACTAACGGACATACCAATCCTAGTGCCACCGACACATCAGTTATGTCTACACATGATGATGATATGACACATAACAAAAAACAAATTCCTACAAGCGTTGAACCAACCTGCGAATTGATAAAAAGACAAGAATCAATTACAGAGGATAGTTTAGAACATCCTAGTGGTTTACCTAGACCTCTAGGAATTTCACCTTCTTCATCTCATGGTAAAGTTCAATCTAAGCTTCGACCTTTATCAGGAAATTCACCGATCGCCAATTCTGGTATACCTGCACCGTCTATAATGCCACCCCTTGTTAGTGGACAATCTCATATGCCTGTACCGATGAATAATACTTCTATCCCTCTGCCTAGTGGAATAAAACCACCATCTCGTTCACCAAAGTCTGCATTAGCTAAGGTAAGGTTTTTCTTCGTATCTGGACGCTTGCTTCATAGTATTCCATGTTTTTTGTCAGTCGTTTTCTTTGAAAAGCTGTAACCTATTGGCTATACACTTCCAACCATACTATGACATTAGTAACCGACCAGTAAAGGCTTCTGAAAAATAATGCTTTTTTGCTTCTCGCTTTTTTCCCATGACATTCACTCACTGATAGAATTCAGAAGTTGAATTCAATATCCAATTCCTTAACAGTCTTTATATAATTAAATTTCGATGATCCTTTTTGAATTCGTCCATTTGATGTGGAAATATCGAAAGTGTTTACTAATACAGTGTACTTAGTGACCAAGTAAGAGAATTCTAAACGTATATCTATCAGTTCAGATTGTTTTGTTTCATATCCTGAAAGTTAATGATTCCTGTCATAGCTTTCGACACCACTAGTCAGGATCAGTAATGGAGTTTGTTTCGTCTTACTATGGTACTCCTCAATAGTGCTGATTCACGATACCATCCAAGAACGAAACGACCGTCCAGTGCTTCCAGGCTCTCAATGGTGGTCTAGTTTGGACTGACTCGTGAATTCAACTGTTAAAAATACTACAATCTTCACAAATCCTCACCCTGATAATATATTATTTTTGACGTAAGGGGTTTGTGGAGATTGTTTTTTCTCATATCTTGCATTGACTGAATATCTTTCGTCTAACCTTCGGCGGCACCACAGAATCACATTGCTGAAGATTCCTTCACGAGATTAAGACAGTTGTCTAGTGCCTTCTGGCTTTCAATAATTGTCTAACCAAGGTTAGTTCGCTATATAAAATATAATTTATTTTCTTCTTGTTATGTAATTATTTAACTCTCAGCATTGTACTTTGTCTGTTTTTTTGCTTACCCATATTTCAGTGATAACAATATTTAATTATAATTATCTGACATATAACATTCAATGATCCAGAAAAGAATCAAGTAATAGAAAGTCTTCTAAACAAAATTGGTTACCAGATACATTTCAATTTATCTTGTTTTTCCTTTTATTTAGTTATCATTCTTCTTTCTGAACAACTCTCTTTAAGCAAAATTCCAGTGTTGTTTATTTATTCCCTAATTCTTCTGATCTTTCTTTAGTCCTTCCTTTTTAATAACGATAATATTTATCAAATGATTTTTCTAATGGTATACACATTGTGTGTTTTTTTTCGTTTCTTTAACTGTTTATTATTCCGTTTTCTGTTATTCCGTTTGTTTATTGTCCTTCTCTCTTTTTTTTCTTTAACTTGATCATTTTATTAAAGACAAATATTGATTTGAAGTTTATATCAATATCCCCTTACAGATATTTAATGTGCACTAAAGGAAATTATTTTCAGTCAAAATGTTGGACTATTTATACATTAACATGAAACAGAGAAAATGGCTTCCTAGTTGAACAATGAAGTCATTTCATATCGTGTCTATGAAAAATTATTTTACAGAATATAACCACTATAATAGTACTACTGCACATTTCGAGTATTTCTCAGAATTAAAACATTGATTTAGCCTTTTTTCAGTTCACTTTCTCTTGTGGACCAGAATATTTTCATTAAACCTTATTACTTATTCGTATATACAGATTTCTAAATGTTTACTTCTTTGTTTGTGCGGCGAATGTGCTTTCTTTCGTTATGCAGCGGTTGTATAGACATCTTTTTGATTTTGAAAATACATTAATCTTCTCTAAAGGTGTGTGTGCTCTGGATTCCTCCTTTTACAAAAGAATTTCGGATAAACTATTGATCACTGGACGAACTTTTTTTTGCTTTTCTGTTCTTACTAATCAATTTATCAAGTTTGACTACTTCTATTCTGAAACATATAAGATAATTTTATGCCTTCGAATCCTAATACCTATTTTAGATGTTTACATTTTAATTTTAAAAGCAAATAAACTTGATCAGTATTCTTTTATTTTGTTTGTTTCACACTAACAAACTCGAAAACTTTTTCGACGGTACCATTTTTTATTTGTCATCGAAATCCGTTGCAAATTGCTTTTTTTTTCTTGCAGCTTCCTTTGTCAGTGTCATCTGACCGCTACTGATCACGCTTCAATTTCGAACTGTATTCCCTTTTTTCCTTACGACATATGTTTACCAGAGATTGTGTTCTTTTCTGTTTCTCTAAGTGAGCTTATGGGAATTCGATTTACAAACAGATTTAACAAAACAATAGGATGATTTTTTTCACATTCTATCAGTGATTCATTTTCTGTTTAAAAAGTATTATTGACTGAAATTTTTTTTAGCTCCTATGAGTCCACAAATTGTGCACTATGAATAAAACATATATTCATTGAAGTTGGTTTATTGTCCAAATATATGAATTAAATGATACTATATTAACATGTTTCTATTTAACCATAATTTTTGACAAAATTCCGTAATTGATTAACTCCGTCCATTGATATCTGATTGTACCTATTACAGATGAAAGAAAGGTTAGCTACAAAAGCTACAGAACTGCGAATAATATTTAAAATTCATTCGTTGAGATTTTTCAAATATATATTCTTCCTCTTTAATGAATCACATTAACTCGGCGCCCAAATATTGTGAAACTATTCGTTCAAATTTAAACGAAAGTTCTTATTCATAATACGTTTGAATGTTTGGTGCTGAATAACTGAAAAATGTAGCCTGTTTGATTGACTATTATTAGCTGATATATATGTATCTATGTCGTTTAATTCTATGAATATCTGAAGCTTCACTCTTATAAAGCTATTCACGTGTTCCGCTGTAATGTAACCTCTCATGGGAACTTGTTTCTTGACAAAAATATATGCCTGTGACCTAATGGCGATATCCAGGCAATTCACACTGGATGCATATATGCTAAAAGAGACTAAATTCCTGTCCTAAACATCAAAAGGAGGATTCAAACAATCAGCACAAATAAATTAAGAGTTCACCCGATTGAACAAGCTAGTGGCTATCTGAACTAATAAGCTAAGTCGATAACGTGATGGAGTTTGAAGCGAACGTCACCGATTCTGGGTTCTGGTGTGAACACAAACTCAGATTCAGGCATACCAAGCTGATGAAGATTCCACTGCTAGCGACCATCTAAATCCGCTTATAAAATTAAATGTAGTTGCTAAGGCTTTTAGATCTTTGTTAATCTAAGACAGTTGACTTCTAAGATAAATGTCCAGTGGATTTAACCAAAGCTGGAAAGTTTGAAGGTCCTCTAACCCTTTCCTATAACTTTCAGTCGGAGTGAACCTGCCATTTAGCGAAAAAACGTTTTCTGTATTTAAAAAAATCCAGGTTTTTCATGGCGGTCCAGCTTTAATTTACTCATGATTTCAGCTATTAAAATGAGTATAATAGCCACAAAACCCCTTCTAATATAATTCTTCATAATTTTTGTGAATCAACACTTTTAACCATAATGAATGCAGTTCTTGAATATGCTGATCGCATTTCTACTTTTTAAAAATCTTATCAACATTGATGAAGAGTTGTCTGATAAAATAACAACAGAAACACAAACAACAACCTTGTATGACCAACTTGTGTTATGAGCACTCAAATGTAACAACCCTAATTTACTACTGTAATATTTACCAAACGAAAGTGCGAAATTCGACTCAGTTACATAAACGCAATCATGAATCCTTGGCAAATTATTATTTTTCTTAACAAAGTCTTTGTTACATTTATCACTTTATAGTCTATAAAGATGAGAATTATTCCCTAAACTTGAGCATAAAAGCTCAGTTTAACCCTCATGGTCACAATAAATGATTAGTAACATGTTATTAGTGGGAGAGCTTTATCGATTATTGTGAAAAAGTCAAGTGAATTATCTATTAAATGGTATAAACCGTCTATAGCAATGAATTATAACATAGGTTGATTAGCAGATAAATTCAATGATCTGTTCTAACACTCAGTTAAGAATATTTTTTAAATGTTCAGAAACATCTTGTATCTTTAAAAACATTATTGTTTGAGATCATCTTAAATTTCTGGAATCAAATATATATTATCGCATTATATAACTGTTATAACTTGTGACTGCCAATGAGAGAGCAGTGAATTGTCGACCGAACCAAGGTCGCGTGAACACGTACGAGCAGCCTAGAGTCCTGATTGATCCTGCTTTCCGCCTAGCCCAGCCAGTTAAGTCCAGAACGCCAATCTCAGCCTCTGCAATATGAATCATTATATTCCAAACATGCTGAGTTTATATACCAATCAAACAGACTACAACGCAGCGTAAAATAGAAAACAACATTTGTACAAAATGTGGTTGTGAATGTGGGAGGTAGTGACTAATATACAGGGCATAATTCAAGAATGGTAAAACCTATACTAATAGTTCATAAGTCAAAATAAAGCTTATAATAAGAGGAACATGAATATGAATGGTTTAGTTATTTGACAATTATACGTTTAGTATTGGTCCATAAAAGGATCCCAACGTTACCACTCATTATGTTTATCGGGACCTATCAAAAACACATGGTCACAATTTAGTAATGAAAGAAAAGAATACTACAAAGAGCCAGTCACACTTCAGATTCCATACATCTTTTTTTTCATTATTTAAGAATTAATATTCAGCGTCAACTGGATAAACATGTAATAACAAAGTGAAATAGAGTTTTCTTGTGTTACGAACAGCATGAAAACCAACAGAAAGTATATATCATAATATGACCACCCTTGATATGAATTTCCTTAAAATCCTAATTACATAGTATGTGACATCAACCAACTCAGCGCGCGACAATAACTTGATGATAACAACAAATGAACATCATAATTGTTAGTCAAACAGATTATGAACTACTGAATTCCAATTTAAGGACTTAAAAGTAGTATAATCATCACAAAACTTGGAAGCATTAGATTCTATCTCTTATTGTTACAATTCTAGGGATTTTGAATCGGAAGTAAACCATTATTACTTCTTTTGGATTAAATTACTTATGACTTGTACAGAATCTCCATTAAACAATGTAGTAAATAATGAATGGATAAAACATTTTAATTTCATACTAACATAACTATCAATTTGTCAGTTTATATAAATCTCGATTAGTATGTACAGTATTTAAGGTTAAATGCTTATTATTGCAATTGTATTTCTGGATTTTGAAAGTGTAATTGAATATTGTTCGCTTAAATCATATCAAGTAACTGGATCATTTAAGACTTTAGAATAATTGCCTACTTATTATCGATCCGTAAACAATTTGAAAAAAAATGAGCGGACAAATGATTTATGATATTTATTAAAGTGACATTATCATTATTAAATCTATCGAAGTTTTTCCATTGTTTATGCTAAGGTTGTGCTAGATACTTTTATAACCAGGCTTACTAAGAAACGTATATACTATTCAATTACTAGATTGGAGAATATTTCTTGACCACATCGGATAAACACATTTTTTGTTGTAAAAATAATTGACTTGAATACAAATATACAAATCGTGAATACAACATTGTATTACCCAGTTTGTGAGTCTGAATTAGAAAGTAATGTTGATTTTCACTTTGGTTTCAGACTGAAATCTGCTCAAAATGAAATACCTTCACATTTAATAATATATAGAACCATTTTCAAAATCAAACAACTTTGTAATGAAGGGAGAATTCAATAATGCCAATCGATAAACATCTCATTGTATCAACAATTTTCAGAATTTAGGAACTTTTTCGTTGATTATTGACTTCCACTAGACTTCAGCACGAATAAATCTCTCTTTTTTAATATCAGTTAGAACGTGTGTATTTAGTATTTACCAGTATCCCTCAACCCTTTAAGTAACACAAGTAAACAAAATGACTGATCTCTATCTTTCCTCCTCCTCCTCCTCTCTCTCTCTCATGTGTATAATTCATTCTCATCATCTGAATGCTTTGGTTATTTACCAAACATCTTCAATGCTAAAAACCTATTATATTGATTACTAATAAAAAGTTATTACATTCATCTTATACTTCAAACTACCACCTTAAATAAAAATTCATTTCTCAAATTATTATTAGTTTTGTCACCAGTAATATAATTGTCACTCGTGATTTACGCAGTCATCATTTCTGCCAAATTATTTTTCAGTTATGTTATTTTCACCGAAATTTCATGTTAATGTGGATTGCTATTACA
Organism: Schistosoma haematobium; assembly: GCF_000699445.3. Lineage (NCBI taxonomy): Eukaryota > Metazoa > Platyhelminthes > Trematoda > Strigeidida > Schistosomatidae > Schistosoma > Schistosoma haematobium. Next base: position 76,566,734 of record NC_067196.1, on the reverse strand, counting down.
TTTTTTGACCTAGTTGTCACTTATTCTCAATAGAGATTTTAATTTCAGCCAATCTCACCTCCCACTCTCTTTCTCTCTGTCGCTTTTGAGGATCATTGTTTTACCACATGCTGTGACCACAAAAAAGGCCTCCCTTTTGTTTAATGTCAACTACGTCTCTACAGGTTACTTTTATGCATAACTCAAAAGTGTCAATCTTATCTATTGTTAGTCTTGTTCAATATTGTAATGGAATTGTAAACCTACGAAATTGGATATCATAAAACATGTATTATACGCATACTTATCTTCAGTGATTTCATATTACACTTAAAAATTATTGTTTAGATATTAATTTTGTACAAAATTTGTGTTGCTATATTTTGAAGCTATTATACCAAGGTATGCTCTATTGACTGGTTGCATTGAAATTTAAAACTCAAATTAAATAAATATACGTTAGATAGAAAAATCCTGATTTTATATTTCTTCCTGGGTTGACATAGTTTGAGTGACGTGACATCGCGGTCATTATATTGGTGTGTTAAATTGTTAAAGGTAATCGATAGTCAACCGTGGACCTAGGTCCGCAAAATATACCTACAATCCTGGAGGTCTATGTCTCCCTGTAGAATCTGCATCTGAACCACCTACTCCCACAGTCGAATAGCTCAGTGGTAAAATTTCAGAATATGAAGTCGATTGATGCGAGTTTTGAAGGGACCATCAGTTTTCCAAAGATTATGGGTACACCTTATTGACAAGCGCCAAACGGTATGAAACCGGTATACAGAGCTTCTTGTCGATCAGCTCAAGCCACTTTGAGACAACAGTGTTTTGAATTTATCATTAACACTCAGCCGCGCATTGGTGAAGAAGCTTTCACACCTTCCATGGTTACGCTCCTTAAACCTGCTGTCCAATAATTTTGTGTTCATTCCCACAAACTATGTTTAATTTTGTATTTTATGGAGTTATCCCACTAGCATTGTGGGATCACTGGTAAAAAGTAACAAAAAATTTATTTCCCTATACTAGTAAAACAACTTCGACTTTTCGAAAAATAAATAGATTTCTTAATTTTTAATCAAAGACCAATCTTAGCTAAACCTCCATCGAAAGCTAAAAGCGCTGGACATGTCTCAACCTATCATGGGGCTCTTCGCTATTGTTCATCCACGACATTGCACAGAAGATCAAATCTAGGATCTGGAACCTTCCGGTTATCAATGGTGATCTAGCTTAGCTCATTTTGTTATTTAAACCATGGAAATTCTGCAATATTCACAAGACCTCATGTTTAAAATAAATAAATATTTGTGAGAAAAAAGTGCGCACCTGAACATGTTTAGCACTTACTTCTATTACACCATCTAATTCCTTTTATCAAATAATAATGGTTGAACTTTGAGAAATATAAGTTTTGGGTTATGGCGAAAAAACGTTCGCAATAATGTCAGCCTCCAACCAATTGAAATCTCATAAGTGTGGTATTCTGATAGGAATGCGTGCTATGGTTTACAGGTTTACATTTTATGTATGAACAAAATAGTCCGCACCTTTAGAACATTATCTCATGGTAGTTTCTGTATAGAATTCAAAATCATATTACTTCAACTTGTCAGAAACAGCCATACGAACCATTTCACCTAGAACATCTAGAACTAATGGTATCAATGGAAGTTAAAAATCTAAATATAAACGATATCTAGGTCAGATAGATTGTGGATGATGACAGAATGCAAAATGTGCGTTTCGCCCTGTTTAGCACTCGTCTTCATGATATTCCTGTAATACAGTGTTAAAGTTTACACTAAGGCTCAAAAACATTACCTTTTACCAAAAGGTCAGTACGTTAAACCCCAAACTATTAAGTCCAGATAACCACTAGCTTGATCAACACTTGCAGATCCAATAAAACACTGCAAGTATATTTTATAGATTTTTTTATATAATGCAGTGATAATAAGAAAGTTAACAGAATAATGTGATATATTTGGCAAATACATTTCGAACATTCTGATCACACATATACTTCTTAAGATATTATACACAAAAAGAAACAAATATAATGATGATAAAGTGGAGGATGTAAAAACAATGTGAAAAATACGCTGGATAATAAATCACTGCTGACAGGGTAGGTTAAGATTAAGATCAAACTGCTTTCAAAGACATAAAAGTAGTTTCATTTTTCGTAAATCCAAGGTTTTGATAAACTCTGTTATGCACACTTTTCTGTAGCACTACTAAGTCTGACTTAATGTCAACCTTATGACCCGTCTCAACCACATGTTCTGCGAAGTAAGATATTTGTCATTTGATACCGTAGCCATTAAGGTATGTGTTCATCCACTCTTAACCGTAAATCACGATTGCTTTCCCTCATATATGTGCAGAAACATATGCATGGGAGACATATACACACAACGGAGTGCAACACAACTGTTAACATCCTGTTTAATTTTTTGGTGAAACACTGAATGTGACTCTTCGATAATGATAAGTTGGGCAGCGTAAAATATCTTACTGACAGTCCCTTCTAACATCCAAAGCCTTTCATCTGAAACAAATCGTCTTAGAATAAAATTTGCACTAAGTTGATACAAAGTAGATAATTTTCTAATTTGATGTGATCATCATCAAATAAGTTCTCCATCATATTGAATTCACATACTGTTGTGTAGGTTACACTACACTACTTACTTATCAACAAGTAGTAGGATTTGTATCTCAGTTAATTTCAAATTTGCACGTAAAATAGATGTTAACTAAATATATCTCTTAAGCATGTTTCCGTGACATGCACTATGTTACACATTATTTGATGTCATATACCAATTCCTTACAGGTTGTTCAACATAGCAATTAATAGTTTTCCACTTACGCTTCATTTTATTTATTTTGATGATTCATTTAATCTTACCTTAGTCACATAAAAAAAAACACTTGAAAATAACATGATTGAACATTTGGATCTTTAAACAGCCTTTATTATTATTCTTTTTATTTACAGAAAAACCTTATTATTTGGCTCCATAATACGTTTCACATATACTCTCTACAGGCATTACTGAGATGATTGTATAAATTATAAGACATTTTATTTTCGAAATTTACTTATCAACAAAAGCATAAATTTAATGGAATAACCTAAGTTCAGCATCCTAGAGTCACATGTTTTGCAACGGAAAATGATTAGATTTCCAAAAAAAATCTGTGCTTCTGCGTTACATATACAATAACTGAAAAAAACATGTTTTGAATAGTAAGAAACTATAAAAATCAGTAGACTTATAATTTGTATGTAGTAATAGTTAATCCACACTCACTGATGTATAATATGATCAGGTTACTAGTTCTTACTGAAACTAAAAAATTTCTAGATCCTCAAAGAATGAACAGATATACAAAACTGTTATACAATCATTCTTATTTTAATTTTAATAGTTGAGATCATGAGTCAATTGAAGCTAGACCACCATGGAAAACCTGGAAGTATTGGAAGGCCATTTCGTCAAAATTTGGGACTCCTCACAATAATATCCACGAAAAACCACTTTTGATATTAATCAGCGTCTACACACTAGTGACGGTCTCAAAGAAATATTTCCTGGAGTTGTGAGCTTGTAACTCACTGATGACAATAGTGAATGTGCCGCTCAATTTCGTGGATTAGTTGAAGTTAAACATTTACACTGTTGGATACCTGCCGGCTCAGTGGTTGGTTGAGTGGTTAAGCGTTCACGAGCGAGACTAATAGGTCCTGGGTTCGAACCTCGTGAGGCGGGATCGTGGACGCGTACTGTTGAGGCGTTCAACAATAGAACGAAACGGCTGTCTAGTGTTTTCAGGTTTTCCATGGTGGTTAAGCTTCAATCGACACATGATCTCAACAAAACATCCTTCTGATATTCTTGTTTTACTCAATAAAATTACATAACTTTATCAAAGATATAGACCCGCATTAAAAATAGTTAAAGTTGACATACACTATGACTGATCAATATCAAATGGCATCTGAAGGTTACTGGATACTTAACAAATTCATTAAACAAGAAGTAATACAAATACAAAACAAAATAAACTTCCTTCCCTTGTGGGGGTGTGAAACGAACTAACATAATAAGAATGCTATTATTTATTTATTTAAACACATAAATATTGGTACAAAGAGTACCAGATAGATATGCGCCACACAATAATAATGAGAATGTGAAGAGATTAAGTATGTAAGGTGCGTATAAGAAAAAGTTCAACAATAACGAGCAGAAATTAGTGTGTGATAGTAAAATAATGATTATCAGAGAAGCAGTTCAGTTAGCAAAAGTACAGCCAGAGAGATTTCTTCCAGTTAAAGAAGTTATGTCCACTTTTTATAAAGAAGTAGAATAAAGTTACAGCAAGATCGCCACTAGCTTCTATTCTGAGCCATATCTGATAATGTCTCTAGCCACTGTGTTGCACCATCTCTAGGACCCCAACCATGGAGTGGTGAAGGATCAACAGAAGCCAATCCTGTACAGCTTTCTTTCATACCATTAAACCGTGTCATACACAGACCATCTCTTTGCTTTTTCCAACCAGTCCCAGTATCATCAAATAATGCACGACGAGGGATTCTCTAGGTAGACATTCGTATGACATGTCCAAGCCACCGAAGTGATGTATCAAGATAAGAATGCTTCTCATGAGTTATTCCTAAAATAGCAAATTAACTGACATTTCAAAAATACTATGAAATAAATCATGGTGAAATACTAACTTTATGTTGCTTTTTGATCATAGGTTTACTTGTCTGAAGCTTGACCGTCTTATTTCCTGTCTTGGTGATCCAGATATCCATAATGGAAACCTAAATGAGATGGAGAGCTAAATGTATCTACTAACGTGTTGTTCATTAGTGATATTATGAATCATTTAACACAGTCTTGACAGATTCTGTGAGATTTATGTATAGAACGTTGGTTTGCTGAATTATTGATTTTATTCAACATTATCTATAGTCCATGTAACTAGAATGTCGTAAACCATGTCACTATTGCTTATAATGGTTGTATAAACCGAATAATTTAAAAATGATGTGTTTTTTGCCATAAATAATTGGCTAAGATAATCTTTGATCAGAAAGAGTACATGAATATGACGATAAGAAGCAATCACGTTTCTTGGTGCATAGCATAAAGTTTTTTAACTCAAGATAGCGTCTGATTCTTCTGAAAATTAAATATAAATCTGTAAACAATCTAGTTAGTTCTACCAGTAACTATACGTTTGTTTCGAAGATCAAGCCAAGTGCTACAAAGATGTTGAATTCACTGATCAGTATAGTTATTGATCATTTATACATGATAAATACTTCAAACCCATAATCTATCTACAATCGCTAACATATAAATATTGTCTTAAACTGATAGTTAGAATAAGTGTTTTTTGTGGATTGATGAAGGTACTTTCTCTTACGATGTGATATCTACTGTAGAAAACCATTGAACATCAAGAAGATTACGTCAGCTATTGCTCACTACCTAAAGCCACTTCATATTGAATAACCCTTCGTGGCATATATCAATATCTTCATTAACAGTCTTAAATCTCTCAAACACATGTGATTGAAAAAAAACTCATTTATATAGTTGAAATTCATTTTAAACATCTAATCACCCGATTATCATCTAACATATAAAAAGCATTTTCTTACATCCATAATATCAATAAAATTACTTCCTCATAGTTAGTTAGCAATTCAACTTTTCGATTTGATTTATAGTATTTAAAATAATTGGATGGTTTTATTACTTAATTATACATTACACAATTATACCATACAATTTTATCTGACGAAATAAAACTCTACTATTTCAACTTTAATGTTAACTTAAATATAAAAACTCCCAAAAAAAACACACTAACTAAACATACTCTTTATTAAGAAACTCATGAATGATGGACTGTTCATCATCATTAAAAAAACATTTAAATAATTCATTCAAACAAAAAAGAAACGTAGTTCAAAGGTAAAAACATGTAGGATTAAAACAAAAATGTATCAACGAATTTTTTTCTCTCCTAAACTTGTATATTTTATAGAATAAGGTATTGAATGTAATATGACAAAGTCTAAACAATCCGATGACTTTTGATGTATCTCGTTTATTGCATTACTAGACAGACTTGTCTAAATGTATTATAATATTAATAATACTATTGGAGATTTTGTGATAAAAATAGTGTCAAAAGTCATTAATCATAGTGTAAGTTTTCCCTCTGATCTCTTGGATTTTCATGTTTCGTTGTTAACAAAGAAAGTTTTCCGTCTGACTTATTATATATAGAAGCTACATGATTTTAGAATGAATCGATATTTATTATTACGATTTGAAAGTTGTTCCATATTATCTATTATATTTTTCTGTGTTTTTGCGAAAAGATTCTGTGGTATTGAGGCAAGTGCAATGAATTTGTTTACTACCTAATTACTAACCACATTTCTTTCTGAAATCAGGTAGGCATGACATAACACACTGCATCATGATTAAAAGTAAAACAATCAACATTTTAATTTCAGTTCTTTTTAATATAATTAAACATATAGCATACGATGCCTATTTTACTACATGTGAGTAATGATTTATGTAATAGTGTGATTGTCCTCATTATCTTACCTTTTTATTCATTTTCCTCACTTAAAATGGAGGCGTTGGTAACATGATTTATTACGCAAACATCTTATATATATATATATATATATATATATATATATATATATATATATATATATATATATATATATATATATATATATATATATATATATATATATATATAATTCACAAACACATATATACCTGATTTGCTTGGTCTTCACTCATCCCCAGCAAATATTGAGTCCATTTCAATTTGCTTTTAAATAACATATTGCTTGTGATCAATCTAAACATGTAAACCAATCAACAACAAGGGAACGTATCAACCAATCAGCGAGTAGTTTGATCATCAGCTAAATTGTTTCATGTTACATATTAAGCGACCAATGGATTCATTGGACAAATAAACCATCTTAAAATAGTAATTTACTATTTTCCTATTTAAAATTTTCCTTTTCACCTATGACTACTTAAACTACTTATAATTCACCAAAAACCTATTTAGACATATACATATCATGTTGATTTATTCGGAATTACTACCTAATTATATGTTGAAAGATAATCCATCAAAATATGATTATTTGAATAATGCAAAAGAAAAACGATTACCTAGGTTTGCTTTATCAGAAAAGTAAGTGAACTAAACTTGAACATTTGTTTGTTTCTATTAATCTTATGGTTAACTGTTGATTTATAATTATGCACAAAATATTTACTTCACTGAATAGTGTATTATAAAATATACATATGTAAAACAGGATGTGCACATTATTAATTAATTTAAACGTGTGAAATGAATTTTCAGCATGAACTAACATCATCTGAAGAAATATTGGAAACACGATTACACAGGAATTTGCTTAACATTAGTTTGAAAATCTTCAGCATTCAACAATGCTATGTTCTTTAATACAGTTCAATTTTAATACACTCGTTACAAGGCTAACCAACCAATCAGAAAAATTAGGGAGATTGAGAGTATATGTTCTTTCCAACCTTAAAAATGAATGTAACATTTTCGAACTTTCCTGATATACCAAACACTCATGATGTTAAGAATACAAAGCTTTTTTATGTTTCATACCCATTACGATATCTTAAGACCATTGTAATGCCAGTCAAATTATGATATTACTTGACCACCATATTTGAAAATATCCATTCATCTTTTAGGTTTATGCGAAATGTTGTTCTCAGCAAGGTTAAATTCTGAAAATTCCGTAATGACCAAACAGATCGTAATGGTAAATCATCGCATGTGGATTAGTTCAACAGACAGTAACTCCACAGGTTAATGACACATCGTTAGAATTGACATTCCTTGCTTCCGACCATCTTCTATTTCAATTTGCGCAGGTGTAGGCAAATGTGTCAGATGTCCGAGCTACTTTAATATATATATATATATATATATATATATATATATATATGCTAGATTAGGCGTAATTCATTACGGTTATAATTTGGGGCAGCAGTAATTTCTAGCAAACTGAACGAAGGATATTAGTTTTAAAAGTAATAGCTGTCAAAGAACTGAAAAATGTGATAAAATGAATGATAAATAATAATTTTATATTTTAGAAAGTTACAACAATACTAAATAAATATAGCAAAGTGATTGACAAGTTTGTGAATCGTGATAAAATAAAGTAACTTGAGCATCTGACACATTTGCCTTCACCTGCGTAAACTGAAATAGAAGATGGTTGGAAGGATGGAATGGCATATACATAGTGTTTTCCATAAAAATACATTGATCTACTATGATGTTAATGAAACTACTGACCGGAAAAAATTATATTAGAAAAGACAATACGCAATGAGTATTATTCATTGTTCGTGTAAATTGAACATATGCTAATATATCAACATATCCTGTGTAATGGCCAAGTTCACGGTTCACTTTGTTTGCTAAATTTTTTGAATTCAGTTAACAGGAAATCATACAATCTAGCTTTTGTATTTATTTTTACCTATCTACAAGGCTAATCTATTTATTTTATTAACTTTTACGTGTAAACACTTCAGTAAATATACATTCTAAACTGTATTCTATTTTTAATGAAGTTGGATGTTCCATGTACAGTTTTGTCCACTTGAATAAAGTTATGTAATGTCACTTATTTACAAAACAAATTTTTATGTACTCTATTTTAAGTCTTCTATATGAGGAACAGTGATACTGTGAGTTTGGTTACTTATATACACACAAGTAGTATATAACAGTGGTCAGGCATAGAATGTATTTCAGTAGGTCGATAAGGAAAGGATGCAAACGGAACGCATTTGATATAAAAACGCATGAACAATGAAATCTAAGACAGTGGACTGATATTTGAAAAGAGGAACAGTCAAAATTGAGAAGATGGATTGATATTTTGCAAATTAACGACTTACTCAGATTTTATTGAGACACCCTGTAATTTTGTACTCAAATACATTCGATTGTTCCCATTCGTGTTCTGTTCACTACAATATTATCTGACTCATAAAAAAACTTGAATAAATAGTTACATTTCAAATTTAAACTCAATAACTATCAATAGATTGTTTAAATACCTGAAACTAACTTACTTTTGTTTTTGTTTCAATCAAAATTCACTAATATTATGACAAAGCGATAATCGATTCATTTTTATCAAAACAAATGATGAGTTTTTAATAGATACATTAAAAATAAACATTTAAAATTGTTTATTAAATGAAAATTCTTCTATAAAACAATAAAACATTGAACATTTCTTTAAACTATGCTGAAAAACGTATTGCTTCTTCGATGAATGAAAAAAACGTTCATTTATTTTGTATCTGTTTACTTTTATTGATTTTCCTTTTTTTCAAGTTTTCTTTTTGTTCTTCATTGATTTTTTTATATTATACGATTATGTTGTTATATCACTAAAATATTGAATAAAATCTCTTTATCTAAATTTCATGGTTATGAATTGTAACTTCTTCAGATTATGTAGAAAGTAGGCATCATTCTATAGATTTCTGTTTTCAAAACAATGTTCACACTTAGTTTCCAATGATAAATGATGCATTAAATAACAATATATTTTTGATTTATCTAACATTTAACATATAAAAGTTCAAAGGTTAGTATGAAGGAAAGTTTGATAAATATATTCAATAATAACAATGATTAAATATTTAAAGTTCTTATAATTCACACACATATAAAATTATTTAGAACACTATCGGAAGTGATGTCATTGTCATTGTATCATACAAACTCTGGTAGTAATTTTGTTCCCAGGTAAGAGAATATTAAATTATATCAGATTCTAGAATTAATTTACATAGAGATTAAATTTAAAATGTGACAAATTAGCAAAGGAAGAACAACAGAAGATTGTGTATGAGATTCGCTGTCATGACTGTAATGCTACCTATGTTGGAGAAACATCCAGGCAATTGAATGTAAGATTGAAGGAACACAAACAATGCTTGAAAAATGTTTCAAAATCCTCGGCCGATTTAAAGAAACTTGAAAATAAGTCAGCGATAGCGTTACATGCGTTAGAAACAGGACACAAGATTAATTTTGAAGGGACCAAAATACTTCAGAAAGGTTTTAACACCCATAAAGAAAGATTGACAGCAGAAGTACTGCATATATGGACGAACAAGAACAGCCTGAACCGAAAAGATGGTATTCAACTGGCAACTACTTGGCATATTTCGTTTGACAAGTAAATTTGGAACCTATCTCTTGTTTAAACCTGTTTTTTAATATCATATGCATCGTTATTATTTTGAAAGAATTCAATGAGTTTTTTAAACAATACAATTTACGTTTTGACATGTACATCGATGTTTCATTATCAATTTTTCATCCTTGAACTTGAACTTTATTTATTCCTTCATATCAATCTCTCACACATACATACATACCTACACACTCACATACATACGATTTGTTACTCAGTTAAGTATTTCCATGTAGTTGAATTCTTCACATGATTTGTAGTTAACTGACTCATTTTATCCTATTTTACAAAATCAACATCTAAATATGATTGGTTTAACACAGTATAATCCTGATTGTTAAAAAGCTATATATTTCTTTGATAATTTTGATTTTGATTATTACCCTGAAGAAGTCCAGACAAGTTAGCTGGACGAAACGTTGGAATTAGTTATATTTCAATCGCTGAGAATATTTCAAATATAATTTTCGCATATAATGACTTCTCTATACTCGGCGCTCAATTACTGTCACACTATTCGTTCTAATCTTGACGAATATTCGTATAAATTAAAATGTGACAGTTTAACTTTTGACATAAAAATTTTGGTGTCATGGAGAAAAATATTAAATTTAGTAAGAAAATAATTTAAAATTGAAAACAGTTAAATATTTTCAGAAGGGTTTTTTGGAGACTTCAGAAATTTCACAGATTGAAATCATGAGTCAATTGAAGCTAGACCATCATGGAAAACCTGGAAGCACTGGACGGCCGTTTCTCCCTAGTATGAGACTCCTCAGCAGTACGCATCCACGATTCCGCACCCCGCGAGATTCGCGCCAGGCGCTTAACCAACTAAACCACTGAGCCGGCATCCAACGGTATTAATGTCTAACTTCAACCAATCCACGAAGTTGCGCCACCGTACACCATTGTCTTCAGTGAGTTGATATCTCACAACAGACCTGGTTGAACTCCACTGGAAACGGCTAAATATTTTACAACTACACATATTATTTATTTCCCTCCTAAAAAAATCTAATAACAATTCTACTGAAAGTTTATAAGTAATTCGTTTTAATTGGTGTTTTTTTTCAAAAGAAAATATCATAAAATCATTTATAATGTATTTTTTGAAACATGTTTTCCCTAATTGAATAACGAATCGATGGACACTTTTTGATAACACAGTGACTTTACTTCAAGTAATAATATAATGCATTTGAAAGATAGAACAGGTAGTAGTAGTAGTAGTAGTAGTAGTAGTAGTAGTAGTAGTAACTAACATCGTATTGTTTGGTCTTGATTCTCGGTTGAATTTCTATCGACCAAGTTTCAGAGTAGTTGTTATGATGGTTGTGTGTACATTGAGATAAGATTTATTAAATATTTCAAAATTGATTGGTAAATGATACTCATCGATAAGGCGAATCGCTATGATGAAAAAGAATTCGATAATCACTAACTATACTCATATACACTAAGCAGCAAAAGAGTATGAGGTTGGTTGCCAATCAATGAAAATATCACTCTTGCAGGAGGTTACTCAAAACCCAAAGAAATCACTAACAATGTCTCAGACTGTGATACTGGTTGACCCAGGTCAAACGTCTGTTTAACATGCTAACATTTTATAAATGTGTTTTCTGTTAAACGTTCTCCTGAAGTAATACTTGATAACCTCTTCTCTTCTTCCATAATAATGTACTAATTAATAGTATTATCCGTATTCCTGTATAAAATTTCATTTATGTGGACTTAATTTTTTTATTATGAATTGAAACAGTAATTTATAGCAGATGCTGTTTTTCTTCATTGAAATAACTTTAAAAAATGTCACTGAAAGAAGTTTTGAGGGTATTTTTATAACGTCAACAATACAACCTTATTCTAGATAAAACCAGATTTGACTTTTTGAAAGAGTAAAAATTGTACTTGAAATTGTATATAATAAAAAGCCTAAATAAAACTATGGAGAAAACCGATTTTCTATGCTGTTATGTCTGAATTTCTAAAATACTCTTCCTGCAGACTATAAAAACAACCAATCCCTTCATTCGTAAATCGATTATACATTCACGTTGCTGATATATGCTGAGCTGAATTTCATCAGTCTATGTCAATGAATTACCTCCTTAAATAGATACACTGATAACATGGTTTTATAAAAAATAATCGTCATTGGAATTAAGAGTGTGACTAAATATTTTAGTGGAAGACGCGTTGGGAACCTTTTACACAATCTATACTGAATTGTATTTGACAAAACATACTAACTGATAATTAAGCACAGAGTTCGATTTTCAGTGTGAATATCAAAACCGTAATTCAAATACATCTAACTAATAAGTTTCAAATAAGATAAATTCACAATGTAAATTACTTTGCTAGATATAAGCTAACAAAATGTAATAAAACTTGTAATTACTGACATCAATTCGAGTCAACCTCTGGAGCAACTTACATAACAGTTGACATTGGTCAAATAAAATCTTAAACATTTATCTCTTTATTGTAGACATAAAGTTGATCTAAACTATTGAAGATAATTATGGAATCAAATTTTGAATCAATAAATTTGTCTACACCTAATATAATTCACCATTAAATTTTCATACTTTAAATTGGTTATTAGTTTAGTAAAACAAAAAAAAATCTAGTATAAAACTGATCACATTAGTTTGTTTTCTTTTTTTTATTTATTCAAGAAACCAGATGACAAAGTTTATATTCATAATGGTTGAGTTACCTTCTATACATGCATATATATTCACAACCAAACACATAATGTTTGGTTTATAATATAAATACATCTATGCAAACTCATATACAATACACGTATTTGTTTGTGATCAATAGAAAGTGAATTCATTTCTGGTTCAAAATATTGTAAATTCTTTATTGTTTATCTGTTATTAGTTAGTTACTTGTTTTTTATATGGCGGTAATAACTTCATATGTGAATATGAAGTTGATAACATTATCAATGTTGAATATATAGTAAGTGTAATATTTTTAATGTTTGTTTTTTATTCTGAAAGGAGATGAATTTAAGTAAATCATTAATAATTTATTAGTTAGCCAGTAGTCGTATCATGATTTGATTAGTTAATAACTAATTTGACTGAATTAAAAAGTGATTACATGATCAATATTTCTTCATGTAAGTATCTGATATATGATTTTAGATCAGAGAGGATAATGGTAATAATAGACGATCAATTCTCGAGAACCAAACGTCAGGTGATTTGGGGTGTGAACGCCATCCATCAGGGATGAACGTTCGATTCGTGTAGTTAAAGACTGTTATAACATGTGTTGATGGCAAAATACAAGGCTGATTCTTGAACATATTGGTCCGTAGATTATATCTGTAAATGAATCTGTAAGCACAACCCCTCATATTATTTTTAAAGTTCTCACTCCACTACAACTGTTTTCTCATTTTATGATATGCGATAATACAAATTCAAAAGCTCTCCTTTTACATGGGTTGTTACAATTTTCCATATATATAAGTGAGAAATAATGCTTTCTGATGTTTTTATATACCATTAACTGTGAAATCTAATTCAGTTGTAAGTGTTTGAATTATTTCATTGTTGATATTAAGGACCAGAACTGACCAGTCTGTTTTGGCATACGTCAATCTTAAGTAAATCACTTCGATTTTTCAGCAGTTACAAGTATTTTTAAGCAGTATTGTGCACTGCCTAGCAGCAGCTATCTGGATTTAGTAATTAAAAGTATAACATCTTAGCTTTTCGAACGAGAGACATTGAGTTCGAACCCTGAAGTGAATATGAACACTGGGATGCAGGTATATTCAACTGACGAGTTTCAAATAGAACGGGACATGCGTCCTGGATTCCACTGCTAGCCACTATCCAGCTCTGTTTAAAAATAGCACACAAGTAATTCATTTATCATGGTCGTGAAACGATTGGTCATAAAAAACTATTAAAAATAAAAGCATTATTCCATGAAATAAATTTAGATACATTGAGAAAATTTCATGCACAGAATCAAAATCTTGCTGTGAAACTTTAAAAAAATTTGAAATATTCGATTGCCAAGAATAATTAATAACCATTTACCCTCAACTGTAAACATTTTTAAAAAACCCTCCCTTTCGAAACCTGTATATCACATGCAATATATAGAGTTCATAAAGCTCAGAAACAACATTATGTTTTGTCTATAATTGGAAAGAAACCAGCGAGACTATAATTTATAAACGGACCAACCATATTTAAGAAAACAAATCTTGGATTTTGGCGCAAAATTCATCCACTCATTTGGCTAAATACCATTTTGGCATTGTAACTGATATCAGTTTGTGATAAAAACATTAAATCTAATTCCTAACTCCAACATTCAGCCTTCATTTAACCCTGTTAAGTAGGTGGACATTCGAAAGCGTTTTGCAAAGGTCGTCCATAAATTAAAGTTTTACCATGAAACCGAAATATATGCTAACCACAGCTTCATCATTGCTTGAACCATGAAGCATTAAACATGACAGTATATTGTAACCACTTTTACAACATGTGATAAGTGTCAACCTTTTACTCTGTTTTACAATCGAACTACGTAAATCTGGTAAAGTTTGGACCGTACAATTAAACGAAATATTAAAGCGAATCAATTCAGTTAGCAAACATTTCTACAAATTGTAATATCTTCTACAAACTTGGATTCTAATATCTGTAAAACTCTCAAAAATTAACAATTAGGACTATTGGATTTCATTTCAATAGTTTAGAAACTTAAGCTCTTACAGTAAGATATGATGTCCGTGAATCTGCACTGTACAGGATAGAATGTTTGTCTACAACTTGATAACTTTCGATGTTACTCACTGCAAAAGTTAAATATAATTTAAACTAATCTTTCAGAGAAAAAATGCTCAGTAAAATGCTGATGAAAATTTAAATTTGATCATTTTACTTATGTTAGACATGGGACAGTTAACCATAATAGATAAATGAAGATAGTCGTACAATATTGTAAATTGACTGAAGTTAAACCACAGAATCCCAGTCCAGTGATCAATAGGTCAAGAGCTTAAGCTCAAGACCGATGGTCTCCGGTTTAATCCTTAACAATGGATTCATGAATGAACTATCCTATATTTCTTGACTTCCGGTGGTTGTCTAATAAAGATCATTCCATGATTTAATCTCTAAAAAGACTCAATGACTTTAAGAAAAATAGTTCTGATAGGTTGAATATAGTAATCATTTTAATTTCATCGTTTTTTCTTTCATTTATTTGTATCAGAATTATTATTATCATTTGATATTCTAACACTAAAAAGTCAACAAACTGTTTACTTTTGGTGTAACTATGCTACATTTATTTACAAATCAATAAAAATAATTCAGACATAAGTCGGAAATATTTTAATCAATAATTTTGAATAAACAGTAACATTCTATTTCATGATAAAAATAGTATCAATTATTTTGTAAGTTTTTCAATCAAGTTCAACTTTTAAAAAAACTTTTCTTTTATGGAAATATGCCTAATGGTAGAAAATTGTTGAATAAAATATAGACAAAAAGTTAGGAAGATTGAATTTTCTCTATTAGTGATTAGTAACTCGTACTGTAGTGATGGAGAACACGGGTGGGGACAATCGAATTATATTTAGCACAAAATTACAGAGTTACTTGGTAAAATAGAAAAACCATACTATAATACTTAATTTGGAAAGTGTTCAATAATTGTCTCGAACTTCATTGTTCTTGCATTTCCATACTAATTGCTTTCTATTCCCGCTATTCTCTTCTTGATCTTCCCCATCTTCTGCTGCCAGACATTACATTCCTGACTCGCGTCTTATACTACTTATATCAATATAAGTAGCACGCACCACAGTACCATTTAGTGGTACAGTTCAAATTGTCACTGTTGACTTATACTACTTGTAAATGACCAATGAACAAACTGATTTTATGTAATCCCTCAGAATCTAGATACTAAATAATATTATGGTGTTCGGTCCTTTATATTTCGAAATGATGAATAAATTTTGTTTATTCAGATGGATTTTTTTGTTAATGGTCCATACTCTAACCTAAATGGTTTATTTGCAAAGCTATTGTTATCGTTCTTCTCAAAGTATGCTCTAATTACATTGTTCCAGAACATCAATTAATGTCTTCACAATTAAACCATTTTGCTCCGTAAAATAAAAATTACAACGAATAACTTTCTACTGATTAAAGTGACAAGTGAATAAACTATGTTGTCAAGTTACTTCATCGGTAACACGTAACAAACTTAACGGAGAAAATCTGATAGATAATCACTTGTGACTACGTAATATGACATTAACTTTTATGAAATGATCGAGTAGTCTTTTTCAAAGTAAACCTCGAAGAAAACGTTAAAGCACTGGACGGCCGTTTTGTTCTACTATGGGACATTTCAGCATTGTGCATCCACGGTCCCGCACGCGTGATTCAAAACCCATGACCCTCCGTCTTGTGCACAAAGGCTTAATTTCAACCAAAACCCAACAGTCTCCACAACCCTATACTGACATTTAATTGTGTCACACAATTTTTCGCTCTAATTTTTGAATAATTTTTCAAATGTCGTTCAACTCTTATAACATATAATACTGATTTCCAACCTACAAACTCCGGTCACTATGTGGACAGATTACTATTTTTTGCTGTTTCATTATCATTTAACTCTTCCTACCTGTACTTAGTTTATGACCATTTATCTTTGTAACCCATTGATGCTACATTTATAATCGTCTAAAATCACTCCATGATTTATCATAACAACCATTTTACAGTTGATATAAATAGTTGCTGAGTTTACTCATTTATTCTTCTGTTATTTGACATGAAAGAGGTTTTTATTTTTAGCTGTTAAGTTAGTTTTGTTGCTTTTTTGGTTATTTTGGACTATAAGTTTACATTTAGAGAATTCCTTAGCAAAAACCATCATATTTGAGGGGTTTTTTTTTAATTATGTTTATGCATAATAAATTTAGAAGGTTGGTATTTAGCTTTTGGATTTCAATTTTCCACGTTAGAATTCTGAAAATTCTGTGTCATTACTACCTGATATTAATAGGAAAAAATGTATTTCAGCAATACCAGCATCTGACAGGTTGTTTGGATCCCATTAGAATTAATATAACAACAATTCGGGTTTACCACTCAGTGAACAATTATTTTAAACATCTCAGTCTTACAGAAAGTAAGTCACATCTCATAAACTTCATCAATAAGATCCTTAATTGAAATTCTAGGTAACGAACGTCTAGATTCTCCGAAAAGTATCAATTAGTAGGCTTTGCTGAAAAGTATTAATTACCATAAGAACAATATTCAAGGATATCTGCTAATGGTTTTATACAGCCTTAAATCAAACAAAATACATAGGGATGTCGAGAAACCTAAACTATTGGCTACACTACACCCATCAAAAAAACTAGGAAACGTGAAACTATTTCCTAATCAGTGGTAAATTAGTCTCAAACAGCACCCTTCGTGTAATGAAGAAAATCATCAATATATATATCAGAATGGGGATCCATGGAGACTGTTATAATTTTAACAGTTGAATTCTTGAGTCCATCCGAGCTAGACCATCACCGAAAACCTGGAGTCCCATACTAGGACGAAACGGCCATCCAGTGTTTCCAGGTTCACGATATTATATATACTTGATTTATTCTATTTTCGATCAAAATCATTATACTTTTGATAATTAAATGAATACTGTCTCAACTACTTTTTATCATTTGTAGAATAACATGGCATTTTTTTATCAGTAATAATAATATATCTAAGTTAGATAAAACAAACCCGACATTTCATAAACACTCAGATATTTTTTTAACAAATTGAACTTATAAGTTCATAATGAGGTGACTTCTGATATGATTACTTGTATTATGACTTTTGTTTTAAAAAATAACTCAATATTTGGCTTACAGTTGTTATCTATGTCAAGAATAAAAAAACTACAAAATAACTCATATTTACTTTAATAAGTAAAAAATGTATCTATTTCAGGCCAATCGGCTGATTAGAGTGACGAACCTTGGCAAAAGTGCAATGATTTACACACGTTTAGCTTATCTGCATTAACACTAATATGACCATATTATACAAGTATACTAGTATTAATAATAACAATCCTAGTGATAATAATAATGTGGTTTGACACAAGTCCAAGAGCAGTCAAACAAAGATATGACAAAACTGGTGACACATCCCAAGTCATGTTCGGTGGTGAGTGCTTATTGGTTGGTGTCTTAATAATTACGTTCATTTTCAATAAATAACTGTGCTTGATTTACTTCAAAATCAGTGTCCATGAGACTAATTCATCCGCTCTTCATACAAATAATGACATTGCAATATTTTATACCTTTTTATCAGATTATTTCCTCTTATTATTTTTTACCTATTTTCCTAGTAATTATTATTACAAGTTGTCATGTAATTATTTTCAACTTTGAATTATTATTCTTGGCACTTTACCCTCATTTTATTGGTGTAAAGTATAAAACACTGAATCGATATACAAGTGAGTCTAATTCGGCTTATTTGTATTTGTCTAACTGATACCACTAACTATTACGTTAATAATAGTATCTCTTGATGCAGTCAGACCCAAGCTGATCAGAAATCTGGATGCGGTGATGGAAGTGCACTCTTAAGGAGTGCTACACTAGAACAAACAGGTGCTCTAGTTCTTCTAAGTTCACATTAGTGGTCTAACTTAGATCAATCAGCGATTTTAATTTTTGGAAATTCTACAAACTTCATAACCTCATATTGACAATTATCATGAATTATTAAATGACTATGAAGAACTGATAAACACTAAGAATTTGTTTCTTCGAAGGTTTAAAACTCATCGAAAGACTTCATGGACTGAAAATTTGTAATTACACTTTTCAAGTTTATTTTAAACAATATTTGGAAGTTTAAGTTCAGTTTACGCGTTTATATACTAACTAATGTATGTATTCCATTATATGTATGTCAATCAACTATGATTATTTATGTTCATTGTGATATATTTTAGTATGACATGTATAAAAACCTATCTAATTCACAAAATTCTTCTTAATCGCGCAAACTAGTTTCCAATCGTATGGCTTATATATTAATCTATCATATGATTATCTCTGACTGATTTTGGCAGTAGATGATGGTCTTTATGACGTTTTTGTATCTCTGTACACCAGCAAGCGGATATTCGACAAACTGATTCTTCAGTGTTCCAATAACTATTGAGTGTAATTAATAAAATAGCATATGTACAGTTTTTTGAAAGTTTACATTAAATGATCCAGTCAAGAAAAACATATGGTTTCCTTTGATAACCTCTGTTAAATACCTTACAAAATCAGTTTGTAAAAAAAACTAAAAAAACAAAGTCAATAATTAAAATATTAAGTTAACATTAGATACTAAACAATTAAACATTAACAAAAGTATTTTTGTTTTTAACTATTTATATATTGTTATCCTCAAAGATGCATTTACATTGAACTTGATTATACCCTTGAATCATTATTTTAAACAATTAACTGTCCGAAATATATAAGAATAATTGAAAAAGAAGGGATATTTCGTGTCCATACATCTATGTTTTTAGTTCAATGAAAGTTTTTAAAGAGCTATTGATTTATTATTTGAATTCATGAGCCAGTTGAACCTACACCACCATGTGAAACCTGGAAGCAATAGACGGCCGTTTCGTCCTAGTATGGGACTTCAGCGTTGTTCATCCACGATCCCGCCTCGCGAGATTCGAACCCAGGACCAGTGATTCCAGGATTTCCATTGTGGTCTAGCTTCAACTGTTTCAAGAACTCAACTATTAAGTTACTATGATATCCACAAAACACCTCTCTGATTATAATTAGTGATTTAACACGTTTGAGAATAATTAACATCCTAAGTAAACGTCAACCAAAAAACCATTAATAATCGAGTGTACATGGGCAATTTCCTTGTCCTAATGTGTGATTCACTAGTCTTGTACACCAACTATATAACTTGTGATCTTAAAACGAATTTTGAGCTCTTAAAAAATCATCGGCAGAAAATATAATAAATGAAAGTATTCCTTTACACCAATGTTATGCGAAGAAGGTAGTCAGTATATATTTTTTGTATTTTACTGATAAACAGTTCAGATCAGTTATTCTGGAGACAGTTTTTTCGCGATCAGAAAGAAGAGTACTGATAAGGAAGATTATATTTTGTTAGTTATTGTGTACCTAATGACTTTGATCAAACAATTGTATCAATATATTTACGAATGTGTACAAAATGGCTGTTGAACAGTAATCGTAGTGTTGAGTCAGTAAAATCTAGATTATTCAAGTGTGAACTATGGTTAGATGATCTTGTTATCCTCATAACAATTGTTTTAATACATAATTTAACGAAAAACATCGGGTTTACATGTTTAGTGAATGAACCACCAAAGCTCACAATCAATTAGATTCATTTCAGTTTCTAAAGTTGAATTTTATTCCTGGCTGATCAAAAGTTTTTATTCAACGGTTGTAAATAAAAAGTGATTTATATTGTTTACGCTAAAAGCAGTGATAAACATGTGCTCATTAGTGACTAGCTTTGAAAGGTCATTATTAAGTTTCAGTGAGAAACCGTAACAAATGGAGTTCAATCGTGTCGGGTATGAGGCAGTTACCCGCAGAAGGCAATGTAACATAGTCGCGTAATATCATGGATGTGTTCAAGGTGAACATTAACACAGTCGATCCTGGCCGGTTCTACGGTCTATAGGTCAAGTGTTTTCACGTTAAGTCAAAGGCCATGGATTCAAGTCCTGCGCGCAGGATCGTTGACGTGTCCTGCTGAGGAGTCCTGTACTAGGATGAAACGACCGTCCAGTGCTTCCAAATTTTAATGGTGGTGTAGGACTGATCGGTTCATGATTTCAATGTTAAACATGAACTTATCCACTACGGTAAATTTAATCAATGGATGTGTCTACAACCAGAGATTATACGACATGATGTTTGCCACTACAGTCTCACGTGAGATAAATGGAGTGTTAAAAAGCTCAGTAGTAGAGTTTCTGAATGCATAGGTTGGTAAACTTATGAAAGATCATTGGTTCCCTCAAGATAATAGATACATCTTCAAAATGAATGTCAGCTGATACGAAACACACGTAAGGCAACCTACTATGTGCTTCTACCTGCCTAACACGTGAATAATGAGTCCTATGCTCAAATGTCTCATACATCGCAATTTCACATACATTGTTCATAGAAATACATAAAAATTCATTCTACTGTTTGAACATTTTATTTTATGTTTCACACATAGATATGACATTACGTTCTTGAAATGATCAGAAATATGCGTAGATTTCTTCCTTGTTACCACCTTCATGATCACAAAGAAAGTTTGGAATTTGTATAGAATACAATTATGGTAATTCAATTAAGATATTAATTACTTACCACCAGCAAAATAATATAATAAATACCAAATAGATGATAAATGATCCTTTTTGATTCTTAAATTCATTTCTGTATTGGTTGTTTGAATCTCCCAATTGATCTATCGAACTGCAAATGATCAGTTTCTTATTGACATGTGTGCATCCCGTATAGATTGTTTCCATATTGCCTTAAGTCAGAATCATTATAAGCAGAGATGAGTGGTGACTAGTAGTAGAATCCAGAACGCGCATTTTGTCCTAGCTAAGTGGATAAGAAATTAAAGCGATCGATACTTGGTTTGAGTCCCAAAGTGGACATCAACTCTTGGGTGCAGGCACATCCTGCTGACGTGTCCCAAACAGGACGAAACGCTCCTCTCTGATTCTACTGCTTTCCACCATCTATCTCTTCTTTTTAATTATTGATTCTCTCCAGGCATCATATTGATTTAAACTCACATTAACACAGCATCTTTACTCCTGATGATGTTAAATATCTAAAGCCAAACAAGATAGCATGACTATCTTCATTCATTTTTATCTGTTACTGTTAATTCTAATAATTTTGAATGTCAGCAACGTAATAAGAAATGAATAACTGAAATAGAATTCTTAGATTTGAATGTGTAGACCTTTGGTTTTTAGTTCAGCGATGATTAATAACACCGTGATTGCCTCAAAATATGAACATCAATGAGTTTATTCCTTTGTGGTTTCATGAATCAGTCACTATTAAAGATTTTCAAACTAGAGTGAAACAATTTGGTACTATCCAGGTGTTAGTGAATCTCTAGACGATGTCATACAACAAATTTTTTAAGCTGACATTTTATACATCATAACCTCATTTCTGATGGGTTTCTATCATATAAAACTACTCATTTAGTTTCATAAACAGGAAATCTTAATTGATATACTGAACAACTCTACTTTAATTAAATGGTCAATAGATTAATAATCTGTTTCAATCTTCTATCTTCAAGATAACTTAATACTGTTTAATCTATTAATTTGCAAAGAAATAAATAACTATCATTTTATTACAAACATAGTTATTCAACTATGAAAAGAAATCTATTTAATTGAATACACCAACTTATTCCTAGAATACGTTTTATTCAGTAAAATTAAATTCATTCATTTCATAGGATTAAATCATTCAATTAAGGCATATTCATAAAATATCTTTTTGTCAGAAATATATGTCAAATATTCAACAATAATTCATTTATAATGTTAATATAAACACTATGACTCTTTTATGATTGATAGATAATCAATTAATAAAAGACTTCTGATACTTACAATGTTTAAATACTTGATTAATATCACTAACAAACATAAAGTATTAAGTATTATTAGTTGAATGATTAAGTTAGATCATCCATTGACCTATCTATAATCAATAATTTACTGCTTCTTTATGAGAGATAATTGATAATTCATACATTTCTTTCATTAAGTAGACATTAAAATGTTTATATTATTGTTAATCATAAGAAAACATTTCGAAACTTTTAAATTACATTACAAAAGATCTTCTGTTTGATTGTAGTTATCATCGTTAATTATCCGTGTCCAGTAAAGACACATATCTACCTCAGTACAATGAAGAAAGATGGTTGCGCAATTTCGTGGATTGGTTGAGATTAGACATTAACACCGTTGGATGCCGGTCGGCTCAGTGATTTAGAGGTTAAGTGTTCACACGCGAGACTGATAGATCCTGGTTTCGAATCTTGCGAGGCGGGATAGTGGATGTACACTGCTGAAGAATCCCACAATAGGACAAAATAACTGTCCAGTACTCCTAGGTTTTTCATAGTGGTCTAGCTTGAATTCACTCATGATCTCAACTATTAAAATTATTATAATATCCACAAAAATCCTTTCTGATGATATTTTTAATTATTTTATATCTTCATTTCTAATTAAATTATATTTTTTCCATTCAATTAATAGAAATAAAAATCGACAACTATATGAAAATCAAATTAATTTCACTCCTAAATCTCATATTTTCACAATGAATTCATCACAAATTACAACAATGATACATTCATATCGTTTGCCAATGTTTCCTACATTATTACCAAAATTAGAAACAAATCAAAATTATTATAATTTAGAAGAAAATCAATATAATAATGATAATAATATTGATGATAGTGATTCATATAAATCACATATTACATTAGAATCAATAACTAATAATTCAAATAAAATAATTCAATTAAAAAATATTCAATCAATCAATAATTATTTATTACCAAAATATGAAATAATCAATAAAAAAGAAAAAAATAATTTTGAAAAGAAAATAAATAATAAAGAAAAATGTAAGTTGATGAAAAATGAAGAAATACAAAATATAAATGATTGGGGATTTGATCAAATTAAAACAAAAAATAATCTTTCTATTCGTATTAAACATATTAATGAATTATTTTGTGAAGTATCTAGGAAAATGGTAAGTTTTATGTTTGTTTTATATTATCTTTTTTAATATATTTGATAAGTAATAAGAATATTCTTCAAGATTAGAACGAATAGTTTGATAGAAATTGAACTCCGTGTATAAAGAATTCATTATATGTAAAATTTATATTTTAAATAATTTCAGCGATTGAAATTTAAATATGTTCAATGTTTCGTCCAGCTAACTTGTTTGAACTTCTTCAGGGTAATAATCAAAATCAAAATCATCCAAGAAATATATAGCTTTCTAACAATCAAAACTATACTGTGTTAAACCAATCATATTTGGAAGTTGATTTTGTAAAAAAGGATAACATGAGTCAGTTAAATGTGAATCATGTCTTTGATGATTTCGATTATTACCCTGAAGAAGTCCAAACTAGTTAGCTGGACGAAACGCCGGAATTAGTTAAATTTCAATCGCTGAGATTATTTGTTAATTAATTTCCATTATAGATTATGTTTTATGATTTAATGATAAACTATTTCTTTAGAGAATAAATAACTAAATTAAAATCAATTCAAGTTGAAATTTTGTCTACTCATTTAGGATATATACAAATATATTATTTTTATTTAATAACAATCTATCCAATACTCTCTGAAGAAGTAACTTACAATAAATCACGAAATGTTAGAAAATCTAATTTTTCTACTCATTTGAGATATTACAAATATAACAGTTTCATTTAATAACAATCTATTTATTGCTTATTTTATTCGGAATCATCAAGTCAAACCTTGGTAATGATACCTACTTCTTTATAGACGTTTCATACTATTTCAAATAAATGGTTCTGAGACGTTGTTAGTTTGAAAAATTCATGTATTCAATTTTCAATGTTGTTGTTGTTTCCTTTCCATTCATTACACATATAATTCTCTTGAAATCCTTTCTAATCAAAAGCTTGTTGGTTTATGGCAAGGTGAGAGATAGAAGAAAATTGGTAATTTTATTAGTAGTGCATTACAATAATAAAAAAATAATAACAATAACCTTCATTTATTCCAAATAATTCATTTCATTATTTACTTACAGAATTCAACTGCTCTAGAAATTTCCCTAAAGTAAAATCTATAGTTTAAAACTACTTTTATTTTATTACAGGGTATGGTTGCTTTTATATATGTATGTATGTATGCTCTCCTATACAATTATTACTGAAGTTAACCACAATTTTTTTATGTATATGCTGTCGGTTGTTTTTTCCATTATAAGAATTGTTTTCATTAAAAAATTGACATGAGCGTTTCCTTTATTGAGATCTCGCTCTCCATATATATATATATATATATATATATATATATATATATATATACGAAGCTAGATCGACATTCTGGTGTTTATCTGTTTATTTTCCGGTAAACATTAAATAGTACAAACGTATAGTAATGATGACAGTATGATTTAATAGTCAAACTGCAAGCTACCTTTAAACCGTGAGCATTATTCGAAACCTTTAAATATTATTTGGTTAGCTCATATCGAATAACATCGGATATGGAAAAATTTAGATAAATACCTAGTTTTACAAACCCGATCTTCTGGAATAGCTGAATTTTTGGGAATTCAGACTCAGAATTATTACTTTGAAGATTGTAGTCCAATGACTTTTCTTAATTACTTATGAGTAAGTTTCTATATGGATCTAGACTTTTCTTGAATAAGTTAATCAAAGAAATATGCATCAACTCTTTTGAAAGTTTCAGAAAAATATTGTTCATTTTTTAACTTTGTAACTTACCTACTGCATCTTCTTCATTGGGATAATCTAATAAAAAGCGAGAACAATAGAAATGAAAAAATTTGGACCAAGCATTAATAAGACGTCTTTTTTACAAGATTTCAAATTTGGTAAATCTTAATTAACAAAGTGGTTGGCCTACGGTAATTTTTAGTTACGTACGATCAGGATCGATCGAATACGAGCTCAATAATGAGCCAACTGATAGGCGAAATTCTCCAATAATAATCACTAAACATTGAAACCCAACAAGATAGATGGAGTATAGCAAGAACTCAATGTTCAATACAAACAAAACTGAATGCGAACAACGTTATACATACAGTGATAAAACATAACTTAAGAACATTGAAAAATTGGGGAAAAAAGTTTTAAAAACTAATCAGGAAACTGCAAGGTCATGCAGAAATATAAATTTTAAAAACCGTACTCGATGTTGTCGTTACAGAAAGAAATTTGTTAATAACTAAGAAACAAAAAAGATAACTTCAGACCTTCCTAGCATCATATAGACTCATTTATAAGCAAATGAATAAACACTTGGTATTATTTGGCTTGTATCTTTCCATAGAGGTTTAAGACTGTAATTGATCAGTCTGTTATTGGCATATGTGCATACTGTGCGTATGCCTCCATATTACCTTAATTCACAAGCTATTTGTAAGCAATGATGGATAGTGTCTGACAGTGGAATCCAGTTTGACGCATGTTTCGTCCTATTTGGGACTCGTCAGCTGGATGTACCTGCATCTCAAGGAGTTGATGTTCACTCTGGGACTCAAAACCCTGTACCATTTGCTTCAAACGCCATCGCGTTATCCACTCAGCTACTGAGTTCTGATAGACACTTGCTTGTGCGATGGGGTGAATTTAAATTCACTTGGTATTGTTTGTCTTGTATCTTCCCATTGAGGTTTAAGACTGCAATTGATCAGTCTTTTATGAATAAACACATTATAAATTTGTTATGAATACTGAAGGGTGAAATATATGTTTGGTATTATTTAGTGTCACATGCTTCAATAAACTTAAAGAGTAGAAAATCATTCTGTATCATAATAAAATAGATAGTTTAAATCATTTGCAATACTTGATCAACTTTGTTTATAAGTCTACCAAAGCATTTATCATTAGAAAACTTAATCTTTTATTAATAAAATTTAGTTATATTACCTTTTCATCTGACCTTGAAAATATCTAACCTAAAGTGACCATATTTTTTAAATCAATTTCATATTTTCATCAAATTATTTTAGCTTAAATAAAGAGACTGATTGTTTTTTTTTTATTGTTTTCAATCATAAATATAGTTAATTTAAACAATGGAATTACACTTTATTATCATTTTCTATATTTGATTATCATATCCAAATTGGATTCTAGGTATATCAGCCTAAAAACAAAAAACAGAGACAGTAATAGTTAATATTATGTTTTTAATTTTTGTAATATAAAGTGAGTAATTTACGGTCTACTACGAAAACTTTAGTTTTATGCTTTCTATATATCAGATTATGAGTTAAAAAAGGAATTTATTTGCTGTTCTCGTTTTATTTTATCAAAAAATATATCAATTATTGAATCCTACCTGTCATTTTGTAATGGTCTATTGAATTATTTATATAAAATTATGATAAATGAAATGATAACAAAATAGTTTTATTATTCGATTTATAGTAGAAAAATAATTTTTAAAAAAGATTTTTTTCCATTTTAATCTGTTCTCCCTTATTAAACTTCTTCCATAAAACCGATTCTGATATTAATCAACAGATGTTCACTAGTGACTGGTATCAAGATGTAGATCCTGGAGTTCTAATGAGAAGCGGTGACCAGTGGAGTTCAACCGAGTCAGTTGTGAGATAGTAACTTACTGATGACAATGGTGGATGTGTCGCTCAATTTTGTAGATTAGTTGGTTAGATATTAACACCATTGGATGCTCGATCGGTAGCCTAGTGGTCAAGCGCTCTCATGCAAGACTGACAGGTCCTGGGTTCGAATCCTGAAAGCGGGATCGTGGATGTTCACCGTTGAAGAGTCCTAGAGTAGGACGAAACAGTCGTCCATTGCTTCCAGGTTTTCCATGGCGGTGTAGCTTCAATTCACTCATTATCTCAACTTTTGAAACTATATTCATTTAGAATTATATATATAACCTTCCATTGCCATCTAATTTTAAAAATCTTAATGATTTATTGCTGAGATTATAATTTATGGACGACCTTTAAGCGATGCTAAAAGTGACGTTGAGAGTGGACACCTACTGATTAGGATTAAATGAAGGTTTTAAAGCAATCAGAATTCTCATTTACACTTGATGGTTAGGGTTAAAAATTACATTTAGAGTTTTCATCACAAGCAGACATAATCTATAATGCCAAAACTCTATTTAGCCAAATGTATGGATGAATTTCCCGCCAAAATTCGTGACTCGTTATCTTAGATCTGATTGGTTCATCCATAAATTATAGTATCACTGATTTATTATTATTGTGTACTGATATATATATATATATATATATATATATATATTAATTACAATTTTTTCATTTCGAAAATAATTTGATTTATTTTTTCACTAAAATTTAATATAAAATCTGAAGTTTAGTTATTAGTTTATTATTATTATTAATAATAATAATAATAACGATAATAGTAGTAATAATAAGAAGAAGAAGAAACAGTAATAATAATGATAATAATAGATAAGTAAAATTTAAACTGTTTTAAACTTTTCTGATTTTTCCTTAAACCCTATGACTTCTCTTATTACTATTTCTACGTTTATTAATATAATTTTTTGTTGTTGAAATTCTATTTTAAATTTGTTAAGATGCATT
The DNA here is from genome assembly GCF_000699445.3 of Schistosoma haematobium. Classification (NCBI taxonomy): domain Eukaryota; kingdom Metazoa; phylum Platyhelminthes; class Trematoda; order Strigeidida; family Schistosomatidae; genus Schistosoma; species Schistosoma haematobium. The sequence continues at coordinate 76,537,878 of NC_067196.1, read as the reverse complement.
ATGATTCAGAACTTACGACTGATTTATATTCTGGCTTGTCTTTCACAAAGGAATTCGCCATGTTACTCTAATAAGAACTTTACAGCACTTTAGTGTTCGTGTTTATATAGACTCACATTCAATATACATTGATTCATGCATTGACTTTATTGAGGATGCTAGATCCCCTGGAATCACTTGGTAAACATCTGATTTTCGCGCTGAAATTGCCCACTTTTACTTCCGGTTTGTAATTCCAACTTGGAAGAACCTTAAATATCATTGGTCTGTTTCTTGTTTTAGCACACTATTTTATGACATTTTCCGATGACATTTTTGAACTATATATATATACGTATGATTTGTGTGCTTGTTCGTTCGTGCAAACAGTCTGCTTGTGGAACATATATTTCACTCAACCGATTCTGGTCTTCCCCATCTAATCAGCAGGTCTGGGGCGCAGTGGAATAGTTTAGCTTATCCTGTTGTAGTGTTTTTGACTTTCATTCCGTTTGCTAGTGTTAGGTGATATCGTTATCTCTTCAAAATAAACAAACTTCTTATCTACAAAACAAATGAGTTACAAACCACGAATATTTTCAACAAACATAATGTTTGTTATCAACTGTCAAGATTGCATTTTCTTGTTCGCTGATTAAATTCAATTATCAAAATTAACAGTGGAAAGTTAAAACTCTTATAACTCATTGTTATTATTCACTTATTCAATAAAAATCAATTCTCTAGGATTCTGACTGATGTAAAGCAGGATCTACGAAATTAAATAAAATGATTATCATAATTTTAGTTGAATAACAAGATATTTTATCAACCGGATTTTAATTTAGTGATCTAATGGTTCTCACAGCAACCATCAAGGATGAAAATAACTGATTTTTTGATTCCAAAATGACATCACTAGTGGTTACTAATAGACAACACGCAAAAATTAATTTATTCCCTGTCCAATGCCTTATATTTTTTTAATTGCCGTAATAATGATTTTCTGAGAACTATCGTCTAAACTTGAACAAGTGGATTCACAGTGGCTCAGGAGCCGAGTCTTGACAATATATTGAGGAGTAAATTACATTTATAGAAACTTCGATAAATAAAATTGAAACTTATGCCATCTCCAAGACTAACGATTGGTACTTTTTTAATGCTCAGTTTCTTTTCTTTTCTTACATTTCTATAATATTTCAGTACTGTTTAAGCGAAGAAAACGGATCATTAATGAATAATTTATTCAAAGCAACAGAACATTTAAAATATTTAAAAAACATTTTAAATAGTAAGTTATATTCTTTAAATATGATTTTGTTTCAGTTGATTGAGTTGTGGAAAGTTTGATTATTCAGAAGATATACTGATGTAATAACTATGTATAGCTAAAGTAGAACACTGCTGACTCTCTCCCTTTCTATTTTTTCTCGTGGTTGACTGGATTACGAAGACTTCTACATCTGAGAAAAAACACAGAATACAATGGACAGCTCGGAATCAATTGGAAGATCTGGACTTCGCAGATGACTTGATCCTTGTATCCCATACACACGAGCAAACGCAAGTAAAAAAATTAGGTAGCAGCAGCCTCTGCAGCAGTAGGCCTCAACATGCACAAGGGAAACACAAACATTCTAAAATGCAACACAGAACACACCAACCCAATCACACTTAATGGAAAAACTCTGGAGCAGATGGAATCTTTCACTTACCTAACTCGACAACATCATCGATGAAAGAAGAGGATCTGATGCAGATGTAAAGGCGAGGATTGTCAAAGTAAGGACAGCATTCATACAACTGAACAATATATGCAACTCAAAACAACTGTCTCTGAACCAATGTCAAAGTCACAATCTTCAATATGAACGTCAAAACAGTCCTATGGTACGGAGCTGAAAGTTGGTGAACTACTACAACCATCATCAAATTGGTACAAGTATTTATAAATAGTTGTCTACACAAGATACCTAATATCCAATGATTGAATACCATAAGCAACAACCCACTGTGGGAGAGAACAAACTAACTTGGAGTTGAAGAGGAAATTAGGAAAACACGTTGGAAGTGGATAAGATGTACATGATGGAAATCACCAAATTGCATCAGGAAGCAAGTGTTAATGCGAAAAATGAAGACCGAAGGACAAACTACGTCGGGAATTGAAAACAGACAGGAAGAGGATGAAAAACAAGTGGAAACAACTGGAAGGGATTGTCCAGGACAGAGTTGGATTGAGAATGGTGGTGGTCGACCTATGGTCCCCGACGAAGGCTAATGAGTGTAAGTAGTTAAGTAAGTAATTTAGAACCCAATTCTGTCAACAGTGAGACAGTGGTAAACAGTAAGACTCAAGAACCATATGACTAAATGTTGAATTGCTTATAGTTTAGAACATAAATAACTGCATCCAAACTCACTAGTTTAAATGTTAAAGGATTTTTGCTTCCTGGCTTGAACCTTATAAAGGATGTGAACTCATATTCCTATTAGCTATGGTACTCACTGGCTAAAAATCGGTGAGGACAGACACTTATAAGATTTACCTTCGTTTATATCATAATTTCTGAATACTTGAATGTATGTGGAGATGTGTGTTCAATCGCCTTAATTGGCCTAAATTGCTGCTGAATGGTAGTTACACACATTAACCCCAAAGCACATCTATGAAGGGATATTATAAGTCAAAACAATCTGCTGACTGGAAACTAATAATCCCTAACAAGACACAGATATATATGAATTATAAAAGAAAACAATGAATATTTCCAATACTGCATGGGTTTATGTTATACATCTTGTAAGTTATTTATTAGTCAGTAAAACTGAGAACTGACAATCGTGCTTAATTTGTATCCATCACATAATTATAAAATTTTGAAACGGTTACTTATGGATATTATATATATGCTGCTCTGATAGTGATGTTTAAAATTATTAGTTGTTATTTCACTCAATTCTACAATAAAATGCATAGAAAGGTACCACCTCCATGAACATTTTCAAAACTTTTAGTTAAAAAAATAGATTTGAAAACATACTGTTTCCAATTTAAAATTTCCCCTTCTCCAACTAGACTAGAAGGTATAAAGTTATCCATATGAAGACTTTTCAAAAATGATGTCTCACCTTAATATGAAGAGAAACGTATATGCGTAAATGTATCTATAGTTTAGCGTCGAGAATTCATACAACATTAAGTTATTACCATTTCGACTAATCCTCTCGGTTTTAATTGCACCTGCTGACCTGTTGCTGTTTTCTATCAAGGCTTAAGTAAGAATCCTGTATTCCAGCATTAGAAGGAGTATATACACGCTGAGTAACCACTACATTTTATTGATAAGTTTTATTCAGGATTTCTCCAATTGTAATTATTAAATAATCATCATAAGCAAAAAACATTTCAACTGGGTATTGCACCATACCACAAATTATCTGTAGTTGAAAAGCATAGTATACTGATTGTGATTTAACGATCTAGTGGGGCTGTGCTCACCATAAGATCTTAACATCCGAAGTTCGATCTCATATAAATTAGTGAATGCTCCTTAATGACGAGTTTAATTTAAGCTGGTTTGCATTTATAACTTTCTATCAAGATCATTTTAAATTATTTGAAACTCTTCACAAAATCACGTTTTATTCATTCGTTTTTTATCATTAATGTATCTATAAAATATCATCGTTACTGTGTTATGTTGTTATGTTATTGTATTTTAATTAGATGGTCAAGAGCATCGTTCAACATTTCAATATAATTATCAAATTGATTCAGTTAATCGAATTGAAAATTCATCCCATAAACCTAACAACTGTTATTCTCCAACTAGACATTGTATTTCTCCTCATCAAATTATTAATGATGATTTCAATATTCATAGATTAAAACTAAAAACTGGAAGTTTACATGAAAATTTATTTTCATTTTCTCAACCAAACTTAAATCAAGATATCAATGACTGTAATCTTTCAGAGAAATATAATACTGACAATGGTACTCATATGGATCATTATCAGTATCATAATAATAATAATAATAATAATAATAATAATAATAATAATAGTGATAACAATAAATGTAATAAATACACAGAGAAGACACGTTTGGATATATATAAAACAAAAGGTAAGTCCATTTATGCTTTTTTTTATTTCTTGATAGTATTGATTACATGAAAAATTTATTTATCAGATAGTAATTTACTTGAATTTGATATTAGTGAGATAAAATCTTACTAGATAGTACCTTCATTTTGACTAAGACTTCAGTAATTATTAAGTACATATTAAGTATTATTCTAGCTGTTTTATCGAATCACAAGATTACAGCTACAGCTTACTGATAAGTTTCATATGCACACAACGTCATGTCACGTACATTAGAATTTACATTGCAATTTAATGAAATGGATTAGGTCAATAATAAAAGAACTAGATAAACATGATATTATTCACTATTCATTGATATATTATTTATATACAAAGTATCTAATTAGCTAATCTGTCATCAATAATGGTAAACAAGACATGATATTTGAAAAGTAATTATGTTATTGGCTTATATCATCCACCATTTAATTAGTCAATTACAATAAAATCTCTTTTTAAGAACTTCTAGATGAATGTAATTGTTGTATTTAATTTGATAAATAAAATATATTTTCTTTATAATTGACATCTCAAATGTCAAACAAAGTGTTAAATTAGTTGAAGCTGGACATTAACACTGTTAGATACGGGCTCAGTGGTCTAAAGGTTTAGTGTTCGCGCGCGAGACCGATAGGTCCTCGGTTCGAATCTCGCGAGAACTCATGTTGAACAAGTTGACACAAGATTGTCACTTATATTATGCCAGACATAATTCACATGAAATATATCACATATTCTCCAGATAATAATAAATAAACGTGGAAATTCCTACTTATAAAATATGGTATGAGCATTTATGAAAATGTAAATGATCTTAAGTATTTCTTTGTATTTCTTTGAGGAGTCCCACAATAGGACGAAACGGCCATCCAGTGCTTCTAGGCTTTTCATGGTAGTCTACCTTCAATTGACTCATGATCTCAGCTAATGTAATTATTTATAACTGAGAATTTTCAAGATTACTGATAAACGTTTTTGATCCAATCTATTTTCACACAAGAAATAAAACAATATCAAGTTAATTATGAGAATTATTTTTTAATCTCTACAATGTCATTTTGTAGTGTCGGTTACTATGTTAAGCTCACATAACTTATCCTAGCTTCTGGACAAGTCAATTTATTCATTCTATTTGAATCATATTTTGACCATATCAGTTATTCTCTTGTAAACCTTAACTGCTTTTATATGAGCGTATATGTATGCGTTTCCTATCTTACTCATCACATGTCTGTAACTTATTTTTATGCGACTATAAATATCGATCAGTGTTTGACTAAAGTGAGTTGGCTCACACGCCACCTCCACTGCGTGTCATTCCTCTTCGCTCCCTTCTATCTGCTACGCTCTTCCCTCTTTGTTTCGTCTCCATGATTGCCTGTTCAAAACACATTCTCATATTTGGCTTATTTAATTCAGTTATTCACTAACGCGTATTAAGTCAATAATAATATAAGAGAATAGTCAGGATGTATATTTCGACAGCAGTCATTCAATAACAATCAATCATACGATCTACCTAGAGTCAGATACAGGGCCACTGAAATTTAAACAATTTATTTTAATGACCTTTGTTGTATTACTTAAAATTTATTCGAATAATCAAAGATTAAATATTCAATTTACTTCTGCCCAAAATAACAGATTTATAATTATTTTGGGGTGTATGTAGTAATATATTAAATTTCAAATGGTTGACCTGTTTTAACACTAATTATATAATGGATTTTATATTGTTTGTTTAATCTCCCCACCGATGTTTCGCACTGCAATTGACCAGTCTCCTATTAACATATGTACATCCTGTACGGATCGTTTCGATATTGCCTTAAGTTACAAACATTATAAGCAGATATGGAAACTGATCAATTTCAGTTCTTAAAAATCAATAGGAATTACTAAACAGCCAATACAAGCTAATCAGACTTCATCCCATTTCATAAATCTATGGTTATCTGTACTCAGTAGCTAAGTTGGTAAGTCGATGGTGTTTGAAGTGAATGGCAATAGGCTTGAGTCCCGGAGTGAACATCAACTCTGGGACGCAGGTAAGTTAGGCTGACGAGTCCTAAATAAGATGAAAGACGCGCTCTGGACTCCACTGTTAGCCACTATCCTCTCTCATTAAAATATTTGCGTAAGGGATACGATTACCTATTAGTGATCGATTTTACGTTTGCAAGTAACGAACAGAAATAAATTGATTAGTTAAAATTTGTTGGAGATTACTTAAAGGACAAACCGTATTTTATACTACAACATAAAACACTAAACTGAAATAAAAATTTACTTTTTAATTTTATTGATTTCTAGCTCATACCTTTTTTTAAACTCCACGAGTCTCCTTGTTAGCAAGTTAAAGCTTAATCACTCTAGCCATCTTTTGAAATTTCAAGTGTTCATTACAATAATGAATTCTAAAATATACAAGATCTGAAAGTTCTGAGTTTGATCCAATCTGGTCTTAGAGTCTTATTGTTAAACAGCTACAGACCAGAAAAAATATCTGTTTCGTCATTTCCTGGCTTTCAACCAGTTTTAATATTCGACGAAAGCTATTGTCAAACCAATTAGTCAACTACATTAGCATTCAATCAATTGTAATATCGAATTCCTTATTTCATTACTTAATAGGAGTTTGTTTTAAATTTGAAAAATGAGGTTTTTATCATAAAATCCAAATCAGCCGAGAAATTATTAAAAATGGTATAACATCAAACAGTTACGTTTCATCCGAGAGAACCCCTAACTTTCAGTTTCGTTCTCAATGTGCTGTAGACAAACATTCAGCTTTTGAGTCGTGACTCAATAATTAATTCTTCTGAAGATAAAGTCATATTAATTCTCATAAAACATCATTTTTTGGGATGCATTTTTTTAAATGAATAAGAAGAATCATTTAAATTAAATATAACTACTGTAATATATACGAAGTGAAACAAAAAACAAGTCTGCTATCTCTAATCCCTTGTTTATTCACTTTTATGAATGACTCATAAATACCCTTTATTTATGTAATAAATAGACAAATCTGGAATATTCTTCCCTTATTAATTGACTTGACGAATGAATACAAACACAAATATATATACGCCCATTATTTTGTTGATGACTAATTTTTCTTTATCATGTATAAATTGAATGTTGGTTTGTCCTCCTTATTATTGTTTCAATCAATCTAACGATAACAATAATATTATAGTATAACAGAAATGTTCAAACCCAATTAATTTATAAGCAAAGATAGATAGTGGCTAGCAGTGGAATCCAAGACGCGCGTTTCATCCTATTTGGGACTCGTCAGTTGGTTGTACCTGCATCTCAGAGTTAATGTTCGTGAGTCCCAAATAGGACGAAACGAGCGTCCTGGATTCCACCTCTAGCCACTATCGATCTTTGCTTATAAAGCTTGTGACTTAAGGCAATATCAATGCAATCCGCACAGGACGCACATATGCCAACAAGAGACTGATCAATTCACGACCTAAACAACAATGGGAAGATACAAGCAAACAACACCAAGTGAATCCAATTAATTTATAATTTAAAAATTTTTAAGATGAAAAATACTTTAATATGATAAATGAAACAATGGAAGCCATGACACTTTGTTTAAATAATATCTTCACTTCTACAGATCACTGATCTGTTAAACATTAATAACTCAAATGGTTAAATTCTCGATATTTTTTTATCAGAAATGACCATGTTGAATGGCTTACTCATACCGCTCGGCTACTAATTGCTTAATTGTCTAACTATTCTTAGAAATGTCATTACTTTGGATATGTCTTACGTTATCTACTGTGTATGTTAGACATGTAAATCCACTTACTTGCTTTCATAAAAAACTTACAACTCACATCGAAGCTTGTTACTGCAAAATTCTACCACAGCGGCTGATACATTTGTGCCTGCTTATTTAGAAAATAAGAGTCGAAAATACTGGAATTTGTGGCTCAGATATATCATATTATGACGAAAATGTCATAGAAAAAGAACTAGCAGAAAACCTCCGTCCTTAATGATAAATAAAAGATAATTATTGCAGCAATAGTTTAGTTTGTTTCATCGAATAATTAGAACTTTATTGCATTGTCAAGAATTATTCTCTGTAACGAAGGATATGCTAAAGTTGAGAGGCTTATGGAGACTATTCAGTTTGAAAACATACACCAACGACTAACTTTGACTAAACAGCTTCTAAAGACCAGATTACGAGACCCGCACGTTCTGAATTCGATTCCTGGAAGAATTGTGAGTGTACACTATGTAAATCAATACTATAACGAACCAGTTGGCCACCAGTGTTTGGTTTTTGATAGTTGAGTAAACAAAGCGATTGCGCAACCTATTTTCATAAGAATTATGTTACAGAATGTGATTATCACTACTATCACTATGGCTAATATTATTACTATTGAGTTATAAGTATATTGAGAATATCATTGGTAATACTTTGAAAATTAACTTGAATATAAATCAAATTGAAATGGTTGAATTATAGTTTTAATGTTATCCCAAAACATTTTTAGACAATCACGAAACAACTTGCTAGGATCTCTTAAGTCTTGATAACATAAACTTCCTCCTTGTCAAACATACAAGAGGAGAAAAGCATTTTTCGTGATAAATCTCACTTACGTACAAACTACAGGATATATTGAAAATCAATTAAATTTAAGATATTGAAAAATGAAGAACTTATTAGATCCGTAGACTGAAAATCTGCATCAAACTATGCGTTTTTGAACGATATGATTAATGATACCATATTAGTTGACATCTAAAAACTGATCTACACAATAATTCAATCCTCAGTTTTAGTCCTTTCCTTTCTGACAAAAAGATAAGCATTTTATCTGTTCAGACTTGATTACTCAAACTCTACCTGAATAGTTTTCAATTGTGATGACAAACTGTAGGCTCTCTTGTGTAGATTCTTGACACTTTGTAGTACTGTTTTAATAACCGCCTGTATATAGTATGTAGGGGAACGTGGTGTCAGAGCTGTCACAATCATCTGACGGAGAGAACAGTCCCAGTCCATTGAAAGCATGTCGTAGGCAGAAAACTTGATCATCAACTCCAAATGATTATAACTTTATTTTTAATTTTGGCCCATAACTATAAGGTACTTAAACTATTATAATTTTGCATTACTCTACTTGTATGTTTTTTTTTGTTTATTTCACCGCTTAATTATTGGTAATTTACAACAGACCTATTATTTAGTTTTTCCACTTGTAACGTAGTTATGCCTATATCGTAATTTCTTACTTCTATTGATAAGTGGTCAGAATTTAGCTCTGTATTATTATATGAGTGATTCGTAAATCCCGACTTTACAAATAGAAGCTGTTTGCCTTCTCTGTTATGGTTATCAGATGAGTGAGAGTGGGAACCCCCATTTTGAACCCTCGGCTGTTATCACACACTTGACGTGTCCTTGATCAGTCGAAGGTTACTGGTAATAGATAGACGTTCTAGGTGAGCTAATTAGTGCTCGGACGAGATCAATCCAGCTGCTCCCCTATCTTACGGTCTGATCTCACGGGCCCCAAATAAGTAAACAAGAAAACTTGTTTATTTTCACCAACCAAGTAATATGGTTTGAAGGTCATTTCTAACAATGTCTTGTAGAACCTGATAATTAGTAAACTTCGGGAAAAACGCTCATCTAACCATAATCGCCTATGTAAATAACCACACTTTACAAGTATCTTGTTCTGGTGATTGTCAATTCTTATACTCATTCGGGACATCAAGGTCTACCTATAACCTCATTTTATCATCATCATCATATACAGTTCTTAATACTTTAACATCATCCACAAACATTAAGGACGATTATTTTCCCTCTTCTCATAGATTTATCACATTAAGTAATGAAATGAGAGGGTTTAAAGTATAACATAAGGTAGTTCAGTCTTCACTGATCTCCATCAGTTATCTTCACCATCTACACCTATCACTTGTAATATGGTGTTGAGTTATTTAATCGTGTGCAAATCACCCTTATCATTAGTAAAATTTCAGAAAAAGTGGATATATTAAACTTTTAAGCAGAAGTCTAAAGCAAAACTTGTATTAAAGTAATAAATACAGTAACTAGTGTCCTATTTAAACTTTTCTCTAGAAAGCTTCACGTCCTACAATACATTTTTCCTGAAGCATTCATATATTCAATTACAATGGTTTTTGGTTCTATTTTTGTGCATTTAAACAGTCATGAACACTAATGAACATTATGTACAGAAGATCGGTGACAAATTACTTCAGCATTCACAAACTAGTAGAATTTCGCAAATATTTACCAAAGCAAATCACTTTTCAACGATCAATTTGACAACTTCATTATTTCGTAGTGCTTCGAAGGAAAGATCTAAAAGAAGACTTATATAATCACAATTTAATTTTTTTAATCTTTTTAATTTTTCCTCTTTCCATTGTAACTGTTTCCACTTTTTTCCTACTTAAAGTATAAACATTGGAGTTCTTAGTAGACTTAAGTTAATAATTCGAGGTAACTATAGTCGACTCATAAAACTGTTGAGAGAATGTCGTTCGGAAGAGAACAATATTTTTTGGTGGCTTCAAATAGAAAGTTCAAATAGGAGACTGTAAAAACAAAAGCGAATAATATGTTCTGTTTAAACTATTTATTACTTCATGTAAAAATGAGAAGAAATTTTTGTACGAATTTCGCATTTCTTTGTCTCAAACATTGCTCGATTTCTGATTGTAAACACATGAAAGTGAAAATAACAACACTTGTTGCAACCTATTTCACTTTTTACGATATAATTCATTCAAATAATTATAATTTAATAGGATTTTGGCTGATCGTAAAAGTTAGGTGATTTAAATAGATACCCAGTTTATAGTACAAATTATCAACTAATAGTAACAATGTAATCTGATTAACAAGTACCAGGGATACTATCTGATTAAGTAAATGAGCGATAGGGTTCGAACCTACAACCTGTCGGTTGATATCTAAGGGCCTTAAACAATGAGATAAGTAATAGTAGTTAGTTTTATGACAGGATAATCGATTCGATACAATAACTGGATAATTTGGATGATCAAACTGATAATTTACTGCCAAAATCGACATTAGCTACTCCATGAGGACAGCAAGACTGTATCATGTTATAAAGTAGATTATCAAAAGATAATGTGATTGGACTAAAGGTTATATCTATGGGTTATATCTAGTTCTTCTCTTCAGTAGGAAACTTTCAATTCTGATCAATAAGCAAATCCTCAATAACTTTTACGGTGCCAGTATACTCCAAGTATCACAAAAAGGTTTCGTAGTGGTCTAGAAGTTAAAGGGAAGGGCAAGACTAAAATAACTTATGAACCAGAAGTATGGAAGTTAACTAGTCTCTCAAACGACTTGAAACAAATGAAATAAAATTTTGGGAATATCAACTTATTATAGTGAGTGAGAGCTGGTAAGAAAGTAATATACATGAAAACAGACTGAAAACATTGTATATGCATTGACACTTTAATTGAGAACTCTCTTATTGCAAGCCCCGTCTCCTCCCTCCTATTGTGGCTTTAGGGAAATACTGTTGTTGGATTTATGTCTTTGTTTACATACGTAACTGGTATTTCACCGTGATTATAAGTGTTTTGCTATAGTGAGTTCATGCTTTAAGACTTATGTCATAATTTCGAACGAAAGAAACGCAGTTAACAACCGAAGCATTAGGTGAAAGTGAAGACAGTATACAGTCAGTAAACCCACGTTCCATCAATGTACAATCTTCATGATGAACCTTATTATTTCAATATTTTAGAGCTAATTATGATAAGCTTACTGGATTACTATCAGATTGTAAGACATGCAGACGCTAGGCTGCACTTTATTTAACTTTTATCTTGACTTTTTGGCTATTCTGTCAAATATAATTCTACTTCGCATGTCTTTGTTTCTTTTCTAACGCGATGTGTAGGGAATCAGACTTGAGTCATTTAGTCTGCATCTACAAATAGGGTTTACGTCAAAAGTCGATAATCAGAAATGATAAAACTTTCGTAGCCGAAAATATTATCAAAACGCTCCGTTACTCCACTCAAGATGATCAAGCTTGGTATTGACACAGGTGTTAGTGACTCTCCAATCACTTAATCACAATATACAAGTAATCTAACTTACAATCATAAAACCACTCTATATGGCAGGTTGACTCAAACTGTTGAGTGTAATTATCCGACCATCACAAATTTATTTTTAAGCTTGTTGGTGATATTGTGCATGTCCATAAATGATTTGCCATAGCTTTTTACACACGCACCTTCGTATATATGTCTGCTTGTCTCTGTCTATGGTTAGCACTCGAGACCAATCGAACTCAGTTTTTCGCAGCTTCCAAAATCTGACAGGGCGATCAGTCAATTGAAATGGTAATATTGGACAACTATTGATAAGGACGTGTAAGATCAGTCCATCAGGACCAGCGTTTTTCCTGCTTTATGATATCTGAAGATTTTTCAACTTCTCCGAGAGCTATGGACCAATAAAGAACTATTTCGGTCACCTAAGTGAAGAGTAAGCCATGGCTTCTTTGTATGTCCGTTTCCTCGGTTAACCTGAACAGTTATCTGTTGCTACTTGTCCACAGTGCCTTTTTCATGTCTTTTTCTCACTCCCTTTTCAAACAAACATCAGAAATATCATATTAAAAAGTAACAAGAAACTCTTCTGGACCAAACGCAATTCAGATGGACATATTTATTGAGCTTAAGGGAAGCGAATGTACATGTGGAGTAAAATGAAGAACTATCGTCACAATGAAAGTATAGTGGAGCGACTTTTGCGCACACAAAGTGTGAAGAACTGTTCATTGTAATTGTTTATAGGCTATATAGTTTTTAATTGTACACAATTCATAATTTACTGCTTCACGATCAAATCAGTAACGAAACATATTCTGAACAATATGGCTGGATGTTACAAGTTGCTCAAAATGGTTCAAATGGTTCAAATGGTTGTGGACGGAATAGAAGAAGCTTTCGCTTAACAGGCTTCCGTGTCTAGTAGCAGGGGATCACCAAATCCTCCAGGCAGGAACCTAGGTATGTTAACAATAAAAGAGGAAAAGAAATTGGTAAATCATAGTGCGATGCTGTCCTTGGTCCTTAAGAATAGGTCAAGTTGCCTCTTGAAGGACTCCTGAGAAGTCGCTTGGACTAGCTCGGCCGGCAGCGAATTCCAGCTTTTGACAACTCTTAAGGAGTAGAAGTTGTGTCTACATTCCGTCTTGCTATGTTGTGTTTCCAGTTTCTGGGTGTTACCCCTTAGGTTATTGTTCGAACTAAGCTTAAGTAGGTGTTTAAGAGGATGTCCAGAAGTGTTAAGAATACTATAAGCCATTAATAAATCACCTCTAAGACGCCTATATTCTAGTGGGTAAAGGTCTAGTGAACGGAGGCGTTCTTCGTAAGGCTTAGATTTGAGTCCTCGAACTGATTTCGTGGCTCGCCGTTGGATACGCTCCAAAGTGACCTTATCCTTTTGGAGTGAGGGGGGGAGTACTATGTTTCCGTACTCTAAATGGGGACGGATGAAACTATTGAAGATTGTGTGGAAAGTTCTTCCGTCAAACTGACCAAAAATGCGCCTCAACGTTACCAGTGCAAGGTTTGCTCGGAAGGCATTTTTGTCACAGTTAGCGTAAGACTTTAAGTCATGGGGCACCAGGACTCCTAAATCTTTTCGACTTGGGATACTACTAGAGAGGAGTTTCCTAAGTTGTAACTGTAGTTTGCGACATGTCGCAGATGGACTACTTTACACTTAGAAGTGTTAAAGGTAAGTCCGTTATCGTCTGCCCAACTATGAAGTCGAGTCAGATCCTCTTGAAGAGCCTGTATATCGTCTTGGTTGCGTATCTCTCTCCAAAGTTTCACGTCGTCGGCAAAAAGTAATAAGTCTGACGTTACCTGTTGAGGAAGATCATTTATGTAAATCAAGAAGAGAAGAGGCCCTAGTACTGAGCCCTGGGGGACCCCACTAGAACATTCCATAGCTTGAGATAAAGTGAAATTAACCCTAACCTTAAAGTGTCGATTTTTAGGTATGAAGTAAGCCAGTCGATTAGAGGTGGTTTGATACCTAGTCGTTTGAGCTTGTTGATAAGACACAAGTGGTTAACCTTATCAAAAGCTTTTGAGAAATCAAGGTAAATGACATCAACCTTTCCCTTGCGATCGAGGATGCTTGTCCATCTGTCCACCGCAGTCAGCAGGTTGGTTATACAAGAGTAACCCTTCCTGAAACCATGCTGTTGGGGTGAGAAGAAATTTAAGGACAGTAGGTAGTCATTTAAACCGTCGCATATCAGGGACTCCATGAGTTTTGAAGGTAACGACAGAAGAGCTACCGGCCGGTAACTTGAAGGTTCATTGCGTCGACCACCTTTGAAAATTGGTGTGATGTGAGCCAACTTCCAATTTTCCGGTAGTTTGCCTCGGCTAAGCGAGTGTGAAAACATCACGCTAAGCGGCGTTGCCAGGATTGAGGCTGCCTCCCTCAGTATGGCAGGATGAACCATATCCGGGCCAGGAGAAGTGTCAAGTCGTAAGTGCTGCAGTTTCCGGAACACCAAGTCAGCGCTTAGGTCCACTCCAGAAAGTCCTGTGGAATTGCAGATGAAACTGTCGTCAATAAAGTTGATATCAGCCGGTTGAAATGTTTGAGAGTAATGGGCCGCCAGAAGGTTAGCGGCGTCGCCATCGTTGTTGGTCGGGCCGTTAGGACCTAGCAGTTGAGAAACTCCTGTTTTGGCTTGACGAAGAGAGGCTGCATAACGGAATAGGCTTCTAGGGTTAGAGGCGAATTTGTCCATAAGCTTTGTTTGGTACTGAAGCCTGTCTTCTCTTATAGCCTTCGTGCATGTGTTCCTGATATGTTTGTATTGCCTATACGCTCCATCGTTATTAGTTCGTTTGTATTCCGCCCAACAGTGCCGTTTGCGGCTTAGGAGGCGGAGGGTACGGTTCTTGATTACTGTAGGTGGCTTGAAGCTTTTGGGAACCGTTTGAGGAACTGAATGGTTTGTAGCACGTAAGAGCGTGTGCAGCAAGAAGTCCCAATGACCATCCACATCGATTTGAGGGTGAACATCCCAAGCCACCTGTTGTAGATGGTCATGTAGAGCTCGCACATTCAGCCGTTTAAAATTCCATCGCAAATTATTGTTGGGATACCTTAGCTTAGTTTTGATGACAAAACTGAAGGCTATGACGGCATGATCGCTTTTTCCCAGAGGAGCCAGGATTGAGAGGTTGTCGACTAGGAATTCTTCGTTAGTGAATACACAGTCTAAGCGCGATGGTGTCTGACTGTTTCTCCAACGAGTTGCCGACCTCACATTTTCATATAAGCCCAAGTTATCGATGAGGTTGAAGAACCGAGCTTCAGTTGAGTTGTCGCCTCCAGTGTACGTGTGTTCCGCGAAGTTGACTCTAGGGAGATTAAAGTCCCCTAGAATCAGGATGTGTGTGAAACCGAGACGGATAGAGCGGGATAGTCCTTCCAGCATACGACTATCGTACTCGGTGTCGGCAGTTGGCTTCCTGTAAATGACTCCGACTAGACACCTGGAAGTACTAGACAACCTTACAGAGCACCATATGGATTCCTCAAGATTGTTAAACTCGAGGTTGTGAACCTGGTGCACCTCCAAGCAAGAGCTTATGTATATGGCTACTCCGCCCCCAATTCCTATTTTTCTGTCGTTGCGGAACAAAGTCATCCCAGGCAATGCTAACTCTTGATCCGAGAACTGAGAAGATGTCCAGGTTTCAGATATTCCTATCAGATGGGCCTTGTTAGCGTCGCTAAGTTCACGTAGTTCATCCAGTTTGTTTGGTAAACTCGCGGCGTTCGTATATAAGCAGTTTATGCTTTCAATTTGGAACGCATGAGCTTCGTCCTGTTTTTCTGTATGAACCTTATGTGAATGGACAGGTAGCCCACCTATATGAGGTTTGCCGAGGTGGTAGGCCCTGTCCTTTACACGTTTTTTTATCGTTTAGACAGTCCACAAGTGGAATGGTCAGCTCCAGCTTGCCTTTGTTCTTGGTCCTGACTTCGTATGGCCTATCCGGGTGCATGTGGATTCCAGGTGGCAATCGACGTCTGTTGGCACGAAATGCTTCCAGAACTGCAGCCGCCATGTGAGAAGATGGGAAGGTTATCTTCATCAGACGAGGTCTAGGATCACCGTCCTTCTTGGCTAGTCTCGTCACATGCTGAGTCAGTATGTGTTTGAGCCTCAAGGACTGTTTGATGAATTTCCATTCCCTGATGTCAGAATTTGATTGAGTAGGGTCTGCATTTTCCGGTATACCTTGCACAATTATGTTTCTTCCGCGGAAGAACTTCTCGCGAGATTCTTTAGGGACGTTTCGTATGATATTGCGCTCAGAGTACGGTATGTCGGGCAATATTCTTACGTTACCATCTGATTTCAGTAAGTGACTTGCTAGCAAGACGTCCTCTACGTCGGTAGCATTCTTAAGTGTTACTCGGAGAAGCCTCGGGTGATTTAGATGCTTAGAATCCTTTCCTCGAGTGAGCCGGGTGACCGTCAAAGGCTCTATTCTAGGAAGTTCGAGCTTTTGTTCAATTCACCCCACAGCATCCTGTCGTTTTTATCCTGCAGACTGAGAGGAAGGTCAGGATTGTCGACGAGGTTCATGATAATGAGAGAATCGTCACGAACTGTTGTTAATTTACCAGGTTTCACGATGGGTTCAGGTTTAATAACTTGTTTTTGGAGGTCAGTGTGCGTTTATGAATCTTGGGCTCTTTATTGACCGGACGAACAGTCTTGGGGGTAGACTGTGCGACTAAATCACCAGTTATTTTCCGTGCAGCAACACTTGGGTTGCTCGGCTTAGGCGGTGATGCCTGGTTCTTTTGGGCTCTCTTAACGCGGGTCGAATCGCCTGCAGGGTTTTGGGAACCACTGTTGTGTTCAGCGACCCTGAGCTGGGAGACCCGAGTTTGCCTAGGGAGTCTAGTACCGTCGACGTAATGATGGTACTGAGCCTCGACACGTCGTCGTTAGTGTTGATGGATGCTCCATCGATGACATACCTATCGACATCCCTATTTTTGAGTCCGTTGCGCGCTCTTGTTTGTATATCGGTTTTTTTACTGTCGTATTCCAAGTTAACTGACAGCTTGTTTCGAAGACCTGTCAGTAGGACAATGATGTTACTCAGCAAGACTACTGCGTCCGTGTTGCACGTGACACATACCCACTTTTGGTCTGACTTGCTGAGTTTGTTGTAAGCAGTTGCTGTCAGATTTGTGCATGCTTCGTGAAACCAACCTTTGCAGTTGTCACACTGCATGCCAGTTGTGACAGCAAAACGGCATCCCGGACGTTTGCATGAGTTTTTCATGACGGTGTTGAAGCAAACTATGTTATAGATGCTGGCAAAGCTTAAGACCTTTTTAAAAAAAAACACTAAAATGCACACTGAAAACGGACAAAAACGGACAAAACGAGTGATGTAAACTGAAACTAGTCTATACGTGAAAAACAAAAAAAACCGAATAGTAAGCTGAGGCAAAACCACAGGTAACTATTAAATATAGTGAAACTCAAAAAAAAGTAATCTACCGAACGTATAGCTCAGGATAGATTTTTTAGAACTGAAATGGTACTTTTGTTGCGTAAGAACACAGCAAAAGTTTGATATATGCAAATCACGTTAGGACTAAACTTCCCGTTCGAAAATGTGATGATTATTATTTTTACCTCACCCACACAGTTAACTAGTATTACCTTTCCATATGCTGTATATTCAACGCTGCATTTTCCCATAGACGATATAGCACTTGGAAATATTCTTGATGAGTCATACTCCTAACCGACTGTGGTGCTCGTGATTGACATGATCATTATGAGACAGAAAACAACTCAACAAGTTCTCGTATGCTTGCGTATAATACTGTATTATAACTGTATCAATAACACAGGCAATTTTTGAGTTATCGCGGTGTACTCAAATTTCTGAACTAGTTATCGGGGTCGATGCAACGAACCTTCGAGATACCAACCGGTGGCTCTCCTCTCTATACCTTCAAGAATTATGGAATCCCTGATATGTAAATGTATACACGACTACTTATTATCCGTAAGCTTCTTTTCACCTCGACAGCACGGTTTCAGAAAGGGTATTTCTTGTATAACCAACCTGCTGACTGCTGTGGACAGATGGACAACCATCCTTGACCGAAGCGGGAAGGTTGAGATCATCTACCTTGACTTCTCAAAAGCTTTTGATAGTCAACCATACATGTCTTATCAATAAGCTCAAACGATTAGGTATCAAATCACCTTTAATGGATTGGCTGACTTTATATAGAAAAACTCGATATGTTAAGGTCAAATACAACTTCAATTTCTCTCAGGCTATGAAATGTCTTGGTGGGATCTTCCAGGGTTCAATATTAGGACCTCTTCTTTTCTTGATTTATATAAACGGTCTTCCACAACAAGTATAGTCTGGCTAACGGTGTAAAACTTTGGAGAGAGAGAGAGATGTGCAATCAAGAGGGTATACTGGCACTTCAGAAGAACCTGACTCGATTTCAGTGTTGAGCAGATGACAACGAACTAACCTGTAACACTTCAAAGTGTAGATTGGTTGATATGAGACATGTTGCAGATTATGGTTACAACTTTGGCGACTCCCCTGTAGAAGTATTACAAGTTGAAGACGATTCAGGAGCACTGGTTCCCTACGATTTGAAGTCTTACACTAACTGTGACAAAAGTGCCTTGCGAGCAAACCTTCCATTGATAATATTGAAGCGCATTTTTAACAGTTTTGAGGGAGAACCTTCCATATAATCTTCAGCAGTTTCATTCGTCCTCATTTAAAGTACGGAAACATAGTATATCCTCCTTCACTCCCAAAGGATAGGGACACGTATCCAATTGCGAGCCACGATATCAGTTCTGGGACTCAACTTCAAGCCTTACTAAGAGCGCCTCCAATCACTAACGTTTACCCACTTGTAGTTTGGAGTCGAGTCGCGGTTGACTATGATCACCACTACAGGAAGACTACGTGCCAGTTAGCCGATAAGATTCTTCGTACGCCAAATATCAGAAGGCAGTTCATGGTTGTAGTCGAGATGTATTTGTTGGCGATCTCGTGGTATCGAAAGAATACCGAGATCATGCCAAAGGAGTACAAGTGTGGTTACTGAGCGTAACCGAACTCGTGCAAGATCACAATCAACGGAAGAATGTCTTTTGTACAGTTAAACAAACAAGTACAGTAAAACAATCACTGGTACGATTGGTTGTAATAATAATCGTTTCCATTACACCAATCGCGTTCTCTTGATAAAAGCAGGTCACTACACACTAGAGTACAGGCGATTTAGGGGTGACTTTTTAATGGCTTACAGTGTCTTTAACACTTCCGGACATTCCTTCAAACACCTACTTAAGTTTAGCCCCAACACAAACCAAAGGGGTAACACCCAGAAACTGGGGACATTACACGGGAGAACGGTCTGTAGACACAACTTCTACTCCTCAAGAGTAGTCAAATGCCGAAATTCGCTGCCGGCTGAGCTAGTTCAAGAGAATTCCCAGGAGTCCTTTGAGAGAGAACCTGACATATTTTTAAGGGCTAACAGTGTTTTACTATGATTTACCAATTTCCTTTCCCTCGATTATCGTTAATATACCAAGGTTCATGCCTGGAAGTATTGGTGATCCACTGCTACAAGACACGGGAGCCTGTTAAGCGAAAGCTTCTTCTATTCCGTTCACAACCATTCACAACATTTGAAGTAGCGTCAAATACACTTTTGGTTGACTAATCGATTTCAGTTAGAAGGTCGTACACAAAGAGGTAGGTTCGGGATCCGTTTGACCTTGGTACATCCTTCAATTAACATAAGCGTTTTTCAGAGTCCTGTGTAATGTGCTTACTAACTTTATATCTGGAGTATAATGGAAAGATACAGTTCTTCAGCCTATTCAGTTTTACTTTTTTGATTAAAACTATCTGAAGTGGAGTGATCAAATCTGCTCAGTTTTGTTTAGTTTTGTCAACTGAGCGATTTAGTGGAGTTAGGTAAATGATTGTTTAGTAAAACATAAAAAATGCGACCAGGTAGATGAAAATTAGGGGAGATTTTCTCATGTCACATGATCTTCATTATGTTGAATCTGTGTTTCCACACTATTTTCGTCGGAAAATTAAGGTAAGGACGAACGTAGATGACTTTCAAAATATCTGCCATAAAGTAGTTATTTTAGTCAGTAATTGTATCTTATTTTGCGGTTAATAGGTTATCTGTGTGGGTGCACTTCCATTTTTAACCATTAGATCAATAGCACATGCGTTAAGTTTGTATGGTTTCGTCCCTCAATACTTCATTTTCTGATTATGATAAAGCGTGATATTATCCCTATAGTTTCATGAAGGCTACACCCAAGTATTTTCTCCTTAAAGGTTTTATGGTGTGACTATAATTTACGGACGATCTTTAAGCGACGCTAGACTGATCTTGAGAGTGTCCACTTAATAACCATGACCAAATGATGGTTATAAACGTGTATGAGGAATTATAAATATAATTTACATTTGATGATTAAGATTAGGGATTAGATTTCGTAATTTCATCATGAACTGACATCAACTATTATGCCAAAACTCTATTTAACCAAGTCGATGAGTGAATTTCGCGCGAAAATCCGAGACCTGTTATCTTATAAGTGATTGGTTCGTCCGTAAATTGTAGTCTCGCCTGTTTTATAAATTGAGCAAGGTTTACCACATAAGCTGTTATTTTGCTTCGTAAGAGGAACTAAATCCATATACCGGGCCCTAATACATATGTAAGTACTAGCACCTTTACGTGGTTACCCAGACCGGAAAAGGTACAGCTAGATTGATTAAAATTCTGGTTATTTGGTTACTGTGGTACAACCTTTGTAACTACAGTACTTAAAAATCCCATGATGTTTATATTTCAAACGAGCTACATATTAATTACCTTATAACCCTTAACTTAAGTTGAAAAGGTTTTAACTCTAAGACCTTTGTTTTTTTCAGGTTGTTGCACAACTGTTGCTTTAGGTTGTGCAATACATTTCCAAACTTTCTTTATGTGTAAATTATAAAGTTAATGTCGTCATCTCGAGCTGCCTCTGCTATTAAAGAAGTAATCAACTTCAAAAATGCTAAGAGGACGTCTTTCTTCCTCATGATAATGATATCAATATATCATGGCTTTCTGATGACAAAATCTGGTATTTCTCTAGAAGTGTTTTTAATTTTAGGTGGTAATTTGTGCAAGTCTCTACTGAGTGATGGAAGATCAGGGCCTGGTGGAGAATTTCGGCCCTACAGTTGTATGATACATACTTACTCATCAAGGTAGTGTTTTATTCCTTATAATTTTTGCAATAATAAGAGACAGTCATAAATGTTTTAAAAGACTTGCGCCTTGGGGTAATGTGGTCCGACTCTATTTTGTTGGAGATTCACGACTTAAAAAGCTATTTAATGCTTTTGTTTATCACATAAATGATGAAATTGTTGGAGAAAATACTACATCAGAAGCAAGCATTTCAAATAACTCTCAGTATGTTGCGGGAGAAGTCGACTTAGTAAGTGATCTTCAACAAGCTTTCTCGCATGCTTTGTTCGCATCTTTGATTTAGTAATTTTTCATCGTTTATTTGATCCGTTTATACAATATATTTGTGCTACTGTAAATTGCTATTAATAAGAGCCGCAAAACTGCTCAAAAAAGATTAAGTTTTTTATAAGCGACTATTTAAGTAGTATAGCTGTCAAGTGATATTTTGTTACCGGTCTTTTAATCACAGTCAGTCTCATTTTGTCTACTGTTCGCTACTCTGTGATACTTTTGGATTCACTATTGAGATTTCAGCCCAGTTTTAAAACATTCGGGTAGTGAGAATAATGCTGAATCAATAGCATAGTTTAATTTTATGAAGTTAGTGGGTTATGGTAGAAGCCTTTAAAATTCTATTCTTGAACATTCATGATTGTGCTTCTACCTGCTCATTACCATATATTTTATTTTATTTCCTCTTAGCTTAGTACACCACCCCTGGTCATGTCTTCCTACTACACTGTTATGAAATTTATCAGATTTAACTATACATTGGGATAGATTTTGTTGTTCAAATTAAGCCTAAACGAGTAGAAGACGTATAATTCAAACAACTAAATTTTGTTATACTTGACATGTGGCTAGCAGTAGAATTTGTGACGCCCATTTCGTCCTGTCTGGGATTTGTAATCTGTATTTAACTAAATAGTACTATTGATTTTTACACAAATTGTAACACAGGTACAAATATAGCTAAATCTGAGACTAAAAGGCACGTCGAGACGTTCCTCTCACGATGTTCACCATGTTCACGATTGGTTTGGAATCAAGGATTTCCAACTCCCTTAAGTGGATCCTCCATACCCACCAACCCGGTCAAAGCGCCGGACATTTGCTGTATTTTCTCTCAATTTCGTAAAGGACACCCCTGCCTCGAGAAGGCAGCGAGTGAGACCTCCCTTAAGGTAGCTGTGTACGCGTAGCCATTTAAGAGCATTTCGAGTGGGAGAGCTAACTCTCCCCACCCTCGGTCGTACCAGTGCATTTGGGGCACTTGTTAATAGTAGAAACAATATAGAAGTGTCTTCCAATTTCGTATTTTCGTTAGGGTAAGATGCTCAATTATCGTGAATCTTCATTCTGTTTGAAGCCATTAATCTGCGATTATCTGTTGTTAACTTTTAACCATCATGGTAATTGTTTCGAATCTTTACATAATAAGTTTAAATCAATCTAGTAAACGAAACGATACATGTTTACTTAGGTTATTACTTTGCCTTTTTATGCAATTTAGCTACATTTATTATTACTGCTATTATCGTCATTTTTAATTTTATTTCTCTAGCGATTTTTCTATCATGATGAAATTACAGATGATACACTAGAACTAGTCAAGTCATGGATCGGCTCTACAAATTTATCCAATGTTACTGAGTCTAATATACGAAACAAAAATAATGACATTTCTACACCTACTCACTTGATAATCTCTATGGGCACAGTGAGTACAGTCTTTCTATAAACGACTTTTCACCTGTTTTGTATCAATATGTTTTTTCCCAACTGATTTACCAGGTCATCGCTAGTTTATATACTTGGTCTTGAGTTGTACATTTCCGCTTGTAAGAGGTAACGATATGGTCTGATTGGCTAAGTAGGTGAATAAGCGGGATTTCGATTTATGACCTAATTGTTAGTCATTAGATTAACTATGCACTTTACTTCACCACATGGTGAATTGAATCCCATTTTGTAAGCGAAGTAAACACTAGTTCATCCATTATGATGTTAGTTATAATTTCCGTATCGAATTAATACACAGCTGTCCACATCAAAATAGGCTGTTAGGAGTGTGATCATATAATTAATAAAGTATACCTTCACAGCCTCACTTTTACATGCTATATATTTGGTCACATAATTTGTTCTTATATAAATAAAATCAATGTTATAGCATTTTTGTAACAATTATCACTGAAATAAATTATTGTGTTGCTCACTTGGCTATTCACATTACCTTACATATGTTTATTATTTGCTCTCATTGGCAGAAAACAATACAACATTATAATAGATCCGAAGATGGTCTTTTAGAATATATGAGTAAGTGTTTTCTTTCATATGGATCGATAATTTCTCTTCAGATAAATTTTAATTACAACATGAAAGGATGTCAACTGAAGGATAAGTGAAAACCAAGCAGAACTAGGCAGACGTCTTGTTTTACTGTGAGACTTCTCGACGGTACATAACT
Source organism: Schistosoma haematobium (assembly GCF_000699445.3). Lineage (NCBI taxonomy): Eukaryota > Metazoa > Platyhelminthes > Trematoda > Strigeidida > Schistosomatidae > Schistosoma > Schistosoma haematobium. The sequence continues at coordinate 76,513,840 of NC_067196.1, read as the reverse complement.
ACAACTCTACACAGGGTTGAACCCAGCAGGTTCATTTAGCTTGGTGAGCTCAAAGCTCTTACACATATGCTACGTTTGAAGAGATTGAGGTATTACTTAAACCGGCAAACGGAATGAAAGTCAGCAACACAACAACAGGACAAGCTAAACTATTCCACTGTGCTCCAGCCCTGTTAAATAAATTAAGACCACGTTCAGTCGAGGGAATTGTATATTCCACAAGCATCCCACAGGCACGAACAAACAAGCACACAACTTATGTGTATATGTACAGCTCAAAAATATCGTCGAAAAGTGTCACAAAATAGTGTACTAATACAGGAAATGAACCATTGACATTTAAGGTTCTTCCAAGTGGGAAATACAAACTGAAGGTGAAAGTGGGCGTTTTGGTGCGAAAATGAGGAATTCACATTTCCAAAATAGAAACTACGAAAATAAAACGCTTACCAAGTGATTTCTGAAGACCTAGCATTCCCAAAAAGATCTCACCGACTCTTAATAGACTGGTTTAACACCTATTTTGTCTTATTTAGTGTTCGTCAGATGGATAAAGTCCCACCTCCATGTTGTTGTTCACTCCAGGACTCGGATCCACCACTTTTTGCGTCGAATGCCAAGCTCTTTATCCACTGAGCTACTAAGCCCGAATAGCTACTCACCTGTGCAACGGGTATGATATTTATTTCATTATTAAAAGGGATTTGGAACATTCCATTGCTGATTTTGTTGAATGAACTTTAATCAGGCACACCCAGCCGACTAGTTCCAAATAGGACAAAACACAAGTTCACAAAAACTTGTGAAAAGTGGTTATATCGATGCAATCCTCAAAGGAAGCACAATTACCAACCAAGACTGCTAAAAATCAAGTCACCAATATGAACAATGAAATAAAAGTTTTAGTTGTCACTAAACCCCGACCGTTGCTTATGCCTTGATGTGGTAGACAGGCTTGCCTATCACAATGAACCAATCGAGTTATACTGGCCGGAGCAATCGTTCCTCAAGGTCCTACCATGCCAGACAGGGCGGTTGAAGAGGGGCAAGACTAAAAGCAGTAAACCCAAGGTCCGAAGGCGAAGTCACACTGCTGACTGTACAGAGGTGTGACGGCAGTAAGGTGTTTCCTCCAGACAACCAGTATAACAGCGATGCTGTCTTCCCACAAAGAGAGGAGTGGTTAGAAAAGGTCGACCCTAAAAATGCACACCTTGCCTTATCCCACGGATTTCCGTCTCCGGTGGTAAGGTACCAACAAGTACGGAGCTAACGAGAAAGCTACTCACAAAAAGGTCATGTGTGACTGGCCTCAAGTAGTTGTCCCTTGGGCACTGCGGTCACGCTCTCGGGTCACTAAAGCCATCCCTAACCCAATTTCCTTTTCAGATACCTCCAGTAGAACCCTTCCACGGTTTGGGCAACTGGGAAGTGATAAGTGCTCTCATACCTCTAACAGCACTCAAGATCACTGTCACAAAACCATTGTGATTTTAGTTTTCTATCTCCTGAAAGTGAAACAGTGATCATCATCTTACCAAACTAATGTCTCAATAATCTACTATTCATATGACTTAAAACTCCTAACGTTCATTGACAAATACTTTTAAGATATAATTTGCGTGCTATAAATGTTTTAGTGTCTAGAAGATGAATAAATTATATGTATTCATTTTATTCACACCAATAAAATGAAATCATTTTGAATCTGTTAAATTTATTTTATTTCTTTTTGACGTTTAGACGGTGTTAAACGTCTTACTAGTGTTTTAGAAGAATTGAAATTCTCACGGTGCGTATGGATGCTACAAGGTAAATTAATTGGCAACTTCGCTTTTCCTTCTATCTCTTTCCCACGGCCACCCTCTTACTTTTTCTCCATTTTTATGGTTAACACTTTCTTGATTGTTGCACAATGGCGACTTAGTAGTTGAAATATCTAATTTTCGGATCACCTTACAACCCCTACCTTCCTTTTTTGGACATTAGAGTAGTAACGACACTAAATCGTCACACCAAAACGTGTAACTCATAGTGAAATACTTTAACTTACACTCAATTGTTGATTTTGGTTCGAGTAATTCATTATCTGTTTATATCTCTCTTTCTTCATTCATTTAAACAAATGTTTTTGGATGAAAACTTGGATTAAATATTATTTATGAATAAGTCTATTATCAATTGATCAAACTATGAAGTCGTAATATAATGAGCCATTTTATATTCATTTGTTTTCTTAAAAGTTTGACATGACACACCGATTTCAGTTAGATAATCGTTAAAAAAAAACCAGGCAATAAGTCTACATCTACGGATTAGTAATCTTGGAGATTTTATTTCACTTAATCTTTCTCAAAATCAAAACAAGAAAAGTTAATTAGTTACACAAATTTATGAATAAAGTAATTTTCACTGAGTACAAATTACATTACATTAATAATAATGAAAATAAATCTATATTTTTGAGAATACATTGGTTGTTCATGAATGTAGTTCACTTAAAATCAGTTTGTCAATTCTAAAACTGATTCCTTTATGAAAGTAATGTATGGAAATGTTATATATTCAACACTAATGGAAAGATCCAACCCTATAATGATAATTATCATGTGCTCATTAGTGACTAACTTCGAGAGGTAATTCTCAAGGTTCTAGTGAGAAACCGTAACCAGTGGAGCTAGTCCATATGAGGCAATTACTCATCGAAGACAATGGAAGATGATCACGCAATTACGTGGATTGGTTGAAGTTAGATATTACCACCGTTGGATGCCGGATCAGTAGTCTAGGGGTTAAGCGTTCGCGTGCGAGACCGAAGGTCCTGTGTTCGAGTCTCGTATGAGTGATCGTAGATGCGTACCTCTGAGAAGTCCCACACTAGGACGAAACGGTCGTCTAATGCTTCCAAATTTTCAATGGTGGTCTAACATTGATCGGCTTATGGTTTCAATTAAATTTCATAAATCCTAATAATTACATATCTATCTTGTTTTTACAAAATTACTTAATCCATTATTCAGTCAATCGACTATATATTTGAAGCCGTGACGAATGCAAATACAAACAAATAAATAAATCAAACAGATCTTTACAATAAAAATTATATATCAAAATAGCATAAACAATTGTTTTTATTGGTAAGGGTTTATAATCTTCTATTTTTGTTGTTAAGGTCAACAATTAACCAGTTTCTGTTGCCATTTCTTCTAGCAGAGCAGATCACCTTAATATTACCGTTTAGTCACAACCTCTAGTAAAGTTAAATTGTGTCAGGCAGTGCATTCCATGACACGCGTTCTTTCTTATTTGAGGCTTGTTAGCTAGACGTGCTTTCGTCTCACTGTCATCTAACACAATGCGCCACGGATAACTTTTATTAATCTGGCCAAAGCTTTTGACTCTATCCCAAAAGATCTAATAGCACAAACACTGGACAAATTGGTACTGAGAAAACGTTCAGAAATGCATAGCGAAATTCCTAGACGGATCAACAGGACACATAAAGGGAACTAATTCCCATTTTTTAATGCATAGAGTTTTCAGACAAAGTAAAGTGGCCCATTCGTCTTTAATCGCATATTTCCATGAAATCTGTAGTACACAGACGAAAACACGTTATACCAGATACAAGATTCACAGCCAAAATACAGAATCAGAGTATAAATGAGATAATACTCCATTCAACACGATTAAAAGCGGTTTACACTCAGTGAGTTCACAGTAGAAGGCAATAATAGGAAAAGAAATCACTTATTTACTAGTCAGCAAGCTGATTGTCTGTTTACCCACTATCTGCGGCCAATCACATTTACTTTCACCAAATACACATCACTTACATATTCCTTTCGAAACATTTATCACCAACATAAAACATTGACATTAACAACCAATGGTTTTGTAAACCTGAGCATTTCTTAATTAGGAATTATTGTGTATTGCTAATAATTCATTTATGTTATCAAATTCATTTCATTTTACTGACCAGCATAGAATCATGTCTTAGTTTTTTATCAGTCGGTGTTTAGCACTTGGCTTTATTTTCTTCTCCATTCTGCAGACCCTGTTGCAGAAAGTCTTTTATCTAAAGAGTTGAAAATAATTACAAATGATTTGATCGATAAATATAATGAATTTGCATCAACAGCTATGTGAGTGTTTATTCTCTTATTACATTTTTATCTTGATTTTCGTTAGTAGTTTGCCACAGCCATAACAAAATGTCATTTTAATAAGTAGACTTGTTTTCCTCTCTTCTGTGAAACTCCACATTATTATTTATTCAATACTTCTCCTAAGACTGAACTTAGTACGCGTATTTATTTTAACAAACGTACTTGTCTAGGTATGGTGTTGATGATAATCACAGTAAGATTATCCAGTGAATTTATAATTTTAGTAACATTCACTTTGAGATTTACCAAGAATCTTCGATCAGTTAACTTGAAAGTAATTCTCACTAACCCTAGCTTCTCTGAAATTATGAAAATCTTTTCTTTGAACAGTAACCTGAGCACACACAAAACGCACATAATGTAAGTGTTGTCCGAATTGTTTTTAATCGTAAAAAGCTGAGTCGTATTCTGGAATCTCCATAACTTTGATAATACGTAAAATATTGGTTCAAAATCACTTGAAAAAACTTGATTAATTGTAGTAAATTTTATTCGATGCTTGAATCATATCTAGGGTTAAATAATTAGAGCAAAACGTTTCCCATACATCTTTGCATTGTTACCCAAAATGCAGCAGTCCTAGCATGTATACTGCCTAGCAGTTCACTGTGTATTACTCTACAACTGTACATAACGGCCTATAAAAAATAAGACATTCGTGGACTACAGGTATTTGATCAATTTTTACCTTGTAAATATTTAGTTTCAATATACCTCTATATGTGCACTTTCATTCCTTCTTCTCGAACCATATTCATTGTGTTCAGTATTCCGCGTAATCACTGATATTACCATCATTTCAGCTTCTTTGCTCTTCGTATTGCTAATTTCACCGCATTACACTGATTTGATATTCCAAACCCCAGATAGACGCTTATGTACATCTGTCCAAGTTATCAAATCAGCATAACGAGATGAAATTAGCAAGATGAACACAATAATAGCAACAATAGTATTATCAGCGATAGTAAGAAGTACCAACTATGAATATGGGTTTGGACGAAGAAATAAAACAAGTGAAAGTATGGAATAAAAATGAAGCTGTAGATTTAAAATAAGATAAACAGTCAATGTATCTAGTTTTTTTCCGACCTACAACACTTTCCAGCATTGTGAATCTAGATACTCGGCCATCTAGGATACGTAACGCATTCCGAAAACCCTAGTTGGTGAATATTCATTACCTTATCAACTGGTTTGTTACCTTTTCCTAGTACCCTGTACTTCAAAATTGTTCACTCTATCGTTTCTCAGTACTCCAACAACCCTTCAAAGACACTCATGATCAAAAACCTTAAGCCTACCCATGTCTTTTACCTTCGTAGATCATGTTTCACACCCATACGGTGATTCGAAATTTACTGCTGAGTAGTATGTATACTCGCACAAACAGGCATCTTATTTACTCCGTAGGTGGCTCGATTTGGCAAAATCCAACCTAACTTTACAAACAGGCCTTGGTACAGACGAGGGTGGGGAGAGTCCACTCTCCCTCTCGAAATGTTCTCACATGGTCACGCGTATATAGCCACTTCCAGGGAAGTCTTACTCACTGCCTTCTTGCGCGGAGATGTTGTTTACCAAATTGAGAGTATGAAATGCGAATGTCTGGCGCTTTAACCGGGTTGGTGGACATCCAGGATCCACCTAGGGGAATCGGAAAACCCTGATTCCAAACCAATGATGCACATGGGCTCCATGATCCTGATGGAACAAATGGCATATGAACCTGTTGCTGGTCACTGGCTACCATGAGACTGCATTTCCTAACGTTGCTTCACTGCCTTGTAGATTAGACCTGTAGGTCAAAGGCCCCGAGAGTGGCTCCCTAAGTAAACCACCTGCTCTGATTTGGACACCTGGGCAGTATCCTAGTCTTCACACAAATAGAACGATAAAGTGTAGCGCATATATACTCGGTGCCTTCTTGTACCAATATTTGTATTTAAATGATAAGTAGTTACAATAAACCCGCCAGTGTAAAACTAGACGTATAATACATCGAAAGACTGCTCCTGACCTATGATTGTAAAGAACTAGTCAGTTGACAAAAATACATCCCTTTAGTCACATTCTAAGCTGTGTAAAAATAATATTCTAAAGGGATTATTCAGCTGAATTTGACTAATTTACCAGCTCAATACGCACATGAATTGAAATTACACAATTGCAAAATATTTCTGTTCGATACTTCCTTATTGGCAGTTTAAAAATCGCCATAGAATATTCAAAAACGAAGAATATTTGAGCGAACAATTGTTTTCAATAACTTCATCATCAGGCTCTACAGTTATAAGTCCATAATTATAATATTTTACAAAGGCCAAAAATAATGCATGTTTTAATGAGTTTGACAATGTTATGTGTTAAAAATGGTGAACGTTTGCATTACCTTATTACCTTTAAAAATAGTTCTTCGATTGATAACAGTACATATTGAAAATCATCTTTAAAATAGATATTTTTTATCTAGCATTAGTTGATTTGGGCAGTAACATTATTTAACGGAAATGTATTACTAGCTATACTATGATTTCAATTAGTCATTTCGACTGATACACTTTGTTCTTATGAGAACTAGTCTAATTGATTCTACTCTATAGAAATTTACATATGCATAAATTTATTTTATGTCTTATCTAAGGAAATCTGTTAGTGGTGTAGAAATATGGAGTTCAAATCGTTTAATTGCCCTTAAAGTTGGTTTCCCAGCTATAAATTGGAATTGTCGTCAATTACAAATGTTATCTACAAGTAATTCAGATAAAATGGCATCGGCAACATGTAAGTGTTTCTAATTGACTGCTATACTTCTTTATTAGGTCGCTAATATACGTTGGATTAATTAGTAACTTTTTTAATTCATAGATACATATATAATGAAATAAAAGGTTATAACACAGCATAGTTAATCAGTTTTCAGGATCATAGATATATCGAAATTCGAAAACAATAATTTTTTTCGAATGAATTAGTTTACTGCGGGGTTTGAGAGCGAGAGAGACTACGAAAAGCCAATGTTCGATTCTCAAACCGGATTTTTGGGTAAGGAAGGTTCTTCTAGGGGAGTTGAAAAACCCTGATCTCAAATCATGTATTCTAGGATCCCAAGGGAACGAATGGCTTACGAACTCATTCTTGGCCACCTGTTACCTTGGGACCGAAACTCCCAGCGTTGCTCTACGGCCTTGTGGACTAGAAATCTGCGTCAAAGGCTCAGGGAATGGCCCCCCAAGAAAACCATCTGCTTCAGTCTGGGTATCTGGGCAATGTCCCAGCCCACACGCAAACCCAATAATTTGTTTGGCGCATATATATATTGGTGCCCCTTTGTACCAAAATTTATGTGCCTAAATAAATAATTATTCATTTCAGAGTATTACATTATTTTTGGTACACATATCGTAATAGCTATAAACCTCGTGTGCATAGAATTACTATTAATAAGTAGTGTATTGAGAAAAAGTACACTAAAAATGATGGTATGTTCTGCCTTTATTGTACAGTTATATTCAAATTTGTTTGACTTTACGTTTATTGGAAAAAAGCATAACCAATGTAACCCATTTATTCGTATCCAAGCTATCCATATTTTGTATTAGATCTGATGAGACGTAAGATAATTGCTGAATCTGAAGTCCATAGGCCGGAACTCGAACCTGTAACCTAACAGTTAGAAGTTATACATATTAACCATTGAATAACCGCTCTATTTTCATAGTTCACAGAAAAATGATTATAATTCATACATTTGTTTTGAATCAGTATAATTTCTAAACATTATATTTGCAATGACTTGACTAAAATGTGAATACTGATGATAATATGACGTCGTTATGATTGTAGAATAAGCTGTTATTTGTTCAGCCAGAAAAATGAAATTGATTTGGACAGATGCAAAAAGATGAATTCAAGACTTAGTAGAAATTTATTAATGCACTAGGTGTTTTCATTACTCTACTAATTTATAACTGATCCTCAATTAATCGAAATAACATCAAAATGTATAATAAAGAAAATGTAGATTCCCATTCTAAATATTCATTTAATCAGTAAATTTGAATATATTGGAACCGGTGGTTAGTCAAAATTCAGCAGACCAGTCGTTTAGTTTGCTCATATAGTTTAATGTAACTAAATTTCTGAGTTAGACATTTTACTTCTTCCTAATGAGATTAAAAATAATTTTCAAATAAAAAACATGAAAAGAGGAAAGAAAAAGCAATAAAATATATTGAGTAGTAGTAGATAAAAAAAATCGTCATGGGAATATGAAACTTCATAACTCGTTAAAAAATGAAGTGAAAAAGATAAGAAGAAAATAGAGTAAAATTAGTTGTGTTGCGTTTGTGTGTGTGTGTGCGTGCAAGAAATGCGGAATTTGTTACATATACAACTGTATTTTTTACTATCAACTTTATTCAGTTTAAAGAAAGTTAAACAACATATCTGCAAATTATCATTCAATGAAACTAAAAGAATTCGACTATTCGCAAATAATTGTTAGCGTGATATTCAGTAAATGAAGTTTGTTTATATAAGTAGTATTTGTACTTGGAAATGTCTTGTTAACTAACAAATTTACAGAAGTAAACTGAATAGAAATCGACATCTACATAAAATAGCGTGACTACTATTAAATACCATAGGAAACGCTCAATACTTTAAACACTTAACATTATCGCAAAAACTGATCCTCTCAGAAATACGATCATATATAATAAATTATTATTATTTTATCCAATATTCTATATAAATCCCATATAACATTGTTCCACATAATTCATAAAGTTTTCTTGAATTTAATCCACTGAATAATCAATATATACATCTGAATATCCAATTGACCAATTACTCTGTAGACAAAATATAAGCCTAGAACTATAAGACATTGTTTCAAGTTGTCATAATAATTGTAAATAAGTAGTACATTTCTGATAATGCTCGATACACTTTTCAAACTTTCTACTACCAAACATTAAGTGATAATGACTTCATGGAGAATAAATAAAACAAAATAACTTTCAGCTTGAATGGTTAATATTTGTTTGCAGAATATAATACATTGACGCCTAACTGTAAGTTGATTATCCTTAGGATATTTCTTTGATTACTAGTATTTGTTCACAGTGTCTTCGAAGTATTGCTTGTGTACTTCGGAACAACTGAGTGAGCAATGGCTGGGTTAGGAATAGAGTACTAGGTAAAAATGGTAAATTGACTGATTAAATACTAAATTTTCATTAACTAAGGCGCTTGAGACATGTTTTACGTGGGTCCGTCAACCGCCTACCTCGACAGGCAATGTTTTCACATGTCAGAGTAGATTGGGAGAAAGCTAGGGGCTACTGAACCAAAACATGGTTTTAGTCCATGAAGTTATCGACAATTGGACTGAGCCGTGTTTAGAAAATCTGATTGGGGTTCACATGATTATTATAACCGACGGTTGTAGACTTTGAATGACATGACTCAAAATCGTTTGTATTAGCTCAGGTATATTTATACTCTGTCTTTCCTAAAATTCCGAGTTGCTGAATTCCTCATAACCTTTTTTCGTTTTTGTTTCACTAATTTATATTTTCTTGAAATGTATCTTCAATCCCTTTTATCTTCTATCACTACTAATACTGTTACCATCTGTACTATTCTAGGATTAGGTCTGACAATTTCATCTCTCTGTGGTAACAGAGTATGACAATATGAACCGAGGTACATACGTACCAGGTTCTACGTTGTGACTGACCAGTTTCGGTATGGCACTCAGCTTCCTATCCGAAGATACTACGGCTACTACTACTGGTAATAATAACTCAGTTCACTGATAACATACAGTTTTGTACTCAACCTATATCGTGATAATTATTTGGTCAGAAACTATACAACGTTGTCAGCGAGGTATAGATTGGATTAAATCATGTTTCATGAAAAATTGTGTTGTTGCAGTTTGTTTGGTCGTTTCTTAGCCATTCAGCGCTAATGAATAATTGAAGACTCTAGAATCTTCTTGTATAAAAATTATAAATACACTAACATTTTTCTTATTTTGATTCTTACCTCCATTCAAACTTGTTTATTTGGAATATAACTACGTTCCTGTTCAACAGTATTCCGATTTGGAGACTTGTCAAATGAAGTAAAGTGTCCAAAGAATACCAAGCAATATGAACAACGGGGTTGTAATAAGAGAGATCACAACAAACATACACTACGCAAGCTTGTTTGACAGCATCATAATGATATCAAAAATTGTTAATGAAAATAGTCTTAAGTCACAGAAAACGTATTCAAAAAGTTTTTAAATCATCGTGGTGAAAGACGATGAAGAGCGAGACACGATTCTATCATCTCTCTCCAACTTTCCTCATTTATGTAGCTATGGCAATAAATCATTAGATGCTTCAGATTAAGACTTAAACATAACTCCACATTTGTTTTTGCTTTCCCAAGTCTAGTGGAGTTTGCAAAGTTTGTCTTGAAAAAAAGCAAAAACAATGATTAAATCAAAATTATATGAACTCATTTTATTTCACTAGGTTCTCATCACCTGCTTACAACCTCTGTAATATTTTAAAATAGAAACTGACATACTTATAAATATCAAAGTGATTGGATATAAATATAAATATCATGGTGAAACGGTGACTCCAATATTATTAATGCAAACTTCGTGTTTTGTATAAAAATTTGAACTATTCGTAAGAGTGTATCACGCTCCATGTTATTTCAGCCATAGTAAGTGAATTGTTAAATTTTTTCAGTGGCCAAACTCGAACGTATTCCATTTTCAGCATTTAGCTTAATTACACCCAAGCCTATAAGCTCTTTTTCATGAATCATACATAACGTTCATTACAAATGAATTAAAGCATAGGCATTAGTAATCTGAGTATATATATATATATCACTCATCTTCAGTTATTCGTCGATGTTTGTAATCACGTTGAGTATTTCATATTTTACTTTTCTTAATATTGAATTTTATTCTTACAGCTATATTAGATTATAAAGAAGGTAGGGCAAAGAATAATGTCTGCTTAGAAATGCCCACACTTTCAGATGGATATCATGTCTCAGATAAAGCTATGAAAGAGGTGGGTTTAAATTGAGTCATGATTATTTAAAGTGTATAAATAATTATGGTAGACATTGTATGCTTATTCACTTAGTAGTAATCAGGTCAGGCTTTGCTTTCCTTATTGATTCTGTGGGGACGGTAATGTTAAAGAGTAATTCCGTTGCGGTCGTCGCGACATTCACAATTACTATATCCGAAATGCATAGCAACGGTTAGATTATACTGCTTATCAATTACTTGGGTGCATTATTATTATTAATGGTCAGTTGAGAATATATAGGGAAATATTTTAAAATAATGTCAGGTCATAATGAAAAAGTGATTAAAAATAATGTGATAAATGAATAATAAGTTTTTTTATGAGTAGTATTATTCATTTTTGCTATGCTCATTAATCAAGTACCTTATATATTCATATATAAGTAGAATTCTGCTAACGTTGAAAATAAAGCGAAAAAGAGGTGTGTTCCAATAAAAACGAAAAGGCTATCTTTAGATTATTGGAGTTTGGTTTGCCAGTATGACAAGTTTCTAGAAAAAAAAGCTGTCACTTATTACGTGTATAGCCGTTTGTCGATTTCACAGTTTTCTTATACCTCTCTTCTTCATTCCGGGTGGTAGTTTTAGTTATTTTCAATTCCTTTTCTCCTCCTTTCATTTTCTTACCGCTGTCCTGATAACAAGGTTTAACAACGTAAACTGATACATTTGTTTACACACATTATAGAATCATTATATAGCAGTGGTTTAAAAATTTGACTTCTGATTGTTGAGTTGGGGGTTCTGACCCTCCCTTATCATTATAGCATATGAGTGGTATTGTAGTGTTTAGTACCATTTCAAGCCCACATAGGTTACCCTAGCTTCCAGACACACCAGTTTGTTCATTCTTTCCAAGCCATATTTTGACCTTATTGATTATTCGCTAATTGACCCTGACTATTTTCATATGATCGTATGTGTGTTAATTGCTCGCCCTATTCATTAAGTATCTGCAACCTTTTTTTTTCTGAATATAAATATTGAGTCACGCTTTATTAAATCGAGTTGGCTAACTCGCCTTCTCAACTTCGCGTCACTTCGTCTCGTCCCGCTTCGCTTCCTCCACTTTGTCATTAATTATACTAGATGAAATTCATTTATTTTCGTATTTCTCTTTTTTGTAGAATGTACAAATTCTATTAAATTTGTATTGTAATAATCAAATGAAATTCTCTGACGGTACTTGTTGTCGTGGTTCTGAGCCAATTACACCTGTACAAGAAAAATGTTTTATATTTTACGCTATTTGGTAAGTTATAACTACAATAACATTATTACTATACACTTCATATTCACTGTGATAGAAACTATGATTGTTTGCGAAATCATTCATTAAGAATAAAATTTTAAAAATATGTAATATATAAGTGGGTTAGAGGTCTTGAAAAAATGGTTAGGTATTAAATCTATTTACATCATACTATAACTATCACTATAACTACATAAAGATAAATAAACAAGAAATTCAATTCAAAATAATAGAAATGTTTACGTGTAGAAATCGTTTGATTGCTGTCAACATAGTGTTAGGCCCACACCGCATATGGGCTAAATTGATGTTTGATAGTAGTGACTTAACGATTGTATAAATTTTTATTAAAATTATTGATTGTGAAATCCAAAATGCACATTTCATTTTATTAGGACACGTTAGTTGCTGATACTTTCATCTCAGTCTTAATGTTCTCCATCATAAAACTCAGCTCCAATATGTTTCTCTCTAAATACTAACTCACTATCCAATAAGCCTTTAAAGACCGTTTCGATAAGGTAAATAGTCACATGTTGTATCCAATACAACAGATTGGATAGTATAACATAATAAATGTTTTGAAACACACACACACACCGTTTATATGACGCTGGTAATAGAAAGCTACATACGGGTTGCGTTGGTGTAATTTATTTCAAACATTCGTTTATCCAGACAGACATTCAGAATAAGAAGTGACAAAGCGAAGCAGATCGGGGATGGTGGGTGAGCCAACCCAGTATAATCAAGTGTGACTCGTTATTTATAGTCAGACAAAAATGGGTTGCAGACATGTATTGAGTAGGATATACAGTACACGCACATATGCTCATATAAAACGGTCAAGGTTAATAAGCTAGTAATTAACAAGATCAAAATGTGACTTGAAAAGAATAAATGAATCAGTCTGTATGGAAGCTAAAATAACCTATGTGGTTTTGACATAGTACTAGACACTACAAATTCTTAAGTATTACCATTTATGTTTGATAGTCTTTTCATAATAAGCAAAATAATTTCTTTGTAATACAAAGTTCAAGCTTCATTTCATCAATGAAATGAGTTTCTACTGTTTTAAGGAGTTGAATATAAATAAATCTTGGTAAATTTGGATGAATTCTGTAAATAACCTTCAAGTTAACATATGAATCAATGGATTGATTTATGATGATTAAATGTCCAAAAATAGAACGCCTAACCGCTTTTCTCTTACCCTTGTTAAACTATACTGAAATATATTCTTGTATACTTATTGAAAGTGCCTGCTATAGCCTATATATCTTACTTGTTTTTTACTCAACTGTTTAAACAACACAAACTCTTGTCATCCACAGAGTAAACCTCAAACTTTGTATAAAAAAATAAATTTTCTTTTCTATCATCATTTTCTTCAAACAAAAGAAAATACGATTCATTTGCTTTCCTCTAGTAGTTTTAAAATAAATTTAAAAAAAACAAGTGACTAAAACACCATCATATATGTATTGTGCCATTATTATTATTATTATTTTCGTTATCATTATTACTATTATATGTTTGTTTTTCTCATCTAGCTTTATGGTTGGTTGCTAAGCTCCCTTGTCATAATATATACATATATATATTTGTGTGTGTGACTGCTCGTGCTGTAGTTAATCGATATACAAATAAGAACATAACAATTAGAATTTATATTCAGGTTACTTTTTAACAATAGTTACTAATCCTAATCATTTTTATCACAATAAGCTATAATGAACTGATATTATTGAACTTATTGTATCTTACCTTTAATTCAACCTTGAGATATGTTTTGTGTATTATATGGTTTTTAATGTTATGTAAGTAAACTTATCGTGTAATTGTTTCAGTCATTTTTTTTTCGAAGACTACTTATTACTTTTGTAAAACACGATAATAAGCAGGAAGAGTAAATATTTGTTGTGTGCAGTTACAAAAAATTTACATAATACATATATAGATAGACTTCAATCCTTCATTTTCATCTTTCAATGTTTTCTGTCATATGAACTGTCTTCTCGTCTAGTCTCCAAATATTCTGCCAACGCCGCGCTTTCAATGTACTGAAACTCTTCACAATTGTTACAACTTCGACACTACGTTCAGCTACACACTGCTGACAAACATCCTTGTGAGCAGCCTCCACTACATTTTGACGTTTAAAGATAATTGATTGAACGAATATACTGTTTTCCCATTGTATCTAATCATTAAGTGTATGAGTGTTTTATGAACTGTTTGTTATGGATTTATGGAAGTGAAGCGTGAAATAAACTGTAAATGTTTAGATGAGTATTAGTCTGAAATAACTTACTGTTACATAATTGATTTATGTTAACTAGTTGTGTAATCGATTTCAATAAACATTCGTAAATTGTTCATGAAATCAGTTGACAATCATATCACTAATATATTCTGATTATTCAGTAGACAGTAATGTAAATGTTGACAGCGCAGTCATTAATATTGGGCGATCGTCATGCTGTATCATGAAGTAACTGAATGTGCAAATATGAACTGATGCAAAACTCGGTGACCAATAGGTAACTTCCTTAGCATATGACTTAAAGACCATGAAAGGAAATATAATGATTGTTTAAAAAGTAGTTTATTCCGAAAGCCAACATATTCAGGGAAATTTCTAGATTTTAAGTCAGCACATCCTCACTCCACCAAAGTGACAGTGACCAAGAATTTGATAACTCGTCACTGAACCAAATGATATGGAAACGGAAATGAATTTTATTATATCCAATACTCTAAAATCAAAACTAGTAAGAATTAAAGATCCAATACACAAGAAGGAGGAACAAAATTGTATATGAAGTCAAATGTGGTGACTGTAATGCCACATATGTAGGTGAAACATCAAAACAACTGAATGTAAGGGTGAAGGAACACAAACTATGCTTAAAACAAATTCACAAGTCCTCAGATGATGTAAAAAAAACTCGAGAACAAATCAGCGATAGCATTACACTCAATAGAATTGGGTCATACAATTGATTTCAATGGCACAAGAATCCTTCAAAAAGGCTTTAATTCTTACAAAGAATGACTAACAGCCGAAGCCCTACACATATGGGCATATCCAACTAGTACTAATAAGAAAGATGAAATACAATTAGCTGTCCCATGGCAACTAATAATTAATAAGTAAACGTAAACTCCTTATTCCATTTTATCTATCTCTTATTATCTGAATAACAGCAATTACATTCAGCGATTCTAATCAGTTGTCTTATCTGAATATGTTAAACAATTAACTGGACAACATAAACATTCAATTGGTATCGTTTGGCTTGTATCTTCCCATTGAGGTTTAAAACTGCAACTGATCAGTCTGTTGTTGGCATATTTATTTACATTCATTTACAAATACATTCTTCCCCTGTGAATTCCTTCCTTTATTTTGTTCATTTAACGTCATTTAATGCATGCTGTGACATTTTTGATTCATATATATAAAATGATATGTTTTCTTAGTATTCACAGACCTAAGACAATATATAGTTGAATGAAATATTTTCTCACATCACTTACGTATACACACAATCCGTTATCTTAACACTTCGTTTCACACCACAAATTTCTTACACACTAAAGCAAATACCTACTTTAGATATTGTTAACGTTGATTGGATGACCTATTCAGTATACGGTGAACGGGAAAACTATGTACCTATTTATGTTTGATAATTTTGATGTTTGATTATATTTTCTTGAAAAAGCTTGGTCAAGGTTGCCAGGGGAAACGTTGGATTTACTTCAAACTCATTCGCTGAGATTTTACAAATAAATTCTTCCTCTTTAAGGGTGCATTGTTTGAAAAGATACGATGTATAAATTGTTCTCATTGAATATTTGCCGTGAAGACTTTAATGAACAAAATCAAGCGAAATGCGCAACCGGAAACGGTAGCATTCTAAAGTGTTCCATTGCTATTTTAGAATACGCCGCAACATATATCAATTTTGTGAATACAATTGTCTTTGATAAGCAGTATAAGATGAACATAAATACATTAAGAAAGTAACGTAGCTGCAATGTCATATACGCTTCGGAATGATAGATGTCCAAAAGGATTTCAACAGTTATGAATTAGTATTTCCTCGGTAGAAAGGTTGGAACTTCATGTCATGATCCTTTGATCATAAATTGTTGATTAGGTATCTGCTGCTTGACTTGCTGGCTTTCAATAATCAATGATTACTCCTTAAAAAGATTGTTATCATTTTATGATCCCGTTTATATGACCAATCTGAGTTCATTATTTTTATTATTATTCTAAACTTGATGTTTTAATTCACAGACTTACTTAACGTACATTTTGTAAAAGTATAGCATAGGGATAAGCTCTAGCAATTCTTAAAATAACTAACTTACAAATATTAGCCCATTATTAACCGATCAGTAAGCATTTATTGTAAATCAACAGTTTATAAGAAAAATAAAGATTTTGAGATGGTGGAGAAAATTTGTAGCTCAGATGGATGATTTTGGTGGAGTTTTGTTCTTTGAACCATCCAGCTCAGAGAACAAAACTCCACCAATAAAGATTTTGCATTTGTTAGTGAATCCATTGAGGTCTGCTACAGATTTATCTGTCTGTAAATCAAATGACTCATAAATTCATCTAGATGGCTGTAAAACATCTACCTTCTTAAACTCTTACATAGATTCAAGGAACTTCTGATTAATATTCCAGTTGTTATAAGTTGAAGTTCAGTGTTAGGTTTAGGACTGATTTACTTGTTATGTACAATCTACATAGAAAGAATGGAGCATTTAATACGTTTAATATTATCATTTTTACTATATAGTGGCAAAAAAATAATTTCCTGGTGTAATTCTAGATGTTCTACGGGCTAAATAATCATACTCCTAGTGTGTTTTTTTACATGATATAAAATATGTCTTTCTTTCTCGCAAAAACTCGTCTACTCGATTCTAACTGTCTTGCCCCTATACTATACTTCTACCCACCTCTCTTATTTACCTGTTCTAAAACAAAATATTCTATTAAGAGACTTGATCGTCTTCGATGAAAATTAATTGTTTTTACTATATTGCTTATTGAAATTCATTTATCAAAATTAATCAAATTTAATTTGAACATACCAATTTTTTATGTGAAAATTGATTTGTCTGTGAATTGGCCCATAGAATGTCCCTTTTCTATCATGGAAAAAGTATATAAATGAATGAAGAAATATTTTCATCAAAGTGTTCTTAAACTTAACTTTACAATATAATCTTTTTCCGCTAAGAATTTAAGACAAAATTACACTGGATTATTCGACAGTTTGTTGCAGTATCCATATAATTTTCGTAGTTACTATTATAGAGAGATTGTGGAGGTTTTTGAGATCATAGTTTTATATCATGAATTGACTTTAGTTGGATAATTATCAAAAACTAAGCGTTGCTAACTAATTTATTCGAACAAATCTGTACTAATTCTCAATACCGTTACGCAGTTCGGTAGTGAGTGACGTTAATAATTTGCTTACCGATCCTTAAGTATATACTTTAAGTTAACTAATAAGTCATTAGATATTTTAATATTGCTTGGCATTAATATGATATAATTATTTACCGTATATTTCTTTATTTATGTTTTCTCCAGTGTGTTAAGTACTTTACTTTGTTTTCTGCACAATCAATTTATTTCTCGTGGTGAGTCCTGACCAAATTGTTCGTTTTCATTTTGTTATTAACGTTATAACAGTAGAGTTTTGTGCGGTTCACGTTTTGTTTTTTTGTTTTTCGGTAACCCTCTATATGCTTGTTTCAAAACCATTTGCTTTTAAAAACCAACAAACTAATTTAACTTGCTTCAAGATGAGGCCGTGTAGGAGATCATGACTACTGGACTTCAGCTATGTTTGAAGTGAAAAGATAGTCATCACTAGTAGCATTGAATAATCATCGCAAACCGATTGAAATTTAAAAAAAACCTAGCCTAGTAGCTATCTAAAGATTAAATCCTCTCCCTGAAATTTGAATCTTTAGGTTTCGATTACTGTTAAGGTGCTTCATACTAGGACCAATCAGCTATCTTGTACTTCTTGACTTTCAACGACATACGAAAGATATCCTAAACATAATACAACTGACAGGCTTGAAATCTATTAGTTATGACACAAAATCGACTTAACAATTATGTCCAATTTTCTGTCTTCTATTGAAACAAATCACACGAAAATCCGGCAAGAATGTCTTGAATGCACCTTTTAATGGCACACCTTTTCTGATTGTTATTATCCTTTGCTTATCGATCTGTTATTTGCAAACAAAATGTGTTCTTATTGTGGGTGTTTGGCTTTAATAAAAACGATTTTACGTTATCTTTTTTCAGGAAGTTTTCGTCGGTTTTTTTGTCAGAAACTAAATAGATATTACCCAAGGAATTTTACACCCATGTGTTGTCTTCTGTCTCCATTCGAAATTTATATATATTTAGTACAAATTTTGATCAATTAATTGTCAGATATAAGGTAGTGATCGACTGACGGCAGTTCCAGAAAGTTTAGTCTTGAATTTTATCGTTAAAAGGGGGTATAGTTTTGGTGCAGAAAATTGTTTCCAATTGTTTTGACCACGGAATTAGGAATGACTATAGAATTCTCCACTATCGTTTCTACATCTCTCTTCTCAAATGTGACTTATAGGTTTTAATAAATCAGTATTTTTTCCTCTCCTCAAACCGTCATGTGCTTTGTTTATTCTCATTTTATTAATTTTTATTTTCGACTTTAACTTTCTCGCTTTGTCCGATGTTCTGCATGGAAATATATCTACTATATAGCTGCCTGTAGAAGTGTATATATTTGGGCTTTATTACACTCAATTCCTTATAGTGAGCACGAGTTAAATCACCATTTAAACTTGTAAGTGATTTGTTAAGTTTTAAACGTTTAGCTCACTGTACAGTAACAGTTCTGTATTACTATTGACCACTTCTTTTACTGCGTTATAACAGCTCTTGAAAGTCACTTGTTCTAACTGATCTAGCTAATATGCACACTCTTATTATCTTCATGATTAGAATCAGCTGATTTACCGTGTTAATTTAATTTCTTCGGCATTATCTGAAGAAAAGTTTGTGGAAATGTACTTTCTTGTTCTTCGTGTGTTATGTATGAATATATGTACATGTTATTTTTCCTCCCCAGGTAAGCCATGTACACAAGTGATAAATTTTCGTAGAATATTTTTATTTTTTCGTAAAACGGCTGAAGCGCAACCATATGTCCCAGTGGAAAGTGAACCTGATGGTGATAATGGTGATAATGAGAATAATAATAATACTGATACAACCAGTTCATTATTTGTGGAATTTTATGAACTAACTAGTGCTCTGTCCAAATTTGGTGCTATTATGATGTATTTCTTTATATGTGACAGGTCAGTCTACGAAATATGTACCGTAACATTTCCTAAACACATTATTTTATCTCAACTAGCTTATACGGTCAGCACATATTTTGTAACCAGTTATTATCAGTAATTTCTTTCGATAACTTTAAGTAAATGTTTCGTTAAGGACAGTACTCCGTAGTCCTGTATAAAGTTTATTCGTTTGTTCACGATGTGTTGGTTTTTATCACCGTACTGAAAAATGAATAACAACTTAAGCGAAAATCCAGTGCAAATAATATAGAATCACAGATATCATTTATGAGGATTTTACTCATTTTAAATCTTTTTTTCATTTTAAAATCAAAAAACTCGTTAGTTCAACACTTACCTTAATGAGACGTTCTGTTTTAGCATATTTCATGGCAGCTGGATTACAATATAAAAATTGAAGGTTGTCGACTTCATTTACTTTGTAAGATACAAAGTGCAACCGTTATCTCTGTTTCCCCAAAACTAGTGGCTTAGTTTTGAGAATTTCCATTTCGAAACCTTTTGTTTGTCTTTCACACTCAGCTTTGTAGGGATTTGGTCAATTTACTGATAATATTCGCCAATAAATAGGATTATCTAGAAAACGAAAAAACGTTGAACTGTCGTATTATTTGGTTTTGAAACCCATTGAACAATTCTCACCACCTTTTTTATGACCATTCTAATTCAAAAAGGAGCTGCTTTTTTTCATCCGTTGTCAATTTGATGTTAATCTTTTATACAAAAAGTATACATTTTTTTACTTTATGTGGTTTGTAGTAAACATTATTATGAATTCAACTTCTTTAAAGTGACCTAATCGGATCAATAAATTATTCAGTCCACTAACGATGGGTTTGCACTACGCTTAGTGGTTAAGGCGTTGAACTTCCGATCCCCAAAACCTAGGTTCGAGCCCCACTGTACCTACTTCGTTTTGGGTAACCGTGTTGTATCACGCTTAGAATGTAGCCCATACATTGGCGAATCAGTTAATTAGAAATTAATACGTCAACAACACTAATGGCCTTCGATTAATCAATGTGCCTATTAAGTGTGCTGATGGTTATTGCCTCGCATTAATTCACTCTGCTCACAACCTGGTCAATCAAAACACGAGAATTGAAGTCCGATTTAGTTTCCGTATTTTAACTTAAAAGTAATATACGTCTTTTACGAGACTACAACATACCGTAAGTGATAAATCACAGTCTTTGCATAATTAGGTCTTCTGTGGCACTAACCTGCGTAGAGAGTGCAAAATTGATTATTCGTAATTTATGGGCTATAAAAGATATATTAACAGCTATTGCATCAAATGCTATTACCATAAACCAAATATTAAATAAATACACCATACAGAGCGAGTATAATCCTCAAAGTTTCGCCTTTTGCACTTATTCACCCGTATCCTCAAATTACCTTTAATTATTTGTATCTACGCAAATTTGTAGTAATAACTTTTTATTTTTAAACATTTCATCAACTTAATTAAATTATTCTTTTCTGCCTATTATTATCATTATTACTGACTAGTAATATCCTGATATCTATTTTGAAACATTGTAGAACAATACTATTCATGAAGGCCAATAAACGTTATACAAATTTGAGCTTTTTTCTGCCGATTATCTATTGCTTCGTGTTAGGTTTATTCTTTAGTGGACCAACTAAACGAGTAAGTATTTCTTCACTATCCATATATAATAATAAATAACTTTTAAACTGGGGTATAAGCCGGTGTTCTGATTGGCGATCTTGTCACGTGTTAGTTGACGGACTATAGGACATTACACGGATAACTGGGTTTTTAACTAAGCCTTTCATTTTCATACAGAGATATTCACTGTGGGATTGAACTAATTATTGAACGAAAACTGATTACTTAAATATGTTCATGTAGGCAATTACCTAAACAACAGTTCTACTCTTTTGCCTGTTGTTCAAACCTTTGTTAAACAAAGAATTCAGTTACCTACTTGACTAAATTGATCAAGTAACCTTGGCTAAGTCCGATAAAGCAAAAACAGCTGAACTGGTAAATACAAATGTAATTCTCAAAACCAGATGACATATTTTTTCATGCGACCACTGTTGAACCATTGGAAATGATCAACAAATAATGACTGGGTCATCACAGTATGTTGACCCGACCACCACGTTTAAGTAGCAGGCACTACTGTCGCAACCAAAATATCCCCACTAATGTTGATTATGCCAACTTCATTAATATTAAAAGGATATTCAATTCTTTGGATGCACTCCTGCCATGTATAAACATGATAGAAGAAATTCCTACCTCTTATATATGAGATATTTCGAAGTTGAACTATTTCATTGATTGTATTCTTTTAACTCAGTCTATTAAAATCCAATTACATTTTTAATTAAAAACTAAAATAGCAATTTCAAATCTCCCTTACAAATTCTCCATCTTTTTTATTGCTTTAAGCAGGTAACTAGTCATTCATTCAGTTTACTGTTAAGATGATCAGAAAGTTAGTCTGATATTTAAAGCTTTGAAATAATTCACCACATAATTATTTCTCGTTACTTTTCGTTTAATACTTAACTAACTGTTTACGAAATCCATTACTTACATCTAATATTGTCTTAAATATACTTCCAGTGGTGGCTATTTCATCATCTAACTTTGTCACATATTTATTTTCAAAGATAACATCTTTGTGTAAGATTATAAAGATATGTTACCTTGAAACCATCGGCGATTCACAGTATTAGGATAATATATTTCTATTTAGTAGGTTTGCTGATAAAATTCAGTCTTTTGAATTCTTTAGGCTACAATGGAAAAGCCTTTTTGATTGATTTTCATCCTCTCCTTCCCCATAATAAACCGTCATTTCAACTCAGGTCTGCTTCCATAAGTAGTTTCATTGTGGGTATTGAAGTAGTCGAGTAAGCCTAAGATTTCACTTGTCCTATGATCATATCAGTCCTAGTAGATGACTGGTGGAATTTTGGTATTAATCTAAGATGCTCACTCACCCTTTGTCATCGTGGACTGTCTGTCTGTCAAAGAATGAGCATAATGTACTACAGTTTACTCTTTATTACCTTATAACCATGGTCTTTGAGGGTAGAGGGTATGAGAATGCTTTTGGTATTTCACCATAGATGCCTTCGGTGTTATGAACAACAAAACTTTCATTTGCCACCTATATTGACAGACTACTGTTAAGCGTAGATGGAGGTCGGGAGAATTCTATGTCCACAATATATATGTCAGTCCATGAAGTCACTAGCTGAACCGTGACAAAAGGAGGAGACTTCTTGACTAGGGTTAGAGAAATTATTATAATCAGTGATTAGAACCCGTCTTTATACTTGACTTTGAAATACACTTCTTGAGTAAGAGCTCTCATAACTATCTGGCTCACCTAACAGAAACAGATCAAGAACGGTTTCAACCAGTGACCTATTAGTTGATAGCTGATCACTTTGATTAATAATGTGAAGTTGGTAACGCTATACTTTTCATCTTCTAACCTTTTTATTTGTTTTTTCGAACAACATTTTTTTTATAATAAATACATTTTTGGCATATCCCAATGAGTAAAAAATTTCTGACATTTCGTGTCATAATGTAAGCCATTTCTTCAGAGTAACTAAATAACCGAACATTTTTTATGTTCAGTCTAAACTAACAATCATAATAATAATACTTTTTTAGTATTATTTTGACTTATTTATACTTCTTTGTGTTAATTTACACGCTTATTATACTTGACCAATGTACATTTATACCAAGTCCTACATTATCCATCATTGATTTACCCTTTTATATTTTTAACATCGAATTCTTATGCTCCATCGTCATGTCATTCTAACCCATATAATCTCAATAATTATATCGATTAGTGTGCTTTGTTTTATATTAAAACTATCATTGTACCAACTATCATTCGCGGTACTCATTAGTTACTGGATCAAATAGTTTTCATCATTATTAAGTTTAATACTTCCAAACACGTAAAATGTTCAAATGAATTCAATTAAGCGCTGTTTATAAAATTTCATGTCAAAGATAGTATATGCTTGCTCAGTTCAGTCCCAGTTCAATTTAACAATGTATGATAAAGCATCATTGTTTATCTGTTATGGATAAGGTTTTAAATTAATAATACAACAAAGTTTTCGACTAATAAATTCGATGAGCAGAATTCTAATCGATAGATCAATCCAATGATATAATATGGCCGAGTAGTGGCTACTCATGTGGTTGCATAATTTACTCAAGCTCTTGGATGCTTAGAAATCCAAAAAAATCACTAGCCAGATGAATAGACTTTTTTGTAACAATATCAAATGCTTATATACAGAATAAACATGATAAAATGTCTTTGGCGATTCAAGGAAATTAGCTTGTAGGTTATTCCAATCAACTAGGATCTGACTGGTAAGATAAATCTGTGGACATCTTATCAATAATGTTTTCATGTGTTTCTTATCAATGTAACAGTAAATATGGTAGATACACTTTGCTAAGTAATTTAATAGTGTGTCTTCGAATTCTCATCCTATGGTCTTACAGTACACTTCTGTAGAATAATACATATGAACTGTTGTAATGGATTATTTGTAGCTTGTTCGCATTGAATCCCATATCATTCTCCGATTTTACATTAGCCCACCCATAATAAGTGTTGAATTAATGCATAATGTGTATTCACATGAAACTCAGAAATAACTTCTATTCAAGCTGGAAATGATAATGAACATGAATAGATTACGGTTATTAACTCATTGATACCCAGAAAACAGTCTGTTAATAAAAAAGTTTTGCACATGAAATATAAGTTAGTAAATATATTATAAATTACCCATCCGATTTCACCAACAGCTTATTATTGAATACAGTACAGAATGAAAAAACGCTAGCGGACAATTGTTAAAAAAAATGCTTATTACACAGATGGACACCAGAATAACGTCTCTTACCTATTTAATGAGACTGTTAATAGTTTTTAAGTTTAACTTTCTAAATGGATATAACCCGAATTATTCATTTAAGAGCCATGTTTTTATACATGAAAGGTTTTTACAACTGGTAAATTGTTTCATCCTAGTACGGGCTTTTTCCCTAGTGTATACCCACGAATCCGTATAATTTTTACTTTATATCTCTCATCAACCACGACGTTATCCAGTAATTCGTATTTTTCGACTGTTGTAAAACTACCTCACACCTAAGTTGACTAACTTTATGCATCAAATCTTTTTATTAGAACTTCAGAAAAGCCATCTTGAAACCAGGTACTACTGGATACACTATTGTTATTTTAGATCAAGTAATATAGTTTTACAGATACATTTTATCGTGATTTGTCATTAATTGTAAAAAGGATCGATTTTAAACGGCTGATCCCCACATGTAACATACATATTATCATTTTGCTTTTTCTACAGTCTCAAGTAAATCATTTGGATATAACACGTGAATGGAAAGGATGGATGCAATTATATCTTCTAATTTATCATTTTACTGATTCTTATAGAGTAAGTTAACTTATATCTTTTTTCTATTGTAGTTTATTTAATCAATAAAGAATTTGTTTTAACTAGTCTATACAATTTTTAGGAGTATGCAAAAGTAGAACAAAATTTTAAAAACTGAAAACATAATTAGATAAATCAAGAATTATTAGACAAATATGCTGTGCTTATAAAATGGTAGATTAGATATACAACTCAGTTTAATTCTTTTAACAGTGTTGTGTGTTCTCTGATCTAAATAGTTCGATTGAAAAACTTTCATTGTCTTTTTAGACAATATAACTTAGACGCTGATGGTAATACCCAGAATGACATTGAACACTCGGCAGTTAAATTATTTAGCTTAAAAAACACAACACTAGTAGATTCAGTTCTTATAAAATATATGTACATCGGTCATAATTATATAACATGAAGTCAGTCAAATCACTTTCTATACATACCATATTTAACTTTTCTAATCAGTGAATTCCGATATCTCGTAATCTCTGTCCTAATCAATACATAATTACTCGATTCATTGTTAAAGCACACAAATCTGTTATTGTTTTCGACTGATCACTGTACAAAAACTAAGAATATATGAATAATATCTAAAATCATGCAATACATCAAAACCGTTCCTTTGTAAAACACAGTCTAAATTTTGACTTTTAAAGTTCCTCAAGTGTTTAAACTATTCAAATAAAAGATCTTTCTAAACTTATCTCATAGATGAAACTATTGAGAATGTATTGAAAAATAAAACTTCATCGTTAACTTTCTTTGTAATCACATGTATCTTATCTTAATCGTAAAAACAGTTATCGTAATCAAAGTTTCCCTTTTAATTAAAATGACTTTTTTCAATATTCTATGCTCCTATTATATTTATTTATTTATTCTTGCTATCATCATAATAACGTTTCATTTTAATTTTTTTCCTTGGCTTTTTTTGTTTTTATTTAAACAAACAAGGTAACTCCGATTTTCATGTCAGCTCGTCTTGTTGTATCGAGTTATCTGTTTCTGTCAGGATATGGACATTTTTGTTATTTTTGGCGTAAACCTGTACCACAAATTAATTGGTTAAAATTATTGAATGTAAGCTTATTTTTCTTTCTTTCCCTATATAATTATCAATTCTGTGTATTTCCGTCACATGTTTACTATTATTAAATTTTCAACGGATTATCTTGAGTGTAGAAATATTATGTAATCCTAAATGAATAGTTTAGAGAGATAATTCTCGGAATTCTATTGATTTCAATCTTTAAAATATAGAATGTGAATTTCGTTATCAGGGTGAATAATCAAAGAGTTTTAGGAGAAGCAGTGATTAGTGTAGTTCAACAGTGTGGGTTGTGAAGCGATCACTCACTAAATTTTAAATAAATTAATCAAATTACACTTAACACTGATTTGTCAATAGCTTAAGGCATAAACATAATTTACAATACCACAAGATTAAATTGCTATAACTAACAAAGATAACTAATTTACCGAGTTAAATACTTAGTCCTTCCAAATAATTTCTTGCTAGCTAGGCTTTTTACGACTTTAGTATTCAGTGTTCAGAGGATATCATCTCCATAGCTCAATATTAATCACTGATCTTACACGACATGTAAGAAAATAGCTTCAGTAATCAATTTATGACATCTGAATATTGTTAATATACTCCCAAACTAAGACAGAGCAGCTTCTTGGCTTTCAATAATTGTTTAATTAGAGTCATCCTATTATGTAAACTATAAAATGCAACACTTCTGTTTAATTTGTAGATATAAGTTTCCTATAGCTGAACTAATAAGGGCACTTGAAGGTGGGTTAGCATTAGATATTTTTTAACTTATACATATGGACATAAACGCTCCGAAACGAGTTACGCCTCCGCATTTGTGCCTGCATACGGTGAAAATATTCCCTATTAATGATATATATATATATAATCTTTACTGAATTGCTTCAATAGGTCTTAGCAAATCAATGACATCCTTCATAGTAATTATGTTTATAGAATAAATTTCCATAACTGAAATATGATACTGTATGATGTGTTGTACATGTTATTTAAATGGATAGGTGTCAGAATATACCTTTAACTAAATCATTTTTTATTTAAAAAGCAAACAACCCTATAGTTTGTATTCATTTTTTTAATGTTCATGGTTAAACTTCACTCTAAATATCCTGTCGTTTTGACCGTACTAATAAAAATAGTTTTCTAACTGCTTACAAGTTGCATGATAAGATAACCTTTGATAAACACTCAAGTGTACATACGATAAACTTATACTTGATTTAGAAATTTCGTTTTACATATGAAAGGTAATTTCTCACAGGTAGATTTCCTAATAGTATTTTGCTTGTTACTCTGATCTTAAATTTTATCAAATGATTCCCCTAGCTATAGGTTCGTAAAAGAATTTTAGACGATTCCTAGAGCTAACCACCAATAAACACTAGGGGTTTTGTTTCAATCGAGTTAGTTAGATATCTCTCCTGTTAAAATGTCAGATGTTCATTTATTATTTATAAGCTAGTATATGCCTTGATCTATAGTTCGCTCAGAATCAAGTTTTTAGATCTTTTGTTTAAATAATTTACTACTCTTTGAGAAATACTTGTTGCCAGATCTACTACATAACTATCTAAGTAGAAATAAGTTTGGGTCAATAATATGAACCTATTGTGAAATGAATGAAAGTCAAGTGTTACAGTTTCACAAATTTTTATTCTTTAGACTTTAAACTAGAAATCTGCATCCCATTTCTATTCCCAATATACGGTATGCTAAGAAATGTTACGCTATTCGAAAAATTGAATAATAAATTTTAATTTATTCGTTTGTGCCCAGTTTATTAATCGCTAAATGACTTCTAAAATAAACTAGAATGGTCTAGTCTTTAGAGGTTCCACTTTGGATATATTGAGGATGCTAAAACCTCATGTCACATTTTATTTGAGAGATTTAAATTTCTCGTTTTCGCGCCAAAAACGCTCACTTTTAACTTTAGTTTGTATTTTCCACTTGGAAGAACCTTAAGTGCCATTGGTTCGTTTCCTGTATTAGTACACGACGACATTTTTGAACTGTACATATACGCATAAGTTGTGTGCTTGTTTGTTCGTGCCTGTGGGCTGCTTGTGGAATATACATTTCCCTCGACTGAATCTAATCCTTTTTAGTCTAGTTAACACGGCTGGGACACAGTGGAATAGTTTAGCTTGTCCTGTTGTTGTGTTGCTGACTTTCGTTCCGTTCGCCGGTTTAAGTGATGTCATGGTAAATATTACTTTATTTAATAATGTTTAATGAATAAATCAAAATTATACTATTGCAGCTACAATTCACGTGGTCTAACGTATTATACCGCCCATATATACTAATTAGACGAACTTTTTTCTTATTTTGTAGTATCGTCGTTGCTCCAGAGAATTCTGCAGTGCATGGAAAGCATTATGGCAAATTTTACATCGATATTTAATTGTATGTATTCTTCTTTTTGTTGGAAAAGTTGATTTTAAGATGCCTTACTATAATTCAAGTTGTAATCTATTTAGTACTACTTTTCAATTCACAGTTTGAGCTAATTTTCCAACCTTGTAGAGATTTGATTGCTCTTCAAACGTATTGCATTTTAATAGGTATATCAAGAGTGTGAGAGGATCATCCGTTTTTAAATTTTGTAAATAACTCTGGCATTTAATTTACCTACAAATAGTCGTACTAAGTATGACACATTTTTGATGAATAGAAGTCTGTTGGTAAAAATTTGTATTTTCCCGTTGTTGATGTTAAAACCTCCAATTGATCAAGTACATCCGTCTGACAAGTCCCAAACAGAACGAAACACGCATTCTGGATTTCATTATTTCAACGTGGGTTCAATAAACCATTAAAGTCTGTTCGAGCACACTTTATGTGAAACAAGTAGCACTTAATTTTTATAAATTATCTGTTCATTTGAAACAAAAATTTAAAAAC
Source organism: Schistosoma haematobium (assembly GCF_000699445.3). Taxonomy (NCBI): domain Eukaryota; kingdom Metazoa; phylum Platyhelminthes; class Trematoda; order Strigeidida; family Schistosomatidae; genus Schistosoma; species Schistosoma haematobium. The sequence goes on along the minus strand of NC_067196.1, from coordinate 76,484,414 downwards.
GTGTGTACTAGTACAGAATTAAATATGATATCTCGGTGATACGTGAATACTTTGGATGATGTAAAATAGTCTTAGCTCAGTATGAAGATGGAGTTTTTATGGTCTCTGATTTGTACGGTTTAGTTTTGAAGGCTTCATTGCTCTACTGAACAACATCGTCAGTATGTACTTCAAAGGGGAGTAAAGTAATGGAACTTCTCAACAATTGACTAACAAGTCGTTCTGATGACGTGAAATTCGATTGATAGTTATCCATAACTATGTGGTCGTTATGTACTTATTTGTTTTGGTTGTTTTCTATCTCTTTTGTTATGCACAATAACTAATCAAGTTCCTTGTCAACAGAACAAGCTGTTATTCAATCGTGAAGAAATCCTAATAACAAAATCCTATTTGAAATACGTGCTGATGGTTTTTTTGCAGAAAAATAGAGACCTTCACAACTAAACCTTACAGGTCGGAGACCACAACACCTCCAGACAATAATCCACATATAAATAGCATCATTCATTATATATTGCACTGTTTGTATAAAATGACAGTGTACTGGAAGAGGGTTAAGTGTCAGCTCACAAGTTATTTTGGATGTATGCATAAGTTAACACCCATGGATACTGATTTTTATGTTAATCTACACGCTTTCAGTGCAACTTCATAAATTACTGAGTCATATTTCACAATAGTATATCTTTAAAAATATCTCACTTTATTAATTAAGTTTAAGCGCTGTCTCTAAACCTTGAATTGTATCATAATTATATTCAATTTAAGGAAAGGATGTTTCACTGTTATTCATCTGTAGGAAAATATTACTTACCAGTTAGATAGTTTTCCACGCAATATTACGGTGAGTTCTATCATCTCCTTGTAATTGTAATCAGCAAAATCACACTTTCCTATACGACACAAACCAGCAGTAAGTGCAATGTTATGATCAGTCTGTAACTTCTGTCTAATCGTACAATAGAGTGTGATACATAATTCAGGCTTATAACCAATTTTTCAGTTTGATTTCTCCATCGAAGACCTAACTGATCTTAACATGGATAATTGGCCAATATTTCCTACTTTACTGAAACCAACTAATTGGATGATTTTACTCTTCTTCTTGTATCATCTGTTTTGTCTTACTAATCATCCCTATCAATCATATTTTATATTTATGTTATATTTCATTGTTTACAGGTTATTTATCGTTTTAATTTCTTCGTCTTTGGATTATGTCTAGTTATGAATCGCGGTTATTTAGCTTATTATTTTATTCCATTAGTATCATTTTGGTTTACTGTTACAATGATTGTTTGTGTTATATTCCCTCGTGTATCTGGTCAAAAAGTATCTGAAAATCAAAATAATCGGGATAATATCGATTGTAATGATAACAACAGTAATCATAATAATAATAATGCTCTTTCTACTCATGCTAACAATGTTAACAACATGACTACTACTCCTATTCCTTCTACAACTGCATCTACAAGTATCCCGTCTAACGCAACTGCCACTTCTACCGCTACAACTAATAACTCCTACAACTACAATCGTAACCGTTATTTCAATCACCAATACTTTACTACTAACTACGAGGAATATCCACCTAATCATCAATATATAGAATCAGATGATGAAATTTATTCCCATCAATCTCCAAGACGATCTAGCCTGAACATGAATAAATCATTCCTGTTACCCACCTCATCGCCATCATCCCTGCTGTCATCAACAGATACAGTAATTGGTGAAATATCTGATTATATTCCATGTCATTCTTCATCTTCACGTAAATTAACGGCACCAATTAATTATAATTTACATAAGGGTCATTATAAAGCGTTATCACTCGGTACAGGATTTGATCTTTGTCAAAATTATTCTCTTACTACTACTGATACTGATAGTTCTGTTCCTTGTAATCCTCAATTTTGTCATTATCAAGCCAATCAAAAACTTGTTGGACATCGATTACATCGCTCCGTTGTTAAGTCACGTGGACGTCTTGGTCCACCGTTAACAGAAGATTTAATTCGTAAATTTCAATGCATTGTTTTACCATTAAAAAAGAAGATATCACCAGCAACATCGTCGACACTGAGCGCAACAACAACAATAACCACGAATAAAAAGCGAATGGTAATCATGAACCAGAAATTAAAACAGCCATTGGATTCTACTACTAATACTACTATTATTACTACTTCTACTACTAATAAATGTCGTCGATATTTCAAATCAATATGTTTCATTCATTGTAGTCGTATACGATTGACTTACGTATTAATGATAATAAAATTTATTGGTTTAATATGTTTTATCGAATCATTGTATCGTTCAAGAGGATTCTTTCATTGGTTATTCTTCTCAGGGTAAGGTTTGTATGAATTAGGTCATTTTTATTGTGTATTGATTGTTTCTCAGTTTTAATAAATTTACACTCTAAGTCAAATGATAGTTTAAACCAAGAAATAACATTGACTATGGTATAATTAAATAAAAACCGTCACGTTGTAGGTTTGAAGCATACTTTAACTACATTTATTGACTCCAGAATCACATCGTCATTGAACCGAAATAAAATCACTTCTATAATAATTTTACATAAAATAATATCGCATAGGTGAAAATACATAAAGTTAATCTAAAACACACACACACACTAAATATAGTTCACCTGAATTGGTGGGAAGAATAGAATTTTATCAATGAACGAAGTTCATACCTGTCATCCGGATTTCATAATGAATTGATACCGAAAAACCGAAATAATATCAACTTTTTATCCCATCATATCAAATAGCCAAGGAATTCTCTTTATCCGAGACACATAAAATGGCTATGCAATATCAATGTAGTCGGACAACTTTTGTCAGTAACATACGCTCTCAGGCGTACTACCAAATTTCACTCTCCATTAATGTTAAAACTCCAATATTCGCTTGTCAATAAAAAATTAACTAATCTATAGTAAGTTGTTATTACTAGTATGATTGTGAATTCCCATTTTATGATTATTCGCACAGTAAACTTATTAGATGATTTTATTTGAATACGTGAGATTGATTAGCTCGTAAATGTACTATAATCATAATCAGTAGTGTTAATAGCTTATAGTAATATATTGAATTTTTCTTACATTTTCAAATGAACACAATCTTTTCAGACCACAAAAGTATATATTTCAATATCATCGTGAGTATACACCAGCACAGAAAGATGTTACCAATAATGATGAAAAAATATGGTTTTTTCGTTGGTCAATCGATCGTTATTCGGCTGTTTACGGTATGATATTTGCCTTCCTGTGCGAATCCCTACGACAAATTGGAGTATTAGAAGATACCGTTGATGATAACAGCGGTGATAATTATGCTGTCACTGGTTATCTACAAGGCATTAAGCAGTCGGATGAAATTCGTTATTCTCGATTACCACTGAGTAGTAAGAATTACAATCTTACTACCACTGTCGCTACCAATAATAATGATGATAATCATAGTAGTGATGTCAATAATCATAAAATTAACAATGATGACATGGATACTGATTATCATAAACGACTTCAAAAAGCTAATCATAAAACATTCCATTGTCAGAATGATTACAATGATGAGTCTTATGAATACTTAAATCATTCAACATCTTATGAAATCAAACATTATGATAACATTTTCAATTCAACTGTTCAATATTCAAATCATTTGCAAAAACCAATGAATAGTACTAACAATTTATCATCGTCGTCATCATCATCCACATTATTGAGTCATTTGAATGAACATAACGAAATTTCTTATTTCTCTATGCTTATATACAAATGTTTCTCACCGTTAGGTTTAACCGTATTAGGCACAATTGGTCTAATGGTAAGAGAATAGTTTCATTTATTTTTGGAAAAAGTATTTATCATATAATTTTAATATTTCTTTATTCTGATCTGCTTCGTTTCATCAGAAATTGCCATTGTAAATTTCGTAATATGATCTTAATGTCAATCGATCTGTTATAATAGAAAGCATTAGGCATAGACTATGTATTTATTGATATGTTTATTTTAAGCACAAAAAATCTGGTACAAAAACGCCAGAAAAGACAGAATACTCCACATAAAGTATGGATGATACTGGGAAGAAACATTTAAAGATAATGAAGAAAAAACAAAATAGTTAACAAAAACAGTATATGTTAGAAGAAATAGTTCAGTTAACAAATATAAAAGAGACGATTCGAAATTCTTTCAGTTAAAGAAGTTTCTCTCACATTTATGAAAATTGTGAATAAAAACTACAGCGCGATCATCATTGGTCTCTGTTCTGAACTATGTCTGATAACGTCGCAACTTGCTGAATTACATCATCTCTCGGACCCAAAACAAGGAATCGGGATGGACTGACATATGTCAATCCTATACAGCTTTATTTCATATCATAAACTGATCAGTCCCAGTGTCGGTAAGTAATGCACGATTTGAAAGCCGATGGAACCACATTCGTAAATGAAGTCTATAACAACGAAGCCGGTGTTTCAGGATAGTGATTCTGTAGTGAACAGAACACGAGTGGGGACAATTGAATGTATTTAACACAAAATTACAAGACTTGTTAATAAAATCTAACAATCATAAAGTAATGCTTAATTTGCAAAATGTCCACCAATTGTCTCAGAATGACTCCGACTTCATTGTTCTTGCATTTTCATACAAATTGCATCTTGTTTCCATTCTTTACTGTTCGATCCTCTTGTCTCTCTACTGCAAGACCTTCTGTTCACGACTAACATCATATGCTACTTATGTCAATATAAGTAGCACACACCACAATAATTGAATTATCGTTACTAGTAGTGTTGACACTAAATGTTAGCGATGCTTCAGGGACTATGGTAATCGAACACAGAGTTAACGTACATCCTCAGCTTGGACATTCCAGGTTTCGCGAGCATAAAACAAAACTACTCTCACCTCTTACAATCAGACTATTATTGCAACGGCACCTAAGATGGCTCAGATTGGCATTAACAGGTTAAGCTTTCACAATACATAAATTGACCTCATCAGTCACGCTACCACTAAAACTCACATAACTACTCAGATACACAAACTTTCCAACTATTTTCAACTGGTCACTGCTAAAAGTTATTGCAAGCACGGATTCTTACTAGTCTTATAGAAGTACTATGCACAATATAAAGATGAATAAATTAGTTGGATAGAAAGTGAAAGGTTATTTCAAAGCTGAATATCTAAAGAGAGACAAAGAGTGGATCATCCTTCCCCACTTCAACCGACCTTGAGTCATGTCACCCGTCTCCAACTATTAGTTACGATAATCGTACAGACAGCTAGTTTGCACTTATCTACATCACTCAGTTTAACTTCCTATTGTAGAGCTTTAGTTGAGATCATGAACCAATCAATGTTAAACCACCATTGAAACCTTTGAAGTATTAGACGGCCGATTCGTCCTAATTTGGGACTCCCCAGAGGTACGCATCCACGGTCCCTCGCATGGGGCTCAAGCCCAGGACCTTCGGTCTCGCGCGCGAATGCTTAACTTCTAGACCACTTATCCGACACCTAACGATGTTAATATCTAACCAATCCACGAAATCGCGCGACCATCTTCCATTGTCTTCGGTGAGTAACTGTCTCATACCCGACATGGTAGAACTCCATTAGTTACGGCTTCTCACTAAAACTCAGAAAATCACCTCTCGAAGCTATTCATTAGTGTAGCCTTAATTATATCTTGTTTGCCAAACATTCTCATAGCATAATAATTCTTTAAAGACTTACAAATAAGGTTCACAGATAATAATATTGTTGAATTTCACCCTTTATCTTTGCTTCTCCGATATTTATGTGCTTGACTGACTGACTATAGGTCCATCTGTGGCCCCCTTATCAAGAAATATTTGTATATATCTTTGAATTTTGTCCGTGTTTGTGAACCTATTTTACCGACTTGTTGTTTTCCTTTAGATCTATTTACCCAATCTTCAGATTAAAACTTCTCTCCTTTTCAGTTTTCTTGCATATATGTATTTGCCTGTTCGAATCGAGAAACATGTTTACATATCCACGCATATATGTGTCTCATTCCTGTAAGTTTAATACAGTGATTTTTTGTTGTTGTGCTTGTTCTTGAAAGAAATCGCCTTTTTCGGTGTTGATACAGCAAATGATTTCTGGTGATCATTAAATTCATTGAGTCTTTTGTGAATACCATTAAAATTTATAGCTATTAAATGAACACAATTCTTTGAAGTCAAGTCCGCATTGCTCCTCCATCTAATTGAATGGATCTTATCCCCAATATACAAATTCGTGAATTTTCTACTTTTAATTAGTAAAATATATCTGAATGTGAAGGAAATCACAAGCATATATAATGGAGCCCCACCCTACTAGTGAACTATGTCTTTTTTTGCAAATTGAAATCAGCTCAGCTTAGTAGACAACATCATAGGTTCATCCATACCATTCAACTTTGAATTACTTTGCTCTGTATGAAGGCTAATAAAACTACTTATTTACCAAAAAGCTGAAGTAAATTCAAAATACGCTCCGAACTTACAACCTAGTAGTAGTTGAGAGTCAATCGTGTACTGTTGTAACCCACTAAATCGTCATTTCACATGTTCACACATCTAAACAAGTGACTGACCAAATTTTCTGACTGCTTAGTTTACTTAATTAAATAATAATTTGGCTTCATTGATTATTTGACTCACGAAACCTCAAGCCGATGAATTAACCCTAGAGATCTTTAAGAATTGTGATCCGGCTTTAATTGTTATATTGACTGGGATTTTATCTAGATTCTGGAAATTGGATGTAATCCCATCTGGATGATTTCGATTGCTAGTCTTTCTGGTCTATAAGAAAGTACAAAAGTCCTCTTATGATAACTATAGAGGAATCAGTATCTAAAATATTAGTCTCAATAATTATCTAACGCCAAACTAGGGCTCATAAAAAGCAAACTCGGGAACACAGGCTGGTTTCAAACCTGGGCGTGAATGTATAGACCAAATATTCACCCTTCTCCATGTTTCGCTAAACAGGCGTAGCTGCCAACCCCTAACTATAGTTGTATTTCTCGATCTTTAAGACAGCGTTTGACCCCGTAAATGGGCAGGTTTTGATGGAAGTATCCGTTCTTAAAAGGTGTACCAAATAATTACATCAACCTTGTACAGAATCTCTACTCGAACACTGCTGGTCGCGTCAGAGCTTATGACCAACTGACTTCGGAATTGGTTACTTCGAATAGTGTTCGTCAAGGTTTTCCGCTTTCCCAGTTTTTGTTTAACTTCATTATAGACATTCTTTTAAAGATAATGCTCCCTTCTAGCTTGTTGGCAACCGACTTTCTTCTAGTAGATTCACTTATTGACTTAGAATACGTAAATGATATAGTTCTTTTTGGTGAAGACAATGATAAAATGCAGTCTTCTGACCACCTTAAGCAACAATGCAAGCATGTTCAGGATACGGTTCTCTCCCTCCAAATCCAAAATGATGCTTAGGGATTAGCTTGTGTCACCACCTAAATTAACGATAGGCGTAAAGTAGTTGGACGCATCGACTACTTCACTTACCTCGGCAGTCTCATCAATCCTGATGGTCTGGTGTCTGATGAGATTTCGGTACGGGTTCAGAAGGATCGATTGGCTTTTGCCATCTTGCGTCACTTGTGGCGCAGGCGGGATATCTGTTTGTCAACAAAATGACGAGTTTACCGAGCAACAGTTCTCTGTTCTACTTTAAAGGTGTGAAACATGGCTATTAAGAATAGAGGATATTCGCAGGTTACTTGCATGCGATCACGGGTGTCTTCAAAGCATTACTCGTATGTTATGTGACCATCATATGCGTTCACTCTTTTTCAATGTTTGATATTTTTTTATTACTACTAATATTGTTACTACCTCAACTACTCTGGTATTTGGTTTGACAATTTCACCTCTCTGTGCTAATGGAGTGTGGCAACTTAAATCTATGTACACATCTACCAGGTTCTGCATTTCATTTGACTGGCTGACTGATCGTTTTTTAAAACTATATACTCAATGTTCAATCTTTCTCAGTAACATGTATGTACCACGTGTTACGTTTAGTATGACGGACTGACTGACTAAGTAAAGACGACATAAGTTCAGGAGTAGTATTTTAATGATGATGTTCATGTTCATTTAGCGTCATTAAATTTTAATGTAGTTTGTAACTCCATTCATATAGATAAAGTTAAATGAAGAAATACACAATGGCTTTACATTAATTACTAAGGGAGTTCCTTATTTTCATTGCAGATTACTGTAGAATCTATATACTAATCTTGCTTTTACGACTGTCTAAACTATATTATGTGAATTTTTTCTGTAGATAATATCGTATATTCTGGTGAGAAATAGTTTCAGTTCATTACGTAAAATATATAGTATATTCTTTGCTTGGATTGGTGATATGTCATTGGAAGTAAGTTTCAAATTATTTTCATTTCATTCAAACATATTCTCCATTCTCTATTAATTGTTTTTTTCTGCACGAAAAATTGAGATTGTGTGCTAATAGACGAACTACTAAACAACTAGTTCAAAGCATATTTCTTTTAGACATTTTACTTTGTACAACCCACCCTTTCTTAATATGTATATATTTATATATATGGTATTTGACTAGCAGTGGAATCTAGGATGCGTATTTCGTCCTATTTAGGATTAGTCAACTGGATTCATCTGCATTCCAGAGGTTGATATTCACACTGAGACTCGAACCCAGTTCCTTTCGCTTCAAACACCATTGTTATCTACTGAGATACTGAGTTCGTATAGTCACTAACTTTCTCAACAGGCATGAATTTATATGTAGGGGTTTTTAATCTACTGTTAATGGTAAGTCCCAATGAAGATAAAATTCGCTAGCCACATACCAAATGTACTAAAACTTGCAACATGACTCAGTTTCGAATTAATCCGCTCAGGATGCGAATATAACTGCAGAGACTGATCAATCGCATTCCTGAATATCAACAACGGGAAATCACAAATCTTTACATACTTTTCGTTTTTTAGTCGTAAGCTTTATACGTATAAGTGTATATGTTTGAGATACACCTTACAATCTTATATCCTAACTTTTATATATCTTGATACTCTAGATATCTGCTTTATTCTAGTACGGAACGCTTTAGACTTATGTATCCATATCCCCCCAGGCCGTTTAATACTTGGGGAATGGAGAGTCATATTTATACTAAATTGACTAAACTAATATGAAATGATGCACAATATCTTCGAATGTTTACTAAACAGTTTCGTCTATTTTAATCTTAATAATACCTTTCCCATATATGATGTATCATATTGTAATCGTCTATACATCCATCATTTTGCTCCAATTCCTATTTGTTTCTTTTTTTGTTAGTTATTTATTGCTCAATATCATATTTGGTTATCAGCCGATGCTTATGGTATACTTGTTCTATTACCAGGTTTTCCATTGATCAACTTAACTTTGACATCATTTATTTTTATATGTATATGTCATGAAGTGCATATATTAACACGTCGATTACAAAATTACATTATTCCTAATTGCCCTTTAAAACTTGTTCGTAATATTTTAATTTTTACATTAGTATTTCATTTAATTACTAATTCAACATTACAAATGATTCAATGGGATTTTTCTTAATTATTATCATTATGTTGTATTTCTAAAATAATTCCATTTTTGCATACTTTATTTAAATGTTTTTTGAATTGGTTCCATTGTATATTGTTGTTTGTTTTTTCTAGTTTTTCATGGTGCATTCATTCTTTATAGATATATTATTTTATTTGACATTAACATTTTTCCTCATATGTTTTACTTCATCTAATACAATCATACAAGTGTACAAATGCATATGTATAAATGAAAAGACTAGTGAGACTATAATTTATGGACAACCTTTGAGCGATGCTAGACTACTGACCTTAAGAGTATCCACTTAATAACCAGGACCAAATGAAGATTATAAACCTGTGTAAAGAATTATAATTATAATTTACAGTTGATGATTAAGCTTAGGAATTAAATTTCGAGTTTTCATCATGAATTGACATCAGCTATAATGCCGAAACTCTATTTATCCGAATGGATGAGTGAATTTCACGCCAACATCTGAGACCTGTTATCTTATACGTGATTGGTTCGTCCATAAATTTAGTCTCCCTAAGACTGTTTTAATGTTAGTCGATTTTTTTTCTTTTTCTGCCGATTAAACAGTATATTTGATCTCAGTTTATATTAATACTATTGTTTATTATTATTGGTAAAGATCTTGAAGAAATCGCGCCACTTGTTCTTATGATCGAAATTCTGTGATATGTTATTGAGCAATCACCAATGGTAATTTTAGTACTACATATCGATTTTAAAAATGATTTTCTCATTTCTTTGTCAGTTGCTGTCTTTCTACTTTTCAAATTACATATTACCTTATGTAACAATAGAGACCAGGTCATAATTGAAAATGAATATAAAATCTATGATAGAAAAACGTCACAAAAGCTAAGATGATTTTCTTACTTGTCATATAGTTTTTAAATCTGTACATTCATATTAATACCATATAGAAAATAATAATAATGACTTCTATAAAATTACTGAGTAATAAAAAGTGGTTGCTCGGTAATTGTTACATTTTATAATTTACACCACGAACTAACTTTCGTTTGACAACACGTAACAACCAAAAAGCACGAGACAGCTGGTTTTTCCAGGTATTTGACTCATCAACAGTGTCCAATCACAATCCCACAGAGGATATTCAGGTCCCACATCGAGCACTTAGCCTTTGAACTACCGAGTCAATACCCAATGACTTATGATTCTAACTCCAATCAATTAGCGATATTGCGCAGTAACTTTGCATTGTCTGCAGTGGATGGCTGCCTTACACCTAGCATGTTTGAACTCTACTACTTTTTGCTTTTCCCTAGGACTCCTGGAATTACATCTCAAAATTAGTCACCAGTGAACATATGGTTATTATTATTTGATGGCGATCTAATCGAAAACAATTGTTCGCTTATGTGTTGTTCTAATTTGTGTAAATTGTTGCATTTTGCAGTTTACACCACAAACTGACCTTAGATTACCATTGAAAATGTCCTGCATTCGATTTCGGATAGGATAGTGAATGCTCACTCTCAGGGGGTTTCATATTACAACGAAATAGCTATTCAGTGTTTCATGGTCTTCGGTGGTTATTTGAGTGAGGCCAGTTCGTGATAAAACTATGAAAAACAGTAGATAAGAGCAATAAAGTGTCACCTGGTAGAAAGCTATTGTTCACAATCCATTTAAATCATCTTGTTAAACTTATGATTGCAAAAGTTAAGTGTGATTCATAGAAAGATTAACATATAAACACGTCAATTGTGTTTCAATAGCCTATCAAAAAGGATACACCACAATGGTTTGAAATGATAGTATTGTGGAGGAAAAGTAAGAAATGAATAATCAATGAACATAAATGCAAAAAGTAGTATTATTTGGGAAATACAATTGAGTTTGGAAAGCAATAAGAATAATGCTATAACTTCATCAAGGTTCACTCAAATTGACATATACCACTAGTCATAAATTGATTTCATCTACATTGCCAACACTTTAACGGAGGTTTTGTAGTCCGATGTACAGAAATTCTGTATCAGTAGTGGCAAATGAACAATTAGTCTCGGGAAATGACTAAGGAAGACATATTTTTTTCTCCTACTATTTCTTGGCTATCCAAGATAAACTCTAGAAACATTTTTATGAACCTTATATACAATCGATGTAATGTTAAGGTATTATCTCATCAATTAAGCATTACTGAACTAGGTAGGTATCTGGCTTTTTTTCTAAAGAATCTCCGCCGACAACACATTTCTACTTCGGATAGAGGTTGAGTGCATTTTGTGGTTTATATTGATTTCAAGTTAGACATGTACACCACTAGATGCCGGACCAACGGTCTAAAGGTTAAGCGCTTGCCATGTGACCTGAAGGTCCTGGGTTCGATCTTTGGTGGGGCTGTGGATGAACACTGCTGAGGAGCATCAAACGAGGACGAAACACCTACCCGACGCTTACTGGTTTTCAGTGGTTGTCTAACGAAGGTCAGTTTGTGATATAACCTAAAACAAAGATATATTACAATAGCTACCGTTTTAAAGTATCTATAACAGAACTGATTTGTATGAACTTAATAATCAATCAGATTGGGCAACATTACAACATTTTAAGTATGAAACGTGACAGAGATAAGAATACCTGGAAGCAAAAGAAGTCGAGAACTCAAAAATTTAAAATTGGGAGAAAATATGTGTTCAGACAGCTGCGAATTTGCTTTACCTAGACTAAACACTCCTCCCAGTTTATACAAAAAGCAAGCAAAGCCACAAATTTCTACGAAATTAAAAGACAAGTTGCGAATATTCGGTCGTAACTCCCTTTAGAAAGTTCCTCTTGTATTTTATAATGAGCCTATGTAGAGTAATTCAGTTCAGCCGTAAAAAGTCATGAATACTTTCCACAGTCAAATGTAGGACGTATGTAGGGACGAAATCAATGGACAATGTATAACTCCAATAGAAAGTTCTACAAACCAATAGGTCCCACCCACCAATGGTTTACCTGGCTTAATACTCCCTTGCTATTTGTACCACGACCATAAGGCACCGATTGTCGTGGATGTATGACGGTCATTAGGTGGGTTCAAAAATACCGCCCCGATTAACTAAGGAAGGTTATAATTAGGTTTGTAGGGAACGTAATTATAGAATTCCCTGTCGATACGAGCCATCCAATCAAAACAGATTTATCGTTTGAAATCCTCTACAACATGAACAGAGATCTACCAAAAGGCAGTCCTTTTCATCTTTGTACTGCCGAACTCCGCACAATAGACAACAATGTATCTAGATGAAACTTATTTGACTTCTTATCATGGACTTGACCTATAAAATTTGAAAATTCCTTTACATTTCATCTGTTAAATTTGTAAAGCATCCTATTTGATTCGCTCTTGTTTACACACTCTTTACCATTACATTCCGTTCTTAAAATTCATCTTGCTGTTACCCAAGCTAACTATATATATATATATATATATATATATATATATATATATATATATATATATATATATATATAGGCTGGATATAAACTCAACTCCTGTTCAGAATTTTGGCAGTCTACTTAGCGACCGATTAGAATGAAGCGGGAACTATCATTTCCGCCATCTTTGTGAGCAATGGCAGCCGGCTTTCCTCATTTTGTGTTCTTCCGCTGGCTTTTTGGTGTCGCTACAAAATTTAATCCTCCAGTGTGCTGGAATTTCACAATTTATGTGATACTCTAATTTTTTTAATCGGTTTTGTTTTCACGGTATTCGCTACTGCTACTCATGTCGGTGTATCCTTTCCGGCGTGCTTATGTGCCTACATGGTAAAATATTAATCCGTTTTGTATTGAGTACTATTTTATAGATATCAGAAACCAGAGTAAGCATTTTTCTAACCAAAATAAATGTTGCTGCCACCTGGGATTTTTTAACTGGTTGTATGTTCGTTCCTAAGTGTCATTTATAACGTTACTGAGAGCAGTGAAAGAAAACGACCTCCAGTTAGTTATGTTCTTCAGTATTATGGATAACCCTATCCAATCAACGAGTCAAATATATATATATATATATTTGCGACCAACAAAATTACTTTTTATCTTTACCAACTTCATTATTTTGTGTACCCCATTAATACAACTTTTCACATCTTATTTGTAGTTACGTATCATAGATTCTGCCACTTATTCATTTATTTCTGGGCAGATCACACTTTTGTATCTCAGAATTATCAATTGTTTCTCCCAAAATAAATATTTGGAAAGTGTATAAAAGCATCCAAGGGAACAGATGGATTGTAATAAAACTTATTCATTAAGCTATGTATTTGTCTATAGTAAGGAAACACTTGTGCTACATACCACGGTTATCGTACCTAAATTTTAACCCAATACGTTTCCTAAAACCGTCCAGACTATCCTGGGAGAACTGCACCATCATATCACATGATTTTAACAGATCCCGTTTCCTTATTGTGTGGTTTAGAAAATCGCTGTCTATATTTATCTATTTATTTATTTGAACACATAAATATTGGTAAAAAGGGGCACCAAATACATATGCGCTCAGTTTAATCTGAAAATTAGATCGATTATCTTTTCTCCATTATTTAACCTTTGACAAAGTTCACCAGCAAGTTCCCTAGTGGTATTAAACAATCCATTACATAAGTGCTCCGAGATGCTAAACTTGTTAGTCATTAGCCTATACTCCTGGGACATTAATTCAATAGACACTATGAACAAAAACATAAGTAAAAACAGCCTGGCTATCAGTTTTACCTCATTCCAAGTTGTTATCATGGATGCATGAAAAAATCGACGTTCAAATAAAATTGTCGAGAAACCAACTACACATTGCCGTTAAACCAAATCAAGGCTTTGTATTTAGCATAGACAAAGTTTGTTTTTTTTGGTAATCGGTTTTCCTGAAATACGAGGACTTCACAATTTCGCATAACTAAGAACGAGAGAATTTCTGGAAAGTAACAGTTTTTTAAAGCTTTATTAAAACAATAACGGTCTATTAGTTAGTATAAATAAAAAAGTAGACAAGCAAAGCAAGTAAGACAGAATCTTAGTCTCGGGATGAACTATTTTCACGTTGTCGTTACATTGATACCAAGCTGTTTCCACGCAAATTCATACTCTCGTAATTCCTCGAATACCTTAAGAATATATTTAAACCTTGAAAGAGATATTAGCGCATCAGTCCAGTCCGATCTGGAAATTAGATTGATTATCATCTTTTCCTCATCATTTAATCTTTGACGAAGTTCACTGACAAGTTCTCTAACGGTAGCAGACAATTCACTAAGTGATTTCTCAGAACGACTGGGATTCAAAACATCGCGAATCACCTCCTCAACCTTCTCCCTGATGTTCATTACTTCTGATAAAAACTCTGTATTATCCGATTTCTTGAAATCTACGTTATCAGTTGATACACCATGAAGATGAAGGAGATATTCATAACGATCAACGGGCTTTTGTAGACAGCTATATGCTTTGTTTACATAGGCTGATGCATCTGAAGCAAGGTCTTTTTCATACTGTGTTTTCGCACTAAATTTGTCAGGGTGTAGCAATTTCTGGGTTTGTCGCATCCGATCTCCTAGATCGATTACATCTATCACAGGTTCCGGGTTTGGATAACCAAGAACATCGAAATAAGACCAATGGGGACTAACTGGCTGCACTTTTCCACATTCACAAAAGAAAGATAGGTCTTTTACTAACCTGCTGCAGCTCCAGCATGTACGAAAACTTGACGCAGAGTTGTGAACATATGAAGCGACGTAGGAACAATTATGCCTACTTAAAGATACTGCGAGACGATTAGTATTGTACGAAAAATACTTGTGACAGTGACACGGAAACGCAAGACTACGGCATCTACATAACTTTGAAAACTCTAAAAGCGTCAAGCAGCTAAACAAACGTAACGGTAACGCAGACATCACAAAAGCCGCCCTAAATGCTAAAATGTTGAGGCGACGTAGCTTAGTATACTAGCCTCCCAAATAAAGGTAAAAAGCGCAATGATGCATTTTAACCGCCGTTATTTTCAGTGCCGTGGAGAATCAGTCTCTTGTTGAAAATATAAAGAGAAGTCCCGGATAATGTGTGTTGTCGTTGATAACTCCAGTAGTTTCTGACTAATATTTATATTTGTGCTTTATGAACAGATGAGTGAGTAAATGTTTTAATTATTTATTCTGTGAACTTTTGTTTGCGCCTAATCTCTTGAACTGTTCAGATATTACTATTAAGAGTTAGGGTGTAGGAACTGTAGTTCTGGTCTAGCTTATACGTCATTATTATCATTATTCATACTTTTCACAACTTTATTTCACTCGTATAGTTCTAACTGTTGGCAACAAAAAGTCACTTGTATCAACCTTCTAACCTCCTTCATAAAAAATATTTCCTTTGTTGTATATGAACTGCTGACTAAATTATTGCATTAACACAGCGTTGTAGACTAAATTTGCATAAGTTCAAGATTAATTTAAGCCAAATACGTAGTATTGTCTGATGAAGACTCTAAACGAGATCTAAGTGCAGGAAATTCATAGTTCAAACTCACCGTAAATTTCCAGCATTCGTATCTTCTGTTTGGTCGTGGAACTCAGCGATTGGAAATTAGGTAGGCAGTGGTCAACTAAGCAAAACACTAATAGATAGTTTCTGACGGAAGATAGTTGACAGTGGTTAAGCAGAAAGATGAATCTATAATCGACAGTTAACCTTGTCTCGCTTATACCAGTGGATAAGTTGCAAACAGATGTGCATTCGTGTTGCATTCTGACTGTACTTACGAGTGGTTGATGTTTTAACAGACATATTACATTGGAACATTTACATAATCCTAATGCGTTCTAACGAACCACGGTAGCTTATTATAATCGTAGTTGATTGGTTAGCTCTATCGATTGAACTAATCAACGTTTATTTGAAGCAGCGAAAGTTCATAGTAACTGATTAACATAGGCGACGATAGAAATGAAAAAAAGTATAGAATGCAATAAAGAAAAGGATAATAATGATAGGTTGCGTTATTCGAAGTCTTGCTCACCAGTGTAGATCACCAACGTAGACGATCTCTGTCGAATGATCGGAGATCTACTGGAGTTAAACATCGAAGTAACACCTAGCTGTGCGCATCCAACTTGGTTTACCTCTTCGACGTATCAAAATTCAATGGCTGTTTTGAAGAGCGTATAACACAAAGGACGTTATTGTGAAGATGCTTTAGTAACAATGAGTACAGAGAAGATAATGAGACCACTATCATATGGTCCACTCCATCGTAACGATAAACTGACACACGTTGCTTGTCCTTGAGCTTGACAGGGATTGATGATCCGTTCGATATCCGGTGGCCCGATTGCCGGATGATATGTACAATTATTTTCTACTAAGATATTAGTACTGCTCTAATAATAGACCTAATCCTAAATTTGTAGATTTGTCATGATATAACTGCCTAATCTACAAGATTTTACGTGGATGTCACACCATCGACTACACCAACTCACTGTATCGTATCAATTACCAATACATGATGTAGAACAAGGTTAGGCTAGAGAAAGAACAATATATTTAATATGAATAGAAGATATAAGGTAACATTCAGCAGAGACCACGCCTGCACGGCCGAGCCATGCCACTCGATCAACTCCAGTCAATTCATTATTCTCGCCTTCTCCATTGTTAGGTATTTCTCCGCGTTAAATATTGAATATCTATTTTCTGAGTAGTCTCGTGTTCACAGCTTTGTGGATTGTGTGGCTATTGTCCAATGCCACTACACTACTCTCCCACCAGAATCAACGTGATGTTGGTTCGATACCAAATTGGATGGGATCGTCGCGCGCCGGAGGTTACCAAGGATAATAAGGATCCTCCGGGTATTGATAAGCTGAAAGATAAATCAAAAAGAAGGCGGCAGCTTCTGGTCGGAAAATACATGTAATAATTTTAAAATATCTGCCTTCATGCCTAACATGCTTGAAATGAGAATTTGGGTGAAGATTATTTGAACTATAAAGAATGGCATAACAATAATAATAATAATAAAACGATGCGTGCTAATAGCCGTTGGTTAATAACTTAACGTATAGGTAGTAAGTATTTTGTGTTTAGAAGTATTAAAGTAATGAATGTTGTAGAAATATTAATATTGGTATTAGTTTTGGTTTAAATTATGAAATCAAATAACGATTATGCCGGTAAGTTGTCCATATGAGTTGAATTCCAAATGCATCTGTTTTAGTAGGCTAACTGAAGGAACAAAAGTATACCGTGGAGAAGAATTCCGACTAGTGTTCCAGTTAGTTTGATACGGTTTATTTAGTTACGGGGAGATTTTCTCAACCTCATTTTTACTTGACCGTGATAGAATTTAGTAATACTACTAATACACATGAATGTTCATCAAAACAAAATTTAAATACGTGAGTGATGATTATATGAATTTCGGACAGATAGCTAGGAACAAATCGTTAAACATGAGTGTGTTCGTAAGAGACATGCTCTAGACTCAATGTTCTGATCTGTGGCAGACTATTTATTTATATTTATACTTGCCGGCTGATTGGGCATACAAGTTAGTTGCAAGTATGCAGTTTATTATAAGGCGGAATACGATTTAATTGAGATATAGTGGTTATAAGTTATTGAAATCAGTTAAGCTTATGTGTCATATTACTAAGTGATGTGGTGCTGCAAGATGTATTTGGCTAAATATGTTTTTACAAGATGATTAACAGTGAGTGATGCTCATGTGATTATCAGGAGAACATAAGTTGTAACCAAGGGGAGTACACTCCCAACTCATGTCTATGATAATGGCTTGAACCTTAGTCAGTGTTGGGGTAAATTCGACATTGATGTTCTCAGTTTGCAGGAGATTTGCTCGACTGCTTATACTGATTATTTGCATGCATGATTGTGTCGCTAAACCATCAATTAGACTGACAAGGTTTTGAGATATTTACTGAATGAGCAACTGATAGAGAAACCTACTGTAATCATCTGTAGTGAATGAAGATAAAAGAAAAACAACACTAGTGATAATTATCAGTCAATTTGCTGACCGATTTTGCTAATAGTTTCATTAATTTTATCAATCATATTACGTGATTGTCAAGTCATGACAATGCTTTATGACGATATCCTGAAACTATTATGTTTAACTAGTTATAGTGTTGATTGAGGATTAGCCAGTGGAAAAATAGGTATTGTTGCTTTAGGTGATTCGAAATTATCAGAAATTTATAACGTTAAAGAATCAGAGACGCCTAATTTAATTATAAATTTCAATTCAGAAATATTCGTTTAGTGTTAAATCTAGTAGGCTACGGAGTTTTGATTTGAAACGTTTGTTTAGCCAACAGCTACCTGGGGATTTAGTTATTTTACTAGTGCAGTTGATAGTACCTAAATTTTTAATCTTATTATCTAAACTATGTTCGCATTTTAGGCTGCTAATATGATAAATCAATCCATAAACCCGAATACGATTAGCAACAACGACTATGATGGGTTTATTGATAAATGTTAAAGACGATTCAGATGATTTCTAAATTTAGAAGACATGAAGATATAGTAAAACGTATGTACGGGCCAGGTTAACATGCAGGTTGTTGACGTATATGACAATTTAAAAATAATGAACATGACCAGAAAATAATTTTGAAGTTAAGACTACTTATGAAACTTTAGGCAGGAATATGACGCAAAGTAAACATTCCATAAGAAGTTACTGCATTCAGCCTAGGGACACTTACAAATATATGGCAAAAGCAACTGGAAAACATATATATGTTCAGTACAAAAAATCATTAAGTAAGATAGCTGAACTCGCCTGGATTATTTCTAAAAATTAGATTATTCAGTGGACGACATATATAACGCCATTCGTGAGTAGTATTGATCCAAAAGCATCCAGAATAAAACATGCAGTATGGCAATTAATTCCAGGGTGCTTGATGCTGTTGAGGTTTTCGCCACTCGCTCGGATCAGAACAATCGAATGAATCCAGATAATTGTGTGGTTGTCATTGAACGAGCCATCTAAAAATGACCTTATGCTTGCAGAAAACTTATAGCTGAAACTCACCGTATGTTTTTGGAGAAGTGTCATCCTTGTTGTTTGACAACGGAACTCGAGAATGTGAAATTCGGCAGGCAGTGGTCGGAAGAAAAGATATCACAGGATAGTGCACAGTTTAAAACGGGATGAGGAGTTAAGTGAAGGAACACTGAGAATTAGATCCAGATAACTATTTAGTCCTTGATTGCATTGCTAGTCAATGTATATTTACGCTATTAACAGGTCATATTTGCTAGAGCTTGATGTTTAAACAAGTCTATGTTGCTGAAGCAGGTAAATGCCATTAAAGCTTGTTAACGAACCATCAAAGCTAATTAGTTGATATAGATGATCAACTTTATTATCGATTGAGCTAGTAGGTTATGTGAACTAATAGATATAACATTACGATAATATATGTGACCATTAATCAAAGGACTATTAGAATACTGGGTTTGCAAAAATAAAAACCAATTGAGAAGGTTAAGGTGGAAATAAGGATTAACAATAATAGATTGCGTTTCATTAGTTGGGCTTTTCGTGCCTTAAGGTAACCCTCGTGCTATTGATAGAAGAAACCAGAGAAGTAGTGCATATGTCTTTATTTTGATCTTCGCGCAGTCACAGTGGAGCGTGGGATTCTCTGTTCAGACAAACAAAGGCTCTCAACATTCAAGATAATAGGGAATATAACGCTTATAAAAAATAAGGAAGTGAATGAATACTTGAACAATACTGTTTTGGCATAAGCTTGGTTGTTTGCGGTCAACTCTTAACCAACCAACCTGAGCTGTTACATTAGCTTCCCCCTAGAATCGACTTCCGTAGGAACGTCGGTTCGATTAACCTATCTATCGAAAACACCTTAGTTCTATTTCTCATCCCAAGGGAAAATTATCAACTCGCTCACTATTTGACTTACAATCAGTGACGACTAACGCTGTCAGCTGTCAACGATAGTCCATGGATGTCTCCTCATTTACTAGCTTGTCATCTTATTTTGTAGCATGTGATCTATTCTACAACTATCGCTGACGGTTTACTGCGTGCTTTCAAGAGAAAGAGTGTGAGAATGTGGAATAAGAATATCTGAGGAAGTGCCGCGAGCGGGCTACCCAACACCATGTTGGTGAAGTACGATTTTTCCATGCTCAGACCGGCTATCAGGTGTTTACTCACCTGCCTCTTTAGTCGCCCTCAAGTAAAAAGTAAAGAAGAATCTACTTCAAAGGTAATGGTGAAAACCAATCACACCTGAAGAACTGCTCCACTGCCTGCATAAAAATAATAAGATACAAAATGGAAATACAAAAATATAATTTATAATTGTTCGGTTCCACGTAAGTGATTGGCCTCCAGAAAGGATTGGTATTCTGGAAGAAAATAGACATAGTGTAGCCATCTTATGTACGAAAAGGTATGAACACAAAAAAAACTTTTTTATAATGCATATATGTAAAAGTGTAAACTTGCTAGAAGTTGGACTCATTGTCAAACCCGATCAAATGTATGACCTTAGGCCTATGACGACCGCCTTTTATAACCAGGTACGTAACCAAGGGTGCATAGTTGTACTCCACAAAACGGAAAAGAATATACGGTTAAGGAGGAGAAAAAATTGTGTAGATTATGAGGATTAAGTACAATTGTGTCAAATACTCTTTTCTGGTTTGATCTAAGTATGTATGATATATTGAAGCAATATTTCGTCAATTCATCCAAGTAACGAATTTGTCTGCACCTTAGAAATGTGTAAGTCCTATTACTCATTAGTATTATATATGATTAATCGGTAAAAGGAAAAATTGCAGTCATCCGCCCGTGGTTTGATGTGGTCTAATGGCTAGGCACACGGTCTAGCATCCAGGAGGGCAGAGGTTCGAGTGCGTGTGGGGCTAGTGTTTTCGTTCACCAAAACCCCCTTCAATACGATGTTTGTTGGCCATATGTTGCTCAGATATGAGAGAAAGATAACAGGAGGACGGATTGATATGTCAAAGTGCCATATTGGAATAGTACAAGTTCTTTGTTTTTATTAATAATAATGCTATAGAAAAAAAACTACAAATGTGGTAGATTTCCATTTTACGTTATAATTAAACCAACGAGAAAAAAAGGTATATATATATATAAGTTATTGACATAACATGTTTTTTTATAATGCTAGTGTTAAGTTCCAGGATTTTGTACGGACCACTAATAATAATTGGTTTAACGTTAGCATAGCTGTGATATTCATATTAGTTCAATGTTGTGATTACTTAACAGTTCCCTTATAAGTTGTGTTTAAAATTAGGTATGTGGAATCAATGCGGCTAACATAGTAACCTTACAGTAACGCACTGTACTATATCTTCACGGTTATTGATTCTTAAATGTCAGAAATTTAAAAAAAAATTTGAATATTGCCAATAATGATGGGTTATATGATCATACTAAAAAGCATGCTGTAGGAAAACTGGTTAAGTCATTATGTAAGTTTCCTAAACATGAAAAAAAATGATGAGAACTTTAATAAGTATTTGACCATGGTTTAATCCAAAATGTTTTGTCTAGAAAACCACTTATTAATAGTAGTATTAAGCGTATCAAGCTACTGAACACATCTTCGACCGAAAACTTTTAGAATTAGTTCATATGGTATATATGTATAGCCAGTCTACGTGAAAAATGTATATAGATATATAAGAAGTACAGCCAACATAGTTAATTAACCAGAAAAAGAAATTATAAAACTCGCCTGGGTTGCTTTTTGAATTCGTTGTATTTGCCAGTGTTAGTTGTATGAATTTGATTAAAATCCGCAGCCATCGTTTCGGAATACCTAGCTTATGTGTCCAGTATTTAAAAAAAATTTAACATAACACTTATATATCAAAGGCAAAAGGTCTGGGGAGTTGTAGGTGAGGCGGAATGAGGAGAAAAGTTATTTTTAAGTAGATGCAGGGTCTGATTAGCTACGTGGTTAGATTTTATCCTGCAGCTGAAACTGTCAACATCCTTGATTGGCTAATCGGATGTGCCCAGCGAACCGTTTTAGTCATTTGTAAAGATTTATCGTTTTTGCATTTCGATTCCGTAATGGATTTGTCAGTTAAACGATCTAACGACACGTATGGTGGTTCATGATCTAGATAAGCCGGCTTTAGCCTATCAATACTTACTGTGTCGATGTTTCCGTGTTTTTCTATCCCGAAATATTTAGATTTTCTTGAGACGACTTTGAAAGGACCTTCAAATGGAGGGCTAAGTGGTGCTTTTATTTTGTCACATCTTATCCAGACGTGCGTGCAATTGCTTAGGTCTTTAGGTACATATACGGCACTCGATTGTTCGCGAGTATTAATTGGCTTAAGTTTGGACATATGGTCCCGTAGTTGATCTACGTAGTTTCCTAAATTAAGTTTTTGACTGTTAGTATTGGGGTTAATAAATTCACCTGGTAGTCTCAGAGTTGTTCCGAAAACCAGTTCCGCAGCTGAACACTGTGCGTCAGTTTTGACAGATGTTCGCATTCCCAACATAACTAATGGTAGGAATTCTGTCCACTGATTGGGATTTGAGTGAGATATAAGGGCGGTTTTTAGCTGACGGTGAAAACGTTCTACCATCCCATTAGCCTGAGGATGATATGCAGTGCAGCGTATCCTATTGGAGCCTAGAAGTTTAGCCAAGTTATTAAATAGTTCGGATTCGAATTGCGCTCCTCTATCCGTCGTTATTGTTATGGGTGTACCAAAAATGGTTACCCAGTTCTGCATGAAAACTTTGGCTACTGTTTCCGCTGTGATGTCCGCTATCGGGATGGCTATAGGGAATCTGGTAAATCGATCTATGCATGTAAAAAGATAATTAAAACCGTTTGAACGAGGTAAAGGACCTACCAAGTCGATATGCACATGGGCAAAACGTGCATCTGGTTGCGAGAAAACACCTATGGGTGAATTTGTGTGACGATTAATCTTTGATTGTTGACATGCTGAACACTCTCTAACCCATTTGTGTACATCCTTCTGTAAATTCGGCCATATATATCTGGCATTGATTAGTTTTGTTGAAGCTTTCGCGCCAGGATGAGACAAAGAATGAAAGTTATTATATATCAACTTTCGCATATTTTTGGGAACGAAAGGTCGCGGCATTGCCTTGGTCGTGTCACAATAAATTAGAATACCATCGATAGGTGATGGGAACTGTTTTAAATTAAGACTTGAATTGTTTGTTTTAAGTAGGTTTTGTAATTCTAGGTCCTGCTCTTGTTCGTGTCTTAACGTCTCGAAGTTTACTGTAGACTGCTGTAGCACGTTCATTTCTAGTCTGGATAAAGCATCTGCCGCCTGATTGTCCTGACCTTTGACATGTCGGATATCGCTTGTGAACTGTGATATATAGTCAAGGTGTCGGACTTCTCGAGGTGAGTATTTATCGGCTCTCGCTTTTAATGCATTCGTCAGTGGTTTGTGATCCGTAAAGACTATAAATTCCCTACCTTCTAACATGTGTCGGAAGTGTTTAATGGTCAGGTAGATTGCAAGAAGTTCTCGCCCGAAGGTAGAATACCTTGTTTCGGCTGGAGCGAGTCTTTTCGAGAAGAAAGCAATTGGTTTCCAGGCGTTTTTAACCAGTTGGTTAAGGGTACCGCCTACTGCTTTATCTGAAGCATCCACCATCAAAGCAAGTGGGGAAAGAGAATTCGGATATATCAACGTAGTTGCTTGAGCCAGTTTATCTTTAAGCTGTTTAATAGCTTCGATGGCGTCAGAAGACAGTTTGAATTCTTTTGGTTTTCCTTTAAGTGAATCTGTCAAAGGTTGCATTAATTGTGCACAACCTGGTATGAATCTGCGACAAAAGTTAATTAGACCTAGAAAACTTCTCAATTATGTTAAAGAACTAGGTATGGGGCATGGTTTGTTGGTGTCCACTTCTTTTTTGATAGGTTTAATCCCTTCTGGGCTTATTGTGTGACCGAGAAATTCTAAAGTTTGAACACCGAAAACACACTTACTTTGATGTATGTTTATTCCATGTTCATCCAGTCTTTTCAACACTGCTTGTACATGCTGTTCGTGTGATTGCAAATCGGGGCTGGCAATTAACAAGTCGCCTATATACCCCTGCGCAAATGGCATATCTCGAAGTAGGTTATCTATGAATCTTTGAAATGTCTGTGCCGCATTTCTCAGGCCGAATGGCATGCGTACAAACTCGAATAAGCCAAAGGGTGTAGTAATAGCTGTCTTGGGAATATCTTCATCAGCCACCGGGATATTGTGATATGCCCTGACTAAGTCAATTTTGGTGAATATGTTCATACCCTGTAAACCGTTGGTGAAATCTTGGATATGAGGTATTGGGTACCTATCAGGTACGGTTTGACGGTTTAGGGCTCTGTAATCCCCGCACGGTCGCCAGTCACCATTCTTCTTTGGGACCATATGCAAAGGGGATGCCCAATGACTATCAGAGGGACGGATGATACCCAGTTGTAGCATATAATCAAACTCGGCCCTAGCGATTTTGAGCTTATCTGGTGCTAGTCTCCTGGGTTTTGCAAACACCGGTGCACCTTCGGTTTTGATAGTGTGACTCACTTTTAGTTTGTCTTTAGAAGGCTATGGGTTTGGTTTAGTTAAGTTTGGAAATTCCGCGAGTATATCTTGGAATTTCGCTGTTGTTACTGAGGGAGTTTGAGTCAAGTTAAGAGAGTTGATGTGACTTTCTTTGCCTTTTGTGTAATACGAAGTTTCTTTTAGTGTTAATCGCCGTTTCTTTGTGTCAACTAGAAATTCGTATCTCTCTAGAAAGTCCATCCCCAGTATTGCCAGATCTAGGTCGGCTACCGTGAAAACCCAAGGGAATTGCCTCCTGAACCCCAAATCTAGGGTTAAAGTTTTCTGCCCAAATGTCGCAATTTTAGTTTTATTTGCAGCTTGAAGTGTAATTGATGATGTTTCTCGACTAATCTCAGTTTTATTTCGAGGGATGATGCTAAGAGCAGCGCCAGTATCCACCAAGAAATTCAAGCCAGAGTTTCTGTCTCTAACATAAAACAAGCGACTGTTTAGGCGCCCCTCCTCAGTCGTCGCGACCTGGGGAGGGGTTACTCGTTTCCCGCTGTCTTAGAATTATGCTTAGGCCAGGCGCATGGTTGAATGCACTTGGTTGAGTTGACACCAAACTTCCAGTGGTACCAACAAAACTGCCCAGATTGTCTGGACATTTGTGACCTGTTTTGTGACTTGGATCGTGGCCGTTGTGGTGACCTGCTCCTGTTTCTATGACCCATTTGCATTCTGGTGACAGCCTCAGTGAGACTCTTAACACTCGCAATGAGTCCTTCTATGACGGGGTCTTTTGCTGATTCTACTTTTTGTGTGTGATTTATTGTGCCTGATCCAGTTGGAGGACCTCTTTCCATTATTCTGTCGGCTATACGCGCTAAATGAGATAATGAGGTTTCAGGATCCTGTGCATCCAAACAGTGTTGGACGTAGCATGGGAGAGCTTGTATCCATCCTTGTTTTAGGACTGCTTCACCCACTGTGTTATCACCCACTAAGACTTGGAGGTGACGTAAAAACTGTGACGGCGACCGATCACCTAGTGTTTCACCTTGAAAAAGTCTTTGGATTCTTTGACTATCTGATAATGATAAACGGTTCATTATCTCTCTTCTTAAGATGGTGTATGGTTGTGGTGATGGTGGACTTAAAATCAAGTCACGGACTTCTTTGGCGACTGAAGAAGGAAGGATAGAACACAAGTCTCTATAGCGAATCCCTTCAGATTTGATATTGTGTCTCGTGAAATAATGCTCTAGTTGAGCAAACCACAACTCAGGATCACTACGATCAAATTCTGGAAGTCGGGATTTCGTAGTCATAACAGTGTCTATCTCCACTGGTGACAAATCCTCCAGATTATGGGTTTCTATTGAGTCTGACATGAGGTATGTGACAAATATAGCAATAAAGTTAGCACAAAAAGTGGTTACTATAACACGAATAACTTAAGATAATACGGAATAAACTAGTTATATACTCAAATTAGTTTACGGATAATCAGGTCTACTTTTACGATTAAGTAAAAAAAAATGTTAATAACAGAAATGAGGTTAAATTTGTGTTGAAAAAGGGCTCACCAATTTCGTGCCTTAAGGTAACCCTCGTGCTATTGATAGAAGAAACCAGAGAAGTAGTGAACAGGTATTTATTTCGATCTTCGCGCAGTCACAGTGGAGCGTGGGATTCTCTGTTCAGACAAACAAAGGCTCTCAACATTCAAGATAATAGGGAATATAACGCTTATAAAAAATAAGGAAGTGAATGAATACTTGAACAATACTGTTTTGGCATAAGCTTGGTTGTTTGCGGTCAACAATTAACCAACCAACCTGGGCTGTTACAGGCTCACCAATGTAGAATTATGGTCTACTATGATATTAGTACTGCTCTAATAATAGACCTAATCCTAAATTTGTAGATTTGTCATGATATAACTGCCTAATCTACAAGATTTTACGTGGATGTCACACCATCGACTACACCAACTCACTGTATCGTATCAATTACCAATACATGATGTAGAACAAGGTTAGGCTAGAGGAAGAACAATATATTTAATATGAATAGAAGATATAAGGTAACATTCAGCAGAGACCACGCCTGCACGGCCGAGCCATGCCACTCGATCAACTCCAGTCAATTCATTATTCGCGCCTTCTCCATTGTTAGGTATTTCTCCGCGTTAAATATTGAATATCTATTTTCTGAGTAGTCTCGTGTTCACAGCTTTGTGGATTGTGTGGCTATTGTCCAATGCCACTACACTACTCTCCCACCAGAATCAACGTGATGTTGGTTCGATACCAAATTGGATGGGATCGTCGCGCGCCGGAGGTTACCAAGGATAATAAGGATCCTCCGGGTATTGATAAGCTGAAAGATAAATCAAAAAGAAGGCGGCAGCTTCTGGTCGGAAAATACATGTAATAATTTTAAAATATCTGCCTTCATGCCTAACATGCTTGAAATGAGAATTTGGGTGAAGATTATTTGAACTATAAAGAATGGCATAACAATAATAATAATAATAAAACGATGCGTGCTAATAGCCGTTGGTTAATAACTTAACGTATAGGTAGTAAGTATTTTGTGTTTAGAAGTATTAAAGTAATGAATGTTGTAGAAATATTAATATTGGTATTAGTTTTGGTTTAAATTATGAAATCAAATAACGATTATGCCGGTAAGTTGTCCATATGAGTTGAATTCCAAATGCATCTGTTTTAGTAGGCTAACTGAAGGAACAAAAGTATACCGTGGAGAAGAATTCCGACTAGTGTTCCAGTTAGTTTGATACGGTTTATTTAGTTACGGGGAGATTTTCTCAACCTCATTTTTACTTGACCGTGATAGAATTTAGTAATACTACTAATACACATGAATGTTCATCAAAACAAAATTTAAATACGTGAGTGATGATTATATGAATTTCGGACAGATAGCTAGGAACAAATCGTTAAACATGAGTGTGTTCGTAAGAGACATGCTCTAGACTCAATGTTCTGATCTGTGGCAGACTATTTATTTATATTTATACTTGCCGGCTGATTGGGCATACAAGTTAGTTGCAAGTATGCAGTTTATTATAAGGCGGAATACGATTTAATTGAGATATAGTGGTTATAAGTTATTGAAATCAGTTAAGCTTATGTGTCATATTACTAAGTGATGTGGTGCTGCAAGATGTATTTGGCTAAATATGTTTTTACAAGATGATTAACAGTGAGTGATGCTCATGTGATTATCAGGGAGAACATAAGTTGTAACCAAGGGAGTACACTCCCAACTCATGTCTATGATAATGGCTTGAACCTTAGTCAGTGTTGGGGTAAATTCGACATTGATGTTCTCAGTTTGCAGGAGATTTGCTCGACTGCTTATACTGATTATTTGCATGCATGATTGTGTCGCTAAACCATCAATTAGACTGACAAGGTTTTGAGATATTTACTGAATGAGCAACTGATAGAGAAACCTACTGTAATCATCTGTAGTGAATGAAGATAAAAGAAAAACAACACTAGTGATAATTATAAGTCAATTTGCTGACCGATTTTGCTAATAGTTTCATTAATTTTATCAATCATATTACGTGATTGTCAAGTCATGACAATGCTTTATGACGATATCCTGAAACTATTATGTTTAACTAGTTATAGTGTTGATTGAGGATTAACCAGTGGAAAAATAGGTATTGTTGCTTTAGGTGATTCGAAATTATCAGAAATTTATAACGTTAAAGAATCAGAGACGCCTAATTTAATTATAAATTTCAATTCAGAAATATTCGTTTAGTGTTAAATCTAGTAGGCTACGGAGTTTTGATTTGAAACGTTTGTTTAGCCAACAGCTACCTGGGGATTTAGTTATTTTACTAGTGCAGTTGATAGTACCTAAATTTTTAATCTTATTATCTAAACTATGTTCGCATTTTAGGCTGCTAATATGATAAATCAATCCATAAACCCGAATACGATTAGCAACAACGACTATGATGGGTTTATTGATAAATGTTAAAGACGATTCAGATGATTTCTAAATTTAGAAGACATGAAGATATAGTAAAACGTATGTACGGGCCAGGTTAACATGCAGGTTGTTGACGTATATGACAATTTAAAAATAATGAACATGACCAGAAAATAATTTTGAAGTTAAGACTACTTATGAAACTTTAGGCAGGAATATGACGCAAAGTAAACATTCCATAAGAAGTTACTGCATTCAGCCTAGGGACACTTACAAATATATGGCAAAAGCAACTGGAAAACATATATATGTTCAGTACAAAAAATCATTAAGTAAGATAGCTGAACTCGCCTGGATTATTTCTAAAAATTAGATTATTCAGTGGACGACATATATAACGCCATTCGTGAGTAGTATTGATCCAAAAGCATCCAGAATAAAACATGCAGTATGGCAATTAATTCCAGGGTGCTTGATGCTGTTGAGGTTTTCGCCACTCGCTCGGATCAGAACAATCGAATGAATCCAGATAATTGTGTGGTTGTCATTGAACGAGCCATCTAAAAATGACCTTATGCTTGCAGAAAACTTATAGCTGAAACTCACCGTATGTTTTTGGAGAAGTGTCATCCTTGTTGTTTGACAACGGAACTCGAGAATGTGAAATTCGGCAGGCAGTGGTCGGAAGAAAAGATATCACAGGATAGTGCACAGTTTAAAACAGGATGAGGAGTTAAGTGAAGGAACACTGAGAATTAGATCCAGATAACTATTTAGTCCTTGATTGCATTGCTAGTCAATGTATATTTACGTTATTAACAGGTCATATTTGCTAGAGCTTGATGTTTAAACAAGTCTATGTCGCTGAAGCAGGTAAATGCTATTAAAGCTTGTTAACGAACCATCAAAGCTAATTAGTTGATATAGATGATCAACTTTTATTATCGATTGAGCTAGTAGGTTATGTGAACTAATAGATATAACATTACGATAATATATGTGACCATTAATCAAAGGACTATTAGAATACTGGGTTTACAAAAATAAAAACCAATTGAGAAGGTTAAGGTGGAAATAAGGATTAACAATAATAGATTGCGTTTCATTAGTTGGGCTCACCAATGTAGAATTATGGTCTACTATGATATTAGTACTGCTCTAATAATAGACCTAATCCTAAATTTGTAGATTTGTCATGATATAACTGCCTAATCTACAAGATTTTACGTGGATGTCACACCATCGACTACACCAACTCACTGTATCGTATCAATTACCAATACATGATGTAGAACAAGGTTAGGCTAGAGAAAGAACAATATATTTAATATGAATAGAAGATATAAGGTAACATTCAGCAGAGACCACGCCTGCACGGCCGAGCCATGCCACTCGATCAACTCCAGTCAATTCATTATTCGCGCCTTCTCCATTGTTAGGTATTTCTCCGCGTTAAATATTGAATATCTATTTTCTGAGTAGTCTCGTGTTCACAGCTTTGTGGATTGTGTGGCTATTGTCCAATGCCACTACACTACTCTCCCACCAGAATCAACGTGATGTTGGTTCGATACCAAATTGGATGGGATCGTCGCGCGCCGGAGGTTACCAAGGATAATAAGGATCCTCCGGGTATTGATAAGCTGAAAGATAAATCAAAAGAAGGCGGCAGCTTCTGGTCGGAAAATACATGTAATAATTTTAAAATATCTGCCTTCATGCCTAACATGCTTGAAATGAGAATTTGGGTGAAGATTATTTGAACTATAAAGAATGGCATAACAATAATAATAATAATAAAACGATGCGTGCTAATAGCCGTTGGTTAATAACTTAACGTATAGGTAGTAAGTATTTTGTGTTTAGAAGTATTAAAGTAATGAATGTTGTAGAAATATTAATATTGGTATTAGTTTTGGTTTAAATTATGAAATCAAATAACGATTATGCCGGTAAGTTGTCCATATGAGTTGAATTCCAAATGCATCTGTTTTAGTAGGCTAACTGAAGGAACAAAAGTATACCGTGGAGAAGAATTCCGACTAGTGTTCCAGTTAGTTTGATACGGTTTATTTAGTTACGGGGAGATTTTCTCAACCTCATTTTTACTTGACCGTGATAGAATTTAGTAATACTACTAATACACATGAATGTTCATCAAAACAAAATTTAAATACGTGAGTGATGATTATATGAATTTCGGACAGATAGCTAGGAACAAATCGTTAAACATGAGTGTGTTCGTAAGAGACATGCTCTAGACTCAATGTTCTGATCTGTGGCAGACTATTTATTTATATTTATACTTGCCGGCTGATTGGGCATACAAGTTAGTTGCAAGTATGCAGTTTATTATAAGGCGGAATACGATTTAATTGAGATATAGTGGTTATAAGTTATTGAAATCAGTTAAGCTTATGTGTCATATTACTAAGTGATGTGGTGCTGCAAGATGTATTTGGCTAAATATGTTTTTACAAGATGATTAACAGTGAGTGATGCTCATGTGATTATCAGGGAGAACATAAGTTGTAACCAAGGGAGTACACTCCCAACTCATGTCTATGATAATGGCTTGAACCTTAGTCAGTGTTGGGGTAAATTCGACATTGATGTTCTCAGTTTGCAGGAGATTTGCTCGACTGCTTATACTGATTATTTGCATGCATGATTGTGTCGCTAAACCATCAATTAGACTGACAAGGTTTTGAGATATTTACTGAATGAGCAACTGATAGAGAAACCTACTGTAATCATCTGTAGTGAATGAAGATAAAAGAAAAACAACACTAGTGATAATTATAAGTCAATTTGCTGACCGATTTTGCTAATAGTTTCATTAATTTTATCAATCATATTACGTGATTGTCAAGTCATGACAATGCTTTATGACGATATCCTGAAACTATTATGTTTAACTAGTTATAGTGTTGATTGAGGATTAGCCAGTGGAAAAATAGGTATTGTTGCTTTAGGTGATTCGAAATTATCAGAAATTTATAACGTTAAAGAATCAGAGACGCCTAATTTAATTATAAATTTCAATTCAGAAATATTCGTTTAGTGTTAAATCTAGTAGGCTACGGAGTTTTGATTTGAAACGTTTGTTTAGCCAACAGCTACCTGGGGATTTAGTTATTTTACTAGTGCAGTTGATAGTACCTAAATTTTTAATCTTATTATCTAAACTATGTTCGCATTTTAGGCTGCTAATATGATAAATCAATCCATAAACCCGAATACGATTAGCAACAACGACTATGATGGGTTTATTGATAAATGTTAAAGACGATTCAGATGATTTCTAAATTTAGAAGACATGAAGATATAGTAAAACGTATGTACGGGCCAGGTTAACATGCAGGTTGTTGACGTATATGACAATTTAAAAATAATGAACATGACCAGAAAATAATTTTGAAGTTAAGACTACTTATGAAACTTTAGGCAGGAATATGACGCAAAGTAAACATTCCATAAGAAGTTACTGCATTCAGCCTAGGGACACTTACAAATATATGGCAAAAGCAACTGGAAAACATATATATGTTCAGTACAAAAATCATTAAGTAAGATAGCTGAACTCGCCTGGATTATTTCTAAAAATTAGATTATTCAGTGGACGACATATATAACGCCATTCGTGAGTAGTATTGATCCAAAAGCATCCAGAATAAAACATGCAGTATGGCAATTAATTCCAGGGTGCTTGATGCTGTTGAGGTTTTCGCCACTCGCTCGGATCAGAACAATCGAATGAATCCAGATAATTGTGTGGTTGTCATTGAACGAGCTATCTAAAAATGACCTTATGCTTGCAGAAAACTTATAGCTGAAACTCACCGTATGTTTTTGGAGAAGTGTCATCCTTGTTGTTTGACAACGGAACTCGAGAATGTGAAATTCGGCAGGCAGTGGTCGGAAGAAAAGATATCACAGGATAGTGCACAGTTTAAAACGGGATGAGGAGTTAAGTGAAGGAACACTGAGAATTAGATCCAGATAACTATTTAGTCCTTGATTGCATTGCTAGTCAATGTATATTTACGTTATTAACAGGTCATATTTGCTAGAGCTTGATGTTTAAACAAGTCTATGTTGCTGAAGCAGGTAAATGCTATTAAAGCTTGTTAACGAACCATCAAAGCTAATTAGTTGATATAGATGATCAACTTTTATTATCGATTGAGCTAGTAGGTTATGTGAACTAATAGATATAACATTACGATAATATATGTGACCATTAATCAAAGGACTATTAGAATACTGGGTTTACAAAAATAAAAACCAATTGAGAAGGTTAAGGTGGAAATAAGGATTAACAATAATAGATTGCGTTTCATTAGTTGGGCTCACCAATGTAGAATTATGGTCTACTATGATATTAGTACTGCTCTAATAATAGACCTAATCCTAAATTTGTAGATTTGTCATGATATAACTGCCTAATCTACAAGATTTTACGTGGATGTCACACCATCGACTACACCAACTCACTGTATCGTATCAATTACCAATACATGATGTAGAACAAGGTTAGGCTAGAGAAAGAACAATATATTTAATATGAATAGAAGATATAAGGTAACATTCAGCAGAGACCACGCCTGCACGGCCGAGCCATGCCACTCGATCAACTCCAGTCAATTCATTATTCGCGCCTTCTCCATTGTTAGGTATTTCTCCGCGTTAAATATTGAATATCTATTTTCTGAGTAGTCTCGTGTTCACAGCTTTGTGGATTGTGTGGCTATTATGCAATGCCACTACAGATATATTATTGTTATTCACAAGCGTCTTACGGGGACATAAGTGTTTTGAAGAATCCATTCCGGGTTTTTTCAAAAATACAATAATACAGAGTTTTCAATAATGTTAGGATTATATTTACCATATTCGGGAAAAGAGGGTAATAATAATAGAATAATAATAATAAATCTGGTTCTGTGTAATTGAGAAGAATATTGGATCGACATTAAAGAAGGAAGGGGGAAAATAAAGGAATAGAAATAAAGGAGACGTGAAATACGCAACTAGTTTAATAAGCGTGTTTATGAACACAAAACAAGAATAAACGACTATGCATGTATCGCTGAATTAGTAACAATAATAAAATATAAAATTATTAAGAAAAAATAACTTATTATTGCACTGAGACATGACGTGAGAACAAGTCTTTGTGCAGTTATCGTCTGGATTGATGCTATGAAAGTCTCAATTAAGTGCAAAGAAAACTAATTATTAATATGTATGACTCATATATTCATAGTGAAGACGAAACGAGTCTGAGAAGTTAATTTAAGTGTAACACAAGTTATTGTCTGAATCACAAACTTCAAAATCTTAAGAATAATATTTATTTGGAAGGAAAAAAGAGAGAAAAAATGAACACCTGGTGAAACGGTTCAACCACAATAATAATAGCGCAATGAATATCGGCCTCTGAAGTAAACAAACAAGTATTAAAAACTTTGAGTGCACTCGGACAACTACATGTAGATTTATGTAATAGTATGTACAATTATGGTCTACCATGGTATTAGTACTGCTCTAATAATAGACCTAATCCTAAAATTATACATTTGTCATGATGCAACCGCCGATCTACAAGATCTTATATGGAAGTCACATCATTGTCTACACTGACTCACCGTATCGTAACAGTCACCAATACATGATGGAGAACAAGCTTAGACTAAAGACAGAACAATATATTTAATATGAATAAAAGATACAAGATAACATTCAATGGGGACCACGCCTGCAAGGCCGAGCCATGCCATCCGGTGAGTTCGAACCCCTCCACTTCATTGTTACCGCTTCCTCCATCGTCGGGATTTTCTCCACGTGGTTGTGGCTCAGTGCCGCTACAAGTATACAGGATGAAACGGAAATTACTACAAACATTTGTGTGATAATAATTTAGAATGGTGCTATGAAATTCACAGTTAATTGCAAAGGATTATCAAATTTAAATTTGCATGCGTTATATATATGTGGTGAAGACAAAATGAATATGAGAAGATAATCTGTATTTTTTGTTTTTAGCTATAGACTTTGGATGTTTAGAAATAAAATATGTTTAAAAGGACAAGAATGGATGAAAAGAATATCTTATGTTTCGAGGGACCAAAAATGATATTAATAAAAGTAATGATTATAAATACTCACATATGTAGACTTCATATATTAAGATGAGTAGAAAGAAAATAAGAAGCTGAACACAAGCCAACTGAGAGAATACATATTCAACATTTGACGCGGAGAAAATCCCGACGATGGAGGAAGCGGTAACAATGAAGTGGAGGGGTTCGAACTCACCGGATGGCATGGCTCGGCCTTGCAGGCGTGGTCCCCATTGAATGTTATCTTGTATCTTTTATTCATATTAAATATATTGTTCTGTCTTTAGTCTAAGCTTGTTCTCCATCATGTATTGGTGACTGTTACGATACGGTGAGTCAGTGTAGACAATGATGTGACTTCCATATAAGATCTTGTAGATCGGCGGTTGCATCATGACAAATGTATAATTTTAGGATTAGGTCTATTATTAGAGCAGTACTAATACCATGGTTGACCATAATTCTACACACCTTCATTTTTATTCAGGTCATTATACCTGCGATTACTGTAAACTAGTATACGATGTTCAGGAGTGGGTTAGATACATTTTCTCTATAACTTGAAATGCAATGTGCTCGGAAAAGTTCGAACGTCGAAGTCACACCTCGTGGTCAGCACCTTACGTGAACAACCACACTGACGTATCGAGGTACTATAAATGCTTTGAAGGCTGTACAACACAAAGGACGCCAATACAGAAATATATTAGCCAAAGTAGATACAAGGGAAAGTAAGACCACCACCGTATGGGACAGTCCACGGCGTACGATTAACTGATTCGCGTTGGTCATCCTTGACCTTGACAGGGATCAGTGAGCGGTTCGATATTCAGTGACCCAACTGCTGAACGACTTGGCTAGGGCTTGGTTGAATCTCACTAGCCATACAGGACGATTTGGCTACGTTCTTCTAAAAAAGCTTTGAGCCTAGATAAAAGTGGATTCTGTATGACAAATGAAGAGAGTTTTAGAGGAAGTTTGTATAAGACACTGTCGAAAGCCTTACTAAAATCGAAGTACAGAATTATCATTGACTGACCAACATCTCTCTGTGTAATTTGATAAAAAAATTCCAGGTACGATGTGAATCATGAACGTTTAGTCATAAACCTGTGTTGGAATGAGCTAACCAGACTAGCCGAAAGTAAAAATGATAGTAGCCATTTGTGGATGATTTTTTCCATGATTCTTGATAGCACGGATGACAAATTAATGGGCCTATAGTTAACCATATCACTACGTGATTCCATTTCGAAACTAGGGGTGATAAGAGATGCTTTCCATACAGATGGATAGGTCCCATATGCAATAGATAGGTTGAAAAGTTTAAACAAAATAATGGTAATTCTCTATTACCATATTTCACAAATGATGAAGGAATCCTATCAGGCCCACCGTCATAAGACTTATTCTGGGCAGCTGTGCTATTTAGTGACAACACATTGTAGTGTGGCGTCGAGTCATGTCTGACTATGAACACTACTACAAGGAGGTTGCGTACCAGAAATCAGAAGGCGGTTGCAGGTTGTGACGAGATATATTCGTTGGAGATCTCGTGATATCGAAGGAATACAGAGATCGTACCAGAGAAATACAAGTGGAATCAGCGGGCGAACGTAAGAGCGTACAAAGTCACAATCCACGAATGGATAATGAAAGAATGATGGACGTTTTCAGTACAGTTAAACAAACAAGTACAGTAAAACAACCACTGGTACAATTGGTTATAATAATCATTATTTCCATATAATGTTTTGAATTATTTGAATTGTATTATGAACTACGAATCCTAGAATTAACGCAATTCAATTAAGAAGTGAAACACAAGCACAAACGAATGTATTGTATTTGGAATTCGAAATCGAGCATTCAACAAGTACAAAGGTATTATTAATTCCGTCAAACACCACATCCGCCACAGCTTAAATAGAAGTATAAGTGTTTGTAATCGGTTGTACATCTTTTTGTTAGGTTCATCCTGAGTCTGTCCGACATTGTATAAGATAAAAACTTTGTAGTATCTAGAAAGTACTCATTAGTATTGGAATTAACAAACGAAATCGGAACAGACTCACCTTGAATTGTATACAATCAGCATATCGGTTTTGTACTGAAATCATTAATATCTAGAATTTGAACACTATCCTCCCCCACGAAATAATGTTGGATCTTTATATCCCCAAGTTATGAATAATGTGGCTTCGTTTAAAACATATTTCTCACATTGACTGGAGTATACATTGGAAGTGAATTTGTGATAAGGATTAACAGCAATTGATGTGAAATAATCTGAATTGTAATCAGAATGGAGCTCATTTAATACTCGTGCTTCGCATTAAACAAGCTTCCCATAAGAAACAAATGAATTATGGGGACAAACAATGTTTGGTATGACATCAAGACTTGACTCTTCTGGAACAGTTTCCTCGAATTCATTAAGAATGTCATTGCAGATTAAAGGATCATTAGAAAAATCAGCATCTATCAAAAATACATCAGGTTTTCTATCATAATTATGTTCACTCAACGTATTTTCTTCAAACTTGTAAGAAATTTCATCAGAAATATATGAATCATTAGGAAGAGCCAAATTTGGTACAATAACATGAGAAATCTGATAGATCGATTGGTTAGAAGCTGTTGTTTCGCAAGAATTTTGAATTTCATTTAACTCTGAACTACTTTGTGACTCTACATTGTCTATTGCAATCGTTGATAAAGATAAACCATCATTATAAATACTCAACTCAGTAGAATCAGAATTACAAGTCTTAATATTAGTTGCAATAAGATGAACATTAGTATTACAGACTGACTGACTATGTCCAACATCACCACATTTAAAGCACTTAGAATTACGGAATTTACATGAATTAAAAGAGTGGAACTTGCCACAGGACAAACACTGACCAAACTTGTGCCCATCTTCGTGAAATGCATTGCAACTCCTCAATGAATTGTCTGCATAATCTTGAGTATGAACTGGGTTGGGATGACGTAATGTAGTGGAATTTTTTATATCCTCACGAATCGTTTTACGAAATCTTCCTCCTTTACGACATTCGAAATCTGTATACTGAACATAGTCTAGTAGCAGTTCCTTGGGAGCTGTATAAGGAAGCGAAATGGGCTTTTCCGGCATAGCCAGAGTTCTTAATAAGCTGTATGCTTCT
This sequence comes from Schistosoma haematobium, assembly GCF_000699445.3. Classification (NCBI taxonomy): domain Eukaryota; kingdom Metazoa; phylum Platyhelminthes; class Trematoda; order Strigeidida; family Schistosomatidae; genus Schistosoma; species Schistosoma haematobium. Next base: position 76,445,832 of record NC_067196.1, on the reverse strand, counting down.
TTTCCAATGAATGTGAGGAAGTGTGCCACAATATTAACATCCTCATCATCTTCCTTGGTCATAGCCCAGATTTCGAACCTTTCAAAGTAATCTTCAAAAGCTTCCGAAGTTGAATGAATATCTAACTTTCCATTACAGGCTCCATCGGGACGCCAGTATAATGTTTTGAATTATTTGAATTATAGCACGAACTAAGAGTACCAGAAATAACGCAATTGAACTAAGAAGTGAAACACAAGCACAAACTAATGTATTGTATTTGGAATTCGAAATCGAGCATTCAACAAGTACAAAGGTACTATTAGTTCGTTTAAACACCACATTCCATTAAACCAATCGCGTTCTCTTGATAAAAGTAGGTCACTACAATATATTGACACCGTGCCTACCAAGAGACGGCAGTGCCTGTAGAAGATATACCATAAACATTACACTCTCGAAGCATTAGTATGTAATAGATATTCTGTGAAATAAATCTGATTGTTTAACATGGGTAAATCGGACGAAGGTCACTGGGAGTAATTTCCACAGCTGTCTCTTGAAGGTCATCACTGCCAGAAATGGAACATGAAGCTGACGATCTGCTTTGGAGACACAAAGGTCGTGGTTCCTTGTGGTTCAGGGAACTTAACGGTTAGAGACTTGACTCTTAGTGGTTTAAGGAGGGTTAGGCATACTTTACCGAAGGTTTGTTTTCTGGTTTCCTACATGAACGTTTTATCATTACAATGATTCATTAATACTTAAGTGTTTCGAGATACACAATCTATCTATTATGATGACTTATCACCATTTATCAATGATCTTTTAGCTCGGACCACAGGATCGCATTGTCGTCCACAGCATCAATGTTGCTAGAGATGGTGGTATGCTTGATTGGGATGATTTGGTCTGCGATGTGGTAGACGATCGTGAAATGGTACGTTTCCCACTTTCATCCTCGTCATAAAATTTTTTGTGGCTTTTATTATTTAGTTGCCATCATAAGTTCCTCTGAGTTCTGTGAAAATGCGTAGAAATCTTTTAAAACACGTTTTATCCGTTTGTTATATATTTATATATAATTTATTATCTAGTTGTTTCGAGTAGAATAGTTCTTGTTATACTTTTTCGCCGCCTGAAAGTTTATATCCCGTTGATTAGCTTTGTAGAAGCCGTTTGAATAAACGAAAGTTATTGTCATTCTTTGTTAAGTTTGAGTTTGGTAGTTCGTACCAACTATTCGTATAGAGTATAAGAAATTGTTTGACGTATAGCTTAAGGGAATACAATATATGCTCGAAATCTAAACTCAGTGGTAAATGTTTTACAATTTTATTCGGTACTCAGTCGATAAAAGAGCTGTAAGCAATCTTAAGTAACATAATATGGTTTGTTTTCTCTTCTACCTATTCCGTCATCCTTTCCACCTTTTATGCTTTCATAGCCTCATATAATCAATCTTGTATTCATATTGTATCGATTTTAAATTCAAATAACATTGCACGACATGTAGTAATTTTCAAAGTTGTTGGCTTTTCATCTTTTGGTAGGTTACTGCTCACTTTTCGGTCGCCACCTTATCAAACAATATCAAGGATTCTTGTCCAAATCGACCCTCAACTGCCCTTGATTCTATATTTCAGTCACTTTCCACACCCTTAGTTGTCGATTTATGTTCTGATAGTGCTATCGAGCCTTCATTTCATAGTCCCATCCAGTCTAGCGGGGCTAGTGAATTCAGAGATAGTGGATTGAATCTCGCACCTCCTTGTGACATTGGATTAAGACAAACTGACATCAATGGTCATATCGCAGACAGGCTTCTGCGTATCGGAGATGGAAGCACAAGCAGTAGTAACTTAAGTTTAAACCTAAGTAATGATAGCTGTGGATTGCATCAACCAAATGGAGCGCATACATCTCAGTTCCTTGGTGATATCCACGAATGGCTTCTGAATGAGTCTTCCCATGATTCTAATGCAGCGCTGCGTGAGTTTTTGATAGATGTTTTGGTCGTTTATATCCTTTTGTTTTCACATAAAAATAATAGTGGACTTTACGTGTGGAATTTATAACTGTCTGATATGCTAACTAAAGACTGTAACTTATGTACCAAGTACATGTCTATATTCAACATCGAACTACACTCCTTGGGGAACAGGTATACTACGGAGCTGCACAAACCGAGTCAAGTATTGTGGAATCAAGACCTGTGATCTAACACTTGAAATCCAAGCATTTTAGCCACAACTACTGCTAAGGTCTAAAAGTAAAATGTAAGCTCCATGTCTCTGATCATCGTTGATAGTATATTGTACTGATAATTACACTGTTAGATCATTCATAAAACAACCGGTTTACGTTTTACATTTAAGAGACTAAAATCCAGTCCATGGATCAAATGCAACTGTGTGACAAAGACGTGGTTTACGTACTCGGCTTCAAGCTTGTATCGGTATAATATCTAGCAATATAAACTGAAGTGGGTGGGTGGGTGGTCATTCAAACTTGTAGCCCAACGTATGAAAGTCAAGTATTTTAAGCACTAAACCACCACCCTACTCAAGATAGTAGGTAGACCGATTGATTGGTTGTTAAAATAACGCTTTACCCCAAATTTTGAAACACTGTTGGATATACTCTAACTAGGTGCTCTTATTTATAAATTTATAATGGAAGACAAACTAGGAATGCATCTACTTTCATCGCTCCCTGTTTTGAGCCATGTCATAAATCATGACTAATTAATTATAAACCTGTAACTCCAATTTGTACCTCAGCCGTCGTTTGTATATATGGAGATTAATTATCTTTCGTTGTAAATGGAGTAAGAGTGACTTTGGAAAAAGCTAAAAGCAGCCGAACGATGACATGGATTTAGTCCATAAAGTCGCTGACTTTTTGGCTGAACCGTGTTGTACACTCTTTGTCTCCGCTTAGGTCCTAAGTCTCACGATCAACTTGTACTTTTTATCCCAAGATCTCGCCCTTTTCTCTCAGTTCCTATTGTCTACACCTAATCTTTTCTACTGATATTTATGTTGATACCATCTCTGCTAATCTGGGATTTGTTTTGATAATTTCTTATCTCTGCGCTAGTGGGGTATGGCAACTTGAACTGGTGAATATATGTTCTTAGTCATACGCTGTATATGACTGACTGATACAGACTGCCTCGTCTGTGTCCTCACGACGACCGTGTTCACACTTGTGCAATATCCTACATTGTCTCAGCTGTCCGACTCTATTGAGTCACGCTATTCCTCATTTGTGAGTTACCAGGCCTTCGTTTGTAATTATTTTTTTCCTTGCAACAGATCCCAACATTAAAGTGAATTGTGTTTCAGAAGTATCCTCTTCTGGCAATAAAGAGAAATGTTTTACAACCTCTTCGGCTTCTCAGTCACCACCTGCTTGCTTCAATACAGTATCAAGTACTTGTGAACGACTGAAAAGTTCTCCGGTTTCGTGCAATAAATCCTGTTCGAATACTATCACCATAAATGATACAGCAATTTCAAAGCATTGTCAAAGAACACTTTCACCGAACGTCTTTGAAATGGTTAGTTCTTTATATATATACATTTATATAATGAGTCGTTCAGATTTATTTTTATGAATACGTTTAATGGTTTAGTGGAATTTCACACTGTTGGATTCATTGAAGAATCCACACTTCAAAATATCTCAACAAGAGATGTAAGGAACTATCAAAACTTATGGGAAAGATCTTTAGAAAGGTAGGATATACGTATATGACGAAACGAATCGTAGGCAAATTTTAAACAGTTAAACATTCATGAAGCCACGTTATGTACCGTGTTTCACCCCAAACTTCAATTGTTCTCGGAAAAAAAATATTAGTGTACTGTTTGTTGTTCGTTTACTGAACGCTCTAGTATCTTGGACAGTTTAAGTTGTTGATTCTCAATTAAATCTAGCATTTTACCATTTAATCGTTATAAATATGAAATAGATCTATCTGTGCTAACTTTATTTGTCTATAGTGTTCACAAACTCATTTTCTATTCATAAGTCGTATCGCTGCTACTGATACTTTTACTAATCGTGCTATGAAATTTGTTTTGAAAATTCACTTCATTGTACTAATTCAGTCGATCAGTCAGTCAAAACATCGAACCTCCTACGTTTGTACGTGGATTCAAGTTGACTCACCCTATTAGCACCGAGAGATGAAATTGCTAGACCAAATCCCAGAGTAGCAGAGGTAATAACAATATTAATAGTAATAACAAAGATCAAACATCGAAGATAAAAAAAGATTTACAACCAATTAACAAACTTAGGATCTAAGGGAAGACAAAGAGTGAGTATATCTATGCTATTGTAAATGATTCTCTGTCATGTCACTCAAGGCATCCAACCATTGGTTATGTTGATGACATGAATCCAAATTAGGTGGCCTGTACCTACCTACATGGTCCAGTTCAACAGTCAGTGTCTTCATGGACTGGTGCCATGTCTTAGTTTGAACACTCATAGCTTTCCTCCAACCTACTCCCATATCAGTCATCATCGCCTATCGAAGTAATCTACAGATAAGCACACGTAGTATATGTCCCAACCATCTCAGTCGATAAAGATTCGTTACCTCGTCAGTTCATTTGCCACACGTACCTAATACTCTGTATCTAACCTCACAATTGTTAACTCATTGGTCTCACAATATACGAGCAATGCCTTGAAGATACCCGTGATCGCATGCAAGTAACCTGCGAATATCCTCTATTCTTAATAGCCATGTTTCACACCTTTAAAGTAGAACAGAGAACTGTTGCTCGGTAAACTCGTCATTTTGTTGACAAACAGATATCCCGCCTACGCCACAAGTGACGCAAGATGACAAAAGCCAATCGATCCTTCCGAACCCGTACCGAAATCTCATCAGACACCAGACCATCAGGATTGATGAGACTGCCGAGGTAAGTGAAGTGGTCGATGCGTCCAACTACTTTACCGCCTATCATTAATTTAGGTGGTGACACAAGCTAATCCCTAAGCATCATTTTGGATTTGGAGGGAGAGAACCGTATCCTGAACATGCTTGCATTGTTGCTTAAGGTGGTCAAAAGACTGCATTTTATCATTGTCTTCATCAAAAAGAACTATATCATTTACGTATCCTTAGTTAACAAGTAGATCTGGTTGATCGAACCCGGGATAACCAGATGATGAAATGACTATCTCTAAAAGCACCGTGCTGACGTGGTGTGGGGACTTGGACGGATGCACATGTGTTTCAGGTTCTACTTCTAATTACAAGTTTCCAATATCTCATAAATTCTGGTCAGAAAACCCGTAATTTGTCATAAAACTTAAACTGGTGTCTACTAACTTCATATATTTGTTTGTCACGGCTTAGCTGAATTTTCCCATGTCGTATTTTTAATAAATATCACACCGAGTTTATTAGTGAATTAGTAAGTTTAGCCACACATCATAATTATCTCAGACAATATCCCTTATTTTTTGTTAACTCAAACCCAACGCTTAAATTAGTTATCAAACCATATGCTTTTTGTAATATCTGTTTCATATATTTAAATCTCTTTAATTTTAAGCTCTCAAATGTCTTATCTCGCCGTCGTGATCTTATTGAGTCTGGTTGGGATTCTGATGATGAAGATGAAGATGCATTTGATCCTGATGGAGGCTATTCATACGATTGCCAAGTAGGTGAACAGCAGAATGAATTTGTGTCATTACCCAATGGTGATACTATCCTTCACTCAGATACCATAAACAATAATTCAGATATAATACCTAATTCTTTACCTGGAGGAAACCACTGTTGTTTAGATGTCACAGGAAGTAATAGTCACCATGAAAATACTAACGATAACTTTTCGACTGTAAGATACCCCTCGGTGACTCTTACACCAAGCGGAACTTGTGATAGACCAAGTAATCACCCTGTTTTATCAAATGCAGATATTTGGCCTCTCCCACCTCCACCTTTTTCTGCTTCCGATTTTCCACATGTTAATATTCCTACTAATCTCCCATGTAGAGTACATTCTCCAGAAGACGAATATCATATAGGTATAAATACTGAACGACTGATACGTGCAGTTCAAAGTCATAATTCATTTCCAAGTTCGAATGGTTCCGACCGATTTTGCACAACTTCAGACATAGTATCTAATTCATTAGTCAGTCAGTCAGAACTCCGAAATCCCCTCAGTTATTCTCAGGTGAGTTTTCTATCTTCTTTCTAATGATCCTAACTTTTTTTAAATAGGAGAGTGTATTTTATGAATTTCACCTCTTTTATTCAAATAAGTAGAGAGATCTAAACATTTCACAAATACTACCAGAATTATACTATAAGACAACACAAACTGAAAATGGTAGTGTGAAATGAATGAACTAAGCAAACCAAATTATAAATCCGAGTAATTGAGGTTAGGTAACTGACTTCTATAAGCCACCCACCTGAGATTTGTCAAACAAAACATTCTATCATTCCGGTTACTCAATTTTCCAAGTTCATGTGCGATTGCACTAATCTTATTTGAGTAGCATTTTTATTAATACAAGGCATTTATCAACATACTAGTTTGATCAATTATGATATATTCTATTCTTTTGTACCCTTTATTAACAAGGAGTTTGCAATTTAAATACCCTCATAATTAAGACAATCGATCGTATCAACATAGAACGTTTATTAGGAAAATGTCGACAACATTACATTTTTATTTATTTTTCTGTATATATATGATCGCTAACTAAAAGTTGTTCTCACATTAGTTCAAACTTCAAAGTATTGTCGATTAGCTGGATGCACTCAAGGATTGTTCAGTTTTAATTTAGGACTGAAGAACATTTGTATCATCATTAATAACAAGATTGGACATGGGAATTTCAGTTTTGCTTTATTCATATAATCACTTGAATCAAAAACCGCTGTTTCGATCGTCTACTGTTCCAGTTTTCGTTCATTTTCCTGAATTGATATGATTCCTTAAGTTCTTTCGTTTTATTTTGACAGAAACTTAGTCATTTGGGATCACATTGCTCCTTGATTCATACATAAAAGTGATCGAATGACATCAATCATAAAAGGTAGATTAAGGTATCGTTATCTGTTTTTTTTCAGTTGTTTTACGCCAAAAGACAATTCTCAAACATCTATAATCTTTATCGGTTAATGGTTTATGTTTCATTTTACTTTTTAAGCCTAATTTGGTCACACAGTATGACGATTCTATTCGACAACAAAATCTGCAACATTTATCAAATACTCATATAGCAGAAAATAATATGGTTAGTAATTCATTACATCAGTCGAGACCGGACCATGTACAGTCTCGTAAGTATTTAAAAATTGTATGGTTATAAGTGTATAAATTTTGATTCAGGATTATATGTATGTACTTAAAAGCCTGGAGTTATACAACCGTAGATATGCAACATTACTCATGCCTTATTTTTAATTGGTAAGACCAAGTGTTCAAATGAGATAGTTCAATTCACAAGCAGATTTATCACCTAAATTCTCACAATTCTCTTGAAAATAGTTTCAAATGTCAAGTTCCCCCTTGACGCAAGTAACTTTTTGTTGTACCTGTGAATAAGAATCTCACTACAAAACAACCATTTTTTTAACAAGTTAAATAAAACGTGGTTCAGATGTTTATATTGTATACTATAGTAAGGTTATGAAATATTCGATGTGAAAATCGTTTACAATGTGACTACGACGAAGTATTAGTTAACCGCTTTCTTCTTACAAAGTAAGTAGTACATATCAGTAAGATAACCCAGTCGAAGTTTGTGTAGATTTCAAATAGTCGTATAGTTAATGGAGACGTTAAATAAAAGGCATCCACAGAACCCCAAACATTATGATTCAATAAGCGTTCATCTTTGTTGGGGTCAAGCTGCGAGCGGTATCGACAGCTGATTAGATATGAAATGCCATGTGTTTATCTGTTAACCAACAATGACTATGCAGTAGCCGACCGTATTCTGTCTCCTGTCGGCATAAAACCTCAGCTGCTAATCTTCCCTCATGAGCTCCAAAAACTTTCCTTCAAAGTTAGTCTTATATCCCATTTCTAATCAGTATATTGCTATTGCTAATCTATTTTTGAGCTTCTTAAGTTCTTCTGAGAATTTAGGAACATATTTCAAAGTTTTTCTTTGCCATGGCATTTAGCTCCCACCACCCTACTCATATGGTGACTTACTTCATAGACAGTCTTGTTTTCACTCTTTTGATATCCTATACTTCACTTTCAGTAATATCTATGGCATCACTACCTTGGATATAAACTTTTTATCATGCATATTTAGAATCTTTCTTATCCTTTCTGAAGTTTCTTTAGGATATGCCATAACTGCAGTGTTTTTTCATTCCCTAGGTGAACACTCTAATTTAGCTTTTCTTTCATTTTTACTATGGTGATTTATTGGTCGTATATATCGGGCATACTAGACACCAAATCGAAACAAAACTGGTTTTCAAAGTTATTTATAGAATTCCATTGCGCTCGCCCCGTGATTCCTTAAATCGTATTTTTACGCACAGAAGAAGCTATAGAAATACACAAATAAATCTAATCTTTGTAAACAAGAAACGTTTGTGCAACCACACAATTTACTCTGACCTTCTACTTAATTATAAATAAATAATATATTTTTAATATCCCAAATCATACCTTGGTAACGATACCTACTTCTACTTAATTATTCTTACTTTTCTCAAAATTTTTTTCAATTTTGTCTAATTTTAATTCCTAATCCTATTCTTACTTAATCCGTTCTCATAATCTGGCTGTGTAGTTTTTATGCCATCCGTTTTACTAGCTACTTATTTTTTATGCTTACAAATAACACTAAACATTCATATTCAATTGCTTAATTTCAAGCTTACTCAATTCCTTTCACTTTATTCTTACGTAACTAGTGTTGCAGTAATTCGCATATTTTGTAATTTTGTATTTTAGTTTTAATTTCGTATCGGTCAAGTTACGGACTACTATCTTTGGAGAAAATATTGATATTGTCAAGCGGATCACTATTTATTTAGTATTGATTTTATACTTAATCATAAAACCAAAACTTCATGACAAGTTAGAATTTTTAACAGGCAGCACAGTATAATACAAATTTGTGAATTACGTTTTCCTTGTGTAGTCTAAATGCTGATCCATAACATATACACTGCCTCAGTTTAGCAAACTTTTCAGTTGTACAGAGGGAAAACTCAATAAAAATAGTTTATTATTAAACGGACAAGTATGAAAACGATATCGAACAAAGAAAAAATGGGTAATTCTACATTATTTCGACAAGAAAATCGGAATAGACAGTGTGATACAATCTGAACAATTTTCCTTTTCTCTTAATAAACCAAAAAGCTAGATGGTTTTTGTTGTGCCGTCGTTATAACCAGTCTCCTTATAATCCATAATCTCAACTTGTATGATAATTAAATTCGCTAATTATGGCTATTCCGTGTCGTAATTAATCATAATTAGCTTAGTGTAAAGTAAGTTTGCATATTACTCCCACTGTATACGTTGTTTTAAGTAGTCTCCTATTTTAACTTATGCTCCTTACTATCTAATTACTTCCTGACAAGCATAATTCACTTATCGATAAGGGTTTTTTAAGTCATCCTAATTCTTGTGAAAATCCTTTTCCTTTTTGTAGAATACTCACACACATGTAATATCAACTCAACAAAATCCCTTGTTATAACAAGTCGTCCTGTTGGCGGTCTCTCCTATTCTCGAACAACAACACGTTTAGGAACAGCATTTCAAAGCAATTTAACTGTTCCAACTATAGTTGAAGAAGAAGAAGAATATTCGGTAGATTCTGAAAGACAACTTCCGAATTTGCCGGAATATGAAACAGAACACCAATTTATCGACATGTTAAAGTCTAGAACTAATCCTGTGCTTAATAATAATATTGATATTAATGAAGCAAATGAAGAAGATTATCCACTTCTACGTAAAGATTATGTTCTGGAGTGAGTTCTAATACTGTTTGTAGTTTTTCTCCCATGTCAGGTTATTGAAAATAATATTTGAAATCTTTGGGCTTAGGTTTCGCTCTCTCCAACATTCATCAACAGAGCATACCTGTAATCTCAGCGGATCCATATTTCATCAGAGTTTTAAGTATATGCTACCTAATATTAAAGCTATAAATAATACAAAAACTGTTCAGCCTCTAGGTTTCCAACTGCAAGATTGCGTTTCAGACACACTTTGTTAACCAATGAGTCGTGAAATCAAGTTCTACTTCGGTTGGGATGTACACGTAACGTTACTAGCCATCACACAAAATATTTGACCCCAAACTGAGTTCTTAACCTGTACCTTGTTACCGACTCGTAAAAAAGGAAACGTTTCTTAGCCAGGTGGATCACACCAACAATCAATAATTTAATCAACTGATACCAAATCTTGCTTTCATCCCTGCCCATTATGCCAAACATTTCTTGTCAGAGTAAATGGTAGCTGAACATGCGCAACACTTGTTCTACTTACCTCTGAAGAGTTCTACCAACTGACCTCCCATCTTTGTCTAGTATCCTACGGCTAATCTCAATCAATTAGTTTGTAGTTAGAGGATATGCAATCAATAATTCAAGAACATTCATGACAATTTAGATTATCACAGTAGTAAAATGGTGTTCACTGTGCTTTATTTGTTGTAATGTTTTTTACCTACTAATCGGACATGTGTATCTGAATTAAATTCCATGACTTACAGTAACCATAATGACAACGACACATATTACTTCACTAACATGTAACATGACCAAGAATCAACCACAGTGGCGTGGTGATATTCATCCTCAACCATCCTCTAGACCCCAACTACAGTATCATTCCTCTATTTTAATTCTTTGGTTTCTTTCTACTTTAAAATGTCCTCCACGTTTAGCTTCCCATCCCAACTAATGTTTTTCTTCCATTGCTTTACTCCTTACTAATTTCACAACACTATTTCCACTATGAAGTATTCCATCGTAGACTGATATGCATTTATTTTAAGTCCTACGCTGTCTGTAACTGACTGCACTAGTTTTCAAGTTAGTTTCTAACCAAATTGTATGTGTATAAAAGTCTGATAGATTGTTTCGTCAATAAACTAGGTATTTTGATTATCAAACTTTCCAAATAGTGACCACTACATTGAAATAATATTCAGTACTCCACATCATGATGACAGTTACTGATTTGTTTCTTGAAATTTCATTATGCTTTCACTTTTCTTTGTGCTAAATTCAAATGTTGCAGCTTGAATCGATAAACAAGTACATTTCTATTGTTATTGTTTCTGCTTTTGTCTACTCATCTCTGTCTCTAATGTTTTAGTACTAGTGTGTGTGTGTGCGTGTGCTTATCATCAGTATTTTCCTACTTCATTTCATTGTGATATAGTTTGACAATCTTAGATAGGAATGACGTTCTCATTCTCCTCTCGATTCACTTATTTTAATCACGTTTCTGTTTTTTGAAACCCTATATCGTCTACTCTCTTGAATTCGGTTAATCACGAGGTATTTATTATTATTATTATTATTATTATTGTTATTATTATTATTATTATTATTATTATTATTATTATTATTATTATTATTATTATTATTGAAATAGACATAACCAAATCTAAATGTTTGTAAATCTAAATTCTAGTTTATTTCTTAGTTTCTTTATTCTTTCCACCCCATAATTTGATAATTTACAGAAAAGATCAAACATCTGTCCAAAAATGCGGTGTACTACATGTGAATACAATTAATAATGATAAATGTAATCCTAGTTCAAATGAATTACACTTGTCTAATCTTCAATTTCATTCAAATGATAATCCATTAATAACAAATAACCATTCTATTCGTGGTCTACCTAAACCGGATGTAATTCGTTGGCTTGAAAATACTCGTGATGCTACTATGAGTAATAATTGTCAAGTTATAAGTAAATCTGGTTTATCACATCTTTCATCATCTGCATCATTAAATCAATCAGATTTCAATATAGATGATCATCAACCAATTAATGAAGTACCTGAAAAAATATCTTTGAATATCATTGAATCACCTTCAGTGAATAAATCTCAGGAATCAATAAACAGTAAAGACTCAGTAGTGACAATTCGTCTGATAAATACTAAACGTGGTGAAAATTTAGGTATACAAATTAAACCTGTCTTTTCGGATGTCTTTAACTCTAACAATGATAATTGTTCAGATAATAATGGCGGGTCAAGAATGTAAGTGTCCAGTAATATTCACTTATTTATTTATTTATTTATTATGAGTTATGATGAAAGTGCACTCGGGTATCAACCATTAGGTTGCAGATATGAAACTGGCTTCAGTTTGAGCATTTCTCGTAGTATTACTGGCTCAAAGCGGAGTATTTAGGCCTGTTTTTGTTAACTAAGTTCATAGTTTCTCTAAACATATTTTTAAATGATATCTCAATTCAGCGTTTAAATTATTATCTGATGTTATATTGAGAAATGCCTAAAATTAGATACACTACTAAGTTTGCACTATTCCTATTCAATGAACCTTCCCAACTAAGTTTGCTATCGGTTCACTGCCAAATCTTCAAAGTTTTTCAAGGACAACATCGTGGACTCATGATTTTCAAATCTTCCATAGTTAACTAGATATTTTCATTGCTAGTCAACCTACAATTTGGATTTGTGTGTTTTCCAATATCACTAACACGTACATCTACACTTTTTTCACTCTAGTTTTATTTATTTATTTGAACATATAAATATTGGTACAAGGGGGGCAGCAAATACATATGCGCCACACAAAACAATGAGAACGGGAAGAGAAAAAAGAAGGTAAGGTGCGTATAAGGAACAAGAGAAAAAAAGAATAATAACGACAGATTAGTGTAAGGTAGTGTAATGATAATAACAATAATGAGGGAAACGGAAAGGTACAACCAGAAGAACTCTTTCAGTTAAGGAAGATACAACCACTCTTTTTATGAAGAAAGTAAAAGAAGGTTACAGCAGGATCGCCACTGGCTTCTATTATGAGCCATATCTGATAACGTCTCTAGTCACTGTGCTGCACCATCTCTCAGACCCCAACCAGGGAGTCGTGAAGGACCAACAGAAGCCAGCCCTTTGTAGCTTTCTTTCATACCACGACACCATATCATACACTGGCCACCTCTCCGCTTTTTCCAACCAGTCCCAGCGTCAGCAAGTAATGCACTACGTGGAATTCTTTGGGACGACATTCGTAGAACATGTCCAAGCCACCGAAGTCGATGTTTCAAGATGATGACACCAACTGAATTACCGTCTATGCTCCCGAACACACGATGCCGAACCTCTGAATTACTAACATGGTGTTGCCACTGGATGTCAACAATCCTTCGGAGACAACGATGATCAAACACAGGGAGTCGTCTAACATCCTCAACTCGGAGAGACCAGGTTTCACAAGCATAGAGTGAAACTGCTCTCACACCGACGCGTTGTAGATCCGACCTTTTACAGCCAGACTGACGTCACGAAGGCGCCAAAGGTGGCCCAGATTGGCATAAGCCGCTCTGGCTTTCACTATACGTGCATTGGTCTCATCACTCACGCCACCACCAGCACTTATGCAGCTACCTAGATACACGAACTTTTCGACTACTTCTATCTGCTCACCATCGAGGGTGAGTACAGGATTAGAATCCTGCCAGTCTTGTAGAAGTACTTCGCACTTCGAAGGTGCAAAGCACATACCGTACCTACGGACATTGATTGCCAGCTGATTAAGTGTGGATTGCATGACTTGAGCATTATCGCACAGTAACACAATATCATTCGTATACTCTAGGTCGAAAAGTCTTCTTCGGGAAACAGATCCACACCACCATTACTTACATCCATCAGAGCTGTTTCCAGAATGTCATCAATAGCAAAGTTGAAGAAGAATGGTGAGATTAGGCAACCCTGCCTAACCCCACTGCTTGAATGGAACAATGGAGAAAGGTGGTTGTATGCCTTCACTCTACCCCAAATGTCCTGGTATGGCCGAGAGTGGGGTGAGCCCACCCTCCCTCTCGAAATGCTCTCACACGGCCAGGGAAGTCCTACTCACTGCCTTCTCGTGGCGGGGGTATTGTTTACGAAAATGAGAGGACGAAAAGCGAATGTCCGGCGCTTTAACCGGGTCCCAAACCAATCGTGCACATGGGCTTCAGTACCTTGAGGGCGTACGAACCAATTGTTGGTCACCGGCTACCATGGGACTGCATCTCCTCACGATGCTCTACTACCTTGTGGGTCAGACCTTTAGGTCAAATACGCGGGGTGTGGTCCCCTAAGAAGACCACTTGCTTCGGTCTGGGCACCCGGGCATTATCACAGCCCACACACAAATAAAATGAAAATGATGATATTTCAATCTAGTTAATTTCACCTAAATAGTACGGTTATTGCTTATTAGTCAACTTAACTATTTGTAATTAGTAGCCTCCCAATAATTATCTAATTCATTCACATTTTGACCTAACCTTGATTATAATTTAAGGTTATTTATTTGAATTCTGACTAACAACTGACTAGGCCTAATTTATCGCAATGGAGGTTAGTGAAGATTGTAGTAATCTTAATAGTTGCATTAATGAGTCAATTTAAGCTAGACCAACATTGAAAACGCGGGAGCACTGGGCGGCCATTTCGTCCTATCATGGAACTCCACAGCCATTAAAATTACTACAATCTTCACAAACTCCTATTCTGATAATAATCATCACGTGCTCACTAGCGACTGGAGCTCTAGTGAGAAGCCGTGACCGGTGTAGTTCAACTGTGTTTGTTGTGAGGCAGTTACTCACTGAAGACAATGGTGGACGGCCGCGCAATATCGTGGATTGGTTGAAATTAGATATTAACACCGTTGGATGCTGGCTCAGCAGTCTAGAGGTTAAGCGTTTGCCCGCGCGACTGAAGGCCATGGATTTGAGTCCCGCGTGCAGGATCGTGGGTATGCACTACTGATGAGTCCCATACTAGGATGAAACGGCCATCCAGTGCTTCCAGATTTTCAATAGTGGTCGGGTTTAAATCGAATCATTAATTCAATTATTAATTTTTCTAACAAAACCATCTAATTTCCTCTCGTTCAACATACAGCAATGTATAAACACATGAGAATGTATTCACGTATAGCTGAAATATACATTAATTAACATATATGATTTAATGATAACTTTCTAAGGGCAAAATTAACTCTTTGAAACTGAAAATAAATAACTTTATCAAACCTGGTATAAGATAAAATGGTTTGTAGTTTACCTAATGAAATTAACTATGACAATGATATAAGTTTACTGCCTTTTCGTAACTATCTAAAGATTAATAATGGTAATAATACGAATGAGAATTCCAAAAGTTTAGTTTTTAACCCACTATGGAACTTTTATACATTATGCGTGGAATTTTTCATTCTGAATTTCTTTTTATTATGTATTAAACCATTTTTCTACCTTGTTTTTATTGCATAGATAATCATTATCTTAAATTAATCTTTAAATTGACACACTGAACTGGTTTTTCTCAAATGACTATAATATGTAATATTTTATCCCGATATTATCCTGTTTTTGAATTGCCCATTCATTATTATTCTTAAAATAGTTTAGTGATTCCATATGTGTCTGATCAATATGATTATTCTTTCTGAGAAAATAAAAATGGAAGAAGGTAACGATTTGATTTCGAGGGAACGAAAAATATTACAAAAAATGAATATTATTTAATTTCCTGTACTTTTCATTTCTATCAATAAAACATTAGTACTTATAGTAGTATAAACTATGTTCTAAGAAATGCATTCAACTAGAAGTCGTTTTCAATTTGTATTGTTCTTACCTGGTTTATAAAGTGAAGACTTTCATTTCATATAATTGCTTAATTAAATTACGAATTAAAATGATTTACAAGTTGTTTGTTTTATTTCGACTTTGCAACTGGAATACTAGAATACAAACTACCTAGTTGAGGTCCACCATGATTATCATGGGCAACATGGCTTGGAATTGTCCAAAATAGTATACATAAATTCACTATCTTCTTTTAGATTCTATGTCTCGAAATCTCATACTTTTTTCTTCTTTCCACGCGTAGTCCTGTTTACTACTACTGATAATATTGTTAATCCTAATATTCTTGGGTTTGTTTTGATAATATCTTCCCGTGAAGCTAATGTTGTGCGGCAACTTGAATCGATGCATATATGTGCCAGGTTCTACGTTACGCATGATTGACTGACTGTAGCTGGAATAAATCAGACAAGAATTAAGGTAATTGTAATAATAATTATCTAAAATAAATATAGAGGAGTATATGACGTAATATTTTTTCAGTACACCAACCATATTTTTATGCAGAAATTAAGCTGTCATTTACACCATACTACGTAATGTATTTCGACCGGAGGCTTAACTCAGTACAAAAGCACTCGGTCACTACACTACTGAACTCGTATCATCAGTCAAACAGCTGTTAATATTAATCGTCACCGGATTACCGTAACTCAGTAGCTAAGTACTAGTTCAACCCAATTTTTGAATTACATGTTTTATGAAAGCTAACTATATTACACGACTAACCTAACAGTAGTTGGTGTAAGGTTCGAACCTGGGTCTCACAAATCGAGATTTAAATAATCTAAGCACTAACCACGGTTCTTAAGTGAAAAATCGATAGGGAGTAGGTACCCATACATATAACATAAAGCTTCCATTAAACTCAACATAAAACTAGGATAGATTTCTCAACTAAAAAGTTGCAAGAAAACCATCTAAACAACTGACAGGCTAGGTATTGTGTATTAAATAACCTGGCGATTATTAAATTAAAACTAATGGTTGCATGATAAATAAGTGATATATCCGTAACATGTTCAGTGGTCTTACTTTTGTAATATATTCCAACTGATTATGAACTCAGTTTTATCAGAAATAGAATTCTTGACGTAATATCTTTTCTGTTGATGTATATAAGTGAAAAAGAGAATATCGCTATTCACTTTATAACCCTTTATAAATCTATTGAAAATATCGCAGTTTTTACCAATGCTTTAGATAGTCTAATTTAAAGCAAAATAAATGGGTAATCACTTTTATTTCTTATTTTCTATTAAGTGAATGTGGTCTTGAAGTTCATTGTATTTTACCGAATGGGCGTGTAGCACGTGAGCAATGTTTATCTGTTGGAGATCGGATTTTAAGTATTAATGGAATTTCATTAAGCGGTATACCATTTGAAAAGTTAGTTATATTTTATAAACCATTATTTATGTTTATTTTCTACTGAAGTAAAACAGTAGTGCATCTGTTTTAATTAAACATGAAACTTTGCACCCTAGTGAGTTTTTTACATTTAGATCAGTAGACCTTAATCTGTATATTTTCATCTTTTAGTAAATTTGTGCCAACCTGAGACACAAATAGTGCCGTTAACCTTTTGGCATAATGTAAGCTATCTTTTGTTTTTCTTTTGCTATTTGGTTGTTTGGAGGGAATCATGGACCTACGTCTCTTGATCGGTGGCATTGGTAAATAAGGCTTACGTGCAATCTTGAGGAGACTAGTACTACTTCGTGGAATCGAAACGGAGGCATTCAACTTCACAGTTTGCGAAACCACTACTGAACTATTCGGGCTGCTGCTGACCTTGTTTCTTATGCTAGAGAGTCTATACTACTACATAGTCTAATACTACGAGAGATAACGTCTTTGTGAATGCACGTTAATAGTGTAGTTTTGGCTCTAATATTCAATAAAATGCTAATAGTACCACCAGGGCTGTACACCTTTTGTTTATGGCTTTGATATAAACCAAACATACTTCATGAATCAGAAACCTATTAGCCATGCTACACTGTACATCCGCGGGAAAGCTTTCCAGTATCCTAACCAAACCCACTCGTTGTGTAATTCACAACAAACTTTTAAATATAGATTGTTATTCATTAATCACACGTAGCAAAATGATGATGGCTAACCTTTTTCTGTTGTTAATGAACATCGCTACTATGTATTGAACTATCGGTTTTTGAGGTTGGAGCAATAGCTTGGTGGTTAAGGCTTTTTAATTTCAGCCACTAAGTCTCAGGTTCAAATCCCTCTCCAACCACTTCGGTTAGGTCAACTTTGTAGTATCATTAGCCCTCGCACGTAGTGTTGATCATACCCAAGTACCTGGCGAACGAGTTAATTTAGATTTGAAATGAAGATTAATCTTTTCTTAAACATGAATAAATAGAGGCTAATTTAGTGAATATCTAGATGGCCTATTTGTTATTTTTAAGGACAAATAGTAAAATCGGTACGAGGAACCACTAAATAACGTTATTTTAATTATATTCCATCTATTCTCTTCATGAATAGCTGATACAATATTAAAAGCTAACTACTAATTGGAATATCTAACCCCTCTATCTTATTCATCGTTGAAGGTCCATTTTTAACTAGCTTTGCGGTAGCTTCGCTCAAAGTTTTGGCGATAAGTAAAACTGGTGGTTTTAACACTACGGGAATAAAACAGTAGTTACTTACGAACTTAGATGATTTTCGCATTGTAAGATGAATGTACTGAGTGTGTAGATTTAAACTATTTGAACTTCGACTAAGTACTCTAAAAGTGTCGTGCTCACCATGTAGTACACATAAATCCTGGTTGGGTTCGTAGAAGTCCATACTGTTAAGAAGTCTGTCTAGTGGAGTGTTTAACCTTCACTAGTCTTCACACATAAAGCATGGCTCAAACCCGAATACACGAATCTTTTCTTAATAAATGAGTTACATCCCAGTATTGTTTTCTCTAGTATTGTTCATTTTCAATGCTTCTCAATCTTATGCCAGTTTATGGTGAAAATTACCAATAAAATTCCATTCTGTTAGTCCACCTAATAAATCTAAGCAACATCATGTAGATCATGTCCACAAATTGGTTCTATTTTAATAGTCATTTTAGTTTTTTCTTGCAAAATATTTTTATAATACCTTTTCTTTTCTGTCAAGGGGTCGTGATATATTTCAAGAGGCATTAAATGAACCAGAAATAATACTTCGTGTACTTCCTCATTCAGCCTACCAATACAGTTCTTCACTATCTATACAAAACATTGATAAAATAAACAGGACAACTACAGAGAAATCAGAGAAACCTTCATGTGGTCTAATTGTTATCGTATCCGATCCATTGTCTAAAGCTAAAGAAGTTGAAATAAAATCTAATTCAAATCAGTTAAAACCTATACCACCACCACCACCTCGTCGTTCTCCCAACACTGTATTAACTCGTATTCCAGAAGGAATTATTAAACCATTAATTGACGAATTTTTAAAAGAGAAAAAACAACAAGAAAATAATAATAATCAATTACCATCATCACAAGAATTAACAAAATCTGTTGTCAACTCAGAAACAAATATTGTTAATAATAGTGATGATTTGCACACATTTACTTATCATACAATTCATTTATGCAAAGGTAAAATGAATTTTCTTGTATAATAATATAATTATTTCAATATTGTATGTATAGTCAGTTAGTCGTATAGTTGACATAGAGTTATCCAATAATAATGCATGCGATTCCAGGTTGATATATACACCATATTAGTACAATGGGATGGAACTAATAAGATGAATAGCAAATAAAGTTACGATAATAATAATAATAATAATAATAATAATAATAGTACTATCAACGATAGTTAAAAAAAGTCTAAATATTTAAGTATATGGTTAAATAGAAAGGTATATACGAAGGACAATTGGAACTCTAATTCTTGAGTGGAGATAAACGATAAATGCAACTCTGTTACACAGTGCTTAACTATTGTGTACACTTGTGTGTGTAAATACTCTTTTTTTCCTGAATTTCGTTCAAAATATTGATGAGAAATATTCATACAGCATTAATAAGTACATTTACTAATACTTTATTCAGTTCAGTTTACAGAATTTTATCAAATTCACAGAAAAGATACAAAAAGCGACAAATCTGTGGGTGAACACAATTGTTATTTAATTCCCATAGTACTATTAGTATTAGTAATATCATCATTACAAAGGTGCCTATTGTAAGTCTTCGAAAATTAATCGACATGAAACCGACCATTTTCAGCTCATATGACTTCATTAACATACTCTAAATTGTAAATCAGGATCTTGTACACCGATGACCACTTTCCATAATATTTCTTTTAAAACTTCATCTTTAATAGGGTACGAAAAAAAAAAAATGAAATACGCAGTCGGACAATCTATTTTTGATCATATCTGAATGACATTGTTAACATTGTGTTAGTCAAATAAAAATCCTTTTTTCATTATGACATTAATTTACTATTATTTTTTGTGAACTTGATCTGTCAGCGATGATGTCTATTCTCAGAGTTTAAAGGCAGATAATATTTACTGTTAAACTACTTAGTTGTGGGTCAGTCTTTAAAAACATCTATGCTTAATTCATCGGAACTTACTACTCTGTCTTGCTTCGAATCTTCTAAAATTTAGTGAACTAATGGTATTTCTGCTGTCAGACTAATATGCTGCAGTGATCCAGGTAGAAGGTCTCATGTGACTAGCTGAACTTAAAAAGACCCAGAAAGACTCATCGTTTCAATTGTCTGAATTGATACTGGACTCCACTTATCCTTCTTTCTTTGAAATATTCTAAATAACTGCCATCTCTTTATTTCAATCCAATTTTCTTGAGATATCTGAATAGCTTTACTATTACTTATCTTTCATGCACCTTTTTTGCTTTCATTGTTATCAAAAGAGCTTATACTAATTACTTACACTTTTGATCTATAAAAAAAACTGCTTAAAGTTTACATACTCAGTTATATCAATTATTCTCATTGTTATTGTTAAAGTTCGACATACAGTACTAGATGACGATAGCGAGTCGATTGAATCCTCATCTAACGAAGTAATTTTGACATATGTTACGCAGATAGACCCTGACTTTCTGGTTGGAATCCGCGTGATTATCGTAACCTATGGTTAGAGATGTTTAATAATGGCTCATAAACATTCACAGCAACGTAGATACATTCACTTTCTGTCTTCTCTTGAATCTTGAGTCTCGAAATTTTCTTATAGTTTTTCTCATCTCTATATATAATCTTTTGTACTACTGATTCAACTACTATTAATTCTACTATTTTGGTATGTTTTTTAATAATCTTACCTTTCTGTGCTAATGTAGTGTGGGAACTTGAACCGATGCACGTGTGTCAGGTTTTACTTTGCGTATGACTGATTGACCTGCACTAATCATTTCGTTAGTTTGATTTTGTTGTGCTAATATGATGTGACAGCTTGGTCCAAAACATGTTCGTTCCAAGCCCTCCGGTGGTTTTAACTAAATAACCATCAGTATTATTATCTAACGTTAATGTCTTTCGGAAATATCAGTTTTCTGTACCTAGTTTTAACTGTTTCTTGTTTCTTTTTATTGATTGTTTTTTCAGGTTCCAATGGATTGGGATTTAGTTTAACTAGTCGTGATTCATTGACATCATCGGGTCAAAAAGTTATCTGTGTGAAAAATATACTACCAGGTGGAGCAGCTCTAATCGATGGCCAATTAAAACCTGGTGATCTTCTAATGAAGGTAAATAGATGTTCTTTCTCCCACTAAAAGAAAAAAAACCTATCTAATTTTATTCTAATTAACCTTAAATCAAAAATTTTGATAGTGTTTAATCAAGAAAGATTTCTTAGCTTTTGAAAGTTCCAACCTATCTTGGTGAAACAGACCTTGTTAGCTCTCACCATACATAATGTTGCCACAGAATTACAATAATAAAATAGAAGTTCTAGCGATACAACATAAATCAAGCCGTTATCAAGAATCTCTAACTTCATAACTTTAGGTTACACAAGTTCAAAACGAAGCAGGTTTCATTGAAAATTTGTTTAGTCAGCCTAGCGAAGTATTCTATCTATGGTAGAAGAATAGCGGTGAATATATTTAAAGATTTTCAACAAGAAATATTTTAAAAGCTAGCAGTTCTCCACAGACTTATCCGAATTAATTTATGCCGAGAAACCTATTTCAGCTCTCTCTGACCTCGATAAGAAACTTTAAAACAAATTTGTCAGGTTTCTATACACTGACTTACTAGAAACACTAAATAAAATGGTATGTAAATGAGTTAAATGTCTTTTAGTACTAGTCAGCAGTTATTTAATGCTATTAAAAAGACTGACCTAATAAATTGTATGGTTATTCACTTAGCTACGGAGTCTATATGACTGCTGACTTGTGCAACAGGGATGAATTTCAATTCATTCGTAAGTAAAAGGCAGTATCAAGACAGCCCACTCAAAATGCACATATACAGGAAAAGACTGATCAACTCCGGTCCTTAACATCAAGGGGAAGATTTTAAAAAAATCCCTACAAATTAAATTAAGATTCATCCTTGTTACACAAGTGAGTGGCTATTTGAACTCAATAGCTCGTTGGATAAAATTTCAAGCGTTTGGGACAAAAGGTACTGGGTTCGAGTTTCACTGTGAACATCAACACTGGAATTCACGTGCATCTGAAATAAAATAAAATATGCTGTTTGAATTCCAGTCTTAACTACTACTCAACTCTACTTAAAAACAATATAATATTCTAGAAAATAATAGTTCTACTGTCTGTATGCAAATGCAATTTTCTAATGTTTGTATTATTTTCTGTGTGTAAATTTCGGAAGTCAATAGAGAAAATTGTTTTCTATTATCTATTTTTTATGCATATATATATGTAGGTTGATAATATTGATGTGAATGAAATTGGTCAAGCACAAACTGTTGCATTATTACGAAGTAAACCTGTAAATACTTTTGTTACTTTAGTTGTCAAACGATCAAGAAATAATTCCCATAATGCAGATATCAATAATAATAATAATAATAATGACCATAATCTTGATCAAACATGTCTACCTGATTTGAAAACTATGCAACCATCTGTTATCTGTACAATAGCATCAAGTTGTTGTATAAATACTGCAAATGAACAACCAACAAAATCAATATTATCTTCAATATCCTCATCGCCATCAACATCACAACCAATAACACAACAACATAATGAAAGAGTGATTGTGGAACAACCATCTAGTCATGATATAAAAATACCTGATAAGGTTAGCATTGATAATTGTATTTTTTCCATTAGTGAATAATATTGTACCAAATCAACCTGATTTCTAGATGATAGTCTTAAATTTTTTTGCTAAAATATTCGTTAAACTACATCAGATCTGTTACAATTGTATAATACTTACGTGAAAGACTAATCAACTACTTAAAATTCTAACGGAATAGTACCATTGTTCATACTGTGAAAGGTCAAAAGTTGAAAGTAAAACGCTTAATAAAACAAGTTCATAAAAACAGAATGTAGGGGGGGATAAAAGTTGCATCCATACATTTCTCTCTGTTATTCATTACTATTGATTGTAAGTTACTGATTTTGACCTTTTTCCCATAAGTCTCCTAGAAATACCTCAAGTTACACTGTTTTTTATTGGTTAATTATTGATAGCCTCTAGCTGGTAAGGATAACCACAATAACAACTTTTAAATTAAGTAGTCTGGACTTAACAACATGGCTCAGACCAGAAGTTAGTGACTTTAGGGATTGATGCCAGGTTTTGGTTTGACCACCCCTAACTTTCTTCCGTCCATCTCCAACACTAGTCAACATGGCGCTCCGTAGTATTCGGTGGTTGAGTAATACGTGGCTTAACCAGTCGATGCAGATTCACAATCTCATCAACTGATTTACTATCATTCCCTGTTATCCTGCGTCTAACCTACAAACTACGATTCTGATTAAAGAAGTAAATTGCAAAAGAAACATTAAAATGTAATAAACTGTTTATTTCAATCTTTTATACACATAGTTCCCTTTATGATTTTGAAAAGAGCAAGAACAAAGATTCTAGCTGTAGTATTGCTATACTATACGAATATGTCTTTAATATAACAATATAACTTCCGACCAAACTCTTTCATGTAAGTAATTTAAACCCAATATGTAATTATAATTTTAAATATCACAGGTTGTAAGCGGCTGACGAGAACCTACGAAAAAAAATGAATCCATGCTATTCTGCTAGAATTTTTATTTCAATCTTGTAAATATGAATATAGGGTATTAACAATACAACAAATCTACTGGTCTAAGAAGACTAGATATTATGTTCTGAGACAATTGTTCATTTCAATATTTTTATTTTTTCTAATCATGTATTTTCTATTACCATTTACTGTTTATTCTAATCGATTTTCATTTTTGTGTATGTGTTTGTTTATTAAAACATAACAGTTTTTTTAATACTTTCACTCTCATGCACTAGGCTCTGCATTCAATAGTACATATTATATTTTTTATCTATTACTTGATAGTTAGTGTTTTGTTCTGCAAAATATCCCATTATCAATTTTTTCTTATTGACTATCCCTAATGAAGTTTAGCTTTTTTTTCATCGATGATTTATTGAACTACTTCGTTGACTTGGAAATTTATCTTAATAATAGTAGTAGAGTGATCCTGCTTCGGTTTGACGCCCGTGCAGTATTCCAGCCCTCACACAAATCGAATGACGAAGTGTGATACATATATATTTGGTCCCTCCTTATACCAAGGTTTATATGTTTAAATAAAATAATAATAAGTAGAGTGATACTTATGTTATAATTTGTCGTTTGAATGCTTATTGTCTTGGCTCTTTTAATGCTACCTTTTGTATCTGGTCGTCGTTGATTGTTATGTCGGAAACGCTTATCAATTATACTCGGAACGAGGGACCTCTGCTATTTCCACGACGCGAAAGTAAGAACACAAATACGACGACGACGATTCTAGTAGAAAATACACTCATCTATATATTGATTGTACACCCTTCGGTTACGCTCCCAGGTCGTTAAGACCAGCAATAATCCAACTTCCTTTTCAGGTTCCTCAAGAAATACCCTTCCACAGTGTGGGCAGCCCGGAAGTGATATCAGCCCTCATACCCGTAACAGCACACGAGACCAAGTTGGTCACATTCAAATCCTTCCTACACCTCCTAATAACTCTCTTATCTACTCGACTAACCCTTCTCACGTCCCTTTATTACCTCGCAGCGCTAGGGCAAACGATTCGAGTACGCGGAACGCTATTCCTGGTCTCCTAAAACCATGCTCTAAATTACATGTAGGAGCTTTTAACGTCTGAGTGAGCCATGTTAGTAGGTGTAGACCACCTGGTTGGGGACTGCGAGATGATAGCAACCGATGGTTAGAGACCCTGAATGACATGGCTCAAAATCGTTTGCAATGGCGCAGGTGCATACACTCTTTGTGTTCTCCCAAATTCTAATCTTCTGAATTCTTCATGTCCCTTTTTTCCTCTTTCGAAGTTTATTTCACTGGTTTATACTCCTTGGATAACATCTTCAAACCCTAATCTTTCCGATTACTGCTTGTACTCTTACTACCTTTAACACTACGGGATTGAATCGACAACTGCATTTCTGTGCTAATGTGGTGTGGCAACTCGAACTGATGTACGTACGTACGAAGTTCCACGTTGTTACTGACTGACTGACCAATCTATATAGTAATATTTGCAGTAATTATGGTAATCATTAGCTTCAAGATGGATTTGTAATTTCAAAAGAATAGCCGTGATTTATGGAATTTAACTAATATTAAAAGCGATACAGATGTCATAGGTGACATTTAATGATCGTCATTCTCTATCCGCAAACTTACTGAAATCGGAAATGTAAACCAGTGAATTTTGACTCTTTAGTCCAAACTGCTAGATCTGAAGATTGAAAAATCTATCCAGTGTTCAAACATAGCCTTCTCTCTCCAATACGAAGAACGAAATAAGACAAGAAAAATAATTTTGATGTTTTCTTAGCTCATGTTTACTAGCCTTTAAAACTTATTTTAGACTGAACCATAATTGTAATTCCCAAATCTAAACAATAATGAAAGTCTCGCAATTCCCTTAATTGTAATTTTCGTGTGTGTGTGTGTGTACAGAATAACCAACAATGGTTTACAAACTACTATCACTATTACTACGACTACCATTACTATTACCACTACTTGCATTCTGATCCGCTAAGAGATAAATCAAACTTTTCAAATGGATTACTTCTTTCCTTAGATTAGGTTGATTATAGTCTAACTAAGTTTTGATTATTTCATTTGTTTTTATGATTGGATTTTGTTGACAGAAATAGTTACGTCAGCTTCTAGGATAAGAAAGTATAAATGTTTGTTATTTTGTAATTGAATACATAAATTATGAACTTATAAATAAGCCTCTTGTACTAAGATATTATACCTGATTTCAAGTTTTCGGGGTTAATATCAAGTCATCTATATACATAATTAACGCAAAAATAGCCCTGTTGCGCTCTGCACCATCATGCAGCTCTAAGTTAATGGTTGGTTTTGTTAATGTTTCTAATTCAAAATGAATATTTACTGGGTTTATGACTCGTGGAAAAGCTTACATAAAATACATTCTTTTGAATAATTTAATTCATTTATCAAGGACCTCTTTTTTTACCTGAGCAATGTCGCTTTAAGGTTTGTATATTTCAATGCCCAGTTTGTTATTAGAGTAAAGCAGTTAAGATTGTTGAACTATTCAGTTATTTGGGTAGCCTTATTAGAATTGATGAGTTGATGTCTGACTATTACTACGCATCTTGCTGTGACCTAGTAAAATATCTCTACACGAAATGACTCTTAATTATAATAGTCCCGCTTTGTTTAACTCTTAAATAATCTCCACATAGATTTCGTTATCAGTACTGTTCCTAATCCTAAAATTGTACATTTGTCATAATGTGAGTGCCTAATCTATAAGATCTCACGTGGAAGTCACATCATTGTCTACACTGACTCGTCCTATCGTAATCATCATCAATATATGGTGGATAACACATTTAGGCTGGAGATGGAAAAATATATTTAATATGAATAAAAATGATAAGACAACACACAAGAATGACCACGCCTGCGAGGCTGAGCCATGCCATCTGATTGGATTCAATTAATCCTTTCCGCCCTCTCCATAGTTGTGTTTTTCTCCGCATAAAATGTTGAATATCTATTTTCCCAGTTCTCTCGTTTTCAGCTTTGAGGGTTGTGTGGTTAGAGCCTAATGCCCTTACAGACCAACTTTTTTATACATCAACCGGAGTTTACTGACTATTAACACCCTCTTTGTCTGTACTACAAGAACAAGTTCAAAGCGATTGATTGTCAATATTGTTTAGTCCTGTAATCGCGCATAATATTGATATTCTTTTTCTGCTCAAACTTAGAAGTGCTTTCGTCACTAACTTAGCTCTCTATAGGCCTAACCTTTTTCACTCCCCTAAAATTTAAAAAGATATAACTGTCCTGAAACAAGTTTTGAGAAGAGGGTCACATATGATACTTTGGGTGAGAAAAAGTCGTACTTAGCCATACTGAAGTTGATAAGTTGATGTCTGACTTGACCTCGATTTCCGATATGAAATATTCTTATGGATCTCATCAACTTGTGATGTTGATTTTAGCTATGTATTAAAATCCAGACATCCTACCTATAATCAACAAGAAATTTATATTTTATAGTTTAAATGTAACATAAAATAACGTGTCTAAAAATTGGCTGCAGTTACGCAGATCCATTCATTATTTATCTTCCCGCAAATCGCCGTGTTTATGTTTATCTATCTATTTGTGATACCTCCAGTGCATATAAAGTGTTCTAATGTATAGTTGAAAATGAGTATACTACACAATATTTCTCCTTGTCCCATTCTACCGCTGTGAACTGTTCTCGTTGAGTTCGGAAAATATATACATTTAACATATATATGATTACTATTGTTTTTGTAAAATAATCAAGCAGATAACAATGAATTGTTTGATGCTAGCTGTTGGTTAATAATAAATGAATTGTTTACCAAACACTAGATCAAACAGACACTTGTTAGGTTGAACCTTACATTGATCAAATAAAGGCATCTCGTCAACCTACAAAATCTGTCTTAACTACCTTTGTTTCTTACGCTTTTCAATTGTAGGTACTTAGTACTTTTTAAAAAATGTATGTCTCCCTCTTGTTGTTTTATCCTTCTGTTTATCTCATTTGAACTAATCAATACGCAACCACTTTATGTCTCCAGTTCCTTTTCTATATCTTCGTCAAGATGAAATGTTTGTTACATATGAAGCCTACCTATTAATTGGAAAAACCATTATAATGATGTAACCATAAGTACTACTGATTCGTTCGAACTAGTAGTGTGTCGATGTACCAAGTTCATTAGCATTTATAAAAAACTCATTGGATAAGTAAAACGCTTATCTTTAGGTAAAAAATTTGTAGATGATAATATCAAAAATATTTCTACTTTTTCTAAGACATCAAAACTTTCTACTGACTTTTTTCAACGTAAAATAGTTTTTAAAATTGTAATTTATTTTCTCGTAAATCTTAACTTACACATTTGTTTTTATTTTTGCATATCCTCTATTTTAAGCTACCCGAATGGAATTGTTGTTCATCCGACATCTCTCAAAAACTCCATCCCCTTCCACCTTCACATCCTTCATATAAACTTCATGAAATCGATTCATCTCACTGGTCAATTTATTTATTGAATATACATTTACCTTTGACAAAAGTCAATGAATCCGATAAAATTACAAAAATACGACAATATACAGATTCTACTGTACATCAATCAACAGTTAAACGATATACAGGTAATCCTGTCACCTTAGGTGTAAGTGTATCAGTAAGACGCTTGTCAAATAATTTGTGTGTTAATAGCAATGATGCCCTTGGTGGTGGACTCAGTAGTTCTACTACTGCTACTGCTAATACTACTGTTACTGTTAATGAAAAACATTCAAGTGTACAAATTGATAAAACTAATGATTCACAATGGAATGCTGTCTTTGTAAGAACTGTAATTGATGGTGGTCCTGCTTATCAAGTAAGTGTTGTTATGACTTGTTTATTATTTATTTATCTTCTTTTTTTTAAATTATTTATTGTTTTGTTTTATTATTATTTTTTCCAAAATCTATCTTTCTGTTGTTGTTTCTTTTTGTAATTTTCAGTTAGACGCAAAGTTTTGGTTAGGAGATTATGTTGTTTTTTTTGGTAAAATTTTGACAGTTACAATCCTACTGATTATCTATTCATTTGTGATTATTCTTTTTTCTTTTAAAAAACAATACTGTATGCTATAATTTCATCTTGATAAAATAAGAAATTACCATTTTCCAATTCAAGGGTATTTAATATAAACACGCATTTGGATATGTATATGTATTGATCATACTTAAATCTCTCAGCTAATTGATATAACACTTTCTTTAATACTATAAGTGATATTTCATAAAATTAGCTTGGTTAAAGAAAAAAATATTGTGAACAAATAAAGAACTACAAGATTTATAAAATGAATTGAATTCCACTGCTTCTTAAATAGTTATGAATGAAATGTAGTTTAACGACCTGCACTTATCGCTTTCAGTTGAATTTATGGATATCATGTTCTTGAGGTAGGATGTATTTATGAAGGACTAAGAAATGTTTTTATAATTGATTGATTACTGAGTAGTGACCAATGTCAAGTTATTCTTAGTGCAAATCCAATTCTACCTGTTAAATTGCTATGCGACCACTAGTCTAGGTGGCCCGACATCGCATGTACTATGTTGAGATAGATATATGGTATTGGTTGGTGGTAGTCGACAAGTTTCGTGCTATTTGGCACTCATCAACAAGGTGTACCCCGCAATCTTGAGATAGCCTTCTGTAAGGTTTTCTAAGCATATTACTCGAAATGTTGCCTTAAGGAAAACATTGTTTCTTCTATGTGAAACGACTGGTCACTTAATGTATAATCGACATTAGGAAAAGGTTAAAGCATAAACCATTCAAAATTATTGATAAACTACAAATACCACTTTTACTCCCCTTTTCAGTAGGCATTAATACGAGGTGTTTCTGAACTGACTTTTGTATTGAAAAGGAAAAAGGTTGTAAACCTGTACAATAAAAAAAATAATTGTTATGAACTATTGTTTGAACTATTATATAATTCTTTTTCTATTGTATCTATTCATTATTGTCCACTCATTCAATTAGTTTTTCCTCTTAATTGTGATTCTTGATTACATAGTTGTTTACTTTAATTATCACTATTCATATGACTTAACACTTAATATATAAATACACACTGATTTCAGCCACTATATTCAATGCCATATTTTGTGATCGAACGCATATTATGTTGCATCTGCTGAATACTTAACTGACTTAGTACCTGGTACCGAGAGCCGTGAATCAAACGATGTTTGTAAGAACATGAAGACTACAGACTAGGACTTGACACACATGATATTGATCACCAACTAGTGATCAATCAATTGTGAATATGTAAGGATTTATTTGACGCTTAAAATAAGTCTAAATAAACACCTAAATACTCTAATTTTCAAAAAGTTTACACTGATTAATAGTCATATTTGTATGTAGAAAACTAAGTAGTTCTTGACATTAATTAATAATTTACTGAATAAATCTAGATATATAGTATCATATAATTAACTACCTATAACCAACTGATGTAACTAATGTAAGTGATTACCCCTTAAAATGTGTCTATATGTCACGGAAGATTTGAAAAAGAAATCAATATTGTATATCAATCGCACTCAAATCAGTTAGGATCTGGCTCACCATATCATGTTATATGATGGGAATGGTTTAACTCATTAGTTCTTGTTGACCTTCGGGAAATTTATTAAAATTCTTACTTTAATGGATGATATAACTAATAGTGGCAGCACTCTAGTATCAATAATCATGTTGCTTATTCAATTTTTGTTCCTTCTAGGTTAGGTTTGCAGAACCTCGTACTTTTTCTAATATTTACACAGCTAAGTACATGAATACGTATATGAGTACTAGGTTGTATTACTTATAGTTAAAAATTAATTAATGGACTACAATGAAAAACTTTTATGAATATTCTTCAATATTTGAATGAATTATTATTTATACTTGTTACCCTTCATGGATCATTGGCCGCCGACCAAGAATCACCAGCCAACTCTGTCCTGCGTTATGCTTTCCACTTACTGCCTAGTGCTATTCGCTCCTTAATGCCTGCCTCCAAATCCCGGCGCAATATGTTCTTTGGTCTTTCTCTTTTCTTTTTGTCTTGAGAATTCCAAATTAGGGCTTGCCTTGAAATGCGGTTTGATGATTTTCGTAAAGTGTAACCTATCCACCTCCATCATCTTGTCCTAATTTCCTCCTTAACTGGAAGCTGGTTTGTTCTCTGCAACAGTAGGTCACTACTGATTATGTCTGACCAACGAACAGTTTGACAGAAATTATTCACCGAAAAATTTTACACAAGATTCCTGGACACAATGTTGGATTTATCTAAATTTCAATAACTGAGATTATTTATAATATAATTTTTACGTATGATGTACAACAAAAAATGTTAAAATCTCTCCATTACTATTTATGGTATTATTCTCTACATTTGATTAATGATTAGTTTTTGCTACTCTATCAGTTTTCTCCAGAGATTGAAAGTTTTAGCTATTGTCACAATGTACTGAAATCAGTTAGTGAGCCAGTCCATGTATCATTACATTTTACGTAGTTGAACAGTAATATTCACTTAGGTGAAATCGATTCTTCGTTACTATAATGGGTTTGCATTTCTGTACAGTTTAAACATATATGACCCCCATAGATGTTGGTCAATTATGTAATATCTGGTTAAGTTTGTCATCAGAATGACTTGTGAAAAATTAAATGCAACGTAATAGTACCGTAAACTTGGTAATAAGTAATCTCAACTTATACTACTTGGATATTAACAAAATTGAACTAACGACTAGTAAAATATATCGTTTTCAGTTAATAATACACTTGGTTATTTACAAAATACTCAACACAAAATATATTAACTGAAATTCAGAAAGTCACCAATTAGTCAGTCAATGAACATGAATTCTGATTATTAATTTTCGTCTCTGACTATCTTAACATCATGTGTGGATAATTCACTCGATTTCTGGCCATACGAAAATCCAAACCGTTTTTATGTATTCAAAATAGTTTGTTCTCTTCCTTAACTTACCCTGGTAATATTGTTTTTTGATTCAGCATGGTGAGTTTCATGTTATTTTCTCTATTAACCTTGTTTCCTCTAAACTTCATCGACCTTTTTAATTTCTCATATATAAATATTCTTAACAAGTATAAGTGTGGTCAGATTGTTAGACATATATTACGCTAATATATCACATAGTTCTGATAATCTCCGTCGTTTTATTACACTGTCCAAATTTATCTAGGGAACTAATTATGTTAAACTTTCTTAAACTGTCAATCTTTAAATTAATTGCATAATACTATTTCGAATTTTGTGGTGTTCTACTCGAAAGCTGAGTGGTGGAGTTTAACCATCATTTCAGGAGTGAGACAAGTATATCACATTTGTCAATGAACAACTGTCAAATAATATTGCAAATCAACCTAAGTTGAGTATTTAAATTATTACATCGAAGCTTAATTGTCTAACAGAAATACTTTCACCACAAAGCCTGTAGGTATTAGTTTTGATCTCTGACAGGTTTTTAAAGTATACAATCATGTTTATCTACCTAAAGTCAGTTCCTGGCAATAAACTATTATCAACTACACCAGTTTTCTGTATATGAAGTGTAAATGTTGATGTTTACTTAATTGTGTATAATCCATTTCAGATGAATATAAATTCTTAACTCTCTCTCTCTCTCTCTCTCTCTCTATATATATATATATATATATATATATATATATATATATATATATATATATATATATATATATGCATGCTTATAATTTACAATTAATTGACCATATGCAGAATTTTCACATAACTGAAATAAAACAGATAATCTAAAATCTACATAATATGGGAATGTTTACAATGCATGAGAATTCTTACAAATTAATATTACAGACAAAATAATTTTCTGTTAACATTATTATTATTATTTTCCTACTATGCATCCACACAGCTTTCTCTAGCTATTGAGATTGATTGTGTATAACAATGTATTAGTAACTAATGCCATTTCCATAATAACGTCGTGATAGTGTTACCTAAAACAGTAAAGATAAACAATAAAAGACCTGTATAACTGGTTGGTAACGTCGGTGATTATTGCGTAGGATAGTGTGAGTTCGAGCCTATAATTTTTCCATGAGTGGAATGATTGATATGAGTCCCAATCAACATGAATCTGGAGATTTCCTCTTAAAGTAACATTTTCCGAGAATTCAATTCAAACTAACTCGTAGAAAAATTCTTTAAAGTCGCCATTTTGGATTTTTAAGCCTCCTATATTTAGTTGAATTCAGCACTATAAACGGATAATCTTCTCGGACCCATGTGTTTTGTCCTGTATTATTTTCTGGCGAAATAATAATAAGACTTCTGCATGTTTTATTTTCCTAATTATTGGGGGGGGCTATCAGTAATCACCAGGAGTATAGTCTCAGTTTCACTGGAAGTGATTATGCGTTCCTGTCTCAAATTGCGTAACATGCGGCGGATTAAAATAGCCTCTAACTATCGAATATCAATTTAGGTACAAGGAGATATCGCGTTATCCGGCTGAAATAATCCTATTATGAAGTTGGTAGATAAAATTTGGTTGGTTCTAGATACTACATAACCATGATATTTGTTCACTATCTACTGACAGATCAATACAAGAAAGAAACAAGTAGTTAGTTTTATCACATATTTAATCATTGCAACTTGTCAACATATCATCTTATCTTGAGAAATTTTCAGTTCATTACAATTTGAAGGATTTGTATCCTTTACACTATAATTTTGTTAGTTATTATAAACGTTATGCCAAGTATTATATCCTAAACAACTCACTACCATTGAAACTAACCAAAAAAACGAGTTAACATGCATTACATGTCCTACTTTCTGTACATTACACTGTACATAAATGCATACTAATCGTTAGGTATCGTTTAACATTTTTAATTGATTTTACACACAGTGAACATCTATAAATTTCCTCTCAAGATATTCTTTATTGTTTATTTCCCCATGTTCCAAGTAATTGGGATGACTTCATATTTTGGAATAATAAAGAAATTTTTATTGCACGCCTCTTTTCTGCATCTAAATAATTTACTGACATTTATCGTTTGTTTATTTTAGGATGGACGTTTACAAGTTGGTGATCGTTTATTAACTATAGATGATCAAAATTTATCTGGATTATCTACTACTGATGCACTTAATCGTCTAAAATCTGTTATTGCAAAAGATTTGAATGAATCTCCTCATCCATGTGTTCATCTTTTGATTGCTCGACCTCGGGATGGAATTGATCCAGATAATTCTTATACAAATTCTATGGAAAATAAAAGTGAGAATGCAATGAATAAAATCACCAGTTCTAATCAGCGTAAATCTTTCTCGGAAGTGGTAAGTATATGTGTATGATAATTGTCTATGATAAGTTCTGAAATCTTTAAGTCTCATTGATCAAAATATCTCAGTTCAATAATAAAATGAACCAGTACACTACTACTACGTCATGAGTGAATGATCGAAGAATACTTGTAGCTTGAGATGATGTTGGAAATGTGATCTCTGAAGTTTCATTGTTCTTTTGAATAACACTATCAACTCGTAATTCAAGGAGAAGTTGGTTGCTAAAATTTTGATGTATGAAGTATTGAGGTCAATCCCCATGAAGAAATACTTGGATGTCGTCTGACTAAATTAAAATGGCTTAATTACATTCACTTTTATTATTTATTTTGTAGAAATGCTTCTGTTAGTAATGTTTTCCTACATGTATAATAAGATAAATAATCTTATAGTATGTCACCAACATTTATAACTTTGACTATGCATTCTAAATCTTTGATTTAGAACTTCTTTGTTATTCGTAACACAGTGCAGTAGTGTCTCTGTTCTTAAGGAGTTCAAATCTCGCTTTACGTACTTCGGTTTAGGAAACTGGATAGTATCATCTCATACATGGAGCGTGACTAATACGCAGATATATGGTGAACAAATTAATTTGCTATAACTAGCGCGTTGAAGTAAGTTATGATAGACCATACCTAACTCATTCATATCCCAAATACCTCAGTCAATGTAAGTTTATGATCACTCCATCAACCTGCAATAACAATACTCTATAATATTTATGGTCAATTTTAACTAAAGATATATATATATATATATATATATTTGAACTCTTTAAATTTTGTTTATTACAATTTTTAGGCAACAAAAGAATCACATAATGATAATAGTGCTAATTCGAAACCGCTACTAGTCTCTGCTGTAGTACACTCATCGGAATCTGTTTCAATGGCCGGGGGAATTCACATGATTCATGTAATCCACCTGGAAAATACTCTTTATCATCTAATCATCTTGCTGTAACCAACTTATCACCGTCATCATCGTCACAACATCTACAATCACAAAAACAATCCACCAATCTCTCTAACACCTCTTATCCTCTGTGTCTAATTCAAAATTCTCAGGTTAGTTAGTTGAATCTAATTCCGCTCATATCATTCACCATTATTCATTTTTATCATTGTTGCTTTATTAATTATTATTAATAATAATGCAATAAACGTTTTAAACTGTTAACCAATTAACTTAATTGAAAGGAATCTGATTTCATTAGAAGTCTACTATTTTTTGAAGTCGTTTATAATATCCTTTTTCTCGTCCTTCGTATATTTGCAGTTTGTTTTTCATTCAACAATGTTAGGGACTCCTTTTAACTTATGAATTACTACTACTACTACTACTACTACTACTACTACTAATAATAATAATAATAATAATAATAATAATAATGTTTTGCCATTATTATGAACAATCAAAAGTCTTCCGTCTAAAACTCAAGAAAGTATTTAAACATGATCAAGAGTGAGTTCGGTTAATTAGGTAAACGAAATTAAACAATTACGTTCCTCTAGCTTTACTCATAGTTTATGAATATTGTCTTTAAAATTCTTGCTTCTTCCAGTCTGCCAAATAACCTCATCAGCCAAACTCCCATAGATTTTATTTATTTAATTAACATTCAACTTCGATAAAAACACCCGTGGCATTCTAACTTGTACTGTAGTAGTTCAAGGTCAGAAATTCTGTACTGGTGGACTAATTTTTGTTAAATGCTTTAATTTATGTAAATTCTAATAGGTTAGTAATTTCTGAAAACTTTCCATTTTAATGACTAACCTTAACATTATCCTTCGACAAAACATAGATCAAGACCAAATGGTAATATATCATTTTTTTGCCACCCAATAACTTTTCAACCACTCTCACGTAGTGCTTGAATGAACTCGGAGTCTGTAATAATTAATCATGCTACAGTCTTAATGCTAAATATTCGACTAAAATTTTTTTGTAAACGTTAGAGATGCTGTGAGTTGGCTATGTAAATTGAATAACTGATGATACGAATTCTTTAACTGTTTAAAGCGTGAACATAATACTTAGCTATTGAATGTCTAAGTTTCATGGCATTTATATTGATTGAATAACTGACTTCTATACACTGACGATTTCTCAGTCTAAATTAACCTTTTATTTACCACTAACTTTTTATTGCTACATTTTTTCTCTACAGTTTTATCAATGTACTTATTTTTACTTAGATCTTTATCTCTAAATTGCATCCCTAACAAACAGTAGATTGGTGTTTGAAACCAAATGATTCAATGACATGATGATATAATAAAACTTGAAAGTATTAAGTTACGGTATTGAAAAGTGGTTTAAAATATATTCCTTATAGTGTGCTTTAATTTCTAAATATTATACTCCACAATATCAATCCTAACGTTATATAAAGCTGTATTTGGATTCCACTACTAACCGCAATTCAAATATACTGGAAAAAACTTGTTATTAAAAGGGAATATCAAGGCATCCACACAGAACCTGTCATATACCAACAAAGGCCGATCACTGGTAACCCCGAATATGAGCAACACCGGAAAAATTAAAATCCCTACTGATTAGTAAACGGAATACACCCATCAAGACATTAAATAAGAAAAATTAGACAATAGTATGTTGAAACGTGGGAATAATTTGACAATCTGTTGTTCGTAACTTTTATTAATATTTTGTGTTTTTCGTTCGCTATTATTGTTTATCGATTATTCAGTATGATATCTGTTGGTTCCCTATGTTTATCCATCATTTGATCCACATGGTTGTCTGCTTTTTACTTGTGACCAAAAAAACCATGTTGATTACCTTCCGTTCTTTTGTCGGTTTATTTTTTAGAAGTTAATTCAAACGCTTCTGTCATTGAGTGCTATTATCATTATTGGTATGATAATTATTATGACTATTATTATATCTGGAAAAGCGAGCAGTTAATTTAATAATGGATTAGATCTAATTGACCCATTTATTGTTCTGATTTTTTTTCAAAGTTCATTATACGTTTTAGTACGCTAGCAAAGCAAAGCATGATAATATGGCCTAGAAAAGTGACATTACATCGTTTTTATGCTGAATACAGAATATAAATGACACGTAATTACCGTTCTTTGTTTTCTTCTCTTTATCTAATGTAATCTAAATTTACATTCTTTTATTTCTTTACTTTTTCAATTTTTCTGAATTTTTACATTGTCTTTTCCGTTTCTGATTTGGTGCAATATAAATTACACTTCAGTTTTATTCTTATTTCATTCGCATTCTCTATACCAAGTTGTATTTATTTTATAACCATTAATGTATGTTGGAAATTATTATAAAGCGCAAGTTGTCGATCTTTTCATCGCATTATCGATTAATCGATGGATGATTAAGGTAAAGTCGACTTATTTCTATTACTATTAGTAGTAGTAGTAGTCATAGTGTTACTTCAACTGATCGATACTATGGTAGTCTTCACTTAATTACACCGATATAATTCAATATGACTTACAAATGGCTCATTCAGTTTTCAAAATAATTAAACACCAACCAGGCTCTTTTCAAACTGACCAACACAAAGCCCAATTCTGTTACAATCGCGCAGGTACCAAGATACTCAATTGACCAACATTTTACAATTATAGATATCTATACTTTGTATTGTCCTCTGAGTGCAATTAACTTGTCTTTTTCCTTTATTTAAACCCACTCTTCTCAACCATCAACCCTAAGTTCGGAAAACGTGTTATGCCTTTCTATTTGAATTCGCTGAATTAGATATAATCTCTACTGTTGGCATGCTCATCGTAATCTGAAGTACAATAGTAAACAAATGTTATATTAACACTAACACTGTACTACCCTTAACATTATTGAGAGTTCAAATAATTAGATCTAATCGATTATTAAATTAACTGCTCGTTTTTTCCAAATATGGTTTGCATCAAATAGTTGTACGGGTTTCGTTTAATACTCACTTTTTTTTCAGTTATTTCACTAGATAACAATTCTTCCAAATGATTAGAAATTCGTCAAACCCTAATTTCCAACTTACATTTAACATATACTGCATAAATTGGACATTGTTTATGATTATTCTTTTACCTTTTCTTACTACAGTATGGTTGTGATTTAATGGCAAAAGAACATATTCTAGAATTGTATTGGGAGCTGTACTAGAGAACTGTTATTATAAGAGTATCTGTGTTGTTATCTGGATGGAGTATTGATTAATCCGCCTAGATTATCAATATAGAAGACCAATGACCTTCCTTCGACTGATAGCTCAATTGATATAAGTAATATTACAATATAGACATAACTACGCCATAAGTAAAACGGAGCTGAATAATAAGTTCACAGTTAATTATCACTAACTTAAGGAAAGAAAAACACATAATAGTAGTTTACGTACCTAACGAAAGCTTGCAAACTTGAAAACATAAGAATACAGTAGTCCAAACTTCTAATAATAATTATACAATAAAAATACATAATAACTCTCTATAAGTTAATTACAAAAGTTACAATAATAATTATATTTACCTCGTTGGTGTAAACCAGGTGAATAACCTCTATTCAAACTAGTTTTTTGTTCTCATTTCTACCATCCCTCTTAAAGCAAATTTGTTCTGTACGTTTTTCTTTCTTCATATCAATTTTTCAATTTACATATATTTGTTTTGGTTATAAAATAGTAATGTGTAATTCTTCTAATATTTTTTACTAGATATCGTTCATTCGTTTGCTCGTATGTTTGTTTCTGTGTTTGTGCACAGAAATACAAGAAGGAAAAAAAAACAGATTATTTTGCTCATCATTTTCAAATCGAATCCTATATGACTACTTAACAATAGCTAAAATAGTGGTAAAAAGGGGCAAAGTAATTTTGGAAATGCAAATGGAAATACTAAGAAAAACAAACAATATATTTTTTTTATCATAGTTGTTTTGTTTCCCTGTAAATTGTTTACTCTCCTTTGTCGATTACATTCATTAACAAAACAACCATACTTTGCTTTTCTTCCATGGCACATAGGTTGTATTATTGTCACTTCAATTGATGATTGTTTTCTTTTTAGTTGAAGGGGTTTGTAGCGGTCGGCTTAATTTGTACCTTGCCTTCGACACGAATTAATCTCCGTTGAGATATCGTCGTAAACTAAGAACTACCGGCCCTGCCACTTCGTCAGTACAAACCCACAATATTCTCAGAAATCGAACCCAAGACTTTGTTTTGCGCAGAGTCCATAACCTTTAAGACTGCTGGATCAATATTCAGTGGTTACTGGCTCTAACATCTTCCGTTGCCTTCAATTTGTAACTGCCCCACATTCTAAATGATTGAAGTTAACTGGTTATGGATCCTCGCTAGAACTTCAGAGAGTAGCTAACTTAATTACTTACGCTTGTTACCCCTCGTGGAAGAGCATAGGCCTCCCACCAGCGTTTTCCATCCAACTTTGTCCTGGGCAATATTTTCCAGTTGCTATTCACTCTTTTTATATCTGCTTCCAATTCTCGACACAGTGTGTTCCTTGGCCCCCTTCTTTTCCGTTTTCCTCCAGGATCCCAAGTTAGCGCTTGTTTCGTGATGCTGTTCGATAATTTCTACAGTGTATTTCCTATGCACTGCCAACTTCTTTTCCTAATTTCCTCTTCATCTGGAAGCTGATTTGTCCTCTCTCATAGTAGGTTGTTGCTGATGGTATCCAGTCAACAAACATTGAGCATGTTTTGTAGACAATTGTTCATTAATACTCGTACATTTTTAATAATAGTTGTGGGAGTTCTCCAAGTATAGTAGAACTGTCTTCACGTTCGTATTGAAGATTATGAATTCGATGTTGGCTTGCAGACAGTTTTTTTAGCTCCATATGTTTTTTTGTTGTAGAAATGTGCTCGCCTTGCCAATCCTTGCCTTTACGTCTGCATCAAATCCTCCTTGTTCATCAATGATGCTACCCAGATATACGAAAGTTATCACCTCTTACAGAACTACTCCATTGAGTGTGATCGTTTTGGCGATCGTAAATAATTGCTTTCATTAAATATGATAGTTAGTTATCCATTTGGTTCAGCTATGATTAAACAATCAGTTTTGAATATTTAATCGTGTAAACATGGTATATATAAATGGTATTTTATAATTTTTGATGTAATCTTTTTCCTTAAACCAGTACATAATCACTAAAACTGGCATAGATCATGTTCATTTCTGATAAAAATTGGTTAGTCGATTTAATTCGAACAGTTTTTTATGACCTCAAGTTCTTGCCTCCTTTAGGAACTGAATACAAAACCTACTGACATGCTCTTTACGTATAGATAACTGAATTATTGTTAATAACCAGTACGATATTATGTAATATCTATGTTTTCTTGTATATGATATTATATAAGCGTAACATAATCCTTCATTATTATTATTATTTCTTTGAATCTCTCATTATAGTCCAATGAAGAAATGTCAAAAACTTTGCATTTAAAATCAAATGCTTATAATTCTAATGTAAATGTCGATAATTCCTATGCAAATGTGAGTATATAAAATTTTCCATTAACACTTGTCTAAAACTTGCCAATTATATTATTTGCTTAAATGTTTTTATCAGTAACATTTTTTTAAAAAAAATTCGATTGACTTATCCTACGTTGTGTGTGTGTATGTCCTCATCAATCACGTAATATTGGCATCAGTTTCACTGCATGAAGTTTAGCATATTCATTAGTTAAATCATAATAAGGATAATGTAAGATTGATCTGTTTTGTTAAGTAAGCACCAATAACCAATCACTATACATCACATCCCGGTCTATATATATATATATATATATATATCATAAAAGCAACATGTTAAAATCATCTGTTCATTGAATGTGTTACTCATATTCATTCTGTGTTGCTCTGTTGTTCCTGTTTTTATTAATATTGCTATCACAGCTATTTCTGTTATTAGTGTGTATTACTCTTGCTGGAAATGTAATTGTCATTTTATTGACCAGTGGTGTGGTAGGTAGTTTTGTTTCATCACTTAATTACAATTTAAGGAATATATGCTTATGTATATATAAATGTATATTTACATTTACATGTAATCCCTATAACTCATTAACATTTTATTTTCTCTCTTTTTTATCATTTCTTTTGTTCATTTATTAATTTTTCGTGGCTTGTTTGTTTATCTGCATGGATACCTGTGTATATGTATACATAAATGCATGCAACAACATTTGTCGTTTGCATTTTCATCATTTTACTTCTATGTTATATAATTTGTTCAATATCATGCTATCTGCAGTAAACGTAGTCATTACTAGTCATTGTTTTACATATCTATCTATAATGCATTGTAATTCTTCGTGTGTTTATATGTGTTTGCAT
Source organism: Schistosoma haematobium (assembly GCF_000699445.3). Taxonomy (NCBI): domain Eukaryota; kingdom Metazoa; phylum Platyhelminthes; class Trematoda; order Strigeidida; family Schistosomatidae; genus Schistosoma; species Schistosoma haematobium. The sequence goes on along the minus strand of NC_067196.1, from coordinate 76,403,874 downwards.
GTTTTTTTTGTGTTAATTCTACACTGATTCATCATCTGTTTTAATTACCTGTTTTTCTGTTACGATTTTTATTATCCAAGACGTATGCATATTAGCGTGTCTGTCTGTGGGTGTGTTTACCCGCTTCTATTCCTCTGAGCATGCACCTGTTTCATACTCATTAAGTATTTTTTACGATTATCCTTTCCTGATAAATATTGTGATCTCCAGTACCTAAATATTAATATATATTTAAGTAAGCTCAACTGTTTTTCGTCTGTTTACTCTCAAGAATATTAATTTCTCTGTTTTAATTCTCACATTAAACAACATTATGTAGAGTTTTTCTTCCGATTATTGACAGAGAAAAGATGAAAACACTTAACATAATTGTTGTTTCATCAATTTAACTTTGGAATTTTTTTCCTGCTGTGATTCATTTCATGGTTGACTTTGAGCATTTAAACTTTCCCTCTTTTGACAGTGTTATCTATGAGATGAATTCATTAATAGTGATACATCTGTTTTCTCAGCGGCTTCCTTTTATTATCTTCATACTCATTACTTGTTTATCTGTTAATGAGAAAAGTAATGCTATCAACTGGTTAGGCTTTTTTTGTTTTTTCAAGAATATTTTTAAACCTCAAATCAGGTCATCACGATTGTCATTTGTAATTACCACTTATATAGTTATTTAGTTATTGAAACCAGCCAATAACATCCACAGTCAGGACAAACGATTAATTATATTCGCCTTCGATACTAATTAATTTCTTCGTCTTAAAATTTATACTACTAGTTGTAGATGTTATTTGCTCTGATAAATATACAATCTGAGATGGCCTATAGCAATAATATAAATAGATCGAGTTGATGCACTGAAATTATATTTATCATACTGTTTTTTTGTTTCGTTTTTTTCTTTTTGTTTATACACAACAAGTTCTCTTTGTTTTACCATCTACATATGCTCTCCCTTTTTTCTCTATTTTTGTTTACTCTTCCACTTTCAGTAATGAATTTAATAATCTACCTTACGAATTGAATTATTTTTACATTCCGGATACAAATCTAATGTTGTTGTTGTTGCTTGTAGTGTTAACTCACTCTAAATTATATTCCCCTTCTTTTTTATATACCATAAAATGTTTGAAAGACCTCCTTTGATGATTCTACTACTGTTTGCCTCTCCCTCTCGTTCCATTTGATGAGATATTTTATTCACGTAGTATTCAAAACAAAATGTTTATGTATGCACTTACATGTAGTGATACTTTAATGTTTATAGATTTGATCGGTTGTTTTCTACTATGGAATTGAATATAAAGATAGTATTATCGTTACTACTACTACTACTACTACTACTACTACTACTACTACTACTACTACTACTACTACTACTACTACTACTACTACTACTACTACTACTACTACTACTACTACTACTACTACTACTCTACTGCTGCTGCTGCTGCTGCTGCTGCTGCTGCTGCTGCTGCTGCTGCTGCTGCTGCTGCTGCTGCTGCTGCTGCTGCTGCTGCTGCTGCTGCTGCTGCTGCTGCTGCTGCTGCTGCTGCTGCTGCTGCTGCTGCTGCTGCTGCTGCTGCTGCTGCTGCTGCTGCTGCTGCTGCTGCTGCTGCTGCTGCTGCTGCTGCTGCTGCTGCTGCTGCTGCTGCTGCTGCTGCTGCTGCTGCTGCTGCTGCTGCTGCTGCTGCTGCTGCTGCTGCTGCTGCTGCTGCTGCTGCTGCTGCTGCTGCTGCTGCTGCTCTGCTGCTGCTGCTGCTGCTGCTGCTGCTGCTGCTGCTGCTGCTGCTGCTGCTGCTGCTGCTGCTGCTGCTGCTGCTGCTGCTGCTGCTGCTGCTGCTGCTGCTGCTGCTGCTGCTGCTGCTGCTGCTGCTGCTGCTGCTGCTGCTGCTGCTGCTGCTGCTCTCTCTGCTGCTCTGCTGCTGCTGCTGCTGCTGCTGCTGCTGCTGCTGCTGCTGCTGCTGCTGCTGCTGCTGCTGCTGCTGCTGCTGCTGCTGCTGCTGCTGCTGCTGCTGCTGCTGCTGCTGCTGCTGCTGCTGCTGCTGCTGCTGCTGCTGCTGCTGCTGCTGCTGCTGCTCCTGCTGCTGCTGCTGCTGCTGCTGCTGCTGCTGCTGCTGCTGCTGCTGCTGCTGCTGCTGCTGCTGCTGCTGCTGCTGCTGCTGCTGCTGCTGCTGCTGCTGCTGCTGCTGCTGCTGCTGCTGCTGCTGCTGCTGCTGCTGCTGCTGCTGCTGCTGCTGCTGCTGCTGCTCTGCTGCTGCTGCTGCTGCTGCTGCTGCTGCTGCTGCTGCTGCTGCTGCTGCTGCTGCTGCTGCTGCTGCTGCTGCTGCTGCTGCTGCTGCTGCTGCTGCTGCTGCTGCTGCTGCTCTGCTGCTGCTGCTGCTGCTGCTGCTGCTGCTGCTGCTGCTGCTGCTGCTGCTGCTGCTGCTGCTGCTGCTGCTGCTGCTGCTGCTGCTGCTGCTGCTGCTGCTGCTGCTGCTGCTGCTGCTGCTGCTGCTGCTGCTGCTGCTGCTGCTGCTGCTGCTGCTGCTGCTGCTGCTGCTGCTGCTGCTGCTGCTGCTGCTGCTGCTGCTGCTGCTGCTGCTGCTGCTGCTGCTGCTGCTGCTGCTGCTGCTGCTGCTGCTGCTGCTGCTGCTGCTGCTGCTGCTGCTGCTGCTGCTGCTGCTGCTGCTGCTGCTGCTGCTGCTGCTGCTGCTGCTGCTGCTGCTGCTGCTGCTGCTGCTGCTGCTGCTGCTGCTGCTGCTGCTGCTGCTGCTGCTGCTGCTGCTGCTGCTGCTGCTGCTGCTGCTGCTGCTGCTGCTGCTGCTGCTGCTGCTGCTGCTGCTGCTGCTGCTGCTGCTGCTGCTGCTGCTGCTGCTGCTGCTGCTGCTGCTGCTGCTGCTGCTGCTGCTGCTGCTGCTGCTGCTGCTGCTGCTGCTGCTGCTGCTGCTGCTGCTGCTGCTGCTGCTGCTGCTGCTGCTGCTGCTGCTGCTGCTGCTGCTGCTGCTGCTGCTGCTGCTGCTGCTGCTGCTGCTGCTGCTGCTGCTGCTGCTGCTGCTGCTGCTGCTGCTGCTGCTGCTGCTGCTGCTGCTGCTGCTGCTGCTGCTGCTGCTGCTGCTGCTGCTGCTGCTGCTGCTGCTGCTGCTGCTGCTGCTGCTGCTGCTGCTGCTGCTGCTGCTGCTGCTGCTGCTGCTGCTGCTGCTGCTGCTGCTGCTGCTGCTGCTGCTGCTGCTGCTGCTGCTGCTGCTGCTGCTGCTGCTGCTGCTGCTGCTGCTGCTGCTGCTGCTGCTGCTGCTGCTACTACTGCTACTCTACTACTACTACTACTACTACTACTACTACTACTACTACTACTACTACTACTACTACTACTACTACTACTACCCTACTATAAGTAACATTCATCATCATCCTTATCGAAAAAAAACTAAGAATTGAGACAAATCTTTTCTCATATTGTGATTTGTTTGTTTGTTATTGCTCTATGCTCAACAGTTGTTTGCTTTTATGACATTGTATAAAAGAAACATGAAATAGAAAGCAAATAAGAATGTGTTTCGTTTCACATCACAGTGTTTGACTGAACTAAGTAAGTTTTGTTATTAGATTGTTTTTACTTTGAGGCTAATATTATTTCCTGTTATTATAGTGTTGTGATAATTCATTATTGATTGTGTTCAATGTCATATTTGTCTAGTTTCTTTTAATCCTTACTGGTGGTCGAACCCTACTGGTCGATTTGCAATTTGACCAGTGATCTAATTGACTTTAACATCGTACGGATTATATTTTGATGTTAAGCAATATTTGAAGATGGTGATCGGCAAGAAATTTTGTTTGACTTTCGTTCAACATATTCCTTATATCAATGTATCGCAAAATAAAACTAACTTATTACATTGATATACTAGTTTAATAATATTGGGATCAAATTCTCAGACATTATTTTTGTATCCCAACCTCTTACATTGATATTCAGATTATACACATTCCTTTTTATGTGGCAATTCTTCATGTGAATCATACCTGTATTCAACCGTCGTGTTTACATAAATACTTTTTTGAGGAATTTTTTATCTATCGGCGTCAATAAATCGCAATGACTATTTATTGTGAACAGATGTTAATTTATTTTTGAATTTAGTTTATCGTGTACTTGGTAGATTATTAATCGACTACTTTACAGAGAAAGCTCCAATTAATAGAACAAATTTGTAGTTCAGGTAGATAGATTCATGCAGTGATGTTGCGTTCGCTGAAATATGTAGTTTAATTGAAAGTTTTTTTGTTGTCACCCTAAATAAAATTATCAACTTCAAATGTAAATGAATATTTTAGAATGATTTCACAAGTTCCACATTGATCCGTTTTGATGATTTAATTAATGATTATTTACAATTGTGCAGGTGCATTAATTCTTCTTCTTTCCTGAAATTCTGAGATTTTATATTCCTCACAACGTTTTTTTAAACTTCAGCTAATTTATATTTTCCTTTCGAGTCGTATCTTCGATGCATAATGCTTCCTATTACCACTGATACTGTTACTACCTCTACTATTCTGAGATTCGGTTTAGCAGTTTTATCTTGGTGTGCTAATCGGGTATGGCGTACACATGTACAGTTTTTACGTTGTGACTGACTGAAGATTGTTGATTGTCTTTAAAAATGTCCAGAGAAACACAACATCCCTTACCGATGACAAGGTCAATTGCGCTCGTTCTCTCTCTCTCTCTCTCTCTCTCCCAAAAATGCCTTTACTACTCAATGTATTCGGATATTTCTTTTAATTAGTTAATTTATTAAGACAAGTTAATAAAATAGTAATGTAATAAATTATATATGAGAAAAAAATACTCAGGAAATTTTTTTGGCATTTCATTAGCGTAAATAAGCAGATAGAGAGTGGATGAATGAGTGAATAAATGAGGGATATAGACAAAGAATCTAGTTATTAAACTTGAATGACGAAAAGGAAATGTATATTGATTGTTACCGGCCTTTCTTTTTTGCTCCAACTTTGTTTCTTTCTCTCCTTAGTCAAGCTATTTTAAAAATGTCATCGTTTTAATTAACTGGTACACGGACATATTTTTATACATAAGTGTAATGCTAAAATTATCAAGAATAATAAAACAATTCCTACTATTTCTCTTTATTTTCCACCTCTCTCTCCCTTCTGCATTCCATCTTCAGACTACCAAATCTGCTTCTTCATCATTATTAATATGTAATACAAAGACTAATGAAAACAACGATGAAAATATTGATGTCAATAGGACTAATCATCATGATGATGCTAATAACTGTAATACTGTTACTAATTCCCTCATTATTAATAATAGTTTTCAATGTGATTCAAAAACAGTTAACATTAATTATTGCGCGGTGAAAAAAGTTCAAATCCCTGTAACTTCCTGGTAAGTGCACAATGATATTATGACCAATGTAATGTTAAAAACAGTATTATTCGCTTATGTGTTGCTCTAGTTCATGTTTATCAATACTTCTTATTCAGTTTAATCATAATGTAAGTGATCTGTTCTCCAATATACATATTAACCAAAACTACTGAGATTGTTAGACATGAACATAACTTGAGAAACAACTATTCACTTTGTACTTAAAATCCCACTCTCACCGCGATAATCTATCCGATCGATCACTTTCTCTCATCGTAATTAGCCCCTACAATTTATCATTCTTCAAATGTATAATAGTTACTTAAGGATGATGCCATCTGGCTGCCACATGAAAATAATGAAACGCGGAGTGACAATGCAGATGAGCAACTTGTCTTTTAATGACTTTCACAGATGCTTAGAATAATGGAAACGGAAATGGGACAAGTGTATTGTCACAAATGCGGAGTATTATCGACAACATAAGATCAGTATAGTCTAAATTCTATAAAATGAAATTCTTAGAGCTGTAGTTTGAATAGTTTTTGACAGAGTTGTACCTGAGGACAATATAAAAAGTCTATGCGTATCTGTCTAATTTTATCTTCAAAATGTTGTTTGCTTATAGTGTGGGGAGCGGGCAGCGACCACTGAATCACTAGTGAGAAGATTCGTAAAAGTTTTAAATTTTTAATCAACCAAGTTAGTTTTCTAATCTATCGGATAGAAGACACCACATTCTAAAATAGTCTGTACCTCAGTATGAATATTATATGCAGCGCCTAATAAAAATGTCAATTGACCTAGCTTTGTTGTTCATAATTTTATTCATTTAACTTCATCGATCCTCACTTAATGATCTAAGTTATGGCAGATAGTTCCCATAAAATACTGGGAAATTTTTGTGTGTATAAACGAACCTTCAGAACTTTTAAGTACCTTTTATTCTTTAGATCCGCCAATCTTCTTCATAGCTTCGATCACGAATTGATCCTAGTTCAATCGTCATTGAAAACATGGAAGCACTGGGTGCCTGTTTCGTCTCAATATAGAACTTTTCAGTACTACATATCCACGACCGGGTATCGGACCCAAGATCTTCTGTCTCGTGCATGAACGTTTGATCACTAGGACGTAATTCAGTGGTGTATGTGTCTAACGTCAATCAACTCACGATATTCCTCAACCTTTACACATTTTTTGCAGTGGAAGCTGTCTCACAATCGACGTAGTCGAACTCCACTGACCACTTGAACTCCAGGAGTTTTCTTTTCGGATACGAGGTCGTGAATGCTAACTGCCAATGAGTCTTTACAATTTTTTCAGTTTTTCGATGATGGTCGAGCCAAGATCAGTTCGTGATTTCAAGTATGAAAATCCTACAATCTCGAAAAATCTTACTATACTACTAATCATTTAATGAGTAGCATCGTTTTTATTATAAACAAACAATATTCTTGAATGTCTTCTTGATATTATGAATTAGATTATTTTTGTCAGCTTTCATCAGTGAACTTAGTGTCTTTCGCTGAACTCTTTGTTATTTTTTTTTGCGCCTTAATACATGGTTTACATACCTAATTGTGAATATAAATATTGATTGAAGTGGGAGATGTTTATACAAATCAAGCAATGTAGTGTTCATTTGTATGTCGTTTTAAAACTGGGGATACCACCTGACTACACGAATCCCCAATAGGTGAAAGTACCACCTTTTAACCATGGAATTTAAGCTTATCGGAATCAAATTACTTGAATGTTATCATTGTTTGAGACAGCTTACAGTTATTAAAAATTACGAACGATTGATAGATTTTTATTATACGAATTGTGATCTATGCAAACTAGATAGATCAGACGGTTAGTACTCAACAACAACGTCCCAAAGTTATTAATCCACATGCGAATGTGGAAAAAAGATGTAAGTTTCTGGAGAGTTTTTATATTCCCAGTTGAAATAAAAATTATAATAGAACAATTCCGTTTATATAGCAACGAATATGACAGTTGCGACTGCGAAAATAGGGAAATAAGTTCGAGAACAACCAATCAGATATCAGCAAATATCAATGCTAAACTCTCAATCAAAGTTTGTTCGTCAGAACTACAATTTATTAATATTTTTCCACAATACTGGGGTTGAAACTAGAATTTCCGAATTACAAATGAGATTTAAGTAAGCATGAAGCAGAAAAGTCGTTTGTTGATTTATTAACTTCGTATACAGTTCAGTGTTCATATCAGTTTGACAAAAACTGGTAAACTAAGCTTCAGTTTAACTTATCAGTATAGATGTATATATTTCTCACGGAATGATATGAAGTATATTTATGATCGTGATACATTATTTTCTTCTTTCTTACTGCTTTCCTGGTCGATAATAAAATTCTGGATGTGATTATGTGTTCCACATCCTAAACAAATGTGAAAATACCGATTTTCAATAAAATCAGCTCAACTCTTAAACATTTAGATTCCATTCCTTCATCTAATTCAAATGGTACATCTGAGCATAGCCATCATCATTATCGTCGTCGTCGTCATCACTATCGCGATAATGAAAAATTCTATCTTAATTCAAAGAGCTGTTATAGTAATTTAGGTAAGTTGATATATCTGTGCTTTCCGTTTATATGCAATTAATTATGTTATATTTAATTGTCATAATTATCGTTGGTTGACCACTAATTAATTAGTTACCGATATCATGTTTATCTAATCCTAATTGAATTCCAACGACCAAGCAGCAATATTTCAATTTAAGTGACTGAACATTGAGTTCACTGTGTTGAATCATTTACCATGACGCGCAGTACTGACTGGTGTTGGAGACAGATGGAAGAAAGTTAGGGGTGGCCAAACCAAAACGTGGCATCAATCCTTAAAGTCACTAACCTGTGATCTGAGCCATGTTGGTAGATGCAAACTACTTGGTCGGGGTCCACGCGACTATGGTAACCAATCGTTGTAGACTCTGGGTAACATGGCTCAGAATCGATCACAATGGTGTCGGTGTATACACTATTTGTCATCCGTTAAACGGTGAGATTAAAATTGCCTTACCTTTCTTTCTACGAACTAATTCTTTCTCCCTGTATCATATTGCTATATTTAATCTTTATCTATATACATCACTAACAATGAAGTGCCTACTTCTATGAATTTGGTGTTGATCTTGTTGTGTTAATGGGGTGTGGCAACGTGAACCGATGCATATATGTGCCTGGTCCTATGTTGTAGCTGACTGACTGACTGATCATTGATAAAATTGTGTCATTACTGGATGGACATGATGTCAGTTACTGCTCGGTGATCAACCATTTTAATTATTTCAGTCTTACATGGGATTAATCGTGACCTGAATACTGTAATAGTTATTCGTCAGACTGATACTGATCTGTGTGAGTAAGCAAACCACGAGAATCTCCATAGGTTTGCCTTACTAAAAACGCTCTATTAACACAAAACAGAGTTCTAGAGTTTCCTGCTGGCTGGTTTTAATCACCCTTTTTACTCCATATGCAGAGATAAATTATTATATATTTTAAATTTTATATCATGAGAAGTAAGGCCTTACTGGTTTTGTGACTTTCATTCTGATGGTTTCTTAACTATTTATTATTCTATATATACGCGTTTGTAAAGAGTCTTCAAGTTAAATAAATAAAATATCTAATGTGTATTGACCTTTGAATGTGTTTTATTCAAACTCATTCCTCATTTCAACATGTCTGTTACAGCTTAGTTCTAAAAGCTATTTACTAAAGTTCTAAAAACTTCATTTTATAGAATTTAGACTATACTGATCTTATGTTGTCGATAGTACTCCCATTTCCGTTTCCATTATTCTAAGCATCTGTGAAAGTCATTAAAAGACAAGTTGCTCATCTGCATTGTCACTCCGCGTTTCATTATTTTCATGTGGCAGCCAGATGGCATCATCCTTAAGTAACTATTATACATTTGAAGAATGATAAATATTAGGGGCTAATATTGATGAATATTGCATGCTTTGTAGAGCGACAATGGAACTACAATCGAAAATTACGTGATATCTCATTCGTTCTATGTTCTTATTCACCCCGAAGCTCGGTAACAGTTTTGCATCACCCGTCATTGAAGATAGAATGGTGTATATCTAATCTCTCAGAGTGGATATTACTGAAATTATAAAATAACTATGCCATAAAGCATACCCATATTACTGCTCATTCACTGTGAAATATATCCTATTCACAAGAACGTAACAACATTTCAGGAATAAAGCTTTGCTGTTATGATAACTCTGCAAAATGAATGCGGAAGAAAATAACTCGGTAAGATGAAATCAACAAAGTTAACGCCTAATTAATCAAAATCATGTAGTAGCAGCAATGATATAGAAGAATAAACATTGAAAACGTAATTCGAAAAGATAAAGTGGGAATGTTTGTATGAATATATACTGGGCTTCAACATCTACAGCAAAATAAAAAGTACCTGCATCCGTCCCATTGTAGTCGATTCCAAATCATGCTACCCAGCCGACGATCTCAGTTATCATCTTGACACAAATTAGATAGTCTACCAACATGATTCACAGCTTCAGTCAGAGGTTAGTGATATTGTACCTGGCTACCAATCGTATGTAAATAAATATTTTGTTTTTCAACTGTAAATAAAACTGTCATTTATGGGTAAATACTAATGATATGATTTATGTAATTATCATTGTATTGTTTGTCTTCCTCTCCATGTCTTTACACTTTCAGATCAAGATTCAAAAAAACGATTGTCGAATTACTCATCGTCATCAACAGAAATATTATGTAATTATCAACATAATTTATGTAAATACCGATCGAATGATAACATTGTTATTGATGATGATCATGACAGTGATGATGATATGGATCGTGATAAGTCATCGATGATATGTTATCAATACTTAACAGATGATTCCGATTTGAATTATGATGCTACTCCTCCTCTGTCGGATCCTGAAACTGAACGTTATAGTTATAAATTAGATTTACTCAGTGAATTAAGTCTTTCTTCAGTCTCTGGCGCTGCTGGTGACCAAATATTAAATATGAATATTCAGAAAAATCCAATAACCAATAAATCCACTTTACATAAATGTTACTATACACATGGTAAATATTTAATTGATAAGAAATGTAAATATCGTGTTGTATATCGTCAACCGAGAATAGACTTTAGTCAAATGGTACTTGTACCATTTGATCCAGCCTCATGGAATGGTCCAGTGTTAAAACCGAGAACAGCGTTGAACTCAGAAGAACTACAACTTATTGTCGATATGCCGAATTCATTTTCTTCTTTACAAAATAATAATAATCATGTTGAACAACAACCTGATAAAAATATAGAAAGAAGAGGGCATGATTCCGTTGTTGATGTTGATAGTATGTGTAATAAACAAAATGGTGAGTGGGATAATTTTTTTGTTTTCCTAAATTACTGCTAAGGAGAGATCAGGTTATGTAGTTCTTTGCTAATAAATCATGGTTTCATCTGGTAAGAATACAACTGCTTTATATCTTTATGCTTCGCATTTCCTCAGTGACCTTTGCTGTTATATCCCCTTTAGTCTGGTAGTTTTGTTGTCTCAAAGTAATTGCATATTACTATAGATATACGCGGAGTTGTTCTTTTTAAATTTTGACCATCCTGACTTCGTTGAATATCAATCTTTTTTGCACTCCTATCTTCCTGGGTTTTATCGTTTGAGAGTAATTGATAAAGTGTTGTATATGACAATGGCCGTTCTACAGACTTCGCGTCAGTTCATGTTTGTATTAAAAGAATCTCAGTCGTGAACGTAACAATTAAGCAGACTGAAAAAAAGTAAAACCGTTGGTGTCTGTCTCTCTTTTTCAATCATTTTAATTAATGCTGCTTTGCATTTCGATTAATTAGACTTATTTAAATTCCATTATAAACTACACTTGCTTAGTAGAGATGATGGGAAATCGTCTACTTATCATTTTACTCGATCAAATAGCATTCATTTCCATTGCTCTCTTTCAACAGCTATGATTTCTACCATAGATTGATCAATGCCTATCAGGTTTATTCACACTATCAATTTTAGTTATCACAAACTGTCTTTTTCCAATAGTTTGATTCCTCTTCTGAAATTAGGGATAATGAGATGTGAAAAATAACTATCCCAGATGTTATTTATTTTCAGGTCACTGATTAATCGTGTTGTAGCTTTATACAGATGAGTTTTGTCGATCGAGTTATATTATTGTCATCATGGCATTCTGATATTAGGTGATTGTGTAGTGAACAAACACTCAGTCAGGGACAACCAATCTATTGTTTATGCAAAACATACAGTGGCTTAGTAAAATATGAAAATCATTCATTAAATACATTTGCATATCTTCTTTGCATTGTACTTTACCTACTCCATTATTTTCCTATGTTTTTATTTTGATTGCTCTCTGATTTCGTTTCTGTTTTCTTCAATTCAATTTTCTGCTGCTAGGCTTTCCACTTCCTATTTCCGCTATATACTACTTATAAGTGTCAGCATAAACCACAGTAGTCTCAATTTATGAAGTTTTGCTACTCATCAGTAACAAACATCAAAATATTTTAAATTTGCCATAGATAATATCTCCCACATTCAATTTCCAGTAGCAAATGGTGATAGATATGAATAGGTTGTCAAACAATCGTGATAAATCGAACCAAAGATTTGCTTCATGATGCTCTTATACAGCTCCATAAGATTTTTTTTGTATAGACCATTTTCTTAGTTCTATTATCATTCATAATCTCCTGAGTCCTAAAAAAACAGATTGCGTATCGCTCTGAAATATTGTATCGATCCATACTTTACTGACTGACTTTTCTTTCTGTAAACCAATCACCTGTATACAGTATGCTGATTGAATGCCTTTTTGACATCGAATGAAGAAAAACAATAAACAAACTTTATTTACAGCCAAACTTTTCTTACCTACTGGCAAGTTTCGTTTATAAATCTTGATGATTATTAATGAACTGTGGAAGATTTTGTCCTTCACCAGTCATCCTTACAGTAATAAACTTTATCAGTAAGTTGCTTTTTCATCCATACTTTTTTATTATCGAGTTTCAAGCTACATAATCAACGTATCAGCTAACAGAAAGATACACAGTTCCTTGTATTGACTTGAAATGAAATACGAGATAGATTCACCTTTCTTCTCTATCAACAGTTACAGTTATTATTTTGCTGAAGCCTTTCGGGACTGGATCTCATCAAATCTATTTGAGAATTTATTAGAATAAGTCTATCTACAAGCTGAGATGGATGGATAATGGCTAGCAGTAAAATCCAGGATGGGCGTTCCGTCCTAGTTTGGACTCGTCAGCTGCATGTACCTGCATCCCAGAGTTTATGTTCACCCTGGGACTCTAATCAATTACCATCCTCTTCAAACGCCATCGTGTTATCCACTTAGTTGCTTTGTCTAGATAACCACTGGCTTGTACAGTAGGGTAAAGTTTAATTAATTTGTATTAGTTACTTGAATCTTCCCATTGATGTTTAGGACTGCAGTTGATCATTTTCTTTTTGCATATGTATATTTTGTGCGAATTCAGTGGGAATATTGAGGTATTCCTCACATGATACACATATGCAATAAAGAGATTGACCAATTGCAATCCTAAGCGCCAATAGGAAAATTCAAACAATCAATACAAAATGAGTTTATCCATCAGCTTGTTTTTTTTCTTTTATAATTTCATTGAACTTCTTTCAACTTTACTCCGATTTTATCCATCGTTATAATTCTCTAATTTTTTTCGTCATTGTTAATTTAGTCATCAATCTATTATTTTCTGGTATAACAGAAGTCCCAGTACAAATATCAAACCAGTTAAATATTCCTCAGAAATAGCATTTTTATTTAGATATGATTACATAATTGTAACACAGAAACTCCCTCACTTGACTCTTCACATATTTTCTTTTCCAGCTGTGGAAATAAAATGCACTGCATTTAATTTCAGCGATATATGTTTTTTCATAAATCAATTCAATAGTACAATACATAAGTTCATCTGTATACTACAGAATTGTTTACAGAATATGTTCAGATGTGTTCACCTTGTATTCATCCTAAACATTTATGGGATTATTTTATTATAGATTGAGTTCATCACTAATATCGTTTTTTTTCCTGGAGAAAATATTGTGACAACCTAGTTTCATACTCTGTTGGTTTAGTGCATTCAGTTTCTTGTATAAATTTGAATCAAAATAACAACAAGAAAGTTCTAAAAAAAAATGTAATGAATGTGTGTTTTGCTTTCAACGCCTTCCCCTTAACCTGAAAATTTCAAACAGTTCATGTTTTATCTTATATATATACGAGTATGGAGTTATTTTGTGTAAAACATTTGAATCGGTACCAAACTACTCTCTGTTACCTCTCAATTTTCATTCTTTCTCTATATGATATTAATCCGTGATGAATACTGCCTTTAAATTACATAAAACGTCTAACAATCAGTCATAATCAATTTAGATTCACCCATTATGTACTTTCTTAGTCCTTGATTAACCCAACTGTTCAAAATGAAAATAGAAATTGTCTGTTAAGATATGTTTTTTTCAAGCCTGCTAAGATACCCACAATTTATGTATATTCGTAGGCGGCTAGACTGACTTAAATAAGAATGTATAAGCAGTGCCCGAGGCTAGTTAAATAAGATTGCCTAGATTAGTTGTTCCTCTGGTTGTTAGAAGGGGAATCGGCCCCCAAATCCCCTGGTACGACCGAGAGTGAGGACAGTCCGCTCTCCCTCTCGAAATGCTCTCATATGGCCACGCGTATATAGCCTCTACCAGGGAAGTCCTACTCACTGCCTTCTCGTGGCGAGGGTGTTGTTTACGAAAATGAGAGGACGAAAAGCGAATGTCCGGCGCTTTAACCGGATTCCAAACCAATGGTGCACATGGGCTCCATTATCCTGCGGGAGCAAATGGCGTATGAACCAGTCGTTGGTCACCGGCTTCCATGGGACTGCATATCCTCCCGATGCTCCACTGCATTGTGGATCAGACCTTCAGGTTGAGGCTCCGGGTGTGGCCCCCTAAGAAAACCATCTGCTTCGGTTTGGGCACCCGGGCAGTATCACAGCCATCACACATATCGAATGAGATTTGTGTGGCGCATATGTATTTGGTGCCTCCTTGTACCAATATCTATGTGTTAAAATAAATAAATAATAATCGGCCTCGTGTCTTCCGAAGGATCTTGGTTTTCACCATGAGGCGTCATAGTTCTCCCTTCAACTTCCAGGGCAGAGTTTGAGTGTTTTGATTTGCTTATTCTGCTCAGCGTCTTTTTGGCAAGATTGTTTTCTACGGGATGGGGATGCCGACCCCACGCCCAGCCCTCCTCTTTTACCTGGTCTTGGGACTGGCAGTAGCCCTAGAAAAGCTTATAGGCGGAGGCTAGTTGCTTGTCTTTATCCACATGATTAAACAGAATCTACTGTAAACAGGAATCGATTTCCTGTTAGTTAATTTACTAATGAATACACTCTTCATTTTGAATAGAATGTAAAGCATACACGAAATTTTGTTCAGTACAAACACTATCATTCTTGGTTTGTTGAGTTGCATTTTCTTTAAATTTTTTTCATCGCTTTACATTATAGCAAAATGTATCGATAATGAAACTGTTCGTGTGAGAAAAACACATCCAAAAACTGTAATCAGTAAATTATTCAGGTTAGTATTATTGTCTTGATTTAATAAAACTATTATCTACAATTTGATGTCCGCCTATAGTATATATATACGCTAAATAATGAAGTGATCTTTTACAATTGTTATTGAGTTTACTGTTCGGTTATATTTAGTCCATTGAAAACTTTGATTTGTTGTTTTCACCAAACTTTATGGTTATGAATAATGAATTTAATTCTCCTAAAGAAAATCACTTTAAAGTTTATTTACCTAACTCACTTATAAGTAGTATGTGAAACTGTATGGATCCGTATAAGTGGCCACAACACTCAACTTTTATTCATCATTTCGCATATCTGAACGCCACTACACTTATTTTGGTACTTTTAGCAATTTCCAGGCTTCCAAAGTCTTTTGAGGAATTATCAAGGGCTTTATATGACAGACTGACTTAGGCTAGATACCCACTAAAAATCTAAGTCAGTCCGTGATGGGAACCTTCAAGTTCAGTAATGTTCACAACACCCTATAATTGCGAATTATAACTTTTTTGGAGAGAGGTAGAAATTATTTTGAGTATTTCCATAGGTACTCAAGATTGTTTGTCACTGACTGAGGTATCAGCCAGAAACTTACTAGAATTCACTGGGTACTAATCATCTTTCTTGTTCTAATTTAGAACTTTCCATACCAATGCACTTTTACGGCTACGTACACAAACACGTCAACTCATCATAAGAATTCCCTTCCAAATCTTCAACAGAACTTAGAATTATCAACATAAATCTTTTGCGATGATGGATAATAGTTTTAGCTGAGGTATAGGACTTTAAAGGTGTTGTGATCTCTGAGATCAGAGAGATTTTTGTTTTCTGGTAAAATCATCTACTCGGCTGCATGCATTTTCGAAATTTAATTGATATGCTTTTTCAAAATGAAAGCCAAAAAATTGCTAACATTTAAAACAAAACAAACATTTCCTATCGTATAATTTTCAAGCTATGCATTGTGGAGACGCGCTGCAGTAATCTCGCTGCCCAAAAATTTAAAGGGACTCGTCAACTATCCATCTTGCTTAGAATGGGTGCCTCAACAACTTCACGAGAACATTTTTTACAAATAAACTCACTGTCAAAAACCAACTTCATAAGCCAAGAAGTAGATCATCCTACCATATGTGGGAAAATATCTCAAGAGTCATTACAATGATTCTGAAATACTTTTCGTTCAACGTCTCTCACAAATCAACACAATCATTTCTTTTCATTAGATACAGATCACGAAAAGGTAAATCTGATGTCATCTATCAAGTAAATTGCACCAATTGCCAGAAGTAATACATTGGACGAAGTGGAGGTTCCTTTGACCTATTCACACATGAACATAGATTAGCACTGAGGTTATATAATATGTTTCACTAATAACATTGCATTCTAGTAACCATGGGCATGAATTCGACTGGTTAAACGTCGCAATTTCGGGCCAAGGAAACTCCAAGAATGCCAAAACAGTTCCTAGAATTATGGTATCAAAATCGATTGGCAACCAACAAGTATATCAACGTAAACCTAATATATGAATCTATACAAAAGAGACCAATCAATCACAAGGTCAGAGGTCATCCGAGAAAGATAGTCAATGTCAGTCCAAGGAAGAATGAACGAAATCTACAAAGAGAGCCAATCACAAGCAACATCATTGAAGCAGATTGATATGGTACATATGAAATAACCGAAATCTAACTTCTATATAAAGTAAACCCTGAAAACCTCTAGAATGACAATCAATCTCTATAATTAAGCCACCTAACTTAGAGAACATAATATTAAAAGAGAGTGAAACTATCCCAACAGATACACCAGGCGAGAATTGCGTTACATCACTTACACTGAGATGAACCCACTCAATTTCAGTCTCCATGACTTCATATTATTTCTCTTACAGTGAATGTAACTTGAAAATGGTTAGTTTGATCTTACTGGATTCTGTAAATGAACATTATTTTAGGAGTGTTAAACTGTCAAAAATTAATTATGTTCATTGGCTTTTCAATTTTGAATAATTCTCCAACTTGATTTCAAGTCACAATGTCAATTACTGTCAACCTATACAAAATCTTTACAAAACTAATTTGAACAAGAAAACATTCTTTTATTGCTTTTTTTCTTTTCTTCTATTTTCTTATTTTAGTCTAGTTAAAACAACTACTCATCGACGTACTATTGGTGATCAGAATACAATATCAGATTTCGAAAATAATACAGAATCTCAATTACCTACAGATGATAACGTTCAAACAATCTTATCTAGTGAAAATGTTAATGATATTGAAAAAAGAAATAATTGTTTAATCAATTTGCCAAATAATACAAATACACTTTCAACCATGCAAAATAATTTATATGTAGAAAGTTCAGCAAAGAATTTGCTTAAACCTCAATCGGATCAGTCAATCGACTTACAACTATGTGCAAACAACAAAATTACTAATCCTATCGAAAGATCATCACGTTCATCTTGTTATGCAACACTTCATGAAAGGTAGTTGGTTTTCTTCTTTTTTTTTAACATCATATCTTAAATGATTATTATTATTTAAAACAATTAGTCCCTTTGATAAATTTCGATAATGCAATGAGAAGACGTAGTTTATCAGAATTATGTGATATACATTTTGAACAATCTGATCACACATATACTTGTTAAGAACATTTATATATGAAAACTAAAAGGTCAACTAGACAGGTTAAGGGTAAGTCATAACAAAGGAAAAATATTAAAGTACACAAAAAACAAATGTGATTACCACTCTGGATTATAAATAGTATTACCAGGGTTTGTTAAGTGTAAGGACAAATTATTTTTGAACACATAAAGGGGGTTTCAATTTCCGTATAGCCAAGGCTTCAATAAACCTTAGTACACGTCCTTGAAGACTTTTGTACAACACAACAAATACTGATTTGATATCAACCTTCTCACCCGTCTCAATCAAATGTTATTATTATATTTTAATTCTTTCATTTATAAGTGAATAAATAATAACAAGACGATTGACGGTTATAATTTATATCAAACTGCTAGATAATTTGAAATGAAATCCAAAACAGAATAAGGTGTTTAATTAATTTTTTTAAAAGTCATCCGAAACCCTCAATCAACATTGATCAACAATATAAGCAGAGATGGGTGGTAACTAATAGTGGAATCCAGGACGCGCTATTCATCCTGTTTGATACTCGTTATCTGAATCTAATTATATCTCAGAGTTAATGTTCACTCGATCAAAACGAACGGTACTGGGTTCGAGTCTCAGATGGGACGAAACGCCCCTCCTGGATTCCAATGCAAGACAACCTTTATTTTAGATTGTAATGATTTGTGTGATAATTGTAATGCTACCCATGTGTCGGTTTTCCTAAAACAATGATTATAAATTACATTCGATGTAGATTCATACTGTGGAATGCAGGATGCATATTTCGCTTCATTTGGAACTAATCTAGGCGTGCACCTATATTTCAGTGTTATTATTTTCATGTTGAAACTCGAAACCAATGTCCATCACTTCAAACCCTAAACATATTATCCACTAAGCTACAGAGTTAAGATAATGAGTAATTTGTCCAATGGATCTGAAGTTATTAGTAATAGTTTGTAATTTCCCGTTATCTGTGTATCCTTAGCAAAATACACTGATATAGCTTTTCAGTTACAAGGTATATATATAAATATATTTAAAATATTCACTTTTAGACTTGAACCTCCAATCCATATCTATGATACTGCACATAATATTCAAATAAATAACACTAATGATCACAAATCTGATCTATCGAATCCAAGTAATGAACAGGTAACATTACTAGATGCGAAATATCCCTCTTCTTTTGCACCTCAGTCTAATATCATTCAAACAACTACAGAAAATGTGGTTGTAAATCAACCTGAAGATACCAGTTTAACACAATTACAAACAACAAAGTATGCTGATTTATCGTTTTTACCAAATTCATCTTTAAATAGTCCGTTATCATGTATGCCATTATTATTGACAGATACCACAAGTCAGTCACTCCACAAACCCCTTCTGATAATTAAAGAGTTAACAAGTCAACAACAACAGCAGTCACAACATCGTTCCATCTCTTCTTCTAACCAACATCATCTCACTAGTTTATCTAAAAGTGCTGTGAATCGTCTGTATGATATTGAAATCAGCTCATGTTCAACTGCTTATGAATCAGTTATGGAGGTAAAATTGATTTATCTCTAATTTAATATCCATAAAGTATATTCAGTATTCCGTCACAACATTTTATTCATTGTATGGATATGTTATTTTCGTAGATGTTTACGATGGAATTCAAGATGCGCTGAAATTTATTCCATTTGGAACTTTTTCAGCTGATATTTAGATCGAAACTTGAACCTGATACCCAATGCTTTAAAGATTGTGGCTTATCGTACTACAATTTTTAATTTAACTGTTGCAACTCACTTTATAGGTTTGTGTACTCAATGTTAAATCATTCCTTTTATTTGTAGAATAATGATACTATCCGGCCAACCGAGATAGAAATGGGTAATGTGTCTGGAATTTACACGGTGCTGACCAAATCTTAAATCATTTAACCACCAACTTGTCTATTTTGTTTTATCTGAAACTTTTTTAAACTGTTTACTTGAATAACAAAAGTGGAAGTTGGTTTGAATTTGAATAGTAATTCCTGTTTTTACTCAATAGTTGAGAATATCTGGTTTAAAACAAGTAATATGTTGATAAAAATAAAGTGTTGAATATCTGTTTATTTGTCATTGTTGGGGAGATCCAGTAATGTACTAGTCTAATTTCAATCAATTCATATTATTGCGCGACCAACTTCCAGTGTCTTTAAAGGATACCTTCTTTACACCCGACACAGTTTAGCTCTACTGGTTACATTTAATCTGTTCAAATCTCACATCCTTAACATAAAATTTAACTCGAATCCTAGACATTATAAATATCACATTTTTGACAGCCACCCAGATGTACACAAATACACATATATTATTTCACCTTTGACCTGATTGGTATGACAACACAATCAGATTTATACCAGAAGAGTTTTTTTGTGTGGATATTATAGCAATTTCAGTGGTTGAGACCATGAGTCAATTGAACCTAGACCACCATGGAAAACCTGGAAGCACTGGACGGCTGTTTCGTCCTATTGTGACCAGTGAAGTTCAACCGGGTCTGTTGTGAGATAGTAACTCACTGAAGACAATGGTGGATGTGTCGCTCAATTTCGTGGATTAGTTGAAGTTGGACATTAACACCGTTGGATGCCGACCAGCTCAGTGGTCTAGTGGTTAAGCGTTCGCGCGCAAGACCGATATGTCCTGTGTTCGAATTTCGCGAGGCGGACTCGTGGATGTGCACTGCTGAAGAGTCCAACAATAGGACGAAACGGCCGTTCAGTACTCCCACGTTTTCCATGGTGGTCTAGCTTCAATTGACTCATGATCTCAACAATCAGATTTGTTTTGATTGTACTAAATATTTTTCAATGTTTCTCTGTACTAATTTTATTTGGTTATTTATTTAAAGAAGCAATTTATACAAAACGTCAAAAATTCAATTTTCTACTAATTGAGATGTTAAAACAACTCATTATTTTATTAGTGCAAACACCCAATGCTCCATGTATTTGACATTATTTATTCAAAGACTCTAACTATGAGTTTCTGTGGACTGTCTATAAACACGGCACTCTAGAAATATTTACACTTCACTCTTGGTCTAGTAATAAATAATCATATTGGCTCCTTGGTTCAGTAGAATTTTAATCAGGACGTACAACATAAACTATTTTGCTCATCGATTTGTGTCAAGTGATCATATCAAAAAGTTGAACTCAGTGTTGTTTATTTTCAAATATTTTCATTTTAGTATACACCAACTTGTGATGAAGTTACTTCCAAACAGAAAACAACCAGGTCAGTAGTTATATATATATATACTTCCTGTTTTTGTTATGTGTAGCCATTTTTATACATTTGTCATTCATAATCTTAGATTATAATATAGATTGACAAAAAAGATGAAAGTCATGAGTGGTGTTCGTGAATTAGTTTCTATTAAATCATGAGATTCAAGTTGTTAAACTAAGACAAAGTTTTGAAGTCCTGCAATTGCAACTCTTGTACTAGTTGTCATCTGTCAGTATGGCTTATATTTTATCGTAAGGGGAGATTGATGCTGCACATGAAATTCAAACTGCCTATCATCCAATCACTTAAGTTGCCAGTGAGTGATGTAAACAGTGACTGATATACTTACAGTGGTTGATCACTGGGTTTTAACCTATGCGGCATATGTCTAATTCTTAAAGCTGATTAAATTCCATTTATCAAGTGTCAATATGATCAGTAGTCTAAATAACTGGACTTGCTTAAATACTAGGTTTTTGGAAGCAATTTGAAGGAAGCTCTCGCCTTCATATTAGTTGATATTCGTCATCAAAACACATATCTGAAACCTCGATGGTGACTGATGCAGGTTTATCGGAAAGATAACAGTTCATTAAAAAAATCACAGTATGATGCATTCATTAAAACTAAAATTAATTGTGTTATGTTGTTTGCTAGAAAATATAACTAAATTTGAAGCGCAAACTTTGATTTGTCATCCGAACATTAGTTATTTGTGTAAGCATTGCGTAAGAACACTAATTGCAGACTATCCTATAGTCAGAATGTAGAAATGGGTTTAATAGTTCCACTTTCATACTTAACCTTGATTTAAATTTATATGGTAATCTATGAAATAATTCAATAGGTGATATTTAATGTCGAATACAAGACACCTAATTTTATAATTATTCCTAGTTAAATTACGCTAAGAATTTCTGTGAAATATGGTGAAAAATGTTTCACAAAGAATGTTGAGATGACTTAGGAAAAGCGAGACGAAGCCTCCGGAGGCTCTAAGGGAACCAAAGCGATCCCATCCAACCAGAACTCGATGGAATTTTCTATAGTATAAATGTGGGATACGGTGTTTGAACAATTGTATAATTTTCTACTTGAGGATTGGCTGGATTATAGTAATCCTATAACCTATACTAAAAACTATAATCCTATTTTTCTGTACATTATTCACACTTACTCAACCGCTTTTCCTGTTTTTTTCTGTCTTTTGAGTTTCTATGCGTCCGAGTGCTGATAGCCATCTACTATAATAACCGTAGTCAAGTAGAAGACATAATAAAGAAAAATTTACACACTCGTTACAAATGAACTCACATATACTTGCTAACTTACCCGCTATGTATTTCACAACTATTAAATAACAGATCATTTAGAATACTTTTGAAATAATTGATTTTTCTGGTGTCTTCAAAATATAGACAATAATATTTCTACATTCTAAACTCATGAATAAAATTTTTTGGAACCATATCTATGGTCCGTACACTGAGAATTTTCCACTACTGGTGTGTTTAATCAGTAGGGATATGAAATGAACAAAGATTTGTTTAAAATACGATCAATTATCACTTCGTAAAAAAAAATAAAACAAATTCACATGGAGTAACTTCATGATCAAGTAAATTTCGACTATTTGATCTAATTACAATGAAATATGTTTTCATTTTTCATTTCTAGAGAATTGGTAAATATCAAAGATTTTTAATCGTTATAGTTAAAATGACTTCGACAGACAAGAAACTTTATTCTACTAAGCATGAATAAATATTTGAGTTTTTTTTCTCAATTCCACTATCCACCAGAAGAGATAGTACACAAATATATACATTCCATTTGCAAATTTGTGAATCTTTTAAATTATCTTCAACCCAAGGAAAACCGTGTTTACTCTTTGCGTAACCAGAATGCATATATCTAAATAGTTTATATCAGTTCAACCTTACGTATTAAGTTAATTAAGTTGAAGGAGTTTTATGGAAATTGGTTTAGCTTGTAAGTTTTATTCGTCACATTGACTGGAGTTGAAATCGTAACACTGAATGCCGTCACAGTAACTCTAATGTTTAGGTCTTTGCTACAAGACCTGAACACCCTAAGTTCGACTCCCGGAGGCCTAACCCCAGAGATATTTAAGGATGTTGGTCCAGTCTTAACGGTTAAGTTGACCGAGATATTAGCTTACGTCTGGAAACCGAACGTAATTTCATCTGACTGGTATTGATCGCTGATCGTCCAAGTCTATAAGAGGGGAGGAAATCCCTCCTGTGATAGCCACAGAGAATATTCAATCTTCACCAAGTTTTAGAACATGGGCTCCAATATCCTGAAGGAGCAAATGGCGTATGGACCAATTATTGGTCACTGGCTACTATTGGGTTGCATCTCCTTACAATGCTCCACTGCCTTGTGGATCATACCTTCAGGTCGAAGGCTCCGGGTTTTGTCCTCTAAGACAACCATCTGCTTCGGTCTGGGCACCCGGGTAGTACCAGGCCCACACACAAAACAAGTGACTTGTGTGGCGCATATGTATTCGGTGCCCCTTTGTACCAATATTTACGTGTTCATATGAATAAATAATAAAAATACATATGGAGGTTCTCTTGTGATGTTTACCATTAAAAAGTGTGCTTGGTGGTTACCAGCCTATCGTGTAGTTGAAATATACATTTATCAAACAAATGGCCTGTGTATTGTACAATAGGCCACCTTGTATTACTTTATGGCCACGAAGGGAAGCGAAAAAAAGGAAGTCCTAAGAACACACTACGTCAGGAAATGGAAGCAGATATGAAAAGGATGAATAGCAACTGGAAAGGATTGCCCAGGACAAAGTTGGATGAAGAGTGCTGGTGGGCGGCCTATGCTCCACAGCGAGCGGTAAGTTTGAAAATAGAAGACATGTGTAGGCTGAAGGCTTTTGACCACAAATATAAAACAACTGTTCAGTGCTCCTCGGTTTTCAATAGTACCCTATTTGAGAACAATTCGTAACAAATGCAGTCTATTATTTTCAACTATTTAATTTAACCTCTATTATTGAATTTCTATTTTTATTCATTTTAGAGAAGTTTACGAAGATGCTGAAGTATTATATCGACACTTATCTGATTTGAAACAATCAAACAATTCTGATATACAAACAACAGTAATAGATTCATCTCATTATCATTAATAAATTTTTTTTTACAATCTTCATATACATACAGTTTGTACACAAGTTATTAGTTCTCTGAATCAAAAATATTATGTGTATGTGTATTGTCACAAAAACAATATACCTTATAAAATTCTATATTCAAACATCACTTCCTAATTCTTTCTACACTCAACTATCTATATATTTATTGACATTACTCTCGTTAGTACTGCGATTACTGTTTATTATTATTATTATCGTGATAATTAACACATATTGTTAATCATTATTCAAGAGACAAAAATATAAGATTCTGTGATGATGGCGAATACTTAATAAGCATAACGCAATTCAACTTAATGCTTATATGTTAAATGTGATGATAATCGTTTTTATGCATTTGTTTTGTGAAACATAATGGGATTTATACAGAAATAATAATGCTACAAAAGAAGATTAAGGTAGGCAGGGTTCTGTAATCAATGTGGATTCCTCTTAAGATATTCATGTGTTATATGCATTTCATACATTTTTGTCCCGTTATCCTATTATCATTATTTTTCTTTTATTATTACTAACTTCATCACTAAAAATATTTTAGCATTTATTATGTTAATTATAATGATAATGACGATCACTATCATTATTAAGAAAGAATATTCTTTCAACTGTTTTCGTTTCTATGCACACCTCCTACAAACGAACCAACCACCAAGACACGTGACTGTCTACAATGGTCGGGTAGATTTGTTTTCCTTTTTCTCTTTTGATAGTTGTATTTTCACGGCTAAAAGTGCAACTTTGATGATAGTAATAATAATAATAATAATAATAAAGATAATAATAATAATAATAATAATAAAGATTAGAACAATGAATAACCTTGTCTCGTAAAAAGAAATTGACGTATTATTTGTGAAAAATTCTCTAAAACATTTTTTTCCAATGTGAATAAGAGGATGATTGATGATAGCGATATGTTATGTTGTATCAGAAAGTGCTGTGATTCTTTTAACTTAAAATTACATTTAACATTCTTATCATTTTTCGTATCTTCCGTTGACGTGATCAGAATTACACAAAAGCCAACTGTAAACTATTGATATACCATTATAACTCGCATTTCACTCTCCATTATACTTCATGAAATGTTTGTAATTCTATATCTCTTCGTTTTTTGTTTTGTTTTCAATAAGGTAACCTTGCATTTATTTCACAACTGTGTTCTTTTATAATCAGCATTTACTCTGACATATATTTAACAATGATCTTATTCATACATGACTTCGTTTACAGTTTTTTTTGTGTTACTTTACAATTTACAAACCCAAAAACTACTTGAAACTCATAGATTAAAAATAAAGCATTTGATAATTTTTTTATTTGTCTACTTACATTTTACTGGTAATATAGTATCTAAATCAATGTGAAATTTGGATACTGTGTATTTTTGACCTGTATTTCCAAAAGAATTCTTCGACTTACATTCCAATGGTAACTTAATTGTCAAGGATTTTTATACTGTACTTCCAATTACGCTTGTGATTACGAACGGTCACATTGTTCAAGTGCTTAGATCTGGTTGACTGTGTTAATCTTTATTTCCTTATATCCACCAAGGTAAGTTTCTTAAAATGTTCTCAATTGGAATGGAATATCGGCTTCTTAAACATAAAAGGGATGTCGCGAAACTAAATTAACTACATGCACAACAAAACAATTTAGCATAATTGTTGCCTCAGTTGTTTGAAATGAAATGTACTCATTATCAATGAAACACCATACCTCTCAGCACACTTCGACAATTTCTAGCTTCATTGATGCCAATTTTCATAAAATATTCTTTCTCTAAACACGGCAGCTTTTCTGAAACGCACTTTAACGAAAAAAGTCAAGTAGAGAGTAGACTGCAGTTTCACATGCGCAGTCCTGAGCCATACATATGTGGACTAGTGTTACTACCTATGAAAGCCAACTAACCATGGCAATTCATTTTGTGGAACAAAGGGAAGCTTATGGAATAAGTGATTAAGATTTTATAGGTTCATTCACAGGCCGACAGTTGTAAACCACGAAGAACTAGTAACAACTCATACAGCTAAATATCGATAAAAAAACAATAAGGTTTGTCCAGTTAAGGTAAAATGAGAGGTAAACGTATCACAATCGATATGGTTATGGGGAACAAACTGTTGATCCTGAGCAACTGAAACCATTAGGTAAGCCAATTTCAGTTTTTGTCATCAGTGAAAAGCGAGTTCGTAGTGCCCAAGATTCTTATTAAAATGGATACTCCGGCAGAGAATTCACTTCTGACCATCTAAAAGATGTCAGCTGAAATAATGAATTGAGGGAAATGAGTATTCCATAATGAAACTACAGGTACACTTGTGTTTACACTCTAAATTGCTTTAAGTTACATTCATGACCCGTTATTAGGAAGAGTAGAAAATTTTTTAAATGGCTTCAACTAAAATTCAGAAACGTCTAGTTAATACACCAGTCATTATTGCTTCGTTTTAATAAGATGATGTTTCGCTACACAAACAAGTGTGGATTCATTTGACAAAATCAATCATTTGAAAATATCTATTTTCATTCGATGAATATAATTGTACTCAAGTAATCAACATTTAACCTTGAACTAAACAACTTACAAAAACAAAGCTGCAAACTATCATATACACTAAATTATGAATTCTTTCAAAATAGGATTCTACTTTTACCTATGATAAGGGAAAAAAAGTCCGACCTACTTATTTCATTCATTTATAAATATCATAATGCACAGTAGAAAATAGTAATCGAATAGTGAATAACAAGGTCCCCAACCCATCTATTCCTACTCGAACTATTGTCAAACAAACAAAAAATTTCTTTTTTTCCGTTTTTAAATACTCTTTAAAAGAAAGAATTTCAACATAATTATAAGTAATATGATCGACGATGACAGTAAAGCTTTGAATGACAAAAAAGAAGTTCGCGTATATATATATATATATATATATATATAAAGAAAAGGGGAAGAACATACGTTAGTTTAGAAAAATAATATCCACAACAGGGTGTTTTTACTTAGATAAGCAAAATAAACAAAGAATCGATCGTGCAGAACAAAAAGAAAAGTGCACCAATTTAAAGTTGGGTGGATAGATAGAACAGTCTCTAGTTTACTTAAATGTGCTTCGTTTGTCTGTCTATGGGTAAGCAATACTTAGTATTCGAAAGGAAAAAAATAAGAGAATATTACACTTTTGTACAAACCAACGAATAATCAACTTGGAGAACGAACAAAATGAATAAATAAATGTGTATACATAGACAGAAATAATACATTCACATTACTACTGTTTAACATACGCTGTCTAACACATCATCATTCAGAGTTTGTATTATTAGTATTACAAACATTAATGGTAATAGTATTAGTACACATACACAGAATATCGACTCAACTGAAATACAAAAAAACAAAAGAAATAGAATACTAACTAAGAAGCCAGAGAAACGGATAACCAAAAGAGGGAAGGGCAAATCAATAAAAAAATCTATGGGAAACAAAAAAGATTCAATAAAATTATCTTTGCTGCTAATTCAGTAGAAATATATCTAATTCATTCATTCATTATTCCTAGATCAAGTGTACATATATATGTATACGTATATATATTACACCGTTCTTTAAGTGTTCGCCATAATCTTCAATCATATCGTTATTTCTAAGTATAGCGTAAACGCTAGCTAAAATGACAATTAACTTCAATATACTGACGAAGAATCATCTAAAAACTTATATACTAAACATTAAAACAAGAGATACGAATAGTAATATATATACTACTGCTATTGTTTATTACATTTTTTTTCATCAGTAGTGAATCTTTCTCGTTTACATCTATTCCGTCGGAGAAACCAAAGTAGAACACAGACATTTTAAAAACAAAACATATGTAATGAACAGATAAGGATGGGGTCGATGGTGGTTGTGTGCGTGTGCATGTATGTGTGTTTAGTTACCAGCCGTGAAGATTATTAATTAATAGTAATAATATAATACAATAAAACAGGTGAATGAGATCGATTAGGTGTGTTCTGATTTAGTTGTTTTCTTTCAAAAAAATTTTTCTCAGCTCACTGATGTACATGGAAGTGTAGGTGAACCCATTTGTCGAAGTACACGATCAAGCCATTTTAATGGTCCATTTAAATGTACTTCTATCCAACATGGTGTGCTGGTTATTGTTTGTCTTCTAAATTAAATAAAAATGTTTTTTTGTTAACGTAAAAAAATATTAATCATTGATAAGAAAAAGGTGGGAACCTGATGAGAAATTATTGAAAAGAATATTTTTCGTTCATATATTTGTGTTTTAATATAATGGGAATTTTTCAGCGATTAAAAGGTGGGGATATAATTTTTGGATAAACCAATCAGAATTAAAGCATCAACTATTCTATTTTAGACGGGTTTTGTGGATATTATAGTAATTTCAATGGTTAAGATCATGAGGCAGTTGAAGCTAGACCGCCGTGGAATTCATTTATCCATATGATTAACTGGCATTATAGCTTATGTCAATATTCATGATGAAAAGTTTAACTTTCATTCTTAACCTTAACTTCTAATTCCTAGTACTAATTCATAATCCTAATTCAACCTTTGCAATTGGTTGAAGTTTTCTCATGGTTACTTTAGTATAACTGAAAGTTTGTTCATAAATTATAGTTTAGTTGAAAAGGATTCACAATATAAACATGCTGAATGTATATTATTCTACCAAAAAGAAAAAAACTACAAAGTATTTAGAAATGTCCTTTTAAAAAATATGACAATATTATATTTATTTATTGGTTTTTTTCAGATTGTTATATCCCGACGAAAATAATGAATGGCAACTGTTGGGATCTATTTATGGACTAATATTATACATATATTCTTATTGTATAATTATTAAGTGACTAGATTATGTATATTTATATTCCACTTATTAATAAGCTTTATTTTGACCTATACACTATTATGATACGATTTACTATTCATGAGTTATACCCAATTTATTCATTACAGTTTCCCACAATCATAGCCACTTTTCGGCTTGATCTTGTACAAATCTTATTTTCTACTTTATGATGTGATGTGATCTGCTTGGCTTGTGTATAAACCAGGTATGTTTGAAATAAATGATTCATATAGTGGAAGCTGATATCGGTGTTCTGGACTAAACAGGAAGGTCAAGGCAGGAAAAAGGACCATTAAGGACGCTGGGTTACTTATACCGATCGATATTTCATTGGTTTGGTACAGTGCTAAGATTGTATAAGTCGTATTCCGATTGGTGAATAAGTCACGTGATAATTAACCAGGCTAAAAGTTAAAACACAGATCACAATTCATCCCAACAGTGATTGGCCAATAAAAATTCTAAATATTGATAAAAAAAAACAAAAGACAAAGTAGGAACCTTATGAGCGCATCGTTGTTTGAAGAAATAGGGCGTTTTTGGTTTGAGTAACAGTGTAAGTGTCAACACTCAAATGCTGGTATATCTGACTGATGAATCTTGAATAGGAAACAAGGACGCGCGTTACCTCCTACATTTGAGACTCTTCAGCTAGATGGATATTCGTAGGTTACTGGTATTCGATCACAGGTGCCTTCGAAACATTGCTCGTATATCATGGCACAAATCCATGAAGTCACTGACAAGTGGACTGATCCATGTTGGTAGGTGTAGATTACCTGGTTGGAGACCGCGAGATGATAACAACCGATGGTTAGAGACCTTGAATGGCATGGCTCAAAATCGTTTGCAATGGTGCAGGTGCATCCACTCTTTGTATTCTCCTAAATTCTAATCTTCTGAATTATTCATGTCCCTTTTTTCTCCTTCCAAATCTATTTCACTGGATTATACGCTTTGAATAATATCTTCAAACCCTAATCTTTCCGATTACTGCTTATGCTTTTGCTACCTCTAACACCATGAGATTTGAATCGAGAATTATATCTCTGTGCTAATGTGGTATGGCAACTTGAACTGACGTACGTACGTACGAAGTCCTACGTTGCTGCTGACTGACCCCACTTACATGTATACCTGTACCAAAGTGTAGATAGATTCACCTATATCTTGGCCCAGTAACTTTTACTTGGAGTCATCATTACACTAGCTCGATTGAGTAGTCCACAATAAAACCATTTATTCATACATAGTAATAATAAATTATAAATGTAGCCAAACACCAGATATTAGTTCAAACTAAATTAGCTCACCTATATTCTGCTCCCCAACCTTTTACAAAACTAACACGTATTGAACACATATGAGTTAGTGAAAAGACAGATTCATAACTACGTGACATATTATCAGCTAATTGACTAGCAAATGCTGCACTATCAAAAAGTTTTAAATTACACTCTGAAAAGAAAAAGAAATAACGTATATCGTTATAATGGGACGAGTATTTTAGAAGTTCGAAGTGGTTTTTTCGAATAATTATAATTTTGTTATATAGTTACTGAATATCTAGATTATCATGTATATGTATTACCTTTATGTTAAGCTTTCGGCTAACCCATCAACTACTGTTATACGACTTACCATTCCAAATATATTGCCAGTCCATTACTTACAACCCCCCTATTCACAGCCACTTATAACTTGTTTTCCACTTTATGGTATGATATAGTCCGGTATGTCCGTATATAAACGACGTCTGTTTGAAATATGAATACGAAATTTATATATTAGCTTATGACTTACACTTATGATAATAAAGAAACATAACGCTTTATAACTAGGCTAGCGCGAATCAAAATCAAAAGAAAAAACTGAATTGTGTTTAATGTGAAATGTCTAATTATTCTTCATGTTTCCAGAATTACTCTGAAGTCAAGCTGTGGTTCAGTGGTTGGGGTGTTCAACTTTCAACAACTAAGTTGTAAGTTTAAACCCCACTCGAGCTACCTCAGTTTAAGCATCCGAGTAGTATCGCTACCTCTAGAACTTGGAATGTGACTCCGAGCTAAGTACAAAAATCTGTATCCGATAAACGACTAATGAAAATAATTATCAATATATACTCCACTGGGAGTAACAGGTGTAAGCAATATATATATGGAGAGAGAGCTATGATGAAAACACGACATAGCAAACACTGACGTGGTGATTGAACATGTATTTTGTAATGATGAAAACGATTGTTCCTATCAAGCTAGGCAGGTAGGTTGGAGAGTGTTACGACTAAAACCAACATCTCAAGGTCCGGAGGCTGTCATGCTACCTCCGGAATTTCCCACAAAAAGGCCGTGTATGACCGGCTTTAAATAATTGTCTTTCGGGATTTGCGGTCACGCTTCCAAGTCACTCAGATCATTACTTAATTTAGTTTCTTCTCAGAGGTCTGAGCGACCAGGAAGTGACAACTGTCCTCATACATCTAACATTACTAAGGACTATCTTGTTCGCGATTGGATCCCTTCATCACTTCTCGATATTCTTTCTATCCCCACCATTAACACCTCTCCCTTGACTTTATCTCCCCACCACTAATGTTAACGAACCAAGTATACATGATGTTATTCCTTATCTTGATTAGTGATGCAGCAAAATTTCACTAGTTGATGTTGTTAGGACGTATATTACGTATGTTTATCCACCACCTACTTTGATAGGTGATAATGAATGGTGTAGAAGTTGGCTGAAAGAAACGAAACGCGAAATCCGTCCATCGAATCCACTGGCTGTTGGTCTGAGCCGTATAGTTAGGTGCAAACTACCTACCTAGTTGGAGTCTGTACGGTTATTGTAGTCAATAGTTAAAGACTGGGTAACATGGTTCAAAATCGTTCACAATGGAGCAGGTGCATATGCTCTTTATCTTACCTTAGATCTTAAGTTTTTAAATCAATTTAT
This sequence comes from Schistosoma haematobium, assembly GCF_000699445.3. Classification (NCBI taxonomy): domain Eukaryota; kingdom Metazoa; phylum Platyhelminthes; class Trematoda; order Strigeidida; family Schistosomatidae; genus Schistosoma; species Schistosoma haematobium. Next base: position 76,371,757 of record NC_067196.1, on the reverse strand, counting down.
AAAACATTTGCTTTAATTTCACTAATCTTCTGTGTCTGATTCTTTTCTACAAACACTAATACTGTCAATACTTCTACTACTCTGGGATTTTCCTAAACAATTTCATTGTTTTATTTTAACGCACTATGGCAACTTGAAATGATCTAAACAAACACCAAATTTTCTGTTGTGTATGACTAACTGATACACTATGATAAAAAAACTAATTTAAGAGAAATTTTTTTCCACCTTCCATCATTTTTCTTGAAATACCACTCATACTGTTTTCATGGCCTTGTAATATAAACAAAAAAAATAGTTCATTCAAAAAGATAACCAACCTTAAGCAATCAATATCAAGAAAAGTGAAAAAAGATGAGTTGGGTTTCAGTCACGATGCAATTTGGTTTGAAAGTGTATGAAATTGGATGGTTAAATTACACCGTACCGCTAGACTCAAAACAAAATACCAACTATCATTCATCTGATAGACAACTTTATAACGTGTCTGAAATGCTTAGAATCGATGAGCAAAACTATCGCGTACAATACTGGTACTGTTGTTAGTTGTATTCAAAATGTAGATCAATGAGGATTGATTCCTTTTTAGCTTCTTCAAAGTGAACTCCTTAAGTAAACTATATAATTTTTTATCTATACCCTCGTAAAACATGCATAATATTTAAAAGTACGATATCCAGATCACCGTATTATCACACAAATTCCTTTGAACATTAACGAATGTTCATAAAGAGAATTTAAAGTTGTTTATGACCGAATCCAGGAAAAAACTGACCCGTACACCGTACAACAAAATTTCTTGATTTCAAAAAAAGCCAATCGTGAACAAAGAAATATTTCTAAACCATGTAGAAAGATAAATACTTTGCATATATCCAGGTTTCATATTTTTAGCGGAGAAAATTTGCATTTAATCTATCTTCGTGTTGATTGGTAAAAAACACGAAATGTCAAGGTCGTTTGTGATTTCGCTCATGATCAACAGCAAACTGTGTTGGTTTACCGTTCGAACAATAATAATGATACTACTACTACTACTACTACTACTACTACTACTACTACTACTACTACTACTACTACTACTACTACTAATAATAATAATAATAATAATAATAATAATAATAATAATAATAATAATACAATGTTTGGAAGTTAAAGCATATAAGACCGTATTTATGGTGAACACTAATTTTGATGAAATCAGGTGCTCTGAAAACACAAGAAATAGAACATTTCAAACAAAAGATCCAATGATAATGAGGTTTAATAAAATTAAAATATTTATGATCACGAACTTGGTGGGACTTTGACAACAGTTGCTGGATGCCAACTGTAGAAACGATTACAACTGGGTGATTGAACAAAAACCGCAGCATCACTTAGACATTCAAGGTAAACTTCACTACCGATATGATGTAGTCGTATCCCACGACCTAAAAACAAAAATACCCAATGAATTAAGTTACAGTCAAAATAATTTATTCATAAATTAAACAAGACACAGAAATTAGAAAATACAATTATCAAGGTTACACACGATTTTTGTTCTGAATTATTCATACAAATATGAGCACTCTGTTCGCAGGACTATTCAACTAATGAACTATAAAACAATATTAGTTTTATTTTAATACGTCTAACCTCCTTCTCCCCCACAAACATACACCCAAATTGATTGACAGATGAATACCTACAGTAATCGATTGTTGCTTGAAGCAAAACAATGAATTCAGATAAATAGATAAAAAGCAACAATGTAGAACAACTACGTGAACACTTCAATCTAATACACTGGCATCAAACAAAAGGGAAAACCAAAATAGCGATAAAGAACAATAATGAAACTCATATTAAAGAACTGAAAAAACAATAGAATAAGAAGATAAACAAAATCAAAGAAGGATCTCAACAAATCAATGGAAAACTAAAGAGTTCATGGAATGTATGCTGATTTTCCTTTATAGCGATGATCAATTATTAAAGAGTTCATTGAATGAATATCTTTTGTGACTTGATCAATTCAAAGGTTGACTACCTAACTAAGGATACCACTGTGAGGTAAATGATTGTAAATTATATACAACGTAATAATATATTGGTAAAATCTGCTATATTATTGAATTGATTCATAAAGCTATTTAGTGACTCATTAATTTAACCCAACACTAGAGTCTAACACTATTATTACTACCACCATTACCATATATAAGAATACATTTTGATGACCCTAAAATACCAAGAAATTTATTACAAGGAGAGTAAGTCAACTCAAAATCGTCCAGGTAAGTCTTGCTAACAACTGATTATATGCACAAAACCTGAGTCAACAGTTTTCTGACGACCACCTCTAATCACCTAACATTATTAGATTATTTGTAATATATGACATTTGATAAATGTAACCTTTGTTAATGTTTCATTATCTATTGGATTAGGTAACAAAGTTGATGAGATCAAAGTATATGATTTGGAAACATAATTCGGAAAGGGATAGATGAGATTCGAACGCTTTATAAATCAATGTACCACATAATCTTAGAATACATATGAATTTATTTATCTCTAATATATAATAAAATTTTTTTTGAGATAACACTTACCAATATGTCTTCTAGTCATCTCAACTTGCAAAGGTCGATTAACATGACTTAAGCTGCCTAAACTGAATCGATCAGAACGATAACACGGTTCAGTAAAACCATCAATTGTTAACGTTGGCCGACCAGCGTGAAATGCATCACCAACACGAGTATTTAATTCATAATAAAAGACACTACACCAATACTGTACATCGGAGAAAGTAAAATCTAATATAGGCGTATTTGAATCCAATAGATTATCAAATTCTTCTGAAGAATGAAAACGATTAGGACTTTGTTCATTATTTGAACTAACTTGTTCAATGAAGTGCTTTTCTATTTAAACAAATTATGAATACATAGATAAATATGTTTGAATTACAAATAAGATAACACTCAAGAAAGAAGAAAAATAGGTATTTTCAAAATGTATTCGTAAATAATTAGTCGACTTTGAAATGTCCCAATCAAATGAAATTATAATTTCATCAAATATTGCTATATGGTAGATACGTAGGTAGGTGGGTAATCTAGTGTTTATCTCACTTGTGGCGCTTATGACAACCAGGTTTTACAGTATTCGGATTTATTTCGTTGAACAATTTTTGATTTATGAGACAGATACTTAAATTGTACCTTTATTCTACATAATTATAAGGTTTAGTAAGTATATCCAACTGTTCCCAACAACGACAAAAAACGATTATATGTATGAAGTATACACTAGAGTGCAGCTACAATTCAGACAGACGCTGATGTTGGTGAACCAAACCTATGCGTATATAGATCATTAAAAGTGAATAGCAGCTTAACTGACCTAAAAAACAGAATGTTAAGTAAAATATTGATAAGACAGCTGTTTAATAGAATAAGCCAAAAGTAGATTATGATCGATACATCACTATCTTGACACAATCTCCTGTTGTCAATTGTAAAGCACTGATTGTAATTTATTTACCAAACGAAAGTCCATCTACTCGACTTTGAGTTATATTCTGTTTAAACCTGCTTCCTATTATTACTACTACTACTACTACCACTGAAGAGAACAGAAAGGGATCGGAATAAAAACAGAATTGAAAGAATCATAAAGGATGTAAAGGACAACTGATGGAAGATATGCAAATGAAGTATTTAATGTATGGTTTTCGTATTTTTCGTATTTTATATTAAACAACAAATTGGTTTTCACTCTACTACTACTACCACTACTTGGAAACTTTTAGCACAACAAATATCACAAAGTAAAAGCCATAATTTCTGTTAATATTAGAATTTATCTAAGATTAGATTTCGGTTATACTACTAAGAGTGTAAACAGTAACAAACAAATCACTATTAAATCATCTTGTTCTATTCTCAAAACAGTACTTCGCAATTCAAATACCACATTTAGCCAACCAACCGTAATGTTCTTACAACAAAAATCACGAAAGCTAAATAATAATAATAATAATAATAATAGTAATAAACATACCAGAACTAGAAGTTTTTTGACTAATTAATTTACTTTGATCATCTAATGACGATAAATGTATATTATGATTTGGTATTGTTAATGAATTTCTACGTGATTTATTATTCATCATTCCTAAATTATTATTAAGTGGTATGGTAGTATTACGTTCAATTAGTGAGAAAGGACCATTCATTGTCTTGTCTGCAGATGCTTTCGCTAAGGCAGCTGCAATTAAAGCGGCTTGATTTATGATTGGTGTCGGTGTTGTTGTTATTGTTGTTGTCAGTGATAATGAAACTATGGTGGATTGATTCAATGTTGATGATGTATTTGTATAGTGTTTAACATCTGATTCATAATAATTATTATTAATAATGATAGAAGTAGTAGTTGTAGTAGTAGTAGTAGTAGAATGAGAAGTAGACGTAGTAGTAACCGCAGTAGTATTAGTGGTGGAAGTGACATTACTAGTGCTGTTATTTTTATCTGCATCATAACGGTCAGAGAAAATTGAATCTAAATATTAAAATAAATGGAATATATTTGATAATATCCCCTATTATTATAATATTTAGCTTTAACTTTAAACCATACAGGAAAAAAATGATAGTCTAACGCATAAAATTCACTTATAATAAAGACAGATTTTGTATTTCTCACATAGCTCTATCTATCCACTTTACACTAATTCAGTATAATTCTTACAGGTTATCATGCAAACTAAGCACCGAGATTTATGCACACATTTCAAACTGATAGGGAAACCTTATACAATACTAAAAACTTTGATTAGTTAATTGAAGAATACAGTCAGTCAGCTACGACATAGGACAAGGCACACATATGCATCAGTCCAAGCTGCCACACCTCATTAGCACAACAAGATCAACACCAAATTCATAGAAGTAGTTACACCAATGGTAGCAATATATAATAGAAAGATTGTGTACAAAGATATAATACAGGAAGGAAGAATTAGTTCGTAGAAATAAAGGTATAAAGCAGTTTCAATCTCACAGTTTCAGGGAAGACAAAGAGTGTATATACCAACGCCATTGTGATCGATTCTGAGCCATGTTACCCAGGGTCTACAACCATTGGTTACGATAATCGCGTGGACCTCAACCAAGTAGTCTGAATCTAACAATATGGCTCAGATCACAAGTTAGTGACTTTAGGGATTGATGCCACGTTTTGGTTTGGCCACCCCTAACTTTCTTCCATCTGTCTCCAACACCAGTCAGCACTGCGCGTCATGGTAATCGGTGGTTGGGTTTGCATAATACATGACCCAACCATCTCAGTCAATATAGACTCACAACCTCATTTACTGCGAACACACCAGTTTTGGTTCGAAACGAGGACTTTTACAATAAATAGAAAAATGAGGGTAAAATTATTCAAAATCAAATTAGTAAATGGACCAATTGTCGACGCGAAAACACTTTATTGTTATATAGTAACATAATAAGAAATGAGGGAAATAAACAATTGTTTGACGCTTTAATAGTAAAGAGAAAATAAGTACAGGAGAAAGGAGGAACATTAGCTTAGTGGTTACAGGGTTCGACTTTCATCCACTAAGTCCCAGATTGGAACTCCGCCCCACCTAACTTTACTTTGATTTGGGCAACCGTGCAGTACTATTACACCTCACACTTTCAGTGTTATTCATAATCAAGTACCCGATAAATAAGACAACTGACTATTACTGTTTACTACAAATTAAAGAGAATAAGATAAACAAGTTATTATAGTGTAAAAATAACAAGATATATTATTTACAGTAATATAATGTGGAGAATACCTGGAACTAAAAAGAAATGTCATCCAACAACAAAGTCGTAATTTTCAATATGAATATCAAGACAGTTCTATCGTACGGAGTTGAAACTTAGAGAACTATTACAACCACCACAAAAACAGTAATGCACTTATAAACAGCTGTCTACACAAGATACTCCAGACCCATGGACCAAATACCCATCAGCAATAACCTACTATGACAGAAAAAACCAGCTTCTAGTTAAAGAAATTGGGAAAAGACGTTCGAGCTGGATAGGATATATATTGAAGAAATCACCAAACTACATCACAAAGCAAGTCCTAACTTGGAATTCTCAAGGCAAAAGGGAAAGGGGTAGACCAAATTACTTATTGCATCGGGAATTCGAGGCAGACACAAAGAAAGGAATAGCAGTTAGCAACAAGTGGGAAGCAGAGCCTATGACAAAGTCAGTTGGAGACTCGTGGTCGGTGGTTAATGCCCTATGATGGGTAACAGGGTGTTGTTTACAAAATTGAGAGGATGAAAAGCGAATATCCAATGCTTTAACCGGGTTGGTGGATGCGGATGTCCCTCATTCCAAACCAATGGTGCAATTAAGCTCCAATATCCTGAAGGAACAAATGGAGTACAAACTAATCGTTGATCACCGGCTATTATGGGGCTGCATCTCACTACGTTGCTCCATTGCCTTGTGGATCAGGATTAGGGTGTGGTCCCCTAAGAAAACCACCTGCTTCGGTCTAAGCTCCCGGGCAGTACCCAGCCCACACACAAAACAAGTGACTTGTGTGGCGCATATGTATTCGGTGCCCCTTTGTACCAATATTTATGTGTTCAAATAAATAATAGATAAATAAATAACAGGCGTAAATAATATGAATGGAATAATAGTGATTTTAAAGCAATTCATCTTATCACTTGAATTTTACACTTAACTAAATTATCAAGTACATATGTGTTTGAAAAATTGACTTCAAAGCATACTTTTCTTGTTAAGCCTAGTATTATTGGATGGTTGTCGAAACCAGAGTAGGGTTCTAACATGAGACCTAGAGTTAAAAGCCGAGACATTGCTGCACGGAAACACTGCATATAAATATAAATAGTTAATTTCAATACTATCCAACATCCTAACAATAATCAACATGTAAATACAGGTAGAACCGAAATATCCGTTCAGACAACCTCATATGCCGATTGCAATTAATTCGTCCAGTCAGGAATATCAACGACAGGAACATGTTTATAATAATAATAATGATAATAATTATTATTATTATTACTAGCGTAAAAGATAGTCCACAAGCAACAATCATAACTAACGCTGCTTAATTTAATACCTGAAGACTGCATTTCATACCAAATGTCATAACGATTTGGTTTGAATGAAATACATTGCGAATAATCAATCATTCTCTTTCAATCATACATACATTTTTTTAGACTATTCATTCATCAAAATATATGTGTGCATGAATTTTGTGTTTTTTTAATGTGATGATCTCTATATTATAATATACACACTTAATTCTTATTGACATGTTAAAAGGGATTAAGATGAATATCCTTGTACATAATGCGAGAGAAATAAAGGAGGTATGCAAAGTAATCAGTGTATAGTTTATTGTCTTTTAATCTCAATCGCAACTAATTACAATTAATTCTACTTGATTAAGTATTATAGATAAGGATATAAGTATCAATTATTAGTAATTAATTAACGCCCTTTTTATCACAATGATAATCACTACTGAATAGACATTTCGTCATCAATAAGTCATATAAATTGATTTCTTTTTCAGTGAAACAATAAGAATGTACTCGTTATGGTAAATAAGTTGACTTCGGATGATACACAAATCATTTGTCTACACAATTTTTCAAATCGGATTCAAGATTATTTCTCAGAATTTGACAGAAACAGAACATACACCAATTACGTCATTCGCTCTGAAGAAAAAAGGAGCAAATTCTAACTATTTAGCTCCAAACGCTTCCTTTTAATACTACTTATAAGAAACAATCGGACATTCTATGATATCAGTTCTTGCACCTACTATACAAGCTTTGTTCATCAATAATGTGAAAAAACGAACTATTTGTACAGAGTTGTTTTAGATATCTATCTTTGTCAGGACTTATCCCATTTTGTTTTAATGTTTAGAAAAATGCTTCTGTAATACCACTATTATATGTTTTTTCCTATTTGAGTATATTGATTATTATTGATGTTAACATGACCCTTATTATCTACATTTACTCTCCCTACTCTAAGGATTTAGATCCCCTGTACAAATACCTTACAATTACTTAGAAGTAATCATATAAATTTCAACTTTAAAATTAAGATACAAAACCTTTAAAAGCATAGTATACACTGAGTTTTAACTGATAGGACAAATGATGTAAATGATTTACCAAGTATAATTTTAGAATATTTGGCTTGGCTCACATATTAATCGTATGAGAGTAATAATATTACCCGGATCGTCAAACTGAAGTAGATGAAACCGAGTTCTAAGTTGTAACTCAGAAGTTGGAAGATGAGTATAGCAACTCACTTTATAAATTTGAAATATACAAACCATATAAACAAAATGTAGTAGCTTTTTGATGGAGTTTTGTTCTCTCCAGCTCAGAGAACAAAACTCCATCAAAATCATCCACCTGAGCTACAAATCTTCTCCACCATCTCAAAATGTAGTAGCGAAATATCATTCAGTGCTCCGATAAGTTCATTTTATGACTATATCCTCAAGTCATTTAAAGATAACTGTTTAATATTTGATCCGAAAAAATATGTAAACGAACAATTACTTTTACAATACCTTCTTTATTATTATACATTACACAAACAATGGTTTCGCGAGAGAGAAATCCACACACAAATGTTTAGGTGAACGTTTTATGTTTAAGACTTTCAAGTTTTATCCAATATTTTACAAGTCCGAACTCCAACCCGTTTACCTCCATCGCTTGATCAGTATCAGTAATCCTAACAACTACAATCTGGTAATGCTAGGAAAACCTCAAATTATCTAGCTATTTTTTTGGTTTAAATAAATGATAGTTCTGACATGAAAATGAGTCTGCAGTAACTTATATTTTCTCCTTGATCTATCCTGGTATTCGATTGGTATGTTTGCTGTAAGTTTTACGATCATATGTGTTGCTATATAGACAAAGTTGTCCTGTAAAGATTCTGATTTCTTTAAATACAAATTTTTTTCCTGAGTTCTTGAATTCTTTTCCCCTACCATAAAGGGAGGAATGTTATTGAAATATTACTTATTAGTCGCCTATTCTACCTAGTTCAAATATATTTTGTTTGTACCAGGGAAATCTTCCATCTGTTCGTCATTCGAAATTATCGTAAGCTATACCAAAATATAACAGGTTCAAAGTTAAACTACATGAGTCTCTGTACTTGGCAAACGAGTTACGGTATTTATATATCATTAATTATATAAAACTAAATTTGAAGTGGATTTAAAACGTGGAACTATATTCGATTTTGCGTTGACAATGATTGAAATACCCACAGATGTAGTGTCTGAACCTGTATATATGTTACAATCTCTTATCATAGCATTTCTCAGCTTCCCAATCTTTCTGCAAGAAAACGCTTGCGTTATTGCTTTTAACTTTACAGGGTTAGGTATCGTCATTTTATCGTGGTCACTAGTTCAGTGATTTTCTCTATTATTACAATTATGACTCCAGTTAATCACTCTAACCCTCTATATTTTTAACGTCTACATCCCCCAATAATAAATATAGAAATATATACAAAGAGAGAGAGAGAGTATAACCAGTTACAAACAAATTTTTTCTTACTGTATCTTTATTTTCTTCAAACAATATCAGTTCACTATCTGCTCTATACATGTAACAAATCATTCCCATTAACAGACCAATGACTACATAATACTTACATCAATCACAGTATAATAAATAAAGGGACAACAATCAAGATTACATCACTAAAATATACTTACACAATGCTTTTCAAAATGAAAAATGACGATAATATTGGTAATGATTAAGACAATTCAGCTACGAAAATTTTCTTTTCGATGACATCATTTACTCAAGCTGTACAATTGTATTTATAATTAATTTACGAATGAATTAATCTATTGAAAGATGGTAGGACGATTATATCATATCATGTGTCGAAGTTGAATAATAATAATAATAATAATAATAATAATAATAATAATAATAATAATAATAATAATAATAATAATAGTAATAATAATAGCGAGAATAATAATTTACAATAAGTATTCTGTCTTTGGACAATTATACACTGTACTTATGTTTATCCCATTATTCTACTGGTTATTTTGAAGTAACTGTTATTATCTGCTTTTCAAGGTCAAATGAAAAGTTTTTATTCAGTGACTGGTTTTTGTTTAGAATAGTAGAAATGGTTGTGAAACGGACAGTTGCTTTTTATTTTTATCCAATATATGATGGTTACTACCGGTTGAAGCTTCGTAATCCAAATGTATTAAAAATATAAGACATGCCCAGTAAGTTTAACGAATCAAGTTGTCACACTTTACGAGACAGGAAATTGGTAAAAATGAGGAATGGAAGAAGAGAAATCAATATCAAATCCAAAGAATAGCCAAACATGTAAATTATCCTTTGAAAGGGACGGAAGTTATATCGAAGCAGTTAACGAATAAGTCGTTAATAGGTTGATGAAATAGAGAATAAATGCAACTGAGCAGCTGGAGCCGAATTCAGGACATGTCAGCCAATATATTCAGCCGTATTAGACTGCCACCAAATAGCTTTATAGAATGATCTCGTCTTTATCACCCTAATCCCAGCTTTCTTCCAACGTTTAAGTATAAGATTTAAACTTACATTATCTCATATATGAAACATGTAATTAATGATAGATTAGTTACTACACCGTTACTTGTATAAAACCTAACAGATTTTGTCATTATTCTAATGATAATTTATACGCATATAGAACAACCTGACGTACAGCTCTAGAGATCTCTCAATTTTTTGTAGAAGCTCTTATTGTCCATGCTTTACTATGACAAAGAGTACTGGAGCATAAATGAATAGAAAACGCTAGTTTGTTTTAATTTAACTAAAAAGCATTGAAAATGATAATTTGGTATAAAGTATGCTATAATGACGACCTTGAGAGATTTGCGACCCAATTAGGTGATGATATCTAGCTTTAAAATAACAAACAAGGAAAATCTATAGAACTAGTTTTGATATGGATAATCAACCCATACACATCACTTTAATAAGAGAAAAAGGTTAACCCTACACATTAGGAGTTAGAATAATGTGGTGAGCTTGGGTTATAACCCCAAAGGGTTTTCATCAGCAACTGACATCAGCTAAAATGAAATGAGCTTCACCACTCTTTATTTATAAGCCTAAGAAATCTAAGGATGGGACATAGAATTTGAATTTATACTAGGATAAGATCGTCTAACTACACTAAAAACCTTGACTACGTATTGAATCATATTAAATACTCTGACGTACAATATGTATCAGGAGCGAGTATTTCCCGTGATTTAGCTTAAGAACTATGTCATATTCACCGGTTGATTGCATAATACATCTTTTTATTAATTAAAAGCATTTTAAGAACTAAATACTTCAAACTTTCATCTGGTTCATAATAACATATACACTACTATGCACTGAGATTGCAATTTCGGGCAAACATCTATGAGGCGTTATCGTAATTCTGATTGGTTTACTCAAGGTCGTCAGTATAACATGGTTTTATTAATGGTAGCAACCAATTTTAGGACATTAACCAACAGTTAATTATTTCGTAGATCAGTGCTGCTTTGTATATCTGATCACTATAATTAGCCTATAACGACTGTTATATGGAAAGATAATTAATAAACATCCAAACGTAACTCAAGACCCGTTAGTTAGAATTTCATAAATCCATATAAACGAATTTAACAAAATTATGTACACCAATAAACTAAAACCTCAACATAGTTTAAACAATGATTCTTTGAAATATGCGAGATATTTCCAACCGAATAAATATAATCACCTTTTCTCCAGTCATATCCAATTAAAAAGCATATTATGTGATCCTATTACCCTATAATGACAAACCCCAGTAAACTTCATACATAGTCATCCTTCTTATAAATATAATCAGACAGACGAATGATGGCTAGCGGTGGAATACAGGACTCGCGTTTCGTCCCATTCGGGACTCGTCAGCCGGTTGTATCTGCATCCCAGAGTTGACGTGCACTCTGGGACTCGAACCCAGTATCTTTAGCTTCAAACGTCATCGAGTTATCTACTTAGCTACTGAATTCTGATAGCCTCTAGCTCGTGCAATTGGTGAAGTTAAATTCATGTTGTCTTGTATGTTTGAATGTTCCAATTGATGTTTAGGACTACAAGTGATCAGTCTCTTATTGGAATATTTCCATCCTGTGCGGATTGCCGTGATATTGCTATCAGGACTCAGTAGCTAAATGGATAACGTGATGGCGCTCGGAGTGAATGGTACTGGGTTCGAGTCTCGTAGCGAACATCAACTTTGGGATGCAAATACATCTAGCTAACGAGTCCCGAATAGGACGAGACGCGAAATCTCGATTCCACCACCCATCTTTGCTTATAATGTTCGTGACTTAAAGCGATATCGAAGCAATCTGCATAGGATTTACACATGCCAATAAGAGACTGATCAATTACAGTCCTAAACATGAATCGGGAGATTCAAACAAACAAGATGAATAATCATGCAGAAATTTCATGTCTGTTATATTCAAAGAAAAATAATCTGATCAACTTGTTCGTTGAAAAATCGAAAATTTCTAACAGTTTATACAACTCTGCATAAGTACAACCACAATGTTGCAAAGATGTTCAAAAAAGTTAAATGTCAATTTAATAGAAATGGAAAACAACCTTTTTAGGAATGCAAAAAAAGCCCAGAATAACAACAAACGAAATAACAAGGAATATGTAAATGTTTCTGTGGAACAAAAGTAATAAAATGAAATTTTCCCTTTGGTGTCAACAATCATTTACAACTCTCTCCGATAATAACTATCTATAACGAAGTTTACACAAGACTGTAAGTACAGACATATTGTATACATAATCTATTCAATGGAAACTTGGCAAGAAAAAAAAAAGATAAAATGATAAATCCACAGAATCACACTAATAATATTATCCCATTCAGCAGTTCAGGTCATTCAAATCATCCCGTAACTTTCACATTTTGTATTACAAAGAAAAAAATGAAATTTTTTAACACATATTTTACACAAAGTAAAGAATAGTGTTCTATACCAATTAAACACAAGATATATATATATATATATATATATATATATATATATATATATATATATAATATATAGATAATATAGATAATAGAAGATAGAGAAGATAGAGAGAGAGAGAGAGAGAGAGGAGATATATTTGAAAATAATTTTTGTCCGGAAAATACAAGCAACCATTTGTGAGTATTCAACAACACCAAGAGTGAGAAATAGTTCGTTGAAACAGTTAATTTTCACGATAACCGACGACAACGTCCCAGCTGCCGCCATCCTCCATCCTAACGGTTGCTAAATATTTGTAGTTAATGAGCTCGCCTTGTTAAAGTAAATCTTATTTATAAGATAATTTATTTTCATTTTCCATTGGTATGGCATTTAACAACCATCATATATTATTATTAATAAAAATAGCGCGGAATTTGACTGGTCAGTCGCTGTAACTAAGTGTTTTTTTTGCGTCAATACGTACCTTGATCATGCTTTCCTGGGATAAACAAAATTTACCCTATTTAACTGTTGATATTAATGTGTACAAAAATTGTTTGATTTTTCTCGTTTAAATAATGTGCAAAGGTTACATCATCCTCTTATTCGCTTTCATTACTATTACCTATTGATTAGCTGTGTGTTTTTTTAAATACATAAATTACGTTTATAAAGTAGACTTTTTAAAACGCTTCCCTCGAATCCAACATTATTTTACAGTGAAATCAGTCACATAGATTATTTGTATTTATCGGTTAACTGAATTAATCGATGAATGGTACAATATTATTAAAATGTTTCGATTTTTATTAAAATAAGTAAACTTTAAATTAATAAATCCTTTTTGCCTTTTATACACTTCGTTAGTATAACAGGAAGATCTAAAAAGTGTGATCGATTTGTGTAAAATAAATTTCAAACAATCTAGTTATGCAGATACCTATCAAGGCATTCGTATACACATATGAAAACTAGTAACCTTTTATTTAGCTGACCTTTATTAGTTTTCATGTGTAAATGACTTAACAAGTGTATGTGTGATCAGATTGTTTGAAATCTACAACATTCATACATCACATCTCTTAGATCCTTCCATCACAATAGTAAACATCCAGTTTTGAAGATATGAGGACACACCCAAAGAAATATATGACTGATCACTTCCATATAAAACTTGTTGTAAAGATGTTTCTTACCAAGCGAGAAAACTTACCATCTTGTATGTCTAGTTTTCAATACTGGATCAATGTAGTTTACATGAGGACGTTTATCGATGTTTAGAGCTGGACGGTAGATTTTACACAGAGTAGTCAAAATACTCCCTTATACTAAAAATAACCTACACAGTTGGACGTTTTTGTTTTTTATCTACTTTGAAATCCCACAAGTGAAAATCCTTGAACAAAGATCAAGAAGGTCAAATCTCCATCTTGAAATGATTTCAGACAGTCTAGCAGTCATATGTAACACAGAAGCTGATAGATTTCTGCATCAGTTCAAGTTACCACACTCTATTGGCACACAGACATGAAATTATGAGGGTTATTTCCAAAAGATTAGAAGCAGTAACAGCATCACTAGCAGTCTAAAAAATTAGACAGAGACGCTATCATTCGAGAAGAAAGGAATAATTCCAAGAATAAAAAGTATAAAATAATTTTAAAACTCAAGATAGAATGGAAGACAGAGTAAATCCAGCTGCTCAATTATGAACGATTTTGAGCCATATCAATCAAAGTCTCTAAACATTGGTTACAATAATCGAGCCGACCACGACTGGGTAGTCTGCACCTATTTACACGGGTTAGTCAGATAGTCAGTGTCTTCGGGAACTGCTGCCACATTTTGAATTGGCTAAAA
The DNA here is from genome assembly GCF_000699445.3 of Schistosoma haematobium. Lineage (NCBI taxonomy): Eukaryota > Metazoa > Platyhelminthes > Trematoda > Strigeidida > Schistosomatidae > Schistosoma > Schistosoma haematobium. The sequence goes on along the minus strand of NC_067196.1, from coordinate 76,356,757 downwards.
ATAGCTTTTTTCTAACTTATACTCACACCAGTCTTTATCGAGAGTCTAGATAGTCGATTGATGGACATATGTAATGCATATTCTATCTCCGTCGATAATGATTCAGTACCTTTTTAATCTGTTTGCAATCCTTACCTAAAACCTGACGTCAGAAATGCCAACTTAATGGTCAGAAAATACACGAATAATGGCTCAACGACACCTATGACTGAATACCAGTATGAATATCTATTTTAAAACGCCATCAAAAGGTCGTGTATTTTGTCAGCATCTTCACCAAATAGAACTACGTCATTTGTGTATTCTAAGTCAGAAAGTGAATCACCTGGTAGATCGATCCCAGAAAAGTTAGACGATTAGTGTATCGTCTCCAAAAGAATGTCTTTGACAAAATAAAATAACAATGGAGAAAACGAATAACCCTGACGAATCTCACTTGAGGTTGATACCTTTTATGACAGTTCTCCGTACGCTCTGACTCAACTATAACTGTTCGATAAGAAATCCAATACAAAGTTAATCTGCTTCTTTGGTACACATTTCAATCCCGTGAAACCTGTCGATCTACGAAATCGAACGCTCCCTTAATGTCAAGAAGTACAGCTATGGTTTTATTTCCTTTATAGCACCTGTCGAAGAAAATCAATTGACTTTATTTAGATGTAAGGGCCATTTCGTAAAGAAGCGAGAAGATAAAAGCGAATGACACATGATTAAACCTGATTTTAGGACTAAGAGTTCAACCTGGAAAATTCTGGTCCTAAATAAAAGATCCATGTTCACCCAAGTAGCCAGAAAGTACGAATGGAATTACTCTTGTTACCGGTTACTATTAGAATACATCATATGGTGTTGCACCAGATAGATAGTCTTGAAGTCAAAAGCTTGCAGTGTCATAATTGACAAGTTAATTATCAAAACTTGCAATGTCTAAATCTAAGAAATTCTACAAATATGAAAAAAACATACCTGATTACAATATCCTATGAATACTGACTGTATGAATTGTACTTATTGTGAAGAGGTGAATGCAAACTAAATGGTTTTTCAGACCAATCGAAACATTACTCACGCTTTGTGAAACGACCAAGTGAGTAATGTGGAGGTTAGACTCGGTTTATAAACTAAATATGGCAGATCAGCTGATGAGCTTGTAAATCTTCATTGACTAAGGTGGTCAGGACATTTATTATATATATGTAAACAACGTCTACCTTGATAGATGATGTCCGTTGGTTGAGAAGGTGGTTGGAGGAAAACTAGAGGCACCCATAGCAAAACATGGAATCACCCCGTTAATTCATTGCCTATTGGTCTGAGCCATGTTGATAGATGCAAACTACCTAGTTGGGATATGGGTGATTATTGTAACCGATGGTTGGAAACTGGGTGACAAAGTTCAAAATCGTTAGAAATAGAGCATGTGTATTTACTCTTTGTCATCCCTTAAATCTTGAATTCTTAATTCACCTAATAAAAATTTTTCTTTCATTTCACAGATCCATATTTTCTGTTTGAATTTTATTTTCTACGCCTGATCTCCACTATTACCACCAATACTTTTACTGCCTCTACTACTCTGGGATTGATTTTAACAAACCTATCTTTTTATGTTAACGGGGTGTGGCAACTTGAAGCAATGAGTACATGTCTCATATTTTACGTCGCGTATGACTGAATAACTATGTGATCATTGCTACTATATCATTTCCACTTTTTGTAATTTATTTTGTCGTGTTGACGTGATATAACAACTTGGATCAACGGACATCTTTATTGGGCTCTACCTTCTTACGTATATACGCGCAGTTAGTAAATGAATTGTTTTAAAAAACAGGTTTTGTAACATGCTCAGAAAAAACAAATGAAAAAAGAAAACAGTGAAAGTTAGGTAGCATTTCGTATAAATGTCTCTTTCATTCAGCACCGAACGCATGAGAATACGCAAGTGTTAAATTATTAAATGATAGATCTTAATAATTAATATTTTCCAACTATAAATAAATGCTCATACTCAATAACAAAAATTTTCTACTTTCTGTGATATTTTTTAAATTAATCTACAAAAACTTTTCTAACGAGCTATTTCTAGTTGGATAAACATTGAGTAAAATAATAATCTAACCGCTCGTTATTTCTCTTATCATCAACAATTCCTAGATCAGACCGATAATCATTACTTACAAATATAGATATATATATATATAGAATGGCCAACTGATTCAATAGAGAATATGACCATTCAAAGCAACTCCTATTGGTCAATAGTCAGTTTATATATATATAATCAATTGAATAAAGATTTCGTTAAATGTAAACAAAAACAACACCGTACATACATATAATACTGAGTTCTCCAACCAATTGACAAATCCTCTTGTTTTGGATTTTATTAAATATTTTTAAAAATTTAAGGCAGTGTTACGGTCAAAAGGATGAATATGGCATTGATTTATTTAATGTTGAAAATAGTTCAGTATTAGATAGATAATCACATATGAACTGAACAAAAACTAACGGTCAATTTGGATTTGATTTATAAGAATTTGTTTCTTTTAATATCGGATTAAGACAGTGTTTATTGGACGAATCGATATTTAAATGGATAAAGTAAAATTGCCTAATTTCCAATCAATCAATTCTTAAAGTGATAACGGCGATCTATAACACAAACTGTACTGGAAATTACCCATACAAGAAGTGTTATACAGGTAGAACATTAAACTAGTAATGGGAACTTTTGTAAAAATATAAAGTAAAGACTGGATGATCGATGGTGCAGCTCATACATTATTAAAACGGTGAGTGATTGATTAGGTGGATGAACCTTCATCCACCAAACCACAAGTTTGAAAAATGCCCCACCAACCGAATGGTATCAATAGCCTTCACGTTTAGATTGTGCCTCTAAGTCAAGCACACGAATCTGTACCTGGAAAATAAATTATATCACTAAAAAGAATCGATGGCCAGCTCTAATATCGAGTTGTCTGTTTCTGGTGATCATCAAAATGACAAACAGATCACATCGCTATCAGCCACCGATGGAGGGGCTAGGGCTCGATAGAAGACTGTCGCTCATTCTGGAGCACATGCCTAGATTCGGATCATGCCGTAGTGCGAGCGCGTATTTGTCTGTGACTCACTGAACGTAAGAAAGACGCTGCAAGGAAACATCTTAGGGTCCTACTTAATGGTAGTCAACCTAAGAGCATATTTCAGGAACAACTAGAAAAACAGTTAGGCATCCATGTATGTGATGCCCACCCCGAGGCAGCATGGAATGATATCCGAAAAGCTGTGGAAACAGCAGTGATATCTGCTAGTAAGGTAAACCACAATGTAAGGGAGAAACACTGGATCTCAGCAGCATCTATCTCACTGATAGATGCTCGAAAACTCATTCCATCTGATTCCGAAAATAACGAAGAGCGGAGTCAGCTTAAGCGCAAGCTGACAAGAAGCCTACGCACTGATCGCAAACAGTTGTGGGTAGCGAAAGCAAGAGAGATGGAAAAGGCAGCGGCAATAGGTAATAGCAGACAATTGTTCAGACTCGTTAAGGAAACCGGAATTAGGAACCCGACCGTTAGCGAAACGATCTCAGAGAAAGATGGACATATTATACATTCTCAATCCAGGAGATTGGATCGATGGGCAGAACACTTTAGGGATCAGTTCAACTGGCCATCAACCACACTTCGGTTTCCCATGACCTCCAGTCAACATGAATGGCAAGTTAATGTAGGTTCTCCGACTCTTTACGAAGTTGAAAAAGCTATAGGAAATCTGAAGCGAGGAAGAGCAGCAGACCCTGATAGGTTTACTCCTGAATTTTTTAAGGATGGTGGTGCAATATTAGCAGTGAGATTAACCGAGGTCTTAGGTAGAATTTGGGAACTGGACGTAATCCCATCTGACTGATCTCAATCACTGATTGTGCCAGTCTATAAGAAAGGACAAAAGTCCTCTTGTGACAATCACAGAGGAATCAGTTTGACTAATATAGTGTCTAAAATATTAGCTTCAATAATACTTCGACGCCTAACTAAAGCTCGTGAAGAGCAGATTAGAGAAAATCAGGCTGGTTTTCGACCTGGACGTGGTTGTATAGACCAGATATTCACACTACGTCAGGTTCTAGAACATAGACACATTCAGACACCCCACAATCGTAGTATTTCTCGACCTTAAAGCAGCATTCGACCCTGTCGATCGTAAGGTTCTATGGCAGTGTTTGTCACTGAAAGGAGTACCAAACAAGTACATTAACCTTGTAAAGGCTCTCTACTCGAACACAGCTGGTAGAGTGAGAGCTTATGGCAAACTGTCATCAGAATTGATTACCTCAAGTGGTGTTCGTCAGGGCTGTCCACTCTCCCCATTCTTGTTCAACTTTGTCGTTGACGTACTTTTAGAGATAACACTTTCCTCGTCTAGATTTCCAGGGGTTGAACTTCTACCGGGAGGTTCACTTGTTGACTTAGAATATGCTGATGACATAGTTTTATTTGGCGAAGACGCTGACAAAATGCAGTCTTCTGACCATTCTAAGCAACAATGCAAGCATGTTCGGGATACGATTCTCTCCCTCGAAATGCAAAATGTTGCTTCACGATTGGGTTGCATTGACACCCGAACTAATGGTAGGGAGTGAAGTAGTTGTGTGGGTCGACCGCTTCACTTATCTGAGAAGTCTCATCAGCCCTTGTGGTCTGGTGTGTGATGAAATCTCATCACGGATACAGAAGGATCGACTAGCTTTTTCCAACTTGAATTATTTATGGCGTAGGCAAGATATCCGTCTATCAACCAAAAGGAATACAAATAAAGAGGCAACGAAAATACGTAGGTAATAAAATGTTGAATGTTTCCAAAAATACAGGATGGATACTCCGTCATATAATGACAGATTTCAAACTAAGTCAACTGAAAATCCTAATCGCTGGAATAAAAGGTTTTGTAAACAATAACTGAAGAGTTTATACTTATTCAATATGGCTTGAACAAACCAGATGCCAGCTGACGAAATTAGGGAAATATGCTGGAGGTAGACATGACACACATTGCGAAAACCATTAAACTCCATCGCAAGGCAAGGTATAACTTGGAATCCTCAAGGCAAAAGGAAGACGAACATGGCGTTGGGAACATGAGACAGATATCAAGGCCAGGAAAAGCACTTGGTAACAAGTGGAAAAAAGAGCTACGGATAAAGTTGGTTGGAAATGTCTAGTAGGAAGCTTAGACCTCATGACGGGTAGCGGGCTTTATCAAGTAATATGGTTTAGAAAAGCCAGAAACTCCATACACTTGAACTGCTTTTGGCTCTTTTAGAGCAACCTCACAGAAAACAACACTATTTAATATGCTTTACTTATCTTACTAACTGATTTACGTTTATTGAGCAAAACTCTATGCCTAACTAAAAATCCCTAATTCTACAAATATTGTTAATACTATGGAAAACGACTGAATACTAGTAGTTTCATTACATTGTCGTGAACGATTAAGTTGCATACAAACAACACTTATGTAATAGTCGTAATCTGAATACCGAACTGATCTTAGCTAGATCACAACTGAAAACCAGGAAGCACTGGACTACTGTTTTGTTCCAGCATGGGAATCCTCGGGAGTCTCCACCCACGACCTTCGGTCTAGCGCGAACGCTTAACCTCTAGGCCACTGAACTGGCATCCGATAGTTGTTTAACTAAGATCAGTTCATGAGTTGACCTATGAAAATGCTAAGCCCCGTCATCTTTGCCTGCACGAACCTCAATTAGTGGTCAAACGTTATGACACATCCCTTTTCATATCAATTTATATGGACAACTGTGAACATACATTCGACTGGAAAATGTTGAGATCCTAAATAGAGGGAACACTAAAAACACCAAGGAATTTCTAGAAGCTTGGCACTCAATTCAATCAGCAATCGACAAACACATTGAAATCGATCCGACCTATCAGCCAATCAGAAAAATCATGGGACATACAATCAAAGTAAAGTAGACAATGACGGGTTAAAGGTCAATAATAACCAATCAAGATTGAGGTCGACAGGACAAACTGTGAGTCATATGTGGAGAAATTCGAACACTTTACTTCTGCTTAAAGTTTGTGCCGACCATGTTGTTCGGAAGAACATTGAAAGCTCTACGACCAATTCATCCAGCTCAGAGAACAAAACTCCACTTGAAAATTCTAGTCTTGATAAAACCCTCTATACTAATCTAATTAATCAGGGAAATTCACTCATTTATTTACTAACAGGAATGATCTATAAAATTACTGCGAACAAAAGTGTTATACATTACCTCTAATAGAATTATCACGTTTCGACATAACTGGCAGCACACCACTATCTTTGGCCTGTTCTTGAATAAATTTAGATGATATATCTGGATCTGAAAAGCATAAAGGAAAGTGTCAGCTATCACATGTTTGAAAATATATTGAAAAATATTTTAAACGCAGTTATCCAATCCACACAACAAATTTACAGGAAACTTAATTCAGTAATTATGTCTGAATTCATTACACGAGCTGTAAATTATGCTATACTGTATTTAGGATATCGATACTACTTTGTATATATGAAACGAAACGCAACCAAAACCTGAGAAAGTTGAGTGTTGTTCAAGCTAACAAGTTATGGCTCAATAATGAAGTAAATACTAAGTTCATTGGGAAGACATACGATGTTAGTGTGTCATACTTCATGATGACGAATCAGTTAATTTTGTGAAACCACAATGGTTGATTTAAAAGGCATAAAAGATTAACACTACACAACATAGCTAGGATACTTTTTGATCTTTAAGAGTGTTGTTAATGTAGACCATAGTTTTATTAATATTTTCTTAATACCTGTTGCAAAGTGAACCACGATAAACCTTTACACTACTAATCAGCTAATAACTAATGGCGAATGTCAAGGTAAACAAAAATCCTAACACTTTTAATTCCATGTCATTTGTGAGTTTACAAATGTTAGATACCTGGAAATAAATAACAGAAAACTAAATCAAGACCTCATACATTTTAGCACTCCTTAACATAGAGTATTTGGTACTGTGAAGAAATTAGCATTTCATCAAAGTTTGAAACCAGTGTCAAAGAAGTTCATCATCGAATCATTATGTCTGAATGTCTATCTACTTTGTTCTAAGTCACACTTTATTTTTGAGAAGTTTTGATTAAAACGAAATACGTGGAGTGAAATTTGAGCATGTAACCTAACAGTTGAAAACCAACTCTTCTAATCACTAAAATAATGATCACAAAACTGAATAATCGAAATATTGAGCTGCAGGTTAACTAAAAGTGACCAAAATAATTACAAATACACATTCCTTCAGTATTGTAAAAAAAATAACCATTTCCGTAATTGGAGTTGCACAGACGCTCAACATATTATAATACATTATTGACTGAAGTCAAAAAGATGGACCGCTGAATTGCAGTTCAGTGAACAGATTGTATTATACTCAATAAGTGATTTGTGATGAATATTACTTATATATTTTGGAACCTTAAAAACTATATAACAATAGATGTTTGAAGCATATTTAACCGTTTTCCATTGGAAGCTGTTAGTCTGTAGTGCAGTCTCTTGGCTTTAAACCAATGATTCATGGATCGGAACGGCATCCACCAACCAAGCTTTATGTGGCTGAGTGGTACAATTAATAACTAAACAATGCATCTGGTTCAAAGATGTTGGAGGCAACTGGCATTGAAATAAATAATGCTGCACTGCATTTGTATTCTTCATAATGTCCAGTGCCTGATGAGCAAAAGACGAATATTTTAGCTGAGTAATCCAATGGATACTATAAAGTAGTTCGACGAAATAAGCTTTCATTTCAACAACGACACATAGACACACTAAACAAATTTTACGTAGAACACAGTGTACTTCTTTGATCCATGATCCATGAATAGCAAATCAACTCAACTCAATTACTTAGGAATTATATATGCGTGAAACAGTTTAATGATAGCTTCTCATCACCTACTTAACTATTTTGTTTTTAACGCACTATTAAAATAAGGTTATTAGGAACTGAAATTATTTACACCATACTTGATTTTTGTAAAAAAATCAATAATAAATCCATACATTTTTCACGATGAAATTTTGAATATAAATCAATTGAAACTGGACATTGTTGATTATTTTTTTCTAGTTGAATGGTAGTCAATTTTAATGATGATGAAAACAGAAACGAGAATAGAACATATACATATATAAAAAAGACTTTTTTGTAATAGTAAATAACCTTGACCGGTTAATGTTTGCGTGTTAACCTTTGACAAAATAAGACAAACATATATGACGCATGTTACGGTTACTTTATCATAATGATTATTATTTTTTTATTATTATTATTATTACCATACTACTACCAATACAATATGAAATTTGTGAGAAGTTAACAGCACGATGAATGAAATAAAACAGACGATGACCTATAAAATGAGACGAGACTAGAGAAAAACTAGACATTATTATTACAACCATAATACAATTAAGGCCAAGAAAAAAAAAAAGAGAATTAAAGACAACTTACGAGTGGTTTGTTTAAAAATGTGTAGAATATATCCATAAAATGTTAAAACTTAATGATCTAAGCACGAATCGACCTTTTTCTATATTTTATGAAGTACACTACAATAAATTGATAACTAAATTGATTAGGTTCTTTATCAAGGATTTTTTAAATTTAGTATTATTCGCTTGCAGTAAAACATTTCTTAAAATAAACTGAGTGTTGGTCGTTTCAGATTGTTGATTTATTTACTAAGTTGTTGACATGCTATTTCGTTATTTGAATGAATGGATATCATTACTAAGTTAGTTATAAGCAACCAAGAGCCTAGAAATTATATCAATTGGTTCGAGTTGTTACATAATATCAAAACGAACCCAAGAGTAGTAGAATTAGTAACAGTATCAGTAGTAGTAAAAAATTAGACACCTAGATGCTATTATTCGAGAATAAAAAATGAATTCCAAGAATAAAGTGTATAATATAATTTTAAAAGTCAAATTCGAAAGGAAGACAAAGAGTGAGTGCACCTGCGCCATTGTGAACGATTTTGAAGCATGTCACCTAAAGTCTCTGATCATTGGTTTCAGTAATCACGCATCTATCAACATGCCTCAGATCAAAGGTCAACGATTTCATAAATTGACTATATGTTTTGGTTAGGCCGCTCATAACTTTGTACCAGTCTAACCCAACCCTACACCAACAAATATCGTGAGTTCAGGCAGGCGGAGATTGGGTAAATGTAATACATGTCTCAATCACCACAGTCGATGAAGAGTCACAATCACAATAATTAATTCGACATTTTTTACTAGTCCCCTGCATCCAACTTCAGAATAGCTAACGTAATGGTCCTAACATACGTGAGTAATGTTTAGAAGGTATTTATGATCAGATACTAACACCCTACGAATATCCCTTATTTTCAAAGGTTTAATTCACGAAACCAACAACCAGTTGAGGAAAAGACATTAATCAATATTCACTTAAATTATATTAATTCATAAGTAAACAACCAAAACAACATACTCGTACGGAGAAAGTAATTTTTGATGACTAAAAATATCCAAACTTATTAACGAAAAATTACCTATAAGTTTTAAGTTCTGACTGATGCATGGACATGAAACCAAGTTACCGTAATTGTTTGTTGAGAACTGAATTTTCCAAGATAACACAGTCAAGTATTAATATCTCTTGAAAACAAAAAGAAAAGCCGTACTCCGCTGAGAATACAACTTTTTGATAACTACTCATACCTAGTGAGAGAATGAATATCGTTTTAATGGTACCAGTGAACTACTAGACAAGTTAATGTAATATATTGCAGAAATCTAACGTAATAATTTCATTTATAAAGCCAAACTCTCATTTTAGGATGAGCAGGGAACAGAGAACTAATGATAGACATGTTATGGTAGCCTGTGAATAACAGGAAATACAATATCAATTAAAACAGTAATCGAATTCGAAATAAAACAGAAGTTTTCATAAGAAACAACAATACTACAAAAATCATATAACTGAGATAAATGCAATATGAAGTTATACTAAGAATATACACTAACTGAAAAGGTTATAAAACATATATATATATATATATATTACCAGATTTCAATTCAATTGTAGAATTTTTTCGATAGCAATCATGTGAATTAGGATTTATTGGACCATAAATTCCATTCATATCATCAATAGTATTCGTAATGTTATTATTACCATTACTGCTATTATTATTAATGTTATCATTATTATTATTGGAAGATGATGATACTCCATAAAGTGACAAAGATATATTATCTTGACTATTGGATGATTGTACAGTGCTTGAAACAAAGCAATCAAGTGGTGTACAATCTGACAAAAGTTCAGAAAGTAATGCACCCGGTTGTGTATCCACATTGTTCAAGAACGAGTCATATGATCGATCGACAGCGGACGATACAGAAAGACTACCCAAAGATGAATCCACAGATGTTTGATTAAACTTCATTGTGTGGAAGAAAATCTTGATAAATAATTTTATATCCACAATTCATCGACCCTGAAAGTTTTTAAACAGATAAGAGATAATTAAGATAAGAAAATAGGATAAATAATGTAGCAAGTTTAAATACATATAATATAACTGCGCCTGTAGCTCTTCCAGTACTACTGTCGGTCCCAAGCCCGTATAAAGGAGGAGGGTTGAACATGAGGTCGGAACTCCATCCTGTAGGAAAAAGTCTTGCTAAAAAACGCCAACCAGATTAAACAAATAAAGTCATTTAAACTCTGCCCTGGGAGGTGAAAGAAGAATTATTACGCCCTATGGTGAAAGCCGAGATTCTTTGGATGTCACAAGGCCGATGCCCCTTCTAACCACCAGAGCAACAATTTTTATAGGTACATGGAACGTCCGGACAATGTGGGAGACCTGAAACACAAATCAAATAGCTGCAGAAATGAGAAAATACAGCTTGACGCAGAAGAAAATGTTCCACACACTAAAGGAGTTGCTCTGATGCTGTTCGAAGAAGCACCAAATGCACTTATAGAATGGGGATCTCACGGATCCACTATCATCAAAGCATCATTCGAAACAAAAATCGAGGGAATCACAATGAATGTTATCCAAAGTTTTGCACCCACCAGTGATAGCAACAACAACAATAAAGATAAATCTTATGAGAGGCTACAATCAAACACAGAGAAACACCCAAGAAAGGATCTCACCATTCTGATGGGAGATCTAAACGCCAAAGTCGGAATAGACAACACCGGATATGAAGATATCATGGGACGACATGGACGAGAATGGTGAGAGATCTGCAAATATATGTGCATTCAACATATTGGTTAAAGGCGGCACAATATTCCCACACAAAGCTACATGGATCTCACCGGACTACACCACGGAGAACTAGATAGATTATATCTGCATCGGAAAGAAATTCATAAGGTCGGTGGGAGACGTGAGAACCAGGAGAGGAACTGGCATAGCTTCAGATCACCATCTATCTGGTGATTGCCAAGATGAAACTTGAGCTAACGAAGCAATGGACAACTGGACAAACAGCATTACAAAGGTTCAATACAGTCTTCCTTCGACATACTGACAAATTCAACGAATTCAATATAGATCTCAACAACAGGTTCAACGCCTTACAAGATCCGCTCGAAGAAGAGAATAATACTATGAAAGACAAGTGGAAAGGGATCAAAGATGCACTAACTTCAACGTGTCAGGAGGTTCTGGGCCGCAAGAAGCATCATCATAAGGAATGAATTTCTATGGAAACCCTGGACAAGGTTCAAGAAAGGAAGAACAGAAAGACAGCAATTAACAACAACCCAACACGAGCAGAGAAAGTCAAGGCACAAGCTGAGTACACAGAAGCAAACAAGCAACTGAAGAAGAGTATTAAATCCTACAAGCAGAAATACGTGGAAGAACTAGCAACGACCGCGGGAAAGGCTGCAAGAGAAGGAAATATGAAACAGCTTTATGATACAACGAAGAAACTATCAGGGAAATACAGTGAACCAAAGAGATCGGTCAAGGACAAAGAAGGCAGGTCAATCACTAAAATTCAAGAACAGAGGAACAGTTGAGTAGAATACTTTGAGGAACTCTTGAATAGACCAGCTCCATTGAATCCAGCGGACATCGAAACAACACACACAGACCTTTCTATAGATGTCACTCCACCAACGACCGAAGAAATCAGGATGGCCATCAGACAAATTAAGAGCAGGAAAGCAGCAGGACCTGACAATATACCATCTGAAGCACCGAAGTAACTACAAACATGCTTCACCTTCTATTGAAAAAGATTTGGGAGGAGCGACAAGTGCCGATGGACTGGAAAGAAGGACACCCCATCAAGATCTCAAAGTAAGGAGACCTGAGCAAATGTGAGAACTACAGACGCATTACACTACTGTCAGCACCAAGGAAAGTCTTCAACAGAGTGTTGTTGAACCGAATGAAAGATACAGTAGACGCCCAACTTCGAGGTCAACAAGCTGGATTCCGTAAGGATCGGTCGTGCACAGACCAAATTGCAACACTACGGATCATCGTCGAACAATCAGTTGAGTGGAACTCATCACTATACATCAAATCCATTGATTATGACAGGGCGTTTGACAGTGTAGATAGGAGAACGTTATGGAAACTACTTCGACATTATAGAGTTCCTGAGAAGATTGTCAACATTATCCGGAACTCATACGACGGACTACGGTGCAAAGTAGTGCATGGAGGACAGCTGACAGATGCATTCCAAGTAAGGACCGAAGTCAAACAAGGCTGTCTACTCTCTCCCTTCCTCTTTCTTCTGATAGTTGACTAGATTATGAAAACCTCGACATCTGAGGGAAAATACGAAATACGATGAACAGCTCAGAACCAATTAGACGATTCGGACATCGCAGATGACCTAGCACTCGTATCGAATACACATGAACAAATGCAGATGAAGACAGCCAGTGTAGTAGCAGTCTCTGCATCAGTAGACCTCAACATATACAAGGAGAAAACCAAGGTCCTCAAATTCAAAACGGAGAACAGCAGTCCAATCACTCTTGATGGCGAAACTCTGGAAGATGTAGAATCCTTCACGTACCTGGGAAGCATCATCGATGAACAAGGAGCCTCAGATGCAGACGTAAAGGCAAGGATTGGCAAAGCAAGGGCCGCATTTCTACAATTGAAGAACATCTGGAACTCAAAACAACTGTCTGTCAACCAATATCAAAGTCACAATCTTCAATACGAACGTCAAAACAGTCAGTTCTACTGTATGGAGCTGAAACTTGGAGAAATACAACAACCACCATCAAGAAGGTACAAGGATTTATAAATAGCTGTCTTCGCAAGATACTCAACATCCATTGGCCGGATACCATCAGCAACAGCCTTCTGTGGGAGAGAGCAAATCAGCTTCCAGCTGAAGAAATTAGGAAAATATGATGGAAATGGATAGGACATACATTACGCAAATCATCAAACTGCATCACGAGGCAAGCCCTAACTTGGAATCCTGAAGGGAAGCGGAAAAGGGGAAGGCCTAAGAACACATTACGTCGGGAAATAGAAGCAGATATTAAAAGAATGAATAACAACAATTGTAGTGTTTCTTGACATCAGGGCTGCCTTCGATTCGTTGGACAAGACTGTTCTCTAGGATTGCCTATTGAAGAAGGGTGTGCCTGAGAAGTTTATTAACATCCTAAAGGCCCTATATACAAACACCTCAGGCAGAGTGAAGGCATACAACCACCTTTCTCCATTGTTCCATTCAAGCAGTGGGGTTAGACACGGTTGCCCAATCTCACCATTCCTCTTCAACTTTGCTATTGATGACATTCTGGAAACAGCTCTGATGGATGTAAGTAATAGTGGTGTGGATCTCTTACCTGGAGAAAGACTTCTCGACCTTGAGTATGCGGATCATATTATGTTACTGTGAGATAATGCCAAAGCCATGCAATCCACACTTAATCAGTTGGCAATCAGTGTCAGTAGGTACGGTATGTGTTTTGCACCTTCGAAGTGCAAAGTACTTCTACAAGACTAGCAGGATTCTAATCCTGTACTCACCCTGGATGGTGAGCAGATAGAAGTAGTCGAAAAGTTCGTGTATCTAGGTAGCTGCATAAGTGCTGGTGATGGCGTGAGTGATGAGATCAATACACGTATAGTGAAAGCCAGAGCGGCTTATGCCAATCTGGACCACCTTTGGCGCCTTCGTGATGTTAGTCTGGCTGTAAAAGGTCGGATCTACAACGCGTCGGTGTGAGAGCAGTTTCGCTCTATGCTTGTGAAACCTGGTCTCTCCGAGTTGAGGATGTTAGACGACTCCCTGTGTTTGATCATCGTTGTCTCCGAAGGATTGTTGACATCCAGTGGCAACACCATGTTAGTAATGCAGAGGTTCGGCATCGTGTGTTCGGGAGCATAGACGGTAATTCGGTTGGTGTCATCATCTTGAAACACCGACTTCGGTGGCTTGGACATGTTCTACGAATGTCGTCCCAGAGAATTCCACGTCGTGCATTATTTGCCGACTCCGGGACTGGTTGGAAAGAGCGGAGAGGTGGTCAGTGTATGACAAGGTGTCGTGGTATAAAAGAAAGCTGCAAAGGGCTGGCTTGTGTTGGTCCTTCACGACTCCCTGGCTGGGGTCTGAGAGATGGTGCAACACAGTGGCTAGAGACGTTATCACATATGGCTCATAATAGAAGCCAGTGGCGATCCTGCTGTAACCTTCTTTTACTTTCTTCATAAAAAGTGGTTGTGTCTCCCTTAACTGAAAGATTTCTTCTGATTGTACCTTTCCGTTCCCTCATTATTACTATTATTATTACTACACTACCTTACACCAACCTCTTCGTTATTGTTCTTTTTTTCACGCTCCTTACTTTTTTTTCTTTCTCTTCGAATTCTCATTGTTTTGTGTGGCGCATATATATTTGGTGCCCTCTTGCACCAATATTTATGTGTTCAAATAAATAAATAACATCCTATTATAGCTGATAGTGCTTGACCTTCGATCTTATTTCAGACTTGCTTTATAAATACAATCCTGTGAGATCATATCATATTATGGGCCATGATCTGTCAAACAGTATACTTTTCATGTATCAAACTGTAAAAACCCGCCCAACACGAATAGTGCGTAAAACAACTATTCATAAAATTCCGAACATGAAAAACGATTTGAATCCCATCCCCAATAATATCATCTCCTGAATCGGAAACCACAGACTCACATGTAAGTGGTTTCTTTATTAACGGAATTTACTTGCTAGGCATATTTTAGTAAATTAGTGTCAGATTATTTAATTCTAACTGATTCCATGACAATATTTCATCTATTTTACAGTACAAAGATCAGTGATTGAGACCCAACCTGATGAAACTCGGTAACCAAGTGGTTTCATATGATCGGATTTGAGCCATACATTGTATGGGAGCTACTAACACAACTCGGATAGATAGAGAAGAGTTGGGGTATGCAACGAGTGCTCAAAATTCAACACTACTGATTTAGCAATAGGAATAAGTTAAGTAGGATAAATTTTACCCATCAAATACTAACAAATAACCACTAATAATTATCTTGAGAAACTTGCGGAGTTGTCTCCAATGTCTCTCTACGAATAAAATGATGTTCAACTAACATTTCAGGAGTCAATCTCCTGACAAGTTTTATTTATCAACTTGAAATACGTGAAGAGTCTTTTGACAACCTTGAAGAGCAATCTTGGCGTGTTTGGGATGTGTTATTCTTCCCTGAAATGCAAAATGGTGTTTAACAACTTGCCATTACCAATACCTGAGCTGACGATAAGGAGTGAAATAATTTGGAGCGTCGAATACTTAACTTATCATCGGGACTTAATTAACTCGGATTGGTTGACCTCTGAAGAAATCTCAGCACGAATGCAGGAAGCCCGATTTGTGCCACATGAGGTGTAGGGGAAGATGTCTGTCTTCTAACCGAATGGCATGTATAGTTCTCAGCAGTATGATCTACTTTATGACCGTAAAACATGGTTTATAAGTCAGTTAGCTACGACATAGGACAAGGCACATATATCAGTCAGTCAGTCAGCTACAACGTAGGACCAGGCACATATATGCATTGGTCCAAGTTGCCATACCTCATTAACACAACAAGATGGACACCGGATCCATAAAAGTAGTTAATTCAGAGGTGGTAATATATAAAAGAAAGATTGCAATAATACAGGAAGAAAGAATTAGTTCGTAGAAAGAAAGATATGAAGTGATTTTAATCTCTTAGTTTAAGAGAACAGAGAGAGTATACACCGACGCCATTGTGATTGATTCTGAGCCATGTCACCTACAGTCTCCAACCGCTGGTTACGATAGTCACGCAGACCCCAACTAAGTAGTCTGCATCTACCAACATGGCTCAGACTAGAAGTTAGTGATTTCAAGCACTGATGCCACGTTTTGGTTTGGCCACCCCTAACTTTTTTCCAACCATCTCCAACACCAGTCAGCATTGCACGTCGTGGTAATCGGTGTTCGGGTATACGTAACACGTGGCCCAACCATCTCAGTCGATGAAGATTAACAAACTCATCAACTGATTTACCATCAGTCCCTAATACCCTGCGTCTAACCTCACTATTACTTACCCGGTGATCTCAACAGACGCCAGCAATATTTCTAAGGCATCTGTGGTCAAATACTAGTAGCTTACGAGTATCTTCGATTCTTAGTGGCTATGTTTCGCTGCCGTAAAGTAAAACAGAACGAACCGCCGCGCAATAAACTCGTCCTTTTATTGATAGACGGATGTCTCGCCTTTGCCACAGGTGACATAAGTTGGCAAAAGCCAAACGAGCTTTTCGAATCTGTGCTGAGATTTCGTCAGACACCAACCCATTAGGGCTGATCAGCCTTCCAAGATAAGTGACGTTGTCAACGCGTTCGACTACTTCACTCCCCATCCTTCGCCATAGTCAGTAGTCAGTCAGTAACAACGTAGAACTTCGTACGTACGTATATCAGGTCGAGTTGCCACACCACATTAGCACAGAGATGCAGTTGTCGATTCAAATCCCGTAGTGGTAGAGGTAGCAAGAGTATAAACAGTAATCGGGAAGATTAGGGTTTGAAGATGTTATCCAAGGAGTATAATCCAGTGAAACAAATTTGGAAAGAGGAAAAAAGGGACATGAAGAATTCAGAAGATTAGAATTTGGGAGAACACAAAGAGTGGATGCACCTGTGTCATTGCAAACGATTTTGAGCCATATCATTCAGGGTCTCTAACCATCGGTTGCTATCATATCGTGGTCCCCAACCAGGTAGTCTACACCTACCAACATGACTCAGTCCACTTGTCAGTGACTTCATGGACTTGTGCCATGTTTTGGTTTGGCCGCCTCTAGCTTTCTTCCAATCTACTCCTATACCACTGAACATAGCGTGTCGAGGTAGTCGGTCGTTGGGCATACGTAACACGTGCCCCAGCCATCTCAACTGATGAAGTTTCACCACTTCATCAATTGGTTTGCCATCCTTACCTAGTACCCGTGTCCTAACAACTGTGTTACTTACTCGATGGTCGCAGGATATACGAGCAATATTTCGAAGACACCTATGATCGAATACTAGTAACCTACGAATATCCTCTACTCTTACCGGCCACGTTTCACTGCCATAAAGTAGGACGGAACGAACTGCTGCGCAGTAAACACGTCCTTTGGTTGATAGACGGATATCTCGCCTACTCCATAAATGACGCAAGTTGGCAAAAGCTAGTCGAGCCTTCTGTATCCGTGCTGAGATTTCATCACACACCCAACCACAAGGGCTGATGAGACTTCCAAGATAAGTGAAGCGGTCGACACACTCAACTACTTCACTCCCTATCACTAGTTCGGGCGTCGATGTAACCCAATCCTGAAGCAACATTTTGCATTTCGAGGGAGAGAATCGCATCCCGAACATGCTTGCATTGTTGCTTAGAGTGGTCAGAAGACTCTGCATTTTGTCAGCGTCTTCACCAAATAAAACTATGTCATCAGCATATTCTAAGTTAACAAGTGAACCTCCCGGTAGAAGTTCAACCCCTGGAAATTTAGATGAGGAAAGTGTCATCTCTAAAAGTACGTCGACCACAAAGTTGAACAAGAATGGGGAGAGTGGACAGCCCTGACGAACACCACTTGAGGTAATCAATTTGCCATAGGTGACGTAAGGTGGCAAAAGCCAAACGAGCTTTTCGAATCCGTGCTGAGATTTCGTCAGATAACAACCCATTAGGGCTGTTAGTGCTGTTAGAGGTATGAGGGCGGTTATCACTTCCCGGTTGCCCACACCGTGGAAGGGTTCTTCTAGAGGTACCTGAAAAGGAAGTTGGATTAGAGGCGGTCTCAGTGACCTGAGAGCGTGACCGCAGTGCCCAAGGGACAACTGCTTGAGGTCGGTCACACACGACCTTTTTATGGGTGATTTTTGTGTTAGCTCCGTACTTGTTGAGACCTTACCGCCGAAGACGGATATCCGTGGGATAAGGCGAGGTGTGTATTTTTAGGGTCGACCTTTTCTAACCCCACCCCTCCTTGTGGGAAGGCAGCATCGCTGTCATGCTGGTTGTCTGAAGGAAACACCTTACTGCTGTCACACGTCTGTACAGTCAGCAGTACGACTCCGCCCTCAGAACTTGAGTTGCTGCTTTTAGTCTTACCGTTCTCCAATCGACCTGCCTGGCATGGTAGAACCTACAGGAACATATGTTCCAGTCAATATAGCTTGGTTGGGTCATCACGATAGGCAAGCCTGACCACCACGTCAAGGTAGCAACAACGGTCGGGTGGCACATATATGCATCGGTCCAAGTTGCCACACCTCATTAGCACAACAAGATCAACACCAAATTCATAGAAGCAGTTACACCAATGGTAGTAATATATAAAAGAAAGATTGTGTACAAATATATAATACAGGAAGGAAGAATTAGTTCGTAGAAATAAAGGTATAAAGTAGTTTCAATCTCACGGTTTAAGGGAAGACAAAGAGTGTATACACCTACACCACTGTGATCGATCCAGAGTCATGTCACACAGTCTCCAACCATTGGTTACAATAGTCGTGCATGGCTTAGATCAGAAGTTATTGACTTCAGGGATTGGTGCCACGTTTTCCTTTGGCCACCCCTAACTTTTTTCCAACCATCTCCAACACCAGTCAGCATTGCACGTCGTGGTAATCGGTGTTCGGGTATACGTAACACGTGGCCCAACCATCTCAGTCGATGAAGATTAACAAACTCATCAACTGATTTACCATCAGTCCCTAATACCCTGCGTCTAACCTCACTATTACTTACCCGGTGATCTCAACAGACGCCAGCAATATTTCTAAGGCATCTGTGGTCAAATACTAGTAGCTTACGAGTATCTTCGATTCTTAGTGGCTATGTTTCGCTGCCGTAAAGTAAAACAGAACGAACCGCCGCGCAATAAACTCGTCCTTTTATTGATAGACGGATGTCTCGCCTTTGCCACAGGTGACATAAGTTGGCAAAAGCCAAACGAGCTTTTCGAATCTGTGCTGAGATTTCGTCAGACACCAACCCATTAGGGCTGATCAGCCTTCCAAGATAATTGACGTTGTCAACGCGTTCGACTACTTCACTCCCCATCCTTAGCTCAGGTGTTGACGCAGCCCAGTCCTGAAGCAACAACTTGCATTTAGAGGGAGAGAAGAGCATTCTAAACATTCTGGGATTGTTGCTTAGTGCCATCAGAAGACTCCGCATTTTATCAGCGTCTTCTCCGAACAGGACTATGGCATCTGCTATTCTGTGTAGATAAGTGAACCTCCTGGTAGATCAATTTCCGAAAATTAAGTCGAGGAAAACGTTGTTGAACAAAAATGGAGATGATGGACAATCTTGACGGACACCACTTGAGGTTGTAAAAGTAGATGACAGTTCGTCATAAGCTCTCACTCGACCAGTAGTGTTCGAGTAAAGAGCCTTTACAAGGTTTGTGTACTTCTGAAGTACACCTTTCAATGACAGACGATGTCACAGGACCTCTTGGTCAGCAGAGTCAAACGCTACCTTTAAGTCGAGAAAAACTATCATAAACATGCCTGTGTTCTAGAACCTGAAGAATAGTGAATATGTGATCGATGCAGCCACGACCAAGTCTGAAGCCAGCTTGATTTGCTCATGTTTGCAGTTCACCAGTCTTTGTTCGGCACACGATAATTATTGAGGCTAGTATTTTAGATACTATATTGGTCAAACTAATCCCTCTATGATTGTCACAGGATGATTTTGACCCCTTCTTATATATTGGGACAATCAGTGATTGTGACCAGTCAGATGGGATTACGTCCAACACCCAGAGTTTAGCTAAAATATCAGTCAACCTAATCTCTAAAACTGGACCACCAGACTTAAAGACCCCTGGAGTCAATCCATTTGGACCAGCTGCTCTTCCTCATTTCATATCAGCTATAGATTTTCGAACTTCAATCAGAGTCGAAGGACCTATTTTAACGTCCCATTCAGGCTGTTTAGGAATGGTTAGTTGTAGAGTAGCTGAAGTTCAACTGAACTGCTCCTTAAAGTGTTCTGCTCATCTTTCTAAACGTCTGGGCTGAGAGCAGATAAGAGTGTCATCATTTTCCGAGATCGTCTCACACTTGACCTCTTAATTCCAGTTCCGTTTATTAGTCTGGTGTTAACTACAGTCGCTACTTTTTCCATCTATTTTGTTTCCATCACCCACGACTACTCACGGTCGATCCTAAGCCCTTTTGTTAGCCTAGATCCGACACGGTTTCGCTTTTTATCGTGTTCGAAGACTGATGGAATGAGTTAACGAGAGTCTATCCGTGCAATAGACGTCGCGGAATTCCACTGGTTTTTCGTAATCCCATGGCCTATGAAAATAGGATACATGAGTAGGCTGAAGGTTTTTGATCATAGGTGTCTTCGAAGCACTGCTTACGTTTCATAGAATAATCGGGAAAGTAACGCTGAGGTTAGACACAGGGTACTAAACAAAGTTGGCAAGTCAGTTGATAAGGTAGTGAATCTTTATCGACAGAGACAGGTAGAACATGCGTATGTCTAACTAACCCCTACCTTGATGAATGGCACTTAAAATTGAACAAGTAGATTCGGAAGAAACTAGAGGCGGCCAAACTAAAACGTGACATTAGTCCATGAAGTCAATAACTGTTGGTCCAAGCCATGTTGGTTGATGCAGGTTACCTGGTCCACATGATAACAGCGACTAGTGGTTGGAAGCTTTAGGTGAAATGATTCACAATAGCACAGATGAACTCACTGTTTATCTCCTCGATTTTAAATTCCAGTTAATGTGTACGGCAACCAAAACCAGTGCACATATTCTAGGTCCTATGTACACGATCTTCGTACGTCTGTGGGGTCGACCTGTCTAAATCAACGGCTATCTTCCTTGCTTTATGTTAGTAACGAAATTTTAGACAGCGATACGAGCTTGAGGTTTGATATCGACCTTCCACACAGTACTGAACTCAAATTAATTACCAAGTAATCCCTTAAGTACTTCATAATGAGCTGCTTTGTGAGCTAGTATTACTACACAGTTCCCTAGAGCAAAATAGGTAGAACGGGGTTTAAACACGTAACCTATTGAGTGGGAGTATTTTAAACATTATTAAATATTTGAAGTGACATGATTCAATATTTGATCTCTTATATGCATCGTGTTCTCAAGAGCAATATTATTCATGACATATTCCTTATGTTTGTTTTTTTAGTACCCCTTGAGTTGTTCACACCCTTTCCATCTTTTTAATTTTTTCGTATTGTGCTGATGAAGTTTAGTGAGTTGGAATCGTATTCACTCCTTAAAATGTGTACTCAGTGCGAAACCAAAGTTCAGAATCATGACGAGAGTAGGTTGTAACGACAGATCTCACACGGATATCAAAATAGATGAGATAAAAATGCTGTATGGAATACTCAAGTGGAGGTATAGAAATAACTAAACATACCAAGTGAAAATTTAACAGTAGCAGTAAATAAATTAACCACTGAAACCCAAGATGGACGTGATGTTAAGATGTACGCGTACAAACGAATACACATTTTCCTGACGCACGTGTCTCGAAGACACTAAATTTGATGGCCAGTAGAGCATAAACTTAGCTGATGAAATTTGTTTCCAGATTTGTTAAAGGGTACAGGAATGGATGTTGTGGAACATTGAGAGGATTGTGTGGTATTGTTTGTGACATTGGAGCGGTGAGACTAATTTATGGACGACCTTTGGGTGACTTCAAAGTAGCCTTGAGAATGTCTATATACTAACTAGGACCAAATGAGAGTTATAAACCATGGTGAGGAACTAGAATTAGGATATACTGTTGATGGTTAAGGGTTAGTGTTTCTGCAGAGACACCTACTAGGTCTATCATGATTTAGGATACCTTGTCTGTAGCTGAAGCAGTGAAAAGGAGAGTCCCGAACCGAAGATAACCTATGGACATAGTACGATATTCTTATGTAATTTAGAAACTTACGAAGGAACGCAAGCATAATATACAATGAAACAGTAAACAAGTTAGCCATGTGGACTAGGATTACTTACTGGATGAGAAAATGACCATTTACTTCTTGGCGTAATCATTAACAACAATAGCCTGTGAAAATTCCAACGAGCAAGAAACACGAATCTGAACTATCCATGTGGATATTCCAAGACTCGTACCGACCAAACTCGAAACAGCCGCTTCAGTATTGGTTCCGATATCTTATACTCTTTAGCAGAGAAATATAAACCAGTAAATTTTTTGACAATCACTTGTCTATGCTATATGACAGTTATAGATCTCTGGATGCATTTGATACAATTTATCCAGTTAATAATCCTCAATCAGCTATTTTGTTTGAAATGTCAAAAAACCTCGTAACCTGGTAAGCTTTGAGTGGTCCCCTGAATGCAGAGAACACTTGGGGAACTCTCTTTCTAACTAGGTGATGTACTTAAAAGCTATAGGGAATGATGTATCATTCATAAGATTCGAGATTATACGGAATGAACTCACTTCCACCGGTCTAGTATATATACTTACTTTACATCAAGATCTAACGCGAAAGAGATTGGTTCTTATTTACTAATAGCTTTGTTTAAAAAAGCTGCATGAAAATTTAATATGTATCGCATACCAGTTTTGCAAGAATCACACTATAAAGCAGCATATTTTCTATCTTAATATGTAGAAACAGCTATGACACTTGCCGTTGCTATAATTTTAAGTTACCAAGGCATTTTAGATCGGTTTCTAGAGGCATATAACAGTAAAAAAAGCCACTACATTCCCGCCCCTTGCAGTTCAATGGACTTGCGCTAGTGAACACATATCCGATAAAGTTGCAATACAGGAACTGCTGATTATTATAATGACGACAACCAAATCAATCAGAAGAGTTCACCTGCTCCAGTGATATCCCGTAACGTTTATCTCACTCTTCTACTCTTTATTTTTGTAACTTAGTCTATTATCTTCCAATGAAAAAGTATTGATATTTCGATCTCCACTTCCCATATATCCTTTCTTGTATTTACATCCCTTTGTATTCCGATTACCATTTCCTTTGTAAGTTGTTAACATGAGCTACAAAATACAAGGTGTTTTTCATCATTGTATTTTTCTGTAATGAACAAACCATTTTGTTCCATGTATGTGCCCAATTTTCTTCTTTCATACTATTACAGGCAAAATAATTAATGATCGAATTATTTTATATTAATTTGGCCAAATGTATGGTTTCTTCACTTTATTGATCCTACATAAGAGTTGTATTTTCTCAGGTATGGTAACACTTTCTGGCAGATATTTGTTTATGCGAACGGCTCCCGTAAAGTCCTCTCATGTATGTACATGCAGCTGTTTGCAAAGTTAATAATGCTTATGACATTTTCACTGCATATTCCAATGAGTGACATTGCCTGTAATTGACCATCTTCTATACACTCCGAACTAATGGGGGTGACACATCTACCACTTCTCCGATAACTGTCCCTAACCTTATAAGCTCCATCAGTGAAAATCCTGACCACTCCCCAAATATACTACTCATACATTCAATCCACTCCACCTCCACCTGAAACTGATAAACCTACCGCTTTCGCCAAACTACCTATCGACTACCTTTCTCCGTTTAGCCATATTGATAGTAAACCAAACGAACAGGAAGATGCAGCTGGTACTCCTACTTCTTCCTCTTCACTCACGAGAAATCAAATAACCCACTACGTTTACATCACGTATATCTACTAGAAAAATGTATCACACACTAATGTTGAACAATGCTCGATTTGTACAAAATAAGATGACACACATACGTACCCTCTCAAATTCAAAAAATTCTTCACTACTTTTAATATCTAAAAGCCGATCGTCCTCCGAACTCACGGAGTGAAACATTGAAGTATACACATACGAGCTATTCCGTTGTGATCGAGTCACCAAGCTTGGTGAGGGTTGTACGGTAGCGAATTTATTTAGGCTTGTTACCCCTCATGGAGAAGCATAGACCGCTCACCAGTGTTCTCCATCCAACCCTATCCAGGACAATCCTTTCCAGCACTTTCCAGTTGTTATTCATCCTTTTCATGTCTACTTCCAATTCTCAACGCAGGGTGTTAATTGGCCTTCCACTTTTCCGTTTACCTTCAGGATTCCAAGTTAGCGCCTGTCTTATCATGCAGTATGATGATTTCCGTAATGTATGTCCTATCAATCTCCAACGTCTTTTCCTAATTTCCTCTTCAGTTGGGAGCTGGTTTGTTCTCTCCTACAGTAGGCTGTTGCTAATGGTATCCTGCCAACGGACATTGAGCATCTTGAGTAAACAATCGTTTATAAATACTTTTACATTATTGATAATGGTTGTAGTAGTTCTCCAAGTTTCAGCTCCGTACAGTAAAAATGACTTTCATGACGTTCGTATTGAAGATTCTGAATTTGATGTTGGTTTGCAGACAGTTGTCTTGAGTTCCACATGTTCTTCTGTTGTAGAAATGTAGCCCGTGTTGAGCCAAAACTCACCTTCACGTCTGCATCTGATCCGCCTTGTTCATCGATAAAGCTGAACAGGTACGCGAAAGTTTCCAGTGCTTCTCCATCAAGTGTGGTCGAGATGGTGCTCTCTGTGTTATATTTTAGAATATTGCTTTTTCCTCTGTGTATGTTGAGGCCTACTCAAGCAGAGGCTTCTGCTACACTGTTTGTCTTGACCTGTATTTGTTGGTGTGTATGGGATAGAAGGACCAGGTCATCTGCGAATTCCAAGTCGTCTAGTTGCATGCAAGCTGTTCATTGTACTCCATGCTTTCCCTCAGATGTCGCGGTCTTCGTAATCCAGTCAATCAACAGAAGACAGAGAAAGGGTGGGAGTAGGCAGCTTTGTCTGACTCCGGTCCTCACTCGGAACGATTCTGTCAACTGTCCTCCATGCAACACTTTCAAGTGTAGTCCGTCGTATGGATTCCCTATGATGTGGACGATCTTCCCAGATACACCATACTGTCGAAGAAGGTTCCACTAAGTTCTCCTATCCACACTCAAACGCTTGCTCATAATCAAAGAAGTTGATGTCTAGTGATGATTTCCATTCAAGTGATTGTTCAACGATAATCAGTAGTGTTGCCGTTTGGTCCGTACACAACTGATCCTTACGGAATCTGGTCTGTTGACCTCGAAGTTCGGTGTTCATTGAATCGTTCATTCAGTTCTACAAAACTTGGTTGAAAACTTTTCATGTCACAGATAGTAGTGTGATGCCTCTGTAGTTCTCACACATGCTCGGATCTCGTTTATTTGTTATCTTAATGAGATATCCTTCATTCCAGTTTGTCGTCACTTGTTCTTTCTCTTAAATCTTCCTGAATAGAACATGGAGCATGCATGCAGTCACTTCTATGTCTAACCTTACTGCTTCAGATGGTATGTTGTCTGGTTCTGCTGCTTACCCACTCTTGACTTGCCTGATGATCATGATGTTTTCTTCGATTGCTGGTTCGATAACATCTATGGGAATATCTCTGTGTGTGTTGCTTCGATGTCCGGTCGTGGTTCAGTGGAGCTGGTCCATTCAAGAGTTCTTCAAAGTGCTTTACCCATCTGTCCCGCTGTTCTTCAATATCAGTGATTGATTGGCTCGCCTTCTTTGTCCTTCACCGGTCTCTCTACTTCGCTCTATTTCCTTACCAGTTTCTTCGTTGTGTCACATAATTGTTGCACATTCCCTTCTCTTGTAGCTTTTTCCGCTGTCATTGCTTCGTCTTCCACGTATTTCTGTTTGTCAGCTCTAATGCTCCTGTCCACTTTCTTGTTTAATTTTAAGTATTTACCATGTGCATTGGCTTTCTCTGTTCTTGTTCCACTGTTGTTGATTGCTGTCTTTCTGTTCTTCCTTTCTTTAACCTTGTCCAGGGTTTCCATAGAAATTCATTCCTTATGATGATGCTTCTTGCGGCCCAGAACCTCCTGACACGTTGAAGTTAGTGCATCTTTGATCCCTTTCCACTTGTCTTTCATAGTATTATTCTCTTCTTCGAGCGGATCTTGTAAGGCGTTGAACCTGTTGTTGAGATCTATATTGAATTCGTTGAATTTGTCAGTATGTCGAAGGAAGACTGTATAGAACCTTTGTAATGCTGTTTGTCCAGTTGTCCATTGCTTCGTTAGCTCAAGTTTCATCTTGGCAATCACCAGATAGATGGTGATCTGAAGCTATGCCAGTTCCTCTCCTGGTTCTCACGTCTCCCACTGACCTTATGAATTTCTTGCCGATGCAGATATCTAAAAGCAGAAATTCATGGTGATGCTGTCCTCCGTAAATTACCCATTTCAATATGCCTTTCTGTACTCGCTTATGAATGTAGAATGCTAATTGCATGTACATATCTAGCTCCGGATACTCCTAATTCAACTGACACTACTATAAGTAAGTCATTTGCTAATACTGCCTCACTTGATTTCGTTCGCGAAATTATGTTTGCTGATTTCAACTTTCCCAACACCAACTGGAAAACACTTTTGCTTGTTGTTCTCTGAAAGTATACTCAGGCACTTGAACATACACGGTAGGCAGCAACATGTGTAGTTGCCTACACGAAACCATAACATTCTCAACTTGAGCCTCTGTCACAATATCACCCCAACATTTGTGGTGGTTTTGGAAACGCTTCATAACAGCGATCATAAAATAAATCCATGCACCCTACCATTTCTTGTCAAGTGCAACGAATCCAAGACAATAGAGAATACGCGCACGCTGATTGGGAGAAATTTCGATTTCCGATAAAGCGCTCTGACTGAAACAGTTTCATTATGAATAATAAGCTCTTAGAAACACTAAATCCGCACTAAACACTACTATCTACTCCAAAATTACTTTTGGATCAATTACTTCCCTTGTCGACTGAGAAACTAGGTCTTAGCTGCGAAAACTAAAAAGGATGTATTATATATCGAAACGCTTCGGTGCCCTGCTCCAAATATACTCTGTACTTCATGGAGTGCAAACTCAGCGCAAACAGCATAAACTAGCGAAAACAGTATTGCGCTCACTGCAGCATCTAAGACCCGAAACTTATGTTGTTTCCTTGAACAAGGCATAGGAAAGGGTAAAGATCACAACATTCAGTTCATACTGCACGATTTTATGCAGTATTATGACCAGACTGTCATATATGAACTACTTAGTTAATGGTTTCGCCGAAATGGAAATACACTTCATACCCCAGATATCAACATCAAGTGGATCATCGAAAATAATCTTAGTGTCGTTAACTTTTATCTTAATAGTATATATACGGATCATCAACGTTGATCTCTGTCGAATAATGGGGGCCTACTCCAGTAAGACTGGAGTGGTGTGACTAAAAGCTAACGTTGAAATCACACCTCGCGGTCAGCATCTAACGCGAATTACCTCTTCATCTTTTCAAGGCACTATGGATGTTTTGAAGACCGTAAAACACTTGGGACACTATAACGGAAATATATTAGTAATAATGAGTACAGAGAAGATAGTGAAACCACTACCGCATAAGCCAGTCCATGGCATACGATTAACTGATGCGCACTGGTTGTCATCGGCCTTGTCAGGGATCGACGATCTGTTCGATAGTCAGTGACCCAACTGCCAGATGATATGGCTATGGCTCAGTGACATTCCACTGACCATACATATACGCCGTTATCAAAACCCTTAAGCTGAATGCAAGTTATGGTGCTGATGACATCCCATTGATCCACTCTGAGTTGGCTGGATAGGACATAAGAACACTAATACTCAAAACATTCATATTATCCTTGGAAGCAAGTACATATCCCGAAACCTGAAAGATAACGTATATTGTCCCAAAACACATATCAGGACCAAAAAACCTGATCGAATATTACAGACGGATAAATATCGCCCCAATTATGTCACGCATAATGGAAACGTTATACAAGATCAATTATCTGATTGTCTACTTGAAGAAGGTCTGACCGAACCGTAGCAGCACGGCTTGACTAGAACATGATCTTCCAGTACATGCCTGATAGACATTTTTGACGAGGCTACTCACATAAGCGCTTACGTTCGTACAAAATCCATAGGACTAAGAGAAGACGCAACATAGTATATGGCAACAGTAATACTGCATAATTAGTGCAGGAGCATAGGTATTCTCAAACTACTTGAATAACACGCTACCGTAGTGGTCTAAATAAACGTCAGCAAAACTTTTGATAAAGTACTTCACAACCGGCTGCCATCTAAGTTAAGTGATATCGGAACGGACGGAAAGTTATCTATGAGAAAAAAGGGCTTCTCCTATGTGAACGTCAACAAAAAGTATGAGTACACTCGAAGTGGTCTAGCTGGCAAACGGTGATAGTGAATTGTTTCAGGATACGATTGTGGGGTCAGTGCTGTTCCTCCGATATGTAAATGACTTTTCTAGTCTCCTATCACCATCGGTTTTCTTATATGCTGACGATTTCAACATACGAAGAGCGATAAAATGTAAAGGTAATAGTTTACAACTTCAAAATGACCAAAGAAATTATCTGAATGGTCTGGAATTTGACAGTGTCCAACAAATGCTTCCAAGTGCATTGTGATGTAAATTGGTCATCAAGGTACAGATACATACACAGTGAAAAACATTGAGCTACTTGTTGTCCAGACACACAACGACCGAGGAGTCATCATTAGCCAAGACCTAAAAAACTACTACACACTTCCGTGCGATTACCGTCAAGAATTGTAGAACCTATGGTCAGTGCATAGGGCCTTTATCCATTTCGATGCTGAATACTTTTCGAATTCGTGTGCAGTA
The DNA here is from genome assembly GCF_000699445.3 of Schistosoma haematobium. NCBI lineage: Eukaryota > Metazoa > Platyhelminthes > Trematoda > Strigeidida > Schistosomatidae > Schistosoma > Schistosoma haematobium. The sequence goes on along the minus strand of NC_067196.1, from coordinate 76,327,314 downwards.
TTCGTTCGTCCTAAACTCGACTATTACATACAAGCAGCTATCCCCTGTCTAAAAACAGACAGTGAGTTGATGGGAAACGTTCAAACGACTGCAACTAAGCTGATTCCAGCGATAGCTAAGCTTCCGTATAATGTTCGAGTGGTCAAATTAAATATATTGCCATTGTCATTCAGAAGAACCAGAGTTGATAGATTTGCATCTGATATACCCTCATTTTCCTTGCCTAAGATAACAAGCCCAGAACAAACTACTTGTCAGCTGACAATCGACTTTCCCAATGCATCATCAATGAATGGAATTCATTGCCTCAGCCCATGACTGAAGCTCCATCTGTCAACGCTTTCTAATGAAATTCGGTTCAACGGAGAGATCACCACTGCCAGGAATAACACAGGCTACCCAGCCTCCTGTCCTTTCCATACTGAAACTGAAACAGTGGGATCAAATATTTTTATCATTACTGTTGTTATTATTTAGATAGTGCAATAAGAAGACTGAGATTATCAGAAGTATGCGACATATTAGCGCAATACATTTCAAATAATCTGATAAAATACATACTTGTTAAGAACATATATATATGATAAGTGGAGGGTGAATATTCTTAACAAGTAACTGTGTGATCGGATTGTTAGAAATGTATTGCGTTATTATGTCACATGGTTCTGATGATCTTTTTCTCCTTATCTCACTATCCAAATTAATCGAAAAGGTTAACTGCTTTAAGTTGATACGTTAAATTGTTATTATTGTGAGGTCAAAGGTCGACACTATAGGAATGTAAGGTCAGTTTTCCATTTAAAGTAACTCAACACTAAATGAAACGGTGTTAGAAAATAACAGAAGCAACGCATTGTGTTACTGAATAAAGAATAATGGTAAATCAATTGAGAATACGATCAAGGTTATCGTGGTTAGATAAATATATGAATCTGTTGAATACTAGAAAAAAATTACATCTTAGTGTTCGGAGATTTCAAATATCTACGATTGATTGATTACTATATGGTGAATAATGTCGTTTTTCAGGTCCATCTTAGTGCAGATCGAATTCTATCGACCACGTTGCAATGTGGCCGCTAGCCTAGGTGACTCGACATCGCATGCACTGTGTGAGATCAGGTGTTGGTTGGAGGTAGTCTATAGGACACTCTGGACATAAGTTTCGTGCTATTTGGCACCCGCAAGTAAGGTGTACCTGTGATCTTTGGGGAAATGATGCTCATCCAAAATCCTGTTCAATACAGCAGGGTTTTTAATGGTGTTTCATTTGACATCTATTTATGATGAAAATCAACCTTAGGCTTCTGATTTCCCCCCACAATCCCTCCCTGCCCAATCAATCTGAGATTATCTTCGCTGATATATTGAGTTGTTTATTTATTGGATGGCGTAAAAACACAATGCCGGCGAAAAAAATGAAAAATAAACTCATATACACGTAATGTGGTTACAAAAATGGATTTTTATAATGTTTTTTTGTTTTTTTTAAATAAAAATATATAAGCATATTAAAATTGTTTTTTTTAATATTACATATGATTAAAAGAAAAATCGAGATGACATAAATTGTCGTTTAAATGTTCTGGAAGTCTTATTCTTCTTCCAGAACTCGTCGTCTTAAGTTTATTTTCCGATACTATTGAAGTATCATCGTGTTTGTTGTCTGTCGGTTGGGGTATTATAAGCATAGGAGTCGTGTTGTGCGATTGTTCCGAAGGGAAATCGACGTAGATAGGATTTCCTTCTAAATACACTGCTTTTAAGCGATCGATGCTGATGCTATCGTTTGTTCCGTTCTTATCGACTATATAGTATTTAGATTCACGTTGAAGTACTTTGAAAGGTCCCTCGTATGCTGATTCGAATGGTCGTCGATGCGAGTCTCGACGAACGAAAACGTGTGTACTATATCGTAAGTCAGGTTGAACGAAAACATCAGTTGATTGAGGTCGAGTGGAATCAGGTTTAACTGAACGCATTGCGTTTGTAAACCTGTTTGTGTAGGAGGTTAGATCCATGCTCATTGAAGAGAATGAAGGATCCACGAATTCTCCTGGAAGTCGAAGTGTCGTTCCACAAACGAGTTGAGCTGCAGTGTATCGAATGTCAGCTTTCACTGCATTGCGAATACCTAGTAAGACAAGTGGAAGAGCGTCGGTCCACTGTGAAACGTTTGCAGCTGATAGTGAAGCTTTTAGTTGTCGGTGAAAGCGTTCTCCCAACCCATTTGCTTGTGGGTGGCAGGCGGTCGTTCGGAAGCGAGTGATTCCTAAAAGTGTGGTCAGACGACGGAAAAGTTCGGATTCAAACTGACGTCCGCGGTCTGTAGTGATGGTTGAAGGGCAGCCAAAGTTTGCTACCCATCGTCCGACGAAGGCGCGGGCCACTGTTTCAGCAGTGATGTCCTTGATAGATACTGCTTCTGGCCATCGAGTGAAACGGTCAACGCAGGTTAAGAGATAAGAGTATCCGTTTGAATCTGGTAAAGGTCCTACCAAATCCAAATGAACATGGTCGAAACGAGCATAGGGAGTTTCAGATGAGTGTAAGGGACATTTATTGTGTCTGATAACCTTAGATTTTTGGCAGCTTACACAGGAGCGTGCCCACTCCCTCACGTCTTCATTCAGGCCAGGCCAGCAAAATCGTTCTGCTATAAGCTTGATGATTGCACGAACACCTGGATGAGAAAGTTTGTGCAATGTGTTGAAGACATTGCGTCGATAATGTTTCGGCACGATTGAGTGATCCCTTCCTGTTGATGTGTCACAAAGTAAGGTTTCCTTACCTGTTCCCATCTGTTTGATGCGTAGTTTGAGGGTTGTAGATGATAACTCTAGTTGAAGATCAGTGTCTTCTTTTTGAAGCTGGGCGAGTTTAAGAAGGTTGATTCCTTGGAAATTGTTCAAGGAAGTTATGCGAGACAAAGCGTCTGCGACTACATTGTTTGCTCCAGAGATGTGTTGAATATCTGAAGTAAACTGCGAAATGTAGTCCAGTTGTCGAGACTTATGAGGTGAGTACTTGTTAGAGGAAGAGCTTAAAGAAAAGGTAAGCAGTTTATGGTCAGTGAAGAGGGTGAATTCGCGGACTTCGATATGATGCTGAAAATGCCGTACAGCACAATACATAGCTAGGAGTTCCCTACCGAATGTGCTGTACCTCGATTCGGTGTCTAGCAACCGTCTAGAGAAAAATGCCAAAGGTTGCCAGGAGTTGTCAACCCATTGTTGTAAGACTCCTCCGATTGCTGAGTCGGATGCGTCTACTGCGATGCTAATGGGTGCTTGAGTGTTCTGATGTGCAAGCATTGTTGCTTTCGCAATAAGTTCCTTAATTGTGGAGAATGCTTTTCGTGCGGTGTCGTCCAAAACAATGGATTTCGCATTTCCACGAAGTTGGTCGGTAAGAGGTTACATGAGTAAAGCGCATTTCGGTATGAATCGTCTATAGAAACTTACAAGGCCGTTAAACGTGCGTAATTGCTTGATGGTGGTCGGTTCTGGGTAGTCCAGGATGGCCGCCACTTTGGTCCTAAGGGGTCGAACGCCTTGAACATCTATAGTGTGTCCTAGGAAGTCGAATGAGTCAGCTCCGATTTGGCATTTCTGAACGTTTACAGTAATGCCATGTTTCTGTAGCTGTCCAAAAACAAGATCCAGATGTTTGAGATGTGATTCTCTGTCCGAACTTGCGATTAGGCAGTCGTCAAAATACGCGTGTACGAAGTTGAGACCTCGAAAAACGTCGTCTATGAATCTTTGGAATGTTTGAGCAGCGTTCCTTAGACCGAAAGGCATTCGCAAAAATTCATAGAGTCCGAAGGGAGTTATGATAGCTGTTTTCGGTATGTCGTCAGTAGCCATAGGGATTTGGTTATACGCTTTAACCAAGTCGATTTTCGAAAATACAGTTGTACCTTTCAATGTAGCTGTCAAATCGTGAATGTGAGGCGACGGGTAACGATCGGGAATGGTTTTCGCGTTCAATCGCCGATAGTCACCAGTTGGACGCCAATCGTTGCTGTCCTTTTTAGGGACCATGTGCAACGGAGATGCATATGGGCTACTTGACGGTCGTATGATCCCTAAGTCTATCATGTGATCGAATTCGTATTTCGCTAACCTTAGCTTTTCGGGAGCTAGTCGTCGTGCTTTAGAAAATACAGGTGGTCCTGTAGTCGTGATGTGATGTGTAACATTGCTGGTTACACACGGTAATCTCGGTTGCGTTTGTTGTATCCCAGGATACTTATCGAGAAGTGGCTGATAGAGTGGGTCTATCATATGCTTAATTGTGACGGGATAGTTTGCAACCAGTAAAAGAAGTTACGCAAACGGACAAATTAGTGTTTCTGTCTACTAGCCTCCGTTTGCGAGTATCGATGATTAGATTATGGTGTTGTAGAAGGTCCATACCAATGATTGGCATAGAAACAACTGCAACAAAGAAGATCCAGTGAATGGGTTTGCGTAAACCCACGTTAAAGTAAACGTACCTTTTGCCATACGTAGCGATACGTTTTCCGTTTGCCGCCTGAAATTTTAAAGCCAATTCGTGAAGTCGGTCATTGGGATTCGCTGGGAGAACGCTAACTTCTGCGCCAGTGTCGACGAGGTAGCGAACTCTCGTTGTCACATCTGTGACTTATAACAGACGGCTATGCTCGCCGGCTACAGTTGTCGTTAACGCGTGCCGGCTTGGAAGTTTCTCGAGTTGTTTTTCGTGTCAGTCGGTTTTGAGTTGGGAAAATTGCAGGGTTTTCTGCAATTTCTGGAAGACTTTCCATACTGGTTATGATACCAGCACCAGTCGGGGTTATCCATCTCTCGTGGTCTAGAGACAGATCGCTTACGTGAAGTGCTTCTACGTCGGGTGTGTGATCGTGCACGGTCGTTACGAAAATTAAGATAACGCGTAAGTGTATGACATAACTCCGTTATGTCATTCTGGGTCGTTTGAGGCTTTTCTTTGACTGAAAAAACCTCGGTAGTAGATTTCGTAATTTCTACGATCGGAAGATGCACCCAGCTCGTCTAAGGCGTTGTTCTGAAACGAGACCAGAACAGCTTGCACCTGTTGGGGGAGTTTGGACAGGAAAAGTTGTTTGAATAGGCCTATAACCTCTCTCATCCTTTGCAGCATGTCCGTAGCAGAACCGTGTTGCAGGTCTGTGTTATTAAAGAGTTGGTCTAACCTTTGTCGATCGGTTAGGTCTCCTCGTTTAAGAATCGAACGTTTTAAGGTTTCGTACGGTTCAGAAACATCACTAGTAAACATACTAGGTGTTACGTACCTGTTGAATTCCCGCGGTAGTGCCTTGACCACTACGAGGAACTGTGCACATGTTTCGATCACGCCGTGCTCGTGGAAGTCGACTTCTGTGTAGCAGGACCAGGCTTCGATATTGTCGGGCCAGAGGGACACGATTTGGAACGAGGTTGGAGACATGGTCTTAATCTCAAATACCTTAGGAGTCTGTTCGGTCATTGGGGAATATTAAGTACGAGAATACACGAGTGAGAAATATATGGATATTCAAAAACGCGGGAAAAATATCAAAATGTATAAAAAAATAAAAAATAAGGCAATAATATATAAAAATCCCAAAAAGGAACGGACTCACAGTTTACGATTTGGTGTACCAGTTCAAGTTAGGCTCACCAATGAAGATGGCATAGGTATTCAGTGTTTGACAACGCTTTTACCAGTAACACCTTCTATTATAACTCGTACCCACCAAGAGAAATCGAAATACAGAATTGAGGAGATCAGAAGTTGTATTTGACGATTGCCAATATATCGGAATCGTCTGATCTAGTCTGGCTAGCAGTAGATGTTGAGCACGGCGTTCCCACACGTGATCTGGTGTGGATGCATGACAGAGCGCCTTCAGCTTGATGAGTCCACTAAAACTAATCTGGTCAGCATCCAATGTCGAAAACTTACAGAGCTATTTATATTGGGGATTTATTTACCGCTACACATACAAGCAGCTATCCCCTGTCTAAAAACAGACAGTGAGTTGATGGGAAACGTTCAAACGACTGCAACTAAGCTGATTCCAGCGATAGCTAAGCTTCCGTATAATGTTCGAGTGGTCAAATTAAATATATTGCTATTGTCATTCAGAAGAACCAGAGTTGATAGATTTGCATCTGATATACCCTCATTTTCCTTGCCTAAGATAACAAGCCCAGAACAAACTACTTGTCAGCTGACAATCGACTTTCCCAATGCATCATCAATGAATGGAATTCATTGCCTCAGCCCATGACTGAAGCTCCATCTGTCAACGCTTTCTAATGAAATTCGGTTCAACGGAGAGATCACCACTGCCAGGAATAACACAGGCTACCCAGCCTCCTGTCCTTTCCATACTGAAACTGAAGGTTTGGCTACATGTCTATATCGCTTTAAGCCGATGATTCTTGATATCATTGTGAAACAGGGACTTTTATGTTTACTTTATTGATTGATTTCATATATATAGTGAACATTCAATATATCTTTAAATTAGCCAATTGAGATTTGTGTTCGCACTTGCTTCACGGAGTATTTACGAATCCCGGCCTTTATCTACGTGATGCTAGGTTCAAACTTGTAAGTTGTGGCTAAAAATGAATGTAATGTCTCTTAATTTTAGGTCTACTGGCAGTCAGTCATTTCATGTGGTTTCTTCGGTCTCAAGGTTTGGTGAGGCCTCTCCGTATCACCAGAACCCACCACTTTCTGTATATCCACGTTCGTTATTGGAACATGTTGTTAGCCTTGATATCGACCATCAACCCGCATATGTCCGAAATACTGGTATAATATGCACCATCGGTAAGCTACTGCGAAAGTCTCTCTGTAATATTTCTTAAAGGGAAATTTGTTTCGTAAACAGCTCTGTGAGTAATAAGTGATCTTGGATTTAAAGTATTAAGTTATTCACTCCTAAATGATCTGGTCGTTAAGTATACAGTTAGTGTATATCTATAAATATTTCCCTTAATAACCGCGTTGCGTCCATAGTTAGGGTCAATGCTATTCAGTTCTTTTTGTCCTCCTGTAATATAAATATTGTCGATCATCAGAAAAGTAACTAGATTGTAGGTTCACGAGTGTTTCTGTATTCTTCTGATTTCAAGTTTCATTTCATAGTGCTATTTTACTAGGTTGAGTAGAGACAATCTTAGTAGTTTAAGCCAACCAATCGGTTCCGTTTTGTTAAATTAGATGCGATACCCACCATCATATTACGCTTGGGCAAGTTCATCAGGACGCTTTTGAGTCGTACCATTCCACAATCGCTTTTCCAGTTTTCTATGAACAGGTTACTGCTGTCCAGCAAACTACGTCCAAATTTCACTACACAATGTGAGGTTTATGGATGGTACCCATTTGCCTAGCGATTATGAATATACTAAACATTTCTCTCTGAATCCATCTACACCACGTTTCCTCGACTATTTTAATTTTCTCTGGATAACCAAGTGCAAAATGTGGCATCTTGTGACGATATATTGTACTAGATCATACGTCCTTTACCTCCATTAAATCTCAGTCTTCAGTATTAAGAATAGGAGGTCTATGGACCTATATTCGTCCCTTCAGTTTGTAATACTGTGGAGGTCCAATCTCGTTTTGAATATATCAACTGAAGGTGCTGATATTACGTGTTCCGGTAGAGAATTTCAGTCATTCACTACTCGGTGCGAGAAGCGAAACTCCAGACGTAAACGATTTGATCTCGGTTTTTGAACTTTCTCCGAATGTCCTCTCAAATGATCAGTCCTAGACGGAAGTAAAAGATAAGACATGGTAATACCAAAGTTATCGTTCAGTATACGACAAGCCAATATTAGGTCACTCTGTATTCTACGGTAAGATAACGGTGTCTCAGTCTGTCTTCATAGGATAGGCCAGATAGACCTTTAGCCATCTTGGTACCTCGTCGTTGGACTCTTTCCAGCATATCTGCTTCATAATTGAAACAACGACTCGCTGCTTGAATCCCATATTCTAAATATGGTCGCACATAAATCGGATATAATAATCTAAACATTCCATCGTCTAAATGCTGGAAAGACCTACGAATAGACCATAATACCCTATAGCCTTTCGCAGCAGCAGCCTTACAGTGACTAGTGGTTTTGAGATCACTGCTTAATATGACTCCTAAATCTTTATAGTGTCTTACTTTGGGTAGCACGAATCCACATATTGTATGGTGATACGATTCATCAAAGTTATTTAATTGTATCACCGCACTCTTATTAGGATTTACTTCTAGTGAACACCTGTCCAACCATTCCACCAATGAGCTAAGACCATCCTGTAATACTATTCTATCCGACATACTGTGTATGGGTCTCCAGATTTTTATGTCGTCAGCGAAGAGTAGAACGGATAGTTTTGCTACAGTTGGTAATTCATTAACATAAGTAAAAAGAGAAGAGAACCGAAGATTGTACCTTGGGGAACTCCACTTTTTACAGGTACCGACGAGGAGAGGGCTCCATTAACCCTCACCTTGAATACTAAGTGTAAAAACTAAGCTGCCAAACTATTCTTAACTATTTGTATACATACTGGAAAGTAATCGTTTTTTCAGGTAGTCAGTGAGATTTGTTGCTTCGGGCAACGTGAACGAGCTGGTGCGTAAAATCGACTATTCTGTCTGTGGTATTCGTGCAATTCATAAAACTGAGTCCACTGTTATGGTAAATGAAACGTACCAAGTTTTAATCTTTAAAATTATACAAACAATTAGAGTTCAGTAATTTGGATGAACGCCTGTTATTTATTCAACTGACTTCAAACATAACGAAAATAAGCATAACTATCAACAGAGTACCATTATTCATCAGTTGTTGAATTTCGTGCAATGATGTGAATTTTTCAGGATGATTTCTTTTCCTCCTGTATATTAGTTCAGGCGTTATTGTTACTCACTAATTCTATAAGACTGACAAAACGAGTTTATGTGTACATTTGGTTCTAAATATATTTGACTTTACTTTTCTGCTTATTTTGTAAACTAGGTCCTGCTTGTCGCACTGTCGAGATACTACAAAATATGATGACATCTGGAATGAATATTGCCCGTCTGAATTTCTCTCACGGCAGTCACGAATATCATGCGAAAACCATTGAGTTGGTCCGAGAGGCTGCCGCAACTTTAAAACCGTTCCCTCGACCAATAGGGATTGCTTTGGACACCAAGGGGCCTGAAATTCGTACTGGCCTTATTAACGGGGTAAGGTTAATGTTGATCACAATTGTGAAACATCGCTTTATCTCTTTCCAACTGTTCAAATCTTCTACTTACTCAAAAATTTAAGTGTTACACGATAGGCATTACGTTCCTATTTATTTCTAACAGTTTCTGTTGTCCATTTACTCAAGTATCTACAACCGGGTTCGTTACCGTCATTCAATGTTATTAGGAAAACGTATGAAAACAATTAGAGTTATGAGCAAAACTCACAGTTGTACGTGAAATTATTTGACTGTTATTACATATAGTTATAAACACTTGAGATGATTTTTCTTTCTTCTTTATTAATGAACATTATTTAAAGTCAATATGTAAGTATTGTTTCCAGCACTATCTCGTAAGACTAATTCATTTCCTTCCATGTAAAGAAAATACAGAGCATATCGAGAGGTATGACGTAATCGAATTATTTATGTAACTCAAATGTTAACTATTTATCAAGATTGCTGGGTCCACTTGAAATTAAAATGATTGTTAACCACCTTTTTGCTGCACCTATATCTTTTTGTTATACACTATATAGTAAGTACTTAACATATTTTTGCATTCTCTCTTGTAGAGTGGGACCGCTGAAGTCACTCTTCAAGTTGGTCATAAAATCCGTGTAACCACTGATTGCGCATACATGGAAGCGTGTAATGAGTCTATTCTGTATATGGATTACCGAAATATTGTACATGTTTTGTCTAAAGGATCAAAGATTTTCGTTGATGATGGTTTAATAAGCTTAGTGGTTTTGGATAAAGGCAAGTGATCTTCTGGTTCCACTTCATGTCAAATGTGTCCGTTGATTCCGCATATATTTTTTGTGTTGATTCATTTTGTATTATTTCTAGTCAAACGTTAAATTCGTTATTTAGCCTTAAAAATCATAGGTACGTATGATTACTTACATATAAAACTTAGTTTTGATGGTTAATTATAACCGTTGAGTGAACTGAAAGCCAATTTTTATTAAATTCTACAACTTAGTTCCTTCGACAGTCAATATCAAAGTTGATGATATAATAAATACCATGACCACCCGACCAAACGACCCAATATTACAATTCAGAATATCCTTTGTTCAACTCTGTGAATTAGTCAGCAATCATCTCCCCAAAACAAACTCATATCAACCCGTGCTTCATTCCACAGTTTCCCAGCAGGGCGTTTTTTGTTATTATTTAAGCTCTTCCGACGCATACCATGTCTTAACCGAAGTATTTAAGCAAGTTCACAGACGAGATTGTAAACAGATTTACAATGGCATAACTATCATAGGTAAATACAAACATATTCTCTGCTTCCACTTAAGTGTACGTTATGCAGTAAGAGAACTACTCGAAAAAAGAATTTGTAAAATATCCGTACATAATATAATTTGTGCCTGTATATTTTTTCCTTTAATATCAGGTCCTGATTACCTTGAATGCGAAGTTGAAAATGGTGGAAAGCTAGGGTCTCGTAAAGGAGTTAATCTCCCAGGAGCCCATGTCGATTTAGATGCAGTATCAGAAAAAGACAAACAAGATCTTCGTTTTGCAGTTGAGCATAACGTAGGTTCTCACTCAATATTAACTGCGTATTCATCTTTTCAATCGTATAATGTTTTAATTTTTCGTTAACAAACTAATCTTACTGTTGGTTCTACATAGATTATCAAATGTACATTGCTTTTTTCAGTAAATTTGATTTAAATGTGATGCCGAAGTACAAACATTCCTGTCCTGCATATTGTTTTTTTAATAATGTAACTTGTTCTGTATCCTAATATTGCACAAATACGCTTCATAAAAGAATCACTTAAAAGTTAGTTAGGTGATATATAGTTTCTCAAAAACGTTAATATCATATTACATATGACAAGTTACTACATACAACTTATAAATTCTGTCTTCTCTGTTTCTTCATTTCATAAATTGCCGATTAAACCTTTTCAAGGTTGACATGGTGTTTGCCTCTTTCATTCGGAATGCTGATGCTGTACACCAGATCCGTCAACTTCTCGGTGATAATGGTTCCCACATTAAAATCATCGCTAAAATCGAAAATCATGAAGGTGTCCAACGGTAAGTTCCTCAGTCTTATCGTGCACAAATATATATAGTAAACGAAAACCGTTCCAAAAGCATCTAAACCCACATACGCTACGGCAATCAAATATAGATTACAATTTACCACCCAAACCATTATAGATAATTATTTAGTGTAGATATTACTCAACTATTTGAGGGATACAGAATATACATAATGTAGATGTTTTGATGTTACTGTTAGAGTAGCATTTGATTGTACTATATGAGTCAATCGTTCGATCCCTTCAGGATAGGAAAAATTTTAGTATTGAATTATAAAACTATCGTAATTATAGCCATGTGATTGTATTGATCTAAGAAACTTGATGTAACATAATTCCACTGCTAGGATTCGCTTCTGTTAAGTTTCTGATAAAGTGCTAATAATTTAAAACAACATTAAAACGGATGTCATCATTTCGTTACTCCATCTAAACTCCTATTACAATATGTTAATAAAAAGAGATTATTGAGTTACACAGTAGTGAAATGACTACATAATCAGAACATCATATCTTAAATCTATCTACTTCCATTAGTTTTCATTATATCATGTGGTCCATTAATGAAAATTTTGTCAAAAACCTTTCATCACAGTAAAACAAATAGTTTCGAACATGCAAATATATTAGTCTATACATAGCCAGATTTCATTGCATACTATAATTAAACAATTTTTAGGAAAATAAATAAAATGCGAATACTTTATCACCTAGACAATAAAAACAAACGCATTGGATAATAATATAACTCCTAGTAATATGGTGAGATTATTTTATTATCCAGATAAATTTTTTAAATAATAATCATGAATTTCTCCAGGAATCTATTCACATTATTATTTTTTATATTTTTAACACTGAACACTTAATCTGTTTGATATAGATAGTTTTATACAAAAAAGTAACGATTACTGTAATTATTCAATCATTTGTTTTATCAAGCAAAATGGACATAATTCAGATATTTTCTTTCCGTTATTGTCATTTAATATGACTGTACAATAGTATTTATAGATATTTCAAACACAATGGTTCATAATAAAATGGGGAACTATTACATCATTGACAAATGCACCAAACCTTAATCCAAAAATTTTCAAACACTACATAATGGTCGAAGAGGAGACGAACAAGTATCAAAAACAGCTTATAAAATAAGATATCGAGAAAAGATTTAAATGGTAGCTATCCATTTTTGACATTGCGATGTGCTTGTTACAACGTCTTATTTTCTTGCAAACAGTTATGAGCAAAATATTTATAAATACAATTGTACGGTTCTAGTCCAGTGTAGCAGCAGTAAGTCTCAGCATACACAAATAGAAAGGCAAGGTTCTCCGATACAACACAACATACACCAGATCCCACTTGACGAAGCTTTGGAGGATGTAAAAACCTTTACATATCTGGGTAGTATCATTGATGAACACGGTAGAGCTGATACAGATGTAAAGGCGCGGATCGGCAAAGCCAGAGCAGCATATATACAGTTAAAGAACATCTGAAACTCAAAACATTTGTCAACCAACACCAAGGTCAGAATTTTCAATACAAATGTGAAGACAGTTCTACTGTATGGGGGCGGAAACTTGCAGAACTACGAAAGTCATCATCCAGAAGATAAAAGTATTTACTTTATTACTTTAACACATAGATATTGGTGCAAGGAGGCACCAAATACAAATATGCGCCACACAGATCTCATTTGATATGTGTGAGGGCTGTGATACTGCTCGGGTGACCAAACCGAAGCAGATGGTTTTCTTAGGCGGCCACACCCGGAGCCTCAACCTGAAGGTCTGATCCACAAGGAAGGGGAGCATCGTAAGGAGATGCAGTCCCATGGTAGCCGGTGACCAACGATTGGTTCATACGCCATTTGTTCCTTCAGGATAATGAAGCCCATGTACACCATTGGTTTGGAATAAGGGTTTTCCAACTTCCCTAGGTGGACTCTCCATGTCCACCAACCCGGTTGAAGTGCCAGACATTCGCAACAATTCTTATGGATACATGAAGTGTCCGGACAACATAGGAGACCGGAACGACAAGTCAAATAGCTGCAGAAATGAGAACATACAGCTTGACGGTTCTCGGAATCCGTGAAACTCATTGTATCCAAGCTGAACAGCAAAGGTCAGGTACAGGAGAGATGTTGCTGTACTCCGATCACGCAGAAGAAAATGTTCCACACATTAAAGGAGTTGATCTGATACTGTCCGAAGAAGCACCAAGTGTACTTATACGATAGGAATCTCACGGATTCAATATCATCAAAGCTTCAGATCACCATCTATCTGGTGATTGCCAAGATGAAACTTGAGCTAACGAAGCAATGGACAACTGGACAAACAGCATTACAAAGGTTCTATACAGTCTTCCTTCGACATACTGACAAATTCAACGAATTCAATATAGATCTCAACAACAGGTTCAACGCCTTACAAGATCCGCTCGAAGAAGAGAATAATACTATGAAAGACAAGTGGAAAGGGATCAAAGATGCACTAACTTCAACGTGTCAGGAGGTTCTGGGCCGCAAGAAGCATCATCATAAGGAATGAATTTCTATGGAAACCCTGGACAAGGTTAAAGAAAGGAAGAACAGAAAGACAGCAATCAACAACAGTGGAACAAGAACAGAGAAAGCCAATGCACATGGTAAATACTTAAAATTAAACAAGAAAGTGGACAGGAGCATTAGAGCTGACAAACAGAAATACGTGGAAGACGAAGCAATGACAGCGGAAAAAGCTACAAGAGAAGGGAATGTGCAACAATCATGTGACACAACGAAGAAACTGGTAAGGAAATAGAGCGAAGTAGAGAGACCGGTGAAGGACAAAGAAGGCGAGCCAATCAATCACTGATATTGAAGAACAGCGGGACAGATGGGTAAAGCACTTTGAAGAACTCTTGAATGGACCAGCTCCACTGAACCACGACCGGACATCGAAGCAACACACACAGAGATATTCCCATAGATGTTATCGAACCAGCAATCGAAGAAAACATCATGATCATCAGGCAAGTCAAGAGTGGGTAAGCAGCAGAACCAGACAACATACCATCTGAAGCAGTAAGGTTAGACATAGAAGTGACTGCATGCATGCTCCATGTTCTATTCAGGAAGATTTAAGAGAAAGAACAAGTGACGACAAACTGGAATGAAGGATATCTCATTAAGATAACAAATAAACGAGATCCGAGCATGTGTGAGAACTACAGAGGCATCACACTACTATCTGTGACATGAAAAGTTTTCAACCAAGTTTTGTAGAACTGAATGAACGATTCAATGAACACCGAACTTCGAGGTCAACAGACCAGATTCCGTAAGGATCAGTTGTGTACGGACCAAACGGCAACACTACTGATTATCGTTGAACAATCACTTGAATGGAAATCATCACTAGATATCAACTTCTTCAACTTAACATCATTTCCTATTAATCCTGCGCGTCTTGCTCTTTAGAACTAGTGGCTTTCTGAGTTCAAGTTGTAAACCTGAAAGTAACTAAAATTCGTAGCTTATAAGTTATCCATTGTGGTCTTTTGCTCTATACTATTATCTGTTTGAGTAAACAAATTTATTAGAGTATATTCAATATAAGGTATCCTTATGCTGTTCTTTTCTTTTCTTCCCGTTTTCGATTTGATGACATCATATTCATATTTATCGTATCTCTTGGTTCTTATGTTTTGGAAAGTTGGTCTTTTCAACAAAATAGTATTACTGTACAGCATTCCAAATAATTTTTTTCATATCCCATCTTATGATTATCTCTCAGATGAAACGATTTATCAACTTGTTATCGGTATCTTGACAATGTCTTTACACCTTTCTGCCTTCCAATATCTTGACTAAAATGTCCTTTCCATTTTCAGGTTTAATGAAATCCTTGATGCTGCTGATGGAATTATGGTTGCTCGTGGTGATCTAGGGATAGAAATCCCTGCTGAAAAGGTTTTCATAGCACAAAAGATGATGATTGGTCGCTGTAATCAGGTTGGGAAGCCTGTGATATGTGCCACACAAATGTTGGAGTCAATGACTACTAAGCCTCGTCCAACACGTGCTGAATCAAGTGACGTTGCTAATGCCGTACTTGATGGTGCAGACTGTGTTATGCTTTCAGGTTGGTTTCGATTTCATAATATTTTACATTTTCGACGTTACCTACTCATCAAACCATAACTATGTACTTCAAGTATTACAAGTTTTCGTACTATTTTTCTCAAAATTCTTGGGTACTCTGTGTCCCTGCAGATTCACACACTGAAACCAAGCTCCGTTTTGTCCACTAGTGGGCTAAATGTTTTTAAAAACCATACAAATAGAAAATACTTGTTCATATTCCAGCTGATATCGTAAAGTCATGCAATACTTCTACTGAATAAAATATCTATTTGGTCAGTGGGCATTTAAATATCAAATTATGCATTGATCAACAAGAGTTCCAGTCCAAATTACGCATCATTTAATGTCAAAACTCATTTGACAGGTAGGCACTTGGGTATTAACCACAATCTACGTGTAAGAGCTAATGATACCTTTCCTAGTTGTCGAAACCAAAGTAGTTAGAGCCGAGTTCAAACCTGGGTCTTAGTAGTTTGAAGTTGAACATCTTAACCACTAAGCCATGGATATTAAATTAATTGCATTTCACTAAAGTCTACCTGCTAAACCTTTACACCAAAAAGTTTTTTAAATGTCAACCGCTTGAGGTAAATTTGAACAAGGGGTTTCACTAAAAATACAAACATTTATTCAACTCATTGCTCACCTCATCAGATTTTTACCTGCCAAATTGAATCAATCTCCACCTATATTTCGTTTGGATAGTGTTCTATCTTTTGTTTTGTTTTCTAGAAAATTGTCTCATCCATTTTGATTTTTCTGTCTAATCATTTTAGCTCAGTACTAGAGAAGTGGTGACGTCTGAGAAACAGCAGAAATCTGATTACATAAATTATAAATTACACATATAAAAGCAGTAACATTTAATTGACGAGCAGATGAATTTCAATCATAATCTACCTTTTTTCTATTCACAGCAACATTCATAGGTTATTATCAGGTTTTTAATTATCAATCAACCAAAATAAATTGTTCATTTTTCAACTTATTTTATATTTTATAATTCAGGAGAAACGGCTAAAGGATTATATCCATTAGAGGCTGTACAAACTATGCACCGTATATGTGTACAGGCTGAGGCAGCAATGTTTCATGGACAATTGTTTGAAGATTTGAAGTCTTCTTTATATGGTCCAACTGAAATGGCTCACACCACTGCAATTGCTGCAGTAGAAGCTGCTAGTCGTTGTAATGCTGCCGCTATCATTGTGATTACAACATCTGGCCGGTAAGTATGTTTTTATCTTACATAAAATGAATCAATGACTACACACATTCTCGTTTTTATTAAAATTAAAACTGGTCTAAAATATACTGCTATTCTAATTTATTTAGAAGACAGTGAATGAAATACTCGGAAATACTTTAATATATTAAAAGCACTGAGCTTCATCAAGCTGCATGAAATTTATGTCTTTAATAATAGACGTCCAACAAATAATTCGATGGAAAAAAACCAACAAACAAACTAAATGGAATTAATTGTTAAAACTTGAAACGTCTAAATAACCAACTTGAAGAGAGGACATCGCGAAATGTGTGAAGCCAAAGAATATACAACAATAAATGTAAATATTTGGTCACAAAAATGATGAAATGATGAAATGAGATTAAAATAAACATTGAATATTCTTATATGTCAAAATAATTCTTCGACAATTTCAAGGACTTAGAAATCTTAACAAATGTTGACATTTTCACGACCACGTTTAAATGTCCTGCGACAATAAAAGTTAATTATTTAAAATAACGAGTGTGTTCATTGGGAAAATATAATTTATTTAAAAGACGGGATTTATTTGTGAAATACATGTAATTAATTGTTCGCGTTACCTAATCTGCTGGTTGATTGTTAATTAGAAAACCTATGATAATTGTTTTTATCGAGTGTTGTATCATTTGTAGATAGGAGGACGTTATGGAAACTACTTCGACACTATGGAGTTCCTGAGAAGATTGTCAACATTATCCGGAACTCATACGACGGACTACAGTGCAAAGTCGTGCATAGATGACAGCTGACAGATGCATTCCAAGTAAGGACCAGAGTCAAACAAGGCTGTCTACTCTCTCCCTTCCTCTTTCTTCTGATGGTTGACTAGATTATGAAAACCTCGACATCTGAGGGAAAATACGAAATACAATGGACAGCTCAGAACCAATTAGACGATTCGGACATCGCAGATGACCTAGCCCTCGTATCCAACACACACGAACAGATGCAGATAAAGACAGCCAGTGTAGTAGCAGTCTCTGCATCAGTAGACCTCAACATATACAAGGAGAAAACCAAGGTCCTCAAATTCAAAACGGAGAACAGCAGTCCAATCACTCTTGATGGCGAAACTCTGGAAGATGTAGAATCCTTCACGTACCTGGGAAGCATCATCGATGAACAAGGAGCCTCAGATGCAGACGTAAAGGCAAGGATTGGCAAAGCAAGGGCCGCATTTCTACAATTGAAGAACATCTGGAACTCAAAACAACTGTCTGTCAACCAATATCAAAGTCACAATCTTCAATACGAACGTCAAAACAGTCAGTTCTACTGTATGGAGCTGAAACTTGGAGAAATACAACAACCACCATCAAGAAGGTACAAGGATTTATAAATAGCTGTCTTCGCAAGATACTCAACATCCATTGGCCGGATACCATCAGCAACAGCCTTCTGTGGGAGAGAGCAAATCAGCTTCCAGCTGAAGAAATTAGGAAAATATGATGGAAATGGATAGGACATACATTACGCAAATCATCAAACTGCATCACGAGGCAAGCCCTAACTTGGAATCCTGAAGGGAAGCGGAAAAGGGGAAGGCCTAAGAACACATTACGTCGGGAAATAGAAGCAGATATTAAAAGAATGAATAACAACTGGAAGGAGCTGGAAAGGATTGCCCAGGACAGGGTTGGATGGAGAATGCTGGTGAGCGGCCTATGCTCCTTCACGAGGATTTTCAGGCGTAAGTAAGTTGTATCATTTAGATTAGAATGATTAACGAAATGAAGAAGGCACTTATATGTACCCTGCTTTTTTTATGCTTTAAAGGGTACTATACAATATCGTTATATGTATCTTGATAATGTATATTTAACATTCGTTTTGATTAATTCTCTTTTATATGTTAGTTCATGCCAACTGATCTCACGTCATAGACCTCGTTGCCCAATTCTCACTGTGACACGTCATGAATATATTGCTCGTCAAATTCACCTTTATCGTGGCGTTCATCCTCTGTATTATGGTGGTAAGTTGTATATAAACAATCAGAAGCATTTTATTAAATTATCAAATATTCAACTAAATTTATTGTTTGCAATGACAGTAAATTTACCCGATTTTAACTTTTTATTTCATGTATTTTACAGAACCACGAGCTGGAGAATGGTACGAAGATATGGACCGTAGAATTCGTTATGCTATTGATTATGGTAGAAAGCGTTCATTTTTCTCGCCTGGGTGCTTCGTAATAATTGTAACTGGTTGGAAAGCTGGTTCCGGTTCTACGAACACACTTCGTGTTGTCAAACTAGAAGATGCAGAAACTAAGCCAATAGTTATGGTGCCAAGTATTACACACTTTGATGATTAGGTTAACTTATATAATTGATTATTCAAATGATGGGACTTTATCACAAACACTTTTTCAGTTCTTTTAGTTTCATCGTATGTACTTCAATTTAGTCATGTTCCGTTCCTTACCCTCTTAATCACAGAAATTCTTGTCATTTATATCAATAGATGTAACCTTCCAGCTGATTTTCGTTTTATTCAACTATAATTGTCTAAATACTTTATGGAAGCATCACTTAATAGATGTGTATGTGTGTAGTCGTCTTTTTTAGTGGACCTATGGTTGTACTTCTTTACTTTCCTCTTTTCACGCACGCAACTTAGAAATGTCTGAAAATTTATAAAATAACATTTTATTTTTTGTCAAATCAAGTCATTGATTAATCATTTTCCTGCATGTGTGCGTCATATTAAAATAATTGTACGCAATATACTTTCCAGATAATTTCCTGGACTTTTTATTTGTAATGAAACATAATATCATTGCCTGCTAGTCTCCGCGTATCAGAAATGTTGTTTAAAGGCAATAAATTTCACCAAGACTAGTCAATCTCTAGTTAGAAGTTAGCTGAGGTAAGTAGCATGAGTCTTAACCATCCTACAATATTCAGGTTTGCGATCTCATCATCTGATCAATCTCTTCAATTACTTATGTGGCTTCAAAATAGTTATTAGACTATAGGAGTGGTTCTCTGCAAGTATTACTTAGCAAATATTCTTAGCTTACTTGTCTTTATTGACATGTTCGGTGAACTTCTGATATATGATAGTGACTTGAGCTGATGCACAATTTGTTCGAGGCTCTACATTGCATATGACTGACTTCTGCTGTTACTCAACTATTTTTGGTCGTCCAAGCGTTTGGCCAGCATTACTGGTCACTAATGTTTACTCATGAGTGCCTTGGTTATCGCTAAGAGCGATCAGTGCACAAACTCCTGGCTGTTTTGTTTCAGCTCCGTGCACGCTTCTAAAATCCATTAAGATGAGTAAAGGCTTGGCCGTTTAGTCGTAATTCCTCTTTAGTCTAGTTTTCTTGTTTACCGTATAAGGAATTATTGACCTCGACTTTTTTGTATCTGGGTCCTCGGAGTCGACTATGATGTTTAGAACTAATGAGACCAGTTATTTGGCCGTTTTAAGACTTGACACAAAATAGCCCTACTGGATCATCAAAATATGAAACCTATCAATCTCAAATGCAAGCTGTGAAGGTTTCTATTTTCGTTTCGTGTATAAATTTTGTTACTCGTCAGTGTTTGGCCTTCCTGGGATAAATTTTTCCCAAGAGCAATTTTCATTCCGGGTTGACGTAATATACGGGTCACGCTCAAGTCACTAAGAATACTAGAGTATATCCAACACTACGTAAATTATGATAGATAATGATGGTCTAGGAAATTACTAATACTCATGTGAAATTGTCAACCACAAACCTCTCAACTACCAACCAACCGTTTTATCTAATTATATTGAGTACATGGGCCGTAGCCCGTCATTGATAATGCATTTGATATTGGATCTTTCATAATGAGTCTAATTACCCTTAAAGCTCAATTTCTTAATTTTGTTTCCCTGTTTTGATATGATATGTGGGAACTTCGGTGAGTCCATATTCGTGCCACGTTCTCCGTTTGTCTCTACCTGATTTTTTAACCATAATATTCCAAGTAAGAAAAATACAACTTACCACTGAGTCATTTTCCTACGTTGCTTCATTTTAGTAACAGACGTGGAATTCCTAACGGTAACACAGTTACTTTTCGCTATCATAATTCCTTATCCTAAACGACATCTATTGATTCGTCCACCACCGATATCGCTTTTCTGCATTCATCAACAGTTAACAGGTTTGTCATTTGGATATAGTAATCATTTGACAAAGAATAGGCGAAATACAAACCAGTTGACGATGCATTGACTCACCTGATTTTTACTGTACTTGTATCTTGGAAAATTTCCTCTATTCTTACTGTTTTCCAGAATGTAAGATATCTGGTACATTGTAGGAAAACTTATCCTAAATTATAGCTGAGCACAGTACACTATAATTAAATCATAAACCAGTTGTCCATTTCCAATGATACATGAATTATTTCTCAGAATGAATATATTTTTAGGGTGTTGCGTTCTATGGGCACAATGGTTTAGTCCTTCAACTTTCATCGTCTATCTAGACAACAGCATCAGCACATACTTCGAAAGGAAGTGGAATTTTAAAATTCTGATGACTGCATAGATTCTCGTTTTATTGGAACTAAAAGAGCAAAATACCTAAATCCTCCGACTGAACTACAGATACCATGACCTGAAAATCAATATATGCAATCATAGAATTGAATTATTATCCTCCATTATTCAAAAGCTTTTTTAAATAGTTGTAATCGGTGAAGTGTAATCTAATTAAGATCAGTTTCTGCCATTTAAATTATCGCAAGTCGGATCCGACTTCTCATTTAGGCATTCAAAAGTAGAATTGTATGAGCACTTTTGTTCTTTATTTCGTGTTATGTCGCTGAGACGTCGATAAATATCACGTGCTAAGTTTCTCAAAGAAAATACCGCCTTTAAATGTTCTACTTCGTGTCTACTATTCCAACTATAGTCTAGCATCCTTAGCCTTGAGTAGTGATGCGTTCTGTCCGGTACAATTTAACGTGAGCTACGCTTCCATTGGTTGCCCATCCGAAGAGAAGTCAGCAGCTAGGCATCTACAATTCCCATATTACAATCACGCAAGCGCGACAGCATACCATCAATCTTAAACAATCATTAGGTTATAC
The DNA here is from genome assembly GCF_000699445.3 of Schistosoma haematobium. Taxonomy (NCBI): domain Eukaryota; kingdom Metazoa; phylum Platyhelminthes; class Trematoda; order Strigeidida; family Schistosomatidae; genus Schistosoma; species Schistosoma haematobium. The sequence goes on along the minus strand of NC_067196.1, from coordinate 76,305,489 downwards.
ACACGAAGTATTATACAGCATAGCACATTGGATGAGAAATTGTTCTTTAAATACAATCATGCCATAAGAGAGAGGAAATCAAACAGTACATGATTAATTAGAAATAATTAAGGAGTAGTAAAACGCATAACAATAGTTAACAAGTCCACTGGAAGCTTACAATAAGGCAGATATAGAAATTCAATAATGTAGCTATTCTAAAACTATAAAAAAGTGATAGAAATAATAATCTTAAAAGTAATTCAATAAGTGTAAATCTTTCTGATATTCATCCCGGTATAATAATCCACACCTCTGTAAAGCCCACACGTGACTTCATATTACTCGTGACTCTCTGCAGGTTAATTAATGCACTTTCCAAGGATTATCTTTATTAATATTGATTGGTATAAGATTATCAAACCGTTCGCATATCCTAAATAAAAATGATGTATTTTATTCATAAAACAGCCACAGTAGGATGTAGCTAATGGTATCCTGCCAACGGACATTGAGCATCTTGAGTAAACAATCGTTTATAAATACTTTTACATTATTGATAATGGTTGTAGTAGTTCTCCAAGTTTCAGCTCCGTACAGTAAAAATGACTTTCATGACGTTCGTATTGAAGATTCTGAATTTGATGTTGGTTTGCAGACAGTTGTCTTGAGTTCCACATGTTCTTCTGTTGTAGAAATGTAGCCCGTGTTGAGCCAAAACTCACCTTCACGTCTGCATCTGATCCGCCTTGTTCATCGATAAAGCTGAACAGGTACGCGAAAGTTTCCAGTGCTTCTCCATCAAGTGTGGTCGAGATGGTGCTCTCTGTGTTATATTTTAGAATATTGCTTTTTCCTCTGTGTATGTTGAGGCCTACTCAAGCAGAGGCTTCTGCTACACTGTTTGTCTTGACCTGTATTTGTTGGTGTGTATGGGATAGAAGGACCAGGTCATCTGCGAATTCCAAGTCGTCTAGTTGCATGCAAGCTGTTCATTGTACTCCATGCTTTCCCTCAGATGTCGCGGTCTTCGTAATCCAGTCAATCAACAGAAGACAGAGAAAGGGTGGGAGTAGGCAGCTTTGTCTGACTCCGGTCCTCACTCGGAACGATTCTGTCAACTGTCCTCCATGCAACACTTTCAAGTGTAGTCCGTCGTATGGATTCCCTATGATGTGGACGATCTTCCCAGATACACCATACTGTCGAAGAAGGTTCCACTAAGTTCTCCTATCCACACTCAAACGCTTGCTCATAATCAAAGAAGTTGATGTCTAGTGATGATTTCCATTCAAGTGATTGTTCAACGATAATCAGTAGTGTTGCCGTTTGGTCCGTACACAACTGATCCTTACGGAATCTGGTCTGTTGACCTCGAAGTTCGGTGTTCATTGAATCGTTCATTCAGTTCTACAAAACTTGGTTGAAAACTTTTCATGTCACAGATAGTAGTGTGATGCCTCTGTAGTTCTCACACATGCTCGGATCTCGTTTATTTGTTATCTTAATGAGATATCCTTCATTCCAGTTTGTCGTCACTTGTTCTTTCTCTTAAATCTTCCTGAATAGAACATGGAGCATGCATGCAGTCACTTCTATGTCTAACCTTACTGCTTCAGATGGTATGTTGTCTGGTTCTGCTGCTTACCCACTCTTGACTTGCCTGATGATCATGATGTTTTCTTCGATTGCTGGTTCGATAACATCTATGGGAATATCTCTGTGTGTGTTGCTTCGATGTCCGGTCGTGGTTCAGTGGAGCTGGTCCATTCAAGAGTTCTTCAAAGTGCTTTACCCATCTGTCCCGCTGTTCTTCAATATCAGTGATTGATTGGCTCGCCTTCTTTGTCCTTCACCGGTCTCTCTACTTCGCTCTATTTCCTTACCAGTTTCTTCGTTGTGTCACATGATTGTTGCACATTCCCTTCTCTTGTAGCTTTTTCCGCTGTCATTGCTTCGTCTTCCACGTATTTCTGTTTGTCAGCCGGAGACGGAAATCCGTGAGGTAAGGTGAGGTGTGCATTTTTAGGGTCGACCTTTTCTAACCCCACCCCTCCTTGTGGGAAGGCAGCATCGCTGTCATGCTGGTTGTCTGAAGGAAACACCTTACTGCTGTCACACCTCTGTACAGTCAGCAGTACGACTTCGCCTTCGGACCTTGGGTTTGTTGCTTTTAGTCTTACCGCTCTTCAACCGACCTGTCTGACATGGTAGGACCTTAAGGAACGGTTGTTCCAGCCAGTATAGCTCGGTTGCTTCATCACGATAGGCAAGCCCGACCACCACGTCAAGGTAGCAACAACGGTGAGATTCATATCGTATAAGTACACTTGGTGCTTCTTCGGACAGCATCAGATCAACTCCTTTAATGTGTGGAACATTTTCTTCTGCGTGATCGGAGTACAGCAACATCTCTCCTGTACCTGACCTTTGCTGTTCAGCTTAGATACAATGAGTTTCACGGATTCCGAGAACCGTCAAGCTGTATGTTCTCATTTCTGCAGCTATTTGACTTGTCTTTCCGGTCTCCCATATAGTCTGGACACTTCATGTACCTATAAGAATTGTTGCTTTTGTTGTTAGAAGGGGTATCGGCCTTGTGACTTGCGAAGAAACTTGGCTTTCACTATAAGGAGTAATAATTCTTTCTTCAATTTACATTAACTGTCAGTTACTTATTATATGTTAATTCAATGTCGTCTCATTTCGTTCAGCAACCACGTGTTAGCCTTATATGTTTGAGAGGAATTTATCAGTACTTGATAGCCTTACGTAGATCAATTTCCTGAGAGTAATCATCAGTAAGTGTATTTTTGTGATCTCATGTCCAACTCATTGCTGAAATTTAAGCTCATTTGTCAGGCAAGTTTTCACCAACAGGGATATACATATGGGCTTCCATACTAAGGTTGATAGTCTCAAATAAATTGAGCATTGGGTAGTGAGTTAATAATAATAATATTCTTTTATTTCCCAAGGAGTAGAAAATTTTTATTCCTGATATTTCGTGACTTAATGTAAGACATTTCTTCAGAGTAAATGTTATAACGCTCGGGGTTCTTCGTCTGCATGAATGGAACGTTAAGGTTGACATTAATTGCACGGCTCTTATGCTTCCCTACCACCCATTTCTTAGAAATTGTAGGGTGAATATCTACGCTAGATTCTCGCCCAGTGTCCATTCTGCAGGACGTCAACATAACTCAGATCAAGAACACATGATTAGCCAGAATACAACGTGAATATATTTCCACACCAAAAATCGACAACAATCAGTCAATAATCATAATAAGGACAGGAGAATATATTACTCATCTAACGCCTGTCAGACTGTCTACTAGTCTAACGAAGCCAACAACCAATCATTATTATTCTCGCCCATACATCAGTAAATAAATAACCGACATTAAATTAACACAAGTTTAAAAAGTACCAAGGTACTCATTGGGATATAATAAAAATACGTTTATTATTAGTGGCTATACATATATTTTTTTCACTACAAATCGTTTCCATAAACTATCCATGAAATAGATAAGATTATACATAAACAACTTAATATAACCTGTTGACAGGACCTGAGCTACACTAAATTTGGACAGTAACCATCAGGCTCAATAGATCTCTCAGAGTTTTTTCCTTTAAATCCTCGTGAATACTCACTACTTAAAAGATCCAAACTATAACAAGGCAGCTGTCCTATACACCCTAGTTCTAAACTTTTATATATATGTTCATGATGATAATCACTCCTAACTAATAAGAAATCATTTTGAAGTACTATTCTTATCGCAAAAAGTTTGGCATAAACCTTATCTAGCCAAAAACTCATTACATCCAACACCAATGTTATGCACACCATGAAATATACAAATTTAATAATATTATGGTGTGTGTTACTGATGTCGACAGGTATAAGTAGTATGTTAATCAGTTGAAAGTGAAATACGTGGCAGCAGTGTTAAAAAGATCGAAGAGAAGAGAACAAGAGCAGGGAATGATTGGTGTGGGAACAAAGTAACAATCAAACCTGAGACAATCGATTGACATTTTGCAAATGAAGTATTTACCGTATGGTTTTGAGATTTTACTAAGACATTCCGCAAGTTTGTATTCGATTACATTCGGTTGTCCCACTGGTTTTCTCATTCACTATAATACTATCCTGTTAAAATCACGTCAGGTAAATCAATCAATAGATTTTAATCATTTCAAATAAACATTCAACATGAATATCACATGTATCACCTGTCTGTTCATTTTCCGTACTAATGAGTCATTCAAATGTGTTGTGGCTAGTGTTATTCCAAAATATAATCTACTAATCTCCTTTCTTTATTTCCCAGTGTACTTTAGTGTGTCTATATATACCCTAAACTAACAGAGTCTATATACGACCTCCTTTGGAAAAATTAACATGCATTTCAAAAAAAAAGGTGGTAGAAATATTTTAAAAAATGTATCATAGGAGGGAAGAATAGTATAAATTCACGCCATTCAGTGTTAAAATTAATTTCAATATTACCAAAATTTATGAACTAATCTTATGACCAGTTTCTAACGTATATTTTGTAATGGGCTAAGGATAGATCTTGTAAATTGTTTCTATGATACTTCTGGAACACATTTGACCGTCCTTAATTGTATATTACTGTTCACACATATATCTATATAAATGGTAAATACTAAATATCTAATAATTATCCATTGTTGCACGGCTTTTTTCATCGGATTATGAATTTTGATGGATTTTCATGCTAAACTAGTAGTAATAATCGTCTACACCTCCTTATTGACTAAATATTTATGGTTAATTATCAATAAATAGTTTTTTTTGTAATTTACTGTTGGAAAATATACAACAGGAAATCAGACAACAGTCACAACTGTAGCCATTTACTAACCTGTCAACATGTTTTAACACAACTTATAGATATAAAAATGTTTCGATCAAAACTTAAAGCATGATTTGATCTTAATTATGTGTGACCTTTAAATAATTTAGTTTATTTGAATGTCTTTCCACAGGGTAAAAGTTTTTGACTTCAAATTACAATCTAACGCTTTTTTAAATACAACTTATTTATCAGGTAAATGTACTCGGATTGAGCTACAGTTTTATTGTGTTATGACTAATATAATGTCTCTCAGCAGCCCAGATGGAAGGTATATTATGTCCTATAGCCGGTCAATTATCACGTGACAATATCGCCAGTCAGAACACCGACTCATAAGAAATTTGGCCCTGTGCCAAACCAATGACGCGTTAATCAGTACGAGCAGTCTAGAGTCAACTCTGTGTCCATATTGATTCTTATAACTTAACCCTTCCCGTTTGAGTAAAGAACACAATCACAGCGTCCACTGTATGAATCATGTATTTCAGACATACGCAGTTTATATACAAGCAAACCAGACCGCATCATACCATAAAATAAAAAAGTAACAATTTTACATGATCAAGCCAAAAATGGCTGTGAGTATGAAAGACTGTAACTAACTGATTGGGAATAACTTAAGAATACTTACTTACATACTTAATTACACCTGTCACCCCTCATGGAGAAGCATAGACCGCTCACCAGTGTTCTCCATCCAACCCTATCCAGGACAATCCTTTCCAGCACTTTCCAGTTGTTATTCATCCTTTTCATGTCTACTTCCAATTCTCAACACAGTGTGTTCTTTGGCCTTCCACTTTCCCGTTTACCTTCAGGATTCCAAGTTAGCGCCTGTCTTATCATGCAGTATGATGATTTCCGTAATGTATGTCCTATCGATCTCCAACGTCTTTTCCTAATTTCCTCTTCAGTTGGGAGCTGGTTTGTTCTCTCCTACAGTAGGCTGTTGCTAATGGTATCCTGCCAACGGACATTGAGCATCTTGAGTAAACAATCGTTTATAAATACTTTTACATTATTGTTTCTTCGGACAACATCAGATCAACTCCTTTAATGTGTGGAACATTTTCTTCTGCGTGATCGGAGTACAGCAACATCTCTCCTGTACCTGACCTTTGCTGTTCAGCTTAGATACAATGAGTTTCACGGATTCCGAGAACCGTCAAGCTGTATGTTCTCATTTCTGCAGCTATTTGACTTGTCTTTCCGGTCTCCCATATAGTCTGGACACTTCATGTACCTATAAGAATTGTTGCTTTTGTTGTTAGAAGGGGTATCGGCCTTGTGACTTGCGAAGAAACTTGGCTTTCACTATAAGGAGTAATAATTCTTTCTTCAACTTGGAGGACAGAATTTAAATGGTTTAAATTGTCTATTCTGGTTAGTGCTTTTTTAGCAAGATTGTTTTCTGCAGAATGTGGTGTCCGACTCCATGCCCAACCCTCCTCCTTTGTGTGGGCTTGTGACCGGCAGTATTTATTTTTGCTGATACTGATTTCTGAAATCCGGTCTACACCTTCTTTAAAGCATATTACTCGCTGAAATCGATTACATTAATGACTTGTACACAGATATCAAATTAGTTATGTCCTGCTTTTGTAAAAAAAATATAATATTCTGTCTCGTTTGCAGATCTTACAGAAATGAAGGGTTTTTCCTGATGACTTTTATATTGCTATTATTTGTGCATGATCGAAAGCTATTCGATTGCCTAATGAATACGAAAGACATGGTAAAACTGAATTTTTTTCAGAACCGAACTAAAACTACTTTATGGTATGGTTTATGGTTAACGAGTTCTCGAAACCCTAACCACATTGTATTACTACTTATAACAGACTCGCATTTTGACCAAGGTGATAAAGAAGCACCATTTTGTAGGAAATATTAACTACATTAATACTTATTGGTGACCCAAGGAAATATCTTACGTCCTATGTGATATTTTCCAGCAAATGAAACGTTTTTTAAACATTGTTTATATAATGTAATATATCATACACTTTAAGATATATCTAACTTCTACTAGGCACTTATCGGGAAAAATCATGTCTCATACTATCAGAGAGAAATAATATCTAATATATCCTAACTAATCTTAACTATTGTCACTCTTAAAAATCAATTTATTTGGTAAGTCAAAACATATTCAGATTACATTGAATGAGTAGTTGACAACTTTGAACTATAGTCTAAACAATTTTTTTAATACTAAATAAACTTGGTGAATCAGTGATAGTGTATGTATGTATGTATGTATGTATGTATGTCAGTATGTACATGTGTTGACATATATGTAACTGACATCTGATTAGTAATCATGTATTGAAACATTAAATCCCAACCATCATGTTGTAAAGTTAACTAAATTTGTGTTAATATATTGATTTTTAAATATAATTGTTACAGATCAACATTGCTACCATACAATCAATCATTATTTTGACAAAGTTAGTCGTTTTAGTTACCACAAAACGATCATGGGATATGATAATATTCTTCAGGAATTTTTAAATGGATATTAAATCGTATATTTTGTCATTTGTATATTTAATTAAGTAGGTAGTAGCGTGCAACAGATTAGTTTTGAAATTGCTAAGATGCCATTAGATCATCTAAATTATTTACCTACGCCTATTACCCCCAATGGAGTATAGGCCGCCGACCAGCATTCTCCAACCCACTCTGTCCTGGGCCTTCTTTTCTAGTTCCATCCAATTCTTGTTCATTTTTCTCATGTCTATCTCCATTTCTCGGCGTAATGTGTTCTTTGGTCTTCCTCTTTTCCTTTGACCTTCAGGATTCCATGTGAGGGCTTGTCTTGTGACGCAGTCCGGTGCTTTTCTCAATGTGTGTCCTATCCACTTTCAGTGCTTCTCACTGATTTCTACCTCCACTGGGATCTGGTTTGTTCTCTCCCACAGTAGGTTGTTGCTGACAGTGTCTGGCCAACGGACCAGAATTATATTGCGTAGACAGCTGCTAGTAAACACTTGTATATTCTGGATGATGACTTTCGTAGTTCTGCAAGTTTCCGCCCCCATACAGTAGAACTGTCTTCACATTTGTATTGAGAATTCTGACCTTGATGTTGGTTGACAGATGTTTTGAGTTTCAGATGTTCTTTAACTGTAGATATGCTGCTCTGGCTTTGCCGATCCGCGCCTTCACATCTGCATCAGATCCACCGTGTTTATCAATGATACTACTGTTATGGCTTTATGTTGAGGTCGTTTTTTTACCCTGTGTTATCGATCGATTACAGTGACACGTAAACACGTACGGACGGCCTAGAGTCTCGATTGGTCACACTTCCCTGTCTAGCCCAGTCAGTTGAGTCCAGAACACAAGCCACAGCCTCTGAGATATGAATCATTATATTTCAAACATACTTTGTTTATATACCAATCAAGCATACCACATCGTACCATAAAATAGAAAACAACATTTTGTACAATACTCAACAAGTGAACAGATATCGACCAATAGGAAATGTCCATTTAAAGTCCAAGGACACCATTGGACTTAACATCATAATTATTGGTCTATTCCTCCGCATCCAACACAACTACCCAAATATGTAGAGGTTTTTACATCTTCCAATTCTTCTCCGTCAATTGTGATTGGGTTGGTGCATGCTGTGTTGTATCGGAGAATCTTGCTTTTCCCTTTGTGTATGTTGAGACCTACTACTGTTGAGACTGCTGCCACACTGGTCGTCTTCTCCTGCATCTGTTGTTGCGTGTGCGATAGAAGAGTCAGATCATCTGCGAAGTCTAGATCGTCCAGCTGCATCCTAGCTGTCCAATGTATCCCATGCTTCCCTTCAGATATTGATGTCTTCATGGTCCTGTCGATCACCAGGAGAAAGAGAAAGGGTGAATGTAAGCAACCTTACCTGACACCGGTCTTTACCTCGAACGAGTCTGCCAACTGTCCTCCGTGCGCGACTTTGCAGTTTAATCCATCATAAGAATTCCGTATGATATAAATTACTGTTATTATGATATGTTAACTTTTTCTTCAAAGAATAACCACAATAACATTTTTCTAATTCACATTTCGGCATAACTAAATAGTCACCCTCTGTTTAAAATTACCTCACTTTGTTTTACACGGCCCTGAAATGCTAAAGTGATAGTGGGTATTCTGTATTTGAATAACACGAAGTGGTCCGTTGGATTGTATGTTACCTTGAATTCCCAGTGTACGTGCATGTGTTGCCGTTGGATAACTTATAATGCATTCTTATTGATGGGATCACTTCAATTGTTGCTTGCTCCTTTGTTTTCTGCAGTTAAAAAATGTTTGCGTTATTTTTGTATTTCCTACTTATGGCTATTAACAGTACTATTACATCAACTAGTTCCAATACAACTTTTGTAGACCTGGACGCTATATTTCGACAGCAATTGCTCGACTAAAAGTTCGTCAGTTAGGTAAAACTTGAACATGACTTTAAAGATTTTCAACGAATAAGGAAAACAGGAATCTCAAAAATCCAGATGACATACATTCATCAGAGAAGTAAAAGAAACCGTAGTGAACGTTGGGAGCACCAATATGTTGTTTTTAAATGTCCACTTGTTGTTTTTACATATGAGTATTGTAGTTATTAGCAAATTTCAGATTACTGTTTGGTCAGTTACTTAAGGATTACAGAAGATAGCAGTGGAAATCACATGCATCTGTCAGCAGTACTATTAATTAACTTAGACGATCGGAGCAGTTTCTGTTCAACATGCAGTGTATTTGTCTAAACAGCAACAGAATTAAAGATCGTTGTACCACTAAGTTCTTCAGAAAATTAACAATTATGTAACAAGGATCCTCAACAGGTAAATGAGAATTCTGTTTTCCTATAATAACTCCTATTATTTACGGGGTCAATGACAAATAACTTCAAAAACAATATCTTTTTATGGATTAGTCCTATTGAAAACGTTATTTCACTAGTTACTCAGATACCTCAGTTGTACGTAAACCGGAAGTCTCAAATTCTTGAACCATACAAGTGCCCTCTTTGTAGAACAACAGTCAGTAATATTGCAATCATAATTTACGATCACGTTTAACGACCTTACATATTTTGATAAAGATTATGTATGATAAACTATTCACTGAATGTTCACCTTTTTTTCATATTTCCAACAGTACGGAAAGATAAATCGGTATTGCTGATGGGTGTAAGTGTTCATAACAGTTCTATCTCCAACCGTTTTGGGTTTCATAATATAAGTATGTGATGCAATCCCTTTGTGGTCAACAGTATGTTCTCGGAACTCCACTTTAGAATCTACCCACTCGTGTATCAAGTTACTGTTAGTGACAAGCTCGTGGTGCATCCTAAATATACTACACTGGTGCAGTCTTAATCATTTTATTCATAGTTCAGCTGGTTTGGGTATCATTTAATAATGAAATTTGTTAGTTATCCTGTGATCCACGTAATACATAATACTAATCTGTTCACCACCGAGACACTGTCATTGTATAAAATGCACCTAACGTGTGTATTTCACATATTTCATTAGTCCCTACACTTGGAAGTTAAATTCATTGGACTGATTTAAAAAAAGATCGCAAGCCATCCTTAAATAGTATTCCATTTTGGATGACTTCCAAAGCGGTTAAGCGTTAAGTATCCCATATAATGCGGAACTAATCAGAGTATTAAGCCAGTACAAGAAACCAGAAGTTTTATATTTCATTAGTGAAGATTAATTTACTACATTTCAATTAACTTGTAGGGAGATACATGTAGTTTCCTAGATATATCAAGCTTTCCGGCCGTAAAGTTAATTAGTGTGGCACATGATTTCATGTTATCTCATGATCAGGCGTGCAAATACATCTACACTACAACTAAACGGACTAAATGTTTAAACGTCAAGGTTCTAAAGCTAACATTAGATAACCTCGTCACGAAAATTGTTTACTCTTATTTTAAATGATTATTAACGCTGATACGTTAAAGCTCTGTGCTAATAATTCGCAACTCAGACTTTAATTCTGCAAACTGTTTTCTTCTTTCTGCCCCACTAAAATAAAAAGACTGGTTTGATAGTTCGAAAAATAAATTTTTTCATCGATTATATATCGATAGAAAATGTTTAGAAATTTGTAAACTGACTTTTGTCCCAAACACAATCGTTGTAAAACTGGATTGGAATTCTTTAAATCGAGTTCACAGTGCATACTTAAGTACATCAATATCAAACTTTGACTAAAATAGTGTGCATGTATTAATAGTAATAGCCAAACACAAGTTTGCAGTTGTAAACTACTCTGTGTCAGTTACAAAGCAGTTGCTTCACACCATGATAATTTTTAATGACAATGTAGGTTTGTGATTATAGACAGTAAAAATATAATCATCTTGGTCTGAGACTCTATGTCATAAGTAAATTTCGTCATTACTCTAAGTGTTTAATCAACGATTAAGTCGTGTTTCATATCACGAGTCGATGATCAATCATGTTACCAGAAGTGATGAAGTTCAATCTTAACCTGTTACGAGACTTCAAAAACAATAAATTTCCACACAAATAAAAGATCCCGGTCATTGTTCATCAAGAAATCACCTCTCGTAGTACTGCCATTTAAATATTTAGTCCGGTAATTTGCTATAGAAGGGGTTTTCACAGACATCTCGACTGTAAAAAAGTCAAGTTTCAATGAGTTAATTAACTTGACTGCTTGATTCTAGCGACTTAAAAAAACACCACGATAACATCTGAAATCCACGGGAACATCAGGGGGTAACTTGTAATACATGCCCACATTTTCACGATGACCTTTGCTGTTATCTAATTGGTTTTAATCGTTTTTAGTTTACTAACTATTATGTCCTCCAGAATTGTTGCAGGATCCTTTCCAATGTATGAAGATAAAAAATTCCCATCATGTTAAAACAGATATTTGGAAGAAGAATATTCTTCCTAATAATTTGAAATTATATGCCCAAATTAATAATCCAAAACGTGACGAGCTTTAGGGCAAAACAGATAGTTTAAAATTATAGCATATGAATATGGCATTGTTTATAAGTGCAAATCAAATCAAATCTTTCTCATTTACTTTGAAGAAATGGCTGATATTAGGCCACGAAACATCAGAAATACAATTTTCTATTCATTGTGATATAACAGAAAATATATACACCCATTTACCAAGGTTACACGGAATATTGGAGAGTTTCAAAACTCATCATCAAAATTTTTCAGGTATTTATAAACGATGCTCGATTTCCGTTGGTTGGAAACCATCAGCAACAACCTACTATGGCAGAGAACAAACCAGCTTCCAGTTGAAGAGGATATTAGGAAAATATGCTGGAAGTTGATAAAACATACATAGTGGAAATTAACAAATTACATCACCAAGCACTCCCTAATTTGGAATTCTGAAGGGAAAAAGAAAAGAGGAAAACTAAGGAACACTTTGGATTGGGAATCGGAAATAGACGTGAAAAGGATGAATACCAATTAAAAACAACTGGGAAAGACTGCTCCGAGTAGATTTGGTTGGAGAATCGTAGTCGGTGAGATCCAGCATGAAAAAAATTGTCTCAGATATTTAAGGAATTGGGATGGAAACAATTGAAATTATGGGAAAAATTGTGTACTGTTCCTTGAGTTTTCTTAAACCAAACAGAATCTTTAGAATAACATTTCAATGTAATGTTAATTTCAGTCTATATTTAGCTATAATTTTATCTTTTGACCAATAAATTGGACTCTTAATTCTAAACACATCATAATACTTCAAATATTTTCAAACAATCTCTAGAGTAGCATGATTTATATTTTCTTCATTAACGCGGCTTTTTTAAGCATTTCTTTGTTTTTCCTCCTAAATTCTCATATTAGTATCTTATCAAGTTAATATACGATCGGACAGTCTGCAATGTATTGCGTCAATATGGAGTACTGTTATACACTGATTATTATCTGTATAAAATAATTTTTTACGCTTACAATCTTTCCCATAATAGACAGAAAAAAGAGAAAGAAAAGAGTGAACTTTGTTGCAGCAGGGATTTCGGTAAAGCGTGATAACTTAACATAGGTGTACGGATTTCAAGGATATGTGTATCGTTGCATACAAATTAGTAATCTGAGTTTATTTCTTTAATTAGTTATGATAGTTATCAACCTTTTTAAACTTTACTGAATGACAGTATGATAGACTTCCAATCGATCAACTGTGTCAGGTGTAAGCCAGTTACCCCCTGAAGACAATCGAAGATGGTTGCGCAATATCGTGAATTCTCAATTATCAGATATCATACATATTATTTGCATTTTTAAATAAGAATTGATACATATCCCAACCTTAAAATATGGTCAATAAAAAATCTATCGCATTATCGTTAAAAGAATTTGCACTTCCCCAAAAAAGTTGTGACGCTATAATGAAAAAGTAATTTATCGAAAACTGAACTAGGTAATGGACATTACATCGCTATTGTCTGTCACAAGAAAGTCAATGAATGCTGTATAAAATTCAACCTGTATATTTTCATTCTACAATTCTGGATATTTATGTATGTATGTTTGTTTGTTTGTTTGATTGTGTGCTGATACGTTGTATGTACTTTTACATTCTACACATTTATCCCCAAAATAAATCTGAAGTTACATTAAAGGAAAATAAATAATGTTAGCTAAATAATCCTTCAGTCTTCAGTTTACAAATATTTTGTAGAATCTAGATTAACAAAAGTTCCGTTAGTTTAAAGGGTTGTACAGATTGTTACATTTTTAGTTTCATATCACTGAGTGAATTCAGTTACTAGACGTTTGAAAACCAGGAAATCTTGGTCAGCTGTTTCATCTTAATATGGGATTCCTCAACAATATGCATGCACATTCCCCATCAAGAATCAAACTCAGTAAGTTAAGGGTTCGTCGCGATCGCCTAACCTTCAAACTGTTGAGCAGACATCCAAAGGTTTACATTCTGAACTCCAATTATTTCAAGATATTAAACGACCATCATCTATTATCACCGGTTATATTTGTACCACGCTCTGTACAGTTGTATTACACCAATCACAGCTTCTCATTACAACTCCAGGAATCACGTCTTGGAGTTAGTCAGTGAGACCATGATGAATTGTTAATATATGGGATTGGGAAAAATTTTGAATTTATAGCTCTCAGTTAGAGACCTGAAAATCCTGAGTTCGATTCTTGGTTAGAGTCACAGGTGAGTACAGCTGAGGAGTCCCATGATGGATCGAACGTTTTTCAGATCTTTCTGGTCTTCAGTAGTTTTCTAACGGAAATCAGTTTGTGATATAAGAGATTCTAACTGATGAAGATAGTGTATAACTAACAAACTAATTGATTTAGAGTCAATTATTTAAAATGGTGTGACATCTAACAAAAGTAATCAAAAGTAATGTTAACTGCAGTTATATCAAAATTAAGAAAGGAGTTTGAAAATTTCGTCGTAAAAAACTATCTCAAAATGTACTGATAAACTCACTTAGACTAGTATTTTAAGCTTAATTAAGAAATGCTGTATCTCAGTTGAATTCATGGGTCGCTCTAAGCTAGACCACTATTGAAAACCTGGAAGCATTGATGGTCTAGCTCAGATCAGCTCATGAATTCAACTATTTAAAAATAAATTATCGCAATCACAACAAACCCCCCATTCGTTTGTTGAACACACTTTGCAGTAATAATAATAATAATAATAATAATAATAATAACAATATTATTATTATACGAATCTAGGACCTTTGGTCTCGCGCGAGAACGCTTAACCTCTAGATCACCGAGTCGGCATTCAACGGTATTAATGTCTAACTTCAACCAACCCATGATATTGCACGATCGTCCACCATTGTCCTCAGTGAGTAACCACCTCACAACAGACATGGTTGGACTCCACTGGTCACATGTACTCACTAGAACTCCAGAAAACACATCTTGAAGCCAGTCACTAGTGAGCACATGATGATTATTATCAGAATGAGGGTTTGCGGAAACTGTAGTAATTTAGTAGTTGAATTCACGAGTCAATTTAGGCTAGATCACCCTGGAAAACTGGAAGCACTGGATGGCTATTAAATTACTACAATTTCCACAAACCCTCATTCTGATAATATTCGGTTTGTTGACTCATTTTTCCTATCCTCTATTTACTGTTCGAAACAGATTAAGTACATCAAGTCAAATAACTTACTTGTTCTGATTTTGGCTAAGATAAAACTCTATGTTCAACAATCTACAAAATAGTCTAGAATTGACTCTGTAGGAAATTACTTCTTACAATAGTAATAATAATGAAAAACAACGAAATAATTAGCCATATTGCTTTTTTAATGCTATAGAGTGTACTATTTAACTGCGCTTACGAAGAATTATGCACTAATCTTTTGTGGTGAACATGTTTAAACGGCGAGACTGTAATTCGTGGATGCACCAATCAGATTTAGGATAACAGATCTTATATTATAGAGTGAAATTCATTCATCCATTTAGCTAAATAGCGTTCTAGCTTTTTAGACTATATTAGTTTGTGGTGAAAACCCTAAAACTAGTTCCTAACCATAACCATCAACCGTAAATCATAATTCTAATTCCTCACACTGGTTTATAACCCTCATTAAGCTCCAGTAAGAAGGTGAACATTCTCAATGTCTATCCAGAGTCTCAAAATCGTCCATGAATTATAGTCTCACCAATACTAGTGTTGCTCTAGCTGTTCGAAGTTCAAATTCAGATTTAATGATTTAATAAAATTAGATCATTGAGTAAATTATATTCATTATTGTTAAAAATTTATATTTTCCAATGAGTGGAAAAAACTAAACAAAATAGTTTTTCACTAACATTTCGCTATTTACTCCATTTAGTATATTACGATATATAATTACTTTATAGCGTATAAAAACTGAGATTTTTGTAAATTCTGCTTTACAAACACTTTAACAAAACCATTGGCATTATATAGTAAAAATGTCAGTAAAAATAATTTTATTCTGTTTTGTGTTTTCATTCATTGGAAAATACAAATTTCTAATGATAATGATTATTGCTATTCTTCAAATGTTTTCTCCTCTCTTATTGATTTTTTTAATTTAGATAGTTTCATATAGAAAAACTAATATGACATATCTTGCCAAATTAAAATATGAACTGAGAAATGTATATTACAGTTAAGTTGAATCTTAAAGAAAGATTGATTGACTGACAAAATTATTTTGGTTAATATGTTTTATTAAATAATTCATTAAAATATTGATTCAATAGTTGAGATCATGAGTCAGTTGAAGCTAGACCATCATGGAAAACTTGGAAGCACTGGACGGCGGTTTCATCCTATTGTGGAACTCCTCAGCAGTGCGCATCCACGACCCCGCCTCGTGACTGGCTTCACGGTGTATATCCTGGAGTTCTAGTGAGAAGCAGTGACTAGTGGAGTTCAACTGGGTCTGTTGTGAGATAGTAACTCACTGAAGACAATGGTGGATATGTCACTCAATTTCGTAGATTACTTGAAGTTAGACATTAACACCGTTGGATGCCGGCCGGCTCAGTGGTCTAGTTGGCTAAGCGCTCGCGCGCGAGACCAACAGCTCCTGCGTTCGAGTCCCGCGAGGTGGGTTCGTGGATGTTTACTGCTGAGGAGTTCCACAGTAGGACGGAACTGCCGTCCAGTGCTTCCAAGTTTTCCATGGTGGTCTAGCTTTAATTGACTCATGATCTCAACTATTGAATCAATATTTTAATGAATTATTTAATAAAACATATTAACCAAAATAATTCTGTCAGTCAATCAATCTTTCTTTAAGATTCAACTTAACTGTAATATACATTTCTCAGTTCATATTTTAATTTGGCAAGATATGTCATATTAGTTTTTCTATATGAAACTATCTAAATTAAAAAAATCAATAAGAGAGGAGAAAACATTTGAAGAATAGCAATAATCATCATCATTAGATGATGGTTTTAACACTTGGTCATCGAGTGGCTAATATTTAATCTTGGAGAAATTTAATGTTGATTGGAAAAAGCTGGGGACTAAGTTTTCAGAAAATTCATTAGGACAGAAACCAATTGAATGACTTTTCTAGTCTCTTATCACCATGGGTTTTCTTATATGCTGACGATTTCAACATACGAAGAGCGATAAAATGTAAAGGTAATAGTTTACAACTTCAAAATGACCAAAGAAATTATCTGAATGGTCTGGAATTTGACAGTGTCCAACAAATGCTTCCAAGTGCATTGTGATGTAAATTGGTCATCAAGGTACAGATACATACACAGTGAAAAACATTGAGCTACTTGTTGTCCAGACACACAACGACCGAGGAGTCATCATTAGCCAAGACCTAAAAAACTACTACACACTTCCGTGCGATTACCGTCAAGAATTGTAGAACCTATGGTCAGTGCATAGGGCCTTTATCCATTTCGATGCTGAATACTTTTCGAATTCGTGTGCAGTATTCGTTCGTCCTAAACTCGACTATTACATACAAGCAGCTATCCCCTGTCTAAAAACAGACAGTGAGTTGATGGGAAACGTTCAAACGACTGCAACTAAGCTGATTCCAGCGATAGCTAAGCTTCCGTATAATGTTCGAGTGGTCAAATTAAATATATTGCCATATATATATATATATATATATATATATATATATATATATATATATATATATATATATATATATATATATATTATGGCTCGCAGTAGTTATCTATAATTTAACATTCACTAGGATATAACAACTTAAACGATTTCTTCATTTCGTCAGTCATAGTTTAAAATTATTAGGAAAAATTCTTTCGTGCATTTACCTGTTTTTGCAAACAGCAAATAGATAAAGTGAATTACTCACCAAGCTTTGCATGCCTTCGTCATATTTTCTCACGAATAACTAGGTTTTTAATAATAATAAAAAACACAAACGAAATACATGCGTACATGTTTAATCGGAAAAATCAAATTGAATAAGGGCCTTGTGATTGTATGACTATTAATAATCGTTAGTATATTAAAGGGTTTTCTTATTTTACAAAACAATATATATGTGAGATTGTTACCAGTTTGATACTATACATGGAACTTATCTTTCTTGTTCCTTTTTACAAGTGATTATGTTGAATTTTCTCTCATAGTTACAGAATGACAGCACACACATACATACACGCATAGATACATGCATAATAACCTTGATACTGATTAACACTGAATTGTTTTGATAAACAAAGTGTAATTAATAACTTAACTAAAATGATTGTTTAAACTACGCACGAGAACAATTATCAATACGAATATACACGTATGACAATTGGATTATTACACTGGTTATGGTAGCGGCAATAATAATAATAATAATAATAATAATAATAATAATAAAGTATCAGATACTTAACAAGTATTAATGGCCTTAAAATCTCACGGCATTTTGCATCATATTTATTAGACGTTCGCCCCCACCCCTATACCAATAGTCGTTATGTTTATCATACGGAGAGATTTGGATGATTTTGAGGTTATCAATATTGAAATAAATAATTTTTCTAATGATTGACTCAGTCGAATGTAAAAAAATTGGTTAAATTATTCTCAGAGATTGAAATTAAAAGAATTCCAATATTTCATCACAGAAACGGATTCAGACTTTTTCAGGAGAAATAATCTGAACTGTTTAAATTCTAATTCCTGAGATTATTTAGAAATAATTCCTACATTTAGTATTTTCTATAAATTCGGTAGTCAGTTTTTGTCAAACTATTCATCTAAATTCGACAAATATTCATTTAGACTGTTTCAGTCAGTTGTTTGGAGAAATTGTAGTCTGAAAACTACAATAAGATGGAAATAACTCTTTAGTGTTTTGTAAAAAAATCTTTTGATTTTGTTTATTTCTCGTAAGCTCAATCATTTTAAGATATGTTTTCTAACTTAATCAAAGGTATTTCTCACTGCATATGAGTAGCAAATGAGCCTAATATATAAATTGGATAGACATAGGTAAATTGATTTGTGAAGATATATAATAGCTTCCACAATGTTCAGCAATAAAAGAATATCATCAGATGAAACATACTTGATATTAGCAGATAAGTTGAAACTATAGACTGACAGCTAGTTGAGAAAGTCAAAGGCTAAACAAGACAGAAAATGCAATTAGAAATAAATAATCAAAGTTACCTAAATATATCGGCTCTAAACCATTTTTTTACATACTTTATTGATACTCATATATTAATTTGATTTAACTTAAAAATAATCTTGAATAATTATGTGATCACTTTATATTTTTCTGTTACGATTATGCGATCCGTTGTTTTTAGAATGTATATCAGTAACTGTAATCTCACCCCTCTACCGTAAATGACACAAAGAGTTATTTTAATCATACTTTTTTACTAGAAATTCTTTCATCTCGTATCGTCCAATGAAATGATCAGTTTTAAAATGGTAGTCATTGCTTATTATTTTCTAAACAGTGATGTAAAACATAAATGTTCCTCGAGTGATCACCCTTTCTCTAAACTACGAACTTAGGTGACTTACAAAGTACTAGGTATATTGTTTCGAGCGTTCCAACCGCTATCAAAAAAATATGAAAGGATGACATACTGCCATTACGTAGTTCGTGATTCTAATTTCCATAAGTATCAGAACGATACCTCACTGTTGAAGTTATCTTCAGCACTTCAGCCTCATACTGAAGCCTCCACCTCTATAGATGAAGAAATACAAGGAATCCAACTGAATACCAACCATAGAATGATTGTGGATTTGGAAGCAACGTTAAGTCATGGAGAAGATGATGTTTCTATTTATTCGGAAGGATTCAATGACAGAGATAACAACATAAACGAATATTCTCATGGCAACAGACTGCATTACATATATCATCTTGCTCCAAGTCAAAATGGCGAAGGGAGAACGTGGATCGCTTATCACTGAAATGCTATATTTCATTCGTTTTCTTGTCAGGACACACAACTACAATTCCCTGATTCTATTATCCAATATGTTCAGTGATTACGGAGGTGAAATGGAAGACACGGTCGAACTAAGACTTGGTATAATAGACTTGGTTCACATTTAAATTACTAACCTAGAATCTAACGAACTTTTTTCCTTTTTAATGAGATGACTGTTGAGGAAATATGGGAATGGGGAGATGAAGAACCCTTGGAAACAAACGATTGTGGGGATGGAACCAGGAGACCTATAGAAGGCCCTTCCAACACCACGCATAACTTTATCTCAATTTTTATCCTGAATTTTGTCGCAAATTCAATAAATAAATGTCTGTCATTCACATTCTATATACGTTTCCTGTATTTTCGATGACGGTTCAGCCGTCATTTCTTCGGTAACCAAATTGAAATCATCTTCTGTATTCATAAACACCGTTAGGAAAAATTCTATGATTACGAGAAACTTATTACACTGTACTAATGACATGCCTAAGAATAATAAATAGTGACAGTGGTATGGAATACGGTTTAGGCTAAATTAAATCGTACCTAACTCCGCCTGTAGCTCTTCTAGAGTTACTGCCGGTCCCAAGCCCGAGTAAAGGAGGAGGGTTGGGCATGTGGTTAGCGTCCCCATCCCGTAGAAAACTAACTCGCTAAAAAAACGCTTACCAGAAAAAATAATTCAAAACATTTTAACTCTGCCCTGGGAGTTAGAAGGTCTTCATTTAGAAGAATTATGACGCTTCATGGTGAAAGCCGAATTCCTTCGGAAGCCACGAGGCCGATGCCCCTTCTAACAACCAGAGCAAAAATTTTTATAGGTACATGGAACGTCCGAACAATGTGGGAAACCGGGAAGACCAGTTAAATAGCAACGGAAATGAGGAGATAGAATTTGGCAGTACTGGGAATCAGCGAAACCCACTGGACCCAAGCTGGACAGAAAAAGCTAAATACGGGAGAGATACTGCTATGCTCCGGTCACGAAGAGGAAAATGCTCCACACACTCAGGGAGTCGCTCTAATGCTGTCCAAAGTAGTAAGAAATGCATTTGTAGGATGGGAATCTCACGGATCCAGAATCATCAAAGCATCATTCAAAACAAAGAAGGAGGGGATCTTAATGAATATTATCCAATGTTATGCACCCACCAATGATAGCAACGACGACATTAAAGATCAGTTCTACGAGCGGCTGCAGTCAATCATTGAGAAATGCCCAAGGAAGGACCTAACTATTCTGATGGGAGATCTAAATGCCAAAGTTGGAATAGACAACACCGGATATGAAGAGATCATGGGACGACATGGATTGACTGGGTGAGAGAAACGAAAATGGAGAAAGATTTGCAAATCTGTGTCCATTCAACAAATTGGTCATAGGGAGCACAATATTTCCAAACAAACGTAGACACAGGGCTACACGGATCTCACCGGACCACATTACAGAGAACCAAATAGATCATATTTGCATCAACAAAAAATCCCGAAGGACAATTGAAGATGTGAGAACCAGGAGAGGTGCTGACATGGCTTCAGATGACCACCTAGTTGTGGCCAATTTAAAACTGAAGCTAAAGAAAAACTGGACAACTGGACAAACAGCAATACAAAGGTTCAATACAGCCTTCCTTCGAGATACTTACAGACTCAATGAATTCAAGATAGCTCTCAACAACAGGTTCCAAGCCTTACAAGATCTACTGAAGGAAGAAGAAACTAGTATGGAGGACAACTGGAAAAGTATTAAAGAAGCACTAACTTCAACGTGTCAAGAGGTTCTCGGTCTAAAGAAACACAATCATAAGGAGTGGATCTCTATATAAATTCTGGACAAGATCAAAGAAAGGAAGAACAAGAAGGAAGCAATTAATAACAACCCAACACGAGCAGAGAAAGTCCAAGCACAAGCTGAATACACAGAAGCAAACAAGCAAGTGAGGAAGAGCATTAGAACCGACAAGAAAAAGTACGTGGAAGAACTAGCAACGATGGCGGAAAAAGCTGCTAGAGAAGAAAATATGAAACAGCTTTACGATACAACGAAGAAACTATCAAGGAAATACAGTAAACCAGAGAGACCGGTCAAGGACAAAGAAGGCAAGCCAATCACTGGAATTCAAGAACAGAGGAACAGATGAGTAGAATACTTTGAGGAACTCTTGAATAGACCAGCTCCATTGAATCCAGCGGACATCGAAACAACACACACAGACCTTTCTATAGATGTCACTCCACCAACGACCGAAGAAATCAGGATGGCCATCAGACAAATTAAGAGCAGGAAAGCAGCAGGACCTGACAATATACCATCTGAAGCACCGAAGTAACTACAAACATGCTTCACCTTTTATTTAAGATTTGGGAGGAGCGACAAGTGCTGACGAACTGGAAAGAAAGACACCTCATCAAGATACAAAAGAAAGGAAATCTGAGCAAATGTGGGAACTACGGAGGTATCAAACTACTGTCAGTACCAAGGAAGATCCTCAAAAAAGTGTTGCTGAATCGGATGAAAGACACAGTAGACGCCCAACTTCGAGGTCAACAAGCTGGATTCCGTAAGGATCGGTCGTGCACAGACCAAATTGCGACACTACGGATCACCATCGAACAATCAGTTGAGTGGAACTCGTCACTATACATCAACTTCATTGATTATGACAGGGCGTTTGACAGTGTAGATAGGAGAACGTTATGGAAACTACTTCGACACTATGGAGTTCCTGAGAAGATTGTCAACATTATCCGGAACTCATACGACGGACTACAGTGCAAAGTCGTGCATAGATGACAGCAGACAGATGCATTCCAAGTAAGGACCGAAGTCAAACAAGGCTGTCTACTCTCTCCCTTCCTCTTTCTTCTGATAGTTGACTAGATTATGAAAACCTCGACATCTGAGGGAAAATACGAAATACGATGAACAGCTCAGAACCAATTAGACGATTCGGACATCGCAGATGACCTAGCACTCGTATCGAATACACATGAACAAATGCAGATGAAGACAGCCAGTGTAGTAGCAGTCTCTGCATCAGTAGACCTCAACATATACAAGGAGAAAACCAAGGTCCTCAAATTCAAAACGGAGAACAGCAGTCCAATCACTCTTGATGGCGAAACTCTGGAAGATGCAGAATCCTTCACGTACCTGGGAAGCATCATCGATGAACAAGGAGCCTCAGATGCAGACGTAAAGGCAAGGATTGGCAAAGCAAGGGCCGCATTTCTACAATTGAAGAACATCTGGAACTCAAAACAACTGTCTGTCAACCAATATCAAAGTCACAATCTTCAATACGAACGTCAAAACAGTCAGTTCTACTGTATGGAGCTGAAACTTGGAGAAATACAACAACCACCATCAAGAAGGTACAAGGATTTTTAAATGGTTGTCTATCCAAGATACTCAACATCCATTGGCCGGATACCATCAGCAACAGCCTTCTGTGGGAGAGAGCAAATCAGCTTCCAGCTGAAGAAATTAGGAAAATATGATGGAAATGGATAGGACATTACGTCGGGAAATAGAAGCAGATATTAAAAGAATGAATAACAACTGGAAGGAGCTGGAAAGGATTGCCCAGGATAGGGTTGGATGGAGAATGCTGGTGAGCGGCCTATGCTCCTTCACGAGGAGTTTCAGGCGTAAGTAAGTAAGTAAGTAAGTAAATCGTACCTGCTTCAATTCGGGCACACGGACAGTATTATAGCCCTCACACATATCAAAGATAACTGCTAATGACCTCACCGTTATTGTGTGGCGCATATGTATTTGGTGCCCCCCGGTACCGATATTGATGTGTCCAAATAAATAAAGAATTTTCACACAGGGATTTTATTTTAAGAAACTGATAAACTAGTCAAAATCCTTTGCTTTGGGATATCTCTCAAGACAACACTTCATTCATTCTTTCATTTGTCCATTGGAAACATGTATGTGGTAATATCATTGAAAACTAATTCACTTGTGATTTCAAGAATACATCAAATTTCATACAGACTGACCTTACACATTTCACTCTCCACAAACATGGTCAACATTCAATATAATCACTTAGTAAAGAAAAACCTATCATTAGAAATGCCATTGTTTATAAATTAATTACAATTTAAAATCCAAATAGCGTATATTGAGTTAAAACTAAACAAAGTGTTTATTTTGTTTAGCCACTGGTTTATCATAGATTAATTGAATCATGTATTCAACATTAACCGATATTCATTGCGTAATTATTTAGAACAGTGAAACAATGAAAGGTCATTGACTAATTGAGAGGATTTGACAGAAACATCGATTATATATATATATATATATATATATATATATATATATATATATATATATATATATATATATATATATATGTAATGACATTGTAGTGGAGACGAAGATCAATCAAGCGTGGTCAGGAGCAACTATAATGTACATGGACAGATTTGTCTTAAAGACATGGTGTATTAACCGAGAGTGAATATTGAGTGAGGTGAGTAACAAGTGTATTATTGAAATATGATCAGTATGACACATGTATCTATACACAAAAGTTAACATCTTGGTTTAAACAACATTTGCAAGTCAATAACGATAGTTGTACAGATTGAGTGAATTTATGAAAGGTTTGAATAAAAAGAAAAAAATGCCAATTAAGTCTAAATTAATTGTCTCTAAATATTTGTCTGATAAATATAAGCTTCAGTATGGTTATTCAATTTCCAAGTACATATTTAATGATTTGAAAAACTTAGGTATTTGGCAAATGATATTTATTGCTATTAAAAATGTTGTATTTTCCAGTGAATGAAAAACGAAAGAAAACTAAGTTTTTTCTACTGACATTTCACTGTTTAATGAAAACAGTTTCATCCAAATTATAGTAAGCCATAATTTTCAAAATCTCAACTTCTCCAAGATAATTCACTTTGGATTCTTTTGTATGAAGTAATTCTGTATCTTTGTTGAATGAATGAATTCAACAGCCAAACGTCGGTAAAAATAATTTTGTCTGAGAAATTAAGCTTCCAGAGATATATGTATTGAGTTAGTCTGGTATGTTATTATTCCACTACTCAGTTACAAATACCATCACTTGGTCCTAATAACTGTTCTATTCTGTTTTGTTTTTCACACTGATGGGAATATACGAATTTCTAGTTACAATAAATACACCAAACTGTCTTATTTCTATTCATTTTCTAAATTCTTGTAGAGAGCTAAAATAAGATGGAAAGGTGACAGACATAAAAGGTTCGTAGTGAATTGAGAAAATCATTTAGTTAGGTAATTTGTTAAAATGCATCCAACTACAAACAATTTTCGTCACGTAATCCCGACAGACAAGAAAGAGATAAAAGACAAATGAAGTAAACTTCATCCATCACGTCTTTATCAATGAAATGCACATAGCTCTCTCACATGAAATCCAATCTCTAATGCAAAACCTGTCATTAGAGTGGTCAGGATTTCACAATTTATACAACCAACTAATAATCGTGCGTTTACTAGTAACTCTTTGGGAAGAAACAGATGTTCAATTTTCATTGGTTTTGACTGGTCAGCTAGTTGATGTCATGAAATTGATTTTTCTTGAATGGAGATGAAAATGATAGATGGGACAATATTGCTGATTTTGTCATACAATACGACTATCTAAAAAAGATGACATTATAGTGTTTGATAGTAAGATTGCGACCATTGTTGTTTTGATTGATTAATACCATTATTCAAAGCTTTTTTAGATATCTTTTAGTTTGACAGTGACACTTAATAATGACTTGCTTTAGTCCGTAGTACGAAGTCGTAACTAGTAGGATTCAGTCATGTTATGAGTGAGAATGTCATCACAAATAACATTGGTTGATCATCACACGATATCGTGGATCAATTAACATCAAGGATATCGCTTCACCGTGCACGCTCAGTACTTCCAGGATATCTCTGATCAAAGACCTGAAACATACTCATTTCTCTCACTTTCATAAACCATGTTTCACAGCCACAAAGTAGAACAGAACTAATTACTGTACGCCATACACGACTTTTCCTTGACTTACAGATTTTTCGCCTGCACCACAACTGACGCAAGTTGACAAATCGGAACACAACTTCTCAAATCACTACCAAGATTTTATCACACACAAACAACCACTAAATCTGATGAAACTACTTCACTCTCTACTATTAAGTTGGGCATGATGAAAACCAATTAAAAATTTATTTATTCATTTGCTTTTTCGTTTATTCATCATTCCTGTAATATCGTATTCAAATGCACACACAATATTTATGGTGTCTTCTAATGAATGATTATTGTAAAAATTGTAAATTATTTTCATGAATTCATGATCAAGTGCACTTTCTCTCATTTGATCAAATTAATTACCATCCAATCATCTTGTCCATTTTTTAGGTTAACAATAATGGTTTACTGAACATTAATTAATGTCATAAAGTCTGTAGTATATATAAATATAAGTATATATGTAAGTAGTATTCAGAGAAAGTATCGAACACTAAATTACATAACATTTAAATTTGACCAAATGTAGAAAGATGAAAGAAAGTTCAGTTTCATTTAGGCATGTCTTATAATATTGATGATTACCAGCAATTTTCTCTCAGAGTTTATACTTTTCGTTGCTCATTTACTATTCATCTCCCATAAAACTGACTTTCCAGTCAGAATTTTTTCATATTCAGATGATGAAACATCTAATCCAGTTCAATATGAACGTTAAAAGTATAATAGAGAGACGAGCTTGAGAGATTTTTAAAGTGACCACATAATTTCGAACCTACGTTTCATTCCTCAATAAGTAGAAGTACTTCAGAACGGAGTTAATAAAATACGTTGAACTTTTGTGATTTTCGGAAGTTAACTTATTTTTCAATGACGATTATCAGTTTTAAGATGCTTAGAGTGTAGAAATATTGCTACATAACCTCATTAATTAAATTATGTTCGTTATGACTTGGGTTCGATTTTTACCCTGTGCTAATTGTTGTGTCCTTGACTGGAAAATTAGAGAGCAGCGTACTTATCGACCGATTACAGTGACACGTAAACACGAACGGACGGCCTAGAGTCTCGATTGGTCTCGCTTCCCTGTCTAGCCCAGTCAGTTGAGTCCAGAACACAAGTCACAGCCTCTGAGATATGAATCATTATATTTCAAACATACTCTATTTATATACTAACCAAGCATACCACATCGTACCATAAAATAGAAAACAACATTTTGTACAATATTCAACAAGTGAACAGATATCGACCAATAGGAAATGTCCATTTAAAGTCCAAGGACACCATTGGACTTAACATGATAATTATTGGTCTATTCCTCCGCATCCACAACAATGTTTAATTTTTTTCGTAAAGCTTTCTCATAACCATGTATAGTTATGTAGAAAATTCATCATCACCAACATGATCTTTATTATTAAATTCTCTAAAAACGTACGAAGAAGAAATTACAGCAGTTAACATTTTTACTAAATCGATATGAAGGAGTTGTGCCTAAAAATCGTTATCTACTCTTATATTATTAATTTACCATCTTCCCTACTATTCAGTGAACCATTGATAAAATGATTTCTTTACGAACATTATGTAAATAAAAGTAATCGAATTAGAAACTAATTAATTCACGTGTTCTGCAAAATCAATACGTAATAAAGTGGACACTTGATACTTTTAACATGGTCGTTTTTTCTACACTAATGGAAACACATCTTGTTCTTAGTTGTAGACATTCTGAAAAAATATGTGAATGTATTTATAATATGCATTTTATGTGGTGAAAAAGGAAGGTGGAAGTATCGTATGAAATAGACGAAATACAGTAGAGGTGGAATTCAAGATATTCATTTTGTCTTATTTGTGACTCGTCAGTACAGTGTACCTGTAAACCAGATCCGACGTTCACTGTGAGGCTCGAATCCACCACTGTTCACTTCACAATCCATCACGTTATCCACTTAATTATTAAATCCAGATAACCACTGACATATGTGACGGGTATGATTAATGATAAGATAATATGAAATGGATTAGATTATACTTCGGAAGGCTATGTGCATCCTCATTAAATTTCAGTCAAAAGGGATAAACTATTATGTTTCAAACTGAAATAAAAGTACAACATAGGGATGAGCTAATAACAACCAGAATAAATTTTCAACCACTTCTCAACAAATCAGAAATCACTCTTCGATAATCGATGAACAAGAAAATAAACATTTTACAAAAGGTACACAAATCTCATATAACTAATCAGTTAATATATTCACATGACAGGTTACTCTAACCACAAATCAACTAAACAATCACATATAAACTCATCCTCATGGCTAGACATTTCCCATCTTCTCGAATCCTCAAAACGACCCAAACAAACTTTCCAGAATCCCATCATCATTTATTCCTAGTAACATTTCGGTGTTCAGTGTTAGCTAGAATTCGATGTTTACGCATACAGTTCGCATCACGAACTGGCGTCAACTATAATGCAAAGGTGCTCTGTAGTTATTTGGATCAATCAATTTCACACAAATGTCCAAAGGGACATCATCAGATTAGTTCGTCCGTAAAATTTATAGTCTCATCATCAGGTTAATATTTTGTTTCAAGATTAAGACTGTAGTGTTATGAATTAGAAATGGTGTTGATTTGTCTGTTACGCACAATCTTTAGAGATGAAAACGAGCATTTGATATGCCGAGCACGTCTGTCTTTACACCCTACTTTACCTGATAAAACAAGTCATTTTATTGTTTCGCGTAAATGTTCGGATGTAGTTTACTTGATTATATTTAGCTAGTCCTTGTACTGTATTTTTACCGCGCAAACACATTGTCGATAATAATTTTGTAAGAAAATCACAGTGATATTAATCGCAATTTGTTACTGATTGTTTCCATTGAGAACTAACATTACTATTGTACAACAATTAAAAATTAGCGAATATGTTGTTCAGAACTGGCTATCTTGAAAAGTGATTAACTGATTCTAGCAATCATAAGAAATATGAAATAATAAGATTTAAACAATAGCTGAATGGTAGGTAGACTCTAAAAAATTATATCATTATATAATTTGTATTGATTTTCAAACGGAAGCCCGCTGTTATGGGAATTACTAGTGAATCCAATTATATTAGACTTAATACGATAAAGTTACATTGTGTATACTTTATCAATTGAAACTTTAAAATAAATATGACAAATCAAGTTAAATTGAGGAAATATCGTCTGTTATAAATGTTTTATCGTTATAATCACTTGATAAATCCTGGCCTAACTAGTTTAATCTGTAAACAACTTCATTCTTGGTATTATTCAAGACTATAGTAAGTATGCAATTCAAATAGGTAACAGACAATTGACGGAATGATTGATTGATTCTAGATTCCTAATTATACTTTAAGTTTCTTTAAAGGCTAAGATATATAAAAGTTTGAATTTACAAACAAATTAGTTAATCACTGAAAAACTCCCATTATAGTAAAACACAATTAATATGAACGAAGAATATTCTTTTTAATAATTCCTCGTCAGGTTCTACAATTATATATCCAAATTAACAGTTCAAAACGTGACCAGGTTTGAGGCAAAGTACATCATTTAAAATTATAATATATGAACTAAGGTTTGTTGTTTGTCCTATCAAATCAAATTAAATCGTTAATGTTGAGGTTGACTAATATGAAGTGTTAACTTGAATCAGTTTAAAAGTGAAATGAAGTTGTGACATTAGTGATCAGAATAAATATGGTCAACATGGGGTGAGAAAGATAATATGAATTGGGTACAAATTAATAGATGGGGGTGGATGCTAATAATAAAGTGTTGATAAGTTTAAGATATAGAAAATGAACATTAATCAAATCACGTCACCATATCATAAAATTGATTATTAACTAGTTAGGCCCAAAGTTGGTTAGGGTATATTTCTTTTGGATGCAAAGTTCTGGCATTTCAATCCGAATAGCAATTGCTTTAGCCATCTTCAGGACTCACAGTCTGACGGATTTAAGCAGACTGCTGTTAACACGGTATATCACCATAAACAATTGCTCCATGTTGGTTGTATGGGTAACTATCGGCTTAATTGTTTCGTATATGTTTGATGGAATCACCTGTTGATCTGTGAGCTTTTTTAAAGAACTAGTCAGTTCATTCTCTATATTATTACTGACATCTTTTTGATCAATTAGTTTCTGGAATTTTAGTTGAACATCCAAGATGTTATTCTTTTTGTCATTATAGACTTTTCTGTTGAGTGGGACAGTTCCTGTCCCTTTGTCAGGTTTCGTCATGATCGAATCCTCGCAATTGATTAGTTCATTGACAGCCTCCTTGTGTTTTTTAGTTAAAATGCTTCTGTAGTTATATCTGCTGTTCATAAACTGATAGCAGTAATCAATTTGATCTGATTTGGAAAGTTCAAGTTCTTGATCAGAGGTCGGAACTAGATCTGATGTCTGACGATCTAAGTTTTCAAATTGGATGTATGTATCAATATGCTTTATGCAGTTTCATCTACCACAGAAAAATTATGAACATATCTATTTGGTTCAATTGGAAGCTTATTTTGAAACGATTGATTTTCTAGGCTTTTGAGAAGTTGGATACAAATCTTGTCTGATATTACCTTAGTTATATTTGTGACATAATCCATGAAGTGGACACTTAAAGTCTTCTGTTAATTCATCTATAGCATATTTTCTGCGAGCAATATTTACTTCCATCTCCATCAAGATATTATTTAATGTATCGATTTGATTTAGTGAATAACGTTTTCAAATAATGTTTCAAATAGATAAACCTTAAACTTTGGATTCAAAACATATTTATTTGTTTGTTTAGGTAACTGATCACTAATAGAAATAACTTGTGTGTACATGGGAATTTTAAATGATTACTTTTTCATTATAATTACAAAGTACCTTTTTTTTACTGTTATTAATTTCATATTCTATTCGACTAGATGATTTGTTCAAGATTGAAGAAAAGGGATCTTCTAAACTTCCAAAAGATTTCATACAGATTGACATTATCTGGAGAGCTATTGAAATCTAGAGAGAGCACTGAATAGGTGCTTAATACGCCATTACATATGCCATTACATATATATATATATATATATATATATATATATATATATATATATATATATATATATATAATCGATGTTTCTGTCAAATCCTCTCAATTAGTCAATGACTTTTCATTGTTTCGCTGTCCTAAATAATTACGCAATAAATATCGGTTAATGTTGAATACATGATTCAATTAATCTATGCTAAACCAGTGGCTAAACAAAATAAACACTTTGTTTAGTTTTAACTCAATATACGCTATTTGGATTTTAAATTGTAATCTTATTTTGTTTATTCTGATATAAAACCAAATGGTTGTAGCAGATTCACAACAAAAATTGTAAGATCAATTTCGTTTCTGTTCGTTTAATTACGTGAAATTTTCTTGAATAATCTAAGTACATATAAACAAAATTTTAAACGGTGATATTAAGAAAATAAAAGGTAATATCTGTGAATTTAAAAGTATACTACTCACTAAACATAAGTAGATTGACAAAATAGGGTATATTGATTGACCATTGGGGCTTTCGATTGCGTTAGGGGTTTCATTTTCATTGGAATTATGAATCGGTTAAAGTCAGTTTATGATTGAGATCAATTTGATTGTCCGTGAGATCGAAGGTCCAGGGTTGAGTCCCGGGTCGAAATCGTAGAAGGGCACTTCTGAGGAGTCCCATGCTAGGAAATAGGTTAGAGACCTGGAGTGTAAAACCAATTCTGTCTTCATATCGCCTCTCCACTTGTTGATAAGTCTTATTCATTCTCTCGATTTCTGACTCCGATTCCCGATATCATATCTTCTTCAGTTCACCACTTGACAATCTCAATTTGCAGCTTACCTTGTGATGTGGTTTGATGGTTTCCACAAAAACGTGCCCTATCGATCTCCATCGCCTCTCCATAATTTCCTCCACAACTGGGAGCTGGTCTGCAAACAATGTATGTGAAGTATCTTGTGTAGGCAGCTGTTTATTAATACATGCGCCGTTCTGATGTTTTTTGGCAGTTCTTCAAATTTCAATTCCATTCAATAGAACTGTTTCAATGTCGGTGTTGAGAATTGTAACTTTGTTGTTTTATGACACTTGTTTCGAGTTGTGGATATTCTTCAAAGGTAGGAATACTGTTCGTGTACTACCAA
Organism: Schistosoma haematobium; assembly: GCF_000699445.3. Taxonomy (NCBI): domain Eukaryota; kingdom Metazoa; phylum Platyhelminthes; class Trematoda; order Strigeidida; family Schistosomatidae; genus Schistosoma; species Schistosoma haematobium. The sequence continues at coordinate 76,273,387 of NC_067196.1, read as the reverse complement.
TCTGAGTTTTCATACCCATATCAGATCATCCATGATTATCAGTGATGCTGTCCATGTACATGAAAGCTTCCACCTGTTCCATAACTTCGTCATCAAGTGTGACTTGTTTGGTGCTTGTTGTTTTGTATTTGGGAATATTGCTTTCTTCCGTTGTGAATGTTGAGGCCTACTGGTACAGAGTCTGCTGCTGGTACACTAGGAGTTTTCGTCTGCATTTGTTCGTGTGTATGAGGTAGAAGGGTTAGGTCATCTATGAAGTGGAAATCGCCCAAATGAATCCTAGTTGTCTACTGTATTGTGTGCTTCCTTGGAGGTGTGGAGGTTTTCATAAAACAGTCGATCAACAGAAGGAAGAGAAATGGAGAGAGTAAGAAGCCTTGTCTGACACCAGTCACTTGAAATGAATCATACAACTGTCCTCCATACATGATTTTGCACTGTAGTTCACCGTATGAATTCACTATGATGTATTACTTATGATCATTCTTTTGATTAACAATTAACTCACAATTCACGTCCGTTTCACCCAGTCCACGTGTTTTCAAAATACCTTAATACACGGTGTTGTCCATTCTGGCCTTGTAGTTCGGATTTCACTTCAGTATTGTCAGGTTTTTTCTGAGCACTTCTACACAATCAGCTTCAGATTTTCGAAAAATTGATCCTTATCGTCTAAACTGTTATCGTTGGTGGGAATGTAGCACTGGATGACAGCTTCCGATGCGCTGAAGAGTAATTTGGTGATCCTAGAACTTTAAGTTTCCTATCCTACTAGTGCTTTCCGTTCTTGTTTGCACAGCTTTGATGAAACTTCGTGTGTGCGTATACATGCATGAGGCATTTTCTTTCTGATGGTGGCCAAGATAAACTGAAGTTAAATAAGTACTGGACAACCGGACAAGAAGCGCCACAAAATTTTAACACAGCTCTCCTTTGAGATACTGAGAAACTGAACGAATTCAAGATAGCTCTCAGCAGCAGGTTCCAACACTTATATGATCTACTCGAAGAAGAGGGAAATTATATGTATAACAACAGGAAAATATCAGGTTTATTTATTTCCTTATATATATATATATATATATATATATATATATATATATATATATATATATAATGAAATTGGAGAGATTAAATTATACTGGTTTAGAATATTTCATTTGTAATTCAATATTAGTACAGATTTAAATCTATTAAATTCAGTATTTAACCATGACAATAATATGACACATCCTGTTCTTCCGATAGGTTTAAATAGAACGAAACGGCTGTCTAGTGCTTCTAGGTTTTCAATGATGCTTTAGCTTAGATCGACTCATGCGTTCAACTGTTACAGTACTATAATCTCCATAAACCCCCATTCTGACAATAACGATGTACTTACCAATGACTAGCGTCAAGATGAACTTCCTGGAGTTCTAGTGAGAATCTGTAACCAGTGGAGTCCAATCCGTATCGGATGCGGGACAGTTAACTGCCTCAGAAAATGGACTAACGGTTGCGCAAGATCAAGGATTAATCGAAGTTAGATATTAACACCATTGGATGTCAACTCAGTGGTATAGTGGTTGAACGTTTGTGAGTGGGACCGAAGATCCTGGGTTCAGATCCCGCACGCGGGATCGTTGATGTGCACTGATGATGAGTCCCGTACAACGACGAGACGGCCGTCCAGCGCTTCCGGGTTTTCAACGGTGGTCTATCTTAGACTAACTCGTGAATTTAACAGTCACAAAATTCAAGGAGAGTAAGAACGACAATATTTACAGAATAACATGAATTCATCATCTCTCCATCCATCTCCCATTCTAAGGTGACGAATTTTCAGGCAGGATTGATAAAAAGAACGATATGGAGCTATAGAGAATATTTATTGCTCTCAAACTATTTTCTGTGTATGACACCACATGTCCCTAAGACCCATCAAAAGTCGATCACTATCCTTCTAAAGTCACCTCCAAATATACTTTAGGTACGTATCTTGGTACGTTGTACGTACTTTTTTAAGCAGGTACATTGTACGGACTGGATGAAGGGTATCTATAAGGTTGGTTGAACATGCTCCTCGAAGGGTGTGTTCGTAGGGATGCTAAGTATTCACAAGTACGATTAATAGACATCTTGTCGATAGTAAACACAATGTGGATAACATAAAAGTATGTAAAATAGTTAACAAGCAATGAATACTAATTTGATTCTGTTTCGCAGAGTCCTTCACTATCAATCCCTTTGGATATGACCTTTATATTCAGAAATAAAATATGGTGAACCTCTTATTATCATGGTAAAATAGTCATATCTTAACATTTGTCAATTACATTCCCTCTTTATTGTAATTTATAATTGAAAATATGAGGAAATTCCACTGACCATCACTCACGATGTTTACTTGAATTTTATGTCGACTGGGTGTTTGATTATCACTCATTTGTTAAAAATTTGTTTTTATTCTCTTGTCAGTTTTGTTGTCATTTTCAACTTCACCCTTTTCTTTTAGTGACATTATCCCCAACGTATAAATACTGATCAATTTTAACTTTTATGTTGTTTCCTTTTCTTGTTTCTTATGATGGTTCGAAATGAACTTCATTGATTATGGTGTATAAAACCTTGTATAATGGTACTATTAATGTATGTATCGGAAATTTCTGAACGACTAGGAAGCAGTTAGAAGTTTGATAAGAACAAATTGTCTACAGATTACATAAAGGGTAGTGTATGAATTATAAATTTCCCATTAAGAGGTTAAATAAATAGATCAGTGCAAGTTACTCAATGCTAAATAGTAGTTAATAATATGAATAAATGAAAAAAACTATATTAAGAACAAATCCTTCTAAACCTTTGAAGTCATGGTTTTATAAAATGAATGAAAAAAATCATTAATATTTAATTATTATCGGTTCACAAGTATAGTGATGAGAGATTAAAAACGTACACTGGATGTAAGTTGTTTTTCACTGTGAGATCATTTGATCAGGAGAATGTTTTGGTTTTAGAAATGATCAATATAAATTCTCTTTTGAGCTCATTGATTAAAGGTGATTATGTGAATTTCTATAACTTATGTTATCGGTAAGAAAATGAATGCTGATTTATAAAATTGGTTGAATAAGATTCAGTTGATAATTTGGGAAGTTGCCCATTACATCATCTTGGTGGTCAGTACTAACTGGTTATGTAAATTCGCAGCTTTTTAAAGTTTTAATGAACAAATCTAAGAAACAGGATATATAAATTTCAGATTCATGTCTGTTCACATTTATGTACAATATCGTGTTTTTTTGGGCGAGTCAATTGAGACTTTACAAAAAAGTTAGTTGTTTATTGTCTGTTTATTCCGTAATCAAGTCATTAGATTACACAGTAAATGACAGTTTTACTAACTATTTTGTTTTACAGTGATACTATAACCTCTAATTATTTATATGTGGAGTGGTCTACCGCGAAAATAAATAGTGGTTGTGTCATTACTGTCCGTCTCCTTGATATATATTAATTTGCTATTTCACTAAATATTTATTTGAGGCAGTCGATCTAGTGAATGGGTTGTATTGTGAAAATATTCCCCACTTTACACTAATCATACCTATAGGCGCTGTGAATCTGAAATAAAGGTGAAAGTGGGATTCTAATCTCAACGTTATAAGTATTTTATTCTTTAGTTAGACAGATTTAGGTATTCTATTGTTTTTAAACTACGTGATATTTCTGTTTTCCCAACTAGTATGAGGGTTTTCAATTCACTCTAGACAGCATTATCAATGTTGAATCCTGTGTTTCCTCTAATAAATTTGTATAAAATGATAGGATATTTTGACAGTAAACGATCATCTGAATCATATATGCTAACAGCAGTTTTCTTTGTGGTTAAAAATCTTTCCAGTCGTAACAAAAAGTAGCATAACAACTGGAAACTTCAAGCATCAAATTTATATACATAATAAAGTTTGCTTAATCTGACTATTTCAGATAATAGAATAACACACCCGTCCTAATTAATAATGCCTTTTTTGAAAAGTAGTAAATAATCAGATTGATTTGAACTCCTGAGTAAGGAATTGAAAAATATAAAAAGATTAAATCTGTAAACAAAGAGAAATTGACCATAATTGAAAACTCCATGAAATATTGAATTTCAACATTTTTAACGTGATAAATTACTTTAAATATTAGGAATAATAATCAACATATGAACAATATGATATGTAGCAATGAATGATTCGATCGAACGACCAGATGATCCTCAATTACACCATTTATCAAAAAGAAAGGATGCAACCAAAAGCTAGTAACTAAATCCTCTTGAGGTTAATATGAAGACCTATTGATCGGTAGGTTTATATATTGTTATTGGTTCATATCAAATGGATAAGCGTTTTAATGTACCAGTATACAAATGAAATGTCACTTAAACTTAGAAAACGTGATTATTTTTGTGTCTGTGCACCAATAGTTGTGTAATATAGACATATTAGTACAGCGAATAGCCTGTATGAAAGTAAAACCCTGACATCTTTTTCGATTTCATGTTTTTATATCAAAACGTCATCTAACAAGTAACATTTTATATTATGTCTCTTAGAAAAAGAGGGATTTAATAATAATCTTGACATATTACCCGGATTTCGTTCGACTATATGAATTGTTGACCTTCGGACACTAGAGTGATTTATTATACAGTAAGTGATATTGTCACTCACATCAAATAGCATTTAAGTAATTACAAAAGCGAAAAATATCAACAATTATAATCTGCTTTTAGTGATTCAGTAGTATAAACTGTTACTGATGGTTCTGACGGTCATAATTTGCAAAGTTATTGGAGTAAAGTAGTGTATACTCCTAACAGGGCACATAATTAGGCGACATTTATTTTATTATTACTTAATGTAGAAACTTATATGGAGAAGATCCTTAAGACTTTCACCTAAAACTTGAGATTTATGTGATAGGTGGATTTTAAAGATTGAAAAATTAATTCCCAGTTTTGATACCTTAAGAGATAAACACAATAGCCTTTCCACAAATAATCAACTTAAAATAGTTTTTGTTCTCTGAACAATATAGTTTAATTACGGAGTTTCCATTGTCGTACTGCACAACACCAGTACTTACTCTACGTACGAGCTAGCTTTTTAGTTACTCGAAAGGTGTTTAATCTAATGGTTGTGATTGCGATTGGCTATCCTCGTAGGTTTCATTACCTTGAATTATCCTTGTATTTAATTTGACTATTTATTCCGTTGACCTTTGGTTAGATTATTGATTGACCTTTTCGTATGGATTGATTAATCAGGTTTATCTCGATAAGAGAGTCTATATTCTCATTCAAATGTTAATTATATTTCAATGGTTTGGTAATATACATGATATCTGAACTCTTTTCTCAGTCACAATATAAGAAACTTCTCTATGCTTTCCGCAAATAGAGAGATCAAGGGAATGATTACAGCGACAGGTTTGATTTTAAGACACACATCTTGAAAATATAACACTTCAGGAAGAGATTAAACCAATTCATACTTATAAGATGCATCTCATATGTTTCTGATTTATGAAGTCTGAATTAAAAATTGCACTTCCGATCAATTTTAAGGACATTCATGTGTCCTCACTGTTATCATGTCGTTTTAAACAGTATATATCTTTATTCATTCAAAATGAAAATTTAACGCAACTTTTCAAATTATAAGATGTAATGTAAACTTCACGACAAATTACTGACAGAATTTAGATCATCTGAAACTATATTCTTTTCGAATTTCGATCTTTGGTTTCGCTTAGATTTTTTTTGCCTCTTAACTATTATTAACAACTTTTATTAATGTACATCGGTGGATTATCATTGTCAGACATGTAGACATCTCTCTAATCTGCCATACAGTACCTACAGGTTAAGCACAAACTTACTAACTATTTGAAGTCAAATTTTTGTTTAGAAAGAGGGATCTAGTCCCTCCCCTCCACCGTTTGACCGACACAGATTATTCAACATCCATTTATTCAATGGAACGCGTTCGCAGCTGCAATATTTTCATAATAGTAAAGTGCTGGAAAAAATGGTTTGTCATCAGAAGCTGAATAATGCTTGGAAATCATAATTACCCAATTTAAAAGTTCGCTTCGTTGGACATTCAAAATTACTACTGATTACTTTATGTCACCGTGCTAAAATATATTTATGCCTTTATTGAGTTGTTTTCACACTTCCTGTTTAATAACTACATTCCCATTGCTAAACTTATACAAGTTATTGTTTAACTTCTTCACCTCAGCAATAGCGACCGTAACAATGTACTCAAATGTTTCATCCAAAACTATTGAAGGTTAGATAGATTGAAGAATAGAGAAATTATTTTATAAAGAGTCACACGGCCAATGAAAGAAGGAGAAGGTCGGCGGTCAAACCTTTCTATTTCGTTAGAAGCACTAAGTGGATTCAGTAACCCTTAAAAGCTGTTCTTATTCTTTCTAATCACTAGCAACAAGAAGCCTTTCATTAGTGAAACAATCTGTATGATTGATGATACAATAGTTAGTAATCCCTAATGACAACCCAGATGCTGTGGGGAGAACTTTGAAGGGTAGTTCAATATTTCCAGTCGTCCCAGCAACTTTGATCCAACCGCTGCTGGGGATTTAAAAATCAGTGGTCCATAAGTAAGTCAAGATTTCAAAGCGTCACAAAACACTTGATCTACTCCACCTTATTCAAAGATGGAAGAGAAATGTTGAACAAATAAGTGGTCGGTTTCTTGAGAAAATATGAGAAACTGAGAGTAGTAGGGTTTCATTCTATTACTTGTCACATCATAGACATTAGCTCCCGTAATACTCCACAGGCTGAAAAAACTAATTATGGCGTAACTCACAACGAGGAAGAAGGCTTTCATTAAGGACGTAGATTCGTCGACTGTTTCTTCGCCGTAGGCTAAATGGCTTGTGTTTCTTGGTATTAGGGGCGCCATTCATCTGCTTCACAAAACTACCATCTTTTGAAGAAACGAGTGTTTTGAGAAATCTACTAGTTCCATGAAGGTTTTGTATGGGAACACCTCTGTCGTACTTAGGGAATATATTAATCTCTCTGCTGTTCAAAATGTTCAATGTGATCAGAGAAGTCTTCAAATAATCTCCGTTCCTCCTCAACTTTGACGCTGGCGATATTCTAGAGCCAACGCTGAAAGAAATATTTAGTGATTGTATGAATCTGTTACTTGAAAAAAGACTTTTCGATCTTTGTTATATCAACTATGTGGTGATATTTTCAAAATATACTTAATCAGTTGGCGATCAGCGTTCGAAAGTATGAAACATCATTTGTAAACTAATTCTAAAGGATTAGTAGGAATTTCTACAACTATAACTGTTAGAAATAATCGGGAATTGTTTACCTGAATAGTGATGGTGCTATAGTAAATCAAATAATTTTATGTATAGTCGAACTCAGAATGGCTAATGTCAGTTTAGGCTATCATTGGCGCTAAGGTTACGCTAATCTGACTGTAAAAGGTTGGAGGTATGAGGACTTCTTCTCTTCGCTGGTGTACCAGTGGATGGGTATGTCCCGAGATTCTTTGTGGTCGACCATCTCAACCTCTAGAGAATCTACCATAGCCTGTGGTAACACTGTGTTTTCAACCCCGAGGTCAGCAATATACGTTCGGGTATAGTGGAGTTAATAATTTCATTAGTGTTGCCATCCTTAATCACAGATAACTTGAATAAGTTTTACTCTAATTATTTGTTAATAATGGAATTGGGTGTTAGTCAGTTTGTTAAGTTACATTGTGGAATGAAGAACTGCTGAACAGAATTAACATGCGTCTGACATGATTCTACAAATCAAACAACTAATTAACTCCCGATGTTATCAGAAATAGGTTAGACGAAAAACGAACGAGAATTCTGCTATAATTTCTGATTGTATTTTAGACTGAATAAAGTTCAATATAGGCACTAGAATCAGCATCGGTAAATTAAGAAAAGAATTCATAATTTTTCAAGACTTCTCATCAACTGTAATTGGTTTAAAGTTATAATTAATAACATTACTACAAATAAAATATCACATACCTTGAATAATGAAGTTAATTTCCGAACAGCACAGAAATAAGTCTAAGAAACAAGAAGACATAAAATATTTAAAATTGATTAGTATTTCTAGGTTGAAAATAAGGTCATACAAAGAAGGAGGATGAGGAGATATCGTAAATACTAAGAAGTAAACAAAGGAAATCTTTGTATAATAAAAAAAATGAGTGACGGTATCGTTGATTTACAAATTGATGGAAAATTAAAATTAACGTTACGAGTGATTGGTAATTTTTCTTTATTTGAAATTCGTAAAAAAAAATACACATAAATATTGGTACAAATAGGCTCCAAAATAAATATACTCTACATAAAAAGAAAAATAAGACTGTAAAGGGATAGAGAAAGGAAGGTGAGTATAATAAATTTTAAGAGATAATAAATGAATAAAAATAACTGAATGAGAGTAGCAAATAATAGGCGAAATAAATCCATCAAGAAAAATGCAACTGAACGAGTCCTTTCAGTTAATGAAGTTCCTTTCATTTTTATGAAAAAAAAGTAGAAAAAAAATTACAGTAGGATGGTCTCTATTCTGAGCCAGATTTAGTAGCTCTTTAGACCACTGAGTTGAATTATCTCTAGGATCTAATCAGAGAGTAGTAAAGGATAGACTATATATATATATATATATATATATACATTAACTCCGCCTGTAGCTCTTCTAGAGTTACTGCCGGTCCCAAGCCCGGGAAAAGGAGGAGGGTTGGGCATGGGGTTAGCGTCCCCATCCCGTAGAAAACTAACTCGCTAAAAAAACGCTTACCAGAAAAAATAATTCAAACCATTGTAACTCTGCCCTGAGAGTTAGAAGGTCTTCATTTAGAAGAATTATGACGCTTCATGGTGAAAGCCGAATTCCTTCGGAAGCCACGAGGCCGATGCCCCTTCTAACAACCAGAGCAAAAATTTTTATAGGTACATGGAACGTCCGAACAATGTGGGAAACCGGGAAGACCAGCCAAATAGCAACGGAAATGAGGAGATACAACTTGGCAGTACTGGGAATCAGCGAAAACCACTGGACCCAAGCTGGACAGAAAAGGCTAAATACGGGAGAGATGCTGCTATACTCCGGTCACGAAGAGGAAAATGCTCCACACACTCAGGGAGTTGCTCTAATGCTGTCCAAAGTAGCACGAAATGCACTTGTAGGATGGGAATCCCACGGATCCAGAATCATCAAAGCATCATTCAAAACAAAGAAGGAGGGGATCTTAATGAATATTATCCAATGTTATGCACCCACCAATGATAGCAACGACGACATTAAAGATCAATTCTACGAGCGGCTGCAGTCAATCATAGAGAAATGCTCAAGAAAGGACCTCACCATTCTGATGGGAGATCTAAATGCCAAGGTCGGAATAGACAACACTGGATATGAAGATATTATGGGACGACATGGACTGGGAGAGAGGAACGAAAATGGAGAAAGATTTGCAAATTTGTGTGCATTCAACAAATTAGTCATAGGAGGCACAATATTTCCACACAAACGTATACACAAGGCTACATGGATCTCACCGGACCACACTACAGAGAACCAGATAGACCATATTTGCATTAAAAAAAATTCCGAAGGACAATGGAAGATGTGAGAACCAGGAGAGGAGCTGACGTAGCTTCAAATCACCACCTAGTTGTAGCCAATTTAAAACTGAAGCTAAAAAAGAACTGGACAACTGGACAAACAGCAATACAAAGGTTCAACACAGCCTTCCTTCGAGATACTGACAAACTCAATGAATTCAAGATAGCTCTCAACAACAGATTCCAAGCCTTTCAAGATCTACTGAAGGAAGAAGAAACTACCATGGAGGACAACTGGAAAGGCATCAAAGAAACATTGACTTCAACGTGTCAAGAGGTTCTGGGCCTAAAGAAACACCATCATAAGGAATGGATCTCTATAGAAACACTGGACAAGATCAAAGAAAGGAAGAACAAGAAGACAGCAATTAACAACAGCCGAACACGAGCAGAGAAAGTCCAAGCACAAGCTGAATACATAGAAGCAAACAAGCAAGTGAAGAGGAGCATTAGAGCCGACAGGAAGAAATACGTGGAAGAATTAGCAACGACGGCAGAAAAAGCTGCTAGAGAAGGAAATATGAAACAGCTCTACGATACAACGAAGAAACTATCAAGGAAATACAGTAAACCAGAGAGGCCGGTCAAAGACAAAGAAGGCAAACCAATCACTGAAATTCAACAACAGCGAAACAGATGGGTAGAATACTTCGAGGAACTCCTGAATAGGCCGGCTCCAGTGAATCCACCGAACATCGAAGCAGCACACACAGATCTTCCTATAGATGTCAACCCACCAACGACGGAAGAAATTAGAATGGCCGTCAGACAAATCAAGAACGGGAAAGCAGCAGGACCCGACAACATACCAGCTGAAGCACTGAAATCAGACGTCGAAGTAACCACAAGCATACTTTACCCTCTATTCAAAAAGATTTGGGAGGAGGAACAAGTGCCAATGGACTGGAAAGAAGGACACCCCATCAAGATCTCAAAGAAAGGAGATCTGAGCAAATGTGAAAACTACAGAGGCATTACACTACTGTCAATACCAGGGAAAGTCTTCAACAGGGTGTTGCTGAACCGGATGAAGGATGCAGTAGATGCCCAACTTCGAGATCAACAAGCTGGATTCCGAAAGCATCGGTCGTGCACAGACCAAATTGCAACACTACGGATCATCGTCGAACAATCAGTTGAGTGGAACTCATCACTATACATCAAATCCATTGATTATGACAGGGCGTTTGACAGTGTAGATAGGAGAACGCTATGGAAACTACTTCGACATTATAGAGTTCCTGAGAAGATTGTCAACATTATCCGGAACTCATACGACGGACTACGGTGCAAAGTAGTGCATGGAGGACAGCTGACAGATGCATTCCAAGTAAGGACCGAAGTCAGACAAGGCTGTTTACTCTCTCCCTTCCTCTTCCTTCTGGTGGTCGACTGGATTATGAAGACCTCGACATCTGAAGGAAAACACGGAATACAATGGACAGCTCAGAACCAATTAGACGATCTGGACTTCGCAGATGACCTAGCCCTCCTATCACGTACACGTGAACAGATTCAGATAAAGACAGCCAATGTAGCAGCAGTCTCTGCATCAGTAGGCCTCAGCATACACAAAGGGAAAACCAAGGTCCTCAAATTCAAAGCGGAGAACAGCAATCCAATCACTCTTGATGGCGAAACTCTGGAAGATGTAGAATCCTTCACATATCTGGGAAGCATCGTCGATAGACATGGAGGTTCAGATGCAGACGTAAAGGCGAGGATTGGCAAAGCAAGGGCCGCATTCCTACAATTGAAGAACATATGGAACTCAAAACAACTTTCAACCAATATCAAAGTGAGAATCTTCAATACGAACGTCAAAACAGTCAGTTCTACTGTATGGAGCTGAAACTTGGAGAAATACAACAACCACAATCAAGAAAGTACAAGTATTTATAAATAGCTGTCTACGCAAGATACTCAACATCCATTGGCCGGATACCATCAGCAATAGCCTTCTGTGGGAGAGAACAAACCAACTTCCAGCTGAAGAAATTAGGAAAATATGATGGAAATGGATAGGACATACATTACGCAAATCATCAAACTGCATCACGAGGCAAGCCCTAACTTGGAATCCTGAAGGGAAGCGGAAAAGGGGAAGGCCTAAGAACACATTACGTCGGGAAATAGAAGCAGATATTAAAAGAATGAATAACAACTGGAAGGAGCTGGAAAGGATTGCCCAGGACAGGGTTGGATGGAGAATGCTGGTGAGCGACCTATGCTCCTTCACGAGGAGTAACAGGTGTAAGTAAGTAAGTAAGTATATATATACATTGACCGCCTAACCAATATATCTGCTCACTAGGTAAGACGACGTTTATTGGTCTAAACTAATTCGTTCTGTTCTCAAGGTCACAAAGTAAAATATGAGAACAATAATCCGATTTACTTTTTGTTAATTTATATCTTGTGACTCAAAAACTCACTTAACAATATACATCAATTAAAAGAATATAATGTACCATAATAAGGGAATCAGAATGTCATTTGTGGTACAAAACTGAATAAATAAGGAAAAAATTTAATTAAATGTAATTTGTGGACGATGAAAGGCATACCAACAGTTAATGAGTTAAATGAAAGTTTCTAATTCGGATAATATAAAAATACTGTAGATTAAATGTCCAATAAATATACAATAAAAAATGTATACATAATAATTAAACGTAGAAGAACTCTGAAAGTCTCATCTTTTCCACTTGATCACTCATATTTAACGCACATGATAGTAATAAAGTGACTAAAAGCAACTCGTCACGATTATGGTCATGGAAAACAGTAGTTGATTCATTACTTAGGGAATAGTTTCCGGAGGTTTATCTCTTTTTTGAATTTGCGGTTGATCATATTTTCCCAAATATTGATGACATAAAGAATTGATAATATTTGAAAGAAGCAACAATGTAAATCAGTAATTTATTTTTGTTCGATAAATTATTAAATCTATTGATTTTGTAATTTGTATACATAAGTCAAACCATTGATCAACGAACCTTAACTATTGTTTGAGCTAATTTACTCAAATTTGACTACCGAACAGTTAAGTAAATTATTCATACAATATTTTACATCGTAATCCGTTCTCAATCAATGGTGTAACTGTGTTTGATGCATAAAAAAGTTTTAATCTATAGTTTTGGATTCTTCTTTGCATAGAGCCATTTCAGTCTTGTTAGACTGAACAAGTAGCAAATGGAAGTTTAATCCTCAATCATAATAAACAGCTGTGCTAGTGTTAGTGTCAAGGTTTTTCCAAGTCATTACAACACTGAAGATGAGATTAGTTCAGGAAAGGTGAAACTAAGGTTCATAAATTTACGTCTTTACTTATCTTTACTTCGTCTTCTTATTACATTATCGAAATTTATCAAAGGGACTAATTGCTTTCAATATCTTTACTTAATTATTACACATGAACATACATATTTTTCACTCAAGCTTAATTATAATGTTAAAAATCAGGTTGGCACTAGATAGGATAATATTGGTTATTCTTCACAATTACCAAATTGATCGAGGTGATCGTTTTTTTATGTGGTCAGGTGCCAAGAGGATTGTTCAATGATAAATTTCTTGATCTACAAACTGTTATCGTTCCTCGAATTCTCCAGTATTTTTTGCCTACGTATCTCGGTAACCATGGGATTTGGGTAGGCTAAAATACCTAAAATACCCTACTATAATATTCACAAAACCCCTTCTGATACTAATCGACATATGCTCACTAATGACTCCTGCAGTTCTAGTAAGAAGCAGTGACTAGTGGAGTTCAACCGGGTCAGTTGTGAAATAGTAACTCACTGATGACAATGGTGGATGTGTCGCTCAATCTCGTTGATTAGTTGGAGTTGGACATTAACACCGTTGGATGCCGGCTCGGTGGTCTAAACGTTAAGCGTGGCGGGGTCGTGGATGCGCACTATTGAGGAGTCCCACGATAGGAAGAAACGGCCGTCCAGTGCTCCCAGGTTTTCCATGGTGGTCCAGCTTTAATTGATTCACAACCTCAACTATTAAAATTACTATAATATCCACAAAACCCTTTCTGATGCTGAAATACCTTATCCCACAATCCCTTGGAAATGAAGCATAAAAAAGTTGAACGTAATTTAAAACCCTTTGATAGTTGTATCATGAGCAACCACGACTGATCACATTGAGTGATTATAAAACTAATTTAAGCAGGGTGTGATAAAATCAAACGATTTTCGACGTTTACATATTACCCATATAACTTCTGAATATAATTTTTCACCATACTTGACTACCACCAAGCCAATAAAGTTAGGCGTAATGTGTTACACTACTTGTTAAATTATTAAGTAGCTGAATTCGACAACAAAAAGACGAATCATTGAAATTATTAACTGATCAATGTTAGACCACCATTGTAAACCTGGGAACCGTTTCTCAGAAGCGCAAACCCACGATTTCACACTCAGGAATTAAAACTACGGTCTCGTGCATAAACGCCCAACTTCTATATATGTAGTGGAAGGCAACATTAAGGTATAATATTATGTTGAACAATTGACAATGATAACGGAACAAATTAAAATTACAAAGATTATCAATAATAACCACATATATTTGTATATCTGTTCAAGAACAGATGCCAAATCATTTTGAGATGGAACTCAAGAAACGTAGGGGTATGGTTGAGGCAGTAGTTAAATGAAGTCCGGAAACAGATGTGATGGATTGTGTAATAATTTTAGTGGTTGTGAAGTGTTTACATAAGGTTTCCGGAATTAGAAATTGGGTTACATAATAATTGGACATGATTTGAAGGGTTCACATAAGCTAAGAGAACTAAGTGAATGAAAGCTTATGAATGAAAGGATGATTTTGTTTACGTAAAGTAAGAATTAACTTACAGACTACTGAGCCGGCATCCGATGGCGTCCAGCTTCAATCAATCTACAATATTGCACGACCATCATCCATTGTCTTCGGTGTCTGATTGCCTCACAACTGACACAGTTTAGCTCTACTGGTCACGGCTTCTAATGAGAAACCCTCAAATTCCCTCTCGAATCTAGTCACTAGTGAGCACACAATAATTGTCAGTATGAGGTTATAGAGGTTAGCTCATGATTTCAATGATGTTCAACAGTTCCTTAGACTCTAAACTGACAAAACTATTTTAACTGGCGTCCTTCTATTTCATGCTAATAGCTTCTGATAAAGCTATTACCATTTTTCAGCTTTAATCTATTAATATGATCTGTGACAATTCAAGTTGGTATACTGTACGTTCAGATTTCATGAACAATAATGACTTAAAATTTATTTTGCTTTGTAACATTGCAAATAATAAATTAATATCTAGTGTGAAGGATGATTGTAAAGTCGGTACTCTACAGTCAAATGGATGACTAATCTCAATTTCTTTTTAGACAAAAAGAATGTATTTTCAAGAGGAATTATGTAACGATAAAACACAGTTGATCTGCGAAATGTAATTTATTCATACGGAACATTTCGAAGGGACTAATCATTTTAAAGAAATCTTATCATGAATGTTTTCAACATATTTTCATCTGTATTAATTAACCATATTATCTGGATTTTGAAACATTATCTATGGTATGGTATGATTTGTTATAATTTACGTCGGTGTTTACGGTTATGAAATTATTCATTCCCACTCACTTTTATGATATATAATTTTACCACCATTAATTATGTCAATGATATTCAGATATTATGTCATTTATTTATGCATCAACCAAGACCTAATAATCAGTCAATGAAATTTATTGTGAGCACGGATTGTGTAAGCTAGTTACGAAATCGAGTTAATAACTTTTTATTTTACTTGACATTATGTATGTTTTATCTTATTTTTAGAGAATTCATAAGTTTGTTTGGTTAATGTATAGAAAAGTAAAACAGAATAATTTTACATTTTTCTTTAGAAATGCCCTATCTATAACTTGAATTCAACATTTTATTGCGTCAACAATGAAAGTTGGTTTTTATGTTTCATATGATTGACTGATCATCTGTTATCCTTGAAACAATAGTCAATAGAAGTAATCAGCCAATAAAATCACTTTTCATATTTATAACACCCCCACTTTCTATGTAAATATGAACCAATCACAGAAAAGTAGTTCATAATTAAGAACTAGTAGATTTGTAGCTGATATTTACAAACTAAATTAGTTTTACATTGTATAAATTGTTAGAATTTTAATATAGAATGGAGTTTTGAAAGTTAGTTGCAAAAGTTCGTTATTTATCTAAAAAGGAAATAACTGTGTTGCATAGTTATTTCCCTAGTGAATTTTGTTTCATTTAAAACAAGGTACTTATCTTAATTATGATGTTTAATAATAAGAAAACCCAATCAAGGTTAAATTGTACAAGAAACAATAAATTTCACGTACATATTTTGTCTTCTGAATAACTTATAACTACTCTGTACAGAAAATTTTTTTTGATAAACTAATGTCACTGAATTACAGGAAGAAATGAAGTACAAGAAAACTTTTTATTTCAATTAGTCGTTTTACATTAATCTCCATCTAAGTGAATGAGGTTTCTCCTAGTGAGCTTGTTACAAATTTGACCAAAACATTTTAAATTCTGTTGCATGAAATTATCATGTTTAAAAGTATCTCTAAAAATAAATTAAGTTTCGTAGGGTTTATTTTTCCTATAGATATATTTTTTAACTAGTTTCCATAATACTGTGAACCGAAATTCCTACGAAGTTGTCATCGAAAATGATATAATTTAATCTCTAGTAATTCATCTGTTTCTGCAGATAAAATTTATGCTGGTAGTAGTGTAGAACTATTCACTAACCATAGAAGAAGGAAGGAAGAATACAAACATACTGAACCATGGCGTGAGCTGAAAAAATTGTGTAATTTAAGAGCAAAGGTGCCACTTTTGAAGATAAAACAAGATTCATCGATTAATGGGTTAAACTGAGTCAGTAGTAGGCTGTTAAAGTGAAATACGGTTGATCGCATTTTGGTTAGATATAGAGATAACTAACAAATTGATTAGTATAATTTTAAATGTAAGCATGATCTCATAGGGGGGGGGCGAATTACTTAGACGTCTGCTTGCTCTTTTAGAGATAAGTAAATGAACCATTCATTAAGAAATATTTTCTTTTCAATTCGCTAAACTTGATCGTATTCGATCGGAAGTTGAAAATTGAACACATTCTATAATTTTATCACTTTAAATCCTATGTTCATTTTCATAACAATGATTTGTTCAATCTTTAGTGTTATCTGAAAGTGAGTGGTTATTTTTTTCATTTTACTCGGTATTCCAGACCTGACACAAATCAAATGATTTGTGTGGCACATATATATTTCGTGCCTCATTGTGCCAATGTTTATGTGTTTAAATAAATGAGTAAATAAATTTCACTTAGTTGAATACACACTCAGAAATTGCACAAGTATTTATTATTCCATATAATACCTTCTAGTGATGGGTTCTCATAGCTGATGAAGTTCAGCAACATCTATCACTAATAGAAATGGATAATACCCAGATAACATTATGAATTGATTGAGAATGGAAGTGTAAGACATTAGAGACTAACTCAGAGTAATGTACTCTGTCTGAGATCTGGGAGTCGATAATTCCTGCTATGCAATGTATGGGAAAACTTTAACAGTTTAGAACATATTTTATCCGTTGAATTAACCCTGTTGAATAAAGAATTTTGTGAGAAAAATTGAAACCTTTACCTCAACTATCCAACCGAAAAGTTAGCATTGTAAAATAACCAAACGTATATGAAAACGTTCGTAGTTTTCAATGTGAATAAATACTTTTAGCAAACTTTATCAAGATCATATCTATAAAAATCAGATAGATTGCCAACAATTTATTCGTGAACAAATAGCAGTCAGTGATGATTGCCAACAATTTGCACTGAATTATTATTACATTATGACATTACTAACAGATTGTAAATGTAGCAACTATTTGAAGTTTTGAAGATAATCATTAATTGTCAATTCTATCAAGTTTTCTTGAGAATATCCTAAAAAACATTTACCCAGAAATATTTCATTTATTATCACAATTTAATTAAAGCTAAGATATTGTATGCAATTAAAACTGAATTCATTAATTAATGACAATTACGAAATTACAGTAATAATATTGTTAGTGTTTGATAATTTAATATTTAGTTGTTATTTAAATGATGATATAGAATTTTAAGTAAAAATTAACTCTTGAGTCATTAGTTCACACATTGCACTAGTAACTAAACTCAGGGAATTAATCAATATTCATAAAGTATAGAAATGAAAAAAATATCTTTAAACCAATCAAAGAACGTCAACTTGTGCATTTATTAGTTTATTGTTTAAACAAACAAAAAATCAATCGACCTAATCACAAGCATGAAAATAGTGGTGTGTATGTGTATATGAGTGTGTAGTTTGTTTAATGACATATATATATATATATATATATATATATATATATGTCTACACTTATTATGTATACTCATAATTCTGTGTATATTAATAGTCTAATTTTTGTAATTTTTTTTTTAAACAATGGGATGTGAATCACAAGGTCATTCGAAATAGGTTTTTACCAATATAACTTATGTTTAGTTCAGTTAAGAATAATAATGTGTGATTTTGTTTTTCATTAACGGTATACAGATGATTCTATACTGAAACAAATCTGAATGTAAATTGATCAAGATAAAGCTTAATAAATCTTTAGAGTTAGAATTTTCCGTCTTTTGAAGAATATAATATTTTCATATAAAGTACATCATTAAACTATTATCTTAACTCGACAGATAGTTCCCATTTAAACATTAAAATTAAAACACGAATTTCAGCGAAGGGATCTCTTTTCAACGAATTTATTATCAAGCTGTACAATCGTATATATATATATGAAGATTATTATCTTAACACTAACAATTTACACTGATAGGATGTTGTATAATAATCAATGATAATATTGTCAAGTAGTTAGTGTTGATTGAATTACAATAGTTCAATCTATGATAATAAATTTTAATCTGATTGGCCTGATATTATATTTGATGTTAACTAATCAAATACAATGTAAAAGTGTAGAAATCTAAGTTTCAAATTCATTGATAATCATTGTCATCAAATCTCTAAGAAAAAAAATGTTGGATGCTTATTTATTGTGCTATTTTAATGATTATTTATGTGTTTATGTGTAAAAGTCTTAGCAATAAGTTACAGAGTATAATTGAAATATCAATATACAAAGATGATGGACATCAAAGTGAAGTATGTTTTCTATTTCACTGCAAAAATATGTTCAATCTTA
This sequence comes from Schistosoma haematobium, assembly GCF_000699445.3. NCBI lineage: Eukaryota > Metazoa > Platyhelminthes > Trematoda > Strigeidida > Schistosomatidae > Schistosoma > Schistosoma haematobium. The sequence continues at coordinate 76,254,376 of NC_067196.1, read as the reverse complement.
AGACTAAATCTGTACAGTATAAAGTTGATATTTTTTAAAAAGATTCTGACTTTTAGTAATGTATGAAGCAGTTCGTTTTTACTTGCAAGTACAGTTATAAGTATACCTTAAGTTACCTAGTTTAATATTGTCTTACTGTGTGGTGGTCCAAATCTGATGCTGATACAAACGCTTCCTATACTCAAACCAAGCTTGGTGAGGTAGTTTTCTATAGTGATACTGAACTATCAAATAGAAGTTTCTAAATTTTTGGAGATGTATGCATGACAGATGATACAATATACTGTAGACTCTAAGGATTAATACTGAAATAACAAAATACCTTAAAAGCTTATTCAAAACACTGTAACTTCTTTGCATTTACTTGGGATGGCTAACTCTAATATTGACATTTTTGTACTACTGACGGTTTGTAATTTCATAAGAAACCTTAGTTTCGATGTTTCAACTGAGAAAATGATCGTTATATTCAAATAAGCTGCATCATATTTTAACCAGAAAAATGTTCTGGAATGGTCTGGTCTTCATCCTTGTTGGACAGTATAAGGGACACTGGTTGAAGGCACCTAACATGCATTACATTTATATATGGTCACATCATTTTTGGCAAGTTGTTGGTTGATAAAATCTTACTACGAAAAGACCGACTAATATTTTGTGTTATTGAGAAAGATTTGTTACTCAGAAAAGTGATCCTAATAAAGTTGAAATTCCTTAGCTGGACAGTTCAATAGTTGAGTTTTCACTGATTTCGCAGACTAAAGAATTATTTTTATCCAATTAAACAGTCAGATAAGTAACATTATGTTGTTTTCGAGTTCTAAATGAGTAACTGGAATCGATCAACATGGTTGTAAAGCATACACTGATTAATATGAACGGGGTATATCTTATGCATTCAAAGTCACTGTCTATCTTGATATACTTTGATGAATGAGGTAACAGCAAGTTAAAACAAAGCCTTAGGATAGTCAGATAATGGTTGTAACAGAAATTTATATGTTCGAATATCTTAAGAATGTGTAAACACGTGGCTGAAATTCTTTCTTACTAAAATTAGTCTGTTATAGTTTTTAATGAACTTTATACATAGAAATTACACTATCAGTGCAAAAAGCAACGTGATTTTGAATTTTGGGAATCTCGTTACATTCTCATTCATTATCAGTGTTTGCTTGAATTACTGGATCTATGTATTTAAAAGCAGGAAACCATGAACATAAATGAAGTTAGTTTATGAAAGTATTATGATCGGTTAGAAGACAATTAAAGCGTTCTTTTCTACACAGTTAAACACTTAATACGAAATAAAATTACACTCAAAATTGCTTGATAATAAATCCGAGATGTTTAATTACGATTTCATTCAATATAACGAGAGAACTAGGCAATATCCTTGAACTCAAATTGTTCGTAAGCATTTGATTCATCACTATAGAGAAACATATAGAAAATGGTATAACAGCGTAGTAATGCAGTCATTTGAAGCACAAATGAATGAAATGAACTGAAGCTATCTTATAGCGTGTAAATACTGCAGTTTGGTCATTTGATTATCATGTGACAGTCATACATAGCTATTTAAGTGAACCATAGATTAAAGTCGGAAGTAGTTGTGTTTTTCTTCGTCGAATTTTAATCCTATTTATTAAAGATCGAACAAAACTGGATAACTATGAAGCAGATCAATATTTTAACAACTAATCTGTTAATCCTTCAGTCTTATCGCTCATAGTGTAAATGGTACAGTATCTATTGTGCTGCAAGTAAAATATGGAAGTTAAATTTTGAACAACAATTAGGACACTCTCATCATTGAAGGTTGCCAACATAAACTTTATGTGAAAGGTTAAGCATAGAGAGATTTCATGTTTTTATTTCCTACTTGGTTTCTTCGAATAAATAATATTTCTTAAAATTTATTCAAGTATGTATGAGTATCTGCATTTAAATTTGACCTTTTTTGAAGAGTTCTATATTTTAAAAGTGTTGTCTAATTTATTTTCATACTGTTGCAGTTAAATCACAATGTTTTTTTGAGAATGAACTTCTCTTGATTATATAACACAATAAGTATATATATACTTTTAGGACTTTATAGGTGAATGTACGTAGATCTTTTGAGTTTTATTTCGGTGGCTCGAACTCGGTACCTTACTTTTTAAACTCTAAAATGCTTTACAGATAGTTATTAGTATGACTTCCAATTCATTTTTTAAAGTTATGATATATTTTTCAAACGAGATGTATATATTTGACTTTATTTTAATTCGTAAAAGATATTTCGGATGTCACAAAATCATTCTAAGATATTATCGACTTTTCATTAGATAGTTAAAAACATTCAAGATAATAGCTGTACTGTGAGAAGTTTGGTAAGTTGAAGTAGAATGCATTGATGAATCTTATACTTCTTCCTAAAAATTACTGTACGAGAACAGAAACTAGTAAACAAAGCTGTCTTTAAAGCTGTAAACTTATAAATTCCACCCATTTACAAGTCAAAGTTTTAACGATTTTGATTGGCTGATTGGAACAACTAATTAACTCGATAGTCATTGGTTCAAATTTGAATCGATAAACGTTAAGCTGTATGACAATAGTATGGAACAGAAATTATGCCTAAGTGCTAGCGTTAGACAAAAATAGTTTTTGGAATGATTTTCAGCTTTCACGAAATAAGCTTAAATTAAAAATACTAATATCTAGAATAGGCGAGAATTGGGTTAGTGTACTATTATTAAATAACTTGAAATATTGACAATAATCAGTAAATAAACTATTGAAGTTGTTCAGAACTTAAAGCACATATTTTTTCTCAAAATCTAACTTCTGGATTGAACTTGTCATTACTTCAGAACCTGTACAAGATTCAACATAATGTCAGAGAAAGATTATTATGGAAACAAAGTTTAACAGTTAATAAATCCATTAACTGAAATTTGGCTACAACCTAGGATTCTGTAGATCGAAAACAACAGATTTTGGAAGTGGTAGTTCTTGAGGACATAAATATCCTGTATTCCGTTACTGAAATAACTTGATGTATTTGTTTTCTGCGAAGTAGAGGTGCCTACAGTTGGTTACGTAATGAAATAAATTGTTTCCCGTGTAAACAAAAACAGAAAGGCATAATATTATTAGAACATTTTATGCAAATTAATTCAATTTTTGATTTGGGATTTATTTTAAAAGATTACAGTTTTATGGAACTTAAACACAAAAAGTAAAATTTTCAAGACATTTGTTTTTATAAATACACATACCTTTAAAATTAGTAACAGAGTTTCATAGGAGTATATTTGATTTAGTAGATATAAAACCGTGAGAATGTAGCTGAAGCATTCAAAGAGTAATAACAGAAATTCAAGTATAAGTTTTATTGAGCGTAATTAAGAACTAATTCTTAGAGTAATTTGGATAACGCTAGTATCTGAAAATAGGTATATACAATGTTTTTAATTTAAAGTACTGTTCCATAATAAATTATTCTAAACCATTTACCGAAATAGTTTTAATCTTAATGATGAAAGGCGGAGTTAAATGGACATACTTTTGCTCATTTTCATGGTTTTGAAAAGTTTGAAAACGTGTTTTGTATTTGAAAAGGACTCATGAGCGTCAGACGACAGAGTGTATTCGATACAATTTATCATTTTTTTAAAGAATAATAATGCGTAATTTATCCTTTGTTGCATTGTAGTGAAATACATTACATATGGGCTCATTGGATTAGTCAGAATTTTGGGTCGAGACTTCAATTTCTAGACTACCATTGAGCGATGTTAAAGTTACCTGGAAAAAATTCACCTACTTACTAGGGTCAAAGAGGATTGTAAATTAATATGAGGAATTAGCATTTTCATCATGAATTGAGATCAATGTAATACCAAAATGATATTTAGCCATCCGATTGAATAAATTCTACTCCGAAATCCCAGACTTACTATCTTAAAATTCATTAATTCGTCCATAACTTATAGTTCCTCCACTTGTTTTAAGGAAAATCTCGAATTATTGGTTTATTTCATGCACATCTATTGAACATTCTGAAACATTTGGTTACCTTAAATTATACGGTCAACCATCTCTAAACGGTTTCCTGTAATATGCATTTATAAATGAAATAAATATCAGAGGACGTAAAACTAAACTAGGCACTTATAAAACCACTATATCAGCTTCCATAAATCAAAGTGAGTACATAAATTATTCAAAAATAATTCTTAGATTATAATGACTTTAGAATAAAGATCTTGCTGAACACGAGAACTGGGACAGATGTGAATACTGATTACGTTTTTATTTAAATGGAATTTTAATTTCATGTTCATAGTATCCTTTATCAGCTGTTTTTAACAGCTATTTTGTTTGAAAGACTATCCGATTAGAAATTCATCAGTACATATTAACATAAGAGCATATCAATCACCAAAGCATTCTAGATTAACCTACAAACTAGTTTTATATTCCAAATGCCGTTATACTGATCATTTAAATCACATAACCAGTTTTAATAAGTATGTATGACCTTAACTAAAACGAGCAATCCAATTTACAGAATGAAACCACTTATTTTATACGCCTTCTGTGATTATTGATGACAAATTACTGGTTTACAGATAATCTAGCAATGAAATCATTCCGCTCGGAACACCAACCTAGTGTATCGGGCCATTAGGAAGGCCCAAGGACCGATGCGTGTTAATTCGTAGCTATAATTAACGGATAGGACTACATAGATATTATTCTCGTAGCGATTGGCCAATTTGTAGAATATAAAGTTTTAGACCTATTAGGTTAAGCCAATCAGATGTTAGTTACATTGTCTGAGCCTTCAGACAATTTAGATCTATCTGCCAACACAGGTAAAGCAGTTCAAGGTCACTAACGCTTGATTGGTCAATTCACGGAGCCAATTGAGTGATTGACCATAGTCCAATGAATCAAGGTTCAGTTTTCGCTCTCAGTGATCATAGAGGTTGACTATCTGGTTGATCTGTTTTTGATTCGTGACTTGATGATTGTAAGGAATTACCGGGTGAATTAGTGTTTGAATTTTCAAGACCACTTTGACCTTTATCTTGGTGGAACAAACTGTATCTCGCATTATTTTGACAATTTATCATGCTTTCACCTTTCTGTGTATGAAACCTATTAAAACGTAAGTCTCAGCTTACAGTATTTTTTGTATTATATAATTGCTGGCCTGAGCGACATTTTCATAACTACCTGACTTTGTATTATTATAATTTATTGTATGTTGTAATTACTCCTATCTCTGCTCGGAATAAATTGGAGAGTGATATATAACTTGTCGAAGTGTGTTATTGAGAGATATTTTAATTATAAAAGGACTCTAATTATAATAAGTTGGCTGTAAACTTGAAATTGACATAATGTTTATCGTGTTTTCGAAAAGCTTTCGTATTCAAGTGAAATGCATTTATGTCGGCGCCAAACTATTCAGTTCATTTAAGCCTATATTTCGGGGATGTAAACATATGGATATATTTCAGTTCTCCGCGTTCGACATCAAATTAAATCTGATTAAAAGTTGGGTTAGGTATCTCAACTGACAAAACATAGGGTTAGTTGCGTAGATGCTACTTACGCAAGTTCTCTCGAATTTCGTTTTATTCATTTATAACGTAATCTGTTATACAACAACATCCAACTTGTAACAATACTATGTTTTCAATATGCTTAGTTCGATGCAGTTGCAGTGAAACTATCAGTCGAATGAAAGATAGATACTGTACAAATTCGTTACTTCGTTTACATATATTATCATTGTTAGATTATGTGTAAAGTAATAATATTTAGAATCTTTATCTGAATTAGTTACCATATGGTTTGTTCATATGCACCACTATTTGGCAGAATGTTTTTATCTTCGTGTCTGAAGTACTACAGGTCACTGAGATACTATCCATTGTTAGGTTCGCATGAAATTAAAATGCTGAAATTTCCAATATTTTGGAAATTTCGTATTTTGTGACTTAAAAAGTACTTGGATACATCTTTGTTAAGTTTCACCTCGCAGTAAATTTGCGAAATTTGTTTGAGGAACAATAAAAAGTTAGTATTTTGTTTTCATCCTAATTTTACTCTATAATTCGTTCAGGAGACCATTCTAAATATTGCAGGTAATTTCGAGATTTAGATTCACTAGTTTATGGTTGACAATATCTAGTATCCTTATGTGAAGCGGTTTCATAGAAATTGTTGCTCAATAATGAACATAACTAAGAAATCAATAACGGGAATCCGCAAACTATCAATAAGTCGATATCACTTAACAAATCATTGATGATTACGCAATAAATTCACTAATTATCTTGTAAAAATTCTGCTATTAAGCTTATAGATTGGATTAGATAATCTACATAAGTGCATCATTTTCACAGAAACATCCTTTGGTTTCTTGTTTGGTAACTTCCTAGTTAATTGCAAGAGTTGATTTTTTAAATTCACCAGTTATAGTTGTACATTTAGATTACTCAGAGAAGTTTATAATACTTAATAACGTTCTTGTTTGTTGGTTTTAAGATATTATTGATTATTTTTGTCTTCATTTTCCTAAAACTTAGTTGTACAGAAAAATGCCGAATCCCCGGGAATTCGTTGGAGCTAGTTCAGGTTCTAGGAGAGGACGTCGTTCATATCCAAAGGTTGAAACTTTGAATAAAGGGTTAAACTGTGAACCTATAATATTTCATCGTGAATATACTAAACGAATTTTACCTCAGTCTTCAAGAGGTAAACCTAGAGGCAAAGCTGGTCGCCCTCGGAAATATAAAGTGGAGGTTTCAAAAAATTACCAGGATTCTCCACCTATTTCTGAAACGTTGGATTCATTTGCTCGTTCTCCTAGTCTTTCATCAGATAAAACACCATGTAAACGTCAACGCAGATTGTCAAAAGATGATCCTAATTCTATTCCTCGTCTTACTAGTCAGAAGTCTGATCGATCGAGTATCAAGATCAAGTCAGGTATGAATGAACGTTTTTTTAGCTTTATTGACTGCTAGAATAACTTGACCAGTAGTTAATTCAAAAAGCAGAATTAACTTTAGTTCAAGTAGTTGACTAACCTGTAGCTAATAAACAGAAAAGTGAATAGTTAATCAGATTAAACCACGATCTGTTTACAATTAAGAATATTGATTCATCTAGTTTACAGCTTAAATAATCTGTTTGGTTAGCTGATAGTGTTTATTTGTTTATAAATCTTGGTTGAATATATTTGTGGAGACTAAATTACTCTGAAGAAAACTTTCATTCCTACGAGTTAAAAAAACACCATTCCAGTCTAATGGCTTAGAGAAGTTATGTTTTAGTACAAGACATGAATGTGGTGAGTTATATTTTACAAGGAAATCATTAACAAGGGCTGCTCAGGAGTCTTGGATGAGAGTAAACCATATGTGTGATACTCTTTAACTTTTCTTATTTAATTAACTGACATCAGATAATAATTAATCTAATCTTAAAAATTCAATTCACCTCCATTTATTTTTCTTACTAACTTATTTAGTAATATCATATCACATTGACTTATTCATTTTAAATTATCTAGATGAAGCTGTCTACAAACTGTCAGTGTCTCAGTCTTCTGAACGATCAAGTGATGATCAGTCTGTTAAAGTTAAAAATTTTACATGTCATGAGTGTGGAATGCAGTTTAAAACTAAAGGAAGATTTGACAAACACATACCTTGTCGCGTACATGGAAATTCTGAGTATTTTCAGAAACCCCATTTAAAGAGAGGCAGAAAATCATTGAATTCAAAGTGAGCTTAGTATATTTTTAGATACAATGTTTACTTTTAACCGGATTGAATTAGTATCAATTGTTGCCAATTACTAGTAATCAGTTGACAAGTATATGGTGATTGTATCTATCTACGTTAAAATGACAGTATTTGAATTCTAGTTCAAATGACAAGGCAACATGCAAAATATCCAAAACCTATAGAGCTTTTTTATATTATAGGTTTAACTACTAAATAATGGAGTAATCTGTATGGTATCTAGAACCATCACTTAAGAGGTAGCTGAGTCGAGATTTTTCTTTTTTCTAGAAGTAAAGGTCCGAAATATTGTTATACAATGATTAGATATTTTGTCAGACATAGCTCATAATGTAACTGACCTCTCTTTTTTGCTTTTTAATTTCTCATAGATTATTTAGGTCTGTTCTTTGTTTTCATTCTAAGCATATGATTGAAGTGAGTTAATTAACATGAACTGTGAAGTGAGAAATCTCATTTTCGCATCATTATACATCAAAGTAATTTATTCACACGCTTTGAGTCTCAATAGATTAGTAAGAATGCTTTCATAAAGCCAGGAGCGGTGAATTCAGAGACTTGTGACCATAAACCGATCGCATAGTTTTAAACAAATAATTATGGAAAAGGGAATTCACAGAACGGAAAAAGATTTTATTTTCAAAGATTGTGAATATTTGATGTTGAGAGTGCCCTTATTAATTTATGACGAAATACTTTGTAGACGTAATTTGATTTTAGTCGTCAACATATTATTCACAGCTGAAATTTAATATTTTTTCTAAAGCAAGATTTTATTTTACTAAGATCACAAACAGATCTAAGTTAGGTAACCATTAAAAACTTAGGAGTACTGGGCAGCCGTTTCATTCCAGTATAGGACTCCTCACCAGTTCGCATCCCAGACCGTACAACCGGGAATCGGTATGCCATATCGCTTTTTAACTTGGAGTGATTGGTGATCTCGGTAAAATTTAATAAGCTTATAATTCCATACTGATAAATATTTTACCTAATAAAATACAATATATCTTCGTAATTAGATTTAACAATGGGTTATATTTTTTTATAATTCAGTTATTTTCATCACTGCATAAGTCATACTCTAGCCTCAGTTGACTTGATCTCTGAAATTCGTAGCTGGATTTCATGTAGTATACTCCAAGATTTATCATCGTTATTATGCTTGGTCAACCATCTTCATGATATTTAACTTTCTTTTATTCAAAATTTACATAGTTGCATTAATCTATTCATTTTATTCATTTTCTTGTTCACTTATATAATGAATGCTTTATTATCATCAGTTTCAACTTGTTTTTAATTCCAAGTTGCTATGATTATTTAATAAGTTAATATTCTTATCTAAAACGAAATATTTGTGTGTCGTTTTGTGATTGGCTATATAATAACTAGTTGTTATCTGATTGGTTTATAAAATTGCCTATTGTTTATTTGGCCGATCTCATATAAAGACTTAGAATTTAGTTGAGGGAATAGTCGTTTTTAGCAGTATATTTAATTTTTTATGTTAAATGTATGTTTTTTCATTGTAATTTCACAAGTGAAAGTCCATAATGGTCAAATATGACAATTTAGAGAACATGTAGGTGATTTGGTGTAATTATTATTTCAACCTCGGTTTCGGACTTATAAACTGTTAACGATGCTGATACAAAGGGCTGCGTTGATATTTGCTCTTATCAGATATATTACTACGCATAATAATGATAATAATTATCTATGGCACATTAATGCATTCTGTCGATGTATGTTTGATGTTCAAGGTCATCTTGAGTAAACAATACGAGAAATCTACTGGTAATCGAAAGCAACGGTAAGACGCACATACACACAGGAAAGTGCATAGTCTTGTTTCGATAGAGGATTTATGTTAGATTTACGGGTTCTTGGGTCGATTAGTACATATAAGATCTGCGATTTATTTCGGCTGAGTTTGAACAATATCGTGATGCGTTATCAAACTGATTCAATCTCTCAGAACATCAATCTTCAGAGATTACTAGATGATAGCCAGAAGTGCGTTAAATATTGACCAGCGTCTGCTGATCCTATATGTAAGGAAAATATTTCTTCTCAGGAATTCTGTTTTATTGTGCACACACCAATGTGATTACTTCTTAAGAACAAAGAATTACTCATTTTGTCAATTTTCTTTTAAAAGATGATGACATTCGGGAATTATTTTCTTACAATTCCGTTTATATTCATCAATAATAACCAAAATGTAATAAGTTGGATGCATTTGGTTTCAAATTGTTTTATTTACTTGAATGTGAATACCATTATACTAATTAATTGATACTTGCAATTGTTTTAGATCATTGAACAACATTAAGCTTCCCTCTTGCTCAATTCAGCGTAAAAATAGTGACAGCGGTAAGTGAAATAATTTTTTAGAAGAGCCTTTGTTTGAATAATATGATTTCTCCCCTCTGTAAAATTAACAAAATTTTTATCATCACCGATTTGTGTACTTAATGTAGGTAGTAAATCGTGATGTGGACAGATTATCGGTAACATATTCAGACGCGTTATTGAAAAATGTCAAGATGCATGGATTGTTAGAAAGTAAATATCTGTACTGCATACTATTCTTCTGTTCTATTCATTGGGTATACGATATATCCAGTAAGAAAAAAAGATATGTTGAGGTAACAGGCAGTAGGTCATGGGTGTCCTTAAAAGAATGTTAAAGATAGGTATCCGGTTTTAGATTGAGAGGGTGTTAAGGAGTAAGTTTTCTGCGTGTGAAGCGAAATTTCGATTGTTAAAATTGATGAATGAAATACCAATCGAGTGATGAACGCAATGATATAATGTGACCGAGTAATGGGTACCAGACGGTATAATTCACCTAGGCCCCTTAATGATTAGAAGTCAACGACGAGACCAATAGCCAGATGGATAATTTTTCACGTGGTAATTAATATGCTGATATGCAAAATATGAACACAAAATAAACAATAAAATGTCTTAGGCGATTGGGGGAAATGAGCATGTACGTCATTCATTCTCCAATCATTTAAGACCTGAATGATAAGCCTAATCATTGAGCATCGTAGCAGAGGGTAAGCTAGTTTATGGTGTTATAAACTTTCAATGGTTGAGCATTTACCTAGGGAGGTGTAAAGTTCTTATATGAGGTCATTGAAATGATAAGTGTTTGGAAATGACAGTTAACATGGCTCAGCATCGATCACATTAATGCTTATTGACCTACTCTATGTCTCTTATGTTTTTAATATTCTATTAACTTCATACAATTTTTCTCATTTATAAACTTGAATAAAAAAGAGCAGATATCGTAGCAGAATAACATGACTTCATTTATTTCATGGATCCTCCTCATTTACTTACAACCTAAAGCCGTATCATTACTCATTAAAACAAAACAAATACACGTTTTTTTATATCGGAAACGTTTACAGTGAATTTAGTTAGTATGTGAAGATAGAATAATATTAAGAGACTAAAATACGGACGAATTAATATTGTTCAAAGTCTGCTTATTTGCAGGTTAAATATGTGAGTATTCTAGAGGATCATCGTAACAGATATTTGTTCTCGAAACCAAAGATAGATTATATAACGTAGAATAGTTGAGTAAATCTCAGAAGTAAGAATTAAGATATTAGAAATTCTAATGGTTTTAGCAGCTGAGGCGAATCTATAAATAAATGAATTCATATTATTCAGTTACGATATTTGTTCTTTCTTTATAACTGAGGGTTATTACTCAGTCATAGAAAACCAAGTGAGGAAAGATTATAGAATACAACTACAAATTAATAATATTCATCAATCTCAAACTATTACAACAAAATGTAAGTTTATCTTAGAAGCAGTTAATTCAGAAAATCGAGCTTTTGGCTAAAAATAGTCCACCGATCGTAAAGTACTAGTAGTTTGTATTGACAAATTGTATTCGACTCTGTTACTTCGATGCAGTTTACATCACAAAGTAAAATTTATAATCAGAAGACCGTAATCAAACATATTTTTAACCTTGTTTCCTTGAGAGTAATGATTTATTATACGGGTTAGCTTTTGTTAACTGGTTAGTAAATGTATACGTTAAACTTTAGATTCATATGAAATGAAGATGCAGAATTCAGCAGACTTGTGGTAGTTTTCAATTTTGTCATGAATAATTGTTGTGACGTTAAATATTTTTAAACTAAAATGAAATTAGTGCTTTTTTCATCTATGATTTATATAAGTTTTTACAAGTTTTGATACGCCTGAAGTAATCGGGGGGATTTTACCTAAAATTTCTTCGCTGGACCTGGATTACTTTTTATGTGTATCAATGTTTCCAATTTTAACTGAGATTAACATATATGTTTGTATTCGTGCAGTCATGTGCTTGTTTGTTTGCCAATGCGTATGCAAACATGAGTACATATAATACTTCACCTGTCTTTCACGTGGTTTTGATGCTAATTGTCTGTAGTCATTACATCATTTGATATTGCGATCGTCATTAATATCAGTGAAGTGGAAATACAGTTTAAGTTAGTTTTAACTTCTTCAGCTAGTGAAGAGTCAAATATTTTACTCGATTTTGCTTTTTCCTCCTTTCTTTCTGTTTCATTTAAATAAAGTGATATATTGCAATTAGTGTTTACTGAATTCATGTTTTGGTGTATTTAGTAAGAGTTCCTTTTTGAAAACATTTTTGGGATCCTCTGACATTCTCAAATGAATTTCTCAGTCCAGTTTACAGTGCTGTATTATACAATCCAATATAATAGTGTTAACTGTATGTACACATATAAAATTTACTCTACAGTGGTACAGTTGACTATTTTAAACAACGTTATCCTATTCAAGTCAGTCAGTTATATTGATCTTTAACGCAGGTTACATTTCCTGGAGCAAACCATTTATCAAACATTAATAAAAGTGGTTAGTTTGCCAACTTTACATGAAAGTTTTGATATAAAAAATATTTTAGTCAGAAATAAGAGTTAAGAAATAGTAGCTAAAGAAAAATCACGAACACTAGTGAGTAATAATGCAGGAATATAAAAGACAGCTGACCTCTATTAAAGGTCATCTATTCAATCTTGTGAATTTCTCGTTCTGTGCTCATTTCGTTTTGAATATATGTATATAATTACTTGTAGACATTATGGACACAAGGTTTATCACTTGTCTGTTGGAAAATATATTTGGTCAGTTAAGTTCTCTTCATAATTTCTAACAGGATGTAACATCAGTATGTTTCTTCGTGCGTGAAACTCTTCGTTTCCCGACACACTTGTCTACCTTATTAATCATTAAATAAAGGGGTTTATAAACTGGTAGAATTCTTTCTGAGTACCCTATTACGATAACAGATGATCTACTCGGTTTGTATTTTTCATTAGAGTTGGCCCTTTGTCACATAGTTTCTAAACCAAGAATGAAGTTGCATGAGCTTTTTCTCTAGGTATACTCACAAATAATGTATTCACCCCTTATTTTAAATATTTAACTGTTCGGTACATTTAATTACACTTTATTTACTTGTTTTTTATTACCTCTTTCTTATTGTCCTTTATTGTTGTTGTAACGTTACTTTTCAATTCGTCGGTATTCTTATGTTAAGATGTTGCAACTTAAACTGAAATACATTTAATTCAAGCATTATATTGTTTCTATCTAATGTGGAAAGTGCTCTTTAATTTGTCACAACGGTTGTCATTTTTGCTCAAATAGACTTGCCCATGTAAAAAAGAAAGTAAACCCAATTTATGAAGAAAAACTTTGTGTTATTAAAATTTATTAAATCAGCGTTTCTTCCATAAACTGAATTATGGAGTTTGGTCTCATTTGGAATTCCGTTTGCACAAAAGACTTATTACCGTGATAGTAGTAACAATTACAACTAATGTTAAAATAGTAACTTATAAAGATACTATTTTTATTATTCATAGAGAATATATATAGCACTTGGTGCATGTTTGTTTAAAAATAGAAAAGTGATAATGTAGTTAATTTATGATTTAATCATCTTTATATGAATAACGTAACAATAAATTCTTTGATCATACCACTAAAATATACAGGTTAAATTCTCTCAAGGTAGCACCAAGTTTCTTCCAGGATCACCTCTATGTTTCGCTGTTTAGTGCAAATACATATAACAGGGTAGATTAAAATTGTGTTCAAGAAGAAAATATCAAATGTAAATAAACTTTCCCTGGCTACTGTTTTTATTTAGCTTGTGATTTCTATGTTAAATCTTAGAATCAATCTAAACAATTGAGTATCGGTTTTTCACTGTTTTACTAGTGTTTACATATTGAGGAGCCACAATTAATTCATTTAATAGTTGCAAATGGTGAACATTTCTCTAAGTCTTTACGCCATAAATGAATACTGTTGAAAAACTAGTTTTTCACCTGGTTACTAATACTACGAATTAATAACCAAAGTAAACCTAGTGTCATTGGCCTGAAGTTATATTTATCGTGTTAAGTGTCACGGTTTTACTAAGTATTAGCTACCTGTTGTGTGTGACTTGATTACCACACAGTTCAACAGAATAAATCAACAGAACGAGAACAAACAATCAGATTTTCAGTGTCTCACATCATTTATTTACCCTAAGACCAATTCGAATAAGGAGTTAAGTGAACACCGAAGAGTATAATTATCTCTACTTTTGATGATTGTACAGTGAAAAATATATAGGTATTCTAGATAAGTGAGACCAGGAAAATCTAAGAATGTGGTTCAGATTTTTAGAAGGCTTAATTTCAATTTTTGAGCTTAGTTTAATTAAAATCTTCAATACGATGAATTGAAAAGTTATCTTTTTGGAAGTTGGTTGTAGTTGAGCACTTAGGTAGTGGAACACTACGGAATCTCGATTATTTGAAAGTTTGGTTTTAATCGGTTACTCAGTCATTCATCATTAACCTAGAGCCTGGAACATATGCATTGGCTCAAGTTGCCACACCATATCAGCACAATGAGATGAAATTCACATGACGAATATCAAGAGAAATTGAAGTAATGTAGTAACAATAACAAGAAGAAAGAATAACCATTGAGAATATAGTTCGAAAGACAGTGGAGAGGTATGTATGAAGGAAAACTGGAATTCAAGATATTAGGATAAGAAGTGAATGTATTTACAATTGACTGATCACTGGTCGTTGGCCAATGTCATATGTGTCAGGTCCTTCTTAGTGCAGATCGAACCTAGGCTAAATCTAAACTGTCACTAGAAGTCTGCAGCCACTGATAAGAGTTATTACAAGGACCTCAACTGGGTAGTCTGCATCTACTAGGATGTCTCGGACTGAGAGTTAATAACTTTATGAACCAATACTATGTATTGGTTAGGACGTTCCTGACTTCCAATCTAGTCCTATTTCAGCAAATATTGCCTATTGGGGTAAGCCATGAACAGGCGTACGGGACCCATGTGCTAATCACCTCAGTCGATGAAAATTCACTACTTCATCAACTAGTTTCACGCCTTCGGTAAATACCTCACGTTTAATCTCAACATTGTTCACTTGGTGATTCTATAAGACTTGAGTAATACTTCGAAGACACCTATAATCAAAAAGCCTCATCCTACGCATATATCTTACTTCCAAAGACCGTGTTTCCCGCCCATAAAGCAATGCAGAGCGGACTACTGCGAAGTGTCGGCTACTCGGTGACTTCACGTCGAGTGTTTAGACTGCTGTTATTTTTAAAAAATAGTCTTTTCAACTCCCTTAGCACACCTGGAAATGATCAGTTTTTATGCTTTTGAATTTCAGTAATTCAACTGGTATCACTTCTTAACAGTTAATAATTACTAAATATTCAAAATAGTGAAATGTCTGTTCAGCGACTAAATCACTTGACTTTCATTCAATAAACAACAAATCCAAACCCTGCATCATCTAGTTCAGTTTAGGTAGTCAGATAGTGTTATAGGCCTTTAAAAAAAACTATGGTTGGAAACTGAATACATGAAAGTTTTCACAACTTAAATGTATGATTTGAGAATAATATATAGATAAAAAGTGCACTTTATCTTTTGTTGGCCTATTAAGTACATGCAAAGAATATACGTCTGGTCAAAATATACATCTACTTTAATCGTGGACATTTTGTTTAGTTTTTCTCGCTTTCTTATATCGTATGTATTTACGGCATGAAAGCACTTTTAATATCTAGTGAATAGATTTCATTAGTTGTGATCATGAAGGAAAGGAGAAAGGTCACTTTAATGATGGATATAGAAATTACCCATACACATTCTATGGAATGACCTTTAAATAGATGATCAGCATACTAACAGCTAGGATTGGTTTATAATTATTCTCATTATAATAGTGACAAAAATCCATAGGTTTGTACTTTTTGATAGTTATTGAACACGTCTAAGCTTACTGTTGATTCAAAGGTAAAAACGCTTCCACCTTAGCAGTTATAACCTTCAACTCATCATAATCATTGTTCCTTAACGTCTCTCTGCACCTTAGTGATTAGTTCCATTGACAATCACCTATTTGTTCGTAAAATATAAAGTAGTTTCAAACGAAACAGTTTATTTATACGAATATTATGTTGACTTAATCGTTTCATGTAAATATGAAGTTGGATTGACCTGTTCCCTGCAATCACTTAAATACTATCACGTATTTCTATGGAATACTATTACATATTATTATTTATGGGTTGTTATAGAACCTTCACTTACCATAATTATAAAACCATCATTATTGAATAGTAACGTATCGAGGTAGTATTTTATGTCAACTTTCGCTTAAATTTGAACGAATAGTTCCACATTAGTTGTCGAGGTTCAATGA
Organism: Schistosoma haematobium; assembly: GCF_000699445.3. Lineage (NCBI taxonomy): Eukaryota > Metazoa > Platyhelminthes > Trematoda > Strigeidida > Schistosomatidae > Schistosoma > Schistosoma haematobium. The sequence goes on along the minus strand of NC_067196.1, from coordinate 76,237,749 downwards.
GTTTATACTATTTGGTTACTTAAATTAAAGTGTATAGAACGGTTTTTGGAGTATTCAAACCAGTGGTTGAAAATGAAGTATTTTATTCACTTATACATAAAATTATCAATTATTGTATTGATACGGTAAGAATTGTGTAGATAAGTTTTATTACATTGCAATAGTTGTATACATTTGACAACCTACGTTATTTTCATATGTATGCATTTTCTCATTTTTCCACATTTTCTAGTGGATCAAACCTCATTACTTGTTCGTATAATTGGTAAAGTGAGTAATACCTTCTTTATCCTGATTTTAGTGTTCATGTAATTTATGAATGAATTGTGTATTTATATACTAAATTCTCATTTAAATTTACTATAAAAAGACCAGGAATATTACTGGTCTGTTCAAATTTAAATATTTTCGATCTTTTCAATGTAAAACAAATAGTTTATATCAGTATAGTGGTTGTGGAGACTGCTGAGGAGTCCCACAATAGGACGAAACGGCCGTCCAGTGCTTCCAGGTTTTCAATGGTGGTCTAACATCAATCGGTTCATGATCTCAATCGAAATAGTTTATAGTTTTATAATTAGTCTGTTAAATTTCTTCTAAATTACATTTTTTTTTAAAAATTTGGTCATTGACTGTAGAGGCTTTTTCTTCTTAAATGTTATATGACGAGATAACTTCTGTTCTTATTATCGGTAGATCACTTTCATGATGATAATATAACTAGTACAAAATCTGACAACAAATAAATTCACCGTGGAATTCGTATTATTTTGTTTGTTTTTGTAATTTACGTCTTGATCATTATTACAGCTTAATACGGTTACACATCTTTTTTATCTAAACATACCTACATCAAAGGAATACAACTAAAAGAATTAAATAGTGGGAGTCTTAAGGATATTTTTTTTCTCTCTTAAAAATAACTAGCTGAATACGTTGATGTTACATTTTTAAAAGATACGACATATCTTGTTAACGAGAAAAATGTATGTCATATATTCTAGTAGTTCACAATCAAAAATTCAGATTTTTATAAGCAGATGTAGAAAGATCTATTTAAGGTAATTGTAAATAATAAATGAAGTAAAACAATTAAGAATCAGTCAAGTTGTCGGGCTGTTATTGCAATTAACTATTGAATCTTGACCTTGGCCAGTTAGAAGTTATCTTCAATAGCTCTGATGTTTGTATTCTTTTTAATGGTGAGAATGATGAATTGACTTGATTGAATACGTGAATAGATTATCATCATCATGATTATCGTTGTAATATTTAGTTCTACTCTTAATCAGTTAACCTGTCTGCTAATAAATCAGTTTAGTTGTATGAAGAGGAAGTTAAGTGAAACTGATTTAAAAATTATACACAAAAATCTAATTAGTGGATCTATCTGTGAATAATATTTTCTCGTATATTTGTCTGTTTCTATTAGGCATTTCAGTGGAAAACATAAAAATTTTATTTGCTTTATGCCAAAACTAATTCCAATTTACCATATATATATATGCTTGATATATATAACGGTATTACAAGTTATTACCATTTCACACTAAGCAATTTCGGAGTAAGACAGAAACTATTGGGTTGAATTCTGCTTGAGGTTATAAGTGTACACTAGAATATAATGGTTCTTCAGTACTCTCTGAACTTCAGTGAATTAGGTTGAGATTATTTAGTGATGACAATAATCTTCAGCTTGATCATTATGTTTTGTTTATGAATTGTTTATCATACTGGAATGACTACACTTTTTTAGGGAAGCCAGGAATCATTATCAACAGTTCATCATGTTTCTTTTTTTACGGTATCATTGTCTAAGATTCATCATTATCATGAATAATTAACGCTTCTTTGAATAGCTTTATGTATTCATGTTACATTTTTAAACTTTCATTTCAAGATAGTTATATTGTCTCATCAGCCCTTGTGCTCTTGTGTGTGACGAAATCTCAGCACGGATACAGAAGGTTCGACTAGCTTTTACCAACTTGCGTCATTTATGGCGTAGGCGAGATATCCGTCTTTCAACCAAAGGACGAGTTTACTGCGCAGCAGTTCGTTCCGTCCTACTTTATGGCAGTGAAACATGGTCGGTAAGAGTAGAGGATATTCGTAGGTTACTAGTATTCGATCATAGGTGTCTTCGAAATATTGCTCGTATATCCTGCGACCATCGAGTAAGTAACACAGTTGTTAGGACACGGGTACTAGGTAAGGATAGCAAATCAATTGATGAAGTAGTGAAACTTCATCAGTTGAGATGGCTGGGACACGTGTTACGTATGCCCAACCACCGACTGCCTCGACGTTCTATGTTCAGTGGTATAGGAGTAGATTGGAAGAAAGCTAGAGGCGGCCAAACCAAAACATGGTACAAATCCATGAAGTCACTGACAAGTGGACTGAGTCATGTTGGTAGGTGTAGACTACCTGGTTGGGGATCACGAGATGTTAGCAACCGATGGTTAGAGACTGTGAATGACATGGCTCAAAATCGTTTGCAATGGCACAGGTGCATCCACTCTTTGTGTTCTCCCAAATTCTAATCTTCTGAATTCTTCATGTCCCTTTTTTTCCTCTTTCCAAATTTATTTCACTGTATTATACTCTTTAAATAACATCTCCAAACACTAATCTTCCCGATTACTGCTTATACTCTTGCTACCCCTACCACTACGGGATTTGAATCGACAACTGCATCTCTGTGCTAAGGTGGTGTGGCAACTCGACCTGATGTACGTACGTACGAAGTTCTACCTTGTTCCTGACTGACTGACTGTCTGCAGTATTGCTACAATGTGATTAAATAAATGAGAATTTAATGCATTGAATTACTTGAACAAATAGATTATTTTTTAAATCTAGAAAATTTTCACAATGGTACTACAGTTCATTCAAATTGTCACATATTCAAACGTTAAACAAAGAATAAAAAAATTTTATTCAGTGGACAAAAAGAAATATATACATACATATATATTAACGAATAAAATTAATAAATTCGTTTACATTATTGTGAATAATTTTGGATAGAACTGTAGTTTAATGGCTAAAGCATTTCAATTTCAACTATTACATTTTGCGTACATGATAACAGTCACACAAATAACTGATTTAAGACTTATACGACGTATCTAAGCGCTTTTCCTCAAGTGTCTTCGTGAAACCTTTTAGTGTTGTGTATTTTTACCGTATCTGATTCACTAATGAATGTTTATGTCTTAGTTATATCTGCGAATATTATGGACTAATTATGAAATGAAATTCAGTTGTGTATATCTAATTGTCTCTGGTTAAAGATTCTATAGTAAAGAAACTGTCAAATCAGTCTAGTCAATCAATGTAAGTGATAACTTGTATTGAACAAAAAAAAACACTAACAACTTGTTTCACTGATTCCACCTTATTTATCTAAACTTTTACATGAAATCTAGTTTTCTTTTTATTTGTTGCTTATTTAATACTTTTAAAATATCAAAGAAAATAAATACTTCTAACATGTTCATATTGTCTACATTCACTGATCATGTTACATAATCAATTATATGTCGAAAGCGATCTTATTATTCCACTATACAACTACCTCTTTGATAGGTCACATCATATGTGGTGTAAATTTTAAAACGTCAACCAATCATATTATTCAATCATTACACTATTTTTATTATGTTAAAAAAATTGTGAAAAGTTCTCCTTGTACTTCTGTAAATTACACTATATATATACATAAATATTTCTAATTAATTTCAGATTATAATCATTCACTTTTTAATCGATTATTTGTATTAAATAAAAGCAAGTTAAAGAGAACATTATGCCTGTCTATTTTTCTAGAGTAATAATAGTAGTAATAATAATTAATTAATTACCAATAAACATTTATTTAAATGTCCTTGAATTTCAATCAATAAGAAATCTTTACTTTTCTATGTCTATATAAAATTAAGAAAGTTAAATTAATTTATGAAATTTGTGTACACTTTGTTACTAATAATAGACGCGTGAATGACCACATACATACATAGATATGTGTGTAGATATATGTTATGCTTATGTGTTACAAGAGTACGTGTTTTTTGTGCAATATATATATAGTTGTTGAAAATGAGAAGAGCTAAATTTAATCGTTTACTATTACTTGTCGATTTATTTATTATGACTAACATTATCATTTAGTATTATTTCATTAGTTTTCGATATTGATAAATTTATGATTCCTTTGATCTTATATCTATCTATCTATATATACCCTATAGGTTAATATTATACTTTCCTAATTGTTATGATCAAGTGATTACAAGGTTTTCAGACTTATATTTAGTTTTGTGCCAAATTAACAATTATAAATAGTGTTGATTTAATAAAAAAAATATTTCAATGATTTTAACGCTGAATTCTTAACGATTAAGCTATTGATTAGGTGGAGTTAATAATTAGAAAGTGCAATAATTTAAATGGATAATTTTTTGTGTACTCAGGAGAAAAAATGGAGTAAAGTATACTTATAGCGTATAATGGATGTTCGATATTTTCGATTGAATACGAAATTAAAGTCCAAGCTGATTTAGTAAATAGTTGAGAAATAAGTTATGATTAGTTGTGTTTAACCATGCTAGAAAATGTAACAGATATCACCGATTGTAATGGAAATTAATTGTGCAGTTTATCACGAATTCATTGACGTTAATAATAGTGATCATTGGGTCCCGAATCAGTTGTCTAGACGGTTATCATTTCGAAGTTTAATATCATGGGAGGTTGTGGGTGGAGATCAATGAATCACAAACTAGAACAAACCAGCTGTTCAATATTCTTTGGTTTTCCATGTTTCTCCAACTGATATCAGTCTCTTATGAAACCTTAATTTTAAATGTGTTGTAGTTCTATACAGTATTGAAAAAGTTAGATACGAAGTAATAAAATACTTTTGGAAAATGCTGAAATCTCATCTCAACTTCCATCATGTCATTTAATATTTTATGCTAACTCAGCCAGGTCTCTTAAAGTTAATATTATTGCTACCACAAGTTTTTTGTTTGTTTTAAAGTTGACCTTGAAATTTTGTTATATAGTACAGCTCATACTACCTTATTTTGGAAAACAAATACACTGAGGTCATGTTTTATTTATCATAGACTAAGTTATTATGTCTCAATCTGTACATGTTCTTTTTGAATCGCAACTTGTTATCGTTTAATGTTCTATTCGTAGATAATATATTGTTTTCATCCATTTAATTTCCATGATCTCCTCTTATTATTTGGTGACCATAAAACCATTTAAGTGATATTTCTTGTTGTCATGGAATTTGATGTGTACGATTTAAAAAAAAGAATTACATTTACTCCAGAAAAAAAGAAATAATGATCGATTTTATGAACCCGTAACTCGAAGACAATTTTCGTTTGCATTTTATGGAATATGGATTCAGTCAGTCAATCAGTCATAAGCAATGTGAAACTTAGCACATATATGTATCGGTCCAAATTACCACAGTTTTCACAATGCGAGTGCATTAGGAAAACAAATACCAGAGTAGTGGGATTAGTAATAGTATCAGCGGTAGTAGAAAAGACTGAGCATAGATGATATGATTCGAGAAGAAAGTGTGAATTCGCAGAATAAAAGTGTAGGATAAAACACAATATCTAGTGGAAAATAAAGAGTGAAGGTATGTACACCACTGGGACCGATTCTGTGCCATGTCTCCCACCATTGGTTACGATAATTGCGAGGACATCAACCAGTTAGGCTGCCCACACCAACATTTCTAGAGTCAATGACTTCATAGATTTGTACTGCATATTGGTTTGACCACTCCTATTTTCCATCCAACCTACTTCTACATAAGCAAATATCACACATCGAGTTAGTCAATGGTTGAGGATATAAAGCACATATCCCCTCCACATAGCTTGTTGATTAACTTAAAAAGATACTTTAGGTTATTAGATCACAGAAAATGATTAAGATGTCATTACTCAACAGTTTTTTTAGTAATTAATTAAACTTATGTAATTGTGATTCTCATAACTTGAATAGTCTGACCTGTTTTTATAAATATGTGTGATTTTTAACTACTGTAATTTTCCATTCAAATTATTCCATTAAGTCTGTTATTCTTATTGTAAATCACTTGATTAGGCCTATAATCCATTAATTTTACGAATAGTTCACTAACAGAGATTGATATAACAAAAGTTTTCAGTTTTCCAGTTTCCTAAAGTTGTCAAGATGATTCTCATAATATTAACACAGTGGTCTGAAAACCAGTTTGTATGCTTTATCGTCCAAAATCATCACTATATAAAGGGTATAAATGTGCACTACCAAGTAGTCAGTCAGTTAGTTAGTACAACTCCCCCAAATGCCCTTGTATGGCCCTCCTCGAAATGCCCTCACACGGCCACGTGTATACAGCCTCCACCAGGGAAGTCCTACTCACTGCCTTCTCGTGGCGGGGTTGTTGTTTATGAAAATGAGGACGTAAAGCGAATGTCCGGCGCTTTAACCGGATCCCAAACCAATGGTGCACATGGGCTCCAGTATTCCGAGGGAACAAATGGCATATGAACCAATCGTTGGTCCCTGGCTACCATGGGACCGCATCTCCTCACGGTGCTCCACTGCCTTGTGGGTTAGACCTTTAGGTCAAAGGCCCGGGGTGTGGCCCCCTAAGATAACCACCTGCTTCGGTCTGGGCACCCGGGCAGTATCACAGCCCACACGCAAATGATGAACTATCTGTATCTATGGAAACTACTTTTCTCGCTTCAAATAAAAATCAAATGATTCACATTATTATTATTATTATCATTATTATTATTATTACCATTGTTATTTATTATTATTATTATTATTATTATTATTATTATTATTATTATTATTATTTACGTCATTTATTCACTCTCTTTTATTCTCAATCTATGTATCCTTGTTTTTCGACTTATACAGCAGCTCGCCTATGGTGAAAAATCGGTTCTATCTAAACGTTCTCGAGTCACTCCCTGGTTGAAAATTGTATGCCACCACCAAACACGAATACTGAAGCAGTTTTTCTGAAACCACGTGCACCATTCAAACTGGCTTCCTTCAACCTTCACACACTTATGCAGGTTGGACAACAGATAGGTCTGGCTATGTCTTTGGAAAGTCTTAATATCGATGTTTGCTGTCTATCCGAGACCCGTATTTAAGACTCTAGTGAAGTACTACAAATTCGCTCTCCATCTGTCGATTCAAAATGCTTGTTTTACGTGCGTCTATCCGGAGACCCTGTGGCATCTTCGTCTGGTCTTGCTGGCGTTGGTGTCGCACTAAGCGCTAGAGCTGAGGCAGCACTAATCGATTGGATCCCCATTGACAGTCGGTTATATGCTGTTAGATTAGAGAGTTCCATCAAATTGAGAGGAAATCGGCGTGAGAAACTATATCTGTTCGTCATCTCCACCTATGCTTCGACAGATGGCAGCCCGGATGCACCACCAGTTAACTGTCCTGCTCTAGAAAATGCGTTCGACAGATATTGTAGTACTAGCCGGAGACTTCAATGCTCAGGTCGGGCGTCTAGGCACAGAAGAGAGTCGTTTAGGTGGCCGATGGGGACTTGTTGGTCACAGGACAGATAACGGGGACCGTCTACTGCAACTTTGCACAGACCACAACCTGTTTCTGGCTAGCACTAACTTCCGGCGTAGTCATCGCCAATGTGCCACCTGGCGTCCTCCCTCTGCATCTCAAGCCTGGACTCAGATTGATCACATCGCGATCAGCTACCGCTAGCGTGGTTGTGTACAAGACTGTCGCTCCTTTTGGAGTACCTATCTGGACTCTGATCATGCCTTGGTCTGCGCCAATCTTGCCTTACGTTTCAGTGGCCAACGAAGTGACCGCCACCAACGGATTGATGTTAGCAAGTTGGTTGCAACTTCTGTTGCTAGTAAGTATCGACTCGAGCTAGCTTCTAGGCTAGCTACCATTCCACCGAAAAGTATAGATGAGCATTGGTTGCAATTGCATGACGCCATGAAAATGGCGGGTACAGTCAGTTGTGGGTTTGCGAAACGTCCCGCTTATAAGCACTGGGTTTCTTCAGGTTCCTTACAACTCATTGAAGCCCGTCGGTCTACTCCGGGTGACCGTGAGTTTGACCATAAACGAAGGATGTTACGTAAGGAAATTGGGCAAAGCTTGCGTAAGGACCGAGAAGCCTGGTGGTCGAAGCGTGCTAATGAGCTGGAAGCAGCAGCTGCATCTGGTAACTACCGGAAGCTCTTCCAGCTCATCCGAGCCACTGGCAGCAAGAAGTCTGGTGTGAGCGAAACAATCTACGAGGATGATGGGATGCCAATCACCAACATCCATCGACGTCTTGGACGATGGGCAGAGTTTTTCGAAGGGCAGTTCAACTGGCCTGCTGCTCCGGCAATATCGATCAAACTGTCCTGCCCTCCATGGCCGGTGACGACTGATCCACCAAATGAGGCGGAAGTCCGCAAGGAACTCCAACTCTTGAAGCGTTACAAATCACCTGGCCCAGATGACTTACCTCCGGCTCTTTTTAAAGATGGTGGTGACTTTTTGACTAAGGAATTGACGACGTTGTTTACAAAGGTTTGGGAACTAGAAAGTGTACCAACGTCATGGAATGAGTCGATAGTTGTCCCTATCTTTAAAAAGGGTTCACGTCGTTCCTGTAACAACTAACGGGGGATAAGTCTACTTCCGATTGCGTCCAAGCTATTGGCTTCCGTCATACTTCGTAGGTTGTTCAAAACCCGAGAAAGATTGACTCGCGATGAGCAGGCTGGGTTTCGTTCTGGTCGAGGATGTATTGATCATATCTTCACCCTCCGCCAAATGTTAGAACACCGCCATACTTATCAAAGGCCAACAATCGTAGTGTTTCTTGACATCAGGGCTGTCTTCGATTCGTTGGACGGGACTGTTCTCTGGGATTGTCTATTGAAGAAGGGTGTGCCTGAGATGTTTATTAACATCCTAAAGGCCCTATATACAAACACCTCAGGCAGAGTGAAGGCATGTAACCACCTTTCTCCATTGTTCCATTCAAGCAGTGGGGTTAGGCACGGTTGCCTAATCTCATCATTCCTCTTCAACTTTGCCATTGATGACATTCTGGAAACAGCTCTGATGGATGTAAGTAATGGTGGTGTGGATCTGTTACCTGGAGAAAGACTTCTCGACCTTGAGTATGCGGATCATATTGTGTTACTGTGCGATAATGCCCAAGCCATGCAATTCGCACTTAATCAGTTGGCAATCAGTGTCCGTAGGTATGGTATGTGCTTTGCATCTTCGAAGTGCAAAGTACTTCTACAAGACTGGCAGGATTCTAATCCTGTACTCACCCTGGATGGTGAGCAGATAGAAGTAGTCGAAAAGTTCGTGTATCTAGGTAGCTGCATAAGTGCTGGTGATGGCGTGAGTGATGAGATCAATGCACGTATAGTGAAAGCCAGAGCGGCTTATGCCAATCTGGGCCACCTTTGGCACCTTTGTGATGTTAGTCTGACTGTAAAAGGTCGGATTTACAATGCGTCGGTGAGAGCAGTTTTGCTCTATGCTTGTGAAACCTGGTCTCTCCGAGTTGAGGTTGTTAGACGACTCTCTGTGTTTGATCATCGTTGTCTCCGAAGGATTGCCGACATCCAGTGGCAACACAATGTTAGTAATGCAGAGGTTCGGCACCGTGTGTTCGGACGCAGCGACGATAATCCAATTGGTGTCACCATCTTGAAACATCGACTTCGGTGGCTTGGACATGTTCTACGAATGTCATCCCAGAGAATTCTACGTCGTGCATTACTTGCCGACTCTGGGACTGGTTGGAAAAGCGGAGAGGTGGTCAGTGTATGACATGGTGTCGTGGTATGAAAGAAAGCTACAAAGGGCTGGCTGGGGTCCTAGAGATTGTGCAACACAGTGGCTAGAGAATAGAAGCCTGTGGCGATCCTGCTGTAACCTTCTCTTACTTTCTTCCTAAAAAGTGGTCGTATCTTCCATAACTGAAAGATTTGTTCTGATTGTACCTTTCCGTTCCCCTATTATTACTATTATTATTATTATTACACTACCTTACTCCAATCTCTTCGTTATTGTTCTTTTTTTCTCTTCGAATTCTCATTGTTTTGTGTGGCGCATATATATTTGGTGCCCGCTTGTACCAATATTTATGTGTTCAAATAAAAAATAAATAACAATACAGAAGCTTTTTAACACTTTTTGTTCGTTTAACATTCATTTGTAATCTTGAAATAGTTATTTATAGTCAATTGAAAATGAATTAAGGTATTATGTATTTCTGTATGAATATTACTATCTAATTGTTTAGAATATTTAAGAGTGCGTTAATAACTGTAGTTAACTTTTCTATTTACATATAAGAGAGGTAGTCGTATTGTTATGTAACGTGTATGTTCATTTACTTAAAATTATTTCATAATTTACATTACATCGTCAAACTGACTCTAGAACTCAGTAACCACAATATATATTTAATCACTTTGCTGTATAAAGTTTAGGGATGCTACTTTGTTGAGATTCAAATAAACAAAATGGAATATAAACTATGGTAGAGAATTAGTTTAACCTGTACTAGGATCGAGATAAAATGTCAATGCAATTTGGCTGATTGAAGTTAGTCTTGAATTGATTAGATATTTTGATATAATGTCACAACTCATTAGAAACCGGAGTGCAAATTAAAAACCCCAATGTTCTCTCACTTTCAGGTTCTGTAGTACCATATACACCAAACTCTATGCGGTAGTCTAACGTAGAACAATTTGGAAAACATGTAACCAGCTGATAATTAAACTATTTTTTTAATTTCCTTGACAAAAATCAATTTACCCTTATTTGTTGCGAATACAGAAACATATGAGTTTACTAAATTGTATACTTATTGTGAAAGGTCAAAGTGAGGTCAAAATTAAATGAGTCATATTCGAATAGATCGTATGGCTGAAAACATTTCTGAAAAATTATTTTAGAATATTAACTAATTGAAACCTATCTTTAATCAACAGAAAAACCAAATTAGTTTTTGACAAATTACAAATGTTTTATGTGAGTATTTATTTTTATTTGAATGGCTGATGATTTATCTCTGAGTTTCTTCTGCAAAAGAAAAGTAACTGAACTATTATTTCAGTGCTAGTGCAGGAGTCTCTTGGGAAAAAAACTAGAGGGCGTCAAACCAAGACATGGCATCAGTTCATGGAATCTGGTCATTGGTCTGAACCTCATATAGTGAAGTTCAGATTATCTGTTAAGATTCCACGCGATAGTCGTGACCAATGTTAGTTGGTTAAAAGTAGTCGACAAGAAACTCAGGACCTAGATTTCGTACTATTTGACACTCACCAGGGAGGACTATCTGTGGTTTTGAGGGAATGTGCTTCGACTTATTTGTTTTTATTGTACAAGAGTATTTACTTTTTATTCTGTCCAGTTTCATTTTGTACTTCTCTTGAGTTTATGTATTGTATATGTCGATTAATTCGAGAAATTCACATCGCAAAAGTTCACGTGTCCTGTTTACTGAAGGATTTCATAGTTTAGTATTTCAGATATAACTTCAGTGTAATTTAGTAATCAAATCTAGGTTCATCATTTTCACATTTTTACTGAATGTCCTGTATAATAGTTAATAACTGGTTATTCCAATCACAGTAGGGTTTTTAATAGTCTCTTCAACCTTAACTTGGATCAGCAGAATTCATTATGTTTAGAAATACAGATATAATAACTAACGGATACCTTTTTGTTCAGAGTTCTACTATTAACCTTCATTATACAGGAATCACTTAAACTTAACTTCTACTCCTTCTATTACTTCAAAACAAGTAATTTTTTTCGGACATAGATTTTGTGTCATCTTAAAGTAAGGTAAACTGATTGCATAACTCACTGATGATGATAATAAATAGTAAAGCCCCATTGTATTTTTTTTACCTCAATACTATCTGTTGATGTGAATAGTAATCCACATTCAGTGGGATTCATATTTTTACTCGACTAATCGATCTCCCTCAAAAAAAAAATTAAATTAGCTTTGTAACTAACCTCAGAAGGTCCGAGGCTAACTAATTTATTGCAGACTTTTAAAAAAATGTCGCTGAATTAAATTTCTTTGTTTTTTTGCCCCCTCATTTGTTCTGTCAACTTTACATGTTAGCCTCTAAAACCAGACAATTTCATCACATATTTGAATGACGAGTCAAACGAAGCAAATGATGTTAATTTCTCACCTCGTAAACCATCTATTACGGGAATTCTAAAATTCCATCTTTCGCCCAATCAAACTATTGAATTTTTGGTTTGTGCAAATAAATTGGCTGTGAAACAGTGTATTTCAGCATTGGATACCAATTCACTGATTGGTGATGATAGCACAGTATTTGATGGGATGAATAATTGTAATACAAAAGGATATTTAACAGAATTAAACACTTCTTCATCGTTACCACTCACTTCATCATCATCTTATCTGTCTACAGACTCTATATTAAGTAAGTATATTTGTTATCAGTCAAACTGTTAAATTAAGTATGTAACCTAGTTTACTAATGAAACCGAGTTTCTTAGAATACTTCTCTTTTTTCATATCATCAATTTTTATTATTTTTCCTTGTTTAGCGTATCGGAGTTCATGTTTGTTGATAGACTATTTGTGATAACTCAGTGGTTGACTCACTTTGACACATGTTTGCTATAATCCAGGGACAAAATGAATGAAGTTTAAAAAGGATTTTAGTAATTACTGAATTCACATTATAACTGTCTTTAAATGACAGTGTTAACCATCAACATCGAATATACACGCATTACAAAAATGATAACTTTATTAGTGCATGAACAAAATTTATGTGGAGCAGACTAGTCTGTGCACTACTGGGTATTTCAAACCTCGTTAAGCAGAACAACTATTAGGGTTGAAGCCATCACGAGTTCACTTAATCTGCGAACGAGAAACAAGACTCGGTGACCAAAGACCAGTAAGCTAGCTATTGATGCGTCCCAGCCCCGCTAACTAGAGGGAGAAGTCCAAACTTGGAATGGGGAAGTATATTCTGCAAACAGACAAAACGAGCGATAACAACAAACACAATTCAAAACGTATATATACAGTACAAAACCGTCCTTGGGGAGAGTTACCAAATAGCACACTAAGAGACGCAACGGACCAATAGCACTTAAGATATTTCCCAGTGGGAAATACGACATGAAGGTGACAAGAGTGCCTTTGGCGCGAAAACAAAGAAATTCAAAATTTCTAAATAAATTACAAAATTAGGTCCTTTCCCAAGTGATTTCTGGGGAACTAACGTCCCCAGCAACAACAATGTTCAAAACTGTGTTATACCGGTTGAAAAATATGTACCAAAGTGACAGAGATGTAAGTCTACTGTTTGGTGAAAAATTGATCTCATAAATAGTCAGACTCAAAGTATAATATTCTCCTTAAATGTATATGGGTGAAGGAGGGAAGTTTCATCCTCTTTTATATTTTCTTACAGATAAATATTCTATCCATCCCTCTGATTTCTGCTTCCAATTACCAGTGTATTGTGTTCTTTTGCCTTTCTCTTTACCTTGATGATCCCGAGTTATAGCTTGTTTTGTGACGCAGTTTTATGATTTCCGTAATATGTATCTTACCTGCTTCCATTTACTTTTTACCTGGAATGTGAATTGTTCTCTTTCACGATAGTTTGTTGCTGATGGTATCCGGCCAACGGATATATATATATATATATATATATATATATATTCTATCTCTTTCTTTTGTGACAATACAATATACTACGCTCTGGCATAATTATTTCAAGATTGTTTCTATTTAAAACTCAGTAGCTGTTTTTTTTGTTTATTCGAGTGTTTCTGTGAAAGTTTATTTCAATGGATCTTTTGCTGAATTTAGAAACTGATGATTAACTATGTGTTCAGCACTCATTAATTTGCAGAAACTTTTCTCCTGACATTGATCTTTGTTTTGTTGTAACGAATAATTTAACCGGAAGTGATTTATTTATACTATTCTCTATAACTTTTTTGTATTGGGTATATTTTTTTAAAGGTAGCAAAAGCTACTCAAATACACTATGGCGTTCATTTTATTGTAACTTGTAATTTTTATTCGCAATTGTCTTATTAGTATATGTTGATTATTTAAAGGGCATCACATAATGAAGTTGACATGAACATTTTAGTGTCGAAAAAAAGAATTAGAATGTTGATGGATACAAATCAGATATTACATAATGAATTACACATTTTATCATGTTTTTCATAATTAAATTGAAATTTGGTTACATTTGTGTAATAGTTGAAATGTATTCTCAACTGAATAGAGTTGCATTCAGTACATACCAATTTCTATAGGGGTAAGATAAATTTACAAGTTCTGCTATATAAGGGTTTACTATTTTTTAAATATATGATGAATATATCCACTGGAATAAAATCTATCAAAAGTTATGGTATTTTTAATTAGGCTATGTAATTCTCAGAAAGATTTTGTATTGAATTTGAAACTGCATCATTTTATGATTACCTTCCTATTGTGAGTGTTTTTGCCATTTTTTTGTGCATGTTGACTTCTGAAAAATAGTTGAAGATAATAAAAACAAGACAATGAAATGTTATCTCTGAAATTTCGCTAAGATATATTCTGGACTGTTGACTCTAAAGGCTCTACAACCCGGTTTTCTCTGTTTCATTCACTTTAATGTACAGCTTGACTTCATGTTATTCTATGTATGTAAATCAAGCAAATAACGTTGTGTGTTTTGTTTTATTAAAAGTGGAATACTTTCACTTGTATTGGGCTTTCATATGAGTGTTTGTGTGAACTTGCTTACACATACGACCATCCAATATTAGTCATTGTAATGTGTGCAAAAAACGTGATAAGTTTGATTAGACTGACAATGAATTTTGAAATCTTTATACTTGAAAATAAAAAGAAATTGGGCAATATGGTAATAGATATTAGATTGCATTTAAGCCATCAGAATGTTTCTGGTTGTATGAAAGTGACTCATTTGAGTATTTTTTTGAATGTTTTAATAAAAGGTAAGTATCGTTTTAAAAAATCTTGTCACAACATGTTAGCTTAATAAGAAATTAAGCTCCTTACCTTTTTCTTCTCTTCCCATTCTCATTGTTTGTGTGGCGCATATATATATTTGGTGCCCTCTTGTACCAATATTTATGTGTTCAAATAAATGAATAAATAATAATAAATAAGTAACATGTTAGCTTATCTTATCAGCTTTGAATTGCATCGTTTTGTTTGTGATGACCAGTGATACATTATCTAGTTGTTCAAATCGAAGTAAACAGAGCGGGATTGAAACCACCTGTTCGAATGTTGAGTTCTTCAATCATGAAACAGCCGTCACCATTCATTATGTCTCAATGTTGTTCAGCCGGAACAATTGTTTCTGTAATCTATTTACTAGTTTACAAAAGTTACCGAGTTACATAGAATTAAAATTACTCGAATGATATCAAATTACTAATATAACACTGTCAGTCACTCATTTATAGTCTTTATGTAATTGAACTAAGGATTGATTTTTTAAGTGTTTATTAAAACCAAAATAATGGACAAGCATTTATTTACATTTTATTGTCATTCTTTCTAGTGCCATCCTCCTCATTATCTTCAGTGAATTCCGGTAAAGGGAATCAAGAAGCTTACACAAATTTAACAACTGTTTATCAAAAAGATTATATTTTTAACACACATGATATAAATATGACATCTAATTCATTAGAATATCATGATCGTAGTCAAGATGAATTACAGGCTGCACGAACCATTCTATCATTAGCTCGTGGAAGTACTGATGATATGGTTTTGAATATGGGACAAATTATGATGGAATTAGATAATGCACCAAAAGTGAATAATTCATGTGAAAAGAGAGATACACCATATAATACTGATATTAACAACACTATAACGGAGTTGAAAACTCAAGGTTTGTTTCGCTTTTTACTCAGTTTTTTTTACTGTATTGTAAGACGAATTTAGTAAGAGATTACTTAGATTGTTTGAAGAGTAATATGTGTTCAATGTTGATTTTAAATATACTAATTGATGGTTATCAGTTACTTACTTACCTATGCCTGTTCCCTCTCGTGTAGCACAGGCCACTGATCAGCATTCTCAAGCCAACTCTTTCTTGTCCTCGCCTTTCTATTTGTTTGCAATTGCTATCCATCCCTCTGATTTCTGCTTCCAATTACCAGTGTATTGTGTTCTTTGGCCTGTCTCTTTGGCCTTTCTCTTTACCTTGATGATCCCGAGTTATAGCTTGTTTTGTGACGCAGTTTTATGATTTCCGTAATATGTATCCTACCTGCTTCCATTTACTTTTTACCTGGAATGTGAATTGTTGCTGATGGTTTTGGGGGCATGGAAATTTCAGGGATCACAGGATGATAGGGTAACTTTAGGGGACAAACAAAAATAATAAGTTGAGAAGAAATGTATGAACGATAATTGTCCCTTTAATTAATATTAAAAAGACAAGGAAGCAAAAGACGTGCAGGAGTTAATAATTATTAATCAAAAATTAGGTTTTAACAACTAGTATGCAGAGAGAGAGAGAGAGAGATTGCACATGCTACTTTTACATACAGAGTCCAGCTTTGAGTTGAGTTACTAGCGCCTCCACAGTGCACAAGTTATTGATTTGTACCCCTCCCACCGCTATCAGTTGACCCTGTAGATGGTTTTGAAAGATATTTATGATGGGCCGGTGTGAACAGAATTGAAAATATGTTGCACTGTTGAACTATCGACTTTTTTGCATTCTTTCGATATCTATGAATGGAAATGCTTGAAGTTGCATTTGGAAAACTCTTACTTTCTATGATCGATGTAAGTTGCTTCACTAACTAATATTAAATGCTTATCAACTTATCATGAACAAGTAATAAAGTTTTCGACCTTATGTAAACTTAACTTCAAAACTAATTCAAGTGCATAAACTGAAATTTATGTTTGAGTTTACTTACGAATAATTTCTCAGTTACGATGACTGCTATGAAGTTTGCCAACATTTTTGTACTAACTTGCATGTTTGTTTATTTATATTATTTTCCTATGTCTTTTCACTTTTGTGGAGGCTTAAAGACTGATTGTTCACACTTAGTACCAATTAAAAAGTTTTATCGTTATATATTAGCCATACTAGAAAAGTCATTTATTATTTTTAAACCTTTACCGATCATTACTGCCGGTCATCATCCGCGAAGGATTACTGCTTCACTAGTTTTCTTACATCAACTCGTAATTAGAAAAACTCCTTATCATGGGTCGGTATAATTGAACATTAAAAGATATTAAATCTCTATTTTCGTTAGCATGCTCCCAATATGTTTTTCAACATTTTTAATATACAGCGAAACATCTGTATAATGTCATCCAACTTGACATCTCATCTTATAGTGAGAGTAGTTTGAAACTTATTTTCGAATTCTTAATTATATAATCGAAACTTATTACTTTTATCGATGTTACTTTGCATAGAATGTATTGACAGATTATTTGTAAGATTTTATTTCAACTGGCTGTTGATCAGTTTATTTACGGATGAAATCAAAATTTCACTATTGTTTACTTTGAGCATGCAACTCAATAGAGCAAAATAGATTTGATTTGATTTTCGTGAAAGGATAATCATAGTGGAGTAGTTCTGATAAATGGATTCGTTTCGATTAGTACTTGTACGTTGTATCCCTCTCAGTAATTGTAAAAAGGATTTTAATTTGTGTATTGCAAATTACTGTTAGTTATAATTTTTCATTATTCACCATTATCTGCCTGAATATAGTTTATCAATGTTCTAGGCACGATCGATAGTTAGTTCTAACCCAGCTACGCCGACTTATTGTCTTGTTTATACATACTTCATCTATGTCACTCCCCACGCTCTTTTGTTCGTTCACCGACCAATCAGATTCTTGAAAATTAGCTGAAATATTGACCAATCATATATCTGTATTCTCCTTCATCTAATTTTTAAACCAAACTGACTCGGTTCGGATATTTGTGATTTAATCCAGTGCGTAACACAACGACTCCGGAAACAAACGACAGAATGTTACCATATGTTTCGTCAGATCTTCTGATGAAAGTGAAAATTTGTTTTTCTTATTTTTACTTAAATGTTAGTTACAAATTCAAGTAGCAGATAAGAAAGGATTAATTTGCTTAAATTTTATTGAACTGACAATATCTTTAGAGAATTGATCCTGATTACTTGGATTTCATCTATTGAATCGCAAGGGTATACGTTCGTTTTTTTAGCATTCTGAAATGGTAACTTGTTAGGTAAAACATTCGTGTATGGTAGTTCAGAATGGGCTACCTGTTTGTTGTTTGGTAAAAGGAAACTCTAATACTGTACAGATACTCGAGTGAGTATAATTTCATTACTGTTAATAAAGATATGTCACTTTTTTAAAAACAGGAGTTTTGTTTCAATCTTGCGAAAGCTATGGCTTTAGCAAATTTCAGAAAATCAGAGTTTAATTATTTATTAGTCACTTTGAAGGATTTCATTTTATCATTTTGATATCCTGTCTCAAGTAGATGAATGTCTTTAAATAGTACTACTGAAAGTCTTTGACCAGTCCGACCTCGGACATTTTGGAATATGTTCTTTCAATCGATCGTAGATCCTTTCTTCTGTCCCACCAATGTAACTGCTTTAACAGATGCATTTAAATCTATACACATAGTCGTCGATAACATGAAGGAGATACCTATCGATTTTTAATTTCGTTAAAAAACATGTTATTTTGTATAATGCAATCAGTTTGGGTTCAGGATATTTCAATTACATCATTTTCAGTTCTTTCAAATTTATTTCTACTTAACTAATTTTAATTCAGTTTATCTCTTGTCACCATTAACCTGTGCTCAGTCGGTTCATCACGTAATCAACAGAAATTTTTAGCTCTATGAACTTTAGTAACTAGTTTGATGTTCTAGAGTTTCCTCTCTCACACTGTATACATCTGGGACAATTTTTTCAATCTTTTTAATCTTATTGGAATCTTCGCTTTATCATATATGATACATATTCACTTCTAGTCAAATTCACTTGTATTAGAATGTTAACTTCTATGCTTACTTACTTACGCCTGTTACTCCTCGTGAAGGAGCATAGGCCGCTCACCAGCATTCTCCATCCAACCCTGTCCTGGGCAATCCTTTCTAGCTCCGTCCAGTTGTAATTCATCGTTTTCATATCTGCTTCTATTATCCGACGCAATGTGTTCTTTGGCCTTCCTCTTTTTCACTTCCCTTCAGGATTCCAAGTTAGGGCTTGCCTCGTGATGCAGTTTGACGATTTGCGTAATGTATGTCCTATCCATTAACTTCTATGAGATAATTTTAATTTTAAAATGCCATAGGTTTGTAAGCATCTGATGAGGACCTAACTAAATCTAATGGATTCATGTAATCCTACTTAAATGTTTGTCTTCACTTCTTTACGTTTGTAGTTTTTTAAACTTTGAAAGTTATTTGATCATGAAAGTTGTATGTTTAAGTCACTTCAGCTATGAGGTGTAAACCAGCATAATTTGTCTTGGTGGTTAGTGGGTTTGCTATGATCCATTTAAGGTTGTAGCTGATCTTATTAAGAATTGAGATTTGTATATCATTTTTCTACTGTTGATGTGTTTTACTTTAGGTTAACAATTTCATAATGGATATTGAGCGAAATGAACTGAATGAATATAAACTGTATTCTTGTGTAATCGGTCAGCCTAAACACTTTATTTGAAAGCCTTGAAAGTTTTTTTCATGATGTCTAGTTTACACTTATAATTATTTTATGAATTTTTTTCAAAAAAGACTGGTGAATGAAAGCGATTCAAGACATCTGACCCGAACTGGGAATCTCTTTTCTATTGTATACTTATGAGGTGGCATTTTACTGTCAAGGGGATTATTTCTGCTGTAAATCTTTTTTTTTTGAACTATTCTTAAATCTATTTTCCCACATATTTGTAACAAAGATATGACCGTAATCTAAAATTAATCACACAACTAGTTATTTTCAATTACTCTTCAGGTGATGAAATCGCTGAACACCATTCTCGTTGGATGTCTAAACAAGAGAATGAAACAAGTGATAAGTCAGTGTCTAGTGTATCATCCACTGAACATTCAGTTGGACCAATCAGTAACTTAAATGCATTCTCAAATACCGTAGTGGAAGATAAGATTTCGAATGATTTGAATAAATGTGTCTCAGGTGATAACATAACCATTACAACCATTACCACCACCAACAATAATGTACCTCTTAGTCGCCCTACAGATCATTTAATTGCTATCCAACCTTCAAAGTTATCAACTCATTGTACCACAGATGTTTGGAATCCAATCTCTACTTCACAGAATAGTAGTATTAATAACAACAGTAATAATAATACTAATAATATTGTGGTACAGAGAAAAATTCGTCCACCTCCTAAAAAAAGGCTTTCAACAAATTATACTCGGTCAAACTCGTCTCGTTCATTTACAGACAATACGAACTCGACTCCAAGTGAGTTGAAATTTAATCGTTTTTTTAAATACTTTATTTGTTTTGCTGACTTCTCGAATAAAATATACTTATTTTTGGTAATTGTTTATCCCGTTGTTAATATTCAGGACTGAAGTTGGTTAATTTATGTTGGTATATGTGGATGGATTACCTCGATCCAACCTTTAGTCACAAGTTTATAGCCTATGCTTGGGAAGTCCTACTCAACTCTCCTCTAGGTGAGGGCATAGTTTAGGAAAAAGAAAGGATGTAAAGCGAATACCTGGGTCTTAATCCAGGCTACTGAATACGAAGGGATCACCAGTCTTTATACTTCATTTATACTTTTCTGTACTCTTCATGTACACATATACAATAGAACTTGTTTTCCGCTTATTCACAGAACTTCAGGACAATATTAATCAAACGAAGACTTCATCTTCGATCAACTGTGAACAATTAACTGTTTCACAATCTACCAAACAAGTTATCAATATATCATCGAGTTACTCGTCTATTTCAACGGAACAAATTGAGACGCAACTACCTAGTTTCCCTTCTACTTCAGGAATCGGATTACTTCCTACTCCTATACAATTTACTAATGTTGTTTATGGTAATCCGAATTTTATTTCATCACAAAATACACCATTAACTTCTTATGTATCTAACATAGATCCTATTTCACATCAATCCAATCCAATGAATGGATTTACAATGGTTTTTCCTTCACCTAGACCTATTACACCTACACCATCGACACTAAATGGATCTCAACCATCTCCAAGTTTTTTCATATTACCTCAGTTAATGGTTTTGCCTAGATTTATTGGTTCTTATATACCAATGATAACTGCACCAGAACCATATCCATCTACAATAAATCCTATTCAAAGTACGAATTTGGCTGAAACACGATCATCTACATTTATGACAAGTTCACTTGTAACACCTATACCTACAGCTCAACCTGAATTTTCAACAAATCATCCACCAGTTAAAACAATCATTCTTCAACCTCCTACATCAACTAGTGTATTTGGTGCTGATATAAACACTACAGTTTCTCAATTATCAGACGATCATCAATCAAAGCCTGTTAATAATAATACATATGAGGATGTGAAGGAGACTAATGGATCCGACTCTAATTTAATATTATCACATCAATCAGTAAGTTTATTTCTATTTCTGATTAAATTTAATATTGAAGCAGGGGGGGGCGTATACAACAAACTCATAAACAGAAGAACATGGACGTGAGATCTGATCGTTTTGAACATAATTAGTCAGAGCGAGTAGTAGGTGAGTGAGTGGGTAGGTAATCACAACTGAATGGTTTAAAATTCGGACGAAACAATTATCCAATGCTCTTTGATTTTTCATAGTTTCAAAATTCCTCCGTGTTTTTCAGGAGTTGAATAGTTGATCGATTAGCTTGACACAGTCTATATATAGCAACATATTATTCGAAAACGTTATTGTCGTAATTTTCGAAATGCTAATCACTATACACCTTTTCTTTTATTCATTCATCAGGATACATCAGTAAATTCAGGAAAAGATAAATTATTGCTACCACCAACAGTGATTTCCACTCCAAATAGTCCAAGTTGTTCTAAAAAATATGATAGTGCTAAATGCGTATGGAGCAGCGGGGGGTTTAACACGACTAAACCAAGTGAGTATATTCCTTTTTTTAAAAAGAGCTTGCTAAAATTTATTGATCTTATCATTCCATCTAAAGTCCCCTCCCTCCCTCATTCTGTCAGTCATCAACGTAGAGCTTAGTACGGATATGCGTCGGGTCAAGTTCTCATATCATTTTTATGGAGTTTCGTTCTCTGAGATCAGTGGTTTGGTCCTGGAGCTTTCATCGTTATTCTGAACGACATCATCAACACAGACCTCGATGTTGATTGGTTATTGTTTACCTTTAACCCGTCATTGTTTACTTCTGTCTACAGGACAAGCTGTGAACCATATATGAAGAAATTCGAATACTTCACTTCTACCTGAAGTTTGTGTCGATGATGTCGTTCATAATGACGATGAAAGCTCCACGACCAAACCATACATCTCGGAGAACAAAACTTCATCAAAATCATCCACCTGAGCTACAAATCTTCACCATCTCATCATATTAACACAATGAGATAAAATGAAAAAATGTATGGTAAAAGATATCGGAATAATGTTTCAGTGATAATGCGAAAGAGTAATCGCGGAGAATAAGGGTTCGGAAATGCAAAATGGGAAGGTGTATGTAAAGGAATTCCAGATTGAGAAGAAGATAAACAGTGGATGCATCTGTGCCATCGTGACATATTCTGAGCTATATCACCCAAAGTCACCAGTTACTGAACATATATATATGGTATTTTCATAGTGTAACGAAATTTCAACGAGTCATTTGGGGAGATCATCACGGACAAATATTTCATGCAACCATATTGAGGATATGCACACATGTCTCTCACTGATACGTACGTCCCACGTAAAGGATAAGTTATCTTGACTGATGTAGAAAATATTTTGCCTTACGTATATTAATCATATAATATTATTGTCATATCTGTCAATCGTACTTTTGTGATTGGTGTAACCTTGAAGCAAACTCATGAGGCCATCTTACTTAAAGTTTGGAATTTTCTCTTAATTTCATAGTAAACACACATACACACGTGACTTTAAATGAAAAGAATTTCTACAGAATTTAGTTTGATCATGGCAAAAGTTTAAGATTAAGGTACAAATTTTACCAGCAGTTTGAAAGCTGAGTTTAGTTTTGATCTTGACATTCTGTGGAATTTTACGAAAATAATAATATTTAAGTACATAACTAGTTTCTAAAGTTCTTTTGTAATAAAAAAATTAAAGAATCATGAATTTGATTTGAAACCTTAGCGTTCAACAACTACTCATAAATCTATTATTATACAACCATTTACATTAATTTCATTTTGACCGCAAGGTAATATTTGCTTTCAACGCTCCAAAAATTTGATCTCTGTACATATCCTTAAATAACGTCAATGAATTGAATAACTTTATTGGAAACTTTTTATTTGAACTTGTTGATTCGTATCAGACCTTTTGAAAGAATATCATATGAGCTATGAAAACAGTCACTAATGTCTTTTACGAATATCCGATTTATTCATCTTTTACTTATATTATTAGAGATATATTTCTTATGGTATTTTTTGTTTTTTGTTCCCAACATTCATGAAATCAATTATCTTAAAATGACAGAATCGTCATGATAGCTAGTTATTAGTCTACGTCATGCTAGAAACTATGAGCGTCTCAACTAGATTTTCTAAGACAGGGAAAATTTCTAAATATGAATGACTTAAGTATGAAAATATGAATTCAGTGTCTCTTTTGCTGTAACATTCATGCATATTGCTATACTCTATATACATTCTTAGTCTAGTTTTACACTGAAATTCACAAGCTACTTGCAGGTTCGTTTGTTCCTCTGTTTTCTAACCTAGCTATAATAATAAACAAAGGTATAAGCACGTAACCCAACAGTTAAATATTTGGGTTCTAATCTATTTCGTTCTCGGTTGCATATATTTGCTCTGTTGTAGATGACGTTTGCATCATCGAAATATAGATTATATTTTACTTACACATGTGTTTACTGTCACAATCACTTATCGTCCCAATATATAAGAAAGGGTCAAAATCATCCTGTGACAACCACAGAGGGATTAGTTTAACTAATATAATATCTAAAATACTAGCCTCGATAATTATCAGACGCCTAACTAAGACTCGTGAACTGCAAACACGAGAGAACCAAGCTGGCTTTAGACCTGGTCGTGGCTGCATCGACCACATATTCACCATTCGTCAGATTCTAGAACACAGGCATACTTATCGACGTCCGACAATCGTGGTCTTTCTTGACTTAAAAGCAGCATTTGACTCGGTAGACCGCGAGATTCTGTGGCAGTGTCTGTCATTGAAAGGCGAACCCCAGAAGTACATAAACCTTGTGAAGGCTCTTTACTCGAACACTACTAGCCGAGTCAGAGCTTATGGAGAACTGTCATCTACTTTTGCAACCTCAAGTGGTGTTCGTCAAGGCTGTCCACTTTCCCCATTTTTGTTTAACTTCATCATAGACCCATTGATGGAAATGACATTCTCGTCGACTGAATTCTCGGGTATTGATCTCCTTCCAGGAGGTCCACTTATCGACTTAGAATATGCAGATGATATAGTCCTGATCGGAGAAGATGCTGACAAAATGCAGAGTCTTCTGGTAGCACTGAGCAACAATGCCAGGATGTTTGGAATGCGCTTCTCTCCCTCTAAATGCAAGTTGTTGCTTCAGGACTGGTCTGCCTCAACACCTGAACTAAGGATAGGGAGTGAAGTAGTCGAACGCGTTGACAACTTCACTTATCTTGGAAGTCTGGTCAGCCCTAATGGGTTGGTATCGGACGAAATCTCAGCACAGATTCGAAAAGCTCGTTTGGCTTTTGCCAACTTACGTCACCTATGGCGAAGGCGAGTTATCCGTGTATCAATAAAAGGACGAGTATACTGCGCGGTAGTCCGTTCTGTTTTAATTTACGGCAGCGAAACATGGCCATTAAGAGTAGAAGATACTCGTAAGCTATTAGTATTTGACCACAGATGCCTTAGAAATATTGCTGGCGTCTGCTGGGATCACCGGGTAAGTAATAGTGAGGTTAAACGTAGGGTATTAGGGAATGATGGTAAATCAGTTGATGAGGTTATGAATCTTCATCGACTGAGATGGTTGGGCCACGTGTTACGTATACCTGAACACCGATTACCACGACGTGCAATGCTATCCTGTATTGGAAATGGTTGGAAGAAAGTTAGGGGCGGCCAAACCAAAACGTGGCATCAGTGCTTGAAGTCACTAACTTCTAGTCTGAGCCATGTTGGTAGATGCAGACTACTTGGTTGGGGTCCGCGTGACTATCGTAACCAATGGATGGAGACTCTTGGTGACATGGCTCAGAATCGATCACAATGGCGTAGGTGTATACACTCCCTGTCTTCCCTTAAACTAAGAGATTAAAATCGCTTCATATCTTTCTTTCTACGAACCAATTCTTTCTTCTTGTACTATATCTCTATATGCAATCTTTCTCTTATATATTACTACCTTTGACCTAACCACTGCTATGAATCCGGTGTTCATCTTGTTGTGCTGATGCGGTATGGCAACCTGGACCGATGCATATATGTGCCTGATCCTACGTTGTAGCTGACTGACTGACTGACTGACATGTGTTTACTACAATAATACTTTTTTCAAACATGTATTATTGTAAGAATTCTATGACTTCTTTCTACGTGATATATAAGTTTTCTAAAATAGGAAATCATCTGTTGGAGTGTCTAAATCTGGTCAATTTTTTATTTGAAATTGACCAACCATTTACTCATTCCGAAATAATGCGTATGCCACGATTTCGTTTAACATTAGAAATGTAATAAAATTTTTAGAGCTCGGATTGAAACCAAACTGTGTGTTTTGTTACGTCTGTTTACCAGCGGAAAGCTTATTTTCGCTTTTATTCGAACCTACTGGAATTAATTGGCTAAATTTCGAAACACTATTTGTTAGTCTGTTATTTGTCTTTACAGTTATCGTTAACTAACTTGTATATTTCGATAATGTAATAAGAAGACGAAGATTATCATAACTATAATCCTCGTCTTTTTATTACATTATCGGAATTTATCAAAGGGACTAATTGCTTTAAATACCTTGTAAATAGCTTCAATTGACCTGAAAATTCGTTAGCCTAATCGAATAGATTCATTTTAGGTGTAAGGGACTCTTGGAGACCGTTGACTTTCGTAGTTTACGTCACGAACTGATTTTAGCTAAACTGTTGAAAACCGAGAAGCACTGGACAGGTGTTTCGTTTTAGTATGTGACTCCTTAGCAGTGCATATCCACATCCCACCAGAGATTGAACCATAGTCCTCTAGATCTAGTAGCGACCATCAACCATTGAGTTACTGTCCGATGGTTCACATTTCTGACCTAAATCAATATATCATAGTGGGTAACCGTTTTCAAATGTAATTCAAATGGGTGAACTACATCGACCCCAACTTATCACTAGAGCTACTGGAATTTCCTCCTTAAATCGGTCACTAATAAGCCTATGATTTTTGTTAAAATGAAGAGTTCATGGAAATTGTGGATCGTTTTTACTTGATCACTGTTTCAGATGTAGAAATCGGTGACTTAAAATTTAACTTGCAACTAATAGGTTAGATATACGAATTCTACTTCAGATACTTTGGTCAGCAGCGGCAAAAGCAACCGGTTGGTGACCATTAGTCTTCACAGAATCAAGATATATAACTAAAAAGTCAGTTCATTCATTTCTGCTTGATTACCGAGTTGTATTAAGTCTAAATTAATTTTATTTTCAATAGTTGAGATCATAAGTTAATTGAAATTACTACAGTCTCCACAAATCCCCTCCTGATACTAATTTTATTTTCTAAAAAGGGGTTATTTTTCTGCATATAGGACACAGGCAATATAATGTTAGCTTCTAGTATTTGAAAATTCAATAGTTCCTATATTTCAATTGGTTTCTAATTTTCACTATGGTTCAATTAGAGATAAAGATAAATTCCGGTGTGGAACATACATAATTCAGTCTACTCTTCCGCATACCACAATGGTGACAATAATTATCATATTGCGTCACATTATTCAACATTACGCTTCTTATATAAATTAAAAAATTATAATTGCCAGTTTGTTTGAAGTATGTATTCAGTAGGAAGAAAAATTCGCTGTTATGGTAACCAGGAGATGATAGTTTAATTCTTGAGAAAAAAATCTCTTCGTTGACGTAAATAAGAATCAGACAGCAAACACATGTACTCTGCTATAGTGTTCAGCCAATTTTTTCCTTCCTAACCATTTTTTAAATGTACATACTTAAACTATAGTTTGCATACGCAAACCATCATATAGGGTTAAACTTTGCAATTGACTGTTCACAAGATGCAATACAAGTTCATTTGGAAACTTTGAAGAATTATCATTATGTGTATCGCTTCAATGGTTCCAAGAATTTATCTATTTTTATTACATGAATTATACACGTCATATATATATGCATTTGTGGCTTCTAACTCTTAGTATTATTCTAATTTTATCACTCTCTGAGCGTTAGTTTTCATACTACTCTAGGTTTCCGTTTTTAGTACAGTTTCTTCATGAACTTTACATAATTACTCTAATTACTTACGCCTGTTACCCCTCGTGGAGGAGAATAGGTCGCTCACCAGCATTCTGAATTGAATTCTATCCTGGGTAGTTCTTTCCAGTTGCTATTCATCCTTTTCATGTCTGCTTCTGATTCTCTGCGCAGTGTTTTTTGGCCTTCCTCTCTTCCGTTTCCCTTCAGGATTACAAGTAAGCGCTTGTCTCGTGATGCGGTTCGATGATTTCCACGTTGTATATCCTGTCCACTTCCAACGTCTTTTCCTGATTTCCTCTTCATCTGGAAGCTGGTTTGTTCTCTCCCACAGTAGGTCGTTGCTGATGGTATCCGACCAACGGACTTTAAGTATCTTATGTAGACGATTGTTTATAAATACTTGTACTCCGTCTGTAGCTCTTCTAAGGTTACTGTCGATCTCAAGCCTGGGTAAAAGAGGAGTGTTTGGCTTGGGGTCAGCAACCCCATCTCGTAGAAAACAACCTTGCTAAGAAAATCGCCAACCCGAATAATTACTCTGTTTGGTTTGAATTTTTATATTCATATATAGGTTTGTTGAAATATGTTTAAGCATAAAATAACTATATATTTATAATATGCCAATGAATAGAAATTTGAATTGCTGACACGTTACACAGTTAACTGACTAAGAAGAATATTCAACATGAGACTTTGTTGTCAATTGCTTTTGATTGGTTAAAAAATAGTTATGAAACATAACAGTAGGACAATTTGAAGAAAATAGATTTGTCTATCGTTAAATGAATTAAACAAATGTAATGCTAGTCGATCACTCTAAAGTTAATAAATATTATTGTGTACTTAGTCCTATCGATCGTGTTTTGTGACACTTTTTGACCAGTAAATTCAATAAAAAAATGACTGGGGTTCAAATCCCTTCAAAGTGAAATTACTGATGATAATTGATTTGATAATATTTAATCTCTTACGACTGAGATTAAACTTTTCAATATTATACTTTAGAAATTATATGAATTTTCAACAACAACAAAAAAACCCCCGTAATTTATCGTCAATTATTTCTGCTGCATTTCATAGATCATATGAGTTGACAAATATGTAATTCTATGCAGAGTTGAGATCATTGTGAAAATTCTATCTAACAATATTTTATAAATATGTTCATTTCTGAATAAATAATAAAACTATCGTACATGTGATTCCTTGGTGATAAAGTCAGTAAGACAGATAACTTGTATCAAACTGTTTCATTCTTTTAGTAAATAAAAATAATAATGATAAAACATTCTGCTTAAATTTCATAACTTGCCAATTTAATGTAGTTACTTTCATTTTTTTTAAAACGGTTAAGAAAAGAACCTGATTAACTGGAATTTATTATAATCCTTCTATATTGAAAAACTTCTTCATGAGTTTTGTATGTGTGTGTGTATATTCTATCTAACTTTTGTTTTTGTATTTAAGTTTTCTGCTAAAGATTGTTTTAATTCATTTTAGTTACACTTTGCTTCTAATAATTATATATTTTCAGTTCCAATAAGACCTGTACCCGAAGTTTCTAGAATCAAATCAAACAATGCATTATCAACTGTACAAAATAAATCATTACAAGACCAATTTCATACTGGAGCGGGACAAAACGCTTCGGATCAAAAAATGTTACCACTACTAGTTTCCAGTAATGATTTAACAAATAATTTCACTAAATTAAATCCTACTGTAACTACATGTCTTGTCACCAGTACATCTGCCAACAATATTATTATTCCTGCCATTAATTACAGTCATTCTTCCTCTTCTTCTTCTGCTTTCACTTCATCCTTATCTGGTAATTTTATTTCACCGAGCAAAAGTGTCGGTGTTGAAATTTCAGTTGATAGCAAACAATCTCATCAACAAGTTCAACACAACAAACTTGTTACAATTTTACCAGCCAATCAGCCCGACAGGATCAAATGTCAATACCGACCAATTCATCATAAAAGACGAATAAATTTTACAAAGCTCAACAATCATAAAAAATATTTATCGAATTCACTTAATTCACAATGGTCTAACACTTCTATACGTGGGAGATATCGTTGTCAAGATAATTCATTGCATACTACTAAATCCTATCATCATTTGAAAAAACATTGGCATACACATTCTAATATTCGACCGTTTGTTTGTCATAATTGTGATATTTCTTTCAAAACACGCGGTAATCTAAGCAAACATATGAAATCTCGTTGTCATCATGACAGGTAAATGACTTGTTGTTTGTTAAATTCCCGAAATTTGTTTGCTGTTTGTTAGAAGATTTGAATCTCGTTTCTTTTTTGCTGGGGGGATATAGACAAGAACTAATGGAAAAATTAACTTTGAGCTAAGCTAATCGTATGACGAAATTACGATATCATCTAAATTTTATCAAACACATTTAGATTCCCTTAGTTTACATCACAAACTAATCCTAGTTTCACAACTATTGAAAATGGGGAAGGGCTAACAGCTATTTCATCCTAGTGTGAAACTCAGTAATGCGTACCTGAGAACGTGCTAGGGCTCGGACCGAGAACATACAGGTTTTGCAGTGAACACTTAACATTTAGATCACTGAGCCAACATCCGACAGCTTACGTTTCTAACTTAAATCAATGTGCAATAATGTCTAACAATCTTCTAATGCCTTCGGTGGGTAACTGCTTCATGTTCGACAAGTTTGAACTCCACTGATCATGACTTCTCACTGGAGCTCCCGGAATCACCTTTCGACGTTAATCACTAATGACCACGTGATTTCTGTTGCCATGGGGGTTTGGGGATATTTTTGAATTTCCGTAGCTTGAACGTTTATTTTTATTTGTTTGAACACATAAACATTGATACAAGGAGGCACCATATACATATGCGCCACACGATAACGGCGAGGTCAGTAGCAGTTATCATTAATTTATGTGAGGGCTGTGATACTATCCGAGTGCCCAAACGGAAGCAGGTGGTTTTCTCAAGAGGCTACTCCCTAAGCCTTTGACCTACAGGTCTAATCCACAAGGCAGTGGAGCAACGTTAGGAGATTCAGTCCCATGGTAACCGGTGACCAAAAACAAGTTCATACTCCTTTTGGTCCCTCAGGATCCTGTAGCCCATGTGAACCATTGGTTTAGAATGAGGGTTTTCCAACTTTCCTAGATGGATCCTGCATACCCACCGACCCGGTTAAAGTGCCGGACACTCGCTTTTCGTCCTCTCAATTTCGTGAAAACACCCCTACTACGAGAAGGCCGTGAGTAGGACTTCCCTGGTAGGTGCTGTATACTCGTGGCCATGTGAAAGCATTTCGAAAGGGAGAGCTGACTCTCCTCACTCTCGGCTGTACCAGGGCTTGTCAGGATTTAAAATTATTTGTAATTCAAGCTTAGTTTCAACTTCAGTCATTCTCCGTTTTTTAGGTTTAGGTCACATATTTTAACTACACAATTTTTTGGTTCTAGTTATTATACAGTTCCTTTTTATAGATTTCAGTAATACGCTTCACGATAGACCTTTTATTGAGAATGACTTAAATGTCTTTAGGTAATTGTAAGTAGTAATTATTTGACTGTAGTTAATAATATGGTCTAGTACTCGAGGTCTGGGACCTCTCAAACCGAAGTACCTCAGTCAGTCATAGACAAAGTAGAAATTGGAAAACACGTGTATCCGGTAAACTACTGCACTTCATAATACTAGGAGGAATTTATCAGGATAGAGTCTAAATGAGTGAAAACGATAGCTAAGTTTCTAGAAGTGATTCAACTTAGAATGAATGAAATTGGAGAACAAAGATTATGAAACAATATCACAACTTAAGGTTCTGAGGAAGACAAAAAGTGAATACGTATATACTGCTATAACCAACTTTGTATTATGCCAAATAAGGTTTATAACAATTAATTCATAAAGCAACGTAGAACCTGGCACATATGTGCATCGATCCAGGCTGTCACATTTTATTAGTACAGAGAGATGAAATTATCGAGATGTACATCTGAGTAGCAGATGTGACTACAGAATCTGTGGTAGTAGGAAGGTTTCGGCATAGACAAAATGATTCGAGAAGATGGAATGAATCCATGGAGTAAAAAGTATACGATTATTTTTTAAAGCTCGAGATCTTAGGGAAGGCAAGGAGTGAGTGCACCTGTGTTATTATGACCAATCCTGTTGGTTCTCACCTAATGCTTCCAACCATTCGTCACGATAATCCTGAGGACCTCAATTAGGTAATCTGCATCTATCTAGATTTCTCAGTCCGGTAGTCAATGGCTTCATGCACTGGTATGACAAGGTCTCCAGCATTAGGTTGTCATTACTATCCAGATCCAACTCAAGATGATTTCATCTTGTAATGTGGTTCAATTTAACCGACTAAATGGACTAATATCATGTCTTAGTTCTACCACTCAAGATCAACCATTACCAATACAGGAATAATCGCCGTTTCTCTATACTTTAGAACAAAAAAAATCGCCGATTTTTATTAAGTCAATTTTGAAAATATCTCAAATCAACATGAACTCATTATTAATGCTTTATCTTGTCATTTTTGCCTAGAAGTTAAAATTCATTCAGCTAATCAATCAATCATTAAATCGTATATTTCTTTATTTTACATTATGCCTACTCATGAACAACAGTTTTAATGACCTTTTTAGTACAAGTCTATTTGTGTGTTTATCTATATATCTGTGTGTGGTTGTTCTATATGATCGATAATGTTATTAGTTTTTCTCACATATGTAGTTCACATTTATTTATCTTTACATTAGAAATTCGATAAGAGTTAGGGAGATTAGTGAATTATGAACAAGTTGGTGAATTATTTATTTTTGAACACAATTATAAAGCGATTTAGTCTGTCCATGGTGTATCTTGCTGTGTCAAAATGATGGAATTGGTGAATGTTGGTATTTGTTAATAACAACAGACCTCAAGGACAATTCAATACTTGGTTTTGAATAGATGTTATCAAACAAGAAATACAAAATGATTCTCAAAACCTCGAGTAGAAAACTGATGGCGGAAAGTTTGGAAGAAGTTTTACTTCGAAGGTTATTATGCACAGAAAACGAGGCGATTTATAGGTTTATATGTGATCTTGAAGCTTCTGAAATCATCCTATTCTGATTTGTTTTGTAAAAACCACAACAATTTGGTCAACATCAGTGTCGTAAAAATTGTGTGGCATTCTTTTGCAACTGATTAATAACATTATTTAGGGGCCATTCACGTTAATCACTAATACCCACTTACTTACGCTTGTCTAAACTGTGCCCTTGAAGTTGAAAGATCTTCATTCAGAAGAATTATGACGCCTCATGGTGAAAGCCGAGACTCTTGAGAAGTCACGAGGCCGATGTTCTTTCTAACAACCATAGAAACACTTAATATAGGCACATGGGATCGATTAATACCCACTATTCATTCGTAATATCGGAAAGTTGTTTAGCTGACTGCAGGTTGAACTCATTAACGATGATTCAGCTTAGAAATAACGTAGCTTTCAGACTAATTCACAACTACTACTGATATTGTTTTTTTTGTCTCTCAACATGATACGTGATTTTTGGTAGTGTAATTATACTATTAGTCGATTTTTGAAGCAGCAAATTAATTCAATGCTCAACATCATGTTTAATGTTTTTATTTTTTTTTAACTGTTTTCCTCAGGTTTTTACGAGACTCAGGATTCACCCAAGTTCCTTTAACGAGTAATAGTTCTGTTACTCCTGTAGTTAATCGAGATTTCGATCATCATTCTAGAGAAGTGCCTCGTGACTCAGAGATTAATAATAATAACGGTATATTTGAAGACCGTCAGAATTATCGTAAATCATCAAATATCTCGTCGGCATCATCATCGTCATTGTCCTCATCGTGTAAAAGAAGAAACTTTTCAGGAGCAATCAACAATCGTTCATTCCCTTTTGGTAGCAAAAGGAACCAAGTCAAATCTTCATTGTGTACTAATTTTCATGGAATTACTTCTAAATCATTGTCATCAACATCAGCAACAACAACACCGACATCAATATCATCATCATCATTACCAGGAATTATGTCGTCTAAAGCTTCAACTTTACAGTCGAATATCACATGCTCAAATGTAGTGGATTCATCTAATCGTATTCCAGCTCCTAATGTTAATGCAGTTAATTTATCACAGGTGATTTATTATTATTTTAATAAAAGGATAAATTATTTTCGTCGTGTTTATTTATTCTACAGATTTTACATTAAAAAAAACTTTTATAAAACTCTCATTATTGCACAACAGATGAAAATTATACATTTTGTTCAAACTTCACCATGATTTCTTGTTAAAAATTGGATTAATCAAATAACCTAATATGTAATATACTTGACATGAATTAAGTAATTTTTTGGGATATAATACTGCTTAATGTTTGGTAGTGTTATTTTTAGTAATAACTAGCATTCAAAACTCATATATACACTTCGTTCTGTTTAAAATTTGACAGTTGGTGTATGCACTGAAACTTACATTTTACCACTCATGTCCTAAAAAAAGCTACTGAATATTGTTTATCAGAGTGCTAAATTGCAACAATCTGTTTTTCCCAATGTGTATTGTTTGTAAAGTTAGTCTAATATACGATTTTCTAAGTAAGACCATGAACAATATCGATATATAAGTACAGATAGTGAGTTAAACAACAAGCTATTCAGGTAAATATTATATTATTTTTAGTCTATTAAGTTGATAATAATTATTTTCACCAGTAGACTCTGTTCGCCATTTGTTTTGTGAAGGCAACAAACTTAAATATATAGAAAAATGTTTTGCTTATTCACAACTGACATGAGCTAATTATCTTGCTCACATAATGGACATGAACACTATAGTCATGTTACAAGGTGTTGACAAAATATAGGGTTTTCTGAAGATTTTGATTGAAATCCTAGAACTGGTCTATACCAACAGCTCGGAAGTAACTGCTGTGGCATATTTTTCACTTCCTACCTAGGTTAGTTCTTGTGAACAGATAATCAACAAAGTGAACAAAGATGGAGAAATCTTGACTAATTTCATCGGTTAAAGCCCTTCGTAACCTTGAAAGTGCAATAGTTTGTCTAAATTTTATGTAGTTGAAGGTAATCTTCATGAAACCGTGGGCTTGGGTTTCATGTCAGTTGAACTCATCAAGATTGCTGGTACGCCTTGCTGATGAAGTCATTTTTTATGCTTAAGTAGGTATACAAAACAAAAATTTATTTTGATTTTTCTTATAACTGATGCAGAAATATCTTAACTTTATTGGCTGGACTGCGATTTATGGACAAACCAGGGAAATTAAGGTTGGCATATCTTGAACATTGGCGCGGAATTCATTTGTCTACATAGTTAAATAGTATTTTGGCACTATGGCTGATGTTAATTCGTGCTGAAAACCTTAAATCTAATTCCTAACCTAACATTTAACTCTACATCATAATCCTGACTCATATTAATTTATAACCTTTTTCTACCCTACTAAGTGGGTGGGTCGTCTCAATGTCACTTTAACGTCGCTCAAATGGCGTCCATAAATTATATTCTCACCACTTTATTCAATGAAAATACTGTTTTTTCAGTTTATGCTCACACGTTTTCTCACGTGTGTAAGCCGACTCAAGCATCGCCTTCTCTAGAAAAATATAATATATATTTATATCTTGTGTTTTACTTACTGTTAACTATTTCAACCTATATATATATATATATATATATATATATATATATATATATATATATATATATATAGGATTGTTCGGTGACTTAATATTAATTAAATCCCTTCTTGTTGGTGTATTTTCAAATTTAAAAAAATATTTTCTCTATTTGCTTCATTCGCCAACTTTGGTTTGAATCTGGTGTAATACTTTTTTTACAAATTCCTTTTATTCTTCGTTAACTATTTAGGATTTACCAATGAATTTAAGTGCTAAACCACAAGAACCAATTGCTCTAATAAAATATATTGTTGAACCATCAGTTTATACTAAAATGAATGGAATTCAGTCGAATAATCTTAATCATTCAGAAAATATATGTGATAAACACGTTTCAAATAATTGTTTGTCATCAGCTGAAGTAATTGTTCAAACAGCTGTTGAAGCGGCTCGTAATCTTGCTACAGATAAACCAACTTTAAAACAGACAGATAAATTTAGTCATTCTACACCAGATTCAAGTGAGTATTCCATGTTTGACCTCTTAAATTCATAAGACATTTTCCTTTGTACGAACACACTCAGAACATACATGATTAATTCTTTAAGTTAATTTATGCACTTTCATCCTAAGCTTGTATTAGTCACTGGCGAGTATCCTTTGAAAGACTAAGAGGAATGATAAAATGCTATGGAATGTAATTTTGTAACTGGATTTAACCTCGTCCTGTGATATATGAACTAAATTAGTTTGTTATGTGACGTCTAGGTATACTATTTAATTATCTAAGCCGAAATAGGTGGAACGGAATCTCAATAAATGTGACAGTTGAGAATACTCAAGCTACACTAACAATAAATGTGTTGCAAAATTTAAAGGCATTACCCTATTTGCAGATTTTCAAACACTATGTAAGATGTCTACCCAGAAAATGAATTAATTATAAATTTTTTTAAAATCCACTGAAGGGACTGATTTAAGTAACTGATCTGAAATACATTCTGAAGGTAATAAGTTTATCGTTCATATTAGATCGCTGTTAAACTAGTAGAATTCAGACAATAGTATCAATTATAAATGAGAGCATATCTGTTAATAATTTTATATAATTTATAGTTGTTCATTGCTAGCCGAATTGTTGGTAACTCATTTAACAAGTACATGTTAATCATACTTTTTGAAAATTAAGTTTAGTGATACTTATCGAAGTGGATAGTGTTGAGTTCGAACCTGAGACTTGTCCATTGAACTGTTTTACATCTCTGACATTTTTAATGTTAAGCGATGTTGATTTCAAGTTTACTACACTGTTCTTATATATTATGTAATAATCGACTTGATTAATTATTATTATTGTAACCAGTTCTAAATCTGTTCAGCATGCTATTAGTAAATTATACAAAATTTATACTACATACATAACATTTATGGAAGTAAAATAATTCTGTCTAATAGTTCTCAATTTTATATTGATATGCATGTACCTACAGACAATTTATAAGAAGTTTTCATTTTGTAAATTATAAATTGTAATATTTGTTATAAAGAGCATTTTCCTAGTGTTCTATGCTTCTAATAGTCTATTATTATTCTTTTTACTATTATTAGAAAATTCTGAAAGAATACCCACTCCAGGAAATTTATCTGATCATGTAAAACCAATTGATGCTCAAGTGATAAATTTCAATACATCAGATTTAGAAGAGCAATATTACTCTAAAGGATTATCCACTTCAACTCCATGTTATCAAGAAAATGGTCGAAATGATAAATCATGTTCGCTTCCTTCTAGTAGCAGTAGTTGTACAACTTGTACAGAAGATTCTTCTACATCAGAAAAATTAAATAAGGATATGAAACAGAACAATGTAAAATCATTACATACTTCAAATAAACCAGAATCTGATGCACGACAAAGTCATGGAGTTAAATCTCACGCCTATTTAAGGGATCCACGCCCTTATAAATGTAATATGTGTCATGTAGGTTTTCGTGTTAGTGGGCATTTATGTAAACATTATCGGTCTAAATCACATATGTCAAATATTTTACAAATGGCTCAATTATCAAATAGTACAATTGAACGTATTTTACAAAGTCATATGGGCAATCTTCAACTTATTAATCCAGATACTGGTGAACTGAGTATGCGAATATTAGAAAAAATAATTCCACCTTGTGAATTTCCAGCAATAACAACCGTTAATTCAGGAACAAATGGACATAACTAAAAATCTGCCCTAATTGTATCTGCTTTAACAATTGTAATTACAGTATAAACTGTTTTTTTGTACATATGATCAAAATTTTTAAAATAAACAATGATACTTATTTTTTGCGATCCTCAGCTTTCTTTTCGTTTCGTAAGTTGATGTTAAGCAGGTGTTTGGCATTCTGAAAGTTCGGCAGTAAACGTTTTCATATTAATGGGACCTACTATATTCATGGTAAGTGCTGTTTACTAATATTCTGGGTTCGATTTTACATGAGCTTAACCAGATTAACTGATGAAAAGTTCCATTCAAAAACATGTGGTTGTCCATTCTTGAAATTTACTGGCCCTCCGAATGACTTCAACAAGCAGCACGTACTATAGAAGCCTTTTTATGTCTAAACAAACGCATATGACTGATGCCACGAAGGAGATAATGACCGAGCATACAATTGTCAAGCATTATCAGCTTGAAAGGGATGAACTCCGTAAGTATGAAGTAGAACTGCTGCAAATCCGACAATTATAACCGAACTTACGAAGACGACTTCACTTATCTAGGTCTATAAACAAGCACTTAGATTACCAACTGATTCAAGACCTGAATGCGGCGAACCACATACAAACGAACATTAGGCGCCAAATAATTGAGGGCTCGCATGTCATGCCATAGTAGGACGATGTCACAACACAAGATATTTTCTACGGAAATCTAAATACATTTATCTCACAAAAGCCCCTCTACAATAGTCAGTTCCCGAACACAGAATTTATCTGAACACATAAATATTGGTATAAAGGGGCACCGAATACATATGCGCCACACAAGTCACTTGATTTGTGTGTGGGCTAAGATACTGCCCGGGTGCCCAGACGGAAGCAAGTGGTTTCCTAAGGCGCCACACCCCGAGCCTTCGACCTAAAGGTCTGTTCCACAAGGCAGTGGAGCAACGTAATGAGATGCAGTCCCATGAGAGCCGGTGACCAACGATTGGTTTATATGCCAGTTGTTCCTTCAGGATCCTGGAGCTCATATGCACCATTGGTTAGCGTTTTTCAACTCCCTAAGTGAACCCCGTGTTTACCAAGCCGGTTAGAGCGCCGGATATTCGCTTCTCGTCCTCTCGATTTCGTGAAAACACCCCTACTGTGAGAATGCAGTGAATAGGACTTCTCTGGAAGTGGCTGTACACGGTGGCCATGTGTGAGCATTTCGGGAGGGAGAGATGACTCTCCCCACTCCTGGCTGTACCAGGGCATTTGGGGACCCTGAACACGAATTCTAAGAAATAGGAGCCAACCCTGAGAAATACGATAATTTTTAGATTATAATTGACAATGCGCAATAGTTTACCGGCGTTACGATGCTGATCCCACAGTCCCACCATGAACCCATACTCGTAAAGCATGAGTCTTGAAGATCGAGAGCTTAAATATCGATTTCAAAATACTTGACTCGGATTTTGTAATGAAGTGTAACTATGTAGAAGCAAGATTTCCGGCAGTATTAGGGTGTATAATGAAACAAAACCCATGTAAACACCGTTAGACAAAGTTATGTCGAAAGGGTTCATAGCTTTCGAATCCTCAGTTTTACATGTCATGTCATAACTGATCTCACCACCGCTTGTCTGTTCTACAAGCTCGATTCGGGACACAATGTTGGAAAAGAGGTTATAAAATATTAAGGGTGCTATTTCGTAAGCTCTATGAAAGCGGAATTGAATTATCGGTATTAATCTACTACATAAGACAAATGTTTCAATCAAGTAGATAGAAAGCCTAGTTTGTAGTTTACTTTCCTATCTCTTTATATATAGTACTGAAAAGACGTTTAGGAAGATGATCGCACCACACAATCAACGCACTAGCACATTTATTTTCGTATATTGCGCAGCTATTCGAAGGACCAAGCTGAACTCGCCAAACACCAGCTTGCCATGTAGCGCACCTCGGGTAGAAGTTTGCACTCAGCCTTTAAAAAGTTGTATACTTCGCACGTTTACTTGTAGTATTTGACGAAGCAAGACAGTTGGATATATCATGGTAAGCTCACTCTTTGTAAAAGTCGAACGTCGCAGCAAGGTCACAGGTGGCAAGTGCGAAACGACTTTGTATTGAGATATCGTTAATGACCAAGAAATTCGATTACTTAA
The DNA here is from genome assembly GCF_000699445.3 of Schistosoma haematobium. Taxonomy (NCBI): domain Eukaryota; kingdom Metazoa; phylum Platyhelminthes; class Trematoda; order Strigeidida; family Schistosomatidae; genus Schistosoma; species Schistosoma haematobium. The sequence continues at coordinate 76,197,859 of NC_067196.1, read as the reverse complement.
TCGCCTTTTTAAAATAAGCGTTACTGGAGAAACACCTTAAACTTAGTGAATACGAAACACGTGTAGACCGGAGTGAGTAAACACAATAGATAACATATATTCGTAGTGATAACTAGAGATAATTTCCTTAGTAGCACGGAAATATATGTTTTTGTAAGGAGATATGGTATGGATTCAGTGTTCAGCAAATCGACTGTAACCCATCCGAAACTAACTAGATTTGTTAGTTAAAAGTTAGTCCCTTTGACAAATCAAAAAATACAACGATAAGACGGGATTTATCAGAACTGTGCAATTGTTCGAAATGTATTGCTCTAACATATCGTATAGATCTGATAAGCTTCTCATTGCATTAAATTACATTCATTGAGATTACCTCTTAAAATCGTAATAGCTCTAATCAAGGCGGATTATGTTTAGGTAGCTGTTAAGAGTCGTAAGCTAAGAATTAGTCTTGGCAGAAACGAAAATTTATATCATTTCAACTGTCGATCCAAATTTGATGCAAGAGGAAGAACTTTAATCACGTACGGTGATTTAAAAGTAACAAATCAATCAATAACATAAATTCTTTCGGTTTTCTCTTGGCTTTATAGTACAAAATAATCTCTTATCATGTCTATTTTGTATAAGAACAAATGTTTTATTTTGCTAATAATTATGATTACGAGCAGTTTATCACGAAAAGAGCTAAATAAGTCACTCAATCAGGATGTTATATTGTAGCTTATGCTGAGTCCTTGACTGAAGATTGGTTTTATTTCATCCATACAATCGAGTCAGCTCATGGAATTACTTAGTCAGAAATTAATGCAACCTGTTCCCTACACAACCTTAACATAGGTGTTATAATTCATTCTTACGGTTATAACCCGGCTATTCCTATTGCTTAGTCTTCTCAGACACCAATTCACTCGACAGGTCCCCAGATCAGAACACGGTTGAACAGGAAAGAGATTATATTCCAAATAACAAGGTTAAATGGAAGTAAGAAGCACAATAGGAAAAACGTTAGTATATTTATAGTTTCTACATGAGAAGATCCATAGATTGTTCTCCAAGTATCGACTAGCGCTGATTGGATAATAGGTATTTCGATATTACAAGACGGTCAACTGAAGAGGATTCTCAGGATACATAAATGTTTGTTTTACTGTTGTTGGGGCGATCGCTACAGCATCCAATCAATCTCCACTAGCAGTCATTTGTGCACTGTTAAGCTCCGATGTTCAGTAACAATAAAGCACAAACACTAGAAACTATGTAAGCTTTGTTATTTTTAGGTAGTGGTGACGCGTGTTTACCTTTAACGGATCTTCAGTCATCCTATCTTTGCACAGCCACACAATAGCTTAAAGTGTCAGTCGTTGAAATACTACATGGACTTTCAGTTCTGGAAGTAAGATATATAAAGTAGGAAGTCATTATTGCAGAAATGACCGCACACATAATGGTCATGATTGATTTGTCTTAAGGAGTTATTCCTCTGATTCTCAGATCACACCCCTAGGCTGACTAAACTGTTACTACAAATCTAGTTTCACTCTTATGAACTATGGAAGTAAGTCCTATAAGTATTCACTTAATTATTAATACATATCACATCGTTTATTAGATTTGCTGATAATTATAAACTTCAGTAAAACAATAACGTTTTATCTGAAGCGCTAAACGCTACTTTAATTTCTGAAGAGAAATGGATAAGAATTATGATAACACATTTTAAAATGAATGAAAGAAAGACCCATATTATTTCCAGTGACGTTCATATTAACTAGCGACTTTTATTCGTAAAGAATGAAACAACGAGTGTTTTCAATTTTTACAAAAACACAAAACATTAACAAGTTAACTGCATAGAACATATCTGTGTAATTGAAATAATTGGATAAAGCATTCAAGAATAATAAAATTAGTGAGGATGTGGGTTTTCATTTAGTTCCGCAAGAGACGGAGTTAGGGAAAAAGAAAACAAGGATGATAGTGAGGAATCAGATTTGATCACCATATCGTTTAACGCTGAAAACAAAAAGATCAAATAATGAGTCACTAAAGCAATTATAAATTTATTTAGTAAATGTGGAAAAACATCCACGATGAATACTAAAAGATCGTCACCGGTACATAACTAATACACTATTGGTTGCCAAACTTCGATGAAGAACCTCACATAAGAATTATAGGTTCAATGCCCCAAACATGGCGCGGTTCAAAACAAAGTACCTGAACTAATGACTCACAGTTTTCAAAGAAGCAGAGTGATAAATGTGCATATCACGAGCATAAACTTGACAATACATGAGTATCTTCCACATCTCCCAAATGATGCAACAGGGGATACGTATCGACATGCATCCATCTAACCTAACATTAAAGTGTAAAATCGTTGGAAGTATCAACTGCTTGATCTATACACTGGAAGTTTCATTGACTTAAGGCGGTCTATACCGTCTATGGTGTCGAAGCGATAGTTTGAGATATACACCGGCAGGATATATTACCAACCACTTTATGCTTTATTACTTAACTAAATGTATGAGAAATTTCCTTGTCGCATCAATTGATGGACACGGCAGACATTCAAATATTATTGAACTTGCATTTATGATGTGGAAACTTTATTTCTAACACCATTTCACTAAAAGGGATTAAACCTTGGTCATTCATAAGCAATGCCGAATTTTGACCGAAGTTCCTGTCTCTTCAGTATCAACTAAATAAACAGTTGATATAGTCACGAAAATTTGAAGCAAATCGTTCGGTATCTAAATTATTGATTCGGACGCACAGCCAGATTTGTGCGTTGAATACTGCATTACAGAAGGGAGGTGTTCATATGAGCGAATTCTATGATTAATACTGTTCGAAATTTAAAAAAAAAGATATTCGAATTGGACTAACCACAACAGACGGTCGCCATTATCTGTTCTTTGAGCCACGATGCTATAAGATCTACCCAGGTATCTTTCCCTATCGCTTAGTTTACCTACTTGAGCATTAAAGTCACCGGCCATTATTACTACATCCGAGCGCCTAGCTTTTCGGAGACGGTCGGAGAGCTTTCTGTAAAACTCATCTTTTACATCATCTACGCTGCAGTCAGTGGGAGAGTAGGCAGAGACGACGAAGAGGCAACGACGAGTGTCCTTATCTTTTCGGATCCTTACTGTTCCATTCAGTCAGACAGCGCACAAACGACTGTCTACTGGGATCCACTATAAGAGGGCTAGTTCTGCCCTAGGACTCAATGCTATACCTATGCCGGCGAGGCCACGGGAAGCAGAATCAAAGCTTCCAGATACATGAAGTGTGAATCGAGTCGGTTCTTTATTTTGGCATGGTGAGGTCAAGTAAATGACGCTACTCGGATCCTGTATGCGCGTTTCGGAGACGCAGCACACATCGATGGCGCGGGATCCTAAAGTCTTAGCTAAGGAAGCCTGCTGTCCTATTTGGCACAGTGTTCGGACGTTAAAAGCTCCTACGTGTAGTTTAGAGCGTGGTTTCAGGAAACCAGGAATAACGTTCCGCGTGCTCGAATCGTTTGCCCTAGCGGTGCGAGGTGATAAAGAGACGTGAGGAGGGTTAGTCATGGAGATAAGAGAGGTATAGGAAGGATTGTACGTGACCAACTTGGTCTCGTGTGCCGTTACGGGTATGAGGGCTGGTGTCACTTCCAGGCTGCCCAGACCGTGGAAGAGTATTTCTTGAGGAACCTGAAAAGGAAATTGGATTAGTGTTGATCTTAAAGACCTGGGAGCGTGACCGCAGAGCCCAACGGACAACTGCTTGAGGCCGGTCGCGCACGGCCTTTTCGTGGAAGGTTTTTAATGTGTTGGCTCCGTTCTTCAAAGGGCCTTACCGCCGGAGACGGAAATCCGTGAGGTAAGGTGAGGTGTGACATTTTTAGGGTCGACCTTTTCTAACCCCACCCCTTCTTGTGGGAAGGTAGCATCGCTGCAGATGCTGGTTGTCTGAGGGAAACACCTTACTGCTATCAAACGTCTGTACAGTCAGCAGTACGACTTCGCCCTCAGACCTTTAGTCTTACCGTTCTCCAATCGACCTGCCTGGCATGGTAGAACCTACAGGAACATATGTTCCAGCCAATATAGCTCGGTTGGGTCATAACGATAGGCAAGCCCGACCACCGCGTCAAGGTAGCAGGTTCGGTCGGGAGAGATATTCAAAAAATTGAAGGATCATGTGCCACGTTTTGATTGGATAATTTCCTGTCATTATTATTCGGTATGTTTCCAAAAGACCAAGGCCATATGAAAGTAACACACTCAATGGTGAGACTATAATTTATGGACGACTTTTGAGAGACGCTAAAGTGATCTTGCGAATGTTTGCCTACTAACTATGACTAAATCAGGATCATAAACCAGTGTGAGGATTTGGAATTATGATTTACATTCGACATCAGCTAAAATGTCAAAACGCTATTTAGCCGAATAGATGAATTTCGCGCCAAAATCCAAGACCTGTCATCTTATATCTGCTTGGTTCGTCCATAAATTATAGTCCCGAGTTTGAAGTGTAAAAGTAGTCTGGAGTTACAGGAAGCAGCTAGGAAATTAGCAATAAGTATTTCAGTGGTAGATTTAACAGAATTAATAAGAAGTTGCATAAATAGAAGATTTAAGCAAACTATGGTTGTTAGTGAGGCACTAAAGTCGGAATGTCATTATGAAGCTGGATTTCGCCAGTTAGTTTGAACTTCTCGTTTATATTAACCAATATATAATTAAAGTAAAGAGATTGAAAACACCAATCTCCAATGTTTTATTCCACTTCTAGGTTGGTTAAGGCACTTACTATCCCAACGACATCAATGAACTGTTGAAAGCCTAGGGAACCGAATTCAGATTCACGAACATATTTATAATCATGTGATCTGGTACATTTCAGTTTTGAACAGTAAAAAAAGATATAATACTGTTAACAGAACACGTTAAACTCAATGTTGCACAGAAAAAGGAAAATATCGCTTCGAATAATTTATTTATTTATATTCAACGTACCACATTTGAAGAAGAAATTGAGCGTTTTGGATTTGTTCAGGAGTTCCAGTTATTGTAATAATACGATCTTCAACACCGGGTTCCTGTTTACTGATTTTAATATCTGCATTTGACTCATGACGAACTTGATTTATGCGACAACCGGATCTACCCATGATCGCACCTATCATCTTAATTAGAAAAACAGAATTAACACTTAGAAGTGTAAAGCATAAAAAGGATTACAACAGAATTTAATCACACTAACCTTGTTGCTCACAGAGACCTGAGTGCTAGTAGTCGGAGTTAATATACTCATGGCCATACGGCTGGGTAACCTGAAGAAAAAATGAAAAAAAATAATACAACACAAGCTACACATGAAAACAAAACGTTCATAGGAAAGCGAAAACGTTACTTTATGCATATTGAATGGACGAAATACACATGGAGTGTAAAGTTAAGAGCAGAATATACTACGAAGTCATTAAAATAAAAGATAAGTAATTCAAGAAACCTACATAAGTAATTATAAATAAGTAAACTAATGACAAACATTTAAAAGCACATAAAAAGCAAACAATATTACAAAACAATCAAATACACAACAAAAACAAAATAAACAGATGTATATCAAGCAAGCGAATAAAACAAAGAAATTCATACAATACAAAAAATACCAAATTCAATCGCATACCTCACATGTATGTATTTCCCACTACCAAGTCTTTCCGAGAATGCAAAATCGCTCGAACACCACACACAAACGCTACTTTAAACACAACGATTCACTGACCAACGCAAAATCTATTTGTCGAAAATTCATTTCAAAACCACCATCAACATCAGCACTCAACACATACAAGACTAACCCAAAAAGTCATATCTGTTACGCACAAGACAAATAACTAAAGTGACATGTCGTCTGCATTCGTACCAAACAAGTCCCTGGAATGGACAAGAGGCATAGCAATGCATTCGTTCAATCTCAGCCGCAGGAAACGACTCGTCGTGAATCCCATATACACGGAGTAGCTGAACGGCTATTCAACATACTATACTCAAAGATCTACGTACACATAATTACACAACAAGTGAACAATCATTCAAAACAACTCATTGACAAGACACTTTCATCATATGCATATATTCATAAAAAGACAGAAACTCAAAACAAATTAATATCTTCCTGAACAAAGTTAAATTACTCAGAAACACACACACACACACACACACAACGTACGTCGATTCATTCTGTCTTCATAGTACGGTAAAAGGAAACTCTGCTTCTCTCAGTTCGCACACTCACATGGCGTAGCATGACCAACACAGTAGACAATGAAACCTGCTGTCATACTGACCACTAGTGTTTCATTAAACAGACAACACACTAATAACATTTTGTCGCACACGCATCAAATGCATTGCATAAATATCAGCTACTCTAACGACATCATTCACGAACGTGCACAATGCAGTATAGTAGCTATATAACTGACTACAGACACAGAAAAACAAATCACAAACAAACATACGAATACACTACTAAGAACGACATAAACACCTTAACAAATCAACATCCCATGTGGCCTGCACATCGTACCCAACGAGTCCCTGAAATGGACAAGAGGCATAGCAGTGCATCCATTCAATCTCAGCCGCAGGAAACGACCCACAGTGAATCAACTATGCACGGGGCAGCTGAACGGCTACTCGCCATAACCAATCGACACAGCCCAAACAATACAAATACACACTCATATAAAGCATCAACATACAAAATCTACTCTATATGTGTATACAACTGTCTATATACATACACACTTTTGTTAGATAAAATGAAACGAACATATCGGACAAGACTATTCTCAATCAGGACACAGCTTCATGTATGTCGGTTGTGATGACAGGGTTTAGAAATAAAGAACCTGCATGTGCGACACGACAAATTATCTTTCAGCCGCAAACAACTGTTCAGCACATATTATAAATGCGATGAACAGCTCCACGGCAAGTCATCACACACAAATAACAAACCAACATTAGCCCACATCACTGAATCACATTTGCACAAAATCAAACGAATCCGTTTCTCTCTCTCTCTCTCTCTCACTATATATATATATATATATTTATTTACAGAAAGGAAAGAGCATAGCGCACACGCACACTGAAAATTTGCATGTCATACATGTATGTATTTCTCTACTACCAAGTCTTTCCGAGAATGCAAAATCGCTCGAACACCACACACAAACGCTACTTTAAACACAACGATTCACTGACCAACGCAAAATCTATTTGTCGAAAATTCATTTCAAAACCACCATCAACATCAGCACTCAACACATACAAGACTAACCCAAAAAGTCATATCTGTTACGCACAAGACAAATAACTAAAGTGACATGTCGTCTGCATTCGTACCAAACAAGTCCCTGGAATGGACAAGAGGCATAGCAATGCATTCGTTCAATCTCAGCCGCAGGAAACGACTCGTCGTGAATCCCATATACACGGAGTAGCTGAACGGCTATTCAACATACTATACTCAAAGATCTACGTACACATAATTACACAACAAGTGAACAATCATTCAAAACAACTCATTGACAAGACACTTTCATCATATGCATATATTCATAAAAAGACAGAAACTCAAAACAAATTAATATCTTCCTGAACAAAGTTAAATTACTCAGAAACACACACACACACACACAACGTACGTCGATTCATTCTGTCTTCATAGTACGGTAAAAGGAAACTCTGCTTCTCTCAGTTCGCACACTCACATGGCGTAGCATGACCAACACAGTAGACAATGAAACCTGCTGTCATACTGACCACTAGTGTTTCATTAAACAGACAACACACTAATAACATTTTGTCGCACACGCATCAAATGCATTGCATAAATATCAGCTACTCTAACGACATCATTCACGAACGTGCACAATGCAGTATAGTAGCTATATAACTGACTACAGACACAGAAAAACAAATCACAAACAAACATACGAATACACTACTAAGAACGACATAAACACCTTAACAAATCAACATCCCATGTGGCCTGCACATCGTACCCAACGAGTCCCTGAAATGGACAAGAGGCATAGCAGTGCATCCATTCAATCTCAGCCGCAGGAAACGACCCACAGTGAATCAACTATGCACGGGCAGCTGAACGGCTACTCGCCATAACCAATCGACACAGCCCAAACAATACAAATACACACTCATATAAAGCATCAACATACAAAATCTACTCTATATGTGTATACAACTGTCTATATACATACACACTTTTGTTAGATAAAATGAAACGAACATATCGGACAAGACTATTCTCAATCAGGACACAGCTTCATGTATGTCGGTTGTGATGACAGGGTTTAGAAATAAAGAACCTGCATGTGCGACACGACAAATTATCTTTCAGCCGCAAACAACTGTTCAGCACATATTATAAATGCGATGAACAGCTCCACGGCAAGTCATCACACACAAATAACAAACCAACATTAGCCCACATCACTGAATCACATTTGCACAAAATCAAACGAATCCGTTTCTCTCTCTCTCTCTCTCTCCATATATATATATATATTTATTTACAGAAAGGAAAGAGCATAGCGCACACGCACACTGAAAATTTGCATGTCATACATGTATGTATTTCTCTACTACCAAGTCTTTCCGAGAATGCAAAATCGCTCGAACACCACACACAAACGCTACTTTAAACACAACGATTCACTGACCAACGCAAAATCTATTTGTCGAAAATTCATTTCAAAACCACCATCAACATCAGCACTCAACACATACAAGACTAACCCAAAAAGTCATATCTGTTACGCACAAGACAAATAACTAAAGTGACATGTCGTCTGCATTCGTACCAAACAAGTCCCTGGAATGGACAAGAGGCATAGCAATGCATTCGTTCAATCTCAGCCGCAGGAAACGACTCGTCGTGAATCCCATATACACGGAGTAGCTGAACGGCTATTCAACATACTATACTCAAAGATCTACGTACACATAATTACACAACAAGTGAACAATCATTCAAAACAACTCATTGACAAGACACTTTCATCATATGCATATATTCATAAAAAGACAGAAACTCAAAACAAATTAATATCTTCCTGAACAAAGTTAAATTACTCAGAAACACACACACACACACACACACGTACGTCGATTCATTCTGTCTTCATAGTACGGTAAAAGGAAACTCTGCTTCTCTCAGTTCGCACACTCACATGGCGTAGCATGACCAACACAGTAGACAATGAAACCTGCTGTCATACTGACCACTAGTGTTTCATTAAACAGACAACACACTAATAACATTTTGTCGCACACGCATCAAATGCATTGCATAAATATCAGCTACTCTAACGACATCATTCACGAACGTGCACAATGCAGTATAGTAGCTATATAACTGACTACAGACACAGAAAAACAAATCACAAACAAACATACGAATACACTACTAAGAACGACATAAACACCTTAACAAATCAACATCCCATGTGGCCTGCACATCGTACCCAACGAGTCCCTGAAATGGACAAGAGGCATAGCAGTGCATCCATTCAATCTCAGCCGCAGGAAACGACCCACAGTGAATCAACTATGCACGGGGCAGCTGAACGGCTACTCGCCATAACCAATCGACACAGCCCAAACAATACAAATACACACTCATATAAAGCATCAACATACAAAATCTACTCTATATGTGTATACAACTGTCTATATACATACACACTTTTGTTAGATAAAATGAAACGAACATATCGGACAAGACTATTCTCAATCAGGACACAGCTTCATGTATGTCGGTTGTGATGACAGGGTTTAGAAATAAAGAACCTGCATGTGCGACACGACAAATTATCTTTCAGCCGCAAACAACTGTTCAGCACATATTATAAATGCGATGAACAGCTCCACGGCAAGTCATCACACACAAATAACAAACCAACATTAGCCCACATCACTGAATCACATTTGCACAAAATCAAACGAATCCGTTTCTCTCTCTCTCACTATATATATATATATATATTTATTTACAGAAAGGAAAGAGCATAGCGCACACGCACACTGAAAATTTGCATGTCATACATGTATGTATTTCTCTACTACCAAGTCTTTCCGAGAATGCAAAATCGCTCGAACACCACACACAAACGCTACTTTAAACACAACGATTCACTGACCAACGCAAAATCTATTTGTCGAAAATTCATTTCAAAACCACCATCAACATCAGCACTCAACACATACAAGACTAACCCAAAAAGTCATATCTGTTACGCACAAGACAAATAACTAAAGTGACATGTCGTCTGCATTCGTACCAAACAAGTCCCTGGAATGGACAAGAGGCATAGCAATGCATTCGTTCAATCTCAGCCGCAGGAAACGACTCGTCGTGAATCCCATATACACGGAGTAGCTGAACGGCTATTCAACATACTATACTAAAAGATCTACGTACACATAATTACACAACAAGTGAACAATCATTCAAAACAACTCATTGACAAGACACTTTCATCATATGCATATATTCATAAAAAGACAGAAACTCAAAACAAATTAATATCTTCCTGAACAAAGTTAAATTACTCAGAAACACACACACACACACACAACGTACGTCGATTCATTCTGTCTTCATAGTACGGTAAAAGGAAACTCTGCTTCTCTCAGTTCGCACACTCACATGGCGTAGCATGACCAACACAGTAGACAATGAAACCTGCTGTCATACTGACCACTAGTGTTTCATTAAACAGACAACACACTAATAACATTTTGTCGCACACGCATCAAATGCATTGCATAAATATCAGCTACTCTAACGACATCATTCACGAACGTGCACAATGCAGTATAGTAGCTATATAACTGACTACAGACACAGAAAAACAAATCACAAACAAACATACGAATACACTACTAAGAACGACATAAACACCTTAACAAATCAACATCCCATGTGGCCTGCACATCGTACCCAACGAGTCCCTGAAATGGACAAGAGGCATAGCAGTGCATCCATTCAATCTCAGCCGCAGGAAACGACCCACAGTGAATCAACTATGCACGGGGCAGCTGAACGGCTACTCGCCATAACCAATCGACACAGCCCAAACAATACAAATACACACTCATATAAAGCATCAACATACAAAATCTACTCTATATGTGTATACAACTGTCTATATACATACACACTTTTGTTAGATAAAATGAAACGAACATATCGGACAAGACTATTCTCAATCAGGACACAGCTTCATGTATGTTGGTTGTGATGACAGGGTTTAGAAATAAAGAACCTGCATGTGCGACACGACAAATTATCTTTCAGCCGCAAACAACTGTTCAGCACATATTATAAATGCGATGAACAGCTCCACGGCAAGTCATCACACACAAATAACAAACCAACATTAGCCCACATCACTGAATCACATTTGCACAAAATCAAACGAATCCGTTTCTCTCTCTCTCTCTCTCTCTCACTATATATATATATATATATTTATTTACAGAAAGGAAAGAGCATAGCGCACACGCACACTGAAAATTTGCATGTCATACATGTATGTATTTCTCTACTACCAAGTCTTTCCGAGAATGCAAAATCGCTCGAACACCACACACAAACGCTACTTTAAACACAACGATTCACTGACCAACGCAAAATCTATTTGTCGAAAATTCATTTCAAAACCACCATCAACATCAGCACTCAACACATACAAGACTAACCCAAAAAGTCATATCTGTTACGCACAAGACAAATAACTAAAGTGACATGTCGTCTGCATTCGTACCAAACAAGTCCCTGGAATGGACAAGAGGCATAGCAATGCATTCGTTCAATCTCAGCCGCAGGAAACGACTCGTCGTGAATCCCATATACACGGAGTAGCTGAACGGCTATTCAACATACTATACTCAAAGATCTACGTACACATAATTACACAACAAGTGAACAATCATTCAAAACAACTCATTGACAAGACACTTTCATCATATGCATATATTCATAAAAAGACAGAAACTCAAAACAAATTAATATCTTCCTGAACAAAGTTAAATTACTCAGAAACACACACACACACACACAACGTACGTCGATTCATTCTGTCTTCATAGTACGGTAAAAGGAAACTCTGCTTCTCTCAGTTCGCACACTCACATGGCGTAGCATGACCAACACAGTAGACAATGAAACCTGCTGTCATACTGACCACTAGTGTTTCATTAAACAGACAACACACTAATAACATTTTGTCGCACACGCATCAAATGCATTGCATAAATATCAGCTACTCTAACGACATCATTCACGAACGTGCACAATGCAGTATAGTAGCTATATAACTGACTACAGACACAGAAAAACAAATCACAAACAAACATACGAATACACTACTAAGAACGACATAAACACCTTAACAAATCAACATCCCATGTGGCCTGCACATCGTACCCAACGAGTCCCTGAAATGGACAAGAGGCATAGCAGTGCATCCATTCAATCTCAGCCGCAGGAAACGACCCACAGTGAATCAACTATGCACGGGGCAGCTGAACGGCTACTCGCCATAACCAATCGACACAGCCCAAACAATACAAATACACACTCATATAAAGCATCAACATACAAAATCTACTCTATATGTGTATACAACTGTCTATATACATACACACTTTTGTTAGATAAAATGAAACGAACATATCGGACAAGACTATTCTCAATCAGGACACAGCTTCATGTATGTTGGTTGTGATGACAGGGTTTAGAAATAAAGAACCTGCATGTGCGACACGACAAATTATCTTTCAGCCGCAAACAACTGTTCAGCACATATTATAAATGCGATGAACAGCTCCACGGCAAGTCATCACACACAAATAACAAACCAACATTAGCCCACATCACTGAATCACATTTGCACAAAATCAAACGAATCCGTTTCTCTCTCTCTCTCTCTCTCACTATATATATATATATATATTTATTTACAGAAAGGAAAGAGCATAGCGCACACGCACACTGAAAATTTGCATGTCATACATGTATGTATTTCTCTACTACCAAGTCTTTCCGAGAATGCAAAATCGCTCGAACACCACACACAAACGCTACTTTAAACACAACGATTCACTGACCAACGCAAAATCTATTTGTCGAAAATTCATTTCAAAACCACCATCAACATCAGCACTCAACACATACAAGACTAACCCAAAAAGTCATATCTGTTACGCACAAGACAAATAACTAAAGTGACATGTCGTCTGCATTCGTACCAAACAAGTCCCTGGAATGGACAAGAGGCATAGCAATGCATTCGTTCAATCTCAGCCGCAGGAAACGACTCGTCGTGAATCCCATATACACGGAGTAGCTGAACGGCTATTCAACATACTATACTCAAAGATCTACGTACACATAATTACACAACAAGTGAACAATCATTCAAAACAACTCATTGACAAGACACTTTCATCATATGCATATATTCATAAAAAGACAGAAACTCAAAACAAATTAATATCTTCCTGAACAAAGTTAAATTACTCAGAAACACACACACACACACACACGTACGTCGATTCATTCTGTCTTCATAGTACGGTAAAAGGAAACTCTGCTTCTCTCAGTTCGCACACTCACATGGCGTAGCATGACCAACACAGTAGACAATGAAACCTGCTGTCATACTGACCACTAGTGTTTCATTAAACAGACAACACACTAATAACATTTTGTCGCACACGCATCAAATGCATTGCATAAATATCAGCTACTCTAACGACATCATTCACGAACGTGCACAATGCAGTATAGTAGCTATATAACTGACTACAGACACAGAAAAACAAATCACAAACAAACATACGAATACACTACTAAGAACGACATAAACACCTTAACAAATCAACATCCCATGTGGCCTGCACATCGTACCCAACGAGTCCCTGAAATGGACAAGAGGCATAGCAGTGCATCCATTCAATCTCAGCCGCAGGAAACGACCCACAGTGAATCAACTATGCACGGGGCAGCTGAACGGCTACTCGCCATAACCAATCGACACAGCCCAAACAATACAAATACACACTCATATAAAGCATCAACATACAAAATCTACTCTATATGTGTATACAACTGTCTATATACATACACACTTTTGTTAGATAAAATGAAACGAACATATCGGACAAGACTATTCTCAATCAGGACACAGCTTCATGTATGTTGGTTGTGATGACAGGGTTTAGAAATAAAGAACCTGCATGTGCGACACGACAAATTATCTTTCAGCCGCAAACAACTGTTCAGCACATATTATAAATGCGATGAACAGCTCCACGGCAAGTCATCACACACAAATAACAAACCAACATTAGCCCACATCACTGAATCACATTTGCACAAAATCAAACGAATCCGTTTCTCTCTCTCTCTCTCTCTCTCACTATATATATATATATATATTTATTTACAGAAAGGAAAGAGCATAGCGCACACGCACACTGAAAATTTGCATGTCATACATGTATGTATTTCTCTACTACCAAGTCTTTCCGAGAATGCAAAATCGCTCGAACACCACACACAAACGCTACTTTAAACACAACGATTCACTGACCAACGCAAAATCTATTTGTCGAAAATTCATTTCAAAACCACCATCAACATCAGCACTCAACACATACAAGACTAACCCAAAAAGTCATATCTGTTACGCACAAGACAAATAACTAAAGTGACATGTCGTCTGCATTCGTACCAAACAAGTCCCTGGAATGGACAAGAGGCATAGCAATGCATTCGTTCAATCTCAGCCGCAGGAAACGACTCGTCGTGAATCCCATATACACGGAGTAGCTGAACGGCTATTCAACATACTATACTCAAAGATCTACGTACACATAATTACACAACAAGTGAACAATCATTCAAAACAACTCATTGACAAGACACTTTCATCATATGCATATATTCATAAAAAGACAGAAACTCAAAACAAATTAATATCTTCCTGAACAAAGTTAAATTACTCAGAAACACACACACACACACACAACGTACGTCGATTCATTCTGTCTTCATAGTACGGTAAAAGGAAACTCTGCTTCTCTCAGTTCGCACACTCACATGGCGTAGCATGACCAACACAGTAGACAATGAAACCTGCTGTCATACTGACCACTAGTGTTTCATTAAACAGACAACACACTAATAACATTTTGTCGCACACGCATCAAATGCATTGCATAAATATCAGCTACTCTAACGACATCATTCACGAACGTGCACAATGCAGTATAGTAGCTATATAACTGACTACAGACACAGAAAAACAAATCACAAACAAACATACGAATACACTACTAAGAACGACATAAACACCTTAACAAATCAACATCCCATGTGGCCTGCACATCGTACCCAACGAGTCCCTGAAATGGACAAGAGGCATAGCAGTGCATCCATTCAATCTCAGCCGCAGGAAACGACCCACAGTGAATCAACTATGCACGGGGCAGCTGAACGGCTACTCGCCATAACCAATCGACACAGCCCAAACAATACAAATACACACTCATATAAAGCATCAACATACAAAATCTACTCTATATGTGTATACAACTGTCTATATACATACACACTTTTGTTAGATAAAATGAAACGAACATATCGGACAAGACTATTCTCAATCAGGACACAGCTTCATGTATGTTGGTTGTGATGACAGGGTTTAGAAATAAAGAACCTGCATGTGCGACACGACAAATTATCTTTCAGCCGCAAACAACTGTTCAGCACATATTATAAATGCGATGAACAGCTCCACGGCAAGTCATCACACACAAATAACAAACCAACATTAGCCCACATCACTGAATCACATTTGCACAAAATCAAACGAATCCGTTTCTCTCTCTCTCTCTCTCTCTCTCATATATATATATATATTTATTTACAGAAAGGAAAGAGCATAGCGCACACGCACACTGAAAATTTGCATGTCATACATGTATGTATTTCTCTACTACCAAGTCTTTCCGAGAATGCAAAATCGCTCGAACACCACACACAAACGCTACTTTAAACACAACGATTCACTGACCAACGCAAAATCTATTTGTCGAAAATTCATTTCAAAACCACCATCAACATCAGCACTCAACACATACAAGACTAACCCAAAAAGTCATATCTGTTACGCACAAGACAAATAACTAAAGTGACATGTCGTCTGCATTCGTACCAAACAAGTCCCTGGAATGGACAAGAGGCATAGCAATGCATTCGTTCAATCTCAGCCGCAGGAAACGACTCGTCGTGAATCCCATATACACGGAGTAGCTGAACGGCTATTCAACATACTATACTCAAAGATCTACGTACACATAATTACACAACAAGTGAACAATCATTCAAAACAACTCATTGACAAGACACTTTCATCATATGCATATATTCATAAAAAGACAGAAACTCAAAACAAATTAATATCTTCCTGAACAAAGTTAAATTACTCAGAAACACACACACACACACACAACGTACGTCGATTCATTCTGTCTTCATAGTACGGTAAAAGGAAACTCTGCTTCTCTCAGTTCGCACACTCACATGGCGTAGCATGACCAACACAGTAGACAATGAAACCTGCTGTCATACTGACCACTAGTGTTTCATTAAACAGACAACACACTAATAACATTTTGTCGCACACGCATCAAATGCATTGCATAAATATCAGCTACTCTAACGACATCATTCACGAACGTGCACAATGCAGTATAGTAGCTATATAACTGACTACAGACACAGAAAAACAAATCACAAACAAACATACGAATACACTACTAAGAACGACATAAACACCTTAACAAATCAACATCCCATGTGGCCTGCACATCGTACCCAACGAGTCCCTGAAATGGACAAGAGGCATAGCAGTGCATCCATTCAATCTCAGCCGCAGGAAACGACCCACAGTGAATCAACTATGCACGGGGCAGCTGAACGGCTACTCGCCATAACCAATCGACACAGCCCAAACAATACAAATACACACTCATATAAAGCATCAACATACAAAATCTACTCTATATGTGTATACAACTGTCTATATACATACACACTTTTGTTAGATAAAATGAAACGAACATATCGGACAAGACTATTCTCAATCAGGACACAGCTTCATGTATGTTGGTTGTGATGACAGGGTTTAGAAATAAAGAACCTGCATGTGCGACACGACAAATTATCTTTCAGCCGCAAACAACTGTTCAGCACATATTATAAATGCGATGAACAGCTCCACGGCAAGTCATCACACACAAATAACAAACCAACATTAGCCCACATCACTGAATCACATTTGCACAAAATCAAACGAATCCGTTTCTCTCTCTCTCTCTCTCTCTCACTATATATATATATATATTTATTTACAGAAAGGAAAGAGCATAGCGCACACGCACACTGAAAATTTGCATGTCATACATGTATGTATTTCTCTACTACCAAGTCTTTCCGAGAATGCAAAATCGCTCGAACACCACACACAAACGCTACTTTAAACACAACGATTCACTGACCAACGCAAAATCTATTTGTCGAAAATTCATTTCAAAACCACCATCAACATCAGCACTCAACACATACAAGACTAACCCAAAAAGTCATATCTGTTACGCACAAGACAAATAACTAAAGTGACATGTCGTCTGCATTCGTACCAAACAAGTCCCTGGAATGGACAAGAGGCATAGCAATGCATTCGTTCAATCTCAGCCGCAGGAAACGACTCGTCGTGAATCCCATATACACGGAGTAGCTGAACGGCTATTCAACATACTATACTCAAAGATCTACGTACACATAATTACACAACAAGTGAACAATCATTCAAAACAACTCATTGACAAGACACTTTCATCATATGCATATATTCATAAAAAGACAGAAACTCAAAACAAATTAATATCTTCCTGAACAAAGTTAAATTACTCAGAAACACACACACACACACACAACGTACGTCGATTCATTCTGTCTTCATAGTACGGTAAAAGGAAACTCTGCTTCTCTCAGTTCGCACACTCACATGGCGTAGCATGACCAACACAGTAGACAATGAAACCTGCTGTCATACTGACCACTAGTGTTTCATTAAACAGACAACACACTAATAACATTTTGTCGCACACGCATCAAATGCATTGCATAAATATCAGCTACTCTAACGACATCATTCACGAACGTGCACAATGCAGTATAGTAGCTATATAACTGACTACAGACACAGAAAAACAAATCACAAACAAACATACGAATACACTACTAAGAACGACATAAACACCTTAACAAATCAACATCCCATGTGGCCTGCACATCGTACCCAACGAGTCCCTGAAATGGACAAGAGGCATAGCAGTGCATCCATTCAATCTCAGCCGCAGGAAACGACCCACAGTGAATCAACTATGCACGGGGCAGCTGAACGGCTACTCGCCATAACCAATCGACACAGCCCAAACAATACAAATACACACTCATATAAAGCATCAACATACAAAATCTACTCTATATGTGTATACAACTGTCTATATACATACACACTTTTGTTAGATAAAATGAAACGAACATATCGGACAAGACTATTCTCAATCAGGACACAGCTTCATGTATGTTGGTTGTGATGACAGGGTTTAGAAATAAAGAACCTGCATGTGCGACACGACAAATTATCTTTCAGCCGCAAACAACTGTTCAGCACATATTATAAATGCGATGAACAGCTCCACGGCAAGTCATCACACACAAATAACAAACCAACATTAGCCCACATCACTGAATCACATTTGCACAAAATCAAACGAATCCGTTTCTCTCTCTCTCTCTCTCTCTCCTATATATATATATATATTTATTTACAGAAAGGAAAGAGCATAGCGCACACGCACACTGAAAATTTGCATGTCATACATGTATGTATTTCTCTACTACCAAGTCTTTCCGAGAATGCAAAATCGCTCGAACACCACACACAAACGCTACTTTAAACACAACGATTCACTGACCAACGCAAAATCTATTTGTCGAAAATTCATTTCAAAACCACCATCAACATCAGCACTCAACACATACAAGACTAACCCAAAAAGTCATATCTGTTACGCACAAGACAAATAACTAAAGTGACATGTCGTCTGCATTCGTACCAAACAAGTCCCTGGAATGGACAAGAGGCATAGCAATGCATTCGTTCAATCTCAGCCGCAGGAAACGACTCGTCGTGAATCCCATATACACGGAGTAGCTGAACGGCTATTCAACATACTATACTCAAAGATCTACGTACACATAATTACACAACAAGTGAACAATCATTCAAAACAACTCATTGACAAGACACTTTCATCATATGCATATATTCATAAAAAGACAGAAACTCAAAACAAATTAATATCTTCCTGAACAAAGTTAAATTACTCAGAAACACACACACACACACACAACGTACGTCGATTCATTCTGTCTTCATAGTACGGTAAAAGGAAACTCTGCTTCTCTCAGTTCGCACACTCACATGGCGTAGCATGACCAACACAGTAGACAATGAAACCTGCTGTCATACTGACCACTAGTGTTTCATTAAACAGACAACACACTAATAACATTTTGTCGCACACGCATCAAATGCATTGCATAAATATCAGCTACTCTAACGACATCATTCACGAACGTGCACAATGCAGTATAGTAGCTATATAACTGACTACAGACACAGAAAAACAAATCACAAACAAACATACGAATACACTACTAAGAACGACATAAACACCTTAACAAATCAACATCCCATGTGGCCTGCACATCGTACCCAACGAGTCCCTGAAATGGACAAGAGGCATAGCAGTGCATCCATTCAATCTCAGCCGCAGGAAACGACCCACAGTGAATCAACTATGCACGGGGCAGCTGAACGGCTACTCGCCATAACCAATCGACACAGCCCAAACAATACAAATACACACTCATATAAAGCATCAACATACAAAATCTACTCTATATGTGTATACAACTGTCTATATACATACACACTTTTGTTAGATAAAATGAAACGAACATATCGGACAAGACTATTCTCAATCAGGACACAGCTTCATGTATGTTGGTTGTGATGACAGGGTTTAGAAATAAAGAACCTGCATGTGCGACACGACAAATTATCTTTCAGCCGCAAACAACTGTTCAGCACATATTATAAATGCGATGAACAGCTCCACGGCAAGTCATCACACACAAATAACAAACCAACATTAGCCCACATCACTGAATCACATTTGCACAAAATCAAACGAATCCGTTTCTCTCTCTCTCTCTCTCTCTCTCACTATATATATATATATATTATTTACAGAAAGGAAAGAGCATAGCGCACACGCACACTGAAAATTTGCATGTCATACATGTATGTATTTCTCTACTACCAAGTCTTTCCGAGAATGCAAAATCGCTCGAACACCACACACAAACGCTACTTTAAACACAACGATTCACTGACCAACGCAAAATCTATTTGTCGAAAATTCATTTCAAAACCACCATCAACATCAGCACTCAACACATACAAGACTAACCCAAAAAGTCATATCTGTTACGCACAAGACAAATAACTAAAGTGACATGTCGTCTGCATTCGTACCAAACAAGTCCCTGGAATGGACAAGAGGCATAGCAATGCATTCGTTCAATCTCAGCCGCAGGAAACGACTCGTCGTGAATCCCATATACACGGAGTAGCTGAACGGCTATTCAACATACTATACCCAAAGATCTACGTACACATAATTACACAACAAGTGAACAATCATTCAAAACAACTCATTGACAAGACACTTTCATCATATGCATATATTCATAAAAAGACAGAAACTCAAAACAAATTAATATCTTCCTGAACAAAGTTAAATTACTCAGAAACACACACACACACACACAACGTACGTCGATTCATTCTGTCTTCATAGTACGGTAAAAGGAAACTCTGCTTCTCTCAGTTCGCACACTCACATGGCGTAGCATGACCAACACAGTAGACAATGAAACCTGCTGTCATACTGACCACTAGTGTTTCATTAAACAGACAACACACTAATAACATTTTGTCGCACACGCATCAAATGCATTGCATAAATATCAGCTACTCTAACGACATCATTCACGAACGTGCACAATGCAGTATAGTAGCTATATAACTGACTACAGACACAGAAAAACAAATCACAAACAAACATACGAATACACTACTAAGAACGACATAAACACCTTAACAAATCAACATCCCATGTGGCCTGCACATCGTACCCAACGAGTCCCTGAAATGGACAAGAGGCATAGCAGTGCATCCATTCAATCTCAGCCGCAGGAAACGACCCACAGTGAATCAACTATGCACGGGGCAGCTGAACGGCTACTCGCCATAACCAATCGACACAGCCCAAACAATACAAATACACACTCATATAAAGCATCAACATACAAAATCTACTCTATATGTGTATACAACTGTCTATATACATACACACTTTTGTTAGATAAAATGAAACGAACATATCGGACAAGACTATTCTCAATCAGGACACAGCTTCATGTATGTTGGTTGTGATGACAGGGTTTAGAAATAAAGAACCTGCATGTGCGACACGACAAATTATCTTTCAGCCGCAAACAACTGTTCAGCACATATTATAAATGCGATGAACAGCTCCACGGCAAGTCATCACACACAAATAACAAACCAACATTAGCCCACATCACTGAATCACATTTGCACAAAATCAAACGAATCCGTTTTTCTCTCTCTCTCTCTCTCTCTCTCTCACTATATATATATATATTTATTTATTTACAGAAAGGAAAGAGCATAGCGCACACGCACACTGAAAATTTGCATGTCATACATGTATGTATTTCTCTACTACCAAGTCTTTCCGAGAATGCAAAATCGCTCGAACACCACACACAAACGCTACTTTAAACACAACGATTCACTGACCAACGCAAAATCTATTTGTCGAAAATTCATTTCAAAACCACCATCAACATCAGCACTCAACACATACAAGACTAACCCAAAAAGTCATATCTGTTACGCACAAGACAAATAACTAAAGTGACATGTCGTCTGCATTCGTACCAAACAAGTCCCTGGAATGGACAAGAGGCATAGCAATGCATTCGTTCAATCTCAGCCGCAGGAAACGACTCGTCGTGAATCCCATATACACGGAGTAGCTGAACGGCTATTCAACATACTATACTCAAAGATCTACGTACACATAATTACACAACAAGTGAACAATCATTCAAAACAACTCATTGACAAGACACTTTCATCATATGCATATATTCATAAAAAGACAGAAACTCAAAACAAATTAATATCTTCCTGAACAAAGTTAAATTACTCAGAAACACACACACACACACAACGTACGTCGATTCATTCTGTCTTCATAGTACGGTAAAAGGAAACTCTGCTTCTCTCAGTTCGCACACTCACATGGCGTAGCATGACCAACACAGTAGACAATGAAACCTGCTGTCATACTGACCACTAGTGTTTCATTAAACAGACAACACACTAATAACATTTTGTCGCACACGCATCAAATGCATTGCATAAATATCAGCTACTCTAACGACATCATTCACGAACGTGCACAATGCAGTATAGTAGCTATATAACTGACTACAGACACAGAAAAACAAATCACAAACAAACATACGAATACACTACTAAGAACGACATAAACACCTTAACAAATCAACATCCCATGTGGCCTGCACATCGTACCCAACGAGTCCCTGAAATGGACAAGAGGCATAGCAGTGCATCCATTCAATCTCAGCCGCAGGAAACGACCCACAGTGAATCAACTATGCACGGGCAGCTGAACGGCTACTCGCCATAACCAATCGACACAGCCCAAACAATACAAATACACACTCATATAAAGCATCAACATACAAAATCTACTCTATATGTGTATACAACTGTCTATATACATACACACTTTTGTTAGATAAAATGAAACGAACATATCGGACAAGACTATTCTCAATCAGGACACAGCTTCATGTATGTTGGTTGTGATGACAGGGTTTAGAAATAAAGAACCTGCATGTGCGACACGACAAATTATCTTTCAGCCGCAAACAACTGTTCAGCACATATTATAAATGCGATGAACAGCTCCACGGCAAGTCATCACACACAAATAACAAACCAACATTAGCCCACATCACTGAATCACATTTGCACAAAATCAAACGAATCCGTTTCTCTCTCTCTCTCTCTCTCTCTCTCACTATATATATATATATATATTTACAGAAAGGAAAGAGCATAGCGCACACGCACACTGAAAATTTGCATGTCATACATGTATGTATTTCTCTACTACCAAGTCTTTCCGAGAATGCAAAATCGCTCGAACACCACACACAAACGCTACTTTAAACACAACGATTCACTGACCAACGCAAAATCTATTTGTCGAAAATTCATTTCAAAACCACCATCAACATCAGCACTCAACACATACAAGACTAACCCAAAAAGTCATATCTGTTACGCACAAGACAAATAACTAAAGTGACATGTCGTCTGCATTCGTACCAAACAAGTCCCTGGAATGGACAAGAGGCATAGCAATGCATTCGTTCAATCTCAGCCGCAGGAAACGACTCGTCGTGAATCCCATATACACGGAGTAGCTGAACGGCTATTCAACATACTATACTCAAAGATCTACGTACACATAATTACACAACAAGTGAACAATCATTCAAAACAACTCATTGACAAGACACTTTCATCATATGCATATATTCATAAAAAGACAGAAACTCAAAACAAATTAATATCTTCCTGAACAAAGTTAAATTACTCAGAAACACACACACACACACACAACGTACGTCGATTCATTCTGTCTTCATAGTACGGTAAAAGGAAACTCTGCTTCTCTCAGTTCGCACACTCACATGGCGTAGCATGACCAACACAGTAGACAATGAAACCTGCTGTCATACTGACCACTAGTGTTTCATTAAACAGACAACGCACTAATAACATTTTGTCGCACACGCATCAAATGCATTGCATAAATATCAGCTACTCTAACGACATCATTCACGAACGTGCACAATGCAGTATAGTAGCTATATAACTGACTACAGACACAGAAAAACAAATCACAAACAAACATACGAATACACTACTAAGAACGACATAAACACCTTAACAAATCAACATCCCATGTGGCCTGCACATCGTACCCAACGAGTCCCTGAAATGGACAAGAGGCATAGCAGTGCATCCATTCAATCTCAGCCGCAGGAAACGACCCACAGTGAATCAACTATGCACGGGGCAGCTGAACGGCTACTCGCCATAACCAATCGACACAGCCCAAACAATACAAATACACACTCATATAAAGCATCAACATACAAAATCTACTCTATATGTGTATACAACTGTCTATATACATACACACTTTTGTTAGATAAAATGAAACGAACATATCGGACAAGACTATTCTCAATCAGGACACAGCTTCATGTATGTTGGTTGTGATGACAGGGTTTAGAAATAAAGAACCTGCATGTGCGACACGACAAATTATCTTTCAGCCGCAAACAACTGTTCAGCACATATTATAAATGCGATGAACAGCTCCACGGCAAGTCATCACACACAAATAACAAACCAACATTAGCCCACATCACTGAATCACATTTGCACAAAATCAAACGAATCCGTTTCTCTCTCTCTCTCTCTCTCTCTCTCTCACTATATATATATATATATTTATTTACAGAAAGGAAAGAGCATAGCGCACACGCACACTGAAAATTTGCATGTCATACATGTATGTATTTCTCTACTACCAAGTCTTTCCGAGAATGCAAAATCGCTCGAACACCACACACAAACGCTACTTTAAACACAACGATTCACTGACCAACGCAAAATCTATTTGTCGAAAATTCATTTCAAAACCACCATCAACATCAGCACTCAACACATACAAGACTAACCCAAAAGTCATATCTGTTACGCACAAGACAAATAACTAAAGTGACATGTCGTCTGCATTCGTACCAAACAAGTCCCTGGAATGGACAAGAGGCATAGCAATGCATTCGTTCAATCTCAGCCGCAGGAAACGACTCGTCGTGAATCCCATATACACGGAGTAGCTGAACGGCTATTCAACATACTATACTCAAAGATCTACGTACACATAATTACACAACAAGTGAACAATCATTCAAAACAACTCATTGACAAGACACTTTCATCATATGCATATATTCATAAAAAGACAGAAACTCAAAACAAATTAATATCTTCCTGAACAAAGTTAAATTACTCAGAAACACACACACACACACACAACGTACGTCGATTCATTCTGTCTTCATAGTACGGTAAAAGGAAACTCTGCTTCTCTCAGTTCGCACACTCACATGGCGTAGCATGACCAACACAGTAGACAATGAAACCTGCTGTCATACTGACCACTAGTGTTTCATTAAACAGACAACACACTAATAACATTTTGTCGCACACGCATCAAATGCATTGCATAAATATCAGCTACTCTAACGACATCATTCACGAACGTGCACAATGCAGTATAGTAGCTATATAACTGACTACAGACACAGAAAAACAAATCACAAACAAACATACGAATACACTACTAAGAACGACATAAACACCTTAACAAATCAACATCCCATGTGGCCTGCACATCGTACCCAACGAGTCCCTGAAATGGACAAGAGGCATAGCAGTGCATCCATTCAATCTCAGCCGCAGGAAACGACCCACAGTGAATCAACTATGCACGGGGCAGCTGAACGGCTACTCGCCATAACCAATCGACACAGCCCAAACAATACAAATACACACTCATATAAAGCATCAACATACAAAATCTACTCTATATGTGTATACAACTGTCTATATACATACACACTTTTGTTAGATAAAATGAAACGAACATATCGGACAAGACTATTCTCAATCAGGACACAGCTTCATGTATGTTGGTTGTGATGACAGGGTTTAGAAATAAAGAACCTGCATGTGCGACACGACAAATTATCTTTCAGCCGCAAACAACTGTTCAGCACATATTATAAATGCGATGAACAGCTCCACGGCAAGTCATCACACACAAATAACAAACCAACATTAGCCCACATCACTGAATCACATTTGCACAAAATCAAACGAATCCGTTTCTCTCTCTCTCTCTCTCTCTCTATATATATATATATATATTATTTACAGAAAGGAAAGAGCATAGCGCACACGCACACTGAAAATTTGCATGTCATACATGTATGTATTTCTCTACTACCAAGTCTTTCCGAGAATGCAAAATCGCTCGAACACCACACACAAACGCTACTTTAAACACAACGATTCACTGACCAACGCAAAATCTATTTGTCGAAAATTCATTTCAAAACCACCATCAACATCAGCACTCAACACATACAAGACTAACCCAAAAAGTCATATCTGTTACGCACAAGACAAATAACTAAAGTGACATGTCGTCTGCATTCGTACCAAACAAGTCCCTGGAATGGACAAGAGGCATAGCAATGCATTCGTTCAATCTCAGCCGCAGGAAACGACTCGTCGTGAATCCCATATACACGGAGTAGCTGAACGGCTATTCAACATACTATACTCAAAGATCTACGTACACATAATTACACAACAAGTGAACAATCATTCAAAACAACTCATTGACAAGACACTTTCATCATATGCATATATTCATAAAAAGACAGAAACTCAAAACAAATTAATATCTTCCTGAACAAAGTTAAATTACTCAGAAACACACACACACACACACAACGTACGTCGATTCATTCTGTCTTCATAGTACGGTAAAAGGAAACTCTGCTTCTCTCAGTTCGCACACTCACATGGCGTAGCATGACCAACACAGTAGACAATGAAACCTGCTGTCATACTGACCACTAGTGTTTCATTAAACAGACAACACACTAATAACATTTTGTCGCACACGCATCAAATGCATTGCATAAATATCAGCTACTCTAACGACATCATTCACGAACGTGCACAATGCAGTATAGTAGCTATATAACTGACTACAGACACAGAAAAACAAATCACAAACAAACATACGAATACACTACTAAGAACGACATAAACACCTTAACAAATCAACATCCCATGTGGCCTGCACATCGTACCCAACGAGTCCCTGAAATGGACAAGAGGCATAGCAGTGCATCCATTCAATCTCAGCCGCAGGAAACGACCCACAGTGAATCAACTATGCACGGGGCAGCTGAACGGCTACTCGCCATAACCAATCGACACAGCCCAAACAATACAAATACACACTCATATAAAGCATCAACATACAAAATCTACTCTATATGTGTATACAACTGTCTATATACATACACACTTTTGTTAGATAAAATGAAACGAACATATCGGACAAGACTATTCTCAATCAGGACACAGCTTCATGTATGTTGGTTGTGATGACAGGGTTTAGAAATAAAGAACCTGCATGTGCGACACGACAAATTATCTTTCAGCCGCAAACAACTGTTCAGCACATATTATAAATGCGATGAACAGCTCCACGGCAAGTCATCACACACAAATAACAAACCAACATTAGCCCACATCACTGAATCACATTTGCACAAAATCAAACGAATCCGTTTCTCTCTCTCTCTCTCTCTCTCTACTATATATATATATATTTATTTACAGAAAGGAAAGAGCATAGCGCACACGCACACTGAAAATTTGCATGTCATACATGTATGTATTTCTCTACTACCAAGTCTTTCCGAGAATGCAAAATCGCTCGAACACCACACACAAACGCTACTTTAAACACAACGATTCACTGACCAACGCAAAATCTATTTGTCGAAAATTCATTTCAAAACCACCATCAACATCAGCACTCAACACATACAAGACTAACCCAAAAAGTCATATCTGTTACGCACAAGACAAATAACTAAAGTGACATGTCGTCTGCATTCGTACCAAACAAGTCCCTGGAATGGACAAGAGGCATAGCAATGCATTCGTTCAATCTCAGCCGCAGGAAACGACTCGTCGTGAATCCCATATACACGGAGTAGCTGAACGGCTATTCAACATACTATACTCAAAGATCTACGTACACATAATTACACAACAAGTGAACAATCATTCAAAACAACTCATTGACAAGACACTTTCATCATATGCATATATTCATAAAAAGACAGAAACTCAAAACAAATTAATATCTTCCTGAACAAAGTTAAATTACTCAGAAACACACACACACACACACAACGTACGTCGATTCATTCTGTCTTCATAGTACGGTAAAAGGAAACTCTGCTTCTCTCAGTTCGCACACTCACATGGCGTAGCATGACCAACACAGTAGACAATGAAACCTGCTGTCATACTGACCACTAGTGTTTCATTAAACAGACAACACACTAATAACATTTTGTCGCACACGCATCAAATGCATTGCATAAATATCAGCTACTCTAACGACATCATTCACGAACGTGCACAATGCAGTATAGTAGCTATATAACTGACTACAGACACAGAAAAACAAATCACAAACAAACATACGAATACACTACTAAGAACGACATAAACACCTTAACAAATCAACATCCCATGTGGCCTGCACATCGTACCCAACGAGTCCCTGAAATGGACAAGAGGCATAGCAGTGCATCCATTCAATCTCAGCCGCAGGAAACGACCCACAGTGAATCAACTATGCACGGGGCAGCTGAACGGCTACTCGCCATAACCAATCGACACAGCCCAAACAATACAAATACACACTCATATAAAGCATCAACATACAAAATCTACTCTATATGTGTATACAACTGTCTATATACATACACACTTTTGTTAGATAAAATGAAACGAACATATCGGACAAGACTATTCTCAATCAGGACACAGCTTCATGTATGTTGGTTGTGATGACAGGGTTTAGAAATAAAGAACCTGCATGTGCGACACGACAAATTATCTTTCAGCCGCAAACAACTGTTCAGCACATATTATAAATGCGATGAACAGCTCCACGGCAAGTCATCACACACAAATAACAAACCAACATTAGCCCACATCACTGAATCACATTTGCACAAAATCAAACGAATCCGTTTCTCTCTCTCTCTCTCTCTCACTATATATATATATATTATTTATTTACAGAAAGGAAAGAGCATAGCGCACACGCACACTGAAAATTTGCATGTCATACATGTATGTATTTCTCTACTACCAAGTCTTTCCGAGAATGCAAAATCGCTCGAACACCACACACAAACGCTACTTTAAACACAACGATTCACTGACCAACGCAAAATCTATTTGTCGAAAATTCATTTCAAAACCACCATCAACATCAGCACTCAACACATACAAGACTAACCCAAAAAGTCATATCTGTTACGCACAAGACAAATAACTAAAGTGACATGTCGTCTGCATTCGTACCAAACAAGTCCCTGGAATGGACAAGAGGCATAGCAATGCATTCGTTCAATCTCAGCCGCAGGAAACGACTCGTCGTGAATCCCATATACACGGAGTAGCTGAACGGCTATTCAACATACTATACTCAAAGATCTACGTACACATAATTACACAACAAGTGAACAATCATTCAAAACAACTCATTGACAAGACACTTTCATCATATGCATATATTCATAAAAAGACAGAAACTCAAAACAAATTAATATCTTCCTGAACAAAGTTAAATTACTCAGAAACACACACACACACACACAACGTACGTCGATTCATTCTGTCTTCATAGTACGGTAAAAGGAAACTCTGCTTCTCTCAGTTCGCACACTCACATGGCGTAGCATGACCAACACAGTAGACAATGAAACCTGCTGTCATACTGACCACTAGTGTTTCATTAAACAGACAACACACTAATAACATTTTGTCGCACACGCATCAAATGCATTGCATAAATATCAGCTACTCTAACGACATCATTCACGAACGTGCACAATGCAGTATAGTAGCTATATAACTGACTACAGACACAGAAAAACAAATCACAAACAAACATACGAATACACTACTAAGAACGACATAAACACCTTAACAAATCAACATCCCATGTGGCCTGCACATCGTACCCAACGAGTCCCTGAAATGGACAAGAGGCATAGCAGTGCATCCATTCAATCTCAGCCGCAGGAAACGACCCACAGTGAATCAACTATGCACGGGGCAGCTGAACGGCTACTCGCCATAACCAATCGACACAGCCCAAACAATACAAATACACACTCATATAAAGCATCAACATACAAAATCTACTCTATATGTGTATACAACTGTCTATATACATACACACTTTTGTTAGATAAAATGAAACGAACATATCGGACAAGACTATTCTCAATCAGGACACAGCTTCATGTATGTTGGTTGTGATGACAGGGTTTAGAAATAAAGAACCTGCATGTGCGACACGACAAATTATCTTTCAGCCGCAAACAACTGTTCAGCACATATTATAAATGCGATGAACAGCTCCACGGCAAGTCATCACACACAAATAACAAACCAACATTAGCCCACATCACTGAATCACATTTGCACAAAATCAAACGAATCCGTTTCTCTCTCTCTCTCTCTCTCTCACTATATATATATATATATTTATTTACAGAAAGGAAAGAGCATAGCGCACACGCACACTGAAAATTTGCATGTCATACATGTATGTATTTCTCTACTACCAAGTCTTTCCGAGAATGCAAAATCGCTCGAACACCACACACAAACGCTACTTTAAACACAACGATTCACTGACCAACGCAAAATCTATTTGTCGAAAATTCATTTCAAAACCACCATCAACATCAGCACTCAACACATACAAGACTAACCCAAAAAGTCATATCTGTTACGCACAAGACAAATAACTAAAGTGACATGTCGTCTGCATTCGTACCAAACAAGTCCCTGGAATGGACAAGAGGCATAGCAATGCATTCGTTCAATCTCAGCCGCAGGAAACGACTCGTCGTGAATCCCATATACACGGAGTAGCTGAACGGCTATTCAACATACTATACTCAAAGATCTACGTACACATAATTACACAACAAGTGAACAATCATTCAAAACAACTCATTGACAAGACACTTTCATCATATGCATATATTCATAAAAAGACAGAAACTCAAAACAAATTAATATCTTCCTGAACAAAGTTAAATTACTCAGAAACACACACACACACACACAACGTACGTCGATTCATTCTGTCTTCATAGTACGGTAAAAGGAAACTCTGCTTCTCTCAGTTCGCACACTCACATGGCGTAGCATGACCAACACAGTAGACAATGAAACCTGCTGTCATACTGACCACTAGTGTTTCATTAAACAGACAACACACTAATAACATTTTGTCGCACACGCATCAAATGCATTGCATAAATATCAGCTACTCTAACGACATCATTCACGAACGTGCACAATGCAGTATAGTAGCTATATAACTGACTACAGACACAGAAAAACAAATCACAAACAAACATACGAATACACTACTAAGAACGACATAAACACCTTAACAAATCAACATCCCATGTGGCCTGCACATCGTACCCAACGAGTCCCTGAAATGGACAAGAGGCATAGCAGTGCATCCATTCAATCTCAGCCGCAGGAAACGACCCACAGTGAATCAACTATGCACGGGGCAGCTGAACGGCTACTCGCCATAACCAATCGACACAGCCCAAACAATACAAATACACACTCATATAAAGCATCAACATACAAAATCTACTCTATATGTGTATACAACTGTCTATATACATACACACTTTTGTTAGATAAAATGAAACGAACATATCGGACAAGACTATTCTCAATCAGGACACAGCTTCATGTATGTTGGTTGTGATGACAGGGTTTAGAAATAAAGAACCTGCATGTGCGACACGACAAATTATCTTTCAGCCGCAAACAACTGTTCAGCACATATTATAAATGCGATGAACAGCTCCACGGCAAGTCATCACACACAAATAACAAACCAACATTAGCCCACATCACTGAATCACATTTGCACAAAATCAAACGAATCCGTTTCTCTCTCTCTCTCTCTCTCTACTATATATATATATATATTTATTTACAGAAAGGAAAGAGCATAGCGCACACGCACACTGAAAATTTGCATGTCATACATGTATGTATTTCTCTACTACCAAGTCTTTCCGAGAATGCAAAATCGCTCGAACACCACACACAAACGCTACTTTAAACACAACGATTCACTGACCAACGCAAAATCTATTTGTCGAAAATTCATTTCAAAACCACCATCAACATCAGCACTCAACACATACAAGACTAACCCAAAAAGTCATATCTGTTACGCACAAGACAAATAACTAAAGTGACATGTCGTCTGCATTCGTACCAAACAAGTCCCTGGAATGGACAAGAGGCATAGCAATGCATTCGTTCAATCTCAGCCGCAGGAAACGACTCGTCGTGAATCCCATATACACGGAGTAGCTGAACGGCTATTCAACATACTATACTCAAAGATCTACGTACACATAATTACACAACAAGTGAACAATCATTCAAAACAACTCATTGACAAGACACTTTCATCATATGCATATATTCATAAAAAGACAGAAACTCAAAACAAATTAATATCTTCCTGAACAAAGTTAAATTACTCAGAAACACACACACACACACACAACGTACGTCGATTCATTCTGTCTTCATAGTACGGTAAAAGGAAACTCTGCTTCTCTCAGTTCGCACACTCACATGGCGTAGCATGACCAACACAGTAGACAATGAAACCTGCTGTCATACTGACCACTAGTGTTTCATTAAACAGACAACACACTAATAACATTTTGTCGCACACGCATCAAATGCATTGCATAAATATCAGCTACTCTAACGACATCATTCACGAACGTGCACAATGCAGTATAGTAGCTATATAACTGACTACAGACACAGAAAAACAAATCACAAACAAACATACGAATACACTACTAAGAACGACATAAACACCTTAACAAATCAACATCCCATGTGGCCTGCACATCGTACCCAACGAGTCCCTGAAATGGACAAGAGGCATAGCAGTGCATCCATTCAATCTCAGCCGCAGGAAACGACCCACAGTGAATCAACTATGCACGGGGCAGCTGAACGGCTACTCGCCATAACCAATCGACACAGCCCAAACAATACAAATACACACTCATATAAAGCATCAACATACAAAATCTACTCTATATGTGTATACAACTGTCTATATACATACACACTTTTGTTAGATAAAATGAAACGAACATATCGGACAAGACTATTCTCAATCAGGACACAGCTTCATGTATGTTGGTTGTGATGACAGGGTTTAGAAATAAAGAACCTGCATGTGCGACACGACAAATTATCTTTCAGCCGCAAACAACTGTTCAGCACATATTATAAATGCGATGAACAGCTCCACGGCAAGTCATCACACACAAATAACAAACCAACATTAGCCCACATCACTGAATCACATTTGCACAAAATCAAACGAATCCGTTTCTCTCTCTCTCTCTCTCTCACTATATATATATATATATTTATTTACAGAAAGGAAAGAGCATAGCGCACACGCACACTGAAAATTTGCATGTCATACATGTATGTATTTCTCTACTACCAAGTCTTTCCGAGAATGCAAAATCGCTCGAACACCACACACAAACGCTACTTTAAACACAACGATTCACTGACCAACGCAAAATCTATTTGTCGAAAATTCATTTCAAAACCACCATCAACATCAGCACTCAACACATACAAGACTAACCCAAAAAGTCATATCTGTTACGCACAAGACAAATAACTAAAGTGACATGTCGTCTGCATTCGTACCAAACAAGTCCCTGGAATGGACAAGAGGCATAGCAATGCATTCGTTCAATCTCAGCCGCAGGAAACGACTCGTCGTGAATCCCATATACACGGAGTAGCTGAACGGCTATTCAACATACTATACTCAAAGATCTACGTACACATAATTACACAACAAGTGAACAATCATTCAAAACAACTCATTGACAAGACACTTTCATCATATGCATATATTCATAAAAAGACAGAAACTCAAAACAAATTAATATCTTCCTGAACAAAGTTAAATTACTCAGAAACACACACACACACACACAACGTACGTCGATTCATTCTGTCTTCATAGTACGGTAAAAGGAAACTCTGCTTCTCTCAGTTCGCACACTCACATGGCGTAGCATGACCAACACAGTAGACAATGAAACCTGCTGTCATACTGACCACTAGTGTTTCATTAAACAGACAACACACTAATAACATTTTGTCGCACACGCATCAAATGCATTGCATAAATATCAGCTACTCTAACGACATCATTCACGAACGTGCACAATGCAGTATAGTAGCTATATAACTGACTACAGACACAGAAAAACAAATCACAAACAAACATACGAATACACTACTAAGAACGACATAAACACCTTAACAAATCAACATCCCATGTGGCCTGCACATCGTACCCAACGAGTCCCTGAAATGGACAAGAGGCATAGCAGTGCATCCATTCAATCTCAGCCGCAGGAAACGACCCACAGTGAATCAACTATGCACGGGGCAGCTGAACGGCTACTCGCCATAACCAATCGACACAGCCCAAACAATACAAATACACACTCATATAAAGCATCAACATACAAAATCTACTCTATATGTGTATACAACTGTCTATATACATACACACTTTTGTTAGATAAAATGAAACGAACATATCGGACAAGACTATTCTCAATCAGGACACAGCTTCATGTATGTTGGTTGTGATGACAGGGTTTAGAAATAAAGAACCTGCATGTGCGACACGACAAATTATCTTTCAGCCGCAAACAACTGTTCAGCACATATTATAAATGCGATGAACAGCTCCACGGCAAGTCATCACACACAAATAACAAACCAACATTAGCCCACATCACTGAATCACATTTGCACAAAATCAAACGAATCCGTTTCTCTCTCTCTCTCTCTCTCTCACTATATATATATATATTTTATTTACAGAAAGGAAAGAGCATAGCGCACACGCACACTGAAAATTTGCATGTCATACATGTATGTATTTCTCTACTACCAAGTCTTTCCGAGAATGCAAAATCGCTCGAACACCACACACAAACGCTACTTTAAACACAACGATTCACTGACCAACGCAAAATCTATTTGTCGAAAATTCATTTCAAAACCACCATCAACATCAGCACTCAACACATACAAGACTAACCCAAAAAGTCATATCTGTTACGCACAAGACAAATAACTAAAGTGACATGTCGTCTGCATTCGTACCAAACAAGTCCCTGGAATGGACAAGAGGCATAGCAATGCATTCGTTCAATCTCAGCCGCAGGAAACGACTCGTCGTGAATCCCATATACACGGAGTAGCTGAACGGCTATTCAACATACTATACTCAAAGATCTACGTACACATAATTACACAACAAGTGAACAATCATTCAAAACAACTCATTGACAAGACACTTTCATCATATGCATATATTCATAAAAAGACAGAAACTCAAAACAAATTAATATCTTCCTGAACAAAGTTAAATTACTCAGAAACACACACACACACACACAACGTACGTCGATTCATTCTGTCTTCATAGTACGGTAAAAGGAAACTCTGCTTCTCTCAGTTCGCACACTCACATGGCGTAGCATGACCAACACAGTAGACAATGAAACCTGCTGTCATACTGACCACTAGTGTTTCATTAAACAGACAACACACTAATAACATTTTGTCGCACACGCATCAAATGCATTGCATAAATATCAGCTACTCTAACGACATCATTCACGAACGTGCACAATGCAGTATAGTAGCTATATAACTGACTACAGACACAGAAAAACAAATCACAAACAAACATACGAATACACTACTAAGAACGACATAAACACCTTAACAAATCAACATCCCATGTGGCCTGCACATCGTACCCAACGAGTCCCTGAAATGGACAAGAGGCATAGCAGTGCATCCATTCAATCTCAGCCGCAGGAAACGACCCACAGTGAATCAACTATGCACGGGGCAGCTGAACGGCTACTCGCCATAACCAATCGACACAGCCCAAACAATACAAATACACACTCATATAAAGCATCAACATACAAAATCTACTCTATATGTGTATACAACTGTCTATATACATACACACTTTTGTTAGATAAAATGAAACGAACATATCGGACAAGACTATTCTCAATCAGGACACAGCTTCATGTATGTTGGTTGTGATGACAGGGTTTAGAAATAAAGAACCTGCATGTGCGACACGACAAATTATCTTTCAGCCGCAAACAACTGTTCAGCACATATTATAAATGCGATGAACAGCTCCACGGCAAGTCATCACACACAAATAACAAACCAACATTAGCCCACATCACTGAATCACATTTGCACAAAATCAAACGAATCCGTTTCTCTCTCTCACTATATATATATATATATATTTACAGAAAGGAAAGAGCATAGCGCACACGCACACTGAAAATTTGCATGTCATACATGTATGTATTTCTCTACTACCAAGTCTTTCCGAGAATGCAAAATCGCTCGAACACCACACACAAACGCTACTTTAAACACAACGATTCACTGACCAACGCAAAATCTATTTGTCGAAAATTCATTTCAAAACCACCATCAACATCAGCACTCAACACATACAAGACTAACCCAAAAAGTCATATCTGTTACGCACAAGACAAATAACTAAAGTGACATGTCGTCTGCATTCGTACCAAACAAGTCCCTGGAATGGACAAGAGGCATAGCAATGCATTCGTTCAATCTCAGCCGCAGGAAACGACTCGTCGTGAATCCCATATACACGGAGTAGCTGAACGGCTATTCAACATACTATACTCAAAGATCTACGTACACATAATTACACAACAAGTGAACAATCATTCAAAACAACTCATTGACAAGACACTTTCATCATATGCATATATTCATAAAAAGACAGAAACTCAAAACAAATTAATATCTTCCTGAACAAAGTTAAATTACTCAGAAACACACACACACACACACAACGTACGTCGATTCATTCTGTCTTCATAGTACGGTAAAAGGAAACTCTGCTTCTCTCAGTTCGCACACTCACATGGCGTAGCATGACCAACACAGTAGACAATGAAACCTGCTGTCATACTGACCACTAGTGTTTCATTAAACAGACAACACACTAATAACATTTTGTCGCACACGCATCAAATGCATTGCATAAATATCAGCTACTCTAACGACATCATTCACGAACGTGCACAATGCAGTATAGTAGCTATATAACTGACTACAGACACAGAAAAACAAATCACAAACAAACATACGAATACACTACTAAGAACGACATAAACACCTTAACAAATCAACATCCCATGTGGCCTGCACATCGTACCCAACGAGTCCCTGAAATGGACAAGAGGCATAGCAGTGCATCCATTCAATCTCAGCCGCAGGAAACGACCCACAGTGAATCAACTATGCACGGGCAGCTGAACGGCTACTCGCCATAACCAATCGACACAGCCCAAACAATACAAATACACACTCATATAAAGCATCAACATACAAAATCTACTCTATATGTGTATACAACTGTCTATATACATACACACTTTTGTTAGATAAAATGAAACGAACATATCGGACAAGACTATTCTCAATCAGGACACAGCTTCATGTATGTTGGTTGTGATGACAGGGTTTAGAAATAAAGAACCTGCATGTGCGACACGACAAATTATCTTTCAGCCGCAAACAACTGTTCAGCACATATTATAAATGCGATGAACAGCTCCACGGCAAGTCATCACACACAAATAACAAACCAACATTAGCCCACATCACTGAATCACATTTGCACAAAATCAAACGAATCCGTTTCTCTCTCTCTCTCTCTCTCTACTATATATATATATATATTTATTTACAGAAAGGAAAGAGCATAGCGCACACGCACACTGAAAATTTGCATGTCATACATGTATGTATTTCTCTACTACCAAGTCTTTCCGAGAATGCAAAATCGCTCGAACACCACACACAAACGCTACTTTAAACACAACGATTCACTGACCAACGCAAAATCTATTTGTCGAAAATTCATTTCAAAACCACCATCAACATCAGCACTCAACACATACAAGACTAACCCAAAAGTCATATCTGTTACGCACAAGACAAATAACTAAAGTGACATGTCGTCTGCATTCGTACCAAACAAGTCCCTGGAATGGACAAGAGGCATAGCAATGCATTCGTTCAATCTCAGCCGCAGGAAACGACTCGTCGTGAATCCCATATACACGGAGTAGCTGAACGGCTATTCAACATACTATACTAAAAGATCTACGTACACATAATTACACAACAAGTGAACAATCATTCAAAACAACTCATTGACAAGACACTTTCATCATATGCATATATTCATAAAAAGACAGAAACTCAAAACAAATTAATATCTTCCTGAACAAAGTTAAATTACTCAGAAACACACACACACACACAACGTACGTCGATTCATTCTGTCTTCATAGTACGGTAAAAGGAAACTCTGCTTCTCTCAGTTCGCACACTCACATGGCGTAGCATGACCAACACAGTAGACAATGAAACCTGCTGTCATACTGACCACTAGTGTTTCATTAAACAGACAACACACTAATAACATTTTGTCGCACACGCATCAAATGCATTGCATAAATATCAGCTACTCTAACGACATCATTCACGAACGTGCACAATGCAGTATAGTAGCTATATAACTGACTACAGACACAGAAAAACAAATCACAAACAAACATACGAATACTGTGCTAAGAATGGTGTAAGTACATACGAATTGAAGACGATACATCACGTTTGTTGAGTTAGCAATTGTGCATTATATAATAATTGTTTCATGCGCAAGTTATTGTGTGTGGTTGATTATATTGTGTAAATTGTATTTATGTACATAATTATTTTATTTAGCTATAGACATGACCGTCACGTTACATACCCTCTCATGAATCCCGCGGCTACCATTGCTGCAGCCGTAGCAGCAGCAGCATCTCCTGCCGTACCAGGGTTGTGTCCGCCAGTTGTCTGACCACCAGTCGCAGCAAGCATGGCTGCTGCTGATGCGTGAGGAAGACCTCCAGCTAGTGCTTGACTAACAGAGGTCGTTTGCCCACCATTGCGTCCTGTTGCTCCGGAAGCACCCCCGCCGAAAATCCCTGTTGTAAGTATATTGTTCTACACGAATAATGAATTAAAAGACTATAAAATTTTTAACTTGTTTGTTAAATTAGCGAGTAATCGAAATGCACTCAAGAACTTGGTGAGCTAATGAAATCTAGGAAAATTTATGAATTTGAAGATATTCAGAAAAGGTTTTGAAAAAGTAATAATCTCACTATCATCTTTTCGGAATCAGTTTTTATTAGCCTAAATATATTTCGACTCGCACGACAAAAATATACTTGCTATCATGTTGAAATCAGTATAATTCAGTAGTTAAGCTAAGGTTAGTGTGCTCAGATAGAGATTCATACATTTTGTGAGGGTTTGAAAGGTGGTTAAAAGAAATACAACTATTGAGTTGTACGTCAGGACGGAAATTGAACAGTTGTACTAATTATTATGTTTCTCGAAACCAAGCAAACAAGTACTTGACCAATTATTTGTATCAAACTTAGGATTCATTTGATTTTTACTTATTTTACTCAAACAATCCATTACTTTATGGTTATGCAAACGAAGATCTGCTTCTAGGCATTTCGTTCTCTCAGGACCAGTAAAAATAAACTAAAATTAATTAGGTTGAATTTTCAACTTGACTACTCACATAAATACCAACTCCACAAAGAGCTGCTTAATTTCAGTTAGGTTTGAAACCACCCCGGTGAGTTAAGGCTTTCAAGTGTCTTAATTGAAAAAAATTAAATCAGAATAATGTGCATTATACTGCTGCAAAGATGACCACAGGAGTCTAACTGTGCACTCAGTGATAGGGACTTGTTTGCTGCTTATAACTCGTTTATCTTAATTTATCTTTGTCGTATGCATTTGGCAAATACTTCATTGAAAACTCCAACTTTTTGATTGCAGGCACCATCGCTTAATATTGGTTAGCCAGGGATACGGAAACCTTATTATGGGAACTAACCAACAAGATTATTCAAATGAGAATTCAGTCACTAGTATTTGTCGGCTTTAAATCCAAGTATGAGAGGACTGTGTGGTCGGATTAGAGTACAGGTGTTAAACTTCAAGTTCCAAATATTCTTAGCATTTATTCATTTTGGACTTTTAGTTTAAGCCCATTATTTTATTCTTAGAACACTGAGCCACAAATTTAGAGAAAATCAAAAGGATATATTGAAACGGGAAGTGAAGTAAAGGGAAAAACTCACATGGGGGTAACTCGTATTCGCAAC
Organism: Schistosoma haematobium; assembly: GCF_000699445.3. Classification (NCBI taxonomy): domain Eukaryota; kingdom Metazoa; phylum Platyhelminthes; class Trematoda; order Strigeidida; family Schistosomatidae; genus Schistosoma; species Schistosoma haematobium. The sequence goes on along the minus strand of NC_067196.1, from coordinate 76,157,035 downwards.
ATTGTTCCTACCACGGACCAAATTTAATCCAGGACCTTGATTGCCTACTCCCCAGCCTCCATACTCAAGAGAAATAAATTCATCTGCATTTCGTGCGTCGTAATTCTGGCGAGAGCCCTTAGGTGGGGCACCCTGGGGGAAATTATGTAATAACGAAGATTACCTCAAGAAGTTCAGCTATAGAACGGAGACAATCAAGTACTTTCCCCACATCACCAACCAATTGAATCACTCTGTCAGTAGAGCATGGACACAGCATCTGATAAACTTTGAGAGTATGAAGACCTGATTGCTAAATTTTTCGATAAACGTCAAGGGTTATGAAATACCTCTCGTAATTCTTTGATTTTATATCCAGCCCTTCCAATAACACATCCGGCCTGGCTTTGATGTACAAGTAAACGTAAATCAACTCCGTCATCGCGGTTACTTTGCATCTGAAGAGTTGTGAACTAGGAAATACACATACATACCTTCTCAAGATTTTCTCTGAATATTTCGATGACTGAACCGAGATCGCCATCCAGAACCAAGACCCTTTAGATGGAAAAATATTAGATTATAATAGGTTAAGAAATTTTTTTTGGACATGAGAATATACCTCTCAGGGCCATTGCTATCGGGGATGGTAACTTTAACGGAATACTAGTAGTACAAACAAAAGAGTAAGAAATGACCCACCGGGAGTGGACCGGATTAGTGAGTGGTGCGAAAAGCAGATGGGCAATACGGGGCAGGGTAGGGTGGGTTACGAACCATTGGTTTGGACACATTGGTATTCGGACGGGCCAAGAGTGGGGCAAAACCAGAAGAAATGAAAGAGAAAATACACTCACAAGTTAGGACTTAGAAAGTTAGAGGGGAGAAGGGCGAACAATATACAAGTAAACAATTACCTCCTCGCGAATTTTTTTAATATTTTCACCCCCTTTCCCTATTATTACACCAGCTGCCTTTAATGAGTTAAAAATGCCAGAAGTGGACATACTTTGGTCGATATTAGGAACCGCAGTTCCACCTTCGGCCCTTCCCCACGCCTCATGCTGTAGAACTTCCTATGCGAAGCCGTCAAGTGGAACTCGTAAATTCGTTACCTAATCCCTCAATCGACTGTACAACCAGAACTTCAATAACCAGGGAAACGTAAGGCTATGCATCAACCATAGCCCTGGGTCACCTAGTTAACAAGATAAAACAACTGTGTAATGTCCAACATCTGATAGACATGGCAGGAAAAGTTTGAATCAGGAAGCTCAGCTTTTCAATAATTTAACCGCTGACAGTCATGTAATCTAAATGGGAGAAAGACACCACACACCAAAATCATTTTAAGAAGGACAGTGGTATTTTTCCTCGCTGAGTAAATCCTATTGTTTTGATCGTTTATTACGTACCAACACTATTGTTTACGCTTTATTTGAATTCATTTCAGTTAAAGTATTCGGTTAGAGTATCTTTTTGTTTCTAAATTAGTTTGTCATCGGTACTTTTGACTACTTTGTTTTTCTATTGTGTTTGTTAGTACTTTTGGTTCTAACAATCTCCACATTTCTGGTCATAGATCATTTTTGTCTCTGGGTACTATTGCACCTAATTTTTTTGAACAAGGCCTCTGTTTGATGACTGGACGGTGCAAAAAAGCAATTGCCAACGTCCGGGCTTTCGATATCCCGGCATGCAGTGCGATGAGTGCGAAGGCTGGTACCACGAAGTTGGCACGAACTTGACTCCTGAGGCTTTCAAACGGTTCAGTGAAAACGGTTGCGTATGGCTTCGTCAGCAGTGATGTTCGGACGCAAACAGCATGCTAACCGAGGCCATCTCAATGGTAAATGCTGCAAAAAGTGGTTTAGCACACACATCGGACAGCACTTGCTCTGTCGACATGTAAATCGATGTGAAGCAAACTCAGGTGAGCTCGAAAACACCTGACTCACGCCGACCAAAGGAGGAAAGACAGTCTCCAAAAAGGTCTGTCTTAGCTAAAGACTCAAGAAAATAAGTTTCTTCTGTCCGCCGTCCAACAGGAAACACTTAGAAGCCTCAATCGCAAGGCTCGATCGGTTTCTAGCAAGAAACATAACCTGAATTCCCAAGTCGCCGACAAACCTCCGGAATACCATAGTATGCTTGACGCGACTGTGGTTGCTATTCCAACCATGGTTGACGAGTAGGTACAGGTTGTAAGAAAAATCGATATAACGATATAAAAGAGAACTCTACCCTCCCAAAAGTAGTCGAGAATCTGAAGACTGACCACAGTGACAGGTCAGTTGTTTTTCACAGAATCAAGTAGAGTGAAAGCTTTGAACCGAAAACTCGTTTTGAGTACGACATTATGTTGATCAAAACAGCTACTAAATCAACTTATGCCTCAAAATATCTCTGGAGTCACTTTGCTAAAGGCGTATAGATTAGATAGTCAAGCGAACTTGAAACCTGATCAACACAGGCTGCTTAAAGTAGTGTTCAAATCTGCAAACGAATGGGACTTAATTTTAAAGAATGGGCATAAATTAAAGGGTTCAGTTTTTGTCCGTAAGGATTTGACACTGGCAGACGTGTAAAAAGACGGGGAGCCGAAAAAGAACTACAACTTAGGTTAGATGCTAGCGAACAGTACCTAAAAATTGTTAATTTTGAGGCTTCGACAGAGAATAATACCGAAATCACTCTGGGTAAAGCACGAAGCCATTTAAATAGGCTCAGGATCTGTTACACTAATACCCGAAGCTTACACAATAAGCGATCGGAACTAGGTGTACAGATTGACTCTACAAAGCCAGACATAGTCTCAGTCACAGAAACCTGGCTGACATAGTCCACAGATAGTATGGAACTTGATTTCGAGGGTTTAAGTTAGTAAGGGCCGATAGAATGCAAAAGCGTAAACGAGGGGAAGTAGCACTATTCATGAGGAATTCTATCCCATTTGCCATTATCGACAGTGTATCCCATGAGAGCGGGACGTGTGAATTAGTTCGTTGCCTGTTATGAACTTGAAACGCTTTTACCCCGTGATACTTGTTATGACTTCACCTTGATCTGTCTAGTCTAAATTATGACCTTGACGCGTTAGGCTGAGTGGCTTAACCTTGAGTCTAATACGCGTGAGTTCGAGATGGGGTAAAGAGACAACTATTCTATCACCTGATTGGTTGGCAAGCACGCAAGTGAAAGAAGACAAGACAGTTGGAACACTGAACTCTGGATTCTCTGAATTCGGATTAATACAAAAATGTACATGAATAAATAAGTGAATATCTTGACCACGACGTATGATAATTTGGAAAAATACAGTTATGCCCGAAACAGGGAATTAGGGTAGAAAATACAGTGCAAAATATTATGTTTAAATTACAATATTTTCGGAACAAAAAAGGGTATGCTAGTGAATGATACATAGAACGAAAGCTCGTGTTATGTAGAATAAGATAGGGACAAAAATAAATATAAGTGTTTTACAGGGTTTGAATGAAATGCAATAACGTCCCAAGAAAATAGCTTTCGTAATTGTCTGGGCTTCTTAATTCCCCGTTCATAACACCTTCCCCCTTAAAAAAAAGAAAAAAAATGGTTAGTTACTATATACAGGTAAGTGCTGAGATATCATCATTGATATCTTCCTTCGGAAACGTATGTTCTCCTCTTTGGGTCTACCTGTAGAATATCTGGTCTTCTGCGTTTCCGTGATGATTTCCTAATAGGACTTTGTTCAGGTTGCGTAGTCTTCTGAGTCGCTGAGCATTTTATGTCAAAACTGTCCAGAATGATTCTCCACATTGAGTCTAATTTCTCGGTTTTCTGTGAAGTGCCAGCATTTTCCAGTATGTGGTTGACATGGCGTGTCCATTTCTGTCCTTCAACTTCCACCACATACATTACGTTTCCTCGTCTCTTAAGTATGCGTCCACTGGTCCATTGTGGAGGTGAATATCGGAAATCACGGACGTATACTTTTTGATTTTTTTGGAAAATTCTGCGTTTCGCCCCATGATGGCGATCAAATTGGTTTTCCATCTTTCTGTTTCTTTTTCCGATGTCATTTTGCTGTGGTTTTATGGCATCGAGAGCAGTTCTTACTTTTCTACCAAACATAATTTCTGCTGCGGGCATTTGATTTGGTGTTGATGGGTTTGGAGTTGTTCTATAGACCAAGAGAAAGTCATCAAGAATCTCCTCTATCTTTCCCTCCCCTTTTGCCTTCAGTAGCGCTCTTTTGAAGGTATCCACAAACCTTTCGGCCTGACCATTCGATTGTGGATGGTACGGAGGTGAACGGACATGTTTGACTCCATACCTCTTGCAGAAATCTGAGAAGATGGAAGAAATAAACTGAGTGCCGTTATCTGTCACGAGAACATCTGGAACTCCAAAACGGGAGAATAACTGCCGTAGCTTCATGATAGTCTGTTGCGAAATGACTTGATTTATAGGAAAAATCTCCGGCCATTTTGAATAAGCATCAACACAAACGAGGAAGTACGTACCCTGGAATGGGCCAGCAAAATCAACATGTATACGCGACCAAGGTTCTTCTGGAGATGGCCAGGAATGTAGTTCAGCTTTTCGTGGACACTTAGAAACCTCAGCACATTTTCTGCACGCACGCACGAAATCTTCGATGTGTTCATCGATATTAGGCCAATATACATAACTTCGAGCAATAGCTTTCATTCTTCCAGTACCTGGATGGGCTGTATGCAGTTGTTTCAGGACGAGTGAGCGTAAGTTATACGGAACCACTACGCGATCAGCAACCATAATACAGTCATTTACGATGGATAAAGATTGGCGTCGTTGATAATACTGTTTCAGTTCATGAGATGTTATACGTGGGGGCCAACCACGCTGGATAAATGTAGATAATCGTCTTAAGATAGGATCGCGGCGAGTGTGTTCAGCGATTCGAGCAGCTATCACTGGAAGAATTTGTGTTGAATTAAACAACATTCTGCTTACATCTTCTTCCACTGATATAGAAGCAATAACAGTATCTTCGTTTTCACCAGCGCATACTTTGTCTGAAGTCTTCGATTTGGAAATTTTATGAGAAGGTAATAAATCGGCGGTATTTGATTTGACATGGTGAGAACACAACATTTGAATTGTTTGATTCAGAAAGATCATAAGAACATGTTTCATCAGAAGCATTTAATTCGTTAATATCCAGAGAGGATGATTCGTCGGAGGCATTTGATTTAGAAATATCATTAGGGATTTGGATAGACTCATAGGAAACATTTTGAGAACATACCTCATCTAATAATTTATTCAAAGTATCAACATGTGCAATCCAATCTAATCCCAATAGATCTAAATCGTGTCGATTTGTTAGATAACAAACATCTGTAAATTTACTTCCCATAAGTTGAACATTGCATAGAACCTCTCCTGTCAACTTTACTATGTCTCCTGACGCATTTCGGGCGACATGTTCCGTCGGTCGGATGCGTGGGCATCCTAACTTGTGCCATGTGTTCTTTGAAATCAACGTGACATCAGAAGCAGTGTCCAACTGAAGTCGTATAAGTTTTTCATTTACTAATAAATTTACAAATTTCCGCCTACTTTTAAATCCAACTTTAAAGGTTGCAAACGTGGTTTTAATTTGACTGTTTGATCGTTGCTTTGAATTTTCACTACGATGTTTAGTCTTGCGTTTATTTAACGAACAATGACCTTCTTTGTGGCCAATGCGATGACATTTGCGGCATTTATGATTCTTAAACGGACAGAATTTTGCAAAATGCCATGCTCCGCAGAACCAGCATGGTGATGGGGGGTTGGCAGGTTGTTTCATGCTTGCACAGTTTTGTTTCGATGATTTTATAGATCGGAGCGCATTAATTGAATCAGAACCGGAAGGTTTAACCTTCTGTTGCACCATCGCAGTGTCATGCTTGAGATTAAGTAACCGCTGACATTCGGTTGTGACCATTTGTAATGTCATATTTGGTTCTTGTTCAATGCGTGCCAACATCCTGGTACGGACATCTGCATCTTCTTCATTCTTTAGACCACATATGAAAATCAAGCATTTAAATTGGTCCGCTGTGATTTCGTTTATCTCGAAGCGTTCACACTCTCGATTTACCTTCCCAGCATACGTGAGATAATCGTCCTCTGGAGATTTCGTTATTTGGATACATTTATAGCGAGTATTAAATAATGAGGACTGTTCATCGAAAATATCAGATAAAATCCGGACTGTATCTTTGAATGATACATCTCGTGGATTTTGCGGTAAGATAAAATTCACATATTCATTATATTCCTGTGTTCCCAGTCTTCTTAAGAGTAAGCGGACTTTTGCTGCGTCATCAAGATGCGAGCATTCAACGCGGAAAATGTCTTCACAACGGTGAAACCACGAACTGAAAATGACATTAGCTTCAGGATCATAATGGAATTCAGAAATAGAATTTATGCTTTCATACTTATCTGATTGACAAGTTGAGGACGACTGTAATGAGAGCATTCGTGCCAATGCATCCAAAAGCTTCGTTTGATTTGCATCATTTTGTGCTTGCTGCATTTGAAGAATAGTTTTAAGGTCATCCAATGATACAGGCATTTTGTACTGGATCAATCAATATAGGAAAGAAAAAAATTCTCCGTCGCCAGTTGTTATGACCTTGAATCGCTTTTACCCCGTGATACTTGTTATGACTTCACCTTGATCTGTCTAGTCTAAATTATGACCTTGACGCGTTAGGCTGAGTGGCTTAACCTTGAGTCTAATACGCGTGAGTTCGAGATGGGGTAAAGAGACAACTATTCTATCACCTGATTGGTTGGCAAGCACGCAAGTGAAAGAAGACAAGACAGTTGGAACACTGAACTCTGGATTCTCTGAATTCGGATTAATACAAAAATGTACATGAATAAATAAGTGAATATCTTGACCACGACGTATGATAATTTGGAAAAATACAGTTATGCCCGAAACAGGGAATTAGGGTAGAAAATACAGTGCAAAATATTATGTTTAAATTACAATATTTTCGGAACAAAAAAGGGTATGCTAGTGAATGATACATAGAACGAAAGCTCGTGTTATGTAGAATAAGATAGGGACAAAAATAAATATAAGTGTTTTACAGGGTTTGAATGAAATGCAATAACGTCCCAAGAAAATAGCTTTCGTAATTGTCTGGGCTTCTTAATTCCCCGTTCATAACATTGCCACGTGAAATGCAAGGAACAAAATCTTCTGATTGGTTTGGTCTATCGCATTCCAATCTGTGAGGTAAATAAGGTCTTGCTAAGCAGTCTCAATATTTGGTCACAAACTGACTGATGTCTTATCCTAGGGGACTTTAACGTACCCATGGTAGACTGGAAAAATCTGCGAACTGAATCGTCAGATAATTCCTTCAAGCAGGAAGTAGTTAATGTGGTTATCACATGTGCCATAGTGTAACATGTGAAAGAAGCGACTAGGTACAACCCGGACTCTCAATCCTCCTTACTAGGTCTCATACTGACTCATTATGAGGATGACGTTACAAACCTCAATTACATGCCACTCCTGGGTAAAAGTGATCACACAGTTTTAAATTTTGATTTCCGTACAATTGTCAATCACAAGCACGCGTCAGCTCAATTCAGACCTAACGACTGGAAAGAAAACATACAAGATATCATGCACTCAGCATCGTCAGTAGATTGGACAATAAAACCAGAGTCCTCAATCGAAACGGCTTGGGACGTATTTCGAATTTTATACTTAAAAGTTACCACACCACACATCCGTTGGACTAGACCAAAGGGACTGAGAAACTCTCTACCATGATTCAGTAGGGAGGTCCGCATCCTTCTCCATAAGAGAAGAAAAATGTGGGAGAGATTTAGGTTACTGGGGACCGATGAGACAAAATCTCATTATCGAAAACTCGGAATGCTTGTGCTTCGACCCTGCGTAAGTCTAGAAAGTTGCACGAAGAAAAAATTGTCAAGAAATTCATAGAATGTCCTAAACGCCTGTATTCCTATATAAAGCAAAGGACAAAGAGAAGAGGAAATATTCCTGCACTATGGGTAGACAGTACTGCTTCATCTTCAGTGGAGGGTTACTTTGGTAAAGCTCAAGTATTCTCAAACTACTTTAAAAATTTATGTACCATAGAAACACCCTTCGCGTCAGTCCATACAAATCAGCCCACACGAACACTGAACAGCGTGGCCATAAAGGAACTCGATGTTTTTGGTCTGCTAAATAAGCTTGACATAAGTAACTCCACGGGGTCCGATGAATTGCATCTTAGGCTACTGAAGGAATTATCTAACTTCATTGCGAAACCTTTAAGTATATGCTTTAATCTATCCCTTACGCAGGGTCTTTTACCAAAAGACTGAAAGAACGCCATAGTAAGTCCTGTCTTTAAAACAGGTACGAAACATAAACCTGAGAAGTACCGACACGTTAGCCTAGTTAGTGTAGTTGTTAAAATCTTAGAAAAGATTATTCGGAAGGAGCTGTTTAAGTACCTCAATGAAAGCCGGATCCTTTCGGAGAAGCAGCACGGTTTCGGAATAGGTTATTCCTGTCTCATCAACTTATTAGACGCTCGTGAAAGCTGGTGCACTCTTAGGGACCAGAAGTTACCTGTAGACGTAGCCCTCATTGATTTCAGCATAGCTTTTGACAAGGTTTCGCACAACCGGCTGTTATATAAGCTAAGAAATGTCGGAATTAGAGGCAATCTATTGATTTGGATAGAAGACTTCCTAGTTGGGCGCCAACAAAGAGTACGGGTGGACTTGTGGAGATATGACCGACAAGCTTATTTTGTAAATAGTTTTTAATATTATTTGTATTTGTTTTGTCAATTTTTCACTGTATGTACATTCATCATTAAATGACTGTACATGTTGTTTTAGTCAATGACCTTGAAGACACTTTCCGTTGTGATTCCAACATAGCGTGACATATTCTTTCTGGCTAACAAATACATTAATACTTACACATCCCTCGTTCTGTTTTCATTCGAGATTGAGTTAACTTAGTTCTAAAACAAATATTATTTACATTCATAGACTGAGAAAGTGAATACATCATATCTTACTTTGGATTACAATGCTGGGGAGATCATCGATACGTTTGGAATTACTAAGCATCTATAATTGTGGATTTATTGTACCAGATCAAAGCCGAACACGCATCATTTTGGGTGAACTTAAGTAAAGTCCCATTATTTTTTGTATTTGTAACATTTAACTTGCATATATTAATATTACTATTGGTTGTTATTAACTTTGTTGATATCTTTTGCTTTTATATATTGTCTGGTCCACCACAATTATTTGGTGAGCCTCGATTATTTTTTTATAGACATTTACTATATATATCTTTATAATTTTTTATTATTATTAATTGGCACGACACCATTTTTTGTTTTTGACATTGTGGACTCTACTAATAAACTTATCGATATTGATAGCCCATCAACCAACCCCTTTCATTCATCACAGCCAGAAGATAATGTTTTAAACTCAATCAACGCTATTTGTGAACTAAGATTACCAACATACGGTGTTAATAATCCCAGGATCTGGTTTGCACAGGTTGAGGCATTATTTTTGGCGAGGGGTATACGTTCACAGGCGACTAAATATGCCCACATCGTCGGTGCACTACCTATAGATGTAGCAACGGAAGTCGGTGACCTGATAGATAAAGTACCAGAAACGGACCCCTATGACAAAATAAAAGCCGCAGTAATCCACCGTACTTCGCAGTCTGATGAAAAACGCTTACAGCAACTACTCACCGCGTGCGAGTTAGGGGACAAAAGACCTTCACAGTTGCTTAGACATATGAGACAACTAGCAGGCTCATACAAGTTAGACGAAGCATTACTTAAGCAGATGTGGTTACAAAGGTTACCACATAACGTCAGACAAATCCTCAGCATATCAGGAGCCTCTGTCAGTCTTGATGATTTAGCAGACATGGCCGATAAGATGATAGAAATATATCCCGATTGTCGCGGCGTTAGCGCGATACAATCCTCAAGTAGAGAAAACATGAGCGACGCACCCAAAATCCAACAACAAATAACACTGTTAACACAGCAGCTAGCATCACTGCAGGCGACTGTTTCCACCATCCATTCTCGACCTCCCAGATCTACGTCCAGAAGAAGATCAGTATCCAGACATCGTCTTAGGTCACCTAAGCGGGCAGCCGGAATTTGTTGGTATCATTCGAATTATGGTGAGAAAGCACGTCGTTGCACAAAACCGTGCAACTTTAAAACAAACAACCCAAACTATCAGGGAAACGAAGTGGCCAGACAGTAATGGCGGCAGCTGTTACTGGCCAACATGTTAGCCGCCTATTTCACGTCAGGGATCGTATTTCTAGCTCGGACTTTTTAGTCGATACTGGAGCAGAAATCAGCATCATCCCACTCCATCTCTCCCGCAGACAACAAGCACTAAACTGTCCCTAATAGTGGCTAACGAATCAGTTATCAAAACTTACGGAGAGCAATCTCTTATATTAGACCTCGGGCTCCGTAGAAGGTTCACATGGGTATTCATAGTTGCTCAAGTCAAACGACCCATCCTCGGGGCCGATTTTCGTAGTGTGTACAACCTGTTAGTAGATATGACCAACAAGAGATTAATCGACGTAAACACACGTTTACAGGTAAATGGTACACTCTCCAACGACAACGAAATCCATGGTGTTCGAATAATGAAACCTGTGAACAACATCTTCAACGACATTCTAACAGAATACCAGTGCATTACGAAATCAGATTACCAAAAGGAAGGTAACCCACAGCTGGTGCAACACCATATCACTACCACCGGACCACCCATTCGCGCCAGGGCGAGAAGACTCCCTCCAAACAAGTTGCAGTTCGCTAAGAGAGAATTAGAACACATGATGCAACTTGGAATAATCAGACAATCTAACAGTCCTTGGGCCTCGCCGCTGCATATGGTTCCCAAGAAAGATCAAGACTGGCGCCCATGTGGAGATTATCGCCGATTGAATAACCAGACTATCCCAGACCGGTGTCCGATCCCTCATCTGCATGATTTTTCTTTAAATCTACAAGGAAAACAGATTTTTTCAAAGTTAGATCTCGTCCGAGCATACCATCAAATACCGATGGCACCTGAGGATATCGAGAAAACAGCCGTAATCACACCTTTTGGCTTGTTTGAATTCTTGAGGATGCCTTTCGGACTAAAAAACGCCGCTCAAACCTTTCAGAGATTTATGGACGAAGTAACTAGAGGTTTAGATTTTGTGTTTGTCTATATCGACGATGTTTTGACCGCTAGTTCTTCCACTGAAGAACATGTTCAACACTTACACACGCTTTTTGAACGTTTCAAAAGTTATGGTGTTGTAATCAACCCTTCGAAGTGTATATTTGGCTCCTCATCTCTGGAATTCCTGGGACACCACATTGATTCCCAAGGAATTAAACCACTTGAAGAGAAAGTCAAAGCCATCTCCAGCTATCCAGAACCAACCTCAGTAAAATCACTGCGTCGTTTCCTTGGAACATGTTATTTTTATCGACGATTTCTACCAAATTGTGCCGATGTACTACAGCCATTGACAGATTTACTGAAAAACGATAAATCAGGTACCAAGAAAGAAAAGAACCAAATATTCAAGTTACCTTCCGATGCCAAAGTATCATTTGAGAAAGCTAAATCCATGATTGCTAATGCTACCATGCTCCAACACCTGAATACTGACCCCACAACACTGTTGATCCTATGCACGGATGCTTCACAAAAAGCCGTAGGGGCAGTATTACAACAGCGGGTAAACAACACGATTACCCCCATTGCCTTTTTCTCCAAGAGATTATCGCCAGCACAAGAACGTTATAGTACTTTTGGACGCGAACTCTTAGCTATGTATTTATCAGTAAAACATTTCAACTTTTTGCTACAGGGTCGTGATTTCATCATTATGACAGACCACAAACCCCTTTGCCATTCTTTTAGCACATCGTATGACAAACATTCCCCACGAGAAGCAAGACAACTTGATTATATCTCCCAATTTACCACAGACATCAGGTTTATCAAGGGTCACACGAACATTGTTGCAGATGCACTATCTAGGAGGGATATCAATACGATGGTACTCAATCATGACATCAGCCTTGAAACCTTGGCTAAGTTACAAGTAGACGATGCAGAATTAAAAGCCTGCAAAGAAAAGTCTAGCTTAGATCTCAAACCAGTACCAATTTCTCTTTCAGATGCGACACTTCAACAAGCAACAATCGTCCGTTTGTCCCACACGCTTGCAGACGAAAAATATTTCAGCACTTGCACGGTCTTTCACATCCAGGCATCAGAGCAACAACAAAGCTCATTATCGAACGTTTTGTGTGGCCTAAAATCAACTCGGATGTTAAACGTTGGACACGTAACTGTCTCCAGTGCCAACGCAGTAAGACGCAAAAACACACCTACAGTCCAATTGGGAAGTTCCCTATCCCTGACAAACGCTTCCAGCACGTGCATTTAGATTTAGTTGGGCCTCTGCCACCATCAAACTCTTTCACACATATCCTCACCGCAATAGATAGGTTCACAAGATGGGCCATAGCATGCCCCATTAAAGACACATCAGCAGAAACAGTCGCTTCAGTCTTCCTCGACCGCTGGATAACTAACTATGGAGTACCATCAATAATCACAACAGATCGTGGTTCCCAATTTCAATCTGTCCTTTTCCAGGAGTTCACTAAACTTCTAGGGGTCAACCATATTAAAACCACAGCTTACCACCCAGCAGCTAATGGCATGGTTGAAAGATTCCATCGCCAATTAACAAGCTCACTGATGGCGCAAGCTGACTCATCAAAGTGGAGCGATGCCTTACCGCTTGTACTCCTCGGTATTCGTTCAACCATAAAGGAAGACATTGGATGTACAGCCGCCGAGTTAGTCTATGGTACAACTCTAACGTTACCCGGCCAACTAGTCAACTATGAACCTACAACGCACGGGGATTCTACTCACTTCGCAAGTCGCCTATTAAAAATGATGCAGAACATTAGAGCAATACCACCTCGAGAATACAACAACCGAGTCCATCTCGATAAACATTTAGAAACGTGCAAATTTGTTTTTGTTCGAGTAGACGCGGTTAAAAGCCACTGACACCACCATACGAAGGTCCTTATAAAGTAATAAAACGCACTCACAAATATTTCATTATCAACAAAAACGGGAACAATGAAACAATTTCCATAGGCCGAATAAAACCAGCTTTCTACGAAGCCCCTCAAGCCACAGACGACAATACTGCGAACAAACAATCACTCCCATCAATTGCTAAGAAACAAGAGGAAGAGGAAAAACTTAGCACTACACCCTCTTGTTTAACACGATCTGGGAGACTTATAAAAAAAACCAAAGTGTTATGTACATTTTGCCATATAAAAAAAACAACTAAAACAATCAAAGCAAACAATTATCGAGGACCTACACTATCAATCTCATCTAAAAAAAAATTTTCCTTTCTACAGTGTATATAATCACATTTTTCCACAATTATTCGTTTTGTCACTTTTTTTTTTCAAAAAAAATTTGTTACAATAATAAACGAGTAAACTCTATTTAATTATTTATTCATTGTACACAAAAATAAACAGTTCAATTTTTTTTTGTGTGTGTGGGTGATTAACAGTTTTACACATTATTACCATTGTTAGCAAACCAAGATTTTAAATGACGGTATTCTCATTACTTTTGTTTGTCATGCTATGCCACATCACCGCTATTTTCACGCAATAACACACTGTATATTATTAACATACATGTCATACGCATCTCCACATTGTTAATTGGTTATTATTGTAAATATTATTTCTTTTTGTATAAAATTTTTATTATTGTTATTGTAACCAGTGTTACCTCCGGACACTCTGGGGGGAGCTATGTGGAGATATGACCGACAAGCTTATTTTGTAAATAGTTTTTAATATTATTTGTATTTGTTTTGTCAATTTTTCACTGTATGTACATTCATCATTAAATGACTGTACATGTTGTTTTAGTCAATGACCTTGAAGACACTTTCCGTTGTGATTCCAACATAGCGTGACATATTCTTTCTGGCTAACAAATACATTAATACTTACACATCCCTCGTTCTGTTTTCATTCGAGATTGAGTTAACTTAGTTCTAAAACAAATATTATTTACATTCATAGACTGAGAAAGTGAATACATCATATCTTACTTTGGATTACAATGCTGGGGAGATCATCGATACGTTTGGAATTACTAAGCATCTATAATTGTGGATTTATTGTACCAGATCAAAGCCGAACACGCATCATTTTGGGTGAACTTAAGTAAAGTCCCATTATTTTTTGTATTTGTAACATTTAACTTGCATATATTAATATTACTATTGGTTGTTATTAACTTTGTTGATATCTTTTGCTTTTATATATTGTCTGGTCCACCACAGACCTAAAAGTTATCTAGCTAGGAAGCTGTGCTTATTGGAGTGCCCCAGGGTACAGTTTGGGGGTCAGCATTATTCCTCTTGTATTTTAATCACTTTATTCGTTCACTATCACCATCGGTCTTGCTATATGCCGACAATGTCAAGATATGGATAACGATACGATGTAAGGGTGATAGCTTAGAAATCCAAAATGACCTGAAGAAATTATCTGGATGGTCTCAAACCTAGCAGTTGCCGATAATTACTTCCAAGTGTATTGTGATGCTTCTTGGTCATCAAGGTACAGATACATACGCGATGAATAACACTGAGCTACCTGTTATCCAGACATATAATGACTTAGGAGTCATCGTTAGACAAGACTTAAACAGTACTGCAAACTGCTGTGCAATATCCACCAAAGATTTTGGAACTTGATGATCAATACGTGAGGCCTTTAGTCATGTCGACGCTAAGACGTTTTTGACTTTGTATACAGTGTTTGTGCGTCCTAAACTTGGGCACTGCATACAAGCAGCTATCCCCTGCTTAAAAAAAGGCAGTGAGTTTTTAGAAAGAGTTCAGAAAACAGCAACTAAGCTGATTCCCGGAGTAGAGAAGATTCCGTATGATGCTCAACTGACCAAGCTAAACCTATTCCTGTTGTCATAACAAAGAACTACAGGACACTTGATCACAGTTTTCAAACTGATTAGTGATAAATTTGCACTTGATTTGCCCTCATTTTTCTTCCAAAACAGAGAATTTGCGAGGACACTCCAAAAATATTCAAAAGTCCTGAACGAATTACTTGTCATCTGACTATCGACTTTCTCATCGAATCATCAACGAGTGGAATTCATTACCTCAACACGTAGTTAAAGCTCCATCCGTCGACTCTTTCAAAAGAATGTTAGATCAGCTGAGAGACCACGATTGCCATGAATAACACGGGCCATCAATTCTCCTGTCGTTTTCAAAAAGAAACTATTCTAATACTCCTTAGTGTAACGTTTACTGGGGCTTCTAATGTGAATGACGTTTCTCTGATCGATCATTAATTCATATGTGAGAGGATATGAAAATAGTGCTAGATATGCCATATGTGGAGCTCAATCTTATCAGAAGCATTTCAAAAGAACGTTAAGAGACGTTTTTCGCGGAGGAAACACCACTGTGCAAGGCGGTCAGGAAGATACGGACCATGGTGATTTAGTCAGTGATATCCAAGAGCGGAAGTCCTTAATGCAGTCAACTAGGCCTGAGAATATGTCGTGAAAGGGGCAGTAACCACTCACTTGTAAAGCCCTGCTCATGAAGGTTTTCTGTTCGTCTAAATCAGGCTCAGACAGACAGATATGACAACGACACACATACGTTTCAACTTTGGAGATTTCGACCTTCCTAAGATTAATTTCAGTGGACACATCAATACTTCTTCATCCCATTACGTTGTTTTATGGGATTCTTAGTTCACACTATAATTCAAATACTTCCAATTATCATATTGGCATCGCGATTGAGCCTGTGATGGAACGGTTGGACATAGATTCAGATTTTGATGCTTTCAAGGCTTATTTTGAAAGTTTCGAAATCTGGGCTATGACCAAGGTAGGTGATGAGGATGTTACTATTGTAGCACATTTCCTCACATTCATCGGAAAACAAGCATATAGCTTATTAAAAACTCTTGCTTTACCAGAAAAGCCGATTTCGCTTTCTTATACAACTCTCAAGGATCTACTGCTAGACTATGTTATGTATACAAATTTCGAATGTGATAAAGGAGGAAGATTTCGTAAAATGATTCACGAGGATATAAAAATTCCACTGCATTACGTCATCCCGACCCAGTGCATACTCAAGGTTATGCAGATAATTCATTGAGGAGTTGCGATACAGTTCACGAAGATGGGCACAAGTTTGTCCTGTGGCGGGTTCCACTCTCCGAATTTATGTAAATTTCGTAATTCTAAGTGCTTTAAATGTATTGATATTGGACATATTCAGTCAGTTTGTAATACTACTATTCATCTGGGGAGACTCTAATTTATGGATGACCTTTGGACGAATCTTAAGTGACTTTGAGAAATATTAGCCAATCAGCAAACAGTTAGTGTAGAGTAAAACTATATTATACAAAACTAAGGAAATAAAGTGGATACATTTCTTATACGTGGCTCGAAAACTTGTCAAGGTTAGAAAGAGGTTCCGAGGTTGTAAAATCGTAAAGCATGCAGTAGAGAAAATCATCCATACGGCTACAGAATAGTCCGCCTCTGGAAGCATGATAAAGTCTCAAAAACTCTTTCAGCCTCGACCACATAGCTTCAATATTGTTTATGTGCACTCCGGTTGTTGAGTGCACAAAATGCTACTTGTGGATAACGACACGATGCACATAACCAAGCCTATTTAGGAGTCTGTACGCTCTCCAAACATCCGAATATATTGTAGTACCTGGCTGCAGCCAGTGTTACTGGTGCTTTAATTATCCAGTTCGCGATAGTTGTCATAATTTGCCGTTGTTAGAAATTATATACGCGGTTTCCATCGTGAACTGACATCAGCTATAATGCCAGGAGTTTATTTAACCAAAAGGATGAAAGGCTTTTGCGTTAAAATGAGAGATCTATAATCTTATGCCTGATTGATTCGTTCGCAAATTATAGTGTAGAATTATGGTCTACTATTATATTAGTACTGCTCTAATAATAGACCTAATCCCAAAATTGTAGATTCGTCATGATATAACTGCCTAATCTATAAGATCTTACGTGGAAGTCACACCATCGACTACACCAACTCACTGTATCGTATCAATTACCAATACATGATGTAGAACAAGCTTAGGCTAGAGAAAGAACAATATATTTAATATGAATAGAAGATATAAGGTAACATTCAGCAGAGACCACGCCTGCATGGCCAAGCCATGCCACTCGATCAACTCCAGTCCATCCAATTCATTCTTCGCGCCTTCTCCATCGTTAGGTATTTATCCGCGTTGAATATTGAATATCTATTTTCTGAGTAGTCTCGTGTTCAGCTTTGTGGATTGTGCGGTTATTGTTCAATGCCACTACAATAGTCTCGCCGTTTTATTTTGTTATAGCCGCTCAATTATCACGTTTTGTACAAAATTCGTTGTGAGCCCATCGTACATTAGCATTAAGCACTGAAGTTGGCGCCGTAACCTTGAAATCTCTGGGACGCTTCTGATTGGCTCGTTCATAAATTAGAGTCGCCGTTCATCTTGCTGTAACTAATATTAAGTCTTGTAATTCTGATTCTATTAAGCTGAGTATTTATAATGATCATATATCTTTATCAACGATTGCAATTCATAGTTAAATGAAACCCAGAGTCCTTGCGAGACAACACTTTCTAATCAATCAACTTGTCAGATTTCTCATGTTATTGTACCAGATATGGTTTTTCTTAATGATTCACTTATTTCTGACGAAATTCCTTGCAAATCTGAGGAAAATATGTTGAATGAACCTAATCATGATCGAAAACCAGATTTAGTTTTGACAGATGCTGATTTTTCTAATGATCCATTATTCTGCAATGACATTTTTAATAAATTTGAGGAGATTATTTCGGAAGAATCAAATCTTGATGTCATACCAAATATTATTTGTCCTCATAATGCATTGGTTTCTTGTGGGAAACTTGTTCAATGCGAAGTACATGTACTAAATGAGCTCGAGTTTGATTACAATTCGGATGATTTCATATCAACGGTTGTTTATCCTTATCACGAAGTCACTTCTAATGTTTACTCTAGTCAATGTGAGAAATATGTTTTTAATGAAGCCACATCATTCATAACTTGGGGATATAAAGATCCAACATTATTTCGTGGGAGAGGATAGTGTTGGAAAATCTGTGCTTTAAATTCTAGATAGTGGTTTCGGTACACAACCGACACGGCGATTGTATGCAATCCCAGGAACCAAGTGAGTCTGTTACGATTTCGGTTGTTAATTCTAATGCTAATGAACATATTCTAGATAATACAGACTTTTTATCCAACACAATGTCGGACAGACACAGAATGAACTTACGAAGACGTACAGTCGATTACAGATACTGAGACTCTAATTTAAGCTGTGGCGGATGTGGTGTTTACATGAACTAATGATTCCTTTGTACTTGTTGAATGCTTGATTTCGAATTCTAAAGACGGTACATTCGTTAGTGCTTATTTAGTACTTCTTGATCCGATTACGTTATTTCTGGGATTCTCAGTTCGTACTATAATTCAAATACTCCTAATCATCATAATGTGTCAGCTTTATTATTATTTTTCACAAACATTTTATGGGTACATAAGTGTTGTGAAGAAACCATTCCGGGTTTCTTCAAAAATGCAATAATACAGAAGTTTCAATAATGTTAGCATTATATTTACCATATTTGAAAAAAGAGGGTAATAATAATAGAATAATAATAAATCAAGTTCTGTGTAATTGTGAAGAATGTTGAATTGAGTTTAAAGGAGGAAAGGGTAAAATAAGGGAATAGAAATAAAGGGGAGGTGAAATGCGCAACTAGTTTAATAGGCGTGTTTATGAACACAGGACAAGAATAAACGACCATGTATATATCGTCAAATTAGAAACAAAAATAAAAAAGAAAAAATAACTGATTATTGCAGTAAGATATGACGCTAGAATAAATGTTTGTGCAGTCATAGTTTGAAGTGATGCTATGAAAGTCTCAATTAAGTGAAAATAATGATGAAATATCAATATGTATGAGTCATATATGCATAGTGAAGATAAAACGAGTCTGAGAAGTCAATCTGAGTGTAACACAAGTTATTGTCTCAATAACAAACTTCGTAAACTTAAGAATAATATTTATTTAGATGGAAAAAAGAGAGAAAAGAAATGAACACCTGGTGAAAGAGTTCAACCAAGGTAAAAATAATTGTGTAATGAATATCGACCTCTGAAGTAAACCAACAATTTAGAAAAATAAAATAAATCCTTTAGTGCACTCAGATAAATACATGTAGATTTATGTAATAGTATACAGAGTGAAACCGGATATTAGTATAAACAATTGTGCAATAATAATTAAGAATGATGTTATGAAAGTCACAAATAATTGCAAAGGATAATCAAATACAAATTTCTATGTGCTGTTTGTCAACCAGTCTTCGATTTTTAACTCTTGTTATCAATGCACGAAGGTAGTAATGGACGAGGAGGACGATTTTCTCATACATGTTGGAATATTAAATCGAGAGTGTGAGCGGTTCAAATTAAAAAATCTTACTGTGAACTAGCTCAAATCATTATTACTTATCTGTAGTTTACAATCTGAAAAATATGCTGATATTCGTACGCAACTGCTACATTGTCTTGCTTAGGACCCAACGTTAAAGCTTAGGGAAGTTGCTGAAGAATATCAATGCTTAACACACCTCAAACAGGACACCAACCTACTTCAGTAAAATTAGGTTTGATGTTCAAGCAGTTTAAAGTAAACGTATGCGTTTTCTCAGGGTTACAGTTAACATCAAGCGCTCTTACAAATCTACTTTATAACAGCAATAAACTTAAAAAGTTGTATCGCATAAATACTTGGCACGACCAGAACTTTAACGCAATTAAGCCGAGCTTGGATCTGGTGTGCAATTTGGACGCGATGCTCACTTTGGAAAATATTGTAAAGACTGTACCCCGTGTTACACCAAAGCATAAAGCTAATCAATAACGCGTCAAGACATCTGCACGAATGTACGGTTATCTACTTTTCTTGATTTCATCTATTTAATGACCCTACTTGGGAAGCATACTGTAAGCATACTAATGTTGAAATTTGTAGATTATGCCTGTAAAAATGGCGTGTACCTGCCATCGCAGAAATATATTACTATTATTAAGGTTCATCCCGGTTCCATGACCCCAACATCCACATCATTACACGAAAAATCAGAAGAGGAGATTAAAATCCTCCCATCTAGATGCTGGGATTGTAGTGCTTGGCATTTTTCAAGGTCTGGAAAAACGTCTAGAAAAACAATGCGTTCTATCATTCTCAACCCGGGCTCCTCCCATAATAGTCACCAAGATACCAAACGGTACACTGCGGGACTGTGCAAACTTCCAAATAGAATTAAATGCTGCTCTAGAACAATATCCATTGCCAGTTCCAGATGATATTTTTACTATTTTCAACGGTAGAAGCAACTTTGCAAAACTAGATCTGGGCGAAGCCTATCTGCAAGTAGGGGCCGACTTTCTTTGCTGTGGATCGCTGGCAACAAACACACATGGATGTTTATTTCAGTATAATTGACTGTCTTTTGGGGTAAAGACGGCACCAGCGATATTCCATCAATTAATGGATGCCATATTAACTGGTATTACAGGTGTAGCCATTTGTTTAGACGATATACTTATAGTTGTAACATCGCCAGAAGTTATATGACCGGACCACAGTCGTGATGAACCATATAGAGGAATGTGCTTTCAGGTTACGACCAGACAATTGTCAATCCTATCTAAGATCTGTGAAGTACCCTGGATTTATTTCTTATATTTCTGGACGACGCCCTGACCATGAAATTGTTCCAGCTACAAAGAAAATGCCTCCTCACATAACCTACCGACACAATAGCTATATACGAAGATGAGTACTTAGTTGTGTGGATGTAATATAGCTGTTTTTGACACCATAGATTTGTAGAATTATGACCTACTATGATATTAGTACCGCTCTAATAATAGACCTAATCCTAAAGGTGTAGGTCTGTCATGACGTAACTGCCTAATCTATTAGATATTACGTAGAAGTTACATTATAATCTACACCAACTCACCGCATCGTAACAACCATCAATATATAATGGAGAACACACTTAAGCTAGAAATAGAACAATATATTTAGTATGAATAAAAGGTATATAACAACATTCAAAGAAATCCACGCCTGCTAGGCTGAGCCATGCCATCCGATCAATTCGAATTAATACCACTAAACTACTCTCCCACCAGAATCAAAATGACGTTGGTTCGACACCAGATTGAGTGTGATTGTCGCGCGCCGGAGGTTATCAAAAATAATAAGAATCCTCCCGGTATTGATAAGCTGAAAGATAAACCAAAAAGAAGGTGGCAGCATTTGGTCGGGAAATACATGTAATAATTTTAAAACGTCTGGCTTGATGTTTAACACGCTTGAAATGAAAATTCAGGTGAAGGTTATTTGGGCTAAAAATGGGATTATAATAATAAAAAAATGATTCCGTGGAGGGATATTTTAATAAGCAGCCGTAAGATGTGTACTAGTAGCCATTGGTTAATAAATTATAGTTAGTAAGTATTTTGCGTTTAGAAATATTTAAAAAAATCAATATTGTAGAAATTTTAATATTCGTATTAATTTTAGTTAAAATTGTGAAGTCACATAAAGTCTGGGCTCGTTCGCTGTCAATCTAAGCTGATTTCCGATTGCATTTGCATTACTGGGCTAACTGAAAGAAAATAAAATTACCATGGAGAAGAACTCCAACCAGTTTTCCAGTTAGCTTGATACGGTTTATTCAGTTACGAGGAGATTTTCTCGACCTCATTTTTACCTGACCGTGATAGAATTCAGTAATACTACCAATACATATGAATGGTTATCAAAAAGTGTTTTAGTATGTGAATAGTGACAAGTATGTGAAATTCGGACGGGTAGCTAACAGCAATTAGTTAAGCATCAGTGTATTCGTAAAATACATGCTCGAGACTCAATGTCTTGATTTGCCATAGACTATTTATTTATATATATACCTACAGTCCCCAATGTTATTATACGCTGACGATGTGAAAATCTGACGAGTAATAACGGGAGACGCAGATGCATGCGCACTTCAGGCATACTTAAATAATGTGACTAACTGGTCTAAAGAGAGGCTGATGCCTATCAACGCGGCAAAGTGTGTCTACATCCGATTTGGGGATACAAAGGTTGATAGGTACAGAATAGAGGAAGTGCCTGTACCCATAGTCCAGTCTCATAAGGATCTTGGGGTGATAGTGAGTCATGATCTCAAGACCACGGCTCGTTGCACGGAGGTCGCAGCTAAGGGGTTTAGAACTCCTTGGGCTTTAAGACGGACATTCACTAAGTTAAATACTACCGTGTTCACTACAGTATACAAAACCTTAGTGAGAATTAAGCTTGAGAACTGCGTTCATGCTGCAAGCCCCTATTTAAAAGGTGACTCGGGTATCCTGGAAAAAGTATAGAGGGCAGCTACTTGTACAATTCCAGAACTGCGGGGTTTACCATACAAAGAGCGGCTTGAAAAGCTAGACCCCTTTACTCCGTCCTATCGCAGGCTAAGGGGATATCTAATTTTGATGTATATAATACTAAGAAATGATTTTGGACCTAACGCATTCTATCTTTTGCTTCCCACTAGATCGGGACATCTCAGAGGACATAGCAGGCGAGTAGAAAGGCCAAGAATGAACAAAATACACGTGGCATACAAGTTTTCACATCGAACCATCAGTTTTTGGAACCTGTTACCCGAAGCACTGGTGTCCACACCTTCAATTGACTCATTCAAGAGAAGACTATACACTCACAGTGGCATAATAGAAAAGGAATAACATAGGCCTTAGGCCCTCTGTCCTTACTACACAAATCTGAACCTGAAATCTGATATATTAACCGTCGTCTCTATGCGAAAGTGATTGGGAAAACTGCTTTGTGTGTTATTCCTGGATGACAACTATTGACTATTTTATGTCCCTCGGGTTCTTCTGAGCGAAAAATATAATAATGCTTCCTAGTGACAGAAATCTCTCACATCTCATACAAATACCCCAGCAAACAATCAGGTTCCTTATTTCTGTCCAAAAAAGTTGAAGATGCAGCTGAAAGAATTGACGTCTGCATCTTCAGTTGATTTATTCACGAGCTTAAACATGTTAGAATAGAACAAAAACAGGTATTTCATCGTCCTCGAGTAACCTGAAGTTAGAATTCATTCAGCGCAGTTTCAAAAGTAAGGCTACGTCTACAACAGCATTGTTGGTATTGGCAGTTGGACCATAATTTTCTAGTGTTGATTCCAAGATTGTTTTAATTTAAGAATTGTGTTGTTTCTGACTTTTCAGTCTTCAGTTGTAGGGATGGGAGGTCTATCGACCTATATTAATCCTTGCAGTTAATAACACTGTGGAGGTCTTCAAGCTGACTTAGACGATTTAGTTAGATGGGCTCGAGAGTGGGGCTTAGAAATCAATGTTAAGAAAAGTGTGCTAATGCACATCGGTTATGGTAATAGTTACCGTTATACTATTGAGGGCAAACCTCTTCCATGCGTTCAAGAGCATAAAGACTTAGGAGTAGTATTAAGTCATGATTTAAAAACAACTACGCATTGAAAAGCAGCCGCTGTCAAAGGTTTTCGTGCGTTATGGTCACTTCGCCGAGCGTTCAAATCTTTTGACGAGAGAACGTTTCGAATTTTATATCCCATATATGTCAGACCACATTTAAAGTATTGTATCCAAGCAGCTAGCCCATGTCTGGTAAAGGATACTAACTCCCTTGAGCGTGTCCAGCGTGTGGGAACGGAATTAGTAAAGGGTCTTTCTAGACTCCCTTACGATGAGCGTTTAAAACGCCCAAATTTTCTCCCCTTGTCGTACCGTAGGACACGAGGTGACCTTATACTGGCATTTCGTATCTTTAATTATGATTTGGGTGTTAATATGTCTTATCTTTTTGCTCCCTCCAGCACTAATAATCTCCGAGGTCATAGCAAGAAGGTTCGTAAACCACGATCTAATAAACTTAAAGTGGTGTCCCGTTTTTCTCATCGAGTAGTCAATGATTGGAACGCCTTACCCGAACAAGTATCAGCCCCATCAGTGATTTTGAGATCACTGCTTGAAATCGCTGACTGTTCTCGATTGGTTTCGTTATTAGGTGTGGATGCATTATATACGCTTACTGGGTCGTTGACTCACCTCTTGTTCTTCACTATTCCAGTCTTTGCTTACGTTACTCTGTATGCCCCCCTAGTACACAAAGTACCTTCTAGCTAGACGTAAACCATCACGTAGGCAGTGGGGTTTTCTCTTAGATTCAAAGAAGAGTTACTGCATTCAATGACATCCCAGTCTCTAGATTTTAGGGAAATTTAGGGGTTTTCATACAATTTCCCCAAAGTTTTCTGTTGTTGCTTCCCCGAAATCAGGATATTGGGACGTTTCAACTCGCACAGATTATTCTTTGACAATGGAACCCTTCCGAAACGGCTTAATACTTACAGTTGTATGTTCTGGACACCTAGGCATCAGGGTTACGATCGAAATAAACTCCCACGCTTCTCTTTTAAGAGCAGTCCTAAGACAGTATTCTTTGACACTTCTCAGATATGTATTCCTTGCCCCTTGTAAGGCAGAACAGATGTTCGATTATTTATCAGATGAGCTTATCACCTTCCAGTTTATTCTGTTTTGATACGTGACCGTGAAATATATTATTATTATTAATGGCTTTATTCAATATTATATTTTGGTACAAAGTAGAAATCTGTCGAAGGCCAGAAACATTCACATTCTACTGTTGTTCGACCGAATATTAAGTCCCTAGTTATTGTTCAGGTTCAGATTTGTGTAGTAAGGACAGAGGGCCTAAGGCCTATGTTATTCCTTTTCTATTATGCCACTGTGAGTGTATAGTCTTCTCTTGAATGAGTCAATTGAAGGTGTGGACACCAGTGCTTCGGGTAACAGGTTCCAAAAACTGATGGTTCGATGTGAAAACTTGTATGCCACGTGTATTTTGTTCATTCTTGGCCTTTCTACTCGCCTGCTATGTCCTCTGAGATGTCCCGATCTAGTGGGAAGCAAAAGATAGAATGCGTTAGGTCCAAAATCATTTCTTAGTATTATATACATCAAAATTAGATATCCCCTTAGCCTGCGATAGGACGGAGTAAAGGGGTCTAGCTTTTCAAGCCGCTCTTTGTATGGTAAACCCCGCAGTTCTGGAATTGTACAAGTAGCTGCCCTCTATACTTTTTCCAGGATACCCGAGTCACCTTTTAAATAGGGGCTTGCAGCATGAACGCAGTTCTCAAGCTTAATTCTCACTAAGGTTTTGTATACTGTAGTGAACACGGTAGTATTTAACTTAGTGAATGTCCGTCTTAAAGCCCAAGGAGTTCTAAACCCCTTAGCTGCGACCTCCGTGCAACGAGCCGTGGTCTTGAGATCATGACTCACTATCACCCCAAGATCCTTATGAGACTGGACTATGGGTACAGGCACTTCCTCTATTCTGTACCTATCAACCTTTGTATCCCCAAATCGGATGTAGACACACTTTGCCGCGTTGATAGGCATCAGCCTCTCTTTAGACCAGTTAGTCACATTATTTAAGTATGCCTGAAGTGCGCATGCATCTGCGTCTCCCGTTATTACTCGTCAGATTTTCACATCGTCAGCGTATAATAACATTGGGGACTGTACTATACTTGGGAGATCAATTATATACAGTATTAAAAGTAAAGGACCTAGGACAGAACCTTGAGGTACTCCACTAAGTACGGGTCTTCAGGTGGAGCACTTGGAGTTTACTCTTACTTTCTGTATACGACCTTCTGGGAAATCCTTAGGCCATT
The DNA here is from genome assembly GCF_000699445.3 of Schistosoma haematobium. Classification (NCBI taxonomy): domain Eukaryota; kingdom Metazoa; phylum Platyhelminthes; class Trematoda; order Strigeidida; family Schistosomatidae; genus Schistosoma; species Schistosoma haematobium. The sequence goes on along the minus strand of NC_067196.1, from coordinate 76,130,924 downwards.
TTGAAAAAGGTCCGGCAATACCAAGGTTTTCCGACTTCGATAGCAGTCTATTAGTTGACACCTTGTCAAAAGCCTTACTGAAGTCTATGTAGACAACATCCACTGGTTTCCCATTGTCTAGAGCCTTTATCCATTGCTCCCTTGCTATAATGAGATTTGTTGTGCAAGATAACCCTTTTTGAAACCATGTTGTGTGCTGTTTAACAAGTTGGCTTCCACAAATGTCATTATGGTCTTTTTGACTATTCTTTCCCGTATCTTAACTACGACATTGGTGAGGCTGACAGGTCTGTAGTTCGATGGACGTTGTCCTGTTTTGTGTATTGGAGTGACGATTGCATCCTTTCAGTCCACAGGTAACACACCGTGGCCAATTGACATACTGAATATCACAGTTAGTGGGGCTACGATATATTGTTCAGTTTGTTTCAGGATTTTGGGGTATAGTTCATCTGGTCCTTTTGACTTGTCCATGTCCAAGGTACTAAGAGTCTTAAGTACATCGTCTTGATCAAAGTCCACGGTGAGCAGACGGTTTTTGACTTTGTATTTGGGTCTGGTCCTTTGTCTAGAAGAAGTTCCTGAGTGAAAACTGCCTCAAAATAGTTAGCCATTGCCTCCGCGTTTTCCCGATCATCCTCCATTATTTCAGATTCACTCCCTGCTTCAATCAGGCTGGGGATCCAATGGTGCATCCTTGTTCTGTAATTTATGTACGAGAATAATCTCTTAGGCTACTTGATTGCAGATTATGCTAAATGCATTTCATATTTTCTCTTGGCTTCCGGAATTTTAATTATACACTTATTTCGTATCGACCTGTAGAGTTCCATCGTATTTGCAGCGTTCAAGGCTGATGACAACGCTCCAACATTTCTTCTTTTATCTTAGTAAACGTTGAATATCCCGGCCTATCCAGGGATGGCCGTGCTTCTTTTTCTTCTTTGGGACTATCCAGGGTGTGTATGGTTGAGTTACCCGGTTGTATGTCTGCCTTTTCTACTGATGCCCCCCTTGTAAAGCATCCAAGTGTCAGCCGACACTGCAGAGTTTATGCCCTCTATGTTCTCACTGGTAATCACATGAGCACCACTCACTGTTAATTATTTCGTTGAAACCTATTTAGCAAAAGTCATCTTGCTGCACCACATCATCTAATGTTGCGACATATAAGCTTAGTTGATCCCTACAACTTATAATCACTATATCTCAATTAAATCGTTTCCCGTCTTATACTAAACTGCATACTTGCAGCTGACTTGTATGCACCATCAGCCGGTAGGTATATATATAAATAAATAGTCTATGGCAAATCAAGACATTGAGTCTCGAGCATGTATTTTACGAATACACTGATGCTTAACTAATTGCTGTTAGCTACCCGTCCGAATTTCACATACTTGTCACTATTCACATACTAAAACACTTTTTGATAACCATTCATATGTATTGGTAGTATTACTGAATTCTATCACGGTCAGGTAAAAATGAGGTCGAGAAAATCTCCTCGTACCTGAATAAAACGTATCATTTTATTACTGTGCACTTTTATATCCTAGATGGTTTTGAGTATCCATGGTCATTGGCGTGGTAGCTCAACTTCTGAACTGATAGTTGTTTGCTGCTAGTGTTCATGAGTTTATGACTTTCAGGTTGTGTTATCGACCTACTATGTTGTAGCAGTTCAGTCGTAAAGATGGTGAAGGGCATACCTACTTTTAAAAATGATCGCAATTTTCTCTTTCCGAGGTCGAAATCCAGAGTGAAATGATTTTGTTCACAACTTTACTGAGGCTGTTGATGTTTTAAGCGCAAAGTGGAATTCAACTGTTTGTTTTCAAAAATTGCACTTAAAATGGAGCCAAGGTCTAGGACTTTTTTCCAGACTAAAACTAGGCTTCAGCTTACTTGTCAGTTGCATAAATTAAGCGAAATCCGGATTCGTTTATACTGGTGAAAGGGTTCACTGATCATTTGCCACTTTACTTCCTTAATAACCAACCTCAAGAAACGGTCTAATTTGACCACCGAGGTTCTTTTCCTGCTGTCATGTTGACCTTGCTTTTTTTTACACAGAGGTCGATGTAGTCTGTTTTGATATTCATTCTGGGAAGGTCTTTGTTATGTGCTTGGGACAATTAACTGTTTGTGTAGATTTTTTTTTCGGCCCAATTCACTTATCTGTCCTAATTTTAGTGAGGATTGACATTTTCCCTCGTTTATACCGTCTTTAATTTTGGAAAAGTTTCTTCATATCAATCTCATTTTGGAGAGCGAATATTTATTTATTATAAAATATGTATAGTTATCTGATAAAAGTTATATCTCTTGTAATCTTTCGTTAGGCTAGCCATGTATTTCTTCAGTCAAAGCTACATTACCTAGCAAGAAATTATTTAGCAGTTGGTATATAGTTTATTGGCTAGTAAAGGATTTTTTAATGATCTCTTAATATCATTCATGTAATGCTTTGTGTCAGATTTAATCATTATATATGTAATCTGGTTCACAACCCCACAAGGTAATAAGGAGTTAATGCAGCCCAGTTTTATTTTGCATGGGGTCACGTGTTTAAACTGGCGAGTCAAAGACCCAGCAAGATCTCTTCATATTTGTTTAAATTCTGTGATTAGTGCAGATTACCTTAGTTTTATACCAGATTTTATTAAGTGGATTTCCTACTTCTTATTCAGAGTTTAGTAAATCAAACACCGTAATGGTTGTCGAATCAGACGACTCTGGTTTTCGCCAACTGGAATACTTCTCTTTAGTTTCAAAAGTTTGCACAGAATTAACAAATCATTTGGGTTTAGATGACAAAGTCCTGGGTAAGTTGATTGTTTGGATTTTTTGATCATATCAACTCTTTCACAGCTGAATTTGTTATTCATTTGGCTAAGAAAAATCCGACTTTTGAAAAATTCAAAAGTGCTTTGGAAAAGAAAGGCGCGGAGTTTACGGTAAGGGCATTTATTAGATTACCTTTGATATTTGTTTTCTTGTCCACAGGACCCATTAATAGCCAGTATTTTACGCCTAGTTGAGAAAATGCTTCCAAAGAAGGAGAAAGTTACTAAAAAGAAGGCATTAACATCTTCATCTAACAAGAAAGATTCTGAGTTAGATGTTGTCAAAAACAAACTAGAATTGAGAAAGCGACTTTTACCTGCTTTGTGTATGCCAAATGAAGATCCAAACGACGAGGTATTCTGTTTTCTCACTGTCATTAATGTCTTGTTTATTTTCCATCCAGCGATTGAATGTGGAATCTGAAAATGTAGAACCGTGCAGTGATACTGATAAAAAGGATGGGATTCGTAACAAATTCGTTCATCCTGATGAACTGGAAGAGGAATTCCATAGTGATAATATCAATAATAAAAAAGATTGTGTAGATGACGTCGAAGCTTTGGCTATGATTAAAGACTTGGAATTATTGTTATCCGGTGCTAAGGAGTAAATTTTCATGTTTATAAAAATATTTTCTTAGAGCATCATTATCTAAGTCAAAGCCACGTGACGAAAAGAAAAGTGAAGATAGACGGTTAGTAGTTTCCTTATTTGCTTGTTTGAATCTAGTTGTATGTTATATTTTCCCATTGATATTTGACATTTTCGTGGACAGTGACTTCAACATATGAATCAGTCAGTCAGTCAGCTACAACGTATGTCCAGGCACATATATGCATCGGTCCAAGTTGCCGCACCTCATTAGTACAGCACGATGAGCACCAAATTCATAGTAGTTACATAAATAGTAGTAATATATAAAACAAAGATTGTGTATAAATATATAATACAGAAAGAAGTATTTTAATCTCACCGTTTAAAGGCAGACAATTATATACACCTACGTGATTGTAATCGATTCTGAGTTGTGTCGTTCAGAGTCTACAACCATTGGTTACGATGATCGCGCGAACCCCAACCAAGTAGTCTGCATCTATCAACATGGCTCAGATCAGAAGTTAGTGACTTCAAGCACTGATGCCACGTTTTTGGTTTGGCATTCCCTAACCTTCTTCCAACCATCCTCAGCATTGCGCGTTGTGGTAGTCGGTGTTCAGGCATACAGTCAGTCAGCCACAACGTAGGACCAGGCACATATATGCATCGGTCCAGGTTGCCATACCGCATCAGCACAACAAGATGAACACCGGATTCATAGGAGTGGTTAGGTCAAAGGTGGTAATATATAGGAGAAAGATTGCATATAAGGATACAGTACAGGAAGAAAGAATTAGTTCGTAGAAAGAAAGATATGAAGTGATTTTAATCTCTTAGTTTAAGGGGAGACGGGGAGTGTATACACCTACGCCATTGTGTTCGATTCTGAGCCATGTCACCAAGAGTCTCCAACCATTGGTTACGACAGTCACGCGGACCCCAACCAAGTAGTCTGCATCTACCAACATGGCTCAGACTAGAGGTTAGTGTCTTCAAGCACTGATGTCACGTTTTGGTTTGGCATTCCCTAACTTTCTTCCAACCATCTCCAATACAGGATAGCATTGCACGTCGTGGTAATCGGTGTTCAGGCATACGTAACACGTGGCCCAACCATCTCAGTCGATGAAGATTCACAACCTCATCAACTGATTTACCATCATTCCCTAATACCCTGCGTCTAACCTCACTATTACTTACCCGGTGATCCCAACAGACGCCAGCAATATTTCTAAGGCATCTGTGGTCAAATACTAGTAGCTTACGAGTATCTTCGATTCTTAATGGCTATGTTTCGCTGCCGTAAATTAAAACAGAACGAACCGCCGCGCGGTATACTCGTCCTTTTATTGATAGACGGATGTCTCGCCTTTGCCACAGGTGACATAAGTTGGCAAAAGCCAAACGAGCTTTTCGAATCTGTGCTGAGATTTCGTCAGACACCAACCCATTAGGGCTGATCAGACTTCCAAGATAAGTGAAGTTGTCAACGCGTTCGACTACTTCACTCCCTATCCTTAGTTCAGGTGTTGAGGCAGACCAGTCCTGAAGCAACAACTTGCATTTAGAGGGAGAGAAGCGCATTCCAAACATTCTGGCATTGTTGCTTAGTGCTACCAGAAGACTCTGCATTTTGTCAGCATCTTCTCCGATCAGGACTATATCATCTGCATATTCTAAGTCGATAAGTGGACCTCCTGGAAGGAGATCAATACCCGAGAATTCAGTCGACGAGAATGTCATTTCCATCAATGGGTCTATGATGAAGTTAAACAAAAATGGGGAAAGTGGACAGCCTTGACGAACACCACTTGAGGTTGCAAAAGTAGATGACAGTTCTCCATAAGCTCTGACTCGGCTAGTAGTGTTCGAGTAAAGAGCCTTCACAAGGTTTATGTACTTCTGGGGTTCGCCTTTCAATGACAGACACTGCCACAGAATCTCGCGGTCTACCGAATCAAATGCTGCTTTTAAGTCAAGAAAGACCACGATTGTCGGACGTCGATAAGTATGCCTGTGTTCTAGAATCTGACGAATGGTGAATATGTGGTCGATGCAGCCACGACCAGATCTGAAGCCAGCTTGGTTCTCTCGTGTTTGCAGTTCACGAGTCTTAGTTAGGCGTCTGATAATTATCGAGGCTAGTATTTTAGATATTATATTAGTTAAACTAATCCCTCTGTGGTTGTCACAGGATGATTTTGACCCTTTCTTATATATTGGGACGATAAGTGATTGTGACCAGTCAGATGGAATAACGTCTAACTCCCAGATCTTAGCTAAAATATTAGTCAACCTAATCGCTAAAATTGGACCACCATCCTTAAAGACCTCTGGAGCCAATCCATCTGGACCAGCTGCCCTTCCTCGTTTCAGATTAGCTATAGCCTTTTGAACTTCTGCTAGAGTTGGAGGACCTACTTCAATGTTCCATTCACACTGTCTGGGAATGGAGGGTAGTTGTAGAGTCGCTGAAGGCCAGCTGAACTGTTCCCTAAAATGTTCCGCCCATCGTTCTAAACGTCTGGACTGGGAGCAGATGAGAGTATCGTCTTTTTCCGAAATAGTCTCACTTACACTTACACGTGATCCAACCATTTAGTCGATGAAGATTTACAACCTCATCAATTGATTTACTATCATTCCCTAGTACCCTGCGTCTAACCTCACCATTACTTACCCGGTGATCCCAGCAGATGTGAGCAATATTTCTAACACATCTGTGATCAAATACTAGCAACTTACCAGTCAACATATGCACTGCTTCAACTAAGTAGCATAATTATTCCTATAATGTCTTCCATTAAATCTGATTTAGATATTTGTTCCATACTCTAGAGAGCTGATTTTAGTACACGGTGCTAAGTAGTTGAATAATTTATATACAGTGGGGCTGAGTTCTAAATGTAAAGAATTCAATTATTTCTTTAGATCCGATATTTGTGTCCTAATTTGAGTTCATTTGATATTCTTAATAACGATTGAAATTTAAGTTATTGTGAGATTGCAAGATTATATTTAGAACTATGGTATGATATATACCCCGTACTGCATTGCTTTGTCTTTCGATCTTACGTGGCAACAAGTTGTTTCTATTCCTCCGTGAAATAGTTACATTGTACTCAATTTTATATAAATACTTGATGTTTTTTCCCTCTAGCAGTTCAAGCTCGAAGTGCAGGGACAAAGTATATATTTAGCACTGTTTATCGAATTCCGGGACTATTCTTTCGTAGTTTTCATGATGGAGATTTGTTGTCTTTCATATAAGTGAAACTACTTGGAGCCTTCTCTGTGGAATTTCATCGTTTATACTTAATTTTCTATCGGCTGTTTGATGTTATACCTTTCGAGTTTGCTTGTCTTGGTCAAAACATTTTTTGCGGAATGGGTTGTTACAGAATTTTTGGGACTTATACATTAATAAATGTTCTGGTTCACTCAACATATCTTTTTTATATCAGAAGGGTTTTGTGGATATTATAGTAATTACAATGGTTGAGATCATGAGTGAATTGAATCTAGACCACCATGAAAAACCTGGAAGCAGTGAACGGCCGTTTCGTCCTATTGTGGACTCCTCAGCAGTGTGCATCCACGACATCGCCTTGCGAGATTGCAATCCAGGACCTATCAGTCTCGCGCTCGAGCGCTTAACCACTAGTCCGCTGAGTCGACATTCAACGGTGTTAATGTCCAACTCCAACCAATCCACGAAATTGAGCGACACATCCACCAATGTCTTCAGTGAGTTACTATCTCACAACAGACCCGGTTGAACTCCACTGGCCACTGCTTCTCACTAGAACTCCAGGAAATACCTCTTGAAGCCAGTCACTAGTGAGTATATGTTGATTCATGTCAGAAGGGTTTTATGGATATTATAGTAATTTCAATAGTTGAGATCATGAGGTCGTGGATGCGCACTGCTGAGGAGTCCACAATAGGATGAAACGGCCGTCCACTGCTTCCAGGTTTTCAATGGTAGTCTAGCTTCAATTGACTCATGATCTCAACCATATCTTTTTTTACCAAACTTTTTAATTTTCGTTGATGAAAGATGGAGTTTGACTCACAAACCAGTATGTGATATTACCATATGTTCGAGCGTTTCACTATCGAATGCATATCATATTTAGAAATTAATACTCTCAAGTTTAAGACTGTCATATACTCTATATATTCCTATCTGTAATGTTACATTTAGCAAACCTGATTCTGAATGATTAGAGATGATTGATGTAAACCCTTGGTTAATCTGGTTGTATTTACTTTCGATCGGTAATAATGGGATTCTACAATTTTAGCAAAGCTAGTGTTCGCCTATATGAATTCGAACATGCCTCTATGTTGACTCTAACTAACTAATGAATTTACATCATTCAGATCCACGATCGAAGACTTTAACTCTGCAGTACTGAGTGTTGGTCGTACAATATATTCTTTAAGCTGAAAACAGTTTAATTGTTCATAGCATAGAGCTACTACCTCATGTTGTCGATCATTTCAGTGTGTCTGCTTGACTCGGATTTTTCAGTACCATCAAACTCGATTTATTATATTTAAACATATTGACGTTGGTACAAGGAGGCACCAAATATATATGCGCCACACAAATCAAATGGTTTGTGTTGGGTCTGGGATACTGCCCGGCAGCCCAAATCGAAGCAGGTGGTTTCCTTAGGTGGCTACTTCTCGAGCCCCCGACCTACAGGTCTAATCCACAAGGCAGTGGGGCAACGTAAGGAGATGCAGTCTCATGGTAACCGGCAAACGACACCAGGTTCGTACTCCTTTTGTTCCTTCAGTATCCTGGAGCCCATGTGCATCATTGGTTTGGAATGAGAGTTTTTCAGCTCCTCTAATTGGGTCCTCCTTTGTCATCAATCCGGTCAAAACGCCAGACATTCGCTTTTTGTCTTCTCAATTTCGTAAACATCCCCTCTTCAAGAAGGCAGTGAATAGGACTTCCTTGGAAGTGGCTGTATACTCGTGGCCATGTGAGAGCATTTCGAGAGGGGGAGTTGACTATCGCCACTCTCGGCCGTACCAGGACAGTTGGGGGCTTTATCAAACTCTGGAGTGGAAACTAGAATGTAGTCACTGACTAGTATTAAGAGATTTGTTGCACTAAATTATTTTGACAGACTTTTCCTTGCTTTTGAAGAAAAGTACTTGCTGCCAGGATAATTAGTATTTGGGAGGGTATTTTGCATACTGATTTTTCTGATATTTATTTCCGAAGGAAATTCTTTTTAGAGGCCACTGAAGTTGGTAACTAGTTCTGTTCAATTTTCGTTGACGCGATCAAAAATTTGTTCAAACTTTCATTTCCTGTTTCATGGCTATATTTTACATATAAATCTTTTAATCATTTACTGTATATAAAAAAAAGTTCAATTCTTAACTTGTACTTCTCTTTATAATAATAGTGCTCGTCGTTCACATTCTAAATCTCCTCATCGTTCACGACATTCAAATCGAAGGGCTCATCAAAGAAATCCTGATGCATCTAGTGATTATCGTGGTCATCGTAAAAAGTCCAGGTGAGTTAGTTATTTTTCTGGTATTTATTTTCATAGTTTTACTATTTTTTTTATGTATTTGATTTCCGAGGAGCTTTAAAGCTGATCTTATCAGTCTTATGTATTTTCCTGTTTAATAAGATTTCGGTTTATTATTACTATTGTTATTTTTCATCATCCACTAAATATTACGTATTATGATATCAGATTATTAGACAGGTTTTTCAGTAAACCTTATTCCCATTTTCTTACACTATAATCAGAATATGGTAACTACTGGTTGAATTGTTTTCACCATAATTTTCAATTATAAATATTTGATTGCACTGCTGTGAAAAATTCTGTCATTTAAGCAACTGCATATTGTGGATATTTGAGGTGTTTAGCTTACACATTGTCTCCACTTTTCTAAAGTTTTTAACTGACAGTGAAACTCGTTCACTGTCGTAAACTTTTGCACTCATTTTTTGGGTATTTGATGTGTGAGTTTAACTATTACTATTAGTTTCTAGAAAATACCAATTATGAACACATCTATGTAAAGTAGGCAATCAAGACATTTTGATGCAATTTCGCAGGATCAGCTGACTAGTTCCAGTCTTATTATTGTCATTCTTAGGATTTACATTTCTCATCTGGTTTCTCTGTTTTACCAACTACTGACTCAAATGGAAAGTGAGTTACGTCTTATCGATAAACTATGAACCTTTGTTACGTGTTCGCCAAATTGATGAGGTCCTAAATTCTTTACTTTTAATCTTACTTCAAGAATAGTAAGACTTTAGATTCTAACAATCTGATTTCTGCAAAGAGATCCTCAACTATTCTGTTTAAACCGTCTTTTCATAAAATCAATATGACTTCTTCTTGAATCAGGAGTAAATAAAATCAAAAAACATCTTATCCGTCACTTATTCTGTATATTTCTTTGCTTTAACGTGATTTCTATTTATTGTAAAACCCACTTGAATTTTGTTTGGAAGTGGAAGTATTATCACTTACATTTTAATTTATAAATACTAGATCACCTCATGGGAAAGAATCCAGATCGCCGTCGCCCCACTCCTCCAGACATCGATCTAAGGATCATTCTCCAGCTAACAAATCGTCTTATCATAGAGACCGATCACGAGCTGATCATATTTCACCTAAAAGGTATTCTCATAGTTCAAGTAGTCCAAATTACGAAAGTAAACGACTAAAAGATCTTCCTTCAGAACCTATTGTGGGCGATATCTATCGTGGTAGAGTTACAAATGTGCTAGCATTTGGAGCTGTTGTTCAGTTAGATGGACTTCGTAAGAGATGGGAAGGTCTGGTGCATATTTCTCAGCTACGTCAAGAAGGTCGTGTGGCCAGTGTTGGCGATGTTGTTAATCGCAATCAAAAGGTAACTTATACATTTTCGACTTAACAGTTAGTGCTCCTTTGACTCTGCTTATAAACTATAGTATTAATAATAATAATGATGACAAAATCGACAATATTATTAATTTCGAGATATTCTTAACCATGAACTGAGATTTATTCTGAAATCATGAGGAGATAAAGAACAGTGGAATTCCGCATAGTATACTGTTATAACGCCATACATAATCTAACCCAAGATCTTTTGTTTAATTTTAATAGCCATGGCAGTATAAAGGCCTGCTAAAAAATATACTTAGTTGTGATGTCCTGTTACCATTGGAAGACTTTTCGACTGTACCACGTGTTGGTAATTATTTTTTTCAGACAGTAACTTTCACACTGCTCAAGTTGATTCAACCTTCTAGCAATCATTTTGAGGGATAATATCCAAATCTGTGACTAATATGTTTATATACCAAACTATGAACCACATTTACTGTTTACGAATTGTCGATAGTGTTTCGTTAAAGCGTTATTTAACTAGCTAACCTTGCAGTTAAAAGTCAAATCCTTGGACCACTGGGTCACAGTCTTCCCAAATTATTTAATACTAAACCCAGTACTAATTAAAGGCTTACCTTACAGGCTGTTTCAACGTTTTCTGTCATAACACTTGGTCAAAGACCATCTTGCTGATTTGTTATGTCTTTTGCATGTATATTAGCCTTCTCACCTGACGACATGCTTTACGTTCACTGAGTGTTGTATGTCCAATATTGTCCTCATTGTTCTTATTGCAAAAAGAACATGGATTCATTCTGTATTCTAACCAAAAATCTTCTCTTTCTTGAAGGTCTGGGTAAAAGTTATCTCGTTCACAGGTACTCGAACTGGTCTTAGTATGCGTGAGGTGGACCAAGAGACGGGTGCTGATTTGAATGCTTCACGCTTACCTGAGAAGAAATCCAATAATTCTAGTGAATCGTTAGATAAAGATAAAATACGTCTCGTAGATGAAGAGGATATCGATGGTGTTCGGAATCCTGATCGTCCTGCAGCTAACTCTGGACCAGGATTTTTCGGTAGACGCAAAGAAATGGGATTTGAGGAAGACATTGAATCTGGTCCCAAACGGTATGCTTGATATTTCTTTCTATTAATGAATGTTGTTTTTGTTATTGTTAATAAGGTTATCAGTTTTAGTTTGGAATAAACCACTTGTACAGTGTACTTACTATTTTTTATTCTCAGTAACTATAATAATATGGTGATAATGTGTACATTTATATATTTTTAGAAAGGTTCAACGAATTAGTAGTCCAGAACGCTGGGAATTAAAACAAATGATGTCAGCTGGTGTAATTGAAAAGACAGAATTACCTGATTTCGATGAAGAGACTGGACTTTTACCACGTGAAGATGAAGAATCTGACGAAGATATTGAAATCGAACTTGTTGAAGATGAACCACCATTTCTTAAGGTTTGTCTACAAACCAATAAACTCTTTTTTTGACGATTATAATAACTGATTGAAGTATAATCAACAGTTGTGGTTTTTCAGTTTGTCAAATTTATTTTTCAACAGAAAGCAATATAATCTTTTTTATTTAAATGAAATTTAACTGGATACGATGTGAGAATAAAAGGTGAACAATTGTTGGGTAGAAAAATGTATAGAATTTGCAATATGATTTTATCCATATCAGCTGGCATCAAAAATTATTTATTTTTCCCATCTGAAGGACAGAAACTAGGTGGCTTACAGTCCCTCTTACACACTGCTTTAGATTATCAACAATTGACTTTATAGTCTTGATTTCTTTTCGTAATTTGATCACTGGTATAACTTAGTTACCTAGTACAGATTTGTGTCTTTCTTCAAGTCACATTTTATATGTAAAGGTAAGTAATACTATATGGTTACCCAAACCTAAATAGATGGAGTAGAGTTCGAATCTTCAGCCCGGTTGCTAATCCCCATAAAATTCTTGAGGATCCTTAATAAATATGATATAAATATATGATACCAATGTTTTCAAGGATCAGATGAAAATGACGTTCACTACTCTCCGATCCTCTATGGATATAAACACTTGATCAGAGTTATTCCCAAATAGCTTACTTTTATAGTAAAATAAGATATTCTGTTTTTACAACGGGCATATTATTATCATTAGTATTGTTACAGGTCGACATAGATATATGTAATTATTTGATTCATATCTAAGTAGTTTTTATATTTCAGTTTAATATTATGTTTATTAATCTTATATTAATCATACTTTCCAGGGTCATGGTCGACATGCGATGGATTTGTCTCCAGTTAGAATAGTCAAGAATCCAGACGGATCATTGCAACAAGCTGCCATGATGAGACAAGCTCTACAAAAGGAAAGACGTGAAATGAAACAACAAGAAAGACAAAACCAAGTAACAGCTGAACGAGAGACTGCTCCTGAACGGATGGGTAAAGATTGGCATGATCCAATGGGGTTTACTTGTAAGTAATTTCTTTTTAGGATGCAATTATTTCTTTACTGAATTTTATGTAGCTCAGTGTTGGTTACAATGCAGCAGATGGCTTTAATCCCTGTCTACCATTAGATCTTTATTTTTGGACTTATTATGATTTTTTAGATCGACTCTAAAAAATGCCCACACGACTTTGTCAGGACAGGGAAACAATAAGATCTAGCTAAATTAAAGATCCCCATTCTAGGCTGTTGGACAATGAGGTAGAAATCTATCTACTTCCGAGTTTGATTCTTTCAGTTACTATTTTCGAATAATTTTATCGGACAATTTATTATCTTTGGGGTTTAAGTTGTTTAAAGATATATCATAGGAGTTAATTGTTTATTAAATAAAAAATATTCGCGGTCACAATTCAGGTGTTATCTCTTGATATTACTACTGCTCAGTGAGGCAAAAGGTACTCGAAGAAGCAGTCGTCTTTGTTGCTGGTTTGCGTTTCATCAGTGCATGACATGCTTATTATAAAATCATTTCACTCGGTCATATAAATTTTATAATTATAATTCTTCAATTTCATCGGAGTATAAATTATAATCAATTACATTTGACGAATTCTGATTTTACTGCATTCATATTAATACTTGTTATTAGTCAAATGTAAACATTTTGATAACATACTTGCGACATCTTTTTGTATCACATTATTCTATGTATCTGATATATTTCAGTGGACAATGAACCACAGTTTTCAGGTTCACGTTCAACTGACCAGTTTAAAGATGTACCGGAATGGAAACGTGCTGTTCAAGGGGGTACAAGAACTGGAGCTGTTGGTAAAAAGATTGTACGATCTATTCTTGAACAGCGTCAAGCCTTACCCATATTCAGACTAAAAGATGAGCTAATGAAGGTTAGTTTCCCAAGTTTCAATACCATTATGCCGATCGAATTAAACAGGTACTCAATCTTATTTGTTAGCTGTTAAGTGCCAAGTGTTGTGTAAATAAATCGTTCTAAGTGCCTTCAGTGCTTGACAAGATATGACAAGTGAATGTAATTTTATTCAGAAAAGACCAAATAAATATGTAGGAGTGTAGGGAATTCGTAAAGATAGAATTTTATAGTTCACATTCGCAAACCCCTCATATAATACTGATAATTATTTGCTTATTAGTGGCTAATTTTGAGCAATTTCAGGAGCTTCAATGAGGAACTGTAACCAGTGGAGTTCACCCACCAATGACACTGACATGTGGTTGTTGAATATTACGAACTGATTGAAGCTAGAAAGGTAACGAATTAGACGCCGACTCAATAGTCTAAAGGTTAGGCACTCAACGTGAAACGTAAAAGCCCTGGATTCGATCCCTGATAGGGATCACGGATATGCACTGCTGAGGATTCCCATGCTAGGACGAAACAGCTACCCAGTGCTTCACGGTTTACGGTGACTATCTAACTAAGGTCAGCCCGTGATTTAAAATATAGAATACGTAATACTGAACCAGAAAATTTATGGGTTTCAGTGTGATTGGTGGAGATGAAATTATTTGAATCTTATAACAAGGCATTCACAAAGCCATAAAAATTTGATGTTGATCTCAGAACTGTTCTCTGAATGCTTATTATAAGTTTTATTATTATTTTCTTTCTATAAAAATAAATAAATTTGTAATTGATACAAAATTAGTCTTTTTCCGTTTGCGTATTTTTACAAACACATGCAATTACAAATTCAACAGACTTTAATGCATATTTGGTTATGACTGTCGGAATGAATTCTCAAATTCATATTCAAGTCATATGCTAAATTATAGTAGCATAAGATGAACTTCATTTTCATTCTTACGTATTTTTAATTGTAACTCATCTCATTCAAGCGAATGGTTAATGAATAATATAGAGGTAATCACTATTTTTCGTAACTTACTTAGGGAATACATTGTTTTTCCATAAGTTTTAGTTAGGAAACTGTAGTTTGTTCAGTCTTTCAGATGGACAAAAAATGCATAAAAGCATTGTTTGATTATAGGTAGAACTTTCCAGTTTTTTGTCTTTTGACTGAGCCAATAGCTGAAGTAATGTGCGTATTGTATACTACCTATGCAGCTTTATTAATCTTATTGAGTAATTTGTTTTCTACGTTCGGGATAAAATGGGGACTAGTCAGCTGTTCAATACCTCGAGTTTAAGTATTTTCCCTCTAGTACCATTAATTATGACTTATTAAACAACTGTGAGGCGATAATATTACATTTTTATTGAATAATTAGTACTGAACTTATTCATGAAATTTTGTCCCGAAATTGCTTCCTTAATTTTAATGTTACATATTCATATCGTTTGCACGCAATCAATAATGTGATGTTTTTCTTTTAATAAATACAGGCAGTGAATGATAATAAAGTATTGATTGTTATTGGAGAAACTGGTAGTGGGAAGACTACCCAAATAACACAATATCTAGCTGAAGCAGGTTATGTCAACACTGGTCGCATTGGATGCACTCAACCACGTCGAGTAGCAGCTATGTCTGTAGCTAAACGCGTACGTTTTCCAGTTTCTTGTTCATTTAGTATGATTTACTTTAAGTTTGTTTGCAAGTTCGAACCATACTGTACTTAGCCCAACACAGACAGATGGTAATACTACTAGAGCTTAAACATAAAGAAGTGTGCTTAAAAACCTATTACATGAACTTATATTTGGTTAGCGAGTTGTATTTATGTTATTCAATACAGATTTATTTGCTATAAATGTTGATGTATAACATATTGAGTTATATGGTCTGGGTAGAATTGAATGTTTAGATTTAGTAAGAATCTTTATCCTAGTAGTAAAGAATTGAGCTCTTAGGCATCAGTTCACAAGGAACATTACATTCATTTAAACACTAATAATATCCCAATATTACTGATTAAAATTGGATTATAAAACAAACATTGTGGAAGTTCGATACAAGATGTTCAGGATATAATTTTAGTCTAGTTGTAAACTTTTGTTAACTAAACTTATTATGATTTTTTCTTGTATCTTTAATTACCGTTTACGTCAATGTCCAATGTTGTTGATTTCATAGTCGGTTTTAAAAGTTGTTTTTGGTATTTGGAAGGAAAAATAGCGTAAAAACGAAATCTTTTGTTTGGTAAACTAAGTTTTTTTGAAATTTTTAAGCGAATTCAAATCATTGACTTGAAATGTTGGTCAACGGTACCTTCACTATCGATTTTTCTTCATAATATAAAAATATCATTTCCGATTATTCATTTCCGTCTTTCTAAAGTTTCCGTTTTTATCGTTGATATTTGTTTACAACATGATGTTACTACGTTGTAGGTGCTCGAATCGGATGACACATCTCTGTTTTATGTTACTTTACTTTCCTCTACCCTGCTCTGCTCTATTCTATAGTTACATGAAACAAACTTTCATAGATGTTTTATTTTGCAAAAAAGGATTTATTGATTTAATTGTCTTTGTCCATCCGCCATATTTTACACAACATTCACTCTTTTGTATTTTTCTAGGTATCTGAAGAATTTGGTTGTCGTCTAGGGCAAGAAGTTGGTTATACAATACGTTTTGAAGATTGTACTGCACCAGAGACAAAAATCAAATACATGACAGATGGTATGCTGTTACGTGAATGCCTTATTGATCCGGATTTACGCCAATATTCAGTAATTATGTTGGATGAAGCACATGAACGAACAATACATACAGATGTATTATTTGGTTTATTGAAAAAAGCTATTCAAAAACGAGATGATATGAAGTTAATTGTCACTTCAGCTACTCTTGATTCAGTCAAATTTTCTCAGTACTTTTTTGAAGCTGTAAGTGTTAAGGCACTAAATTTATTTTGATTCAAATCATTTTTTCGAGACAGTAATCTATGAGAATTTATGCATGGATAATTAATACGCGATTGAAAGTGATAACGTAACCTCATGTCATTTATATGGTGATTGATTGCCTTAACGCAGTTATTGTTACGTGTGCGTAACTCTAATACCTTCTTGATTTCTTGATGAAACTACTGTATCAAAGGTAATTTTGAAGCAGTACAACATTCAGTGAAATAATAGCACTCAAAAGTGCTGAATCGAACGACATTGAAAGCTAAATAAATGCAGTTAAGCAAATTGTGTTTTGTTCAGTGTTTACTTGATTATCACTTGCATTTGTTTGATTAAGTTTTGACCAATCAAACCACACTTTATCCTAGAATATTTTTGAGTTTGTTTCTTTTTAGTATGATTTAGTTAGTTAGTTAGACACAAAAACATTGGTACAAAGGGGCACCAAAATGTGTATGCACCACGCAAAATTGTGTAACGGCTGGGATTCCTCCTGGTTGCCCAATCTGAATCAGGTGGTTTTCTAAGGAGGCTACTCTTCGAGCCTTTGACCTAGAGATCTAATCCACAAGGCAGTGGGGCAACGTAAAGAGATGCAGTCCCATGGTAGCCGGTGACCAACAATAGGTTCATACGTCATTTGTTTATTCAGGATCCTGGATCCCATATGCACCATTGGTTTGGAATGAGAGTTTTCCAGCTCCCTTAGGCGGGTCCTCCTTACCTACCAACCTGGTTTAAGCGCCAGACATTCGCTTTTTGTCTTCTCAATCTCGTAAACAACATCCTCTCTCCAAGAAGGTAGTGAGTAGGACTTCCTTGGAGGTGGATGTATACTCGTGACCATATTAGAGAATTTCGAGAGGGAGAACGAACTCTCCCCATTCCCTACCATACCAAGGCATTTGGGGGTATTCGATGTAATAACTTGCTACAATAACTAATATGTCAGAATGTAGGTTTGTGGAGATTGTAGTAGATTTTCTTAATAGTTGAATTCATGGGTCGATCTATGCTAAACCACCATTGAAAACCTGGAAGCACAGAACGACCGTGTTGGATGGAGATAGGTATCCACCTCAGGATCATGGATCGATTGGAGTTAAACATTAACACTGTTAGATGCCGTTTCAGTGGTCTAGAGGTTAAGCGTCCGCGCTCGAGATCGGAGATCTTGGGTTCAGATCCCGCACGCGGGATCGTTGATGTGCACTGCTGAGGAGTCCCACGCTAGGATGAAACAGTTGTCCAGCGCTTCCAGGTTTTCAATGGTGTTCTAGCTTAGGTTGACCCATGAATCTAACTATTAAAAAGATAACTTATTCAACAATACTAGGATATAAAGCAGTGGGTCGTAAATTTTATCTTCAATGAAATCTGAACATGTAAATAAGCTTGAAAACGATTCATGAATTTGATTATCTGATACTATCACATATACTTCTAATATCCATGAATTTATCAGGTAATGCATAGTTCTTAATGAAGAGAAGATGTACACTTTATGTGCGAATAGACTAAAAGTGTAGACATATTAATATATCCATATAAGTTTGAGACTCGGTTTCCAAAATTATTTATCACTTGAGAAAATTTTTTGATTTATCTATATTCAATTGATCTGTAAAATAATCTTAATGATGATAATGACTTATAAATAACATTGGAGCTGTTTGATTATCAAATATTTGAATACATATTAAGTTGCCCCCAAATGCCCTGGTACTGCCGAGAGTGGGGAGAGTCCCTCCTCCCTCTCGAAATGCTCTCACATGGCCACGCGTATATATCCTCTTCCGGGGAAGTCCTACTGACTGCCCTCTCGTGGCGGGGGTGTTGTTTACGAAAATGAGAGGACGAAAAGGGAGTGTCCGGCGCTTTAACCGGATTCCAAACCAATGGTGCACATGGGCTCTAGTATCCTGAAGGAACAAATGGCGTATGTACCAATCGTTGGTCACCGGCTACCATGGGACTGCATCTCCTCACGATGCTCCACTCCCTTGTGGATCAGACCTTCAGGTCGAAGGCTCGGGGAGTGGCCCCCTAGGAAAACCACTTGCTTCGGTTTGTGCACCCGGGCAGTATCACAGCCCTCACACATATCAAATGAGATTTGTGTGGCGCATATGTATTTGTGCCTCTTTGTACCAATATCTATGTGTTGAAACAAAATATAAATAAATAAACATATTAAGTTAGTTGTTAATTTAATGAACTTATTGTAAAACACAATACAATGCTTAAAATATCTTTGTGTGACTATGAATTCATGAAATATTTTGAACAGTAATAATTAGTTAATAAATAACTCATATCAACTGAATAATAGTGTCTATACGTGATAATTTATATTACAAGTGTAATACGACTAACGCTCGAATGATAAATGCTTAACGCGGTAATTAAGTGTTGTAATTCTGTGGTGTGCTACTTATATCGACATAAGTAGTATATAACGCTAGTCAGGAATAGAATGTCTGGCATCAGAAGGCCATGAAGATCGAGGGGGAAAGAACGGGAACAGAAAGCATTTGGTATGTAAATGTAGGAACAATGAAGTCTGAGACGATTGAATGATATTTGCAAAAGGAACAGTCAAGTTTGAGACAGTTGAATGACATTTTGCAAGTGAAGTATTTACTGTATGGTCCTCATATTTTACTAAAATGTTCTGTAAGTTTGTGTTCAAATACGTTCGATTGTCCCCAATCGTGTTCTCATTCACTATAACTCTACTACTTAGTATTCCTTAGATTCAATTCTTCACTTCATTGGTCTCAAAATTAGAACATAAATTGGAAGTGAATGAAAACATCTTCCTAAAATTAAAGCAATAGAGGATAGTAATAGAAAAAATCATTGGCTCTTATATAAAATTTACAGAAGACTCTTAATGTCTTCTCAACCCATCCCTTCGCGTTGATTGGTTGGAAACAGACAAATCAACGTACCCTGACTTGATCTTGATTCTAGTAAATAATAAAACCAAGATCCTCTATTCCGATAACATTGAGTAAAATAATTACTTAGTTTTAAATAGATGATTAGTTTATAGTAAGAAAACGATTCAATATAATAGATATTTGACTGTACCTTTCTGTCAACACGTCTAAATGTATAACAGGTGTTTTACTCTTATAGCACACCATTTTAAACAGTTCACTAACTAGACATAGGCTCATGTACAAAGATAACATTGTAAGCTGTTAGTTGTAGTTGGGTAAACTACATACTCACATACTCACTTATGAACTATATAATTATGTGCTAATTTATGTATTATGTCTCTTTGGGCTTGTAATACTTGACAGTTAGTAAGACAAGCGTATTTAAAGTAGTTTTAAACCATCAATTCACCACTTTCTTGCTAATATATAACAGTTCATTAAGGTTGTTTCCTGACAGAACCTTTCGTGAGTGTGATTAGACCAGTTGACAGTAATCCCAATGTAAATGAACCCTATGAGACCTTTGTGTTCCTACCATTTTTTACTTTCTAGCATGTTTATACTTCGACTAGTGTTTCTTTTACAATGGTTAGTAGGTTATCTCTAAATCACTAGGTGTAAGCATTCATCATATGTATAAAATAAACTGAATTAATAGACGAACTTGGATTGTTAATTTTGTAAATATTTGCTTAAGTTGGCTAAAAATAATCATTGACTACACAAACCAAATACATTTTCATACACTCATCCATGCATATTATATGAAGGATAGTAATAATATTAACTGGTTAGTTAAATTATAGTAAGTAGAAAGGTTCTAATTCGTAGCCTGACAGTTAAGATATAAATATTTTCAATATTTAAATTACTCTAGTTTTACACGTTGCTGAAGACTATTGATGAGCTCATTGACTATTATTATTTATTGCAAATAATCCTTTGTTTTCTTTCTCTATTAAAATATATATTTAGCCTATATTCACTATACCTGGTCGTACATATCCTGTTGAAATATTGTATAGTTTAGAACCAGAAAATGATTATCTAGACGCTGCACTCAATACAGTTATGCAAATTCATTTAACTGAACCTCCAGGTATTTGATCTTTTTACTTTGTACACAGCAGTATGATACATACATGTATATACCCGTTTAATCCAGTTGAATCAATAGATTCATTGACACTTAACATTGCATGAAACTATTCAAACATTATTATTAAAACCTTAAATTATTTTTTTGTTTTACAGCCTATTGCTAACCGAAGTTTATTTTCATGAGGAATTTATGTTTTTTTCTTTGCTTGTATAATTGAAAACAGTTCGGACAGGCGTTTATTTTATGTACTGAATTCATACATTTAACACTACTCAGTTTAAAAAATGATCGTGAATTATTTGAATATGTCGTAGTATTGTAGTAAAATTTCATTTTAGTATTTAGAACCCTGTTATTTATTAATTTGATTAGCTACAATTTTTATTTTTTAGCTACTAGTCAATTGCAAGTAGTTTGTTAATGTCTTTAAAAATAATAATGGTAATGTCAGTTTTCGATTATCGGTAATACTTTTGAAGTTGATATGCTGTTTATAGGCTGGAATACATGCTGATCAAATGTATAATTAGGTTTTTCAAAAGCCATTTAAACTTTGTACAACTTTTCAGAATTACAATAACAAATCTATCTATCGTAATCGATCAACAATCGAATATTAAGCATAAAGTATAGAGTAGTAGTAGTCGCCTTGGTCTATGTGACTGAAAACAGAGTTACTGTTTATAAACTGATTCTTATGATAGAAAAATGTCAAATTACTTTTTATCTAGTTCTAAGTTTCATTGTTACTATTCATACGGGTACCTTTCTATTGACTCTAGTTTCTGTTTAAGCATTGTTTTGAGTTGAAAATGAAATTTCCGGTCATAAGGAATCTGTTGAATATACAAATGCCCAAATGATCTCAGCACATCATTTTGTTCTAAATCTAACTTTTTATGTATAAACTCCCATGTGTGTTAGCTTATTGCAGTTAACTAATAATCAATGTTATAAACACATTGATGTCTTGCCTACTCTAATAGTAGTATTATTGCATATTGGTCAAGTCAGTAAACTATTGTTTATCTGTTTAAATATCGTCAGTTGATTTGTTAGGAAACATATTACACCATTGAGGTAACTGCTCTTATGAATCCGGTGTTCGTCTTGCTGTGCTAATGAGGTATGGCAACTTGAACCGATGCATATATGTGCCTGGTCCTACGTTGTAACTGACTGACTTGATTTGTTAGAAAACATTTCAAGTGTTTATTCGAGTCAACGTCTTATTCCAACATTGTCTCATTCTATTATGACTGTTGTCAGCATATTCACCAAAATTCCTTTAAGATAATAGTCTGACTTCGTGTAATGATGGTGATGATGTGTATCAGAAATCAGTTAACTTTAGAATCTCACTGAATAGTAACTTTCGTATGATAATACACCTATGAATCATAGTTCTTACTATTATTCAGTTATTGTTGTACATAATAATACATTTTTAATACTTTCTCACATATATTATGTCCTTTTTATGCTATTTAATTTAAATCTATAATTACCTTCATTTTTTAAGGAGATATATTAGTATTTTTAACTGGTCAAGAAGAAATCGACTCTGGTTGTGAACTTCTTTATGAACGTATGAAAGCTTTAGGCTCTGAAGTACCTGAATTAATCATTTTACCAGTTTATGCAGCTTTACCATCTGAAATGCAATCGAGAATTTTTGATCCTGCACCTCCAGGCTCCCGTAAAGTAGTGATTGCTACAAATATTGCTGAAACATCTTTAACAATTGATGGAATTTATTATGTTATTGATCCAGGTTTTGTAAAACAAAAAGTGTACAGTAGTAAATCTGGTATGGATCAACTTATTGTCACACCAATTTCACAGGTCAGTTTAAGTTATTACAATTTATAAATTTGTTTTTGATTGAGATCATAAATTGATCGATGTTAGACCACCATTGAAAATCTGGAAACACTAGACGGCTGTTTCGTCCTAGCATGGGACTCCTCAGCAGTGCGTACCTGCAACCTCGCACGTGGGATCCGAATTCAGGACCTTTGGTTTCGAGCGCGAACCCTTAATCTCTAAACCACTGAGCCAGCATCCAACAGTGTTAATTCCTAACTTCAATCGGTCCATGACCTTATGAAATCATTCACCCATTATCTGAGTTAGATATGTGTCTCTACCTGGCACGGATTAGCTCCACTGGTCACGGCTTGTCACTAGGACTTCGAAAATCCCCTCATGGAGCTAGTCACTAGTTAGCATGTCGACCTATTCATGATCTCAATCAAAAACTTAACAATCTCCACAACCCCAAACTGATAATAAATTTATATTTAAATATTTTTAGTTTTTCAAACTTTTTCTAGAAGTTCTATAAAATTACCTAGTGGATTGTTATAAGGTTTGTGTTCCTAACATGTTGACCAGGAGCATTTAGCACAACCAACAATCGATTCAGCTTACTGCACACATGTACATTCGTACTATTGCAGAAAAAATAGATCAACAAGGTGAATAGAGCTTTCGGAATTGAGGTGAAAACATAAACACTATAGAACATCCCGGTGTCTGTTTTTCGAAATACCATTATACTTAAAAGTTATGTTCGTAAGTAGTGTATGTAGGTTTCATTGACTTAATTTTTTGCGTATTATTTCCTCCTATTTTTCCCCATCTAATCATGATAATTTACTGTTTTTGATTTGATGGTAGTTGTGGCAAGTATTTTTGCTAGATTTATCTACTAATATTGGAAAATCTCGCTATTTAGATCAGTAAGTCCCTTTCTAGGCTTGAAACTCATCTAGTCAACGAATTCTGCTTTTAAATTAATATTTATGTGTGTATGTGCTTCCATTGTTATTGGAATATGTATACTTCGTAAAACTGTAGAAAATCCACTCATAATTGATTAGAAATATTGGTCTGTGGTTTCATTATTCTACCAGGCATAATAGAAGCCTGTGTACAAAGTTGGAATCTGTTGTCATATAATTCGTCTGTACTCTTGAATTATGTAAATCTAGAGTTTTTCACTTCTGGATTGAATATTTTCCATAGTTACCACATACTGGTCAATATAATTCTGTTGTTTTAATTGTGTTTTGTACTACTTAGAAATAAGTAGCTGAATGATGAGAACATGAACGTGGTTCATGGAAGAGGTCTGTCTTCAGAGATTTTATGTCTCTGAGAATAAAATCACCCAAAAGTGATCTCTTTGGTCAGTCAGTCACTCAGCTACAACGTAGGACCAGGCACATATATGCATCGGTCCATACCGCATTAGCAGAAGATGAACACCGGATTCATAGGAGTAGTTAAGTCAGTGGTGGTAATATATAAAAGAAAGATTGCATATAAGGATATAGTACAGGAAGAAAGAATTAGTATGTAGAAAGAAAGATATGAAGCGATTTTAATACCTTAGTTTAAGGGAAGACAGAGAGTGTATACACCTACGCCATTGTGATCGATTCTGAGCCATGTCACCAAGAGTCTCCAACCATTGGTTACGACAGTCACGCGGACCCCAACCAAGTAGTCTGCATCTACCAACATGGCTCAGACTAGAGGTTAGTGTCTTCAAGCACTGATGTCACGTTTTGGTTTGGCATTCCCTAACTTTCTTCCAACCATCTCCAATACAGGATAGCATTGCACGTCGTGGTAATCGGTGTTCAGGCATACGTAACACGTGGCCCAACCATCTCAGTCGATGAAGATTCACAACCTCATCAACTGATTTACCATCATTCCCTAATACCCTGCGTCTAACCTCACTATTACTTACCCGGTGATCCCAACAGACGCCAGCAATATTTCTAAGGCATCTGTGGTCAAATACTAGTAGCTTACGAGTATCTTCGATTCTTAATGGCTATGTTTCGCTGCCGTAAATTAAAACAGAACGAACCGCCGCGCGGTATACTCGTCCTTTTATTGATAGACGGATGTCTCGCCTTTGCCACAGGTGACATAAGTTGGCAAAAGCCAAACGAGCTTTTCGAATCTGTGCTGAGATTTCGTCAGACACCAACCCATTAGGGCTGATCAGACTTCCAAGATAAGTGAAGTTGTCAACGCGTTCGACTACTTCACTCCCTATCCTTAGTTCAGGTGTTGAGGCAGACCAGTCCTGAAGCAACAACTTGCATTTAGAGGGAGAGAAGCGCATTCCAAACATTCTGGCATTGTTGCTTAGTGCTACCAGAAGACTCTGCATTTTGTCAGCATCTTCTCCGATCAGGACTATATCATCTGCATATTCTAAGTCGATAAGTGGACCTCCTGGAAGGAGATCAATACCCGAGAATTCAGTCGACGAGAATGTCATTTCCATCAATGGGTCTATGATGAAGTTAAACAAAAATGGGGAAAGTGGACAGCCTTGACGAACACCACTTGAGGTTGCAAAAGTAGATGACAGTTCTCCATAAGCTCTGACTCGGCTAGTAGTGTTCGAGTAAAGAGCCTTCACAAGGTTTATGTACTTCTGGGGTTCGCCTTTCAATGACAGACACTGCCACAGAATCTCGCGGTCTACCGAGTCAAATGCTGCTTTTAAGTCAAGAAAGACCACGATTGTCGGACGTCGATAAGTATGCCTGTGTTCTAGAATCTGACGAATGGTGAATATGTGGTCGATGCAGCCACGACCAGATCTGAAGCCAGCTTGGTTCTCTCGTGTTTGCAGTTCACGAGTCTTAGTTAGGCGTCTGATAATTATCGAGGCTAGTATTTTAGATATTATATTAGTTAAACTAATCCCTCTGTGGTTGTCACAGGATGATTTTGACCCTTTCTTATATATTGGGACGATAAGTGATTGTGACCAGTCAGATGGAATAACGTCTAACTCCCAGATCTTAGCTAAAATATTAGTCAACCTAATCGCTAAAATTGGACCACCATCCTTAAAGACCTCTGGAGCCAATCCATCTGGACCAGCTGCCCTTCCTCGTTTCAGATTAGCTATAGCCTTTTGAACTTCTGCTAGAGTTGGAGGACCTACTTCAATGTTCCATTCACACTGTCTGGGAATGGAGGGTAGTTGTAGAGTCGCTGAAGGCCAGCTGAACTGTTCCCTAAAATGTTCCGCCCATCGTTCTAAACGTCTGGACTGGGAGCAGATGAGAGTATCGTCTTTTTCCGAAATAGTCTGACTTACACTTGACTTATTAATTCCAGTTTCTTTTATTAGTCTTTAGAGCTGTCTTGTGTTCCTTATAGCTACCACCTTTTCCATCTCTTTTGCTTTCATTGCCCACCACTGCTCACGGTGGTTTCTTAGACTTTTGCTTAACCTAGATCTGATTTGTTGTCGCTCTTCATCGTGTTCAGAGCCTGATGGGATGAGTTTACGAGAATCCATCAGTGCAATAGACCTTGAAGAAATCCATTGGATCTTAGTAACTCTGGTTCAAATAACTAATAGATGTCACTGCTGTTCCCACAGTTGCTTGCATATCTTTCCAAGCAACATCTGGGTCAGCCTCGTTTTCAGAACTACCTAATTGTGACCTCAGTTGTTCTTGGAACCTATTTTTGGTTTTCTCGTTACTCAACTCAGTTCTAATGTGTCTTTTTAATGTGGCTTTTTTGCGTCAAGTGAGGCGCAAGCAGATGCGTGCTCGTATTAGGGCGTGGTCGGAGTCCAAGCAGGTACTCCAGAATGAGCGACAATCTTGTACCGAGCCTCTCCAACGATGACTGATGGCAATATGGTTTATCTGAGTCCATCGTTAGTTTGGTGTAGGGGATCTCCATGTCAGACGATGTCTCTCCTTATGCTTAAAATTTGTGTTTGCTAAAAATAAACGATTGTCTGAGTACAGCTGCAGCAGACGACCACCATTATCTGTTTGCTGTGCCGGAATACTAAAATACCCACCTAAATGCCTTTCTGTTTGGTTTAAACTACCTATCTGGACATTAAAGTCACCCCCTACGTGTACTATGTCTAAGCGTTTAGCTTTCTGAAGAAGTTCAGATAGCTTTCTGTAAAATTCATCTTTCACTTCATCCGGGCTACAGTCGATGGGAGCGTAGGAAGAAACGACAAAAAGGCAACGACGTGTGTCCCTATCCTTCTGAGTTTTCACGGAGCCGTTTAGCCGAACAGCACATAAACGACTGTTAACGGGGATCCACTCTAACAGTACTTGTCCCGCCCTCATGCTTAGTGCTATGCCTACACCTACCAGTTCACGAGAACTGACTATCGAGTCTCCAGGTACATGGAGGGTGTATTTCGTCGGCTGTCCATTTTGCCGAGGTGAGATCAACTGAATGACCACACTGGGATCCTGTATGCGTGTTTCGGAGACACAGCGTACATCAATGGTACGAGATTGTAGGGTTCTAGCCAAGGAAGCCTGTTGACCGATTTGACATAGGGTGCGTACATTGAAGGCTCCAATGTGTAGTGTGGAGCGAGGTTTCAGTAGACCTGGGACAGTGTTTTGAGCACTAGAATCGTTGGCTATGGTGACACTTGAGGGGGAAGCCGAAAAAGGAAGTTTAGAGGTGAAAGTCGAGGTAGGGGGAATAATAGGAATTGAAGTGGGAGATTGATTATGAATACAATGATCTTGAGTGTTGTTAGAGGTATGAGGGCAGTTATCACTTCCTGGTTGCCCACACGGTGGAGGGGTTCTTCTGGAGGTACCTGAAAAGGAAATTGGGTTAGAGGCGGTCTTAGTGACCTGAGAGAGTGACCGCAGTGCTCAAGGGACAGATGCTTGAGGTCGGTCACACACGACCTTTTTATGAGTAGTTTTTGTGTTAGCTCCGTACTTGTTGAGACCTTACCGCCGGAGACGGATATCCGTGGGATAAGGCAAGGTGTGCATTTTTAGGGTCGACCTTTTCTAACCCACCACTCCTTGTGGGAAAGCAGCATCACTGTCATGCTTGTTGTCTGAAAGAAACACCTTACTGCTGTCACACCTCTGTACAGTCAGCAGTACGACTTCGCCTTCGGACCTTGGGTTTGTTGCCTTTAGTCTTACCGCTCTTCAACCGACCTGTCTGACATGGTAGGACTTTGAGGAACGGTTGTTCCAGCCAGTATAGCTCGGTTGCTTCATCATGATAGGCAAGCTCAGCCACCACGTCAAGGTAGCAATAACGGTCGTGATCTCCTTGCTACATAAAGTTGTTTTTTGTTTAAATGACTGCGCTTCTTGTTACCTAAATAATTCATTAATATTGCTTTTTCACACAGACCAAAATATACAGATGTGAATTATGGCGAGAATATTTGAATAGAGATATTTTGTGTTATTACAATAATGACAATTATGAAAATTACAGCTTCTTGCCAATCTTGTTTCGTATTGCGTTTAGGATAAAATTAAATGTTACACTGGTCCCCTGGTTGTGGTTCAAAATTCACTTTCTAAGACAGCCAACTTTTGTTTTGTTTTATGTTCTTGTTCCAACAGAACAAACTAAACGTTTTCATCCGAGAGATCTGCTTTATAATTCATTTTACAGTGGATGCAGAGTTGTAGTTTTCAAGTTTACATTACGTATTGATGTAAAAATAACATATTGTGGAGTAGAGATTAATAATATTCCCTTTTTTATTTACTTCAGGCTCAAGCTAAACAACGTGCTGGACGTGCAGGTCGTACAGGTCCTGGAAAATGTTATCGTTTGTATACTGAAAGAGCCTACAGAGATGAAATGTTAGCGACCAATGTACCAGAGATTCAAAGAACAAATCTAGCAAGTACAGTTTTACAGTTGAAAGCCATGGGTATAAATGATTTATTGTCATTTGACTTTATGGATCCTCCCCCATTACAGGTAAATAATTAAATTGAATCCTAATCTTTTTGATTGTCTTAATAATAATAACGTTTTCTAATTTTTTTTTGAATTAGTCTACCCTATTATTTATCTTTTACGTTCTGTGAGCCAATATTATGATTACTTAGAATACTTGATGGTTAACTTTGATGTATCAATTAGCATACATACAAACGGTGTCGAGACGCTTTATAACACTGAATGGCTTTTCCCTTTCATTTGACATTTATTTCATCGTCTAGGACGTCAAAACCTTCACATCACCTACTTTTTGATCAAGTTGTTACTTATAGAAGATATACTACGTAGTTTGCAAATATTCTGTCATATATTTTTAGACAAGAATCCGCATCTAATGAACAACGGTAACGTAATTTGTAGAGCACACTAGAGGTTGTGTGCCTTTATCGACCTGATTGATTATACGCGCCTAATAAGTGTCTATGGCGTACCTTTGTGTTATCAGTCAGTCAAATACAATTTAGAACCTGGCAAATATATGCATTGGTTCATGTTGCCACACCCCAGTAGTACAACGAGATGACATTCTTGGAGTAAATCGCAAAGTAGTAGAGGTTGTAACAGTATTGATGGTAATGGGAAAGACTAGGCATCTACAATACACTTCGTGAAGAAAATATATATTGGTAAAATTATACGAAAAAAATTCGTGAGGAATTTAGAAACTTAGATCTACGGGAACATAAAGAGTGAATGAACTTGTACCATTGCGAACGATTTTGAGTCTGAATGAATTGATTATATATTTTTATATGTTCTAATAACCTTTATTACTTAAAACTATACATTATTATTGCGTTATTGTTATTTTATCCTTCAGACACTTGTCGCTGCTATGGAAACTTTACATGGTTTATCTGCTCTGGATGATGAAGGATTGTTGACACGTCTTGGAAGAAGGGTATATTTTTAATGGTTAATTTTACACTTTAAGATGTTTATTCTTCATTCCTACGGTTTTTATTTTCAAATATATACAACACGTTTTTTATATGGATATTGTTTTGTCGTTTATGAGGTCAAGTGTATTTATCACTGCCATGTATTCATTTGTAACAAATGTGAAAATCTATTTCTTCTACAAGACAATCAAATAAATTTCTAGCCTCCTCATTTATAGTCGGCTAATAAAACCAATGGATTTTAAATTTTACGTCTCACAGTTATCTATAACATTGCATGATTAGTTAAAATAGACTGTTTTCTATTATACAATTTAAGACCTATTTATGATTGTAAAGATTGTTGATTTTTTTCTCAATTGAGATAACAAACCGATCAATGTTAAGCGTTTACGCGCGAGACCGAAGATTAATAATTCCATTGGTACTCGCTATTCTAGTGTTTTTCACCTCTTGGAAATCTGGTATTTTAATCATTCAATAGTAATCACAGTCTGCTTTCAAGATCAGGGTTATTATTATCATTATTGCCATTATTATTCTAATCCCTTCGATATTTTTTTTTGTGTAAAATTGAAAATCATCATCATTCTTTTCATACATATACAATATCTATTGATAATGAGGCTGATTATTAGATTAAGCACGGTGGATGAAAATAATTTTAATATTATCCAGTTATAACTTCTTTTTAATATAACCCCTAATTTTGACGAACTAATTTTTGTAAGCTGTACCAATGTCACTCTCTACCATTGCTCTCGTTTTATGCCCATTTTTTTTCTTTTATTTGTTTATCAATTACTTGTTGTTGAATTTTTCTGTTTATGAAATCTAGTTTATGGAAGTTCTTGTATGTTTGAACCCATACACACGCACATAAACATATACATATGAACACTTAAACACAAGTGGGTGAATGCTCCGTTGTGTATGTATTAGCATTAGTTACCATTTTAGATGATAAGTATTATGTTGTCGATCTAGTTTTCTACATCATTATGCCCTAGATTTGGACTATTGTCTTAATCTAGGCGAATTTGTTTAGTAAACACTTTATTGTTAGGATATAGAATAATAAAAAGTCAATACATTTTTATTAATGGTCTATTATGGATAATAATAATTTTGATGAAATATTGTTTTTGTGAATATTTTGTTGTTATTTTTGCGGGTTCCTGTTACTTACTTAAGGAAGGAATTATCTCAGCCGAGGGCGGGAGAGTCCGTTCTCCCTCTCGAAATTCTCTAATATGGTCACGAGTATATATCCACCTCCAAGGAAGTCCTACTCACTACCTTCTTGGAGAGAAGATGTTGTTTACGAGATTGAGAAGACAAAAGGCGAATGTCTGGCGCTTAAACCAGGTTGGTAGGTAAGGAGGACCCGCCTAAGGGAGCTGGAAAACTCTCATTCCAAACCAATGGTGCACATGGGATCCAGGATCCTGAATAAACAAATGACGTATGAACCTATTGTTGGTCACCGGCTACCATGGGACTGCATCTCTTTACGTTGCCCCACTGCCTTGTGGATTAGATCTCTAGGTCAAAGGCTCGAGGAGTAGCCTCCTTAAAAAACCACCTGCTTCGTTTTGGGTGCTAGGACAGTATCCCAACCGTCACACAAATCGAATAATGAAGTGTGGTGCACATATATTTGGTGTTTAAATAAATAAATAAATCATCACATCATTAACTACTGATATGAATATCACATAAGAAATAAAATCGTGCATGTGCACTACATTACTTCTCATTATCAGAATTATTTGATGTGATCATTTTTTGTGAAATTGAACCTTTCAGTGTAGCATGTGCACAAATTTTAAATTTTTTTTTGTTAGATCGTAATGCTTTTATACAACTTTCATATTAGTTGTTTATTTATTTGTTAGTAAAGGGTTAAAATTAACCCATTGTTGGCTTTAAGGACTTAATTTTGATCAGTCGTTGTTGGCATATGTGCATTCTGTATGGCTTGTCTCAATATGGCTACTTTGCTACAAGTTTTATCAAACGGATGGACTATGTCTAGGAGGAGAATTCAGGACGCTCATTTCGTCTTGTTTGGAACTCATACGCTGAGTTTGTCTGCATCCTAATACCGACGTTTACACGTGGACTCAAACTGAACACATTTTGTGTCAACCGCAGGCACATTCGGCTGACGTGTCCAAAATAGGATGAAAAGGGCTCCTTTTTTCTCATCGCTAGCTACAATTCATCCATTTCTTTGTTATAAAGTTTGTAGTATTTGTGTACATTATGCAATGAAATTTTTTTATCTCCCTGAATAATAACTTCAGATTATTTGTTATTTGTATTGAACTATTTATTACTAATAGTTCTTAAGTTTACCTCAGCTAAGTATCGTCTAAGGTGTCAAACAAATATATGTATATACACGAAGTCATATCTTAATCGTTGAATTAACAGTTATTTTCATCTTAAACACTTCATCTTCGATGTCTGTTGCTTTTTTTGTGCGATGCGGTTTGCTTTGTTAGCACCAAAATGTTAACCATTAGTTTATGTGGTAAATTTTCGAAATGCCAACTATTAAATCACAACCTTGAATCTCTGTCTACGAATAATTTACTGTCTCAGCATTATATATAAGTAATGTAAATGATGTCAAAATTTATTTTTGTAGAATTGTTTTTCTAGCATTTCTAAAGAAAAGAACATAACACTACTACTCAGTCAATACTACTATAGATCTGTTGTGACCTGGATAATTCAGTGGTAATTTCTCTGTCGGTGACACCGAATGGCTCAGGGGCAGTTTATCCCCACGAAATTGCTGACTAGTGTTGAGTTAACGCAAAAAATTGGTCCAGAGCTTTCTAATAAACTTCTCCAATTGTTTGACAGAAAAAGATAGTGCATACGATGTCGAATCACTTAGACCAGACGTACCACCAAATTGGGTGGTAGGACTCAATCAACGCTAATATCTAGCTAAACTTAGTATTGGCGATTTCTCAATGATTGATCAATTGTAACAAGGACTAACCATTTAACGTACTTTACTGAACAAATAAAATGACCATTACATTTATTTTCGAATATAGTACACTAAGAGAATTCGATTGTCTATCATTCTTTCTATCGATTGACCATAAATATACGGGAAATATTCTAATTATATGTCCAAGTTATTATTCAATTCTTCAAACCGTTGCTTCAAATATTTTTGCATCCAAGGTTTTTCTCCCTTATCAACTTGAGTTATGAATTTTCTATTGTTCACAATTTAATCTATCATTCAATCTTTTATCCATGCAGTTTGGTTGTTCGTACCACACCATGTCCATCCTGGTGATTTGTTCGTTGTCGTAGTCTTGGCATAGATAAAGTTTTTTCGGCTTTTACCAACTTCTGTTACCTGCAGCGCAGGTGAAATATATGTGTACTTTTTAAATGGCGAGTCTGTTGTATAGCAGTTCACTATATTACTATATTACTTCAACAACCTACACAACTATATCATATAAGAAGACTGAAATTCTTTGAACGTGGGTGTATTCTAATTCTTCCACATGCTTGGTGGAGGCACCGGGTGGACAATAATAAGATTACTTCGTAGGGTCTATAAGTTGGTTGATAACTCTGGATCAGATTAGATTGTTGGGACATGTGCTACGCGTGCTTAGGCGATACATCTCGAATCGCTAAATAAACTGGCATCTAAGGTGGGATGAAAGAAATTTGAAGGCAGCGTAACTGAAAAATATAATCGCTAACTATCACTCCGAGTTATACGAGAAAGTTTGAACTTTTTGATTGATACTTGGTATCAATATTTGTAACTATTGAGTGACATAGCGAGAAGTTAGTCTATAGTTTCCTATCCTTCAGTCTCATTCGTTGTTCAACCACACTTTTTCATGTTCAGCTTTACATGACAGTGAATATTACTTCTCCCCCCTATGTTTTACACATGTTTTGGCTATATTGTTGTGGCATCTTGACCGGTTATACATTTTCGCAAGATCTACTTTGTCTAAGACTGAACTGGCTGACAGACTATAAGAATTTATTCTTCAGTTTTTTTTTCACTATTTTTTTCTTCATCATTTTGTTAAATTCAGATGGCTGAATTTCCTCTTGAACCAATGCTTTCTAAAATGTTAATTATGTCAGTGCATTTACAATGTTCTGAAGAAGTATTAACTGTCGTTTCAATGTTATCTGTTCAAAATGTTTTCTATCGTCCTAAGGTTAGTATAATCTTTTTTTCTCGTTTCGGTAGTTTGTATTAAAATGAATTAGAAATCAATGAAACATTTTTTCTAGTTTTATTGTGTAAACCGATTCTTGGTTTTGGATGTATCAACCACTAGTTATGTATTTATTATTTATTATTTAGACACATAAACATTGGTACAAGGAGGCACCAAGTAGATATGCGCCACATAAATAATTAGATTCGTGTGAGGGCTGTGATACTGCCCGGGTGCCCAGACCGGAGTAGGTGGTTTTCTAAGGAGGCTACTCCTCGAGCCCTTGACCTAAAGGTCTGATCCACAGGGCAATGGAGCATCGTGAGGAGATGCAGTTACATGGTAGCCGGTGACCAACGATTGGTACATACGCCATTTGTTCCTTCAGGATACTGGAGCCCATGTGCACCATTGGTTTAGAATCCGGTTAAAGCGCCGGACATTGGTCCTCTCATTTTCGTAAACAACACCCCGCCACGAGAGGGCAGTGAGTAGGACTTCCCTGGTAGAGGCTGTATACGCGTGGCCGTGTGAGAGCATTTCGAGAAGGGCGGGCCCACCCCACTCTCGGTCATACCAGGGCATTTCTTTTTAAATATTATTGTGAAATAAAGAGAATGGATTGACTAATTTAATTAATTTTGACATTCCTTGAGATTCTAATCAATTTGTATATCGTGTGATGATTCAGAGTTGTTCCATCTAGTTGGTAATATTTATGTATATTTCCATAATTACCTCAGCATTAGTGTTTAGGCTAATACTTTACATTAGTTTATGAAGTAATTGACTATTAGATTAAGCTGTGTTATTAGTTACATATTATCTGCTTATAAAAAGTCCTTGCGATTATCGTAACCAATAGTTGAGGAAGTTACGTGACATGTAGCCGAATATAATATGCCAGATGTATTCACTTTTCATTTTAAATTTATCTTATACTTTTTCTTCTGTGAACTCATTATACCTTGTCGAATTAGTTTGCCTATGTCTGACGTTCCCCGTCAATTCTGATAATGTCATTACTTTTGCTACTCTGAAAGTTGTATTAATAATTTCATCTAGCCATTATGCTATTTTGATGTGACAGCTTGGGTCACTGCACATATGTGCCACGTTCTACGTTGCTTATGCTTGACTGGTAAAACCAGATGAAATGTTAAACCCTTGTATATATATAACACATCATATTCGCTACTCGCTTAAAGTATCTAATTTAAACTGACTTCAAAAATGTTTTTCTTCTGTCCCCAAAATATATAAGCTATTTCTTTTAATACTAAAAAAATAATTTAGGAGAAAACTGAATTGGCTGATCAACGTAAAGCGAAATTTCATCAACCTGAAGGTGATCACCTTACTCTATTGGCTGTATACAATGCATGGAAGAATAATAAATTCTCTGCACCATGGTGTTACGACAATTTTCTGCAAGCAAGAACATTAAAACGTGCTCAAGATGTACGCAAACAATTGCTTGGTATTATGGACAGGTAGGTATTTACTGTTTATTGTTTTAGTATTGGATTAATCCTACTATAACATATTGTTATTAGTAAGTCAATATTGCCAGTATGGGAATTTGTGAAGATTCTACTGTGAAAGTCAGTAGTTATTAGCATAGGATTAGGGTTTTGTGAAGATTATGGAATTTCGTCCCATAGATTCGATTATCACGAACTGATCGGTAGTTGTTGAAACATAATCAATGTTGTGTTGCATAGCAGTGCTCAATGTCGAACAACATTTGTTCATCAGGTTTACTGTGTACCTAATATTAGTCCATTTTCCTCTTGGTTTTCGTTTCAATTCATGGTTTTTTCCACATATTTTTGATATACCATAAATCTTGTTCTTTCAATCCTATTCTTGTTTTGTTTCGTATTGTTTAGAAATGTTTCAGTTATTTGAAGACATTATCATGTATTTCTTTGTTACATTTACGGTTTATCTGAATAGGGATTTAATTCAAACTGCTGTTGTTATTTTTCTGGATTAAGTTTTATTTTTTTAGTTCGTGAAAACTTATGGCAAATAATCCCCAGAGTAAGGTCGACATTATTTAACTACCTAAATATTATTTTCTGTTTCTGATCTCGTTTGGAATCGAAAAGGTTTGTATTGAAAGACATATCAATACAGGTTGAAACCGATTTAACATTGACTAAAATAAATTCTATGTAGGAAATTGACAAAATATTATAGTGAATTCAATAATCCGCTTAGGAAAAACACAAGAAAGTTAATTATGTAAAACTTTATTCGTCAAGGAAAAAACGTTTATAAATAATACTTAGAATTTCAGGGAGCATATTCTATGTTTTAGTTAACATTTCTCACATATTGTATCATTTTTTAAATTTTAAATTGACATCATGAATCGATAAATGCTAGACCACCACTGAAAACATGGAAGCACTGGTTGGCTGTTTCGTCTTAATATGGGTCTCCTCAGCAGTGGGCATCCGCGGTCCCACACGTGGTCTTACATTCATCCATTCACGATATCAATTTAAACTCAATTTCCATAACCATCTACTGATGATTTTATTAAGTTGTAAGCATCAACTTTATTTTCAGCTATGATTTTTGTTGTTTCAGTCGTATTTCTTTAAACACATAAATATTGGTAAAAGGAGGCACCAAATATTTATGTGCCACACCTGGTCATTTGATTTGTGTGAGGGCCGGGATACTGCCCTGTTGCTCAGACTTAAGCACGGGGTTTTCTTAAGGGGCAACTTCTTGATCCTTTGACCTACATGTCTAATCCTCAAGGAGATGCAGTCCCATGGTAGCGGGTGACCAACAATGGATTCATACGTCATTTGTTTATTCAGGATCCTGGAGCCCATGTGCACCATTGGTTTGGAATGAGGGTTTTCCAACTTTCCTAGAAAGGATCTCCATATCCACCAACCCGGTTAAAGTGCCGGACATTCGCCCCCAAATGTTCTTGTACAACCGAAAGTGGGGAGAGTCCACTGTTCTTGAAGTGCTCTCTCATGCCCACCGCGTATACAGCCGCTGCCAGGAAAGTCCTTCTCGCTGCGGGGGTGTCGTATACGAAATTGAGATTCTTATGTAATATACGTCATATTTTTTTTGCTTATTTCAGACATAAGCTTGATGTAGTTTCATGCGGTAAAAAGACTGCATTAGCACAGAAAGCAATTTTGTCTGGATTCTTTCGTAATGCTGCAAAGAAAGATCCACAAGAAGGTTATCGTACGCTGGTTGACCAACAAGTTGTTTATATTCATCCATCATCTGCATTATTTAATAGACAACCAGATTGGTAAGTTCATTCTTCCATCAGTGTTTCTCTATGTTGTATTGCAGCTATTCGATTACTGATTTTGTCTATACAAATGTGTGATGCATTGTTAAGACATCAATGCTATCTCTTAGATAAAAATTGAATGTATTCTGTTGAATTTTCCTAAACATTTCCATCTACATCTTTTGAAAAAATGTATGGAGTAGACATTCACATTCCAGTTAACAGAAATTAAGTTGATTTAATGCCTTTGTTCCATTAATGATATAGAATCTTGTTATTGTATACAGAAAGGCAGTTGAAAATCACTCTTTCTGTGCCATTCGCAACACTGACAATTTAGTGAAATGCTTAGCTAGAAAAATGCGTAAATTACACAACAGTATTCGACTTCTATAGTCAACTACTATTTAGTAATAATTTAAGAAAATCTCAGGTATTCAATTGTACGTATCTTTGATGCGCAGTAGTCATGTATAGTGAAACAATTAAATTTTTAGAAATATTGAAATCAAACTTTAGGGTTTCAGATTATTAAATCTACTGTTACTTAATCTAATTATCATTTCACACTGGGTAACATATTACCTAGCTTATATCTAGTAGTAGTTTGATACAGAATTGTATTTTTATCAAAAAAGAAAAGCTAAACATAATTAATGATTTTGATCTGATTCGAGACTTTTTGGATTTGTTCTTGATAAATGTGATTGTTAGCTTGAGATAAAATTCGTTTAGTTTTGTAGATTCACTCTTTGCTACTATATCTTACTTAAAATTAACTGAATATTTCTTTGATGATACTGTTAACAATTTATTCTTATTGTTAATTTCTCAAAATAAAACCTGGACTAATGCATCTATTTAACTTTTTCTACAATAATGTATTCTAAAGGTTTCCTTTTTAAGTCCTAGAGAAAACCATATAAATCAAACGTGTGCATATTTTAACTTCATATATATGTATATATCCCACGTGCGGAATCGTGGGTGCCCACTACTGAGAAGTCCCATACTAAGACAAAACGGCCGTCCAGTGCTTCCAGGTTTTCACTGGTGGTCTAGCCTAGATCGACTCATGAATTCAACCGTCATGTATTTTACTTAAATGCATGCAGAAAAAACATGTAAGGCATATCATAAAATTTCTTGCCTTAATGTATAAATGAATGAAATATATAAGGCACCCTTTAATTCAGGTTATAAATGTATGACCTACTAAATATCCATATTTTAAATTATTTTTCTCTCCTTTTTTTGTCCTACTTATTTCCGCGTAACCATCGATACCAATAACATCGGATGTGTAGAACTAGTTTTAATAAATCTATATAAATATGTTTAGGTTGGAAATTAATAAATCTATTCAACAAAACAATAAAACACAAAGGTGCAGAGTACAATGTAAATTGGAGAAATCTTATCCCGATTTGTTGACATTAAATTGTTTACTCTCTTCCCCTCCTCTTTTTTTACTACTCATGAGGAAAGAGTAAACTAGAGCATCAAGAAGAGTAAAAAGCGAATAAATAAGTAAATAAATAAACAATGTTTTGTGTTCTACTATGTACTGATACACACACCAACTTGTGAAGTAACAGTGATGGTCTTTGTAGTAGAATTATTAAGTAATCACTTAATTCTGTGTATGTATATTTCCTTTTAATGAGAATAATTCTTGAGTTTATTTGAGGGGAGATTAAATTTTTCTTTATATACATATATCATGAAATATTATTATTATTATTACCAA
Source organism: Schistosoma haematobium (assembly GCF_000699445.3). Taxonomy (NCBI): domain Eukaryota; kingdom Metazoa; phylum Platyhelminthes; class Trematoda; order Strigeidida; family Schistosomatidae; genus Schistosoma; species Schistosoma haematobium. Next base: position 76,092,240 of record NC_067196.1, on the reverse strand, counting down.
CGTTTTGTTAACAAAATAGGACTGCTTAAAAGAGGATGAATAAATTATCGATCACTAAGAGAAAATTAATTTTATGATTTTTTTTATTGTACATATGATTATATAAAATATGTATAATTATGTCATGTAAATTACGGTTAAAAGCTGTTTTCATACGTAGTTGATATCATATAGATTCAAATGGTATGGCGATGATAGGATTCTGTATGTTTTCTAAAATTGAACTCATGGTAATTAAGAGTTGTCACATGGTACATACCTTACAATTGATTGGTTACTGAGTGGTGACCATATTGGTGTAGTCCTTCAAGTCCTAATCGAATTCTATTAATTAATTTGCAATGTCGCCACTAGTCATCAAGTTTCGTAGTCTGAGAGGCCTTACCAATGAGCTGTACGAGACGGGACTGGCGCGGGTTCGAATCCCACAAGAAGCACTAATTTCCTCGAGACTACAAGCACGTCTTGTTGACGAGTTCCAATTGCTCCGAAACCTAGGTCTATGGGTTTCTGTTGACTGCCTACAACCAATTATCTGTAAAAATCTTAGTTAAATTAGCGGATTGTCTGTTTACTTTTGAAATTCCCTGTAAATTTTATATTAGTCCAAGGTATTTTTAACCACATACTGTGATGTTAACAAGGTAATCATTAACAACCAGATAGTAGATTGTATGTGGTGGTATAGACACCAATCTACTTTTCGATGGTGATGACGACTTAAGCTTCTCATATATTCTAAGCATTAATATTCAATTATTGATTTACTCAGAGGTTTCTATTTCTTTAATTAGATCCAAACATCATTATGATCAATTACTTCTGTTTTTATCTGTGATTTAATCATTACACGTAACTAATAAGAAATATAATTTAAATATTCTCATGTTTTGTTAGTTATCATCCACTGATTTAGATTATAAACGTTTTGTTTTTTTAGAGATACCTCTCTTAGTTTACTGTCGGTAGGTAACTAAATTTCAAGGTGGGAAATATAATCGAATATGATAATTCTTATAAATAATAGGTTTATATCACTCTAATTCATAGTATAAATGAATTTTAATAATAATTAGAAAAAGAAAAGAAATAATAATCATTAATTCGTGATATTTACAATTAGATTAGGCTTATTAAAACCTAAGTATTTTTTAGATCTTAATCACCTTATACTAATAATTACTTATAGAATAATATTTAATTTATTAAAATGCTTCATATCATCGTATATATATGAATTACACTTTTTCACACACACACACACTCTCTTTGTTAAATCATTTCATTTAGGGTTGTTTATCATGAACTAGTTATGACTACTAAAGAGTATATGCGTGAAGTAACCACAATCGATCCAAGATGGTTAGTAGAATTTGCACCGAATTTCTTCAAATTTGGCGATCCAACTAAATTATCACGTACTAAAAAGTCAATGCGAATTGAACCATTGTTCAGTAAATTTGAAGAGAAAGATTCATGGCGTATTTCACGTGTTCCAAGGAAATTTCATGTTAAAGTTACATTTTAATATTTATTTAACTAACTTATTGTTGTTCAACTTCTGTTTCAATGTAGTATTTTGTTTTTCTCTTAAGCAAATATTTATTTATTTTGTACAGATGTCAAGTGTATTTTTAAGAATTCACATAATTTACTATTTAAATCCTTAATGGGAATGATTGTGAAATGTAACAGCGTCGTTGTCCTGTTTTTTTCTCTTTTAATACTGCTTCTTTCCTTTTTTTACAGAAGGATCCGTATACTATTTGTATTTTATTATTTTACCTATGTAATCGACTTGAATTTGTAGTAAAAATATGTATAGTTTTTCGTTGGTTTCATATTTTGGTGTTTTAGTGATCATACTCTGTGCCAAAGTTTTGTCTTAGTTATATGGGCATGAACTTTGTGTATTCTCACATAGTTCTTTGTTGTCTTTTGTTTATCTTGTTGTGAATAGTGTCGCTATTCAACACAAATTTAAGAAGTTGAATTTTATTGACATAATTACAGGGTTTAGTTTATTTAGTAATGTGCTTTCAGTCATAATCAACATAGGTTTAACACAAATATTCATTGGCCCAATATAACATCACAGTAGCACGACTAGATGCAATTAACAAGATGGACAGTGAAGTAATTGAAATCGTAAAGTAGACAATTAGAGGCTGAACATTAAGAATACGATTTGAAAAAGTATGTGCCAAAGAATAATAGAAATTAAGATCTAAAGATAAAGTGTGGATAGATCTACGTCTTTATGATGGATTCTATCTTCATCTACGAACAGTGACTTCATAGACTGATGCTATGTATTGGTTCGATCATCCCTAGCTCTCTTCCATCTTCTCTACCAGAAAAATTGTCTTTCGAGTTGAACAATGATTAGACGTACGTAACTTGTACTAGAACCATCACAGTCAATAAGAATTGGTGACCTCATCAATTGATTTAGCACTTTTGCCTAGTATCTTTTGTTTAACCGTAACATTTTTTCATCCAATCGCTCTACGAAACGTGAACGGTACCTCAAGAAACCTATTACTGAAAGCTTACAGCTTACACATATCTTCTACTTTCACAGCTATAAGATAATAAAGGTAGTTTTAGGCTGTTTACACTCCCGCCTCTCCTATACCGTCAGCGATGCAAGTTGTCCAAAGTTAGTCGGGCTTTCATCAGACACCAATCCACCAGGGTTGATGGAAATTCCAAGGTACGTGAAGTAGTCAGCGCGCTTAACTACTTCACTGCCCATCATTAGTTTAGGCGTTGACACAGACCAGTCCTGAACACAACATTGCAACACATGCACTATAGCCTATGGCAATCTCTTCGCCATATAGGACTATGTTATCTACATATTTTAAATCGATAAGTGGACCTTCTGGTTAGAGATCATACCTTAAAACGGGTGGAAAACTAGTAATTTTAGGAGAAATTTCCCTCGATTCGTTCCTTGATTTCAGGAGGGTTGTTGGCTTAGCTACTTAACGCACGATCATTTAGCTACGGAATCACTAACCCGTCTATAAATGTAATGATATGTACACGATGTTATTGGTTTTTATAAAATATGTTACTCACATTCTGGCCTACAAACAAAAATGGTGCTGGTTTCATAGGATGCACTGGTAATTTTATATTTAGTTGTAACTCAGTAATGACAAAGAGTTTATTGAAAAAATTCTCAGTTTTCTTGTTTAAAATCTGTAAATTTGGCACAAAACTCATTGATTAGCAAAATTTTAAGTTATTGAATTCTCTCAACGTGTTTTGAACACCGTAGCTTGTAGCTAATCATATATACTCATAATGATTATTAAACATTATATTAAATTGTGATAACCACAATGTTTTGATAGTTCACGTATCATCAGTTTACTGAAAACGTAATTATGCGATTGATTATAGATTTTCTATGAACTCTAGTTTTACAAATCCATACATTTAGAAAAAAAATTGTTTTTCTAGAAAATATGCAGTAGGCAGTTTAACATTGGAAAAAAGTGTAGGGTAAAGGCGTTTAGAGCTTTTGCAGAATCATAGATATTCACTTCATAACATTTAGTAGTTAAGTAATAGAATGACATTTGATTTCTACAATGAATGCAATCATCAAATCGATAGCTAAGAACAAATCGTAAACATTAGACTACTTCAGTGCAAGTTCAAATCAAAAGCGGGTAATAAGATTAAGTCCGTCGTATTTTACTACTCTGTCTTATCGATTGTTCCTGATTGTAAAATAGCGAAGCAATCCCTCGCTATGATAAGAAAAATAAATTATTTTAAGAACATTAAATCGAAATTCATATCCTAGCTTATTGAAGGCGGAAATCATGAAGTGACTAGGTGTGATTTAACATCAGAGGATTTATTTACTTTGCATTTTGATTTACTTCATCTCTGTGCTAATGTGTTATGGCAACTCGAACTGATGTACGTACGCACGAAGTTCTACATTGTTACTGACTGGATTTGATTTACGTTGACTGATGCAGCATCATTACTTACGCCTGTTACTTCTCGTGATGGAGCATGGACCGCTCACCAGCATTCTCCATCCAACCCTGTCCTGGACAATCCTTTCCAGTTCCTATTCATCCTTTTCATATCTACTTCTTTGGCCTTCCTCTTTCCCGCTTCCCTTCGGGATTCCAAGTTAAGGCTTGCCTCTTGATCCAGTTTGATGATTTGAGTAATGTATGTCCTAACCACCAACTCCATCGTCTTTTCCTAATTTCCTCTTCAGCTGGAAGGTGGTTTGTTCTCTCCCACAAAAGGCTGTTGATGATCGTATCCGGCCAATGGATGTTGAGTATGTTGCGTACACAACCATTTATAAGTACTTGTGCCTTCTTGATGGTGGTTGTAGTAGTTCTCCACGTTTCAGCTCCATACAGTAGAACTGCCTTGACGTTCGTATTGAAGATTCTCACTTTGATATAGGTTGACAGACAGTTGTTTTGAGTTCCATATGTTCTTCACTTGTAGGAATGCAGCCCTTGTTTTTCCAATCGTTGCCTTTACTTCTGCATCTGAACCTCCTTGTTCATTGATAATACTTCCCAGTTATGTGAAGGATTCTAAATCTTCCAGAGTTTCGCCATCAAGAGTGATTGGATTGCATCATAGTTACTCAATAATAAATAGAGAGGTTATTCACTTCTCTCGACAGTTTCAACAAGAAGTTTGTTTGTGAAAGGAAATCGGCGATATGGTATTCAATGCATTTGACTTTCAACTGATAGATCGTGAGCTCGCATCTCACTTCATTTACTTTGGTTTGGGCAACTAGTTTATACTAATAAGCATATCACAAACAGTGGTACACAGTCGAATATATAAACATATTCATTAGATGCGTTGCACATATTTTATAGGTGTACAAGATATTTATCTACAAATAGACTATTTTTATTAAATGTTAGACAATTAAAGCTAATCTGTAAGGAACTCAACCTAGGTTTCATGCTTCTTGGTACTTGTCAGAAAGAGGTATTTACAATCCTTAGTAGAATTATACCGCTATTTAGATTTAAACTCACAGTGTCAGTCAGTGATGTTACGATCTCGGTATTTCGAGTAGCGACTAACCTCCCATAAGATATACTTGAATTGAAATTTGTTTTTCGTAGAACTATTTAATTTAATGTTTTCACATGTTTATGATGTTTTTAGCTGTATCAAGTGAATAGAATGTATGATTGCTTGTATTTATCCAGTTTAAGTAAGTGTTATTACCCTGTTTTATAGATTAAGCTAAATAATACGATGAAAAGAGAATATTCAAAATGAGAAAGACATAATCTTTTTATCTTATTAATTCATAGTATGTAACAAGAGTATGTCTAGTTAATAGATAAACTCATAAACAAGGAATAAGTGACAAGCCAGATGATGTTATCATCTTAAATGTTATATAACTAAGAATTACTGTTGTTGATGGGTAAATCTTCAAAAGTTTGAATTTACCATTACAAATGATATGAAAACCAATAAATTGCAATATCAATTAATAGTATTGTTTTTAGTGTCAATTTTAAGTAGTTAATTTTAAAAGAACTGCTAGGTCATTTGAATGATTATTATTATTATTCACTGTTCAACTAGTGAATATATAGCAAGCATAATTGTTCATCTATCAATATGTGATTCAGTACACGTATCTATTCATTACACGCAATTTATAATATATTTGACGTCATCAGAATTTGGCATTCTGTTGGGAAAAACTATATATATAAGTTATAAAACGTTGGGTGTAAATAAAATGGGAAATATATATATTTCAATGACTCATAGTTATTGTTTTTTTCTTCAATGTTTTCTCTTTTTATAGAATGATTTGTACTAGATAGGTATATGTTTATTAGACCATCTAAATGTTATTTAAATATAATGCCAAATAATGAAGTACAATGTTGTTCTTTTCAAAATAATAATAAAGATAATCTACATTCAATTCATGTAACAGTTATGATATTCAATCAAAATATTTAATATTAATGACTACAATGAATGATATTATTGTGATATCTTTTTTAAATCATCATGTTTTTGGTATTACTCTATTCACATTATTCAATGATTTATATACATCCTTAAATCTATCAAATAGATGGGATCGTGGAAACGCATTACTGAAGAGTCTCATACTAGGAGGAAACGACCGTCCAATGTTTCCAGCTTTTCCATGGTGGTCTAGTTTCAATTGACTCATGATCTCAACCATTGAAATTACTATAATATCCACAGAAACCCTTCTAATGTGATTAAATTTTTAAAAAAAATTGTTTTTAACTCTGGTACCTGTTCCAGGATCTTTTAGCCTTTATCAATCATATATGATTAACCTTACTATGTATACATTTATTAATTTAATGCTCTCTTTTTATTACCATTGCTCACTTGTTTTATATACAATAAACTAAAAGTTTAAAGATTAAACTGAATAACTTTTTTTCTTTTTCAGACATAACACATGGCTGAAATATCATGGTAAACTTAATTATAATAGTCTGTTTTACATTCTTGAATTCCTAGAATACTTTTTACATTTTACAAGAGCACATATTGAATAAAATCTTCTTAATAATAAATTAGATCAAACAGTTGATTCTTTTCTGGTATCATAAAGCATAGGAAAATTAGTTGATTTTATTTCAATTAAGATATTTAACTAAGATAATAAAATATTTGATCATCATTTCGGCTAACGAATGATTGTATTATGCATAGATTGACACAGATATTTAATAAATACATTTCAGAAGGGGTTTGTGGAGATTTTAGAAATTTCGCAGATTGAAGTCATGAGTCGATTGAAGCTAGACCACCATGGAAAAGCGGGGTGCGGGATCGTGGATGCGCACTGCTGAGGAGTCCCATATTAGGACGAAACGGCCGTCCAGTGCTTCCAGGTTTTCCATGGTGGTTTAGCTTCAACTGACTCATGATTTCAATCTGTGAAATACATTTCAATCAATATACTACAAAATATTCATGAAATCTAGAATGGTTTCTATATTCAATAGACTGTATGATTTATAAAGCATAAAATAAAATTGACTCGGTTCAGTCAAATAATGATAATTTTTTGATAATTGTATTTGAATTGAAATTAGACATGCCGGTTCAGTGGTCTAGAGGCTATGCGTTCGCGCACGAGACCGACAGACCCTGGGTTCGAATCCTGCGTGAGAGACTATGGATGAGCACTGCCGGAGAATCCCATATGAGATCGAAATGGCCGTTCAGTGCTCTCAGGTTTTCCATATTGGTCTAACTTTAATTGACTCATGAATTCAACTATTAAATTGTAATTTATTACAAATTGATTAAGTCTGAAAATATAAACTGTTTCATTAAAATTCAGCTCTTGTGATGAAAATAGAAATTTGTCGACCCTACTCTTGATTTAATTATGAGCGTGTATTACTAAGTAATTTCATACTAGGGGAAAATATCTGTTTAATGTTGATTGAATTGAAATATAGTTCTTTCGGAACATTAAGGGGAAACTTAGTAAATTCATTGGTTAATAGATATTTTTCGCAACAGTGCGAAAATTATGTTTGTTTAAATGCTTATGATGACATTTTAATAACAGACATTCAATAAAATTTATCTGTATTTTGAAAACTATCCTGACGAGATCTTCTGAAACCGTACCAGTCAATATGAGGAATTGAAATACATTCAGTCTTTCTATTAGAAATTTATGACCATGACATATTATTTCAGGAACACTTATTATATAAACTTTCTTACTGTAAGTCATTACGATGTCTACCTTTGACTTCTGTGGATTTCAGCAAGGTCACATGTTTTTGGCCTTCTATTTGGGGACACATTTTAGTTGATTAACATTATTGACTGATTTCATCAGTTTAGGTATTGTTGAGAGCCAGGAAACACTAGACGGCTATTATATCATAATGTGGAAGTCCTGATCAATAAAAACTCATGACCTTGTCAGGGGTCGAACCCAAAATTTTCAGGGTTGATAGTAGGCGATCAATTCGTAGTTTGAGGCATTCATTGTTTTATGATATCTGTGACCACTTTTCACATCAAACAAATCTGAAAGTTCTGATTTCAATCTTTATCTGAATCGTGAGTATATACTATATAGAAGTCTAAGATTAAGATTATAAAAAAATAAGCTATCCATCATTTCATAGTTTTAAATGATGAGTGATACCATTTTCAAATTAAAACAATCTCCAGAAAACCTGCTCAATATATCAATCAAGATATAACTTTACAGGACTGTTGAACTCCAGGGACTAAAGATTATCAATTGAAAAGTTATTATTTCTTTATTTACACCAATAATTATTATTCTGATAGAAATCATTATAAAATTAATAGACCTTAAAGTACAAAAGATTAATGTTATTACTATTCTGAGTTTTGCTCAAGGCATTAAAACTTAATTCAGTCTCATTGTGAGTCATTCATAAGATGAAATTTCTATTTATTTTGTAATCATGTAATGATGTGTACAGTAACCAAGTTTTAATGTGTATATATATACATCAACCATAATATCATGAATGATTATAAGACAATGTTAAAGTAATAAATACAGTGTATCATTTTGGATTTGTGTATATAAATTTTGTAAAGGAATATACAGTCAGCTAGAATTATACTAATACCAACTATGATAACCGCAACTATAAAAACAATAATAAATGATTCAGTAAATGAACTAGGATGGAAGAGTTTATAAAACGGAAGTGACTGATTGTCAAATATATACAAAGATACATACATAAACACGTACTATTAGAATACAAGAATAGTATCATTAATATTACTTGTGCAGTTACTATTACCGATTGTTGCCAATCATTTAAAACTTTATGAAATTCTACATAGAATGTTTAAACTTTGAGGTGACATTATCTATAATGATGATAATATTGATGGTAATTGTGATTAATATTGTGATTGTATCTAGTAATAATAATGATTTTTTTCAACAATAAAAAATAGACTTTTGTGATTTTTTTTTCATGTGAATCAATTAGTTATATCTTATTAACTGGTGTAACCAAGTAACATGAACTGGATGGTGGTTTCATAGTAATCTACAGTCTGTTCAACTGTACAAACTCATAATGCTTGTGGGGATTGTGACAAATAGGATTCGGTCGACTTTTAAAATACTAGATGATTTCATTAGAGATTGTATTTGAAATCGACTATGAAAAGCTTGATTAAAGGTTTAGCGTCATAGTTGTGACTACACAATTGATTTGATGAAGTTATGAATCATTTCCAAACTACCTGTTTATTAACAGTCCTCAGATGAGCTAAAAAAACACAAAGATTTGAATAATACTAGATTATTGAAATGAATTTTTTCTAACCGAAAAGTACCTACTTTTTAATTTTTTGACGGACATCATTAACATGGAAATCACGATTGATAAAAATATTTAATTAATGTTATCTTTGCTTATTAGTAAAGTTAAATCAATCTTGAAATGTGCTACTGATGTCGACACATATAAGTAGTATGTGTCATAAACTGAAAGTGAAATATCTGGCTGCAGAACATTAAGAAAATTAAAGGAAAGAGAATGAGAACAGAGAATAACTGGTGTGAAAATGAAAGAACAATGAAGTCTGAGACGATTGACTGACATTTTGCAAATGAAGTATTTACTGTATGGTTTACTAAAATGTTCTGTAATTCCATATTCAAGTGCATTCGATTGTTCCCATTTATGTTCTCGCTCACTACACAATAAGTCTATTTTAATCTAAATGGATATTTTCAACGGGATTATTTTGAGGTTCAAGTGAAATATTCTAATGTTGACATGAATTAAAAGTAATTCTCAAGATATCAGTTGACAAATTTGTAGACAAAATAATGTTCAATAGGAAAGTCAATGCTTAGTCCAATGATTTAAGTTTAAGTATGATAATAAATATTTATGTAAACTTTCCTGTGGAATAAATATTTCTAAAATAACTAAGTAAAGTGATAAGTAAACTAAATAGTTTAGGATATTTCAGTTATTAGATGAATTGTAAATCAAAAAACACTGGATGGCTTTTTCATCATAGTGTGAGACTACTCAGAACTAATCATCCAAACTTCACTGGAGGATCGAACTCAAGACCTTTAGATCTGCAATGGCTCACATGTTTAACCTTAGTTATTTTGAAATACTGATCACAGATGACTAGTTTCGAGTTAAAATTTCCGAAGTTCTAGTTAGAAGTCAAAACCATTGTGATCTAGATATTTCGAGTGAGAAAGTGCCCACCAAAAAACAATGGACGGCGTTCGCACGATATTGTGAATTGATTGGAGTTAGATATGTACACCACTAGATTCTGGCTGAGTGTTACACAGGTTGGGGATTCTTTCGCGATACTAAGGGCCCGGTGTCCTATATTCGGATGTGAGGAGTCTCATACTAGAAAGAAACAGCTGTCCAGTATCTCCTAGTTCTCAGTGGTTGCCTAACAATGATCTTTACATAATGTCAACTATAAAATAGAAATATGTATCAATCTTAGATAAAGTGTTTAAATATCATATATGTATGTGTTATATTCTTCTGATTAACTATCTACTTCTCAACTGTATAATTTCATCAACTCAAGAAAATTTGTTAATCATTCATTTTCAATTCTATGATTTCTTCTGATCTGAATATATTTACAACTTTTATGTATGACCTATAAATAAAATAAATCCAAGTATAGCTCAGAAATTCCTTCAGTGTTTTATTTTTTTAAAGTGAATAGTTTAATTTCAAAGGTTTGTTATTGCTAATATTAACATTGAATTGAATTATTACTAGAACATTTGAAGAAATGTCACATTTCTAGAATTTCTTGATTGTTAGTGACATCAGAGTATTATTCTTGGTAGATTAGTTGCATATTATTATTGGTTGTACAATATAGCTCTTGCTGATTTCTATCATTATTACTTTAACGATTGAAGGAATCAGCATGGCCGTCAGGCAAATCAAGAGTGGCAAAGCAGCAGGATCAGACAACATTCCAGCAGAGGCACTAAAAGCAGACGTAGCGGCAACTGCAAGGATACTCCACATTCTCTTCAATAAGATTTGGGATGAGGAACAAGTACCAACAGACTGGAAAGAAGGACGTCTGGTCAAAATACCAAAGAAAGGCTATCTCAGCAACTTTGATAACTACAGGGGCATCACATTTCTCTCAATACCGGGAAAAGTCTTCAACAGGGTATTGTTAAACAGGATGGTGGACTGCGTAGACGTCCAACTTCGTGACCAACAGGCAGGATTCCGTAAGGATAGATCGTGTACAGACCAAATCGCAACTCTACGGATCGTTGTGGAACAATCAATTGAATGGAATTCATCACTCTACATCAACTTCATTGACTACGAAAAGGCGTTTGATAGCGTGGACGGAACAACACTATGGAAACTTCTTCGACACTACGGCGTGCCCCAGAAGATAGTCAATATCATACAGAATTCATATGGTGGATTACACTACAAAATCGTGCATGGAGGACAGTTGACAAAGTCGTTCGAAGTGAAGACCGGTGCCAGGCAAGGTTGCTTACTCTCACCCTTTCCCTTTCTCCTGGTGATCGACTGGATCATGAAGACGTCGACATCTGAAGGGAAGCGCGGGATACAATCGACATCTAAGATGCAGTTGGATGATCTAGACTTCGCAGACGATCTGGCCCTTCTATCCCAAACGCAACAACAGATGCAAGAGAAAACAACTAGTGTGGCAGAAGCCTCAGAAGCAGTAGGTCTCAATATACACAAAGGGAAAAGCAGGATTCTCCGATACAACACAGAATGCACCAATCCAATCACAACTGACGGAGAAGATTTGGAGGATGTACAAACCTTTACATATTTGGGCAGCATCATTGATGAACATGGTGGGTCTGATGCAGATGTGAAGGCGCGGATCGGAAAAGCCAGAGCAGCATATTTACAATTGAAGAACATCTGGAACTCAAAGCAACTGTCAACCAACACCAAAGTCAGGATTTTCAATACAAATGTCAAGACAGTTCTACTGTCTACTGGGGCAGAAACCTGGAGAACTACGAAAGCCATCATCCAGAAAATACAGGTGTTTATTAACAGTTGTCTACGCAAAATACTTCAGATTCGTTGGCCGGACACTATTGGCAACAACGTACTGTGGGAGAGAACAAACCAGATCCCAGTGGAGGAAGAAATCAGGAAGAAGCACTGGAAGTGGATAGGACACACATTGAGGGAAGCACCCAACTGCGTCACAAGACAAGCCCTCACATGGAATCCTCAAGGCCAAAGGAGGAGAGGAAGACCAAAGAATACATTACGCCGGCAAATGGAGATAGACATGAGACAAATGAACAAGAATTGGATAGAACTGGAAAGGAAGGAATATTGGGACAGAGTGGGTTGGAGAATGCTGGTTGGTGGCCTATGCTCCATTGGGAGTAACAGGCGTAAGTAAGTAAGTAAGTAAGTAAGTGCTGTTTAACTGATAGAGAAAGAGATACCGATCTTGAATAATACAGTTTGTATGATGTATTATTTAACTGGTATTAGTTGTCCTTCGTGTTTTCTGGTTACTTACTTACTTACGCCTGATATCACTCATGAAGGAGCATAGGCCATCCACCAGTATTCTCCATCCAGCTCTGTACTGAACAATGCTTTCCACTTGTTTTCAGTACCTATTCATTATTTTCATGTCTGTTTCCAATTCTCGATGCAGTGTGTTCCTTGGTCTTTCTCTTTTCCTTTTCCCTTTAGGATCCCAAGTTAGCGCTTGGTTCGTGATGCAGTTTGATGTATGTCCTGTCCACCTTCAGTGTCATTTCCTAATTTATTCTTCAGCTGAGAGTGTGTTTGTTTTCTGGTTAGTACGGTTTAATTTAGAATTATCTTCTGTGATCATGAATGTTTAAAAAATGTTTCCTATATGGATTTGTTTGAACGAATTGAACAACAATTTCATCAGTGAAAACCAACCTAGAAGAAACATTTCGTATATTGATTAGCGGAATAATTACGTGGTTAACTTTAAACTTTAAGTGTTTGACTTTCTGAAGTTATTTATCACATTTTAATATGACACATTAGTTTCGGTTTTCTTTTTTTGGTCTCTGATACCAATTACGAACAATGTGCATAGCATCAGCTTGGTATTATAAGCTATATAACTGAAATGAATCAGATTTGAGTTTTCTAGAGATCATTACAAATAAACATTATAATGGGTTAAATACTAATGTTGAAACCCCTTAAAGAATAACTAGTAAAGTATGTAATTAATAATATTTGTCCTTCTCCAGCTATAATAACTTCATTTCTAATTGCCTTATTCTTCATTTGCTTCCCCAGAAAACTTGAGTTTTTTCTGCCCACTGAAGCATGACCTTATCAGGTCAGTTGTTATTTAAGTATACCCAGCAGGACGGAAAATTATCCTTAATTTACAGTGAATTGACTTGTACACATATGTTTTTAAATTATTATGATTGAATAGCTTTTGAGGACAATTTCTATTTTGTTTCATTGCACCTTGACCTTAAATCGGTAATGAGATGTTCTCGCCACTGCGATGTCGACTTTACATATATGTACATAAATATACGCACATTATGTTATGTGTTATTTTAAGGCCATTCATAATTGTCTGTCCGTTCATCTAACTGTACAACTAGCTAACTTGTTTGGCGATTCTATTTGTATCGGTGCTAATGTAGTTGTCTCTCTATCGTTGCCTAGCTATTACTGTTAGCGCATTAACCAAGCTTGCGCCCACGCTTATAGCTGTATGTGTACATATGTGTATTTAAACGTTTTATTTTAAGGTCATTGAATGGCGAATGAGCAGACACTTATAAGTTGATATATAAGCAAGTTTTTTTCTGAAGACTATTCTAAATGACGGTAAACTTTACATTGATAATTTTTGCCGTAAGTTTCAAATACTTATATTTATTCTGTGTATAGTTCTAAATAAAAGCAGCATCTGAAGGGAATGTCTGTTCGGTTTGTGTTATCTTGGTTACTTGTTAAGTACTACTTAATAATGTAACTATTTTTCAGTACACCACCGGGTAGACATTCATCCGCAGAAGTCTTGCTGTAAACCTCTTTGTAGACGGAAGTTTTTATATTTTATAATTTATGTAACTGTATCCACTTATTACCTTATTGACTGAAGTGTATTAAATACTCCCTGTTTTTTCTTACTAAGTTGTCTATTTGTAGGTAAGAAATCGAAATATATTAAAATGATTAATTGGTGTAACAGCAGGTATTTAGATGTTCTTATTACATTCATTTTATTTTTAAACATGTGCTCAATCAGATTGTAAAGTAAGGCTGTAATCATTCAATTATATTGTGAGTAATTCATCATTCAATGAAATGTTTACGAACAAAACACAATAATTGTTTGTATTCAGTTCAGTAATATGAATACCTAGAATGATGTAAATTGACCAATTCATCATTTATGTTTTAATTGATTTTATCATAATGATAATAACAGTAGTTTACTCTAGTTCGAAATCTAATGAAATGTCCTGTGAATTAAGAGATAAGACTGTTGAAGAGATCGAAGTTTATTGATTTCTCCAGGCAAGTCGAAGTATATAGAGTAGGAATGAATTGGTTGAATTTATAAATCTTAGACTAAATTAGTCACTATTTGGATAAAAGTAGTTATTTAAATAACCAAAACATATAAATTAAAATTCACCATATTGCTCAAGACAATGGTGGCCTGCTTGAACATCTTGATATTTCAACATGTTATCGAATTCTGCTTGTTTTCATACACCATTATGGCCGTTCATCGCATAACCTATTCAGGTGCATTTCTGAAAACTGTACAACCTTTCGTTGTACACGTTACAAAAGACCCAGTTAGAGATATTGTGATTGCTGGCAATTTGCAGCGAGAAGAATGTACATTATTTAGATGTCGATTGATGACTGAACTGCTAACTTCTAACTGGAGATCACTCAATATTTCTTGTCAGGATTGATGAAGAAGTAAGAAACGGAGACTTGTTGAAATAGTTTGAGCTGAGAATTCTATATTGCATTAAAAATATAATATTGAATAAAGCTAATAATAATAATTCAGTAGCTAAGTGGATAACTTGATGGTATTTGGAGCGAACGCTACTGTGTTCGAGTCTCAGACTGGAGATCAACTCCGAAATATAAGTACATCAAGTTGACGATTCCCAAAGCTCTTCCTGGATTCTAATTCTAACCATAATCCATCTTTGCTTAGAAATTATTATTTACAATCACGTTTTACATTAATTGAATGTATCAAAGTATAGATATGTAGATTAAAATTTGATTTACTCAACTTCACTGCTACACAATTTATCCTGATATGACTCAACATGTATATTACAATATAGTTAGAGTTAACATAGGAACAGCTCGGAATCATCATTCAGGTTTTTTTTCAAAGATATCTAAATATCAATAATTAGATATTAAGTTAAATCTCTTTATTCTCATTCAGTTGTTTTAAAACTAATTTTCTCGTATGTTGTTGCCCAGTATGTTTATCTTCTTATTTGTACAAGTTGTCATTACTTGAAACGAAAAAGATTCAGAAGTACAACAGTTATTTGAGAAAAGATAACAAATGTTAAAATCTTTATTTCATTCATCAAATTACTAACAACTGTTTGTTTTACATTGCTGATATATGTGTAAGTGTACTATTTGTTGATTTAGATATTCTACATTTAAGCATTAGGCTAGAGTTATGATTATCTTTCCATCTATTTTGATTTTAACAACTGTACAATAGTGTAGATAATCCAATTCCTTAGATTCTCTTTAGAAAACATTACTTACTGATTGGTCTGTGATAAATAAACATCTTGATTACTGATGTGGGATCAAAAATGAAATGAAATCTAATCTTTATTAATCATCTTACACAGTCGATTCAGCTTGTCTTCAGAGTCAACATAGTTAATATTAGTATTGGAAAGAAAGTAACTTGTTGTTTAACATCTGTTAATGTCTATTGGTTAGTGATTATTAGCTGATAGAGAAATCTGTGTACTAAAATCAACAAATACGATCGTAATTCAAGTAATCTCGTTGCATGATAAATGAAGTCAAGATGACAGGATGGTTAATTTTTTTCTTATAACTGAAGTTGTCGTTTTCTTCATGAAGAGATTTAATTATTCTTGTTATCTATGATATTTAGAAATCATTTTCACTTGAGATTTATACAAAATCCAATATTATTTAGATTTGTTAGGACATTGGTTTTATTTAAAAACTTCAGGTTGATTTTAACTAATGACTATATGACCCATAAAAATGTACTAAGAATGAATATACTCCTTTATTAGATGTTGACAGGATCATATTATTATGAGTCAATAGCATAGATATTATTCAACTAGTCACTAGTCATTATAATCTCAACACTTGTTTAGTATAAATAACCGATACAAAATAGGTGTGGTTTATATTTCAATGGAAGACATGCTTAGATGTGATTATAAGCCTAGATTTTTAATTTAATTTTAGTGAACCGAATCTTTCTTTGTATTGTGAAAACTAGTAAATCACATTTCAAATGAAGTTATCTCTAATGTAAAGACAAATGATCTGTAACGACTCATTATTAATCATGTATCTAGGCTGTTTTAATAATTGCAGACCAACTGATTGACGTCGGCGCGTTCGTCATAATCAACGACTAGCGATGTTATGTGACATGGTTCAAAACGTCACGATGAAGTGGGTGAATTCGTCTTTTATATTTTCCTAAGCGTTGAATCTAAATATTATTTCTTAATTTTTATTCTTTTATTTCATTCCTGTTTTTCAAGCCATATTTTCTATTTTTGGTCCTACTATACATTGATACCTTATTGTTCCGATTCCTCTAGTAATTGATTTGCTAACTTCATCTTCATGTCCTGAGGTGATGTAGTACCTTGTTCTGATATATATATATATATATATATATATATATATATATATATATCAGATACTACACTGAATACAACTGACGAACGAATTTCGTTATGTACTATTCTACAATCCGCCTATGAAAATGGACACTTTCTATTTAAGAATAATATAAGTTACTTAAGATTTTTCAAAAAGTGGCAAAAATATGAATTTCATGTTGAGATAATGGATTGTATACTTTGATTCAATGATCATTGTTTTAGGTAATAAATGTCATCCTCACACATTTGTCTTTGCTATTCGAAGGTGTGTTACGTATCCTACTTCATATCAACAGTTATAACATTGATCATCATTTATTGTATTTGGAATTAAATGGAGGGAGGTGTATAAATATGAGTTTATAATCAACCCAACGAAATATTTTACTGGACCGATATCAGTTAATTTGTCCCAACTCTTTAAATATATTCATTAAGGTTGTACAACTAAATATCTTGGAAATTTTTTAGTTATAGCTTATAAGTGACAGAAATAAGAACCTTGTTTTAATTTTCCTGTCACATATATTGACAGTTTTATGTTTAAAACGTCTTGAATTCTTTTGAAGTTTAACTTTTATGATCATTTTTTGTCTTTTAAATATCCTACATTGTATTTTGGAAATTCTATCTTTTCTATATCATCCTAACCATAATGTGTGCATGATTGTTCACTGAATGAATGATTAGATTTTTAACAGGAAGGTTGCTAGTCTAAAGTCTACTTTAAAAAATACTACTGTTTAGGTAGGCGATTAGTTTCACTAAGCTGAATCCAAACAGTATAGCCCGAAACTAAGTACATAAACATAAGGTTTGATAAATAACTAAAGCCAGTTTGATTGTTCTGTATGTGACACTTATCTTGATACCCAAGCTTAAAAACAAATATACAACTTAAGAAAATAAGCATTTCAATATCTAATGCATCCAGATAGTTTATCTTAAGCATTATTTGAAACTAACTAAAGTAATCAATTTAAAATACAGATTGTTTTTATGATTATACATTGTTTAAATCTTTTAGTTATTATTCAACATATTAATGTACTGGATTATACTCCTTGAATAATATCTTCAAACCATAATCTTTCCGATTACTGCTTAAACTCTTACTACCTCTACCACTATGGGATTTGAATCGACAACTGCATCTCTGTGCTAATGTGGTATGGCAAGTCGAACTGATGCATGTACGTATGTACGAAGTTCTACGTTGTTACTGACTGACTGACTGATCAATATATTAACGTAGTATTTTCAGTTATAAGTTGAATGAATTCAGTTCATGTTAAATAATTGAATATTGAATCAAAGCATAAGGAAGAAATTCTTTTCATATTTTTTTATTAAAAATTAAATGTACAATAATATTTCGTATCTTTAGTTGCCAGACATTTTCAGAGTGCTTTTTCCTGGGTAAAAAAACAATAGTGGAAACAAACTGTCTCTTCGATACGAGTTTCTTTAATTTACTATTGATTTACAGTCAAATTATCTTTACACTTTTCTCATGAACAAGAGTGACTAATATATGTTGAAATTTTTATGGATATTCTTATACTGATTAAGGTTGTTACATGTTTACTTGTTAAATTCTGGGTCAAAATTTTAATTTCTCTAAATGACTCGATGTTATACTATTATTGAAAACCTCGAAGTATTCATGATCTCGGTCAAAAACAGCCTACTGTGGGAGAGAACAAATTAGCTTCCATTTGTAGAGAAAATTAGGAAAAGACGTTGGAGGTGGATAGATCACACATTATGGAAATGATCAAACTGTATCACGAGACAATCCCCAACTTGGAATCCTGAAGGTAACGGAAAGGAGGAAGACCAAGGAACACATTGTGTTGGCAAACGTAGGCAGACATGAAACTAATGAATAGCAAGTGGAAACAAATGGACAGAATTTCTCAATAAAGTGTTGGATGGATAATGCTGGTGGATGGTCTATGCTCCTTTACGAGTAAGTAAGATTGTATTAAACAACTGTTTTGTGCTATTATGAGACTAGTTAACAGTAAACAAATACGATTTAATCTTAGAGCTTCAAGTGTTATGAGGGATACGATACAGTTATCCCATTTAATTTAAATTCAATAACTCATCAATTTTAGTCCATTAGTCTTACATAATGGAATTAACATCAAATGTTGTCGCAATTAATATATAATTTACAATTTTGTTTATTTAATAGGCACATTATCATTATTGATTATTATTACAAATGTGTTACAGAACCTACTAAATTGATAAGAAAGATTTTCTCATAGTTTCTATTCAGGCAAATGTAAATGTTTGTTAACCGGTTTACTTAATTAGTTTATATGTGTAAAATTCCAAATTCCTCAAGTTTAGTTTCGTAACAAAAATAAACTCATATATATATTCTTAGTAAATGATTTTAGCTATAACAAATTAATAACTAATTTATAAAAACAAGGATCAAAATGTATGATTTTGAGACGGGAACCTATGTATACCTTCAATTAACAGTCAACAACTTCATGGAATGAAACTACATTTTTGGTATGGACATCCTTCATTAATTCTTTCAATTTACTCCAGAATAAACTTGATTTGCAAGACAAGTGAGCTTGTTTGTTACATGAGCAAAGGTATACACAACTGATGTTGCTCCAAAAGCGTGTTGCTTACGAAATTGAAAGGATGTCTTAAGCTTTAACCGGGTTGATGGATATGGAGGACCCATCAAGGGGAGGTGGAAAACCCTCATTCGAAACCAGTGGTGTACATGAGCTCTAAGGTCCTGAGGAGACAGATGACGTACGAACCTAATGTTGGTCACCGGCTACCTTGGGACTGTATCTCCCTATGTTGCTCCCACTGCCTTGTGGATTAGACCTGTAGGTCAAAGGCTCGAGAAGTGGCCTGTAAGAGAACCACCTGCTTCGGTTTGGGTGCCAGGACAGTATCCCAAACGTCACAGAAATCGAATGATAAAGTGTGGCGCAGGTATATCCAGTGCCTCCTTGTACCAATATTTATCATCATAGTTCCACAGACCACAAGTCTAATTACCTTGGCACTTTATATTACAGTCATTTTCCAACTGGAATCAGAATATGTCAACTGTATCGCATAGCATTACTTCTTTAGAAATTTCATGTACACTGCCCTGATCGGTAGAAGTCAGCACAAATCTATTGTTGAACAAGACTTCTTGTTAAATATTTTCAACCTCACAAACCAAATTCTGCGAGCATTTCACGTATCAGACACGATACACAGCAATAAATCTAGACTTTCTGAAACTTAGTTTTATCAAGCGTCCGTTTACTGCTGTAAATTTTCCGGCTTTGAATTTGTTTTAGTTCTTCCTCTGATCCTTTTTAAAAATAAGATTCAATGATTACATAGCCCATGTATCAAATATATCCAACAACTTAAGAAGAAATTCATAGGAGCAAGAAAATTGATAAACCTTTACGGATAAATGTGAACAATCGTTAATTTCAGTTTAAAAAACTTTATATACACACGAACAAATGCAGATGAAGACAACTAGTGTAGCAGAATCCTCTTTATCAGTGAGTATCAACATACGCAAAGGAAAAAGCAAGATCGTCAAACACAACACGGAGAATACCAACCCAATCAAACTTGATGGATAAGCTTCGGAAGATGTGGAATCTTTCACGTATCTAGGAATCGTCATCGATGAACAAGGAGGACATGACGCAGACGTGAAGGCAAGGATTGACAAGTTAAGGGCAGGATTTCTACAACTGAAGAAGATATGGGACTCAAAAAGCAGTCTGCAAGTCAATATCAAATTCAGAATCTTCAATACGAACGTCGAGATATTTCTACTGTGTGGAGCTGAAACCTGGAGAATTACTATAACCATCATCAGGAAGGTACAAGTATTTATAAACAGTGGCCTACGCGAGATACTCTATATCCGTTGGGCGGATATCATCAGCGACAACCTACTGCAGGAGAGAACAACCCAGTTTTCAGCTGAAGGGGAAATTAGGAAAAGACGTTGGAAGTGGATAGGACATACATTAAGGAAATCACCAAACTTCATGACGAGACAAGCACTAACTTGGAATCCTGAAGGGAAGTGGAAAATAGGAAGGCCGAAGAACACACTACGTCGGGAATTGGAATCAGACATGAAAATAATGAATATCTATTAATTTGTATGACTTTATTTTACGCTCTTTATCCCTTCCAACCATCACGTTGACAAGATCAATCTGAAATGAAAGTTCTAAGAATATAAATTTGTTAATGACATTTATTCTGAGTAGTAAAAAATATATTAAATATGATAATTTTCACGTCTAACATTTTGTCTACAAGCTTAACTTATTGGCTGAAGTTATTCACTTAGATTTCAAACATTTAGTGCATATCAGTGTAGGGTTGTGGGGATAGTTGAGTTTTTATTACGATCATGAACCGATCAATGTTGGATCACCATTGAAAGCCTGGAAGCACTGGACGGCCATTTCGTGCTAGCAGAGGACTCCTCAGAAATGAGCATCTGCGATCTCTCACGGGCGCCTAAATTCTATAACAATAAGCCGGAATCCAGTGGCGTGCATGTCCAATTTTAAGTAATTCACAGCACTACCCGACCACATCCCATTACCTGCAGTAGATAACTATCTCACACGCAACACGTTTCAGTTCCACTAGCCACAGCTTTTCACTAGATATCCGGAAATTTCCTCTAGAAGCTAGTCACTGGCGAGTCTGAAGGTCCTAGGTGTGATTCCTGATTGCGCGGTCATGAACATGCACTTCTGATGGATCTAATACTATTAGAAAACGACCGCCCAGATCTTTCGGGTTTTAATGGTCGTCTAGCTTCAATCAGTCTATGATCCCAATAAAATGAGTTTATAGTTCACTACTAGGAACACAAATTTGTTTGTATGTTTACTGTAGTATATTTAATTTGTTTATGTTCTCTTTTATTCTAAAGTATCTGAATATAAATGGTCATTTAGCTGATGAGTACAATGCTAGTCACTGTTCGACTGTAATCAAAACTTGTGACCTAAAGACAATATCAAGACAATCTGCAAAGAATGGATATGTGGTGTGTGTTATTTATGTTGACTGATATAAGTTGTATGTAGCACCGATCGGAATGCCTGCAAGCAGAAGACTGAGAAGAGCGAAGTAGAGACGAGAGAGTAGAAAACTGAAAACCATCAAGATAATAACGAGAATGAATGAACAATGAACTTTGCAAAAAAAACTTCAAAGATGTGCAAACAATGCACTTAATGTATGATTTTCACATTTTACTAAACCATTGTGTAGTTTTGGATTGAATAATAAATTGGTCTCGTCCACTGAACATGTATGCCAAAAGTGACTGATCAACTGCTGACCTTAGCATCAATAACGAGACGATACAAATAATAAAATAAAGAGATATCCTATTCGGCTTCCTACTACAAGTGAACGTACTGCTAAATGAAAAAAATGGCTATCACAACACAATATTCTGTTGCATCTGCATGTGAGCTTAGTTGCAAACAATGTTACACATATATGCTCGAATGCGGTTTTCCTTAGTTGACTAATTACAAGTGAGGTTTTACAGTTATAGATTACTAATTTCTTCACAGTAACACCTATTGTAACTTATTGGTGGTTTGATTAACGGTTAGTTATTTTTCACTAAACGCGGCCTTTTAGAATGTATGTATTATACATTGATAAGTTTACATAACAAACAATGTTAATTTTTATTTCAAAAGATTTCAGTATCGATTTAAAATAGTTTATATTATCCCGTTGTTGATATTTTGATTGATATTTGGTCAGTTTTGGTTAGCACATGTGCATTTTTGTTAACTCGTATCATAATGGTAGTATTGAGGCAGTCTATATAGGATGGACTTACGTCAACCAAGACTGGTCAAATTTCGGTCAAAACATTAACAATAGGATTATTCGAACCATTTCAAATTGAATTAAATCTCATACACATTGCAAAATTGTATGGCTATATGGACCCAGTAAGTAAATGAATAACGCTATGATATTTGGAGCAAACGATACAAGGTTCGAATCCTGTGATAGATTTCAACTCTGGAATGCCAGTACATCAAGCTGACAAGTCCCAAATAGGATGAAACATGCCTCTTAGATTCTATTGCTAGCGACATACCATCTATCCCACATCAATTTAAGTAACAGCTGAAAATAAATTTCATTACTCAAATTGTGGCTTTTAACTTGTGTGGCATTAAATCTCTGTAGTTCTGAGATTTTAGAAGTAGAGTGGAATTACTTGCTCAATGATTTCGAGTTTTCCATGATCCATTAACTGATATCAGTCCGTTGAGTTTAACAATAAAGTCTTTACAAATCATTAATGTAGGTAAAAATTAAATGATATCACATCACTTTATTTAACTACTTGAGTTTAATAAATAACTTGATTATTTATCATTATCTAGTACACTATGATTATCTAACTTGAAAGTATTTAGTGTATACTTCTATTCTTACTAATATATGCAATACTTATATGTTTATCACTGTGTTTTGTAAATATAATCTAAAATATCTTTTATTCGTGTCAGTTCGACCTCAATCTCTCTCCTACTCTCTCTCTCTCTCCACGTATGTATCTAACTACTTCACCTTCCCGAATCTAGGACAACGTTATTGATTCGAATAAAAGGACTAATGATCTAGATATTGTTGTTCCATAGTTGGGTCATTCTAATCTTGTTTTATTATTTGATGTATAGAAAAAGCGTTCTTGTACACTGATATCTATCAATGCATACTACTTATTTTTGTATTATTTTATAATCGACTAGGTAATAACAAGTTAACATCAACTAATGAAATGTTTAATGATTAGTTTGATCATTTTTGAAAGTAATTTTCATTATAAATGGTTTTTTGCCAGAGAACCACTAAAGAAGTAAGGAACATTGAATGAATGTTTCTTCTTCAAATTGAACTCAGCAACAATTTATAATCACAACTCCATTTAGTCATCTAGTTCTCTTTGGTTTTGAATAATCCTCCAATTGATATCTCATTGTGATGGAAACAATTTTTAAAAAATATATATAAACGTCATCACAAAATGTGAAGTAGTGACCAATGTTTCTTTCAAATATAACCGGAAGTTGGCTAGCGAGATAAAAGATTTAACTATTTCGAAAATATCCTATTCTTTATCGTATTACTGACATTAATAATTAGATAGGTTTTGTGGATATTATAGTAATTTCAATGTTTAAGATCATGAGTCAGTTGAAGCTAGACCACTATGGAAAACCTGGAAGCACTGGACGACCGTTTCGATAGTAACTCACTGAAGACAATGGTGGATGTGTTGCTCAGTTTCGTGGATTAGTTGAAGTTAGACATTAACACCATTGGATGCCAGCTCAGTGGTCTAGTAGTCATGTACTCGCGCGCGAAACCAGTAGGTCCTGGGTTGGAATCTCGCGAGGTCGTGGATGCGCACTAGTGAGGATTCCCACAATAGGACTAAACGGCCTTCCAATGCTTCCAGGTTTTCCATGATGGCCTAGCTTCAACTGACTCATGATCTTAAACATTGGAATTATTAATAATTAGTGAAATATATTGTCTCCTAGTGAACTTATTATTTATCGATCATTATCTATATACTGACAAGAATACCCGTTTCGATACTACTAAGTATAACATTACATTGTTAATTGTTTATTAAGTATTGTATATATGTAAGTGAATTGGCTTAATAATAATAATCGAAATTTCACCATAAGCAATGCATTTTGAATTAAAGTAGCTTCTTTCAATTTTGTTGAAAACTAGTCAGCACAATATAAGATTGATGTTAATTAAAAATTTCTTAATAATAAATATATTTTTTGTTATATTCCCAATGAGTAGAAAAATTGTATTTCTGACGTTTCGTAACTCAATGTAAGCCACTTCTTCAGAGTAAATAAATAACCAGAATTAAAACCAGTTTAAATAGTACAAAAGAAACAATGCAAATTATGATTTTAACCAAATTCAATCCTGGTATGGTACAATCAGCTCCAAGAATACGAAGTGTAAATCGTCTCTGTACTGATTCCAGCCTTAATTTATCCCTTATGCACGCACTGCTAAGAATAAACATGCAATATTCTAGAAGAGGTCGAACACAAACTTTGTACATTAAAATACATGACTCATTGTTATAAAGGTTTCGAGTTATGTAGCCTACTAGACATTGAGACTTAGAGGTCTGTTTCAATATCTGTTTTGTAAACGACAAGTCTTAGGAGTATCTAAGTCCTAAGTCTACTACTGTATGTAACCTAGATAACACTTCTCCACTTGTGGTAAGGTCTAGGTTGAGTGATGTATCGCCGAAGCATATCCATCCACATTTAGCCGTATTAAGCTCCAGTTGCCATTTTAAGCACCACTGTGCTACCTTGTTGAGCTCCATGCTGATGCAATTTTGCATATTTTTCAGCTCATGTGGAGAAAATGAATATACTACTTTAAGATCGTCTGCATATAGAAGGGGCTTACCCACACAAAAACTTTCACAAATATCATTGATAAACACTAAAAATAGCAGAGGGCCTTAGACACTACCTTGTATTACACCACTTCTAACAGGGACAGCGTT
The DNA here is from genome assembly GCF_000699445.3 of Schistosoma haematobium. Taxonomy (NCBI): domain Eukaryota; kingdom Metazoa; phylum Platyhelminthes; class Trematoda; order Strigeidida; family Schistosomatidae; genus Schistosoma; species Schistosoma haematobium. The sequence continues at coordinate 76,066,591 of NC_067196.1, read as the reverse complement.
AGACAGTGAAGAGTTAATTTTAACTACTTGATGTCGATTGCTGAGAAAGGAATCAAACCAAGCTAGCAAAGGATTTTGAACCCCATAAGATTCGAGTTTACCTATAAGAAGTTGGTGGTTAACTATGTCAGAGGCTTTATAAATGTCCAGATATATCACTAAGACTAGATATCCTTGGCTACGTAGAGAATAGACTAAATTAAAGAAGTAAAAGTAACATGTCATGCAAGATCGATTTTTAAGAAATCCATGTTGAGTATCATTGGTAAATTTCCCAGCGAGTAAATAGTCGGAAACTTCATCACTTATTTTTTCCATAATCCTAGAAATAACTGGAGTAATATTTATCGGCCGATAATTGTTCATGTCAGTCTTATCTCCAGATTTGTAACATGGTATGATGTACGCGGTTTTCCAACAGTAAAGATAAGAACCAGTTTCCATAGAGAGAGTAAACAGCCTTAGAAGAAGTGGAATATCTGGACCACCTTATTTGTTGAGAAAGGATGAAATCCCATCTGCTCCATAACCTCTAGAAAGCTTAAGGGCATTTATTTTCATGCACGTGAAGGAGATAGATTTTATTGAGTCGCTAGTCACGCACATAACTCTTGAAGCAGAGCCACTTATGATTCCTACACCGTTCGCAAAAATACCACTGAAAAGGTCTGGTATAGTTTTAGAGTCGTATATAAAAGTGCTATTATGCCGAATGCATGGTATGTCAACATTTTGAGTTGCTTTAACGAGTGTATTGAAAAGGAGAGTTAAGTTTTGTACCTTTGAGTTAGTATTAAGTGCTAGTATCTCCTCATTAATGGCTTTTAACCTGTGCTTCTGTCTAATTTGATTAAAAATTATTGTGATTTGTGTAGCTGCCGTGAAGTTGTTTGACTTGAAATAACGTTTCTGTAGGCGTCTTAGTTTATTACGATATTTAGCTGGTATATATAATTTGTAAGGTTTACTAAACCTGTACGTTTCAAGAGGTACACAGGAATATAAACAAGGGTTAACGATCAGATAAAGTTCGTCGATAGCATCCATGAGATTATTACATAAAAAAAGTTATCTCAGTCTGAAGGTTCGATCAGTGAATGCAGGAGATCCCAGTCAGCATGCTTTTAGTCTCTATATTGACAGGTTTTTTTAATGGGTCGGTTATAAGAGGGATAGATAGGGAGAGCGCAAACTACTATCTGATGGTCACTGCTTTCAAATTCATCGTATACTTTTACAGATAGTGGGATAAAATCTCTACTAAATATTAGATCGAGTATACTATTGCCTCTAGTTGGGGTACGAACTCACTATGAACAGCAGTGCATGTTAATGGTTGCCGAGAACTTATCATTACATGACTGACAACTACCGGTACTCCAGTTAATCCCAGAACAATTGAATTCCCCAGTGATAACCTTAGCATTAAAGTTTAGAGCAGATGGATGTATGAATGCATTGGTAATAAGATCGTTCCCATTATTCGAACTATCAGGAGCTCTGTATATACATCCAAAGAGTAGACTATGATTCAGGGTGTTGACTGATATCCAGACTGATTCTGGTAAATTATTCAGGACAATATCTTCAACTTTATTAGTTGTTAGGGTATCTAAAGCATATATAATGCAACCACCTCCTCGCTTCGTTTCTCTGTCACAGCGATAGAGTCGATAGTTCTGGATATTTAATTCTGAATCAGATACTGCTTGAGAGCACCATGTTTCAGTGATAAGTATGAAAGAAGGTTTGGCTAGAAAAGCTAATGTTCTCAAGGCTGAAATTTTGTTCAGAAGTGAACGTGCATTGATAAGTAATAAGTTTAGAAAGGGAGTATGGGGTGCAAAAAAACCGAGAGCTTCCTTATTGATGTTGTGGTTTATTATGTTTGACTGATTATATAGGCAATCGTTTGAACAAACTGTATTGCTAGTGGGACCAGGGATTTCTGAAGGCCAACAAAATCATTATTTTGATGAAGTGGATTAATTTGTTGAACTTGACTAGACGGACAGTTAAGACAAGCACCTGCTAGTTGGTGTTGGGTTGATGGCGAGTAACCTAGTAATCCATCTTGCCCAATGGAAAAGTGTTGAGAAGAGTTACGTCTTACAGGTTTATTATTTAAAACGTTCGAGGGTAACAGTGGGGCACGTTGGTTTACTGTGGTCTGTCCAATATTAGGCCTGCTTACATAATGATTGCAGTGGCCGTCTTGTGAGACATTTGAATCAAGTCTGCCCTTATAACCTCCCCTACGATGCGTAGGGTAAAGCATGGTGTCAGGAAGTATAGTCTTATTTTTATTTGGTAGGGTCATCGTAATATTTTTGTTATTGGGTCTAGAACCAGAAGGTTCTGTACTTACATTCTTTTTACGTAGCATAGGTTTTTTAATCTTGGCAGTGTTTTTATGAGTTGTAGCATTAGAACTAAGTACTTGCTTATGGGCTTCTAATGGTAAACTGGGTAATATCTGATTAGTGTCATCATTAGATGTACATTGGTTATCAGATGTCACTACAGGCATAACAGGCAAATTATCACTCTTCATTGATAAATCAGAGTACTGAAGAACGTGAGATAGGGTAGCTGCTTCAGTGGATCTAGCAGCTGATGCATCGTGGTTTGTTGTGATCTCAACACCTTTATTTTCGTTCAAGGTACGTTTTTGCGTAAGTCTTTGATTGGTGGTCTTATCTGAGACTATATGAGCGTTTCTAAACTTCGTAAGCATGCAGGTTAGCCGTTCGGATTCTTTTAACTATTCAGCTAATATATGAGAGTCGAATCTGAACAACACTGGGCACGAGTATTTCTGGTGCTTTTTATTAAGTCGAATGCATTAGCATGGACTGTCTTGAAGGTTAGATGCTTTTAATATCGAAATCCTTACAGTTTTAATGGGGATTTTGTCATGTATATTATAGACAATCACGTTATTACGAGAAACTATTCGCTTGGTAACTTTATTAGCGATAAAGTCGATAACATATTCTGCTTTTATAATGTCATCAAGTTCCGCAGGAACGATACCTTTTGACAAAAGCAGTTTAGTCGTGATAGTGTCTTTATTTCCTGTTTTAGATCATCATGTTTTGATAAAGAGCTAGCAAGTGACTCAACTTTAGAACGCATGTCGTTTAGTTGCTTAAAGATAGTGGTTAATTCACTCTTGATATTATCGATACCTTTTGATCTTGAGGTGGAACTCACTATTAAGTTAGAGACAGAGTCATCCAGCAGCAGGTGTGGTGTAAGATCACTCCCAACATTATCAGATTCAAAAGGAGTAGCATAGCATGGGGAATAAGTGATAACAGAATTGTTATTATCTGAAGAAAGGTGTATTTATTTGTTTTATTTTGTGTAATGTATGCCAGTCCTTTTTTTACATTAAAGATTAGTAATGAGAAGGAGAAAAATATGAAGACGACATTGATAATCATAATGATGAAGTTGGTGATGATGACAATAAATACGAAGAGGAAGGTTCGTTAATTGGAACACTAAAAATGCATAGTGAAATGAAAAATGAATACTTTTAGTGTTGATAAATAACAATGGTATGAGTTGTCTATCATACATTATTCTGTATGAGATAGATCAACATTCAAGTATTGTTTCTACTATTAAGAGTAGTAATCAAAAGCGTTCGCATGCGAGATCCGAGGTTCTGGGCTTGAATTCTGTGTGTAGAATCGTAGATGCACACTTTTGAGGAGTCTCATACTAGGGAGAAATGACCGTTCAGTGCTTCCAGGTTTTCAGTGGTGGTCTAACATCAATCGATTCATGATCTCAATCAAAAACTTAACAATCTCCACAACCCTATACTGATAAATATTATTCTTGTTGTACTAGTTAATGATTGAATTAATTTATTAGATTGGAAGATAGTTTTGTGACTTTCAAAATGATTAGTCTTGCGTTTTAGTTTCAATGGAAGCCTCAATATCAAGATGTACGTTTTAAGTGAATTGAAATACATCTCCTGGTTGTACAGAGTTTCAATACTAAATAATAATTGTCATATCTTTACTGTATAATAATATCAAGAGAATTCAAACCTTTACCATTAGTAATAAAGAATAACTTTATCTAAGATTGAATTTTAATCTGTTGACTAAACTCTGTAGACAGTTATTTTGTATGTAACTCAAACAAATATTAAGTGATACAATAATTTAGTAATATATCTTGTAAAATCCATTCATTGAATTTGTTCCAGTGTACTTGTATTCAACTAAAAATAACGTACCTCAATAAACAGGTAAAAGCAGTAGTATGTACACAAGTAATGAATTGATCATCATCCATAAAAAAAATTTCTCATCTTATTCAGTTTTAATATTAGCAGATTATAATCGCTACTTAATACATACTGAACATAATTTGAACATTGTAACAATAAGAATAGTCTTTAAAAAACTATGTCTATTCAATATTCCTTTTAAAATCAACTAATGTAAATATTTATCATTTTAAACAAACAAATAAATATTATCAGAAAGGTTTTTGTGGATATTATAGTAATCTCAATGGTTGTGGTCATGAGTCATTTGAAGCTAGACCATTATGGAAAACCTGGAAGCACTGGATGGCGGTTTCATCCTTTTATGGAACTCCTCAACAGTGCACATCCATGATCCCGCCCCGCCGAATTTGAACCCAGGACTTATCGGTCTCACGCGCGAACGCTTAACATTTAGACCACTAAGCTGGCTGTTATCCAACGGTGTTAACGTCTAATTTTAAACAATCCACAAAATTTAGCCACACGTCTAACATTGTCTTCAGTGAGTTACTACCTCACAATAGACCCGGTTGAACTTCCCACTAAAACTCCAGGAAATACCTCTTGAAGCCAGTCACTAGTATTAATACCTTTTTTTTCTTAATGAGGTAATATAAAGTAAGTTATACATTTTGTTTCTTTAAAAAGAGGATGTGAAGTAATCTTTCTTTCTTTTTTGAAAATCTATTCACAGTTGACATCTAGAAATAAGTTTCATTAATAAATTAACAATTTGGTCATTTCTAATATTTCAGTATATTCAATCATGTTGACTGTATTGTATCAATGGTGAGTTTAGTAAAAATGTTAATTCGCTGATTGAGTTAACCGAACACATTCTAGACAATTTGAAATATTAGTCAAATAGATGAATAATCATAATTTTATTAAAATATTTAAATCTTTTTATTTACATTCAAATCATAAGTAGCTATTCGTTGAATAAACGATTGATAATTTAACAATAAAAATCAATGTTATTAAATTACCGACAAAGGCATTATTTTTATTTATCATGCCAGAAAGAATATTGGGTTCTAGTCCTGGAGTGAATGTAAACTGTAGGATGCATGTATATCAAGCTGCCGAGTCCCAAAGGAAACGAAACATGCGTCCTGGATTCTACCGTTAGCCATTATCCATCTTTGCTTATAATGTTTATGACTTATGACATTATCGAGGCAATCCGCATAGAATACGTATATATCAGTAAGAGAATGATCAATTGTAGTCCTGAACATCAGTGGGAAAATTCAAAGAACCAATACAAAGTGAATTTTTAAAAAATTTCCGTAAATCACCTTATAATATCAAGTACAAATTCAGGAATTTCAATTAACCTATAAAATAATAGATCTGTTATGAATTAATCATGTCTTGTTTCTAGGTTGTTAAACAATTAAAGAGAAAAAAACACTACGAAAAGTAAAACAATCTTTATACAGATGATTCCTGTTTGAAGAAACGAGACACAATAAACATGATCAGAATAAATTATCCAACCATTGTATTAAACATACACCAGATTACTAAAACCTACTTAATGATACAAATTACCATCAACACTCTTTATTATTAAGGATAGGATATTAAAATTAAGGGCAAGGATTAGCAAAGCAGGAACTGCATTGCTATAAAAAAAGAACATATGAAACTTGAAACAACTGTCTGAAAGCCAACATCAAAGTCACAATCTGTAAAGACAACGTCAACACAATTAGTTTGACTGTGTGGAATTGAAACTTCCACAACTACAACAAACATCATCAGAAATGTACAAGTAGTTATGAACATTCGTCTACGTAAGATACTCAATGTCCGTTGGTCAGATTCCATCAGCAACAACCCACTATGGGAGAGAACAAGTTAAGTTCTATAGGAATAGGAAATTAGGGAAAGACAGTGGTAGTGGATAGGACATACATTGAGGAAATCATTAAACTGTATGATAAAGCAAGTGCTAACTTATAGTTCTGAAGGGAAAAGGAAAAGAGGGAGACCAAAGAACACATTGTGTTGAGAAGTGTAGGCAGACATAAAAGGGATAAATAACAATTGTAAACAACTGGAAGGTGAGCAGAGGACAGATTTGAATGGAGAATACTAGTAGTTGGCCTATCTTCCTCTAAGAGGGGTAACAGTTGTATATAACTAAGTAAACCTACTAAAAATACCATTTATTCTCATTTCTTTTGTTTCAAAAATATTACAAACAACCGATAAAATATCTTTATCTGGGTGTTACAATCCAATAATAAATTCTTGTTCCCAAATGATATTATTATTATTATTATTACTATTATGAATACCCAACCTAATTGTTGACCGTTATTTTATGAATACATTTCATTAATTATAACAATATCATCTTATTGTTTTGTTTTTCTTTTTAGATCAAATAAACAATTGTTCAACTATCGTTATCAGTATTGTTATCACTTAATATTGTTCAACTTTTAATTTCTTTCTGTAATATCATTATTATCATAACTATTACTATGATCATTGTCATTATTATTATTATTTGTTCATTAATGTTATTATTTATTGAATTAATTAATTGTATACTTGGAGTTGATCCTTACTATCCTCATTTTTATAATTAATAATTACTATTTACAATAAATAAATAAATAAATAAATTTATTAATAAACTGAACCGATTTAAGAACATTTGAAAAAAAGAAAAAAAGAGAAAGAATTACATTGACATAAATTAGATTTAAGAAATAAAGAATATCGAATTAGTGAAAGTTAGTGAATGGCTAAAATGAGAGTATCCGCTAACTAGTTAAAGAAATTATACTCAATATCTTGTATATCTATGTGTATTTTAACCGTAAAACATCAAAAGTGATTATATAGTTGATAAATATTTCAATTGTTTAAGAAATAAACTAATTAGCATACAATCATACACACGTATACACTTGTTCATATATATATGTATGTGTACATATGATAATTGAAATGAAGGTATAAACAAGATGATGAAAATGAGGTTAAAATAAACAATAAATAAAGATGGGATTGTTAACTTTGTATTTTTTTCGGCTTATTTTTCAACTTGTACATAAATAAACGAAAACATTGAAATGTATAAACAAAAGGCAATTAATAAGCAAACAAGAAACTGATTAACAGTATGAATGACCAATGGGCAAGAACATAGTTGAAAGTATTTTACTATTTATATTCTGACTTAGTAGATCAATGGACAATACGTCAAGTGTTTAAAACGAAAGGTATCGGGTTACAATTCCGATATGAATAATAATAATACTTAGATCCATATAAGTCCGGCTGATAAGCCTTAAATAGGACGGAACTTTCGTCCTGGTTTCCAACGCTAGTTACATACTTAATATATCTGTCAAGTGGACAATTATCTTTCATAGTTCTGACCTGTATATTATGTTCATCCTTTTATTCTTCTCTAGCCCTTTGGTTATTACGCAACCTCATTTAAATTTTAGTCACGAATCACTTTATGATGCAGTGTTTTCTATCCTTCTACCGATGTATATTTAGCATAAAACTATAAATACGGATGTACAGCTTAAGTAACTCATTTCGTCGTAAGGAAAATTTTCTTCCCTGAATTCTGCCTAATTTTATTCAGTGACACGAATTATTTTAATTATCTAGAATTAAATGTTGTAGACTTGTTGATAACTTTGTTAACTGTTTTAATTGTTTAAATCTCGACATCCCAGTATTCAGTATAATTTGTTTTGAATGACGCATAACTTGTAGCATGTCGTTCAATTGTAGAAATGCTGCACTTAATGCACTTTTCAATTTTTACGTTCACAGCTGCATCAGATTTTCCCTGTTCATCGATGATACTACTCAGATATGCGAACGCCCCCATCTCCTCATGAGGTTCTACATGAAGTATGATTGGGTTTGCGTTCTTCTTGTTGTATTTGATGATCTTGCATTTTCCCTCGTGTGTGTTGAGGCTTACTGATTCAGAGATCGCTGCTACACTGAATGTTTTCACTTGCATTTATTCGAGCGAATGGAATAAGAGAGCTAGGTGATTTGTGAAATCCAAGTCGTTTAGCTGCATCTAAGTTATCCATTGTATTCGGTGCTTTTCCTCCGATATGAAGGTCTTCATAATCTAATCAACCACTAGAAGGAAGAGAAGGGGTAAGATTGAGCACGCTTGTCTGACTCCGATTCTCATTTAGAATGCATCTCTCAGCTGTCGTCCATACATCACCCTGCATTGTAGTTCATAGTACGAATTCCGAATAGTATTGGTGATTTTCTCAGATACTCCGTAGTGTCAAGGGAGTTTCCATAATATTCTCCTATCCACACTATCCAACGCCTTCTCATATTCAAGGAAGTTGATGTATGGTGACGAGTTTCATTCAACTGATTGTTCAGCAATTATTAGTAGTGTCACGATTCGATCCCATGATCTTTACGGAATCCGGTCAGTTGATCTGGAAGTTGTGTTTCCACTAAATTTTTAATCTGGTTCAGTAACACTCTGCTGAAAACGTTTTCTGGTACTGATAGTAGTGTGATGTCTATGTAGATCTCACATTTGTTCAGATCTTTCTTTAGTCTCTTGGTGAAACATCCCTCTTTTCAGTCTGTTGGTGGCACGTGTTCTTCATCCCAAATCTTACTTAATAGAACATGAAGCATGTTTATATTTATTTCTGTGTGTTACTTCAGTGCTTCAACTGGTATATTTCCATGTACTGCTGCTTCCCCATACCTCATCTGTCTGATGACCATCCTGATTTCTGTAATCGTTGGTGCAGTGATATCTGTAGGAATATCTGTGTGTGCTACTTCGATATCCTGTGGAACCGGTCTATTCAAGTGTTCCTCAAATTGCTTTACCCATCTGTTCCTCTATCCTTGAATCTCGGTGGTTGACCTGACTTCTGTATCCTTGATTGATCTCTCTGGCTTACCATATTTCCCTACTAGTTTCTTCGTTGTGTCATATAGTCGTTTTAAACTTCGTTCTCATACAGCTTTTTCCTCCGTCATTGCTAAGTGTTCCTCGTATTTCAGCTTGTCATCTATGATGCTCTTTTCACTCGTTTGTTTACTCCTGTGTATTCAGTTCGTGCCTTGACTATCTCTGTTCTTGTTTGACTGTTGTTTGTTGCTGTCTTCTTGTTCTTCTTCCTTTCTTGAATCTTGTCCAGGATTTTCGTAGTGATCCATCCGTTATGATGATGTTGATTGAGGCTCAGAATCTCCCGATACGTTGAAGTTGGTGCTTCTTTAATCCGTTTGCAGTTGTCTTCCAATGTATTATTCTCTTCTTCGAGTAGATGTTGTTAGGCTTTGACGCTGTTGTTGAGATCTTTTTTGAATTTGTTGAGTTTTTTAGTGTCGTATCGGAAGGCTGTATTGAAGCGTTGTACTGCTGTTTCCCCAGATGTCCAGTGTTTGTTATGCTTCAGTTTCATCTTGGCCACAAGCAGGTGGTGATTTGACACTATGTCATTACCTTATCTCTTCCATTGACTTTATGAACTTTTAGTGATGCAAACATGATCGATCTTTTTCTGTGTAATGTGATACGTTTAGACCCTCGTAGCCTTGTGTATGGACTTGTGGGGGAATATTGTGCCGCGTATAACCATTTTTTTGATTACGCATAAATTTGCAACTTTGTTGCCACCCTCGTTCCTTTATCCCAGTAAATCCATGTCGTCCCATGATATCTTGATACCTGATGTCGTCCATTTCGACTTTGGCGTCCAAGTCCTTCATCAAGTTGTTCAGGTCCCCTCCTAGATACTTATCTGAGATCGACTGCAGCCTCCCGTTAAACTGACTTTTATTATCGTCACTACTATCGATAGTGGGTGCATAACAATGGATGACATTCAATGTGATTCCCTCATTCTTTGTTTTGAAAGATGTTTTGATGATATTGGATCCATGAGATTCCCATCCTATAAGTGAATTTCGTGCTACTTTGGTCAGCATCATAGCAACTCTCTGAGGGTGTGGGGTATTTTCTTCTTCGTGACGAGATTACAGCACTATCTCTCTTAAATCTACCCTTTCCTGTCCAGTTTGGGTCCAATGGTTTTCACTAATTCCAAGAACTGTCAAGTTATATCTCCAGATTTACTCAGCTGTTTGACTGGTCCTTCCTGTCTCCCACATTGCCCGAGCGTTCCATGTACCTATAAAAATTGTTTCTCTGGTTGTTAAAGGGGCATCAGTATCGTGACTTCCGAAAAAGATTGGCTTTCATCATGAGATGTCATAATTCTTCCCTCAAATCGCAGAGCAGAGTTTAAATGGTTTGATTTGTCTATCCTGGTTGGCGATTTTTAGCAAGGGGTTGCCGACTCCATGCCCAAATTCGTCGTTAAAAGGTGATTGTTTTCGGGTTTCATCCAAGGGTGTATGGAACAACTGTTTCGTCCCCGTTTGATTCATCGGCAATTCGTGCTGACACCCTTAAACAGTATTCAGCACGAAAACCCTGGGTCTAAGGACAAATATGATCACAGTCTCAGAGTACAGTGTTCGAAGCTTCCAACTTCATTTATTTCACGACGTAGTGTTATGATGATGCAATGGCAGCATTATACGAGGAATTTCAGTACTTGGATGAGAAATATCTACACCAAAGCTGAGGTTCATTAGTTGACTGAAATGTGTGAAGAAGACTCTTCAGTTCGTTATTTCATGTTTATTGGAATTCATCCACCAAATTTATATCAGCCAGAGAAAAGCAACTGTGAGGAGATGGAGTGTGTTAATTATTCCTGTTTTGGACTCATCAACTGGATGTACCTGGGTCCCATTGCTGAGATTCATAACAGTAATTTAACCCAGTATATTTCCCTTCAAACTACTGATGTACTATCCACTGAATTACTAAATTCAGATAGCCACTTACTTATGAGACGAGCATGATGTAAATATCACAGCTATGAAGTATTTAACTTATCAGGTTATAGCTAATCTTAATTGTTGAACATGTAAAGGGTTATATAGACTCAGTAATTCAGTGGATAACGCGTTAGATATTTTAAGCAAAAGGTATCGGGCTGAAGTCTCGGCATCAATATTAACACAGAAATTCAAATACATTTATTAGAAGAGTCTCGAATAGAACGAATAACATCTTCGATTGCATTACTAATCATAGAACTATCTATTCTTTGAACACTTGTGATAAATGGCTTTATCGAAGCAACCTGAACAGAATGCTCGAGTTTCATTCAAGATTATCAGTAATAAAAAAATTAGAATCCTTTCTGATAATGATCATAAGTAAATTATGAATTGAATGGTTGTTTAAGATAAATCCTTAATCGACTACCTTAGAATGAATTAGGTTGATTTATTTAATGTTTTTTTCTACAAAAAAAAGAACAGTGTATAAGTCTTATTTTGAAATTTTCCTGTGGACACCTTCATATTATTGATTCATTCAGTAATCTTTTGTAAAAATCTTACAGTGTATTCTGTTATTATTGATAGTAAATAGTTTTCATATAACTATCAATATGTGTATGTGAGTGTTGATGACCTCAAATTGTTTTTTTGGTTGTTTTCATTTTCAGGTCATCTACATGTGAGTATTATTATAATTCATCATTCTCTTCTTCAATTTTTTCTTTCTATTATTATCGTTACTGTTACCGTTGTTATCATTATTATCAGTGAATGTAGTCGCTGTTTGTTTCACTTTCATTTTGTCTTAGTAAATCTTTTGAGTTTTTCTTCTTGTAATAAAGCATGTGAATTGAATTATGATAAAACAATGAACTAATACATCAGCACATTTAGTATATGTAACTATATGTATATATTAAAGTATACATTAAGTTATCTTGTTTATTTCAAGTTATTTGTATATGATAAACTCTTGCACAACTATTTATGATTTTATACTAACACTTTATTTACATTTTAAGAAAAATTAAAAATAATTTTTAAGTTTCATATTGTTTACTATTAATTATTTTATATTACAAATCTAATGTGTGTACATATGTATGGCACAGTTATGTTTATCATTGTTTAATAGTCTCCATCCTTCATTCTACTATTCATTATTACTACTGGCTAGTACTATTACTTTTGATTTTCTTCTCCTAAACTTTCATTTTTTTTAATCTAAAAATGAAAATTAATGAATCATAAACGTGTACTTTATTCATAATCTAACTTTGATAGACACTTTATTTGTTTACGAAAAAAAGAAAATCAAACTTCTCTTATTATTGTCCTTTTGTTTGTTTGTTTGTTTGTTGTTTTTTTCTCAAAGAACTATTAATGAATAATTGTTTTTGTTAGATATTATTCTCTTTGTAAACTTAACCTTATTAGGTCACAAAGTGAGCTTAAGTGCATCAATCACTAACCATCAACCGGTTGGCCCATCTAAATGGTGAACGTTCTATTGTATTTACACATTTAACTGTTCACTCTTTCACTAATAATAATAATAATAATAATAATAATAATAATAATAATAATAGAAATCAGATAACTCAGAGATTATCCATTCCAGTACAATGAAAGATGGTCGCGGAACTTCGTGGATTGGTTGATGTTAGACACTATGACCATTGGATACCGGTTCAGTGGTCCAGTAGGTTAAGCGTTCGCGCGCGAGACCGAAGGCCCTGGGTTTGAATCCGGCGAGTGGGATCGTGGATGCGCACTGCTGAGGAGTCCCACAATAGGACGAGACAGCCGTCCAGTGCTTCCAGGTTTCCAACGGTGGTTTAACATTAATCGGTTCATGATCTCAATCAAAAACTTAGTAATCTTCACAACCCCTATACTAGTAATTATCCATTTCTGTTTAAAACTGTAATAAATACAAACATTTCTGCTCTTAAATAATTCATATTTGACCTTAACAACGTTTTACGTTAAATCAGTAGTCTGGAGATCGTGAGCTAAACTGAAGGTCCTGGGTTTGACCCCCAAAAGTGGGATCATGTGTGTGCATTATTCCGGGGTCCCATAGTACGATGGAATGTACGTCTGGTGCTTCCATGTTGCCGATGGAGGTTTAGCTAAGATCAGTTCTCAATTCAAATTGTGAAAACTGTTGAATTTAAAAATCATTGATTATATTCACCAGTTTGTTACTACACTTTACTGTATACAATCTTTTAAAAGTTACTTGTTCTATTAAAGGATATTTCGTCACAAAGAGGTAGACAATATTATCGAAAATAAACAAGCTGTCAATATTATATATGCGTTACTCGGAAAAATAAATATCAGTCTCTTAAAACCATATAGTACAGAATAATCATTCAGCTTATTTAGTGTGTTCTCTAGTATGCAGTGTAACTGATCTTTGAATATAGTTTATAGTGTTTTTAATGAGGTTATACAAAGGCTTTCAGTGGAAATCAGCATATACCTCTCATTTTTAGTGCTCATAAGCTGGATTTACCTGGAACCGAGTGTTGGTACTCACATGGATACTCGAACTTAGTATTTATCTCTTCAATCTCTTAAAGCGTTATCTATCCATTGAGTTACACAGTTCAGATAGCTACCAGTTTATACAATGAATATAATTTTTATTTGTAAGATTTTGGATTTTCTGATTCTTGATGTTAAAGACTCTTATTAGTCAATCGTTTTTAGCATATATTTATTTTGAACAGATTGTCTTAGACTTAGTTAAGATTGTTTTACAATTCATGATCAAATTAGTGAAAATACAAACACAACTTTAAAATTCTTACTTCCATAAATGCTAATCATATAAGTTAAGGTGAAAAGTGTAAAATAGTTAATTTCTTCAGAAACATTTAGATAATGCAATGAGAAGACGTTTACCACAGCTATATGATACATTATCCTAATACATTTTACAGATTCTGATAGATGATTATTGAGATTATCGAAAATGTTTTATGCTTAATATATGTACAACATAGGTCAGATAAATTTCATTTCATAATGGTATTATCTGAACGAATGTGTTTTTACATTTCAGCTTAGTTTTCTTCATCACGGATAGAAACATCATCTGGAAAACATTCTGAAGACTAGATATTAATGGACAAATGTTTTATACTAGTTTTCATTCACTAATAGTTCACGTTCATCACTCTACAATCAACAGTTCTAAGGAAATTTGTTTTTTTGCAGCGAATATGATACCGATGAGTTCAAAGTTTTTTTGTTTTCATCACTTAGTGATCTAAAACGGTGATCATCATATTCCATAATCTGATTGACAGAAGTTCAGTGAGTAAGCTGTTAGATTCTGACCCATTGGTTTAAGTATATAATACTATGTACGAGATAGTACGATTGTGAATACAGTACACTGTAGGCCCGTGGATACGTATTATTGCAATGTATAAAATTAATACAAACAAGCTATCTAATACCCGACCGGTCTTAAAGATTCATTAGTTGATATCACTTTTTGATGAAAACGTCTTGAATTTGGTACTAATGATGGTGTCCAGAACAATAAGGAAAACTTCTTATATGTATCAGCCGGTTCTTAGAATACAACGGTGTTAAAATACCCACTTTTCAAACATTTTAAAATGTTAACTGCTTTCAAAAGTAATAATCTTTATAAATCTTTAGGATTCATATGTCATAAATCAATTGACGTTAGACATTAACACCGTTGGATACCAGCTCAGTGATCTAAAGTTTAAGCGTTTTCGCGCGGGACAAAAGGTCCTGGGTTTGAGCCCCGCGTGAGATACCTTGGATACGTATTGCCGAAGAGCCGTATACCAAGACGAAACGGTTGTTTAGTGCTTCCAGGTTTTCACTGATAATCTAGCTTAGATCGAATCATGAATTCAGCTATTCAAATTACTTCAGTCTCCACAAATCCCTATTCTATTAACATTCATATATATGTTAACAATTTTTAAACTTTTGTTAATTACATTGTTTCCATTTTTATTGGTAAGCCAAGATAGCAACACAGAAAAATATACTTAGTGTTAAAAAAGAACATGAGTTTTAGTCTTCTTTCATTACTTGTATAAGTTATTAATCACTTTTAATTCAATTTAAATTTAACAGATGAGATATGTTAAAGTAGGTTTTAATTACCTTTTTATTATGATTGTTTAGTAATATAAACAAGTAGATATGGTAGATATTTTAAAACTTATGTGTACACAAGGTAGAATAAAGTTTATTCATATCTAATGTAGCTTTATTATGCTCATTATATCACAAATATAATTAACTTTAGATGAAATTCACTTGGCGTTGTTTGCTTGTATCATCCCATTGTTATTTAGGACTACAATTGATCAATCTTTTGTTGGCATATGTACATCATATGGAGATTGCCTCGCAACGCGCGTCCAAGGTCCCACTATTTATCTTTGCTTAAAAAACTTTAGATTGTTTGATATTAGGAAGAAATTTTTGACTATAGATATAAATACAACATGTATGTGCAATTCACAGTCATCATAGATTGTTAAAATTGATAATGTTGTATTATTGCAGGAATATTCCAGTTGTACTTAGTGCATATTGTTTTAGTTATTAACTATTCATAAAATATATCTGTCCTATAGGTGGTTAGTTGCTACCTGAAAAGCTCCGTGTTAATGCCTTAAAATATGGAATTAGATGATATAGAATTAAATCCTATAGAATGTATCAGTTCCTTAACGATTACAAACATACTCCATTTTAATCTTAGATAATGAATAAAGTCATAGGTAGACAAATAAGTAATCATATACAGTTATTCACAATCGTATTCTATAAAATGAATATTTAATAATCTTATGTCATTTTCATTCATAATCATAATATATCCGTATTGATTGTGAACTGATTAAAGGAATTAGATTCAGTAATACATTATTATGATTATTATTTCTTGATGCATAACAGTTAATTTTGTATGATAAAATACACGTCGTTTTTAACGATATCTAATAGTAAGAAATCTTTTTCTTTTGGTTATAATTATCTTCTTTTTTTTAATGACAGGAATGCCAATTTTATTTTATCAATATGACAAAGGTAGGTAATGATCAATATAAATCAATAAAATGGATTGGATTCATATAAAGATTTCATTTTGTATTCTGATTTGTTTGGTTCAGAAATAGTTTGTAGATGGTGTTCACTATGAACTGATATTCATTGAAGGAGTTGTCTAGGAAATTATTTGTCAACAGAATTGAAATGTTTATTCTTAATTGGATTTTAGCTTTCAATTCTTAGGTTGTTGTAGTCGTTTAATTGAAATCATGAAACGACCAATGTTAGACCACTATTGAAAAGCTGGTAGCATTGGATGGCCGTTTCACACCAGTATGGGACTCTTCGTAACGGCGAATTAGCGACTCCGGACGCGGGACTCGAACCCAGGACCTTTAGTCTCTCGCGCGAATGTGGATATTTGTGAAAATCTCAGGGTTTGTATCTGAACTCCAAAAATTTATATAGAAAATCCAATGAAGTGTTGGTCAGCAGTTCGAGTTCGCAATAACCTTATGGATGACTTCATATCACAGATTGGTTACATTTAGACCACCACTGAAAACCAAGGGCTGGACTAAATTTAAGATGATATTCCAGGAGTTCTGAGGAGAAGCTGTGACTAGTGGTTTTTAAACATGTTAGATGTGAGACAACTATCCATTGTATGTAATGGTTGCGCAACATTGTGAACTGACTGAAGTTAAACAAGTACACCACAGGGTTCGAGTCCAGTGGCCCGAAAGTTAAACGTTTGAGCGCTAAACCAGAGGTCTTGTATTCGATTTTCGGAAACGGAGTCGTGGGTCCATATTACTGGTCAGTCTCATACTAAAAAGCAAACGGTGTCTAGCGCCTCCTGGTTTTCAGTGATATTTTAAATAATATTAGTTTGTGATGTAAGCCGTTATCATTTCAAATTGTTGAATAATTGGGGTCAAGCGAAAGCAGCCTTACGTAACGATAGCCTGATGCACTTCGCTGTATATTCATTGGAATCGATGATTACCAAACCCTAATGGAAATTATTCTGTATTAGAAACTGTAAATGAGATCACTAAATGATGTCGTTTATTAAAAACATTTTACAAAAATTATATCGGTTTCTTATTATAAAAGAAGTTATTTAGAAATTTGAGAATACTATTGATAGAACTGAATAATATATGGCCATTCATACAAAAAGTAGAAGCATTTGTTAACTAAGTGAATGTGATTTCAGTCAATCAGTCAATCAGAAACAACGTAGAATCTGATTAAAATCACTGGAACAGTTATGATCAAATATATTTACTTTATATATATATATATATATATATATATATATATATATATATATATATATAAACTATTTGAAATGCAAAAATCTCTATACAGTGCAATTATTGACAACAACAAAAATCAGTAATGTGCAAGATATCTGGATTATGAGCTTATTTAATGCAATAAATGTAATGTATGCATACATCTACATAGGTTATAAGATTTCCGTGGAAGAAAAGTGATTTATGTTAGAAACATTAAATGTTTCAGTGTTGGATATAACGTTTTCATTCGCTATGAAATTTTCCTTGGAAAGTGATTTATTTCATACTTGATGAATATTGTTTTAATCATAAACTAATCAATAAAATATATCTGTCCTATGGGAGGTTAGTCACTACCTGAAAAGCTCAATATTAATATCTTAGAATATGGAATTAGATTATATAGATTTAAATCCTACAGAAAGTGTTAGTTCATTGATAGTTACAAGCACGCTCCATTAATGAGTGCCAACTAGCACAAAAATGTGATCAAGTAGGATATTCTGTCGGTTACCTTCAACCACATAACAATCATAAAAGATAGTCTAAATATCACACAAAATGATAATGTGACATTATTTTTTCTATTCCATATAGATTGCTTATAATAATGATATTGTTCTATGTAATCATGCTTACAGATCATACGATCGCATGAACTTCATTATAATCGCTAATCAGTTCATGATTTAGGTCAATTAAATTTTTTCATAATACATAAATAGTTATTAGATTACAAAATATATTTAGTATCCCTTTATAGTTTTTATTTTGTAATAAAAAAAGAATGGCTTTAATCAAATTCATTAGTTATATTATTAGAGAGTGAAACACACCGATATCAGTCAATCTTTATAGATATAAATAAGCCTTTTTAGTGAATTAATAGAAATGTTTGACATTGAATACTGATCTTCTTTATAGAGTCATAATCAGTTTATTCAAACCATTTCCTCAGCTTAGTCAATAAAAGGGTGGATAATGGCTAGCAGTAGAATCCAGGACGCTCGTTTCATTCTATTTGCTATCTGCTAACCACCATCCATCTTTGCTTATAATGCTTGAGAATTAAGGCAATATCGAGGCAATGCGCACAGTATGTACATATGCCAATAAGAGGCTGGTCAATTGCAGTCCTAAATATCGATAGAAAGATTCAAGTAAACAATACCAAGTGAATTAATCAATAAAAGTTAAAAGTTAGTAAAGATTTTTTTAATTTCCTGTTTCTTGATATTTAGGTATGTAATTGTTCACTCTATACTGATGTATGAATAACCTGAGCAGATTGTTTCTTAATAGACTTTAGTCACAGATTTCGGTATATTTGATATGTGGCTGGGTGTTGAATAGTACTTGGTTTGAGTCTCAGTATGAACATTAAGACTGGGGCATACATAGAATTAGCTGATGAATTCCGAATAGAACAAAACGCTTGTCCTGGATTCCACTGATAACTGAATGGCTAAAATTTTTAAGAAATTGACCATCAATTTGTTTAGAACATAATTATTGGGATCTATTTCTAGTTAGAAAATAGAATACATTAAACTATTCTACTCATTTAAAATGTAATTTGTGAAAACTGATCATTAAGGTTAAGTTCAAATAAAATGACGTGAATTGAACAATAAAACGTGAATATTTTTAAGTTATATGCATTATTCGCCAATATTTTCTGTTTTTTGACTCTGATATTATTGTATTATGCACACGATATTTATTGATTTTGATATATTGGTTCTCTTACACTAATAACAAGTTCAGAAGTCTATTTATTACTTTGTCAGAATATCTCAAGTTCTTAAGTCAACTTTGACCAAATATGTTACCATTTTAATTTATAAATGGAAATTTTTCAACTGATGCAGTCTTATAATTTTCATAAACTGCATAAGTAAATAGTAATGGTGAGCCTAATAGTAGATAATTTCCAAACGAATTGACAATAATTTAGAAAGAAGTTATGATCATTAGCAAACAAACAAATTGACGGTGGAATAGATATCATTGACGAGTTTGAATGATTATCATGTTTTATGAGGAAATTGATTGAAGTTTGAGACGTGAACCGTTCAGTATGTCTGCTACGAGACTTAAAAACCCTAAAGAATCGAAAATTCTGATAAAACAGGTATTTAGCGTCCCATATTTTTGTTTATTTTTCATTTGGTACCTTTCTTTTCATTAAACGATCTTTACACCTTCAAGTATATTTGGAACGTTCACTTTTCAATAGGTTTATGTCTACACCAGAATTACATTGTATGACGGGGAGGTCGTTCAAAGTAATGTCTCTGAAAATCTGCTAAAGCGAAGAGGATGAGAAAAAGAAGCCAAAGACTCAGAACATAAGATGTGTTTACGTTTAATAATAAAAGCGATCGACAGTAATTGACAATGACAGAAATGTAGAATTGGAACGAGCTAACGTACAAAACCAGTAGTTGATCAATTAAAATTTCAAATGCATTACATAATATTTTATGTAAATATTGTAGATTAAGTACCAGCAATGGACGGAAACAAACTAACTGGCTATTATGTTGGATAGATTTAGTTGGTTAATCATTATTTCAAATTTAAAACATAATCATAATAGAATCGTTGGGTAGGTTTAAAAGGAACTCGCTTTTCTAAGTGATATTGTAGATCAGAATATTAAATCAAATAAACCGACACATTATGAAGGATAATCACTTAAGAGTTCACTTTCGTTTTGAAGCATTTTGTGGAAAGTAGTGATGTATTTGTTAGTTTTACATACTGGCTAATTACATCAGACGTTAATTATGAAATATCTATTTCTCAGTAAAGGGTTATGGAGATCGTTTAATTTCATTGAAATTGCGCGTGGCCGATGATCATAGGTTTGAGTGTCGTGTCCGAGATCGTAAATGGGCACCGGTGAGGAGTTCCATATTAAGACGAAACGACCGTCCAGTGCTTCCAGATTTTCAATGGTGGCTTAACGTTGATCGGTTCATGATTTCAATGATATTATCGATTTGCTGGTTTAAAACGATCGTTAATTATTGTGAAAAGCAACTCGTAACCTAGATAAACGAGTTTCGATTAAAACAATGCGCAATTCTTGGATCTCACCTTTTTTTCTTTATCATCCAGCGATTAGTTAGTGGTATTCAAGTAAAGAACACAAATAGATATAGTTACTGAGAATTTTATCCACTGATATCGAAGTAAATCTGATGAATGTCTGCGTTCTACTTTCCATTTTTGGCATTTATTCAATGTTATCACGATAATTATAATTTAATTGACCAGTTTTACAAAGAATTTTTCAAAGGATGATAAATTTTCAAAATTAGTAGGTAGTTTCTGTATAATACTTATAAAATTACTGACTTTCTTTATTAGTTATTACCCATTTCCATTGGTTACTTAGCTATATTTTCGCCATGACTCAACGAAATTTTCTTGTGTGATACAATCTAAATACATGTGGCCAGAAGTACTGTAGCGAACGAGAACTCGAGTAGGGAAAACCCCTTTTAATTGGTCCTACATACTACTTATATCTGCCAGCATAAGTAGCATACACCACAGTATTACTGATGTTCATACTAACCCTATTCCAACAAACTTTTTAGTTGATGTAGCTGTTCCTTGAGAATGAAAGAAATAACCACAGTAAGAGTGGCTTCATGTTACTGATTGGAGTGTTAATCTAATTTCCAGAAGTTTCTGCAAAACAAAAGTCAAGTTGAACTCTGAATATACTCAACTTTTTATGTACAGTTAACCTTAGAGTAGAGTTCTTGCTTACAAATAGTGCACTTTCTTTATTGTTCAATTTGAAGTGGAGAAGTAATCTGGGGTTATAGGAATTAGTTAGGAAGTCAACAAGAAGAATTTCAGTAGCAAACTTATCAAATAGTTATTTAATATTAGTTTTTTTGGTTAGCGTATTTTCAGCAAGGTTGTTTTCTACTGAATAAAGTTTCTGACCTCTTGTCCAACCCTCCTTTATCTGGGATTCGAACCAAATATTAGTAGTAGTATGAAATTTACATACAAAACTCACACAAAAGTTAAAGGATAATTGAAATGTCATTTCTATTATAAACCTTTATCAACTGAGTTTCATAAAGCATGAATAATTATTTGACTTTACTAATTTTAAGTATTATACTTCTCTAATCTTCCTAAGTTGAAATTTGAAATCTTAGAGAATCTTAGTGAATAATTCATACTTTAAATTCAATTGTAGTATTTTCATGAATAATATCTACACTTTTAACTAGTTAATAATGAAATATGAAAGATAAGAATTAATGATTAACTCTTATTTATTTTTGATGGCATAGAAGATTTGTAGCTCAGGTGGATAATTTTGATGAAGTTTTGTTCTCTGAGCTAGATGATTTAGTTGTAGAGCTTTAATTATTCTTCTGAACGATATTATCAACACATATGGAGAAATTCGAACACTTTACTTCTACCTGAAGTTTGTGCTAATGATGTCTTTCAGTAGGACAATGAAAGTTCAATGATCAAACCATCCATCTCAGTGAACAAAACTCCATCAAAATCTCATTTATTTGTATTGGATTATTCAATACATTCCCATTAAACTAAATTACTTCCTTATATTTGATAATATTTTAGCAAATAATGTAAAACTATCTTTAAAATTTTTCTTTTGTGTGTACATATTTTCTTATGCCTTATTTTAAGAATGATCAATATGATGTTCTTCAATGTCTAGTGTTAATGATATTTAATAATTCTATACAGTATATAAAATAATACTGTCCTTATCTTCATATTTTTAATAGTTTTGATAATAATATTGTAAGTTTAATTATAATATCACTATGAATATTAAGTCTCATTATATAACTGTCTTAGATACATAAATATAGATTTTTATCAACACTTTGTTTTTAGATATACAGATATATTTATAAAATTAACCTTAGTTGATCTTCCTTAATGGCTATCAGTTCGATATAAGTCATGTGTAGCAAAGCAGATTTGTTTAATCGTATTTAGAATAATATGTGATGGAGAAGATTTGTAGCTCAGGTGGATGATTTTGATGGAGTTTCATTGTCTGAACTGAATGGTTTGATCATGTTTCTTCACTTATTCCGGAAGTTTTGAGTGATGATTTTAGTATTGAGAAAGAATTCTAGTTTTGAGGCGTCACTTGTATTGTAGTTTAATCCCTTTCGGAATAGGTGTTCTTGTATGTTTATTAGTGGTTGCTTAGACAAGTTGACCACGCAGTTGTTTGTGTTTTCTTCCATGGATGATTTTAAGATCCTGATTAGTTTCTTCCTTAGGGTGTTTCTTCTTTGGTATCCCGATGGCTGTTATCAAGATTTCCAAATGTTCTGACATGAGTATCCTTTGTAGCTTAATCTTTTGGTCTTCTATGACGTGTTGGTATTTGTGGATCCTGTAATGTAAATCAGTTATCATTAGGTATACAATTTTTCTTCCACTTTGCTCAGCTATTCTCTATCCCATTATGCATGTGAATGTATGAGGTATGTATCTTACACTTGTTGATGCTGACGAAGACACTCGTGGGGAAAATAAAGTTGTTCTCTAGTGGGAGCCTGCCTTTTGGAGAAATTCTCCCATTTTCAAACAACGAGAAGCGTACTACGCTCATATGATTTTGAGATGGTTGAGATGATTTGTAACTCAGGTGGCTGATTTTGATGAAGTTTTGTTCTCTGAGCTGGATGGTTTGGTCGTGTATAATATGTATTTGGAATTGTGTTATATCTAGAGCTTAGATTCTTAATATACCGCGTATAACTTAAGCACTTGAACTCTAGAACCCATTAAATCGCAAATGAGAAGGCAGAGGAAAGGTGAGAGGAATGCTTCTTCGAGTTCGTCCATGAGCCGTCCTCATACATTGTAATGTTATTTGCGATTTCTCTTCAAAGTCATAATTCTGTAACTGATTTCTGTATACATGATCGAAGAAATAGCATTATGAAAATCTCATATTTATCTGGTGAATATATCATACGAAGCCACATTTTATATTAGTGATAAGTTTATGAAATGAAGTGATAAAACATTGAAATTCATTTGAAAAGAGTCAATAACCTACAATGAACAAACAATCCTGATGTGATCTTGTTGTGTACGAAGAATTTCTAATTGATTAAATCAAACAACTTAAATGCCTATCTGTTTAAATCCCAGTTAGCAACATGTAAGATCTGGTACGAATGTACATAGGACCAAGTTTTCACATTATATCACGAAATTGAGGGGAAATTTCATAAAATGTGTAATCAAGTAGACGAAATAATAGCATTATCCGTTTTGACAAATACAGAGTAAGGATAAGGAAAATTCAAGGGTTATAAACTGTTAAATTTCATTAAAACTCAAGATGTAAAGTGAATACGTATGCAGTATTGTAATTGATATTTTTATTTACAACCTAATATTTCCTGTGGTGCATAGAATGTATTTTAGTAGGAAGTCAATGAGGAAAGAACGGGAACGGAACGCAGTTGGTATGAAAACTCATGAACAATGAAATCTGAGACAATGGATTGATGTTTGCAACAGGAACAGTCAAGTTTGAGATGATGGATTGATATTTTGCAAATTAACGATTTACTATATGGTTCTCAGATTTTAGGGAGATGCTTTGTAATTTCGTGTCAAATACACTCGATTGTCCCCACTGGTGTTCTGATCACTACACTCCAATTATAGATTAATATAATCATACCAACTGTAACCGAAGAGTCTGGGTATCTTTACTAACCTAATACGTCTATCATTATGAGTAATATTGAAATTTCATGGACAAATTCTTGAAATATGAAGGTTCAATCAACTAACTTATCCAAACTATTAAATATATGAGTTAAGAATACTGTTATGTCCTTGGGTTTGTCTACCCACTCTTAGTGCTGAGGATACTTATCTAATTCATAATAAGACCTTGGCGGGATAGGCTGACCGATCTAACTTTGAGGTTAGTACGCGTGAGTTCGAAGTGGGGTAGAGAGAAAACTATTCTATCACCTGACTGGCTGACAAGCACGTGAATGAGAGAAGACAAGACAACTGGAACACTACTCGATCTATTCCTGATTTCCGTTCAGTTCAGTTCAGTTTAAAAATGTACATGAATAAATAAGTGAATAACCCGACCACAACGTACAATAATTAGGAAAAATACGATTATGTCCAAAGCGAGGAATTAGAGTAGAAAATAGGGTGCAAAATATTAAGTTTAAATTACAATAGCTTCGGAACAAAAAAGGGTATGGCAATGAATCATACATCGAACGAAAGCTTATGTTCTGTAGAATAGATAAGGGACAAAATTAAATGTCAGTGTTTTACAAGCTCTGAATAAAATGGAATAACGTCCCGAAAAATAGCTTTAGTAGTTTGTCAGGGCTTCTTGTCCTCCTGTTCACAACAAATTCGCTTTTCAACACGTCCCTTCACAAGTTCAGCCCTTGTTATTCTTTGACTGTCGAACATAAATTGACATCAACTCAAGTATATTGACTAGTTCCAATCAAATAATAACTGTATTCTATTCATTTTGTTTAGGAATCATGAAAACATATAGTAGAATACAGAATAGTTCGGAAATTTTAGTTTGGTGTATTTGTAACAACTTGTTGAAGTTTAGATTGAGACATAAGATCATCTTACGATAGTTGTCGCTAATCAGGTGAAGAGCATTTGTTAGCGAAGCCTGATTTTTACCGTTATTGTTTATTTTTCAGAAGTAAAATGACTAACCTGTTTTAGCAAGTAAGATAATTTTACATATGGTTTCACATTTTCTTTCAGTATGGCATTGGCTAAGGAGAGAATTCAAGAGATGGTTTTTTTGTTTTATTAAAAGAAGTTGGAAGGTAATTAAGTCTATTCAATGAGTATAAATGTAATAATATTGGCAGACTGGTGAATAAGATTGCATAAAATCATTGACATACAACAATGTTCACTTGATATACTTGGACAAATTGAGAACAAAATTTATAAATTAAATGAATTCATTATATTTCAAGGCTTCTCACCAACTGCAAACACACTGAACTTATAATTAGTAACATCATGATCAACACAGTTATACATACTCAGTGGTAGACAATAGTTATCTGACCAATTAAACTGTTTTATGGCGTATAATTGAATAGGAGTAGAAAGAAAACTTGAATTCGGGTGTCACATAATTTGACGCCGATCAACAATAAGTATCTGTATTTTTTGAGGTACTCATATATCCACAGAAATTAAGATTAACATCACTTTATACTACATATAGAATTATTAAGTGTCCAAAACTGTATAACTTTACGTTATTAAAAACATGATATAACTGGGGAAGAATATGTGTTTAACATATCTTTGTACAACCGATCTAACATGCGTTGCCTCACAAGCATACTAATTTTTTTCTAAATAGCAACCACTATAAACGTTTGTAAATCAGTAGTTAAAAATGACAAAATGACAAATTTTCAATAATCTTAAGTTTTAAGATTATTGAGTATACTTAATTATGCCTGTTATCCCTCATCGAGGATCATAGGCCACCCACTAGCATTCTCTATTCAAATCTGTCCTCTGCTCACCTTCCAGTTGTTTAAAATTGTTATTTATTCCTTTTATGTCTGCCTACACTTCTCAACACAATGTGTTCTTTGGTCTTCCTCTTTTCCTTTTCTCTTCAGAACTACAAGTTAGCTCTTGCTTTATCATACAATTTAGTGATTTCCTCAATGTATGTCCTATCCACTACCACTGTCTTTCCCTAATTTCCTATTCCTATAGAACTTAACTTGTTCTCTCCCATAGTGGGTTGTTGCTGATGGAATCTGACCAACGGACATTGAGTATCTTACGTAGACGAATGTTCATAACTACTAGTACATTTCTGATGATGTTTGTTGTAGTTGTCGAAGTTTCAGTTTCACACAGTCGAACTAATTGTGTTGATGTTGTTTTTACAGTTTGTGACTTTGATGTTGGCTTTCAGACACTTGTTTTGAGTTTCATATGTTGTTCACTTGTAGAAATTCTGCACTTAATACACTTGTCAATTTTTACGTTCACAACTGCATCAGATTATCCCTGTTCATCGATGATACTACTCAAATATGCGAACGCCCCCACCTCCTCACAAGCTTCTACATGAAGTGTGATTGGGTTTGCGTTCTTCGTGTTGTATTTGATGATCTTGCATTTCCAGTTGTGTGTGTTGAGACCTACTGATTCAGAGATCGCTGATACACTGACTGTTTTCACTTGCATTTGTTCGAGTGAATGGGATAGGAGAGCTGGTTGATCTGTGAAATCCAAGTTGTCTAGTTGCATCTGTTGTACTCCGTACTTCTCCTCCGATGTGGAAGTCTTCGTATATTTCCATGCACTGCTGCTTCCCCATACCTCATTTGTCTGATGACCATCCTGATTTCTGTAATCGTTGGTGCAGTGGTATCTGTAGGAATATCTGTGTGTGCTACTTCGATATCCTGTGGAACCGGTCTATTCAAGTGTTCCTCAAATTGTTTTACCCATCTGTTCCTCTATCCTTGAATCTTGGTGATTGACCTGACTTCTGTATCCTTGACTGATCTCTCTGGTTCACTATATATTTTCCTGCTAGTTTCTTCGTTGTGTCATATAGTCGTCTCATACTTCCTTCTGTTGCATCTTTTTCCTCTGTCATTGCTAAGTCTTCCACGTGTTTTGGTAGTGATCCATCCATTCTGATGCTGTTGATTGAGGCTCAGTATCTGCTGGTACGTTGAAGTTGGTGCTTCTTTAATCCGTTTGCAGTTGTCTTCCAATGTATTATTCTCTTCTTCGAGTAGATGTTGTTAGGCTTTGACGCTGTTGTTGAGATCTTTTTTGAATTTGAGTTTTTTAGTATCGGATCGGAAGGCTGTATTGAAGCGTTGTACTGCTGTTTCCCCAGATGTCCAGTGTTTGTTATGCTTCAGTTTCATCTTGGCCACAAGCAGGTGGTCATTTGACACTATGTCATATCCGCTCCTGATTCTCACATCTTCTATTGACCTTCTGACTTCTTTAGTGATGAAAAAATTCCTTGAGTATCATCTATGAATAAATATCTTACTGAATAAATAGATATTCGAAAACTCATTTTGTGATGTGAATTCAATTTTTTAACTTCTAAGGTTGTCGAACTACTCTAAAATTTATATTTCATAGATAATATAAGATTGGAATTATATAATTTTGTTAATTTTCTCCAACAACGACTATTCTTCATTCTGAAAGTCCCCTTTTCTCCTTTTCTTCCGTTTACTTTTTTTTCTCCTATTATCATTGATGAACAATACGAACCATGGTAACATGACCTTGAAATGTCCTTACAGCGACCTTATAAGGACAAATAAAAACTAGTAAACAAGCAAGCAAACAAGTAACCTTATGAATTAATACGAAAACAACAAGGCACTACGATAAATAAAACAAGAGAAAAGAAGGTAACAAGAATTTATCCCATGATTATAAGTTTTAAGAATTCTGCTAGTAGACTAGTTGTTCATCTATCTTCCTAAACTATAGTAAACGTAATAACAACAACGAACTGAAAATAATATCTTGTTTTTCCCTTTGTTTGTTATTATTATTATTATTATCAACGTTTCTCTCTACTTTTAAACTTAAGGTCAAAATAGTGAAATTAACACAACATTATAATTTACATATGATCATTTGTTGTTTATGCAAAAGAAAACGACATATTTCAAACGATGTTGTGTTGAACCATTCAATCATTCACCTGAATACAAATGACCTTATTCAAGACAATTAAAAGTAATAATAATAATTCATTGTATTACTTAGCATTTTGTATTTTTCTTTCTTTATTCAATAAAACAAGCACTGAAATGTTCTTATGTCGTAATGCTACGAAAACTAACTAAAAACTTGACGACATAAACTTTTACATTATTAACATTATACATGTTTAGGATTGTTGTAAAATGTAATTTATATTAGGACATTCAATGAAAATGAACATAAAGGATATGATCGTACATGATTTCAATTTCACATATAAATCGTTAATTGAGTTACAGTTAACTTGTTTCCTTTTCTCAATATTTATCTTTAGTATCTGGATGTAAAATGGGATTAAACTACTAAAATTGTATTTATTCAATTTACTAAATCCAATATACCTAATCAAACTTAGGGACTTATGTATATTCTCAGTTTTACTGAATTTCAAGTTATTTAAAATTCCTACTCAGTCTGACTTGTAAACAAACATTCAAATCCATCTTTTCTGTAAGACTTTACATATACATGAAAGAGAGGCGTCAACATGTTCAATACCTGTGTGAATGGATGAATAAATAGATAGATAGATTTAGTAGTTATTTGCAACATGTATAGAATCAAACACACAATTGATCAACTTTATGATGGTCTGTTGGCGACTGGTGTTTAACTATTTCCTTTGTCACTATCAAGTGAACCTGTTATTATAATGGCTTAATATAAGATAATAAAGTGCTGTTGCACATACATAATATAATACTCTCTAATAATTTAATTATGTATTCTTTTCCTTATATTGATGTTCAAATGAGGGATTTATGAAGGCTACATAAATTGATTTTTGTTGTAATTATGGTGTAAAATCAACTGGGGAATAATTATATATTACAAGTCATGATTAAACAGTCTTTGCTTGTTCCTATTTTGGAACGCTTCATCAATTTGCAACCATATCTCCAACCAAGTATTAAGTTTGAACTAGTATGTGGTCGATAGTTTTCATTAATAAGGATTTCTTTTAATTAGGACCGACCAACTATCCACTTCTGTCTAGTTTTTAGTGATTTCTCAGTTAATGTTCATGCGTGATAAAGACATAACATTACTAATATATTAGACTAAAGTAATCGAATTATTTGCTAGATATGTCTAGTTTACGTCGTCAGAATATTTTTCACTTATATTTTAAAGCATACACTATGTACATACATAAATTTACAAATGACCGCTCGTTGATTAATGACCAATATCATGTTTACCTAGTATTTTAGAATTGACAAATTTTACTTATCAAGTTGTGATCTAGCCACTAGTCGGAGTGAGTTGACATCGCGTGCACTATATTTTGATATTAAGCGGTTGAAGGTAGACAGGAAGAAATCGTAGATTTAAGTTTGATCCTAGTTAGAGCTCGACAGACTAAACTAACAGGAATTATGTACAAGGATACCCAGCGTTTCCTGTCAACCACTTCTAACTTCCTAATATATATATATATATATATATATATATATATATATATATATATATATAATAGCAAACATAAGATCATTTTTTTGATACTTTGTTTTGTTTACTGTCTGAGAATAGCATCAATGAGATAAATCTTTGCTTCAATTAGCTACATACAAGCTTCATCTAATTCACCATATTGATTAGTTTATTTTAGCTCTTGTATCATGTGATTCCCATGAAATAATCATGATGACAAAAACCACCTTATGTTTTGGTTTCTTCAATTTTTACTAATTTTTTTTTATCAGAATGACTTGATTATGTATAAAAACATTGAATGTCAAGAAGATTGACAGATACAGATTGTTGGAATGAATGTAAAACCACTGAATAACAATTCTATTTTACTAGTCGTAAAATTATGTTTCTTAACGTGTTTCTTTTAACACTAGTATTAAATGATCTTAGTTGTAGGCATCCTAATCCGTTTTTAGTCTTTGTGGATGTTTTGATACGTATAAATGATGAATGATAGGATATATATAAAACCCAAATCCTATAGAATTTTCTGACGAATCATTTATTAAATAAATCGTTCAGTTTAAATCTATAGCAGAATGTAACGTAAGTGTTAATTTGTTTTTGGACAAAACTATGCTCTATTTAAAAGACTATCAATAACAAAAGTCAATACAATCAAGAATGTGATGTAATCACCCAAAAATTATTTAATCTGTAATCAAACGTGTTGGAAACAAAACAAATCCGATTCTAAAATCTTTTTTAAACGTATTGTACATAGTGTACAAATTGACAGGAGAACGTTTCATATGGCATTAAGATGGTGCAACAAATTTTTAAAAAACCAACTTAAGAATTATTGAAACAATTTCAGCGAAATCATGTAAACATTATCATTAGAGAATTAAACTAGGAACTAATATGAAAACTTCCTATGATTATCAGTAGATAGAAGAAAATTCATACTATGTTCTTTGTACTATTTAAGATAGTCCAACTAAGTAGGTATTTAAATGTTACTATTCTGATTGAAAAACTTGCACCCGACTATCTTCAGTATATATTATGCTAACAAATTACTTGTAGTAATCACCTATTAAGTCTATCTAGAGTTATCTATTAGAGTTTCTAATCGCCAATATTTGGTCTCTTCGAGACTAGCTGGCGCTAATTAATGTTCGGAATGTTTTTTACTTTTATTTTTACCACAATATTGAGAATTAAAATTTCTTAACTTGAATAATTAGTCGTCTTACTTTCATTGTTCTATAGTTTCGATTAATCTTACTCATTGCCAATCTCTACTAAAATATATTTATTTTTATGTTCATTTATTATAGATACAACTCTTCTGCAACAGTATGTTTCATATTCTCGCGTCTTTACTCATATAATCACTCACATCTTTCTTATACTGTTGACTCTCAGGTTAAAGAGTCAAATGTAGTAGGTGGATTGCCTTAAATTGCAATTTTATGACAAATATTTTACCAAATATTTAGATAGAAAAGCCTACATTATCAATGGATAATTCTAGGTTGTCTTTAAAGGAAGTCAGTGAATCTATCATCATTTAAATAATATAAAATTATCGTTGTGTTGAACTGAATTTGACCCGTTTTGTTTTTCAATAATAGCATTGAAAATTTGTATACAGGCAGATGTAGAGATGGATAGGTGGATAAATGAATGGATAGACAGATGAATGGATCTTTCTTTCTATCGTCAATGTCCTTCAGAGTAGGCGTGTCTCCAACAGCAGTCCAATTAAAATCAAACAAGCAATTAGCCAATCAAAAGTCAAGGTTTCATATGATTGGTTAATATTACTGTTTCAGGTGAATTTCAGGTCACGGCTAACAATTTTGTATAAATTGCTTAGACAATTCTGTAAATTCGGAGACTATGTAATATTTACTCCAAAATTTATCTTAATTTGTAATCATGGTCTTAAGGATCAACATACACGTAAGCAAATATTTTTTTGTCAAACTATCATATTCTATTGTGTTTCATTAAATCTTTTCCAAATAAGATATTAGTATGAAAAGAAATTTGGTATATCTTGTGAAGAGTGCCGACCCGGTTAGCCATTAAATTATTGTTAAAGAAATGAGGCCACCGGGTAGACATTCATTCGCAGGATATTTCACCTTAATCAACTGCATACTTATTGTAAATTGATTCTTGATTCCAGATTACTAATTTACTATTTTGTTAAGATTGAAATACTAACACTATAATATGTGCATACACATAAAAGCATTTATTTTATTCTATATTTCAGTTTGTTGAAATCGAATGAATATTGAAAAAATTTCTTTTACCATGGATAATATATAATATAGGATTTATATATTATTATTATCACCGTATTATAATGTCTTCTTAACCAAACAACTGATAATGATCATTTGTACGCGGATTCGGATACAAAGACTTAATTGATTACATGTAACCGCATAGATCTACATGCATAGAGTTGATCATCATCATAAATTACAAAAATGATTATCAACTTCCATGCATCAATGTAAATTCAAGAAACGAAAAAAGAGACAGAACACCAACAACGAAAAGAAAAGTTATAATCCAAAATGAAAGCTGATAATTGATCAATTCACTTCTTTCTTGTTTTCTTCTTAACTAATTGATAATTTAAAATGTAAGGTGTGACAAAATTACTTTATTGTGTTATATAATGAAAAGTTGCTTATTTTTGTGCATTTGTATATTTATGCATATTTCCATGTATAGATTGACTACTGAAAAAGAGAAAAGAAATTCATCTTAATAACAGCCCTTTACACGCTGTGATTGCTTCACTGTGATCTCGTCTTCTATTTTTAAAATAAATAGAGGATTGTATTTAAACAACTACTAAAGTATATTTATTTATTTAATCATGAACAATCTTAATTATTATCTCACATTATACATTTGTTCTGATTATAATTCCTTTTTAAGAAAAAATCTTACCGTTTTTACATAAACCTTATAATACTATAATAAGTAGTTATTGAAAAGAGAAAAAATTCTAGAAAACATAATGAACTCAGTTTTTTTTAATTTTAATGAACATAAATAGATCTTCATTGTTAATCATATTTCTAGTAAAACTGTTCCAATTCATGAATTGGATTCTTTCTTTTTCATCAGTTTTTTTTTATTGGGAAAAGGGGAGAAACTATTATTATTATTACTTATATCCCATTGTACTAATAATAACATTTAGTTAATTTGTATTATTCACACATAATATATAGATTCCTGTTATTGTTACGATATATTTAATTATTATATAATGTTAATTTATCTACGTTGTGTATTGGTATACATTCGCTTCTGTAAAAAAATGTTTTCAAGTTTTCTACAATTTGTACTACTTATAATGAATATTACTACTGATTATAATTATCAGTTAGTATCTGTTATTATTTACTAAATTTTTTTTATTGTTATTCATGAATCTGTATACATTTTGATGTTTTAATGAAAGAAAAAAGTTCATATAGCTTGATTTCATTCTTAATGATAGTCGTATGATTCTTATCGTTTTATTAAGTCATTTAAAGAAGATATCCATTATGAACTTTATTTTATAGGGTTATGATTCAAATTAATTATAACTATTCAGTGGTTGAATACTATTGTTAAGTGGATTGTAAGTTTCATTATTTCAATCTGTTTGAGATTGTCAGTAGATACCATTCAGATATTTAAAACTATTTTTTTTTTAATCTTCGGTAATTTTAAGTGTGTTTTTTTCATAACTAATATCATATCTAGGTGAAAATCTTCATTCGATCAACAAAAAAATCACGAATTCATTCGAGTATTCATGATTTTTATGATGATACACAGTATCTATTCAAAAAACGTAATCTAGAATATATTTAACTCGGGACGAATGTTATTTAATAATACTGTACAATTGTAGTTCAATTCACCATATACACATAGTAATCTGATGAAAACTAGATTTCAGAATAGACGGAACTTACACACTGAAAAGTGATGTTAATAACTAGCCATCAAGTTCAAAAAATTATACTCTAACTTATGACTAAAGATCAACTTTGAATGCGGAATTTTAAGATTTCATCAAGCTTAAAGCTTTTATTGCATATAAATTTGATATCATCAATGTTTTCAAGCATATTTATTTAACTTTGTAGGAA
Source organism: Schistosoma haematobium (assembly GCF_000699445.3). NCBI lineage: Eukaryota > Metazoa > Platyhelminthes > Trematoda > Strigeidida > Schistosomatidae > Schistosoma > Schistosoma haematobium. The sequence continues at coordinate 76,032,569 of NC_067196.1, read as the reverse complement.
ATTCCAAACGATAATTCAAATACATTTACATAATCGCAGTTTATAAAGTGTCCTAGGATTGATCAGTTGACCGATTTGGACTCTCAGACAGACTGGAAAATATCAAGAAGAAAATAGAATCATTTACAAACATTCCGTCTGTAATCGGTATTAATAATTTACAAGAACATACAACCTAGTGGAAATCTAAATAGGAGAAAAATATATGGATAAAGTAAAATATATAAATAATCAATAAAGAAGACCAATCGGGAAAGTCAAACTAAGGCAGTTCTGTGTATGACGTAAAACGTTTTAGGAAGGCTTGGCATATACATATAATTATTCTCATAAAACTAGAGGATATATGAACTAGAAAACAAACACTGATGTCAATAAAAAATCACTTGCGATTTATAACGATTTCCCTCAGATCCTGACATCCTTCTACGTGTCTGTCCAACTACCTAATTTCACCAATCCATAACTATATATGTGTGCATTCGAAACGTCATAATACCATAATGTATGCAACTGTACACAAATTTATACAGTTTATGTATGATTGAATCATCGTTTTTCTAATCTGCTACAACATACGTGTGTCGCAGGTTGTATTGCGTCATAATTTTTTAGTTGCATTAAACTTATATCATATAGAATTATCTAAAATTAGAAATCAAATGATGATATTCGAAAGTAGCGATAGTTATTATAACAAGAAATAGCTAGATATTAGGAGTTGACAAGACGATGGATATTATCATTTTACGACAATAGTTCTTCGCATGGACTAAGAGCAATTTGTGAACCATTGAAAAGTCAAGTAACATCATGTAACTTCTTTGTTTTATTCTTAGTTATCAATTCATTTTTCAATCAGTTTATCATTAAATCAGGTACTCAGTAGTAAATCTGATCTATGCTACTGAATAATCATGAGATACTAACTCGTTAAGCTAATCCAAAGGACGGTAATGATTGGTAAATTGCTTAATACACTTAAGACTGTGACTTAAGAATCCAGTATGGGATGCTTGCATTATAGAGGTGTTAGTTAACGATAACTCCTTATCCCGATTCCAAACACTAATTCATAAACCTATTTTGATAAAGGCGCCGTGACTTTGAAGTGACTTGGATGTTCAATAGTCACTTGGTGGTATAACACTCTAACCCCATAAATTATCTCTTTTGACGTAATCGTGATTCTTTGTTGATTAGTGAACAACTATACAGTGGATTTCACATAGTCCTAGAGAAGAAGTCACTCATCACCGACGTAGAACGTACGTACGTCAGTTCAAGTTGTCATACCACATTAACACAGAGATGCAGTTGTCGATTCAATACCGTAGTGTTAGAGGTAGTAAGAGTACAAGCAGTAATCGGGAAGATTAGGGTTTGGAGATGTTATTTAAAGAGTATAATCCAGTGAAATAAATTTGGAAAGAGGAAAAAAAGGGACATGAAGAATTCAGAAGATTAGGATTTGGGAGAACACAGAGAGTGGATGCACCTGCGCCATTGCAAACGATTTTGAGCCATGTCATTCAGGGTCTCTAACCATCGGTTGCTATCATCTCGCGGTCCCCAACCAGGTAGTCTACACCTACCAACATGACTCAGTGCACTTGTCAGTGACTTCATGGACTTGTGCCATGTTTTGGTTTGGCCGCCTCTAGCTTTCTTCCAACCTACTCCTATACCACTGAACATAGCACGTCGAGGCAGTCGGTGGTTGGGCATACGTAACACGTGTCCCAGCCATCTCAACTGATGAAGTTTCACTACTTCATCAATTGATTTGCCATCCTTACCTAGTACCATTTCCTAACAACTGCATTACTCAATCGATGGTCCCAGGATATACGAGCAACGCTTCGAAGACACCTATGATCAAATACTAGTAGCCTACGAATATAATCTACTCTTACTGGCTACATTTCACTGCCATAAAGTAGGACGGAACGAACTGCTGCGCAGTAAACCCGTCCTTTGGTTGGTAAACGGATATCTCGCCTATGCCATAAATGATGCAAGTTGGCTCGACTAGCTTTTGCCAACTTGCATCATTTATGGCATAGGCGAGATATCCGTTTACCAACTAAAGGACGGGTTTACTGCGCAGCAGTTCGTTCCGTCCTACTTTATGGCAGTGAAATGTAGCCAGTAAGAGTAGATTATATTCGTAGGTTACTAGTCCTAGAGAAGAAAGCATGATATATACTGTAAATCAAATCTTACTTGAGAGAGTTAGCCATGGTTATCATTATGTGAAAGTTTCTGTAATGTCACATTTAAATTTCCCGGATAACCTCAGACTATTTGATTATTTTTATTAAGCGATATTTCTTACATTCAAGGATAAACGCTATCGCATTTTACCAATTAAGTTGGTTATGTGACTAAATCTATGAATCAATAGTATTTAATGGATATATTCACCATGAATTGATGTCAACTTGGAAACTATTTCAAGTCAGTGAGTAAACTTCACTATGGGACGTATAGCTACTGACTTTAAGACTGTCATGTGCATAGTGTATATTTTGTAGAATATTTTCATGTAGCAGTCGAGTGATCAAGGATGTTCAATGAGTTTTGATGTTGAAACTAGTGTATTATATATATTGTCCTCAAATTCCACACGACATGGACACATTATTATTATTATGGTACTGGTAGTACCAGTATTGTTGTTATCGTTTTTACTGGACAATGTATTCACCTAGTTGAATTCATGAAGATACACTTATTACTTCTAGTATAAACTAACAGACTAAATTCAATAACTTGATAGTACACCTTTGATACAATAGAGAAGGAATATTTCCTGACAGATAAGTGTGAATTTCATTAGTATGTGCATGTGTAGGTGGATGATCTAGGAAAACAGTGTCTTCAGATCATGACTTTTCATCAAAATGTTTTATATATAATAGTTTCCCTAATTATCATTATTATACTAGAAGAAAAATCTATTCTGCACTTCTTGGTAATTTTGTCTTTTGGCACGAGTTGATCTTAGTAAGTGAACATGCGTCAGATGTTACCAGTTAACCGAATTGTATTCTGTTAACTATGTTAACAATTCAAATATACGTCTTTGTCATCACCAACATCAAAAGTTAAATCGCTTCATTTCTAATAATCTTTGACAGTCATTCATTCAAAGATTTGAGAACTTATCAAAATGCTAACATTTTCGAAAATACATTCGCTTGTATATGAGTACTCAAGGATATATATATATATTGAAATATGAAGTATTTTAATCACTCACTGTATTAAATCACTTACATTTTGCAGGTATTGCGAAGTGATACACGTGTATTTTCAGAATTACATACAATTTAATTGTCATAATAAACCACTTTTTAAAAAAAATACAATAAGATGTAAAAATGAAACATCATGTTATGATATGAGATGATATCATTTTATGTGTTCTAATTTCTCGACAAATTTGTAATTGATGTATTGGTTGTTATTTGTGTATGTATATGTGCATGTAACATGTTTTGTAAGCCATCAAACTGCATAAACAGGCAAAGCCAAACTTTGAATCTTCAAGCGAAAGGAAAAGCAGGATAGAGAACATAAGATGTTGGGATTTGGAGACGAATATCAACATCATGTAATAAACTTGGAAAGAAGGCTTTTGTACTAATAAGAGTAACAGGCCCAATTAAGTGTGTATATGGGTGAAGGCGTGGTGTTCTGAATTCATTGAGGTAAGTGGGATTAAAAGAAGTATTCAATCAAAACTCAATACTTTCTAGTTTGTAAGTAATCTCAAAATCATTGTCAATCAGTCAATAAAAAAGCGAATATTGGACATATATCGGTCCTTAAAACATTCAATATTGATCACCTCTAATTCCGATCAAACTGAATATTTCAAAAGTCTAATAGATATTTTTGACCTCAATAATCAAACAAATCATCGGAGAAAAAGTGAATTTTTAATCATGAATTTATGTAGTATTACTTTATTGTTCATTCTACGGACTTACCTAAGTTAGATATCTGTTAAGAATGAGGAAGCACTGCCAACTGTTTCCTTTTAGTATATAACTTTTCTGCAGTAACCATCCATGACCCAATAAGGGGTCGAATGAGGAAACTTCAGATCACACTATGAGTGATGAATCTTTAGGGTGTTTTATCGGTATCCAGTGATTTGCACTTCCAACTTCTGATACTTCTCAACCATATTCCAATACTACGAAAAGCTAACTCGCTTAAACTCGACAAGGTTGAACCCCACTGATCACGTCTTTCTTCTCAACAAATAATTATCATACCTATATGGGATTTGTGGAAAGCGTTGAGTTTCATAGTTCGCAAACTGAATAACATTACAGTTTTCAAAATTTAAAACACGATATATATATATATATATATATATATATATATAAAGTTAAACTACCAATGAAGACCTGGAAGTGTTGGATAGGGGTTTCGTCCTAGTATGGGAGTCATCGACAGTAGGAACTCACAATCCCGTATCTGGGAATCTGACTCGTGACCAACAGTCTCTTAAACCAACACTCAAACTCTAAGCTTTTGAGCTTGTTTTCATGAGTGTTAATGTTTAAATTCCATCAGCTCACGATATCGCCCAACTTTTGTGGTAGATAAATGTCTCACAACAGTCATTCATGAATTCTCATAAAACCTTGAAAAGATTCAGAAATAGATAAAACAATTATCTTATTTCTACTGATTCACACTTTTTTTAACCGGATTTGGTAATGTAAAGAGATTCATTCCGAAAGTAAATAAAAACATTTATAATAACATTCGTCTACGTAAGATACTCAGTGTTCGTTGGTCGGATACCTTCAGCAACAATTTATTATGGGAGAGAACAAATTAACTTCCATTTGGAGAGTAAATTAGGAGATGTCGAAGGTGGATAGGCCATATATTATGGAAATGATCAAACTGAATCACAAGACAACCCCATACTTCGAATCCTGAACGGAAGGTGAAAAGTGACATACTGAGGAAAACATTACATTAGAAATTGGAGGGAGATACCTAAAGAATGAATAGCAACTGGAAAGAAATGGAAATAATTGTTCAGGATAGAGTTGGATGGAAAATGCTAGTGGGTGGCCTATGATCCTCAATGAGACGTTACAGGAGTAAGTAAGTAGGTCTTAGTACTTTAACTGATTGGCAGTTTTGAGTAAAGCTGAATAATAGCTAGCAGTGGGCGTTAACGCTGGGATACCACTATTCATCTTTAATAAAAATATTGTGGCTTAACGGCAAGACTAAGTCAATCTACTCGTGATATACATCTGCATAAAGAAACTGATGAATCGCAATTCTTAGTATTAGATATCAACCCTAACAAATTAAATGTATTGTATGAAGTTAATATAAAGTTTTATGATTTACGGATTATCTACTGAAATCTTTAGGCTATAATTATAATAAAAGTCGATGGAATCACTAAATGAAGTAAATATGACTTCTTTTTTTAGAAATCATTATTTTTCAGATCCATTTACTTTTGATCAAATACAGCCCGATAATTTTAATAAGATCAGAACAACAAAAACAAACTCTAGATTTTGAGAACACATAATAAACATCATTATCTATGAATGTAAACAAAAAAGTAAAGTAACGTGACTTGAATGAATGTTTTCTACAAATGATTATCAAATCTAATCGATAATAATACATCATTTGTACAACAATCATGCATATAGCTGGATAATTGAGTCTTAGATATAGATCAATCAATAAAGGATATCATAAACTTTGGTTAAGTAACATAAAGAAAACTGAATGAAATACTGTTGAATGTGTGTAGACAGTTGGATATACTATCATATTATTAAATAATGTACAGGTTATAGTGAATGAATGATATTATTATTTTATTTGTTATGTATATTTCTGTCAAATCACAATAGATTGTATAAGTATGATTAAATGTTGTTTATATCTTGTATGATATATTATTATTGACTTGGCTGTCTATTCACCACTCATTTGTAATTAAGTGTTTAAGTATATGATTTAATTATGTATTTCCATGATATTTTCCTTCAAACGGCTTGGACCAGATTGCCAGGTGAAATGTTGGATTTACTTCAAATTCTTTCGCTGAGATTTTACAAATACATTCTTCCTCTTTAATGTCTCATATTAACTCGGCGCCCAAATATTGTGAAAATATTCGTTCAAATTTAAACGAAAGTTCTTATTTAGTATCTTATGAATGAGTTTTATTTTAATGTATTGGATACATTTTTACTACTTTATTCAATATTTGTACGACCCTTCTTGTTTATTTCAGTTTGATACCGTTGCTATATCAATATATACCGAGTAAATTAGTTTCTGTTACTGTTTTCTAAAAGTATCTTCACTGAATGGTGCAAAGTAAAAATATGTAAAATGAATTGTGTTCAAGTTATTGATCGTAGACATTATTTACACATGAGACATGATAATCCACACACACCCCCTCAAATATACGAAAACAAAATTAAATCGGTAAAGCTAATCAATCCGTTACTATTAGTTGGATTCTAATCTGCATCATATCACTTGGTTTGTGCAAATAAATCTGGGTTCAAACTAGTGATGAGTAGTCTACACATAAAGTCATTTTTCTTTACGTTAAAAACTAACCCTCTCCAAATTCCTACTGATATAAGACAATACCTATAAACAAGATTTTCTTCCTAAACTATGTATAATATAGATTGGTGGATATGTAGATAGCAGTGGAATCCAAGAGGAGCGCTTCGTCCCGTGTTTGACTCGTCAGTCAGGAAAACCTTGATCCTACTGTTGTTGCTAACACCAGGTACATTCAGCCAATGACTCCCAAATATGATTAAATAGACGTCTTGAGATCCATTACTAAAACACTCCTATTTTATATAAGCATCTGTGAAAAATAGTCATTATTCGGGCAACTCGCACAGAATGCGCATATACTAACAGATAATGACCAAAATTTAAACAAGGTTATCAAAACGTAATAATTTTGCTCCTTTCGAATGACGACATAATATTCCGTAACATTATGAGAGTAATTTCAAGTTTTTACCTTTTTACCTTCATAATGTACAAGTTTTACATGTAAGTACTGGCGTTTGTACAGAATTTATGAGGTTTCGCATCATATATTATGGTAAGAAAACCTTTAATAACCAGGAAACACAGGATAGCTGTTCCATTCTAGTATGGGACTCAACAGTGCACATCTACGACCCCACCAGGGATCGATTTCAGAATATGAAGGCTTTGTGGAGACCATTTTCATTTTTATTTAATATATTTGAATATGTCTCATTCCATCTGTTTCCATGTAACATTTTCTGTTATAGTAATTACTATTACTAATTTTTAGTTCGAATGATTATCATGAACTGAATATCCGATAATTATTTTAAAAAATACAATGGAAAGAAAAACAGTCCTTGTTCCATTTAATTTTATAATTGTTTTAAGGGTAAGTATATGCATAAGTATACTAAATCACAATTAGAATCTATCACTGTGATTGAAAGTATGGTGCTCAGCCAAACGTACACATACAGACAATTTGATATATTGTCCGTAAACTGATGAATTTAGTAAAAAATGTTTTCATGGAAATATTCGCACAATCCCCCATCATATACACACAGTTTTAATGTGTTTTTAACTTTGTCCATTAATGCATGAAACTTATTCCATCCTAATAAAAAGATGAGAATATAGTTAGAATCCATATAAGTTGCATGATTTAGTTAATATTGACTAACCAGTGAAATGAATTTCCTAAGATGATATTTCTAGATTTTTGGCATTGTATCTTTTTGAGTAGGATAATTTAATTGTGAAAATGTTATTGTGGTTACTATCATCAGTGGTTACTTCAAGTAGAAATCTTAACGCAGCAAACTGGTTGTTGGTCATTGAATTCGTTAGACAATCAAAAATATTAATTGATTAAAAGAGCAGATAAGATTATTCTTTACTTGTTACTTAACCTATTTATTATACAAAGTAATTGACGACATATATGTATTTTTATCAGATCCACGCATACAATATATATGTATCACCGAAATCTAGTTTATAAACATAAGTGTCATGAAACCATTTCAATCAATAATCACGGTGCAAAAGAAAAAAACTCATTTTAAGGCATATTGAATAAAATGATAAGACAAACAAGCAAGCAAATTCTACTGTTTTTTAAAAACGATAATGGAGTAATCGGTATATGTTTATTTGATTAGAGTGACAACGTTTTTTTGAGTATAATCAAGTTATCGTTGTGTCTTTTAGACTTTTTGAATCTGGTTAGTCCAAAACTTTAATTAGATCTATTATTGTTAATGATTCCATCAGCACCGCCTCTATGATTACTGTCAATCTCAGGTCCCAGCAAAGCAGAACCGTTTGGGGGGTAGGGTCAGCAACCCTGTTTCATAAAACACCTCTTTAAAAACGATAACCAGTAAAAAATTATCATTATTTGTAATGTATTTGTAGTGTTCTTCTCTCAGATACTTTCAGCTATAAGTTTCCACAGTAGGATATTTGTAGTGTCGGTTATTATGTTAACCCCATATACCTTATTCTAGCTTTCGGACAGCCCATTCTATTCATTCTACTCGAGTTACATTCTAACCTTGTTATTTATTCGCTTATCAATCTTAACTGTTTTCATATGAGCGCGTAGGTGTGTGTATACTTCTTATCCCATTACTCATCACATGTCTGTAACTTATTTCTGTGTGCCTATAAATGTTGATTAAGGGTTGGTTAAATGGGAGTTGGCTTACCAGCCATCTGCACTGCGCGTCGTCTCACTTCGTTCTATTCCATTCACTTTATATACAGAATATATGTATTTACAAGTCCATTCTCGTTATGCGACTTATTTAATCCCGTTATTGACTACCATGATTTAAATCGATGATTATATACGAGGATAGGTGACATATATATTTCAACAACAATCATCATTGCAATCACCTTGGAATCAGAACTCGGGCCACTAAAGTGGAGAGCCCTTTCGACAACGTCGTTCGATCTAAATGACGACGAAATTACGGGCGCCACATATTCTAGACTTTCTATTCCAAAGATTGTAGTCATTAGTGTTTTATAAGGAAATATTGTTGACATTCATGCAATAAGTGTAGCCCCTATTATTAATTGTAAGACTGGATTCGATATTGTCCTAATGTTAGTTACCTGTAAAAAGTGATCATATATTTAAGAGGTAGTAAGTTCAAGTATATTCATTTTGAAATTATGTAGTTCTCTGGACATCCCTGTCAAGTTTCTAGTTATGTTGTCAACAATTACCAAGTGAGCTAAATGACTTTTCAATTTAAGGTGTACTATCCCAATAATAAATAGGAAATGTCGTCTCAGCTTATTGCTGTACAGAGTTTTACCAATTACCTTTGATAATCATATACGTATCCACTCAAAGTTATATTTAGGATATATTTTAATGATAATCGAAACAAATGTAAATCTATATTAAAATTAGACGATGAAATTTTGAACCGTATGTTTATTGCAAGTTTTTGAAAAATATACACTCAGAAATCATATTACACAACAGGTGTATGTAATAGAAACCAATTAAAATGTGTAGCTACTGTATGGAAATCACCGTCAAACTAAATGTAGTTGAAATGTCTAAATTATTTACAGCTCAAATAAGGTTTATATGGTATTGTGTTGTTTCAAACTTAGTAATCTACCTTGACGGGCCTTATTATCACTCTAGACAATGTTATCAGTCGAAGCATTAATACAGAAATGAGACATTCAGAAATGTTTTTTGAAATATATCAGATTTTTATGATCTGACGAAAATGTCTGTGAGCAGTTTTTTTATCAGAAGGTTTCTTTATTTTCATGTGTATTCTCTTTCTTATTGACACTTTTGCTAAGTTACACAGTTGATCACGTTTACGTTGATTAATGTTGGTTTATTTAGTTTCAATATTTATATAAACCAGATGAAAGTTATCAGAATTATGTGGTATATATTTCCTCAAGACATTTCGAACAACCTGATCATACACACTTGTTAAGACATCATAAATAAAAGGTCAACTAAACATAATGCTTAAGAAGCCGAAACAAAGATAATAATAAAGTACACAGTGTAAAAAACGATATGAACTTCACCCTGGGTAGTAAATAAGTATTACCCGGGTAGGTAAGAACAAAATATTTTTGAATACTTAAGGTGGGGGTTCAGTTTTCTTATAGCCAAGATTTCGATAAACTTTGTATAAGATCTTGTACACTTTTATATTACACTACAAATGTTTTACTGGATATCAACCCATTACCAAATGTTTATCAATGGCAGAAGATATTTGTCTGTCGTGTGATTTTATTTGACCATCATATGGCTCTCTTAACCTTCGTCTTCTTATTAGATTATCCAAATTTCATTAGTTACTTATGTGAGTGACCTAAAATCTGAAGTGAATCGATTGTCGTTTTTTCATTATTTTGCGTAAAATTTTCCCTTGACTGAATCAAACATTTTAATTAATTAGAAAATTTATAAATTCTGTTTTAAAACGTCATCACTATTACTGACGCTTTTGTCTTTTAAGTATGTTAGATAACACAGTAACGAAGTAGATGATTGTAATTAATATTTATGCTAATCACATATACTTTTTGAAGTACTTAGAACTTACTTGACCGCTTCAAACATAATGAGTGGATCATGTTTCGAACTAAGATCTTAGAAGTCAATTATTTAACTCTTGAACTATTTAGCCTAAATACATCTATAGAACACTGGATATATCTAAGACTTTGAAAATACAAACTTTTAGCTATACAATCAGTTATTGTATGTAAGAGACGTTCTTAAATTACAGGAAAATCGTATCATGACAGTATGCCGTTCTGTTTGTGACACTGACTAATAGTCATAAGTCACATGAGTTGTCAGTGCATTTTCAGATCAACATCAGTTCCTTTTCCACATGTTTGCTTGATTCATTATTTACTACTTTATTAATTAAATAGTATATTTCACATCCTTACATGCGCCAGTTAGAATGAATTCTAACTTAAGGAGTTTCGGATATTACAAAATATGGAGTGAACGATGCGAACTTTATCCAATAAATTCTTATCTAAGATTTACGACCATTAAATTTATGAGTATTTTATTACGACATAATAAGCCCACTCAAAAGTGTCGACTGAATTAGACTACGTAAAAATGGTTACTGCTGAGTGGTGAAGGGACTTTGTGGAGATTGGTTTAATTTGTGGGTTGTATTCGTCACAGATTAATTTCAGCTGAGATACCACTGAAAGCTACGAGATATTGGATGGCTACTTTGTCCTAGTATGGGGCTCCTCAATGGTGCACACCGATGAGTCCTTCAAGGATCTGTCCTAAAGTCGTCATGTTTCACGACAGATGCTTACCTATTAGAACAACTGGGTTGTTGCCCAATGCTAAAATTTCAAGTTTAATAAATTCGCGATCCACCTTGACGATCATCCAATCATATTGTTGACAACCGTTTCACTTCAGATACACCTGTGCACACTGGGACGAAACAATTGTCCAGTGGTCCTTGGTTCTAACATTAATTGAGGGTAATCTATGATAAATAAAACCTGAAGCTTATTTAGCGTGAGGAAATCTCATTTTTAAAAGCGATTAACCTGGAAGTAAAAAATTCAGCGGTGTAGTCACCGTGTCATTGAGTGATGCCAGCTTGAATTCTATAATGAACATCAGTTCTCCTTTCGTGATTGCAAATACACCTTGGTTGTAAATACCAACTGAGTTGAAACCTAGGTCTACGGCTTATTATCGATAATCTTCTGTATCTTGGAAATTTTTATTAATTTTATTGGATTATGTATTTATTTGTTACTGTCTTTTCACTTTCCAATATGCTTTTTTTTATCGGATATGAACTTGCTATGAAATGTATAACCGAGAATAATTTAGTATTGTTAATGGTAGTAACAATATCGATTTAATCAAGATGTATATTGAGATAATGACTGATTACTGATGTAAATTGATGTTCTGTGAATACTAGTTGAAATCCAATGATTCTACATTTACCGAGTATACTCTGTAACCTTATTTAGAAAAAAATTATAACCATAAACTTGATTTGTTTAGAAATGTCTACGGAATTAAACCTTAAAACAATTTAATACACACATGCATACACTCAATAATAAAGACCAATCCAGCAGAAAAGATTTCTTTACAGATGTTTTTATTCTGTATGGCGTTAAGTTAACTTATCCCGCATACGTATAAATCACTGAAATACGCTTGTCTTCAAACACATTCAATCATACAGACTGACATTCAAGATACACATGTATCCAACCTCTATCATAACCAGATGTTTACAAAGATTCGTTGAAATATTTTAAATGACCTTAAGTTTTATATTCATTTCTTTTTCTGTTTGTTGATAAGACTGATGATGTTGGTGACTCATATATAAAATTGGTAACATACAAAAGTACACATGGTTCAGTTTGCCAAGTTTACTTCAGTTGACCTTAATTATCAATTGTAATTTATTCAAACAGAAAATAAACGTGAAGTATTATTAAATAGTTAATGTCTTGGGACTTCAATTTATTTTGTTTTTATAAACGGAACCGGCTTGTATTCATAAATCAACATTAGGTGGACAGTGTAACTGATTCACTATTCAATTCGAAACTGTTAAAGATTATTTTATTTATAAATACAATGTGTACTTTGTTTAATGTTAAGAGTTTACAGTTGGTTTATTTAAGGTTTACTTTCTATTTATACGTTTCACCAGGTATATGATACATAAGAAAGATTATCTCTATTCATTAACGCTGGAAATTTATTCAGAAAAAAAATGTACAGCTTGACTTACTCGTATCGAATACTTCTGCTGTCAATAATAAACATCTAATGAATATCAATTGTGAATGAAGTTTACCTACTATTAAAACAGATTGTAATGTATCTTTTAATTAGTATATTCAATTTTGTTATTCTCACATAACACATATGTTCATTAGGACTTTAGAAAATTTTCCATTGTAAAATGATTGATCTGAAACGAAGTGATTGTTCTAATAGTTTCAGGTTTGATTAGCTTTACTTTTAATGCTGAATAATTTTGATTTAGTTTTGTTTTGAACAAAACTATCTATCTATCTATCTATCTATCTATCTATCTATCTATTTGTCAAATAAAATCTGTTTCTATCTTCTACCATAATAAATTGGTTAAACTATCTATTTGTTGTCATTGTTATTAGTATTCATTGAAGTTGTCAAAATAAAACTATTTTATTAATTTTTTGCTGAGGGGTCCCACAATAGGACGAGATGACCATCCAGTGCTTCCAAATTTTTCATGGTGGTCTAGCTTCAATTGATTCATGATCTCAACTATTGAAATTTTTTTTAACAAAGAAAAATGAAATCTACCTAATGAAGTCTATTCAGTTCATTAATATTTCTGTAAAGAATGATTATTCTATTCTATTTGTAACTAAGAGATATACAAAGCACTGGAAGTCCTATACTAGGACGAAACGGCCATTCAGTGCTTCCAGGTTTTCCATGGTGGTCTAGCTATAATTGACTCATGAATTCAATTATTAAATTACTAGAATATCCTTAAAACCCCTCTTTAATTAAAATATAATTTCAATATTATAATCAAAAAACGAAAACTTTCCTCATTCATGAACATGATATATGAGTCATAAATAGGACTGAATCAATGTATATAAACAAGTTTAAGCATTGTTCACAATCTCGTTCTTTCTAATACACACATTGAATGTACGCATACATTTAACATGTTTACCCATATGTATAAATTAGTTGTATTACAATATCTTTAACTAATGATTAGACAGTTATAGATTTTGAAATCTGAATAAAAAGGTAACAAAATGAATATTTGTAAATAAAATGAATAATAATGTTGGTTTTGATAGTAGTAACATGCTTGTCAAAAGCTTTGAGTGAAATATGTTTACTGATAGTTTTTTTTTGTTATTGAGTAAAACGTTAATACTAGATATCTTTACTACTTGTTCTCAGTAAAATCTGTTCAAAAATATGAATGAATATTAGGTGAGAGTTTGTGTTGTTACGTAATCACAATGGTTTTAACTTATTTGCTTTAGAATTCTATGCCCTTGTCTCTCTTTCACACACTATCTAATTTTAGATGAAATTAGAACGTCATCAATTGTATATATAGCTAGTATGATGTTTTCTATTTATCTATCTATCCACACATCTATCTAAATTGTAATGTTATTGAGCACAGATCAAAAAGTATCTGAAACAAAACACATTTTCATAGTATGTGTCTGTTGATATCCGTGCTAGTATGATTTATCATAGTGCTGAATTACATTTGGTTAAAGGTAAGTAGTAACCAATAACGAAGTTTTATTAACTAGTTCTAGACAACTATAATTGGATAAGGACAAGGCGGTCTCAAAGATCTGAGTGTACTTTCTGTAAAAATTAATATTGATATTCATCATCGAAAATAGCATTAATTCAATGTGATTGAATATTGATGAAGAATTTTAAATTCATGTCATTTTGAAATACAACCAATTATATTGAGTAGCAAGTTTTCGAGATGCCTAAATCATCAACATGGAAGTATATTACTCAGTAGGTTGCAAAGTATATATATGTATATATTCAGTAAAACAACAAAATGGATACATATTTATATTTCACAGTTTTGTATAAGCAGCAAACAGTCTGAATTAATAATATGAGCGAAAACGTAGGTCATCATTAAATCAACATGATAGGCATAAATGGTTAGATAAAAGTGAAATTGGAATTGTTTCATAATAATTATCTACATTCCAACAAAATAGTCTTTTCTTTTGCTTTCCTTTATATATATGGTCTGAAACGATTAATGATGAGATCTTTCAAAGTGCTAAGTGAAAACGATGCTCGTTGTCTGTTGATTAATTTCATATATACTCTCACTATATTTCTACATATCGTTGTCCTGATAACCCTCAAGTAATAATAGTAGGTGGAGAATTGACTTGTCATAACGTTTCAATGATATAAAGTTTATGAATCAATCATATATTTTGTTAATGGCTTACGCTGGCTTAGTGATTACATTGTATAACTTGACCGATGGGATGTAACTATGAAAAGAGGAGTAACACTGTTATATCAGCTATGATCTGGAGACAAATCGAAATGAAATCAAACTGTCGTAAGATTACGCTCATTTTATTAATGAAAAAATACATGATAGATACTGATTGGTTAAAATGTAAGCTGAACAGAGTTAGTTGTAGAGGAAATTTATGTGAAAATGAGTCAATCTGATTGGTTTTTATCCATTTAGGCAATAACACTCCATATTATATTACAAAGCAAATATCAAACGTAAACACCAATGATTTAGTCTTTTTTCATTGAAATGAGCACACTGATAATATAACAATACGACACGAATCAACTTGTTTACAATCAATGTGTTAAAAGTAAACAATTTTTATCAAGTAGTCTGGAGATAACAAACTGAATTATCTATTGATCATCATCTGTCAAAACTGTTATATATATATGTTTACTTTTGGCATTGATTTATTTTTTTGAATTGTTTCCCGCCAAAAATTTACATAATAATTATCGACTGAATGTGTGTTCACATTAACGAATTTATTATCTGGTCGACAATCGATAATAACTTTTCATAATTACCTGGCAAATAACTGTATTGAGGAACTACTTATCGACTGGTATTGATTTAGAGAACTTCTAAAGACACAATGTAACTGAGGATAAACTTGTGTGGAATATCTGACAGTATATGTTGAAAAAACATGTATAAACTAACCAAATGATATGTTCGGTACCTAAATGCTATACTCTAACTTCCTAACCGCTTACTAATTTCTTAGAATTCTACTACATTAGAGCTCAGATTGAGAAAACGAAGGTGGAAAATATGAAAAAAGGTTTGTTTCCAGAGCTAGCTCATATACAGAAACTAAAGGAATGGAATGACATTGATTTTCTTGAGTGTCCGGGAAAAAGACCAAATTTAGCAACAAAAGGGGTAGTTGGCTATTTAAAATATGACACGTAATCTATCATTTTATTGGAAATTTCTAATCAAAGTGTTTTTAGCCTTTTTCCAACTTTTGAAGATTATCCAGAACTCTCAAAGCCAATATCATTAAGGTATTTTCAATTTTATTAGTTACTTATATGCATTATTAGGGTTATTGTTATTATGACACCCTATCGATTACCTTAACAACTACTGGTTCATCGCAAACCCAGCAAGGTATTTTATCTCCCTACTGAACACAAACATTTTCATGATCACAAATTTGCATTACATCTTGAATATTAAAATCATGATTTAATCAAACTACTATACACTTCATTCATTCTAGTTATCATAACAACTCCAGAGACGATAGTTTTTATTGTCTTAACTATTAAAAAGACTTTCCATAATTTACAGGTATTACACAAATGAACCTGTAAAATTTTGATTATTCTAAAACGTGTCATATAAATTATATATTCGAAAAATATAATCGTTTTGGTTATATTCATCCTTAGTATATTCATCACGAATATATCATATAAAGATTATATTTTTAAGGTCATGTCCATTACTCTCCCCATCTGTTAATGAAGTAGACGAATTGACCTTAATTTCTATGAGCACTAAGTGAATTTTGTTTAATCTAAGGTCATTCACAGGCTTATTGTTTGATAATACAGTAAATTTATAAGAAATGAGAAATCACATAAATGTGAGATATTGAAATAAGTTTAATTAAAAAAGAATAATAATAATTAAATATTCACTGATTTCCAGAGTGATTATACATTCTAGAAGGTAATGATTCATATCTGTCACATAGAAAAGAATTATTGGTTCTAGTTGTATTCCCTTGGTGTCATAGTCATCAGTCAGGAAAAAAATTAAAAGCCTTACATATAACTTCATACTTATTAAACAATTTATCAACTGCTTAAACTCTAGCTTAATGGACAGTGTATAAACATATGAAAATACCAATACTGAGTTCCAGTCTCAATATGGATAGACACTGAAATCTAAGTACATCAACCTGACAAATCCTTAATAGGACGAAATTTTTGTCCTAGATTCCACTACTAGCTATTATCCAAACATACTAAGACTTAAATAAAAGCGATATCGAAGTAACTCATTCAAGATGTGTACATATCAAGAGAAACTAGTTGTAATTCTTAATGTCAGCAGTGGGAAAATTCAATCATATACATATACTGTGTAGATAGGTTTTATGTATTTACTTGGAACCCAGAACATTTTTTTCTTGTGAGTTCAACCGGGTCTGTTGTGAGATAGTAACTCACTGATGACAATGGTGGATGTGTGGCTCAATTTCGTGGATTAGTTGAAGTTAGACATTAACGCTATTGGATACCAGCCGACTCAGTGGTCTAGTGGTTAGGCGCTCACGCACGAGATTGATAGGTCCTGGGCTAGAATCTCGCGAAGCAGGGTCGTGGGTGCGCACTACTGAGGAGTCCCACAATAAGACGAAATGGCCTTCTAGTGTTTCCAGGTTTTCCATGATGGTCTAGCTTCAACTGACTCATAACCCCAACTATTGAAACTTAATTATCTACATATCAACATATGTTATTCAGCACTCAATAAAAATAATTTGCTACTATTATTATGTAAATGTGTGGCTTTTCAATATTCTATATAACTTGATAATTTTCATTAGGGTTTAAATCCACCGGCAGATTGATTGAAAATTAAAAAGTGTCTTTTGACTGTCAAATCTATAGCGAAGGTTGTTCATTTAATTTAGCAATTGGTGTCACCATCTTGAAACACCGACTTCGGTGGCTTGGACATGTTCTGCGAATGTAGTCCCAGAGAATTCCACGTCGTGCATTATTTGCCGACTCTGCGACTGGTTGGAGAAAGCGGAGAGGTGGTCAGTGCATGACATGGTGTCGTGGCATGAAAGAAAGCTGCAAAGGACTGGCTTGTGTTGGTCCTTCACGACTCCCTGGCTGGGGTCCGAGATATGGTGTGACACAGTAGCTAGAGACGTTATCAAATATGGCTCAGAATGGGAGCCAGTGGCGATCCTGCTATAACCTTCTTTTACTTTCTTCATAAAAAGTGGTTGTTTCTTCCTTAACTGAAAGATTTCTTCTGATTGTACCTTTCCGTTTCCCCCATTATTATTATTATTACTATTACTATTACACTGCCTTACACTAATCTGTTCGTTATTGTTCTTTTTCTTCTCTTTGATTTCTCATTGTTTTGTGTGGCGCATATATATTTGGTGCCCTCTTGTACCAATATTTATGTGTTCAAATAAATAAATAAAATAAATAAAGCAACCTTATCAAATATTCCCGTGTTCTTTTCAAGTGAACATAAATGTTTTCATTTCTTTAAACATTGATATAAATAATTCATTGATACTTTTGATATATTTATTATACTATAATATTTTACAAGTGACATTTACATGTATATGAATGCGTTAAGTAAATCAATATTGACTATCATGATAAGGATGATTAATTTCCAATCACAAATACTTAATAATCAGTTAGTATATGATTATGAAATTGTTGATTTAATCATTACTACAGATCTTCTAGTTTCTAGTTTAATAATAGTATCAGATAACAGAGAAAACTATTAGTAATATTCTTTATTATATTTTAATATTTGATTATAAAGTGAAATAATCTATCATGCTCATTGTACTTCCAAGACGTTGTATAATCTAATGATTAATTTATTTAATTACTTCTGATTTTTAAGGGTAATATAATTCATACACTAAATCAATTAACTTGAAGGAGAAAGAAGGTTAAACTCTATAACTCTATTGAAAGGTATTCTATATGTAACGAAATTCATACCACGTATATATATATATATATATATATATATATATATATATATATATATATATATATAGTGAACTATCCAATCAAATGGAATATATGTATTCATTCCTTTACGTAAACATTCATTTACAATGAGATTACATAAATAAATACACAAATAATATGGCACGTGATGGTCAGCTGTCTCTATAGACATCACATTTATATTATGACGAAAAATGTTAACTTTTTATTTTCGTAGACAATAACTAGAATCTATTTATCGAACAACATTATCTCTAATGCATATATATATATATATATATATATATATATATGGAAAGGGAGAGAGAGAGGGGGAGAATTGGTTGTCCTGCATAAAATTTATCAATCATAATAAATGTAATAGTATTGTCGATTTAAAGAGAAACATTTACTACATCATTCATGCGAAAATCAATAAATCAATAAAAATCATCCAACCTTATTTCTTTTTTTTTAATCATTTATTAGATTGTTGTAATTATACAGCTAAAGTGAGCTTACAAGTGTATACATATACAATTATGTTATTCCAATGGTAGAACTATTTCTACATGAATCACTCTGAATTAGACATGTCATAATTATGATATCTTATTCTTTTGACTGTGATATTTTTGTTGTTGTTGTTTTGTTTTTTTCTTCATCAATTGTAATGCATGAGTTACCAATATAAGTATTAGGTTATTTCAGTTTTAAGATTAAACTTCTATACTAGTGTTTCTTCAATTATTCCCAGGTTTCTATTTTAAAATTCAGCCTACAACATGAATGTTTAAACATAACTTTGTGTATTCAGGATGTATGTTTGTGTTTCGGATCTTCATCTAGTGACTCTTAAATGATTCCTAGTGTTGTGGTTGTTGCCTAGATATATACTAAACTCGAATTTTCTACGCACATTTTAATTATTCATTTAAAATATCGAATAGAAAGGTTTCTCTCAATCTCTTTAATTCACCAAGAATATCTGGTCTACATTATCATTAATGAAGAATACAATTTTTCATCGTGATTTACACAATTAAAGATCATCATGTATCCCTAATCAAACATTTTCTCAGCAAGATATTTTGATTGCGTTTATGGTCATCATATGATTATCAAGTTACCAATGGTGGCGTACATTGTGTTTTGTAATACTGTTTATCCTGTTTATTACTAGTTTACTATCTATTGATTGATATCACCCTGTGACAATGAAAAAGAAAGCAATTCTAATCATACCCTGATTTGATTTGCATAGTGTAGAAACGTGAAATGTAGACTTCTGATTTACTGAGAAAATCTTTTGAATTAAAATGAATTTCAGAATCTAAAGTTAACTGATTACTATCGAGTGATCAATTTCAGGTTAGTTCAGCACCTTAGTACTGATCAAACTCTATCGATCAAGGTGTAATGTGGCCACTAGTCCAAGAGACTCAAGATCAAGTCCACTATATTTAGATGAAGCTTAGTGGATAGAACTCGATGAATACCAGGAAAATATAACATTGATGATTATTTAGTGACCAATCAGTTGTTAGCATCTCAGTATTACAAGGGTCCTGTGCCCTCTCAAATAGTTCAGTGCTAATGTCTCAGATAGTGAAGCTCCGTGATGCTAGTTCGAATCCCACATGGAGTATCAGTTATACTTTGGAGACGGGTACCAAATAGCACGAGAACTGTATCCGAGATTCCCTCCAACCACTAACCAACTACTCAGGTAGAATTCAAGTCCCTGAATTTTGTTCTGATGTTGTCTTTCAGAATAACGATAAAACCTCCATGACCAAACTATCCAGCTCAGAGAACAAAACTCCACTAAAATTAGTTATTCCACTATTTTATGTAGTACGTTTTAGTACTCTACACTTCAAATCGATATTGAAACATAGTTTATTAACGAACATAAAGGCTTAGTGGATATAAAGTAATATTTGATCAAATAACCATTATTGAAAGTTAATTCAACCAAGAAACACTGCCTTATTAGAAATTTAAAGTCAATGTTGCACAGGAACTATACTGAACATCAAATAAATACATAAAATAATATCAGTAGCAGTAAGTGACTGAAAGGAACGTATGGACGAAGCACATGAAAAAAACTTTAAGTGTCAAAAATATGGGGAGCATAAATAAAGAAACTGATCTTCATTACTGCTGCTAATTTCGATCTATACTTGTAAACGTCTGAATTTAGTAATATTAATTATTTAGTACCAGAAACTCCGTATCCCTTCACACAACAGAAGTCTATGAAATAATTAGATCAATATTTAGAAACATAGAAACGTTTTCGTTGATAAGTGGTTAACATCAGTTGCCAAAATTATTTTCCAAATACACGAATCACAACCCCCTACTTCATAGCAAATATATCATTTAATCTGGAAGTCTGTAAATCAAGATCCGAAGTATTTTAAGTAGTTTGCTGTTTTACATAGTTAGTCACAATAAGCTAAAGTCCAGTTATGAATAAGTACTTGTCCGAAATTCCATAAATTGCATCAGTTAAAAGACCTAGAAAGTAAAAAAGACAGAAAAGTAATAGACATCTAGATACGGGAAATAGAGCTAAAAAAATTACTCGAAAAATGAGAGGTCATGAATGGGACTTAACTCATACATCTAAGATAAGTCAGATTGAAGGCAAATGCACCAAACGACTGCCGATGAGCTGTCATTTGATTTCTCTAATCATAGATTACAGTTATTTCTCAAAGCAGTTAACATGGCCTAAATTGATCATTAATCATATTTTGAAATGATGTCATGTCTTAAGCTGTCAGTCTATAGCTTTCTTTCAACTTACTATTTTGTCAGTTATCACCACATGTCAGGATAGGCGGAAGTTAAATACACTTAACACGTATCTCAATCACCTTAAAATTTATTTCATTAACTAATAGTTATAAAACATATGATTCAATAATTGAAATCCATTGACACTGTATAACTTCAAGCTGAAAGTATAACAAGTAGTAGGTTGAGAAAAATTTATAAATATGAAAACTGATTACAATTAATTCGTTAACTTATTTATCGACACGCATATACTGTAATTTCTAGTGAAAACATTTCATTGTCATTTTAATTTAAGCTAGGCCACCATTGAAAACCTGAGAGCACTGGACGGCCGTTTCTTCCTAGTACTGGACTTCTTAGCAATGAGCATCCAAGATCCCACATGCGGGACTCTGATCCAGGATCATGGATTCGCACTACTGAGGAGCCCCATACTAGGACGAAATGGTCGTCCAGTGTTTCCAGGTTTTCAATGGTGGTCTAGCTTAGTTCAACTCATTAATCCAACAAATCGCCATACTGGTTTTCATCTAATTTTAAATCAATCTACCATCAAAGCAATTCACTTAATATGTTCAATTTCTGTTGTTTAATACATTATAAACTTTTACTCTTTATTTTATTGATCTCCAACTTGTTGTAATTCCATATTTGTCTGTGTTTATCGTTATATTTGTCCTAATAAATTACCTAACTAATTTATTCTGTCCACATATTGTATTCTCCCGAAATGATCACTTCATAATTGCACAACTAGTGGATAAATTTAATTTTGGTCAACTCTCTCTAGTTTATCCCAGTATTTTAACTATGAACAATTTCAGATTCCATCCCATTTTTCTTATTATTTTTCATTATGGGTTGTTTTCTCATAAACTATTCAAACTTATCAAGTAATTTGTGCATTTATTAGCATGTAGGCCATGTAAAATTGAGGACGAAATATTACGGCTAGTTCATCTTACGTAAGAAGAATTTTTGATGTACATATACATCATTGTAAAATGGTCGGTAAACGTGAAAGTTTTGTTCACTTATGTAGAGAATATGCGATCAGAATGGCGATAAACTCATTTTAACATCAGATTAGTTGATTTACTCCTGACTTTAATTCCTAGAGCTGAATCCATAAAGCCAAACCTTTTCTTCAGGAAGGAAGGGTAATACGTCAGGTCACTCAGACACACGCCAAATGATAAGTGATACTCTCGGGCGTACGCTAATTGTCAAGGTTTGGCATGAATTACTGATAAAACAGATGTACATTGTTGGTTAAAAATTCGGCTTGGTTCTGTCTATCTGTCTATCTATCTGCCTGTCTACCTACCTACCTACCTGTCTGCCTACCTATATATATATATATATATATATATAGTGTGATTATTTCATGTCTTTCCATTAGTCAGAGATGTTCACGATGTATATTGTAAAGTACTACCAAATAGAAAAAGGATAATTATGTTCAAACTAACTGTTAGGTACCAATGAATGAGATAATATTTCATTCACATTATGAATTGAATTCTTTTAGTCGGTTATAAAGTGCGCATAAAATGTTGAGTAGTTTTATTATGTAACATATTATACTACGTGAATAAAGATAATTGAGTAAACGTCATTGTCTAGTCAATGTACCATAACTATTGAAACTAATCACTAAACTGTACATTAAGCTATGAAAATGTTAAAATCAAATAAAAACTTGGTAATATATATTTTCAGTTATATAACGTCAACTACAATTTATCATGATATCACGTTATTCAAGTTAATCAATTAATAAACGTTTCTCTCTACTTTCCTTTTTATGTATAATCATCATAAACAATTAAATATTGAACAATTTGACAGAAATATTCGATTTAAATCATGTAAAAAGAGTGCTTAATTGAAGATTAGTTCGCATTTAAACTTAGATTAATAATAATAATAGTAATTCAATATGGTTCAATTTTCTGATTTCAACCATTTTATTGACTTAAAAAAGTTTACCTCTTTTATATATTAAGCAAAGATGAATAGTGGCTAGAAGTGTAATGCAGGACGCACGTTTCATCCTATTTAGGACTCGTCAACTGGTATTGAGGTGCTAAGTTTTAGTTCCGGAGTGAACATCAACTCTAAGATGCAGGTACATCCAGCTGATAAGTCTCAAATAGGACTATATGCGCGTCCTGGATTCCACTGCTAGCCACTATTCATCTTTGCTTAGGAAAAAGCTTGTGACTTAAGGCTATATCAAGGCAATCCTCACAGTATGCATATATGCCAACATAAGACTGATCACTCGCAGTTCTAAATAACAATGGGAAGTTACAAGTAAAACAACACCAAGTGAATCTAGTACATATTATTATTATCATTTTATTATTAATGGCTTTATTCAATATTATATTTTGTTACAATATAGAATTCTCTGCACAAGGAATTTGAACAAGTTTCTTTCACAAAAACAAAAAGAATGAAAAGAAGGTAACTAAAAGATCTGAATCTGTATAACTTTTCAAGTAGAAACATGTTAAAGAATACAGGCTATTGTCTAGGTCAACTCTAACAATCAGTTCGTCACAGAGTATATTAGCTAGATAGGGTATAATAGAACTTGCTTGCGTGCATGGATTTTAATGTATTGGTATCCCATTTCACCAGAAGATATACAAGGAGAAAGATATGAATGAAGATGATACTTATTATGTAATAAGATAACACCTGCCAGGAGTTTGCAAAACTTTAGATGTCTATCCTCATCATTATTAATAATGACCTCAAACGATTCATCACAATCCCTGTTAAGTGCCTTCAACACTCTCCGGAATACAGCAAAGTCTTTCCTCAAAAGCCCGGGAAAGAATAATGGAGAACAGTAAAGAATAATAGGTAATATAAAAGAATTGATAAATTGTAAGAGTAAATGTCGAGTAATCACAAAAGCATACAGCCCTTCTTTATATATTTCTAGAATAATTCTACTTACTCAGTTGCTTACTGATAAATAGTTTGTTTAAACAAATAAAATTCATCATGATAATTACACTTAATGGGATAAGTGAATTTAATTTTCCTATATGTTCAGTTGAAATAATTGGCTTGAAAATAAAATCCATTACAATGATAATTGTGCAATAACATGATTAATTTAAGAATCATTATTTAAAAAGCTGTATTGTATAAATTGTTGCTTCAGTTCACATTAATGTATATCTATCATTTTACGTGACCTTGTAAAGTAGGTTATACTTCGCATCCAAACCATTCTGTATTCGATCACATAACCAAGCACTCACTATTTTCGATAGTTATATAAAGGTGAATGGAAATTATTTAGCAGTTTTCAACATCTAGTCAACTCTGGTCGTATAGCCCTAGCAGAAATTATCGTTAAATCTAGATAAACTGGGACAATGAAAATCTTGTTAGATCTTTTATTTTATTATCATCCTAACCTCTTAAATCTAATTTTGCAAATTGTTATAACTATATGTTTTTAAAAAAAAATCTCATTTGATCTTGATATTCATCAGGTAGGTAATTGTTTTTCACACCCTTCTTTCACAAGATATTTTCATTTAGTTTCTTTCTATTATCATGTCATTATTCTGTAACTTTTATTTATTACAAGAAATATTTGGTCATAGATTGTTATCTGTAAAAATACTTATTAATACGATTGTTAGTTTAGGAGTTGTGGAGATTTTTCAGTTTTTGACTGAGATCATGAACCGATTGATGTTAGACCACCTTTGGAAATCTGGAAGCACTGGACAGCCGTTTCGTCCAGTTGTGGGACTCCCCAGCAGTGCGCACCCACGATCCCGCTCGCGGGATTCGAACCCAGGGCCTTCGGTCTCACGCGCGAACGCCTAACCTACTGGATCACTGAGCCGGCATCTAATGGTGTTAATGTCTAACTTCAACCAATCCACGAAGTTGCGCGACCATCTTCCATTGTACTGAGGTAGACTGTATAATTAAACAACATGGTCGATAAAAAAATTATCTTTACGAAGTATCTTTATTTTGTAGAATATTGTCCCAGTAACTAAACCGAATGTGTAAACAAGTTAGAAGTTGCAATACAAAGAAAATAATAAATCTCCCATAAATCAGCTTTAAATTAACGACTAAATTACGTGTTATAGTTGGTAACTTATCAGTCTAATCAGTAGTGCATAAATTATCAAACAGAAATGATTTAAGGGAAAAGCTACATATTTCCGTCACACAGACTTAGTATTCATATTTAGCATACATGGATTCATATTTCTTAGTCAACCAAACTGTTCGATCAAAATCACTCAGTATTGTTAATAATAGTTAAAGAAATATTGAAAACAATAGAGTTTTAAATAAATAATATATTTGTAATATCCCAATAAGTAGAAAAACTAGATTTTCTGACGTTTCGCGACTTAATGTGAGCCACTTCTTCAGAGAATAAATACCTTTCTTTCTTTCTACGAGCTAATACTTTCTCTCTGTATCATATACTTATATGTAATTTTTCTTTTATATATTACTACTATTGAAGTAACTACTTCTACGAATTTGATGTTCATTTTGTTGTGCTATTGAGGTATAGCAACTTGGATTGATGCATATATGTGCCTTGTCCTACGTTGTAGATGACTGATTGATCAACTGAAGCTTTAACGGAACTTTCTTAATGACTAAGAGGAAAAGCATTTATGGATAAATTATATTTCCTCTTAGGTTTTCATTTACTTTAATGCTTATCTCCTTGCTTAATATCATTCAGTTCAGTCTTTAGTTTCATTGTTTCAATGTCCTTAGAAGGTCAGTATTTTTAACTAACCAATTCAAGGTCAAATTGATCGCTCAGTTAACTACCATACCTATTTTGCATTAAAGTAAAAAAACACTGAATGAATTAATATTTTTCTGTCACTTTCTATTTACGCTTTTTGTTTTACTTGTCACTGACCTAAAGTGTTTCGATCAAGATGATGAAACTGTACTAATACCCTAAAAGAGCGTTGGATGCCGTTTTCAGCTTTTCATCCAGTTCATTATTTTCTTAACTCAGTTTCATAAGAAAAGTTCCCAAATTAAAACAGAACATCTTACTTTTGATTAGTTCCTCAACTATTATCAGTTCTGGCTGGAAATAACATTCACATTATTCATATATGATGAGTTACTGGGTGGTGATCAATGTTATGTTCGTTTTGTCCCTAACTGGCGATCAAACACTCAGCTATTTACATTATACTGATCACTGATCACTGATCAACCAGTTGTAAATATTTTGTTCCTACAGAAAGTCACTAGTTACCCGAGTAGCTCAGTTGTATTGTTTCAGGCTGTGAAGCAGTGTAAAACGGGAACATCATTCCCCTCAATATTACAGGTATGGCTTGCTGATGAATATCAGGAATCACGAAGCATTAGTCAATGGTTTCATGTCGACTACCGTTAACCGCCTAACACCCTTATCCATCGAAGGATATTTTATGAAACTATAGTAATTCCTAAATTTTAGCATTTTTGTCGAAACTAAATAATTTAAAGACTTTAAGGTGGTAATGTTTTTATAATAATGCTATAAGAGAACGTTATGAAGATTTTTGGTAGTGAACAGTTCATATCAAATGAGGTTTGTCGTCAAAAGGATTGTTCATTAACCCATGTTTTTTCAATGTTCCCTGAAATATTATTGATATATAAATATATGGTCAAGGTTGTTCCACTTATCAGTATTGCATTTCGCCTGTATACTAATTAATTTGTAGGACTATTAGAAATGTAGGTAGTGTGTATTTATTCTTAGGTGAATTATGAAATTATCTGGTGTCCTGGATATTTTGTTATTGGTAAATTGTCTATATGTTTATTTAGAGTGATTAGGTAAGGGCGTTTCAGTAAAAGTGATCATATAGTAATCGGTGAAAATGATCAGTCCAGCTATTTCATCATGAACATTACCAATTAGATTCAACTATAAGTAAGGGCAAGAAAACATATTATTGATTACTATAAAGTAATCAGTCAGTAACTATACTTAATTACTTTTTACTTGGATAACTACTTTATTGACTTGGTTGCAATTTTTTTAATTTTAGTGGTGTCAAATTCAAATTCAGAAGTTTACTAAACCATATATGGAAGCAAAATTGACCATTTCTATTGATCGCCTAATATTTTTCATTGATTTTAGACTGATGGTATCATATAAAACTATATAAAATTCAGTACATCAAAATGATAAGACTCAGAAAACCCAATAATGTCAAAATATTATCAGCTGATATTTGATGGTACATCAGTTAGTAAAATTGACAATATTCAATGAAGGTTATTCTAATTCTCATGAGTTTTACCAAGTTGTACTGTTTCACTGCTGTAAAATATCTACTATAAAAGTGGAGGTGTATGAATCATAATTCTAGTGTTCATTTACCCACCTACATACCTCAGTTTGTTAATTTTACCCTTTTATTATTATTATTATTATGAGAGGTTGGACAACTATAAACCAATACATATTCGTCTAATAATCTAGTCAAATCTTAAAACTGACACATTATCAATAGAACACTTAAAGCTAATAGTAAATCGACACTATCTTAATGTATTAATCGAAAAAAAAGAAGTAATTCAGATATTCTGTAACTCGTTTTGTTAAGAAGATTAAATATTACTATTTTTCTTTCATGTTTGCTTCTTGAATATGATATGTTTACATTTCTGGTGCAATAGTATTGATTTCAAAATATTGATCATTACCTTCTTTATTATTATTATTAGTAGTAGTAGTATTTATAAATAATAAGTATAGGCGTTGACAAGTCCAATATTAAAATGATTAATCATTATTTTTCTAATTGACCAGTAATTCATTCACTTCTTATTCTTATTTATAGTACTGAAAGAAAATATAATTCTCCTATTTCATTCATTGTATAGTGTTGTTATAGAATATGATTGTATGAATATAAATTTTACCATTTGAGAGAATAAGTAAACTGATATCTATGTATGATTCATACAAATTCCTGATACTTTAAGTAACTACTTAAATATGTTGATATAATAATATGTATTAATAAGGAAATTATTATTTATAGATAATGAAGAATATTATATCATGAACATTAAAATGTTAATATTGACACTTATTTTATATTTTAAGTTATTTGTTTATAGTTGAATTCATTAGTCCATTGAAGCTAGATCACCATGAAAAAGCTGGAATCATTGGACGGCCAATCTGTCCTAGTGTGAGACTCCTCAATAGTGCACATCCACAACCCCACCTTGCGAAATTAGAATTCAGGACCTATCAGTCTCGTGTACGAACGCTTAACCACTAGACCACTGGGTCGGCCGGTATCCAATGGTATTAATGTCTAACTTCAACTAATTCATGAAATTGAGCGACACATCCACTGTTGTCATCAGTAAGTTACTATCTCACAATAGACCCGGTTGAACTCCATTGGTCACTGCTTATTACTAGAACTCCAGGAAATATTTATATTCAATTTAACCGTAAAATTAAATGACCTATCTAAAATCTATCAACAATTTTCATATTCAGTTTTCTCTCTATGATTAAACTTACATTTATAATTGAACAAATCAATAAGTAAAATGACATCATGACTTGTGTGCAGTCATTTTTAAGAATCAGAGAAAACCAATAAGTAGGCAGCATGATAGGTCTACACAGAAATAATTTGTATTATGATTTAGAATTAATTATCCGACTAATGTTCCAGATGGAGTTCTGAAAACTAGGATAAACTTTTTCTGTTTTAACTAACTCAAACAGAATTAAGCTTAGAAGCTTTGAATTTTTATATTGAATGAGACATTATATTTTGAATTGGTCAGTCAGTGGTACTTTTCTTACCTGATTTTAACTCTAATAAAAAATTATACAAAGGGATATTTAGAATGATATGTAACAAAAATAGAATGTTTGTCCTTTATTCATTCCTCAGAAATATGAAGTAACCTACTCTAAATTACTTGAGCATTTTGTAGTAACCAGTGTTATGGCACCTTATTAAATTCTATTCAAAAAGATGCAATGTATTCATGAGTCTTAATGACTCAACAAAATAATGCAATTTTTCTATATAAAGTAGAACGAAGCAAACAGTAGGATGTTGTGAACAAAGGTTTCCTGCTAGTTAGGACATATCAACGTGGTATATCTGTAACCTTGAGGCAACTAAAGTTACCAATATCACAGTATGAAAATTATCAATAACTTATTCAAATCACTTGAATGACTTATTCCAACTAGCATGAATCTTGTGTTGGCTGCTTCCTATCGAATTTCCTCTAACTACTCAACATTAAAACTAGTTTATAGTTTAATAATGTTTACAAACCCAGTATATTTCTAAAATCAAATTCATTTAAATGATCATATTTCAAAATTAGCTGTAAAATTGTCCAGTTGTTCGAATAGTTTCACAGTATTTAAGCGCTGAGTTGATGTGAGAAATTAATGAGGAAGAATGTATTTGTAAAATTTCAACGAATGAATTTAAAGTAAATTCGACATTTCACCTGGCAATCTTTTTCCTTGAAAAAGTTTGGACCAGATTTTACAAATACATTCTTCCTCCTTAACTGTACAGTTATTATTTAACTCATTCTCATGGACAATAATGACGATACACTACATAAAAACATCGAATAATCAATACATCAGTATAAAATAAATTGGCCAATATATATATACTTCTGTTTTTTACTCTTCTAGGATTATAATAAACTACGGAATGTGAATAAATACCTCAAATGAAAACAATAACAATAACATTTGATTAGTCACACACAAAAAAAACAGGATGAAATTGGCAAACAACTTGTGGTATGCTTTTTTTGATTACAACATAGTTTCAAAATATAACAGTATATATATATATATATATATATATATATATATATATATATACGTATCCATATGATCTCTGGAGTAAATTCTGGGATGTAAACACATTGGACACCTAATATTTTATCTCTTCTAATTATAGAATATCTAAGATAAATGGATACTTGATAATTAACAGTTATTTACTAGATGAATAATAAAACATTCAATGGATTCATAATTTAATAGCTACATTAAGATTCATTTGATTTTGATTTGTAGAATTACGAAACAGTATAAATGTGTAAAAGAAAATCAATTTATCTCTTTTCAAGTATTATATCCATATATATATATTTGTACTTTATTATGAATTGTTGATTTTTAAATGTCTCTTTGTATATGTATGTACTTACCAGTGTGTGTGTGTGTGTGCATGTGTGTGTACATGTTTAAACATATTTGTTTATGTATTTGAGTACATAGTTATTGGGTTATTATTGATGAATATGAAAATAATTATGATGTCAGTGAATTGATAAAATATGAAATTTGGTAAAAGTGCATAGAGATTAATTAAATAGTAGTTATAATAGTAGTATCATAATAAACAAAAAAATATAACAATGATTATATTATACAATATTATAACAATAATAAATTTAGTATGTAAGTTTAAAATATTTCACTGTAAACATTAAATCAGTATAGTATGATTACATCATCTTTTTTTATTCTTCTCAAACAAAACCCCGGAAATTCCTAAATCATTCATCTTCAATTTCATATTAATGATTATTATTGACTATTTCATGAAGATTTATTTGAATGATTAACTAAATATTCAGATTGATTTACATAAGAAACATTAACTGTAGTAATCAAAACTAGTAATTCCGAATGTGTTTTGAATTTTATCATTATAAACAATTAAGCTGTTTGTGGAGATTTTAGAAATTTCACAGATTGAAATCATGAGAAGCTGTTACCAGTGGAGTTCAACCAGGTCTGTGGTGAGATATCAGCTCACTGAAGACAATGGTATACGGTGGCGCAACTTCGTGGATTGGTTGAAGTTACACATTAACACCGTTGGATGCCAGCTCAGTGGTCTAGTTGGTTAAGAGCCTGGCGCGAGACTGATGGGTTCTGGGTTCGAATCTCGCGGAGTGCGGGATCGTGGATGCGCACTGCTGAGGAGTCCCATACTAGGACGAAACGGCCGTCCAGTGCTTCCAGGTTTTCCATGGTGGTCAAGCTTCAATTGACTCATGATTTCAATCTGTGAAATTAAGAAGCACTAAATTTCAACGAAATACATCATTCTAACATTATAAATAAAAACAATAATTTATAAGAATTATTTGTAAGATAAGACTTCCTCGAATCTATTTATGAATATCTTTCAAAAGTACAACTTTATTATACTTTGAGATTGGATGGTGGTTGGAGGTAGTCAACAGGAAACCCTGGACCCAAGTTTCGTGCTACTTGACATTCGTAAGCAAGGTGTACCTGTAACCTTGAGGGAACTGGTGCCCCCTGGCGGATTCGATCCCGTGTCACCCAGTTTCACAGTCAGAGACGTTACCACTGGGTTATCCGGGCCGCGAATAACCTCCTGTAGGACTGAGATGTAATTACAATTCGATCTGCACTAAATAAGAACTTGACACACATGACATTGATCACTACCCAGTGATCAATCAATTGTGATTATTATACTTTACTGAATCTTGTTGTTGTTGATGATGATAATCTGTTAAGCTTTAAAATCTTATAATATATATATATATATGAGTCAAAAATCAACTCAATGAATTTATTAAAACAACTTCAGTTTTATTATATGGATTTTATCTATGTTTATATAAATCAATAAATTAAGTATATACTGTAAACAGTTATTCAATGATTCTTTAATCTCAATAGTTGAGATCATGAGTCAATTGAAGATAGATCACCATGAAAAACCTGGAAGCACTAGAAGGTCGTTTCGTCCAATTGTAAGATTCCTCAATAGTGCGCATCCACAACCTCATCTTGAGGGATTTGAACTCAGGACCTATCAGTCTAGCGCGCGAAGGCTTAACCATTAGACCACTGATCCGGCCAGTATTCAACGGTTTTAATGTCTAACTTCAACTAATCCACGAAATTGAGTGAAATATCCACCATTGTCATCAGTGATTTACTATCTCACAACAAATTTAGTTGAACTCCATTGGTCACTGCTTCTCACTAGAACTTCAGGATATACACCTTGAAGCTAGTTACTAGTGAGCATATATTGATTAGCATCAGAAGGGGTTTTGTGAATATTATGGTAATTTTAATAGTTGAGATCATGAGTCAAGTAAAGAGATTAGATAAGGAATAAATAAATTTAAAAAAACAAACAAATTAAACCCCATTTGAATAGACAAACCAATTTTTGACATATAACATTTTAGAAACCTATCAGTTCTTTAAAGAAACTGTAAAATTTATTTATTCTTTAAGATATCAATCTATATCAGTTCTTGAAATGTATAAAATATTCATTTCATATCATGACATGCATAATTTTCATGATATACAATCTCTATAATCAGTATCTTATTTAAGATAATCAATTTGAAATTAAGTATCAATATGTATATGTGTGTGTGAAAGAGTTAAAACGTTTATCAAAAAAAGAGAAAATATGATCCATCAACCACTAACATAGTATCGTGGATTAGAAGTTAGACATTAACACCGTTGGATACCGGCCAGCTCAGTAGTCTAGTGGTTAAGTGCTCGTGCGCGAAACCAGTAGGTCCTAGATTCAAATCTCGCAGGGAGCGAGGTCGTGGATGCGCACTGCTGAGGCGTCCCACAATAGGACGAAACAGCCGTCCGTTGCTTCCAGGTTTTCCATCGTGATCTAGCTTCAACTGACTCATGATCTTAACCATTGATAATACATATTATGTTGTAACTAATCAATAATATAACCTAATTTCTATTCTAATAATTACTATCAGGATGAGTGCATTTTCTTTAGAATAATATTCAGTATATTAAATCCATAAACTAATTGCTTTATTAGCATTGTTCTTAAAATAAGTTACATAAATTTCAATTTAATTGTCGAATAATTAAAAAAGAAAACAACACAAAACAAAGAAAAACATTTGTGACTAATAGAGACCTCAGGCAGTTTGTCAACTTTATATTTCATTCTATATATTTAGTTTCATTATCTATTTGACATCAATATAATAGTGACATGATAAAGAAATGAGAATGACATATATATTTGTATTGTAAACGAGACAGGTAATGTATCACAACATAACGCATGTAATTATATTGAATGAATACGTTTATAAATGATTTGGCGTAAATCTTCCCATAGAAAAGTATTTTAACGTATATATTACCCTATGTAAATATCATTAGGTATATCCTATAAATAGTATTCATTCATGAATTCATGAATAAATAAAACTGAGATTATTAGAGCATTAATGTCAATTATAAATTGATTTTCTTGTTGTCAGTCCATTTAATTTATTATTTTGTACAAATGAAATTTATTGGTTTTTTTTTCGAAAAGTTCTGAAACATTGAAAGAGGAGAATTATTACTTAGTTATTTACGGCTGTTACTCCTCGTAAAGGAGCATAGGCCACTCACCAGCATTCTCCATCCAACCCTGTTCTGGGCAATCCCTTCTAGCTCCTTGCAGTTGTTATTCGTCCTTTTCATATCTGCTTCTATTTCCCAACGTAATGTGCTCTTTGGCCTTCCTCTTTTCCGCTTCACTTCAGGAATCCCAGTTACGGCTTGTATCGTGATGCAGTTTTATGATTTGCGTAATATATGTTCTATCCATTTCCATCGTCTTTTCCTAATTTCTTCTTCAGCTGGGAGATGGTTTGTTCTCTCCCAGAGAAGGCTGTTGATGATCGTATCCGGTCAATGGATGTTGAGTATCTTGCGTACATAACCATTTATAAATACTTGTGCCTTCTTGATGCTGGTTTTTGTAGTTCTCCAAGTTCCAGCTCCATAAAGTAGAACTGCCTTGACGTTCGTATTGAAGATTGTGACTTTGATATAGGTTGACAGACAGTTGTTTTCAGTTGCATATGTTCTTC
The DNA here is from genome assembly GCF_000699445.3 of Schistosoma haematobium. NCBI lineage: Eukaryota > Metazoa > Platyhelminthes > Trematoda > Strigeidida > Schistosomatidae > Schistosoma > Schistosoma haematobium. The sequence continues at coordinate 75,997,831 of NC_067196.1, read as the reverse complement.
AACTGTAGGAATGCAGCCCTTGCTTTTCCAATCCTCGACTTTACGTCTGCATCTTAACCTCCTTGTTCATCGATGATGCTTCCCAGGTATGTAAAGGATTCTACATCTTCCAGAGTTTTGCCATCAAGAGTGATTGGATTGGTGTTCTCCGTGTTGTATTTGAGGACCTTGGTTTTCCCCTTGTGTTTAATTGACTTTTAGGATTAGATTGAATTTAAAGAGAAAGAATGTATTTGTAAAAAGGAAATATATTTCCTTGAAAAAGCTTGGATCAGACTGCCAGGTGAAATGTTGGATTTACTTCAAATTCTTTCATTGAGATTTTACAAATACATTCTTTCTTTTTAATGTCTCACATCAACTCAGCGCTTAAATACTGTGAAACTATTCGATCAAATTTAGACAAAAGTTCTTATTTATTAGATTGAATTTAGTTTAGTAAATTAAACCAATTTTGGATAGTAATTAATATGTTTTAATGTAATGTAGTTGACTTAAGTTTATTCATAACAAGTGTTAAGTCCTGAGCATAGTCGGTTCTTCTTCTTCTTCTTAGGCATCAATTTTACCAACTACTTCACTGAATGATACATGTTTAGGACCCGATAATTGTAGGGGATATCAGTGAGTTTAAATGACTTTATATCTGTTGATCTTATCTATCCAACATCCCTTGGAATATCATTGGCAAAGATTTATTTATTTTGACAATCATGGTGAACGATTTGATCTAGAGATTATAGTCAGTATTGATTACTAGAAAGCCTGATTCATGGTGTTTTGTATTTAAGCCTATCTACTATCCTCTGTGTAACGTAGGCGAACAATCATTAATTGAAGTACAAGGTGAAAAACCTAACATGACTTAAATCGTATCATCCACTTGCTTTTTTACACGTTACTTAGTTCAAGTAGGCTTTTTGTGTCGATTATCTTTTGTTATTCCTCATCTCATACAATGAACTACAGAATCAAGTTATTAACTTTATTAGTCACATATCAAAGTTGATTGATAGAATTTAGTTAGAATTCATAAATGGACAATACAACTCATGCAACAATGCAACTGGGGTTTCTGATGTATCGTTTAAGTTTCATACTGATTATATGTTTTTATAATTGTTATGGAACGTCTATTCAACATTTCTTGATTTTTATTAGTCTGATTATAAGTTTGCTTTTCGTTAGTGCTGAAAAGTGTATTTAAAAATAATAATGTAATAGACAAGACCTAGAAATGTTATTAATGAAAATTGAATTGCTGTTTAGATTTATGGTGTTGGCTTAAATGAGAACATTGACGGATGGGAAATTTCATTCAAGTGAAATACAAATGTACATTGAGTAAAATCTATTTAACTGTATTTAATATTATCAGAATTTTTTTCTAATTCCAAGCTAAACTGATCTCACTAAGCACTTGTTATATCCCGACGAGAATTATGCATGGTAACTTTTAAGAACTATTTATGGACTAATACGATACATACATTTTTATTATATAATTCTCAAATGACTATACTATGCATATTCATGTTCCTCTTATTATAAGCTTTATTTTGACTCATAGACTATTATTATACGATTTACCGTTATTGAGTTGTGCCCAGTCTATTAATTACAGTCTCTCACATTCATAGTCACTCTTGGCTTAATCTTGTACAAAGGTTGTTTTCTATTTTGTAGTACGATGTGGTCTGCTTGGTTTGCATATAAACCCAATATGTTTTGAAATACATTATTCATATCGCAGAGGCTGGGATTGGTATTCTGGACTCAACAGAGAGGGCTAGACAGGAAGAAGGATCTATAAGGACTGCGCGTAAGGGTTTATGCATCATTGGTCCGATCGATAAATCACTATTCTTTAATTGGCGGTATCATTATGTTATATATTTATAGGGCACAAGGCCACAAGTTATAACAGTGCTATCAATATATCTAAGATTTTTCAGTGAAGGATTCTACTGGGTCTTGCAAATGTTCAAATACTTTTCCAATGTTTGTTTTTTGTAAAATATTTATGGGCAGCAAATCTATTACATTCCAGAATATCTTCCCAATAGTATCTGCAAATATCGTATGAAAGCTAATATCAAAGTCTTTTCTTCTTTCAAAGAACTATAATAATGATCTACAGACTAAAATTTTCAAATCTATAAACTCTCGTTGAAGAATGACTAAATAAAGACTAGTAACGACTATTAGTTAAAGGAAAAAGTGAAATCCACCACTTAAAACGACATTATAATTATTTGTTAATTATTGATCATTACGCAAGCTATCAGAATAATGTATAACAGACAGTTTTTAGAGGCTTTTATTATTGTTTTCATAGCTTGTTAATATTCATCAGTGAAAGGTAAGCGGAATTTGAAAAAATTATACCGTTACTTAAAACATTAGAAACACATACATTTTAACCATATTCACATTATCTTCATTAGTCTAGTAACTAGGTAATTTATCTAATATATTTGACTACTTATTATATATCAATATGATATATATATATATTTAGCATATTCAATCTTGTTTAGTGTACTTAAAGTTGTTTCCCCCGGTACACATAAGTGATTTTATGTTCTAAAACAGATGTCACTATAGTTTAAGGTATGTTTCTTAGACATTGTTGTTGCACTCAAAATTGCAAGAAATTTATCTAAGGTATTAAGATTTGGGTGTTCGCTTTTTGACTTATATTTAGTTTTATTATTCTGACTACAGACAGTAGTAAAGATGATTATTTGAACTATTTGTTTGTGAATATGATATTTCAGTGGGATGATGAACCGATTAATAGTAGACCATCATTGAAAACTTGGAACACTGGACCAAGATTTTCTAGGGCTTCATTCTTTTCGGTTACGTGAAAGTCCTTGATATATTCGAAACATACATGATTTTTTAAAGCTTTAGACAGAAGTAAAATGGTTTCTTCTAAGCTTATTAAAATCAGCATGGTCAGAAATCTTAAAGAATTTTTATTTTGTAAGGAGATCGTGGGCACGTTCTTTCTATCGTTTTATATGTAAGTGTGAATTCGTCTTTTTGTCGCATAAAATTTGAAGCTTGATTCGTCAGCTTTAATTTGGTTTTATAGGAAATAAAGTATTTTGAACTCAGTATCAATAATAGTTCAAAAATAACTTTTCAAAGACCACTATCATATTTTGTGAGATTATGAAGTGTATTTGTAGCTTTTAGGATGATAATTCTGTTTGACTTACATCCTCTGAGAACGGTGATTTAATCGCCAAGCTTTCATTGACCTTTTAGAGGGTATCATTCATAACGACTTTAGTGTAGCAACTGTGATCAATTCTTTTTGAACAGGTGTTCAAGTTGTATTTGTTTTACCTAAATGACACGAAATTCTGTAATTTCCCTGGTTTTTGAAATTACAGTTTTGTTACAAGCGTCTAGTCTATTGGGTTTAAACAGACTGACTCACGATTAATAAACTTTAGTGTTTATGTGCAATTCTTTTAGTCGAATAACTGTATTGTATGTTTTTAGTAATACTTTATTTGGAATTCTGTACTTACATTTAGGCCACCTGAATCATGGTTTAGTGGTATTACTTTGTTAGTGATATGATATTATTAGTGCTATTGGCTGTATGATGATAAGACGATACGTTGACTATGGATTTAAAAGAAATAACTACTTTAAGGGTAGATCTCATTGTTAAATTCAAAGGGCGATCACAAACAAATGATTGTTTCTTGTTTACGACTCTTTAGTGAGGGTAGTATTTATTGAATTAACAGGTTCAGATTTGATAGTGGTACCTTTTACAGATGCTGTCATTTTATGATATGACGAATGGTTAACACTATCCTATCTCAGGGTCTAGAATTTGAAAAGCATCGTTCCTCTTAGTCTGCTAATATAGTTGCGAGTTAATCATTATTCCTTTTAATGGCTTGACAGAGATTAGGTAAACTGGAAAACAGCTCTCATAAAAGAAATAAATCAGTTTGGAAACTAGTCCTGTGTTATCCATTGGTTTCAGTTGTACGCTCTTATCAAGTCTCAGAATCCAAATGATCTAAATGTAATAGGTAATTCCTGATTCACCGTAGATGTAAATTCTTTGTAGTATCGATTTTAAGGTGATGGTTTGATTGTAAGTTGGCCAACTTAAGGTATTCTCTTTTTTTTTAAGCAAAATAAAGTTCAGATCTTTTTTGCATCTTACAGATAATGTGAATTGTAATTATTCAAGCGTCATTCAACCCGTCATTTATGGAGGTCATCAGTTAATAGTGAATCAGAATGGAAAAGTGGATTTTATGAAACCAGAAATTATTAGTATCAGTAGTCAATCACAAACCATTCCACCTCATAAGACTCCTGAATTTAAACAATCAGTAGGAGATATTTCAGAAGACAAAAGACAAATAGCACAGAATTACTTTTTTCATAGCGTACAAATTCCAGAAAGTTTAATACAATTTCTTCTTGATCGATTTGTTTCAATAAGTTATACACTTCATGGATTTAGAACAGTAAAACCAAGGCATTTATGCGGTGGTCTACTTATTAGTAATGAATGGGTATTAACTGCAGCTCATTGTATTAGTCCATTTCAAAGGTATTCCAGTATTTTTTTACTTATATTTTTCTCACTATATAATAGTAGTATTAAAAGTCTTCAAATATCAAAACTACGTCAATACATGGATAAATCATCAATTCATTTTAAACCTAATGATAAAGCAAAATCGATTGATGCATTAATTCTTCATCCAAATTTTACACAAGGTCAAAGTTTATCACCAGATATTGGTTTAATTAAATTAAAACACTCTATTCTTGATTCACTTACCAATGAAATTTATAATTATGAAGAATTGAAACATTTTTTATTAATAAATGATAAACTACTAATAAGTAGTCAAGAATATATATGTATAGTTTCAGGTGTTGGTCATTTAAAATATCGCGATATAAAGAATACAAATTCTAATAATTGTATAAGTTTCTAATTAAGATAAATATATAATTGATTCATTTTATTTAGTATAGATTTTCATGTTGCATTTGTACATCTTGAATCCTGTAATGGATTATGGAAGAAATTACAATTAGAAACAGAAATAAAACAAATCAAAAGTTATGAACAACAACAAGAATATGAATGGATAAATATTTGTAAACAAAGTTTCATTGATAATTCTATTGGTCAAAAGTGTCCTTTTAGTTATTTATGCGCTGGTGGAAGATATGTAGATGGTGATACATGTCAAGGAGATAGTGGTGGACCACTTTTATGCATTGAATCAAAAAATTATTCGAAATTTATAAAGGTGAGAGGTTTATTTTAAACGTTTTGAAGTGGATTGTTTCAAATAATTTAGCGGCGAAAATGTATTAAGATGTTTTTAATAAATGACCAATTAATTCAATCAGGACTCAGTAGCTAAATGGATAATGCGATGGCGTTTGAAGTGAACGGTACTGGGTTCGAGTACCCGAGTGAACATCAAATCTGAGATGCAGGTACGTCCAGCTGATAAGTCTCAAATTGGACGATATGCGAGTCAAATTGGAGTTCACTGCTAGCCACTATCCATCTTTGCTTAGAGAAAAGCTTGTGACTTAAGGCTATATCGAGGCAATCCGCACAGGATGCACATATGCCAACATGAGACTGATCACTTGCAGTTCTAAATAACAATGGGAAGTTACAATTAAAACAACACCAGGTAAACATAAATAGTTTTGTTTCATATTCTGATCCTCTTTTATTTCTAACTTCGTTTTATTACAAACGAAATATCCTTTAATTATATATACATAAATATTTATAGATAGTTTCTTTTAACCTATTTACCATTCGGTAGAAATAAGGTCATTTCCTAAAATAATCATCAGTGCTTTTGTTGTTGTTGAGAAAAGCAAAATTATTATTTTCACTTATCCACAAACTGGATATGAGACAACAATGTCTTTTTTCTATTCATTAATTGTATATTATATCCTTTTTGATTGCTTCCTTCTCTCTCTCTCTTATAACTTTTATGGGAATATGAATAGATTGTCTTACCATTCAATATAGCATTGAGTGTGTTCAATAAACGTAAGAGAACCAATTATCAGAAAAGCCTAAGACAAACTCCCTTTATTACTATTATTATTAAGTATGAACTAGTTAACGAAGTTTAACAGCGATTACTGTAATTTGTATTATTGAATTCGAAATAATTCAAGCGATAACTATCATTCGAAATATCTCATTCATGCCTTGAATATTATTATTTACCACATCAATATTTATTTGTATATGTTTAGGTATGCTCATACATATAATTTGACTCTAGGAAATTAAGTAGGCATAAGTAGGAAAAGCATAATGAAAGGTTACATTGCTTAATACATGATTTTAGTATCTTGACTAATTCATTTTTGTGTATATGTCTTTATGTTGAAGTTCTTTTTAATAGGAAGAAGGAATTGTTTTTCAAAGGAAATCTAGGATAAACATACACTACTGATGAGTAACTGATGTCATGTCCATGAGGCTTTAATGAAAGTTGTTTTATGTTTAATTATGGATGTAATACAATTGAAAAAGTACGGTACGGAAAATTATCACAGGTGAAATGAAAATGGCTTCTTGTTGACATAATTTATCAAGGAATGCAACAGAAAAATGGATCTTTTAACATTGAAATAACATTAATCGCAATAATATAATGAAATTAAGAAATTAGAAATCGGAAAACGCCAAGAATTTTCAACAGTGACGATCTTCGATGCTCAATATCCTTGTAGCTTATAAACTACTGTTGAGTCAAGCTAGTGGTTATGGGAAGAAGTGTAAGGAGCTGAAGTACACATATCTTATCTGATTATTGTCACCAGAAACGTAAAGTAATACCAGTTTGTTTTTAAGTGTTGCATTATTGTGTGAATTGATAGTGTCATTTTCAAAATATTCTTTTTAACCCTTAGAAATGGTTCGTTGTTGGTATCGCGTCATCAGGAATTCAGTGTGGTTTGAATGGGATCCCATCAATCTATACACCATTATATCCCTATTTGGATTGGATTGAATCCATTACAGGCTACGGAAAACTTAAATCTTTCGAGTAAACTTTGTGTTTACGATTCGGACTACTTTAATCTATTTCAGTAGCTCTACAGTTACGAGAATATTTATGCAGTTTATTTGTTTTACACGAATTAAAATTGGATGAGTTATTTGATACTTGTCTTAGTTTTCTTTCATCGACCGTGGTAAAGTGTTATTTGCCCGTCTAGTTAGTCAAACTTATCTTATGTCAGGACAGATGTAATTAAATGACTGCTCTGACTGATAGTGGATCTGACACCTATGAGAAAAACCATGAATCTTGCGCCCATAGGTTAATTTGTAATGTACATTGGTATAATATTTATTGATGAATAAATTCAAAGATTTATAGTTCTTTGTGGTCAGGCTGTTCGCATATTATAGATGGCTCAGTTAATCTTTCAGTCTGACTTAATTTGTCATATTTCTTGGTATGAGATGATCAGCCTATGACACGCAAAAGTATCAGGATCAAACATTAAATCACTTTATCCTCTGAATCCACCAAATTTATCTCCAGCACTAGTCGAAAATACTGTTTTAGTGGCATATTGATAGTGCAATGACACGGTTTCTTCAAAAATTCTACCTTCAAAAACCACATCTGACTGACAACAGATTGTTAAGCGGACGCATAATTAGGAGAGCTACTCAATTGAGTTGATAAACTAGAAACAATTCTTATGCATTTGTAGTTAGGTATTTAGGTTTTCAAGCACTCAGGAACATTTTAACTTCCAATGTAGGTTAATCGAAATATATACATACGTTATCTTTGTTGAGAACCACTGATCACCAGATAGACGCTTCTTCTTATTACTCTTAATCTACGACTAACACCTTACTGAACTTAGGACTGTCATTTCTTGTGGCAAGTGCATTACCTTTGGACCGCTGAATCAAAGTCCCTTAGTTCTTAGTTCTAATGCCAATAATTCGTAATTATATCAGCCGAAAAAACCGGTAGTCGTTTTAGTTTCTGAGAAATTAACTAAATAGTAGTCAAATTTAAGTCAGTAGTCTCTATTAATTTCCAAGTTATATGTAATCCACAGTCTGTAGTAGTGGTCTATCTTTATTAATGTGCTACAATGAACTGATTTCTCATAAAGGACAGATATTAACAGTTAAATTACGACTTACGATACTTATAGTAACACACTGTATCAGAAACAAGCTGTGTGGTTTCTCCTTCATCTTTCATGCATTTTGTCTTCTTGTGTATTTGAGAGTTCATGTATTAATTAGATATTCAAGTAGGTTAATCAGCCAATGGACTTCATTAGACATATGTTATTTGTATGGATAACGATAATTACGCTAAAGATAATTCTATTTATTTACAAAGGAATATTTTGAAGTGGGAAAGAAATTCTCTAGCTTAAAAAGGTGTTTTATGGTGTCGTATTTATGATCCTGAACGATATAATTGTGATTCTTTCATTACCTTTCTAGGAAATAATATCAGTACAAACTTAAATGTAAATGTTTAGAACTGCTGTACGTGTGGTCCTTAGTTCACTCTATCAACTTGGGATACAGATGATGATTGGATTAGAATCTCAGAGGAACAGAGGGCGTTTCTCTCATTATGGATGAAAATAAGAAATACAGTCTGGGTTATTAACCCTCTTCCTGGTTTCCTCAAACAAATAAAAACAAATTATCTATGCCACGTGTTCATTACTCTGATAAAATGATTGAGACTGAGTGTTTGTATGCACGTGGTCAGAGCTAGTGATTTTCTTAGTAATTTGCTCTACTTGTGAATTTGTAAGTAGTGTACATTTTAACACAAAATTATGACATTTGGATAAAACAGGACAAATCATATAACGTAATTCGAAAATATTTGTAAAATAAAACCTAGTTATGTAGTATCCGACAATGACTAAATGAATAGTAACTGCCAGAGTTAATTTATGGGCCACTATTATGTACATATCATTATTGTATAATTATTATTTAACTAAATTACATGCATATAATTATATACAACCCTTTCATCATGAGCTTCCGATTAACACGGTTTCTTTTCGTTACATGTCTAGTTTATGATGTCATTCTTCATTCAGCTTCTATCTCCTTGTCTTTAGTAAAAAGTTCTAGTCAAAAATGTTAAAATTCCATTGATCAAATTATTCTTTGAATGCTGGGAAATGTAAAGTTAGTCTTCACTACATGATTTTAAAATAATCTTCCATTAATCTAACTAGATTTATGAATAACGCTTTCTCTCCAAGTCGTTTACTTAGTTGTGTATATCGTTTTTTCATAAAGTTTGGTACTCAAAGGTCTGATGCTTTAACAGAAATGGTTTCATTTTTTGGCTTTTCAATGCCGACATGAGTATATATTGCGTAATCCATTTTCATAAAAACCTTGGGTATCATCATATAAAAGCTTAAAATCAGATGAGAGCAACAAGTTTGGGGGAGGGGACTACACCTTTGACTGATTAAACCAATGCTATTCTGAAAGATCACAATACCTTACAGGGTTATATATAACTTATAATATAATCATTCCCAGACCAAATGACGACACTTTTGTGAAGTTTTAATAAAATGTTGTAAACTATGAAGTCTTTGAATTTGTAAGTAAACCATCTAAATACCTACTGATAATAATGGATGATAGACTTGCAGTATTGAGAAGTGAATGTTGATGAAAATATGGATCACTGGATTTTAACTCAGTAGTCTGTAGTCATTAGACTCATAACAAGACTTGAAGGCTGTTTATCCGGTTCCTTGCAAAAGAACAAGTAAATGAAGTTTAAACATTGCATAATATGATCCCCCAACTAATTCCAAACAGTGAATTCACAAAACTAGTTGGAACTAGTATAAAATATCATATTGGTAATAATATTTGTAAAAACTAAATTAATATGATATATTATTATTGTTATATTAAAAGTTCCATTGTTTGAACAAAAAGGCATGATATGCTTCTTTGTCTAAATATATAGATTTCTAAATTGAATAAAAATAAATAAACATATGATTGTAACGAGAAAAGATAGTGAGAAGTAAATTGTCAGTGGGTTCGTCCAATTCCGTAAATGTTTTTTTTTCGACAGAATCAAATATAAACTGAAAATCGTAGATACTAAAATGTGGAAAAAATGTTGGTCAACATAAACAGAAATAGATTATTAATTGTTGTTCTTTTTCATTAGTTATTCATAGTAAATTAAACAGACGTATATAGATTAAACTAAACAAATACATCAGTATAGGGGTTGTGGAGATTATTAAGTTTTTGATTGAGATCATGAACCGATTGATGCTAAACCACCGTCGGAGACCTGGAAGCATTGGACGGCCGTTTCGTGCTATTATAGGACTCCTTAGCAGTGCGCATCCACGATCCCGCTCGCGGGATTCAAACCCGGGGCCTTCGGTCTCGCGCACGAACGCTTAACCTACTGGACCACTAAGCCGGTATCCAATGGTGTTAGTGTCTAACATCAACCAATAGGACGAAACGGCCATCCAGTGCTTCCAGGTTTCCAATGGTGGTCTAACAATCGGTTCATGATCTCAATCATAAACAAATATAATTTATTAGTTATACTTATTGACTTAAGTAGTATCTGTTAAATGCTGAGAATTTAATAGATCTGGTTATTTAAAAAAATAAAGAAGACTTTTTAAGTTATATTGCAAAAACAATTTCACGTTTCAGTCTTCTGTTTAAGTTAGACTCTGTCAATCGAGAATAGTGATGTTTTTGATAAGTTAGATGGTTTAAAATACTGAATTTAATATTTATTAGAGTAGCATCTCTATGAATTCTGGGGAGAAAACGTCTGCTTTCACTTTGATCATCAATTCATAGTGATATGATAAAGGGAAATTATTGTTAAATTGATATAGAAATTTATAGCTCGGATGGTCTTTTAGTTGGATGGATAAGTTGTTAATCTTCCAACATCATTCTGGACAATATTATTATGAGAACTTAATTCCAGATTAGGTAAAATCTGAGTGTCGTAGAGGTTTGTAAAGAAAATGACAATTAATTTGATCTACAATCATTAGACATTTCGAAATATATCAAATTTACTATTATCTTCTAAAAGAACGTCAAGGTACTTGTGACATAAATGAAGAGATTATTTTTACTTGACATAGGCACTGACTATATTATCAAGAGGGATAATGGAAGGTTTTTAACTAGAACGTGCTGAATAGAGAGGCCAACACTATTGAATGACATTATTTTTTTTAAATAATTTATTATCATATTAATTTAGGCAGTTCATCATATATGAAATAAATTTAATCTTCCACTTTGTTTTCAAACTGATTGGATGATTTCAAGGACTTCATGTCATTAGAATTGTTCAGTTTTGTGGCATAATAACCAGAAAAGATTTAACATTAATTAAATAGTTTTCAAAAGCAAAGACATCGTTTGCACCCCAATCGTCGTAGACTTTTACATTTTGTAGTAGTTTAAACTCTTAACCCATCAATATCTGAATACTAACTGATCAAATTTAAACTTAATTATTTGTATGTAAACTTTTTAACATGAAATCTTGAAGGAAAAAAGAAAAAATGTATGACCAAGGAACACATTGTTGTAGGAACTGAAAGCAGACATCAAAATAATGGATAGCATCTGAAAACAACTGCGAATGATTGTTGAGGACAGAGTTAGGTGGAGAATCCTGGTGAGCGGCCTATATTACTCCATGTGGGGTAGCAGGCTTATGTAAGTAAGTCTTAGTAATATTTATAGATCATCAGTTCAGTCAAATAATTTTGGTGATCAGCTTGGTTTTGTATACATATAATTTCGTTGAATTGTGGTAAAATTATATAAAAACATATTATTGTGAATACCCGTGCAACCATTCTTATACTTCGTGGATCGAACGACCGGACAACCATAATCATTCTAATTCTTCGACAGTGTATAGTTTCAAGAAGCCATAGCAAATTTTTCAAAAATTTTTATTTCAGAACAAAGCTTACATTGTACTATCAGAATACAGCAAAACGAGAAACTTAGTGTATTAATGTAGTTTTAGAAGCAGATATTTGTATGTTCGCTAACGCGACATTAAACCTCCCAGTAATTATAACACTTAAGCGCGTGATATATAGACTGCCACATACATCCCAGTCTTATTTACTCATTAAGACAAGTATTATATATATAATATAGGCGAATTATTATGGACTAAAATAACATTATCTGTCTGGCAAATAGGTTCAATCAAAGACTTAAAACTAATTTGAATAACTACAATCCTATGTATATAGAAAAAACTACTAGTTTACCTTAAAAAAAAAAAAATTCTGTAACTTACATCTTCAGCACTGAATAGTGATGTACCTTCAAGATTTTTTGGATGTGCTTCAATTGTTTCAAAAGCAGTTTTAAGTCGTACCATACATAACATAAAATCTTCAAAACTGATTTTATCTGTTCCAGGATCTTGATATCGATTTATAATGGCATTGATTAATCGATTACTCACATGATAACCTAGAAATTAAGAGAAAAAAAGTAGTTCAATTCATGAAAAAGAATATTTCATATCAAGTATTTGTTTAAATAATCAAATAGAATTTAATTTTTTGATTGAGATCATAAACCGATTGATGTTAGACCATCACAATTGAAAACCTGGGAGCACTGGACGGCCGTTTCGTCTTATCATGGGACTTCTCAGCAGTGCGCATCCACGATCCCGCTCGCGGGATTCGAACCCAGGGCCTTCGGTCTCGCGCGCGAACGCCTAACCAACTAGACCACTGAGCCGGCACCCAATGGTGATAGTTTCTAACATCAACCAATCCAATTGCGCGACCAACTTCCGTTGTACTGAGGTAGATACCTGTCTCTACCCGACAAGGATTAGCTCCACTGGTCACGGCTTCTCACTAGAACTCCGAGAATTCCCTCACGAAGCTAGTCACTAGTGATCACATGTTGATTACTAGTATAGGGGTTGTGGAGATTATTAAGTTTTTGATTGAGATCATGAACCGATTGATGTTAGACCATCACAATTGAAAACCTGGATTTAATTGTATGAAAAAAAATGATTTAGAAACAGCGGTATTTCAAATGGTAATAAAATGTTTACAGACTATAAAATGTAAATTATAATGATAATTATCAATACTTTATAGTATCGATTATATTGTTATTCAATAATTCTTTATTGATTTTGTATCATTTCAATTGAATTGTTATAATATTCAATGAGATATGTTTGAAACTATTTAAGTTTAGTTAGATTTAATATAACACATATGACTGAACACTTTACTCCAAATCATCCTGACCTTTATTGAATGACCTTTCCAATTTGTCAAATAATAAAATTTTGAAGTATATATATATATCGTAACAGATGCAAATGTGCACCATTTTTAACACATAACATTGTCAAATTCATTATTACATGCCTTATTTTTGACCTTTGTAAAATATCATAATTATGGACTTATAACTGTAGAGCCTGATGATGAAGTTATTGAAAACAATTGTTCGCTCAAATATTCTTCATTTTAGATATAATATACTTGGCATTTATTTATATAAATAAATGTATTAAATTTTTAGTTGGAAGATTGTTTTGATCGTGTGTTAAAGTTATTTTCAAGTATAATTGTAAACGAAAAAGTTCGGAGTTATTGTCAGTTGAGGTTAAAGTTAATCTTTCTGATTGTATGTAATAATATTATTGCGTTAACAAACTGTTTTGACTAGTTATATTATCTAAATTGCGACAGTACGGATCATCGTCGAACGATCATTTGTGTGGAACACGTCACTTTACATTAACTTCATTGATTATGAAAAGGGGTTTGACAGTGTAGATAGGAGGACGTTATGGAAACATCTTCGACACTATGGAGTTCCTGAGAAGATTGTCAACATTATTCGGAACCCATATGACGGACTACAGTGCAAGGTCGTGCATGGAGGACAGCTAACAGACGCATTCCAAGTAAAGATCGGAGTCAGACAAGGCTGTCTACTCTCTCCCTTCCTCTTTCTTTTGGTGGTCGACTGGATTATGAAGACTTCGAAATCTGAGAGAAAACACGGAATACAATGGACAGCTCAGAACCAATTAGACGATTTGGACTTCGCAGATGACCTAGCCCTCCTATCGCATACTTACGAACAGATACAGATAAAGACAGTTAGTGTAGCAGCAGTCTCTGCATCAGTAGGCCTCAGCATACATAAAGGGAAAACCAAGGTCCTCAAATTCAACACGGAGAACAGCAATCCAATCACTCTTGATGTCGAAACTCCGGAAGATGTAGAATCCTTCACATACCTGGGAAGCATAATCGATGAACAAGGAGGTTCAGGTGCAGAAGTAAAGGCGAGGATTGACAAAGCAAGGGACACATTCTTATTATTGAATAACAAATGGAACTCAAAACAACTGTCTGTCAACCTATATCAAAGTCAGAATCTTCAATGAGAACATCAAAACAGTCAGTTCTACTGTACGGAGCTGAAACGTGGAGAACTACAACAACCACAATCAAGAAAGTACAAGTATTTATAAATAGCTGTCTACGCAAGATACTCAACATCCATTGCCGAATACCATCAGCAGCAGCCCCTACTGTGGGAGAGAACAAACCAGCTTCCAGTTGAAGAAGAAATTAGGAAAAGACGATGGAAATGGATAGAACATACATTACGCGAATCATCAAACTGCATCACTAGGCAAGCCCTGACTTGGAATCCTGAAGGGAAGTGGAAAAGAGGAAGGCCAAATAACACATTATGTCGGGAAATGAAAGCAGATATGGAAAGGATGAATAACAACTGAAAGGAGTTAGAAAGGATTGCCCAGGACAGGGTTGGATGGAGAATGCTGATGAGCGGCCTATGCTCCTTTATGAGGAGTAACAGGCGTAAGTAACTAAGTAAGTGTAGTATTAACAAAGACAGTAATCTCTAGCTTTTTAATTAGTCGATTACACATATTTTGATAGAGTAATGAGAAGACAGAGTTGATTTGAGTAACTCCATCTTTTTATTACACAATGGAAATTTATAAAAAAGACTAATTATTTTGTTATTACATAGATTAAAAATGTTAAATTTATTTATTCATGAAATGTTACAAAGATAAAATGCGTTCATTGTGGTATAAGAAATATCTTAAAATGTTTTAGTGAAAAATACTTTTTTTTGGCAACGTTGGATTGTGATTGATAGTGAAATCAAGCGGGTCGTTTTCTTGTCTCATTTAGTTTTTTATTAGCTTAGGATACACATACCTTAAAAGAGACTAATCACTTGCTGTTCTTATTATCAACAATGAGAGGACATTAAAAAAAGATATAAATTATTACATAAATATACCTGCATCATTCAATGCTTCACGGAATTCATATGCACTGAAATAACCACTTTCATCAACATCATGTTTTATGAAAATATGCTAGAAGTTTTAAAAACAAGGAGAAATGGAAATAGTAGTCACTTCTGGAAATTATGTTAGAGATATATGAAGTCATTGATGATTGATCTACAGCCAAATAAAGAATGACGGTACAATGAGTTCTTTAACGTACGCTCCAGTTACCAATGAAAAAATACGGCACTTCGAGTAAAGTGTCTTGATGAACTAATGCTGTGATATTTTATAAAGATAATCACTAAGAATAAGGGTATAAGGGAGTCGAACTGTCTATCGTAAATTGAGTTGATGCTGCTGCCATTCCGTACGGTAAAACACAATGAAACAGGTAGAATGGAACATAAGTAATCGTTGTGTATAGGTGCACTTTCGAATGAATAATTTTCCTTGTTCATCATTAGGGAAAGTGAAGATCATATCATCAATATATGAAAAGCAAAACTGAGTTTACAAAATAAAATGTCCGGACTGTAATACTGTTTTTGTGAGTGGGAAATCGCGACAGTCGAGTGAGTTTAAGTAATATGAATAGACTAAAGTGAATAAGTGGACTAATAAATGAAGTAATCAACGTTAGCTACCATACGCAAATTTTTCTCAGGTGACACCATGAATTTCATCAACGTTTAACATACAAAACATACCACAATTTGAACACATTTCAAAGTAAAGTGGTGGTTAGAAGCAGACGACAACTTGGTCTTTAAAATTCAATCAGCACTAAGACGGAATTAAAGTAAAAAATATCGGTCACTACTCAGTGATAATTCAGTTGTAGAAATTTCACAATAAATGACTTATATTGTTTGTCTTCAGTCTCAAATAACTCCATCTAAATGTTTGCACGAATCTACGATGTTACGTTTGAATAATTATGCTTTATTCTTATAACTAGGATTTTATGTATAAAAGCATAGGTGTCACAACATAAAGACTATATTTAGCGCTGTTGCACAAGAAAATGAAGTTAGTTAAGGCTCATTTCATTGAATATGATATGAATGCTAGTTTATGAAAAAACCCAAGGTTAAGTATGCTAAATGTTGTAAACCAAGCTAGAGTTATTTACTGAAGCTCATTGTTGATAATAACACTAATAATTTGAGCTTGGAAACGTTTTAAGGAAAGAATTTAAAACTGCTTTCATTGTTTTCCATGTTTTTTATGGTTGAATAAGTTTAAGAAGTTTATTTTATTATTCTGTAAATCATTTACAAATCACTTACTTTCCATCCTTTAGCTTGTATCCAAAGATCCATAAATTCGTTTAATTCAACTTGACCTGTTAAGTTATTCTAAATAAACGACCATAGGTTAAGGTATTTTTCAGCGGAAAGAAAGATTGATTAGAAATTATGGGAACACTTGTGGTAAACAGCTTTGAGGATCTCAAACTTAAGCATAATGTAAATTTCGATTTGCACGCACCGATGTTAAGTAAATTTTTATCTTTGGGTTGAAATATTAAAGTTTATGCTTACTGAATGCTTCAGGTGGATTCGATTATTATAACATAGTTTAAACCAAATAGCTCCATTCGATAAACTTCTGCATCATTGTTGACGTAATTTTCATACAATCAACAGTTTACGGAATTAACTTTAATGAGATTTGTTAGTAAATTAAGCGTCATGATGCTATTTCACTGATTGAGGTTTATGAAGGTTGTAATATATTCATTTATAATATCATGGGCTAATCATTGAATACTACATTGAATATCACATATTCGTTCAGTATAAAGGTGTTAGCTTTGACAAACTAAGTTATAAGTAGTATTTTTGACACATTCGCATTTCTAATTTTACTTATTCCCTGTCCCAAAAAGCGTATCACTGTTGAAACTCTGAACAGCATATATATGCAAACAATATTGTTTCCAATTAGATTTTCACCAGACTTAAAGCAGCATATACAAAAGTACTTGAACTATCAAGACAGTCGACGCAAAAATAAAACTGATAGTTTGATGACAGGTGTACTAGTTGTGATAGGAAAAATAAAGGTTTGAATCACTGTTTCATAACAGGAAGTAGGGCAATGACTTAGAAAAACAGACATTGAAATAACATTAATTAAAGATCGTTAAATCATGTGATAAAAAGTGTTGAAACAATTAGGCAGAGAAGAATATGTACACAAAATTGAGTGGAGAAAAACTAACATAGAAAATTATTTGTTGAACGTTTTCTGGTCCGCCAAGAAATAAGAGTATCTTAAATTCTATTCAAATATAGAGGCTAAAGGTTTTGGCTCGAATCCCTATAGCTTCCACTATATGCAGAATACGAAATCGAATCTCAAAACATAAAATACATTACTCGGAATGATTTAGTCTTTTCTATAAAATGACCGCTATCAACCAATTGTGATAGAGTTGAGCTGATTATTGATTTTTTTTCACACCATTCGCCAACCATGAAGGTAAGTGCTTTCAAACTCATAGGCTAATTTTCTGGTTTTAAATCATGTGAAGCTTTCTCTACAAGGACAGCAGAATTTGTAAATACACCTGTATGTGGTAAAATTAGGTCACTTACTCTTTATTTGAAGAACCGATTAAGGTTGACTAGAAAATAATAGACAGAGACATGATGCATATGAGGTCCTCTTAACTGTTCTAGTCAGTTTATCCAGTAGTAAATCACTAACCATATCTCAGTCGGACTGTAGCCTCGAGGAAGGATTGTTTGAATATTTCCATACATACACATAAATATTACTGTATATTAAAGTAAATTCTAATGAAGCTTTACTTTTAAACACTATTTTTCACCCATATGGATTGTTCTAATCTACACTATAGAATTCTAACATTTAAAGTTTGTTAAATGTATCCTGTGTTATAATAATAATGATTTTGTCTTAGTAATTACATCATTAGTGATCTTTTTCCGATGAGTAATATCAATGGAGAGAAATTTTACCATATAACTATTCATTTTATTTAAGAGATATATTTTCTTTCTACAAAAATGATTGACGGACACATAGTATCTACTGTAAAAGAAATGTACCTCTCAGTTAAATTACAAGAATATCGTAAACACTTCTGTGTGCGAACGGTATTTTGCTGGGTATTTTATCACTTGGTTATTTGTTTTCAATTTATTTGATATAGATGTGATACAAAGTGGAATTCAATTCAGCATCCAGATATAAGTAGTTAGCTCACACATCTGTAGGCGTTTTGGCAAACATTTTGCTAACACATATATATCGATTAGTTTTTTTTCAGTAGCTATTCAACTGAAAATCATCTTACATTCTTTTTCTAAAACTAGTTGCTAATTCTTACGAATAATTTTAGTTTCAGAATGCATGGTTTTGATCTTAAACCATATTTTCTGTTAAAGTAGGCATAGCACTCATACTTAAGAATATGTTACATAGTATTATAATTTGACATTTTTAAAATGAATGTTATTTCAAGTATTGTTTCTTTTTCTTTGATAAGCAACTATAAAAAGCATTCCTAGTACTCTTTGTTTTACAGGTGAGTATCAATGAACAATTGTATTATATCAATAGTTGAAATCATGAGTCGATTGAAGCTAGACCACCATGGAAAACCTGGGAGCACTGGACGGCTGTTTCGTCCTAGTGTGGGACTCCTCAACAGTGCACATCCACGATCCCGTCCCCTACGGGATTCAAACCCAGGACCTATCAGTCTCACACGCGAGCACTTGACCATTAAACCACTGAGCCGGATGGCATCCAACGGTGTTAATGTCTAACTTCAACCAATCCACGAAATCGCACCACTGTCACCATTGACTTCAGTGAGCTGATATCTCACAACAGACCTGGTTGAACTCCACTGGTCACGGATGCGCACTGCTGAGGAGTCCCATACTAGGACGAAACGGCCGTCCAGGGCTTTCAGGTTTTCCATAATGGTCTAGCTTCAATTGACTCATGATTTGAACTATTGAAATTATTAAAATCTCCACAAAACCCTTCTGATAATTATATTATACTAGATTCTTATAGAGGTATATATTTCCTCTAAAATGATCAAGATTATACTGATTTAAAATAGAATCATAGTAAAACGTGATGAAGGATACATCTACAGATGCAACCATACTACGACATAATTCTTTATTAAATCCTTGAAAGTTAGGGATATCTATAAAGAAAGGAAAAGAAAAGAAGAAATAAATGTTAAATTTATGAATAGTATGTTTGAAAGCTGATTGTTTGGTTGAAATCAAACTTTCATATCTAAAGTTGATGAATGAATTGATTTAGAATGTTTATTATAAAGTATTTTATTGTTTTAAACGAATTTCTAATATAAACTCGAAAATTTAGGATAGAAGATAATTATATTAATTTATTTATTCTACTTTCAATATTATTTTGTACGAATACTTTCCCATTTTAAATTACTAGACATCGTTGGGATACTGTGTTGATGAAGTTTGAATTCTATATTATATTATACTTAACTGTATGAAAGATGATACCGGTTAGAAAGAATAAGAATTATAAAGTTGACCGCACTAAAAATGTGCAAAGTTTATCATAAAATACATTTATAACGTATAACTAAATAGCTAACATCTGCTTCTTGGTTACTAAGGTACTTTAGTATGATGGTATCGTATTGAAGCTGTATCAAAGTTACTTGATCAATTTATCATCAGAGATTAAGGTTATAATTCCTAAGCTAAATTATTCGAATAGTGAATTTTGGACTTTTACCAGTTGTTTTCAAGGTTATGAGTACATGTTACTGACGGGTTTCACCAAATTTACAATCCATATTCAGGTCTTTGACCACACAACATCAATAGACAAATTTAGTAATATTTGTTTAACGAAAAGCAGTAATAATACTGTAGGGAATTTAAATAGTTTGAAAATTATGTTCAATTTCATAATAGGGGGTTGTGGATGATTTCTGATTTTTTAAAATCATCATGAAAAGTGACCGCACTACCGTCATTTCAGATTAATCATTTGAAACTGTAGCTCAATCTGTTACACATGAATATCTTAATCGAAAATCGAGCGATTATATTGTGAGGCCCGTCGTCTTGTCGTCGTTTAAATCGGACGATGTTTGTTGACGGACTCTCCACTTTAGTGGCCCGAGTTCTGACTTTAATTCGATCGTATGAATGATTGTTATTGAAATATATATATCGTCTATCCTCGTATATAATCATTGACTTAAATCACGTTAGTCAATAACGGAATTAAATAAGTCAAATAATGAGAATGAACTTCTGAATACATATATTTTGTACATAGAGCGAATGGAATAGAACAAAGCAAAACGACGCGCAGTGGAGATGGCGGGTAAGCCGACTCCCATTTAACCAAGCGTTAATCAATAGTTATAGTTACACAAATGTAAGTTACAGACATGTGATGAGTAATGGGATAAGAAATGTACACACACCTACAAGCTCATATAAAAACAATCAAGATTGATAAGCGAATAAATAACAAGGTCAGAACGTGACTCAAGTAGAATGAATAGAATGGGCTGTCCGAAAGCTAGAATAAGGTATATGGGCTTAACATAATAACCGACACTACAATATCCCATTTATGCTACCAGCATTGAAGTCAGTACTAATTATAGGTATAAGTTGTAATCTGCCTTTAAAAGTTAATTCAACGATAGGGTAGGTATTCTCCTATAATATTTCGTGATGACTAGACTATATTATGAAAAAGTGAACTGTTATATCATAAAGAAGTAAGTAGCTCAATTTCTTAAAATTCTCTTAAGAACTACCTATCCTCAACAAGATGAATCATCAGTATATGTTACTGAAGTGAAAAATACTTTTATACATACCTTGTAATGTACTATTATTTAAAAGTTCACCCAATTTAACAGCATTTATAGCTTTAGTTTTTGGATCACGGATAGCCATAAATTTTTTTTCAATTTCTTGATCTTCATCCTATGTGTAATTTGTTTATTTATAAAAAAACAAAATGTAAAAGAAACAACAAAATACACAAAACCCCTTCTGAAAGTACAATATTTTTTATAGTTTACTAAAGAAAAATAACAATATCATTAATCATATAATTGGTAAAACACTTTTGTACTTATGATAGATAACTATGATTTAATTAAATAAAAGAAGGTTGAAAGAATGTTATTCAAATGTCAATAATAATGAATGTGAATGATATTAAAGTACTTAAATTGTGACCTTATTCAAATATTATGATTGGAATAGAATATTAAGTGAGGTTTAAAAGTTACAAATTAAAATGTCATTTGATGTACATAGTTATATGGGTGACTTTAGATTTATTTTCTAGAGTTCCTAGGACGATTTTAATTATATTTTATAGGTTTTTAATGAGTTGGATAAGTGTTTCTTTAGGTTGGGCTAATATATAGAGTTTTAGTTTGTTTTATACGGCCACTTGACAACATCTACTGAAATCAGATAAATGAAGTTTGAAACAGCTTGTCTGTATACTTGTGTACATCAAGTAAATGTAGAGTATTGTGAGCCCCCAAATGCCCTGGTACGGCCGAGAGTGGGGAGAGTTCGTTCTCCCTCTCGAAATGCTCTCAAATGGCCACGCGTATATAGCCTCTGCCAGGGAAGTCCTACTCACTACCTTCTTGTGGCGGGGGTGTTGGTTACGAAATTGAGAGGACGAAAAGCGAATGTCTGGCGCTTTAACCGGGTTGGTGGACATGGAGAGTCCACCTAGGGGAGTTGGAAAACCCTGATTCCAAACCAATGGTGCACATGGGCTCCAGTACCCTGAAAGAACAAATGGCGTGTGAACCAATAGTTGGTCACCGGTTAACATAGGACTGCATCTCCTCACGATGCTCCACTTCTTTGTGGATCAGACCTTCAGGTCGAAGGTTCCGGGTGTGGCATCCTGAGAAAACCACCTGCCTTGGTTTGGGCACCCGGGCAGTATCACAGCCCTCACACATATCAAATGAGATCTGTGTGGTGCATATTTGTATTTGGTGCCTACTTGTACAAATATCTATGTGTTAAAATAAATAAATAATACATAATAATAGAGTATTTTGAAACAAATTGCCAATGATTTCCATAATCAATGAAATAATGATGTTTTGTGATCATTTTTCATTGTTTACCAAAAATTATCTTTCTTATTATAATCTGTTTCGGCATAAGGTTGTGGAGATTGTTGAGTTTTTTTCATCAATGTTAAGCCACCAATGATAGGTTCATGAATTTAACAAAATTCAACAATCTCCCCAACACTATACCAAAGATTATCATGTAGTCACTGGTAACTAGCTTCGAGAAAGACTCTAAGAGTTTTAGCGAGAAGCTGTGACCAATGAAGTTCAATCGTGTTGGATGTGAGGCAGTTACGCACTCAAGGCAATGAAAGATGATCGCTCAGTATCATAGATTGATTGAAGTCAGACAATAATACCGACATAGGCTTGCTCTGTGGTCTAGAAGCTAAGTGTTTGCGCGCAAGACCGAAGTTCTTGGGTTCTGTTGTCACGCTCAGTGTAGTGGATGCGTACTGCTGTGATGTCCCATACTAAAACGAGATGAGCATCCAGTGCCTCCAGATTTTTATTACTGGTATAACATTTATCGGTTCATGATTTTACTGAAAAATAACCTATTTCATTATTTAAATAATTTACATATTAAGGGTAAGAGATAATAATTAGAGTTAGATCACCAATCAGTTTTATTGATCCTTCGAGAGGTAATTAATATGAGAGCACATATTATTACGTCATAGTATTATCATAAATATAATAAAATAAACTATGTAATATCCATAGTATAGTAGCATAAAATTGAAATTCTCAGTTAAAATTTCTATTGTTTGTACTGTGTTACGAAGTACTCCGCTGAGCTGTTTCCAAGTGTGATTATCAGTAATTTACTGGTTTTTATGACTCAAATGTCTTACAAATGATTTATATTATTAACAACATCTGTTTAAAATAAATATCATCTACATTTTAATGTATGAACGGATTACACCTCGATTTATATTGATTGAAAATTAGGAACATTTCATCATCAAAACAACAGAAGTTGTTTACACTACACAGAACTAGAAACAAATGATTACGCCCAAATGACTTGAAAACATATTCCTTGAGGATTAAAGAACAGGTGAAGTTTAAATACCTTATGGATTTTGAAAATCTAAACATCTGTGAACACACTGAGTTATACCACATAGAGAAATTTCAAAAAAAAGGATCAGTAAAGAGTTGCTTAATCCTAATATGGAAGGAATTCTTCAATAATTTTCAATGTTTCATGATTTTCTGTAAATGTGATCTGAGTAAAATGTTGTCAAAATATTTCAATGAAGAGAATAATGTTGACTTACTAATAAAGTATCTTCTAATTTCAAAGCTTCAATAACATCCTAGACAAGTAAACAGTAAATAGACAGGTATTTTGTGAGTTAGACAACATTAATATAAATAATCATTGCAAATTAATTGACAGTAATTGAAATCAATGTACATTAGTTTATATGCAGACAATTTGTAGTGAAATCTATTATACAATAATCATTTTACTTCTCGAATTACGCTACATTAATTGCAACAAACATAGATTGGAATGTTTAAAAAAACATTTATACTAGATTACAAATGAATGTATTTAGATAAACTGAAATCTTATATGGCTTGAATCGATATTCTTTGTAGGTATAGGAATAAATGTGTTAAATGGACTCAACTAAGAGATTATGATTGTTGAGAATTAAATAAATGCTAAGTTCAGTCGGCTTTAATTCTTCATTCATACTATTTCACATAAAGGTTAATAAATATGGGTAAACAAAATTTCTATTGGATTCAAAGTGCTATATTTGAAATTAATGATGAAACATGAACAAGATATACATCTCCTGAGTGAATAATTATTTGCTAGTCAATCAAGCTTTCTATTAGGATTGTCTAATTAATGAAGATGATCTGAGCATTGACTGGTAATTTTCGAGTTCACGGAGGAAAGTATCGATAACGTATCTGTAACTAAACTCGTGAAGTTCTTTCAGTTCGGTCATTCACTTCAAAGGAATTATGCAACATGAAATTCAGTCAAGTGTTTGATCAGGTCCAGAGAAAAGTCTAATAGTTTTAAGACCAGCCTTATCCAGCTCCATTCATTTGGATAAATGTACTGCCATTTTTCTTAATGGTACTTGACCAGATATGAAGTAATTTTATTATTTAGGTTCACTAAAGTCGTCAGTTAGTAGCATTGCTCATTTTAAAGTCAATATTTCTGGACTACTATGAAATAAACTAATAGGCCTTAGTAAATTCTGTTAATGGTTGTTATAAAATGTATCCAAAACAAACTTTTGTATACATTGTGTTACAACATTTCACTAACTTACGTCTGGTAGACCTTTGTTAGTATTGTCTTCATCAAGTTCTCTGGAAAATAAAGTAATAATTAATGGATGGATAGAGAGCAAACAATGAACCTATACTATTTAATAGCTAACAGGATTTTATAACAGTAGAAATATAAGCAAACATGGACAGAGGAATACAGGATGTGCGTTTCGTCCTATTTGGGACTCGTCAGCTGGATGTGCCTGCATCGCAGAACGCAGTACCGCCCGCTTTAAATACCATCGCGTTATTTAATTAGCTATTGAGTCCTGATAGCCACCTGCTTGTGCAGTGGGGGTGAAGTTTAAATTCATTTGGTGTTGACTGCTTATATCTTCCCATTGTTGTTTAGAACTGCAATTGATCAGTCTCTCATTGGTCTTAGAGCATCGTAGTTACCTCAAATTCAAATCTGTGTATCCCATCCTTCTAGAGTTATAGAATATAGATTGTTATAAAAACTAGACAATCCTAAAAGAATTATGTACTGCTTCTTGATTTTTAGGGAAGATTCATGTGGTACTAGACAATGGTAAAAATTATCTTTATATTATATTTGTATCGTAAATTAAACAAGGTTCACAATAAAGATCATTCACGCTAATTGTAAATGAATATATTTAAAATAAATTTAAACTTCCAAGATTATTTTTAGAGGCCACATAAAACAAATTGGTTTGTAATACGAAAATTATTCATTATAATATTATACAATAACTCCGCCTGTAGCTCATCTAGAATTACTACCGGTCTCAAGCCCGGGTAAAGGAGGAGGGTTGGGCATGGGGTTATCGACCCCATCCCGTAGAAAACTAACTCGCTAAAAACCGCTAACCAGTAATATTATACAATCTTTAATCACTAAAAGTAAGTTATTGTTATTACGTAATCTATTTTACATAAACTAATCTAATTATCTGAATCGAGTATTTAATGTCTTATACTCATTAATAGAGATAACGTTAAATGTTAACTATTATTTAAATCACTAAATTCTTGAGATCAAAATCATTCTTATATTGTGTTTGATGGTATAGAATCAAGTGAAATAATGATGAAATCTCCCTGAAGAATGAAGATGATTGTTTGTATGAAACATAACAGTAATTGATTACATCGATCGGGATTTTAATCATAAGAAATAGACATTTTATGATCTAAAGTATATGATCATAGTTTGAATCACACAAAACTGAAGAAGTATGTAATGCTTTGTTACTTAAAGCATTCAGTACATGAAGCTAGTTGTTGATAATAATCTCCTTATAGAATATGAGGATGAGGGTTTAATGGCCAAAACATCTAATGAATCGATTTTCAACGAAACTTCCAACATCAAATTATTTTTGCGGATTCATATTTATAGAATTGTTTTTTTTTAAAATGAATTTGTCGATTATAGGTTGAATACAACATTTATTCATCATCTCGGTGCTTACACGTTAATAACTAGAGAGGTTTGTACAGGTGTACATAAATCACTGTTGTAATTACAGTTTCAGACCCCGAAATTTCGAATCGAGTGAGTTTGTAACAATCAAAGTTAAATAATGATTTCAGATGTTAACAGGTTTTACTTATTATACATGAAGTTAGACATTAACACTGTTGAATGCCGGCTTAGTGGTCTAGTTGGTTAGGCGCATGGCGCAAGACTGACAAGTTCTGGGTTCGAATCTCGCGGGTGGCGGGATCGTGGGTGCGCACTGTTGAGGAGTCCCATACTGGGACGAAACGGCCGTTCAGTGCTTTCAGGTTTTCCATGGTGGTCTAGCTTCAACTGACTCATAATTTCAACCAGTGATAGTTCAGTTAGTACCTATGAAAGTTGCATTTACTTTTTTGAATGTATATTCTATAATGATATGGATTTTTAAGTTACATTTTCATGTACCATTGTAGTGAAAGGATTTAAAAGTTGAAATGTTTACAAATTTAATTATCTTCACAATGAATAAATCATCTATATTTTCTTAATAAATCAGCATTACTTACTGTTCTGTAATACTTGTTTGTGAGAATACACGTAATACAAAATTGGCTTCAATATTTGGATCGAATGTACTTGGAATAATAACATATGATCCTGGTGGTACACGAAATTGTGCAGTAACTTCACGTGTATTAATAAATTGTGATTTAGCTATTGGAGATTTAGTTAAAAGTTGTGCACGTGATAATAAAGTGTTTAAATCATCAGGTGCCTTTAAAAAAGAAAATGAATTAAATTATAATTAATTGTATAGTCGGTTGAATTCGATTCATTTGTTTAATCTATTCATTTTGGATGATATTTAGAATGTGTAATGAAGATTAAATAATAGTAATACATTACTAATTACCATTTGTTGTTTATTTTTTTACATCATAAGATGTTTTGGATACTACATTTATGTATATTATGTAAATATTCCACGTGATAGACTTTTCTCCTATTGTCATCCAAACATCATTTTTGTAGTAAAATGTATAAGAAAAATTAATTTTAGTCGTTTGTTGTCAGTATAGTTGTGGTTTTCTCTTTTGTAATGATTGTTTTTAACATAAATGTTTTGGTTTGTGTATTACAAGATACTGGGCTACTTGAATTTGTATCTTGGTGAAGTTCTTGTTATAATAATATTTTTAGATTAAGATCATGAATCACCGTTGAAAACCTGGAAGCACTGAAGTTCTAGTGAGAAACTGTGACCAGTAGAGCTAATCCATGTCAACTAGAGATGGGTATCTGCCTCAGTTCAATGGAAGGTGGTCGCGAAATTTTGTGGTTTGGTTAAGGTCAGACATTAAACCCATTGGATGTAAGCTTAGTGGTCTAAAGGTTAAGCGTTCACGCGCGAGACCGAAGGCTCTGGGTTCGAACCCCGCGAGGCAGGATTGTGGATGGGCACTGTTGAGGAGTCCAACAATAGAACGAAACAACCGTCCAAAGCTTCCAGGTTTTCAAAGGTGGTCTAACATCAATCGGTTCATCGTCTCAACCAAAAGCCTAATAATCTCCACAACCCAATACTGATGATAATATTCTACAAACCTGTGTTTTGTATTAAAAAATGGATGCATATATTTACATAGTTTGGAGAAAAGGGTTTTTTCAAAAAGGAATCACTGGGATATTTTAAGTGAATAATGTTTGCGATAAAACTGATTTATTTCTTCTTCTCTCTGTATAATAAACTCATTTCATTAAAACAGATTAGTTTACACATGTATATTCTTGCCATTAACTATGTTTTTGATTACATAGCTATTAAATACACAGCAAATATGATGTATAACTGACTTCTGGTAAAAAAGTTTCTAGAATGGATCAATCTATTCTTTGAGTCAATGTCTAATTCCGAATATTACCTCTAACACTTAACTGAAATAAAAGTATTCTATATAAGTAATATAGTGGATAGTGTATGTATTTCATCTATTTCTTGTCATGGCTATTCTATTTCATTTGTTTTTGTAAACTTTCGAAATTCAACTAGCATAGTATTGTAGTAGCTGGTACTATGTCAAGCCCTCATAGGTTATTCAAGCTTCCGAACAGACCAGTTTGTTCATTTTTCTCTAGCCCCACTTTAATGTTATTGATTATTCGCTAATTAACCCTTATTTCCTATGTTCTCCTATGTATGTTAAGTACTTGCTCTATTCAATACATGTCCATAAATAATTTTTATCTGACTATACATATGGAGAGGAATTTTGATCAAAATGGGGATTTATGGAGATTGAAGTAATTTTGATACTTGAATTCACGACTTGATGTAATCTAGACAACCACTCAAAATCTGGAAGCACTGAATGGCCGTTTCATTCTACCACGAGACCCCTCTGCGGTGCACCTCCACGATCCCGTACACAGGACTCGACTCACGCGCGAACACTTAACCTCTAGACCACTAAGCCAGCATCCAACGGTATTATTGTCTAACTTCAATCGATCCATGATCTTGAGCGACCCAATGTCTGCGGTGTATAACTGTCTTACAGCTGATACGGATTGGGCTCTACTAGTCACGGCTTCTCGTTACAACTCCAGGAAATCATCTTGAAGCTAGTCACTAGTGAGCACATGATGATTATGATCGGAACTGAGATTTGCTGAGATTGTAGTGCTTCCAGGCTTTCAATGGTGGTTTAACTTGGATAGACTCATGAATTCAACTAGAAAGAAATTAACTGTGGTGAATTATGGCTTGTCAATTATCACGTGACAAGGTAGCCAATCAGAACACGTTTTATACAATCTTAACACTGTGCCACAACACTGACATATTGACCGGTATGAGCATCCTAGAGCCTTAATGGTCGATTTTCTGCCTAGCCCCGCCTGTTTAGTTTAGAACACCAATGTCAACCTCCACTATACGAATCATTTATATCAAACATACTTGGTTTATATGCAAACATATCAGATCACATCATAACATAAAATGAAAAATAACAATTTTACAAGATCAAACCAAAAAGTGACTGCGATTATGAGTGACTGCAAGCACTAAATTGGGTATAACTGAGGAATAGTAGGTCATATAATAATAGTCTATAAGTCAAAATAAAGCTTATCAATGAGAGGAATATAAATATGCATAATCTAGTCACTTAATAAATATACAATAAGAACATATGTATAATATTAGTCCATTTGTCGTTCTCAGAAGTTCCCCATAATTTATTCTTCGCTATGATATAACATTAACCTGACTTATAAATATTGACCTATAACATAAACCATTCTTAAGGTTAACAGTATATTTAATGTGAATGCACCAGATAACTTACATTATAAACCATAAAACCCATAGGTTGAAAATCTGCTCCAACTTTCTTCCTGATATCTTTTTGCATTAAACCAATAAGCACTGAACATTTATTATCATCGTCATCAGGATCTGGATCTTCAACAGTAATGCGAAATTGTGGATTCGTCCAAAAGGTAGCTTTTAAATTAGTTGAAAAAACCAATTCAACATAGTTATATTATTTGTGTTTAAATTTGTCAAAAGTTTTATTAAAATATTGAAGAATAATCCAATATTACTTTTATCTATATTTCAATGTTATTTGTTTATAAATGGTATAGAAATTATTAATATTAACTGTTATTAATATATGAACTAATCAAGTGAATGGTAACTACTATTAACTCTTAAATAACTCTTAATGAATATATATTTTTGTTTTCTTTGTCTGGAATTCTAATGGTTGGAAATTTCTTATCTGGTTTAACGATACTAAGTGCATGATTTGATTACTCTCTTGGTAACTGACTCCTGATTTTTTATACACTGACAAAATTTGGATCAGTAGTGTTTGGAAAATTAAGAGCTACAAAGTTATCTCGAACAATAGCGATTTAAAGTCAGATTTGTCGAAATATTCTTTAATAAACGAATCTGTTTCTCTCCACAGATTTTATTTGTTGAAGCAAAGATTGTGTTTAGATAAGTTGTTTAGCTTTTCTCATAGGAATAAAATGGTTTGGTTATCATAACTATATTAACGAGTGGCAAATGTATAGTTCGGATACAAGTGAAACTTACAGCGATTATTAATACAACCACCAGCATTAACGTTACGTTGCCACTGACCAGAGAATATAGCTTCGTCTAATCGTCTTTTCCCACGGAAATTTTCATTATACTCTAAACTTTCAAGACCTAAATGACATACTTCCACTCGTGTAAAACAAGTAACAAAATCTTCATATGACATCCTGATTATAAACAAAAACAAATAAAAAAGAAAGGAGTTGAAGCAGATAATATTACTTGAATATCAATTCACTATCGATTACTTGTCAAATATAATTTTTATATCAATGAATACTATTGTAGTACTTAATATCGTTTATATGAAAGAATTTATTTCGTTTTGCGGAAATGCTGCTGTCGTCATCATCTAATGATTAGAAAATGTTTAATTGCCATGTGATTAAGCGGACAATTGTTAATAACCACAATTGTTGATTTTTCGTGACGAAGTTCTATGAGCCAAAAGATAATTATGAACTTTGGGTCACTGGAGATTAATTCCCCATTATTTTTTGACTCACCAATCATGCATTCACGGATCCCCACAGGATCAAATCCAAAGGATATGGCGTTGGAATTACATTTGGAATCTCAGTCAGTTTGTAATAGCACGTGAACATCATTTAATTCGGTTGGTGATGCATGTCTCACTCTCGATGATGTTGGACCACACCGACAACTGCTTCTCACAAGGAATTCTGGTACCTACTACAATGTAAGTCACCAAAGCAAGTCTCCACAAAACCCCTATTTAAAAACCTTCACTGGAAAAGTGGTCGAAATAGGGTGAGATAAGACTGGAAAGGTGTTTTCCATACCAGTCAAAACTAATGACTAACTGACAAGAAGTGTGGAAATACTAAACAATGTTAATGATTTTCTGGTGAAATGGTCACCATTGGTTCAGTCCGTCTGATTTGACTTAAAATACCAAACTGTGAAAATTATTTCATTTCAAATCAAGAAACCTACCAACCGTTATCAGACTGGTTAAATTTACATTGAAGAAGGTTGTAATCTTAGTTGTGATTATGTGCTGTTAACCAAAATCTTCTTGGGACTAAATTTGATATTGGTAATAAAAGTGAGAGAGATTTTGACCTCTGATTTGAGATAGGCTTATATTAAATGATAATATTGTGTGTAATCGTACTTAATCTTAACTTGAATTAATACTAGTTAAAGTACAGAAAAGTTTGAAAGTAGGTAATAGTTGTTTTTTGGTGGTTACTGAATTCAATCTTACATCTTATTGAATTTAGGACTTCAAAAGTCTCCTGGCTAGTCTGATGCCCAATAGTCTATAATGCTTAATTTCAATAATATAAAGAGGTATCACAAACAGTGTCAACTATATTCATATTTGTGGTTTCTCATAGAACTTTATGACAATTGTCTAGAAGTGGATCAATAAATTATCACCAAATTATCTTAAAATTAAGTATTCAGTGAAGATTTCATGAAACTGAATATTGGTGACGAAAACTCGTTTTATAGAATCATAAAGTATTTTTTGTTTATAGATACTCTGTAGAATAACGTTTCCATTTTACGTAAGTATATTGCTTTACCAAAATTCTCCATCTGCAGTAAAGCTCAAGTTAATATTTTTCTTTTCTTGTTCACTTATTTCACGCCACTGAGGTGAACCATCACACCATGCACCTTTCCATTCATGACTATCACCCCATGGATTACGTAAACGCATTAACCATTGAGTGCGACCTCGGTAGTTGACCTATAGAAAATGTACATGAACATATAGTTGGAAATATTGAACTATATCTTAAGTAGGAATGGATTAGATAATATGATAAAACGAATGAATATAGAATTTTTTTCGAGAAAATAATGGCTTGTGGTGGTTGGTATTCAATATAATCCTTAAACTTCGTATACAGTTCGTCCTTATAACCGTCGCTAGATAATGCCACAGCGGTATATTAATCGGAACGCGAATACGAAGTGTTAATTAAGTTTGTTACTGTACCACGCACATATAACCAAATTTACAGGTACGTTAAGCAAGCATGAAAAAATAGTGCCGAAAAGCAAGCTGGAAAGCGAGTGAGTCGAATAAGCTAGTCGGAGAGTAAATGAACAGGATTAAAATGTACATATATACATATACGTAGTGAAATGAATGAATCATCGAATCAATTAAATGACTAACAACAAATCTAGCAGAATGAATATATGCGTAGGCCAGTAAATATCAAAATTTATGAAATTAAGATGTATGATAAAACTATCGAGTAAGATATTACAGGCTAAAAGATGGTTTGTAACAAACTAATGGATGGTAATCGTCAAATATGAACTATGATATGCATTAATTTACATTGAAGTGTCATTGTTATCTTTATTTAAAAATACAGTCCTATCAATTCTCATTGTGATCTGACCGTTGATGTTATTTTTATTATGTTTTATTGGTAGTCTTAGTGACAAATAAAATAAATTCATGCTATCCATTTTGCTGATTAATGACTTGGATACTACTTAAGTCGTAAAAACCATCTCGTGACTCCATGTAAGTCACTTCTTTTTTTCATTCTCTAAAGAAGTGGCTTACACAGAATAGCAAAACGTCGAAAAGTTTATGAACTTAAATTTCCTACTCATTGGGATATTACAAATAGATTGTTTTAATCAGTAGCGATCCACCCAATGCTCAGTTTATATGCAATTATCAAGTCAAACCTTGGTAATGAATGACACTTACAAACTCGTTAGATGAATTGTTTTTACTAGAAATTTCACATTCTTACCATTAGACTTCATGTCTATAATACTACATACACATTTCTAAAAGTAAGAATGAACTGAATATAAAACAAACGTTACAAGTTACATCGTAAAGTAAATTGTTTCTATTATTAAACTATTAAGTTTTAATAATTTAATATCAAATTTAACTTACAGGATATACACCTGTTAAACTGTATGCGTGACCAGCTATAAGTCCATTATCCATTTTTTGTTCCATAACTGACGACTAGAAAGACAAAAGATTGGGATCATTCGTGACTGATTTAATAATAATAATAATAATAATAATAATAATAATAATAATAATAATAATAATAATAATAATAATAACCTTATTGAATAGTATAAATTTCGTTGCAGTAAAGACTTTCTAATTTCAATTATGCAATATTACAACAAATCTATTTTTAACATCTCCATAAATTGTAATTATTTTAAACATATTTCATAAATGTTTCCAAAATTTAGTATCTACCACCTATTCGATTATCAGAGTTTTCTGCCAGTTCTCAACTGACCATATATAAAGTGACTGAATTCAAATACATTCGCCTCTCCTCTTATCAAAAGATGAATGAAAAGGAAAGTGTGCCAAAATGTGAAGTACTTCTATTTGAGTTATGCAATATTTAGCATTGGAATAAGTTGCGATTTTTTAATCGTGTGTAAATATACACAATCGGTATTCGTAATTACTCCGTTTAAACAAATCTAAAACAGGAAAGTTAATCGTAATATTTTCACAACTGAAAAATGGGTAACATTAATGCTCAATCAATATTGTATTCAAATCAAGATCACAATTCTTTCATTAATAAAATCGATATTTATGACATAAATCATTCATGTTTCTAGAAAAATGAGTTTAATCATCATGTTGTTATGCTAACGTACTATATTGGGTTACAAAGAACTATTTTATTGAACAGATGATGAGTGTACATTAAAAAATATTGTACTTCAAAAGAAAATGCAGAACCCATTTAGTATCTTTGTGATCCTGATGGATTGTATATTACATAATAATCTCAGTTTAACATGAATTTGAAAGACTTATTTGTTATTTCAATTCTGAAATCTATTTTAAACTAAAAATATTTAATACGTTTAAAATGTTTCGGCATTGACTATAGTCACACGATTATGTAAGTCTAGATGTTGAAAAATCTACGTGAATATGAGCATTTGCCAGTTAAAACAAAATAGTATCGATAATGAATGCTTACGTTCGAGGCTTACAATGTACTCAGAAGGTAATAAAAATATTTTCGTCATATTGAAGTGATTTAAAGCACTTCTCTATCTAAGCTAAATTTACCATGTATCACTGTATTTTGACCGATATTTGTTTAATAAGAACCAAGTTATTCATATCAAGATATATCTATTGATATTACGATAAACAACTGAGTTCATGTACACGGATTTACGTTTTGCATATGGTACAGTGTCCGAATATTTCACTTCTTCCTAAATACTTTACTGTTGGGGAAATTCATATCATAAAATTTAAGACAGTCCTTTACATAAATATAATTTTATATAACAGTGATATTCAGTGTTTTTATTTACATTAGGCAGTAGTTGTGTTGAAAGTTTGGGGAAACAGTTAAATATTCACTAATGAATGATGAACTATATTTAATGAAATCTAGTTCTGATTACCAGCTTATTGTCTTTGTTCGTTATGTGCAACGGTAAACTTGATGGAAAATTTGTTAATATGAATTATTTATAAAATTATTTTTTTTTAGAATTTATAACAACATTTCATATCAAACACTAACTTACATCAATACTACAACCCATAAGGCAACAACGTTGAGCATAAATTTTAAGCTGTTCTACAAGATCTTGTGGACGTTCTTTTTGGTTCAGTTCAATAGATAAACAAATTCCACCAGTTAAATCTTCCATAGCTTCACTTTGTGTTCCTCCAGACAGATGAGCATAACAACCGTTCAATCTATCCGTTCAAGAAATCGAATAAAAGATTTTTAAAAAATATTTTGATATTCCGTATTTCTTTATAATAATGATCCTTTTACGTATATTTTAATAATCTAAGTAATGATCGGACATCTTAAGAAAGCAAACATAAGTTACTTTGTTGAGTATACTTCATAAGAAAGTGGAACACTGAGGTTGTCTGAAATCAAACATTTAAACTTTGACAAAAAAGAGAAATATTATTATTTATTTGTTAAAATTCATCTAATATGTATCAAATGTCCAGGTAGGCAAATGTAGAAAATTTACTTTACAATTATTCAAATTCAGTATGGCCATTGATTTTGTTGATAGGTATATGTGTAGTGATGACTTAATGGTTAAGTCGTTTAGCTAACATATTGTTGTTAGTATACGTGAGTTATTTGAAGATATTTACTGTTTGGTTGATGTCATAATACTGTTTTGATGATAGGGCGTTTGTCATTATTAAGTGTGATACCAAAGATAAGTATTGTGTTATAGAACGATAACAGTCACGCTATTAGAAGTGTTTATATTGAGTTTGGGCAGTCATATTACTATGTGTTATAGTGGATATGACGTTGAACTAACCGTTAGAAATTCTCTGGGTTATCAGCTGTATTAAGGCTTAACTGAACAAATACTCCATCATTTACCAGCTAAAATCATCTAGAGTATTTCGCAATTGAGGATCATGATAATAAGTAGGTCATAAACTTGAATTATAAGTGTTTCATGTGTGCATTAAACCATTTGAGATGGAATTTTTTGTCTCCTATGACTGATATTTTTGGTAAATTTCATGATTCAGTACAATAATTTACGATTACTAGAAAAGGCGGACATTCAACTTAATTCAAAGGGGGAGGAAATCATAGTCTTTTAACAAAATAATCCTACCAAATAGAAACAACACTTTACGTGAACAACTTTTTCCAATTTCAGTAAACACTGTGTCCGTTCTTGTTATCATTGAATTTACTAAGAAAGATAAAATAGCACGGGCGTTTACCGCAAGAGTCAAATGATGCTCGAAGTATAGTGTTAATTTAACCTGATCGATTTAGTGGCAAATAACTTAGGCTTCGACCATAAGGAGTACTGAAGGCAGTTAGTAATATGTGTGTTGAATCTTTGATGACATCTTGAATGCGATTGTGGACAGAAATTTGATATCTTGCAAACTGTTGCCAAGTGTTATTGTATCAGATAGTAACCATCCACTATACTTGCATTTTTCTCTCTACATATCTACCGGTGGAACGGCATGCCGATACATTAGAATCCATGAAAGCAAGCAAGAATATAAAAGTTCTACCATACCGTACATATACGACGAGCAGGTTTTGAGAGCTGACCTGGTCAAAAGCTTGTGTTTGAACATGTTGTTAATTAACAGTTGTATAGATTCTTAATTTCACTTAATTTCACTTATTCCACGTATATGTGTATGCAACTGTTGATTTTTTTGTGTAGTATAAACTGAATAAGAGACATCAGATGTAATATTGTACACCGGGGATTCCACGCTGAAATAAAATGTAATTTTAGACAAATATATTGATAATAATAGTAAGAGAATTAAGAAAAGTTTTTCTGAGGAGTTTCAGGGCCTCCTTTTGATACTTTCAGACGTTGCAATGACGAAATAAAGTACGCTCTGATATATTTAGTTTAAATAATTCGGTAAGTAGATGAGAAAATAAATGATTTAATTCCTTTGGTTTTAAAGACTAGATGGTTCAACATAAACCACTATTCGTTGGCTGGAATAGACAACAGTGAGACATTTATTCAGAGTATAATTAACTGAATTCATGTTTTAATAAAGATGTAAATTTTTGTTTAAAAAAACTTTCAGATTTACTTTGCATAAGCTTTTTCTAACAGGGCTGACCAAAATTCCGTAGGATCACTAGAATGCATAAAAGTGAGTGTATTACGTCCTTGACGAACTGGAAGACGATCATCTATAAGTACTTCTACCCAATGACCAAAATTCCAAAATCGAAAACGTATAACACCAACATAATCTGGTCCTTTTAATTCTTGATCTTTAGGCACCACTTGATCAAATAGCTGTGGGTATCCTGATATGGAAGCCACTACTGCAAGTAACCAGCAATCACCTAGACGATTTACAAAGTAAAGAGAAGTTCACAGTCAGTTTATTAGCCAATTTGGTTTTAACATTCTTTGAGTCAGTAATTTTTTAAAAAATTGTATTAAACAGTTCGCAGCAGACGTGCTAAAAACCATACAGTCACATTTAGATTAAAAAAGATAAGAGATGGTGGAGACGATTTGTAGCTCGGGTGGATGATTTTGATGGGGTTTTGTTCTCTGAGCTGGATGGTTTGGTCGTGGAGCTTTCATCGTTCTTCTGAACGACATCATCAGCACAAACTTCAGATAGAAGTGAAGTGTTCGAATTTCTCCATATGCGTTTCACAGCTTGTTCTGTATACCTCGATGTTGATTGGTTCTTATTGACCTTAAATTTGTCATTATTTACTTCTTTGTTTTGGTTGTGCCTTCCATTAGTTTGATTTTTGTTCCTATATTTGTACATTGGTTGATAAATTGGATCGATTTCAATGTGCTCGTTGATTGCTGATTGACCTGAGTGCAAGGCTTCAAAACATTCTCTGATGTTTTTGGAATTTCCTCTATCCAAGATTTCCACATTTTTCCAATCGAATGAGTGTCCGCCGTTGTCCACGTGTATCATGGCGTTTGACTGCTAACTGATGTTCATGTAGGCGAAGGTGAAGGGGCGTCCGCTTTGTCCGATGTAGTGTTTTTCGCAGTTGGCACAATTTATTTTGTAGATGATGTTTGATTTGTCTTCCTTTGTTATTTCATCCTTTGGTTTGCATAGGATTGATTGTAGTGATTTTGTCGGTTTGTGCGCCACACCTATCCCGAAGGTTTTCAGCAGTCTCGTTGCGGTTTCTCATATTCCTTGTATGTACGGTAGGGTGATCCTTTTGTTGATTTTTATGCTTGACTTGGGTTCTGATGCTGTGTGCCGTTGGTGCTTTTTGATGAAGTTGATTGGGTAGCCGTTCTTTTGAAATATGTCCCTCAGGTATTTCTCTTCAGTTTTTCGTGCTGCCAGTGTGCTGCAGTGTGTCCTCGCCCTCTTGAACAATGTGTGTACGCAGTTGATTTTGTGAGCTCTTGGTTGTTGCTATTGTAGATGAGAATTTGATCTGTATGGGTCGGTTTCCTATACACCTGAGTTTCCAGTTTTCCTGTGTCAGTTCTAGTGATTAGTATATCCAAGAATGATAGTTTGTTGTTTGACTCCTGTTCCATTGTGAACTTGATGTCATCGAAGACGTTGTTGATCATCTTTTAAGTGTTTTGCAGTTCATTCTTTTTGACGATGACGAATGTGTCGTCTACATAGTGAATCCAAATTTTTGGCTTGGTCACTGGTAATATCGCGGCTTCTAGTCTTTGCATCACTGCTTCTGCGATCAGTCCTGATATTGGTGATACCATTGGGACACCACGACCAAACCATCCAGCTCAGAGAATAAAACCCAATTAAAAGGAATGTTTTTTGACTTATCCAAGTAAGATTCTTTGATTACTTGATGAACGATACCACCTATCCATATTAATAGTCTAACTTCTTTCCTATAGCAAGTATTTTTAAAAATACTTTTTATTTCTAAATTGAAACACTTAGCACAAACTTGCATTACATTTCCCATACTGTATTTTAAAGTTTATATTCCATTCCTCGAACATGTCTGTTACTTAACTCGCAATTTTTTTTGTTTAGTTGAATTTGCAAAGTTCTATATGTAAATTTTCAGATAATACAGAATATAATAAACTCAATGACCAAGTACAGATTAATAGATGAGACTTTGAGTTATAATGTTGAAAAAAAACTTATTTTCAACAACATAAAATATTACTATTTCATGGAATAATGATACTTACATATGTATATTTAGGTAACCGAGTATGAGAAAAATCTGTTTACTATTTCTAATGTTATTGTTCTTGGTAATTATATGCCGATTACTACTTATTTTATTAATGCAAACACTTCTATTAAAACAGTCTACGGTAGAAGTTTTCCATCATTTTATGTTTAAAGTATTGTTAAATTTATGCGTAATAATTAAGGTCATCAAGATATATGCTATGATAAACACTTCATCTGTTACCTTATATCGATAAATTAACTAGCCAATATCATTATTTCATGTAGTTTCCTGTACTACAAGTGAGATAGTGTCGAGATGTGGCGCTCAATTTCGTGGATTAGTTGAAGTTAGACATTAACACTCGCGCGCGAAACCAATAGGTCCTGGGTTCGAATCTCGCAGAGGGCGAGGTCGTGGATGCGCACTGTTGAGGAGTCCCACAATAGGACGAAACGGCCGTCCAGTGCTTCCAGGTTTTCCATGGTGGTCTAGCTTCAACTGAATCCTGATCTTAACCATTGAAATTAATACAATCTCCACAAAACCCATCTGATATTAATGTTTTATTGTTTTGTTTTTTTTCTATTGTTTACTTGAAGAGTAATTAGTAATATGACAAACGGATGAACTTCTGTAGTTTGGACTAAATTCATAACCTAATAGTTTTGATGAAGAATATTTAACCATAGTGAAACTTTTTTTGAGGTTTAATAAGTTGGATCAATCTCTTGATTTATGCATACATTTAATCTACTCCTGTATATCTGTCAACTAATACAGAAAGAACAAATGTCGTAGCAGAACAACATGAGTTCTTTTTCTTTTTTAATTATTTAGTGGATTATCCCCATCTGCTTACAACCTATAACCACAGTATTGATCATTAAAACGAATGGATATACATACTTTACATCAGAAAGGTTTAGAATAAACTAAGTTGAAATGTGGTGATAGAATAATATTAAGTGATCATAATATGGAAGAATAGAAATTTTTCAATATTTTAGATCATAAAAATGAAAGATGTTTTTCTTCTAGAAATAGAAAATAGACTGTGTAATATAGATTAATAGTTGAATTCATGAGTCAATTAAAGTTAGATCATCATGAATGCACTGGATGACCGTTTCGTCCTAGTATGGAACTCTTCAGAAGTGGTCTAGTTTCAATTGACTCGTGAATTCAACTATTAAATTACTAAAATTTTCACAAAACCCCCTTCTTATGACAGTATAGAGTAGTTGAGTGAAACACAGAGGTAAGAATTAATATATTAGGATTTTGATTAAATTTTGTCGAAAAATAAAAATAGTCTTATGTAAGTAATCTTACAAAATGTTATTCAATGTTTACATTATAACTCTAGACGCTTCTGATATTGTAGTAAACCCATTCAACTATTTTATTACCTGTCTACTTGCTTTAATTTAGACAACTAACCCGCTCTGTATAAAATTATGTATCAGACTGATTGAGCGCATTTCTGCACATTGATATTTATCTATTCTCCGATTGGTTGCAAACACAGACAATCAATAATAATTTATCCACAAACGATTACCACTCACTAATATAAAAAATATGGATTTTTAATACTCTCTCACTCACACACGCACTCTCACTGTTTTCCCTTTGTGCTTGCTTTCTAAGTGCTTGCAGATTTTTTACTAATCATTAACAATAAACTACCTCTACAACTGGTGCCCGGGCTTTTGAATAATCATGAGTAAATTCATAATACTACTAGGTGATTTAGCCTGCGTAAATACTCAATTAATGGGATACTATTTACTAGAGTCAGATATGGAGGAATTAACCTCTACAATATAAAGTATGTACACTTGTTTCATTTTAATGATTACGTACTTTGAATTCATGTTAATCTGTTACAATATCTGTTCCTTTTTTTAAATTTATAAATGGGAAACGTTTTGTATATTACCTTATCACAGTGATAAATTCCTATGAATTATCTGATAATTCCTTGGTGATTAGAGTGTGGGGTCTGAACAATTAGTTTATTATTAGGATTAAAATGATTAGGGGCAAAGTAAAACTTATTATATTCAAGTACACTATAGAAGAAAGATATTTAAGTTAACATTTATCATAGTAATTCCACCTATATGGAAAAGACGTTACTAACTAGTGACTTCTGTAATCGGTTGACAGTGTTATGATTACATTTTATAATAATATTTTCTCTTATCTTAAATCCACTAGATAATAAAATACTGGAAATAATAAGTCAGATAACTGATGCTTTGTATTTAGCTTCAATCGTCATTGTTTATATATATCAAGTAGGAACCTGTTTAAAAATGGTGGTACTAGGGAAAAATCTCATTTTAGTCAGTAATTTGCTAACAAGAATCAACCCAAAAATTCCGAGCTTCTCTAAGAATGACTCATTATCTAGTAGTAAATGTTTTTAAATTCAGTTATTTTTTTCATTCTGAGTGACGAATTCCCTTATTGATATATATCTCATTTACAACAATATTGAACTCCATTGGTAAATTCAAAAAGATTATTATTGCATTAAATCGTGAACTCATTGATTCTAAAACCATGTATCAGCTTTGTGGTTAAGACGATTCTTGAACGTTTTAAGCTTGATCAAGGAAGAGGTCTTCAGTGTTCAGTGATGATCAATTCTACAAGAAGGTGAAACAGTAATCTAGTGGTTTGTGGTCTCTATCAATTCCCTAAATAATGTCAACCCATGATGGGCAATAGCTTTAAATACATTTGTAATACATTTCTATTATAACTAAGAATAAAATGTCTTCCTATAATTTCGAGAAGAAACACTTATTACTGTTAATTTTACGATTTAACTATTAATTCAAAATTCTGAATATCTATGTCTAGTTATATGAATTGTATGTTTTGTAGGTAACTATAATCAAATCTCAAATTGTGAAAGATAGTTATCTTACCAAGTGCCCCTTGTTCAATATCAAAACGACTTGCACCACCGGCAAAAAATTTAGCATTTGGATTAATTTCCTTTAAAAAGGTGAAAACAGAAAGGGATTCAGCAAAATTCTCTTGTATCACAAAATATTGATAATTTTAAAAAAGGTATAGTAGACAATTTAGTGTCTTAAGTTCATAATTTTATGCGAAGATATCATATCGGTATAATATAAAATGTCAAACTGATTCATCAAAAAGTTTAAACTCTAGTTTGAACTTAATTGAAATGAACAGTCTCAAATATAAACATGAACCTATTAAAGTGCATACAAAATACTTAGTAGTAAATCCTAAAATCTACCTACTTGAACATACTTGAACACACAATGCACCGCTTTATTCAAACCAGTAAACGTTTGAGAAAAACAGTCGGATTATTTCGTAGATTGTTTATGTTGAAACCTTTAGCAGAAAACTAGTTACTTTCCGGTCATCGATTTTGAAATTTAATTCAGATTAGATTCACTGACACTGAGAAAAAAACTACTCTTGGTTTACCGATGTGAACCGTCTTATGTAGTAGAATTATTATAAGTTACTTATATTACTTCCACTGATAAGCTTAAAAATGCCATATGTGTTCAAATACCCGTACGAATTCCAGACGAATACATCAGATCTATTCACTTATATGTGATATTGAGAAAATGTATTGCGAGATATTTAAAAATTTGGTATGATTCATTATGATATCTCTTAAATGTAATGTAATTTGCAAACTAATAAGCTAGATGGTTGAAAGAAATAGAATGAAAACTTTAAACCTAATTTTCATGATAATCAGAATACAATATTAAGGAATATCTAGGATTTAGGTCCATATTACAATCCGAAATGTTATAACCATACTATATATTATCCTAACGAAAAACATTCTTCTTTGACGGAATATTTTAGACATCTTAATAGACAGTAAATTTATCAAGCACTTTTCCAATGATGTCCATGGAATATTTAAAATGTATGTTTATTGATATTTATTGAAATGTATGAATATCATTGGTCAATTTTGTTTTAATCTAGAAATGGTTCTTGATAAAAAAAATATTTCGACTTCAAGTTCATTTTTGTTATCTACTTGAAATATCGCTTGTTTTATTCCCTTATTTTATTTGTAGGTATGATATACTTGAATGCTATTACGAGTTCACCTTACTCGGTAAACAGAACGAAAGTCAAATATACAGTGACACGATTAGCTATTCTAATTCGTTGTTCCTGGTTCTGCTAACTAGATTAAGAAGTCTTGATGAGGCGTAGAGAATTTATTCTACAAGCACCGAGAAAATACGAGGACACTAAGCTCACAAATCAAGCTTATTTATACAATGATAGAAACGCCCTTGGGAGAGCCACAAAATAGCGTACTAAAAAAATCTGTCAACTAATGACAGTCAAAGATTTCCGAGTGGGAAATGTAAGCTGTGGGTCAACTAAACGTCTCTTGGCGCAAAAACATAAAATTCAAATTTTCAGAACAAAATTACAAAATTCGGAACCTTTACAAGTGAATTCTGGGGATCTAACATCCTCAACAAAGTAGTATGTGCTGATTTCTTCTTCACTCAGTTAAGTAAAAATGTGTTAAATTGTGCATGATTCAAGATCATTATTAAGCGTAAGCTTAACTAATACTTTTTATAATTTATTCAGTAAGAATGAAGTAAAATGACATTTTGATGTATGTTACGGTTTCGATATGATGAAATATCTGCTTAATTAAAATTCTAATTGGTAACAGATAATTGTAACAATGAAGTACGAAAACAATTCTAAACAAAAGTATTTGTTTGACAGCTGATATTAAAAAAATAATTTGATCAAAGGGATGTTAGTTTGAAAAGTGCGCTAAAAAAGTTATAAGTATAAGGTATAAGTTTGTGCCGGTGATATTGTTCAGAAGAATGATGAAAGCTCCACGACCAAACCATCCAGCTCTGAGAACAAAACTCCATTAAAATCATCCAGCCACTTGAACTACAAAACTTCTCCACCATCTCAACTTATATATAACATCGCAAAACAATCTTTTAACTATTAAACTGATTAATAGAAAATATTTAAACTGAAAACAATCATTTTAAGATGAGACTTTATATGTAAAATAAAACTAATGAACTCTCGAGGAAAAGATTTAATCTCTTTCTTGAAAATATCCTTCTCATTGGATTGGTTTTGATCTCTAACTATTTACTTAGTAATCATAAATTCTTTCTGTGACGGGTGTAGATGGTAGGGTTATTAAAATGTTTGCGTCAATTATTTCTTCATTGTAATAATATTATGAACTATTCTATGGTGCAGTACATTATACCAACTTTATTGTGTGAATGTCCAAGCAATGGCGGATTTCATAGGACTGTAATTTCAAAGTTATTATAAGTAACCAAAAAATGAACATTAT
Source organism: Schistosoma haematobium (assembly GCF_000699445.3). Taxonomy (NCBI): domain Eukaryota; kingdom Metazoa; phylum Platyhelminthes; class Trematoda; order Strigeidida; family Schistosomatidae; genus Schistosoma; species Schistosoma haematobium. Next base: position 75,953,333 of record NC_067196.1, on the reverse strand, counting down.
ACTTACATGTGGTCGTTTCCATTCAATTTTCTCTCTGAAATTTGGTATATTCCCAATTGCATAATCGTTAGCTGGAAAGTCAGGATCTTCCCAAAGTGTTCGTTCAGTTTTTAAACGTTTAACTAATGTTTCGTATTGTTTACTTGCAACACTCATCATTAGTTTATACTAAATTCAAATAATAAATATGATGTATAAATGTTATTTAAAAAAAAAACGAAGTGTATTCATTCAAAGTGTTTTAAGTAGACCAAATAGTATGTAGTTAGTCGGTATTTTATCAGCACTATCTTCGCCTTAAGCTTGTGGTGGTATACGACGATTTTCTAACATTATTTCATGGAATGCTATTTCTTCTATCTTGTACAAAAATAATGGTCAAAGTATTTTATTGAATAATTATATGTTATAGTACTCATATTGTCAGGGAGACTTCAGTTGCTCCAGTATTTTGTTACTAAATAATAGTTAGTATGAATAACAATAACTGTGATAACATATTTCCAATTCATATATCTTTGATAATAACCTTTGTTGTTTGTTTTTTGGTTAACTGTTTTCACTTTTGGCATGGTACTGGTACTTTGGTATGATTAACACAGTTTAAAGATAACTTTCTCCAGGAACTGATTTCATTTGAAGGATAACTGCGAAACAGGGATCACTGAATATATTGAAATTTCTAAACAAAATTTAGGGATATTCATTCCCCATTTTTAAACTATCACTATCATATATTAAAAACAAGTGAATTCGTTTAGTTACATTTGACCAGAGTTCTCTGTTGATTAAATTTCCATTTAACTTTTGATCATTGTCTCAGTCCATAGAAAAATAATTTTACGAATAATTACTGTTACCAATTGAATTGGTGATTTATAATAGCTGTTTCTTGTTATTTAATCTGAATCTAAGTAGTTTATTTTCTATTGTAAATTTAGATTACTAAGTTTTTACTTTTGTAATGAGTAGTGATTAAACAAAGATGCATTTTTATTCCTAATTTATGCTACTTAAAGTTTTGGCATTTCAAATGATCTTGAGGTACAGGATCTTTTGTTATAAATACTGAAGGTCATTCTAATCTCAATCGGAATAATCAATCCTTGACAACATATAGTGTAGACAAACCTTTAGATAAGTTTAAAGTTTTTTTTACACAGAAAAGTCGAATAGTTGACATCAGTAACAGAATACATACCTTGGCATATCCTTTCGGAGTAAGTGTTTTAGGAAGATATGGATTAAATTCCATACGCTTTGGACCTTTGACAGGTTTTAATACATTCACTAAAATGTTAACAAAAAAAGACGTTTTGTATGCTGAACAACACTATTTAGTTCATATTTAAATGAGTAGATAAATGATGTAAAGGGCGGCCTGCTTGAGCATCTGAGCTACCCGTTCCTGCCATCTAGATATTTCAACAAGTTATCTATTTTTGTTTGTTTTAATATATCATTGTGTTTATTAATTGCATAACCTATTCTGCTGCGTTTCTGAAAAGTGTACAACCTTTCGTTGTCAAAGTTACAAAAAACTCAATAAGAGAGAATGTGGTTGCTGGCAATATACAACGAAGAGAATGTACATTATTCAGATGTTCATTTACTGAACTGCTAACATCTAACTGGCGATCACTCAATATTTATCGCCAGGACCGACCAAGAAGAAAGGAACGGAAACTTGTTGAAATACCTTACGTTGAGAATTGTATATTGTACCAAAAATATAATATTGAATAAAAATGATGATAATAATAATATTAATGTATAAGAATCGCTTTAATAATGTTAAAAGATTGTCTACATATGAATGATTTAGCATCAGATACCGTTCAGACATCAAGTAGATGTCGAATGTTTAACTTTTTGAATTTTCTTTAGGCCTTTCAAAATGAATAATTTTAAAGCCACTCATTCAAGGAAATCTAAATTCTAAATTTAATTCTATTTTAATAATTGAATTCATGAGTCGATATAAGCCAGACCATCATTGAAAACCTGGAAGTATTGGACAGACGTTTCGTCCCAGTATGGGATTCAGCAGTACGTATTCACAGTCCCGCACGCGGAACTCGAACCCAGAACCCTAGATCACATGCGCGAACGTTTAACCTGTAGACCACTGAGTCGGCATTTAACGGTATTGATGTTTAACATTAATCAATCCATGATCTATGAGTATGTGTGTATGTCGATATCACTGATTTGTAATGGGGTAATGATTGGATTGAATTAATCTATTTCATGGGTTGGACTTGCAGCTATGGGATTTCAATTAGTAGTCCTTAAAATTTCTACTGAGCAATTTTATTCTTTCATCGTCGCTTGATACCATTTTAACTTAAACAGTCGTCCGGATTTTTTGAGCTTTCTCGATATCTGCTAGATTTTCAGGTGGTCATAGGAACTCAATTCATATCCATAAAGATTGATTTGAGTAGATAAAACTTGTGTTTGGATTGACATTTTCTTCGATATTAGTCCATTTATTGAACATAAGATTAAATAAATGCCGAAGTTTGTAAGGGTTTGTATCATCTTGTTTTTGACGATCGGAACTGAACTTTGACCAATTTTTATTGATATGTGTAGATCATAAGCAATTTGGGTTAATACAGACTATTTATCATACATTATGGAATATTTGAAAGGTGGCTAGTACTGGGATTTCGGATTAGTACTTCGTCCAATTTCGATCCTGTCAGTTGGATGTATCAGAGTAACGGTGTTGATTTTCACACTACGATCAAAACCTTATACCTATAGCTTTAAACACTGGTGTGGTTCAGTGTGAACATCAACATGGGGATTTAAGTGCAATGGGCTAAATTACTTCAAATAATATGAAAAACCTTTTCTTGATTTCAACGCTATACATTAACCAAATTCACTAAAATGTACGCACTCAAATTATACTCATTCGTCCAATGTCGTTAAGTTCTATCTATGTTTTTTTCTTTAAAGTTAACTCTTTGATACTGAATCTCTTTTCGTTAGTCTGGAATTGATCATATCAAGATACTTGTCTTTCTTATAATTCGTTTAGTGAACTTTAATAGTCGGTTAACTTGATAATTAATTATAATAATTGTGCCAAAAATTTATCAAAAAAAGAGAGAAACCATTGGTTGTTTGTTTTAAAAGTTCTCACAGCCCTAAGTTGTTAGCCAAAAAACCATATACACAGTGTAATGCTCAAATGTCAACAAGTCATTAAATTCATGCTAAATGACTTTCGTTTTAGGATTCTAATCAATGAGTCATATTTTTTGGTAGCTTCACGATGTGTGGTAAGGACTTTTTCAATGAACAACATGTTTGTTATTTTACGTTTGATGAAGACATTGAACACTTAAGTGGATAACGCGATGATATTTAAATCGAACGGTACTGGGTTCGAGTTAACTTCAACCCTGAGATGCAGGTACATCCAGTTGACGAGTCTCAAATAAGACGAAACGCGCGTCTTACTGGATTACATTGCCAGCCACTATCCATATTTGCTTAATAAGTCTTAGAATGGTTTTTTATTTGATATATGTAACTTTAATAAAACATTTACTTATCATTTTTACCTCTATTATACTATTCACATGTTATGTAATAATACTCGTGAATTATTCAAAGCTTAAATTAATTAGTACATGATCAAATAATAACTATACACTGATATCCAGCTGATTAGACATTAATTAGTTTTTACTAACAAATGAATATTCTAATAAAATTTATTCGTTTAATAAGATTTAATCAAAGAATTGGTCCGTGAAACCAATTGTCTAAGTTAATGAGAAAAAATGTGCAGAAAAAAAAGAAAGAAAAATAAGAGGAAAGTAAATGAACTTGGTCAAAATGACTTAATCTCAGGTTCGTTAGTTTGTTTTTTTTCTTTTCTTTGCACACACATACTAGTGTACTATCGGTTTATGGGTGTATGAAGTTTTTATGGGTTATGTTAACTAATGACTGATATCATATAGAGAACATTTTTTTGATTGGGATGAATATGGTTTCGCCTTAATGCCTTCCAGAAACGTTTTTAATATATTTTCTAATTCATTATTATCGTCACAAACGACAAATGTGTCTTCCATGTATCTTATGTATAGATCAAAATGATTAATCATCGAACTGAGTTGGTCGTTTACTAGTTTTTTCATGAAGCAGTCTGGTAAAATTGGACACAATGCGGACCCTATTGTCAGCCCATCTCTTTGTCTATATATTTCATTGTTGAAGCTGAACTGGACACTAAAAGTACAACGTAACAATAATTCTTTCAAGTGGTCAGTCGGTAAACCTAGTTTCCGGAATGCACCAAGGAGAGACTTAGAGAACTGTTTGAAATTAACTAGATCTAGATAAATTCCTTCTTAACCCTACAAACAGATGAACAGTTGAGTAGGCGAAGACGAAAATGAAATAATAATATTTTTACCTAACGATTAAGTTACGTAGTTCCTAGGATGATGTTTTATAAATTTGGATTAGAGTTCTTGTGTACGGGTGTGTGCACAACGTTCTGGAGTATTATTGATTTTCCAAATCATGTCTAGTATCATGGTGGTACATTTCTTTTATGGTTATGATAGAAGGTAAGGTAAACTAAGTATGGATATTCAAAATTCTGTATATTAAAGTAAGAATACAGTACTCTTTTAAACCACTAGTAAAAAAAATTGCAATTGACCAAAATATAGCTAAGAACTAATTCAGGATTGTATTGTGAATGTATCTACTATATTAAATTCTTTTGGTTAACGATCTTTATATTCCTGCACATCTTCAGGAATTCTGATTCATCAATTCAGACAAAAAGTTCTGTGCATTTAGTTTACTTATCTGAGATCAATAAAACTGAATAAACATTCAACATATAAAAGGAATGGCATATTACAACATATTTCTATTTGAATTTGAATTAGAAGGAAGGAAGTAGGGAGTAAAAACAAGAGAAAACTTGTTCATTCCATCAAGCTTTATTGTTTTACTTTATACTTAGTTGTAAAATGGGATAGAATAAATTCAAGTGACATTTTAGGATTAGTAATTATTAATTAGTAGTATATCTCATATCAGTATATATAATATCATTCTATTAAAATCTTGTTAGTAATATAATTAGATTGAAATAATATTTTTCTATCTTATTGTAATCATTTCAGACAATCATATCATACTACAATTTGTAGAAGACCTCAAGTTCGATAGTATTTAAGCTTCAAAGTGTATTATTCTAAGTATTCATAAACGTGGATAAAGAAGTTTCTTAGTGCTATTTAGTGTTTTAGTTATTCACCAGTTAACATTCAAAATCATTTTAAATGAATCCTATTTCATTTAAAGGTAATTTGTCAATATCATACGTATGAATACCTGAGCATTTTAAAACTATAAGAACATTATGAATAAAATATATGTGCTCAATTCAAAAAATGTTTGAGTACACATTTCTTTTCATTATTTATTCAATGATGTCTTTAGCTTAATAATAAACAGTATTATGCTATAATATGAATTGAGTTTTTTTTAAATGATACTTACAGTAATCATCCGGAGTTTCTCGTTTCACTTTGATTACCCTACCAGTACGTGGATCCACTACTTGTTTACCAGGATGGTTAGTTCGTCCAGATACATTTTCATCAGGTGAATAAACCTATTATTAAACATAAAAAAACAGATAAGAGTGAAATTAATAGCAGCCATAAAATAAGTATAATAACTATGAGGATTTGTAATTGCATCATTATTTCTCTCATCCTATCTGACTCATATATATTCGGATCACGAATCTAAAAAAATTTCACTTCACGTATAAGCCAATTCAAGTTAACTTTGCATTTGAGTCATCTCAACATAACAATCTTAAATTTACATACTATAACTTTAAACGATGCAATTTACTCTAAACCTGACCAATTTTTTTTAGATTACTAATTTCGATATATGTGAGCGGCCTATGTTCCTTCACGAGGAGTAAGAGGAGTAATCAGATCAGATCAGAATTTCGATATATCATTGTAGAACATGAAGGGGATTTATTGAAAAGAATTTTCTTTGTTCATATATAAGCCTTAACACAATAGCAGGAATAATGAACGTTTTCACTGTTTTGATCATTACCAAGGTTTGATTTGATAATTTCCAATAAATTGAGCATTAGGTAGATTGTTATAAATTAATAAATAATATATTTGTAATACCGCAATGAATAGAAAAATTAGATTTTCTGACGTTTTGTGACTGAGTGTAAGCCACTTCTTCGGAGAATAAATAACCACTAAATCATGAAACCTCAGAAAACCTAATTTCTTTACTCATTAGGTTATTACAAATATATTATTTAAGAATATTTTTTGTTCATTTATAAGAATTAATACAATAACAGGAATAACGAACGTCATCACTGTTTTGATCAATATCCGAAGATGTAGATGATGACGATGTTGAAGAATAATAATGATCATAGTATCTCATTTTAAAACGGTTATTTTTCTTTTTTTTTTTTTAAAAAAAATGTAAAATTAGGCAGTAATATATATACCTAAACAAATTGTAGTTTACACGGGATAGTCTTATGAATCAGAGCATGAATATCTAATGACATGAAAATTTTAAAAAAATGAACATTTATCAAACTACTACTAACATAATGGTTATGCTGGTAAGCGACCTATGCTCCTTCACGAGGAGTAACAGGCGTAAGTAAGTAAGTAAGTAAGTAAGTAAGTAAGTAAGTAAGTAAGTAAGTAAGTAACATAATGATTGATTGTATAAATCCAAAAATCAATGATTATTATTATTTAAACATGGAAATACTTATAAATAGTGAATAATAAAGTATCATCACTTACAATTTGTATTCGTCCCATTATTGTTATTTATAATGATAATGAATAAATTGAAATGTTTCAAACTTTGTACACCAACTGTAATCGTACACTAAACTGATTTGAATAATAATAAGTACTAATAATATATAAAATTATTTGAATTCAATACTGACGCACACTTTCTACTACTTTTCTCTCAAATACACTTATATGTGCATACATACACTCATACTTATATACTACTAATAAATATGTTGTATCCATCATAGATATTATAGATCTTTTCACATAAGTCTCTTTTTTTTTATCAAAAACAATGGAAAATTTACTTTTATCGATCTATGTGCATAAATGTAATAAAAAGAAATTGATGTTTGTATGTGTAAAGAATGAAATAAGTATAGATTGGTTCATTATTCATTGAGTATATAGGTACAATAAGAGAGAAAAACGAAACAGAGAAAAAGACTGAAAAGAGAAAAAAAAATAGCACTTTAGTGAAATTATCTATATGGTTATATAGACAGGTATACTTGAATAAACATTTGTTCTGATCTTAAAAGTTTATAAAGTGTGTGTAAATGTACTGTAGATAAATGAATGATTCATTTCTATGAGTAGATATTTTACTGTTATACTTGTATATATTCTATAATCATTGATTAAATCTCTAAGATATCTAATAATGTTCCAAAGATTCACTATTTATTTCAAGTTTTTAAAAAAATATCCTAGTTACTATGAGATGCCATGAAATTTATGATTGATGATAATATGGAAATACATTGAACGTGTATTTTTAAATATGAACTGATAGTCAATTAATAAATAGTGATAGCGAATAGTACGTTGTTTAGACATAATTATTTATATAATTCTCTTGGCTATAATGAGAACTAACTCATTATATTGTGGATTATCTTTATATTATCCTGATTTTTGATGTCGAGTAGATGGATCGATATAGTCGTCTCTAAGAAATTAGTAATACGTGACTGAATCCTAGAAATGGCTTACTTTATTGTATACGAAGTCATAGATGAATACTGTAAATCAAATAGAATGATTTAATACGTAATTCGATAATCAGCTGCTAAATTTATTTAACCATTTGATGAATTCAATCAATGTTTAAATGGTTCATTATTTATTTCTATTAAAGTTTTCATGTTTTGAAATAATCTACATGATATTGAGATGATATTCCTGATGTCTGTCAACCGTTGTAGTAGCTGGTGCTATATCAAGCCCACATAAGTTATTCGACCTTCAGGAAAGATCAATCTATTCATTCTTCTCAAGCCACATTTTTACTCTGTCATTTATTCACTTATCAATCCTGACTGTTTTTATATGACGTATGTGTGTTAATTACTCATCCTGTTCATTATTTGTCTGTAACGTTTTTTTTCTGACTATATTGATTTACGTTTGATAAAAACGAGTTGGTTCACATACCGTCTTCCCCGCGCATCATTTCGTTTTGCTTCTCTCCTCTTCTCTTCCTTTACTTCGTTTACTCGATTATCTGTCCAGATCAACGATAGCATGAAATACACACATTCAAACTTTATTCTCGTATTTGACTTATTTGATTCCGTTATTCGCCAACGCGAGTTAAGTCAATAATTATATACGAGAATAGTCAAGATGCATATTTCGATAGTAATCATCGCCCATTCTAGCTGGAGTCAGATCTCGAGCCTCTAAACTGTAATGAAAAGCTGCCTGTAGACAGTTTTCAGAGTAATGAAAAGTTTATACTAAGAATATATTACTCTTAAATCATTTGTTAAAGCGATGAACAGTAATACAAACTAAGCAATTTTGAATACATACATGAGATCCAATATTCATCTATCAAATTTTGATATCGGTCCTAATTGTTTTTCCTTCTCCAATAAACATCTGCCTCTTGAGTTGAACATCTGTTTGGTTGTTGCATGAACAAGTAGGACTAGTCAATCTTTACTAGAATTCTAAATTGTTAGTAGAAAGATAATTTACTGAACCAAGTTCTTTTTAATCACAAAATCTAAATATTTCAAGTTGAATCATCCTTAGCCATCATAAATATGCGTACAGTAACTGTAACTAGCATTTTGCTTCCTATTAGTGATTTGTCATTCAAACACACGAATAATCTAGTTAGCAATCACCTCACTTTATTATTTCTTATTGAATTTATATAACCTTATACGCTATATAGTCATCTATCAACCAACTGATCTGATTTGTAATGACATCATTGTTCCCTTCTCACCTCATGTTACTTATATTTACCCTGATTATTAATCTACACAACATTATTTATCATATAAAGTCATTCAAGTTGACATTTCATTTTCAACATCTCAACACTAACAAATTGGTTTTATATTAAAGACAATACTAATTTTCCATGGTTTGATTTTAGATCACGTTTTAGTTTTTTAGTTGACCATTTTTTAGTTTATTAATTTACATATGTAACTGTTGAACTTGAAAAGAGTTTATCGATATGTGAAGGGGACTTTGTAACAACTTTACATTCTGAAAAGCAAGAAGCATTGAACAGACATTTCGTCCTAGTATGGGACACCTCGGTGGATCACATCCACAATCCATCACAGGGAATCGAACCTGAAAATTTCAGTCTTGTTCATGAAAGCCTAACCGCTTTAACACTGAGCTATCCAATGAATTTTGATTTTCCGACGAGGTCTAGTTAAGACCAGTTCATAATATAAAAACTTTGAACATTCTACAATCTCCACGAAATCCAACATTGATAATTTCATACACATATATATATATAGTGAACATTAAAGAGTTTTTCTCCTTTTGTTTATTACAATCAGTTTTATTCAATAGAACATTACTACTGATCCTTAACAACAACAAAATTGTAACTTGACCTAGTGTAACTAGATAAAGGAATATAAAATTCAAAATCCGCCAAAAAAATTAAATAACGCAACCTTACTCATCAACTAATGATCATTATTATGAAAATCAGCATAAATTTTGATCGACCATTACATTCCATCATAGTAATAAAGGTAACTCAGTTTGTACTTTAATTTATTGATTAGAATTCTTTTATTTAAAAAATAGTTGTAAAACCTTAAGACTGTAATAATATAAAGTTGTCATTACAACATAAAATATGATATCATCTTTGTAAAATATATTTTACATAAATAATGGTTATGATGTATACTTTACTGAATATATATATATATATATATCACCCCATTGTGTAAATGAATATTCAGCGGTATAATTTAGTTATATTGTATGGTAGTTTGTATGTCTATTCTTATTACAAGTTATTTATTGATGGTTAACATTGACAGGATTTTAATTATTTAGTGAACTATTAAAGATAGAATTACTTACTTAATTATACCAGTTACATCTTGTGAATAAGAATAGGCCATTCACAAGCATGCTTTATCCAACATTATCCTGAAAAAACCTTTCCAGTTCTTTACAGTTCTTACTCATTTTTTTGATGTCCACTTTCAATTCCTAAAGCAGTGTGTTCTTTTGCCTTCCTCTTTTCTGCTTCCCTTCAGGATTCAAAGTTAGAGCATGCCTCATGATGTAGTTCGATGATTTCTTCAATACTTGATCTATCCACATCCAGTATCTTTTCCTAATTTCCTACCAAGCCTGACGTTTGTTTGTTCTCTCCTAAAGTAGACTCTTGCTGATGGGATCCGGTCGACAGACATTCAGTATCTCACATAGAAAATTGTTTATAAATGCACGTACATTTTTGATAATGGTTGTAGTAGATCTCAAAATCTCAGCTCCACGCAGTAGGACTAACTGTCTTGACGTTGGTATAGAAAGTTCTCACTTTGATGCTAGCTTGTAAGCGGTTGTTTTTAGTTTCATATGTTCTTCAATTGTTGAAATGCTGCTCTTTTACTTTACCAATCTTTACTTTCACATCTGCATCACATCCTCCTTGTTCATCGGTGATGCTACCCAGATACGTGAACGTTTCCACATCTTCTAGAGCTTTTCCATAAAGTGAGATTTGGTTATTGCTCTCAGTGTTGTATTTGATGATCTTGTTTCTTCCCTTGTGCATGCTGAGGCCTACTGATTCACAGGCTTCATCTATACTAGTTGTCTTCATCTGCATTTGTTCGTGTATATGGGATAGAAGAGTTAGGTCATCTGGGAAGTTAAAATCATCTAGTTGCATCGAAGCTGTTCATTGCATTCCGTGCTTACCCTCAGATGTCGTGGTCTTCATAATTCAGTCGACCACCAAAAGAAAGAGCAAGGAGGAGAGTAAGTAGTCCTGTCTGTGTTCGGCCCTCACTACAAATGCGTCTGTCAGCTGTCCTCCATACACGATTTTGCAGTGTAATTCGTCGTATGAATCTCGGATGATGTTGACAACATTTTCATTTACTCACTCCATAGTGTCGAAGAAGTTTCCATAATGTTCTCCTGTTCTCACTGTCAAACGCCTTCTCATAATCAAGGAAGTTGATGAGTAATGACAAGTTCCATTCAATTGGTTGCTCAACAATGTTTCGTAGTGTGGCGATTCGGTCTATGAACGACCAAGCCTTACAGAATCCAGCCTGCTGATCTCGAATTTGTTATCTAATGCATCTTTCATCCGGTTTAACAACACTGTTAAAAACTATTTTTGGTACCGATAGTAGTGTAATGACGGTGTAGTTCCCACACTTTAGCAGATTTCCTTTTGTATCTTGATGAGTTGTCGTTCTTTCCAGTCTGTCGGCACTTCTTGGTCTTACCAAACCTTCCTGAATAGAACGTGGAGCACGTTTGCAACTACTTTTGTGCCTGATTCCAGTTCTTCAAATGATATATTGTCAGGTTCTGCTGCTTCTCCCTATCTTGATTTGTCTGATGGCTATCCTAATTTCTTCGATGGTTGTTGGAGTGACAGACATTGGAAGGTCTGTGTCTGCTGCTTCGATGTCCGATGGGTTAAGTGCGGCTGGCCTGTTCAGGAGTTACTCGAAGTGTTCTACGCATCTGTACCATAGTTCTTGATTTGCACTGATTGGCTTGCCTTGTTAGTACTCCACCAGTCTCTATGCTTTACTAGATTTCCCTACTAATTTCTTCGTTGTATCATACTTACGTGCGCCTGTTATTCTCCGTATAGGATCATATATTTGTCTCATGTTTCCTTATATTGCAGCCTTTTGCGCTATCACTACTAGATCTTCTACATATCTCTTCTTGTCTTCCTACTTCTCGTTTTCACTTGCTTGTTTGCTCAGCTTGTGCCTTGACATTCTCTGTTCTTGTTCGACTGTTGTTAATTGTGTCATCTTGTTCTTCCTTTTCTTCAATCCTGTCCTGAGTTTCAGTAATGATCTATTACTTATGGTGACGCTTCTTTAGGTCCAGCACATCCTGACAAGTTAAAATTAGTGCTACTGTGATTCCTTTTCAGTTGTCCTTCATCGTGTTTCTTCTTTCAGTAGATCTTGTGTGACCTGGAACCATTTATTGAGATTTATCTTGAATTCGTTGAGTTTGTCAGGAAGGCTGTGTTAAACCTTTCCAATACAGTTTCTCCAATTGCCTCCTTAGCTTCAGTTTCATTTTGGCAACCACCAGGTGGTGATCTAAAGCTTTGTCAGTTCCTCTCCTGGTTCTGAATATTTTACTGATACAAATATGATCGATCTGGTTCTGTGTAGTGTGGTCCGATGAGATCCATTTAGCTTCGTGCATGTGTTTGTGTAGGAATATTGTGTCATCTATAACTATTTTGTTCGAGGTACATGAATCTGAAAATCTGTAACCATTCTTGTCCTTTTGTCCCGGTCAGTCCATGTTGTTGCATGATATCTTGGTACCCGGTGTTGTTCATTCCGACATAGGTGTTTATTTCTGCCATGAGGATGGTTAGGCCGTTTCCTGGTCACTTCTCAACGATCGATCTCAGCCTCCCATAAAACAGATTTTTATCGTCGTCATTGTTATCAGTGGTAGGTACATAACATTGGATAACACTCACTGTGGTTGTCTTTATATGATCGTATGTGTGTTAATTACTCACCCTATTCATCATTTGTCTGTAACTTATTTTTGTTTGACTATAAATATTGATTCACTTTTGATAAAAACGAATTGGCTCACATACCTTCTTCCTTGCGCAGAATTTCATTTCGCTTCGCCCTTTTCGGGATGTATATTTCGATAGCAATCAGCAAACGATCTACATGGAGTCATATCTCGTGTCACTGAAAGCTTTTGACATGATTATCCACCAGCTCTTCATAACTGAACCCATTTTTGTGGAACCAGCGACCACTTACTCGCTTGGGTTAATTCGTTTCTTAGTCACCTGTAGCAACTAATTCAAGTGATCTCCTTGTTGGATGAAGTCCTGACAACAAGAGGAGTAATATACAGTAGCGTCATAGGAACGTTGGTCTTTATCGCCTACATAAACCATATCTTTGGTTGGGCAAGCCCGTTTTATATGCAGATGATCTTTAAGTAGTTGTCATAACTTATACTCCCTCAATCATCACGTGACAAAATCTGCATTCCAAATATCGACTACCACAATTTTGTCCCTGAGGCAAACCGATGGCACGTCGACTAGGACTAGTAACCTCGAGGCAACTCTGATTAATTATTAGTCCCTGGTATAGTAGCTTCATTTTTAGCCCAGACCATTGAGTCCAGAACACAATATCCGCCTTCGCTGTATGAATAATATATTTCGGACATACGTATTTTATGTACAAGCAGACCAGACCGCATCACATCACAAAGTATAAAAAATAGTCGTACAAAATCAAGTTAGATGTGGCTGTGAGTATTGGAGACTGTAACTAATAATTTGAAAATAAATTAAGAATAGTAAATCATATAATAATAGTTAATAAGTCTAACGAAAGCTAATGATAAAAAGACTTTACATATTTTTTTTCTCCATTTTTATTTAACTGTGCCATAGACATGCACTTAGAGATAAAACTTTCATCATCTGAATTTTCAGCAATTGATCTACTAGGAGATTCACTTGTTCAGTTAGAATGAGCAGACCATATAGTCGTGTTTGTTGAATACGCTGAAAGAAAACTCAGAGTCTTCAGACAACTTTAGACAACAGCACAGATGTATTTGGGATGCGGTTCTCTATCTGCTAATATAAAATGTTACTTAAGAATCAGCTTGTGTCACCACCTGGAATAGTAATGAGAGTGAAGTAGTTAAACTCACCGACTGCCTCATTTATCTTGGGAGTCTCATCAGTACTAATGGTCTGGAGTCTGACTAAATCTTGGCACGTATTCAAAATGCTCGATCGGCTTTTGCAAACTCGCGTCACTTATAGCGTGGGCGAGATATCCTACATCCAAACAAAGGGTGAGATTACTGTACAGCAGTTCGTTCCGTTCTGCTTTATGGATCTGAAACATTATTTTTAAGAGTAGGGAGATATTATCAGTTTATTGGTGTTCACTCACATGTATTTGAAACTCTGCTCGTGTATTGAGGGACCACAAAGTAAGCGATCCAGGGTTGAGGAATAAAGTACCAGGTAGAGATAGCAAATCAGTTGATGAGGTAATGAATCGTCATCAACTGAGGTTGTTAGGACATATGTTAAGTGTATTCAACCACCGCCTACCTCGACAAGTGATGTTTTCTGGTGTAGGAGTAGGCTAAAAAGTATCTGGAGATAGCCAAACTAAAACATGACATCAGTCCATGAAGTCACTTAAAATGGGACTTAGCCATGTTAATACGTACAGACTACCAGGTTGGGGTCTTCATGATTAATGTAATCAATGATCAGAGACTTTGAATGACATGGCTCAAAATCATTTGGAATGGTGCAAGTGCATTCACTTTTTACCTTCCTTCAAATTTAAAGATTTTATATTCTTCATAATATTTTTGTGTTTTGATTTCGCTAACTTATGTTTTCTTGAATCGTATCTTTTATACCTAATCTTCTCCATCACTACTGATATTTTTAGTATATCTATTATTCTGGAATTTGGCTTGATAACTTCATTTAATGAAGTATGGTAACTTGAACCGATATACATACGTACACGTTCTAAGTTGAAATTGATTGACTCTATTTCTTGTGCAAGAATTAATAATTCTCAACTGATGTATCACATTATTGTAACACATGTGAATAATTTGCTCCCAAAACAATTTCGAAACTTTGTCATTTCAAACAATTTCAATTCACACTTCTTATATTTTTATACGTAACATCGATTCATGTATCGACCTGATCATATCTGTAAATTGGTATACATTTTGTAATTACTTTCAAGATAGATTATTTACTATTATATGGATAATAGATAATTCTCAAAAAGTTCTAAGTAACTAGGATATCATATTAGGTTTAATGCATTTACGACTGTTTTGTTTTACTCAAGCTGGTTCAGATAAACAATAAACAGTATATCATGTTAAGAGTAACTTGACAAAAGCAGTTAGGTTACAAATCCTTTAAACATCAGAAGCGATTCTTTTACGACTTAATTATCTGAGTACGGCAATAAAAGAAATAAATCCACCCTTTTTCCTTACCATAGATAATTTAATAGTGATATAGTTGGTTGGTTATAAAGTGTAGAAATTTTCTCATCCTTTAGATTTTAGCAATCTAGTTTCGTTTGATTTATTTTATTTCCTGTAAAAGTGGATAATTTACTTGACATTCATTGCACATTCGTTTATACCCTAATTTATCTAATTCCACTTCATGTCTCGAAGAAACACCTGTTTAAGATCGATTACTAACTGTTTCATTGGAACCTCTTACAATGGAAAGCATTTTAACAAATTCTATTAGATTAAGTTACATGAATGAGTAATAAAAAATTAATAAAGGGCATTTTCGGGGAAATTTATTTCATATTTCCATGTATTGTAAATGTAATACTTGACAAGGTTTAGCTACCAGCTAGTTGTGTTCTACACAATTTTTCATTTTGAAGAAAAAACCACTAGTCAATATGAATTAGCATCCCAAGAATTAATTTAGCTGAATACAATGTTGTCCAATCTGAGTCATTCGAATAAAATCGAACTCATTTTATATAGGTTCCCAAAAAAAACCGATTGACAACTCAGATTGTGTTCGGTTATCTTGCTGTAGGTAAAAACATTAGACAAAAAGTGGTTAAATATCTTTCCGTTAAGTTCACTAGAATATATGTAACATGGACAGAAATAAATTCAGTTGGTATTGTTTACTTGAATTTTCCAATTATTGTTTAGGACCGCAAGTGGCCAGTCTCTTATTGGCATATGTGCATACCGTGCGTATTGCCTCTACATTGCCTTAATTCACAAGCATTATAAGCAAAGGTGGATAGTGGCTAGCAGTGGAATCCTGGACGCGCGTTTCGTCCTATTTGGGACTTGTCAGCTGGATGTGCCTGCATCTCAGAAGTGATGTTCACTCTAGGACTCCAACTCAGTAACGTCCGCTCCAAACGCCATCGCATTATCCACTTAGCTGCTGAGTCCTGGATTCCACTGCTAGCTACTATCCATCCTTGCTTATGGATAGAAATAATTTACTTGAGTTAAACACAAAAAATTTATCCACTTTATGAAAATTAAAGTTTGAATACTAGCTTACTTATAAGTAGCTTAAATCCTAAGAATAAAAAACGATAACTACAACAACATATTGAGAATTTTTGATAGAGATCATGAACCGATTGGTGTTAGATCACCATTGAAAACCTGAAAGCACTGGACAGCCGTTTCGTCCAATCTTGGGACTCCTCAGCAGTGCGCACTCACAGTCTTACTCGCTCGATTCGACCCAGGGCCTTCAGTCTCGCGCGCGAACGCCTAACCTTCTGGACCACTGAGCCGGCATCCAATGCTGTTAATGTCTAACCTCAACCAATCCACGAAGTTGCGCGACCATCATCCTATCCAAACTGTATGTGAAAAGCACAAATTGTCATTTTTTATTATTATTAAATATCTTTGGTATGTTTATTTTCCGATGTTTTGGGTCAATTCCTTTATCAAAGTATATATCCATTTTGTCACGCTCTTAATTATATTTGGATTTAGTACTAAACTTGTCATCTATCAATTTGTACTTCCTACATATTATAACTAATTAAGTAGTCAGTTTAATTATCATTATTAATTAACGAACTGTTTTAATTGTGTTAATAAATTTCACGTTATTCTCTCATAAGTGTTATTCTAATTTAATAATTATCTATTTCTTATTCAATTATGAAACGTAGGTTGTTTGTATAGGTTAAACTGAAAAGGAATTAAAAACACGAAGTTCATACAAGGGATCTCTTTTCAATAAATTTATTATCAAGATGTACAATCGTATGTATATGAAAATTTATTTTGTTAAAGTACTAGTTCCATGGACACGAATAACCAAGATGACGTAATAAAAAGATTATAATACAAGATTACGTAATACTAATAATAACTAGAGCCTTAATACGTAATCTAGTATTACAATCTTTCTATTGCGTCATCTTGGTTATTCGTGTTCAATTTTCCCCGCAGAACTAGTACCTTAACAAAAAAATAATTTTTGTATATATACACGACTGTACAGCTTGATTCGTTGAAAAGAGATCCCTTCGCTGAACTTCGTGATTTCAAGGTTTAAATGGGAATTATCTATCAATTGAAAAAGAATTGATTATGGATTTTTACGTGTGTTTAAGTTAGGATTATAGAGTTTAACAATCTCAATTTAAAGTCACTAATTGGTTTGTTAATTTGAACGGTGTTGAATATTCTAATGTGTTATTTTAGTAATCCAGTCATTATTCAGTCAATCGTTCTATCTATCTTTAGATTTTGACATAAAAATACAGCAAACCAATTAGTATTCTGTACAAACATCTTTAACCTAATCTTTAACAACAGTGAGATATAATATTCGGTGACGTAAGTGAGTCTAAAGTCCATTTGACAATTATTATTCATTGTTTAGATTATAGAATTTTATCTTGGTGATTTATAAGCAAAGTAAGGACTAGAGACAGACGAGGCTGTCTACTCTCCCCCTTCCTCAGTTTTTTGGTGGTCGACTGAATTATGAAGACCACGACATCTGAGGGTAAGCACGGAATGCAATGAACAGCTTCGATGCAACTAGATGATTTTAACTTCCCAGATGACCTAACTCTTCTATCCCATATACACGAACAAATGCAGATGAAGACAACTAGTATAGATGAAGCCTGTGAATCAGTAGGCCTCAGCATGCACAAGGGAAGAAACAAGATCATCAAATACAACACTGAGAGCAATAACCAAATCTCACTTTATGGAAAAGCTCTAGAAGATGTGGAAACGTTCACGTATCTGGGTAGCATCACCGATGAACAAGGAGGATGTGATGCAGATGTGAAAGTAAAGATTGGTAAAGTAAAAGAGCAGCATTTCAACAATTGAAGAACATATGAAACTAAAAACAACCGCTTACAAGCTAGCATCAAAGTGAGAACTTTCTATACCAACGTCAAGACAGTTAGTCCTACTGCGTGGAGCTGAGATTTTGAGATCTACTACAACCATTATCAAAAATGTACGTGCATTTATAAACAATTTTCTATGTGAGATACTGAATGTCTGTCGACCGGATCCCATCAGCAAGAGTCTACTTTAGGAGAGAACAAACAAACGTCAGGCTTGGTAGGAAATTAGGAAAAGATACTGGATGTGGATAGATCAAGTATTGAAGAAATCATCGAACTACATCATGAGGCATGCTCTAACTTTGAATCCTGAAGGGAAGCAGAAAAGAGGAAGACAAAAGAACATATTACGTCGAGAAATAGAAGCAGATATGAAAAGTATGAATAACAACTGGAAAGAGCTGGAAAGGACTACTCAGGACAGGGCTAGATGTAGAGTGCTGGTGGGCGGCCTATTCTCCTCCACGTGGAATAACCGGTGTAAATAGGTAAGAAAGATTTAGAAGCTAACAGTTTAATTCTCTTCACTAATCACATTTTTTTCATGAAATTATATATATCTTCAGAAGAAATTGATGAGAACTGAATTTATATGGTCAATTTGTCGAGCTGATATTCTAGAAGATTGATGTATTGTTTACACTTATAATATTGACAAACAGTCAGATATAATTTTACATGGTGCAAATAGTTGTTGTGTAAATATCATATCTAATATGAAATCAATACAAATCGAACAAAAACAAAAAAACAAACAAATAAACATACTTGTGTCATTCCATTCCTTTTTTTTAATTTGTATAACAGAGTTAATAGTCATTGTTAAAACAGTGAAAAAAAGAAACATTTTATTAACTATTCACAAAATTCTAGAAAAAGTAAACACTAGTGAAACTAATCAACATGGTTGATTTACATAGTGATTAAATTATTTAGTTAATCGGATGAATATTTATGTCCAAGTTATTATGAATAATGCATTCATTGAGTTCCCAATAATACATGACAGTTTATGTAGAAAGAGATAAACGTAGGTACTATGGTTTGAAATAAAAAGGATAAGAAAGAAAGAAAACATTTATTATTGATAAAGCATCATTATAATAAAACATCAAAACTACTCTAAAATTAAATAACAATTTTTTGTTGTTGGAAAATCATGTTTATTGGTGTCTTGGTAATGTTTTTCTTTTGTTCATCATTTATTGATTCTTGGAGGTTAAAACAGTATAGATGAAGTGAAGGACTACAGGATTTTAGAAGAAACTTAGCAACGTTGATGTTTCATAATATTTAAAAGAGAACCTTCTTGTCTATTATTTAGACTGACTTCAGGGAACAAAAGTTTCTTAGCATAATATTGTTTGATTGACTTGATCACAATCCACTTGTTAAGTCTAATAAATAGACTGGATTAGATTCCTGTGATATACAGCTCTTCTGTATTCAACAGACCGATAATCGTTCGGTGAAGAACTATCTAAGTGCACTGTATAATAATAATACGACTATACTCATTTGTTTCCTTCGAACCTACATTCATTATGTTCTTTCCTAGTCAGTTAAAAGTTTACGATAAGTCAATACTTCTAAAATATTATAAAGAATCCATGGTAAATTATTATTTTTTCTTCATGTTCTCGTATTTGTATGTAGTGACATTCTTTAAGATTAAAATAGATGAGTAAGAAGTTAATACTAAGACGGTGTTGACAAGAATAGACTGAAATTGGGAAAACGTGACTACATCACATACAACAGTTACTCAAATAATAATCGAGAATTTTTTCATTGAACATGTATGATATGCCACTATGATGATTCAACATTATACCAATAATGAATATGGTACATTCAAAAATTTTCTTATTACAAACGTATAATAACAATAGGAATCATTAACTGAAAAAATAGTCAGATTAACAATAGTAAGTCGAAAAACTGCAATCTCCGTCAAGAAGAAACATTTTAAACTTTAAAATGATGAATTCTCGATGTAGAAAACTTACATCTTCGCGACTAAACTTTAGAATACCCTTATCGTTTTTCGGGTGATACGACATGACATCAAAGGCAAGTTTAAGGTGTGCCATACAATGTAGGTAGCTTTCAAAGCTAATATGGCCTTGTTTGTGATCTACATATCGATGTGTCAAAATATGGAGAACTCTATTACTGACGCTATAACCTATTTGAAAAATTGCAAAATATATAAGGTATTATAATTAGTTATTTTTTCGAGATCAGCAATTTATAAGAAGTATTAATGCTAGAAGAATATAAAAGAACTAGTTTGGAAACATCATAAATTAAGTCTAATTCGTTTGAAGAATTCCTGGCTAGATTCATGACATAAGTAATTAGATTGTTGGAAATGATGACCATGCACCTTGATGGATACAATATCTAACCATTATTTAGATAATAATGGTTCGCCAAACGCAATCTATTGATTACTGCCTCTGGTTTCTTACTTATCGGATATTAATTAAAAGTCTACCTAAAATTAAATTCATCGATTGTATGGTTGAGTTAGTGGCTGTTCATTTGGAGTAGTAAATCTTCCATCTTCACTCTATGCATCATCACTGGAATTCAATGTAATTTTTAGTGGCCCGGGATCTGACTCCAAATAGATCGTATGAATGACTGTTATTGAATGATTGCTGTCTAAATGTATATGTCGCCTATCCTCGTATATAACCATCGATTTAAATCGCGTTAGTCAATAACGGAATTAAATAGGTCAAATACAAGAACGGATTTCGAATACGTATATTTCATACGATCTTTGATCCAGACAAAATATCGGAGAAGCGAATGGAATAGAGCAAAGCGAAACGACGCGCAGTGGAGGTGGCAGGTAAGCCAACTCCATTTAGCCAAGCGTTGATCAATATTTATGGTCACACAAAAATAAGTTACAGACATGTGATGCATAGGATAAGATGTGTACGCACACATACGCTCATATAAAAATAGCCAAGGTTGATAAGCGAATAATTAACAAGGGCGAAATACGACTCAACTAGAATGAATGCATTGGCCTGTCCGAAAGGCTTAACATGTCAACCAACACTACGAATTTATGTATATTGGTTACTACATCCAATCTAGTCTACTTCATAAATTACAACTCGGGTAATTTCTAAGTTTATTACCGTATAACAAAATAATATGTCTTATGTTTTTTTTAACTGATGTCGGTCTGTTCAGATTTTTGAGTTATTAATTTCATAACTAAGTATCTGAACCGAAGGTATCAAGTAAAGATAAACGATTGGCTTAAAACAAAGCTAGTTGATATTGTTAACCAGTTTTACACTACACCATCCCTTCATTCCCAAGCTATGACGAAAGCCCATTATGATACTATACAAAAATGTATGGGACGACGATTATCTAGCAATGATCAAACCAGGTAAAATTTCTGAGGTTGTATTACTGAATAAATCTAATTATATACAGAAGACGATAATGATTCTAGAAGCTTCACATAACTTGATGCGCGTCAACACAAACAATGGTAAGTAATTACACATCGCATGTCATATCCAAATTTTCATATTAATTTACATATACGTATAAAAAGAATAAAACGACAGTCTTCTAATCGTCTCACTCAGTACATTCCCTTGAACATACACCACAAGGTAAAAAAAAACTCGTAGTTTGATCGCACATCACCTGATAAATAATGGTCTTAGCAAAAAATGAAATGAGCGTCTTCGAAGTGATCTACAAACAATACAACTGTACCTCATTAAAGTTTGCAGGAACCATATCATTTAGACAGCTTCGACTTGAACTTTGCATCAACAAAAGAGTTGGTGATTAACCTTTAACAGGTTTGGTAACAAAGTGAACTAAGCATTTAAACTCAGTTTGTTTCCCCGATTAATTGTAGTCAGAATCACGTGAATGTAACCCATATGTATCTTGCTTCCTCGGATTTTATTTTATTGAGTCATAAAATCATCTTAAATATTCCAATTAGTAATCTCGATTGACCACATCAATCACAGATTCATATTTCACAAGCATGTTACGATCTATAGCTAAGTTATCTAACACAAAACTCCATTTTAGGCATTCTAATAAATGATATATTTTTGAAGTAGAACGAAGTAAATCAAGTTTCAAGTACGTAAAGCCGGAAACGAATGCTTGTTATTTCTAGGCTACAAATTATATAATAATGAATATTATGAAAGTCTTTTGATATATTTCTGGTTAGTTTTGTTTGCAAAATGTAGGTTTGTAAGAATTCATTGCAATATATAAAAATTATCTGTTTAGAAATTAAAATTATGGTAGTTTTATGCGTGAGTTTTCTTTTGAAGCCTCAAAATTGTTACGTTTTTGATGAAACCACAAAAATAATGATTAAATGCATTAATCTCCATTTAGCAATGATATATGAGATAACAGGATGGTTGGAGGTAGTCAACAAGAAACCCTGGACCCGGGTTTCGTGCTATTTGGCACTCGTCAGCAAGTTATACCTGTAATCTTGAGTGAACTGATGCTCCCTGACGGATCCGGTTCTGAGTCCAGTGTTTCCTGTTAACTACTTCCAACCACCATCTTATCTCAACATTGTACACTCAATGTTGAGTCACTTAGACTACTGACCACATTGCAACTTGGTTGATAGCATTCGATCTGCACCAAGAAGGACCTGACATACATGACATTAATCACCACCTAGTGATCAATCAATTGTGAATAATGATATTTATATACCGGCAAATCAAAATTGGCAGACTAGTAATACAATAATAAATACATGTATTTTTTCTTAATATTCCTACCTGCACTTTTCAATAAATCACGAAATTTGAACGAACTCACACATCCTTTCCGATCATCATGTTTGTTAAAAGCGTACTGTATATTGAGATTTTCAATAAAGTCATAAAGTTAGTAATGACAAACTAAGAAATATTGTTCAATAAATTAAAATATTAAACATGAACAATAGATAGCTATCATATAAGTTGGTCAGTTGAAAATTTTTTATAGTTAGATTATTGTGATGCGAAATTCAAGTTCCCATGTTCCATTGATTAACCGTTAAGTTCGTTGATGTAGTACTCAGATAAACTTAATTTAGTAGGGTCTGTATTGTCTAGAATAATTTACTCAATAAAGAACTAGGCTGTAATGTATGGTACGAATCATAGTTAACAAAATTACAGTGTTCAGTTTGAATAATTAATAACTATTTCGATTATTTATGATGGCACTCTTCTTTGTAATTTATCATGTTGTAATTAGAGAATCCTCAATACGAATGTCAAGACAGTTCTATGAACGGAGATGAAACTTCAAAAACTACCACAACAATAACCAAAATAGTACAAGGGTTTATAAATAGTTGTCTACGCAAGATACTCAATGTCCGTTGACTGGGTACCATCAGCAACAACCTAATGTGGGAGAGAACAAACAAAAATCAACCTGAAAAGAAAATTAGGAAAAGACACTAGAAGTGGATAGGACACACATTGAGGAAAACATCAAACTAGATCACGAAGCAAGCACTAATGTGGAATCCTAAAGCGAAAGGGAAACGAGGAAGACCAAGGAGCGCATTGCTTTGGGAATTGGAAGCAGACATGGAAAGAACGAACAGGAACTGGAAAGAACTGGAAAGGATTGTCCAGGACAAAGTTGGATAGAGAATACTGGTGAGCGGCCTACGCTCTTTCACGACTGGTAACAGGTGTAAGTAAGTAGTTAGAGATGGATTAACGTGTTATAAACTAGCCAAATACTCTGATCAAGAATACGAATACCTAAGTGCCAGCCACATCAATTAGAAGTGTCTACTAGTAATTGTATTTCCTTAACAGATTTCTAAGGTAGGTTTTAATTCGATAAAATCAGCTCAGCTGTAAATATTAGTTATTGATTATTCGGTAGAATAATAATGAAAACTCTTTCCTGTTATTTCATACAATTTTTCATATTGATCAATTGAAAGATAATAAGAAGAATAAACGAGGCAGAATAAGATGGATTCATTTGTTTTACAAATTCTAATTAGCTACTTGAGACTTATATATATATTACTATAATTCATTTGAAAAGAAAGATGTACATAGGTCACATCATAATATCAGAGAAATTCTCATCAATCAGATTTAGCACAAAAGCCAATAAACATGCAAGAAACCTAAGAAATGCACTGTGGTTAAATATTGATATACTTTTTGTGAATATTCTAGAAGAAAACTTTTTAAAGAGTATGGAGACTAGTCTTATAAATAAAAACTGATGTTAAGGACTATGTAACACAAACTATTAAAAGGACTGATATTAAGATTAGGATGAGTGAAAGTCAGATAAAACGTAGGAAAGAAATGAAGTTAATGGATTTATAATTGCAAACACAAAATAAGCTATTAGATAACTGAATGATCGATGCCCAGGTCACTAGAGCTGTGGAAGACTGATAATAGTGTTCAAGTGATTCATACTTATGTATTCGTGAAATTAATAAATTCATTGTATTCTGCTTTATTCATCCTTCATGCCACTTTCTGTTGCCCAGATTTATTTGATTACGATGATCACAATTATATTGAGAGTAGAAATTAACATCAATCACAAGAAAAGTCATAAAGGTTTTTGCTAAACTATCAGATTATACCAGTTAGTTTTACTTGCTAGAGGGAAGTCGATTACATTGAGTTGTCATTTATTTCTGTTTACTCAAAAAATTGTCATAGTGGAACTGTTGAGTCGGCTTTCCAAGAACTGAAACGGAGCCTCCAGAGGCCCTAAAGGAGCCTAAGAGTCCTAGCCAATCAGAGCATGATGGGGCTTTCCAGAATATCAACGTGGGGTGCTACTATTGGTCAGTAGCATAATATGTCTTTTAGCAGATTGGCCAAAATATGATGTTGATTTAACAAATGTGAACATCTATAAATCCCAAAAATTATTCTATTAAGTCTAATACTATTCTTGGACTTGAGATGGTATCGTTTTCCTACTGGTCAATACTTATTTCACTTGTCAAATGTTATTTTCTATTTTATGGTACGATGTGGTCTGCTTGATTTGTATATAAACAGAGTATGTTTGAAATATAACGATTCATATCTCAGAGGCTGAGAATTGCGTTCTGGACTCAACTGGCTGGGCTAGAGAGGGAAGCAGGACCAATCAGGACTCTAGGTCGTTTTTACGTGTTTACGCGTCTTTGGTCCGATCGATAATTCGCTGCGCTCTGATCTGCAGTCCACAAGATATAACAAAGACTTATCAGGAACGAATATTATGACCGTTTATCTCGGTTTATCATAAGTCCTCACAAAAGTTATTCTGCATATAGTTTTATTCAATAAATTCTGACTATATGGATGTCACTTGCATAAGATTCAGTTTACTGATAAAATTGCACAGGATAACATTGTTGAATAATTTCTATGATGCTCTAGCTTCAAGTAACTCATGCATTTAACTATTAAATTACTAAAATCTCCACAAAACCCCCCTCTTTGATTATATATAATCCTTTTTGCTAGTCTAAATACTCAGTCATAGAAAGATAATGTTTCACTGATTAACTTAAATAATTTTATAATATCCTATAATTAATGATATAAACTAGAATTAATTATGATTATAATGAATTGAAAACCCACCATCCATCCCATAAGATCAGTCATGAGATATAGGAACTCTTCTAAGTCAATTTGACCTGTCAAGTTTGTCTGAATATCATAGTATTTGTTAAGAATAAATAACAACTTTTTAAATATAATACAATGAGAAAATGAAATAAGGCAAAATTACATTCTTTTACTCATTGAGATTTCTGTTCAACAGTACTTCAGTTTTAATTCAATGTGATGATTAAGCAATGTAGTAATTGTTTTGTTTTCCTGCATAATACTCCATTCGTTATAACATACGATATTCTTGTATTAAATTAACACGACACACAGCATATGATTTGTTATAACATTAAGTATCTTTCATATATGTGATTTCATCCTAATTATTAACCAAAATGGGTGTACAAATCAATATATAATTGAGTGTATTTTCGTGTTTTGAGTTTAATAAATCTTCACTTGTACTAGTCTTGGTGTTTTTACTTTTCGCATCATGAGAATTGTACTGGTTCCTCATTTTCAAGTATAAGTGATTAGCGATTCCGACATAACAATTAGCGACGACCAGATATAATGGTTGGCAACGCAGTCATAACAGTCGATCATCAATTATAACAATTAGTAAAATACAATCTGGTTACAAACGAACTAATTAAGATATTTATTTAAAAATAGGCAAATTGCATACATATTTATAAGAAAGCCCAATGATGTTCTAAAGGATTATGTCTTGGATAATTTTTCATTAACTATTTTTTTAGATCCAGTTATTACTAAGCGCTGAAAAAGTCCAGTTCAAATCTACAGGTGATAACCATGACAACTCGATCATTGTTTTTATGAATGATATATTAGGACGATTGCTGACTAACATCTCGCATATCATACGTTGAAAATGTACCAAATGACTACAACAAAGATGTATGTTTTCATGATCAAAATCCGAATGAAATCATATTCATAATTAACAAGCCTGAACGCGAAAGTAATGTGTTGAAAAAAGTATAATTCTCTTCAA
Source organism: Schistosoma haematobium (assembly GCF_000699445.3). Classification (NCBI taxonomy): domain Eukaryota; kingdom Metazoa; phylum Platyhelminthes; class Trematoda; order Strigeidida; family Schistosomatidae; genus Schistosoma; species Schistosoma haematobium. The sequence goes on along the minus strand of NC_067196.1, from coordinate 75,926,380 downwards.
ATTCACATTATTCTTTCATATTAAGAAAAGTTCACAACATCAAGATGTTTAACAGATGAATGTATGATGTAATCTAGAATTCTATCTTCAGAAAGCCTACAGTGGAAAAGCAATATCCTAATTACCCTAATTAATTTTCAGTCTATTACAATCTCACAGTCATCCATTGCCAAATACACAGTTGAAAAGAGTTATATGATTAATCATAAGTTGATCATTCAGGTTTATTCTGAAGGCTGTCAGACAAATCAAGAGTGGGAAGGCAAAATGACCAGACAACATACCGGCTGAAGCAGTGAAGTCAAACATAAAAGTAACTGCAACAATGTTCTACATTCCATCCAGAAAACGTTGCTAGGAAGAACAGGTGCAAACAGACAGGAAAGACGGATATCTCATCAAGATACCAAAGAAAGGAGATTACTAAGAGATATAGAAAAGAACCATGCTATTATCTAAACTAGGAAAAGTTCACAAAATAGTGTTGTTGAACCAAATGGAAGATTCAGTAGACGCTCAACTTTGAGATAAACAGGCTGGATTCCGTAAGGATCTGTCGTGCACAAACCGAATCGCCACACTACGGAACATCGTTGATCAATCAATCAACTATACATCAACTTCTTTGATTTTGAGAAAGCGCTTAAAAGTATGAATAGGAGAACCTTATGGAGACTTCTTCGACACTGTGGAGTGAGTGAATGAAAATGTCGTCAACATCATCCGAAATTCATAAGTTGAACTGTACTGCAAAATCGTGTATGGAGGACAGCTGATAGATGCATTTCAAGTAAGGACCGGAGTCAGACAAGGCTGTCTACTCTATCCCTTCCTCTTTCTTCTGGTGGTCGACTGGATTATGAAGACCTCGATATCTGAGGGAAAACATGGCACACAATGAACAGCTCAGAAACAATTAAACGATTTGGACTTCACAGAGAACCTAGCCCTCCTATCCCAGACACACAAACATTTACAGATGAAGACAACTAGTGTAACTTCAGCCTCTGAATCAGTGGACCTCAACATACACAAAGGAAAAAGCAAGATCCTCAAGCACAACACGAAGAACAACAACCAGATCTCACTTGATGGAGAAGCTCTGGAAGATATGAAGACGTTCACGCACTTGGACAGCATCGTCGATGACCGTGGAGGATCAGGTGCAGACGTAAAGGAGTGGATTGGTAAAGCAAGAGCCGCATTCCTACAATTGAAAAACATATGGAACTCAAGACAACTGGTAACTAATGTCAAAGTGAATATGTTAAATACGAACTTCTAGACATTTATGTTGTGCGGAGCTGAAACTTCGAGAACTACCACAACCGTCATCAAAATAGTACAAGTAATTATAAACAATTGTCTAAGCAAGATACTCATCGTTCCTTGGTTGATCAAACCTTATCCGCTGAAACCGATTAGCTTTTATGAAAATAGTTACCGTTTCTGAAGTCTTACAAACCCACCGCAATAACACAAATTACGTAGATCTCTGTCGTCTAATTGCATCATATAAATTAGTCAAAAGAAATAACTGTTTTAAACAAGATTTTATTTTTTCTTCCCACATCGAAATATGAGTGTCTACACAAACCCATAAGTAGAAATCGAACATTTTTAACACTGATTAAATATAGACCTAATCAAATCCATTCTTTATTGTTACCAATACAAACAGTCACACTTTTTCACCACATTTTCAGATAACCAATTCCAAAAATCAATAATTCTGTTGTGTAATTCCTAAATTTACTTACTGTTAAGCAAATCAAATCATGATTACTGTTATGATATTTTTTTATAAAGGATACAGATGCTGAAGATATTAAACTACTACACAAGTTACTAGGAAATTCCGTAAAACCAATCATATAATCTGAAATAGAAAAATATGGAAAGAAAATTACCAACTACTATATGGTGTAGTGAAATTCAAAGTTTATCATTTTTGAATTGTATTAAGAATCTCTGTAATTCCGTCGTTAGTAACTAATAATATTTTTAATAGAATTCAATAATCTCTATTAAATTATGAGTTACCTTTTAGTTAAAACTCTCAAACATTTAAAAGATCCTCTAATAATGAAACCGACGAATGGAATGCATTATATCTTTGATTTAAGATCATGTTTAAAATATTCATTAATAAGCAGTATGGTATGATTATATAGTACTACAAATAAATAAACTAGCATGAGTTAATCATTCTATTTTCACGAAGCATGGATAAGTATGAGTTAAAAGTAGGAGGTTGAGTCCACTCACCTCGAAAATTATATTGATCCAGAATAGTTCCTAATATTCTAGAATTGATTGTTTCGGTGATTGGATTACATAACTGCTTAAAATTTAATTCCAATGAAGTAAGTTCCTTCTACAAGAAAAAGAATGAGTAAAAATTCTGTTGTTTGACTTAACAAAATGATCATTTCGATCATGCTTTAAAAACTTCTTTCAATGAAGTCACAATATCAAAATAAGAATGGTAGTAGAACACTAAATTATTCGTTTCTATGATCATTTAGTCTTATAAAGCATCTATTCAATTTAAATAACACTAAAATTTTGATAATTATAACTAATTAAATGATGTAGACTTTTTTAGGGTATCACTTTTAAGTAAAGCATTCATAATGATACAATATTCAGTGTAGTCACTAATCAACAGATTTGCAAATCTGAGCCTATCATAAAGTAAGTATTTGTTTTTGTAACCAAGAGCTAAAACAAACCGATAACCAGCGATATACTTTCATGAGTACTTATTACAGTATGTTACTAAGATAAACTTAAAGTTTCTCAGGCAGAAAGATATATGATTAAAGTTCCACATACGCTGTCGTATGACGAGGCAGTTTCTTTCGACAAAATATTCAGTACTACAACTCGAGATATTAAATCAATAAACACGATGACCATGTGTTGCTGGGTCGATTCCTGTTAATATTGAAAGTTAAGAAATGGGAAAAGTGTATCATCCAGTGATAACTATGGCTAACACAAATTTTTTATTATTAAATACACAAACTTATCGATTGCTAGACTTAAAATTCCAATTAAAATGAATCAAATCAATAGAAACATTGTTAAACTTACTAACATGATATTTTGAAGAACTTCCACTGTTGACTGAAATTTTTAATGAACAACAATAGTTGATAATGGATAGTATTTCGTTACATTTACAATGAAATATAATTATTATCACAACTTTGTGTAAATAACATCATAGTTATAATATGTTTCATCACGAATTAATATCATCTGATTTTGATGGAGTTTTGTTCTCTGAGCTGGATGATATTGTTCAGAAGAATGATGAAAGCTCCACGACCAAATCATCCAGCTCAGAGAACAAAACTCCATCAAAATCCTTCACCTGAGCTACAAATATTCTCTACCATATCAATATCATCTGAGGAACTAATGAAAACCAGGCGATAAAGTAGGTTAAACTAATGTTATTAAGAAAACATTTCAGTTAACATTATTCAGTCGAATAGTTTAGATAGCTTTAATTTAAAGGACTTGTAATTTCACTAAGTGGTAGGAGTTATTCAGTGAATAAATTACATTTCAATTCTTTACACAAGATTGGAAGTGGTACATGATTTTTTGATGAGTTTTATGATGTAGTTTACCTAGCTGTATACACGTACGTCTTTAGTTTGAATTAAGCTATCAGTAATGGTATGTTCTTTAAAATTGTAATTACTGCTTGATAATTTTAATCATGGAGGTACTCTAAGAGTTCACATAACTTAGCTGAGTTATTTTTACAAAGAGTAGGTGTATATGAGCCGTCAAGCAGTATACAGTACAGATGTGAATAGTGATTTAAAGTGAAATAAGGGATCTGCCTTTTATCCTATTTAGTACTCATCAGCTAGATTTATTAAACATCCTAGTTTTGATATGCACACTGAGGCTCTAATTGAGTACTCATTACTTTCAGCTATAATCAGTCCTAGCATACTGAGAGGTGCAATTTTAGAATCTTGGAAAAATGTTTTTAATCACGGGATTAGATTGCCATCCGTACAACCTATTGGTTTGTAACAAATTGCATTGACTTGTTATGTTATTCAACTTAGACACCATATTTCAAGTCATAGTAGCATAGTTCAGTTCGATATTTAAAACTAAATGCCATGCCATTATTAAAACTTTAGTAATTTTTTTGTGAATATATTTATGCAATGCAAAAGTATTTGTATTTTTAGAATGTGGCGTGATACTTCAAAAAGAATACACCAACTGAGAATTTTCACAAAATCCTTGTTGTTGAGCATATTTAAAACTTCTAACATTTTGTAAAATATTAATACACATATATAGTTGTTATTAGCGGCTTGCTTGAATATCTGAGATATCTGTTCCAGCCATTTATATATTTCAGTGAGACACCTTTTTTTGCTACGTCTATTATTCGCACAACTTGTTCAGGTGACTTTATGAAAAGTTTACGACATTTCACTCTACAAGTTACAAAACGTATAATCAGAGACACTGTGGTGCCTGGCAATATGCATTGAAAAGAATAAACACTATTCAGATGTCAATTCCTGAACTGCTAACATCTAACTGGAGATCACTCAATATATATCGCCAGGATCGATCACGAAATAAGCAAAGGAAATAGTTAGTGTTAAGAAATCTATACTGCACCAAATATACAATATTGAATAAAATCATTAATAATAGTTATCTTTACATTGTAAACTGTCGTTACTATACGATAACATGTAAACATACCTTTGGAAAGCCTTCGTATAGATTCTCCTCATCCAGTTCTCTAAGATAAAACGAAAAATAAACATATTTCTTAAAATGTTTCACCAATAAAGAGTAACAGCTAATTAATCAATAAAAATAGTGTTACCTCAAGACATGCATAAACTATAATTAGTCATATGTTTTCACTAGACATTAAGAGGTTAACTCAAGATCCGGAACTTCTGTGTTTGACCCATGGTTGGATTATGGGTACCAATTGTCAGGAGTTAGGGTTGAAACTATGTTTTATTACTCTGTAGCGTCAGTTACTATGTTGAGCCCATATTAGCTTATTCTAGCTCCTGGAAAGACCAATCTATTCATTCTTCTCAAGCCAAATTTTAACCCTGTCACTTATTCACTTGTCATTCCTGACTGTTTTTAAATGATTGCATGTGTGTTAGTTACTTACCCTGTTCATCATATGTCTGTAAATTATTTTTGTTCGGCTATAAATGTCGATTTACGCTTGGTTAAATCAACTTGACTCACTCACTTCCCCGTTGCGCTTCATTTTGTCTTGCTTTGCTTTCCGATCAAAGATTATATACGTATTCAAAATTCATTCTCGTATTTGACGTATATAATTCCGTTATTCACTAACGCGATTTAAGTCGGTGATTATATACAATAGTTAGCGATATGTATAACAATCATTCATACGATCTACCTGGAGTCAGACCCCGTTCCACTAAAACTCACTAGTTCTCAGTAGTAGTTAAACTACGGTTATTCTGTCATAAATATCACAAGACTAAAGTAGCATTATAAAACCCCTTAATATAACTTTATTTAATGGTTATACAAGCGTAAGAATGTATTCACGATTTGATGCTTACTCTGGATAGTGAATAAAAAAAGCACATTACTGGTCAAACATAACTAATCACTTAATGGTTATAAAATAAGGTTTGATTGATCTTCTTCTTCACTAAATTTTGGTTGTTCTCTATTTCCATGAATGGTTCCTGTGTAGACTGCCTTGATGCAATCACTTTTACAAGTTCTTTAGAATATATGGATTGTAACTTTAACTAAAATATGAAAACTTGGATGCACTGCATTTAGCTGATAAGACTCAAATAAAGAAAACAAGGTACCCTAAGTTCTACTGATAGCCGAAGTCTATCTGTTTTAAACATTTATTAGAGGTGAAGCGTTTGCGCGCAAGACCGATAGGTCCTGGGTTTGAAACTTGAGAGGCAGGATCGTGGATGCACAATGCTGAGGAGTCCGAAAATAGGACTAAAAGGACGTTCAGTACTTCCAGGTTTTCCATGGTGGTCTAGTTTCAATTGACGCATGATCTGAACTATTGAAATTATCAATTATCGGATTCCTTTAACATGTATAGACAAAGTAAGACTGACAATATTTGCTGAATTCAATAAATTCATTATAATTAGTTGTGTTCTTTTTAGCGAATAAACAAGTATATTCCATTTAAATTTCTAACATAATTTAGCACTCAATAAATTAATTGTTCAACAATTACGAATAGATTGTTTGGAATTTAAAATACGTTCAGAATCCGATTTCTTAAAAAAGATTTTTTTCTTATTGTTTAAGGTGGTCATTCTAGAATATAATTAATACTATGACTCAATTCAATAAAGATTTAGGGAGTTTACAAAGAAAGAAAAGTCAGACGTTTGAGTTGAACTCAATGATTATAATTAATCAAAGTAAGAAAGAGAATCAAAATGTCTAATTTGTTTCTGTTACGAAGGGAGTTGATGATTAACTACTTACTATATTTAAAATGCGAAAGTCAGGTCTTAGCTGTTTAAATGAAATGTCTTACGCGAATTGGACTGTTTATTGTACATTTTGAATGTATTGAGTCAATGTTATGCCTTAAGTTTACCAGATGATGTGTAATCAAACTTTGAAGACCATTTTGTCTTCCAAGGTGCAAGTTTCTGGGATTATACTAAAAATTCATTGAAAGCTTTCCTTACTGCCTTTTCGGTGCAATTTTTTTTATTTATACATATAATTCGACTTCAGGTGACATGTGACGAATACTTACCTTTCACTCCAAGTTTACAATGAATACATTCTCAAAGACTGGCCTTAAAGGGTCATACCATTTGCTTAATAATAAAATTCATTGTTAAGTTGAAATTGAAAGTTTTAGTCTATCATCTTAGTAAGAGTATGAGTTGTAGTCGGAGTATCTGTTGTGAGTATCGACCATTAATGTCAATACTTTCTTCCAAAGGGATATTGATAAACTGTGAAAAAATGACATAGGAAATTAAAAGTTTATATTATATATTTACTCAATCTATCAAACTGAAAATTGTTCTTCACACAGTACATAGCGGTTTCTTTACAAGTTGGCTAATTATGTTAGCTAACTATCGTACCTGTTAATTTCAGTAGAGTTTAATCACGGATATATGATAAATCTCGTTTTCATTGACCTGTCCATACATGAATATTAGGTATAAGCAAAGTGTTTTGAGCTCGTTCAATTTCACCTCTTGCTAAACTCGAGGCATAACATTGACTCAATACATTCAAAATGTACAATAAACAGTCCAATTCGCGTAAGACATTTCATTTAAACAGCTAAGACCTGACTTTCGCATTTTAAATATAGTAAGTAGTTAATCATCAACTCCCTTCGTAACAGAAACAAATTAAACATTTTGATTCTCTTTCTTACTTTGATTAATTATAATCAATATAATATTCATATTTTTTCAGTACACTTTATCGTTTACTTCTCATAAAAGCAAAACATGCTTAGTACATATCCTAACACAAACTGATTACTTGTTATTTTTAGAAAATAGTAGTCATTTTATGAGCGTTAATATTATTGTGGGCGGTGTCCGAAATCGGTCACTGATACATGTTGTGCTACGTGCTAATCCCCCACCTGACTATTTGATCGAGAAAACAAAAGTAGATGAGGTAGCTTATTTGTATACCAAATATAATGCACGAATATTCGTATATATATACCGCTTAGGAAGTCAATCTATTCCTTAACTAATTAAATGCACTTGCCCTTCAGGTCACCTTTGATTACCATCAATTGACCTTCTTGTTTGGCTACTTCTGATTGGCTTACTACATTCCGCTAATATATCACATAATTCTGATAGTCTTCGTCTTCTTATTACATTATCGAAACTTACTACATTAGTTAGCTCTAGTTTTTAATATATTTTTAAAATCAGATTTGTTATAAATGTTACTAGTTTTGATATTAAATTAACATAATTTAATCATTTAGTTATAGTTATTCAACTGAAACTTACAATTGTTTCATTTTTACAGTAGAGAATACCCGACAAATAAATCGTGCTTCTTGATTTGGATTATATGTTGATGGTATTATAATAAATGTTCCAGGAAAAAGGTCAGCTTCTAATGTTACTTCACGTCTTGGAATGTAGTCTGATGTTAACAATGGTTTTCGGCATAATAATTCTTCTGCTGTAAGACATGTATTTTGCAGTTCAGATACCTAAGTTAATAGATTTTTAACTGTTCTTCATAAAATTAATTTAAATATAGTTTTTACTGAATAATGCATTAAATTTTTAAACAGTTTGCTATAAAACATGCTTTTTTCCCTAAGTCATTGTTACAGTTTGTTAAGTAATGTTGAATAAAGAATAATAAACTGCTGAGTGCTCTCTATCTTTTTCCAATAGTTATTTATTATTTGTGTTTCATGATATCCACCCTTACATTGGTTGATATACCATAATAACTAGAAGTAATCGTTGATCATATGAGGACATAATTACAGATGATCGTACATAATATAAACATCAACCTTTACACAAGATATACGATCACCCTCTTTTTCTTTCTTAATTAAACAAATATTTTATGAGAGCAATACCTTCAGCAGATTCATTTATTATTTGATTAGAATCAAGATACCGAATCTATTAGTCAGTATAAAGTGAATTGCGATAGGAGATACCATTCACCCATAATCTTAAAATTCCATACACATAGTTCCCTTTATCATTTTGGAAAGAGCAACAACAAAGATTCTAGCAGAATAGCATGAATTCATTATATTTCTTAGGTTCTCGTCAGCTGCTTACAACCTGTGATATTTAAAAATCATAATTACATAATGGGTTTAAATTACTTACATGAGAGGGTTTCGTTGGAAGTTATATTGAAGACATATTTGTATAGTATAGCAAGGGTGTAAATGAATTTAATAGACTGAATATTGTAAATATATACCTTATGTAAAAGAACATTGTGACAACAGTTCAAAAGGCTAGAAACAAGTAAACATTGATAGAAATAAAATGAGTAGAGTTCAGTTGATAAAATAAGATTAATAATTTGGAAGATTGTTGGAGTAAAACTCAATTATGTGATAAGTGCAAGAAAGAGTTTAAAGAAAAGAAAAAGATATATTAAGATACGGTGAAGGAATATTTGTCACCAAGGTAAGGAGAAATTAATAACCTTCTCCTTTTGAACACATAAATCAGGTTTTTGGCGGCTGATAGCAACTGCTTCAATAAACTTCAGAAGAATGGAGTTTGGCTGCTTACTAATCATATTGAATGATTGTAGAGTATCGACCTGATGTCCTGTATCAAGGAGATGTTTGGTGATTGCATTATTTAGAGTCTTTCTTTCTCTTGTTCTGAAACGTTTTGGAACATATTCAAAAAATCTGAGATATTCCCTCCTTTCTGTTCGGCCAATGTAGCTGTTTTGGCAGGTACACGTAAATTTATAAATACAATTGGCGGTAACATGATAAGGATGTTTATCAACCTTTGATAGAGTTATTGGACATGTTGTTTTATACAGAATTAGAAGTTTGGCCGCCGGATAATTTCTGGCTAGCCCAGTATTCAATCTCCTGTTGAGTGTGCTTGCAACATCATCACCTTTGAAGTTCAGATTTATAGTTATTGGTTTTTTACATAAGGTATATATTTACAATATTCAGTCTATTAAATTCATTTACACCCTTGCTATACTATACAAATATGTCTTCAATATAACTTCCAATCAAACTCTTTCATGTAAGTAATTTAAACCCATTATGTAATTATGATTTTTAAATATCACAGGTTGTAAGCAGCTGACCAGAAGCAACGAAATAAAGATGAATTCATGCTATTCTGCTAGAAAGTTTAAAATTATCAAGAAATAGGAATAGAGTAGGGTTTATAATATTTCCTATCACCTTTGGTTAAATATTTGCATAAATAAACTATATATGAGCAAACATTTGTTTTCAATCATTTCATCATCAGGCTTTACAGTTATAAGTCCATAATTATGATATTTTACAATATAATATGTAATAAGAGGGGGGTATTATCAAGTTAATTACCATAAAAAAGGGTTTGCATTAATTTCTAGTTTTGTTGTCATAGATCATTGATTAATAGGTATATGTATATAAGCAAATATTATAACAAAGTAAAAACGTAAACTGGACAATAATTATGATCGTTATTAATAAAATAACATAAACAATCATAAACTAATACAAATAAATGGGATTTATCTTTTACAAAGAACAAATAAAACAGAAGTGAATTTAAGGGCAATTCAACGAGGAAAATTTCATTCACTTAAGCCGTATAATTATATACACGGTGATTTATAAAATTAGTTTATTTATAAATAAAAAATTACATCGTTTCACGAATCAAAAACATGACGTAACTATGAAGAATTAAAAGAAAGGTCAGAATGGGTTTTATGGAGTTCTTTTTAGAAATTTCATAGGTTGAAATCATGATTCGATTGAAGCTAGACCACCATGGAAAACCTGGAAGCACTTGACGGCCATTTCGTCCTAATATGGGACTCCTCAGCAGTGCACATCCACGATCCCGCACCACACGTTGTTCAAACCCAGGACCTACTGGCTTCGCGCGCGAGCACTTAACCACTAGAAGCCGTTACCAGTGGAGTTCAACCAGGTTTGTTGTGAGATAACAACTCACTGAAGACAATGGTGTACGGTGGCGCAACTTCGTGGATTGGTTGAAGTTAGACATTAACACCGTTGGATGCCGGTTCAGTGGTCTAGTGGTTAAGTGCTCGCGCGCGAAGCCAGTAGGTCCTGGGTTTGAACAACGTGTGGTGCGGGATCGTGGATGTGCACTGCTGAGGAGTCCCATATTAGGACGAAATGGCCGTCAAGTGCTTCCAGGTTTTCCATGGTGGTCTAGCTTTAATCGACTCATGATTTCAACCTATAAAAGAAAGGTCTTAAGATGAATGAATGTTGTCAATTTGATTTGTATGAGAAGAGAATTTAAAAGTTATGGCCATGTAGAACAAATACGGTATCAGTCAAATTTCAAATTAATTATCTTATCCTTCTACATTTAATCTTTCACTTTATAGATATTCACCACAAACTGTTAGCACCTCTGAGTATAGCTTTATCGAATTTAGGATTGACCGTTATAAAATACTCAGCAATATTAGTATCATACATACAATCTGTGGAAAGTAGTAAACTTTCCCTTTCATTACTTTAACTGTTCGGATTTAAACAAAAGTTCTCATAAATAATTAATAATGATATAACAGATGGTTGTAATATTTACCATCCTTACACGTATATTACGATAACACGTAAATGACACTAATCACGCTATATCAGAACCAGAATTCATGCCACAAAATAGAGAACCAGATTAATACAAGAGAGTATTTTATTCAATACAGTCACAAACACTCACACACAGTAAGTTCAGAATAGAAATCAATGAGAGGAAGGATAATCGCATACTTAATATCAGTGTGGGGTTGTGGAGACAACTAAGTTTTTGATTAAGATCAGGAATCCATGAATATTAGACCACCACTGAAAACCTGCTAGCACCGGGTGGCCGAATCGTCCTAAAATAGGATTCGAACTCAGGGTCTTTAGTCTCGCGCGCGAATACTTAACCTCTAGGTCATTGAGCCAGCATCAAATGGTGTCAACGTCTAACTTTGAATCCCGCGTGAGGGATTGTGGATGTACACTGTTGAGGAGTCTCATATTAGGACGAAGCGGACGTCCAATGCTCCCAGGTTTTCAATGGTGATCTAACATTCATCGATTTGTGATCTCAATCAAAAATATATTGAATATTCCGTAGGCTGTGACTGTTTGTCCATGTTCAACGACCAATCGTACTTTACTGTCACTACCACACATCAAGTAATAATAATAACGATAATAATAGGTTATAGTCTCTCAACTATTATATTTTTTGACCAATTATTTGAGAGTCAACTGTTTTAATGAAGATAAAATTAAATTATCTTTAACCATTATTAATAATCTTTGTAAAACTTTTACGACACAAAAGAAAGTATCATCAGGAAGCGTATTTTATAAATTTCTATTGTTACTTACTTCATATATTGAAAAACCTATAGCCAAATAATCTCCGCCATAAAAAAGTCTTCTGTATTCTTGCATAACTCCTACGATGATATGTGTTTTAGTAACTTTAGCATTGTGGTCAGCTCCAATTGTAAATAAATACTGTGGATTTGTACAGAATGATTCTGTATAATAAATTTGTATTTAATTATTTTGATAAATCATCATTTGTACATCTCATGAAACAAAATAGATCATGTATGATAAAAGTGTTTAGTTAAGTCTACTTTTGACAGGATTATTAAGATAGATTTCGCTGAGAATTTTATCTGTTGAATACATATATGAGGCTGGTAGATTTTTAATAACTTCGATATAAGTTCTATCGATAACCTGGAACTCAGTACTAAGCAAATGTTTACAATGATTATGTGTTACCAGCAGTTAAATATCAAACGCATAGTGATAAGCATTAGAACCTACTGTTTAAAAAAGTAAAGGTAGATTTGGGAAAATTAGTTATTTAACTTTCAATCCACAACCTATTGATGTAAAGGCTTCTGCTTTAATATGAAATAAATAGTGTTCAAATTGAAGTTTATGTATGAAGAAGTCATATATAGGTAGTTTGTATATATACTGTTAACTTTTGAATTTGATTGCTTGACTGGGCTATATTAGTAACTTAAGAATAGTATATGAATGTTAAACTGATAATATTTACTTATCGATGTCATGCACTAACTTGTTTAATGGTATAAACAAAATTACCTGGATAGTTAAATGATCCTCCAGCATTTACATTCGCAACCCATTCACCAGCAAAACATATTTCCTCACATCTTTTCTTTTTGTCGATTTCATCTCTATGGTCTAAGCTTGCGTATCCAAAATGACATATTTCAAGTAGAGTGAAATTATTTTCAAAATCGTCGAACGACATCCTAAAATGTAGTTGGCATTTCGACAACCAAAACACAAAACTAAGCAATTAAAATGCATTATTGGTCTATATATATATACTTACGCCTGTTACGCCAGGTGGAGTAGCATAAGCCACCCACCAGCATTCTCCGTCCAACTCTGTCCCAGACAATCCCTTCCAGCTCTTTCCAGTTGTTATTCATCCTTTTCAAATCTGTTTCCATTTCCTGACGTAATGTGTTCTTTGCCTTTTCTATTTACAGCTTCCCTTCAGGATTCCAAGTTAAGGTTTGTATCGTGATGCAGTTTGATGATTTGAGTAATGTATGTCCTATCCACCAACTCCATCGTCTCTTCCTAATTTCTTCTTCAACTGGAAGATGGTCTGTTCGCTCTCGAAGAAGGCTGCTAATGATGATATCCGACCAGTGGATGTTGAGTCTGTTGCGTAGACAACTATTTATAAATACTTGTATCTTCTTGATGATGGTTGTAGAAGTTCTCTAGTTCTAGTTTCAGCTCCGTACAGTAGAACTGACTGTATTGATATTGGTTGAAAGTTGTTTTTAGTTTCATATGTTCTTCAATTGTAGGAATGCGGCCCTTGCTTTGTCAATCCTCGCCTTTGCGTCTGTATCTGATCCTCTACATTCATAGACTATGCTGTCCAGGTACGTGAATGTCTTCACATCTTCCAGAGCTTCCCCATCAAGTGAGATTGGGTTGGTGTTCTCAGTGTTTTATTTGAGGATCTTGCTTTTTTCGATGTGTATGTTGAGACCTCCTGATTCAGAGGCTTCGGTTATACTAGTTGTCTTCATCTGCATTTGTTCGTGTGTATGGGATAGAAGAGTTAGGCCATCTGCGATGTTCGGATCGTCTAATTGTTTCTGAGCTGTCCATTGTATTCCGTGTTTTCCCTCAGATGTCAAGGTTTTCATAATCCTCCAGCCAACCACCAAAAGAAAGAAGAAGGGGAAGAGTAGACATTCTTGTCATTTGGAATGCATCTGTCAGCTGTTCTTAATGCACGACTTTGCACTGTAGTTCGTCGTCTGAGTTCCGGATAATGTTGATAATCTTCTCAGAAACTCCATAGTGTCGAAGAAGGTTTCATAACATTCTGTTATCTACACTGTCAAACACCTTTTCATAATCAATGAAGCTGATGTATAGTGACGTGTTCCACTCAACTGATTGTTCGACGATGATCCGTAGTTTCGCATATAATTGCACTCCTAAAAGCTACATTTCTCAAGAAAGGAATGTCTTACTTTGAAGAAATAAATATACTCAATAAAAATCATGCATCTCTTCTGTGTAATAACTTGCGAACTAATTGATGTTTGCTGGTTAGTGTACGTTATCAGTATCATATCAAATATATATATTTAGCCTCATTCCGTCAGTATATTGGTAACGTTACTCTCGTTTTCTTTTATTGTATCAATTATTTCAGAACATTGAGATCAATAATTTCTATTTATTATATAATTAGAAATACGTAGTAATGTATGATACACATATCATCAATTTACAGAATAACTTTAAATAAAATGAAAGCATAACTCTTCGATAAAAAGGAGCTCGAACAGTCCCAAAATACATTGATTCAGTTGAATAATTCTTTTTAATTAAAATGTTTTAAAACGGACATAGTCTGTTTCTTATATAATTGTTTTGTGTAACAATTAAGTAATAGGTCACTGTAAACAATCAAATTATAGACATCATTAGTTTAGATTTATAACAAATAAGTTATAACCCTGGTGTAATTTAATATTAAAGTCTTTTTTGCAAGTACCTGAAGAGTCATCAAATCTTTCAGTATACAATATAACTATCATTTGTAACGATCACTAAGATTTTCGATTCCTTAAATCTTCTTCTTCATAGCTTCATATATATTAAATTACAATGGAATGAATCAATTATCTGGTTTCGAGTTATGTTGCATCAATATTCTGTTCTCATTTATGCAACTATCAAGAATGAATGAAGTAATTTCCTATTGTTAACTCCTTTATCAAATTGTAAAGACTTAAAAGTTATTTGGAATTAAAACATTCGATAAAGTTCAAAAGAATGTAGCCAAAAAATTTAGAAAACCTTAAATTAAATTGACAATTTAATGAAAGGAGGAACGAATCAAGCAAAGAAATTTCTTTTCAGTTAGTTTTTTCATTATGATTCGATTCATTCCTTCTTTATTTACTAAAATGTTAAAATGGGACAATTTAACTGACACATAAATCTGTAATTATGTTAAATAGTAAAATGGTATTTGATATTATACTAGTTTACTTCTAAGTTTAAATCAAACATTATTATTATTATTATCCTTGTCTCCTCTTACCCCATTTCCAGTTTAATTGACCTTTTTATTTTTATATATAAATGTTCTTAGCACGTATATGTGTGATCAGATTGTTCGAAATGTATTACGCTAATATATCACATAGTTCTGATAATCTTCGTCTTCTTATTACATTATCGAAAGATGAACAAGCCATAAAGTTGATATAGTTAATAAAGAAGTGTTCAGGTTGTTATTAAATGTAACTCAGTATAAAAGTAATGAAGTTTATTATTATTATCATCATCATCAAATAAATCAATTTATAGATTTTTGTTTCTCCTAACATTGATTTGGCAAGCTTATAAAAAATGGATCTTTACTGAATGTATATTTTGTAATGATCTAACATCAAGAAACTTATATATTCAAATCTTTACTTAAATTGGTTTGATCTACATAGTTCATTGAATTTACTATGAATGTGATACCTGACTATTACAAATTACAAAAAATATAATGAATTAATAAAAGACTAAACAAAATAGAAATATGATGAATAGGTTTTATTTTATATTACCAGAATTCTCCATCTTCTTTTGATTTATACTGTAAAGCTTTCTTATCTTTAGATTTAACATTTTTCCATTCAGGTGAATTATCTGACCAAGATCCTTTCCATTCATGTTTTTCTCCCCAAGGATTACGACAACGTACTAAATGCACTTCTTTACCGAGATAATTAACCTTTAATATATTATAAATAAAGAATAAGAAATGATGATGATAATAATAATAAAATTTAATACTTGGTTATTTCATGATTAGAAGTATAATTAGTGTATATACTTGTAAATTGATTGTTTAAAAAATTACAGCTTAATTTTGACCTCAATTTTCAATTTTTGATGTACTCTAAATAAAGTATGATCTACTTCAGAGAGAATGAGACACTAAAAAACTAATAGAAATCAAGAGCTAGATATATAAACTTGTTGTTCATTCTTTCAAGTTACGAGACTGTGTACTACCAGACTTGATGACTGAAAAGTTGTCTAACCCATGTGATTGCTTTTAGCGTTGGTGAGTCCTCTTGTATGGTCCCTTGCTATGTTAATCCAATATACCTCATACTAGCTTCAGAACATGCCGATTTTCTAATCCTTTTTGAGTCACATTTTGACTTTGTTGATTATTCACTCATCAACCTTGACTATTTTTACATGAGCACATATGTGTGTACACTTCGTATTCTATTCAATACATGTCTGTAACTTATTTTTATCTGGATATAAATATTGATTGATGCTTGATTAAATTGATTTGGCTCATATGCCTTCTCCACCGCGCATCGTTTCGTTTCGCCTTGTTCTTTTGATTGTCTGGATCAATGATTGTACAAGATATATTTCACATATTTTAATTCCGTTATCTACCGACGTGATTTTAGTCGATAGGCGACATATGTATTTCAATAACAATCATTCATACGATATAAATGGAGTCAGATCCTGGGCCACAAATGCGGTGAGTACATCGACAACATCGTCCGATCTAATTGACGTCAAAATGAAGGGTTTCACTAAACTCTTAACTAAGCAGTTTATGTATCAGTAGTTGCTTAATTTTTTGGTTTTATTTACTTTTAACACAGATTAGGCTGATTAGAGATTTTTGTGCTTTAGTTATACAGTTCGCATAAAATAAGGCTTCCTTCGATTACGGATAGAGTTTACATTACTATAAATAATAATAAATAAAGATTAATTCATTCCAATCACAATTATTATGATGATTAACTATAACATAACTTACTTTCCCAACCCCAGTTACACTATAAGCATGAGAACCTATCAGTCCCATTTTTTCTCGTCTTTTATTTTTATCTCCCTAAAATAAATCAAATACAAGAGGAGATTGTAGCAAAAGATTAAAAAATATTCCGATGAATGTACTTTTCGTAGGAATCAATCAACCACTCAAATGGTCCTTAGAACAAAGATCGGTTTTGGTATTAACGGTAGAGTTAGGAATAGGATTTCTAACTATTTCAATTACATGCGTAACTGTAAAGAGTAGAGTTCTTCAGGGGACGATTATAAGTCGTTTCATTTTTTTCTTTATGAAAATGACCTATCGAGAGTGAAAACGTCATTTATGAGCGAAACTAGAGTGTAGACACTCATTCATAGCAGTCACAGAGGATTACAGAGAGGTATAAGTGCTCTGAATAAGTGGGGGGATAGATAGTCGTTAGAGGCGAATTCCAGCAAGGTGTTGTTTCACGAATGGAGTTGTGACAAGTTATACAACTACACAATAAACGAAATTGTTTCACCTGGTTTTATTGATTCTGAGTATTTGGGAGTCATAGTAAGTGATGATCTTAGAACCACGGTGTACAGTTGCCACAGGCTTTTAGATCTTGTAGGTAATTTGTGAAGCTTTTCGGCACTTGGATGAATATATTTGCTGAATGTTTTACCCAACTCATACGTGTTGTAATTTGGGATATGAAGTCCAGATAATAGGTTCATGTTTAAAAATGGCGAGGATATACTAGAACGGGTTCAGCGCCGATCTTTCCGATCCGACATAGGTTTTGAGGAGATCCGATACTGACTCGCCGTTAACTGAATGATGAATAACGCGTCCTTGTTTTTTGTATATTTAGAACCAATCATCTAAGATTGGGTTTTCAGAAAACTCAAAGGCAAGATTGAATCGTTTGCATCTCAAGTTTCGTTTCTCATATCGATTCATATACTATTGGGATTCTCGACCAGAACATAATTTATTGAAAAATAGTAAATTACTGTGGTTTGGTATTGATTTTATCAAAACTCCCGTGAAGAATAATTTAGCAGATATACTTAAATTGTGTCAGGTACCTAATTTGCAAACACTTGTATAAGAATTTTTCTAACCGTTGTCAAAAGACAGCTACAGACTTAAGTTACCCAAAAGAATAACTAACACCAACATCAGCACCCAAAATACAACATGTTTTTGTGTAGTGTTCCATCATTTTAAATAGGTTTGGTGGACGTTCTTTTTGATTCAAAATAACAGTAGTACATATTCCGCCAGTAAAATCTTCCATCGCTTCACTTTGAAATCCACCAGTTAGATGTGCATAACTACCGCATAATCTGTATGGGAACGGGAGAAAAAAAGGTTCTAAACCTTAGAAAATTTTAAGGATAAATCACAAACAATATAAAATTTCATGTGAATGGTAAGTAGTCACATTAAACACAATATTGTAGTGGTAGTTTCTATTGACATAAAAAGCAGATGTAAAGTCATAAATCAATATCTTTTAATTATTCACCTTCTTTTGTAGGGTAACTTTTAAAATTCTATGGCTTTATAAAAAAAAACTTGAAAAACTGAAAAATACATTAACTAGATTTTTAGAGAAAAAGTGGTTTGAGAAAAGAATTATCGAGGTAAACTACAGACTTGAATATAAACCCACTAAAGTTTATCCACTTTCGCATACATTAATGAAAATATTAACCAGTCCGCCAGTTATCGTCAAATTAAAGCCCGAAAAAGCAGTACGTCAACTCAAGATGACAAACCAAATGATCATGACGAAATGAACTTAATGAAACGAATAACTAAATAGTCGAAATAAAGTAGTAATGGTAAAAAAGATTGAGGTTTGAGAGTGTGTACTAAGAAAGTGGAATAAAGGGGTATTTGTGTAGCAATACTGGAAATTATTTTCTAGAGAATGAAAAAGAATAAGTAAATTTACACAATTGCGACTGATTTTGAACTTTCTTCCAGAGTCTCCAACCACTAATTGCGGTTTTTTCGCCGACCCTAACCATGTAGTATAAATCTAGTAACATGACTCAGATCAACTGTTAATGACTTCATGAGTTGGTGACAGATTTTGGTTTGGTCACCTTTAGCTTTCTTTCAGCCTACTCTAACAACATGTGATATCGTGTGTCGAGGGAGGCGGTTGTTTGACACACATAATACATATCTCAATCACTAGAGTCGTTAAGATTTACAATCTCATCAAGTTTTTACTCAGTGAGGTTGGTGGAAAGTGCAAACATAATAAATTATCAGGGAGGTCCTGCAGTCTCAGTGGCCGGTTCGTCAAGTCAAGAAAGTTAATCCTTAGAGTTAAACATCGTTGATATTGAGATAACTCACCACTGTGTATAAATTTACATAGAAAATTTGAGGAAGAAGAATATCATGACAAAGTGGTCGGTGTTGGATAGGCTATGAATTTATTAGGTGGCTTAACTTTGAAGTAAGGGTATATATATATATATATCTACCCTGAAGAAGTGGCTTACATTAAGTAACGAAACGTCAAAAATACAATTTTCTACTAATCTGGATATCACTATATATATATGTATATATATATATATATCCTTGGCTTGATTGTGAATGGGCGCTGCTGAGGAGTCTCATGCTTGGACGAAACGACCATCCT
This sequence comes from Schistosoma haematobium, assembly GCF_000699445.3. NCBI lineage: Eukaryota > Metazoa > Platyhelminthes > Trematoda > Strigeidida > Schistosomatidae > Schistosoma > Schistosoma haematobium. The sequence goes on along the minus strand of NC_067196.1, from coordinate 75,906,562 downwards.
GTGCTTCCAAGTTTCTCATATTGGTCTGGCTTGGATCGGCTTGTGATTTCAATTGTGAAAATATGTAAAATCGATATAATCTATCGCAGTTATTCATTTCTTGAATAAAATGAACTTGTATGATTGTGGAAATCAATTTAAATTATTCCTCATCAATAAACTAAATTACCTAATATATGTTTTTCATATTACCACTATTGTAAAACGTTTTACCCATAAAATTAGCGCAAATGTAGAGAATTCAAAGTACATCACATTAACACATAATGATCTTTGTTTTCACTTTACAAAAAGGAAATTTAAATATAAAATCCATAGTAATGTGATTTATTATTATTCCCTGTTTTCCACTTTAATCTTAACTACCGATTTTTAAACTTTTAATCATTCCAGCAGATCAGGTTGTTAGAAATTTATTAAGCTGATCTGTATCATATAGTTTGGTAAAGGTCCAATTATATTACACAGGTAAACACAATATGTAGGATATATAAAATGATGTACTAGTTGTTATAAGAACAGAAAGATTGAATATTTCACAATTTGAAATAAGTGGTAGAGGGAACTTGAAAAAAACAAAAAAATTATGTGGAAAATAATACTGGGTAAAATTATTTGTTCAGTTTAATTTACCTAAAGGACAGGTCAGGGTGCTGCAAATTTCTTATAATTTGCAGCGCGAATCGTTATCACTTCTGTTATATGTAGATGACATTGAACCTCATAAGGTATAATAAAAGATACACAAATTATTACCATTGTTTATTGTCTGATTACTTTTAATAATTTCTAATGGTTAATATTTCAGTATATTAAAGATTCCCATTGTGAAAATTAGAACTTGTACTTTTACCTATTATGCGTAGAGACTTATTCTATTTCATTGCGATTATTGACCCAAATTACCTTGATTGGTTTAACATTTTCGTATAAATATTCATGTTTATTAGAGTAAAGCCTGATGACGATCTAATTGAAAATAATTGTTTTCTCATATGTGTTGTTCTAATATCTCAGTGTCTATCTTTTCTACACTTTTTAAAATAACTTCCTATCATGAAACATTGAACGCTTTTGTTAATGTTATCATAACTGCTACACCTATCATCACAATATCGATTTATGTTGGAATTTTGTTCTTTGAGCCGTATGAATTGGCTACGGATCTTTCCTCGTTCTTCTGAATGACATCATTAACAGAAACTTGAAATAGAAGTGAAGTGTTTGTGTTGATGTATGGTAATGTTCATCACAATTTGCAATAATACTATCAGAATCGGGATTTGTGGAGATTGTAGTAATTTTCACAGTTGAATTTATGAGTCAATTTAAGCCAAACCACCAGGCTTTCAATGATGGTCTAGTTGTAAATCGATTAATGAATTCGAATGTTAGAATAATACTATCGCTTTAAAACAATATTTTGTTACGGAAGACAATTTTCGAAGAAAGATTTTATTTATTCACGCCGGCCGGCTCAGTGATCTAGTGGTTAGGAGCTCGCACGCGAGACTGAGACGTCCTGGGCTCGAATCTCGCGGGGGGCGGGATCGTGAGTGCGCACTGCTGAGGAGCCCTACACTAGGACGAAACGGCCGTCCAGTGCTTCCAGATTTCTCATGGTGGTCTAGCCTCATTTGGCTCATGATTTCAACTACTGAAATTACTAAAATCTTCACAAAACCCCTTCTGACAAGATTTATTTGTTAAATGTTTCATCTGTTAATTATTCTGAACGTTAAATGCGTTATTAAATATATTTCAGACCATCATTTACAGAAAATATCTTAATTTCGCTAATAAATCCCTTCATCATATGTAACAAACTGAGATTTAAGAATGAAGGTGATTCATAAATTACAAATAAAAAAATGATAATTAACGCCATCCATTTTATATTGTTCATCACAAAGGGGACAGATACAAAATGCATAACTCTGATTTCCTGGACAAACTTACATTTGGCCTATAACTTGTGATCATTTTGAAGTTGAAAAACATCGCACTTGATTTCAACATGAAAACGATGTTGTAAATATTTTAGGATTGTGTAGGATAATCCGCCACCTTGATACTATAACGAGGCTAATAGAAATAGTTTATAGGATTATGTATACAGTGATTGTAGGAAACAGTAATGGAGATTTTTTCAGGTTAATTTTGAATTATCAGTTTAGGGGTTGTGGAGATTGTTAACATTTTGATTGAAACCATTAGTCATTTGAAGCTAAACCACCATAGAAAACCTCGAAGCATTGGACGTCCGTTTCTTTCTAGTATGGGACTCCTCATCAGTAAGCATCCACGATCCCGAACCCCGCGAGATTCGAACCCAGGACCTATCAGTCTCGCGCCAGGCGCTTAACCAACTAGACAACTGAGACGGAGTTCTCGTGAGAAGCTGTGGCCAGTGGAGCTAATTCGTATCGGGTAGAAACAGGTGTCTTCCTCAGTACAATGGAAGATGGTTGCGCCATTTCGTGGATTGATTGAGGTTAGACATTAACACCATTGGATGCCGGCTCAGGGGTCTAGTTGGTTGATTGCCTGGCGGGAGGCTGACAGGGCCTGGGTTCGAACCTCGTGGAGTGCGGGATCGCGGATGATCACTGCTGAGGAGTCCCATACTAGGACGAAACGTCCGTCCAATGCTTCCAGGTTTTCCATTGTAGTCTATCTTCAGATGACTAATGATTTCAATCAAAAATAATTTTGAATTATTTGTTTATAATTTCATGCTACTAATAAGTAGTTCAAATGCAAATATAAGATTAGTATTATTCCTTGAACTTACTTGGCATATGCTTTTTCCAGTAGGCATGACCAAAACTCATTTGTATCTGTTGAATGCATGAATACCAAGTTACACGTTCCCTTAAGAACTGGTAGACGATCATCGATTACAACTTCCACCCATTCTCCAAAACACCAAAAATTGAACACAAATGCTCCTGTATAAAGTGTACCTCTGAAAGTTTGATTTGATGGTATGATGTTATTCATCAATGCAGGATATTTCGTAATTGTAGCCATAACCGCACTGAACCAACAGTCACCTTACAGATAATCAAGAAGAATTGATCAAGTTAGGCTCTACTCAACACTTGCATAATAAAAATTCATAGAGTTCGATATTTTTCACAAATAATTCGACGTTGTTATCTTGGATAAATACAACATCATGCTTACTTACTTACGCCTGTTACTTCCAATGGAGCATAAGCCACTGACCAGCATTCTCCAAGCCAGTTTGTTTTTAGCCTTCCTTTCCAGTTCTGTCCAATTCTTGCTCATTTTTCTCATGTCTGTCTCCATTTCTAGGCGTAATGTGTTCTTTGGTCTTCTTCTTTTCCTTCGGCCTTCAGGATTCCAGGAAGGGCTTGTCTTGTGATGCAGTTGAGTGCTTTCCTCAATGTATGTTCTATCCACTTACAGAACTTCTTCATGATTTCTTACTCCTCTCGGATCTGGTTTGTTCCCTCCCGCAGTTGGTTTTTGCTGATAATGTCTGGCCAACGGATCCGAAGTATTTTGCCTAGAAAACTGTTAATAAACACCTGTATCTTCTTGTTCTCCATGTTTCCACCCATACAGTAGAACCGTCTTGACATTCGTATTGAAAATTCTGATCTTGGTGTTGGTTGACAGTTGTTTTGAGTTCTGAATATTCTTCAGTTGTAAATATGCTGCTCTTGCTTTACGGATCCGCGCCTTCACATCTGCATCAGATCCACCGTGTTCATCAATGATGCTGCCCAAATATGTAAAGGTTTGTACATCTTCCAAATCTTCTCCATCAATTGTGATTGAATTGGTGCATGCTGTTTTGTATTGGAGAATTTTACTTTTCCCTTTATGTATATTGAGACCTACTGCTGCTGAGGCTGATGCTACACTGGTCTTCTTCTCCTGCATTTGTTATCGCGTGTGCGATAGAAGGGCGAGATCATCTGCTAAGTCTAGATCGTCCAACTGCATCCTAGATGTCCACTGTATCCCGGGCTTCCCCCCAGATGTTGACGTCTTCATGATCTAGTCGATCACCAGGATAAAGAGAAAGTGTGAGAGTAAGCAACCTTGCCTGACATCGGTCTTTACTTCGGACGACTTTGTCAACTGTCCTCCGTGCACAATTTTGCAGTTTAATACATCATAAGAGTTCCTTAGTGTTGTCTTCTCTACGTCATCGAATGCTTTCTCGAAGTCATTGAAGTTGATATAGAGCAGTGAATTCCATTCAATTGATTGTTCCACAATGATCTGTGGAGTTGCGATTTGGTCTTTACGCGATCCTTACAGAATCCAGCATGTTGGTCTCGAAGTTTGGCGTCTACGGAGTCCCTCGTTCTTTTAAACAATACCCTGTTGAAGACTTTTCCCGGTATTGAGAAAAGTGATGCCCCTGTAGTTATCACAGTTGCTGAGATCGCCTCTCTTTGGTATTTTGACCAGAAGTACTTCTTTCCAGTCTCTTGGTACTTGTTCCTCATCCCAAATCTTATCAAGGAGAATGTAGAGTATCCTTGTAGTTACCACTACGTCTGCTTCCAGTGCCTTTGCTGGAATGTTGTCTGGTCCTGCCGCTTTGCCGCTCTTGATTTGTCTGATGGCCATTCTGGTGGGCTAACATCGATTGGGAGGTCCATGTGTGCTTCTTCGATGTTGGGTTGGTTAAATACAACATCATGACCTGTTTGATATTCAGATAGCCAAAAGTGGAACAAAGTGTATCAAAAGAATTATGACATGCGTTTCTAAGTTATCAAATACGTATTTGTCTTAGCTTATTTGGTTTGTTCCGTGTTTCAGTATTATTTTTTCAAGTATTCGTCCACACTTTCTTAAAATTTTCATCTGGTAAAAACTGATTAACAAGCAATGTCTGAAGCGTGTAAGAAACTGATGTTTTTATTTAAAAGGCTGAATGTCACTTGAGTTGATGGTCACTGCATTCATTAATTCAATTACTTACTGACATTTCCAAGGCAAAAAAGGTAAACAGGAAACATGATCTTACCAAGAGCACCTTGATCAACATCAAAACGAGAATAAGATTTTGTACAAAAAGCTGCATAAGGATTAATATCCTAAAATGTAAAACAACAAAACTTACGATGTAACAAGCGAAATAAAATTTACATTGATAAAATGAGTTTTATCTAGTTCTATGCACCCATAAATGATAGCAGTGAAGAGAGTTTTGAGTCGATCGTAGTAAAGTGTCCAGGAAACGACCTGACCATCCTGATATGAGACTTGAATTCCAAAGTCGAAATGAACAACGCCAGGTGTCAAGATATCATGGGAGGACATGGACTGACTGGGAAAAAGGGACGAAACTGGTTACAGATTTGCAGATTTATGTGCATCTAACAACCTGGTTATAGGTGACACCAACGCATACACAAACCTACATGGGTCTCATCGCATCACACTACACAGAACAAGATCGAACATAATTCAATTCATGGAAGATTCAAAATATCATTGGAAGGTATGAGAACCAGGAGAGAGGCTGACATAGTTCCGGACCACCATCTGGTATTTGTCAAGATGAAACTGAAGCTCAATAAGCACTGGAAAACAGGAGAAACAGCATTACTAAAGTTCAATACAGACTTCTTTCAACATACTGACAAACTCAACGAATTCAAGATAAATCTCAACAACAGGTCCCAAGATTTACAGGATCTTCTGAAATAAGAAGAAACCACGATGGAGAACAAAGGGAAAGAGATTACTGCAGCACCAACTTCATAGTTCAGGAGACTTTGGGTCGCAAGAAGCATCATCACAAGGAATGGATCTCTATCGAAAAACAGGATAGGATTCAAGAAGGGAGGAACACGAAGACAGCAATTAACAACAATCGAACAAGAGCGGGGAGATTCAAGGCACAATCTGAATACACTGGAGCAAACAAGTAAGTGAATAGCAGCATTTGAGCTGGCGAGCAGAAATATATGGAGGACAGAGGATAAAACTGTAAGAGAAGGAAGTATGAAACACCTATATGACACATTGAAGAAACTGGTGTGGAAATCTAGTGAACCAGAGAGATCGAACAAGGACTAAGAAGACAAGCTAATCACTGACATTCAAGGACAGATGAACACGTGGGTAGAACACTAAGGAATTCCCGTAGGGATCAGCCGCACTCAACCTACTGGACAGCAAGGCAGTATACACAGACCTACCTATAGATCTCACCCTGCCAGCGATCGGAAAAATCAGGATGGTCATCAGACAAATCAATTGTGGGAGAGCAGCAGGACCAGACGACATATCAGCTGAAGCAATGAAGTTAGATATGAAAGTAGCTACAAACATCCTCCACGTTCTATTCAGGAAGATTTGGTGGGAGAAATAAGTGCCTAAAGATTTGAAGGAAGGATACCTCATCAAGATACCAAAGAAGGGAGATCTGGGCAAATATGAGATCCACGTAGGAATCACACTATTGTCAGTACCAAGAAGTTTTCAACAGAGTGTTGTTGAACCGGATGGGGGACTCAGTGGACGCCCAATTTCGATATCAACAGGCTGGGTTCCGTAGTGATAGTCCGTGCACAGACTTAAAGGCGACACTGTGGATCATCATTGTGCAATCAGTTGAGTGGAACTCGTCACTATACATAAACTTCCTTGGATATGGGATGGCGTTTGACAGTCTAAGTAGCAAAATAATATGAAACCCTTTTCGACAACACTTTACACTCGAGAATATTGCCGCTATCATGTGGATATAATATAAAGGATTGCACCGAAAAGTTGTGCTTGAAGGATAGCATCCCAAGTGAAGAACTGTGTCAGATAAGATTGTTTACTCTCACCCTTCCTCTCTTTTCTGGTGGTCGACTGAATTATGAAAACCTGCAGATCTCAGGGAAAGCATGGAATAATATATGTTCCTTGGATGCAGCTAGGCGATTCGAACTTCGCACGTGACCTAGCTCTTCTATTCCATATACCGAAACAAATGTAGGTGAAGACAGCCAATGTGGCAGCAGTTTTTTACAACGATAGGCCAACATTATAGCCAGAACCTTCAAGGCAAAAGTCGGGATAGTTCTGTTGTATGGAACTGAAACTCGGGGAACTACTGCAGCCATAATCAAGAAGTCCGAGTATTTGTGAACAAATGTCTACACAAGATGCCCGATGTCCGTTGACCCGGTACCACAATCAATGACCCACTGTGAGAGAGAGCAAACTAAATTCTAGATGAAGCTGAGACTTGGTAAAACACCGAAGGTGAATAGGACACACATTGTGGAAATCACCAGACTGAGTAACGAGGCAAATCTTAATTTGGAATCCTGAAGGCAAAGAGAAAATAGGCAGATCAAAGAACAACTCAAACTAGGATTTTGAGACAGACATAAAGAGAATGAATAGCACTTGGAAATTACTGTAATGGATTGCATAGGACAGAGTTGGATGAATAATGATGATGGAAGGCCTATGCTCTTCCACGAAGGGTGACCGGAGTAGTCACTCGATGGTATATGGCTGTAGAGGCTGTTGAATTATAATTAAGATCATTAACCGATCGATGTTAGAACAACACTGAAAACCTGAAAGCATCAGTTAGCTGTTTTGTCCTAGTTTGAGACTCCTCATCATTGTGCATCCATGATCCCGTACGTGAGATTTAAACTCAGTCTCGCGCGCCAACGCTTGACCTCTACATCAGTGAACCGGGATCCGACGGTGTTCAGCCAATCTACGATGTCACGCAACCATCCTCCATTGTCCTCAGTGAGTAAATGCCTCTCATTCGACACTGGTCAAACGCTTATCACTAGGACTCTGAAAATTATCTCTTGAAGTTAGTCACTAGTGAGCACATGATAATTATTTGTATAGTGTTTCGAAGGTTTTTGAGTTTTAATTGAGATCATGAACCGATTATTTAATTCAATATGGTGTTAATAAAACTAAACATAGAAATGTCTTTTAATCTTTACATCAAATACTGTCGAGACTTCCTTCTGAGGTGTTTAGGAGATTTAGTGGTCTGGAAGTATCGATTTTGATTATAATCCGTTGTTAACTAAGTAATTTTTCTAGGCTTTTTATTTTCACGCATAATCTTTTATTGCTATTATATATATGATTGTATAGCTTGATAATGAAGTCGTCGGAAAGAAATTCTTTAGCTAAAATTCGTATTCCTAATGTTTGAATCCGATTTATATGTCTGTTGATCGTGATGCGTTACCAATCAAGGATTTGTTCACATTATACATTTGTTCTGATAATCGATGATATAAATATAATGGAAAGAGCGATGTGGTAATTAGTTATTCCTACCATATTGGGTTATACTTTCTTTTTTCTGCTTCTCATATTTGCAGTTGTCACAATTTACCCATTAAATTAACCCTTGTTTGTTCTTATATACAATAATGTAATGAAAGAATTTATCCTCAGCATTTTAGTTAATATATTACACAAACACCCTAAATGTTTAAAATGAAATTTGTCATCTCATTTATATAAAGTGGATGACTGCAAAAATAACTTAACATTTATGTTGTTAGTTGATGACGATAAGCTTACATCACAGGTTCAATTCAAACTATCTACATCATTCAACAAACCAGTCCACATTCAATGTTTTTGTAGAATCAGATTACAGTTTCTTCCTGAGGTGTTTTATTAATCTATAACGCTAGTGATTTACGTATCTTATTAAAAATTAATTAGATCATTTGAAGGAAACAATCGTAGATATCGTTAACCTGATAAAGTAAATTTAATGACTGCTATTGGGTATCAGATATAAGAAGTTTATATTTATAATTTTGAATTAACTGATTAAAAGCGTATTAACAGATTTTATTGTGAATTCCATATCATACAGACTTACTTACACCTGTCACCTCTCGTGGGGGAGTATAGGTCGCCCACCAGCACTCTCCATCCAACTTTGTCCTCCACTCTCCTATCCAGTTGTTTCCAGTTCCCATTCATCCTTTTCTGCTTCTGATCCCCAACGTGGTGTGTTTTTCGGCCTTCCTCCTTTTCGTTTTCCTCTAGGACTTCAAGCTGGAGCTTGTTTCGTGATGCAATTTGACGATTTTCACAAAATATGTCCTATCCAATTCCAAAGTCTTTTCCTAACTTCCTCTGCATCTGGAACGTAGTTTGTCCTCTCCTATAGTAGGCTGTTGCTGATAGTATCAGACCAACGATCATTCAGTATCTTGTGTAGACAATTGTTTATAAATACTTGTACATTTTCGATGACGGTTGAGGTAGTTCTCGATGTTCCAGCTCAACACAGTAAAAGTGTTTTCACGTTCATATTGAGGATTCTCACTTCGATATTGATTGACAGTTGTCTTGAGTTCCATATATTCTTCAACTGTAGGAATACTGTCCTTGCCTTGCTAATCAGTGACTTCACACCTGTATCCAATCCTCCTCGTTCATAGATGACGCTACCCAGATAAGTGGACGCTTTCACATCTTCCAAAGACTCTCCATCCGGTTTGATTGATTTGGTTCTCTCAGTGTTGTATTTGAGGATCTTGCTTTTTTCGATGTGTATGTTGAGGTTTACCAATGTAGAGACTACCGCTACACTATCTGTTTTGACCTGCATTTGTTCCTATGTATGGGATAGAAGAGCTAGGTCAATTGTGAAGTCCAAATCGTCTAGTTGCATCCAAACTGTCCATTGTATTCCGTGTTTCCTCTAAGATGAACAGGTCTTCATAATCCTCCAGTTGACCATCAGATGAAAGAGGAAGGGGAAGGGTAAGAAACTTTGTTTATCTTCAGTTGTTCCATCAAATGCGTCTGTCAGCTTTTCTCCAAACACGACTTTGCAGTGCAGTTCGTCGTAAAAATTCCGGAGGATGTCGACAACCTTTTCATTTACTCACTTCAGAGGTTCGAAGAAGTTTCCATAATGTTCTCCTGTCTACACTGTCAAACGCCTTTTCATAATCAATGAAGTTGATGTATAGTGACGAGTTTCACTCAATTAATTGTTCGACGATGATTCGTAGTGTAGCGATTTGGTCTGTGCACGACCGATCCTTACAGAATCCAACCTTTTGATCTAGAAGTTGGGCATCTACTGAATCTTTCATCTGGTTCAGCAACATTGTTGAAAACGTTTTCTGATACTGCCAGTATTGTGATGCCTCTGTATTTCTCACATTTGCTCAGATCTCCTTTCTTTGGTATCTTGATGAGTTGTCCTTCACATCGTACAGAGTTCGTTCAATAGTCCATAAATAAAGTGGTTGAAATATGTGCACATTTGTCTAAACATTTATTTCAATGGATGGGAGCTTTTTGGGTTTTAATGATTGTAAAGAATGGGAAACAACCTAATCGTTTTTTGTTCTTTAGAACTAAAATATATTTTCCTTACAGTAATCAACTAAAAAGAACATGTGGTTTGTCCAATAAATAAAAGATATAATGTAGTGCAAACTTTATAAAACTCAGGGTACATTTATCTCGTCTCCCTTAGAACACATAAAAATTTATGACAAAATGCTTGTTCATTTCCATTTCTATTGATTAAAACATTCCTATATGTCTTAAAGAGTTGATATCTTCCGCTGCCTTGTCACTTTATGATTCGTTGTCTACTTATAACGTCTTAACACTGGGTATAAAGCAAATCTCGTGAAGCTGCCTATAGAACATAGAGGATGATTTAGAGTTATGAGAAACAATTGAATGTGTAGACTGATTACTGAATGTTTGATAGACTGCGAACCTACCAAGAAATTAAAACTATAATTAGTTATTAGTTCAGTGAAGATAGATCACTTAGGTGAGATCGATATAGATTGATTTCCACATAGGTATAATCCAATTTGTAGTTTATTTAGTTATATATATATATATATATATATATATATATATATATATTTAGAAATGGCTAAACAGGAACATACTTTAGGTCTTTTCCATTCTATTTTGCCCAAGACTTGTTGCAAGTCTCCAATTGAATTATTATTTGCGGGAAAATCAAGATCTTCATAAAGTCGTTTTGCTTCTGTCATTTTGGCTGAAATAATTTCATACTGACTAATTTTTGTGTTTCTCATCTCAGTAGGCTATATATAGGATAATAAAGAATGTTTCCAAATGATTTATTCATCGTGATGCTTAAGAATTTTTAGATAGTTTAAATTAAACGTTGTAAACGTCACAATCTGGAAGCTCATATCTCATACTCGTTTATTAACTTAAAATACACCAGTGTATATTATAACCTGTTTCTATTAAACATTGAAGTATAGTGAGCGAGTAGGTCAGGAAATGTTAACCCAGGTTTCTTTCGATTTACTCGTTATATACCTAATTGTTCCACTCACAGTTTTCAAACAGCCTACTGATACCAAGGTGATATGGATTATTCATGTTTTGTGACCTGGTGTACCATACTGTCTAGGCATATCAAGTGAGTTAAGGTAGATCTAAGATTCATTTTTATTCCGTATATTGGTGATTGATATATATTTATGCGTATGTAATGTATGTGATTGAATCGAACTTCATAATTGTAGTGTAATGCGGCATTATAACTAATGTAACAAGAATAGTTGTTCAGAAACCATAAGGCCGACTTGAAATAATGGACTACAGACACGTATATACAACATGAAATGGCCTGGCATAAACATTGCTTGATATGCCGTCGAAAGTGTATCAAATTGATGTATGTTAATATTAGGACAACAATAACGTCTAAGTTTATGCCTCCAAAGTGAATATATGCTTTTCTGTAAATAATTTCAGCTAGGTAAACAATCATTTTTAAACGAAATAAATTAATCATAAATAACTTACACTTGCGTAAGTTGTTTCACTTTTCGAACAAGGAGTAAAACCATTCGAACTGTTTGCACGATCGAGAAATATCTGTCTGTACACACGACCAGCCATGGAATCAGCTTTTCCATCAGAATGAGGGATGCATGTTGATGTTAATTTCTCATGCAGCTAAATCATTAGAAAATTAAATGGTAATATCATTTAAAGTTGTGATTTAGATAAACAGCAATTAAGTCAGAAAACCGTTGAAAGTAAATAATTTACTGGCCAATATTAGTACGAGTTGATGATCTTACGTTCTTATTATTCAAAACTGCAGTTAATTAGTTTGTATTGGGATATGTACTTCCTGAGAGGATCGCCTTGATTTTAATGTACAGTCATAATAATCTCTTGGTGATTTAAGGATCCTGATTAAATATTCAAAGGCAATTACTAAATTGGATAAACAATCATCTTTGATAACTTTTTCTCCCTGCTTTTAAGTTATGCATTTACAAATATTTCATATTTGAAGTCAGGATAGTGTAAACATAGATGTTTTGTTAAAATAAATCAATGTTGTATATATATTGTTGCTGTTTGAATAACTCACCGTTTTCCACGGTGGTCTAGCCTCAATTGACTCATGATTTTAACTATTGCAATTTCTAAATACATTTATTTATTATTTTCCTAATTATCAATGGCTTAAGATAATTTATTTATTTGACTTGAATTATTATCATATTCTATTTTAATTTTGTTCACGTCAATGAACTTTATGGATTTAAATAAAAATATCAAATTCTTGATCCGATCAATTATTATTTGATCTTGAATCCATTTTTGTGATGCAATCTTTTCTATCCTCCTATAGACATATATTTTCCATTTAACCATATATATATACGAATGTACAGCTTGAGTAAATGATTTCGTCGAAAAGAAAATTTTCTTCGATGAATTCTCTTTTTCATATTCAATGACACTATGGATTATTTTAATTATCCGATCAATTAATTGTTTTCAATTTAACTTACCTTTGCATAACCTTTCGGAGTAATTGACCATGGTATATGTAAATTAAATTGCAGTCTTTTCTCTGTTAATGTTGGTTTAAGTATATCCACTATAAGTTGAAAAACAAAATGGAAAGAACTTAATTACAGATTCATAAAATTTACTATATTTGAATTAGTTGAAATAATCTATTTGAAATAGGGACTAATATGAAAGTTGTAAAAGCTTCATTTAAAATGCATCAAAGTTACTCATTCACATTATCAATTGAGGTTAAATTCAGGAAACCTAAATCATATATAAGTTACATAATAATTTTTTAATTCGATTGTCAGTTTTGTAAATATTAAGTTAACTAATGTGCAATCAACTATAAAAGAAATAAGGTACCTAATAAGAGTATATCTGTCTAATTATTATCGTGTTTAAACAAATAGTTCATTGATGAAAGTGTTATCTATTCAAAATAGTCATGAAATAATAGTGAGAACTTCAGTATTCTCTGATTTAGGTTACGGTGATAAGGATATAAAGCAAAATCGTGCATGGAGGACAGGTTACAGACTCGTTCGAAGTAAAGACCGGTGTCAGGCAAGGTTGCTTACTCTCACACTTTCTCTTTATCCTGGTGATCGACTAGATCATGAAGACGTCAACATCTGGGGGGAAGCCCGGGATACAGTGGACATCTAGGATGCAGTTGGACGATCTAGACTTAGCAGATGATCTCGCCCTTCTATCGCACACGCGATAACAAATGCAGGAGAAGAAGACCAGTGTAGCATCAGCCTCAGCAGCAGTAGGTCTCAATATACATAAAGGGAAAAGTAAAATTCTCCAATACAAAACAGCATGCACCAATCCAATCACAGTCCGCGGAGAAGATTTGGGCAGCATCATTGATGAACACTGTAGATCTGATGCAGATGTGAAGGCGCGGATCCGTAAAGCAAGAGCAGTATATTTAAAACGGAAGAATATCTGGAACTCAAAACAACTGTCAACCAACACCAAGATCAGAATTTTCAATACGAATGTCAAGACAGTTCTACTGTATGGGTGGAAACATGGAGAACAAGAAGATACAGGTGTTTATTAACAGTTTTCTAGGCAAAGTACTTCGGATCCGTTGGCCAGACATTATCAGCAAAAACCAACTGCGGGAGGGAACAAACCAGATCCGAGAGGAGTAAGAAATCATGAAGAAGTTCTGTAAGTGGATAGAACATACATTGAGGAAAGCACTCAACTGCATCACAAGACAAGCCCTTCCTGGAATCCTGAAGGCCGAAGGAAAAGAAGAAGACCAAAGAACACATTACGCCTAGAAATGGAGACAGACATGAGAAAAATGAGCAAGAATTGGACAGAACTGGAAAGGAAGGCTAAAAACAAACTGGCTTGGAGAATGCTGGTCAGTGGCTTATGCTCCATTGGAAGTAACAGGCGTAAGTAAGTAAGATAAGGATATAAAGATTACAGCTTTTATGATTTCATACTTGTAACAAAACAAAAACATTTATCCTTACATTATTGTTTAAAGCATGATTCATTGCAGTAATTAATTATTCTGAATGTTAACTTGCAGCCATAATTTTCAACTATCAGTCTGATGAAAATTAACGTTCAGTACAGTGTTCTGTTTATAAATTGACTTGTTTCACGTTTAAGTGTGTAGCAGTTTGGTTTTAGTAGCAGCTGAAATATCTTACTGATGACAACACTGACTGTGACATCATATAGTGTGAAAATTATTAAATACACCGCCTTAATGATGAATTCTACCACTAATAAGACTTATTGAGTTTATAGGTAATAATACCAAGGTTGAACCTGATAGTTTCAAATAAATTGAGCATCAGAGTAGATAGTTAATAATACATATATTTTTTGTAATATATACAGATGAATAGAAAAGTCGTATTTCTGGTGTTTCGTAACTAAATGTAAGTCACACCAGAAACATTATTTTTTTACTCATTGGTATTGAACAAAAAATATATTCATTGATATGACTTGAGTTCAGAGATTATTGTCAATCCCTCCGAACAAAAAAATAATGCAATATTAACTTAGTGGGTATCAACTTCTGTAGTTGTATATACGCTTTCTTCATATCTTCATTTATTCTATACCGTTAATTGAGGATTATCATATATTTCATTGAGTTAATTTGTTCAAAAGACAAAATATAACAAACATTTTGTTGTACAAAATCCTTAGACATATGTAGAAAAGATTCCACTTACTATAATTCGATGGAACTCCAGTCATCTCAGTTTCTGCATCACTATTCTGCTTTTTACGTCTCATATGAATCTAAAATATAGGATAATGAATGAAAATTTTAAGTATAGCAAATAATGCCTCATAAGTTTACTTTTGAACATACCATCATATAAGGTTCTATATGACTTAATAGTTAAATAGTGTTAATTCATTGGTGTATGTTAATCATCCGTTATAAAATATATCAGCGTAGCCATATATTTGATTGTGGGCTGATTAACAAATTAACATCAATACTTTTCTTATACAAACGTGTCTCCATGTGTTTTAAAAATATTCTTCTAAAATTTTCACATATAATAACGTAAACATTCATCCACTTTATCGCTTTCTAATACTTTCATACTTGTCGTTGCTATTCTACTAATCATCACTGATATGACATAAAGTATGTACATCGATTATCAACAATTGTTACTTTTTATATGTATATTGGTTGTTTGAATATATCCATCTGATGAGTACCAGATAGGATAAACGCATGTCTTGGATTACATTGATATTAATTATAGCGTGAAACTACAGATATCCATTTGCTTTTAGATATTTATCCTATAATGAAACTATGATCCGGTCCTTTTTGGTTTGCTCGTATCTTTCGTATATATTACGCAAATCATCAAACTGCATAGCGAGGCAAGCCCTAACTTGGAATCCTGAATTTAAGCGGAGAAGAGGAAGGCCAAAGAACACATTACGTCGAAAAATTGAATCAGATATGAAAAGGATGATTAACAACTGGAAAGAACTGGAAAGGATTGCCGAGGACAAGGTTGGGTGGAGAGTGCTGGTGGGCGGCCTGTGCTCCTCCACGGGGAGTAACAGACGTAAGTAAGTAAGTAAATAAGTTTTATCTTTCGTTCTGCTATTACATTAGATAATCTTTTATCGGGAAACCTTCGTAAAGTATTTTTTATCACTTATAACTTTATCCCATGAACTAAGAGTCATTCTTAACATATATTTGTATAAGCATAAATGTACAGCTATGAAAACCAGTGCGTTTGAGTATTTATTTATTTACCGAAATCATTTATCATGAACACAGCACATTTATGACCGATAACTTAAGACTATTTTCAGAGTATAATTTAATATGCAACTTGTAAATGGAATATTAAAAAATAGTGATCAGAAAGAATGAATGATAAAATGAATTTCCAATTGTTTTAAATGGACATTTCCCTATGATAACAACAGAATCTTAGAAATCATTTCTTCAATTATCTATACCTTATAAATATTTTTAGGACTGTAATTTGTGTATAAATAACTTATGTTCATTTTAGGATATTGATTCACACTTATTGATATCAGTCATAAGGGGAAATATTTATTGATGATACCTTTCAAGACAATTAATACTGGGATTTAAAGTTCCTTTTAGATTTAACTACCTAAAAATGATGATAATTGAGGGCCTAACGTTTGTCAATTGCTTAATGCTAATTATCCTAAAGCACTAAGATATAGATACTTAAAGAAGTTAAACATTTATTTTATATGGATAAAAATAACAAAATAAGAACTACTTATCTCTTATCAGGTATATATATTCAAAACTTTTGTCCTTTTGGTAAACTGAAGGAATAGCTGAAAACTACTAAGAACAAGATCATACATTCTTTCTACTTTACACTCTTGATAATGTGACAAATATTTTTAGATTTTCCCGGAGCCAAGTGACCAGATTAATTCCTTACAGAAAGGTCATACAATTTTTCATTCTATTGAGCTTTCTTACATCACAATATGGTTGGAAAAATGTAGGGCATTTAATTTCAGACCAAAGATATAATGATAGTGTCCATTTCGAGTCATATCAAGATCACTGGTTAGAAATTACATTGATTTAGTAATGAGAGCTTGTAAATAATTGTAGACGAAGTTGAAGTTGATATCTGACTCTTCATGTTTTCTTGTATATTTCACTAACTAACAAATGTGCTCAATCAAAATGGTTTATGAATCAACGCTTTCAAATGTATAGAAAAAGAATTAATCAATGTAGATCACACTTATGTGTATTTTATGCATTTCAACAAAACTCATCATGGGTTTCGTCTTGTCAATAAAATGTATAATATGTAGATGGGATGATATCTATCATTTTATCGTATTGTAATTTATAACCACGTGAATAATGTAAAAAGAATTTACCGCTTTATACTTATAGTACACATGATTTGTTCAAATACAAGAATCTAGTTTACCAAATTATAGATTCATGTCAAAACAAATAGATAATAGGAGTGTCAAAATATTTTAATATACTGTTCTGTAATCGACGAACTCTTATCAAAGATCCGTAAAATGGAATGTCAATAATAAACTTTGTGTTGAAAAGAATCCAATCTGAAGCTGGTTAACACGATAGTAAAGTCCTTAAGACTGATATGAAATGGTTTCAAATTATCAAGATAGTATTAAAATTATAGTCTATCAACAAGTTCGTTTGTTGAATCGAAAGTACTTGTATTGGACAAATAACATTTAAAAATATATTTATTATACTTGTGGTAACACCTTAATAATAGTGGTTACACATATTTACAAAACTTTATGTTTGTTGTCGAGTTACTTAATCTTTGATTCATTTATTTGTAAAATCAATGAGATATTTGTTAAAAGAAAATAGTGGACGGTGGCACAATTTAGTGGATTAGTTGAAGCTAGGCATTAACACCGTTGGATGCCGGCCAGCTCAGTGGTCTAAATGTTAAGCGTTCGCGTGCTAGACTGTTAGGTCCTGGATTCGAATCTCGAGAGTGGGATCGTGAATGCTCACTGTTGAGGAGTTCCATACTAGGGTGAAACAGCCGTCTAGTGCTTCCAGGTTTTCCATGGTGTTCGGGCCTCAAGTGATTCATGAATTCAATTATCAAGTTACTACAATCTCCACAAAACCACTCTATGAAAATTTACCTTATGGAGTAGCATAATTAAACAAGTTCTTCCATATTTTTACTGATAATTTTCTTTTAAAGGGATGTTAAAAATATTGATTAATATTGTATATCTTTCGATAAAAAACTTAAGAATGAAGCCTTTTTTAACAGCCAGAATTTATCAAAGATATATTCTTAGAACTGTGCCTATTTTGTCCTGAAATATCTGAGAAAGCAACAAGTAAAAATATTTTAACTGTCTTCCTCAGGTGGACGTTGGTTTGTTCTCTTCCATAGTGTGTTGCTACTGATGATATCGAGTCAACGAACATTCAGTGCGTACACAAATGTTCCTAAATACCAATATTTTTTTAATGACGGCTGTAGTAGTTCTTCAAGTTTCAGCTCCATAAAGTAGAAATTCGATTTTGGTTGACAGTTGTTTTCAGTTCCATATATTTATCAACTGTAGGAATGCTATCGTTGTCTTACCGATCCTTGACTTCTTATCTGCTTCAGATCCCCAACGTTCATCGATGATAATGCACAAATATGTGAACGTTCCCACCTCCTCAAAAGCTCTATTTCAAGCGTGATTGGATTTGGTGTTCACTGCATCGTATTTCAGGATGTTTGTTTTTCCCTTGTGTATATTAAGGCCTACTGATACAGAGGCTTCTGCTACACTGGTTGTCTTGAGCTGCAGTTGTTGATGTGTATGGGATAGAAGAGCCCGGCCACTTGTGCCATCCAAATCGCCTAGCCTCATTCAAACTGTTCATTGTATTTCGTGCATCCCCTTAGATATCAAGGTCTTCATAATCCAGTCGACAAACAGAAGAAAGAGAAATAGAGAGTAATCAGACTTGTCTGATTCTGGTCCTCACTTCATATACGTCTACCAGCTGTCCTTCATATATGACTTTGCAGTGTAATCCGTCGAATGAATCCCGTATGATAGTGGTGATCTTTTAAATTATCCACTCCAGTGTCGAGTAAGGTTCGGTAAGGTTCTCCTGTTCAGATTATCAAACGATTTCTCATGGTCAGTGGAGTTCCTTTCAGTTGGTTGTTGAACGTTCATCCGTAGTGTCATCAATGGGAATATCCAAACAACCAATGCAAAAATGAATTCATGTCATCTTTCTGGATCATTAACCTCCATTCAGATATTTCCACCTAACCTTGATTTTTCATTATAATTGTTATTATGGTTTTATCAATCGATCTTACGTTTTCTGTGTGAGGTGGGGGAAAAGGAAAACCAATATCAAGTTTGACATTCACTTTCTCGAAATTAGATTCAGAACGTCGTTCAAGTTAATAGGAAATGAATTTCCGCGATTTACTTAGATAAATGAAATGAATAACTTTCACTTCCTTTATTACTATTACTGAGAGGTGACATCATTAAAATTTATAGAGTTAATTTTTTAAAAAATAAGGAGGTAAATGAAGTTCAATTATTCTGTTCATAATTTGAAATCAATTTTTCCATGACATTACTTAATAATTTCAATAGTTGAAATCATGAGTTAATTGATGTTAGATCACCATGGAAAACTTGGAAGCACTGGACGGCCATTTCGTTCTAGTATGGGACTCCTCAGCAGTGCGTGTCTACGCGAGATTGATATGTCCTGATTTCAGACCTCGTGGATGGCGAGGTCGCGGATACTCAGTGCTATGGAATCCCATACTAGGACGAAACGGCTGTCCAGTGCTTCCAAGTTTTCTATGGTGGCCTAGCTTCAACTTACTCATGATTTCAACTATTGAAATTTCTAAAATCTTCACAAAACTCCTGACAATTATTTATTAGTTTATTCAGTTCTTCACTTTTACTAATCTTATTATGTCAATGTTTTCTACGGTTGATTACGTCATGAATTTATTCACTTATATTTTAAATATTTTAATCAAACTTCTGTTATGATAAACAAATTGTGATATTCATTATTACTGAATCGAAGTTTATCGATAGAAAGTAGAAATATGATGAGAAATATACTAGCAATTTGTCTCTAATTTTGTTTTAAAACCACCAGACAACTTGAGAACCTGAAAGCACTAGACAGTTATTTTGGCCTCCTCAGCAGTGCTCACTTGCTATTCCACATCCAGGAAACTAACTTTCGACATACAACATTTCGCGCAAATGCTTAAACTATATACCACTGAGCAGCAGTCCAATAATGTACATGTCTAATCATTTCGCGATATTGTTCAACTCTCAATAAATCGTCTGTGGTGGATAACTATCTCGCGTCCAGTATGGTTGAACTCCATTGATCACTGCTTCTTACTAGATCTCTAAGAATTACATCTCGAAGCTAGTCACTGTCGGGAAAATGACCACTATCAGTCAAAGGTTCTGTAGAGATTACGGAATTACCATAATTTTGAAAACCGTTTGTATACCAGCTCAAACGTCTGCTAGCCAGACGTTTGCTTACAAGATCGACGGTTCTTAGTTCGATTCCGGAGAGTGAGTGTTTGGATGCACACTAGAGCAAGACGGCTATCCAGTGCTTTAAGGGTTTGAGTGATGGTTCAATTAAAATCATTTCGGGATTAAAACGTAATTAGAATTATATGATCTCTAAAACACCTTGTATTGAAAATATATTGAAATTCAAGTACCTTATTTATGTTCGAGGGAGAATTGGTAGGAAACTTTGATGACTGAATGCGTATAGAAGAGATAAACTGTTCGAATTAATTCTAACGAGATATCTGTTATAATGTTGTGCATTAACTGTTAATTCTTTGCTTTAAATTAATTTATGGTACTAAATAAAGCTATTATTATTATCACTATGCTGAGTGAAATGCACATTACATTATCAAATATTTGAGATTATGAAACCTAGTAAATATCTCCTGTGAGTCATATGATTCTTTATTCTTTTGTTTCCAAAAATAAGTCTCTGTACTCCAAACAGTTAAGTAATTTTATTACTGTTAGAAAATTGTTCTAATCATTGATTAGTGATAAATGAAGCACCAGTGAGAATTAGTGTGTGAAATCATTCAATTTATCGCTAAGCACTAAGCTTATTTTTATATTTCACTATTCTACAGAAACATTATAATATACAAGATGTTTTCTAAAAAAACCCATCTACAACATGTAGTTACAAGTGTAAAATAATAAGAACGTAACTATAAACAGTATACTTTCTTGCTGAACAGTCATTTGTTCTTATTACTAAAAATTCTAAATTTAGTATTTGAAAAGATATTAGAAGTGGGAAAAAGCAGTTGAGTTAAACCAATGTGACTATATACTTAGAAAGTGAGTATGACAATACGAAAAGGAAATATTATATTGTAAAGAATGTGAAGAAAATGTAGTAAACAACTCATAAATATTAAATATTGAATGGTGTTGTTTTCAGAAATTTATTGTGAAGCGAATGAATAGAATCCAATAGATGTAGGTTTTATTTCATAGGGATGTGGCATAGGTGAAAACTTATCCAATTTGTCACCAATTACCTTAATGTAAAAAAAATGGGGAATGATGTGGAAGCCTTTGGATTGAAGTATATTATACAAATACACTGAGTTTCCATTTTTATCTTAGACTCTCTACGATCTAGTTTAAAGCACAGAATATGTTGAAGGGGATTTATTGAGACTATCCAGTTGGCGATAAAATGAATTCTTAAGTATATTCGGGTCATGTAGTTACAGATAACGTTCATTTTGTTAGTTACTGTTTTACTATGATTGAAATTACTAGTTCGATAATACTTAAAAGACTGACATTTGGAATTCAATCAATTAATCTTGCTTCGACATTGTTGTTAAGTATGGAACTAAAATTAGCGAGGTTAAATGAAAAAGTCATATATTTCCTATATAAACAATTTACTTTTTGAAACGATAAATGAAGAATAAATCTTGACTCCTTTATCCGAGTCTGGTTCTCTGAAATATATCTACGTTTATGTCGAGATAAGATGGTGGTTGGAGACAGTGTGGTGTTTGAATGAACTAATGATACCTTTGTACTTGCTGAATGCTCGATATCGAATTCTAAATACAATACATTCGTTCGTGCTTGTGTCGTAATTCTTGATTTAACTGCATTAATTCTGGGATTTCTAGTTCATACGATAATTCAAATACTTTCAAATATTATAGATAGTCAACAGGAAATTCTGAACCCGGATTTCTTGCTACATGGCATTCATCAGCAAGGTGTTTCTGTGATCTTGAGGGAACTGGTGCTTCCCTACGAATTCGATCCCGTGTCACCCAGCTTCACAGTCAGGGATGTTACCATTGGGCTATCCGGGTCGCGACCGACCTCTTGTAGGACTGAAGTGTAATCACAACTGATTGATCACTGCCCAGTGATTACGATCATGTCATTTAGTTTGTTGTGTATATAAAACTTAGAAAATTGAAGTAAGACAGAATGTCGAGATTAATTTGATAAAGAAAATATTTCATGTATTAGTTGTTATTTCATCAGCTGCATATTTAAAAATCTGATTATTGAGACAATTCAGAAGGAATGATTTCCGTTATATATCTAAAAGATGTGCTCTAAAATTAACTTTATTCTAAATCTTTTAATTCGAGAAACAGTCTTGGGGATAGTGGCCGAAGTTTAAACATGCTCATTATATATATCTATAAACCTGAATCCGAGACGTTCTAAAATTTGCCACTATCTACTGATTTATTTTCATAGTTGTCTATATTCAACAATTTGAAAGAAGATACCATATCATTTAAACTGTTGATCTCTATTCATTGATGAGTAGAGCTAACATTCATTGTTATATTATCCAGTTAAAAGAACTTTCAATAAGGATACATGAAACGATCACACTTTTGATTTATATTTACATGTAAATATGAAAAAAAGGAACTTGGCAACCTTCTAATATAATTTTTTTACCAATTAAACAATTAAAAAACTGATTTTTCCCTTTTTTCTTTTAAAGAGGAAATTTAATCCGTTTTATGAATTTAGTTTAGTAAAATCATTGATAATCTTGTTAATTAATGAAATGGAACTGAAATCCTATCAAATCAGTCGAAAATAGTTTAAATAAGTATTAAGTCTTAATACAATTTCACCAAATAATATAAACAAATACATAAATATGACAAAATCAAATAGCCCAATGATTTAATCAAGTGATAAATTACAAAAGCATTCTGTCGTAAATATGATGAATGAAAATTTAGTTACTATACAATTTTGTTTATATTATCAATATTCTTTCTACTATTACTACTACTACTACTACCCCTACTACCACTACTACCACTATTACTACTGCTATTACTACTACTAATATTACTACTATCACTACTACCAAAACTACTACTATTACCAAGATTAATCATTATAAAAAAAATAAAAATAAAATGGAATTAGTCAAAGGTATTCAATTAACTTAGATTTAAGAGAACAAAAGCATATCTCAAAGATGGAGTTTTTGAGTATGAAATATTTATTTATTGTAATAAAGAATCTATAAAAGAAAATCATTCATATGTAGCATGATAGAAATTAGTTTATTTTATGAGTTGTATTGTTAAAAAATAAATAATAGATAGTATCTATGTAATATGAGATTCATATGAATTTCAATTTCAGTTTATGCTTTATGTAAATCTATTGATTAAGTTCACATGGTATTGTTTACATGAATTGTCGCATTGATGTTTAGGACTGTAATTGATCAGTCTCTTATTGTCATATGTGCATACTGTGCAGATTGCCTTGATATTGTGTTAATTCACAAGTATTATAAGCGAAACAAGCCAAACACTGCGGATTGGTAATGTTACAGAAATTCGGCTTGCGCATTTTGTTCGGTTTGGAGCTTGTTATTTGGATTTACCCTAACACCAGATGACGAGTCCCAGACAGGACGAAACGCGCATTCTGGATACCACTGCCAGCCACTGTCCATCTTTGCTTAAAATGTGTTGATTGTTTGTTGTGGTTTATTTTAAGTTTAGGCACAAAATAAAAAGTAGGAGAACTTGATGGACTGAGAAATATGTTAACATTAATCATGCGTCATAGACATCTAATCATTCCAATCCTGTTCAGTTTTAGTGTTAGTATTAGGTTATCTTACTAGAAAACTAAAGAGAGAGATAAACGAATGTCGTAAAATTATTAAACATTGACCTGAATCATGATTTGAAGCATAGATTTATTTGTCGAAGTCTGTTAAATAGCAGTAATCTACGATTCAGGATCTCAGATGGGATGTCTAAAACATTTTGGATTGTTAATAGTACATGAGTTCGTCATGTATATTTCGTTCGATTGGGAACTTTTCAGCTAGGTCTATCCTAACATCAGTATTGACGTTTATATTGAGGCTCGAATCCAATATCATTTCATTATCCATTCAGTCTAGTTAGCCTTAAAACACCTTTTACAACTCTTGTTAAGAAAATAATTGAAAACAATCGTACTGTTTTTCTG
This sequence comes from Schistosoma haematobium, assembly GCF_000699445.3. Taxonomy (NCBI): domain Eukaryota; kingdom Metazoa; phylum Platyhelminthes; class Trematoda; order Strigeidida; family Schistosomatidae; genus Schistosoma; species Schistosoma haematobium. The sequence goes on along the minus strand of NC_067196.1, from coordinate 75,882,100 downwards.
AGACTTAAAATGTAATGTCTTTACTCATTTTCATAACTAAATGTAAATACGTGTCTTGAATACACTAAGATATTATGATAATAACTTAACAGTTTATTTAATACTTGGTTTACTTCATTCAATAAAGTTATTTTTCCTTATGATAATTACATTCATTATAAAAGGATAGGGATTTTAAGCTAATCCTTTGAGATGGAATGGCATTTCAAGATGTGTAATTACTACACTTTCAAGAATAATGGAATGCTAAAATGAGATAAATAATAAACTATTTACAGTTGATTGATTCCAAATAGTGAATGATGTCATTTTTTTAACTTCCTTCAACCACATAATATCTCAGCCTAGTGCATGCATTGTTGTGTCACTTATACTACAGTCCACATTGAAGCTTAATCGATTAAAATTGATTAGCATTAAGAAGGATTTGATAAACATGACACTAATCACCATTGAGTCACCAACCCACTAGTAAGCATCAGTCCTATCAAGATCACACATATATATTTAGACAACGAATATCAAATAGCAGGAAATCTAGGTCCAAGCTATCCTGTCGATTATTTTTTTCCTAACATAGTCAATATATTCATCTATAGGTACGTAATACAGAATTCAAGTGAATCATCTTGGTTTATTTCAAACTTTAATGAGAAATAGTAAGTACATTCATTCACTTACCAGTTAATGAGAATTACTTCCAAATAAAAATTGAGCATTACGTTTACTTATTTGAAAAACATACATATGCATTTATTTTAAGTGTTTACGTATGTGTTTACATGCTTTCCTATCAGTGATTAGCTAGCTAATGTTTGTTAGTCCATTTTCTTTTTTTAAATAGATCAATACTTTTGTTTCCATTGACAGAATTTAACTGACAGGCTTGATCTGTAGACAACAATTTTATAATTTGAGAATGTTTTATATGATTGTTGGAACGGCTTCCGAGAACTATGACAGAGCCTCCAGAGGCCTCAAAAGAGCCGAAGAGTTCCCATCTAATCAGAACATGATGGAGCTTTCTAGAAAATTAATTACATGAATGTACAAACATGGATTCTATTCCAACACTTAGTTTTTTTCTACTTAACACTGTTTAATTAGTTTATGTAAATGTGTAATCATCGGTATTTAGTTGTAAACAGGAATAAGTTGCTTCTCAGCTAAAATAATATATCATGAAGATTTACTTCGTAAATTTTATCACAGTAAATAGATTTCAGTCGAAATAGTTTTGTTGGTTACTTATCAATTGTTTATCTATAATCAGATTGACAAAGAAACTTTTTTTCCATTTACAGTTATAAATGTGAAAAGTGAAGATTGAGAACTGAGCTAACTATGATTATATTCATTTTCTTTTATTGAAGTGATTCTTTGAAAAAATATGTAATTAAATTGAAATTATCAATTATTTGTCCCAAAATCTTGAAAGACAAAGATAAAGCAGTTTTTTTAAAAGTCATTAATGAAAAACCTTCAAAATCAAACGACCAATGAATAAATTTTACAGAGTACTATCGTGTTGGAAAAACGTTTTATACACGACATGAAAGGTAAGAAGAAAGTTGAGGAGATTGTGTAGTCTGCCTTCAAGTGTTGTCGAATAACTGATAAATTGTAACCGTTTATAAAATGCAAATTTGACGTTTGGACCACTTTATCATTTTTTTCTTTCTCCATTCCATCGTTTTTCGAATTCATCATTTTTGTATTGCAATGAAATGTGATACATAAATCATTTTCTATTTTCTTAAGTTTATCGTTTTAATAATATGGGCCGAGTGAATTTACTGAATAGATAAACTAAATAAACTCTTGATCTTGTTTCATTGTACTATTTAATTAATTTTGATTTGGTTATTCACTCTCTGAAGAAGTGGCTTACACTGAGTCACGAAACGTCGGAAAATTTAATTTATTCTACTCATTGAGGTATTACAAATATATTGCTTTTATTTATAATAATCTACCCAATGCTCAATTTATTCGAAATTATCAAGTCAAAGTTTGTTAATGATACATATAAATGAAAATAGCTAGATCTTAGCCAGATTATGACATATTTCGTTGAAGTGCTTTCATTATTAGTATAGAAGACATTCGAGAAAAAAAATTTATTTTGATTTGATTTAGTGTGAAACTATAACCGATTTGCTACAGTAATTTAAATCTTTTGAGAAAAGAATGATTTTTAGGAGTTTTTATTTATTTATTTGCTTTCTAGTTTGGATGATTGTTTGAGTATATGGTTAATTATTAAATATAACTGTACCTTTTTTGTAATGGATTAATTTATACGGCTACTGTTTATGAGATATGTATTATGTTGACAGTTCCTCGTTTAATATTAAGCAAGCAAATGGACAAAGTGATAGTTTAATAATAATAATATGTTTGAAGGAGCAAGAATTTATGTATAATAGTAATAGTCTAGATGACAGTGTATATGACTCAACGGTGGCGTATATGATTGCAGATATGTAAACTGTAAGTTTGAATCACTTTGAACTCAGCTTTTTTGGGATAATACCATATGTTTGTCTCACTGCTCAATCCACCATTGTCCACTCAAGCAAAAGCATGGGAGCATGCATCTCTTCCTGAATTAAATTGTTTTTAAGTCTTGGTTTACACATTCTGTGACGGACAAAATATGTGCAGAAACTAGTCATAAATGCTTATAGGGATATCGTACACTTTTGCTGGTGCAAGTTTCATTTTAATTGAGTATCATTTTCAAATCACTAATGAAAATTGTAAAATCTCAAACCTTTCGTTTGTTGAACTGAATATTAGTGCATGAAATAGACCAATATGCTATCGATGAAATGTTTATTTAAACCATTTTATCCAGTGATCAGTGATGATCTAAATGTCTAAGCCTTTATGCAATGATAAAAACTATTCAGCCGCACAAAATCAGTGACAGAATAAACTCAATTGAAAGAGATTAACGCTGTTATCAATCGTTATCTCCAAGTAAATTTATTTTGTTATGGGATTTTGTCTTATTGAAAATATAACTTTTTTCGTATTTCGTTCTCAATGCGCATTCTTTTTCATGGATCGGGAAGTGGATTCTCAAGTCAACCTAATTTTGTAACTAATGGAATCAATTAAATGGCAAACGGAAGAAACAAAAGCAATAGCTAATAGAGGTTCATGGAATGTTCGAACAATGTAGGAGACCGTATGGACCAGTCAAGTAGCTGTGGAAATGGGGAGATACAACCTAACGGTTCTCAGAATCGTAGGACTTAAGCTAGACAGTAAAGCACAGATTCAAGAGAGATGCTTCTGTACTATGGTCTTGAAGAAGAAAATGCTCCATACACTCAGCAGGTTTGTCTCATGCTGTCCAAAGTATCACGAAACTCACTTATTGAAAGGAAATGTCATCAATAACTTCAAAGCGTCCTTCAAAGCAAAGAAGGAGGGAATCACAATGAATATTATCCAATGCGATGCACGCACCAATGATAGCAACGACGATAAAGATCATTTTTATGAGAGACTGTCTATGTAAAATACTCGATGTCTGTTGACCCGATACAATAAGGAATGATCTATTGTGAGGGAAGACAAACCAACCTTCATCTGAGGAGAAAATAAAGAAAAGACACTAGAAGTGGATAGGACATACGTTGAAGAAATCACCAAACTGCATCACAAGGCAAGTGTCGATTTGGAATCCTGGAGGCAAAGAGGAACGTGGCAGGTCAAAAAACGTAACGCGTTGGTAATTGGAGATAAACATCTAAAGAATGAATACCATATGGTTACAACTTGTAAGGAGGGAGGAGTACAGTGTTGGAAGAAGAATGATGATGGGCGGCCTATGCTCCTCCATGAGGGGTAAAAAGCTCAAGTATATAAGTACGTCTCAGTTTGCTATCGTTTTAAGTATGGGTCTAAGGGTTTTAACGCCCTACATTTTGTTGAGTATATATCAGATCAGATTGAAGTAATGTCTTTAAGCCTTATTGTCGCGAAGTTGACCATTTCTTAATTGAGCACTGAATATCAAGTTTAATGAATTGTACGCTTATTCTTTGATATTTTCATGCTCTGCATAAGTTACTAATAATTATTTACATGTAAATTGAAAATTCAAAACTATTGTGTATCCTTTCATTTTTCTTTATATTTCATTAGAATGTAGGATGACATAAAGTATCGTTCAAATGACCTTCTATATACGTTGATGAAAATATGGTAATAAATATATATCTTTGATAGTGAAATTTCTCAGAATATATGTCAGTATGCTGCAGTGTGCATTTGATTTTGTTCAACATATCCATTATACATAGCTTTTATTTCATTCCAGTAATTATTTTCCCACCTCCTTCTTTCATAATATTAAATACTGACAATCGTGGTTGGCTTGCAGCCAACTTTGTATTAATATTCAGTATTTTATATTACTAAAGCGTAACATTTACCCAATTTGTTCATGTAAATTTGGTGCAAAATATGTACTAACGTGTACTTTCTTACTACCCAATGAAAAACACACAACACCAAAGCAATAGTTTTACAATAATTATTAAAATGCATAGCCTAACTGTAAGAAAGAATTACTTTGATTATTCTATTCATGAAGACAATTGTTCTTTCTAGGCAAAATCTTTGTATATTTTTCATAAAGATTAAATACTTTTAGTATCAGATTGTATAGATCTGGAAATTGTATTACTTTATACAACATCAATTAACCAACAGATATTTACTCTAAACATTAATATTCTCTCCTTATTGTAAAGATTGTTTAATAAAAGGGGTAAACCTAGTGTCATTAATAAAAATAATACTATAAATTATGAATGTTTAATGTTTTTTATACTCATTTATATTCACTGTATAGTAGACATTAGAGGATAAAATAGTATAATGTAATCTACTAATATATAAACAATAAACAGTGGATTATTTCTTTTCTATGTGATTAAGTAAAACAACCTTCCTTCATTAGTCGGTAAAACATTCATCATTCTATCAATTGATTTACAATTTGTAAAACTTATTTTCAAATGTTTTTTTTTCTATTTATATTCTTTTCATCATTTTGTTATGAGATAATTTTGTTGTAATTCCATTATTCAACAGCGATACATCAAAAGGAGTTTGAAAAATTTCATTATGAAGTAGTAAATAACAATTGATAGTACTTTGATGTGTACTACTTATATTGACATAAGTAGTAGATGATGTTAGTCGTAGACAGAAGATTTGGAAGCAGAGAAACAAGAGGATCGGAAAGTAAAGAATGGAAGCACAGATGCAATTTGTATGAAAATGCTAGAACAATGAAGTCTGAGTCATTTTGAGACAATTTGTGGACATTTTGCAAATTAAGCGTTTACTTTATGATTGTTAGAGTTTATTAACAAGTCCTGTAATTTTGTGTTAAATGCATTCGATTGTCCCCACCCGTGTTCTGTTCACTACAGTACAATTCAAATATTAAAACTTGAAAAAAGTTTTCAGAAAAAGAGATTATTATACTGATGAATATTTGAGAGAGAGAAAAAACATTTATTCAGGATTAGTTTTACAGTCAGAAGATGATGGTTAAAGATAGTCAACAGAAAATTCTGGATCCGGGTTTTGTGCTATTTAGCACTCGTCAGCAAGGTGTACTTATAATCTTGAAATTATTTAAACAAAAATGATTGAAATCTACTTTTGAAAAAGCAGCAGCAACACAAATTAACTATACTAATCAGCTAGATCAATTTCAAGATTAAGCCGAGATTTTCGATTGAAAAAAAGGCAACCAAGCAAATTACGCGTCTTTTTGTCTTGTTTAGCACTACATATTTTATTAATATATTGAAGTATACTATGTTTAAGTTGTTTCCTATTTGATATCTGATATCACATCATATACATTTCAAAAAAGCTTTTTAGAGTGAAACAGTTAGGAGTTCGTATCAGACTAAACGATATGTTGCTAAGATAATTAAAAATATCAACATAACATTGTCTGAATTTTGGCTCAAGTAAACCATTTCTTGTTTGAATTGTTTTTCACATATCAGGTATTTATAAACCGTTGAATATTCAGTAGGTTACTTAGTCTTCTAAATACGATATCTGAATGCATTTTAAATATTGTGTTTACAAAGTTTTGAAGAGTCAACTCATGTCACTCAGCTTCACAGTCAGAGACGTTATCACTGGGCTGTCTGAGCCGTAACTGAGTTCCTATAGAACTGAGATGTAATCACAATTGATTAATCATTGAATGTTGATCAATACCACATGTATCAGGTCGAATCCGTCGAGAAGCATCAGTTCCCTCAAGATTATTATTGTATTACTTTTGGTTTTCGCATAACAGTGTCTGAAGTTACATCCAGCTGATAAGTCTCAGATAGAAACATTCTATTGTCAACCAAAATTAAAAAAATACACTAAAATCTTAATCTATTTTATTTACAATGGAAAACTAGATGTACATGACTATTAATTATAAATTAACATAAAAATGTGAATCATTTGTGATGTTTCAAAGATTATTTTTAGGAAAAAAAGAAGAGAAAAATAATATATTTATCCATGGTAATTATTTTAAATCATGCAAATATTATGAAATCACTTAGCGACTAAAAAGGTATATACAATTACATCATAAATGATTAATGTATATTAACTTTTATTCTAATATCTAACATAATACAGTATAATATTGTTTATATGTATATTTTGTTATTTATTATTTATCAATGAAATATACTGATTATCTGAATCATTAAAACAAACTCCACCCCCCCCCAACAACAAAAACGAACCGATTCAATTCATATAACATATTAGGATATAAATTAATCAATAAAGTCATTAAAATAATTTCCCTGATCGTATATAACTTATATTTGAATTTACTTTAGATTATATTGATATGTAGTCATAGTCATTACATAACAAACTATTGAAAATCATTTATATGAACCTGAATGATATTTGTCTATGATGAATCGTTTATTTTTTCTTTCTCTAGTTCATATTATGCTAAGTAAATAATAATTTTTTTTGTTTTTTTTCTAAGGTTGTTGCTATGGCTAACGAAACATAGACAAAATCTAGAAACAAACAAACAAAAAAATAATAAAGACGAAAATATAAATAAAACTGATGAAATTGGAATTTTGTTGTTGTTGTTGTTGTTGTGATTTATAAAAATTGCTTAGATTCTATTAATTTAAATACTTTTGTAAATTGTAATTCTATACATTCTAAACGATTATTTAAATTACGTAATTCATTAATTAAATGAATTTCATTTAAATTGCTGCCTTGTAAATGATAGACACGATTTGATAATGTACATCGATTAGGATTGTAATCATTTGTACATGACCAAATTGAATTGACTGGAGAAGTATTTGGTGTATATAAACATCTAAATGTAATGAAATAATAAAAAAAATCGAATTGAATATATGGCATACAACTAATGTTAAATTTCAGTAACTTCTATGTTAAAACTGACATCAGTTTAAAGATTATTTCAGGTAGGATACATAAAATCGATGTTTTTCACCATCTTGAAATATTTAGCAGTATGTAACCATAACCAAATACGAGATAAATTAAGTACCTTGTGTGGTTGGTGTTGGGGTATTCAGAAAAATATCCCAAAAATTATTCTGTTAAGTCTAACGCTATCCTTGGACTTGAGATGGTGTCATTTTCCTGTTGGCCAAATATTGTACAAATGTTATTTTCTATTTTATGGTACGATGTGGTCTGCTTGATTAGTATATAAACAGAGTATGTTTGAAATATAACGATTCATATCTCAGAGGCTGAGAATTGCGTTCTGGACTCAACTGGCTGGGCTAGACAGCAGAGCAGGGCCAATCAGAACTCTAGGTTTTCCTCACGTGTTTTACGCGTCTTTTGGTTCGATCGATAATTCACTGCCGTCTAATCTGCAGTCACGGTCACAACGATTGGGATTAAATATACTATTTAGGATGATCGTTGAAAAAACGGTGAAATTTCGATTATATTAGGGTATAAAACAGTAATGATGATAATTAATCATGATGAATTAAAGTTTCATTCAAAGAGCTGGAAGTTTAAGAATTCTTTCATTTAAGTACATTTCCTATGTCAAATTCCATACTGTACATCAGTGATATCGGAAAATTCTTGTAATTTCTTATGCTGTCAACTAATGGCGTCTAAATCTTAATGACACATATGAGTTTTGAAATAATAACCACCCAACACTTTGTTATCTTCAAAAAGTATTTTCATGCAGTAGAAATCAAATTAAAGTTTACGTAAACATCTAAAGACTGTTGATTTATTCTAGCATGAAGTCATAGATACACACTGATGAAGAGTCTTAATTCAGGACAAGACGGTTGTTCAATGATCTCTAATTTTCATTAATTACTCACTTGTGACGTAGATTAACTTTAAATCCAATATTCTTACTAAACAATGTACAAATAAACAAAGTAAATTAACAATCAACTTACAAATTAGATGTTGAAATTGTATTAATATCACAATTAAGTGAATTGAATTGTGTCAGTTGCATAGATACGCATATAGGCTTACTAGATACTATTTGTGGTTGTGTATTTTCTGTAAAATTTACATTTGGAATTGAAAGACATTGACTGGATAATAAAGGAGTTTTTTCATAATTATATGATAAACACTGTGGTGATGCAATGCTTGATGAACATAATTCGTCATTTGACTGTGTTCCACTTGAATGATTTGAAAATATCCATGTATCATCTGTATGACGATCAGATCTTCGGTATGGATTCATCACACTAGAACTTGTTGCTTTTGATTCAGAATTTTGAGCTTCAAATGCTGGCATAGTATGACGACGATTTTGTTTAGGACTAAATGATTTCAAATTACAAGTAAATGTTTTATAACTCATAGTTTCGTTTAGCTCTTCTATGGGTTTATAATTAGAAGGTGGTGACTTATTCTCTTTTGACTTTTGTGTCAAGTCTAGATTACTTGAACAACCGGATGATTTAGATGATTTTAGTAGAAAAAATCTTCGTCTTGTTACAATCTTATCCGTTGATTGCAAACGCCTTGGATAATGAGATAAATATTTTGTGCCAAGAGTTGGTGATCTAAATTGCCATGCAATTTGATTTGCTCCCGTTACTTTTGGCTTTGTAATTGTTGATAATGGTTTAGTTATTGATATTTCCGAATTTGATCGATCATTTGCATGAGGAATTAATAGGCCAGACTCTTCATCATATGTTGTTAAACTACAACTTCTTCCTTTATTGTCAAATATAAACTTAGGCGGTTTCAAACTTTCTACATCTTTAATAACATTCAATTTAGTTTCACTATCCTCCCAGTCTTTTTCATCATTAGCTAATTGTAATGTAATAGCTGGAACAGTAATCACATCATGTGACAGACAATTTTCCTATATATTCGAAAAAAAATACTTTGAAAAGTATAGAGAGAAAAATAGTATAAATGCCATGGTATCATAAACTAGATGATTTTTATGCTACTGAATTCACATGGATTGAACATTTAAATTCAGTTGGTATTGTTTACTTGATGTTTAAGATTGCAATTGACCAGTCTCTTATTGGAATATGTGCATACTGTGCGGATTGCCTCGATATTGCAGGTACATTCGGCTGATGAGTCCCAAATAGGACGAAAAGCGTGTCCTAGATTTCACTGCTAGTCACTATCCATCTTTGCTTATAATGGTTAAAAATTTGGCTTACATTGTAATCTTTATATAAACTGTAGTATAACTCAAGGTTTTACGTGAAACCTAATAGCATATTTTATGAACTTAAATAATTTCTTCTTGTATTTTCTTTACAGTGGTTATTCATTGAAAATGAATTCTTGCAAGTCAGATTAATGTGTTCTATGATATTTACAAGAATGATTTGATTAATTGTTCTACATTAAGATGCATTATAAGTTAGATTGATATGAATTTGGTTAACTGTTATATATCTAGGGATTCTTATTAAAGGAAGTTCTCTTTCACAATTGATTGATCACTGGGTGGTGATCAATCTCATGCTTGTCTAGTCCTTAATAGTGCAGATCGAATGCTATCGATCATGTTGCAATGTGGCCACCAGTCTAGGTGACTCGACACCCAGTGATCAATCAATTGTGATTACATCTCAGTCCTACAGGAGGTTAGTCACGGCTCGGATAGCTCAGTGGTAACGTCTCTGACTGTAAAGCTGGGTGACACGAGATCGAATCCGCCAGGGAGCACCAGTTCCCTCAAGATTACAGGTACACCTTGCTGACGAGTGCCAAGTAGCACGAAACCCGGGTCCAGGGTTTCCTGTTGACTACCTCCAACCACCATCGAAGTTCTCTCTTTCTTCTTCTTCTTCAGTGATCTTGTTTGTCTGGTTAATGACAAAAAATCAATATGTTTCGATTTGGTATGCATAATTTAAACAACTGTAGTTTTTTTCATTACGTAGAATCCAATTAATCTTCATCTGTTAATTCGCATTGTACGGTACTCACATGAAGAATAACGATCGTTAAATTAAGATTTACACGAACGTATCAAGTTATATTATGTTTGTTAGATGTAATGACATGCTGAGATAAATTATTTGTTCAACTTACATGTAATTATGGTGACGAGAAATAAGCAATCTCTATTAGGTATTTAGCAGAAAACATCATTCATAATAATCAAAGTTTAATTAACCAGTCATTAAAAACTAGGAAGCTTTGAACAGACGTTTCATTCTAGTATGGGGTATCTCAGCAATGGGTACTTACAATTCTATCAAGAACTAATGCAGGATGTTTAAGCCAATGAACTGGGATCCAGTGGTCTTTATTGCCAATTCTAATTAGTTCATAATATTACGTAAAATGTAGATAGTTGCCTTACATCCAACACAGAAGGACCCTATACGTGAATCAAATATGTGTCAAATGCTTCCTGGTCTTCATTTGTTGCCTGCCAAATATCAGTTACGATGCAAATTATATAATACATTGATTTGTTTTATCCCATCAAAGAATATCATCCATTGAGTGACATTTAAGAAATAGTGTACTGTTTATGAATATAATTAACCGGATTTACAAATTTAAGAACTAACTTTTGTATTTATTATTTCTTCGTTTGTTTTAGAAGTGTAAGAATCTATAGGCTTATGAGTTCGATGATACCTATGCACTACTGAAAAGCCTCAAACTAGAACTAAACAACTGTTCGGTATTCCTTAGTTTTCAGAGGCCTCCCAGATGATATCAGTTCATGAATAGATCTACTTCTAGAATCTACACAATATCATTTATCTTGATATGGATTCAATTTTCAATCTTAAACAAGAACAGAATGTCAATTAATTTTATCCCTTAGTATTTTGTATAGTTTTATACTATATCTATTATTTATTTTCGCTTACTGGGAAGTTTAAGCAATAGATCGTTTAGTTGATAAAAGTTTGTCCGTTATTCTAGGCAACATAAGAAAACTTTATCCTAAATCTAAATTAACTTTTTAGAATGATTCTAAAAGTGATCTGTCAGTTTATAATGATTACGTAGCTTGTGATTGGCTTTCACCAGGTCTAAAGGAATTTCTTACACTATCATGTATATATAAGTAATGAGTGACCAGTTAATAAGATTCTCTTGCATATGAAACACATAAAATGTAGTGGTCAAATGTCGAAAAAGTGTAAGGATTTGTTATACCACTATAATTTTCATTCATATGTATTAAAGTTTGATTTTTTTTTATTTATTTGAATGACTACTGAGTAGTGAAAGTTTTTGTTGGTTATGTCACAAGTAGTTGCTAGGTTTCATTTATAAAAATGTTCCTTTCTGTTTATTTCATTCATAGTTGTGTCATTTTAACAGTAATTTAGCAAATGAACTTAAACTTTTCCTACAGTTTGCTTATTGATGCTATTTGAAAGGTTTTGTAGTGCTTACAATAAGTCAAGCATATCTCATTATCATAATTCTGTACGGATCCTAAGTTTAGAAATTTCAGTTGTGGCCTTATTGTGCTTGTTCGTATTCATTCACTGAATCGCTTCAAATGTTTCCACTGTGATAGTGATAGAATTCTTTGGTTTAATGGAATTACATTACTTTTAATCTGTGAATGAAATCGATTTCATAAAATTTGACGCTTCAGTTTTAGTTCCAAGAGAAGATCTTGCGTTTTTTGTAGGGGTCCGTTTCATAGTGACCAGAAAAGCGGCCAGTAGTCTGAGTAACAAACTCATTGGCTGTTTACTCACTCCTAGATATCATGAACTGTTTGTAAATTCAAATCACTTCTCATTTGTTTAACATCTTCAAGTTTAATTTTACTGGTGGAAGTATAATTATGCTGTCTTATCGTTTCACATTCTGACATCTGTTCGTTATGAGACTAAACGTCAACAATTTGATTTTCATTGGGGGCACCTCAGAAAATCAATACTTGTATTGTTTCCATGATTTATGTATATTTTTATAATATTTATATTATTACAATATTAAGGTTTCATACTTATCTTCTAGAGTTAAAGTATGAAGGGGAACTAATACATTGAAATATTGAACACAAATTAATAAATGTATCTACCTTATAAGTTAAAAGAAACTAATTAATAATCCACAAGAGGTACTAATAAAGGAAAAAAACTAAAAATATATAACATTTAGTGTTTGAAGGCAGATATCCAACTTGAAATTTCCTCTTGGTTTACCTTAATCAAACACCAGACAAGTTTGGAATTCTTTTAAATAAACATCTTAATATATAAAGAAACATGACAGTCTACATAGAAACATGAGTATTGGTATATCTATTCACCTCTAATCTTAGATAAATCGTCATTATTTCGGGGTTGTTTTTTTCTTTAAAAAATCAATGAAGAAAATACAAACTCAATTCTTTGAAGCTTACAGTATCCAAATAAATTTGAAAGTATAGAAATATGCTAATAACAATGTTGTATGCTTGTGATGTTGAAGTTTTGACTTCAAGAAAGTATATTTTGCATTTTATTTATTTATTAGATATTCATAAATTATGAACAAGTATTACCAGATAGTCAGATATACTCCACATATGGATTAGATAAAGTTATGTTGTTCAACTTTTTAGTACTTTGGACAGTTCATATTCATGGTTATGTTAAATAATTCAATGATTAAGTAGGATTCATTATTTAATAGACATGTACGTTATTCATAATTATGACATTAATACTAATAACTTAGCTAAATATGATTTTTAAATAGTAATACGAGAGTTGATTTCTATTTTGTAGTTAACGAGGAAGAAAGATATAGAAGTGAGAGTTATTATTGCTTGTTGAACCCATAACTTGAAAGTTTTCAGCTTTTTTTAATAATTCAGATAAACAGTTTTACATACATTTACCAATACAATAAGTTATAATCTAAGTGAAAGTAAAGTAAAATATAATTTTAAAGGATTAACCCCTAAACTGATAATTACCATGCGCTCACTAATGACTAGCTTTGTGAGAAAATTCTCAGAGTTCTGGTGAGAAGCCGTGACCAGTGGAGCTAATCCGCGTCGGGTAGAAAAAGGTGTCTACCTCAGTACAATGAAAGATGGTCGCACAATTTCATGGATTGGTTGATGTTAGACACTATCACCACTGGATGCCGGCTCAGTGGTCCAGTAGGTTAAGCGTTCGCGCCCGAGACTGAAGACCCTGGGTTCGAATCCCGCGAGCGGGGTCGTGGATGCGCACTGCTGAGGAGTCCCACAATAGGATGAAACGGTCGTCCAGTTCTTCCAGGTTTTCAATGGTGGTCTAACATTAATCGGTTCATGATCTCAATCAAAAACTTAACAATCTCTGCAACACCTAAACTGATGACTTATTTTCTATCGAGTGTTTATGTGCGTGAACGTTCGAATAGCAATGCTAGAATAAAACGTTTAATTGTCTTTTTACATTAAAGTTCCAAAACACCTTGATAAGTGTGTGGTACAGTTAGTAAACCCACCGCACATGCAGGTGGCTATCTGGACTCAGTAGCTAAGTAGATAACTCGATGGCGTTTAAAGCTGTCGGTACTAGGTTCGAGTTTAGGAGCAAACATCAACTCTGAGATGCAGGTACATCCAGTTGATTTGTCCCAAATAGGATGAAACATGAGTCCTGGATTCTGCTACCAGCCACTATCTATCTTTGCTTAGTAAAACGTTATATTATTGCCATAATACTGCATAATATATATCAAAGTTATTCTCTAGTAAAACTAGTAAGCAATAACTTTATCGACAGAAGTAAACGAATTTTTTTATGTGCGGATAACCGCAAAAATAGTTGTGCCTTTATTTTAAACTATTCATGCTATTAATATACAAAAGTGCAAATCTTCCTAAATAAAGAAATGTTTGTTAATAATCTGTTTTGATAAGAAACAACTGCAAACATGATTTTAACTTATAGATTGTATAACATAGTTTCGAATGACATGCAAATATTTCTATAAATAGAAATAATATAATTGTAATATCTCAGTGAGTAGAAAAATTAGATTTTATGACGTTTCGTAACTTAATATAAACCACTTCTTCAGAGAATAAGTAACCAAATCAAAATTAACCCAAGTTTAAATAATAAAAAGGAACAAAGGAAGAATATAACATCAATCGGTTCATGATCTCAATCAAAAACTTAATAATCTCCACAACCCTTATACTAGATATTCAACAAAACCAGAATAGTATGAATTCAATATATTCTTGGTTTCTCGTCAGCTGCTTACAACCGAATATATATTAGAACTTAACATTGGGACACGATCTAGTGTGAAACAATTGACATAAGTGAATGTAATGAATATTAGATACGAATAATCAAAAACAGATCTGAACAAGTCAATGTCATCTCATTCCAGTCAAGGTGATTTATATGCGACATGTATGTAAATTTGTGTGTGTGTGCAGGGTCAGGGGTGAAAAAATGTGACCTTGGTGGTGAGAAAGGATAGAGTTTAATTCGTAGTTACGATAACAGTGTGAGATGTGATTCATACCAAACATAGCACCTTGGATAGGTAGTCCAAGTCGGATGGGTAGTGAGGTCTTCTTTTCTATTGAGAGCAGTAGGATAATGGATTATATGGTAAGCTTCAGTTACTCTCCTTTCTTTGATGTCGGGAAAGCCTTTTTGCAATATTTCGATAATTTTGATATAGACTTGGTTGTTGTTGAAATTGGCGTGAACTGCTATTGCCAATTTAATTTGAAGTCTATCCAGTTCTACGGGATTGTTAGGTAGTTTCTTTGTGTACCTAATATGTTCTTTGGCTCGAGTCACGATTTCGTGAGATGACCCTTTGATATAGAAGGCATCACAATCTACACATCTTAACTTGTAAAAACATTCTGTGTTGACACAATGGGGAGTCTGTTTTTTAAGCGAACTAAAGTATTTTGAAGTGTGTTCGTTGTTTCGTACTTTCTTACTTAACGCTGTTACTCCCCAAAAGAACATAGGCCGTCGACCAGCATTCTCCAATCCATTCTGACCCTGGCCTGCCTTTCTAGTTCTATACAGTTGTTGCTCATTCTTCTCATATCTTTCTCAATTTCTCAGCGTAATGTGTTCTTTAGTCTTCCTCTTTTCCTTTGGCCTTGAGGATTCCATGTGAGGGCTTGTCTTGTGACGCAGTTGGGTGCTTTCCTCAATGTGTGTCCTATCCACTCCCAGCGCTTCTTCATGATTTCTTCCTCCACTGGAATCTGGTTTGTTCACTCCCGCAATAGGTTGTTGCTGATAGTGTCCGGCCAACGGATCCAAAGTATTTCGCGAAGACAACTGTTAATAAACACTTGTATCTTCTGGATGATGGCTTTCGTAGTTCTCTAAGTTTCCGCCCCATACAGTAGAACTGTCTTGACATTTGTAATGAAAATTTTGACCTTGGTGTTGGCTTACAGACAGTTGTTTTGAGTTCCCGACGTTCTTCAGTTGTAAATATGCTGCTCTTGCTTTGCCGATCCGCGCCTTCACATCTGCATCAAACTCACCATGTTCATCAACGATGCTGCCCAGATATGTAAGGGCTTTTTCATCTTCCAAAGCTTCTCCATCATGTGTGATTGGATCGGTGCATGCTGTGTTGTATCGGAGAATCCTGCTTTTCCCTTAGTGTATATTGAGACCTACTGCTGCTGAGGCTGCTGCCACACTGTTCGTCTTCTCCTGAATTTGTTGTTGCGTTTGGGATAAAGGGCCAGATCATCTTCTAAGTCTAGATCGTCCAACTGCATCCAAGCT
This sequence comes from Schistosoma haematobium, assembly GCF_000699445.3. Lineage (NCBI taxonomy): Eukaryota > Metazoa > Platyhelminthes > Trematoda > Strigeidida > Schistosomatidae > Schistosoma > Schistosoma haematobium. The sequence continues at coordinate 75,865,796 of NC_067196.1, read as the reverse complement.
GTCCCCTATATCTCACGCTCCCTCCAAGATGTTGGCGTCTTCATGATCCAGTCGATCACCAGGAGAAATAGAAAGGGTGAGAGTAAGCAACCTTGCCTGACACCGGTCTTTAATTCGAACGAGTCTGTCAGTTTTCTACCATGCACGCTTTTGCAGTTTAATTCGTTGTAGTAATTCCGTATGATATTGACTATCTTCTGAGGCACACCGTAGTGTCGCAGATGCCTGCATAGTGTTGTCCTGTCCAAATTCTTTCTCGAAGTCAGTGAAGTTGATATAGCGTGATGAATTCCATTCAATTGATTGTTCCAAAATGATCCGTAGAGTTGCGATTTGGTCTGTACACGATCGATCGTCACGGAATCTAGCTTCTTGTGGCCCAGAACCTCATGATATGTTGAAGTGATTGCCTCCTTGATGCCGTTCCAGTTGCTCTCCATAGAAGTTTCTTGATTCACACATGCTACATCGTCTTCCTGATTTTTTTGTTGATGCAGATATGGTCGATCTAGTTCAGTATAGTGTGATCCGGTGAACTCCATGTAGTTTTGTGTATGCTCGTTGTTTCGTAATATACTTTAATCCTGTGTTGTTTTAAAATTCTTTGGAGTTCTTCTGTTGCACCATGGCGGTATGGTAAAACTGCAGTATCAATCCATGGAATTTCATTCGAATTATTATTTAGCAGTGAAACGTCTCGTTTTAATAATAATCTTTATAGGAAAATTATTATACTTTTTTGTCGTTGGCCTATTTATTTGTAATTTTAAGCATTTTTGTAGGATGCTTATCATTTAGTGCTTATATATTAAATTTTGGTGAATCTATGTATATTTACCAATATTAAGTCCTTTTTGTCTATACATCTTATCGGAAATAATTTAGGTTTCTTTCATTCACCATGCCAGTGGAACATAAGCCATATTCGTTCATCTAAATTTATCTAATTCATATATTTATAAAAACTTCACAAAATCGCTTTTTCCCCTCTTACATCTTCATCGATAAAACGTGTTTTTTACAATGTACTTAATTTGCAAAGAATATTCAAATTACACCTTTTCTCGGCTTTTTCTTGTTCTCATATAATTAGTGGTAAGAGTTGAATAATTGAGTACGTCATTTCCTTAATATTTAACACCAATAAATCTGATTTAAACTATTTACTACACAACATTGTATCTTCAAACTGTGAATGTAAGTATGTAACATCATTACAACGATGACTGATGTTCACTAATAAAAATACACTTTTGTAAAAAGTAGTTTACATCATAGATAGTCACTAAAAACTACGGGGCACTGTATAGCAGTTTGATTTAATATGAGAATACTCATCAGTTCGTGACTAAAACTCTGTAAGACGAATGAGTTTCGTCGTTAACTTCACTGGTTCACTGGTTCGCCATCATTCATTGCTTCTCGAAACCAGTCTCATGACTAACTGAGTTTGACACTAACGGTCACGACTTCGAACCAGAATTTCGGTGGTTACACTTGAATATTGAGGCTGAGTCCCATACCTACAGATGTTATGAATGTGTGCTGATAAAGTTTTTGATTACTTGTTTTAACGTTTTGTGATACTAAGAACTGTCGGTTGTGTAAATTATCCTGAAACTGAACAATTCCCTCAAAAAGTCTATGTTAAAGCTATTTTTAAATAATGATAAACTTTTAAATGAGCTAAACATTGAAGTTTTTATGTTTAGCAAAAACAATAGTCCGAAACATTCGTCTTTAATTATATAAGTTTGTTCACGCTTCCGCATGAAATATTTATTTATTAAGTTGCAGAAAGAACTTTCAACATTACATGCAATGAATATCCAACACCATTTGAATATCATTGTAAAACATTTATCTTAAAGTAATCTGCAAGGGCTAATCATTTAAGTTATTGACTGGGGTTTCCCCTACATTTTTTATATTAATTAAACATGGTTATCAGTATAGGGTTGTGGAGATTGTTGACATTAGATTGACATAATCAATAGATCAACGTTAGACCACCAAAAAAAAACCTGGAAGCACTGGTTGGTCGTTCCTTCCTATTATGGGACTCAGCAGTGAGTACTCAAGATCGCGCACGCGGGACCCAAACCTAGGATTTTCGCTATCATGCAAAAACTCTTGACCTTTAGACCACTGAGCCGACATCCAATGGTGTTGATGCCAGTTGTTTCCTTATTTTTAATGGTGGCCTAACATTGACCCATTCATTATATCAAATTAAAGATAAAGTAATAGTTATTTGCTGATGGAATGTGATCCCGTAGATAGGAATTTACTTCTGTATGCAGTTAAAATTGTTAACTATTGTGAAGTTGCTGAAAATTGTCCAGTACTATTGTGGTGTATGCTACTGACTCCTACAGACATAAATAGTATGTATTTTCAATCAGAAGCTGAATTCCTCGTGGCAGCAGGTTGAGAAAATCGAAGAGAAGAGATCGAGACCTGAGAGTGATTGGTATACAAACGAAGAAACAACAAAGTCTAAGACAATTGATGGACATTTTCCAAATGAAGTATTACTGTATGGTTCCCAAATTTTACCATCATATTTATTCTGTAATGTTGTATTAAAACACATCTGGGTATCTTTGCTTGTGTTCACGTTCACTACACTATAATAAATTAACTTAATTATTCATATAATGTCAATACATGAGAAAATATAGTTTTCAAATAACAGAAAATGATTAAATAGTTTACACTTACAACTCCTTCTTGTATATTGAATGATAAATCTTCGTATAAATAACTTTTTAATTCAGCTTTAAAACGTGGATGTTGATTTAATATTTCGCTTAATGTAATTAAATCTATGTAGTGTAGATCGCAATAAGTTAATGATTTTACATCACATCTTGAACGTATAATTGGGAACGATGATGAAGATATATTATTAGTTGTACCATTTATTGATACATCGGTTTCTAAAAATGCACCAAACCAATCATTTTTACCTAAAAGAGAAAAACAAAAGGCCCTATGTTTTAGGTATTTATATTGCTATCTGTATTGGTTAGTAGCTATGATAAAACTAAGATAAATTATATAACCATATAACCTTCAATTGATCGCTTGTGGAGCGCACTTCAATCATGGATGGATTTCATAAATATATTTTAGCTAGATATTCAGAAAATAAAGATGAAAATAACCTGTAGACCTTTAACTTTAGATTTAAAATGGCATGCGTATTATGACTGATAGCTATAATAATACTAAATCCCTCCGTTTTTGTGGAAACGTCATGGTACAGTTGTATACACGTTTTCTCCAAAAATACCGTAAGAAGCATTCCATAACTTTTGAGGAATAGACCTCCGTGAACGTTTTTTTTTCATTTCACAATTTCAGAGGTGTTGAAGTTATTCAAACAGAATGAATGTAATTATCAGTATAGGGGTTGTGGAGATTATTAAGTTTTCAATTGAGATAATGAACCGATCGATGTTAGACCACCGTTGAAAACCTGGAAGCATTGGATGCCCGTTTCGTCCTATTGTGGGACTCCTCAGCAGTGCGTATCCACGACCCCACTCGCAGGATTCGAACCAAGGGCCTTGAGTCTCGGGCGCGAACGCTTAGCCTACTGAACCACTGAGCCGGCATTCAATGGTGTTAGAGCCCATCATCAAACAATAGGATGAAACGACCGTCCAGTGCTTCCAGGTTTCCAACGATGGTAACATCAATCGGTTCATGATCTCAATCAGAATGAATTTAACACAGATGGTTATCTGTTTAGCATATAGCTTATTAGTATGAATTTAATAACGTGCGCACTAAGGTAGTGGGAAATAATCTGAAAATGTTGTGCAGCCATTCTACAGTCCCGCTGTTTAACAGATTATTTGCATATTCACGGGTTCATATTCCTCATTATGTAATTTCCACTTTCTCATGCTTTGGAACGTATAAACCCTCTAAATTTTAACCTCACAACTTATAAGTGACTGTTATTGTCAGTTTCCTAGTTGTAGATACTTCCCATCTCATAAATCTTTCAGCTTCTTTATACTTTTCATTCAATAATTCTAAGGCTGATCATTCCATGTCGTAAGCTGTTACCGAATTTAATGAATCTTCCTAAACGCCCTGATCAAAATATAGTCAGGAAATATAATATGAATCAGAATACAAATATATCACTTAATTGAAACCCTCAGTGATATTAAAAGTATTTTTCATGAGACTCATTTTTGTTTCAAAACATCTGTTTGATAGTAGATCTTGAGATGGTGGAGAAGATTTTTAGCTCCGGTGGATGATTTTGATGGAGATTTGTTCTCTGAACTGGATGGTTTGGTCGTGGAGCTTTCATTGGTTTTCGGAACTACATCATCGGCACAAACTTCAAGTAGAAGAAAGCTCCACGATCAAACCATCCAGCTCAGAGAACAAAACCTCATCAAAATTAATAGTTGATCCTTTGAATTTGAATAATAATACTAATCAAACTATATACTTGATAGAACATTAAACTGGCAATTATCAAATGACAAACACTATGATTATATTACATAATCAGTAACAATGAATGCAATTTATCTAATATATCAAAATTTTATGTTTTATCTTACCAAGTAAAGCAACCACTTCATCTGTTTCTAAAACTTCTAATGATCCGTTTGATACAAAATATAAACGACGTAGAATATCTCCAGTATGTATTAAATATTCACCAGGTGTACAAAATATTAATTTAAAATTAATGGCTAAAGATTTTAAACAATCACGACTGGCTTTTTCAAATACTTTCAATCCAAGTACCTCACGATTTAAATGTAAATAAATGTCACCTTGTAATTCTTCTGGATAAATTTTCAACACCTATTTAAATAGTAAAATGTAGTCTGCGGTAATATTTACATTCAGAAAAATAAATAAGTGGCTTTTAAGAAAATGTATACTAACTTTTTAATGTTGAAAGTTATTAGGAAAAAGCCTTAGTTAATTTTTTTCCAGTTTATTACAATGGATAGCAGCTAAGAGTAGTGACATTTGCGTTTACATTACTGACTGAAGCTAGGAAACGCTGGACAGATGCTTCATCTTAGCATGAAACCCCTAGGGAGAGACTATACACCAGAATTTTGAAGATCGAGCTCTTTAGATTAACTTCTGTTTGGTGGCGTCTAACCTACGAACCAGTGAGTCGGTATCTAGTGGTCTACATTTTTAACCTTTTTGGCCATGGCTTCCCACTAGAGCTATGTTATTTTGAGTATATTGATTGTCGAACCGTTACGCACCAGTGAAAATGTGAGACGTTCACTAATTATTGGGAATTGATTGAAGTCAGAAGTGTGCATCATTCGATACCGACTCAGTGGCCTAAATGGTGAGTGCTCCTAACAAGACCCAAAGGTACTGGCTTTGATTAGCAGTGGACTTGAGGATACACCATACCTAGGAGTCCCAGTATAATACAAAACATCTGTCCAGTTATTCGTGGTTAACTAAGATTATCCCATGATATCAACTATAAAAATCTAAAAGTCTTTGTAAACCTCTCATAATAATTAATAACCACGAAACTTCTATGAAACAGTTATGTCCATACTTGATTACTTGTTCGTCATCTGATACATAATTTGGTCACATTATTTTAGTTGAATATTGTGTATGTACATAGTGATTTAAATTTTCTATTAAATCATCTCTGTCATTTCATATATGACTTCATTGTAGAACTCTAGCTTGAGGATTAAATTAGTTACCTTCTAGGTACTATCAGATTGGAATATTGCTCTCTCTACTTAAGTTTCAGCAGTTATGTAGTATAACAGTCCTCAAAATATATTGTGATTCAAAAATTACTTAAATCTACATGTACCAAACTACTGGAGTGTATTAAATTAAAATACTTATTTATATCTTGTATAAGACCATCCAGTATCGGTCTATTAAATAAACTAGATCGGAAGATAGTCGGTAATTTGAATAATTATGTCTTGGTAAAAAACAATTTGTCGAATTAAACATAAACAAGGTATAATTAAATGTATATTAGAGACAGAGATAAGAACAGAGTTAACTTACTCGTTGCTAATTATTTATAACTGTAAATAAATCCGACTAGGTACTGTTAGATATCTAACAACTGCTATTGAAAACTCTGTAAACCTACTCATTTATCAATGTATGCATATATCAAAAATATTTTTTCGACTTTACACAGCTTATGATTTATTCTTGTTCTTTTATTGCCAGAACACTATTCATAACATTTTATTAGGTAGTATTAAATTATACTAACTTACTAATTTATATAAACAATAAGAGTGAATCTAACTTAATGTAAATTCCTAAATCATCGGGATAGTTGTTTAGTAGTCAGCGTGAATGAGAAACCATTAATTATATTTTGTGTTCCAAGTTAATTTATGTATTTCACCATGTTGATACAAATAGTTCTTGATAAACAATCTGTGCTACTGGATAAAATTATTAAGACTAATAATACAAAATATATAGATATATCTACAGTGAAATGAATATACCTAACGAACAAAACGTTTGGTCCAATAGAGTTCAACATCAACAAATTAAATGAATTTGAAGGTGAAAAATATTTACCAAGTGTATTTAATAATGATTGGTTTATATTTTAATAGTTAAGTTCATGAGTTGATCTAAGCTAGAACATCAGTGAAAACGTGTAAGCACTGGACGGTCGTTCCATCCTAGTATGGAACTTCTCAGCAGTACTCATCCATGACGCCACACGGGGCTCGAAACCAGGACCACTGGGCTGGAGTCCAGTGGTGTTAATGTTTAACTTCAATCGAACCATAATCTTGCGCAAACCTTTTACATTTGTTTAAACTAATTTATGGCAATAAAATTTATGAATTAAGAATAATTTAAATAATAGCAGGCAAAATACGTACTTCTGGCACATCAATTCCACGATTAATCGCCCATGTTGTCTGGAAGAAATCTTCCATTCTACTTTTAAGTGTTTTAGGTATTCGATATACTTCAATAAATTCTTTTAAATCCTGAACTTTTGATTGAAAAGTTGTTCGACGTGCATACATTCGTTGTATAATAGCAGTGACATTGCCAAAAACTGCAGCATGCATAAGAGCTAAACAAATTGATGCAACAAACTTGTTACAAGTTGAAATGTACTAAAAATGTTTTATATGCACGGTTAAGACGATTTATTCGTTTCAACACTTTGCTGAGTGTGTATGACAATGTATAACCAATAGTTCAAAGATTCACTTTCAAATATGAAAGAACAGTAATCAGGCTCACAGTAAACAAAATGTGAAAACCAGAAAATAGATGTTTTTGTTTTATTGAAAAAGATAGTTCGAGGATAAAACCAAGGCTGTTCTGGATTTTAGGTGTAACTCACTAGAAAATGAAACATCTACAATCCGCACTATATAAACAGAAGAAGCGAAGTATATAAAATGAAAATCCGAATTTTGTTGACAAGATTTGTATCAGAGACTGTGGGAAACACGAAATCCGACAATGTGACTGCCTCTTCGGTTTGTATATGGGTAAATGTCAGTAGACCGTAAAGTGCTATGACACATTTCACCGGATGTAAACAGCTGTGGACACAGAAATTAACAGGAGGTGGTCATGAGGTCAAGCAACCGCACGGGACACCGAAGGTTGTTGACTTGATTTCTACATGTGGGATTGTAGATGCACACTTTTGAGGAGGACAAAACCCCCATCAAGCGCTTTCAGGTTTTCAATAGTAGTCTGACCTAGATCGTTTCATGCCTTCGAAGAAATTTAAGAATCGCCATACCACCATACAGATTATGTTCATATCAGTACAATTTTCTAAAAATATTCGGGACTACAGCATTCTGTTCAGTCATCTTTAAGTTATTGAGAAATAGAAGGTTTTTGTCGACCTAGTTCTCTCCCGAGTAATTATTTTGGGGTGTTAAGTTGACTAATCAATGGGTAATGATTACATTATGTTTATCTACTGATTTAAGTGCTGACAAAAAATCAAGTTATAATGCGGCCACTAATCTAAATTTATCAACATCTTAAGGTCTGCAATTTTAATTGATTTGATGTGTACGGTGGAATTTGAACCCACTTCGGACACTATAAGTTGGAATAAAAACGGTTCTGAACTCTACTGGAGCATCATCCAGATTGAAAATGGAGTTACATTATTCTAGTTATCAGGAACCACCATGAAATATAGGTCCGGAGTTTTTGTCAATAAACTCCTATCACCCAGTATACTGAGACATATGATTACGATATATATTCATCATTAATTATTATTTATGATCTGTTCAGTGTTAGCAAATGAAAATTCGACTAAATACAACAGGTTTATATTAATTAGTTAACTAAACTTATTGTCCGTTATTACTAATTATATCAGTGTGCAACATAGTTTAATTACATTTGCACAGTTTGAGACAGAAAATTATATTTGTCGAATGAAATAATAAGTTTACTGAGATCATAAAATTCTGTTTGATCTATCAATTGTTCGTCATTAATTTTAGTAGTTGAATTCATGAGTCAGTTGAAGCTAGACCACCATGCAAAAACCTAGAAGCCCTGAACGGCCACTTCATCCAAGAATGGGATTCCTCAGCAGTGCTCATCCATGACCCCACCTCGTCATTAACTTATTTAGATTAGCTTTGATAAATATTTGTAAGCACTGAGGTGCTTTAATTTTCTAAAAAAAAGACTTTTTTTGGATGAATATAACCTTAGATATATAACTATATATACGAATGTACAGCTTAAGTAAATTATTTCGTCGAAAAGAAAATTTTCTTCGCTGATTTCTCTTTTTCTTAGATATATTTACTTGAAAGGTGTTGACATTTCATGGTCACATTACTTAATCGTTAGGACAACTATAGTTGTCAATCTTAAATCAAATAGGTTATAGAAAGTTTACAAAATTATCCCTTCATAATTAAACTAGGCAAACGTTATTAAGATGTGAGAAGAACAATTACTGCTAAATCAAGAAGTCAAAGCAATATTCTTTTTATTAGAGCGGATTGAATTAAAATAGAAAGAAAACATAACAGAATTATAATTTTTCTTTTTTACAGTATAAAGTGTAAATGACTATGCATACAGATATATCATAGACTTAACGAAATACGTACAATGAAAATACGATAACAGATTCAAAAATAAGAACATCCCTATATTTATAAATCATTATCGAGACATTACAGTTTTCTTGTTGGGAAGATTTACAAATTACGGTAAAAAAATGTCATATTTACGAAGTGAAACAAATCCTTCTCAAGAAATTTTAAAACAAAAACAATCTTTAACAACATATTTATAGCATGATAAAAATAATCAAATAAAACCAATGGTGAACAATGAATAATAGAGTTATAAAAATGAACGGAATACACCTATTACGATTTTAAATAAGAAAGATAGGTTCAGCAAAGAGTTCTCTTTTTGGCGAGTTCATTTTCAAAGCTGTACAATTGTGAATATATAATTTTTTCAGGATGAAAATAAGTAAATACATTTGTAATTATACAGCTTTGGAAATGAATTTGCCGAAAAGAGAACTCTTTGTTTAGCCTATCTTTCTCATTAGAATGAATCAAGCTCTACTCAGTGAACAGTAGATTTGACTTGTTTATAGAGACAATATAATTTTCGAAAAGTTGACATAAGTGGATGTAAAGGATTGGAATGAAAAAGGTTATCAATGATAACTATATATGTATATATAATCTCATTCATTTTATTCTTATAAGCCAACACGAAATAAATATCATCTAGTACATTCGTCCTAAACATCGTCAACATCAGTCGGAAGGTTCAAACAAACAATACTGAATGAATTTAAACTTCATCCAATGACAAGCTGATGGCTATCTGGACTCAGTAGCTAAGTGAATAACGTGATGAAATTTGAAGCGAATGGTCCTAGGTTCGAGTCTCGAAGTGAACATCAGCTCTGGGATGCAGTTACGTCTAGCTGACTAGTCCCAAATAGGACGAAACGTGAGTCTTGTATTCCACTGCCAGTCACCAACGATTTTTGTTTGGTGATGCTTGTGACTTAGGACAATAACAAGGCGATATGCACAGTATGCGCATATGCCGATGAGAGACCGATCAATTGCAGTTATAAATATCAATGGGGAGATTTAAACAAGCAATATAAAATGAGTTTAAGAATTATTCTATGCAGTAAAATATTGCTAACAATGCTATTCTGTTGAATTATTTTCAATGTAATGAAAAATATGAAACTTTAAGTTGGAAAAGTTAAGTAATAATGATGAAGTGAGATCACGACAAAATAGTAATAATCCCAACTATTCTACAGTCTAATACTTTCTATTTTATCAACGTTTGATAAAGTGTAAAGTAGGTAATTAATATCGGATTGTGTTTAATGTTAAACATGAAAACATATACATTCAAAAGGTTGAGATCACTGTTGGCAATAAGTAGTCTTGTGGTGCATGATACTTTTGTCTACAGAAGTAGTATATAGTACCAATCAGAAGTGGCATGCCTGGCAGCAGAAGGGTGAGAAAATCGAATCGAAGAGACTGGGGAATGTGGTTGTTTAAGACAATTCATGGAGGGTTTCCAAATGAAGTGCCGAACGTATAGTTTTCACTTTTTACCAAATAATTTTGTTGATTTTCCTCACTTTATTGAAATTACTGAGTCCTGAAAAAAATTTTCGGTTTGGGGTAAAATTTTTGTTTTTGTGAGCAATATTGTGAAGAAACGATTTAGTAGAATTTACTTTATAGATCTGAAATTCCGTAAAAATATCTCTCTACTACAAAATATGGGTTAGTGTTGTAAAATTCGTTCGTTGAGTAAAGGAATATGACAACAAGTTAATTACAAATCCAACTTCAACGAAGACATATTTTTTTTAATTAGTTCCTCATTATGGCTTGACATTAATTATTAAGTTTACATTGGAATATAAAGTTCAATGGCAATCAAATGAGGTCAGTTCACTAACATGTAAATAATTTAATATTTCATATCACGAAATAGCTTTGGTTAAATAATTACTGAAAACAAGGGGGTGAATAGCTGTTTCACGCTAATATGCGAATGACCAGCAGCCTGCTTACACAAACTCACTACAGAGAATAATCTTGAAAGAGAATTGCAAAGAAAGTTCACTTAGTTGATTAATTAAACTAATTACATAAGAGTGAATATGCCAAATATGTAAGTGTAAGCTTGGTTTCGAGTGTCAGTTATTTATGTTCAGTGGTTATGAAAAGAGCAGAGGATCCTCAGAAGTTGACATAACTGTTGTCCGAATCTTTCAACACGCAACGACCATAAAGCGAATGAAACCAGAAGTTAACGACGATAAGATTCAAAAATATATTCAAATTATAAGTTGATGTAAAGTAATGTATAAAATCTGAGCTGACTGATTATTGTATGAAATGCTCAGCATGGCTAATCTAACCGTGATCATGTAAAGATTTTTGATCAAGCACCTTTACACAGCAGTGAGTCCAAGAAAAAAAGGTCAGATTTTGAGTATTTTACTATTACTACAGTTACAAATGATCATAGATTGAAAAAAAGAAATAGTATAGCCTTACACTAATAAATATTTATCTGTTTACTATTTATCGCATTATGACCTCATTACAATAAAGATAAGTGAATGGGTACGAATAATGTAGAGTAGATCCAGATATATCATTCATGTAGTATACTAAATTGTGCTCATTTTGGTTATTGCTTACAGAAGTCGTCTCAAATCATCAGAAGCCAATAAGAAATCATTTAAAAAGACCTAGAATCTTGGTTTCTTTTCATCTTAATTCGCCATCATTTGGTTAGTGAGGTGTCACTCCATGAATCTACTTTGAAATAAATATTTCATATCAGCGCTTGAATTTTTGATATCTGAATAGGGATATTCAATTTGCTATAAGCATATTTATACTGTTTACAGAAAATATAAGATTAAAATTCATATTTAACAGAAATAAAATCCTACTAGTTGTTCATGAGTGGATATAGAAATAGCAATAAACTCCCTTCAGTTAGTCTAAATCAACTGAGATTTCTAGAATTAAAAATCGATAAGTTCAAGTAACCCACAAATATTTAGGTCTTTGGTTTGTGAATATTACTCTTCAGTAATGCAACTCTTATATATATATAAGCTGTAATTTGTGGAAAGTTCCAAACTATGTTACTTCAGCAGTTGACTAAGTAACCTTAAAAACACAAATTTACTCATTTCAATTTGTTCACTACTTCAAAGATAAGGATGAGTTTTACTGAAAAAGTTTGTCTAAACATGGCTGAAAATTAGAATAGTTTATTTACAATATTTACAGTGATGATTGATAAATCCACTCAGTACTGTTTACTTTATTCTTCCCATTGATGTATAGGACTGAAATTGATCAGTCGCTTATTGGCATATGTGCATACTGTGCGGATTGCCTCGATATCGCCTAAATTCACAAGCATTATAAGCAAAGATGGCTGGTGGCCAGCAGTAGAATCCAGAACGTGCGTTTCATCCTATTTGGGACTCATCAGTTAGATGAAACCTGTATCTCAGAATTGATGTCCACTCTACTACTAGCCAATATCCATCTTTGCTTATAATGAATGATAAACTTCATGCATATTAGACTTGTAATTTAAAGTACTATGTAACATTGATTATCGATGCATCATTTTCGTCTAAGAATTTATTATAAAATCAATAATCACTGAATGTTTTGTTACAGGTTAAGATGAAGCTTATTAAATGGATTAAACATGTTTTTAAAACTGTCGGACTGGGTGGTAATCAATATGTGTTAAAAACCTTAGTATTTATTGTTAACAAATGTTAAAACTTATGTGAGAATCAAAAAAGAGAAACTTTATTGATTAGTTGTTTTTCTTAGTTATACGATTGATTCAGTGCAATTATAAATTACGGAAAAAATTAGTTGATTATCTTTCATCACTAAAAGTACCTATACATCATGACTTTGATATCAAATTATTGAAATAAAAATAAGATGAAAAAACTGCTCATTGGTTTTTTGTTCACTATCAATAAATCATTAATTCCGCCGGTAGCTTTTCTAGGAATGCTGTCAGTCTTAAGACAGGGTAAAGGAGATAGGTTGGACAGGGGGTTAGCATCCCCATCCTGTAGAAAAGAAACTATACTAAAAAAACGCTAACCAGTAACCAATAAATCATTATTTCAAAAATACTTATTTTAACAACGATTGCGAAACCTGTATATTTTAATAGTAGAGATCATGAATCAATTGAAGTTAGATCACCATGGAAAACCTGAAAAAACTGGACAGTTGTTTCGTCCTATTGTGCGACTCCTCAGCATTAGGCATCCACGGTCATGCCTCTCAAGATTCGAACCCTGGGCTTCTCAGCCCCTCGTGCGAGCGCTTAACCATTTGACCACCATGGTGATCTAGCTTCAGTTGCCTCATGATCTCAACTATTAAAATTACTATATTATCCACAAAACCCCTTCTGATATTAGATCTTTATATTTTGTTAAAAACAATATGGATAAGGATAAAGTAGAATCCTAATGCTTCTTTAAAAATTAGTTAGCTTAAATAAAAAGAAATGAGTGACTACAGAAATATTAAATTATGCGACAGATAATCAGCAGATAGAATGTAGGTTTAAATGAACAATATGAATCTGGGCAGTGATAACACAGTTGAAGACACGTTAATCTTGATACATATAAGTACTGGCATCTGCTATTTATATAAAATATACCACATAACTCTTTTTAATTTAAAATTAATGATAATGTGCATTGGTTTTATTTCATCATCCAACACTGTAAAACATAGCGTAGTTAAATAAGTAGGATGAACTGTCTTAATAGATTTGTTATAGTATTCTTATTTATTTTCCGAATACATATATAGATTATTCTTTCGACAACGACAGTTAACGAATAAATCTATCCAGAAACCAGACTAGAATTTGCACAAAACCAACTAAATAAATAATATCATTAATTTACTAAAGACTCGCATCAATATGAATTTTCAAAATCTATAGAGAAGATCAAAAGGTAATAAACAACTAATCAGAGAAATAGGTTGATGACTAGTCAGTATCATACACTAAGTAGAGTTGAAAAGGTAGAACATTAAATTTCAATTGAGAATCGTGCTGGGTTCGAGACCAGAATCTCTTGCGTTAGATTATATGTTAGTTCGTGAGTGACCACTATTGATAATTCGTAAATTCGAAATAAATTACTGTTCAGTGCTCATTGACTTTGTTCTGTTCTCCTCAGGATATTAATAAACTGGAAAATCTATGTTTACATGATTTCACTAATGTTAGCGATTACGTATATCTTATTCAGTGTGATACAATGGTAAGATCTTTGAATAAGTTATGCAATGAAATGAACTTAGATACCATGGGTAATGTAATTTTATCATGTTTCTTAGTACGTTTATTTATCAGGAATCATAAAATTCTCAGGTTTAATATGAAGTGTAAGAGATTTTCAGCTCACATATGTGCTTTTGTTTTTTTCTTGTGAGCTGATTTGATTGTGAAGCTTCTTTGCTCATTCTGAGCATAATAAAAGTTTTGCTCATTCAAAGGGTGAATTTTATAATTATTTCATATTCGTTATTTCAACATATTCTAATGTGATTATTTGTAATCAATTATTTTCAGATGTTCTATTAGTTAGGTTGATTACTTTATTCCTGTGGATGGTTATGCTCAGTTGTCCTCTAGTTATGTGATTGATTGGGCTTCACTGTACAACACACCTAAAATCAATATATTTAATCGAATTGTATACATTATTAACCGGAGAGTTATTCTGAGAGACCTCTAGAAAAAAAATAATACTTTTTTTTTTTGCTTTAAAGTCAGTTCATAACATTGACCATCGATATTATTTACTACTACATCAATATAAAACAATCAATGTTCGAATAATAATTTACATTAAGAATTAGCTAAGAGGTTTTTGATTCTTAAGAATTATTTGAACAAAAAGAACTAAATAGCCATTCGATATCTTTATCTTAGCTTTGTATTTGGTCATCTATTTGATTAATTAAGTAATCAACTCAACAGAAATGATTTCCTAATTATTCTGTCAATTGTAAGTGATACTTTGAAATTTTATCTTACATAAATAGATAGTGACCTATTAATAGATAACTAGTATGTTTTAAAGTAGTTTCTAATATTATTACAAATGGACGAAACCTTAATGCTGTAAAATTGGAATACGTTAGCTGTGTGTTTAAGGTTACGCTAATCTTGAATAAGTAAATAGTAGAATTGAATTTATTTAATTAACATTTGGGTTAATTATAATTGTTATGTCAATTTCTTTTTTAAAGATAGTGATGATGGGAATGAACTTTTGACATTTTCTTTTTTTTCGGTAATACACTACTGAAAAACGTTTGCAAGCGATTATTCTAACTTGTATTTATTGTATATGTGCATAATTTAAAAACAAACAAACAAACTGAAAATAGTTAGATGTGCTAGTACATTATAGAAGTAAACTGCAAATTCCCATAATTTACATAATCGACACCTTTTGGTAGATACAGAAGGAAATTATTTTGACAAAATATTAACTGTATGGACGTTTGGGTTTAAAAACACATTAGTACTTTGCATACCGAGTGACTGACAATTTTATTGTCTATAAACATTTGATATGTTTCTGAACTAACGAAAAATTTCCAAATTCCAAATAAATTCACAGGAAATCGAAAAGAAAAGAAAATCTGAATACAATGATCAAATGTGTAACAATTTTTATGAAATATATGTGACGCTCAATTTCGTGGATGAGTTGAAGTTAGACATTAACACCATGGGATTCCGGCTCAGTGGTCTAGAGGTTAGGCGTTCGCGCACGAGAACGATAGGTCCTGTGTTGGAATCGTGGATGCGCATTTCTGAGAAGTCGCACAATAGGACGAAACAGCCGTCCAAAGCTTTCAGGTTTTCTATGGTGATCTAGCTTCAACTGAGTCATGATCTCAACCATCGGAATATAAATGTGTTTTAAAGAAATAGTTGTAAAATCATTTACATATTATTTCATGGTATCGGTTACTGCGTTAAGCCCATATAACTTATTCTAGCTTCTGGACAGGTCAACTTATCCATACCGCTTGGGTCATGTTTTCACCTTGTTAATTATTCATTTATCAACCTTGATTGATTTTATATGAGCGTATGTGTGTGCACTTCTTATCCCATTCATCACATATCTGTAACTTATTTTTTTGTGACTATAGATATTGATTCACAATTAATTAAATTGAGTTGGTTCACACGCTTTCTCCACTGTGAGTCCTTAAATCTGCTTTGCTCTCATTTCTCTGCTTCATTCTCTGCGGTTCTCTGATTGTCTGTTCCGACCAACGAATGTACAAAATATGTTCATTCAAACATTTATTCTGGTATTTGACTTATTTAATTCCGTTATTCACCGATGCGAGTTAAGTAGATAATTATATACGAGGATTGGCGATATGTATATTTCAATAACAATCAAACATATGATATTAGCTGGAGTCAGATCCCGGGACACAAAAGTTTTCTAAATTCATAAACAATTAAATAGTGATGTAGTTTACAGTGAGAACTGATTTACTTTTCGTTATCATAACATAGATATGAATGCAGTTCTGTTTTGCTCAAAGTATACTGAACATACGTCTGAAATATAATAATAATTTTCAACAAACTGTTGATCCAGAAACTGTGATCCAGAAAATTTCTTGCAAAAGACAAGCAAGGATCAGGGAACACTAAGAAGCGTTTCATCCAATCGGCGTTCACTTGAAGTTTTAGCCAAAAGTATCAAGGAAGTGAAACGTCACACATAGAGGTTCTGATTGGCTGATTGCTTTACTGCTACTATGTTTAGTGGCATTCCAGAATGTTCGAGCAACCCAAGGACATTTAAAAATATTATAAAAACCCTATATTTTCTGTGTTAAAATGAGCCTTGGAGTAAACTACTTCTCGAATACTTTGCGTCTTCTCTCTCGTTGTTCAGGTCGCTGTATGGTTCTAGCTTGGGGGTTACAGAATAGCTTAAGAAACGAGTAAAGCGTTCAATTTGCAAGACATCACAAACAATAGGTCAGGATTCTGTAAACAATTCTTCTTCTTTTCATCAACTACAACCGCATAAAACAATCTTCATTATTACAATTATTTTTAAGAAAATATCTTAGTCAAGGAAGTATAGTTAATTACTCGTGGTAAATTTAAGTTTACTGTGAAATGAGTTATATCAGGATTTAGACATGGTTTGTATAGTTAATAATGTGATAACATCTGTTCAAAATTTCAACGAAGACTTTATACACTGTGTAGGATAATCATAATTTAGATGATAAACATACTGCTTAGGAAATTTATTTGCAGAATTATTGAACCCTATTACAAATAAGTTAGACATGGTGTAGTATATTCGATGAAAATATAAAAAATGTACGATATGTACGACGCATATTAAAAGTGATAAAATAATACTAGGCTCTGGTATTTTTCAGTTTCGCACAAAGCTATTGAGATATTTTTAGCCATTTACTAGATATTTAGGCGTAACGTTTCTCGACTGTCTAGTTGGAAGTTGACAGAACGATGACTTGAAATCATATTTATTGAAGGTTTGCTAATATTCAGAGATATTTAGGCACACGTTCACCAGTTACTATAACAGTTATAATTTGGCAAACAGAGCTCATTAGAGTATCATGGAAACGGAAGATAAACAGATTGAAACGGAATTACACTCAAATTTAATAAATAATCCAATTCAACAAGAAGAATTATGAAAAGCAAAAATAGATTGAAACAGTAATGCCTATCCACATTCTTTGATTAATGATATTATTATCCCACACAGTGAAGAAAAATTGGTAAACTTGAGAGAAAGTCCAATGCTTCATGGTTTTAAAGTATATGCCTACATGAATAATTGACTAAGTTTGTCAATAGCAAACGTCAATGATACAATAGCCGAAGAAAAACAACCTGGTTTTACTTAATCCAATGTACTGACTTCAGTACTCAGTAGACAGGATCTATATCGAGGCGGTTAAATATAAATGTATAAGAACTCGAAAAATGTTCAAAAAGTTCCTAATTCCTTTGTAAACCAGAGGAAGATGAAGAACAGATCATCTAAGAGGGTACATTTAATAAAAACTTTTTATAAAGTTAACTTTTAAGAATATGAAACTCTTCAAAATATATTCCATAAAAATCAAGAACCAATGCCCTGAAGATTTATTTTAATTCAAATAATTTGAATAGACGGGAAATAATACAGTTGGCCATATCAATCCGATGGATGACAAGTGAGTTATCGAAATGATAAAGCATCATTTTCTACTCGTGAATTTATTCCTACTAAAAACATTGGATCCGAAACATTAGCAATGTATATTTAATTAATATTCAGCCATTATCTATTTTTTGGTTGTGTTTTGAACCACGTTGAAAGTAATAGTATATAAACACCAGTGATTAGTCAATTATGTTTATATCTACAAGCATTTTGAGAATCATTTACACGTACACATACATCTTCACAAGTCACAATTTTAGCTAATTAAATACTTTGCAGTCATACTATAACTAAAGTAAACATTTAACCATGACTGGAAAATTGTTTAACACAGAGATGTTTATGTGAACTAATTTATCTCTAATAATTTCTAACTTAATTATTTCTCTGAACATGCCTGAGGATCTTCAATGTCAATCAAAACGTCAAAACTACTTGCTTTCAACTTATATAAAAGTTTGTAATTGGGTATTTATGAACAAAGTTTATTGTTGCAAACTATTTACATCGAGCCCCCAAATACTCTGGTACGGCCGAGGGAGGAGAAGTTAGCTCTTCCTCTCAAAATGCTCTCACATATCCACGCATATACAGCCACTTCCAGGGAAGTCCATCTCACTACCCTCTCGTTGTGGGAGTGTTGTTTACGAAATTGAGAGGACAAAAGCGGATATCCAGCGCTTAAACCGGGTTGGTGGACATGGAGGATTCATCTAGGGGAGTTGGAAAACATGGACTCCAGTATCCTGAAGGAACATATGGCGTATGAACCTATCGTTGGTCACCAGCTGCCATGGGACTGCACCTCCTTACGTTGCTCCACTGTCTTGTGGGCCAGAGCTTTAGGTCGAAGGCTCCGGGTGTGCATCCCTAAGAAAACCACCTGTTTCGGTCTGAGCACACGGGCAGTATCATTGCTTACATACAAATCAAGTGACTTGTGTAACACATATGTCTCTTTGTACCAATATTTATGTGTTCAAATAAATAAAAAAATAAAATAGTAACTTCTAATTGGCTTATCACTTAAAAGTTATTTATATTTGAACTTTCGATGTGGTAATATTAATTATTTGGTTACTGAATGATTGTATTTAAATGCTGATACCATTAAATTTCCTTGACGTAGAAGCTAACCTTTTATTTTATAACGGTATAGAATGGAGTTAAACTATACCGTACTGATGACCAATGGAGATTCTGACCTTTTTATGTCGCCTATTACCTAACAATCAAGTAGTGCGTATAAATGAAGAATATCTTAATAAAATAGAGGATAAAATGCATTTATTTATAGTTTCCTTACATCTGTAATTACACTCTTTAAATTTTACAATTAATTTTCTTACCTTAATCCCAGAATACATTCATTACTGAAATTTAAAACTATGAATGCAAGAAAGTCTGAATCAAGAAATGTTTACATAAATATCTTGTAGCTTTTGTGATTTTGTTTGCAAACTCGTTAAAACTTTAAGGAAGCAGTAGTAGTACAGTTCAAGGATTTGAAGATAATATGTACAGTTATTCTTTTCTCCATGAACATTTGCATTTTATATGTAAACACAGATTAATATTGGACTTACATTGAAGAAAAGTAGGAAAGATTATTATTATTATTATTATCATTATTATTATTGATTTATATTTACGTCAAGTCAACACCGAAAAAGCACGTATTTTTCGTATGATTGCTTTCACAATACGTCACTTGCACTCCATGATGATAGAAGAGAATTTTTCTTTCTAAAATTAAACATTTTAAAAGTGCTTAAAAAAAGTTTTCTGCTAAGCTCTCCATGAAGTGAAGGTTTAATGGGATTAATTTTGGATTTCTTTACATTGATTCGATTTAATCCACTTTTTAATATACAGTACCCAAAAACGATATTGTATTCATCTCTTTCGAGGTTATGTAGATTTGTTTGGATTTGAAATTCAATTTTAGTGTAAATCAGTGAATTGATAAATAAAATGATAATGTAAACAATTCAAAGTACATAAATATAGTTACAGTTACAACAAAAACTTACCTCCAAGAAGCATGATACAAATAGCAAATATCTTCTCATTTAGTGTATTTGCTGAAACATTACCAAATCCTACGGATGTTAGACTGCTACATGTGAAATATAATGCAGTAAAATATTTAGATCCTTCTGTAGGTCCACCAGATCTATTTAAATGAAAAGGAGACCTTAATCGTCTTGCTAAATCTTCTAGCCAGCCTATGCATTAAAATACAAAAAATCACGTAATAGTTGTGTATAATGTCAAGTTATTACAGACACGATACAGTTTAATTGTGAAATAATTTTAAACACACAATCTATAATAAACGACAATTCTACTGTTGTTACTTTAATTAACAATGTTACCGACATTAGGGAATTGCATAATATTTTTCTCATTTATATCCATTAAAATTTGTTCATCTAATCTAGTCCATAACATTCTACCATTCATACGTTTCGTTAACAATTATAACTATTTTTATACAATTGGTCTGAATTTAACATAAACAATTTTCACTATTTATTTTCGAGCTTCACCTGACTTTACAGAATAAACAATTATTTTAATAGTTAAATTCATGAGTCGATTGAAGCTAGACCACCGTGGAAAACCTGGAAGCACTGGACAGCCGTTTCGTTCCAGTATGGGACTCCTCAGCAATGCGTATCCACGACTGTTCTCGCGGGATCGAACCTAGAACCCATCGGTGGACGGTGGCTCACTTTCGTAGATTGGTTGAAGTTAGACATTAACACCATTGGATGCCGGCTCGGTGGTGTCGAGGTTAGGTGATCGCGCACGGGACCGAATGTCTTTGGTTCGAGTCTTCTTGGTACATGATCGTGAATTCGCACTGCTTATGAATCCCGTACTAGGAATAAACGGCCATCGAGTGCTTCTAGGTTTTCTATGGTGATCTAACTTTAATTGACTCATGAATTAAAATATTAAAATTAGTATAATCTCCACAAAAACCCCTATCTGAAAATAATTATTTATTTCATTTAGGTTTATCAGTGGTAAATTATGTTATATGACTTCGTCTAAATTGTTTCCTTAACAAATACATGTGTTACAATAAAAGATCATTTTAATAATTATTCCAATGATACTGTGACTAATGATTTTGAATTCAAGATGAGAAAGGATTAAGCAAAACAAAGAACACGAGTAGCAATTTCATCATGAAGAAATGTCTTTTTTTCACAAAACTCGTTATAAATGACATCCTAATGAAATGAATATATCAGATAGAACATTTCAGTCTTCAAGATTAAGCTGGGAAATAGGTATTTTGAAAAAAGAATATTTTTACATAGTCATTTGAAAATACTTTAATTTTTGAATGAATTCATAGTGGCTTAGCTTCGTTAATCAATCACCTCGATAAACACTATTATATAAATCTTAACGGTGTTTCAAATCAAAACTTAATGAGAAGCGACAACTACAGTGTATTAGTGGATAGAACATATCACAAAGTTATAAGTATGTCGACCAAATTTGAAGCGGAGAGTCGAACAAGTATATACAAGCAATCACATAGGCAAATTTATAATCAAATTGTATAAGGGCGCAGCAATGCAAAACAAGGATTAATAATATGATTTGAGTACATACATATATGGAGAGGAGGATGAATCATCGAGTGATGATATTTAAGCAATGAACATTTTAACTAGAGTCTGTCATGTGATCTAGTGATCATAACGGTTCAAAGAAATATGCGAATTGTTACTTTTCCAATAAGATTGTCTGTTGATTAAGTTAATAAATAAAAGTACTTAACCAAAATTAATCATAAGACGTACTCAGAGGACTTTATCCTTGCGTGTTCGTGAAGATGTACCAGCATGGTTGGGAAAAGGAGTCACCAAATCGATTAACAGCACCATTCTTTCTCACTTGGTAGATAGTGAACATCATATCAAAATAGAGGAAGCTTCCTCTGTTTTATATCAAGTTCCAAAATATCTACCTCAAGGAGCTAGATTACGACTGCTTTACACAGCCGAAGCCCTCTGGATCAACTCCAGAAGACCTAATTTATGCATCCAGAAAAAATATATCCAGACTCTATGTTTACCCTGGCCTACGACTGGGTCACCGAATACCTAGACTGAATATTAGAAACCTCTTACCCCTTCCTTTATTTTATTTATTTTCCTTATTATCATTATTTGTCATTATCTCTTAATCTTCATATCCATCATTCCCAATTTGTTGACCGTAATTACCTTGATAACACCCCCCCCCTTATTACATATTATATTCACACAACAATATTATTATTATCTCAGTTGACAAAATTATTTTCAATTTTGCAATAGTACTATTATCTTATTGTGACTGAACAATTTACTGACCTTTATTGAATGACCTTTCTAATTTGCAAATATTACAATTTTTTGAAGTATATATATATATATCGTAACAGATGCAAATGTTCACCATTTTTAACACATAACATTGTCAAACTCATTAAAACATGCCTTATTTTTGGCCTTTGTAAAATATTATAATTATGAACTTATAACTGTAGAGCTTGATGATGAAGTTATTGAAAACAATTGTTCGCTCAAATATTCTTCGTTTTTGAATAATCGAAATTGTTTATAGGATAGTTGCTATAAATTATCATATTTTTACTTAATGTCATTTGAAGATGACTTTATATAATGAATAGTTTTACAAATGAGTATAATTACCAACATAAACTTGTGACAACTGAAAATTCATTAATAAATCAGAATTTCTTATTTTGTTTTGTCTCATCAACTTAAAATTCCCAACACAAACAACCGGAAATGTCTAGTTTGTTATTTTAAATGGATTTTCACTTACACTGTATATGAATGAGAATTTTCAATGAAAATAAAATACAATGGAATCTTTAAATTATTCCATGTTATTCTACAAAATTAAAATTCTTTTAGGGATACTATAAATTTCTTCATTTATTTTATCTACATAGAGCAATCATTTTACACTCCAAGTAAAGTTAAACATTTATGACCTAGAACTATGGAATACAATATTTTATTAATATCTTAAATGGCTACGAATTCATCTCTTTATGATATTTATTGTGTTTAAAAAATCGGTTTATAATACAGGAAATTATGATTTACCTGAATGTTAATACTAGAATACATAACTCGTATTCATAAAACTGATATTTTACTACTCAGAATATTTAAGTAAGCTGTTAGATTGATCTATATCTTTCTAGGGTATGTTCCTAGTAATAGTTTTTGTAATTAAGAAGGATGGTACTTTTTAGTTTCTGAACTAATGTTTTTAGTAAATGAACTGAACGAGACTAATTTTTTGTATTTTTTTAATTGGTGACAAAGATTGTTAATATTAAACAAAATGAATAATATACGTATGTTTTCATGAAATGGTGGTTTAATCATCAGAATATTGATAAATATTAAACTTTAGAAGAGAATACCTAATTTACAGTTGTCCTAGCCAATTGAAACTCCACTTTTTATCATACAAGAATATATAGATTAACATACTTAATGTTCGATTCTTTATATTTAATCGCTTGTTAATTTGATCAGTTGCCTAATACTTTATATCCTTTAAAAATAAGCTTTATCAAATTAATAATTTTATAATTTAACTGTAGAGGATAAACCGTATTTGATGAAAATACAGTTTTGGAGAGTATTCAAGCCAAAAACCAGTGAATCACAGAAAAAGTGCCTGATATACTGCTACCTGTACTGTATGATCAGAATGAGGAACGGATCACATATTTATCAAGTTTTATCGTTAAACCTAGTGGTTTTACCTTCTGTTGTAATTCAACTTGATATGATTTTGGATTTCTAGCCTAATATTTAATATACATTTAAACAAATCCGCTATACATAAAATCCTTATATTTTTTCGTTAAAGTACTATCGAATACTAAAGCAACTTATTCATATTAATAAGAGTTATTTTTTCTTAATTAGGCGCTCAACAACTTAAGAATGGCAAAAAAGAAATACTACTTTATGCTTTCTGTTATCGACACAGTAGATATTGTAGCTTACTTAGTTGATAAATCTCTTTGTAATGATGATTCAAAGAGCATAATGTGTTGGGAACAAAAGCTAGATAATTTTGGTTTTATTGTGTTATAATTTTATTCTTGTGGGTTTGAATTGCTAACCTTGTACTATAGCACAAACTACTTGTAAGAATATGTTGATAAGCTATGTAACCAAATCCTACTTACACTTTGTAGTGGCCAAGTATTTAAACCAGAATATTTAGATTTCTTCACTTAAATTAAGTATTAGGATGTGTATGGATAATACCAATGTATATTTACTGAAGGACATCCAAGAGAATAAAAACAGAATAATTATCGTTAGCATTAAACGTTCTGGGAAAATGTTTGAAGAATCTATAGTTACAGTTAATTTCTTCTCAATAACTTTGATTTTATTGTCCAATTTCAACTGTCATTTTTGGTAACAATGCCGTTGTGAATGAGTAACAGAATAACTGATTACACTATTTAAGTAAAAGTAAATTCCGTTCTTAGATTCACTTAAACAGAAACTCTAAACATTGTAACTATAATAAGTCATTAATAAAACACTAACGTAATGAAGTATACTTTATGTAACATCACTTAATAATGTCGTCAAATAAAGTCCTGGTGACATTGGCATACTACAATTCACATTATTGAAACAGAATTATATTATAACAACTTTCCCACAATCAATTTCAACTATAGTTAGCTTTTGTTAACCTCTTTTATTAACTTATTTAACAATGTTATTCGGAAATTACAACTCATCTATTTCTTTGTATTAATTATGATCACTATCATATCTGTATAGACGTGTGACAGCCTACGTACATATCTCTCTCTAGCTAAAATGTTGAAGGCTTAAATATCGGTCGATGAATCATTCTCTTCCCTATGTATATATGTACTGGAATCCTATTAATAGCTTTTGCTTCGCTGAGCCTTGGTTCGATCCCTTAATAAATTCGCCTCTGTATTCTTTCACTTGCATACATATTCGCCCCTCTGCTTCAAATTTGTTAGATGTGCTTATAGATTTGTTATCTGTGCTATCTGCTAATAAACCATATTCGCAAATTTTTATTGCTTTCTGATTTGAAACACCGTTGAGATTTATATAATAACGGTTACAAAGGTGATTGATTAACGAACCTAAGCCACTACAATCTACAGAAATTGGTTGCAGAAGGACAATTAGTGTTATGGTTACGTTTAACGAGTAGTGTCAAGGAACTAACTGAAACCTTTTCCTACAACCGCAGTGAAAATCATCTTATCTTTTTTCCTGGTGCTGAGTGGTTATTTCGAACAACACTTGGTAGAAGAGTGATGTATTCCACAAGCAGTACATAAGTCATAACAGATTATGATACAGAATTTAAAAAATATTCTTCAAATCATTAGATATTTTCGAAATAAGATAACTCTATTTATTCCATCTTAATCACGATTCCTGTCAGAATATATCATTTAGTTTGTTTTCTCTAAACAAAATGCTTCTAAGCCTCCAGTTTTGTGTTGTTTTTTTCATTAACCGCTAATAATTTTATGGAATTTTCTATAGAAAAACAGTATAAAGAACAGACAATTGCATGACATAAAGCAAGTTTCTAATAACCCCATTTGTTTCTTCCTCCGCAAAAAATCAAATATTAGATTTCAGTTTATGTATTGAAGATCGTTTATTATCAATCCTTAATTCGGTAACAAATGATTACTTGTGAAAAAGATAATTGTAAGAGTTGACTAACGTCAGTATTCACTAGTTAAATGTATCTACAACCATAAAGGAACATGGAGGTTTATGAAATTTAAGTCCTAATCACAGCCAGAGACCAGTAGTTGTGCAAAAGGCTCACAGGTAACTTGTTTGGTTACAACACAATGTAACGGCATCAAATCCTGAAAAGGACTCAGTTTCTCATAGACATAGTAACAAATCCCCACCAGCACCTAACATCAAACAGAGTGTACTGTGTTTTTAATTCACTTACACTAGTAGACACACTACAAGTTGATCGATACAATTCAGCCAGTTATGCAAGCATTCTGTCAATAAATTGCATTGAATGGCTTTTTAGACGATTACATACAGTTTTTCACATAAATTATTACAAGAGAATGAGGACATGAATAGCTGATTAAGTTGGTAAATTATTACTATTACAACGAGAGATTTATTGATTTGAATCATTTTTCAGATGAAATATATAGCCTCAACACCCCGTGAATAAAAAGGCAATTTATTTATCTTTACTAAATAATTAATTTTGTGGGACTGAATGGATTGAAGATATTTTACTAGGTAGACAATGCTTGTTATATACTAATAAAAACATACATAACAATTAAGAAATTCATTCATTTTTGAATGTTACGTATTCTGGAGAATCTTGCGTAGACAGTTGAAACGTATAGATATTTAGTAGTGCGTGGTCTGACTCCAATTTGATAGATGTATGGATATGCTATACATATAAATCTATTTAACTCTGTATATTACCTAGGCTAACTCCGTTTGTGTGACGGCGGTAATAAGAAGCCAAATATGGGTTGCGTTTGATGGATTTGTTTCAAGCACTTATTTATCCGAACAGACATTCAGAATGACAGGCAGGAAAGTGAAGCGTGACTCAATATTTATAGTCAGACAAAAGTAAGCTACAGATGGAATGTTCGAGCTTGTGGTTTATAGAATATCACAATGAAGCGTTCATTTCACTTCACCAGTTAAAACTGAAATCAGTTACTCTATAAATTTTAGTTTATTCTATTTGACAATGGATACTCTTCTTTCGAATATATTGGAATGTAAGTATCAACTGATAGTAGTATTTAAGTTCGTTCGGGTTATGCCATCGATGCTCTAAACATACTGTGAAAGATAATGAATTGACCCACTAAAGTATCTACTATGAATAATGTAACATAGCTGGGGTGCTTTTATCAGATTGTTCTATTATACTAAAGCAGTGTTTTGATACTATATATTTAATGGAATAACTTATATTGCTTTATCTAAATTATAAATTTCACTACCTAAAAGATGATTCAATCAAACAAACTTTTGTAGTATGAAATGAAAAACCGTTTTCGTGATAAAGAATATTAACAGAATATAAAGTAAGTACATATGACTGTTTTATCAGATCATTTAAACGGAGATATTATGAATTCAATATTTAAAAAAATTTGAAGTCGGCATAATTTGTCTACTTAATTTTATGATGTTCAAAAGAAATACTTACGAATTTTATGAACTAGGAATCATTCGCTATTGCCGGATACACAATTCTGTTAACATGTGATGACCGATCTCTTAATAGTAACGTGATTTTATGCAATTTTTACGGCAGTATATATATATATATCAGTTAAAATACTGATTATAGAAGGCATAAAGTTAAGATAAATCACTGTATAATTCGTACAGGAGGTCAGTTGTGGCCCGGATAGCTCGGTGGCAACGTGGGTGACACGGGATCGAATCCGCCAGGGAGCACCAGTTCCCTCAAGATTACAGGTACACCTTGCTGACGAGTGCCAAGTAGCACGAAACTCGTGTTAAGGGTTTCCTGTCGACTACCTCTATCCACCATCTAATCTCAATATATAGTGCACGCAGTGTCAAATCAGCTAGACTGGTGGCCACATTACAACATGGTCGATAGCATTCGATCTGCAATAAATAAGGACTTGACACGCATGACATTGATCACAACCCAGTGATCAGTCAATCGTGGTTACAAATAATTACCGTTAAACAAAAATATATTAGTAAAGACTGTATGTTAAACAGGTAGATGAATATGAAGGAAATGTTAGTTTCATTGTGCAAATCAACATTTTCACTACTGAGAAGTCCCATACCATGACAAAATGGCCGGCCAGAGCTACCAGGTTCTTACTGATAGTCTTAGATCGAGTCATGATTTCAATAAAATTTAACAATCTACACAACCCTTTATTGACAAATGTATCACCCATGGAAATCTTAAATTACATAATGATCACGAAGTATTTCTGAGATTGTATTAGGAAATGATTAATGACGTATAATAATATAGTATGAATAATATAATGCATTCAAACTAAGCTAAGCTATACAATAGTTCTGTATTGTAAATATCTGTTTCGTTAAGATTTGGAGATCAGTTACTCATCTCAATTTTAAACTTCCTTATTGAGTTCATTTCAGTAATTTTATCAGTATATATTAAAACATGATATTAAGGGCATGAAACTGGTAATTGAGCTTATTTGTTTGTTCGTCGCATCCGTGTCATAACCATATGTATTCAAATTGTCTGAATGCTGAAAAATAGACACTGCATGACTAGAAGTGAAATCAAATATTAAAATTTCATCTTTATTTGAACATGATTACAGACAGTGAATTTTTCGTAAAAAAAGTTTTGTTATTGGTAATGATATTGATAGAGTTTTGTTGTCTGAGCTCAGACAACAAAACTCTATCAAAATCACCCACCTGAGCTACAAATCTTCTCCATCAATGTTAATGATAGTTTCATTGCCTGACTTAACTACAATGAGTTAGTTAATTTTCAGTTATATTCAGACTTTATTAATTGGAACACGAATTTTAGTTAAATACACTGTAGTGCGTGTTTGAATACCGACAAATTTTTCAAGTCAGTTGACTAGACATTATAATATTTTTTTTATTTGGACAAACCATATTGAATTCATTCATGTTATAACATGAAGTAAATCACTTTTAAATTTCTTGCTTAGCAAGTAGATAAATAATCCTGTTAGTACATTTAAAAACATGTGCTTTAGATTGGGACATTGTCACCACTTTCAACGCTTACTTAGGTATTTCATTCAACATTAATTCCTAGCTACTGAGTTTTATCAGTAGGATCAGAAATCTTCTAAACTTCTATGAATATGATTTATCCTAAAAACTCATTTAAATGTGGGTCAAGAAAGTTTGGTAACACTTTGCCCACAAATGAATCCGGTGTAAACGTATGACATAAAAATGAGAGAATACTACCTAATTAGATTTAGGGAATTTTATTTCAGTTAGTGCAAGTGAATAAAATTGGAATAACCTAAAGCATAAATGTTAAGCAAGACTAAAATACCAGTTCTCATATAAAAAAAATGTACAGTGCTTTTTTTCTGTCTAACCTATTCGTTTGATGAAATTAGACATTGTTATTGTAAACAAATTTATTTTAGGTATGGTAACAGTGATCTGTTGAAAATAAAGATGAATTCAGAAACCAAATTATTGTTATAAGTGAAGCCACGTTTGTTAGTTTAGCTTTAATGCAAAATGGGATCTGTTTTGTTTTTTAGTATGTGCTTTTTAAAAGTTTTGTTGCGTAATAATGTTCACTAACTAATTACGCAATGTGGTAAATCATTTCTCCGTATTGAATTTGAGGATCTTTTTTGTACATATCGAGACCTACTGATACAGATGCAGTTGCTACACTAGTTGTCTATATCTGCATTTGTTTGTGTGTATGAGATAGAAGAGCTAGGTCATCTGGAAAGTCCAAATCGTTTAGTTGATTCCATGCTTTCCACTGTATTCTGTGCTTCCCCCCAGATGTGAATGTCTTCATAATCCTCCAGTCAACCACCAGAAGAAAGAGGAAGCAGTTTTGACTGACTCCGGTTCTCACTTGTAATTCATCTGTTAGCTGTTCTCGATATACGACTTTGCAGTGTAGTCCTTCGTATGATTTTCACAATCTTTACTGGCACACCATAGTGTCGGAGAAAGTTCCAAAATGTTTTCTTGTCCACACTAACAAGCGCTTTATTATAATCAAGGAAGTTGATGCAGAGTGATTTATTTCATTGAATTGTTTGTTCAACGATAATCCGTAGTGTCGCGATTTGGTTAGTACTCGACTGGTCCTTACAGGATCCGACCGATTGATCTCAAATTTGTGTGTCTACTGAATTTTTCATTCAGTTCAACAAAACTCTGTTGAAAACTCTTCTTGATACCGATAGTAGTGTAATGACCGTTTAGTTTCCACACTTCCTCAGATCTCCGTAAAAAGATCATGAAAGAGTATATGGTTGCCTCAGCTATAATCGACAACCTTCTTATTCATTCGTTTCACATTCAACAAGAGCTTTTTGTTGCCTTCCAAACTTTTATTCAAATTCTTTGTTAAATACATGTTAATTACCATGATGTCACACTGTCTATAGTATGTTTTTACTAAGAAAGGGGTTTTCGATTTCTAATCTATTAAGAAACTTTTAGCTAAAGATAAATTAAATTGATGTGATCAAGAATAGCAAACTTAGAAGCATAAAACGAAAAACGCAGTCATTAGCTCAAACAAACCATATGCCAATATTGACGATTTCAGTTCTGAATATTTGCAAGGGGTGACATAAATTCTTGTGAATAATGATATATAGTATGTTATCCTAAAATTTCTGGTGAGACTAGTTTATGAACGGCCTTTGAGCGACGCTAGACTGACTTTGAGATTGACCACATAACAACTAGGACCGAATGAGGATTACAAACTTGTATGAGGAATTAGAATTATGATTAACAGTTAATAATTAAGGTTAGAAATTAGGTATAGGTTTTTCATCACGAAATGACATCAGCTATAATGCCAAAACTCTACTTATCCAATTGGATGAGTGAATTTCACGCCAAAATCCGAGACCTGTTATTTTATACGTGGTTGGTCTGTCCATAAATTATAGTCTTGCCAAATTTCCATTATATCAAAATACAGATATAATGTCAAAGAATATTCCTTTTTAGAATAAGTTTTCATCATGATTCAGCCATTCATAATGAAAAGAAATAAATTACATACAAGCGATTTCAAAATTTACAAACCCTAACAATTCATTTTCTTAGTGGTAGTAATGTGGTGCGTGCTACTTATATTGACATAAGCAGTATGTGACTTGAGTCAGAAATGTAATGTCTGGCGGTAGAAGATGGGAAAGATCAAGAAAGGAAGAGTGGGAATAGAAAGCAGTTAGTATGGAAATGCAAGAACAATGGAGTTCGAGACAATTATTGAACATTTTGCAAATTAAGTATTATAGTATGGTTTTTCTATTTTACCAAGTAACTCCGTAATTTTGTGTTAAATACAATTCGGTTGTCCTCACCTGCGTTCTCCTTCACTACGGTAATAGTTTTGTATTTTGTATCTTAAGAGGAAATATTTGTTTTAAAATTTCTTAATCCCTTTAATTATGTAATTTAACTGATGAGATATATCTATCCTTTGTTCATTTGCTTAGCAACAGAAACTTGTGACATAATATTTTACTACTTAACTTTCAGCAAACAAAAAGAAAGATTTATAAAGAAAAGAAAATATAAAATCTTCAAAATGTCATTCATGTTGCCAAGTGTTTGACAGAGTGAATTCATTTCTTGAAACATTTTTCAAATCATTAAAAATAAATAATAAAATATTCCTTTCATCACATCTTATTAATAATAGTTCTGTTATCAGTATAGGATTGTGGAGAATGCTGAGTTTAAATAAAATCATGAGTCGATCAATGTTAGACCACCACCCACGACCTGGAAGCACTGGATGGCCGTTTCGTCCTAGCAAGGGACTCCTCAACAATGTGCGTCAAAGATTCTGAATGTGAAATTCCAACACTTAACCTCTGGACCACTGAATCGTCATCCAACGGTATTATTGTTTAACTTCAATCAAACAACGATATCGCCCAACCATCTTCCTTTGTACTTGGTTGTTATTTGCATCACATTCGACACGGTTGAACTCCACTGGCTTGGCCTTCTCACTAGAACTCCGAGAATTCCATTTCGAAGCTAGTCATTAGTAAGGACATAATAATTATCACTATGTGGTTGTGTGTTGATACAAGTTGAACATAGGTTAACTCAGTGGTCTGTAGGTTAAGCGTTCGCGTGTGAAACCGAAGTTCCTGAGTTCGATTTTTATATGCAGGATAGTTGATGCTCATTGCTGAAGAGTCATGTGCTAAGAAGAAACGGTCTTTTAAAGCTTCCAGATATTCCACAATGGTCTATCATTGTTCACTACATAATTTCAATAAAAACAATAGTTTTATTAGCAAACTACTTTACGAAAATTAAAAAAAAAACATTTTTAATAATGTAAAGGATCTATTTGACAACTTTTTGGTTTAAATATGAAAGTCAACTGTTTATTTATTTGTTACATATTAGTCATGTATAAAATAACATTTAGTGTTCATTATTAACCATTTGGTATATTTTAATACCTTATGAATACATAAATGTTTTTTATTTCATTTGTGATACAGTAACATATGAATGGTCAATCGTTCAAAGTTGCGACAACACTTCAGTGTACAGACTTCCAGTGAGCTATGTTAAAAACGACAATTTAGCCAATTCCGTTTAATTAATAACTATCCTTAATTTGAATAGATCAACCAATCGGTATTCATTCAGGGTTTAGTCTACGATACAGTAATGTTTATATGGATGTTTGAGACAATGTTTAAATAATCAAGACATTTTATGTATCAAAAACAACAATGAAATAGACAAGACAACTAATCATATATAAAAGTTACGAACTGTGATGATATATTAGTAGTTATGATAAGAATAATAAAGGCCCGAATCAGTGTGTCGAAATAGGAAGTGGGTGAGTGAATTAGACAATTTAAAAAATCAACAAATTTTATCCAAATTGCGTATTACGAAGTTTTCAATTGACCGATTACTAAAAAGTTTATACAAGAAAGAGGTAGAGAAAATTGCGCAAACGAGGGGTAAAAAATTTCCAGATCGTTTTTTAAGTCTTGGTAAACAGAGGAATGGTTAGGATTATAGATTTGAATTTCAATAACTTTTTATGAGTAAGGAAGATAAGGTTGGACACTTTTTGTAAAACGGCGAAGGAATACGACGGATCACTCAAAATGACCAAATATTGGCTTCCAGATTGCTAATATCAACCGAACGCGATAAAATGGAGCTACGTAACAACATTTTCCGATATTTTCCAAGTATTTATTTAGTTAGTTTAAAAAATCTCTCATGACAATGAGATCGTTGACCTAGGTATTTCAAAAGCCAAACATTATACTACTGACGCGGAGCACAGGAATCAGGATTAATATTCCAAAAGGCGGTTGTTTTTTTTTCGAGTACGGGACTTTTCAGCAGTGTACATTTTTAATCTCTCATCCAGGAATCTATTCTAATACCAAAAGTTGTTCGTTAAATAGATTCACTACTTTCTCTCAAGTTTTATTTTATTAAGTGGAATATTGAATATCCTCAAACGTTCGTTTTTCAGTCTTTATTGATTTTGCTTAAAGAGACACAAAATAGACTGATGAACCCAAAACAATCAACACAATGGTATCAGTAGAAGATACTAATTATTTTCTGTTTTACTTCTAAATGAAATCGCTAACAGTTGTTATTTAGGCAAAATCAGATAACGCTAATGGTTATGCTGAACTTTGTATCAAAACAATAATGACTGAATAAAATGTCAGATATATACATAAACTGACTTAAGTCATTTATTTTCTGTTTTGCGAAATTTCTTATACCCTGAAAAGGATTTTGTATTCTGTTCAATGTTTTACGTAACGAAATGGAGAAATCTTTATACTAATCTAATCTTTAATTGAGATCATGAACCAAACAATGTCAGACCACTGGACCGTCGTTTCGTCCTAGCATGGGACTCTTCAGCAGTGCACACTCGCGATCCCGTACAAGAGATTTGGATCCACTTAGCCTCTACACCACTTATCCAGCGTCCAATGGTGTCAACGATCTCCACAACTCCTTACTGATAATTTAAATTTGACGAAACCAAGTAAATATAATTTTTTCATTTAAATTTACTGTTAAAATTTTTCCTCAAACTCCATCCTGACACCATTTGGATTTCTCTTCGTAATAAAAATATTAACTTTTAAAAGAACGTCTAATATGTTATTGACCAGTCAACTTACAAGCCAAATTTGTTTGCTATTATGCTGAAAGAAAAACTATGCAACGTTAATTTCGCATAAAACTAGTTATCGACGTAGGAGGTTAGCTTCATGTCTTAACCCAAAACAGGTTATTCAGGTTTGCAGTGATTCCGACTGACACACACGTATGTTAAATAAAATTAAGGTAGCAGTCAGTTATCAAATGACACATGCAGTACCTTAAAGATTGTCTACAAGGGAGTAGAAATTAAATTTTAATTTCCACAGGATGTTGACCTTGTTATCTGTTATTTCAAATATCAGAACTTTGATGAACATACTATTCATTTTCACTTCATTTTCTAGAAAATTTAAAACCTTTAGCTAGATATCTTGATGTATTGCCGTTTATTTGCTCCGCTCTGCATTTGGATATCCTCATACGACTACTACTAGTCGCACACTAAAATTATTTATTTGTTAGTATTTCATAAAGAAATACAAGATACTTATTTCCTTCTATTAAGTTTTACGAACTGTGTTGCACCGTAACTCCAGCGGGTGCAAAATCTACTGACTTGCGGATAAATCTCACTAAAAAAACGTAAAGCAGAACAAACTGAACTGCATGGACATAACTAATAGACACTGTCACACACATAATGTAAGCATGTAACCAATGGTATTATGAAGCCATTCAGACATTTCGGTCAAATCTAAACGTAGACTGTTATATTCAATCCAAAATAAGAAGATACAAAATATTTAAATCTAATATCTTTTTTTATGTTCATTTTGTCATTGACTGCATGAAAATGCCTTTTTTACTTCTTTAGAAAAGAAATAAACTAGTTGCTTTTTTAGTTACCGAATAGGCAAATGTCAAACAAGTATTAGTTTACTTATGAAGCTACCAGTCAGTCATAAGATATTTCATCCCAGTGTAATAAAGCGATTGGCAGTTATTGATCGTTTACGTGTCGATTGTAACCAGTGAATCGAAATTAAGTCTTCACTTATGACATGAATTATTTGTATGCCTCACTCTATTTTTCTAAGCCTTTGACAAGCTACTAATTTTCCCAGATGAAATATTAACCAAATTTTTTTTAGGAAGCACATGAATCTAAGTAACTATATAAATAAAATATCATAGACCTAAATAATTTATCAAAAATATTAATTACGACTCGTTATTAGTTGTTTAATATCTTGTGTCGCAATTATAATTTATTTAGAAAAAACGGTAGAAATTATGCAGGAGAGGAAGAGTGTTGTCAGTACCAATTATTTAAATGTATTAAAAAAGATTATGATCTCATAGACTATCATCTGACATTTTCATCACTAAGAATAGAATAGTATTGAACGTTGATAAGTACTTTGATGCTCATTCAATATAGTATGTTGGCTTAGTGGACCTGAATATCTGACTTCAATTTGATCGTATGTTGATTGTTATTGGATTATACATGTCGTCATTCCTCGTATATTACCATCGACTTAAATCGCGTTGGTGAATAACGCGTTTAAATAAGTCAAATACGAGAATGGATTTTTGAATACATATATTTCGCACAATCGTTGATCGGAAAGCTAAGCAAAACAAAATGATGCGCAATGGAGAAGGCGTGTGAGCCAACTCGATTTAACTAAGCACGAATAAATATTTATAGTCGAACAAAAATAAGTTACAAGCATGTGATTCCAAAAGAATGAACAAATTGATCTGTCCAGAGCCTAGAGTAAGCTAAGCGGTCTTGATATAGCAACCGAAACTACATTGGACATAATGTTGTTCAGATAAAATCATTCGAATAGCTGTTTTCGATGTTCCCGTTGAGTCATTGACTCGTATCTATCTAACTTTTGAATGTGATGACCGAACTGATAACCTGAAGTTATCTTCAATATTAATATGAACGATTCGTAACACTGTTTGTTATTATACTCCTGTGGAATGGCATTAAGTTCGGTATTGAGATGGTGGAGAAAATTCATATCTCGGGTTGACAATTTAGGTGAAGATTTGTTTTGCAAGTTTGATGATTTGGTCGTGGAGCTTTCATTGTTATTTTAACAACATAATCCGCACAAGCTTCAGGTAGAATCTAAGAATTATAATTTCTCCTTATTCGATTTACAGCTTATCCTATCGACCTCAATCTTGATTGGTTATTATTAGCTTTTGATCTGTTATTGTCTACCTAGACAATCATAGTTTGTGCTAATTATGGTATTCTAAAATACAATGAAAGCTCCACGAGCAAACCATTCAGCGTAGAGAACAGAACTTCACCTGAAGTTCGGTATCTTTTATGTCACGCACCATGTAATTATCAGCTTCATATCTTCCCTGCAAAAATGAAATATTTCCATAAACTGATCATCTAACAATCTGATACCAATAAATACAGTAGTTATCCTATTTTA
The DNA here is from genome assembly GCF_000699445.3 of Schistosoma haematobium. Lineage (NCBI taxonomy): Eukaryota > Metazoa > Platyhelminthes > Trematoda > Strigeidida > Schistosomatidae > Schistosoma > Schistosoma haematobium. The sequence goes on along the minus strand of NC_067196.1, from coordinate 75,828,984 downwards.
TATTTACTTTTTATATGAATAATAATACTAAATACAAAATATAAAACTTAATCAATGTAGATTAGTTAAATTACAACTTACCAATATCTGAACCATCAATTTCGTACAAACCAATGACATACCAAATACAAGCACACCAATGTGCTACTAATGCAAAACTAAACATAAGTAATCCTAATACAATTACACTGTACTGAGATAATCTAATTATTTTCTGTATAAGACGAGCTAAACGTAATAACCTTGCAAGTTTCATCATTTGTAACAATGATATCTATAAATAGATTTATAAAGATGAAAATAACAAAAAAGTAGTTATTTTTAAATAATCAAATTGTTAATTGTAGATATGAAACCTAAAAACTACTGTACGTATTAATTTAAGTGATGAATGTACACCAAATAAAAGGTAATATGCATCATGGTATTTGAAGTTATTTATGTGAATATCAAAAGCTTGATGACCACTAGTGATGTTTGTTTCAATCTAGTTTTTATCTGATCCTGTTGAAGGTAGATATGTCTGGTGAAATTCATCTATGGAGGATTTATTTTGTTGTGTTGTAAAATAGATAGTAACTCAGTTAATTTGATCATCAATTAAAAGAAGCCAATGTGACCAGTAGTGTTAGTGAATAAAAACGTTTCAAGTTGAGGAGTTTACTTTAAGATAGTTGGAATGAAAGTGTGTGATTTTGAACTGAGCTATGTCGAATTTCTTGTTATAAATCTTGGAAACATTAGGGAAATTAGGCAGATTTAAATATTCGCATTTTATTCAACCAACACTTAAACATTTATTACCAGTGTTTTATGAAAGAGTATAGCGGTGTAAAAAGATCACGATATCAGTTAGCCAGAAGTAGTTGACAAAAAGAACTCAACTGTGATTATTTTCCAAGTTATCAATCACTGGCAAACATTTTTAGGATGCTCACCTTGAGATTCAAGTCCACTACACCAATACTTACACTCAGAGATTTTAGCACTGAACAATGCGTGATGCTTTTTAAGATAACAATGTTTACAATATCTGTCTCAGAGTAGTTACCAGTGTTGCGATTTGTAATCCTTAGTCTTATTTATACTCAATTTAACGAATTACAACCTGATTTCTCAATATTACAGATACACGTTGTTGTACATTTTAGTACGAAAACTAGGTTTATGGTTCAATGAAAACTTCTTCCTACTACCTAACATCTACATAATACATAATTATGCGTAGTCAATTAAGTTGAATATCGCATCATGGCTGTATAATATAATTTGGTCAGTATAGTGTACCAGATAATTTGGGTTTGGTATTGTTCAGCAATCAATTAGTTTTATATGTGGATAGTTCTGAAGTATGCCCTTTAGTGCATTGAGATAAAAATTTCAAAGGCAAAAATCGACTAGTTCATTTATGAGAAAGGATACAATTTTCAAGGAATCTTTTCCTTAACTTATTCATTTTTTATTTTTATTTAACATGAAGTAACAATAAAAACATTTCTAGAACTTAGTCATTTTTACTGCATATCACTGTTACATTTAAACAAATTCAAATGATCAGCGAAGTTTAAAGATATTGTGGTATGTACTACTGATGTTGACAGATATAAGTATTATGTACCACCAATCGGAAGTGAAATGCCTAGAGACGGAAGATAAAGAAAATTGAAGAAAAGAGAATGAGAACAGAGGATAATTGGTGTGAAAACGAAGAAATAATCAAGTCTGAGACAATCGAGTGACATTTAGCGAATGTAGCATTTACTGTATGGTTCTCAGATTTTACTAAAATGTTCTGTAATTCTGTATTCAAATGTATTGCGTTATCCCCATTGATGTTCTCGTTCACCACAATATGAGTAAAAAATTAGAACTGAGTATCTGAAAATTGCCTAGAACTAAAAATTTCGGAGTTTTGATTATTAAATAAAAACGATTTTCCAGGAGAGTTTAATGTTACTAATAATCAATGTGATATAATCAAAATAGTGTAAATGACAATTTTATTGAGTGTATAATGTTTTTTATGTTGATGTCAACTGTTACCATGTGAAATGACGTTCTACTCTACATTACTGGTGTTTCACTGAATAATTCTTAAGAAAACACTGATGAAATTAGAAATTGTCTAGTTTTAAATTTATTCAGGTAAACTTTGTTACAACGAGTACGTTTTAAAAGCGTGAGCGATGAAGACAATTCTTACATAATGTGACTACAAAGATTGACAGTTAATGCATAACGACACCTAAACTATGACAACTGGAAGCACACTTCGTGAAAGAATTTAGGTTAGTGCACGAGATCTTTTCGTTTCAAGTGCAGAAAATGAAATAAGCAAATATAAAAGTGTACACGGTATTATATAATTACAAAGAATTGTGACGTTTAAAAAGTTTTGTTAATATTTCCTTGGGTTACATCCAATCTTTATATTGAGATACAACTTATATCCTCAATCAGCATGAGAATGAATCTACTTTTAGTAACTGTCAACTATAAAGTCAAAACAATCATTTGAAAATAGGCAGCAAACAATACAGATGGTCATTGCAATGAACACAATCTTTTTGGCTCGCATATAATTAAAAGTAGAAAACGTAGAAAAAACTACAATAATTTCAAACTAAACGTCCGGAATTTGTCAGATACATGTGCGTCACTAAGTAATACTTATGGTCTAAACTGAGAATTTTGTCCATAAATAATGGTGCGTAAGAAATGTAGACAGACCATAGAATCGATTAAGCATATGAAGGCGGCATTCAAATATTTTCCTGGTCTATAAGTTATTTGTTAATTAGTCTTGAATTTAAAAATTTATCTATTACTGTGGCAATTTTTATAGAAATATCTACATTATGTTTTCACTGTCAAAATTTACTTTCATTCACTTTTCCTTCTCATTAAGCTTGTCAATCGAATAGTTAAGTTGTAGATAATTAGAATATAATTAATTATGTATATATTTCATCATTTAGTTGAGGTTATCAGTCAGAAACGTTAGAAAGATTTTACATTAATGAAATATTATTTAAACTAGATCAAATATTTTATTATTTTAACTCAAAATTATGTGATTTTATAGAGAGTAGAATTTCAATAATTGAGATTGTGAGTCAATAAAAGCTAGACCACAATGGAAAACCTGGAAGCACTGGACAGGCGTTTCGTCCTATTGTGAGACTCCTTAGCAGTGCACATCCACGATCCCGCCTCGCGAGATCCGAACACAGGACCTATCTGTCTCGCGCTCAAACGCTTAACATCTAGATCACTGAGCTGGCATACAACGGTGCGAATATCTAACTTCAACTAATCCACGAAATTGTGTGACACATACACCATTGTCTTCAATGAGTTACTATCTCACAAATGACCCATTTGAACTCCGTTGGTCACTGCTTCTCACTACAACTCCAGGAAACACCTCTTAAGGCCAGTCACTAGTGAGCATATGTTAATTAATATAGTAATTTTAATAGTTAAGATCACGAGACAATTGAAGCTAGAGATCGTGAATTCACACTGTTGAGGAGTCTCACAATGGTCTAGTTTCAACTGACTCAAGATCTCAACTATTGAAATTACTATAGTATCCACAACTGATTGAATAATAAAACCTCAGAGATTATTTGATTATCATAGTCTAATTTTTAATCTGAACACGAATAAAATGTTATATTTATAGAGAGAGAGAATGTTTACGATGATTCACAGAAAGTAGATCATTCTGTTTTGAGAAGGGGATTCGTGTAGATTTTAGAAATTTCACTGATTAAAATCATGAGTTAATTGAAACTAGATCACCATGAAAAACCTGGAAGCACTGGATGGCCGTTTCGTCTTAGTATGGGACTCCTCAGCAGTGCACATCCACGATCCTGCACAGCGCGAGATTCGAACACAGAGCCAATCAGTCTCGCACCAGGCGCTTAACCAACTAGACCACTTAGCCGGCTATCATCCAACGGTGTTAATGTTTAACTTTAACCAATCTACGAAGTTACACCACCGTTAACCATTGTCTCCAGTGAGTTGATATCTCACAACAGACCTGGTTGAACTCCACTGGCAACGACTTCTCACTAGAACTCCAGAAGTATCTCTTGAAGTTAGTCACTAGTGAGCAGATGATTATTATCAGAATGGGTTTTGTGGAGATTTAGTGAGTTCAGTAGTTTAAATCATGAGTCAATTGATGCTAGACCACCATGGAAAACCTGGAAGCACTGCTTTAATTGACTCATGATTTCAATCAGTGACATTCTGTTTTGAATTTTTACATTAATTCTCTTCTTATTACCTTGTAAACATGGAAATATGAAACTGGAATTGAAAAAAATAAAAAAAATAATAATAATCAATACACAATTATTATTCTTACCAAATTAAAATTCACTATAGGTCTTATATCATGTTTATTATCATTATAATATAAATGTGGTCCATTTGTTTCATTTATTGAAACATTTACATAATTTAATTTATCAATTAAATTCGTATTCATATTCACATCATTTAAATTAATAATGGATGTAATTTGACAAATAATTAATATAAAATCAACTGGTAAAGCAGCTAATAAATCTAATATTAACCATCCTTTAGCATAATGTTTAGCAATTAAATGACGATCATTTATAATTTGACCATTTTTATTCACATATGTTGTATGAAAATTTAATATAACATCTAAGAATAAAATAAAATAGAAAAAAGAAATTATTAAATTATGAAGATTTTAATATATGATCTTTAAGGTAATAAATCATGTTATTTATGTTAAATCATTCTTAGAGTTGATCACATATATCACAGATGTCTTAGACATATTGCTGGCGTCTGCTGGGATCACCGGGTAAGTAATAGTGAGGTTAGACGCAGGGTATTAGAGAATGATGGTTAATCAGTTGATGAGGTTATAAATCTTCATCGACTGAGATGGTTGGGAAACGTGTTACGTATGCATGAATACCGATTACCACGACGTGCAATGCTAACCGATGTTCGAGATGATTGGAAGAAGATTAGGGGCGGCCAAACCAAAACATGGCATCAATGCTTGAAGTCACTAACTTGTGATGTGAGCCATGTTGGTAGATGCAGACTATATAGTTGGGGTCCGCGTGACTATCGTAACCAATGGTTAGAGATTCTGTGTGACATGGCTGAGAATCGATCACAATGGCGTCGGTGTATACACTGTCTGTCTTCCCTTAAACTAAGAGATTATAACTGTTTTATATCTTTCTTTCTATTAACTAATTCTTTCTTCCTGTATCATATTCATGTATGAAACCCTTCTTTTACATATTACTACTTTTGAAGTAAATACTTCAATAAATTTGGTATTCGTCTTGTTGTGCTAATAAGGTGTGGCAACTTGAACCGATGTATATGTGCCTGGTCCTACGTTGTAACTGACTGACTAAGTTGTTAATGAAGAAATTAATCTAACAGAATCAACATTAATTACAAACTATTGAGATGTTCAATGAAAGTTAAAAGTAGTTGACAAGAAATCATGAATTTAAGTTTCATATTATTTTGATAGTGATTAATGAAGTGTACTTGTAATCGATCCTGTTTCATTCAGCTTCACATTCAAAGGCATTATCAGTAAAGGTTTCTTTTTTTATATCTAGGTTTCAAATTTTTGTATTTTGCTTTGAAAATTATGAGCGATCAAATGTTTTTACTAGCTGTGGTATTTGATATAGGGTGTTTTACTATCGAAATAGAAGCTGTTACTGAGTAATTTCTGTTGACTGACATTTAATCAACATAGTCAAATATAGTTAATGAAACTGTAAAACATTTATATACATTATTAGATATTCTGAGATGGCCTAAGGATAAGAAATTTTGACGCTTTTTAATAATCATTAGGTGTTACAGGGCAGCATTCGTGGTTATTAGATATGACTTCAACCAAGAAGTAATGGGAGGATATTCTTATGCAAACACAGATCCTTCAAAAGTTATGATAATGTCAAACCACTGAGTTAGAAATAACTACAGCTCATTTCCGAGTATTCATGAAGAAGAGGCAATCGCTAACTTGGAATCCTGAAGAGAAAAAGAAAAGAGGAGGACCAACTAACTCAATATGTCGGTAGTTAGAAGCAAACAACAAACAACTGGAAAGGATTGACGATGAGTTCAATGGAGAATTCTAGTGTGCAGCTTTTGCTCCTCTTTGAGAGATGACAGGTGTAAGTGAAAAAGAAAAATGAAAAGCATCAGCCAACGTCATTAGCATTCATCTAACATTGGTGTGAAAGATGTAAGTTTTGAATGATCAAGATTTTTATATAACACGTGTCATGGTCCTTACTATTCATCACAATAAAAGATTCTCTGTAAATCACTTTAAGCTAGCTTCCATCTATATGCATACAAAGTAAAGACTTGAATTGCAATAAACTTCAGCTCATTGTATTAACAGATAATAAACATAGGCATGTAGTATGTGGACAGGTAAAAGTAGTAGGTAGCAAGAAACGGAAGTAGAATGCTTACCAGAAACAGAGTGAAACAAAAATAAGACGAAACCAAACGAAGAGCAATCCGAATAACAACAGGATAGGAGGAATGATGAAGTATGTAAAGGACAACCGAAGGAAGACATGTAAATGATCTATTCAATGTATGATTTTTATATTTAACAAAGCTACTGTTCGACTATACCTAAAATAATAAAATTGGTTCCCCCCACCTGAGTTTTCGTTCACTAAATGTATATCAATTTATTTTGAATATATTTCATTTCATAGTGATTTTTCTTTCCAAATTTTTACTTCTGTTATATGCCATTACAAAAAACTCACAGGGAAACAAAGAAATTTTATGATTCGAAATTAACGACCATAATTTGGCACAAATTATTGTTTGCTTATATGGAAGACAAGTATTTATCCTCTTGTGTAAATTGATATATTTTGAGACTTTATTGGGATTCTATAGATCGTGAAATTTAGTTGATTCATGAAGTAAACAAGCAATAAAATAACCAACCTATAATCGGCTAATTTATATATTAGCTCTATATATATAATACCTTAAAATCTCGTTAAATTGTGAAGACTGAAAGTGATTAACTGACGAAAGAATATTTTAGCGCTTGAAAGCTCATAATTACATGGTTACTAAATAAAAGCTTGGACACTGAAAACTATATTTCCATCATATTTTTGCGAATAATAAAGAGAACTCATGTTACGGTAACTAAAATTAATTTTGCCAGGACCAAAATACAAATTTAAAGCTTAATCTACTGATTTAGCGTAAAAAAAGAGCTAGTTGGTTACATCAACCATCAATACCAAATGAATAAAGTTGTACATGGTTGCTGAGGTGTACTTATTTCAATACAGTAAATACAGAGTAACTGGTGTTTATCTTTCAGTTATGGGATTATGATTTTTAGTACATTTATATATTATGATCAGTACTTATTAGAATAAGATATATTGTTCAAAGTCAACAACATATACACATACTTGTTCAATGAATCCTATTAAAGATCGAAGATAAATCATAACTATCAGTGCTATAATAAATATATTTTTTGTTATATCCCAAGGATTAGAAAATTATATTTCTGACGTTTCGTGACTTAATGTAAGCCACTTTTTCAGAGTAAATAAATAACTGAAATAAAACCAACACAACTATAAATAGTACAAAGTAAACTGTTATACATCTCTTCTCTTTTGGTCCTTTAGAGAAACTCGAGTTAAATCCCATAAATTCATGCATGAAATGTATTGATCAATGAAAAGTGATAACAGAAGATAAAACTGATCATAAACATTTACAGATAAATATTAATGGTAATTAACCACCGTTTATGAAGTTTGGATTTGGATTTTTAGAAATGTATTGCATATTTTGAGCTGAGAACTTCTTACTGTAATCACAATTGTGGCATCGAATTAAATAAGTACTATGGTCACTAGTTTCATAGTTTTTTTTTGGTATTTTATCAAGTACTCCTGACGGTGCACAATGTAAATGTAAAATTTAAATAAGAATCTTTATATGGGTTCATCTAATCAATACTGGTCATTCCATAGGTATAACGTCACCATTTAAAGTTATTTACAATATCTCATCAAATTTACTTTATATTTCAGAAATCGGACTCCTACCCATATCAGAAGCCATAGGAATACGACTAAAATAACGTAACCCATGTTTACTAAACAAAATTGTACTCTGACAATATTACATGTTTTAAAACCTTTAGGGTTTTACTTGTAGGATCGTTGATGTGCATTGCTGAGGTCTTCCGTACTAAGATGAAACGGCTGTTCAGTGCTTACAGGTTTTCAATGGTTGTCTAACATTGATCGATTCATGGTTTATATTTACATCCAATATCGATTCCAACTCCTACTCTTATGTAACCACTTATAATCATCTATTGATTATAAAATTTCATCCTACTTTTAATTTTTCAAACGTTGTATAAATAAGTGATTATTATATGATTACATTGACTCAACACCATCTAATTAATATCGACTTGCTACGCATTTGTAATACATATATATTAGTATAGAGCCCTGATGAAGAAATAATTGAAAAGAAACATTTTATCACTTAGCTTGTTTCTTTTTTTCGAATTACATCAAATCGAATACATCAAGAGACCAACATGTTATTTACACAACTTACATGACGGTTAACAAAGTAAAAAAAAACACATTTAACATAATCCCATTTCCATGAAAATCAATACATGAGAGAGGAATTAACAATTGTAATTACGTTTTAAAGCTAAACTGTATGTTGGAATGTCTCAACTATAAACGTATTCGTGATATTAAACAAATAGACAGAATAAATATTTAAATGATGGATTGTTATGGAATGTAAGACACGTTTTTTTATTGTTTCGAAATTAGCAGTTGGGTTTATATGTATCTAAAATAGAGTAAAACACAGTTCTTTTATTTCAATCCTAGAAATTATTTAAATATCTCATTGAGTTTTAGTCACATACAGTATATATGGATCCCCTGAATGACACCTGGAATGCGATTAGCAAACTAAAGTTGTTATTATCAATAATGAGAAGATACAAATCTTGACAAGTAATAATAAAACAATTTTTACTCTTAGTCTAATATACATACAGTAATGAAAAAGCATTAACTATGTTACGGATATGTCGTAAAGGAGGAATAACTAATTAAGAGATTCATTGATAAGTGTTTAACATTCATGTAGGAAAGAGCTTACACTATATATATATATATATATATATATATATATATATATATATATATATATATATATATGTAAATGGGTTTATTCTATGATTGCCATCTGGAATAAGGAAAATCTTTAACTCTCAGTTAATATTATGTAAGTCATCATTCAAACGTTTGCTTTAAAGAAATATCTACAATTTCAAATGTAATGTGTAGGATAATATATTACATCATATGAAGAAGTAGACAATCCATCATAAATTTTTTTCTTCAAACTTACCAACAATTAGAAAAATTTCTACCATTAAATCAATAATTCTACATCGACCAGAATGTGTTGAATGGCTTTCAAATGTTACATTATATGGTACAATAAATGCTATGTAGAATGTTAATATCAAAAGTAACCAGTCCCATATTATATGAAAAAGACCATAATGTAGAAGAACAAAGTTTGATTTCGTTAATTTTTGTATTTTATATTCTGGGACATTTTTAACGCTGAAATTTTTAATTTGCTTTGAAAAAAAAATGAAAAAAAAAGAAAGGAAAGAAAAACGTTTTACATATGTGTTGCATTATATTACTGATTGATAAACTACACATGAATACATATATCAACATCATATAGTGGTTCAATGCAATTTATATTGTAGATGGTAGACTTATCAGGTCATGATATTAACAAAGTGTAATACGGGGATTCCATGAGTTTTACAGATTCTGTTCAATATTTAATACTTTAGATAGAATGTACATAACTTTCCTGATAAGGGTTGTAAACATATATGGTTAACACACGTGTGGTATCTTGAAAAACCACCAGTATCACGAGTAATGTATGTATATCTGTTAAAATAATGTAGATTATATTCAATAATTAACTATAATCTATTATAAGATTATAAAGACCGGTGTCAGGCAAGGTTGCTTACTCTCACTCTTTCTCTTTCTCCTGGTCATCGACTGGATCATGAAGACGTCAACATCCGAAGGGAAACACAGGATATAGTGGACATCTAGGATGCAGCTGGACCATCTAGACTTCGCAGATGATCTGGCCCTTCTATCGCACACGCAAAAACAAATGAAGGAGAAAACGACCTGTCTAGCATCAGCATAAGCAGCAGTAAGTCTCAATATACACAAAGGGGAAAGCAAGATTCTCCGATACAACACAGCATGCAACAATCCAGTCACAGTCGACGGAGAAGATTTGGAAGATGTAAAAACCATTACATATTTGGGCAGGATCATTGATGAACATGGTGGGTCTGATGCAGATGTGAAAGCGCGGATCGGTAAAGCAAGAGCAGCATATTTACTATTGGAGGACATCTGGAACTCAAAGCAACTGTCAACCAACACCAACATCAGAATTTTCAATACAAATGTCAACACAGTTCTACTGTATGGGGAGGAAACTTGGAGAACTACGAAAGCCATCATCCGGAATATGAAAGTGTGTATTGCCAGTTGTCTAGGCGAAATACTTTGGATCCGTTGGCCGGACACTATAAGCAACAACCTACTGTGGGAAGGAACAAACCAGATCCCAGCGGAGGAAGAAATTAGGAAGAAGCGTTGGAAGTGGATAGGACATACATTGAGGAAATCATCGAACTGCGTCACTACCCAAGCCCTCACTTTGAATCCTCGAGGTCAAAGGAGGGGAGAGGAAGACTAAAGGACACATTACGCCGAAAAATGGAGACAGACATGAGAAAAATGAACAAAAAATGGTCAGAATTGGAAACGAAGGCCCAGGACAGAGTGGGTTGGAGAGTGCTGGTCGGAGGCCTATGCTCCATTGGGAGTAACAGGCGTAGGTAAGTAAGAAACTATCATCTATTAGAACGCTATCAGACGCCAAAAACCTGATTTATGTGTTCAAAAAGAGAAGGTTATTAATTTCTCCTTGCCTTGGTGACAAATATCCCTTCGCTGCACCTTAATTTCTTTTTCTTTTTCTTTAAACTCTTTCTTGCGTTTATTACATCACTGAGTTTTTATTTCAACTATCTTCCAAATTAATTATTTTATTTTATCAACTGAACTCTACTCACATTATTCCTATCAATGCTTACTTATTATGTAATCACTTGCTTCTGGCCGTTTGAACTGTTGTTACAACCTATGTTGTAGAATGTTCTTTTACATAAGGTGTAAATTTACAATATTCAGTCTATTAAATTTATCGACACCCCTACTATACTATACTGCTATGTCTTCCATATAACTTCCAACCAAACCCTCGCATGTAAGTAATTTAAACCCATTATGTAATATCACAGGTTGTAAGCAGCTGACGAGAACCTAAGAAATAAAATGAATTCATGCTATTCTGCTAGAATCTTTGTTGTTGCTCTTTCCAAAATGATAAAGGGACCTATGTGTATGAAATTTAACGTAGTGGTTGTACTTGTTAGTAATATCCATTAAAAGACTATTTCCACTTTGCAACATGACTTCATTTGGGATTCAAATAGATTATTTCATTCTTGGTAATTAGTAGTTTTAATAAAAAAGTACAAGTTCATCATTTTGATAATAAAAATAATGGTAACTACAAGACAATTACATAAAAGAAACTGTTTTTAATAAGTCGTTAATTTTTTATATTATTTATAATACATCTATTCTACATCGAAATTCACGTGGTGTTGTTTACATGTAACTTCCCATTGTTGTTTAGGACTGCAAATGATCAGTTTCTTGTTGGTATATGTGCATCCTGTACGGAATATCCCAACATTGCTTTAATTCACAATCATTATCAGCAAAGATGGATGGTGAATAGTTTGTAACTTAAGGCAAAATCCACATACGCTAACAAGTGACTGATCAGATGCAATCTTAAACAACAATGTCACGATACAAGTGGATTTAAACTTCATCCCATTGCACAAGCATGTGGCTATCAGGACTCAGTAGGTAAGTGGATATCGCGATGGCGTTTGAAACGAACGGTGTTAGGCTGGAGTCTCGGAGTAAACATACAGGCACATCCAGCTGACAAGTTCAAAACAGGACAACACGCATGTCCTGGATTCCAGTGCTAGCCACCATCCATCTTTCCTCCATCGAAATTGTTTATATTGATTTCGGTAATTTTTTGAATATATAACTAAAGATCATTTGAATTTTTTCTAAAAACATAACATCTAAGATAATATACATTTATCTAGTGTTTTCCATCAAAACAATATGCATTTTCAACCTGGTAATTTAAGGGATAGGTATACCACTTCAAATTAACAGATGTTGTGTACATAACAGCAAGTTTTTTCCTCAATAAAAAATGAACACCAAGTGAATTTTGATTATGTTATTAAACAATCTCTTGTTTTAATTGTACAAAATTTAAAACAATACATAATGTTTATTCAATAGTAAGCTAACACTAACAGTTTTTTAGTCTTAGCTGAGATGATCCCAAAGAACACATTACGTCGGGAAATAGAAGCAGATATGAAAAGGATGAATAACAACTGGAAGGAGCTGGAAAGATTGCTTAGGACGGGGTGGGATAGAGAGTGCTGGTGGGCGGCCTATGCTCCTCCACGAGGAGTAACAGGAGTAAGTAAGTACGTAATTGAGATTTTCATGTTATTTTATGGAAAAAATGATAAATAATAAACATTTAGAAGAAACTGTTTTAATTTATTAATTTATGAAGAATATAGTAAATTCCATGTACAGTTTAGTGGATTGTTACTCATTGTCAAGTATTTTGTGTGTACATGTAATTTGCTTAGTTTGCTTTGTTTGTTTTTTTACAATGAATCTTTACAACAAAGACAAATGCGTATGTACGAACTTTCGTCTGAATTTGACTGACTAGCTTCACAGTATTTGGGCACTGAGTTGAAATGAGACACTAAAGAAGAATAATGTTTTTGTAAAATCTCAACGAATGAATCTAAAGTAAATCCAACGTTTCGCCCAGCAATCTGCTTCAAGCTTTTTCAAAGGAAATATAATCAAACATCAAAATTATCGAGTATAACTAGGTACATTATTCTCCGTTTCACTTTATACTGAATAGGTCATACAATCAACGTAAACACATGCATGCATCGGTCCAAGTTGCCAAACCTCATTGACACCGGATTCATAAAAGTAGCTAATTCAGAGGTGGTTATATATAAAAGAAAGATTGCAATAAGGATATAGTACAGGACGAAATAATTAGTTCGTAGAAGGAAAGATATGATGTAATTTTAATCTCTTGGTTTAAGAGAAGACAGAGTGTGTATACACCGACGCCATTGTGACCGATTATGAGCCATGTCACCCAGAGTCTCCATCCATTGATTACGATAGTCACGCGGACCCCAACTAAATAGTCTGCATCTACCAACATGGCTCACATCACAAGTCAGTGACTTCAAACACTGATGCCATGTTTTGGTTTGGCCGCCCCTAACTTTCTTCCAACCATCCCCAACACCGGTTAGCATTGCACGTCGTGGTAATCGGTATTCATGCATACGTAACACGTTTCCCAACCATCTCAGTCGATGAAGATTCACAACCTCATCAACTGATTAACCATCATTCCCTAATACCCTGCGTTTAACCTCACCATTACTTACCCGGTGATTCCAGCAGACGCCAGCAATATTTCTAAGGTATCTGTGGTCAAATACTAATAGCGTACGAGTGTCTTCTACTCTCAAAGGCCATGTTTCGCTGCCGTAAAGTAAAACAGAACGGACTGCCGCGCAGTATACTCATCCATTTATTGATAGACGGATATCTCGCCTTCGCCAAAGGTGACGTAAGTTGGCAAAAGCCAAACGAGCTTTTCGAATCCGTGCTGAGATTTCGTCCGATACCAACCCATTAGGGCTGATCAGACTTCCAAGATAAGTGAAGTTGTCAACGCGTTCAACTACTTCACCCCCTATCCTTAGTTCAGGTGTTGACGCAGACCAGTCCTGAAGCAGCAGCTTGCATTTCGAGGGAGAGAAGCGCATTCCAAACATTCTGGCATTGTTGCTTAGTGCTACCAAAAGACTCTGCATTTTGTCAGCGTCTTCACCAAACAGGACTATGTCATCTGCGTATTCTAAGTCGAAAAGTGGACCTCCTGGAAGGAGATCAATACCCGAGAATTCAGTCGACGAGAAAGTTATTTCCATCAGTAGATCTATGATGGAGTTAAACAAAAATGGGGAAAGTGGACAGCCTTGACGAACACCACTTGAGGTTGCAAAAGTAGATGACAGTTCGCCATAAGCTCTGACTCGACTATTAGTGTTCGAGTAAAGAGCCTTCACAAGGTTTATGTACTTCTGGGGTTCGCCTTTCAATGACAGACACTGCCACAGAATCTCGCGGTCTACCGAGTCAAATGCTGCTTTTAAGTCAAGAAAGACCACCATTGTCGGACGCCGATAAGTATGCCTGTGTTCTAGAACCTGACGAATGGTGAAGATGTAGTCGATGCAGCCACGACCAGATCTGAAGCCAGCTTGGTTCTCTCGTGTTCGCAGTTCACGAGTCTTAGTTAGGCGTCTGATAATTATCGAGGCTAGTATTTTAGATACTATATTAGTTAAACTAATCCCTCTGTGGTTGTCACAGGATGATTTTAACCCTCTCTTATATATTGGAACGATAAGTGATTGTGACCAGTCAGATAGAATAACTTCTAACTCCCAGATCTTAGCTAAAATATTAGTCAACCTAATCGCTAAAATTGGACCACCATTCTTAAAGACCTCTGGAGCCAATCCATCTGGACCAGCTGCCCTTCCTCGTTTCAGATTAACTATAGCCTTTTGGACTTCTGCTAGAGTTGGGGGACCTACTTTAATGTTCCATTCACACTGTCTGGGAATGGAGGGTAGTTGTAGAGTAGCTGAAGGCCAGCTGAACTGTTCTCTGAAATGTTCCGCCCATCGTTCTAAACGTCTGGACTGACAGCAGATGAGGGTGTCGTCTTTTTCCAAAATAGTCTGACTTACGCTTGACTTATTAATTCCAGTTTCTTTTATTAGTCTTTAGAGCTGTCTTGTGTTTCCTATAGTCGCCGCCTTTTCCATCTCTTTTGCTTTCGTTGCCCACCACTGCTCACGGTCGTTCCTTAGACTTTTGCTTAATCTAGATCTGATTTGTTGTCGCTCTTCATCGTGTTCAGAGCCTGATGGGATGAGTTTACGAGAATCCATCATTGCAATAGACCTTGAGGAAATCCACTGGTTATTTGTAACCTTGTGGTTTAAATCACTGATAGATGTCACTGCTGTTTCCACAGCTGTTTGTATATCTTTCCAAGCAACATCTGGGTCAACCTCGTTTTCAGAACTATCTAATGGTGACCTCAGTTGTTCCTGGGACCTACTTTTGGTTTTCTCGCTACTCAATTCAATTCTAATGGCTTTTTTTACTGTGACTTTCTGCGTCCAGTGAGGCGCAAGCAGATGCATGCCCGTATTAGGGCGTGGTCGGAGTCCAAGCAGGTACTCCAGAATGAGCGACAATCTTCTACCGACCCTCTCCAACGATGACTGATGGCAATATGGTCTATTTGAGTCCATCGTTGGTTTGGTGTAGAGGATCGCCATGTTAGACGATGTCTCTCCTTATGCTTAAAATTTGTGTTTGCTAAAAATAAACGATTGTCTGAGCACAGTTGCAGCAGACGATCACCATTATCTGTTCGTTGTGCCGGAATACTAAAATACCCACCTAAATGCCTTTCTGTTTGGTTTAAACTACCTATCTCGGCATTAAAGTCACCTGCTACGAGTACCATGTCTGAACGTTTAACTTTCTCAAGAAGTTCAGATGGCTATTTGTAAAATTCATCTTTCACTTCATCTGAGCTTCAGTCGGTGGCAGCGTAGGCAGAAACGACGAAAAGGCAACGACGTGTGTCCCTATCCTTCCAAGTTCTTACGGAGCCGTTTAGCCGAACAGCACATAAACGACTGTTAACGGGGATCCACTCTAACTGTGCTTGTTCCGCCTTCCTGTTTAGTGCTATCCCTACTCCTGCCAGTCCACGAGAGCTGGCCGTCGAGTCACCAGATACACGGAGGGTGTATCTCGTTGGCTATCCGTTTTGCCGAGGTGAGGTCAAGTGAATGACCACACTGGGATCCTGTATGCGTGTTTCAGAGACACAGCATACATCAATGGTACGAGATTCTAGGGTTCTAGCCAAGGAAGCCTGTTGACCGATTTGACATAGTGTGCGTACGTTGAAGGCTCCAATGTGTAGTTTGGAGCGAGGTTTCAGTAGACCTGGGACAGTGTTTTGAGCACTAGAATCGTTGGCTATGGTGACACTTGAGGGGGAACCTGAACGAGGAAGTTTAGAGGTGAAATTCGATGTAAGAGGAATAATAGGAAGTGAAGACGGAGGTTGATTATGAATACAGTGGTCTTGAGTGCTGTCAGAAGTATGAGGGCGGTTATCACTTCCCGGTTGCCCACACCATGGAAGGGTTGTTCTAGACGTATTTGAAACAAAAATCGTATTAGAGGTGGTCTTAGTGACATGGGAGCGTGACCGAAATGCCCAAGGGACAACCGCTTGAGGTCGGTCACACACGACCTTTATATGGGTAATTTTTGTGTTAGCTCCGTACTTGTTGAGACCCTACCGCTGGAGACGGATATCCGTGGGATAAGGCGAGGTGTGCATTTTTAGGGTCGACCTTTTCTAACCCCACTCCTCCTTGTGGGAAGGCAGCATCGCTGTCATGCTGGTTGTCTGAAGGAAACACCTTACTGCTGTCACACCTCTCTACAGTCAGCAGTACGACTCCGCCTTCGGACCTTGGGTTTGTTGCTTTTAGTCTTACCGCTCTTCAACCGACCTGTCTGACATGGTAGGACCTTAAGGAACGGTTGTCCCAGCCAGTATAGCTCGGTTGCTGTTGGGATATTTAGGAAAATATCCCAAAAATTATCCTGTTAAGCCTAATGCTATCCTTGGACATGGAATGGTATCATCTTATTGGTCAATATTTGTTTAACGTGTCATTTTCCTACTGGCCATTATTGTACAATGTTATTTTCTATTTTATGGTACGTTGTGGTCTGCTTGACTGGTATATAAACAAAGTATGTTTGAAATAGAATGATTCATAAAATCCGAGGCTGAAACTTGTGTTCTGGACTCAACTGGCTGGGTTAGACAGGGAAGCGAGACCAATCAGAACCCTAGGTCGTTCTACGTGTTTGTGCGTCTTTGGTCCGATCAATAATTCTCTACCCCTTAATCAGCAGCATTATTTTTCACAGTTATAGCAGTTGCTTCATCACGTTAGGCAAGCACGACCACCACGTCAAGGTAGCAACAACGGTTGGGGTGATGTGAAACGAAGTGTTAATATAACATAATGTATGTATACGTAAGTGAGAAGAGATTCCATTCACTGAATTTTATCTCTAGTTGATGAACTTCAAGAAAACATATAAATGCCCAATAAAGATCAGAAATAGATTATGATGAACTGTCATACTTTATTCCAGTTCATATGAATTTAAAGAAAAAATTTTTTTTAGATGATCAGATCATTCAACTAGGTTAAAATTCAAAATTGTATTACAAACTAGTATTTATGTCAAAATCAGTCTACGTAAGCTTGAACGCTGAGAAAATTCATAACAGTATTGGTCTGCATAATTATTTATTCATATAACTTTATTTTTCATACCATCTTGTCAACAAATAACTATAGCAACAATCCAGCAACCAATGTCGATTATGATTAATTAACTTAATCAACAGACAATCTTATTGGAAAAGTAACAATTCGCATATTTCTTTAAACCGTTATGATCACTAGATCACATGACAGACTCCAGTTAAAATGTTCATTGCTTAAATATCATCACTCAATGATTCATCCTACTCTCCATATATGTATGTACTCAAATTCTATTATTAATCCTTGCTTTACCTTGCTGTGTTGTGCCCTTATACCATTTCACCATTAAATTTCCCTATGTAATTGCTCGTATATATTTACTTGTTTGCCTCTCTGCTTTAAATGCGATCGATGTACTTACAGCTTTGTGATATGTTCTATCCACTAATACACTGCAGTTACCGCTTCTCATTACGTTTTGATCTGAAACACCGTTGAGAATTATCTTATAACGGTTATCGAGATGATTGATTAACGAAGCAGAGCTACTACATACTAGCTGCTAATTTATTGAACACCATAAATATAATAATAAAATACTAAAACTTTCATCCTAAACATTAGTGCAGAAATTATTTATGTAAACTGATATTAATTAGAAATGCTTGACTAATGAAAGGAAAAAAAAACAAATTCATAATTTAATTTGATAAATTAATAAAAACTTACTTGATTAAGTTTTGATGAATTGCTATTTTGAATTTTGCGCCCACGAAATCCAAATCCATGTATTAAAGCTAATGATTTTCGACGTTTATAAGAATATTTTTTTGGATCTGGTTCACAAATTCTTTTTGAAATATTTTCATATGAATATGATCGATTATCGGATAAACGTTGTGAAATAAATGAGAAACAATTGGTAGTTTTATTCATTTTATTTTCAATAAGTACATTATCTAATTGTGTGCTATTGTTTCTTGATTCTGTTTTCAAGGCACTTGATAATTGATTTATATTAGTTGAATTACTTTGTTGTGAATTTATTTCATCAGAATGTATTATTTTATCTGTTTTAGGTTGATCACGTTTTGATTGATTAGATAGAATAGTTGAATAGGGTAGATAATTAGAATTTTCCCAAAAATGAGTTTTCTTGTTATTCTGCATTATAAAGAGAATTAAGAATAAAGAAGTGTATATTCAAAGTTGGTTTGAATAATTTTTTTCTGGTTAGCGTTTTTTTTAGCGAGTTAGTTTTCTACGGGATGGGGACGCTAACCCCATGCCCAACCCTCCTCCTTTATCCGGGCTTGGGACCGGCAGGAGCCCCCGGAGGGACTCCAGGCGGAGTTTTTTGTTCGGATTACTAACAATATTATTACATAAATAAATACACTGATGTTTTCTTCCATTTACAAAGGATGGTTTAACTAAAACGAACATTTATGCTGGTACGTAAGAATCACATGAATGCTTACTTCAGATAAATGAGTGAGATTTAGTTTGTAGACTAAAAAGTTTAATGATTGAAAAAAAATGTCACGACTTATAAATATAACTGTCATTGTCAAAAACCTCCATGTTTCCACTGATTGATTTCCAAATTGATTTAGATAAAGCAAACTTTGAAGAGCATCCATTGAATAATCATAAATGAAAGCATATACTCATCAATAAGTTTGAATAAAGCTTTCGATATACTAAGTCTTACATTGAACATGATACCTTATGAGTTACATTTAAAATAAATGACAATTGAATTCATGAAAACTGTTTTTATAAGAAAATAGGTTTATTTAATTATAAAGTACTTCATATTGTGTGTTATCTGAAATATATTGAAATTCACCATTAATGTAAAGCTTGTCTGCACTTGGGCTTTGCCATTATTATTGATAAGATTTTGATTTGATTATATGATTCTTCACAACTATATACTTCATCAATTGGTTTGAAAATCAACTATTTTCAACAAAAAAACAACATTTATGTTGGTTTATATTCGAATATACTGGCTTTAGACGAACAATCGGGTCAACAAAATGACTGTTTTGGATCGTTATATAACGTTGCAAATGTATTGAAATCGTTTCGATCATGACAAAGTTATTCACTACTATATGCTTGATTATTGTTTGGAGTTTTATGAAGACATTTATCATGATCAGCTCGTGAGAACTTTCTGTATGTTGATGATCACTTAAATCGTAAACAGATGTCATTCGGTTAACCATTGACAACTAGATCGTATTTTGAACTCCTACAGATAATATTTTCACAAAAACTCCTTATGTAACTTTCTACTTGAAAGCGTCCCTTCACAACCATAGACTCAGTAATTTCATACATAATCGAACTGATAGAAATTAATGTCATTTATTGTCACATAAATTTATTATCCACAGTCGGGAGTACCGTTTATAATACAACATTGTTCGGTTAAACGTTGAAAATTTGTAGTGTTTCTGAAAACCAAAATGCTAAAAAAGTCCCGGCTTGATAAAAGTTTGTTTAACAGCACTTCAGGTTTGAGCATATTAGATTCTTTGATAAATAACTCATCAAAAGGTTTACGTATTGGTTTATTGATATGGGAGGTACATCACTCGTTAGAAACGGGTTTTTAATATTTGACAGATATTATAGTAAAAAGCATAGAGTTAAACATATACTGGGATCCGAATAAAACTCCGCCTGGAGACCCCCTGGGGTTACTGAAAAGTCGTGCATGACGGACATCTGACGGACTCGTTCGAAGTAAAGACCGGTGTCAGGCAAGTTTGCTTACTCTCACTCTTTCTCTTTCTCTTGGTCATCGACTGGATCATGAAGACGTCAACATCCGAAGGGAAACACAGGATACAGTGGACAGCTAGGATGCAACTGGACGATCTAGACTTCGCAGATGATCTGGTCCTTCTATCGCACACGCAAAAACAAATGAAGGAGAAGACGACTAGTGTAGCATCAGCCTGAGTAGAAGTAGGTCTCAATAGACACAAAGGGAACAGCAAGATTCTCCAACATAACACAACATGCACCAATCCAATCACAATTGACGAAGAAGCTTTGGAGGATGTAAAAACCTTTACATATTTGGGCAGGATCATTGATGAACATGGTGGGTCTGATGCAGATGTGAAAGCGCGAACCAGCAAAGCAAGAGCAGCATATTTACGATTGGAGGACATCTGGAACTCAAAGCAACTGTCAACCAACATCAAGGTCAGGATTTTCAATACAAATGTCAACACAGTTCTACTGTATGGGGCGGAAACTTGGAGAATTACGAAAGCCATCATCCAGTATATACAAGTGTTTATTAACAGTTGTCTAGGCGAAATACTCCAGATCCGTTGGCCAGACACTATTAGCAACAACCAACTGTGGGAGAGAACAAACGAGATTCCAGTGGAGGAAGAAATCATGAAGAAGCGCTGGAAGTGGATAGGGTACATATTGAGGAAATCACCGAACTGTGTCACTAGGCAAGCCCTCACTTCGAATCCTCGAGGCCAAAGGAGATGAGGAAGATCAAAGAACACATTACGCTGAGGAATGGAGACAGACATGAGAAGAATGAACAGCACTTGTATAAACTATAAAGGAAGATCCAGGACAGAATGGACTGGAGATTGCTGATTGACGGCCCATGCTCCATTGGGAGTAATAGGCGTAAGTAAGTAAGCAAGTAAGTAAGTAAGTATATATATAAATCAGCGTTTTTTTACTATCATAACCTTTTGATGGTTTCATTTATTTTTTAATCTTATGAATGTAAACAGATGAATGGGTTACGAAACTTATTTATATACGAACATACAAATGTAACAGGTTCACTAGTGTATATTCTATTCTTATTTCTCAAGATAAATTCTATTTACCTTTTCTAATGAATAATCAAAAAGCTTAATAAACATAGAAGTATCTTTGTGACAAAGTTTCAACATTGTTTACTTATAGATTTTGGTATTTTTTTTTCCAAATTGAAGTTAAATCTCAAAAGGATGCATCAACATAAAATTGTAAACGTCCTATCGTAAGTCCTAATGAGATGAGATAAACGAAAATCTTGATTTTATCAGTCTAGTAAATTAGTCAATTTAATTTATTCATGTAATGTAATTATCCATTCTATTCTCTAAATTGATAAATGTACACAAAGACATTTATATTGTTTTGTAAAATGGATGTTTGTAAAGGCACAAATCTAATTCACCTGAACACATTTAATTAGTCTTTTGATGTAATAAATATTTTTGTAATATAAACTACATAATATCTAGACAGTAGACTAAATGATAGAAAATTTCTAATTCTCTGTTGAATAGACATTGACATCATAAACTTTATGAATTGAAAATAAAATATAACTAATAATGATAACTAACGGTGATGTAAAGAAGGAGATGATGTGAATAAATTGTGGCGAACTTTTAAATATATTTTGCATAAAAATCTATATTAGTTGAGAATCTTATGTAGAAATGAAGATAAAATACTAGATAGTTGCTTCATCGTAGTCTGGAGATTTTCACATACAGGTTAAATGTATGAAGTGTACGCACAATTGATTTATCACTTGGTGGTGATCAATGTGATGTGTGTCAAGTCCTTCTTAGCGCAAATCAAATGCTATCAACCAAGTTGCAATGTGTCCGCTAGTCTAGGTGACTCGACATTACGTGCACTACGTTGAGATTAGATGGTGGTTGGAGGTAGTCAACAGGAAGCCCTGGACCCGGGTTTCGTGCTACTTGACACTCGTTAGCAAGATGTACCTATAATCTTGAGAGGACTGGTGCCCCCTGACGGATTCGATCCCGTGTCACCCAGCTTCACAGTCAGAGTGAAACTTTTATAAAACCAGGTTACTTAAAATTACCAAGTTCACATTTTTAGTTAATTATGACGACTATATCAACTTATCATGCAGTTTGTATTCTTCAACAATTGACTCTATTCGAATATTTTTAATTCTCTTATACAACTTAATCTACAAAGCAAAACTTGAAATAGTCATTTAATACCTTCAGATTCAGTAAAAGTATTTTTTTAAGTCCAACAAGTTAATAATTGTGTTTATCACAGTACCTTTTAATGTATCTGGGTCAAACAAAGTAAGTACTGGCTATTTCTGATACTTATGGTCTTATGATAATTTACCAGGGCTAATTTGCATATATATTTTGTAATGAGTCATCTGTAACATTTATTGCATAAGGAAAAGTCAAAGCGTCAGTTTTCTTCATAGGATTTAAATACAGTATTCGGATTTTGTGGCCATGTTGGTAGGTGTAGACTACCAGGTTGGGGAACGCGAGATCATAGCAACCGATGGTTAGAGACCCTGAATGACATGGCTCAAAATCGTTTGCGATGGCGCAAGTGCATCCACTCTTTGTGTTCTCCCAAATTCTAATCTCCTGAATCCTCATTGTCTCTTTTTTTCTCTTTCCAAATTTATTTCACTGGATTATACTCTTTAAATAACATCTTCAAACCCTAATCTTTCCGATTACTGCTTATACTCTTACCGCCTCTACCACTACGGGATTTGAATCGACCACTGCATCTCTGTGCTAATGTGTTGTGGCAACTCGAACTGATGTACGTACGTACAAAGTTCTATGTTGTTACTGACTGACTGACTTTTGTGAGGTATCAATGAAAATTAGTTAAATGTATTTTATCTTCTACAGTGTAGTACTAAAAATGTAGTCGTGATGTAAACTCTTTCTCTGCAAAACATTTGACCACGAGTGCCTTTTCACCACAACAACCCTATTTCATCAGGATTGAGATCATGAATTGTTTCAACATTCATTACAGTGACAAAGCGTGCCAATTTTCTTAACAACCAACTTCATTATGAAATCATTACCTATCAATAAACAGAAACCCTTTCTTTTGAATTAGGTAAAAATCACTTCATTTAAAGGACATGACAACAAACCTTTCTCCTTAGCTATGATTCATTTATTTAAAATTATCCATATTGCAAATTATTATACAGTTGAATGACTAATTAATAAACTTCATCTATTGTGCATGAACTAACGTTGTAGGTTGCATTAATGTAACATAAAAATTTTAATCGTTCTCAAGCATTTGAAAATGATCATATCATAATGTAATCTTAAAGTATACAGAAATCTTTATTTAAATCCAAGTTTGTTATATACAATCAAATCAGATCGGTAATGTAGAGGCTGACTAATATAAAGTGTTAACTTGGATCAGTTTATAAGCGAAATCAAAGTTTATAAAAACTTGTATAATACCATTTTATTTAAATAATAATCATGATTATAGAGTATACGAATCACAATAATGACTATTCAAAATGAATATACGATTAAATAAAAAGTAGTTATCTAGGTAATAAATTTTTTTTCTGGTTAACGTTTTTTTAGCGAGTTAGTTTTCTACGGGATGGAGACACTAACCCCATGCCCAACCCTCCTCCTTTATCCGGGCTTGGGACCGGCAGTAGCCCCCGGAGGGACTCCAGGAGGAGTTCCTCCTGGAAGTAAGTAATCAAGGTAATAAAGACCAATGAGTATGTCGAATGACTTATGTTGGTTATCTGTTGTTCGAGTTATCTAACACTAACACTGATGAAAGTTAACACATCAAACGTTTTCTTTGAAGATTTTATAAAAAAATATCTTTTTAAAATGAACTTAAAGAAGTTGGAGTATAAACTTTTGAAATTCAATTAATTATTGAATTCCAACTTTAGAATTTCAGCAGTAATTGGATTTTATATACAGAAATGAAGTAATGACTGTCAAAAGTGTTTCTTTCCATTTAATTTTCCGTCTATAATTACTTGTAATATGGTTACAAAAATGAATGACAGTAAACCGTCATAAACTGTTTCTTTCATTTAAACACCAGTGGATCATAAAAATTGACGTTTATTCAGTACTCATTATAATGGCTTGAACGTAACCTACCTGAAATACTGAACGATACTTGTTCAAATTTCTATAGTTGTTTGGAAAGACGGTCTGAATAAACTTAATATTTGGAAACACATTCAAAATGTTCTACAACTATGTAAACTACTGACAATTACTCGCTGTTACAATGGAATATATATGTGTCATCTGGTTTCATTAAACAGATTCAAATTTCCAAGAGAACTAATTAATGAATGAGTAGAACTTAATGTTATGGATTCAGGCAGTTGTTGGAGGTACTGTATGATAAATGTTCGACTGATTTAGTTCAAAAGTTACTAACAGACATTCCAGCCAACAAAGAAACCAGTGAAATCTAAATACCTATTTCGTCCGGACATAAATCTCGTCAATAGTTTCTATTCACTACTTTAAAACAAATCGTAGCATAGAACCTTTCACTTTTTCAAGACCATTGAGATGGTATTCATCGGTCGTAATTTCAAAATTTATTTAAGTCATAGGGTTTAATAATAAGTCTAACTGTTATCTAACTACTAACTTACTTCATTTACCGTTATAATTTTGTCTGTTTTGATAGGTGAATAATTACAAGTAGTAGATTGTAATTTAGCGTAACTGACAACTGGAGATTTTGCAGGTGAAGTTAATGTGAACTCATGAATTCTTTTATTATTGATTTCTTCAGAAGTTTTCGTTATACTTTTTCTTCGACTGAATTTTCTCAGTTGTGATTTTATTTGAGGTAATGACAATATACTCAAATTTCTATGAATACATGCATTAAATTTACGAGGGATGTTTTGGGGTATTGTAGTGCACGAAGGATTATGTAGGACATCTACAAATGTTGTTGACTGACAATATGAAGGTAGGTAGTACTCTTTAGGATAATGTAGTTTGGTTTCACTATAAAAATCTGATGGCAAATCATACGAATTTCTTTTAATATTGATCTGGGATTCTTTTAGAAGATCCTGATTACTGTAAGATGTAGATAATGGGGTTGCACTGACGGCTCCAGTGATATTAAGGTAATGTTTGCTTATTGACTGTGAAGTAGTTGTTGATGTAGGTGATTCCTCATATGGATCGTTTTCTTCTGGAAAACCACTTAAAATACTTGTTTGAGTAAGGTTGACTTTGGAATAGGAACGTTGTAGATGTGCATCATCATTTTCAGCAGTTTCAGCTGAATTTAAATAACGGAATATTCACAGTTAAACAACTTCAGTAAACATCATTTATTGACGAATATATTTTATAAGTAATCTAGTCGTCTAACTTTATTTTACAATTCCTTTAGAATAAGACCATTTATATTAGTATCATAATCAATTTATTCATAATTAAGTCTATCGATTGTAACTTATCAATATCATTCTTATCTGAATTACTTTCAGTAAATTAGTAAAAGTGATGGCGTTTGGGGCGGACGGTACTGGGTTCGAGTCCCAGGGTGAACATCAACCTTTAGATATAGGTATACCTATCTGATGAGTCGTAAATAGGAAGAAATGAGCATCCTGGATTCCACTGCTGGCCACTATCCATCTTTGCTTATTTGGGTTTTTAGTTTGTATCTTTTTTTCCAAAAGATTTCACATGTTTATTGTTAAATGTATAAATTTCACTAGGGTTTCTTTTACTGTGTGTTAACCATGTGAAAAAATGTAATTTTCCATTTTAAAAAAAATTGTCGTTTCAGTTTCACGACTGTATATCTTATTAAAATATGCAATGATTTTGTTCAATTAAAAAAATTCTCACAAATCCACAAAAAGAAGTACATTATCAATTAGAAGAGACAATTGGAACTTTTCTTTTCGACGATTCCGAGTAGTTAAACAATCAATTTGGTTTGATACGCATATAGGAGGAATAATGTTGTAGCTCTTTTATAAATTAAGCTCATTAGGATATGTTTATAATTTAAAGAACTCAGATTTAAGTACAATCTATATGAGACGGAACTCCGCCTGGAGCCCCTCTGGGTTACTGCCGATCGCAAGCCCGGATAAAGGAGGAGGGTTGGGCATGGGGTTAGAGACCCTATCCTGTAGAAAAATAACTTACTAAAAAAATGTTAACCAGTATATGAAATTGAGGACAGTTACATTATTTAGATGTACCCTTAAATTTTTTCGAAAGATAATAATATAGTGCTTTTGCTTCGTTTATCAATCATCTCGATAAACACTATCATATAAATCTCAACGGTGTTTCAAATCAAAACGTAATGAGAAGCGACAACTACAGTGTATTAGTAGAGCAGGTCACAAAGCTATAAGCACATCGATCGCATTTAAAGCAGAGAGGCAAACAAGTAAATATATACGAGCAATTACATAGGAAAATTTAATGGTGAAATGGTATAAGGGCACAACACAGCAAGGTAAAGCAAGGATTAATAATAGAATTTGAGTGCATACATATATGGAGAGTAGGATGAATCATTGAGTGATGATATTTAAGCAATGAACATTTTAACTGGAGTCTGTCATGTGATCTAGTGATCATAACGGTTTAAAGAAATATGCGAATTGTTACTTTTCCAATAAGATTGTCTGTTGATTAAGTTAATAAATAAAAGTACATAACCTGAATTAATCATACTCGAAATTAGTTATAGGATAGTTGCTATAATATCAGTTGATTTAAATCGAAGACATTTTAATGTTTTTACCAACCAAATAAAATACTTTACGTCATATGTCCGTATTGAGTAACGTAAATTCAATGTACCTTAAATATTCCCATATTCCACTAGTTATAATCAGGTCAAATATTCACTTGAAAGGATTATAACTAATTTCTATTTTAACACTCAATAAAATATTCGACATATCACGCGTAAGTAATAACACAACTATCAATTATTCATCCATAATACAGATAAAAAGTTAAAATAATAAACAGTATATTGTTCGACGAGACTATAATTTATAGACGACCTTTGAACGACTCTAGACTGACCTTGCGACTATCCACCTAACAACTAGGACCAAATGTTTCAGTCATCAGTTGATGACGAAGGTTAGGAATTAGATTTAACGTTTTCATCACAAACTGACATAAGTTATTATGTCAAAACTGTATTTATCCAAATGGATGAGTGAATTTCGCGCCAAAATCCGAGACCTGTTATCCTACACGTGATTGGTTCGTCCATAAATTATAGCCTCACCTATTGTTTTCTTATTTTAATCTTAATATATTAAATGTATTGTAAAATAGACTAAATTTCTAAAGCATTAATTGTGACTTACTAAAAATATTATTTCTCAGATGTAGATAACTTTTAGAAAATGGTAATTCTGATGCCCATGAAAGTATAGAATGAGTTTTTGAATGATTCATTTTGAAGCCTGATTGATACACATTGGGATGTATTAAATCTTGTCTTACTTGTTGATATGAACAGAGAAAAAGAACAACTTCAGATCTTTCATTTCTTATTGGTGTAACTGTAAAATCACAAGTAAATGGCTCACCTATAAAAAAGACAAAAGGAAAACAAATGTGAAATGTCAAAATACATGATGAAATCAAACATTATCTGATTGTTTATATAATAATAAATTCTCAGTATGTTATGAATCAACCAAAGTTAGACACTTGTTGACGATCAGAAAACAATAAGCATTTATTTCGTCTTAATATGATGCTTCACAAAATGGGCGTCCACAACAAATCAGGTGTCGAACCCAAGATATTCAAACTTTTCAGCGAGTGCCTATAATTTCGACAGGTAAACCGTTACAAATCTGTTTCTAACCAACTTTTAGTATCGAAGTCACGATAAATGGGTTAAAACCATATGAACTGCAAGGTAAACATCCACTAAAGATAATCTACGATGGTTGCTCGATGTCCTAAGTTTATTGATGTCAAGTATGCATAGTATTATTGGTCAAAATTAAAGTCATTCGCAGAAATAGCTGAATGTTTTGGGTTCAATGCCTGGTGGGTTGTGGATGCTCATTGTTATGATGCTTCCTACTAGGACGAAACAGCTATCTAATGGTCCCTGATTTACACCGAACGTCTAACTTAAGTAATTTTGTAATATCAACAGCATTCAATAATCTACAAAAAATTCTTACATTACAAACAAATAAATCGTAAAAAACAAAAGAAACATTTTATACAATGTTTTGACTATTTTCTGCATATCATTATTCATCAAATTTGTAGCGGTTATTTAAACTTAATGGCTTCCTGGATAGAATTTCAATGCAGTAATTTTATGTCTTACTGAACAGATTAACAGATAAAAGGATCTAGGTTTCTTCATATAGACATGAATGCTACTTTTTCCTACAAAAAACTTCAGAATATTAACTTTATTCTAAGATTTGTGGCGGCCCATTAATCTGACTCCAATTTAGAATGTACGAATGATTGTTATCGCTGATTCTCGTATATAATCGTCGACTTAAATCGCGTTATCCAATAACGGAATTAAATAAGTCGAATAACGAGAATTGACTTGAGAATACATATATTTCGTACATGAAGTGAATGAAGCACAGCAAAGCAAAATGACACGTATGGAAGATGGCTGGGAAGCCAACTCCATTTTAATCAAGCGTTACTCAGTATTTATAGGCAAACAAAATAAGCTACAGACATACAATGAGTCATGGGACATAAGTGTACACACATATACGCTCATGTGAAAACAGCCAAGGTTAATAAGCGAATAATTAACAAGGTCAAAATATGACTCGAGTAGAATGAATAGAATGGAATGTCCGAAAACTAGAATAAGATATATTATGGGCTAAAATTAATGACTAACACTACAGATTTACCATTGATCAAGACAAATAAATATATAGTTAACAAGTGTCTTAATCCATTAGTTCAAGCTAGCTATCTGACATTAAAATGTGATTAAGTGTTTAGCAGTATCATAGATACATTTTACACTGTTAATGTAATGACTCAAGTTCATAAAACCCATTCTCAACACTTAAGAAAAAATTTTCAGAGAACGTTAATAAGATAGGATAATAAATAAAATAGACTCGAGATATCAGTTTATTAGAGTATAGGACGGATAACAAAGCTACAGGCACACCGAGAAAATTTGAAGCCGAGAGGCGAATGTTCAAAGGTGCGAGCAAAAACAGATGTGAATTTATTGTGAAATCGAATCAAGGCACAGTGAAGCAAAGGCTAATATTAGGATTCGAGTACACGGGCAAGAGAATGAATCATCGGGCGTTATTTGAGCGATTGACATTTTAGCTAGAGTCTGTCATGTCACGAAGCGTACATGTTTAAACAGATATGGTAGTGATCATAATAGTACAAAGAAATATGAGAGTTGTTAGTGTTAGAATAACATTGTCTATTAAGTTAATAAAAGGGCTTAGCCTGAATAAACCATAATTGACATTGTAGGAGAGTTGCTATAACATCATATTACTATTAATATTACTTATATAAGTTAATGTAATAACAATCCCAGTGTCTTATATAATGATAGTAAAAATATATTTTTGTTCATTTGGGTTACTGACAGTTTAAATTAATGTTAACCTTAAATATATATATGCAATAAACAATTTTTAATGCTATTCAGTAATAGGTTTGCGTGCAGAAAATTGAGCAGTAAGAGTATACTTTAATAGCTGTATACATTTGTAAAGGCAAATTGAATTAATTAATTTTGAAACAATTAATCCTTTTTTATAAATTTGACAGCGCAATAAGAAAACGGAGATAATCTGAAAATGAAATGAGAAATTGTGTCCTGAAGATTTCGAAATGTTATAGTTTACAGAATCTTTGCTAAACAACTATCGAAAATTAGGATACACAGGACAGCTATTTCGATAGAGTATTGAATGAGTCAATAAGACATATTCACTCACGTCCTTACTAGGGATTAAATGTAAGACAGTCAGGCGTCACATACTGCACATCTTCGATTTGAATCAAGTGTTACCATACATCTTCACTTATGTACATATGTGGTATAAATATAACCTTGGAAATTTCAAAAACTAAAACAATGCAACATCACAAATTTATTAAATATGCATTTTAATTTTGCTCTCCAGGAGTTTTTTTTTATTATATTAGGTATGACTTTGTAATGTACACTCTGAAGATACGTGTACTTAGTCATTAGTGTCACAGTAAACAACAGTCCTTTCCAAAAATGGTGAACAATATTATTAATATTATTTGCTCATCGCTATTGATTTCAAGCGACATTTTAGTGAATATTTCAATAGTTGAGATCATGAGTCAGTTGAAGCTAGAACACCATGGAAAACCTGTAAGCACTGGGACTCCTCGGCAGTGCGCACCCACGACTCCGCCGGACAAAGAACCGATCAGTCCTGCGCGCGAGAGCATAACCACTAGACCACTGAGCCTGTATCCAATGGTGTTAATTTCTAACTTCGACTAATCCACGAAATTGAGCGACACATCCACCATTGTCATCAGTGAGTAACTATCGATTTATTTGACCTCATAAACGAGAATTATCCCAGTTTAACTTTAATTATTTATATCCATTTGAAAACATTTTGTTTCCCATCTAATTTATTTATATTTCCAAGTGATACATTTGATGTTGACTTCCATTTGAACTTTTAGTTGTATAGATTTGAAAGAATAATTTCGGCTTTATATATCGATGATACTGATGGTATTGGCAGGATGAGTTATTGACCTATCTAAATGATTAAATTCAAATGCTCACGAAAAGAAAACAGAAAAAATCTTGTAAACTTTCGTGGTCCGTGATCGGACTCCAGTTATATCGTATGGATATTATTGAAGTACACACGTCGTCTATCATCGTATGTAATAATCTGCGTTGGTGAATAGCGGGATTATATAAGTCAAATTCGAGAATGGATTTACGAATACATATATTTTATACACTCGTTGATCTGAGCAGGCAGTCAGATGTCACTAAGTAAATGGTCAATGTTCAAAGTCATAACAAATATTATTAACTTTTTATTGTGTTATTATTATTATATTTTGTTCAAGACAATGAATAATTTAAATTCCTAAACGGTGGTAGATTATGATGAATTGCTAGACATGTTTTAGGTTGTACATTGAGAATTGACCTATATTTTTCAAAATAGGTACCTCCAGATATTTCTCTGAAAGTTGTTATTCCAATCTGTTTTATTTTTAGAATAACCCTCTCACAGAAACAGTCTTAATTTGTATTCTGAAGACTTTTACAATGAGACTTTTTAGACTTTGAATTGTTTTTAACCTAATACCGACTTCTTTGATTTATTGAACTGTAAGGGAATCAGATGTCATTGAACATCTCCTAGAGTTCTTGCAATAACTTCAGCCAATGTAAGAGCAAACATTTAGATTCAATCACCTATGTACAGCGGTCAATTTTGTACACTTGCCTTGTCTGTATGACTTCAATGAAAAATATATTTTCCGTTTGACTCAAAACAGCGAGACTGTAATTTATGAACAAACCAGTCACGTATAAGATAAAAGGTCTCGGGTTTTGGTGCAAAATTCACTCATCCATCAGTTTGTGATGAAAACCCGAAATATAATTCCTTACCTTAATCATCAGCTGTAAATCACAGTTTTAATTCCACACACTTGTTTATAACCTTCTTTTGGTCCTGGTTATTAGGTGGACACTCTCAAAGTCAGTCTAGAGTAGTTCAAAGGTCGTCTATAAATTACAGTCTAATCTTCAAAACTTCATGTCTTCTGCATGTAAAAATATTTTATATATAAAGGGTATTCAATCAGCAGTTTTATCTCTTGTGTATGTTTTATTAATGTCAAGCAAATCGTATTCACTTAACGTTGAAGCGAATGTTTGACTTATATCCTTTTAGATTGTGAGAATGATAGTATACGTTTTTCTTATGATTGATTGCTTCTCATTTGTTTTATTATTCAGTAAATCTTGATTTCGTTTAACTAAACATTTGATTCCATTCTTTTGATTAATAACAAAGAAAATTTTAATTCAAAATCCCACAAGGACGATGTAATAATCTGATCATTCGTTTGCTGTCGTCTAATTATTTTCAACCTGGAATAAAAATATGTTATTTTCAGCAGCATTATGAATCTCTTCAATACATCAGAGAGGCAGTTCCACAGAAAATACATTGATTTTATTGTTTTTGTTCACTGTTTGAAAAATACACGCAATCAACTTTGTTCTTAATATTATATGAATATAGTATCAATGCATTACTAACATTTTATCTACAAAAAATGTATAACCATATATAGGTTGATTCGCTTACCAGTACGTGTATAAAATACAGCTCTATTTCTATATTCATAATGATTATGAAATGCTTGATTGATTTCCATACGAACTGTTGGTGTTGTTTCAGAACCCCATAAAAATTGGCATATACTACTACGTGACATAACATTCGCTCTTGAATAATGAGTTAACAGTAAAAATCCATCAGAACAATAAACAATAGGATAATACTTTCTTTGTGCATTACCAAGTACAAAGTTTGCATCTGAAACAATAAATAAATTAGAATAGATAACAGATAATTATGGATGAAAGTGAAACATTGTATTATATCAACAAATATTTAAGGAGAATTGGACTGATCGGAATGATTTTCAATATTTATTTCCTACTAACCAGAACATATATGGCTGGATTGATACATCTTTGTCATTTATATTTAATTAAATTTAACTGTCACTTAACCAACTGTTTTACACATATGAAGATGTTTACGACAATAACTCTTAGTAATTAACCGACATACATAACATGATAAGATCTAGTTACAAAGATAAATACCGAGTTTTGTTTTATCACACTAATGCAGAACAATTACATAAAATTTAAATAGAGCAAGAACAAACATTGATGCAGAATAGTATGAATTCATATTATTTCGAGGTTTCTCGTCAGCTGCTTACAAACCAAAATTGTGATAGAATTTTTACATGGAGATAGTGTGAAACAATTGACATGAGTGTAAATAACGTGATTACAATAATAACTATATATATATATGCTAGAAACAGGTCAGAGGTCAAAAGAGGGGGGTTAATCCAGGGTGGGTGGTGTAATAATTTAGTGAAGTTCATAAATTGTGTGATAATTGTAGAGATTAATGGAATTAAATAATGATAAGGTAGACTACGTAATAATAATTAAATAGGGTTTGGAAAGTTAAGATGATTTAAGAGGATCAGGTGACGGAAATGTGTGAATAAAATTTACTTTAAGAATTAGGTAATAGGGGGGGAGTATAAATTATCTTAGAATAAGTAAATGAATAAAATAACCAAAACGCAAAACAAACAGAAACAAAAAGATTACCAGGGTAGTGATAAGTTTATTAAAGTCCCTTTTTGGATGCATAAGTCCGGTTTCAGTTTCTTAATTGCAAATACATAAAATCCTGTATTTTCCCAATACCAATTAGATATTTTATCAGCTAGACAAAAAAATAAAGTATTAACAAGATCTAAGTATCTCAAACGTATTAATGTTAAAATGTGTATCCAAGTGTAATGACTTTAATCGCATAAGCTCTATCCAAATAAATAATGTAAGCCGCAAACAACTAGAATTATATAGTAGGCAGCGCTTATAAATTGTCAGTTTGTCAAGTTTTATGTTATGCATTAAATGAATAGTGATAAATACTTTCGAACTACGCATTTTTTTCTCAATATACCATACAAACGTATAATCTCCCCCCCAAAAAAAATAAAAAAAGAGGTTAGTAAAATGGCAAATGATAGGCAATATTGAGAAATAATGAAAGTAAACTTTATATTTTGTTCTTGTGTATTAACAGCCATGAGAAACAACATAATCCTTCAATAAGCCAACTAATCACATTCAATTAATCCAAACTGAAGTTAGTCATATAAAAAAATTATTTTATTAAAAACCAGAGTTATTTTTTTTCTAAAACATCAAGACGATTGGTTACGTCACAATATTAAATAATCCTCGGGATTCATCAGGATGATTTAGATGGCTAATGTTTGACTGAAGTCGATAGGACTATATTCACAGTTCTCAGCTATTTAACCATGAATTTGTATCGATATATGTGAAATATTTTTTCTGAAGATAATTTAAATTATAACTCATTTTGGTTAAAAATGTATTAAAGACCAGGAAGCGCTGACGATCGTTTTCATTTTAGCACTGAACTCCACAGTAATTTTTTGCCAACAATTCGTTGAGAACTGAATCCAGAACTTTAAAAGACTAATTAAAGCACGTTGATAACAGTTCCAAAAGCTAGTATGATTTGACTAGGACAAATGAAAATTGTAAACTAGAAACCAAACAAAAAAAATCGAAATTGTTGCTTCTCATAAAGTTGAAATTTAAAATAAAGGAATTCAACGAATTCTAATATGGGAAACTAAAACAAAAAATATAAAATATTCTTGTGGATATAATCTTTGTTTATCATCTCTGTGTCAATGAACAGTTAAATACCTAGCGGTTTGACTGAATATCTGGGCTACATGTTCTTACCATCTAGATATTTCAATAAGTTATATGTTACCTTGTTTGTTTTCACAGATCATTATATCTAATAAATGCATAATTTATTCAAGTGTGTTTTTGAAATGTTTATGATCTTTCGCAGTACAATCTATGAAAATGTTCAATCACAGATGGTTAGTAATATTTATTGAAAGGAATGAACATTATTTAGAAGTTAATTCTTAAACTGTTAACATTTAACGGGCAATCACCCAATATTAGTTTTCAAGTTCGATCAAGAAATTAGGAAAGGCAACTTCTTTAAATACTTTGTACTGAGAATCCTATATTGTGCCAAATATTGTATATTCAATAAAGTCTCTAACAATAGAAATAAAAATTTAAAAAGAGCGGAAATGACATTGTTTTTGTGTTCTTATGGATGCCTACTGAGTTAGTTGATTCTTTGACTCTGACAAACATATAAAATTCTTGCGTAATTTCAAGATCTCTTCAAGAGTTAAGCAAAATTAAATTATTTGTATTTATTCAACAAAAAATCACACTAATCTCTATTAGCCATTCAAGATTACTGATATCATTCCATAAAATAATACTATCGAATTTTAAATTTATTCATTGTACATATTACGTCATGATAGTTCTGATAACCATTATGTAGCAAATGTATACGAAAGGTTAATCTTTAATTACTGAGTACAAACTCTGAAAGTAATAGAGTTACCATAAAAGTTATTGATCTCAGTGTTAAAGGTTATTTATTGCTTTGCACTATTATGAACCTTGTATGCAGGTCTTCTAATTATATACATGATCCTTTTGGACAAAATTTCCACATTATCTAATAAATAATCACATTAAATATATCTGTTTAGTGCTGAGCCTGAGATGACATTTTTAAAAGTTAAAATTGTACAATTCTACAGTTTCCGTTTTCAAAAATCTCTCTGTGTGTTAGGTTATTGAGCATTCTCTGGTAATTAGTTGATATATGATACTAGTCTAAGCCATTGCCATGATTTTATATCAGCCGTTGAAAACTCTCTAGAAATATGCTGAGAATTATTTATTCTTATTTACTGCTCCTATATGTAAAACTTTTAGTCAGATACATGTCATAGGTAAACTTCTGTTGATCTAAATTATCTTTTAGACAAGAAAGAACCAACCAAGAAAATAACTGGCATAGAATTTGACACATTATGCATAATAATAAGAATAATTTTTAAATAAAAATACCCAGAATTTGACTTTTCACTCACACCTGTAATATTCTGAAAAAAAGGTTTTCTTACGCCATTGACAACCCGAATGTCAAATGGGACAATTGAATACATCTTACAGATTGATAGGCTTAAAGAAAGGAAAATGTTAAAAATATTCCGAAGCTTATACGTCAACAGTAATTTCATGTTACCCGAAAGTAAAATTAACCTTATATTTCTTCCAGTAAAATCATGGCAAAAATGTTATCTAGACATCTTTGTGTAAACTAGGACCACTCTTCTCATGGTGCATACCATAAAGTGACGAGCGATCTTGATATATTTTTTATTATGATCGTGTTTGTAATTTCCAACAGTGTAAATTCGATCTTTTGCATTTTCTTTCTTAAAATTTTCAATTCCCCTGCATTGTCCGATTGACGATATGACTCATAATTTCTTTATCAAGTATATTCTCAAGAATCTCAGTCACTGAGGACAAGATAGTCTTCGTAGTTCAATAGCATGCTACCTGCTAAAAATGGAATCCAAGGTAAATGGAGAGAAAGGATCCAAAGTGATGAACAAAGGATCTAATTCTGGCCAAGAAAAATTCCCCGAACCTCAGCAATTAGAAAGCTTAAACATCAGTCGGTTAATTTTCATCTAAGTCGTTATCCAAAAACAAATGAACCACTTTGACCATTTACACATTTTCCGGGTTTTGTTTTTTAACTGATCAGAATTATAATCTAATGTTGAACTTATGAGTCTTGTTCTCCTTAGATCTCTTACGTGTTTATCATATTATCGTTTTAAGTAGTAAAAAAACTGTCAAAATTTTTATTAGCATCACTAGGGGTTTTGTGGAGATTTTAGTAGTTTCAATAGTTAAAAACATGAGTCACTTGAAGCTAGACCACCATGGAAAACCTGGAAGCACTAGACGGCCACTTCGTCCTATTGTGGGACTCTTCAGCAGTGCGTATCCACGACCCCGCCCCGCGGAATTCGAACCGAGGACATATCAGTCCCGCATGCGAGACTGTTGACACTAATCACTAGTGACTGGCTTCAAGATATATATCCTGGAGTTTTAGTGAAAAGCAGTGACCAGTGGAGTTCAACTGGGTGAGTTATGAGATAGTAACTCATTGATGACAATGGTGAATATGTCGCTCGATTTAGTGGATTAGTTGAAGACAGACATTAACACTGTTGGATACCGGCTCAGTGGTCTAGTGGTTAAGCTCTCGCGCGCGAGACTGATAGGTCCTGTGTTCGAATCCCGCGAGGCGGGTCGTGGATGCGCACTGGTAAGGAGTCCCATAATAGGACGAACCGACTCTCCAGTGCTTCCAGGTTTTCCACAGTGTTCTAACTATAATTGACTCATGATCTTCAATAATGAAAAGTTTTATTCTTAAATTGATTTACATTCTGAACAACTTTCACGTTGATTAGATCACTTTTCTCAAATTCATAATCTTTTTGCAATTGACTGATCTCAACTTAGGTTACTCATAATTTATTTTTATTTACTTCATCAATATTATAACTTGTGCCCTGTGTCCTATTCATATATAATGATAACGCCAGTTAGAGAATAGTGAATTATCGATCGGACCAATGACGCATAAAACCCGTAATTGCAGTCTAGAGTCCTTATCGGACCTAATTCCTGCCTAACCCTGCCTGTTAGGTCCAGAACACCAATCTCAGCATCTGCTATATGAATCATTTATTCCAAACACACTGGGTTTATATACCAACCAAACAGATCACATCGTATCATAAAATAGGAAAAAACGGTTGTACGAGATTTGGTCAAATGTGGGAGGTAGTAATTGATAGACTGGGAGTAACGCAAGAATGGTAAATCGTATAATAATAGTTAATAGGTCAAAATAAAGCTCATAATAAGAGGGACATGAATATGCATAATTTAGTTATTCAACGATTATAGGATAAAAAATATACGCATAGTATTGGTTCATAAATGGATCCCAAAAGTTACCATTCATTATACTCATAGGAATATAACAATTTTGAAATTAGTTAACTTCCTATCTTTATGCTCTCTTATTATTATGTATGACAATATAGAATCTTCCCTAATGTTGATGGAGTTTTGTTCTCTGAGCTGGATGATTTGGTCGTAGAGCATTCACAACATTTTCGATCTTTTCAATTTGATTATATTTATCTGAATCGTCCCTCTTTTGTGTCAGTACATTTCCACATTGTAGGTTTTAAGCAGATGATAAGAACTTAATGAAACAAAATGAATTTATGCTATTTTGTTCAATCTTTTTATTCGTACTTTTTCCAATTTATTCTTTATTAATTAATTTCTTCGAAATTCAAATTGTATTAAAAGTTTGAAATAACTAAACTTATTCGTCAGTACTAAGTTGACGAAAAACTAACTGAATACAAGAAGTTCACTGAATTCTTAAAATATTGTCATTTTTGATGGATAGTGGCTAGCAGTGAAATCCACGACGTGCGTTTCGTCCTATTTGGGACTTGTCAGTTGGATGTACCTGCATCTATCTTTGCTTATAATGCTTGTGTAATAAAGCAATATCGAGGCAGTTCGCATAGTATGTACAGATGCCAATAAGTGACTGATCAACTGTAATCCTAAACATCAATGGGAAAATTCAAGTAAATAATACCAAGTGAATAGTCATTCTTGGTTTATGTAAACTTATTAAGTCATCTAAGTAGGGATGAATATTGTTTTTATTCGTATGATTAGTGAAATAATTAAACAGATTTGTACTTGCGTTTATTGATAATCAATTGAACTGAATCTTGAAAATTTTCAAGTATACTTTTAATTAAATGAACATAGTTGCATGGTTTTTTGATATTTCCTCAGAGGGATTTATGCGCATTTTTTTCTTTTTTTTAACAATGACATATTGGATGTAAAATAAACTGATACAAAAGACTGCTGAACCGACCCTGAGCAGTTACGTAACTGAGTAAATAAAAATAAACTGGTCGGAATAAAACAATGGAAGATTTATGTATTAAATTCATTTGGTGTTACTTGTTTGAATGTTTCCATTGATGTTTAAGATTACAACTGATTAGTCTCTTATTGACATATATGTGTCCTGTGCAGATTACCTTGATATTGCTTTAAGTCACAAGCATTATGAGCAAAGATGGTTGGTGATTAGCAGTGGAATCCAGGACCCGGAGTGAACATCGAATGCAGGTACATCTGGCTGACGATTCCGAAATGCAATGAAACGCGCACCTTGGATTATACTGCTAACTGCCATCCATCTTTGCTTATAATGATTTTTGTACTAGTAAGAAAAAAAAATTTCATCAAAGAAGCGTTTCCGATTTGAACAGTGTACATATATATTGTTTCTTTAAGACGTTTACGTAATTTCATTTGACAATATAAAAATGTGACTAACTTTTAATCTATCACTGTGATCAAGAAAAAATTTCATTATATCATATTGTTTCTTACTACCGTGTTTATTATTACTTGCGGTTTGTGGAATGTCCGTTGAATTTCCTTGAAAAAATAACCGACAATAGTAATTTTAAGTAAACTGTGAGGCGACATACTTTATACTTCACATTATGTAGATTTTTCAGATAATTTAAATTGATTTTACGTATTTTCCATTTAAACATACTTTAGTATGTTGTAAATGTCAAACGTCAGCTTAGATTTTGTCGTTAAAAAAAACGTTTTAGTAAGACTGAATCATGAAATTCAGCTTATGAGTTTAAAGTTTACCTATTCAAACAAGAACAACAAAGTCCCCTTTGTGTATTCATATTTTGCATAATTTTTCCACATTTTTCAAACACTTCATATTTATTCAGTTCAAAAGATTGTGGAATTTCTCTAAATGATAAAATAAACTAGAACCCTAATATGTAATACGATAGTTTAGACAGATTTCATTACCAGTATGTATATTAGTCATACGTTATTGTCAAGGAAGAACTGTTCAGATACATAGAACAGTATATTCATAGATTGATTATATTTGCAGTTTCAAAAATTATATACATTAAATGTCGCTTTGTATATCAAATATATAACTCCGCCTGGAGCCCCTCTGGGGGCTACTGCCGGTCCCAAGCCCGGATAAAGGAGGAAAGTTCGGCATGGGATTAGAGACCCCATCCCGTAGAAAACTAACTCCCTGAAAAAACGCTAACCATGAAACGTAATTAAAACCATTTAAACTCTACTCTGGGAGTTAGAAGGTCTTCATTTAGAAGAGTTATGACGACTCATGATGAAAGCCGAGTTCTTTTGCAAGTCACTAGGCTGGTGCTCCTTCTGACAACCACAGCAACAGTTAATTTAGGTACATGAAATGTTTGTAAAATGTGGGAAACTGAGGAAGTAATCTAAGGTGATGAAGAAATAAAAAGATTCAAAATGGAGGTACTTAGAACCACTGAAACACACTGGACGCAAGTTGGACAACAACGACTAGCTCCTGATAAACTCCAGTCATGAAGAAAAAATGCCCCACTTAAACAAGGAGTTGCATTGATGCTTTCCAAACAAGCACAAAAAGCACTTATAGGATGGGAATTTTATGGACCAAGGATCATCAAAGCATCCTTCAAAATGAAGAAACAGGGCATTTCAATGGACGTCATCCAATGCCATGCGCCTACCAACGACTACAATAAAAACGTTAAAGACCAGTTGTACGATAGGCTGCAGTCAATCGCCGAGAAGTACTCAACAAAGGACCTGACCATTCTGATGGGAGATTTAAATGCCAAGGTTGGGATGGACAACACTGGATATGAAGACATCGTGGGACGACACGGACTGGGAGAAAGAAACGAAAATGGTGAGATATTTGCAAACCTATGTGCCTTCAATAAAGTGATCATAGGCGGCACTATATTTCCACATATACGCATTCACAGAACCACATGGACTTCACCGGATCTCAATACGCAAAACCAAATTGACTATATCTGCATCAACAAAAAGTTCGGGAGGACGATGGAAGATGTGAGAATAAAGAGAGTTGTTATAGCCTCAGATCATCACTTGCTGGTGACCAACATGAAGTTGAAACTCAAGAAGCACTGAACAACAGGGTGGACAACATCATAAAAGTTTAATATGTCCTTACTTCGGGGTACTGGCAAACTCAACGAATTCAAGATAGCCCTCAGCAAAAGATTTCAGGCCTTTCACGATCTACTCAATGAAGAGAGAACTACTTTGGAGAACAATTGAAATGAGATCAAAGAAGCAATCACTTCAACATGTCATGAGGTTCTGGGTCACAAGAAACACCATCACAAAGAATGGATCACTGTTGATACATTGGATAAAATCTAAAAAAGGAGAAACAAGAAGACAACAATCAATATCAGCTGAACAATTGCAGAGAAAACCAAGGCACAAGCTGAATACACAGAAGCAAACAAGCAAGTGAAGAGGGGCATCAGAACTGACAAACGTAATTATGTGGAAGATTTAGAAATGACGGCGGAAAAGGCTGCAAAAGAAGGAAACATGAGACAATTGAGGGAGAAATCATGAAGAAGTGCTGGAAATGGATGGGACACATATTTAGGAAATCACCCAACTGTGTTACAAGGCAAGCGCT
The DNA here is from genome assembly GCF_000699445.3 of Schistosoma haematobium. NCBI lineage: Eukaryota > Metazoa > Platyhelminthes > Trematoda > Strigeidida > Schistosomatidae > Schistosoma > Schistosoma haematobium. The sequence goes on along the minus strand of NC_067196.1, from coordinate 75,786,889 downwards.
CACTTTGAATCCTAGAGGCCGAAGACGGAGGAGAGGAAGATCAAAGAGCACATTACGCCGAGAAATGGAGAAAGACATAAGAAGAATGAACAACACTTGGATAAAACTAGAAAGGAAGGCCCAGGACAGAGTGGGTTGGAGAGTGGCCTATGCTCTATTGGGAGTGACAGGCGTAATTTATAATGTCATGTAAATATCAAGTGTATCAGAAGTGCAAAAGTTCAATGATAGTGTTTTCATGATTAGAATGAGGATGATAGGGAAAAACGTTGAATTATGACTGTGGTGGATTACAGGAAAAGGATTTTTTGATTTATTTTGGACTCACCAGTCGGACATACTTGTAGTGTTGATTTTCAAATCGAGGCTACCAAATACAGAAAGTCACAAACTTATTTAATTAGCATGAAGTTATACATACATAATTATAATCTTGAGTCCCTCTAATGGAATGCCATCCTTAATATCAACAACATGATAATCCAAACCCATGTAAATACATAAAATGCAGATTATACTTAACATTTTAATTATATTTAACTATATCCATGTTTCTGACACAATTTAAATGATAATATATTCCTATCATAAAACAAAAATAACTATTATAAGCAAAGATGGATAGTGGCTAGCAGTGGAATCCAGGACGCGCGTTTCGTCCTGTTTGGGACTCGTCAGCTGGATGTACCTGAATCTCAGAGTTGATGTTCACTCTGGCATACGCACAGTATGCACATATGTCAATAAGAGACTGATCAATTTCAGTCCTAAAACATCAATGGGAAGATTCAAGTAAAACAATATCAAATGAATTAAAAATAACTATTGTTTGTTAACAAATTGAGTGAATTCCAAGAAAGTGTTTAAAATCAAACCGTATTGAATTACTTCATTGTGATTGGGAAATTTTCAATAGTTCACAAGCATCTTATTTGTAATCTAATCGTTTTGCAATACACAATATCTTCAAGTTGGTAACAATACAAAATGTTTACAAGACCATTTCATGTAACAATTTTGTAATTTTCATAACAAAGTTTATTTTGATAAAAAAAGTTGTTTTTTAAATGAAGAAACCAGCACTATAAAATACAATTAGCTTTATATAACGTTTGGATTGTAGAAAATTTAAATATACATTTTACACGGAAAACTTTTAGTGGGGCCTTTTATTTTGTCGTCATTTAGATGGGACGATGTTTCTTGACGGGCTCTCCACTTTACTCGCCCACGATCTGACTCCATTTAGATCGTATGAATGATCGTCATTGAAATATATATGTCGCCTATCCTCGTATATAATCATCCACTTAAATCGCGTTAGTCAATAATGGAATTAAATAAGTCAAATAACGAGAATGGACTTTTGAATACATTTATTTTGTATATGAACCGAATGGAATAGGGAGAAGCTAAACGACGCGCAGTGAAGTTGGCGGGTAAGCCAACTCCCATTTACCCAAGAGTCAATCAATATTTGTAGTTAAACAAAAGTTACAGACATGTGATAAGAAGTGCACAAACACATACGCTCATATAAAAACAGCCAAGATCGATAGGTGACTAATTAACAAGGTCAAAATCTGACTCAATCAGAATGAGTAGATTGACCTTTCCGAAAGCCAGAATAAGGTATATGGGCTTGATATAATAAACCGACACTACAAACTCTTGAAAATACCACCATTTCAAGGTCGGATGATTACGTAATAATGCTCATAATATCAAAAGAACAAATTGATAATCTATATAGTATAATTACGAAACTGTAATTTTTTGTTTTTAAGATGTGAGACGACTCTCTGTGTTTGATCATCGTTGTCTCCGTAGGATTGCTGACATCCGGTGGCAACACCATGTTAGTAATGCAGAGGTTCGGCATTGTGTGTTCGGACACAGCGACGATAATCCAATCGTTGTCACTATCTTCGGTGGCTTAGACTTGTTCTACGAATGTCGTCCCAGAGAATTCCTCGTCGTGCATTATTTGCGGACGCTGGGACTGGTTGAAAAAAGCGGAGAAATGCTCAGTGTCTTGGTATGAAAGAAAGCTAAAAAGAGCTGGCTTCTGTCGGTCCTTCACGACTCCCTGGCTGGGGTCCGAGAGGTGGTGCAACACAGTGGCTAGAGACGTTATCAGATATGGCTCAGAATAGAAGCCAGTGGCGATCCTGCTGTAACCTTTTCTTAATTTCTTCATAAAAAGTGGTTGTATCTTCCTTAACCGAAAGAATTCTTCTGGTTGTACCTTTCCGTTTCCCCGATTATTATTATTATTATTAATACACTACCTTACACTAATTTGTCGTTATTGTTCTTTTTTCCTTGTACGCACCTTGCCTTCTTTTTTCTCTTCCCATTCTGATTGTTTTGTGTGGCGCATATATATCCGGTGCCCTCTTGTATCAAATATTTATGTGTTGAAATAAGTAAATAAATAAATTGTTTTTAAAATGAATCATAGAATGACATAATATGCCTATAAAATATACAGTTTTATAAATATTCTTATACAATCAACCGAGAATCATACGTTATTTCACATAGTATTTCAATATATAATGAATGGATTATTAAATATGGGAATGAGTGTTTAATAGAGATCAGTGAATATATATTCGGAAAATTGTATAATATTTTCCAATTTCAGTGTTTAAAATGTTATAAGGTTTTTCCTCTATAGTTATTAAGGGGTTAAATAAGCCATTAGAAACATTTTTCGTTTTCATGGATGCATCTCTTGACTGAAATAATTTGAAAATATTTCAAATTTCAAATTCAGTGTTTGATTAAAACATTATTTTAGAATTAATTAATAATGTTAAATGCAAACTAAAACTCGTCCACTCACAGACAGTAACTAATGAAAATCAAACAATCGATTTTAATTTAAGATTGAAGGTTTATATCAGAAGAGGTTTTGTGGAGATTTTTGTAGTTTTTTAATAGGTGAATTCATGAGTCGATTGAAGCTATACCACCATGGAAAAACTGGAAGCACTGGACGAGCGTTACGTTCTATTGTGTGATTTCTCAACAGTGCCCAATTACAATCACTAGCTTCAATTAACTCATGATCTCAACTATCGGATTTACTATGACATTCACAAAGCCCCTTCTGATAATATTCATTATATGCTCACTAGTGACTGGCTTCAAGAGGTATTTCCTAAAGTTCTAGAGAGAAATAGTGACCAGTGGAGTTCAGCTGGATCTGTTGTGAGATAGTAACTCACTGATGACAATGGTGGACAGTGGCGAAACTTCATGGACTATTTGAAGTTAGACATTAACACCGTTGGATGATAGCCGTCTCAGTGGTCTAGATGTTAGGTCCTGTGTTTGAATCCCGCGAGCGGGATCATGGATACGCACTGGTGAGGAGTCCCACAATAGGATGAAACGGCCTTCCAGTGCTTCGAGGTTTTCAATAGTGGTCTAACGTCTCATAATCTCAATCACAAATTTATACTCTTTGATTATTCAATTTCATGCAAGTAATTTAATTTTGACGTTTAGTTATAGAATATCTGTGGTACAAACTAAATCTACATTTTTACTTTTAAAAAGAATCTAAAACGTTAGATAGAGAGTTTATTAAGTTATTGTTACTTCTTCATCATAAATATATCTTAAAGTGAAAAACATTGTCAATAAATATCACTATTACGATGTAGATAAAATTGATGTATTTGTTGATAAAACTATGGTGCATACTATAGATATGAGTAGTATGTGAAACCGATCAGAAAAAGGATGCCTGCAAAAAGAAGGTTGAGAAGATTGAACTGCAAAAAAAGTGAGAAGGAAACGTAAAAGAATTGAGCATTCGAAAAAAATCATGAAGGATGTAAAGGACAATTGATGGAAGATATGCAAATAAAGTATATAATATATGGTTCCCATAATTTACGAAGAAACTGTAATTTCGTTCTAAATGATAAGTTAGTTTTTTTCACCAACATTTTGTTCACTACAAAATAAGCAGCTTTATGCATTTAGAGAAATAAACTCATATACATGCTACCAGTATTTAAGTTTGTAAACTAAATAATTTGTGTCGATAATCAATATTTAAAAATTATTTCAGTAGTATGTCAAAATTAGTAGCAGAAATGTTAAATGAAAAAGAGCAGAAAAGAGGTGTCCTAACCATATTTATAACCCTAAAATGAATCAGTCGTCAAATACATATGGATTAAGACAAAGATTTTTCTTATGTAAAAGGGACTTTTTATATGTAGATGCATATTATATAAACTACTTGAAAGACTTCTAAAATATTAATCTTTAGTCACAGTCTTTCGTTAAGGTATTCTGAAATATGACAAAAATACAGGTTATTGAGTTTTAAAAAAGTCAAGACGTAGAATGCGTTTGAATCAATAAAACGGTAATTAGATACGAAATCGACTTGAAATTTAAAATCTATGCGATTTAGTTTTATGAATTTTTGGCTAGGATAAGTATCTGTATTTGTCTGGTGAACAATATCAACTAGATAGCACTAGGATGCTTTTCTTTAATGTAAATTGACTTTTATCAACGAAAACTTCAAGACTCATCTTGTGACGACGGACCACGGGTGAACTAGAGGAAGCTGTAAGAGGCTCAGTTTTGTACTATAATTGACACTACCTGGGAATAATATTCCTTTCATTAGTCTTCTCATTGCGACTTGGAAGGGTTCTGGCATTCTAGTGCTCACGTTATACACGGTATGTCAAGAACAACCTTCTAGATATAACACATCTGCTATTGATAAATAAAGTGTAATTTTGAGAGTCATTTGTATTTGATCAACAAAAATGACTTCATGTCTTATTAATTTAGTGTGATTTCAGTGTGTGAAATCTAGGGAAAGTCTATTTCTAGATCCTAAATATTGTTCCCTAGTAAATATATCAGTGGCGACCATTTCAATATGCTTTAAAATCGTGTGATCACTCATTATTATTATTAGCTATATTCAGTATTATATTTTTGATACAATATAAAATTCTTAGCACAAAGCATTTCAGCGCGATTGCGTTTCTTATTACTTGACCGTTATTGACAATAAATACTGAGTGATCGCCGGTTAGATATAAGCATTTCAAAAGTCGACATTTGAATATTATTAATTTTTTTTCAATGCACATTGCCAGCCATCACGATGTCTCCGATTGTATATTTTTGTATTTTGTACAGCGAAAAGTCGTAAACGTTTCACAAAAACACCTGAATAAATTATGCGCTTAATAAACATGATGATCTGTTAAAAAAAACAAGGAAACAAATAACTTGTTGAAATATTAGATGGCAGGAACAGATAACCCAGATATTCAAGCAGGATAAATGCATATAAATGACCTACTATTGTTATGCTTACCTTATTCATAATCATATCCTTAACAATTTTAAAAATAGTCAATTGTTCTCAAGCATTGTTGTTGATAGTTTTAATTCAGAAAAAAGCTTAAAATAAATCTTGCATGGAAGTGAAATTAGATTAAACTTATGACTATAGTTTAATATGGACTAGTTTTATAGGCATTTCTATCAAATACTTCTTTACCTATTATACTGAAGTAATGCTTGTATCTTCACTTGATGTTGTTTTACTTGTATCTTCCTATTGTTATTTAAGACGTCAATTTATCAGTCTCTTGTTGGCATATGTGCATCCTGTGCCGATTGTTTCGATACAGCCTTATGTCATAAGCTTTTTAAGCAAAGATGGATAATGGCTAACAGTGGAATTCAGGACGTGCGTATCGTCCTATTTAGGACTCGTCAGATGGATGTTTGTACTTGTCGTACTAAATTTGGTGAAGTTTTCTAGAAGATATACATTTACATGTTCTACTGACACCTGTATTTATGAAAATATTTATACATAGTAGAATTTAAATGTTTACAAAGAAAATAAGCTTGAATATATTACTAGATAATGTATTGCTTGTGTATTATTTTAATGTTGTTTTTCAAAATGTATGGTCAATAAATTAAGCGAATATTCAAGATAATTATATTTAATATAGAACAATATTCTTCAAGTCTCTAATCCACGAGGGATAATCAGCGTAAGTAAATAAGTAAGTAGGTAAGTAAGTACTCAGGGAATCCTTCTACTTAAAGCAAAATTATCTCAGTTTTAATTTCAATAATCTGTTGGCAAAATTGTAACCATAAGAAAACGTTTAGTAGACCATGAGTGTAAAAATTTTCAAAAAAAATATTTTTGAAAGCTACTTTGTTAACTTGGAAGACGCTCAAGTAGATAGAAATCTATGTCAGATGAATTGTTCATCTATTTCACATCTCACCCTAAAGTTATTTCCGTTTATCTATTTATGTTTACTTGAATAAATTATACCTTTTATGATTTGAATTTTATTCGGATACGTTATTACAGTATTCCTTTAGACAATATCGTTTCATTTTTTTAATCAATCAAAAAAATTATGAATTCAGTGGATCCAATAGTTAAAACCATAAAAATCGAATGACATTTTTGTTTAGGTTCAGTCTAACAGTTTAAAATATTCTCTCAAATGATTGAATAGTGAGGCGTTGCCTTACATTGATTACATTATCGGTTATGTAAAATATTTCGAATACTTTTCATTTTTTTAAAGCTTAGTAGTTATTAAGTATAACGTATAATACTGTCGCTGGTTTGATTTGGTTATTTTTAAGTTGTACATAATTGTCAATTATTGTTGGGCACCTAACAAATTCCCCAACACAGGTGAATATTTCATTTGGAAACTTTTAGATACGATGCTTCACAATTGACACATCTCAAATTACAAATGTAGTTTTGTATCGACATAAAAAAGATTTAATCTTTTTATTCAAACTAAAACATTTTCAAGTGTCTGGTTTCTTTAACAGAATATTTTGATTCTGTGTTATTGTCTACAAAACTAGGCTAATATTGATTAAAAGACATTTTACATATGATTCGTATTCATATATAATATTTCATTCTGTCTTCATTAAAAATACGTTTGTCTATATAAGAAGCAATACAAAAGATAAATTGTAACTCAGAGATAAAGATCAAGACGGAAAGAATATCAGTGGTCCAGTTGGTTAAGCGTTCGCGCGCGAGACCGAAGTCCCTGGGTTCGAATCCCGCTCGCGGGATCGTGGATGCGCACTGCTGAGGAGTCCCACAATAGGACGAAACGGCCGTCCAGTGCCTACAGGTTTTCAATTGTGATGGTCTAACATCAATCGGTTCATGATCTCAATCAAAAACTTAATAATCTCCACAACCCCTATACTAGTAGCCATTTATTCATAGATCTAACTAAATTACCACTTGTTTCACATAATACAGCAGTAGACCAGATATTATAAATTTCACGCTTAATGAAACTTGAATTAGTATCACAAGGGGTTTTGTGGATACTATAGCAATTTCAATAGTTGAGATCATGAGTCTATTGAAGCTAGAACATCATGGAAAACCTGGAAGCACTGGACGTTCGTTTCTTATTATTGAGGGACTCCTCAGAAAGTCTAGAGGTCACCCAGAGGTTGAGCGTTTGCACGCGAGACCGATAGGTCCCGTGTTCGAATCTCGCGAGGTGGGATCGTGGATGCGCATTTTTCAGGGGTCCCACAATAGGATGAAACAAACTTCCAGTGCCTCCAGGTTTTCCATGGTGGTCTAACTTCAATTGACTCATGATCTCAACTATTGAAAATCTTGAGTTGCTAGAAAAAGATAAGTAATCAGCTTAAAAATTAGTATCTGGCTTAGTCGAACTGAATTCATCGCACACCATTATTCTATTATATAAGAGGATTAGGTTTTTTTCATATATTTAACGTAAGTGCTCACGTTTGACGTGGGATATGAAAGATAACTACGTGAGTTACCCTAATTAAACAAATAATTGGAAAGTGAATTTGGAATCAAATACTTAAGTCGATTGTATAGTTAAATAAATCTAACGTTTACTTTAAAATTCCTTTCATTATATGAAGATTACAAAATTAATGATACTATTAAATACACTTGATACTGTTTACTTAAATCTTCCTATTGATCTTTAGGACTGCAATTGATCATTCTCTTATTGGCATATGTGCATAATATACGTATTGCTTCGATATTACTTTAATTCACAAGCAACCATCTTTGCTTATAATGATATTATGATTTGGTTTACAGATTTATTCAATAGATCTTAATTTCAGATAAAAATATCATTATTTTCAATTACCTATGATTACTTTACATCAAGGTCAGGATTTTTAATACAAATGTCAACACAGTTCTACTGTATAGGGAGGAAACTTGGAGAACTACGAAACCCATCATCCAGAAGATACAAGTGTGTATTACCAGTTGTCTAGGCGAAATACTTCGGATCCGTTGGCCGGACACTATTAGCAACAACCAACTGTGGGGGAGAACAAACGAGATTCCAGTGGAGGAAGAAATTAGGAAGAAGAGCTGGAAGTGGATAGGACATACATTGAGGAAATCACCAAACCGCGTCACGAGGCAAGCCCTCACATGGAATCCTCAAGACCAAAGGAAGAGAAGAGGAAGATCAAAGAACACATTACGCCAGGAAATGGAAATAGACATGAGAAAAATGAACAAGAATTGAATGGAATTAGAAAGGAAGGCCCAGGACAGAGTGGGTTGGAGAATGCTGGTCGGTGGCCTATGCTCCATTAGAAGTAACAGGCGTAAATAAGTAACTAAGTAAGTATTATTACTTTATACCTAATATGAAGAAAATAATATAATCACTAGGATAACAATCACTTTCTATAGTGTAGTATACTATATTTAATGATATATATATATATATATATATATATATATATATATATATATATATATATATTTTAATCCGTTTTTTTCACAATTGTTGAAAGATAAGAAAGAAAAACAGAAGAAACGAGAAAATGTTCGACTAATTATTAAATGTTTACGTAATACACATTTCATAGCTTTTTTATAGAAAACATAGTCATTTCAGGCTTTTACATCAGAAATCAACTGTGTATATCCATGCTAACATTATAACTATTTGAACTACACCTATAGTGTTGATACTAAAATGCGTTAATCATTGACTTCGTATAAGTTTCGAAAAAAAATGACAGCTAATGAATTAAGTAAGAAGCTATCTTTTAAATATTAGATATAATGATGTAATATATAAATGATTACATAGCAAATAGACTATTAAAAGTTTATTCTTTTAGATAAATTATAATAATGCTCATTTATTATGACATTGAATTGATGTATTTTAATGTATATGGCTTTATCATAGAACATAACAATGTCATCAGTATCCTATCAATTTCTATTTATAGAAATGTTTTTATACAGTTTCGGAAGTTTATTAATTTGTGACAAATAAACAATATTTTTTGTAGCATAATTCATATTTTATTACGAATCAATTAAAGTTATTCAATAAAGAATTAATTCATTGAATTAAGTAGTCAGTCACTCGTTTATTCTATTCAATTAGGTATCTAAATGAAAAGTCAATTATGGGACAGAAATATTATTCGTCTATTAGTATATAATAAACATTTTCAAATTACACTGATTGAAATCATGAGTCAATTGAAGCTAGATCACCATGAAAAACCTGGAAGCACTGAATGGCCGTTTCGTCTTAGTATGGAACTCTTCAGTAGTGCACATCCACGATCCCGCACCCCACGAGATTCGAACCCAGGACCTATCAGTCTCGCGTCAGGCCCTTAACATTTAGACCACTGAGCTGGCCGGCATCCAATGGTGTTAATGTTTAACTTTAACCAATCCACGAAGTTACGCCACTGTACACCATTGTCTTCAGTGAGTTGATATCTCACAACAGACCTGGTTGAACTCCACTGGTTTTGGCTTCTCACTAGAACTCCAGGAGTATCTCTTGAAGTTAGTCACTAATGAGATGATTATTATCAGAAGGGGTTTTGTGGAGATTTTAGAAATTTCAATGATTGAAATTAGATAAATAATTAACTAAATAGTCTTGTATTCATAAGTCTATGTTCAGTTTTGTTCCCGAAAAAATGAAGCTTTTACTTTGAAAATCATCGAGATTAATGATTAATTGATTGGTTAGTTTTGCACAAATAAATAATATCCTCTTTATTCTCATACATTATGTAATTTAAGCATAAGTATTTCCTTCCGGTTATAAATATAAAAACAACATTATACTGAGATCATGTGTATTAATAGCAGTAACGGTATATTATGTAGCGTATAACCAAAGTACAAGTGAAATTCAATATGATGAAATAAATTTGAGATTAGAGAATTTTTAAATATTGAATTATAAGTTCAAATTGATTGTTTAATTGAATGATTTGCATAAACTGATTGTCTAGACGTTGATTATTAAACCAAGGTACATTCGAATACATCTGAGATTTCTTCTATCTATGTACTACTCTGTTTTTGATCATATACATTTTATTAAAACAATTACACTATTCAACTTCATATCTAGGCTGGTCGTAATAATATACTGCTTAGATAAAATTGTGGTTGGAGTTAGTCAACAGGAAACCCTGAACCTAGGTTTTGTGCTACTTGGCACTTGTCAGTAAGATGTACCTGTAATCTTGAAGGAACTGATGCTCCTTGAAGGATTCGATCCCATGTAGTTACGTACATCAACAGACTTAGCTACCTCTGAACATATACAATTTGTAGTTTAGACTTTTTATAAGTATTCTCACTTCTAAATAATAAAAGTGATTCTCACAGTATATTTGTTTTTGATTTCAACAAAATGTAGTTTTTATTTTTTGTTAGTCGTGTGAAGTATATTTCATGAAGATTTTGACTACATGGACAAACGTGGAATAAGTATTTTTTTTAAAATGTAAAACTTCTTTATCGAAGGTTCTATCATCATCTGTCCTATCCATTCGTGATTTGAACATACTTAACTATTAATTGCTATATCCCGTGGAAATAATATTCAGCAAAAAGGATTTCAAAATACTGACTGTTGATGACATTGGAAAATTTCAATCAATAATGTTGTTTTATCAGTGATTAACTTAAGATCATAAATGTTAGTGGTATATCCGGAAAGAAGTGATAATTATGGTGTTTTGGTATTTCACTTCTAAACCATACATCTGTGTATTCATGACCTGTAACCAAATAGATACAAAGAGAAATCCAGTTTTTTTACTAAGATTTCTCATTATGTAATACCCACGGATTAAAACTATCGAACTATTCATTTCATAGCCAAACTGAAGTAAAACAGCAGAGAATTTTGTTTTTGCCTAAAGAAAACATTTAAAGGACAATCAAAAAATGACAATATGAAGTACATGTACGTGATTAAAGAAATTCTTTTTAGTCTATTTGTAGATATAGTATGGTTTTGTTCATTACCTTAGCTAAATTGTTTTTCTTATCTTTTCCAGTTCAGTAGAGTTCTTAGGAAAAACGTCCGAAACAGTTTATTATTCCAGACTAATATTATATATGTAAATGAGACATTATGACAACTGGATGTGGGGATGAAGGAACACAAACTTAGTTTGAAACACATCCCTAAATCCTAAGATCATATGAAAAAGTCAAAAACAGGTAAACGATAGCATTACACTACGTAAAGTCGGACCATGCAATTGACTTCAATGGCAAAAGAATCTCAAAAGAAAATCTAGTTAATACAAAAAGGGACTGACAGCCGAAGCCCTACACATACAGGCAAATACAAACAATACTAATAGGACAGATAGAATACATTTATCTGTCTCATGGCTTATTTACTTACTTAATTACGCCTGTTACTCCTGATGGAGCATAGGCCACCGACCAGCATTCTCCAACCCACTCTGTCTTGGGCCTTCCTTTCTAATTCCATTCAATTCTTGTTCATTTTTCTCATGTCTATTTCCATTTCCTGGCGTAATGTGTTCTTTGGTCTTCCTCTACTCCTCCTTTGGCCTTGAGGATTCCATGTGAGGGCTTGCCTCGTGACGCGGTTTGGTGATTTCCTCAATGTATGTCCTATCCACTTCCAGCTCTTCTTCCTAATTTCTTCCTCCGCTGGGATCTTTCCCACAGTTGGTTCCGCATGGAGTCCCTCCGGGGGCTACTGCCAGTCCCAAGCCCGGATAAAGGGGAAGGGATTGTCATGGGGTTAGTGGCCACATCCTTTAGAAAACTAACTCGCTAAAAAACGCTAACCAGAAGAAATTATTCAAACTGTCTCATGGCAGCTAATAATTATTAAGTAAACCTAAACTCTTTATTTCATTTCATCTATCACATATTGTCTGAACAACCATTACTTCCAACTTGATCGTCATAATAACACAAACACTTATCTTCATTTTGTTCATTTACTTTCATTTTTGCAGTCTGTGACATGTTTGACTCATATCATCTAAAAAAATGTCTATTTTCTTCAAAAGTTCACCGATCAGAAGGGATAGATTGTCAATGAAATTTCTTCTCACAACTGAGATCCACTTACACATACATACAATCTGTTATATTAACTCGTTTTCCATTGCACACCAGTTGTCTCATACATACTACAGCAAATTCTTACTTTCAATATTGTTAACATGATTGAATAATCAGTTTAATACACAGTTACTAGAGAATCATGTATCTATTTATATTCAATAATTTTGATGTTTGATCATATTTCTTTGAAAAAAGCTTGAATCAAGTTGCCAAGTGAAACGTAGAATTTGTTTATATATAAATTATCATAAAATAATTTGTATAACATGATGTTTTCTTTAATGGATGGACTTTGATACTTTAATATTTAGCCATTGGATACGAAAGTTATAATTTGTGATTTGTAAAGAAAACTTTTTACATATAATTGTATGTTATGTCATAAACTTTATTTAGTTGGAAATATAGTTACTGTACTTTTTGTTACTATAATAAAGTAAAAAATGAGATAAGATACTATTAAGTTTGAACAAGCCGCCTATAGGCAAATAAAAGACGAGTATGGTTGCTATTGTACCTTTTTTTTCATTGTGGAATGAACATATAAAAAAATAATCTTATTGATATAAAGTAAAACTCTTAAATGTGTACTTTTTATACGCTTAGTTACAAATGATTAACCCATATTTATTTATGAAATTTATCAATTGTGTAACGATTTTAGAAAGTTATCAAAACATGTTTCAATGTAATCATTTAATAGTTTATTTGAAAAGTCTTAGGAATGTATTTTCCAACCATGAAAATATTGTTACGAATTTTAGATTGTTTTCGATTTGTTTTAATCAATAAATTATGTTTTCTATATACTGTGCTTATATTTTTTATTAAAGTTAACAACCTATTATTGAAGTTAAATGGGATACAGTTCTAAACAACAACAGAAAAATTCAAGTAAACAACACCAAGTGAATTTAAAAGTCCACTTCATTGCACAAGCATGTGGCTAACAGGATTCAGTAGCTAAGTGAATAACATCATGGCATTTGGAACGAATGGTTCTGAGTTTGATTCCTGGAGTAAATATCAACTCTGGGATGCAGGTACATCCAGCTGATGAGTCTCAAATGAGACGAAACGCACGTTCCTGATTCCACTGTTAGCCGCAATCCATCTTTGCATATAAAGGAGATGTAATTTCATAAAAACTCAGGCATTTAACATACGCCAAAAAACATCTCAAAAGAGGAATTTATAACAATTCAAAATTTGTGCTTAGGAATATTTGGAATTACGTAAAATAATATATACTACTATAGGATATATTCAATGAATTCAATTAACTATGTTTTCACTAACATTTCATCTACTAATTCGATTAAATATATTAGTTTCATAGGTTTAATCTCATTCTTATACAAACCCAAACAAAAAGATTGATACGTATTTGCTTTTACATTTTAAATCTCTTGGATACAATTTATTTTATAAGATTATATATCAGGTTACTATTATGGCAGTATACAAATGATTTAGGAAAAAATCAACATTAATTATTTAAAAGTCTATTTTGTAAAATGATTCATTTTTAACGGATCCTCAATACAAGTAAATTGAACATTCGGATGGAGTTTTGTTCTCTGAGCTGGATGGTTTGGTCGTGGAGCTTTCATCGTTCAGAAGAACGATGAAAGCTCCACGACCAAACCATCCAGCTCAGAGAACAAAACTATCCAAATCATCCACCTGAGCTAAAAATCTCCACCATCTCAAATTGAACATTCATTTGTTTATTAGATCTCGAAAAACCAGAGGATCCAGTAATAAATGTTTTTACTAAATATCAATGATTACATATAATGACCTTCAAAAATAATTACAGGCGATATTATCAGACGTTATTACATTAGAACTAATGAGTAACTTTAGAGTTATCTGTCAATATTTAAAGTGAATTATTAAGTTTCTATTCACTCATGCTGTAATGATAATATTTACTTACATATTGATGACATCTTGAGATTTCGTTCTCTCAAATAACAATAATTTATCTTTTTTATTTCCTAATAACATATTTCACTTAATAACTAAATGTCTGTTAAGGAATTAAAATAAAACTCATCTATATAAATATATTTACATTAAAACTTATATATAAGAGCATATTGAACAATTATGTATAATGTATTGCCCAGACATCAAAGTGAATATTACATTATACGTATTTTTAACTCAGTTATAGTATATCATATCATAGGTCGAGTCTTGTGTATATTCTTTGAGTGTATGAAGTATCTTATACAACGAGTTACGTTTGTTACCTATGTTTCTGATAAAAGGTAGAGTGAGATTTTTTTAATTTTAAATGTACGTTGGAAAACAGATACTGCATTGTACCCTCAAAAGTCTAAAATCTTTCTTTTTCAAAACCTAGAAGTACATCAGTTTTCCTAAACCGATTAAATACTTTATCTCGTTACTTTCAATGAGGAAAACTGACTAAATCTATTGAGTGAATGTGAACGATGAGTGGACAGACATTAAACTATACTGAATTGTATACTGTCATTTACCAGCATTTCCATTTATATTGTGTTTTTTTAATTTATTAAGCATTGATTTAAGATAATCTTTCGTAACTTGATAAGAAAAACTGGGCACTACAACTATTACAACCTCTCAAATTAGTATACATAATAAACTAGATTACATTTTCCTTTTTACCACTTACTCATTATAAAATCATAATATTTGTGAAGTTTAAGTGCACATAAAGTAAAATGCGTTCTATTTATTGGAAAACATTGAGTCCTAGCTCGTAAAAGACAATAGGCCCTTGTATTTAAAGTTTAACTTGCTCAACGTTCATACAAAAGATTTCACAACTTTCATAGACTAAACCTTCTACTTCTTTCTTGCCTTGTGGATATGAAAACAGACAAAATCAAATGCTTAATTTCATTTTTTTTTAAAACATAGTTTATTCTAACACTTTTAAATTCGATGTACTTGATCAATATTTTAGTGATTTAAGTTGTATATCTTTACATGAATGTAACTTATTTTTCATAGTACCTGAAATGGTAAATTCTTTCGTTTATTTAATTTCTATGTTCTTATCAAATTTTATTGAAATCAGGGGATACAAAAGTAAATAAATTAGTTGTTTGTAAAGAGAATAATTATTATTCATTTTAACTAAATTGTTATCATACAGAATATGGACTATTAATCTCTTTTATTATATCTCAGTGGTAGTGTTTAATTTTATATGATTAAGAGTCATAATGTTAAACAGTTAAATGATCTATAATAAGATTATCTGGAATATATCAATCTGTTTCTGCTTTAATACATACAATGTCATCTTTTATCGGAACAACCAGAGCAACAATTTTTATAGGTACATGGAACGTCCGCACAATGTGGGAAACCGAGAAGACCAGTCAAATAGCAACGGAAATGAGGAGATACAATTTGGCAGTACTGGAAATCAGCAAAACCCATTGTACTCAAGGTGGACAACAAAGGCTAAATACGGGAGAGATGCTGCTATACTTCGGCCACAAGGAGGAAAATGCTCCACACACTCAGGAAGTTGTTCTAATGCTATCCAAAATAGCACAAAATGCACTTATAGGATGGGAATCTCACGGATCCAGAATCATCAAAGCATCATTCAAAACAAAGAAGAAGGGGATCACAATGAATATTATCCAATGTTATGCACCCAACAATGATATCAATGACGACATTCAAGATCAACTCTATGAGAGGCTGCAATCAGTCATAGCGAAGTGCCCAAGAAAAGACCTCACCATTCTGATGGGAGATCTAAACGCCAAAGTTGGAATAGACAACACCGGATATGGATATATCATGGGACGACATGGATTGACTGGGGGAGAGAAACAAAAATGGGGGAAGATTTACAAATCTGTGTGCATTCAACAAATTGGTCATAGGAGGCACAATATTTCCACAAAAACGTATACACAAGGCTACATGGATCTCACCGAACCACACCATAGAGAATCAGATAGATTATATTTGCATCAATAAAAGTTCCGAAGGACAATTGAAGATGTGAGAACCAGGAGAGGAGTCGACATAGCTTCAGATCATCACCTAGTTGTGGCTAATTTAAAACTAAAGCTGAAAAAGGACTGGACAAGTGGACAAACAGAACTACAAAGGTTCAATACAGCCTTCCTTCGAGATACTGACAAACTCAATGAATTCAAGATAGCACTCAACAACAGGTTCCGAGACTTACAAGATCTACTGCAGGAAGAAGAAACTACTATGAAGGACAACTGGAAAGGTATCAAAGAAGCATTAACTTCAACGTGTCAAGAGGTTCTGGGTCTCAAGAAGCATTATCATAAGGAATGGATCTCTAAAGAAACACTGGACAGGATCGAAGAAAGGAAGAACTAGAAGACAGCAATTAACAACAACCGAACACGAGCAGAGAAAGTTCAAGCACAAGCTGAGTACATAGAAGCAAACAAGCAAGTGAAGAAGAGCACTAGAGCCGACAAGAAGAAATACGTGGAAGAACTAGCAACGTCGGCGGAAAAAGCTGCTAGAGAAGGAAATATGGAACAGCTTTACGACACAACGAAGAAACTATCAGGGAAATATAGTAAACCAGAGAGACCGGTCAAGGACAAAGAAGGCAGGCCAATCACTGAAATTCAACAACAGCGAAACAGATGGGTAGAATACTTCGAGGAACTCCTGAATAGGCCGGCTCCAATGAATCCAACGGACATCGAAGCAGCACACACAGATCTTACTATAGATGTCAACCCACCAACGACGGAAGAAATCAGAATGGCCGTCAGACAAATCAAGAACGGGAAAGCAGCAGGACCCGACAACATACCAGCTGAAGCACTGAAGTCAGACATCGAAGTAACTACAAACATGCTTTACCTTCTATTCAAAAAGATTTGGGAGGAGGAACAAGTGCCGATGGACTGGAAAGAAGGACACCTCGTCAAGATTCCAAAGAAAGGAGACCTGAGCAAATGTGAAAACTACAGAGGCATTACACTACTGTCAGTACCAGGGAAAGTCTTCAACAGAGTGTTGCTGAACCGGATGAAAGATACAGTAGACGCCCAACTTCGAGGTCAACAAGCTGGATTCCGTAAGGATCGGTCGTGAACAGACCAAATTGCGACACTACGGATCATTGTCGAACAATCAGTTGAGTGGAACTCTTCACTGTACATCAACTCCATTGATTATGAAAAGGCATTCGACAGTGTAGATGGGAGAACGTTATGGAAACTTCTTCGACACTACGGAGTTCCTGAAAAGATTGTCAACATTGTCCGGAACTTATACGATGAACTACAGTGCAAAGTCGTGCATGGAAGACAGATGACAGATGCATTCCAAGTAACTACCGGAGTTAGACAAGGCTGTCTACTCTTCCCCTTCCTTTTTCTTCTGGTGGTTGGCTAGATCATGAAGACCTCGACATCTGAAGGAAAACAAAATCGTGCATGGCGAAAAGGCCACGGACTCGTTCGAATTAAAGACCGGTGTCAGGCAAGGTTGCTTACTCTCACACTTTCTCTTTCTCCTGGTCATCGACTGGATCATGAAGACGTCAAAATCTCAAGGGAAACACGGGATACAGTGGACATCTAGGATGCAGCTGGATGATCTGGAATTCGCAGATGATCTGGCTCTATCGCAATCGCAACAACAAATGCAGGAGAAGACGACCAGTGTAGCGGCAGCCTCAGCAGCAGTAGGTCGCAATATACACAGAGGGAAAAGCAAGATTCTCCGATGCAACACAACATACACCAATGGAATCACAACTGACGAAAGTGCTTAACAGGATGTAAAATCCTTCACATATCTGGGCAGCATCATTGATGAATATGGTGAGTTTGATGCAGATGTGAAAGCGCGAATCAGAAAAGCAAGAGCGGCATATCTATAATTGAAGAATATCTGGAACTCAAAACAACTGTACACAAGCCAACACCAAGGTCAGAATTTTTAATACAAATGTCAAGACAGTTCTACTGTATGGGGCGGAAACTTGGAGAACTACGAAATCCATCATCCAGAATATACAGATGGTTATTAACAATTGTCTTCACAAAATACTTCGGATCCGTTGGCCAGACACTATCAGAAACAGCCTATTGTGGGAGAGAACAAACGAGATTCCAGTGGAGGAAGAAATCAGGAAGAAGCGCTGGAAGTGGATAGGAAATACATTGAGGAAATCACCGAACTGTGTCAGGAGGCAAGCCCTCACATGGAGTCCTAGAGGCCAGAGGAGATGAGGAAGACTAAAGGACACATTACGCTGAGGAATGGAGACAGACACGAGAAGGATGATCAAAACGTGGATAAAACTAGAAAAGACGATCCAGGACAGAATGGATTGGAGATTGCTGGTTGGCGGCCTATGCTCTATTGGAGGCAACAAGCGTAAGTACGTAAGTACTAAATATTTAATTCATAAAATATTCTATTCACTGATTAGTGATCACTGAAAATTATCTAAATTAGTTACTATTCACTAATCTATGGTTTTTCTTTGAGTTTTCTGAACAAATCGACTTGTAAAAGAAAATGTCTACAAATTATGGTCGCTTCTTTTTCCTTTTTTGTATTCGCAATGTCAATTTCTAAGGCACAAATTAGATTTTTCTTTATTTACGCTTCAGAAAATATAATTAATTTGAAAAATATCAATCAGTATACAAGCAGAGGCATAACGTCTTTTCGTATATTTATGTAACAAACAAAATGTAGCATAATGCCGTCGGAAAATACCAAAACTACAACAGCGTACAGAATATATGGATTCATTGAAACAATGACACAGTCACCGATTTGATTATTCTCAAGAGATTTAAATGATTAGACTAAATAGATTTATATTGTGCAGTAAGATTTAATATGAAATCTATGCAAAATAACACTTTATACTTCTTACATTGGGCTATGAAATGGTATTCAGATCATCAGATTGAAATGAAAAATTGACATTAAAAGTTACAAAGGTAAGCAACTAAATGGTGTTGAATTCGTTAATAGCTGATCAGTTTTAAATGTCTTTAGAATAATTTCAGTTAGATAATCGAATAGATTGTGAAGTAATCAAATAATATAGGAACTTTAGTCCGAATAGTAAAAGTATGCCATTTCCATGGAATATAGATTCCCTTGACAATATGGTATTTATTGCTAGTACGATGTTTTTTATTTGAAGCTAATTAGTATCTACATGTGGTACTATTTAAATAACTGATTACATCCTTATGGAAGCAAGTGCACATAATCTATGATTGTTGATTATATATCAGCTATCAATTATATGCTTTCCAAATTTAAGTATCGATGTAACTTTATGAATAACATATATTATGTATACTCAGTAATCTCGACATGAAATAAATATTTTTTGTCACTAGATGGATGGTTATAATCAGTAGGAAGTTTGGGTCAAGGTCTTTTAATTGATCAGAATATGTGAAGTAATTTATGTTCCTATGGTGATCTATTTCCATATCACCTGTTACAATAGTTAACTTCATTAGGGCTGAGCTATTTGAAACATATGTGGTATTCGGTAATACTGTTATGGTTAAAATTACTGGTCACGCAGTAATGAACAATACTATGTTATAAATTCCTTTTTTAGTGGTTGTGAACCGATGAATAAGTTAGTTCTAGGTCCAATTGTAAAATTTTATTCATTTCAAGTTTTTAGAAACTATGACTACTTAGTTGAAAAATGGAACGTAAACATAATAATATCTCTTGATTGAGATCATGAACCGATTGATGTTAGACCACCATTGAAAACCTGGAAGCACTGGACGGCCGTTTCGTCCCACCGTGGGACTCCTCAGCAGTGCGCACCGACGGCCCCACCCGCGGGATTCGAACCCGGGGCCTCCAGTCTCGCGCGCGAACGCTTAACCTACTGAACCACTGAGCCGGCAACCAATGGTGTTAATGTCTAACCTCAATCAATCCACGAAATTGCGCGACCATCTTCCATTGTACTGAGGTAGACACCTGTTTCTACCCGACACGGATTAGCTCCACTGGTCACAGCTTCCCATCAGAACTCCGAGACTTTTATCACGAAGCTAGTCACTAGTGAGCACATGGTAATTATCAGTATAGTGGTTGTGGAGATTGGTAAGTTGGTGGATAGGACATACATTGAGGAAATCATCAAACTGCCTCACGACGTAAGCCCTAACTGGGAATCGTGAAGGGAAGTGGAAAAGTGGATGGGTAATGAACACATTACGTTGGAAAATAGAATTAGATATGAAAAGGATGAATAACAACTGGAAGTAGCTAAAAAGGATTGGACGAAATGGCCGTCTAGTGCTTCCAGGTTTTCAATGGTGGTCTAACATCAATCGGTTCATGATCTCAATCAAAAACTTAGCAATCCCCACAACCACCATACTGATAATAATACTTTGCATGTTTCTGTTTATTACAAATGTTCATGACTGAAAATTGTCTCCCTTTGATTATTGTACATATATAAACACATTTTAATGATAATTTTATCAAATTATACTCTTGAAAGTGATTGAAAGCATTCACTGTTTAAAATAATAAAATATTTGAAACCAAAGCATGTTCTGTAGATATTTTCAAAAGTGTATTGTGGTGTGTGCTACCGATGTCGGTAGACATGAGTAGTATGTATCATCAATTGAAAGTGAAATTCTTGGAGTCAGAAGGTGAAGAAGATCAACGAAAAGAGAATGAGAACAAGGAATGATTGGTGTGGAAATGAAAGAAAAATCAGTTCTGAGACGATTGATTTGCATTTTGCAAATTAAGTATTTACTGTATGGTTCTCAGATTTTACAAGGATATTCTGTAATGATGTATTAGAAAATGTTCGACTGTCCCCAGTTGTGTTCGCGTTTACTGCAGTACAACTAAGTTCACTAAAAATGCTAATCTTACCATGTAGTTGTCAACAGTGGATTATTGATCCACTTTAGCGTAAGGTAGAGTTATTGGCTTGCGAATTATGAACAGAATTTGTAACTTAGTATACCACTCATTATTAAGTATTAAATTGAAATTCCTATTTGTTTGCGTAAATAGTAACCGTACTTTACTGAAGAATAATTCACATCGATTAGCTTAATAATGACTGAACTTACATTTATTTGATTTCAATTCTGTCGCTACTTTCGTTTACTACACCCTCTCTTGGAAATGATATACTTATCGTAAAGTATACAGCAATTTTTAAACTGGACAACTTATTTAAAGAGCAGAGATCATAGTTTTTCACAAACCATTCTAAGCATCTTAGAAGAACACGAAAAGAAGAAATACTTGGGCTAACGTTTGTCTAGTGAAGAATTCAAGCAAAGTATTTGGGTTTTTCATTATATTTATTCATTAAAAGAGTGACTAGTGTATCAACAACGTAATTAATATAAAAACACTTCCTGATCGTATCTTTCTGAATAGTTTTTCTTCATTATCATTGATTATTACAGTCTTAACATATTTTCTAGTTCAACATTGGTATATTTGATTAACTCAAATTGTTACTTTCCCAACAAAACCGATCTTGACCTAATAACTTACCAAAGTTAGAACAACCCCCTCCCCCAAGTGAATAAATATTTACAAATTATTTGGTAGTTCTGTATTGCCTTTCATTACAAATACACTCAGCAAAAGTAGTATAATTTATTTTTTTTAAAAATCAATGATTTAAACATCGGTAACGTAATAATTAATGTATTCATTTCTGTTGTTCGAATCAAATATCAGACATCGAGATCAAAGATGGTTTATATTGTTTAACAAATATCTTGTACACTTTTGATGACCTTCACTAAATGAATACTTCTAATTACATAACTGACTATGAAGACAAATAACATCTCTAGTTTATTATCATGAACACGTCCCCTAGTCTGTTTGTTGAGAGTGTATTAAATTCATGCCTTATTTGTACTGAAAGTTATGTTTTGTACTTACTATTTGTCAACTAGGTCGAAAGAGTTCATGTTCAATAAATATCCTTTTATGGTTGTTTAGAGTCCACTCAAGTGATAATCAACTCTTTCGGATTAAATGGTCGTCGTGATTAACTATTTGATACCTTTAGTTCACACCTAGCTAGAATGGTAATGAATTTTTCAACGTTAATTTACATTTATTAAGCATATTATTTAAGCAAAATTTTTGTTATTTTTAATAAACATTTCATATATTAAATACGATCTTAATAAGTACATTGACAATGACGACAAATGAAAGTAACGTTCAAATCGACCCTAGTGAATATCATCATTCTCTGCTTTTTATGAACAAATGAATCACTGAATTTAGTTTAACTATGCAATTTCTCATAGCACATGTCACTCGGCAACATCTAATGTCATTAATTTCTAAACAATCAGATTGAAATGCTTCAAGAAGATCAGTTAACTGTGCGTCTTTATATTTTAAATAAATGTCAAAATGAATTATTTATATTACCAGACAAATATTAGTGTGTACTGTGAGATCTTTTTTCTAGTTTGAAATAAGAATACACGTGAAACAACAGGATTTGCGGATCCTGTAATCTGCATCTGTTATCATTAGGTGTACCAATTTTCTTCCACTTTGTTCAGCTATTCTCCATCCCAATGAGCAGTTGATTGGAGGTCTGTATCTTACACTTTTTGGTAGAATATGCTGACGAAGACACTCATGTAGAAAATACAGTTATTCTCGAGTGGAAGCCTGCATCTTAGAGAAATTCCCCCATTTTCGAACAACGAAAAGCGTACTACGCTCATATGATTTTGAGATGGTGGAGTTTTGTAGCTCAGGTAAATGATTCTGATAGAGATTTATTCTCTGGGTTGGATGGTTTGGTCCATCCATCTCTTTTCATTTGAAATAAATTAGGCAATATGCTAATAATTATCTATTTGTAATACTCTAATGAACAGTAAATTATAATTTTAATTTACATGATACTTTTTATAGTTGAATTCTCGAGTCTATCTGAGCTAGAGCACTGGACGGTCGTTTCGTCCTAGTACAGAACTCTTCAGAAGAGCACATTCACAATTTCGCGCACAGGGTTCGAACCCAAAACAAATGTCTCCCTACATATTATTTGTTTACAAATTTCCATTATATATATATTACAATTAGTTATCATCACTTTCTACAATTATAGGTCAAAATTAATAATTGGGAAAAATAGCCAATTTTATGAGGCATATATTTTCAATCAATAATTTCAGGAATTTAAGGATTTTTGTAAGTATGAGAATAACTATCAGTCAGTATACACTTGAATCAGATTGTAGATTAAGAGAATAAATACCTATGACATAGAAAGAGAGGAAAAGTCATATAATTAATAAGTCAAATATTTACTGATGAATGAACTAATATCAATAAAGTAAGAGATAGAAAATAATCGCGTGAACACTGAGTAAATTGCTTAAATGTATAGGAATTAAATAAGTGAGTTATAGGAATATAGATTCGACAAATTCAGAATGTAATGACATATGTATATTAGTTATATTTAATCATTTTCTAGTCACAGGATTGTTAGACAATTGAAGCTGTTAGAGTGAAAGGCGAAACTATAATTTATGGACGACCAGTGATCTTGTGAAATATTAACCAATCAGAAAATAATCAGTATAGAGTAAATACATATTATACAAAACCAAAGAAATAAAGTGAATGCATTTCTTTTACATGGTTCAAAAACTTGTCAAGGTTCAGAGGTTCTAAAATCGTAATGCATACGGTAGAGGAGATCATCTATAATAGTCGGCCTCTGGAGCCATGATAAGATCTCAAAACCTCTTTCAGTCCCAACTACATAGCTTCAGTATTGTTTGTGTGCACTCCGATTGTTGGATTCACAAAATTCCACTTATGTACGACGACACGATGTAGGCGTCTGTACGCTCTCCAATCATCTGTATATATTGTAGTACCTGGCTGCAGCCAGTATTACTGATGCTTTTATTATCCAGTTTGCAACAATTGTCATAATTTGCCTTAGTCTCAATTCCAATCGAGCGAAAAAATTATATTCTAGCAGTCTTCTTCCTTCAATACATATTACACCAAAAGACATCATCACGGTTGTCTCTACAAGGTCCACAAGTTATTAGATTACCACAATCACAAATAAAGGAACTTCTTAGTAGTCTCATTTGTTGTAACCGCTCAGTTATCAATTTTTGTCTAAAATCCGTTGTGAACCGATCGTAAGTTAGTATCAGGTACCGAGACTGGCGCCATGACCTTGAAATCCCTCAGACGCCTCTGATCGGCTCATCAGCAAATTATAATTTCGCCAATTATTAGTCTAAATAAGACAATGAAGAGGAAGAATGTATTTGTAAAATCTCAGCGAAAAAAATTTGAAGTAAATCCAACGTTTCGTCTGGCAATCTGGTCCAAGCTTTTTCTTTCGTTGAGATTTGACAAATACATTCTTCCTCTTTAACGTCTCACATTAACTCGACGCCCAAATACTGTGAAACTATTCGTTCAAATTTAGACGAAAGTTCTTATACGTCTAAACGATTATTGAAAATTAGTTATAAAGTGATTAAAATGTCAATAGTTGAGATCATTAGTCAATTGAAGCGAGACCACTATGGAAACCCTGGAAACACCGGACGGCCGTTTCGTCCTATTGTGGGACACATCACCAGTGCTCAACCACGATTCCGCTCGTGGGATTCTAACCCAGAACTTATCAGTCCTGAATTCAATTGACTCATGATCTCAACTGTTGAAATTACCACAGTCTCCACAAAACCCCTTCCGACTAAAATGTATAGAAAAATATTTTCCTTGTCCAAATATATATAATAAATAAATGATCACTTTTCTGTCACTTTCCAATATTTATATATTGACTAACGTTTAACTATCTGATTAAATAAATAAATGATGACATATGACTTAATACTGAAATAATTCATGTGGGATCAGATATTTACATAAATGTTCTTCACTCACTTACGATATACACACATACCTACATACATATATTGTTTAGCTTTTTAACAAAGAGACCAGACAAATCATTATGGGAAATTGATAAACTCTTAATGATAAAGGTTATTCATTATTGAATATTAAATTGTGTATTCACTTCTCTTTTTTTTTGTTCTCTTCATAAATATACGTCAAATTCACGATATGGATAAATTTGTGTATTTTTATTTTCCTTTCCCTGAGATCAATAAATAATAAATGAAGAAATTGAATATGTTTCCCTAATATGTCTATATATGTCCATGCCATAATATTAAAATAATATTATACTTTTTCTATGACAAACTGATATTAAGTTTTAAATTGATTTTGTTTGGTTTATTTGATTCTTCTCATTAGTGTTTGGAAGTGAAATTGATTAGTCTCTTAATGGTATATGTGCATCGATATTGTCTTAATTCACAAGTATTATGGTCCAAGATAGATGGGGCTAGCAATGGAATGCAAGATGTGCATTTCGTCCTATTTGGGACTCGTCAGCTGTGTGTACCTGATTCCCAGAGTTGATCTTCATGACCCGGTAGCTAAGTGGATAACGTGATGGCATTTGGAACGAAGGGGGCCGGATTAGATTCCTGGAGTGAACATAAACTCTGGGATGCACTTACATTCGAATAAGACGAAACTCGTGTCCTGAATTCCACTGCTAGCCACCATCCTTGATTCCATGTTTTATTTGAATAATGTTTTATTTTTGGCTCATTAATTAGTGAATAAATACTGATTTTGATTAGAAGAAAAAGATAATTTTATTATTATATAACATTTAGAGTGACTAGGAAATTTCGCTTTATTGAATGTGTAATTATTTCTAAAAAAATAATTTGTGTTATTATAAAAACACTGACTTTATTAGGTTTTAATCCACTATCATCAATGTTGAATTAAATTTTAATAAACCAATTGTCCCTAGATTTTCACGGTCACTCCCAGGAACTCCCAAATGCAATCTGTCGAGAGGAATCTCGAAGCCATTGAAATATTTGGTAGATTTATCCGCTTACTCCATTAGATCTCTGATATAGTTCTTGGGTTAGATTGAGGATGTTTGAATTAACGACGATGAACTAAAATAATATATCGATAGAAGCGCCTTATTCACCTCAATCAAACCAAATCCGATAAAGAATAGCTTATCCCTGTTCTTTACTAATGATACAAACCGTCCAAAATACAAGCCTTCATGTAATAAAAACATGGGAACTAACGAATAGAAACTCCTACCATTTATGAAGGACATGTTGACAGTTATAACAAGATTACTAATACATTTTAGAATAGGTGTGGCATATAAACCCAGAACCTATACTAGGTAATGCAGTGATGATAACTTATTCAGTGGAGTTGTAGAACCGAAAGCAGCTATATATAATTTAGTTTTTATTGAAATCAAGGTAACCTATTAATTCTAATACTAAACAGAACATATTATTATTAAGTTATATTTGACTAATTAAAACATTGGTCGGTGTATTGAGAACCTAAATTAAAGTAGAAGTAATCACACCCAATAACTGCTAAATTTTGGTTTGGTGGTTTGCAGAGATCAACTTGAATGATAGTTGGTTTAGTCTTCGATTAGTGCTCGAGATGGGGTCACTGAAACTGGACGGTCATCGTAACATATCTCAAAACAAACCAAAGTTTGAAGTATGAACCACAAGATTCCATCTGTCTTCTATGAAACTTCTTTATCGTAAGTTTAATTTTTGATGTGATTTTAAATAAATATTATAGACTCTCCAAAATAGAAGCTAACTGTTCATGCCCCTTGGTTGCCGACTACTTCTAAATTGATGTTAGTTTAAGACGAAGATCATCACTTGAAAATCAGTTGAAATTAATAAATGTTTTTTTCTGGTTGATTATATCATGAATTTTTCCTTTTCATTTGATGCTAAATAAATTTCCTCATTAAAAACTTGCAACCATTATCATTCTCAAAAACCACAAGTTTAATGTAAAGTATAGAATTTTTAAAGACCAATTTTAATTGTAATTAACCATGGCTGACTGACAAAACTATTTCACGTTCCAAAATATTGATACAAACTGGTAATTCTATCTTTACCATCTCAACCATTTATTCTTGACGAAATTCAATCCTGAATATGTCTATACATCCATCAACGTCAAATTTATTTTATGATTGTTGTCTGAATGAAATCAATTATAATTCAGAATTGGCCCAGTTAAAAAGAGAATTAGATATTCCCCCTCCTTTGAAAGATGATGAAATGATTAAACTTAAGCTTCACAAATTATTTCAAGTGAGAAAATGTTGACTATTGAAATGATAATGAAAAGTTAAATTTTGTAATGAAGGCCTAATGTACAAAACTTCATGTGATCCACATTTGACAATACTCAATAGATCTATTTTAAAACAAACTGACTGTTTAGTATTCCTTGTAATTTAACCGTTTCTCGACTGCTGACAATTGGGATTCCACAATCCTTCAAAATTATTAGCAGACAAATAACTTACCATCTATAAATATAATTATTATTGACAATCCTGTGTGTCAATAGTTTTACATCATATCTGAATGTTTCCTTTCAATATATGTTTGATTGTAAGCAGCTGATGAGAAACCGAGATATATAATGAATTCATGTTATTCTAACTCAATTATTGTTCTGGCTTTATTCGAATATGTTGGTCGCAATGGTAAATATTATGATATTGATTAATCCATAATCATTTTTTTGTTTAAGTTTCTAAACAAGTTGTTTTATAAAACAATCCCTAAGATCAACTTATATTTTTCCATTTTATTCCTGTTTATGATTAAATAGGATCAGCAATGAAAGTTTAACTATTATATACGGCTATTTGTACTTGTAAAAAACGAGTCAAGATTACAGATATTTCAATAAGGTTTGACTTGATAATTTCAAATAAGTTGTTCATTAAGTAGATTGTGGATGCACAGTGCTGAGGAGCCCCGTAATAGGACGAAACGGTCGTTCAGTGCTTACAGGTTTTCAATGGGGATCTAACATTAATCGGTTCATAATCTTAGTCAAAAAACACAAAGTAGGTTGGTGATAACAAAAATGATTACAAATTTCTAACATTTTACAATTTAGTGTAAATGAATTAAATTGAATAGATCTATGAAACAAAACAGAATTATAATCGGTACAATCAAAAGCAAATCTAATCAAGTTGTTTTGATGTTATTAGTGTAAAAACAATTTTTGTGAGATAATTTTTTGGCATTTATGTGAATGCTACTAGGTATGAATAAAGTTATATTTTTAATGTGAAAATTGAAGTTGAGTTTGAGTGTGTTAATGGCGTGAGATGTAAATGCAAATAAGTATGGAATCTTCGATTAGTGGTGCTAGTTAGGTACTGTCTTTTCTACTGAAGGAAGCAGAATTTAGGAGTATATGAAAAATATATGAAGAGTCTCCATTAAGTACTATAATGGCTGTCTATATGATTATTCGTGACCAACTATGAGAAGTGATTCCGGAGTCCTAGTGAGAGGACGTGACCAATGGAGTATACCTATTTACATGAGGCAATTACTCACCAAGTACATAGGAAGATAATCCCATTGTATTAAAAATTCATTGAAATTAAACTTGTATACCATAAGTTGGCAGTCCAGAGATATTGAAGTAAGGCGTTTGGGATCAATCCCTGCAGGACGAAACAGATGTCAAATGATTCATAGTTTTAATTGGCTGTTAAGCTAGGATCATTCTCTGACATCAACTATGAAATATGTGAAAGGCAACACGGTTCACCTTTATTTATACTTGGAAAAGCCTTTAAGAATTGTTTTGACGTTTTTAATATTGATTTGGTAGTCAATGAAGATGGCATGAACTACGATTTCTTTTTTTACATTTTTCAAAATACAGTCATTGCATTATAAAGGTGGACTATAACAAAGAAGTTTCGTATCTGTTTAGCTTATTATTAATAATTGAAAACAGGAATAACCACTGCGATTTCCACAATGTGAAGTACAAACACCATTACTGGTACAAGTGAAGATTTATTAACCCCAAAAACACGAAATTGAGTCTAGTGGAAAATGTATTCATTTATATCGATTGACGAGACTATAATTTATGGACGAACCAATTAGGTATAAGATAACAGGTCTCATTCATTAATTTGCCAAAATAGAGTTTTCGCATTATAACTGATGTCAGTTCGCGATGAAAACCATAAATATTATTCTTAACCTTAAATGTCAACTGTAAATTACATTTCAAAGTCCTCACACAGGTTTTTAACCCTCATTTGGTCCTAGTTATCAGGTGTACACTCTCAAGGTCATTTTGGTGTCGCTCAAAGGTCGTCCATAAATTATAGTTTCACCTATCAATTTGTACACTTGTTTAATTACATATTAGAAAAGTCACATATATCAGCATTGCCCAGAATTATAACAAATCACATGTTGCATATTATGTTGACAATGTCAGTTTAATACAAAGTATATCATACATTAAATATTACACTGAATAACAAAATAAAGAAGACAAATACTACTCTTAATAGTAATAATTACATTGAATTAAAAACGGAAATCATATTGGACAAATAACACAATAAGTAAAGGAATGTAACTTTGTCTTTTCACCTCATCATATTACTAAGTTATTAAGTATTGTTGATATCGTGACATGATTTGACTATTAATCTAAAACTAGAAATATCAGTCAGACAACAACAACCAGAAAGTGAATAAAAAGACACTCTCATGAGAGTATTTACCATTTATTAATGTTAAGTACAATAAACATTTACTATACATAAACTCGAGTAAAACATTTACCCAATAATGTTTTCTATTATTATAGTTACATATTAAGTTGTATCCAAATCAAGTTGTTTAATACATACGGTTAACTAAATACTAACTTTATCAATAAACCTATCATTTTATCCAGACTATTATTGTTAAGGTGAATAACAAGATATACAGTGTGGATCATGGGATTGTGTATTAGATTTAAATATATACTTGATAGTGTTTTACACAAATAATCAAATATTTGAAGTATATTAAAGGTTAGAAAGTATTTGTGTTAGTTCAATTAGAAAATAATTATCATGTTATTAAATGTATCATGCTGCTATTATCATATCTGTCTTCATCATTGTTTTAAGTTCCTGAGAAGATTGTCAACATTATCCGGAACTCATACGACGGACTACAATGCAAAGTGGTGCATGGATGACAGCTGACAGATGCATTCCAAGTAAGGACCGGAGTCAGACAACGCTGTCTACTCTCCCTCTTCAACTGTCTTCTGGTGGTCAACTAGATTATGAAGACCTCGACATTTGAGGGAAAACACGGAATACAATCGATAGCTCAGAACCGATTAGACGATCTGGACTTCGCAGATGACCTAGCCCTTCTATCTCATACACGCGAACAAATGCAGATGAATACAACTAGTATAGGTGAAGCCTGTGAATCAGTAGGCCTCAACATGCACAAGGGAAGAAACAAGATCCTCAAATACAACACAGAGCAATAACCAAATCTCACTTGATGGAGAAACTCTGGAAGATGGAGAATCCTTCACATACCTGAGAAGCATCATCGATGAACAAGGAGGATTAGATGCAGACGTAAATGGGAGGATTGGAAAAGCAAGGGCTACATTCTTCCAATTGAAGAGCATATGGAACTAAAAAACAATTGCCTGTCGACCAATATCAAAGTCACAATCTTCAATTTGAACGTCATGACAGTCAGTTCTACTGTACGGAGATGAAACTACGAGAACGTCTACAATCATCATCAAGAAGATACAAGTATTTATAAATAGTTGTCTGCGCAACATACTCAACATACATTGGTCGGATATAATCGGAAACAGCCTTCTGTGAGAGAGAACAAACCATCTTCCAGTTGAAGAGGAAATTGTGAAGAGACGATGGAGTTGGTGGATAGGACATACATTGAGGAAATCATCAAACTGCATCACGACGTAAGCCGTAACTGGGAATCGTGAAGGGAAGTGGAAAAGTGGAAGTCCCAAAAACACATTACATCGGGAAATAGAGTTAGATATGAAAAGGATGAATAACAACTAGAAGGTGCTGGAAAGGAGTGTGTGGGACAGAATTGGATGGAGAATGCTGGTGAGCGGCCTATGCTCCTCCACGAGGAGTAATAGGCGAAAGTAAGTAGTAAGTATTTTCATTATTGTTCATGAAATAATCAATAAATATGAACTGCCAACAAAGTTAAATGGTGTACACTGTACGTTAGATACCAAATTGAATTTTCATGACATAGTTAAACCGAGGTAAAAAAAAGTAACTGGTTTTGATAAATGTTACCAAGAAAAAAGTTACTGGAATATTTGTAAACTTGTTATCATCGTTTTCCTATTTATTTTATATAGGAAAAATGTGAGAAGAATTGGAACCTAGCTTTTGGAAGCAGATAATTGTACGTCATTTTCAATCTAATGACTGAATCGAACTACCATGGTAGCTTCATCAACTGATATATATATATATATATATATATATATATATATATTCAGTTAGATATTAGAGACCACGAATTTTTTCTTAAGGAGCCACTATTTCTTAAGGTGGAGAACTCATAACAACCATTCAGACAGTTTTATATAACTTGAAATATTTATTTTTTTTAGAAATAAATGTGATTGTTATCAGAAGAGGGTTTTGTGGAGATTTTAGTAAGTAAATAATTGACTTCATGCGTCAATTAAAGCTGGACCAACATGAAAAACCTGGAAGTACTGGACAGCCGTTTTATCCTAGTATGCGCACTGCTGAGGAACCCCATACTAGAACAAAACGGCTGTTCAGTACTTCCAGGATTTTTCATAGTGGCCTAGCTTCAATTAACTGATGAATTCAACTATTAAATGTGATTGTTTTACAAAAAACTGTAAAACATAGTTTTTCAATCTTTCAAAGTGAAACAAGCTCATAGTTGCATTAAAAACAAACACCATGATTGAATAAATAGTATTTAATCTTTAATTTTTGCTTGTAGTAAGACGACAAAGTAAAAATTGAGTACATATTGTCAAAGTGTATTAATCTGCAACTAACTCTAAGCTTTCTGATAGCAACTATTCTTAGGTATTTGTATGCTAACAAATAACAATAAAATAGTCTCATGTTTTGATTTAATTTGATTATATTTTAAGGGATTACAATATTTACTGTCACTAATACTTTATCGGATATTTGGGTAATAAATTTTAAATAAGTGTTCCCATTAGAACAGATAAGAACCTAGGTGCTTATGACAACTAACATCAAACAATTAAAGGTAGATTTTTCGTAAACTAACTTCAATCAACACATTCTCTGGTTGGTCAGTTTGTTTCATAATTCATCTGCAAATTGTAAATATGTGCTTATAAAAAAACAGCTAAAATAAAATAATCTTTCTCTCAATGACGAATAAATTCGAAGTCTTTTAAGCAAACATTGATGAGGCTACAATTTATGAATGACTTTTGAGCGACGCCAAAGTGACCTTGATAATGTCCACCTACTAACTAGGACCAAATGAGGGTTATAAACTAGGGTGAGGAACTAGAATTAGGATTTACAGTTGATGGTTAGGGTTAGGAATAATATTCATGATTTTCATCACCAACTGACATCAGTTATAATGCCAAAATGATATTTTGCCAAATGTATGTATAAATTTGGTGTCAAAATCCAAGACTCATTATCTTATATCTAATTGGTTCGTTCATAAACTATAGTCTCACCTCAAAATTCTAGTGAGATACCATAATGATTCAAATCAAAAAAGTTTACTCATTGATCACGTAAATTAAGTATCATATTTTAGCACAGATTAATTGCAGTTAAAATATAATTTAATGGCTACATGGTTTTTGTATTAACTAAATTTTCATGGTTAAATACTTTCTATAGTCATTAATCCACTGTTCAAGAAAAGTAGTTTCCATAAATATAAACAGTTCATCATTTGTGTGTGAGCTGTGATACTGCCCGGGTGCCCAGACCGAAGCAGGTGGTTATCTTAGGGGGCCACACCCCAAGCCTTTGACCTAAAGGTCTAACCCACAAGGCAATGGAGCATCGTGAGGAGATGCAGTCCCATGGTAGCCTGTGACCAACGATTGGTTCATACGCCATTTGTTCCTTCAGGATACTGGAGCCCATGTGCACCATTGGTTTGGGATCCGGTTAAAGCGCCGAACATTCGCTTTTCGTCCTCTCATTTTCGTAACCAACACCCCCGCCACGATAAGGCAGTGAGTAGGAATTTCCTGGCAGAGGCTATATACGCGTGATCATGTGAGAGTATTTCGAGAGGGTGGGCAAACCCACCCCACTCTCGGCCATACCAGGGTATTTTTTACGCTCCTTACCTTTTTTCTTTTTCCTTCTCTTTAAATTCTCATTGTTTTGTGTGGCGCATATATATTTGAAGCACTCTTGTAACAATATTTGTGTGTTCAAATAATAATAATGATAATAATAATAATAATCCAATGTGATATGAAAATTTTAATTAGCTGTCTAAAACTATCTCGTTTTAAAGGTTTTTCTTATTGTTGTCATTCGATGATGAAATATATCTGTCATGTATGAATAACCAATGAAAATGCATATTAAAAAAACAATGAAACCAAAAGAAAAGTGGAGTCGCACACTAAGAAAATACTTTCTTTTTTCAAATGTTCGGTTACTTTTAGATTAACTGTATAAGAATAAAACAATATAATTCAGAGTGGACGTTAATCTGGACATTAAAACTGTATACATCAACGTGTTTTATAAACGCGACTCACTAAAAAAGAAATCCATCCATCTTTTAAAATTAAACCATCTTTATAATCATGCAACCTAATCGTTCGGTACATATTTGTGATATATATATATATATTTCAATGGTTAAGATTATTAGTCATTTGAAGCTAGACCACCATGGAAAACCTGGAAGCACTGGACGTATAAAATCATTGGGTCAATATTCTACATCGATAATCCATATCTAAGAATTATAATTTATTTTCTAAATTAGAAAAAAGTATATAGATATCTTGAAATCAATCAAAGATTTACTATTACCATCAAGTCATTTCAAAATGGACATAAGTGAAGGTTAACAGTACTTAAGGGATCAATTCTATAATGCATCTTAATCTCAGAGAAGAACAATTCAGATGAACTTATCAACTATAAACTGCGTTTTTTTTGTTTCAAATAATAGTTAACACTGTTACATTAAATAATTTCAATGACTTTTTTTGTTACCAAGTACATTAAAACGATGTAATTAGATTTTGTAAACAAAAACACCCCCATTCAAAATTTCGAAAAAAAAATGTAACAACATTAATTATATTTTGATGGGAAATCAATCAGCTTTTTTTCATTTATAACATTTAAAACAATAATGGGAAGAAAATATTATGATAACTATAATATTATTTAAGAACATGATCGTAAAATGATTTTTTCTATAAACATCAGTGGTATAAATGATACTCTTTTACTATTGATGGGGGAATATATTCAATTCTTGTAATTTCTTTTAAGGTAGAATAAATCAATATACTTTGAGATTTCAGTAATCAGAACACATGATACTAAATCACCATAAAAGTATTTTATTATTCATTGACACACAATTCAATAAAATTAAGCCAAATATTTTCATTGGTATTTAATGTAGCTAACCATTTTTTTTAATGAAGTATTTATTCAGGAACACAATCTACATATGTCTATAATGTTTATAACTTTCACCAATTGGATACATTAAATTCTAATGTATATTCACAGATTATGAATGTTTAGTCTTAAAAGTTATAAATTGTTTGTTTATACGTTACTTATTAGCCTAATCTTATATTGTCTAGATAAATAAGATATATGTATAGTTCATATTATAGTTATGCTAACTGTTAGTTAACTATAAAACGAATATTTAGTGGTAAAAACATTCGGAATAGTTAGGTCAATTATAAAATGGATGAAAAGAAGGTGAGAATAATATTATCATTTAATGATAAAGTAATTAGCATAAATATGTATTGGTTCAAATCAAAATAGTTTACTTTAGTTAAGGAAGTAAAAACAAACATAAGAAAAATGTATGAATAGACTAAATCATATTCATAGTTGTATAAAACTATAACAAGAAAAAACTTGTTATCAATCAGAAAGAAGAAAAGAATGAATAAAATAATAGTTCATTCAAGCTGTTATATAAAACTTTTATCATTAACTTCAAGTTATTTCATCAAATAGATTCAGTCATACAGTTCGAAAGGGCCGCATTCCTACAATTGGAAAACATATGGAACTCAAAAACGATTGTCTATCAACCAATATCAAAGTCATAATCTTCAATTCGAACGTCATGACAGTCAGTTCTACTGTACGGAGATGAAACTACGAGAACGTCTACAATCATCATCAAGAAGATACAAGTATTTATAAATAGTTGTCTGCGCAACATACTCAACATACATTGGTCGGATATAATCGGAAACAGCCTTCTGTGAGAGAGAACAAACCATCTTCCAGTTGAAGAGGAAATTAGGGAGAGACGATGGAGTTGGTGGATAGGACATACATTGAGGAAATCATCAAACTGCATCACGACGTAAGCCGTAACTGGGAATCGTGAAGGGAAGTGGAAAAGTGGAAGTCCCAAAAACACATTACATCGGGAAATAGAGTTAGATATGAAAAGGATGAATAACAACTAGAAGGTGCTGGAAAGGATTGTGTGGGACAGAATTGGATGGAGAATGCTGGTGAGCGGCCTATGTTCCTCCATGAGGGGTAACAGGCGTAACTAAGTAAGTAAGTATTACAATTAGTAACTCAAGATGTTTACACATGTTTGAATTATTCAAAATAACCTTTGATGACTTCATCAACGGACCCTACTAGATAACGTTTTGTTCTTAACTTCATTATCACTTATGCTTTTAGTCAAGCTAATATGTCATACCTGGTTGACCAGTGAATGTTGTGTAATACACATATAAATAAACTCTAGATGTTTGAACATATGGCTTTATCAACTGAATAAAAATATATTATTTTGGTATTTTTCACGTTTCGTTAGTATTGCTCAACCTATGTTTCTAACATGTGAATGTATTACTTCATAGTTACTCATAATCGAATGCATTTACCTATGTTAACTGTCTCTCTGGTTGTCTGAAGAATCATCGTTCACGTACCTTCTTAAGAATCTCAGTTTTTACCATTAGTTGTCATATTTCTTCTAAATGAAGACTCTTCGATTCTGAGGGGAGCGTTCAAGTGGTATAAATTACTTTTTCTGGTAAGCGTTTTTAATCAGGGTTTTCTTTCACAAGATCAGGCTGCTAACTCAATGTCCAGCCCTTCTTCGTTACCCGGGCTTCGCACCGACAGGGTACCCTAAGAGACCTGCATGCAGACGTCTATGTAATTTAAATAGTCGTTATTTGCGAATCACATATATCTTTTTGTATTTACAGCGAGATTTTTTCATGCAAATGGGATATATTATTAGGTAATAAGTAGATAACTATGTTTATTTTTATTGTAAAACTATGAATCATTTTAGAATCACATTGCACATCCAAATATTATACATTAAGGCGTCCAAAGAACTCTGAATTCAATAAACGTCTTCATCGAGATAGAATCACACTAACTTTCAGCTTTAAATTGACAACAGTCCAACTTGTTACCTATGAATACGCCATTTCTTCAAAAGAATATTCATGAACTGGTACTAGAGAAATCATCAAGTTTATGTAACTGAGATTTCTTACTGTCATTGTTACTTAGAAGCTAAAGAAATAATTATTGTTTTTTTTTCAGAAATCCCAGTTCATTCCGAATAAAAATTAGAACAAGTAAGCAGAGATGAATGGCAGCTGGCACTAGAATTTATGACGCTAGTTTCGTCCTGATTTGCACTCTTCAGCCCGGTATACCTGCATTCCAGAGTTGATGTTTATTTTAGAACTCGAAGCCAGTACCGTTCGCCTTGAACGCCATCGCTTCATCCACTTAGTTGCCGAGTCCAGACAGCCATTAGCTTGTTTAATGGGGTGACGAATTCCAAATAGGACAAACTCGAGATGGCTGAATACCACTGCTAATGTAGTGAACGAGAACACAATTGAGGACAGTTGAATGTATTCGAACACAAAGTTACAGAACATGTTGGTAAAATCCAAGAACCATACAGTAAATACTTAGTTTGCTAAATGTCAATCAACTGTTTCAAGCTTGACTGTTCTTTTTACAAATATCAGTCAATCGTCTCAGACTTCAATGTTCCTGCACTTCCATACCAATTGCTTTTTGTTCCCATTCTTTCCTCCTTGATCTTCTCGAGCTTCTACTGCTAGACATTATATTCCTGACTAGCGTTTTATGCTACTTATGTCGATATAAGTAGCACACACCACACTAACCACTATCCACCTCTGCTTATAATGAATATGACTTGGAACAATATCTAGGTGATCCTCACGGGACGTACATATGCCAATAAGAGACTAATCGATTTCAGTCTTAAACATCAATGGGAACATTCAAACAACCAATACAAGATGAATAAAATAAATATCCTTTTCCCTTTCAAAATAAATTTGTCATTTTACCTCAAACTATAAGCCATCAAACATAGTAGAATGCTTTGTATAACCGCTTAAAATTTGTGATGTAATAAATTTTTTCGGAATACTTATGATAATCATCACAATAGGGATTAGGAACCATTCAAGAGAAACTGAGTAATAAATAAAGAACTATTCCCTCGAGTTCAAATGACCTTCACCTTCAAGTTTTACACGAACTCATTATGATTAAAAGTAAATTCTCAATGACGATTTGTGAAGTATTCAGTTATGACCTATAATAGTATTCCTCTTGAATATTTTCTATCAACCACTTTGTAAATGAATTATGTAAGAAATTTTTAATTTATTCAATATAAATTGTCACTGGTGCTTTACACGTGATGAAAAATTTGTTGGCAATGTATTTAGAAGATTTAAGTTCTATTTAAATTACCTCTCAAAACTCCAAATACTAGTTGTTATTTTTTAAAAAAAATATTAATCCTTTTTTGAGATCAGCACTTGATTTATTGGGGTCTTAAAGGTAATAACAAACCATCCATATCATTAACTTTGGTTTATTTATTTTTAGTTAGAAAGATGCAACTACATATTTTCACAAAAATAAATTAGACGATTTATCTCATGATGGATTAAACTGATTTTATTCTCATTAAAATGATAATTCATAGTTCACTTTTAAGGAAATTTATCAATTAGAAAGGGAAATAAATCCTACTTTCTCCTCTTACTCACCTCCCCCCCCACTATCAAAATATATTTGAGAAATCTCGACTAGAATAAATCAACAACAAAAAAATCCACCAAGTTATGTAAATAAAATATTTCGATGCCAGTTATTATAAAATGAAAACATAATAATAAAATATTCATTACCTATTCAACGTTATATGTACATATCATATATGAGTAGCGAATGTGATCCAATAAAAAATCTCTAAAAATAATGAAGAACCTAAATAGATAATTTTTAACCAATAGATTGTTGATAATCTGTATGATGATTTTTCATGATGGACTGATAATGGGATTCATAACAATAACATTGTCAAATGAGCCAGTTGTCATTCGATAATAATGTGTTTTAATCAGCTATAACCATTATGTGATAAAAGCATAGTTTATCGTACTTAAATAAATCATTTT
Organism: Schistosoma haematobium; assembly: GCF_000699445.3. NCBI lineage: Eukaryota > Metazoa > Platyhelminthes > Trematoda > Strigeidida > Schistosomatidae > Schistosoma > Schistosoma haematobium. The sequence continues at coordinate 75,747,615 of NC_067196.1, read as the reverse complement.
ATTTGATTAAATTTAAGTCTATGTCAAAAATAAAGAAGATATATGACTAAGTGCTAGGTGTGTACGAAACATTATAATAAATAAGAACTTTCGCCTAATTCGATCGAATAGTTTCACAGTATTTGGGCACCGAGTTGATGTGAGACATTAAAGAGGAAAAATGGATTTGTAAAATCTCGGAGAATGAATATGAAGTAAATCTAACGTTTTGCCTGGCAATCTGGATCAAACGTTTTCAAGGAAATATAATCAAGCATCAAAATTATCGAATATAAATAGGTACATGGTACAATAATGCAAATAACTACTTTAAACATTGTTAACGTTGATTGGATGACCTATTCAGTATACAGAGAAGCATGTACCTATTTATATTTGATAATTTAGATGTTTGATTGTATTTCCTTTGAGAAAGCTTGAACCAGATTGCTAAGCGAAACGTTAGATTTACTTCAAATTCATTCGCTGAGATTTTACAAATACATTCTTCCTCTTTGAAAGATTATAATGTTTTAAATTTATTAATACTGTAGTTATTTTTATATAACTCCGCCTGGAGTCCCTCCGGGGGCTTCTGCTGGACGCAAGCCTGGATAAACGAGGAGGGTTGGGCATGGGATTAGCGACCCTATCCCGTAGAAAACTAACTCGCCAAAGAAAACGCTAATCAGAAAAAGAAATTATTCCTATTTTCATATACATATTTACAATTGACTGATGATTGAATAGTAACTAATGTCATGTTTATCTAGTCCCTCAAATGTTGAACAAAGTAAACTGGTCAAGTTTTAATATAAAAATACGAGTTCAAGTGATTTGATATTATCTAAACAGATCAAAGAATTTGAAAGAGTTTTTATTAGACCACTTATGACAAAAACGAACACCAATTTTAATGGTTAAGATCATGAGTCAGTTGAAGCCAGACCATCATGGAGAACCTGGAAGAACTGGACGGCCGTTTCGTCCTATTGTGGGACTCCTCGCCAGTGCACATCCACGACCTCGTCCCCTGCTAAATTCGAACCCAGGACCACTTGGTTTCGCGTGCGAGCACTCAACCACTGGACCACTGAGCCGGCTATCATCCAACGGTGTTAATGTCAAACTTCAACTAATTCACAAAATTGCGCGACATATCCACCATTGTCTTCAGTGAGTTACTATCTCATAACGGACCTGGTTGAACTTCACTGGTCACTACTTCTCACTAGAACTCCAGGATAAACCTCTTGAAGCCAGTCACTAGTGAGCATATATTGATTCATATCAGATGGATTTTGTGGATATTACAGTAATTTCAATGGTTAAGATCATGAGTCAGTTGAAGCTAGACCACCTGACTCATGATCTTAACCATTGAAATTACTGTAATATCCACAAAATCCATCTGATATAAATACTAATTTAACAATTTCGTTTATTTATTTCTTAAAAATATTTTAATGTATTACAAATGGATTGATTTCTAGGAACTGTCACCATGGTGATTAAAATTTTTACTGATTGATTATTTATAATGAAACAAAGTACTTAGTTATATAACAAAATACTTAAAAGGTACGCCTTAAATAGCTTCAAATGTTGTTTTTTTTTCAAAAAAAAAATAAATAAAACAAATTGTTTTCTTAATGTTAAAACAATATGGTAACAGCTGAAATTTAATTTAAATTTAAACAAAACAAAAATTAAATTGAACAGTAGATTCTATAAAAATTAAATTTCTGAAGAAAGATTTGAGTGATTGTTGTTGTTTTTTTGTTTTACTGTTTTGATTGAAAGGGGTGTTTCGAATCAACAGAACAATCTAGTAAAACTTAAAATCAGCTAAGATCGAAATGAAAATGAGAATTGAATATAAATTGTTAATCGGTGAATTAACATAGAAACAACCGATTAAGTTGTCATGTTTTGTAGATTTGAAAGAAATCTCATGATGAAAATATCAGAACGTTTCTTTTATAAATAGGTTTATATATGACTTAAAGGTGAAGACGAGTAATATAGTTTAGTATATCTTTATCACAAAATAACAAGAAACATTAAAGATTTGTGTTCTCATAGTTTAAGAATTTGTCCAAATGAGCATATACAGTACCACATATACTAAACATAGATCCTTGAAGTCTAGTCAGATAATTATTTCTAAACCATAAAGTAATAATCTATGCAAATCGCAATGTCGAAAGATGATCATACAATGCTGTAGAAGATTTGATGTTTCACTACTAATGTGTTTAGACTAGATTAGTTTTGAATTGTAATTTGATGAATTTACCTCAAAGACAACAGCCGGGGAGCATTTCCAGGTCCATTACTGACCCTAGATTCAGTTATTTGGAAAAATGCATGACTAAAATATATTTTATATCTTTTTGAGCATGTGAAATAATTATGTTGCTTATAAGAATTTAATCATTTAAAGGCAGCGTTTACAAAATAAGTAGAAATTTCAGCTCAAGCCAAAAGGTAATCTATGAAGATCGCATTCTCCCAGCAGCTATACTTCTCAAAACAATCAGTAGGGCTTAGGTGAGTGGGGGATTTTCCACTAAAACGTGCTCTAAATGTAACATGTGTTAGCTTTTTGATATATGGTTTGATTTGTCAAGTCTTCAAAACCCAACAATTGGCATAACTGATCATCTTAATGTCTAATTAAATCTTACGTAATAACTGTTACTAATTTTTTTTGAACACAAAAGATATTAGTATATCCTTTTTGTTTTCAGGGTACTCAAATTAAAATGATCAAACCACATGGTATATCTAATACAAAATAAAAATACAGACCTATCGAGTTGAATATGAGAGTGGAAGATAATGAAAGTAGATTTAAAATACATTTAAACACAATAAACTATATTATGCACACTTCCGAATATTTAGAATAGTTTATTCTTCAAGAATAAATTTTATAAAATGTTATATATTCTATTCGAATAAAGTCACTCAATCTAGAATGTTACCATGACCAAAACTGGAGCAACAAAGGTTGCGGATTTTCAAATTGGTTGAGTTTCATGTATAGTTAAATTTTCTATGATACAGAGGAGAAATTTTATTCAATAACGAAATGATCACTTTGATATGAGCAAAGTCATGAATGAATGCAATCACATTTAGGCACCCTGATATGTTAATATTTGAGATCTTTGTTCAAACAAAATGAGAAAATATTCATTGCAAATGTAAAAAGTCTACTTGTAATACAAAATTAAAACACTAAGTAGGAGTACATTTTGTTGTCAAAGGAAACTTGACTAATTAAAAAGAAAGGGTTTATAGTCACTGTTTTCGCATAGATCGTAGCAAGGTGTATTTAGTTTTAGGCTAAATAAACTGAATGCTAAAACTACCAAATCCACGTTTTCTACTCACTTTCACTGATCGATTCAAATGTTGAGCAACTTCTTCACTGTATAATTTTATCATAATCTAAATTTTATAAAATTAACCGATTCACAATTTTCCTTATGGATAACACAGTAACAATATAAAAGTTGGATCATTTATGTAATTCTTTTGTCACCATCATGAATACAGCAATAAATGTATGGTTAATATATTTTGTTATGCCTTGGAAAAACGGGCTGTTTAAAAAAATATTAAATAAATCTGTTGACTAATCATGAAGTAACTAATATTGAATTCGTAGCATCTAATTTCTACATCCATCTATTCATATAACATAAAGAAAACCTATAAAACAGTTATATTTTATAATAAAAGTGGCATTACTTATCAATATTGTTTTAAAAATTACTTACGTAATGCATCTGAGCGTGCAACTATAGTTTCAAGAAACTTATTCTGTGGTGTAGATAATCCTTTATGCTGGGACATATTTCATATTCATATTTCGATTTTTAAAAATGATATTCACAATGATAATAACTATTGTTCTATTAATTTATTGATATATTCTCTTATAAACCCATAACTCATCAAATTCATTATTGAATAACATCATGTAAAGTATTATTCTGTGTATACAGTTCATAATTTGACAAGTCATAAAACAAAGTAATAATTAGACATTTTATTAAATTTTGATTGGCTTTCAGTAATTAAGAAATTATCTGATTGGTTAACAATTATACCATGTAATCATATATAAGTGTCCTAACGAAGATATAGAAGAAATAAATTAACAAACATAATAAATATATAATAATTCAACATATGCTGAGGAGTTCCATACTAGGACGAAACGGCCATCCAGTACTTCCAGGTTTTTAATGGTGATCTAGCTTAGATCGGCATGTGAATTCAACTACAAAAACACTTTTTCTATCTTAATAAACATAGTCAAGTAAATGACATACGATCAGTTTGATAGCATTGTATTAAAAATATGTCTTAAGTGAATAGAAAATTGAGTTCATTTTTTAACAAGCATTAAAATTATGGTAAAATTGGATAAGGGAATTCCCTTTAATTATTAACATATTAAGAATGTAAGTTTATCAACATTTTAAATCTGTTCATAGCACATTCAAATGCTTTTCATTGACTAGATACACATTGAAATCTTGTTAAAATTATCACTAGAATGCTATACATTTAAAGATTGATCATAATGTTAGATATACTATGTCATATGCTATACTGTAATAAACGAGAACATAAGTGGGGGCAATCGATCGTATTTTAATACAACATTACTTACTAAAATTTGAGAATCATATAATAAATACTTCACTTGCAAAATGTCAGTCTATCGTTTCAGACTTTATTTTCCTTTTATTTCCACACCAATCATTCTCTGTTCTCGTTCTCTTTTCTTTGCTCTTCTTGATCTTCTGTCTGCAGGTATTTCACTTTCTATCGATGATACATACTACTCATATCTATCGACATTAGTAGTACACATCACAATACTAACTAATTTATGACATACATTTTGCTACTCTTATGTGATAGGGTCATTTAATCTGAATAAATAAATCATTATTTATCATGAGTTTTTATCAATTGTATTGATGATTGAAAAAAAATCGTATCATAGCAATTACAAAGTATCTATTCACTAATTAAGATTCTTGTCACACTCATTGCATTCATTTTATTTTCTGTTTATTTTTTTCCTCTTGTTTGGGTGTAAACCATTTTCTGGTATACTTCCAAGGATGATGCTTCATATATAAAAAAATGTAAAGATATCAACATTTCCAGAAAATGAAAATTTATTAATATATGAATAGACAAGTAAACAGGAAAAGAATAATATCCGTTACTTGTTTCTCAACAAGAATGACATGTTTACTAAGTAATGTGTTTAAGGATTCTTTATTTTGCCACTTTGATATACGAGGGCAGATAGTTCACCCGTGAAGTATTTATGAAAATTTAATAGTTGAATTCATGAGTTAACTAAAGCTAGACCACCATGGGCTCCATTGGTCATGGCTTCTCACTAGAACTCATCATCATAAATTCGCTAGTGACGGTCTCCAAAAGGTATTTCCTGGAGTTCTAGTGAGAAGTAGAGATCGGTAGGGTTCAACAGGGTCTGTCGTGAGATAGTAACTCACTGAAGACAATGGTGGACAGTGGCGCAATTTTGTGAATTGGTCGAAGTTAGACATTAACACGATTGGATGCCAGCCGGCTCAGTGGTCTAGAAGTTAAGGGTTCTCATGTGAGACCGATAAGTCCTGTGTTCGAATCTCGCGCGGTGGGATCATAGATGTGCACTGATGAGGAGTCCCACGATATGGCAAAACCGCCGTCCAGTGCTTCCAGATTTTCTATGGTTGTCTAGCTTCAATTGATTCGTGAATTCAACTATTAAATGACTATAATATCCACAAAACCCCTCTCTGATTATATTTATGAAAAGTTTAGAAATGTGAACTTTTCGTATAAATATTTTGTTTGATAATACTTGACTCATAGGTTATTATTGACTTGCTAAAGCGTATTATTTAATGGTACCTGATATAATTCTCATCATTGTCATCAAAGTATTTTTATCTGTCGAACAAATGCTTAATATATTCTATTCTATTCCATTTACAATCTGAACGTATTTAGTTCTGATTAATTATTTTATTACTATGTTTGATGATATTGCTTAGTGCCCAGTAATGTGATTCACAATGTATATGTTCTATGGAACATTTTCCATTGTAATTATTTCAAATAACCACTTAAGAGGAGAAATGCGATATTAATTCAATGTATTTTAGATGATATTAAATTTTAGTCTAGTGGAATGACGTTTAAGCTTTGGTAAGCACGGTACCACAAAAGCACAGTTAGACTCAACAACGCAATTTAGAAATAAAGTGAAAGCCTTACTCATGAACCGCTGATGCATACGATCGTTTACTTGCGTTAATTATTATATTTCATTTGTCAAAAAAGTATTTTATGTTACTACCAGAAGTAAGTCTAGAAGCAGAGTAAGAAAGATTTAGCTTTAGTTACATTACGTTATACTGAACAACTAGTTTTTCACACTTGACTATGTTCAAGAATATCTCGTCAAATTGATAAAAAAATGGTGGGATTCTCAACTTAAAAATTAAAACATCCAATGATATGTTAAAGAATTGTTGGGCTTCGGAGATAACTCTTTATCTTATTGCATATACACAGTACAATTCGGCTTTAACTTATGGAACATGCCTGGAACGTAATTATTCTTGTAATTCTAAGGGATTAATTCTAAACACAACGATAAATATTAGAAACGAAAAATGTTCCTCTATCATTACCGGTACTGAAAAACCTGTAAAGTCCCAAGAGACTCTCGAAGAAAAAAGGTTACTTAGACCTTAATATAATACTCAACTTGTTTCTCGTAACAATCTTGCTAGTAGTATAAACTTATAACAAAGAGAAAAGAAAGTATTTATAGTCGTATGGATAAATTGATAATAAGCTTTCAACATTTATCATTTGCAATCAATACCATAAGCTAGAATCTTTCGATTGAATTTATACTATAGAGGCATGATATTCACATTTACATGTTAATTTAAAAATGGGATCAGCAATTAGTAACATTGGTTAGTTCATGATTTCAACAATGTCTAAAAATGATTTAAACAGGAATTATTATTCATTTATTTTTTTGAGATCATGAACCGATCAATGTTAGACCACCATTGAAAACATAGAAGCACTAGAAGGTCATTTTGTCTTAAACCATCATTCCGCAAGTGAAACTTGAACCCAGGATTTATTTGCCAACTAAACATTTATTCAACGAGGCAACGCGAATGAGTCATATTGATCAAATGTATTAGAAATGGATTCGATAAAAAAACAATCAATAATAAACATTCTGTTCTTATTTTTTATTTAATATATTGTCCATCAAAAACCGCTCGTAAGAAGTGCCAGTTACGTCTGTATTCTTCTTTAAATTCATTATATATGCCCTAATGCAGGGATATACATTAAATTCTTACCATATTAAGTTGGGTAGTCTGATGAGTATAACTATACCAAACATCTATTACACTACATATCTTAACTTCAACCCTGACAAAAAAGTGTGTAAAAAGATTATAATGGTAATTCTAAAACAAAAGTTAACATTTCTATGAATAATGTATGATTATTTTTTAGTGTTGATGAATAGTTCAGCTAGTACAAAATTTGATATGATTAAGTATAGCTCATGAAATCATAGTTTTCCACTCATGTTATCATCCTTGTACATAGTCAATTTTCTTAGTCTTGATATTACAAGGACGATAAAATCTGACGCGTTCGAGTTAATTGAAGCGTGATATGTTCTTATATGGTGAATGTGTGTTATTCCAGTAATCCAATTCTATCTTTTGATTTGGCTTCCGAAATGGAAGATTCCAGTGATACTATGGATAACGTTCTGCTTTTCCAGGTGATTCTTTCGACTATTTTCCTTTAAGAAGTAACATTTCACTAGTAATAACCACAATCTTATGAATAAATTAATTCAGTTATCATGCTTTATTACTATTCATTTTTGTATTCTAATATAATATTACATTTACAGTTTAATTAACACTGCCATCAATTATTCTGAATACACTTGATAACACTGAACACTTGGGCTTTCACTAATCTTTGAAGGGTTACAAATGTAGATAAAACATTAAGGTAATATTTGTAGTAATGTATCTTTCATGTTAATGTAATACGACAAATTTGTAAGAAGTTTTCATGACACCATGTTATCAATGATACAGCGATCGAAATATATGCAAAATGTAACTGATGTTTGGCAATTTGTTAATAATAATTATTGTAAACGTCTTTTGAAACAAACTTACATATTGAGTATCAAACTTCCCAGAAATTTTCCAGTATGAATTTATTTTAATCAGAGTCGTTCACTATTTGGATTAGCAAATAATAATAAAACTGATTTTTGTGTTACCTTTAACTACTTCATAATGTGCTTATATAAAAACGGCTACACAGAAACTGAATGGATGATAATTTATCAGATAGTCTTTATTGGTATTTTTTTATTTTGGATAGAAATCACGTGTATGGTGAGAAATCACACTTTAGCACAAAGTAAATTAGTCATTATTATTAATTTACGTAAAACAGATGGAATTTGACTTGTAGTGAAATCCAGGACAAGCTTTTCGTCATATTTAGAACTCATCAGTTGAGTGTACCTGTAACACAGAGTTGATGTTCCCTTCAGAATTAAAACCTTGTATTTTTTGCTACAATCACCGATAAGTTACTCACTTGGTTATTGAGTCCAGACAGACACCGACCTGTGCAACAGGTATGAATTTTACCTCCACTTTAAAATAATTTGAATGGTCCCGTTGTTATGATTTTGATCTAAAATCAATCATTCTTCGTTGGCATATGTGCATTCTGTGCAAATTGTTTTGATATAATAATTATGGCATAAAATATCAAAATATGTGACTGAACAGATAACTTCATTTCTCTCCCCTTATGGAATCTAAATATATTGATTTTTAGAACTGTCACAGTACCATAGCTAATATTTAGACTGGTGCACAGTACATTAAATACATTACTGATTAGATAATTTGACATAAACAGTTAACATGCTTTGACCAGTTTAATTATTTATATGATTATATAATTCATTACATGGCACTCATGAAATTCTTAACTATGAAAATTCGATATAAACTGTTTACCTAGGTTATATGAACTGCCGAAGATACATGAACCGGATATCCTATTAAGGCCAATTTTGGACATATACGATTCCCCATATCATACTGTAGCAAAGTGGTTAGTAACCGTTTCGAAACCACTCCATAAACGCCTAGTGAAATTAAAAAGAATATTCTTCGTTCATACAACTGTGTTTTAAATAAATAGTTTCTAATTTCTAATCAAGTCCTAATTATAATGAGGACATGATAACTAACTAAGAAATAGTCGATATTGATGAAAACGGAATAAAAGTAAATCATTGGAAACAAAATTGTTTATTTAAATCTATGAAATTTACTTAATAACAATAAACACAAGAATTTCATAGAAGTATATATGTAATCTTTCAATTTCGTACCTACAAATGATGGTGTTAGGCGGTTAAATAAAACATTAATGACAAATGGCTATCATCTTAAGTTCATAAATAGATAGTACAGTGAGACCTAGTATAGCTTTAGCAGAGAAAAAGCTTGTCTACATCACCTTACCATTTATAAGTGATTTAAATAGCCTTTTATTGAAACAAAGGCTTGAATCAGTCATCAACAAAACGTATTGCGCAGAAAAGTTTATTAACAAGGAAACAACAAGGTTTATGCTTCATCGAAAACCTAAAAGACAAGAAAACGATTGCATCACATTTCACTGTGTTTACCAATTTAAGTGTATGTGTGGTCACATATACATAGAGAGGATTAATCGTGATCTAAAAATTAGGGTGTGTGAACATGTACCTAAGTGGTTGCAGAAACAAACAGAATCAAATGGCCTAATAAGAGTAGACGATAAAGATCCATCATTATTGCCAAACACATGATTGAAACAGGGCATAAGATTGATGTTAACTCGGCTTTTGTACTTACTTACACCTGTTACTCCTCGTGAAGGAGCATAGGTCGCTCACCAGCATTCTCCATCCAACCCTGTCCTGGGCAATCCTTTCCAGCTCCTTCCAGTTGTAATTCATCCTTTTCATATCTGCTTCTATTATCCGACGTAATGTGTTCTTTGGCCTTCCTCTTTTCCGCTTCCCTTCAGGATTCCAAGTTAGAGCTTGCCTCGTGATGCAGTTTGACGATTTGCGTAATGTATGTCCTATCCATTTCCATCGTCTTTTCCTAATTTCCTCTTCAGCTGGAAGTTGGTTTGTTCTCTCCCACAGAAGGCTATTGCTGATGGTATCCGGCCAATGGATGTTGAGTATCTTGCGTAGACAGCTATTTATAAATACTTGTACTTTCTTGATTGTGGTTGTTGTAGTTCTCCAAGTTTCAGCTCCATACAGTAGAATTGCCTTGACGTTCGTATTGAAGATTCTCACTTTGATATTGGTTGAAAGTTGTTTTGAGTTCCATATGTTCTTCAATTGTAGGAATACGGCCCTTGCTTTTCCAACCCTCGCCTTTACGTCTGCATCTGAACCTCCATGTCTATCGACGATGCTTCCCAGATATGTGAAGGATTCTACATCTTCCAGAGTTTCGCCATCAAGGGTGATTGGATTGCTGTTCTCCGCTTTGAATTTGAGGACCTTGGTTTTCCCTTTGTGTATGCTGAGGCCTACTGATGCAGAGACTGCTGCTACATTGGCTGTCTTCATCTGAATCTGTTCACGTGTACGTGATAGGAGGGCTAGGTCATCTGCGAAGTCCAGATCGTCTAATTGATTCTGAGCTGTCCATTGTATTCCGTGTTTTCCTTCAGATGTCGAGGTCTTCATAATCCAGTCGACCACCAGAAGAAAGAGGAAGGGAGAGAGTAAACAGCTTTGTCTGACTCCGGTAGTTACCTGGAATGCATTTGTCAGCTGTCCTCCATGCACTACTTTGCACTGTAGTCCGTCGTATGAGTTCCGGATAATATTGACAATCTTCTCAGGAACTCCGTAGTGTCGAAGAAGTTTCCATAACGTTCTCCCATCTACACTGTCGAATGCCTTTTCATAATCAATGGAGTTGATGTACAGTGAAGAGTTCCACTCAACTGATTGTTCGACAATGATCCGTAGTGTTGCAATTTGGTCTGTGCACGATCGATCCTTTCGGAATCCAGCTTGTTGATCTCGAAGTTGGGCATCTACTGCATCCTTCATCCGGTTCAGCAACACTCTGTTGAAGACTTTCCCTGTTATTGACAGTAGTGTAATGCCTCTGTAGTTTTCACATTTGCTCAGATCTCCTTTCTTTGGAATCTTGATGAGGTGTCCTTCTTTCCAGTCCATTGGCACTTGTTCCTCCTCCCAAATCTTTTTGAATAGAAGGTAAAGCATGCTTGTGGTTACTTCGACGTCTGATTTCAGTGCTTTAGCTGGTATGTTGTCGGGTCCTGCTGCTTTCCCGTTCTTGATTTGTCTGACGGCCATTCTAATTTCTTCCGTCGTTGGTGGGTTGACATCTATAGGAAGATCTGTGTGTGCTGCTTCGATGTTCGGTGGATTCATTGGAGCCGGCCTATTCAGGAGTTCCTCGAAGTATTCTACCCATCTGTTTCGCTGTTGTTGAATTTCAGTGATTGGCCTGCCTTCTTTGTCCTTGACCGGTCTCTCTGGTTTACTATATTTCCCTGATAGTTTCTTCGTTGTGTCGTAAAGCTGTTCCATATTTCCTTCTCTAGCAGCTTTTTCCGCCGACGTTGCTAGTTCTTCCACGTATTTCTTCTTGTCGGCTCTAGTGCTCTTCTTCACTTGCTTGTTTGCTTCTATGTACTCGGCTTGTGCTTGAACTTTCTCTGCTCGTGTTCGGTTGTTGTTAATTGCTGTCTTCTAGTTCTTCCTTTCTTCGATCCTGTCCAGTGTTTCTTTAGAGATCCATTCCTTATGATAATGCTTCTTGAGACCCAGAACCTCTTGACACGTTGAAGTTAATGCTTCTTTGATACCTTTCCAGTTGTCCTTCATAGTAGTTTCTTCTTCCTGCAGTAGATCTTGTAAGTCTCGGAACCTGTTGTTGAGTGCTATCTTGAATTCATTGAGTTTGTCAGTATCTCGAAGGAAGGCTGTATTGAACCTTTGTAGTTCTGTTTGTCCACTTGTCCAGTCCTTTTTCAGCTTTAGTTTTAAATTAGCCACAACTAGGTGATGATCTGAAGCTATGTCGACTCCTCTCCTGGTTCTCACATCTTCAATTGTCCTTCGGAACTTTTATTGATGCAAATATAATCTATCTGATTCTCTATGGTGTGGTTCGGTGAGATCCATGTAGCCTTGTGTATACGTTTTTGTGGAAATATTGTGCCTCCTATGACCAATTTGTTGAATGCACACAGATTTGTAAATCTTCCCCCATTTTTGTTTCTCTCCCCCAGTCAATCCATGTCGTCCCATGATATATCCATATCCAGTGTTGTCTATTCCAACTTTGGCGTTTAGATCTCCCATCAGAATGGTGAGGTCCTTTCTTGAGCATTTCTCTATGATTGACTGCAGCCGCTCGTAGAATTGATCTTGAGTGTCGTCATTGGTATCATTGTTGGGTGCATAACATTGGATAATATTCATTGTGATCCCTCCTTCTTTGTTTTGAATGATGCTTTGATGATTCTGGATCCGTGAGATTCCCATCCTACAAGTGCATTTCGTGCTACTTTGGACAGCATTAGAGCAACTCCCTGAGTGTGTGGAGCAATTTCCTCTTCGTGACCGGAGTATAGCAGCATCTCTCCCGTAGCTAGCCTTTTCTGTCCAGCTTGGGTCCAGTGGGTTTCGCTGATTCCCAGTACTGCCAAGTTGTATCTCCTCATTTCCGTTGCTATTTGACTGGTCTTTCCGGTCTCCCACATTGTTCTAACGTTCCATGTACCTATAAAAATTTTTGCTCTGGTTGTTAGAAGGGGCATCGGCCTCGTGGCTTCCGAAGGAATTCGGCTTTCACCATGAAGCGTCATAATTCTTCTAAATGAAGACCTTCTAACTCTCAGGGCAGAGTTAAAATGGTTTGAATTATTTTTTCTGGTAAGCGTTTTTTAGCGAGTTAGTTTTCTACGGGATGGGGACGCTAACCCCATGCCCAACCCTCCTCCTTTACCCGGGCTTGGGTTCGGCAGTAACTCTAGAAGAGCTACAGGCGGAGTTAACTCGGCTTTTGTGGTGTTGTATAAAAGTATAAAAGGGTGTATACTAAGGTTTATTGAAGCCTTAGCAATATGAAAATTCAAACCCCCTTTGTGTATTCAAAAACACTTTGTTCTCACCTTAAACCTACCCTGGTAATATTAGCTTATTATCCAGAATGATAAGGTTTCAAATTGTCTTCGGCATTTAATCAACTGTGGACACATCACTCCAAAGGATTCTTTTTTTAATGTAATCTACAGAGTCAAAGGGATTGGATCGAAGGTCTGTCGAATCAATATTTTATGCACTGCTGAAGCATTGGCAATTCACGAACTGAAACCTGAACTTTGTGTTCAGAAACTATTCGTCCAACCTCTCATCTTTCGTTGGCCCTAATTTCCTTAATGGGTATGTTTTGGGTTTTCTTCTTTATTATCCTTATCTCTTCTTACCCACCATTTCTAGTCTAGTTGACCTTTTATTTTTAAATATAAATGTTCTTCACAAGTAAGCAATGTATGATCAGATTGTTCGAAATGTATTACGCTAATATATCACATAGTTCTGATAATCTTTGTCTTATTACACTATCGAAATTTAGTAAAGGGACTAATCGGCTTTATAATAAGTGTATTAAACTGATCATTATAAAGTTGTTACATAATAAATGTAGTTTTACATTAAAATAATCTATTCATTCACTTTCAGATTTTTTTTATCTTACCGTGAACACAAATACATTTAATAAATTACTTCTTAAATTTCAGAAGAAACTCTATTAGAATAACATCCTGTCATTCAAAGTTCAATAATGATAATAGTAATAGTAATTATTATTATTATCATTATAAAAATCAACTGTTGTTATTGCCTAACTGACAATTTTGTTTATCCGAATATTGATTTGTATTTCTGAACTATTTCTTGGTACACTTTTATTCGATGTCGATCTTGTTATAAAGCTGGTAATTAAGTGAATGAAAAGGAGTGAATAAATGACGTCAACTATTTTTATTATAAAAATCTAATGAATTAATTATTTTAAAATGGTTGAGATCATGAGTCCGTTGAAGCTAGACCACCATGGAAAACCTTATTGTGGGACTCCTCAGCAGTGTACATCCATGACCCCCACCATCTCGCAGGAGGCAAGGTCGTGGCTGCACACTGCTGAGGAGTCCAACGATAAGACGAACTGACCGTCCAGTACTTCCAGGTTTTCCATGGTGGTCTAGCTTATTACTATTATAATTATTAATGGCTTTATTCAATATTAACTCCGCCTGTAGCTCTTCTAGAGTTACTGCCGAACCCAAGCCCGGGTAAAGGATGAGGGTTGTGCATGGGGTTAGCGTCCCCATCCCGTAGAAAACTAACTCGCTAAAAAAACGCTTACCAGAAAAAATAATTCAAACCATTTTAACTCTGCCCTGAGAGTTAGAAGGTCTTCATTTAGAAGAATTATGACGCTTCATGGTGAAAGCCGAATTCCTTCGGAAGCCACGAGGCCGATGCCCCTTCTAACAACCAGAGCAAAAATTTTTATAGGTACATGGAACGTTAGAACAATGTGGGAAACCGGGAAGACCAGTCAAATAGCAACGGAAATGAGGAGATACAATTTGGCAGTACTGGGAATCAGCGAAACCCACTGGACCCAAGCTGGACAGAAAAGGCTAGCTACGGGAGAGATGCTGCTATACTCCGGTCACGAAGAGGAAATTGCTTCACACACTCAGGGAGTTGCTCTAATACTGCCCAAAGTAGCACGAAACGCACTTGTAGGATGGGAATCTCACGGATCCAGAATCATCAAAGCATCATTCAAAACAAAGAAGGAGGGGATCACAATGAATATTATCCAATGTTATGCACCCAACAATGATACCAATGACGACACTCAAGATCAATTCTATGAGAGGCTGCAATCAATCATAGAGAAGAAAAGACCTCACCATTCTGATGGGAGATCTAAACGCCAAAGTTGGAATAGACAACACTGGATATGGATATATCATGGGACGACATGGATTGACTGGGGGAGAGAAACAAAAATGGGGGAAGATTTACAAATCTGTGTGCATTCAACAAATTGGTCATAGGAGGCACAATATTTCCACAAAAACGTATACACAAGGCTACATGGATCTCACCGAACCACACCATAGAGAATCAGATAGATTATATTTGCATCAATAAAAGTTCCGAAGGACAATTGAAGATGTGAGAACCAGGAGAGGAGTCGACATAGCTTCAGATCATCACCTAGTTGTGGCTAATTTAAAACTAAAGCTGAAAAAGGACTGGACAAGTGGACAAACAGAACTACAAAGGTTCAATACAGCCTTCCTTCGAGATACTGACAAACTCAATGAATTCAAGATAGCACTCAACAACAGGTTCCGAGACTTACAAGATCTACTGCAGGAAGAAGAAACTACTATGAAGGACAACTGGAAAGGTATCAAAGAAGCATTAACTTCAACGTGTCAAGAGGTTCTGGGTCTCAAGAAGCATTATCATAAGGAATGGATCTCTAAAGAAACACTGGACAGGATCGAAGAAAGGAAGAACTAGAAGACAGCAATTAACAACAACCGAACACGAGCAGAGAAAGTTCAAGCACAAGCTGAGTACATAGAAGCAAACAAGCAAGTGAAGAAGAGCACTAGAGCCGACAAGAAGAAATACGTGGAAGAACTAGCAACGTCGGCGGAAAAAGCTGCTAGAGAAGGAAATATGGAACAGCTTTACGACACAACGAAGAAACTATCAGGGAAATATAGTAAACCAGAGAGACCGGTCAAGGACAAAGAAGGCAGGCCAATCACTGAAATTCAACAACAGCGAAACAGATGGGTAGAATACTTCGAGGAACTCCTGAATAGGCCGGCTCCAATGAATCCACCGAACATCGAAGCAGCACACACAGATCTTCCTATAGATGTCAACCCACCAACGACGGAAGAAATTAGAATGGCCGTCAGACAAATCAAGAACGGGAAAGCAGCAGGACCCGACAACATACCAGCTAAAGCACTGAAATCAGACGTCGAAGTAACCACAAGCATGCTTTACCTTCTATTCAAAAAGATTTGGGAGGAGGAACAAGTGCCAATGGACTGGAAAGAAGGACACCTCATCAAGATTCCAAAGAAAGGAGATCTGAGCAAATGTGAAAACTACAGAGGCATTACACTACTGTCAATAACAGGGAAAGTCTTCAACAGAGTGTTGCTGAACCGGATGAAGGATGCAGTAGATGCCCAACTTCGAGATCAACAAGCTGGATTCCGAAAGGATCGATCGTGCACAGACCAAATTGCAACACTACGGATCATTGTCGAACAATCAGTTGAGTGGAACTCTTCACTATACATCAACTTCATTGATTATGAAAAGGCATTCGACAGTGTAGATAGGAGAACGTTATGGAAACTTCTTCGACACTACGGAGTTCCTGAGAAGATTGTCAATATTATCCGGAACTCATACGACGGACTACAGTGCAAAGTAGTGCATGGAGGACAGCTGACAAATGCATTCCAGGTAACTACCGGAGTCAGACAAAGCTGTTTACTCTCTCCCTTCCTCTTTCTTCTGGTGGTCGACTGGATTATGAGGACCTCGACATCTGAAGGAAAACACGGAATACAATGGACAGCTCAGAATCAATTAGACGATCTGGACTTCGCAGATGACCTAGCCCTCCTATCACGTACACGTGAACAGATTCAGATGAAGACAGCCAATGTAGCAGCAGTCTCTGCATCAGTAGGCCTCAGCATACACAAAGGGAAAACCAAGGTCCTCAAATTCAAAGCGGAGAACAGCAATCCAATCACCCTTGATGGCGAAACTCTGGAAGATGTAGAATCCTTCACATATCTGGGAAGCATCGTCGATAGACATGGAGGTTCAGATGCAGACGTAAAGGCGAGGGTTGGAAAAGCAAGGGCCACATTCTTGCAATTGAAGAACATATGGAACTCAAAGTCAACTGTCTGCCAACCAATATCAAATTCACAATCTTCAATTCGAACGTCATGACAGTCAGTTCTACTTTACGGAGATGAAACTACGAGAACGTCTACAATCATCATCAAGAAGATACAAGTATTTATAAATAGTTGTCTGCGCAACATACTCAACATACATTGGTCGGATACCATCAGCAACAGCCTACTGTGAGAGAGAACAAACTAGCTTCCAGCTGAAGAGGAAATTAGGAAAAGACGATGGAAATGGATAGGACATACATTACGCAAATCGTCAAACTGCATCACGAGACAAGCCCTAACTTGGAATCCTGAAGGGAAGCGGAAAAGAGGAAGGCCAAAGAACACATTACGTCGGATAATAGAAGCAGATATTAAAAGAATGAATAAGAACTGGAAGGAGCTGGAAAGGATTGTCCAGGACGGGGTTGAATGGAGAATGCTGGTGAGCGGTTTATGCTCCTTCACGAGTAGTAACAGGCGTAAGTAAGTAAATTTATTCAATATTATATTTTGGTACAATATAGAATTAAACTGACTCGTGATCTTAACCATTGAAATTACTATAATATCCACGAAACCCATCTGATATTTTAAAATGTTTTATTGAAAGTTAAATCATTGTATTTAAGGAAATATATCATACATGAAAGCCATTTATGAA
This sequence comes from Schistosoma haematobium, assembly GCF_000699445.3. Taxonomy (NCBI): domain Eukaryota; kingdom Metazoa; phylum Platyhelminthes; class Trematoda; order Strigeidida; family Schistosomatidae; genus Schistosoma; species Schistosoma haematobium. The sequence goes on along the minus strand of NC_067196.1, from coordinate 75,729,740 downwards.
AGCCATTCTATAAGGATTCATTCTGTAAGTATTCTCCCCAGGAATTAATGCTTTATCATTGCTTAGTGATATTAATTGTTGGCTCATAAGTGATTATTAGTACTCCTATTTGTGAAGCTTAGTTAAGATATCCAAGTCTCCGAGTTAACATTAAACAACGTAAAATAAGCTATGTAAGAATACATTTTAGTAATTAGGGAGAAAAATAAACATCTAAGAATAGTGATTCATATTAACTGACTTTAAGTGATTTCCATATTTAAATCCACATTAAATAGTATTAATGATTCATCTCATTTTGTTCTAGTCCTCTTTAGAATTTTTTAAAATAACTTGAAAATGGACAACAGATCCCTGTAGTTTATTTACATTTCTCTTATTTACTTCTAGTATTCCTGCTTCGCATCCGAATCATGAGTCACACTAAAAACTGATGTTCAATATATGTGGGGAATTTTAATTAATGTTTTGTCTATTTAAACAAGTCTATGAAAACCCAGAGACATTACAAAAATCAGTTGCATAAGTGATTCTGAAATAAAGTAAATTATGGTAACATTACATCAATGTCCATTGTATTTTTATCCTAGTTAGAAGTGAAAACCAACACCAACATTTTTCGAAAAATTTCAAATTGTTATACAGACTTTGCTGCATCTAACTGTGTTGTTAATTCTCTTAAAACTAAAAACTGTTGTTCATAGAGAACATATATATATATAAGTGATGGAGCGATTCAATCTCAACCCTCATACTTCTTCTAAGCACATCAATTGTGATAAGTAGAGCCTTATTTAATTTATTTATATAATTATTTTTTATTCAGTATCTTCAGTTATGTTGCCTTAAACCATTTTTCCCCAACCACAGACGACAGAAAGACGAAGACATTTGTTAGATAACATATTGTCTTATCATCTTCATCTCATTGGTTTACACGGTAAATGTGAAGTTTAGAATTTCTTTACGATTTCAAAAATCAACATAGCTCCATCTGTTTATTCATGAGTTTCAGATCAATATTACCGACTAACCAAATAAGTCAGGTCTTGATAAATTATACACAATTTCTAAATACACATTTATGTGAAATGCTTCGTAGAAACTTTAACATTTATCAAATCTAGCCATATTTCTCACTAGATAGTTAAATCTCTGTCCTGTAAAGTTATTTAAAAAAACTTGCGGATATATCTTTTTCTCAAGTCAATTATAAGGTCAGGAAATGATGTTTACACAAACAATAATACATCATAAATGCAACCCGATAAAAATAATTCACGGTAAACAGAGAAAGTGAATTAGAAGGGAAACTGACTTGAACCAAAATTAGTAAATAAAATACACTTGTTTTAAATCACATGTAAATAAACAACGGTTATCAAATACAAACTGAGAATAACGATTATGGAAATGAACTAACTTTATGATAAGTTAAGTAAATAAATGCTTTCATTAATGGGAAAAAAACAAATCAGTAACGTCTGATTTATCTAGTCCATTTAAACATCGTAAAAGTAACAGTTCATCAATTCAACTTGACATTTGTGTATAAAATTGACGTGTTCAGTATCTTAATTTATCATCTTTTCGATTATTAGGGATTATAATTGTCAACTATTCTCTTGTTATTTATACTTATTCTAATCAATAAGTGAACAATTATCTTTAATATTTTTTTCCTAAGATTTACGATTTCTTATTACATAACTTCTATCCAATATTAAATAATTGTTGGTCTCTTTGTTGAACGACACAACCCTCCTATTTTCCATTAGACTGTTTACTATATTTACTATATTCATTGTGATTACGATTTTATAGTTCAAGTAAATGATATCATCAAAAAGAAAATTTCAGTCATTGAACCATCTTCATTGTAAAATCATAATGACATAGGTTATATCTGAAAAAAGCTTATTGCATTTGTTATTATTCGTTAGTAAAATTTGTGCTAGTCGGTATTCAATATAATCCTTAAACTTTGTACACAGTTCGTCCTGATAACCGTCACTAGATGACTCTCCAAACGGTGTATTAATCGGAAAGCGAATACGAAGTGTTGATTAAGTTTATTATTGCACCACGCATAGATAACCAAAATTACAAGTACTATAAAGAAGCATGAAATAGTAGTGACGAAAAGCTAGCAGCCAGGCGAATGAGCGAGTAGATGAACAGGATTAAAATGTACATATATATACATAGGGAAATGAGTGAATCATAGAGTCAATTAAACAACTAACAGTAAAGCTATCAGAATGAATATATGCGTAGGCAGTAAGCAATGCTCAAGCATACATATTCATACAAGTGTAACAATAATAAAGGTACAATAATATAGATAAGTTGTTATTGTTTGAATGACTCTATCCGTTAAATAAGTTAACAAAAGAGCTTAACCAAATTAAATGTGAACAAACTCAATTCCACGTGAGCTGCTATAAATTAAATATAAAAAAAAAGGAAATTGAGTACAAATATTTGTAAAATCGAATAATTTATTCTCATCAAAGCGTTGTAATACAAGCTATAGTGTATTTTTACAGAAGTATATTGAGAAGCTATTTATGTGATCTTTCCGATGTTAATGTATGTACATATATGCTTGATAAATGAATATACGAATGGAATAAATAATCCTGGAGTTCATATATACACACGAGTTAACAATTTAAAAAGTGCATTTTTTAAGTTTCAATGATCAATCGATACACTTTTAAACAATATCTAAACAAAATTCAGTGAACGTTGATAGGATCTATTGAATTATATGAGAATTTTTATTTCTTTGATGATATTATCTTTAGTTTAATTATGAGATTTTAATAATCGCTTTAATAAAGATATTTTATAGTCTTCACGAATTATTTGGATTCCGTTAAATTGTAATCTACGATGAAAGTATTCATTCATTTGAACTAAACTGTATAAATCGTTCAAGTTATTAACTTTAATTCTGTCAACGTTGATAATACTACTAACTGCTTGTTATATTATTTCAATTAGTAGCATTTAAGAGTAGTATTTTAAGATTTCATACTAAGATACTAACAAATAGCTTATCCTTTTGCTGTTAATAATGAATAGTGATATCAAAGTGATTTGAGAACCATCTACTGTTAAAAGTAAAATTGATGGATGAAATTATTGCAATTTATTTTTAGTAAAACCGTTAACTGGTCATATTCTATGGAGTAATACTTTGTTAATACTTGTATAGTGAACGAAAACAATGGTGGGGACAATTAAATGTATGTAAATACAAAATAACAGAATTTCTTACTAAAATCCGGGAACCATACAATAAATACTTCAATTGCAAAATTTCAATCAGCCGTCTCAGATTTCATTGTTCCTTCATTTTCACACCAATTATTCTCTGTTCTCGTTCTTTTTTCTTCGATCTTCTTAACATTCTGCCTCTAAGCATTTCACTTTCCATTGATGATACATACTACTTATATCTATAGACATCAGTAGCATACACTACACTTGTGCTTAGGCTACGATATCCAAAATATAATGGTCCCTATATACAATTCATATGTCTTAACTATATTAAATTTATTATTTTTATTTACTGTTTATTTGTTCACTTTTGAACAGTAGGCAGTATTTGAAATCTTAATCATATTTCAGTTGGCCGTTTCAACGTGACATGAATTAGTTATACATTACTATACTGTAATATGTAGTTAACATTCAATTGAGATTATATTGAACTCTTGTAAGGTAAAGCCTTTAGTGAACAAACTGTTAATTGATAGCAGATATTTTCTAAATATTTCTGCGCACGCTTGATGTTTTCTTACTCTGTTACTTCAGAGGTACTAATTACGTTTCATGAAACTTCCATAATACATTCTGGTACGAAGCCATGATAAGCAAACTTCAACCCCTTTGAGTGTGAGGCAGTAAAGCAACAGGTATATCGACAAATGGTTCCATGATATTATGAATTGATTAAAGTTAATGATATACACTATTGGATATTGGCTCGGTGGTCTAGAGATTGGGCTTGGATTCGACCTTTTATGCAGTTGCGGATTCACACTGCTTAGGAGTCTCGTGATCGAATAAAACTACTGTCCAGTGCTTCTTAGTTCTCTATGGTCGCTTAATCATGATCAATCTGTGATGAATAATGTGGTTTTCGAACACTGATATGTGATCAAGTTAACTTTAATAACCTCTCAATGTATATCTGATGTCTAGAAAAGATTCATTATACATTTATGAAGAACAGGTTTAGTTATATTTCTGCATGAAAATTCGCAAGGTTTTACAGCTACTTGACTGATTTTTTTTGTGTGTTTCATCTAATTTTTTTTCAAGTATATTAGCAACAAACATTACAACAGTTTAATATTTATACATTCATCTTTCACTAGTTAATACGAAAACAGTATTTTCCTGTATTTTATTTATTTAATAATATTACGTGACTTCCTAAAATGATTATCTGAATTTGAACTACTTACACCTATTGCTAATGATCAGTTTAATATTTCAATGACAGGCGTTGGGAAGAATTTCAGGTTTGAGACGTCGCTTGTGTTGTAGTTTAATACTTTTCGAAGTAGGTGTTCTTCTATGTTTGTTAGTGGTTGTTTTGACAGGTTGACCACAAAAATGGAAGAGAATGACAGGCGTTATAATTCATAGGTATCAATTGATTTTCTTTCAAAATGTATGTTAAATTAATGATGCGGAAAAAAAATATTCACATCGTGTAATAGAGCGAAATTTCAATATTGACAAGTTGTGTATGCTCCTTTTTTTGTCTGAAAAATTCAGAAAATCTCTTCCCTCCGAATAATTCGTTGGTGTTTAGAGTTGAAGGATACTTTTAGAAAATAAATTCATTGTTTTATTACACTTTTTTAAAAATTGAATCCCTTGAGTAATAAATTTCCAACAATTTTTCATGATATTTGACTTTGATGGTATAATTGAAGTAACTTGGAATGCAGAATAGAAACAGAAAAGAGAAAAACCAAAGAACACACTGTGCTGAGAATTGGAAGCAGATATCAGGAGGATGAGTAGGAACTGAAAACTAATGAAAACGATTGTCGAGGATAGAGTTAGATGGAAAATGCTGGTGAGTTGCCTATTCTACTGCATAAGAGGTAACAGGAGTAAGTTCACTGATATAAAATAGAGGTCTGAAATACTGAAATACATGTACAAAATAGTTGAAAAATGAAACGATAAAAGATTTTTTGAGCAAATCACGTGCTTATTATAACAGTGTTGGCTATCCCATCCCATAAAAGTGAATCTTGGTAAAAAAAACACCAAAACACACAACACACACCAGAACTAGGACCCAAAGTACAGTGAATGAACCTATTCTGGGCTCCTGGACATTATAGCTTCTACAACAGGAGTTTAGCATGTCAATATAATTTATTCTGAAGTCGTGAGAGTAATTACAACACTAGTGATTCCTAAAACAAATATATATATATATATATATATATATATATATATATATTGAGTTTGATAAGCAAAGTTTCTCAAGCAATAGATTTGATTCTTCAGTATATAATAATTAGTCATCCAGATCTCTAATTGAATCAAGCTAGAAATATAAACCATAAGGTTTTAACTCTAGTCAAACAATTATATGGTGGTATTTTTATTCGAAGGCCATGAGTTTGACCTCTAACTGCATACATAAGTATATAATGCTAAAGAGCTGCAAAACTGATACAAAACTGATGAAAATGTTATTCTATTCCTAGATTAAACTTTCTGATATAATCGTGAATTTTAAAAGATTATTTTAATTAGTGAGAAAAAATTATACTTTCAGAGAAATCCACAAATCTTTGAACGTTAACTAGTATCAGAAGGGGTTTTGTGGATACTATAATAATTTTAATAGTTAAGATCATGAGTCAACTGAGGCTGGATCACCATGGAAAATCTGAAAGCACTGGACAGCCGTTTCGTTGGATGCCGGCTCATTGGTCCAGAAGTTAAGCGCACGCGTACGAGACTGATAGGTCCTGATTTCGAATCTCGCGAGGCGAGATCGTGGATGATTATTGCTGAGGAGTCCTACAGTAAGACGAAACGGCCGTCCAGTGCTTCCAGGTTTTCCATAATGGTCTAGCTTCAATTGTCTCATGATCTTAAATATTAAAGTTAAATAGTAATTTAATAGTTTCATTCTTAAGGCAACTCTGTTTACTAATTTTTATGGAAAAAAACGAAGCAAATTCAGAAAAATAATCATCCTCATAAATTGTTTTGACTGTCAAACTTTTGTCCAGCATATTTGTTAATTCTTAAAACTGCCAGTTTCATCAATTCCTTGAAAAGCATATTCATCATTTAGACAAATATTTAGTATTTAGTAATGAGGAATTACAAGAAAAGTTTGATATGTATCATTTTAATTTATAATCGAATAAAATTTTGGAGAGCAAAGGATAGAGGTTATACATCTTATTCCTGACGAATAATCCTTTATTCATCTCCTTTTTATTTAAGTTCGTAAACTTGGATCATTAACTTCTTATCAATTAACCACTAATAATATTGTCTATCTGCTTTTCAACACTAAAATATTAGTTCCATGCAACAATGATTTCAGCTATTAGATTTCTTCAAAAGTACTTTGTATATTTTATTTGTTTATATGCGTAATTTCCGGATATTTAGAGCTAATTTTAGAAACTAACTGACAGGTAAATAGGACAGTTCCAAGTATAATAAACTTTGTTAATATAAAAAATGTTCAAACATTGAAAGTAAAATGTTTGTTCAACACCTAAACATTCTGTTGAACACCATTCAATAATAAACATTGAATATATATATATTCTGAAAATAATAATTGCCAGTTTACAGGCATGATCAATTTGATATAAATGGTAACATTAGATGTAGAGGACAAACATTTGATAGAAGATTGTTTTAAGTTCACTAATGCAATAATTGTTTAGGTAGTACATTTATGACATGTATTATCCAATGCATCGGCCGGGAACTTTTAATCTTTCTTAGGTGGAAAGACTGTTGATTTATGAAAAGTGTATTTAAGATTATTTCTTGTACCAGAACGAATTAATGATAATTAACTACAACTAGAGAAAGAAAAATGAAAATGGAGAGCACGAAACAACAAAGTAACAATTACGAAAATATGTCAATTTGGTCTACCAGAATGCATGTGTTATGTGACTCAGTGATATACTGTTTGTGATAGATATTATTTAAATTAGTTAGGGTTGCCAGGGACGGTGTTAACGTAAAGTAACAGCGAGTAGGTGGCATACTTACTGAATTCAGTAACAAGAATGGTTAAGCATTTAAAGTTCCTATAATCACACTTGTGAAAGAAGATACACTTACAGGTGCTAGAACATTTAATGTATTTTTAGAGGATCAATATGCATCAATGCAGAGAACAAAGAATAGGAGTGATTTTATTGTACAGATAGATTGTGATAGATTATTTCAGAGTCTGGAAACTTTACAGGTAAAGTAATTCATATAGAGGGATGATTTAGAATAGGTTTGTTTCACTAGTAACAAAGAGTTACGGATATCGCAATTAGAAGTTTTTGCATACTGAATTACTTGACTGGATGTAAAGAATAGTTCCCAAGGTTTAGTGTATATAACAATAAAAACATTGATTTTTGGAATGATTTACTGGTGTTTAAAGATCATAAGATATTTTCTGTCGTATATCAATCAATGTATATGGTTAATTTCATAAGTGAATTATACTGGGAAAGCATTGTAATTCCGCCTAAATAAAATGAAAAGATAAACATAAATTTATGTTCAAAAAAAAAGAAAAAATAAAGAAAAGAGAGATAAACCGAAAGGTATTGGGGAAGATTCATCCAGTATAGAAAATTAAATAACCCCAAGCTTAAAGATCAGATTAAACAAACCAATTATTATTTACCACTAAAATTAGTTGTATAATAATATAATGAAGAATCAACATAATTTGGTTTTATGAGAGAACTTTAAACAGGATAGAGTTTGTAAAATTCTTTGTTTGATAGGGAAAGTTATTACGGATCAATGATTTGTGTAACATATTGATGAATGTTATGGCTAACATGAACTTGTTATACATATCTGCTGAAAAGTAATTTATATATTTATATTAAGAATATGGAACAAGCACATAATTGGTTTTAAAACAATCTTAAGTCTAGTATTTCCTCAGGTTAAGGTAGTAAACATTCTTCTAAAACCAGAAATTGACCATAGCATAAACCAATAATCGGCTTTTAAATTTATTGTTGAAACTGTAGTTAGTTACCCTTATATTTCCAGAAATAATATATAACTTACATACTTACTTACTCCAGTTATCTCTCGTGGAGGAGTATGGGCCACCCACCATCATTCTTTATCGAACTCTGTCCTTGATAATCCTTTCCAATTGTTTGCAGCTGCTATTCATTCTTTTGATGTCTGCTTCCAATTCCCGATGCAATGTATTCCTTCGTCTTCCTCATTTTTGTTTTTGTTCAGCATTTCCAGTCGTAGAAAACAACATTGCTAAAAAACGCTAACCGGAATAAACAATTTAAACCATTTATATTCTGTCCAAGGAGTTCAAGAAAGAATTATGAAGCCTCATGATGAAAGTCGAGATTCTTCGGAAGTCATAAGATCGATGCCCCTTCTAACAACCAGATCAACAATTAATGTAGATATATGGAATATCCGGACAATGTGTAAGACCGAGAGGATCAATCAAATAGTTACATAAACCAGGCGATACAATTTGGCGCTGCTCAGAATAAATGAAATCCGTTGGAACCAAACTGGACATAAAAGGATAAATTCTGGAGAGATGCTGCTGTACTCTGGTCACGAAATAGAAATATTCAATAACAAAATCTCTTTTCTCTATACCAAAAGTAGGATGATGCAACATTCTCTGTATTTAGTTTTAATATCCTAATTATTTATGGATTTCTTATTATATTTTGTTAGATAAACTCTTGACTATTTTTACAGATACAATGTATTACATATGTGATCAGACTTGTATCGTTATAATAATAATAATAATAATAATAATAGTAATAATAATAATAATTATTATTATTATTAGCAAAAGGGAAATATCTCACAAATACATACCTACTGATTATATATGGTGTAAAATATTTGATTGTTTTTATTTTTTTTCTTGTCGAGATTTTAGTACAAACAGATTTTATTACGTTTTTAACTGTTATACATCCCCATTTATCGATTAATATCAAAACTAATTCTAACAACAAAAAGATATTGAATATGGTAATTTTGTAGATCCGCATATATATATATGAATAAAATCATGGTTTACCTCTACCACTACGGGATTCGAATCGATAACTGCATCTCTGTGCTAATGTGGAATGGCAACTCGAACTGATGTACGTACGTACAAAGTTCCATGTTGTTACTGACTGACTGAATTTCTTAAATATTTACGGTAAACCTTAGTATTTCTCAGCTAAATTATTGTATATAAGGATGGTACCTTATGAAGATCAATTCATTAGAAAGTTACCAATTTATTGAATCATTCTTGTTTCATTTCGTACTTATCTTGATCAGGTTTATATATATATATAACACTTTTGAACTCATAAGTATATTTTGAATTGAACTACTGTTAAAATCATGATCTTAAAAATTTAGATACCTCGCTAACTTCTATCGAAAAGTGATATTTCCATTACAAACTGTACTACCTTAACGCAAGATACACAGTGTTTTAATAGAATAGTTTCACTTATCATTTTAAATAAAACATAATGTGATGATCTTATTTACTTAGTAATAATTTGATACAAATGACATCTACAAATTACTACAATATCCACAAAACCCCTTCTGGTACTAATCAGTATGTGCTCACTAATGACTGGCTTCAAGATGTGTATCCTGGAGTTCTAGCGAGAAGCAGTGACCAGTGGAGTTCAAGCGGGTCAGTTGTGAGATAGTAACTCACTTATGACAATGGTGAATGTGTCGCTCAATTTCGTGGATTAGTTGAATTTAGATATTAACACCGTTGGATGCCGATCCGTTCAGTGGTCTAGTGGTCAGGCGCTCGCGCGCGAGACTGGGTTCGAATCCTGTGAGGTGGGATAGTGGATGCACACTGTCGAGGAGTCCCACAATGAGACGAAACGGCCGTCCAGTGCTTCCAGGTTTTCCATAGTTGTCTAGCTTCAATTGACTCATGATCTTAACTACTGGAATTATTACGGTCTCCACAAAACCCCTTCTGATACTAATCTACAAATTTGTTTCCGGAAAATAAAACTTTTAAGTGTGTAAATGTCAATACACTTATTCATTTTGCTAGTAATCGTTGAATTTTCGAAAAATAGTGAAGAAAAAAACTGAAAGAGAATGTCCTTCACTGTATAATTTACAGCACATATATTTGCTTTACAATTGAACGCTCTTTAATGAAATCTTTCTGAATAGTTAATGAATTATCAAATTTATAATAAGTAGTTTTTTTCGAAATTCGTCTGATTATATTTCGTGCACTGTCTCAGCAAAAGTTTCCTATTATTTATCTATCTAACTAGTGCTACAGTCACTCAAGCTTTACTTCTCGATGTTATACATTGTGGCCTTGTGCCATATTCATCTATAAAATAATGACACTGCCAATTAGAGAACAGTGATTTATCGACCGGACTAATGACACGTAAAACCCGTAAGAGCAGTCTACAGTTTTTGCCGGCCATGCTTCCAGCCTAGCCCTGACTATTGAGTCCAGAACACCAATCTCAGCCTCTGCAATATGAATCATTTATTTCAAGCATACGGGATTTATATACAAACCAAACAGACCATATCGTATCATAAAATAGTACATAGCATTTGTACAAGATTTAGACAAAAGTGGCTATGAATGTGTGAGACTGCAATTAATAGACTGATCATAACCCAAGAACAGTAAATCATTTAATAATAATAGTCTATGGGTCAAAATAACATGAATATGCATAGTTTAAGTACTTAACAATTATATAATAAAAATATATATATCGTATTGGTCCATAAATAGTTCTCAAAAGTTATCATTCATAATTTTCGCCGGGATATAACACTCAAAACCTTTTTTCCTCAAGGTCTGGTCTTTTATTTCCTCCGTAAATATTTTTCAACTGATTTCCTTGAACATATACGTAGTCAGATTTGAGGTCTTACATCTTTAGGAAGTATTTAAAACTGATGATCATCAAACAAAATCTCTGTTTTAGTATTTATCTTTTCTTCTTAAATCAAGAGTGATTTTTTTAAAGCTAATTAATCCATTTATTTCTATCACCCCATTGATAAGGTTTGTAGACAAATTAAACGGGAATAATCTTTAAACGTTTAAAAGTTCTTAACCATTGATCTTCTTAGTTTTCCTTCTGACTATTCAAAATAGGTTTTTGACTAAATTAGTACTTTTCAGGAATGCCAAACAACACACATGTAATGGTTAACAGTCTATGTTATATTTAAGAAATTCATCAGTGAATGTAATTTCCTGACTTGATATATTTTTGGGATTTTTTTATCTAGAAAATTCAGTAATCATTTATTGATTAGTTGTTCTCACGCAATGAATTCACTAGCTAATAAATTCTACCAAACTATTTTATCATCCATAAAATAATTATAAATTTATAGTCTAGAGTGTTGATATGTTTTATGGTAGTTTGTACACTTTACATGTTCATTCTTGACCATAACAAAACATGAATTTTTTTCTCCTAACTTGTCATAAAATTATGTTTTTAATTACAATAGACAGGGTTCTAATTCTATTCTATTGTAAGAGATAGTTCAAAATATTGATTTTGGCCATATGCCTAATATTTTTTTATTTGATCAGTTTTCATTATTGGATCTATTCATTAGTAAACTTGTTTTTAAAGCTAAGAACAATTACACACAAATTAACATTTCTTCAACTGAAAGCAGTGTAAATATAAGAATGTAGACAAAAAAATCATCTGTAAGATATGTTGATGACACCTATGTTATAAATTATTAATTATCTCAAGTTATGATGTGTTTATAATAATGAAAAGTACTTTCGATGATTAGAATAACCCACAGTGTCATTGAATAAGAAAAAGAGAATTCATCGAAGAAAATTTTCTTTTCGAAGAAATCATTTACTTAAGCTGTACATTCGTATATATATATATAGTTATATGGAAAATATATGTCTATAGGAGAATAGAAAAGATCGCATAAAGAAATGGATTCGAGAATAAATAACAAATGAGGTTACGTACTAATGAAAAGTTCTTTTACATAACAGAGATTATGGGTTATACTTCATGTGGGATCGTGGATGCACACTGCTGAGGAATCCCATACTAAGACGAAACGGCCGTCCAGTGCTTTCAGGTTTTCCATGGTGGTCTAGATTCAAACAACTCATGATTTCAATCTGTGGAATTTCTAAAATCTCCAAAAAACCCATTCTGATAATAATCATCTGCTCACTAATGACTGACTTCAAGAGATACTCCTGGAGTTCTGGTGAGAAGCCGTTACCAATGGAGTTCAACCAGGTCTGTTGTGAGATATCAGCTCACTAAAGACAATGGTGTATGGTGGCGCAACTTCGTGGATTGATTGAAGTAAGACATTAACACGGTTGGATGCCAGCCGGCTCAATGGTCTGGTTGGTTAAGCGCCTAGTGCGAGACTGATAGGTCCCGGTTTCGAATCTCGTGGGGTGCGGGATCGTGGATGTGCACTGCTGAGGATTCCCATACTGGGACGAAACGGCCGTTCAGTGCTTTCAGGTTTTCCATGGTGGTCTAGATTCAATTGACTCATGATTTCAATCGGTGAAATTATACTTCATGTACCTGAATTTAATAATTTCAAACTGCTAATAAGATTGAAAATTAAATCTTCTTCCAATAAAAATTAAAATGTATAGATTGACTCCCCACTATGGAATAAGTGGAATTAGCAATTACCGAAATTGTTGAAAAATCCCACACAGTTTGTTAAATTATAAAATATTTCCTAATTAACGTTCTTTTTTATATATAATCAACAGAGAAATTAACTCATAGGCGTTTTTTCACTTGACTTGATTTAGAACATTTAAATTAAGCTATGTTAAATAATTTGAGCTTTACATTTCATAGATTAACTTAAAATGCAACTACACACTCATTTAACATTTTGCATGATCCCGCTCGCGCAATTCGAACCCACTGCACTGCTGAGGAGTCCCACAATAGGACGAAATGGCCGTCCAATGCTTCTACGTTTTCACTGGTGGTCTAACATCAATCAGTTCATGATCTCAATTAAAAACGTAGTGATCTCCACAACCTCTATAGTGATAGCTATCTTTTTATAATCGATTCAGTGAGATCAAACTTAAATAACCAAAGTGAACTACTCGAGTATTAGATGGTGGTTGGAGGTAGTCGACAGCAAACCCTGGACCCGGGTTTCGTGCTACTCGGTACTCGTCAGCAAGGTGTACCTGTAATCTTGACGGAACTGGTGCTCCCAGGCGGATCCGATCCCGTGTCACCCACCTTCACAGTCAGAGACGTTACCACTGGGCGACGCGGGATCGAATCCGCCGGGGAGCACCAGTTCCCTCAAGATTACAGGTACACCTTGCTGACGAGTGCCAGGTAGCACAAAACCCGGGTCCAGGGTTTCCTGTCGACTACCTCCAACCACCATCTAATCTCAATATATAGTGCACGCAGTGTCGAATCACCTAGACTGGTGGCCACATTGCAACATGATCGATAGCATTCGATCTGCACAAAATGAGGACTTGGCACACATGACATTGATCACCACCCAGTGACCAATCAATTGTGATTACTCGGGTATATACAATAATACTAAGTTCTCCACAATATTGATATGTTTAGTATAGTCTATCGACAGAGGTGTAACGGTAAAAATGTTAAGGTTACTAAATTTTTCAAGATATCATTATCGATAACTAACAATGTAATTTCAAACTGCAAATCATACATTAAATAAAATCAATTAGGCGATCACACTGTTTATAGGCTTGAAAGAATGTCTTCAGGACATCGTTAGTGACCAATTTACAATAAACAACTAGTGCATTTCACTGTAATTCTATTTAGAATGCTTATTTTTGTTTATCCAGTTGGTACACGTTTTCAATACCAACGAAAACTGATAATCGATTTTCCGGAATTACTTTCTCTGAGAAAAGCACTTAACTATTCAACCCCTAATCTTAGAAAACACAATTTCATTAAAATTTTCTTCCAGGACCAAAAATTTTCTACACAGTTTCAAAAATATGCTTTTAACTCTAGGTTTATCAATACTTTTAACAACCGTTCGTTTAACTGAACACTTATTTATTTGTTGTGATTCTCACACATCGAAAACAACTCTATTGCAAACGATATTACGTGGCCAGACATAAACTTCTGGTATGTAGTTTTTATTCTATTAAAGTATTTAACAAATACTAGTGTGTACAATCTACACATGATCTTAGCTCAGAGAGCCGAGAAGCGATTTATTTAGGTACATGGAATGTTCGTACAATGTGAGACACCGGAAGAGCCTTCCAGATTGCTGCAGAAATGAGAAGATACAACATAGAGGTACTTGGGATCAGTGAAACACATTGGACACAAGTTGGACAACAACGACTAACTACAGGAGAGCTCCTGTTATACTCCGGCCATGAAGAAGAAAATGCACCACATACACAAGGAGTTGCATTGATGCTGTCCAAACAAGCGCAAAATGCACTTATAGGATGGGAATCTCATGGACCAAGGATCATCAAAGCCTCGTTTAAAACAAAGAAAGAGGGCATTTCAATGAACATCATCCAATGCTATGCGCCTACCAACGACTACAATGAAGACGCGAAAGATCAATTCTACAATAGGCTGCAGTCAATAGTCGAGAAGTGCCCAACAAAGGACCTGACCATTCTGATGGGAGATTTCAACGCCAAGGTTGGAACGGACAACACTGGATATGAAGACATCATGGGACGACACGGACTGGGAGAAAGAAACGAAAATGGTGAGAGATTTGCAAACCTATGTGTCTTCAATAAGCTGGTCATAGGCGGCAGCATATTCCCACATAAACGCATACACAAAACCACATGGACTTCACCGGATCACTCTACACAAAACCAAATCGACCATATTTGCATCAACAAAACGTTCAAGAGGACTATAAAGGACGTGAGAACCAAGAGAGGAGCTGATATAGCATCAGATCATCACTTACTGGTCGCCAAGATGAAATTGAAACTCAAGAAGCACTGGACAACGGGGCAGACAGTATCACAAAAGTTCAATACGGCCTTTCTCCAGGATACTAACAAACTCAACAAATTCAAGATAGTCCTCAGCAATAAGTTCCAGGCCTTTCATGATCTACTCAATGGGAAAGGAACTACTGTGGAGAGCAACTGGAAGGGGATCAAAGAGGCAATAACTTCAACATGTCATGAGGTCCTGGGACACAAGAAGCACCACCACAAGGAATGGATCACTGTTGGTACACTGGATAAGATTCAAGAAAGGAGGAACAAGAAGGCAGCAATCAATACCAGCCGAACAAGAGCAGAAAAAGCCAAGGCACAAGCTGAATACACGGAAATAAACAAACAAGTGAAGAGGAGCATCAGAACCGACAGACGTAAATATGTGGAAGATTTAGCAACGACGGCGGAAAAGGCTGCAAGAGAAGGAAACATGAGACAATTGTATGACACGACAAAGAAACTCTCTGGAAATCGCCGCAAACCAGAACGACCAGTGAAAAGCAAGGAAGGCAAGGTAATCACCAACATTGAAGAGCAACAAAACAGGTGGGTAGAACACTTCAAAGAACTGTTGAATCGACCAGCTCCACTGAACCCACCCAACATCGAAGCAGCACCCACGGACCTCATAATCAATGTTGGCCCACCAACAATTGAAGAAATCAGCATGGCCATCAGACAAATCAAGAGTGGCAAAGCAGCAGGACCGGAAAACATCCCAGCAGAGGCACTAAAAGCAGACGTAGCGGTAACTGCACGGATACTCCACATTCTCTTCAATAAGATTTGGGATGAGGAACAAGAACCAAAAGACTGGAAAGAAGGACTTCTGATCAAAATACCAAAGAAAGGCGATCTCAGCAACTGTGATAACTACAGGGGCATCACACTTCTCTCAATACCGGGAAAAGTCTTCAACAGGGTATTGTTAAACAGGATGAAGGACTGCGTAGACGCCCAACTTCGTGACCAACAGGCAGAATTCCGTAAGGATAGATCGTGTACAGACCAAATCGCAACTCTACGGATCATTGTGGAACAATCAATTGAATGGAATTCATCACTCTACATCAACTTCATTGACTACGAAAAGGCATTTGATAGCGTGGACAGAACAACACTATGGAAACTTCTTCGACACTACGGCGTGCCTCAGAAGATAGTCAATATCATACAGAACTCATATGATGGATTACACTGCAAAATCGTACATGGAGGACAGTTGACAAAGTCGTTCAAAGTGAAGACCGGTGTTAGGCAAGGTTGCTTACTCTCACCCTTTCTCTTTCTCCTGGTGATCGACTGGATCATGAAAACGTCAACGTCCGAAGGAAAGCACGGGATACAATGGACATCTAAGATGCAGTTGGATGATCTAGACTTCGCAGACGATCTGGCCCTTCTATCCCAAACGCAACAACAGATGCAGGAGAAGACGAACAGTGTGGCAGCAGCCTCAGCAGCAATAGGTCTCAATATACACAAAGGGAAAAGCAAGATTCTCCAATACAACACAGCATGCACCAATCTAATCAAAATTGACGGAGAAGATTTGGAAGATGTAAAAACCTTTACGTATTTGGGCAGCATCATTGATGAACAGGGTGGATCTGATGCAGATGTGAAGGCGCGGATCGGCAAAGCAAGAGCAGCATATTTACAACTGAGGAACATCTGGAACTCAAAGCAACTGTCAACCAACATCAAGGTCAGGATTTTCAATACAAATGTCAAGACAGTTCTACTATATGGGGCAGAAACCTGGAGAACTACGAAAGCCATCATCCAGAAAATACAAGTGTTTATTAACAATTGTCTACGCAAAATACTTCAGATTCGTTGGCCGGACACTATTGGCAACAACGTACTGTGGGAGAGAACAAACCAGATCGCAGTGGAGGAAGAAATCAGGAAGAAGCACTGGAAGCGGATAGGACACACATTGAGGAAAGCACCCAACTGTGTCACAAGACAAGCTCTCACATGGAATCCTGAAGGTCAAAGGAAAAGAGGAAGACCAAAGAACACATTACGCCGGGAAATGGAGATAGACATGAGAAAAATGAACAAGAATTGGATGGAACTAGAAAAGAAGGCCCAGGATAGAGTGGGTTGGAGAATGCTGGTCAGCGTCCTATGCTCCATTGGGAGTAACAGGCGTAAGTAAGTAAGTAAGTAAGTGTGTACAATCTAAGATGTAAAAATATGACTTGATAATATTATTCATTACTGAAATATAAATATTCGTCAGATCGCTAGTTATTATCCGTTTATTTATCTGGAAGTCATTTCAGGCATGTGCAGTTATGAATTACTTCCAAACTACGCATGGAAAGTAAATGCATCAAAGAAATGCTACACACAAACCTCAATAACTGCTTATCACGAACAATACACCCCCTGTGATTTACTACAAACTTAGCTTCGTAAATCTTGAACGCTAAAGAAGCAGTAGCGTCAATTGCAAAATGTGAGGTAATAAATAGTATCTTTTCCACCTAATACTCATGATAAAAGAAAGTGATGATGACCTAAGGAAGCTAAAAGGCGGAGAATACATCATGCGGACTTTTCTAATAATTCTTCTCAATAACTCTTCAAATATTATTTACATCATTTTTACGAACAATCTTTTTTACTACAGTCACATCCTGAAAATAGTATGACTACTAAGTCGGTCAATAATTGGTATGTATGATGTGATCTGGAACATGATATTGGCGTTCAGAGTTATAGTACTTCAACCGCAAACAAATTTAAGAAATCAGATAAACTTGTTCACATGCATATATCAACATAACTGGGATATGTGCCTTATCAACTAAAGTTTTTTAGTTTATTCATATACACCGACATACACGGCAAATTAGACAGTAAATAAGTGATTTTTGACCTCATGTTTTTAAGCATCCTAGTATCCAGGTTGTATGCACAATAATTCATTTATATAATAATAATACTCTTAAACAACAATAGTTTTTTTTGTTTTTAATATTTTCCTACTCTCTGGGCCCAAAAATATATTCCCAATTGATTATATTTTTTTGAAAAATATATTCCCGTATGTTTAGATTATTCATTTGTAGTTCACAGTTTTATTATTGTTATACGTCATAATGTTGATCTCCTCGTAAACAATCATAGATAATCTACATTTAGACGGGTATGAAAATACATGTAATTCTGTGTATTTATGTTTTTTTTAAATGAAGGATCGTTACCTACTTATTGATTTCATCACATGTAAATTTATCAACGACTATTTTCATTGATAATGATTAAATTTAAGGTACACTTTATATGATCACTAGAAAGTTGTAACTATATTCCTTATGATTGGATGCACCTACTGTAATTCTTTTAAATAGTTATTAATCACATACTTATGCATGTTACTCCTTGTGGAGGGGAATAGGCCGCTCACCAGCATTCTCCAGCCAACATTGTTCCAGCCAATCCTTTCCAGCTCTTCCCAGTTGTTATTCATCCTTTTCATATCTGCTTCCATTTCCCGATGTAATGTGTTCTTCGGCCTTCCACTTTTTCACTTCCCTTCACGATTCCCAATTAGGGCTTACCTCATGAGGCAGTTTGATGATTTCCTCAATGTATGTCCTATCCACCAACTCCATCGTCTCTTCCTAATTTCCTCTTCAAATGAAGCTGGTTTGTTCTCTGATACAGAAGGCTGTTACTGATGATATCCGACCATCGGATGTCGAGTATCTTGCGAAGACAGCTATTTATAAATACTTGTATCTTCTTGATGATGATTGTAGACGTTCTCGTAGTTTCATCTCCGTACAGTAGAACTAACTGTCATGACGTTCGAATTGAAGATTGTGACTTTGATATTGGTTGGCAGGCAGTTGTTTTTGAGTTCCATATGTTCTTCAATTGCAAGAATGTGGCCCTTGCTTTTCCAATCCTCCCATTTACGTCTGCATCTGATCCTCCTTGTTCATCGATGATGCTTCCCAGTTATGTGAAGGATTCTACATCTTCCAGAGTTTCTCCTTCAAGTGTGATTGGATTGGTGTTCTCCGTGTTGTAGTTGAGGACCTTGGTTTTCCTCTTGTGTATGTTGAGGCCTACTGATATAGCGACTGCTGCTACATTGGCTGTCTTCATCTGCATTTGTTCGTGTGTATGGGATAGGAGAGCTAGGTCATCTGCGAAGTCCGAATCGTCTAATTGATTCTGAGTTGTCCATTGCATGCTGTTCTCCCCTCAGATGTCAAGGTCTTCATAATCCAGTCGACCACCAGAAGAAAGAGGAAAGGGGAGAGTAGACAGCCTTGTCTGACTCCAGTCCTTACTTGGAATGCATCTAGCAGCTGTCCTCCATGCACGACTTTGCACTGAAGTCCGTCGTATGAGTTCCGGATAATGTTGACAATCTTCTCAGGAACTCCACCTGTAGCTCTTCTAGAGTGACCGATGATCCCGATCCCGGGTAAAGGAGGAGGGTTGGACATGGAGTCGGCAAGCCCATCCCGTAGAAAAAATCTTGCTAAAAACCGCCAACCAGATTTTAAATAGTTATACTGCGTATATTTACTCCATTGATTTATACATTGTAGATCTATAATTTATTAAAGATTTTCTAACATCAGAATTTTACAGGCAGTTTAGTATAATGTATATATTTCATTTAGCCTGCATTGAACTATTATTAAAATTGATCAAACAAAGTGTTTACTATTTTATTTACACTACTGACAAATAATTTTCCCACTCATTGCTACTTTTCATTCTAGTTGATCATGTTTACTTCATAACTATAATTTCTTGAAATTTAACCCAGCACATGAAAGTTTATTATTGTTTATTGTTAAGATAATTTATTGAGAATACTCTCTTACTTACGTCTGTTACTCCTAATAGAGTATAGGCCACCGACCAGCTTTCTTCAACCCCCTCTGTCCTGGGCCTTCCTTTCTAATTCCATCCAATTTTTGTTCATTTTTCTCATGTCTATCTCCATTTCCCGGCGTAATGTGTTCTTTGGTCTTCCTCTTTTCCTTTGACCTTGAGGACTCCATGTGAGGGCTTGTCTTGTGACACAGTTGAGTGCTTACCTCAATATATGTCCTATCCGCTTCCAGTGCTTCTTCCTGATTTCTTCCTCCACTGCGATCTGGTTTGTTCTCTCCCATAGTAGGTTGTTGCTAATAGTGTCTGGCCAATGGATCTGAAGTATTTTGTGTAGAAAGCTGTTCATAAACACTTGTCTCTTCTGGATGATGGCTTTCGTAGTTCTCTAAGTTTCCGCCCCATATAGTAGAACTGTCTTGACATTTGTATCAAAAATCCTGACCTTGATGTTGGTTGAGAGTTGTTTTGAGTCTCAGATGTCCTTCAGTTGTAAATAAACTGCTCTTGCTTTGCCGATCCGCGCCTTCACATCTGCATCAGATCCACCCTGTTCATCAATGATGCTGCCCAGATATGTAAAGGTTTTTACATCTTCCAAATCTTCTCCGTCAATTTTGATTAGATTGGTGCATGCTGTGTTGTATTGGAGAATCTTGCTTTTCCCTTTGTGTATATTGAGACCTACTGCTGCTGAGGCTGCTAATACACTGGTTACTGAGAATAGGTTTTCTCTTACTAGGAAAATTTCAATTTGATTCATGCACATAGATATAATAGATACTTATAATTACTGAGATAAAATGAATGTTTCGGATATTAAATGTACTTCCACATCCATAATCGATGCAATACAATCAAATTAATTTAGATCTTTTCGCCAAGTGAAGATTTGGAATACCTCGAAATTGTTATTGGAGTTAAATGATCAGTTAAAAGTCAAACTATGAATACTTTCAATGACATTAGTTGATGTTTGGATTTTTAGGCTTTATCATATACTTAACTTTTAAACTTGTCCATAAAGTTCACAAAATTTAATTGAGGTGGATGGAGTGCCTTAAGTAGGTAGCATTATTTTGAAGCTACATTTCTTAGCATACCCATTTTCAACCTTGTGAATTGGCTATCTGTTATGTCCCGATAAGCCTAATGAATGGTAACTTTTGAGATCCATTTATGGACCAGTACTATGCGTATATTTTTATCGTATAATCGTTAAATAACTAAATTATGCATATTCATGTCCATATTATTATAAGCTTTATTTTGACTTATGAACTGTAGTGACTCACGTTTATCACGAGAACACGACTGGTTTAATAAAAACAATTATTATTATAACCAACTGTACCAGTGTTTGTTTTAACGTGCTTTTGTTTGACTGTGCTAATGACAGCTATTTTGTGCTTCCATTCTTATACTCACACTTTGATTGTAACTTCGCGCGGATTCGGTTACGTTCTGTAACCAAGCTTGTATCCTGGCACGATCTCGGTATCCTTTCGATGCCACGAGATCGCCAGCAAATAAACATCGACTTGGTCCATTAATTGCCTTCTGGTATTTGGCTTCTCGGGGATTTTATGGATCTATTTGGTTACGTCCAACCCTCGCCTTCTGATTCGCTCGGCACGTGTTTCTTTGTAGCGGTGTTCATAGTTAATCACAACTCGACGCCACGCTACAGAACTATTATTATACGATTTACCATTCTTGTATTATGCCCTGTCTATTGACTATTACCTCCCACATTTACAGCCACATTTGGCCAAATCTCGTACAAATGTTTTTTCCTATTTTATGGTACGATGTGGTCTGTTTGATTGGTATATAAACCCCGTATGCTTGAAATAAATTATTCATATTGCAGAGGCTGAGATTGGTGTTCTGGTCTTAACTGGCTGAGCTGGGCTGAAAGCAGGACCAATCAGGACACCAGCCTGCTCGTACGGGTTTTACGTGTCATTGATCCGATAGGTAACTCACTGTTCTCTGATTGGCGGTATCATTACGTATACATTAGCAGGGCACTCAGGCCACAAGTTATAACACTATCTAGCCTCGTTAAACTTGACCTGTCAGGTTTACATTGAAATAAGGATGAAAAGAAGGAACAGCATTATTACTCATGAGATACTAGTTTCTTTAATGAGGTATAGTGTTCAGGAAACGCACGAAGTGAAATGCATGTATAAATATCCTAAATAAAAGAGAACGAGTAAAATGCGATTCCCCAAAACAGTAAAAATGTTTATCAAATTTAATGGTGAATAAAAATCATCAACTGAGGTAATGCTTGCAAGCAATATTAACTTCATCATACTATAAAAACTATAAGCTATAAAGACCCAAGCTGCCAGCTTTGGGGAAATTTTGGGGAATTTCGAGGAAGCTTCCCCCAACGTTTGGGGAAATTTTGGGGTTTGCGTCTCATTTCCCCAAAATGGACCAAATTTTCCCCAAAGTTGGCAGCTTGGGGAAGAACGTAGTCTGGCCTATTCGAATACATTTTGGTTCGTCAGTTCTTCTCCCAAACCGAATACTGGCAGTTCGGTCGTTACAGTTCTCAAACGAACAGTAATTACAAGTGAAAAACACAGCAATGCCTGACAAGAGCAATAAGATCGACGGAAACCTGGTGTTGGGTCATGAAGAAATGCAGTCAGATGCGCCTCCTGATATACGACAAGTTACTTTTGATATATCTTCATGTCATGGCTATACTACTAGTTTAGTAAGTAGGCACAGCAAAATTAGCTCTAGCATCACCCTAGCAGAGTTAAAAGTAAGCAGTTGAGGGGAAGACAACCATTAGAGATTAGATATTTGAAAATTAGGCTGAGGAAGCAGCTGTTGTGCCCTCAGAGAGAGTTAGGGTCGTTAAAGCTAAAGGAGAACATGAGTAGTAAAGTATCTTATGCCTCCAATTGTGATGACGGAGGACAGGAGTATATTCACAGTTTCGCAAGCCGTTCTCTTGACATTACAATCAAGTCCCCAGAAAAGTCAAAACTGTTAGACTATCCTGGAACGAAGAAGAGGGCAGCGACCTTGGCATCTCTAAGTGTAGGTCTTGAGCTCCCAAAGGTAGAACTAAGTACTTTTGATGGGCAACCAGTCAAATACTGGAAGTTTATCAGACAGTTCGATTTATATGTGGTATCTAAGATCGAAGACGATGGTCGACGGCTCTTGTTCTTGTTACATTATTGTAAAGGAAAGGCTCGAGAGGCCACAGAAGAATTCATAATGCTTCCACCATCATTGGGTTATCGTAGAGCGTGCGATATACTGAAACGGTTGTTTGGTAGAACACACGAAGTAAGCCGGGCTTTGCTAAACGACTTGACTGAAGGTTCCATTATAGAGCACAACGGCGGAGAAAATCTATCTAGGTTAGCGATAAAGATGGAAAATTGTTCTATAGCCTCAGAACAGATGGATTATTCAGTGGATCTCAACTCTGTAGTAACTATAGAAAGAAGTTGCCCGCGGCTTTACAGATGAAGTGGGCTGAAACAGTCGGAAAGGTAACAGCAAATGGAAGAGAGCCCACTTTTGCCGAGTTAACAGAATTTGTGTTATCTAGAGCAGACATTTTACTCAGCAGATTCGGGCAGATTGCAACAGATAGTAAACGGGTTGTGAGCAAGGTGGCCTGTTCTAAACAAGGTTTGCCGTTCGGTAAAATTGTTAGCAAGTCACCTTGTGTTATATGCGGAGAAAATTTTAGGATTGATAAATGTTTCCAGTTCTCAACATTAGCAGTCAACGATAAGTGGGCGAATGCGAGAGAAAAAGGTCTGTGTTTTTGTTGTCTTAGAAGAGGCCACAGATCAGTGGATTGTAAAGATCGTGTTGTGTGTACTATCGAAGGTTGCCGGGATCGGCATCACCAATTGTTGCATATACCCATTCAAGTTCAGGATGGTTTGAGTGAGCGGTTAAAAGAAGGTCATTGTGGGTGCACAGCGTCACTAAATGAGGATGTGTTTTTTGGTTTAATCCCTGTAAGCCTTAGAGCTGGGTATAAGGACGTTTGTGGACATGTGTTTTTAGACAATGTTCCGGATACAACCCTAACCAAGTCAAGTGCCGTACGACTTTTAGGTTTATCGTTAGAAAGTGCGTCGATTACCATCAAAACAGTAAACGGAAATAAGCTAACCACATCGACAACCAAAGCCTTTAAAACCTACTCATTAAACCGAGACGAATGTATATGTATTGAAAAGGCCGTTGTAGTAGATGATTTGCCGGTGCATAGACCAAGAATATCTGTGAAGGACAGTGCTATGAAATCGTCCCATCTTATGGATTTACCTTGGACAGAATTAGTGGCTGGTGAAGTTATGTTGCTTATTGGGTGTGACTTACCTGAAGTGCATTGGGCCCTGGACCAAAGGTTAGGTGAAAGGAAGAGTCCTTATGCTGTTAGAACACTGTTAGGATGGTTTTTTTGGACCAGCAGGTCACAACAAACATGGGGAAAGGATTGTAGATTATATTTCTCAAGTTGATGTCCCTGTGGAGCATAACTATGAGTTTGCTGGCGACTGTTCCTCTGATAAATCATTATCTCTGAATGATTCAAACGTAAGTAGCATAGTAGAGCGCGACAATTACTTTGATGAAAGTTACGAGATTGTTCCTTTACCTAGAGGAGTGGCTGAGGAATACGTTGCTGCTCCCGTAATCAACGATGGGTTTGGTATGTGTAAAGGTGGCTTCGCCAAAAGTGATGCTACCAGAGCCGTATCCCCCTCTATTGTTGGAGGAACTAGACATCAAGGATTGATGGGGAAAATGGATCAAAAGGACAATCATATGGAAGACAATGCTAGATCGAAATGTTGTATCCCGACACTGCAGTGCCAAGATGAACATGGTATTTTGACTAAGTGGAGAAGATGTGGTACCATACATTCTACAACGGGTTGCGAGTGGCAACAGAGGAACATTCATTGTTTTTGCCAGAAGCTTCATTGAACCCGAATGCAAACCGTGAGATGACATGGATCATGTTTGAGACTTTTACTACACCAGCTGTGTATGTTGCTATTCAAGCGGGGTTATTCCTGTATGCATCTGGTCGTACAACTGGTATAGTGTTGGACTTATGTGAGGGTGTGACCTACACAGTTTCGACTTATGAAGCTTATGCGTTGCCTTATGCTATTTTGCGTCTGGACCCTGTTGGTAGAGATCTTACCGACTTTATGATGAAGATCCTGACTGGGACCGGTTGTAGTTCCTCTGTCTACTCGTGGAACATACTCAGGCGCAAACCTCCGGACAACGTTTCACTTTTTACTAAGTTACTAGTCTTGGCGAGAAGGGGAACATATGAGGAAGCTGCAAATGCTTTGATTTCTGGAAGAGGCCGTATAGCAGTAGGTTGTATGTCAGGTTTGTGGGTGTACAGGCGGACTGTTGTAAGTCCTTTACCTCCCGTCGATATAAAGGAGTTAGTGAGGATAATCATGACAGAAATGTATTCTAAGGTGTCTTTGCGTAGCTGGAGGGATTTTGGGGGCCAGTGTAACAGCAAGAGAACAATGGGAATCCCTCCGCAGCCCTTTTGTTGGACAGTACTGTCATTCATTTGTTTCTTCTCCCCGTCGTGTATTTTAACCTTCGTTCAGACCTCGTTTAATCACACCTTTTGTTCATCATATATTATTGCAAAATCACAATATTTAGACAGTAAAAATACATTCTGTACTAGGAAGTAAATCTGTACGGAGCATATTTACTCTGACCATAATGAAACATAACATATTTCTATGGAACCTAAGCAGTCATGAAATTACTCTTTAGAAAGCTACCTTTCCTGACCCCTTTACTATTGGAAAACATTTTTAGTGTTTGCATAAAATCTCGTCTGGAAAGTTCCCTCTATCATGTCTCTATACCTTAAGAATGATTTCGCTACCCAGATACGATCATAGAGAATATCAAACTATAAGGTACTTAATATTGATGAGAAAACCCAACGATTTTTATTACTCTCGTAAAACATCACGCTTTCTTTACCTGTTAAGACATTGTACACTTAACTGTATTTGTGTTTTTTAGATGTACTAACTATAAATAAACCGCTTGTCGCATAATTGTAAACGTTCGTTACCTTCTAATGTGCAAAATATACTTCTGTTTGCAGAGTCCTACATTCTGCTTTATCGATTACGGGGACTAATCATAGAGTATGTGGGTATGATTGACAAAACCTAATTTGTGAATATTTTTTGTCATTATTTATAATTTTCCAATAACCTATTCCGTGTCAACAAACATTCAATCGACTAAAATATTAGTTTAATTGACTTAAATCGTCCATGCTCACAATTCGCATGATGTAATGACCACCGTTCGCTAAATACACGTGTTCACACACAATCCTCGTTCTGACTTTGTTTACTGCCATATTCTAACTGTTTATTGACAGATCTGTTCAACACTTTTCCAGAACTGGAAACACTCTATATTATAAAGCAACCAAATATTATCTTTTGAATGAATCTGTGCATGGTTTATCCAGACAGGATAGAATAGCATTTATCTGTTGCGATTGGTAATTTTCTCGCATCCTTTATCAACTTCCTTATTTATTGTAATTTAGATTTGATTAATTGAACAAGCGTCACTAGCAGCTGCGAACGTTTCTTAGTGAATCAACACTCTTACACTCGTTTTATTCGGTATTCGCAATGCAGTGAAAGTTGACATTGAAACGGCACTTCAACGACCAGGAGAACTCCTGGCTCCTTCATCTTCTTCAATGAATATGGATCTAACATCCTACACAAGCGGGCTTACAAACGGTTTGCATCCTGTCACTCGGCCGCGAACAACTTATGTTTTTGTTCGACATGTCCTACGGTATAGTACACACATCACGACTCACTTCGACAACCTTTCGAAACGGCATACAAATGACCTTTCAAAGTTCTTCAGCATGAACCCAAGAACAATATCATCGACATGAACGGAACTAACAATAGCATCAGCATCAACCGCCTCGATGCCGCATATTTAGAAAGAAACCCTATTCATATCCATTTTCCTTTGATACCATTGTAGACACGAGTCTCACAATTACGATACCTTACCCGATAATCAACAATCACGACGACACTTTATTGGCATCTGACAACCGAGTCAAAACAATACGTTCAGGAAGAGTAAGGTTTCCAGAACACCTAAACGATCACTGTAAATAAGACACTACATAGCACTTTGTTTGTCTCGATTTTTTGGACTGAATAAAAAATTTTTCAATATGCTCAAATATATATTCAAATTAAAAAAAAGAACTTTTGTAGCCTCTTCACTCAGGACTTCACTGGGTTGTCCGAAACCGGAGTTCTCGAATTGATGGGTAGCATAGGCACAACCACCAAAGACGGTGACACCGCCGACCTCCTAGAAGGACAGTATTTTCAAGCATTTCGGCCGTTTCATACTAGCCTCACAGACAAGAACTCTACCTGTAACTCAACAGAATTTTCATAAGAGGACGTGAGCGCTGAATTGATGTACCGGAAACTTCAGCACCTAAGAAAAGACACTTCTCCAGGTCCGAATATGGTTAATTTTACTATATTGAGGAAAACAGCTTTAATTCTGGCAACAGCGCTCGCTAAGCCTAGGCAGACTGCCGAAAAATTGGAAGCTGACTCACATCACACCGATTTTCAAAGGAGGTCAACGCGGCAAATCTTCGAGCTACTGACCGGTGGCTCTGTGCTCTTTACTTTCAAAAATTATGGAGTCCCTGATACATGACGGTATACATGACTATTCATTATCTTTAAACTTTTTTTTCGCCCCAACAGCATGGTTTCAGGGAGAGTCATTCTTGTATAACCAACCTGCTGACTGCGGTGAACAGATGGACAACCATCCTTGATCGCATGGGGAAGGTTGATGTCATTTATCTTGACTTCTCAAAAGCAATTGATGGGATCAACCATATATGTCTTATGAATAAGCTCAGACGATTATGTATCACCTTTAATTGATTGGGTCATTTCATATCTAGAAAATCGACATATTAGGTCAAGATTAACTTCACTTTCCCTCAAGCTATGGAATGTCATAGTGGGGTCCCCCAGTACTAGAACCTCTTCTCTTCTTGATTTATATAAACGGTCTCCAATAACAGGTATCGTCTGAGTTCTTTATTTTGCTGACGGTGTGAAACTTTGGAGAGTAATACGCAACCAAAAGGATATACTGGCACTTTAGGAGGATCTGACTCAACTTCAAAGTTGGGCAGATGACAACGGACTTACCTTCAACACTTCAAGGTGTAAAGTAGTCCATCTGCGACATGTCGCAGACTACAGTTACAACTTAAGAAACTCCTCCCCAGTGGTATCTCGAGTCGAAAAAGATTTAGGAGTCCTGGTGCCCTACGATTTGAAGTTTTACGCTAACTGTGAGAAAAATGCCTTTCGAGAAAACTTTGCACTGGTAACATTGGAGCGCATTTTGGCCAGTTTGACAGAAAAACTTTCAATATGAGCTTCACTGGTTTTATTCGTCCTCATTTAGAGTATGGAAACATAGTATTTCCTCCCTCACTCCAAATGATAAGGACACTCTGGAACGTATCCAAAGGCGGGCCACGAAATCAGTTCGGGGATTCAAATTCAAGCCTTATGAAGAGAACCTTCAATCACTAAACTGTTACCCATTAGCGGATAGGCGTCTTAGAGGTGACACTCTAATGGCTTACAGTACCCTTACCACTTCTGGACATCCCCTTAAATACCTACTTAAGTTTATCTGCAACACAAACCTAAGGCATAACACCCAGAAACTAGGGACACAACACGGCAGAATGGACTGTGGACACAACTTCTACTCCTTAAGAGTTGTTAAATGCTGTGATTAGCTGCCGGATGAGCCAGTCCAGGCGACTTCTCAGGAGTCCGTTAGGAGGAAACTTGACATATTCTTGAGGACGAATGATAATATCTTACTATGATTTACCAATTTCTTTTTCCTCTATTATCGTTAATATATCCAGGTTTCCGCCCGGAGATGTTGGTGATCCGCTGCTACTAGACACGGAAGCCCGTTAAGCGAAAGCTTCTTCTATTCCGTCCACAACCATTTGAACCATTTGGATATTGAATTCGGAAGCGCTCAAAACTGCTGTTGGGTTACGGTTCGTCGACAACGGTTTGACCTCCCCGATTGTGGTCTCGTTTTTCAGATTGTCGTTATCTTTCGCTTGTATCCTCACCAATTGTAATAATTTGCTTTTAATATTATTTAACACGTTCTATGTGCATACTCAGCAGTCGATCCACTTTATATCATGACTTCTTTTACAGATTATTTCTCTGGTCTTCACCCTTTCCCAGTAAATAGTACTTCTTAGCTAAAAACAAAATCCTACCAAAAGTTGAAAACTACATCAATGATGGACCCAAGCGCTCCTGTTGTACCCCAAGAAATAAGCACTGATCAACCTGTTTTATCAGATGAGGAAAATGCAAGGCTACAAGTTGAATTGTCTCAGGTAATTTGTAGTGTTTTTCGTTGGCAAAGTCAACGTCCCCTAAAACGCTAAAAATATTAGGTTCTTCTAGTACTTGTTATGTTACCCTCACAACGAGAAATAGATCATGATATCTTAAGCTTAGTTTACGACTCTTTGATTTGGCTTGCTATTTTGATTAACAAAACTATACTTTTGGTTGCTGTTTATAAATATAATGGTATTCTTATTGGTTCATGCGGGCTTCTGTCTTGTGTTAACTGATTAGAGGATATGACTATGAATCAATAGGTCGCAGGTTTAAACCCCACTCTGTGTACTAGTTTGTTCAGGCAAGTGTCACTAGCCTTCACTTAAGTATAATTCATACTAAAACATGTAATCCTATAGATCAATTGATTGGTTTGACTATCGTAAAGTTTTAAAGGTCTTGGATAGCTACAACAACTGTCTTCATGTTTAAAGGAGTGGAAGCATTACCTTCAACGATGCTAGGAGTACCTAGATAATTTCCCCATGTCATTGGCACTTCTGAATTATTTCTTTGTTGACTGCTGACTTTGTCGTAAACGTTAATTAGTAACATGGTTGTCAGAGGTGTCGATAAACGTTCTATGTATTGCGTTTATTATTTGCCTAAGTCTGTCCGTTCATCCTGATAATCTTTTCCTAATCTCCTGTAACTTTGATCATGGGCGGAAAGTTTTTCCGACTAAGTGAGTTGTGATATCAAGTTACCAACGAACCCGGTTAAATATCGTTCCTTATCGTATTTCAGAAGGATCGGGGGACGAGTAATGTTTCCCTTGTGATACCATCTGTGTTTCAATCTTTGGATAAATGTTTCTTTTTGTGTCCTAAAGTGTTCGAAAACATATCTAAAGTCCATGTTTTTAGTTGTAAAACGAGGAAACCAAATGTGTGTACATAGACTGTAAGTATTTTAACGTGACCAAAATCCACTAAAAGGTAGTAGGTCTTCACAATTCTATCCAATCTCGCTTCATCTGGTTCCGAATACCATGGGGAAGAAAATCAGCTGAAGAATAGATTGCCTTAGTATATTTAGTGACATCAAGTAACAGTAACCAGAATCAACATGGCGAAAAGTCCAACAGTATTCGATATCAGTCCTCAATTACCAAGCTCGAAAAGGACGTTGGTTAGTTTAACTGTTGCCAAACATAAACTAACGATCTGTAAGTACTAAGCAACTTTCGGGACTAAATAGGTGTCATCCCTCGTCAAGTTGTCTTATACATACGTCTAAATACAAGGTCAGTTATATAGTTATTTGTTTCTGGTTAGCTGATAGAATAATTCGTTTCAAAGGGTAGTACTATAAGAATTATGGCCTCATAAACTGTTAACTAGAAGGGTAAAAAATTTAACACTTAATGGACGTATAATAAATGTAAATGAATTTTCGCCAGTCTTCTTTCCCCATTACATTAAGTAATTATGTTCATTAAACAAATAGTTTCCATTCAGAGTATTTTCTTCAATACACTTTCATACTAAGTTATGTAACTGGTATTTGTATCGCCTCATGTCAAATAATTTAAATCTAAATAGGATCTTTAAAAAACTCACATGCCAATGGTTTTCCATAGCAGAAACGAGGAAATACTTTTATTAACTTCTCTCACTGCATTTACTGCATATAAAACTGAATTCATAAGTACTAAAGTGTAGAATACAATTGAACCTATGTAATTACAATATTTTAACTTCATATGATTGAATAATTATGCGAAGATTTTCTGCTGATCGATTCTCATAACAACAGTGTAACTTAGGAAGTAGGGTTTCGTTTAATTGACAATCAGTCACTTCTGTAAGGGCATATAATACTACTATCTTGTCTTCCACACCGATTTAATTGGGTCAGTATTCGAGCCTGAAATCCTATGATTAAAAGATGAACACTTCAAATACTGAGGTACTTTTTCACTAATTTCAGTTATCTACTATATGTTAACGATATTTTATGTAGTAACAATATTTAATCCGTTTTCAGGCCTGTAGTTTTATTTTTAGTATGAGTTTCTTCACTTCCTATGTACTCTCATATTGTAGGTTGAAGAAGAAATTCGTCTCCTTCAAGAAACTCTTGTTGTTAAGCAGCGCCGATCTAACGAGATAAAAAAGGCTCTTGGTTTTACCACACTTTCTACATTGCAGTATGACCTCATGGAAGGTATTCATAAATTGGAAGATACAGAAGCGTGAGTGCTATATATATATAGTCAGTGTACTGATTTTCCCTAGTTTTCTTTTAATATATACTACCGTTATAGAACTAATTACAGCCTTTTTATAACTATACCAGTCTTCAAAAGGTCATTTGTGAGTTGAACGTAAAGTCCTAAGTTTTCGGTTATGGTATCCCTCATTCGTACCTTGTTTTCCCCTATAGTCAGTTTCCTCATCAATATCCTCGTAATAAAAGTTTTACCACAAGTAAATAAAGTTTTTACCACAGTGTAGTCTTTCGCCAGGAGGATTGTTAAATTAGATTGCATAGCCGTCAACGTTCTCAAAGACCAAAACATTTTAAAGGTCCAGGTTCTTCTCAAAGCGTACTACGATAGAGCAAAAGGATGTTTCCCCAGTGTTTGTCTCCATCACAGTGGCTTGGCTGTATTCAGTGAGCTTTGGATTGTTCGGCATTACCCATCCTCTTATTTCATTTATTCCTTTTCAGTCATATTGTCTGTTTAATATCTCATTTTTCTTCGCGTTGTTCCATCACTGTGAAGTATGGTGATATGTGCCGATGCACATATATACCAGTCTATGTAGTTTTATCGACCTGCTTTTTCGCCAACTATTTAACCTAGATCTAGTGATTGATTTACTATAATATGTTTATCACCTACATATTTGTTATTTTTGTGATCGTAAGGTTGGTTGAACTTTAGAAAGTTGCAAATTCTTATTGCCAGCAGTCAAATATCATCAACTTAACAGCATAGGTATTTATGTTAACGTTGTTTACTGTGGTTTCTCACTTTTTGACTACCTTTAATGCTTTTCCTCGTTTTTTTTAAAATTTGATTCAGATATATCAAAACAAGCGAACTTTTAAGTAAAGCTAAAGATAAGACCGTCAATGTAGCCCAAGATGCTAAAGAAAAAGTCGGATCAACAATTTCTGCTATTCGGTAGGGTTTCAATTTCACCTTTTCTTTAATCATGCAATGTTATTTGTTCTCCTCTTTCTATTACTCAAGGAATTCAGAGGTTGTGAAATCATTGAATGATAAAGTTGGTTCTGCTTATTCAACAGTTAAAGTAGGTTCTTCTAAAAAAATATATCGGTTTCTTGTTGATGTGTGTGCTTGGGGTCAGTTGGGAAATTTTATTTGTCGTGACATTGATCAAATATTCTGATAATTCATTTAATTAATCCCTTTTGACACATGACGATGATAGTCTGGCTTTTTCATCTAAAAAAGAAAACAAGAAAACGTTTTACTCTGTTATTGACTTCTTTGTACTAAACTAACGAACAAATTTAAAAGAGGAGCTATAATATGACCGTTGCTTCTACCTTGACGTGGTGGTCGTGCTTGCCTATCTTGATGAACCAGTCGAGCTATACTAGCTGGGACAATCGTTCCTCAAGGTCCTACCATGCCAGACGGGTTGGTTGAAGAGCAGTAAGAATAAAAGCAGCAAACCCATGGTCCGAAGGCGAAGTCGTACTGTTGACCATATAGAGATGTGACGGTGGTAAGCTGTTTCTTTCAGACAACCAGCATAACAGCGATGCTGTCTTCCCACAAGGAGGGCTGGGGTTAGAAAAGGTTGACCCTAAAAATACACATCTTGCCTTATCCCGCAGATTTCCATCTCCGGCTGTAGGGTTCCAATAAGTACGGAGCTAACACAAAAATTACTCACAAAAAGGTTGTGTGTGACCGACCTCAAGCAGTTGTCCCTTGGGCACTGCGGTCACGCTCTCAGGTCACTAAGACCACCTTGAGCCCAATTTCCTTTTCAGGTACCTCCAGAAAACCCCCCTACTGTGTGGGCAACCAGGAAGTGATAACCGCCCTCATACCTCTAATAGCACTCAAGATCACTGTATTCATAATCAATCTCCCTCTTCAATTCCTATTATTCCTCCTACCTTGACTTTCAACTCTAAACCTACTCTTTTGACTTCCTCCGGAAGTGTCACCATGGTCAACGATTCTAGTGCGCGAAACACTGTTCCAGGTCTATTGAAACCTCGGATAGTGTGAAAGACGACTTTTACAGAAAGCTTTCTGAACTTCTTCAGGAAGCTAAACGTTCAGACATAGCACCCGTAGCAGGTGGCTTTAATCCCTAGGTAGGTGGCTTTAATGCCTAGGTAGGTAGCTTAAACCAAACAGAAAGACATTTAAATGGGTATTCTGGTATTCCGGCTCAGCGAACAGATAATGATGACCGTCTGCTGCAACTTTGTTCAGACAGTCGTTTATTTTTAGGAAGCACTAATTTTAAGCATAAGGAGAGACACCGTCTAACATGGCGACCCTCTGCACCGAATCAACGATGGACTCAGATAGACCATATTGCCACCAGTATTCGTTTGAGAGGCTCTATGGAAAACTGTCGCTCGTTCTGGAATACCTGCTTGGACTCCGATCATGCTCTAATACGAGCACGCGTTTGCTTGCGCCTCTCTGGACGCATAAAAACCACATTAGAAGACCCATTCAAGTCGAGGAAGCCGAAAGTAGATTCCGGGAATAACTCAGGTCATACCTAGGTAGTTCTGAAAACGAGGCAACCCAGATGTTACCTGGAAAGATATACCAACAGCTGTGGAAACAGCAGCTCCATCTATTAGTGATTCAAACCAAAGGGTCACGAAAAACCGATGGATTTCTGCTAAGTCTCTAGCACTGATAGATTCTCGTAAACTCATGCCATCAGGCTCTGAACACGATAACGAGCGAATACAAATCAGATCTTGGTTAACCAAAAGACTAAGGAACGACCGTGAACAGTGGTGGGCAACGAAAGAAATAGAGATGGAAAAGGCAGCGGCTGTATGTAACACAAGACAGCTTCTCAGACTAATAAAAGAAACCGGAATTATTAAGTCGAATTTAAGTGAGGTGATTTCGGAAAAAGACGACACTCTTATATGCTCTCAGTCCAGACGTTTAGAACAATGGGCCGAATATTTTAAGGATCAGTTCAGCTGGCCTTCAGCTATTCTACAACTACTCGAGATTCCCAGACAGCGTGAATGGAACATTGAAGTAGGTCCCTCGACTCTATCTGAGGTTCAGAAAGTTATAGCTAATCTGAAACGAAGAAGAGCAGCTTGTTCAGATGGATTGGCTCCGGAGGTCTTTGTGGATGATGGTCTACTTTTAGCGTTGAGGTTAACTAATATTTTAGCTAAAATCCCATCTGACTGGTCGCAATCACTTACTGTCCCAATATATAAGAAAGAATCAAAATCATCCTGTGATAAACATAGAGGGATTAGTTTGACTAACATGGCATCTAAAATACTAGCCTCAATAATTATCGGACGCCTAAGACTCGTGAAATGCAAACACGAGAAAATCAGGCTGGCTTAAGACCTGGTCTTGGCTGCATCGACCACATTCACCACTCGTCAGGTTCTAGAACGCAGGTATGCTTATCGGCGTCCGACAGTGGTGGTCTTTCTTAACGTAAAAGCAGCACTCGACTCTGACTGAGAGGTTCTGTGGCAGTGTCTGTCATTGAAAGGCGTACCTCAGAAGTACATAAACATTGTGAAGGCTGTTTACTCGAGCACTACTAGTCGAGTCAGCTTATGGCAAACCTTCATCTGATTTAACAACCTCAAGTGATGTTCGGCAAGGTTATCCACTATCTCCATTTTTGTTCAACTTCATCATATGCACACTGATGGAACTAACTTCCTCGTCGACTGAACTTTTAGGAATTGATATCCTTTCAGGAGGTCCACTTATCGACTTAGAGTACGCGGATGAAATTGTCCTGTTTTGTGGAGACGTTGATAAAATGCAGGATCTTCTGGTAGCACTGAAAAACAATGCCAGGATGTTTGGGATGCGTTTCTCCCCTCTAAATGCAAGCTGTTGCTTCAGGACTGGTCTGCATCAACACCTGAACTAAGGATAGGGAGTGAAGTAGTCGAGCGCGTCGACAACTTCACTTGTCTTGGAAGTCTGACCAGCCCTAATCGGTTGGTGTCTGGCGAAATTTGTTGACGGATTCAGAAAACTGGTTTGGTTTTTGCCAACTTACGTTACCTATGGCCAAGGCGAGATATCCGTCTATCAATTAAGGGACGAGTACACTGCGCAGCAGTTCGTTCTGTTCCACTTTACGGCTACGAAACGCGGTCAGTAGGAGTATTAAATACTCGTAAGTTGCTAGTATTTGTTCACAGATGTCTTAGAAATATAGCTCGCATCTGCTGGGATCACCGGGTAAGTAATAATGAGGTTAGACGCAGGGTGTTAAGGAATGATGTTAAATCAGTTGATGAGGTTGTGAATGTTCACCGACTGAGATGGTTGGGTCACGTATATCTGAACACCGATTACCACGACGCGCAATGCTGACTAGTGTTGGAGACTGTTGGAATAAAGTTGAGGGCGGCCAAACCAAAACGTGGCATCAGTCATTGAAGTCACTAACTTGTGATGTGAGCCATGTTGGTAGATGTATACTTCTTGGTTGGGGTCGACGCGACTATAGTAACCAATGGTTGGAGACACTGTGTGACACAGTGGTGTAAGTGTATAAACTCTTTGTCTTCCCTTAAACGGTGAGATTAAAATTACTTTATACCTTTCGTTCTACGAACTAATTCTTTCTTCCTGTATTATATCCTTATACACAGTTTCTTTTATACATTACTACCATTGAAGTAACTACTATGAATTTAGTATTGATCTTGTTGTGATAATGAGGTGTGGCAACTTGGACCGATTCATATTTGTGCCTGGTCCTACGTTGCAGCTGACTGACTATAATATGACCAATTCGGAATAAATCCCTTATCAAGTTATATTATAAATTTAATTAGATTCTACTTTTAAGTTGGCTACTGTGTATTGCACTGAATAAGCTATTTGTTTGTGTTTATTTTATCAATATTTCAATCATAAGTGATATTTCTGGCAATTGTGATATCTTATTTCATTAACCTATCATATAAACTAGATTCTTGTCGAAAGTGTACTGTCTCCAACTTGAATATTATAAAGTAGCACCAACTACAGGTACTGAGGAAGTTAGTATCATTAGTCAGTCAATATGACGTAGAGTCTGGCACATGTGTGCGTTGGTCCTAATTACTATGACACAAGCTTGACGAGATGTAATTAATTAAGTTATTAATACATGAATCGAAATAATGTAGCAATAATAATGCGAATGATTAAACATAGAGAATAAAAAAGTATGTTTGGAGAGCTACTGTGACGTAACATTTACTGCAAAATGAAGGGCCATTGTTTTTCTAGGCTATCGTGATAGATTCCGAGGCATGTTCTCACATTAAGTGTATAGTAAAGTTATAAATTAGATTAATGGCTACACATTGTATACGTTGGTCAGATTAAGTCAGTTCAATTCTGGAAAATAAACAGCATACACTTTATTTTCTAATTATGGATGTAACATAAAGTTAGTGTCAGTGATTATTCTCATTTTAATTCGCACATTTCATTCCGAAATCTGACTTTTAGTATTCCTTAGTTAATGATAAACATTGTTTGAATGTACAAACTATAGTCATGTGGTTCTCTCTATAATACATATAACATGAATGATTTGAATACTTCCACCGTGTTTTAAAGAACAGATTTTAAAAAAACATTACAGTTATATGTTTGTTTAGTGTTTTTACTAAATTAACCTGCATCCGTTTATCATTGTGACAACACAAATTGAATGAAATGTGTGTGTGCTTATTCTTGGTTTAATCATCTTGATTCTTAAATCTAAACTTGCGTTTGGTCACGAATTTATGCTGATATGCAGACTGGAATATATATACTAACATTTGTGATGGTGGAGAAGATTTGTAGCTCAGGTGGATGATTTTGATGGAGTTTTGTTCTCTGAGCTGGATGGTTTGGTCGTGGAGCTTTCATCGTTCTTCTGAACGACATCATCAGCACAAACTTCAGATAGAAGTGAAGTGTTCGAATTTCTCCATATGTGTTTCACAGCTTGTTCTGTGCACCTCGATGTTGATTGGTTCTTGTTGACCTTAAATTTATCATTGTTTACTTCTTTGTTTTGGTTGTGTCTCCCATTGGTTTGATTTTTGTTCCCATATTTATGCATGGTTTTCCTGATTGGTTGATAAATTGGATTAATTTCAATATGTTTAAAACAATTAGTCCCTTTGATAAATTTCGATAATGCAATGAGAAGACGAAGATTATCAGAACTATGTGATATATTAGCGCAATACATTTCGAACAATCTGGTCACACATATACTTGTTAAGAGCATTTATATATAAAAATAAAAGGTCAACTAGACAGGAAACGGGGTAAGAGGAGATAAGGATAATGATAAGAGTAATAATAATAATAATGTGAACACAATTTGAAACCTAATCACTCTGGATAATAAGTCAATATTACCAGGGTAGGTTTAAGGTAAGAACAAACTGTTTTTGAACACATAAAGGGGGTTTGAATTTTCGTATGGCTAAGGCTTCAATGAACCTTAGTATACGCCCTTTTACACTTTTATACAGCACTACAAAAGCTGAATTTAGATCAATCTTGTGACCTGTTTCAATTATATGTTTAGCAATAGAGGATGATGGATGTTTATCCTCTGCTCTTATCGGTTCACTTGATTGTATTTGTTTCTGAAGCCATTTGGGTACATGTTCACTCACCCTAATGTTGAGATCACGATTACTCCTCCCTATGTATGTGTGACCACACACACATTTAAATTGGTAAACACAGTGGGATGTGACGCAATCGTTTCCATGTACTTTAGGTTTTGAATGAAGCATGCACCTTGTTCTTTCTTTGATGATGACCTTTGCTGCGCAATAGGATTTATTGATGACTGATTTAAGTCGTTGTTTCAGTAAAAGGCTATTTGAATCACCTCTGAATGGTAAGGTGATGTAGACAGGCTTTTTCTCTACCGAGGCTACAGTAGGTCTCGCTGAACCATGGACTTTCCATCTATTTATGAATTTCAGAGGATAGCCATTTTCTACTAACGTTTTATTTAACAACTTTACATCATCATCAATGGCGTCATTGGTACAAATACGGTCGAGTCTGTTGAAAAGACACCTTATCAAACCACGTTTGTATTGCACAGGGCAATAACTATAATAACTAAGATATTGACCTGTCCACGTTGGTTTTCTAAAAATAGATCGCTTTACTGAACCATCTTCTCGTCTACTCAGGAGTATATCTAGGAAGGGAAGCTGATCGTTTTTCTCTTCTTCACATGAGAGACTAATATGGTTTTGGAGAGTGTTGAGTTTATTTAATAAACCGTACATATCCTCTTTTTTCTCACAAACAACTAAGATATCGTCCACATATCTCTTATAAAGTGACATGTTTCCGATTAATTCATCAGTCTGATTTTCAACATGTGCCATGAACACATCTGCTAGTAATGGTCCTAGCGGACTACCCATAGCAACTCCATCAATCTGACGAAAGTATTCACCTTCAAAAGTGAACTGAACTTTGTCAGTACATAGTAATAGTAAATCGGTCGAGTCTGTTGAAAAGACACCTTATCAAACCACGTTTGACCGTATTTGTACTAATGACGCCATTGATGATGATGTAAAGTTGTTAAATAAAACGTTAATAGAAAACGGCTATCCTCTGAAATTCATAAATAGATGGAAAGTCCATGGTTCAGCGAGACCTACTGTAGCCTCGGTAGAGAAAAAGCCTGTCTACATCACCTTACCATTCAGAGGTGATTCAAATAGCCTTTTACTGAAACAACGACTTAAATCAGTCATCAATAAATCCTATTGCGCAGCAAAGGTCATCATCAAAGAAAGAACAAGGTGCATGCTTCATTCAAAACCTAAAGTACATGGAAACGATTGCGTCACATCCCACTGTGTTTACCAATTTAAATGTGTGTGTGGTCACACATACATAGGGAGGAGTAATCGTGATCTCAACATTAGGGTGAGTGAACATGTACCCAAATGGCTTCAGAAACAAATACAATCAAGTGAACCGATAAGAGCAGAGGATAAACATCCATCATCCTCTATTGCTAAACATATAATTGAAACAGGTCACAAGATTGATCTAAATTCAGCTTTTGTAGTGCTGTATAAAAGTGTAAAAGGGCGTATACTAAGGTTCATTGAAGCCTTAGCCATACGAAAATTCAAACCCCCTTTATGTGTTCAAAAACAGTTTGTTCTTACCTTAAACCTACCCTGGTAATATTGACTTATTATCCAGAGTGATTAGGTTTCAAATTGTGTTCACATTATTATTATTATTACTCTTATCATTATCCTTATCTCCTCTTACCCCGTTTCCTGTCTAGTTGACCTTTTATTTTTATATATAAATGCTCTTAACAAGTATATGTGTGACCAGATTGTTCGAAATGTATTGCGCTAATATATCACATAGTTCTGATAATCTTCGTCTTCTCATTGCATTATCGAAATTCAATATGTTTGTTGATTGCTGATTGTTTCTATTACATATTTTTAACCACAACGATAATCTTATTTTCTGCGCATACAGAATTGATGGTAGGATTATAATTTATGGACGACCTTTGAGCAACGCCAAGGTGATTTGGAGAGTGTCCACCTAATAACTAGGGCTAAATGAGAGTTATAAACTAGTGTGAGGAATTAGGATTTACAGTTGATGGTTAAAGTTAGGAATTATATTTAGGGTTTTCATTACTAACTGACATCAGCTAAAATGCCGAAACACTATTTAGACAAATAAGTGAATGAATTTCGTGCCAAAATTGAAGACCTGTTATCCTATATCTGATTGGTTTGTCCATAAATTATAGTCTCGCCGAAATAATTTATTAGTTTGTGTCCTGCAATTTTGAATGTATGTAAAAAGAAGTCCCATTTTATGTTGACAAATGTTTCTTACTCTTCATTTTATGTATTTATGCTGGATCGTCAGTTAGCAATTAGAAAATAGGTACACTGAAGAATGAAATAGAAATACTTCTATTTATGAAATAATTGATTAGATTGTGAATGAAATTTGTTATGATAAGTTTATTCCATAAAGTTAAGATCTTTCAGTATGTGTGCTATTTTGTTATAAAACCGAGAGTTGCCTCGGTTTGATTTGTGACTTCTCTCGTTTAAGTTGCTGATTTGTCTTTTGGAAATCGCGTTTAGAATGAATCTTACAATTAAATGCTTGACTTTGACAATGTTATCATGTTTCCCTATTTTATTGTTTTTGATGGGTTAGTTCTTATTTAATTGGCTATAATTGTTCATTGTTGAGAACGACCTTTGTTAAACGAAATATCCTGTAAAATATCAATCACATCTGTTATTTTATTGTTCAGTAACTTAATGTCGTAAATTACGATAGTTAAGGCATTCTTTATTCTAAATACCATTCCATCACCTTAGGTAAGGTCGTTATCAGTGATATCTCATCTTATTTCTTGCGTCACTGTCTCAAGAAAAATCTAACTGTTTACATGTATTAAGCTTCTCATCTCATATTGTTAATTACTAGCAGTCAAATTAAAATGAATGGCTAGTGTAACACCAGTTACTGATTATGATAACTTCGTACCACAGGATAAGTTCAGGAGACTTCTTGTAATCCCTAAACTGATAATTACTTATGGATTATTAATCACCAGATTTCATGCCTTCATCAAAATCAAATATACACAAATGAAAACATATACGAGTGCGTAAAAAATATTTTGCTAACCCCGATGC
This sequence comes from Schistosoma haematobium, assembly GCF_000699445.3. Lineage (NCBI taxonomy): Eukaryota > Metazoa > Platyhelminthes > Trematoda > Strigeidida > Schistosomatidae > Schistosoma > Schistosoma haematobium. Next base: position 75,688,064 of record NC_067196.1, on the reverse strand, counting down.
CTATTTAAATCTTCGATGGATAACAGTTTAGACACATTGAAGCGCTAAGTCTTAACATACCATTGTGATATGATTTTTTATTCGTTCTAAGTGACTTCCTAATCGATAATTGACGTATCTAGTCAGATACACATATTTCTTACCAAAGTGATATGGTCTCATGTTTACCTGCATTTTTGATATTTTCTATGAAATTGAGTTGTCTTCAAGCACCGAGGTTGATTTTCGTTCGCCACATAAATTCTGCTTGGTTTGTTAGATGCTCGAGTTTTTCAATTGAGTCTTGTTGCAACTAATTTTATCAGGATATCCGCCACTGATCTATCTATTTGGCTGCTTTGTAAAAATAATCTAGAATGTATGACTTCGGCATATTACGTCGTTTTATTGATAGATAATTGAATAACCATAAAATACTTATCTACGGCTGTTTTCGACAATACGCTGAAACCTGTCATAGAAATAGAATTTTTAAAACTTTAAATGTTGAGGTGGTACATCTTTGGATGCTAACTTTGTGTTTAACGTTCACTAGGTACTGGCCGAGATCGATCTCAGCCATCCAAACATATTAATTGTTTATTTCCTTTTAAACATTCATTTTTGATAATAACGATTATTGTTTATTCTTTCTTTCAAATCAACATTAGTAGTTTTGTTTTGACTTACTTGCTTGTTAATTTTTTACTGCGTTAATATTAAGTATGACATGATATATATATATATATATATATATATATATATATATATATATATATATACCCCGGTAACACAAGGGGTGAAGTTGTTAGACCAAATTGCAGAATAGTAGAGGTAGTAACAGTATCAGTGGTAATTGGAAATTTTAGACATCGAACGTGCGACTCAAAAAGAAATTATAAATTAGCAAAATGAAAACAAGAAAAGAGCTATGAGGAATTGAGAATTTCAAAATTTGGAGAAAGCAAAGAATGGATGCACTTGCGCCATTGCAAACAATTTTGACCCACGTCATTGAAAGTCTAACTATTAGTTAAGATAATCACACGGACCCCAACCAGGTAGTCTGTATTTATTGACATAGCTAAGTTCATTTGTTATTGACTTCATAAACTAGTGTCATGTTTTGTTTTGGTCGCCTCGAGCTGTTTCCCAACCTGTTCCTGTACCAGAAAACATCGCCCTTCGGGGTAGGCGGTGGTCGAATATATGTGATGCATGTCTTAACAACCTCAGTTGATGAAGATTTGCTACCTCACCAACGGATTTCCTACCTAGTGCTTTATTCCTAACCCTGGCGTTGCTTACTCTGTAGTCCCAAGGTGTACGAGCAATGTTTCGAAGACACCCATGACCGAATATTGGGGTTGACCTTTTCCTAGCCCCTTCCGTTTTGAGAAGACAGAATTGCTGCAATGCTGGTTGTCTGAAGGAAACACCTTACTACTGTCACATTCATCTACAGTCAGAAGTATGACGTCACCCTCAAACTTAAGCTGGTGCTTTTAGTTTTACCGTTCTCCAACCGACATGCCTGGGTTGGTAGGACCTAAAGAAGCATGTGTTCCAGCCAATATAGCTAGGTCGAGTCATCACAATGGACAAATCCGATCACCACTTCAAGATAGCATCTACGGTCGGGTCGTGTCTAATGTTTGTTAGACTGATTGGAATCTTATTCTCTATCAGAAATATGCCTGAATCATCTGAGTTTAAAATGAATTCATTATGATCATTTATTTACTTTTCATGCATAATTGTTCATTTTGGTTTTCATTATATAATACTGTCAATCAATGTAATACGCATGTATGTTGCTTCCAGATACTTTGTATGGATAAATTTACCAACCTACCAGCAATTACATGGATTCCCTCCAAGAATGGAATTCGTGTGCGTTTTTATTAATGTGCTCGGCAGTTGTATTTATGTATAAATGTCGTCTGTAGGTATTTATTTTCACTGTCATTGTTGTAGAATCTGTTTGCTGTAATTTGTTTTTTTTTGTATGTGTTATCGTATATATATCCTTGGTTTATTGATAAGATGTCCTGTTAAGACTATAATTTATGGGCGACCTTTGAGCAACACCAAGGTGATTTGGAGAGTGTCCACCTAATAACTAGGGCTAAATAAGAGTTATAAACTAGTGTGAGGATTTAGAATTTTCATTACTAACTGACATCAGCTAAAATGCCGAAACACTATTTAGACAAATAAGTGAATGAATTTCGTGCCAAAATTCAAGACCTGTTATCTTATATATAATTGGTTCGTCCGTAAATTATAGTCTCGCCGATGTCCTTGATGATTGGTAATTCCAATGTAATCTGTGCAATGTGCATATCTTTCCCAGATTTATGTAAGTCTATTGTTGTTGTTTGTGTTGTATCCAGACAAGAAATCGTTGACTATTGTTTGTGCACATTACAATGGTCTTGTTTATTAAGATACACTGACTTCTAATCAAATAATACTTCCCATACTTTGCCTTCCTCTATAGTTTCAGTTTTTCTTTCACGCTCCTTACCTTTTTTTCCTTGTCTTTAAATTCTCATTGTTTTGTGTGGCGCATATATATTTGGTGCCCTCTTATACCAATATTTATGTGTTCAAATAAATAAATTCATGGAAACTAAAATTCATGTGAACTTATCATTCAGTAAACTGTTAAAATATCTTAACGATATATATAAACAGTAAAATTTGGATGCTATTCCACTTTAATTTACCTGTTCATGGTGTTCTTAACGGTTTTCTTAATGTAGTATTTTGTCAGATGAGTATTAGACTATACAGTCAGTATGACCTTCATATTTCTGCGATTTCTAAATATTGAGGTAACAATTACAGATATTGTGGTTTATTATCTGCATATGTTCATTAATTTTTAATAATTATGAAAACAAAAACTTTTTTGGTTTTCATTAACCTAAAACTAGCTAACCGTTATTAAAAAAAATTGATATTGACTCGGTACAAGTTGAAAAGCAAGGGATCTAAAACTATATCTGAATGCATCGATTTTATTTATAATGATCAGTAGCATTTGATACTAATCAATCAACAATTTAATAAATGAACATAATTTACGACATCATAAGATTAAACTGTTATAGTGAACAAATGTAACTAAATTGTCTAAGTTATATAGTTACTTCCTTATAATACTAATCAATATGATTTTCATTCATATATTGAATGCTATCAATCATTTATTCATTAAATGGAGTAGATAGGTATATTTTGATTATTTATTGTTAAGCAATTCGAGTGTACCCGTTTATCTGTCCATATACTTTATCAGTGACATAAACTAAATCTTAAATATGAAGTTAATGATATCATTTTACCCCCCCCATCCAACATACTTCAATATCTTCTGCCCATTTTTCTTAGAAACAAATACATTCTCTAATATAATTGATTCGATGAAAATACATATTCAAGTGCATAGATTATTATAAACTGATTTCTATAAAATTTCAATGTCATGTTTGAAAAACAATTTATATTAATCGATAGGAATATTATTGAAATCATGAACTGATCTAAGTTAGACAACCATTGAAAACCTGGAAACACTAGACGGCTGTTCTATTCTAGTATGGGACTCTCTAACTGTGTGTATCCACGATTCCGCACTCAGGAATCGATAATGAGTCTTCGTGACGAAAGAAATTTATTGTGTTAATGTACAATAAATAAAAGCAATTTGGTGATAAGATTTTTCTACGACATCACTTAGTGAATTTGTATAAATATATCCTAACCAGTTATCGTTGTTCTTCTACAACTTTTTATAACTATTTCAATTGTTACTATCACCCTCATGTTTTTCATTTCTTCTTTATACCTGTCAATTAGACAAGTATCACTCTCCGACCCATAAATTACACCAGTTTTATTATTCTCTAACCTTTAGGTTGTTACGCAACCCTTTTATGATATTTGAAATCTCCGAATATTGTGTTATGATCTCTTTCTTTTTCGATAGACAAATATGTTTATTAAATCACTATAAATACAATAATTGCTCTTCAATAAGTAAGATTGCTGAATCACCTTTATTTTTCAACAAGTATTTGTGTTACTCACCACACTAGGAAGAGTATATGTAGCCGTTTCATGTGGAGAAAAATATTAAACCTATCTGCTAGTTTTTATTCTGCTGATTAATCTTTATCCATTCAACTATCTTTTATATGTTGACGTATCAATTGTATTTGAAAGTACATGTTGAGTCTGAATAGTATCCATAAAGGACACTTCATCTTTGTAAAACCTCAATTGTTAAGTGTAGTTTACCAAATTGTTTTGCGAATATAACAGCATATTCGAAAAATACAGTAGGATTCATATTTTAACCTGAATTTGTTGATTTGCCCAATTTCACACTAATTTACTTTGCCTTACGTCTAACTGGTTATTGTGTCTAGCTCAAAACTCAATAAGCACACTAGTTGTGTTTAATTGTTTTAATTGCATGTTCACCTTATTGTTGTGTGCGTATATTTATTTATATTATCTTAACAATAATACAAATTTCTTGCTAACAATTTTCCAGGATGCTATAATTCATTCGACGTATGGACATCCACCAGATGATGGGACTGAATATGTTAGTAATAAATAGTACCAAGAAATAATGTGAGATTATTATTATATTCAAAATGCCGTCCATTCGCCGACTTGCAGTGTTGTCGCCATTTCACTTTCTTGTGTATAAATTATTGTACACTGTTCTTTTCATTATTTAGTTGAATTTTTCCTTCATTTTCTCATGATTGAAACGCTACTTTTTTATTCGTATACTGACACAATTCATGTATCCTATATACAAGAAAAATGGAAAAGTTAATATTACTGATTATTTCTAACTGCTTTGAAATACAACATTAGTTGATAATTTGTAATTGCTCTCAGTTTTGCATAAGCTATGATTCATTGGTGTTGACGTACACTTTCCAGCTACTATTGTGTGTTGCCTATGACTTACTGTGCGTACTTATAGGTGTCATCTCCTAATCCTCATATTAATCATCTTAATTATAGGACTTCTCCTTCGTTTGAAGTTTCTGCCACTACTCAATACTAAGCTCATTTTCTAAAATTATTACACCACAGTCCCATCGATATTCTTACCTAATCTATACATACAAGTTTTTGTTTATCTTCTTAGAACTAGTTACTCTAAATATATTTCGTCTTTTCTCACTGAAGTTTATATGTAGAGGTGTTTTTACTTCCGTAATTTCTAATTATGCCTAGATTAGATTTTCGTGTCAATTACAGCTTTTAATTGAGTTCCTTACTAGCATTTCAAATTTGGGCTACTTTAAGTTTTTAAAAGCCATGTCTTGATTTTGTTGACCAAATAAGTCGCTAAGAAGCTTTTTCTCCAAGAACTAATTCAAACATTTGGTTAGGAAGTGTCGTGTGGGTCCTCAGGTAATGCATGGTCTGGATTTAAGAGTAACTAATCCAAACACCAGAATAAATTGGAATTGGTTCGTGATGTTCCACTGATCGGAGTCGTAGGAAGTACCGAGCAGAATATACGGTGTCCAACAGCTCAGTTAGATGTCCTATGGTGTCTGGAGCAACGCAGTTATATTAACCCACCATTGAAAATATACTATGAATTACCTCCGCAATCATGTACGGTATAAACAGAAAACGAGTCAGTTTTCTGATTATTAGAATGTGCTTAGATTAGGTTCTGCAGTATGGTGCTCATAAAGTAGAAAACTTGGTGTTTTCTTAGGATGAATGTTACTAATATATACTATATATATATGTAAGTTTCGATAGGTTGACGTAAAGTATTGTAAGTGCTAGTAGCTCATCTCAGAGCGGTACACAGAAAAAGTGCAATGAATCTCAAGAAGAAGTAGGGAGCTAATTTCCGAACGAGCTGTTATAGAGTGTTTAGCATCATACAAAATGACAACGTTGTTCGTGGTGGACGTTGATAATATGAGGATAAGTAACGAAAAGTGAAAAACTTTGTAAATACAAGGGAAACACCTCAGAATGTCGAGAATACTGTACCACTATGTACAGAACAGGAAAAATGGAGTACGTTACGGAAAGAATCGGTAGAAATTCAAGTTTGGCACAAATATCTGGGCTGTTTCACGTGGTTTGATTATCGGTGAACGACTAGGTAGTACTTTTGTCTTGGTATGTCTACTCATTAGTGTACATTTAGTCAAAACCTTACGTTGTTCGCCTGAATAGACTGAACTCAGCATATTTATGTCCACTAAAACTAAGGTTGTGGATGTTAGATACATAGTAGGAAATGAGCTCTGGAAATTTACTTGAAGCTTTAATTAACATCAATACTAATACTTCCTCCCGGATGTTTCTGAAGAGAAGATAATGCAACTTTACATTTCATGTTTATCTGACTTCATTGTTTAATTTAGTACTGACGTTTAACATGCTTGTCTTGTTTAACGGCCTTATAAATTCTTTCGATTGTTGATTCGGTCACATCTATATAGAGATCTGTGTTCTCTGAGGCGACCAATCTGGTTTTTGTAAAGTGGTCCGGTGAAACCCGTGTAATTTCTTGCATAGAGTATCGTGGTGAATTGTCACTGCCTCTAAACAAATAGTTTAGGGCACACAAACGTACCAGATTCCCATAATTCCTATGTGTTATGTCGCCGTAAGATGACTTCGTACTCGGTGATGTCCAACTTTACGCTGACTTTTAAATCCTCCATTAGAATATACGAGTCTTTCCAGTCGGTTTTTCGAAGATGACCTGAAAGACGTAATGAGACTTATGGTTGTCATTTTTCCGCTGCTATTTTTGCACCCACAAAAGTATATCTGTTGTAATATTTTCTTTCGTTATTTTGAAAGAGAACTTGGTGATCCTGGAGCCATCTTATAAGAGATTCCCATGCTAATTTCGAAAGCATCAGTGAAGGACATAGTATATGGATAGTGTAGGGCCAGTGAAATTCTACTGAGCCCTAGCAAAATCATCCGGCGGTTGGGTCATTTAATATTGAACAGATCGTCGGTTCTCGTTAAGATCAAAAGCAACCAACGCGCATCAGTTAATCGTATGTCATGGACTGGTCCATGCGGCTGTGATTTTCCTTTCACTTGTATCTACTTTAACTAATAATTTCTGTGTTGTACAGTCTTCAAAGCATCTGTGATATATTGACATATCAATGGGGTAGTCCACGTAAGGTACTGACCACGAGATGTGACTTCGACGTTAGCTGGTTCGTCACAATAGCATTTCTTTCCTTGTTACTGCAACAAAACAAAATGTTTCCTTCTGTAAGTCATTCTTGTCCGCATTTCGGTATTGGTACACTAGAATCTTAGACCTATTCAACGACGGTAGATTTGACATAATGTGACTATCTAATATATTTAACATCTTACTCGGAATCTTCATTATTCACCACACTGGCTCGTCCTATATTATGTAAAGCAATTCTGAATAACATATTTGAGCTAAGGATGGAAGAGTGTATTTAATAGCGGAAGGGATAAATTAGATAGTGATCATGCCTGCAAGGTCGAGCCATGCCATATCGATTAAGTGTCCCTGGGTAAACAATATTTGAATTTCTCCAGGAGTTAAATGTTGGACATGGATCTTCTCAGTTATTTTATTTTCGGCTTCGATGATCATGTGTTTGGGGATTAATAACCCTACGTTACTCTCCCATCAAAATCAGCGTGACTTTGGTTCAGTACGAAGTCAAGTTAGGGTTTGTCTTGTGATACAGTTCGGTGATTTTCGCAATTTGTATCCCGTCCACTTCCAACGTCTTTCCATAATTTACTTTTCGGCTGGAAGTCGGTTTGCATTCTCTCACAGTGTGCTGTTGCTGATGGTATTCGGTCAACGGATATTGAGTCTCGTCTACAGACAATTGCTTATAAATACCTGTTCATATTTGATGATATTTGGGATACTTCTAGAAACTTCAGCCCAACATTGAAGAGCTGTATGTATTTTTGTGTTGAAGTATCTGAAAATCCTATCTTCAATAATTAAGTTATCAGCAAACGCTTTTAACAGAAAGCCACATGTAGCAAGAAGAATTAATTGTCAACAGTCTAACATATAATAATAAAATTATTTAATATATGAGAAATTTAACCAAAGACAAATAACAAACTTCCAATCAACCAAGGGTAAGCAACATCAAAGTGAGACTACATTAGTCCTAGAACAATGTTAATATATAGAAAAACATTGCAAAAATTTGGGTAAGAATAGGAGTATCTGTAGAATTGTGGTCTCCTATGGTACCAGTACTGCTCTAATAATAGACCTAATCCTTAAATTGTAGATTTGTCATGATGTAATCTATAAGATCTTACGTGGGAGTCACATCATGGTCTACACCAACTAATTGCACCATAACAATCACCAATACATGATGGAGAAAAAACTTGGGCTACAGATAGAACAATACATTTAATATGAATAAAAGATATAGGGTAACAATCAACTGGGACCACGCCTGCAAGGCCGGGCCATTCCATCCAATCAACTCGAATTAGTTCAATTCATTGTTCTGCCTTCTCCATCGTTGGGATTTTCCTCGCGTTAAATGTTGAACATCTGTTTTCCCAAGTGTCTCCCGTTCAGCTGGGTCCAATGTCACTACATATTGTCAGACGAGGCACTTAGGATAGATTATATTGGTATTCATTTCATTACACAATTGTAATAATAATATATTTCAAACAAAGCCGCTGCGTCCCATTCTTACAGGCATGGTCAGCAGTGTTCAAGACAGGTGCATGCTCAGTATGGCTGGTAAAAATCGACAAAAATAAACAAGGAACGTTTCACAGCAAACTGATAATATCAATTTGTCAGCTTAGTATTTGTGTGATGAAACTTTATTATGTTTATGGTTGAAGTAGATTGAAATCATTGTCATTACTATCAATGATTTATAGTTAGTAACTTCACTTCATATTAATTGTTACTATGGTTGTTAGATGGAACATTCACTTCGACTTTAACTACAAGGCATCTAAACTCTTCGTTAAAATCCTAGGGTGGGTTGTAGATATCATAGTTTGTTCTCTACCGTAAGCGTATTTTTAGCAATCTTCCTCTTAATGAGTAGGGCTTGGGAATACTATACTTAACCACCATCTTATACCCAGGATCTGAACTGTCAGTAAACCTAGACGCATTGAAGTGTAGCGTGGCGTCGAGTTGAGGTTAACTATGAACACCGCTACCAAGAAACACGTGCCAAGTAAATCAGAAGGCGAAGATTGAACGTAACCAAATAAATCCATGAAATCCCCGAGAAGCCAAATATCAGAAAGCAGTTAATGGACCAAGTCGAGATATATTTGCTGGCGATCTCGTGGTATCGAAAGGATACCGAGATCGTGCGAGGATACAAGCTTGGTTACAGAACGTAACCGAATTCGCGCGAAGTCACAATTAAAGTGTAAGAATAAGAATGGAAGCACAATATAGCTGTCATTAGCACAGTCAAATAAAAGCACATTAAAACAAACACTGGTACAGTTGGTTATAATAATAGTTGTTTTTATTAAACCAGTCGTGTTCTCGTGATAAATGTGAGTCACTACAGAAGTAGCATTTAGAGTACTGCGTATAAGAGTGTTATTGTCACTACCAATTTCATTTCACTTCAAATCTATATGCATATATTCATAGACCAACTAAGTGGCTGGTCTGTGTCGATAGTTGAGGCCTACTCGGGTTGGATGTGAGTAGCTTGACCTCAGAAATTATGTGGCAATCACACATCGAGGTTATTACGTAATGCGGATTACCCTTTTGTTACATTCAGGTACTGTGGCTACTTTAATGGTCAAATAAAAAGAACATAACGATATTATATAAATGTATTAGCAGGAATAAGTTCAAAAAACCATAGGATTGCGGAATCATGGTCTACTGTGATATCAGTACTGCTCTAATAATAGACCTAATCCTAAAATGGTAGATTTGTTATGATGTAACTGCCTAATCTGTCGGATCTTACATGGAAGTCATATCATTGTCTACACTGACTCATTGTATCGTAACAATTATCAATATATTATGAAGAATACATTCAGGCTGGAGATAGAACAGTATGTATAATATGAGTAAAATGCAAGTTGTACAGATCGACCACGCCTGCAAGGCCGAGTCATGACGTCCGACTAATTCGAATTAACTCCACTCATTCTCCCTGCATTTTCTATTGTTGTGTTCTACTCCGCGTTAGATATTGCACATCTGTTTTCCCAGTTGTCTTGGGTTCAGCATTGAGGATTGAGTTGTTAGGGCCCAATCCCACTACAGGACCACAACTGAGCGAGACAGCACATGGAGTACAACTGATCGGTGTGCGTTGTTAGTCCTTGACTTTGATGAGGATCCGCGAACTGTTCGATATCTAGTGAGGCGAGTGCTTGAAGACTTGTCATCTAAACGACCCTACTTATTCTATGAACACTCAACTGCTGCTTGCTTCAATTCGCCGGAGTAGGAAAGAAAAAAAGTGGTAATAAACCTTGAAAAAAAATTAAAAGAAAATTATTATCAAACGCACACACTTCTTCCATGGAATGGATGGAAAACCACCAGAAATGCTTAACACTGTACATATATTGAACACTAAATAACTGATAAGTAACCCCTCCTTTATTCGTTCTTTTAAGGTACAGATGAGTTCAACTTGAAAAATTACTTAACTGCAGTTCATAGATACTTCAAAGACTTTATATATTAGTTCTTTTCTTTTCGTTTCACTACATACAATCAAAATTGCTACTTCACGCGAGCCTTTTAGACGTCACTATAGTAACGCATAAGTTTTGTTTCTTTTTAATCTAGACTCAGTTGTGATGTATATAGCATCCAAAAATTACCTATTTTCGAAATATAAAATTATAAAAAAAAGAACTTCTAAATATATTTGGAATCAAATCTAGTGCTCATTAGAGTACAGGCGCCTGTATGCGCGTAAAAGAGGTGACCTTCCTATTGACTTATAACATCATAAACAGTTTTCAGGAACCCCTTTAAATACTTACTTGAACTTGGCACCAACACAAACCTTAGGGGTAACACCCAGAAATTTTTGGGTGGAACGACTGTAAGCACACCTCCTTAAGAGTAGTCAAATAAATTCTGGAATTCCAATACGTATTGGTGCTGGTCTCAGCACCGATCGATGCAAGATGAGCTAGTCCAAGCGACTCTCTAGAGGTCCTTTAGGAGGGACGACATCTCGCTGTAATTTGCTAATTTTATATTATCTTTTGTCGTTGAACATACCTGGGTTCTTACCTGGAGATATCGGTGATCCATTGTTACTAGATATGGAAGCACATTGAGCAAAAGCTTGTTCTATTCTTCCCAGAACCATTTGAATGAACATTTTGTTAAAATTATAACCGGCGGTTATGGTTATAATGTTACTTCAAACATAGAAGTTATTAAAATTAAGCTTCCGGCGCAATATGTTTATGCTGTGGTTCACTACGCTGAAAAACGTTAGTGTGGTGGACCAAACAGATATGAACGCGAGACCAATGGAGATGCGTATGACATGTACATTAATAATATACAGTGTGTTATTGCGTGAAAATAGCGGTGATATGGCATAGCATGACAAACAAATACAAATAATATTAAAAACTGTTTACAAAATAAGCTTGTCAGTCATATCTCCACATTAGTTTAGGGTGTTTTGCATCAAAATAAAGACTGAAAATTATTTTCTTAGGGGGCTTTATTTTTTGGTGAAGTATTTGACTGAGTAGCAGCTTTCTAGTTCCGTTGAGACCATTTAAATCTAATGACATATTATCACACACTATAGTGCGTGATTATCATAACAAATGGTTAGAGAAATTAAACGTCACCGAAAATCATTTGCAATGGCTCAGATGCATCCACTCTTGTCTTCCCTCCAATTTTAGCTTCTGAATTCCTCATAACATGTTTTGGTTTTAAATTAATGGTCATTAATTTATATTTTCTCGAATCGTATGTTTGATGTCTATTTTTTCCCATTACCACTGATACTGTTACTACATCTACTATTCTGGGATTTGGCCTGAAAATGTTCCTCCGTGCTACTGGAGTATGGCAGCCTGAACCAGTTAGCTTACGTATCAAGTTCTAACTATAGTATGCAAAAAACAGCATTCTACCCTTAGTTTATTTTTATCTCAATTTTTTGATCGTTTTTATTATCATAGAAGATTTTTGGTCGTGGAAGAGACAATATTATAATGCACTTAGGCCCCAAGATTATCAGTTATAGTACGTTGTGTCAATATACGAAAGTTTCGTTTTCTATATTAAGCTATAAATGATAGACTCAGGCTTTCTAAACTCCCTTAATAGAAGAGGTTGAAAACGTCTGCCACTAATCTAGTGCAGTCAATTTGAACATGTATGACTGTGTCATCTTTGGTAAGATATGGACTATCTAATTAGGTGCAGTACCCTTGATTACGTATCATATTCTTGGGCAATAAACCCGGAAATTATCTTCCTTTAAGTATTTGAAGTCTTTGAAAGGTGACTATAAGCTGTGAGATCTTCTATAAGCCAACCCATTGTAATTTTTAGTTCTTCGAATGTAATTACTCATAGGTCTTTATGTTCTTGACCTTATAGAGACGGTGTTCTGTTGATACCTTGCCAGTGGCTAGTACTGTGACCAGTGTATAACAGGCCACTACTCCTGGAACCTAACTTCAGGCTTACATTTTAGAGCCGGTGAAGTTAGTCATTAGTTTTCAAACATTTTAGCCACTTGAATATAAAAGCACCGACGATTTACGGGAATGGTAATGCATTAGTACAGAATTCAAGAAGTAGATGATCAAACATTATACCTCGCTAACTGCAAAGGCGTTTGGGACTAAATAATCACTTACTTTATGCATAGTTAGTGAGAGTTAACATTTAAAGGTCCCAGGCCATCTGCAGAAGTTTTTAATGGCTTTAATATAGTACCACTAATTTTGTAGTGAATGAGAATACGAGTTGGGACAACTAAATGTATTTAAACGTAAAACTACAGAATCTCTTGGTAAAATCTGAGAACATTACAGTGAATACTTCATTTGCAAAATATCCATCAGTTGTCTCGACATTGTTGTTCCTTCCTTTCCATACTAATCACCCTCTGTCCTCGTTCTCTTCTCTTCGACTTTCTCAATCTTCTGCCGCCATACATTTCACATTTGACTGGTGATACATACTGCTTATATATGTAAACATTAGTAGCACACACAATAATCGTTCTCCACTTTAACAGTTGTTCTTGTAGTGGTTCTGCTCGCCATGCCACTTCTTTTCTGCAGTATGTGCACGCTCTCCGTCAAAATGTCGAGTCTGTGGCGCACTGACCTCGATTGCTCCGTTGACCCACTGAGCCATCTGCATCTGATGCTCACCCAGCATCCGCGACATTCAACGCCGACACAGGCATGTGTGTTCTTATTCTAGTTACGTAATGAAGAGTCATAGGAGTACTTGACTAACAATAACTTGATAGTTCGGGTGCAAACTATTCTCTTTTAAGAACTGTTGGCTTAATGAAACATCGTTTAAAAATTAAGAATTAAAACTTTCAACGTAATCCACCAGTGATTATATTAAAAACTTTAATTTGTTAGTATTTTTCAATATTTTAAAAGTGCATTTGGATAACTTCAGTATTATAAACCGTAGAACATCTTAAAATAAGGTGTGATTTGCCGACTCCTAAAACCCTTTAAGCTTTAAACTATTAAGTGCTGGGGATATCATTTCTCCCAGCACGTGTACAGTAGCTTTCTATTATCTTGACTACTAATTCCAATAAAATTTTTCTTGCGTCATACTTATATATACGAGGTTGCAAATGGCTTCTGTTTTTTTGTCAATATATATATATATATCAGGTTTATAACTCATCAGGTTAATCATTCCAATAACAGTCTTAAAATTAGTCTCATTATCTAGATATATTTGCCTTTCTTTTATTATATCTTGGTTAGCATATCATTTTGTATGCCTGATTTCCTGTGTTTATTACTACCTTTTCATCATCCAAGTTTCTTATTTTATACTGACTTATCAAATAACTTAGATTCTCTCTGGTTTGTAAAAGTCAATAAGGTAGAAAAAAATGATTCAGCCATGAATATTTACAACTTCATGTATATAGTTTCGAATGCTGTTTAAATTATATAAACAAGTATGGTAACAGTAACAGTAACTTGAAAGTAATCGAATCGAAAGCAACGTTGATTCATTTTTCTACATATTAAAAATAAACGTAATCTTCAATTAGTTATACTATTCATTTGCTCCACAAAATATTCTTTAAAAAAAAGGGTTTATTTGAAGGGAAACAAAATAAAAGTGTAAAGTTAGAATGTAAATGATACAATATAACAATTGATTAAGTATAGTTATTTCTAAACACAAGAAAGTTATTGGGTAAACTGTTATACAATAGTTGTATCAAAAATATATGAATTATTTACAATATTTGGTTACCACTTTAACAACATCATCAAAACGTTTCCAGTTGTAAATTACTTACAAATTCATATTTTAAAATATTTTATTGTTGTTTAGCGGGTATCTTATTTGTTTGTTTTATGTGTGATAAGTTTTGTTAAAAAATTTTAAATTCTTTAATCTTTGATCAGGTTGAATATAACTAAAAAGAATGTTAAGAAATATCATGGAGTTTTGATATATCATCGGACTAAAAAAAAATTTTTCTTTGTTTACATTTGTGATGGAAACCGAGAACACAAATATCATAGAAGTAAGGAAATAGTAATTTAAATTGTGATAGAATAATGTCAACTATTAAAAAAAGAAAATTACCAAATGGCTGTTATCCAAACATTTTAGTAAATTATTCAATGAACTGATGAAAATGTAGAGATGTTTCAATGAAATCATGTAATCATATACTATCAGATTTAACCATAAATAGCATCATTATCAGATGCGAATGCTTCCACATATTCAGACAAGAAATCTAAAAGTGTATTTAGTTATTATGATAGCATTCGTTGAATTTAAGTAACTAATGAAAGATAGTCTTACAACAAATAGAAAAAATAAATAACATGTTCTAGCATCTTGTGACCTTGATTTTTTCCCATTTCTTATAGAATACCATATCAACTGAGACTTATATTGTTTCTTTTAAGACTTTAAATGATTATCATACTATCTGTTAAGATAAAAAAATGTTCATTTAAACATTGTTATTCTTAAATTTTGATGATATACTACTAATATTATTTATAGGATATAATGCAAAAGAATGTCAATATTTTGCAAACACCTAATGAACAATTAACAAAAAATGAATCAATGATAAATGAATCTATTTTAAATTGTTTAAATGTAATTCAAAAATAACAAACAAAAATTATTAATAATTAAATTTTATTTTAGAAGGATAATTCTATATTTCAAATGTTATGTAAATGTATTGCATTTAGTAGAATGATTTATGAAATAGATGATTGGCATCATGCTCAATATCAATGTTGTTTTGGTTATTTTTATATTAATTGGAAAGGTGAAAGTGAGTTATTTTGTTATTGTTGTTGAAATTCTAGAAAATTAACATTAAATTGTTACTTATTTACGCCTGTTACCTCCATTAGAGAGCATAGGCCGCCAACCAACAATCTCCAACCCACTCTGTCCTGGTCCTTCCTTTCTAGTTTTATCCAAGTGTTGCTCATTCTTCTCGTGTCTGTCTCCATTTCTCGGCGTAATGTGTTCTTTGATCTTCCTCTTTTCCTTTGGCCTTTAGGATTCCATCTAGAGACTTGCCTTGTGATGCATTTCGGTGCTTTCCTCAATGTGTGTCCTATCCACGTCCAGCGCTTCTTCCTGATTTCTTTCTCTGCTCGAATCTAGTTTGTCCTCTCTCACATTAGGTTGTTGCTAATAGTGTTCGGCCAACGGATCTGAAGTACTTTGCGTAGACAACTGTTACTAAACACTTGTATCTTCTGGATGATGGCTTTTGTAGTTCTCCAGGTTCCTGCCCCATACATTAGAACTGTCTTGACATTTGTATTGAAAATTCTGACCTTGGTGTTGGCTTGTGTACAGTTGTTTTGAGTTCCAGATATTCTTAAATTATAGATATATTGCTCTTGCTTTGCCGATCCGCGCCTTCACATCTGCATCAGACAAACCGTGTTCATGAATGATGCTGCCCGAATAAGTAAAGGTTTTTACATCTTCCAAATCTTATCCGTCAAGTGTGATTCGATTGCTGCATGCTGTGTTGTATCGGAGAATCTTGCTTTTCCACATTAAATTAGTAGATAATAAATAAAAAAAGTTTCGAATGAAAGTCATTCTTATTAGTTACAATAATCATGAATACAATATATTAAATATTAGCATTTATAGGACAAAATGAAGTCAAACGGTTTTAAATCTCAACCAGTTTTGTTATTTGTAGGATTAACTACCAATCTTGACATATTCATGCTTTACAGACTACTAGAGCTTATTTAAACAGCACAACATGTCACCCTGCAAAGTTTTACCTTTTGGCTGTTGTCTATGTACTTTGATATTGAACGACTAGATGAAATTACAGTTTTCTGATTACGAGTTTAGTCAACTGTAGCCACAAAATAATAGAATAAAGGGCAAAATCTGACATAGAATTCCAAAATGTGAAGTTGACTGGTTCATGATGTTGTGATCTTGGTACTAATGAGTTAAATAGGTCATAGGCAACATGTCTCACCATATGATTTTAGATGTAAAGACAGGAAGTTGGGAAACTCATTTGTATTCGCATCAGTCCATCGAAACAAGCCAAAATTTATTATTCACCGGTATCAGGGATTTGAGTCAATGTCATTTTTAACCTGAAGTCCTTAAGATATTAGAAACGATATATGGTTATGTATTTCATGTCCACTTGCCTGTTTAATTTTGTCATTGTCCAAACACTATTTATATGTTCCTTTTTTATAAACGGTTATATCAAGTTAGAACGGTTTGATGTTTCAATGTATTTACCTTTTTTCGTATTTGTTGGCATTTTTAATTAACATTATATAAATAATTATTTTATTCTATTCAGAATATGCTTTACAAGCTGAAAGCCATGCAGAAAACTCCATGAAATTAATATCATTATATTTAAATTCTACTAGTCAGCAAATGAATCAACAGAATTCTGATGATCATGCTAATTTACTTATTCTTTGTATAGTTTTACTGAATTATTATACATTAGCAAAATCAAAAATAATTTTAAAAAAGTAAGTGGTCAACTTATTAATACAAATGAGATTTTTTTTCTTGAGTCTATAATGTTAGAAAAACAGTAGTAACTTACAAATAATCTTGATGTAGGATCCCTTATATTATGAGCTAGTAGAATCTGAGCGTTACTCGTTTTATTTTGACCACCAGAAACTCTAAGAATCCTCTGTTTAATTCCATATAGAGTTGTAATTGGATGGAGACTGATTAATAATCCAAAATTAATAACCAAACTGTGTTTAGTACTGTACATAAACGACGGTGGTTGTTAACTAATATCAGTTTCTCGCGAAAATTACTCTTAAATAAAGCCTTAAAAGTGAAACAATTCAGTTATTTCATAATCAGTAGTTTCAATTTTAAAATATTCTTTTTTCATCTAAAAGATTTTGAATAATAAACCGAATCACTTTTTACTATAATCTTCCACAACTTCGAGTGCTGAATAATAATTGTAAAACTCATTGATTTCTTAAATCAGATAAGTAGTTAATTCAAATCTGGGACTAGGAAATGGAATCCTGTAGTTATAAGAACTTTGTTTTACGTAAAATCAATTCTAAAAGTTCAAGTAAATAAATCTATTAAATGTACTATATTTGAGAGAAAATTATGTAGTCAAGTAATATGTTTATATTTCAATCCCTGTACTGATAAAGTGAAAATCATACAATCAATATCTTATCAATCATTTTATTTGGAATTCTTCCTGAATAGACTTAATTAAATTAGCATATTCATATTGCTTGACATTTCTATGTTAGATATCCGGAGGTACTAATCAGAAACCAATAAATCTTAGTTTTATACTTAACTGAACTTATATTCATCCACATATTGGAACTCCAAGTATGGTATTTAAAAACCTTACCAGTGAACTATTTAGATTGGTGTGTAATTTTGAGTCAGTTAACGTATTGTTCACTTTACAACCTGAATAAACAGAAGCTCATCAAAATCAAAGATAAATCACTGGTTACTGCTAATTAGTCATCGTATCCTTTATTGTATCTCTGCTAAATAATTACTTTATTAGATAGTTAGATTAGCTTCATATATTTCATTGAAACCATGGACCGACCAATGTTAGACCACCACTGACAAACTGTAAGTACCGAATGGCTGTTATGTCATAATATAAGATTCCTCAATAGTGCACGCCTATGACTGTGTACGCGGCACTCAGATCCAAGACCTCCGGTCTCGCACGCGAACGTATATGACCTTTATACCACTGAGCCAGCATCCAACGGTGTTAACGTCTACTATTTCCAAGTTTTTTTTAGTGGTCTAACATTGATCGGTTCATGATTTCAATGAAAGCCAACAAACTTCACAACTCTACACTGATCATATATTCTAGTGAAATTTCTTTACTCATCTAAGAATTAATTATGAACATTTCTTAAGTATACAATAATGTTAAATTGAACAGTCTATTTATACATCTTAAGGTTATAAGGTTGATACTAAGTCAGCCTTTATATTATCATATAAAAATGTTCAACCGCGTATACTAACGTTTATTGAAGGTTCGGATATAGGAAGAGTAAATCTTCCTTTGTGTGTTTAAAAACAATCAATTCTAACCCATAATCTACGCTAGTAATACTGATTCATTATTCAACTTAGTTTTCACAAAACGTGTTATATTACTATCTTTGTTTCCTTTCACTTTCCAGTTTGTCTAGTTTGCCTTTTATTTTTCAAATATATAATGTCTTAATAAGCATCATGTCATCAGATTGTTCGAAATATAACCCATAAATTTACCACATCATTGTTATAACTTTAGTCTTCTCATTTATTTACCCTAATATACCTTCATTTATTTTATCAGGACAAAAGATGCGTTCAGTTCAATCAGACAAGCTGAAAAGGCATTAAATAAAGTTGAACAGCTGATTGATTCAATTGAAAAATCTAAAAATAGTTTAGAAAATATTGATAATTATGAAGATAATTCCAAACAATTTGATAGATATTTAGAAAATTATTATCAACAATGGAATCATTGTACTTTAATAAGATTAGATAAAAAATTTTATCCAAATTTGCAAAATTTAAAAGTTTGCATTTATTGTTTGTATGGAAAGTAGGTATTTTACTATACTTAAACTATTTCTATGAATTATGTATATATTAGATGCATTATTATAATATTGTAGTCACTTGACCGATGAGGAAACTTAAACAATTAATACTTGTTTTAGAACTGTCGAATTATATATGGAATTTGGAAGGTCTTGGGTTCGATTCCTTCGTAAGGGATCGTAGATGCACACTACTGTGGAGTCCTGTATTAGGAGGAAACGGCCTTTCAGTGCTTTCAGGTTTTCAGTGGTAACTAAACATTGATCTGTTCATGATTTCAATGAAAGTCAATAATCTCTACCATCCTATATTGATATTTAACACAATCACTATATTTAGATAGTGTTAGCAATTCTGTTTTTGCCAGTTATCTGCGAATTTCTCGTTTAAATACATATGACAGAAATAAGATGCCGCATGACTTAAGTTAGTTATTTTCTTCCAGAAGATCGAATTTTAAAAATTTACATAATTTACAATATTTGCTTGAAATAAATAGGCTAAAAATTTATTTCCTCCTAAATGTGTTCAAATGCATAAGGAAAAAAAGATGATAGTTGCGATAAATGGATTTGATTCAAGCGCTTTTCACTGTGAACCGTTTTTTAATGTTCATGAATATTATGTGTACTTTATTTAGAATTGCATTTGAATGTGAGAAATATGTTGTATCTTTTGATCAATATATGCAAGCATTGAAATTCATAGAGAAGACATATGGTCCAGAGAGTAAAGAAGTGATATCAGTTTATCACGCACTTGCTCATGTAAGTCTTAGTTTTGATATTAACAACTCACTCGTTTTGATAAAAAGTCAGTTTATTTAGAGAAGTTATGTTGATAGTTCAGTTGTATAGTTTTTGCTCTCATACTAGAATTTTATTCAAGTTAATTACGGTATCTCACATTAGGAAGTTGATAGGGATTTGTACTTAGACCTTTCAGTTTAGGAAACGTGACAACATAATCTTGGCCTTAAGTAAAATCTCTTCTTTGTCATCGTAAAAAATGAGTGGTTCGTGAATTGGCTTTCATATTCTTTACAAAGAAGTAGTTCAACAGTACATAAGCAAATGAACACTTGTGTAGCATTGAAATATAATGCTAACTCACTTTATCTACTGAAAATTAAAGTTTCGAGGATGGAAAATTAAAAACACAGAAAATGTATTTAAATTATGCTACAAGGACCTTCATTATACATTTCAGTGTATTGATTGAAAGTGGATTGTTGGTTCTTCTTTGTTAGCATCTGCCGTATAAGTCGTTGATTATCTTAATTGCTTCACTGTAACGAGATAAACACTCAAAAGCTTCTTCAGCTACCAATACTTGTTTAGTATCTACAATTTGTTGATCCACCACCTTTCAGGATAAATCTAAGTTTCAATGTCTTACGCAGTCAATCACAAGAAAGTAGTATTATCATCTGTAAAATATTGAAAGTTTTAACTTGTTGCTACCAAATCATACGAGTTTTAAATACAGATTTTTAATATCTACTGTATTATTCCACAAATTAGTATGGTCATTTGGTTCGAGACAGCTGAACTCAATTCAAGATTTTACTACGGAGTGTTTGAGCATAAATTGCTGACCTTTTATGACGCATAAACATTGTCGATTGGAAATACAGTTGGCTGACATTTATCACTTGAAATTTTGCGAAGGAACCTAAGTAAAGTCATTAGTTGGAAATCCAAGAAGTTGGTTCTTGTAAAATCATAAATTTAATCATGGTCATTGGTTCTAACATACAGTACATGTCTTTCAAAATACACAAATCGACCATAAAATTCACTGAAGTTCTATATATTTATGGTACAGAAAACTACAAAATTAAGCTTGTTGGTAATAGATAACTCTTAAAATGTAAGTATTCCTTCTGTGTATGAAATGTCGGGCTAAAATTATATTTAAATGGAGTGGATTTAATTAAAACATCTAAAATCGTACATATAATTTGTGTGGCTTCATATAAATATCGTTTGTTATCTTGATTACGCATTTCTATTCATTCTAATAACTGGGACTTATCACAAATTTACTGAAGAGATAATGGTACGAACTAGAGTTAGTAAGAAAAAAACCAAACTTAAATCCCTAATAATCCTTTTTTAAGTCAATAAATGATATCATTTTGACAGTGAACATGTAAAACAACGTCCTTGTCAGGAAATGCATAGACTTGAAAATATTTTTTAGCCCGTTCGTATATTGTCTTGCTTTAGATCCAGTAAAAGAATAACTCTCTATATATACACCAACCAGAAAAAGCAATTTAATTGAAGTATAAACAATTGATTTGTTATTCTATATTGTCTAAAAATCCCTTTACTTATATTAACAGGTTTCAATTTTCCTACCGTTTCTATTAAGCATCACAAATGATCAATCTAACTTGGTGAATGGGCATCATGAGAAGATTGCTTCGAAACTGATCTTAGTCATAAGTTCCAGTATATTCCAAACTAGGATTTGAAATTAAACTGAAGATGCACACTTCTTCCCTGATTTCACTATGAACCGAAATTCAAATATACTATTCTCTACATTTCTGTAAACTGTATAGAAAATAATTCATTTTGGTACTGATTGTTTGAACGTTAAGGACTGTAATTGATCAGTCTCTTATTGGCATATGTGCGTATTGCCTCGATATTGCATTGATTCACAAGTATTCTAAGCAAAGACGGATAGCAGCTAGCAGTGGAATCCTGGACGCGCGTTTCTTCCTATTTGAGACTCATCAGCTAAATGTACCTGCTTCCCTGCATCCAGCTAACGAGTTCCAAATGGAACGAAACGCGTGTCCTGAATCCCACTGCTAGCCACTATCCATCTATACTTATATAGAAAATAGATTAAAAAAAATAAGTATACATGATAATTCAAATCTTGATTAATTTATGTAGAATTTAATCATTTTGAAATTGATCTATTTATATTCAATGAATTTTGTCCTATAGTTTTCTTGTTTTTTTCCAGATTGAATATCAAAGTAGTGAGGATGATATGAGAAAATCTATAGACTATTTTAAAAAAGCCTATGAAATTTCTAACAAAATGTGAGTTTTTTTAATTTTCATTTATTAGGTGGGTTAGCTAGCTATATTTTTTTCTTGAAAATATTCCTGGTAAGTTGGGTCAACTTTGTAAATATTTATTTTACCTCAATCTCTATATTTTTTTTCATGTCAACATAGATATAAAAAGGCTTGTTTCATATTTCCGAATATTTTACATATTCGACATACTAGCAGGATATCAAATTGAATGTTGAAAGATAAACTTATAGACTGGAAGATCATTCTGAGTTGCTTTGCGATTTTGAAATATGAATGGAAACTGTCGTAACTCGTCTGATATCGTTCACTATCTTTTTGGAAAACAACTGAGTCACACAACACTGATACTACCAATACTTGTTAATTTGGACGGTCTAAGCATGTACTATGCTTAGATCTACATTATTCCAAATATGTCATTCAGTCATTATTGTACAGTTGTAGAAAATTCTGCTCGATAGTGTTTGACTAACAAATACTTAATAACTATAACTGTATGGAATTTTATAAAGTAATTTTTAGGAAACTACACTATCGAACACGGCTAGATATAAAATCTGGAATATATATTCAGGAAGCACCTGACTGACAACGAATAACGTTGAGTACAGAGTTCTAGGCAAAGTTTGTAAAACAGTTTGTCATTTCCGACACATTCATTATTCTAAGTATTTGGGGAAATGGGTTATGCATGTTTCTAGTTTAAAAAAATTATATAACATACCCTAACGTTATTCAAAATTAAACTGATGAACACTGTTTTGAATAAAGTATTACTTTTGACTGTTCATCCCCTTGATTTTGTATTTCCTATTTTAAAGCTTTATCAATGTTAAATTTTCTATCGTTATTGAGATTATTTTCTTTCACTTATTTATTCTGTTCATTTCTTTGAGAATGTTTACTTTGATGTGGATTTTTGGCGTTGGATTTCTTTTTAAACCTTTAACAATAACTACACTTAGCAAAACACTTTACACAGCTCATTAAAACATATTTTAAGACAATGTGAAAATTACAAGAATAGGAACGTAATGTTAAATTCTTATTCAGACTTATTTATTACTCAATCATTTCCAATGTGTTCTTTATAACTTAGTCAATAATTTTTTATGATCATGATAATATGGTTTTATTATTCTGAAAAATACATATAGTTACTACAAAGAAGAAAGTTTCAGTTCCATGGTTGACCTTATTCGTTCAGTTTATCTACTGTGTACAGTTTACATGAAACTCAGTTTAAATTTGGATGATAGTGAGTAACATGCAGTGCTGAATAATATAACATAATCTATTTATTTTATTTATATATAACTAACGTATGTTTGTAATAGAAAATATATGCCAATAAATATTCTATTTTATAATTTGTTTTTTTTCAGGAAACATTAAATGTTTGTATTGTAGTATATATATATATAGTTATTGTGATTAGTATGAAACAAGCCATACTGATAAAATATTCCTCATTCATTCTGATTGAGATATTAAAGAAGAAAACAATATTTATAAAAGTACTAGCGAACAAAACTTTAACTAAATTCAACGTTTCTCTTGGCAATCTGATCCGAGCTTTTTCGATTATCGATAGTTTTGATGATTGATTATATTTTCATGTAAAAGCATGAATCAGATTACCGAGTCAAACGTTGGATTTACTTAAAGTTTAATTACTGAGATTTTTACAAATATGATTTTCCTTCATTATGTCTTACATTGAATCGACGCTCAATTATTGTGAAACTATTTGTTTAAATTGAGACGAAATTTTTTATAAATTCTGATTTAGAACATGAAATGTCATACATTTAATTAGAGGATACTAAATTTTGTCTTGGTACAAGTTTGACATTGAAATATTGGTAGTATCAATAAAATGTGAATTAATATGTTTTATTATCAAAGAAATAATGTGTTTTATTTATAGTTAGGTGTTCTTTGTTAATCAACTTGTATAGATTTCAAACTATTCAATTATTATAACATCGTTTAAGAGTAAAGATTACAGTCCACTATATTTGGATTAAGTAGTTGTTTTAAAGAGATCCAAATGAGTAACAGAAATGTTTTATATGTAATTTCTGTTTGATGTTAAAAAGATTTAATCCCCCTCTTATTTCGTTAGATATGTAGTAATTAGAAGGTAATTTGATACAATCAGATTTCCTTTACATTGCGTTCATCATTTAAATACTAAACACTAAGTTTTGGCTTACTGACAGTACTCAGTCATTCATCATTTATACCTTTATCATATTACTAAAACGTATTATTTTTATCTTTCCGTTAAGTGATGCTAAAAAGAATCTGTCAAACATTTTAAATAAAACAGATAAGCTTATTTATTCGTGTCATCAACGTGTAAGTGAACAAGATAAATTTTGATTCAGTGTACTGAAGATTTTCCATTAACCTTTAATAGTAGTCATTAGGACGAAATAAATTATGATAATAACAGATCTAAATATTATTTATTATAGGTTTGTTCACAAAAATTCATCAACTGGAAAATCTCAGTAATAAAATATATTCTGGTGACTTGTAGGCAGAACATGTCATTTTCATCTAATGAATAGATTATCTATTCCTGTTACTTTCTTTGCTTACGCCTGTTACTCCTAATGGAGCATAGGCCGACGACCAGCATTCTTCAAACCAGTCTGTCCTGGGCCTTCTTTTCTAATTCCATCCAATTCTTGTTCATTTTTCTCATATCTATCTCCATTTCCCGGTGTAATGTGTTCTTTGGTCTTCCTCTTTTCCTTTGGCCTTGAGGATTACATGTGTGGGCTTGCCTTGTGACTCAGTTGGGTGCTTTCCTCAATGTGTGTCCTATCCACTTCCATCGCTTCTTCCTGATTTCTTCCTCCACTGAGATCTGGTTTGTTCTCTCCCACAGTACGTTGTTGCTAATTGTGTCCGGCCAACGAATCTGAAGTATTTTGTGTAGAAAGCTGTTAATAAACACTTGTATCTTCTGGATGATGGTAGTGGTAGTTCTCCAGGTTTCTGCCCCATATAGTAGAACTGTCTTGACATTTGTATTGAAAATCCTGACCTTGGTGTTGGTTGAGAGTTGTTTCGAGTTCCAGATGTTCTTCAATTGTAAATATGTTGCTCTTGCTTTACCGATCCGCGCCTTCACATCTGCATCAGACCCACAGTGTTCATCAATGATACTGCCCAAATATGTAAAGGTTTGTACAGCTTCCAAATCTTCTCCGTCGACTGTGATTGGATTGGTGCATGCTGTGTTGTATTGGAGAATCTTGCTTTTCCCTTTGTGTATATTGAGACCTACTGCTGCTGAGGCTGATGCTACACTGGTCGTCTTTTCCTGCATTTGTTGTTGCGTGTGCGATAGAAGGGCCAGATCGTCTGCGAAGTCTAGATCGTCCAACTGCACCCTAGATGTCCACTGTATCCTGTGTTTCCCTTCAGACGTTGACGTCTTCATGATCCAGTCGATCACCAGGAGAAAGAGAAAGGGTGAGAGTAAACAAACTTGCCTGACACCGGTCTTCACTTCGAAAGACATTGTCAACTGTCCTCCATGTACGATTTTTCAGTTTAATCCATCATATGAACTCTGTATGATATTGACTATCTTCTGAGGCACGCCGTAGTGTCGAAGAAGCTTCCATAGCGTTGTTCTGTCCACGCTGTCAAATGCCTTTTCGTAGTCAATGAAGTTGATGTAGGGCGATGAATTCCATTCAATTGATTGTTCCACAATGATCCGTAGAGTTGCGATTTGGTCTGTACACGATCTATCCTTACGGAATCCTGCCTGTTGGTCAAGAAGTTGGGCGTCTACGCAGTCCCTCATTCTGTTTAACAATACCCTGTTGAAGACTTTTCCCGGTATTGAGAGAAGTGTGATGCCCCTGTAGTTATCACAGTTGCTGAGATCGCCTTTCTTTGGTATTTTGATCAGAAGTCCTTCTTTCCAGTCTTTTGGTTCTTGTTCCTCATCCCAAATCTTATTGAAGAGAATGTGGAGTATCCTTGCAGTTGCCGCTACGTCTGTTTTCAGTGCCTCTGCTGGAATGTTTTCCGGTCCTGTTGCTTTGCCACTCTTGATTTGTCTGATGGCCATGCTGATTTCTTCAATTGTTAGTGGACCAACAATGAATAGGAGGTCCGTGGGTGCTGCTTCGATGTTGGGTGGGTTCAGTGGAGCTGGTCGATTCAAGAGTTCTATGAAGTGTTCTACCCACCTGTTTCGTTGCTCTTCAGTGTTGGTGATTACCTTGCCTTCCTTGCTTTTCACTGGTCGCTCCGGTTTACGGTGATTTCCTGAGAGTTTTTTGTCGTGTCATACGATTGTCTCATATTTCCTTCTCTTGCAGCCTTTTCCGCCGTCGTTGCTAGATCTTCCACATATTTACGTTTAGGACAACACATATAAGCGAATGATATTGTTTTCGATTAGATCCTCATTAGGCTTTACTTTAATATACAGTAATATTTGTAGGCATATACGAAATTATTAAACCAATCAAGGTAGTTTACAAGTCAATGATAACAATGAAAACGATTACATAATAAGTGAAACGTGAAAAGTACAAATTGATGGTGTGACAACAGGTGCATTAGTTTTGATAAGAATAATAAAGGCTCAAATCAATGTTACATAATCGGAAATAGGTCAATGATTAGAAAAATATAGAAACTGAGATAACATTTATAAAATTATGGGATGACGTAATAAGAAATGTTCAGATAATTGGACCATGAAACGTATAGTTGAGAGAGAATAAAGTGGTAGGAGGGGGTGAAGAAAAATAATAAACGAAGAGAAAGTTTGAAAAAGAATAAATAAATTCATTTATTACTTAAGGCTAGGGGAGAGATAAGGGCGTTACAAATTTCTTCTGAACACAAAGACTTGGCTTGTTGGCTCGGATTCCTATAGCTTCTGCTATGTGTAAGAGACGAGATCGAACACCATAAGGGAAACTAGTGGGAATACGATAAATAACTTTGAACGACTTGTTTCTGTCCACTATATGACCGCTATCGATCAAGTGTGATAGAACCGAGGTGCGTATTGTTTTGACGTAACCTTTTCTTAACCACGAAGGGAGGTGTTCACTAACTCGTTGGTTCAGTTGCCTGGTAGTGCGCCCAATATAGCTTTCTCCACAGGAGCAGCTGAATTCGTAGATACACATAGAAGTGGCATAACCAGGTAACTTATCCTTCAATTGCGGAATCACCATCGATCGGGTCGAATACGATAGGCAGAGGTTGGCAGCATTAAACGTTCCCTTTACTGCTCTAGTTTCACTTATTATGTAATCGTTTTCATTGTTATCATTGACTTGTAAACAACCTTGATTGGTTTAATGATTTAGTATATGCATACAAATATTACTGTATATTACAGTAAAGCCTGATGAGGATCTAATCGAAATCAATATTATTCGCTTATATATGTTTTCTAAATTTACAATATGGGAATACTTCAAATATCTACGTTTTCCAGTTCTGATGCTCCTCTTCACTTGCTTGTTTACTTCTGTGTATTCAGCTTGTGCCTTGGCTTTTTCTGCTCTTGTTCGGCTGGTATTGATTGCCGCCTTCTTGTTCCTCCTTTCTTGAATCTTATCCAGCGTATCAACAGTGATCCATCCCTTGTGATGGTGCTTCTTGTGGCCCAGAACCTCATGGCATGTTGAAGTGATTGCCTCTTCGATCCCCTTCCTGTTGCTCTCCACAGTAGTTCCTTTCCCATTGAGTAGATCATGAAAGGCTTGGAACCTATTGCTGAGGACTATCTTGAATTTGTTGAGTTTGTCAGTATCCCGAAGAAAGGCCGTATTGAACTTTTGTGGTATTATCCGTCCCGTTGTTCAGTACTTCTTGAGTTTCAATTTCATCTTCGACACCAGCAAGTGATGATCTGAGGCTATAACAACTCCCCTCTTGGTTCTCACGTCCTCCTGAACGTTTTGTTGATGCAGATGTGGTCAATTTGGTTGTGTGTAGTGTGATCCGGTGAAGTCCATGTGGTTTTGTTAATGCGTTTATGTGGAAACATAGTTCCGCCTATGACCAGTTTATTGAAGGCACATAGATTTGCAAATCTCTCATCATTTTCGTTCCTTTCTTCCAGTCCGTGTCGTCCCATGATGTCTTCATATCCGGTGTTGTCTATCCCAACCTTGGCATTTAAACCTCCCATCAGAATGGTCAGGTCCTTTGTTGAGCACTTCTCGACGATTGACTGCAGCCTATTGTAGAATTGATCTTTAGCGTCTTCATTGTAGTCGTTGGTAGGCGCATAGCATTGGATTACGCTCATTGAAGTGCCTTCTTTCTTTGTTTTGAACGAGGCTTTGATGATCCTTGGTCTATCAGATTCCCATCCTATAAGTGCATTTTGTGCTTGTTTGGACAGCATCAATGCAACTCCTTGTGTATGTGGTGCATTTTCTTCTTCATGGCCGGAGTATAACAGGAGCTCTCCTGTAGTTAGTCGTTGTTGTCCAACTTGTGTCCAATGTGTTTCACTGATCCCAAGTACCTCTAGGTTGTATCTTCTCATTTCTGCAGCAATCTGGAAGGCTCTTCCGGTGTCCCACATTGTACGAGTATTCCTTGTACGTAAATAACTGGTTGCTCTGGTTGTCAGAAGGAGCATCGGCTTCGTGACTTCCGAAGGAACTCGGATTTCGTCAAGAGGCGTCATAGTTCTTCTAAATGAAGACCTTCTGACTCCCAGGGCAGAGTTTAAAAGGTTTGAATATTTTTTTCTGGTTAGCATTTTTTAGCGAGTTAGTTTTCTACGGGATGAGGTCGCTAATCTTATACCCAACCCTCCTCCTTTATCCGGGCTTGGGACCAACAGTAGCCCCCGGAGGGACTCCAGTCGGAGTTATATATTCCTATACCCTAATAATTTTCTTTACTTGGCAAAGTTAACAATAAATCTTTTGATTAAAACACTACTTTTACAGGCATTTTTATGCAGTATATATCGGCCAGAAATATTTTCTAAAGTTGAATAGATACACATATTAGATAGTTTCTGAGGATAACATTCTGATTTACAGTATGATTTTCTATATTCATATCATATATATTTGTATTTCTTATAATTAACAGCTGAACATCTCCTTGGTGAAATGTTACAAATGTTAAATACTTATAATGAAAAAAACAATCAAAACTCCATTGAATATCATGTTGATAATAATTCAAATGAATCTGTCGATCTAATGAGAATAAAAACTAGTTCACTAGATAACGATAATCATCATATCAAATGTCTAACAGATCAATGTTTGAACTCGATTTATGAATACTCTGATGAATATTTTGTAAATTTAATTTGTTCATTACGTTCACTATTAATAAAAATTTATATAAAATCAAGTCGTTTCCAAGTAAGTCAATCCAATTTCATATCATAATATAGTATCATTTTCAATGTTGGAATATGCATATCACGTTGAATTTACATTTTAAAGTTGATGTATTTGAAATATTTGATCATATTCAAGATGAATTTAATGTGGTTAAAAGAAATTTCACTACAAATTATTAATTATCAGTATAGTGTTGTGGATATTATTAAATTTTTGATTGAGATCATGAACCGATTGATGTTAGACCACATTGAAAACCGTCCAGTGCTTTCAGGTTTTCAATGGTGATCTAACATCAATCGATTCATGATCTCAATCAAAGAGATTATTAATTGTTACATTAATTGTTCATTTTTATTTCGCCAATTCATGAATACTGATGAATATTCCTTTTAAAGGAAACAGCAATTCATTGACTTTAAAGATAAGTCTTCCCCAATTGTTTTTCACAATATAACTTATCAACTAATAAGCGATGGAGAAAGTGAAATTCTAGTTAGTAGTTTGCATGTAATATTCAATCATTTTATTTTGAAACGGATTTGTTTACTACAAAGATCGATTACTTGTAAGACAAAGTAAAATCAAAAGTCACATGTTATCTTTTTCATATAAAATCTATTGAGAATATTTAGTAATTGGAGGAAAACTGTGTTTTAACTGATAATCGGATTCTATAATCTCATTTAATGAGTGAATCACTAAGATAGTATTGTATGAATTACTATTTAAAAATTGTTCATTACTAACTGTATTCTGTTGGCTTTGATCACTTAGAATAGTTTTGGACAATAAATACAATCCGAAATATTATCCAGTTTATAACACTAACTTTTTTGGTTAAATTGATTCAAAAGAGAAATACACCTTGTTATGGTAACTTTGTCTTTCTGAACTAAATGGTTCAATCGCGAAGCTTCTATCATGATCTTAAACAACATTCTCAACGGCTTACTTCATGTAAAAGTGAACCATAATTGTTGAGCTATCTGGTTTTAATGACGTTGTCAGTGGATGGTTGAATTCAGAAATTTTGCCAGAATTATTTATGTCTATGTCCTTATTGAGCTTCGTTTTTTACTTCTTTGCACGTAATTAGTTGATCCATACAGAGTAGGTTGGTTAACAGAGTTTATATCAATCTGCTTTTTCATCACAGGCTGACGTAAGTACCATGATCACATAAATTCTCTTCAATTCTTTGAATTTTATTGATCTAGAATTGTCATAGCAACCGGTTGATTCAACACTTATGGACTAATTAAACACAACACTTCCATTTGAAGTGAGTCCTGATAACCTGTTGTAAAACAACATTGAAAACCAGCTCAGAGAACATAACAAAACCAAAAACATATATCTAAGCCAAGATTCTTTTACATTATTACAAAGCGTTTACTAAATAAACGAAATCACATTTGTAGATGGTGTTTTCGCCGAGACGTTTTATTATTTGGATTAGACAACAGGTAGTACTTTTTATAGTTACTGTAGAGCATCTTATTAATGAATGAAGTCATATAACTCCAAAATCGTAGTAGGAATGTCAAATGTTGTGATGACGTAAGTAACTTTATGGAGATAATCTCATTTTTCCGGGTCTTATGAACATCACTAGTACGTTAACTCGCCAAGACATGTTTTGAAGGTGCTCAAGTAATCAAAATTACTGTGTATATTATCTGTGTAATAGTTCACAGTATGATTCCTCATGTTGATCTCTACTTTTAATCTTAGCTTATATTCAACAATACTTCAGATGTTCCATTGAGTTATTCGATCGCTAATTCAGTGTCCAACTAGTTTAATGAAGAGTTAGTAGAAATTAAAAATTTCCAGATGGAGTAGTTATCAACAAAATATCCAAGTGGCTTCGTATATAATTAAAAATGTGTAAATAAAAGAATATAATATTTGTTAATGACGTTTAAATAACACTGAACCGATAAAGTACATTGATATTGCAATTCATTAAAATTTGTTGAACAAATCTTCACAAACTATTTTGTCACAATAAAGTTATGATAGATTGTCCAGACAAATGGAGAATAATACTATCGACATGAAGCTGTATTGGTTCTGATGCATTTCAAATGTTGAATTCATTCTTATTAAAAAAGGTTTTAGAACAATTTGAGGCGTTCTAAACTGTATCTAAACTAACTGATACAGAATCGAAAGATTATGAAATTCTTTCAGGGTTTTTCTGAAGGAAACTGAAAACCATACATACACATCATAATAATAAGGGGTTAACTTTTTTTGATATCATGTACTTTTGTTGGCGTTGTGTTATGTGAATCTGTAACGGTTTGTTTGTACAACATTGTAGTATCAGAGTCTACTTTAACAATCTGTATTTTTACACGCCTACGTGATTTATTCCAACCTTTGTACAGATGGATTAATCTGTTCTTTTTTAGTCATTTTGTTCTTTATATTTGTGACCTTGAGAATATGTGTATGATAGTAGAGATGTGTTTATGTACTTGTCCCTTTTTCATAGTGAGTCACTTGTTATTTGTTGAGTAGTTCATCTAGTCATCTATCTGTAAACAAACGCATGAAATATGTGTATGTAATATATTTGTTTTTTCAACTTTTGACGTAGCCTTGGTTTAAAATTGTTGAGTCATCAGAATATATGGTACGACAAGTAAGGTATTTACATTTCTTTAACATCATTATCGTCCTACTATCGTTGAGTCAAGTGGACAATAAATTACTTATGTTGTTCAGAGTGGCTATAGGATTTTCATAATCAAACTATCTAACTGAGAGGACACAATACCAACGGAACATTCTTCTGAACTACATATCTTCTCAATCATTTCATATTACAAAAAATCATATTAAGAGCTGTTTTGTATAGAAATTCTAATTATCAGTTATGGAGTAATTGTGTTAAATAACAAAGATTAATCAATGAATGACTGAAATAACTTAATTTTGAAACTTAACAATTTAGCTGAATTAATATTAATTTCATTATTGGATCATATTCACGAACAAAGCATATTTTAATAAGATATGCTGTTACTACTGAATATTGTTCTCATTCATGTATATAATTTTATTTTCAATGAGAATATTCAGAACGAATACATACAAAGTATAGTTTTTAATTTATAAGTATTCACTTTAAAGCAATTAATCCCTTTGATAAGTTTCAATAGTGTAATAAGAAGATGATATAGTTCTGATAATCTTCATCTTCTTATTCACTTTAAATCTGTAATGTTTGCTCGTCATTATACAACAACTCGTATACATTTTTAGTACTTTGGTGTAAATTACTTCATGGATTTTTGGGCGATGTTTATTGCGTATTCATTACTTAAAACACTTACTCCATCCCATGTGAAACAGAAGTGAATGTAAGCACAAACAATTAATCGATAATTGTGACTTGACCTTGTTAAAAAAGCATAAACACTAAACTAGAATATAATTTTGTAATTTAATTTATCATGAAAAATAGTTAACTGTTTTTATTTTCTTTACGATCGAGATGAACAATCTGGATCAAGCGGATTTTTCTTGGTATTTATATGATTATTATTTGTGTTATGACTTTATGTCCGGCTTTTTATCACGTGATTTATCCACCATTGAAAATACAACTTATACAATCTTAGCACTGTGCCAAACCAATGACTTTCGACCAGTATGAGCAGCCTAGCGTCCTTATTGGTCCTATGTTCGCCTAGCCCGTCCACCTGGGTCCAGAACACTAATACAGCTTCCACTATGTGAACCGAATCTAATCGAATCATTTGTTTCAGACATATGTCAAACAAACAGGCCGCAACGCACCATAAAATAGGAAATAACATTTGTACACGATAAAGCCAAAAAGTGACTGTGAACGTGGGAGGCAGTAGTCAATAAACTGAACATAGCTTAAGAACAGTAAATCGTACAATAACAATATATAGGTCACAATAAAGCCTATAACAAGGGGAATATAGATATACATAATCTAGTTACTGAACATTTATACCATGAGAATATATAAATAATATTAGTCCATTAATAGGTCTTAGACGTGACTCGTAATGTAATCTTCACTAGGATATAACAACTATTATTATTACTATTATTATGTGACTACTACTTTTATTGATGTAAAAAGAAATCCAATTTTATTTTCGAATTAATATTTCAGTTATGTAATTTTAGGAAGCCTTAAAATTATTAGAAGAAAATTTAAATATTCAAGAAGACACATTTGGAATGTACAATGCACAAGTAATAAAGACATATAAACTAATCTTGTCAATAAACATGGTTCAAGAAAATTTCTCTGAAGCATTTAATCAAGCTGAAATGGTATGTACAAAATACTTTAGTTTGACCTGAATATTCACTATTTTATTCTTGGTAGAAATAATAGTTTATCTAGAGAATTCATTAATTATTCCATATTCTTTGACCAGAAAATTTAAACTATGGAACCTTCAATGTTTTTCTAGAAAAAGGAAGTAACATGAACGGCTAAAAAAAAACTTAGCTATTTGAAATGTTTTATAATTAATCAGCTTGATAATCTGATACGTGACTGATAGTATTTAGTGGATATAATACAATTATGGGTCACCAATTATATTGAATAATGGTCAAAAAATGACTAGCGAGGATGTACTTACAAAACGCAAGCGAAATGTAGGAAAATACTAACATTAACGTCATTTTTAACGTAATTAAAGCAAGTTGTTAACGGTTGATTCGTGCTTGACATCTGAATGTTAAACGGAAGACATGAGTTTCAGGTACCTACTAATGTTCGTACTCTGCATGTACCCATAACGAGTGCAGTGTGCACAATGTAAAGATACCATTGTAAAGATATATTGAATCTCTTGCTTTTTAAAACACTATACATATATAATGAAAACATCGGGTTAAACATCCTGTCAAAAAATTAGACAACCGAATCTCAAAGACTTTGAACAAGCTAGTCAAAGCAGAAGAAATAACAAAACAAGACTAATGAAGAATGAAACCCAATGGACCAGTACTCCCTCGATTCTACGGCAGACCGAAAATATACAAACCAAACATCCCACTACGTCCAATTGTAGCACTCCCCGGAACAGCAACATACAATTTGTCAAAAGAAATTCCACGAATACTGAAACATTTAGTAGATTCATCCAACCACTCCATCAAATCCCTCACACAATTCCTGGACCAAATTAAGGATATTCAAATCAACAACGACGAACTCATGATATCCTTCGACGTAACAGCACTGTTCACCTCAATTGAACCACAGTTAACAAAAGAAACTATATCCCTGCTGCTCAATAACGACACAAATCTCACTAAATACATGAGGCTTCAAATTCAAAGTCTACTGGAACTCATCGACTTATGCTTAACATCATATTTTCAATTCAACAACAAAATCTACGAACAAACAAAAGGGACACCAATATCAGGACTGATCGCAGAGGCAGTGGTGCAAAGACTAGAAGCCACTATATTACCAGCGATCAAGCCAAAAATTTGGATTCGCTATGTAGACGACACTTTCGTCATCGTCAAAAAGAATGAACTGGAAAACATTAACAAACTGATCAACAACGTTTTCAATGACATCAAGTTCACAATGGAACAGGAGTCAAACAACCAACTAGCATTCTTGGATATATTGATCACTAGAACTGACATAGGAAAACTGGAAACTCAAGTGTATAGGAAACCGACCCATACAGATCAAATTCTCAACTACAATAGCAACAACCCAAGAGCTCACAAAATCAACTGCGTACACACTTTGTTCAAAAGGGCGAGGAAACCCTGCAGCACACTGGCAGCACGAAAAAATGAAGAGAAATACCTGAAGGAGGTATTTCAAAAGAACGGCCACCCAACCAACTTCACCAAGAAATACCAACCGCACGCAGCATCAGAACCTAAGTCAAGCACAGAAATCAACAACCATACGTAAAAGACATATCAGAAAGCGCAACGAGACTGCTGACAACCTTCGGGATAGGTGTGGCGCACAAACCGACAAAATCACTACAATCAACCCTATGCAAACCAAAGGATGAAATAACAAGGGAAAATAAATCAAACATCATCTACAAAATAAATTGTGCCAACCGCGAAAAAAACTACATCGGACAAAGCGGATGCCCCTTCACCTTCGCCTACATGAACATCAATTAGAAGTCAAACGCCATGATACTTCCTCACTTATATCAATACACATGGACAGCTGCGGACACTCATTCGACTGGAAATCTTGGACAGAGGAAATTCCAAAAACACCAGGGAATTTTTAGAAGCCTGGCACTCAGGTCAATCAGCAATCAACAAGCACATTGAAATCAATCCAATTTATCAACCAATCAGGAAAATTATGCACAAATACAGGAACAAAAATGAAATCAATGGGAGACAACCAAAACAAAGAAGTAAACAATGACAAATTTAAGGTCAATAAGAACCAATCAACATCGAGGTGTACAGAACAAGCTGTGAAACGCATATGGAGAAATTCGAACACTGCACTTCTATCTGAAGTTTGTACTGATGATGTCGTTCAGAAGAACGAGGAAAGCTCCACGACCAAACCATCCAGCTCAGAGAACAAAACTCTATTAAAATCCTGGTAGTGAGGATACTACCGCAAAGAGAATAACTGAGTTAGTCGATGAAATCGTAAAACTACAGTGTTAAGGAATTATACCAAACCACCATGAACTTTCATGAAATAAAATAATAACAGTAGTTGAAGTGCACATATTTAGAATGCCAAAATATTCACAAAGTTTATGATTGTTGATTTAATCCATAGAAAAGGTGGAAAACATTTTTTCAGGTTCATTGGTTGTTGAAAAGTAGTTAAAGGATAGTGTAGTAAGTGTGAGGTGTATTCGCTTGCTATTCATTATTTTATAGCCCTAAATTTGTTTATCATTTTATTTTAATAATTTAACTTTCCTTACTTCGTTTCAATTAATTTTTTCCCCTGTTTTGACAAAATCTGAACAAGCTTCGCTTAATGTTAGATATTAAAAACTTCTAAGTTAATTCACCTGTTACTACTTAATTAGAAAAACAGTATACTTTATAAAGCAAACGTTTTATGAAATGATATATTAGTTTTTGTCCTTCAGAAATTTATTTCATTGTACAGAAATTCATTTCTTATCTACCTTACTTTCAATAAATAACATAAACACAGTGCCTTGATCTTGAACAATTCACATTCGGTGCTAATTCGAAACAAGCAAAAAGAACTAAAGATATTTTGAATGCATTATCAAGGTTAGCCAGAACTAAATTTTATGAAATTAGTCATATTTTCATTTTATAATTAGTTTATTAATGAGCTATCTGATTCATTTTTTTCATAGTGTTTCATAGATAAGTAATTGCAAGTCATTTATCAAGAAATCAAACAATTGAATGAAACTCCTTAATAGTCAGGGTGTAATTAGAATACGAATAAAGTGTCAGAAAAATAATAGAGGATCTATCCACTTGATCAATTATAAGAGAATGAAACATCTAAAAAAATTTACATAATGAAGAGGTATATGAAAGTCGTGATTAAACTAAGTGATTAAATATTCCCGACCGTAACACACGAGACCAAGTTGGTCACATTCAAAATCCGACTGATTAAATATCCCACAAAAGACCATAACTGAAAACCAAGTTGGTATTTATAAATTGTCTAGACTCAAAACATTTAAGCTTTATCTCACGATGTCTATTGAATGAATATTATCCTATTTGAAATAAGATATGTTACATTTTACTGATTAAAATCCATACTGATCACAACTTGCGTCAGATATAATATATTTTTAGCCATGGCTTGAATATATTACTTTAATCTTAACAAAACATATTCAGCTCTACAGGTAAGGTTCACATAAAAAACATTTCAAATGAAATTTAATGAATCAAGTCATATTGTCTACAACACTAGACTATATAGACTATAGATATATAATTTCGAATAAATTGGGCATTGAGTAGATTGTTATAAATAAATAAATAAAATTGTATTATCTCAAGTTTAAACTTAAATTAATTTTAATTTGGTTATTTATTCTCTGAAGAAGTGGTTTACACTAAGTCACGAAACGTCAGAAAATCTAATTTTTCTACTTATTAGGATATTACATATATATTAATATATTTACACTAGACTATAGTTCATGTATAACATAGTTTTGAGATTATATAAGATTTTTTTCAGTATATTACCGACAGTAAGATATAATTAAAATAATTATTTATCAATCTGTAATTATCTTTTTTGTTTGTTTATCTTTTCTCGGTCATTTAAAAAAAAATAAATAAATAATTTGCATTCTAATTATTTGCTTATCTATAGTTACAAGAAAACTGGAAATAAAATCAATTAAATTCAATCAAACTGATATGTCTGCAAATGAGTAATTATTTCTCAATAGTAAACTTATCTCTGAAGAAGTGGCCTACACTAGGTCACGAAACATCAGAAAATCTAATTTTTCTACTCATTGGGATATTACAAATAGATTAATATATTTATAACTATCTACTCAATGCTCAATTTATTCGAAATTATCAAGTCAAACCTTGGTAACGATACCTGTCTGTATATCTGTTTCTAATCCTATAAATATAAAATAGTTAAAAGAATTCATTAAATTCTGTCATAATACTATTATTTAGTTTTTTCTAAATATAATCGATAGAAATGTAGAAAGTGAACTAAGATGGTGGTTGGTGGTAGTCAACAGGAAACCCTACACCTAGGTTTTGTGTTACTTGATACTTGTCAGCAAAGTGTACTTGTAATCTTGAGGGAACTGATTCTCTCTGATGGATTCGATCTCGTGTCACCCAGCTTTACAGTGAACTATTTTTACTTAAAATTAACAAACATCAGTACATACTTGATCACTATTCTTATGTTCATACCTTATTTTAAGTGAACATATCTTATTGGAGAATAGAATTACTAAGTTATTAAATGAATTATTTATAATGCTCAGTTTGTGTTAAATTTGAACTCAAAGCATCAATCGTGCTGAATTTCAAGCCAGTTTTTTATTCCTTAATAATAATGAAGCTCAAACGTTGAACGATTAAGAAGTCAATAAGAAACTTTCATTTTTGCATCAAAATTATTTGAGGCATTATGAAGTAGCTGATCTAATTTAATTTGTCTGTTACAGGATTTTGACATTATTGTGGGTTTAAATACACTCAGGCACAATACTCACGAGAAAACTGTTCTTCACAATGTTAATATCATCTGGCACCACTAAAATTAGGACACCTGGCATAGCTTTTGGTAGAATTTATCAGTTACTGTCTAAATACTAAATAAAAAGCTACAAGTTACAAAGATGAGCATTTAAGTTAAGCAGCGACTATTATTTCGTAGACAAAAATGTCTAGCGCACCAAGAGAGGAAAATGCTACTACAAACACCATTCTCAGTAATAGGTTTTCTGCAGTTTTGACTACGTTCAAACTAGGAGCACAACTTGAAGATGTGCGTTTCCTATAGTTCATTGTTATGGAAAAGGTAATTTTGCTACGAATTGTTGGCATTTATATTCATTTTAAAACAACAACGATCGATGATATCATTTTGTCAATGAGTAATATTGTTGGACTTCAGATGTCAGGGGTGTATGGGGTGGAGGTATGAAAGATTTTTCAATTATGATGAGCTTGGTGTGAACATTAAATTTATATTACCGTAGTACTATTTTTATTCATGTAAGCCGCCACCTTCCAAACGTCTTCAGCACTACTTACCAGTTACTTTACTTGCCGTAACAATCCGAAGAAGCGATTGGTTGACATGAGATAAAAAGATTTATATCAGGTGCAACTCTTCATTATTTCAGTTGTTATTCTGTATGTATCTACAAACCATGTTAATCTTTAGCACCGTAACACGACGATTAGTCTTTTCAAATTTAGGAACACTTATTAACTGAGCATGCCTTACTCAATTAACCTTTAAATACATTTGTAGTCGATATTCAAAAGAGTATTAATAACTGTTAGACATTCAATTAAACAATAGTTCTAAGTTGTCAAGACCAACTTTTCTGTCGACAATCATTTTTTTAACAAGATTCATAAGAGATCAATACACCATACTTTCTACTTTAGTATAAAAGTTACATACCATCAAAAATTCTGTTAGTAGTATCTTTTTTACAGCAATAGTCTGATAACAGGTCTGCTGAATGGTGAATTAAGGCGAAAAATATCTGTGAGTAGGTTAATACATTCACTGAAAGTATGAACATGAGCTTCTCTTAACACTAAAATTATTAAAAATGGTAGTTGAAATGTGCTATAATCTTCACAAATGTAAATAGGATTAAAATTATGTTTGTTTCTCATATTACGAGAAAAACTAACTTAAATCTTTATTCTCAATTTACTACTAAGTTAATATCAGCTTGAGATCCAGCTGTAACGGCTTAGCACTGAACAAATCCTCGTTCTTTATTGACTTTTGGTGATTAAATGAAAGTACTGACCTACACAGAACCGAACTTAAAACACCTATGTCTTAAGTGTTTTGATGACCACAACGAACTGATCACTTGCGAAAAAAAGGTTTTGTGGCTTCATTCAGTATAGCTTGGATGGCATATATGATAACGGGTGGTTAATCGTTTTACCCCAAATTCAAATGACGTCCGCGCTTATTGCTTTCCATTTCCATTTTAGAGACTACTTATTAATAAACAGTAGATAATTTTTGACATGGATTTACCAAAAGAATACAATATTTGTTATAGGCAAATTGCCCCCAAATACCCTGGTACGGCTGAGATTGTGGAGTGTTAGCTCTCCTTCTCGAAATGCTCTCAAGTGGCCACGTGCATACAACCACTGCCAGGGGAATCCTACTCACTCTCCTTTTTTACTCGATCTTGTGATCGACAGTGACCCTAGAAGAGCTACAGGCGAAATTATTTATTGATGACAGTTCGGCTGAATTTCGATCAGTTAGGATTTGTGAGTCCTGTTAGGATTACCTCGATATAGCCATTATGTTGCAAGTCTTTTTAATAGAATAGATAGAATGTGGTTAGCAGTGAAAAGTAGTACTCGTGTTTCAATCGATTTGATAATACTTTTATAACAGATACAGCACAAACTGAATTAAAACTCACACCCCGTTGCGCAAGCGAGTAACTACCTAAACTCAGCAGCTGAATGAATAAAACGTTAAACATTTGAAGCCGAAGGTACTGAGTCGGAATTTCGGAGTGATTATAAACTCTAGTACCCATCTGACGGGTGACTATTAAATCAGAACGGCCATCCCATATTCCAGTGCTAACTACATTCCACTCATTCTTTTGAACCAAACGTAAATGAATTAGTAATCTTGTAATCCACAGGTATTGTGGAGAAATCGGCATGCTAATATAAGAGCGATTAAGATCACTTGTAACCGAAGTAATCTGTGTTAATTTAAGTCACTTTTGTACATTTCCGAAGATTCCTTTCAGAGCTAAGAATATCCAATAACTCTGTGTTTCAGTCATTATTTACCTAGGAGTATTGGCGCTCGGTAACAGTATTTTGTAGTTAATACATGGGTACAATAGCGTATAATTAGCTAAAACATATACCACATGTTATGTGGAGTATTAGAACTGTGAAGCGGTGGCTGTGATGACTTACCTAATTTTACTTCTTTCATCCAAGCTTGTTCTTATCCAAGTATTATTTACCGACGTTGGGATTTTTTCGAACAAGGACATAGATGAACTACTAACGGTATGGCTCACTAGGACAGAAGATGGTTAGTTTATAATCATATTTTGTTGATCAGTAACTTAAGATACAATTTGGAATGAAAGTCGATGTCAAACCTAATTTAGTTTTATATTCCATAACTAAAATTCTGTATGACCAGATTCTTGCATAGTTTTATAACCCTAACACCTATTATTCTTTGTTGTTTTCTGTATGATTTTCTAGTTTGAACTTTTCTAGAAACCATCATTTTGTTTTGCATGAATAATTTGGTATTTCTCTGGTGTAATAATAATTACTCTTTACATTATTCAATAATTAAAATACAAAGAATGTATAATGTTCTTGTCAGTTTTTGTATATAATGAAGGCAAGATATTAAAAAACCATCAGTTCAACAAAAGGGTTATAGAGTTATTTATTTGATGTTAAAAAAAGATATTTAAATTTATCAGTGAAAAAGGTTTGTCATGATAGTAACTTTTATGATAAGGCTATATTTTTATTTAAAGACATTAACATTGGTCAAGGAGGCACCAAACAGATATGCGCCACACAAATCATTCGATCTGTGAGAGAGCTGGGATACTGCCCGGGTGCCCAAACCGAAGCAGGTAGTTTTCTTAAGAGGCCACACCCGGAGCCTTTGACCTAAAAGTTTAATGCACAAGGTAGTGGAGCATCGTAAGGAGATGCAGTCCCATGGTAGTCGGTGACTAACAATAGGTTCATACGCCGAAGCCTCTACATCAGTAGGTCTCAACAAACAGATGGAAACTTGAACTTACGTGAACAGCATCATCGATGAACACGGAAGATATGATACAGATATAGAGATGAGCATTGGCAAAGCAAAGACAACATTCATACAGTTGAACAACATATGCAACTCAACACAATTGTCTGCAAGCCAACATCAAACTGAGAATTTCCAATACGAACGTCAAGACAGTTCTACTGTACGGAAATCAAACTTCCACAACTATCACAACCATAACCAAAATATGACAAGTACTTATGAATAATTGTCTACACAAAATACTTAATATCCGTTGACAGGATATCATTAGCGACAACTTACTGTGGGAGAGAGGAAATTATGGAGAGACGTTGGAAGTGGATAGTACACACATTACGGAAATCACCGAGCTGTATCACGTGATAAGCGCCAACTAGGAATCGTGAAGGCAAAAGCAGAAGAGGAAGGCCAAAGAAAACACTGCGTCGAGGTGATATGAGAAGGATGAATAGCAGCTAGAAACAATTGTAAAGAATTGCCTTGGACAGAGTTGGATGGAGAATGCTGGTGGGCGGCCTATGCTCCTCAACAAGTGGTAGTAGGTGTAAGTAAGTAAGTATCATCAGTGGATAACTTAAACTAACGAAACTTGAATTATTCAAGTTACATTCGCTTAAAAAAAGATTTCCGATTGCATAATTGATGTCTTTATCAATACACAGTTTAGTGCGTACAAATGATTCATACTAAAAAAATATATATTGCTCTCAATGCGTAATGAATAGATGTGAAAAGTCAATAAACTCACTACATACCATGAACAATAACATCGATATTCCAAGAGTTGACATCTTCTTTCTAAACAAGTGTTAAAAAGATTTTATAAGTAATCTTATTGATCATAACGGATACATAGTGTCATTTTCATTGGAATGTATATGATGCTGAAAACGAATGAAATGCAATTGTGAATTATTGTAACGATTGTAAAAGTTTAGGATTGATTATTTGGCCATAATTATTTAATAATTAAATATTTTGTCATATAATCCATCAAAATTCGATATCAAAACGTTAATGGTTGATAATTTAGCAGGACTGGACAACTGGTCAGTGGTGGTCTAGCTTCAATTGACTCATGTTTTCAACTATTGAAATTTGTAAAAATCTCCACAAAACCCCTTCTGATAATATTCATCTGCTCACTGGTGACTGACTTCAAGAGGCATTTCCTGGAGTTCCAGTGAGAAACCGTTACCAGTGGAGCTCAACCAGGTCTGTTGTGAGATATCAGCTCACTGAAGACAATGGTGTGTGGTGGCGCAACTTCGTGGATTGTTTGAAGTTAGACATTAACACCATTTGGATGCCGGCTCACTGGTCTAATGGTTAAGCGCTCGCGCGCGAGACTGGTGGGTCCTGGGTTCGAATGTCTCGGGAGGCGGGATCGTTAATGCGCACTGCTGAGGAGTCCCATAATGGGACGAAACGGCCGTCCAGTG
This sequence comes from Schistosoma haematobium, assembly GCF_000699445.3. Classification (NCBI taxonomy): domain Eukaryota; kingdom Metazoa; phylum Platyhelminthes; class Trematoda; order Strigeidida; family Schistosomatidae; genus Schistosoma; species Schistosoma haematobium. Next base: position 75,644,229 of record NC_067196.1, on the reverse strand, counting down.
CTTCCAGATTTTCCATGGTGGTCTAGCCTTAATTGACTCATGATTTCAACTATTGAAATTTGTAAAAATCTCCACAAAACCCCTTCTGATAATTTATCAGTTTATTTGTTTTTCGAAGTTTAATTGATATCTAAACCGATAAGGTTTTGAACCAGTCTCAAGCATAATGTTAGTAAAAATACACATAAATAATTTATATTATTGTACAACACTGAATTCATAAATTACGTTGTTCAGATAAGGAATACAGCAAATTAAATGAACACACTTCCTCCATTTTCAGTCTATTTTAAAACCCTTTAAACAAAGTGTAATTAATCTTGATTTAGCCATTCTTAAGTCTGTTGACTTAGTTTACATAGTAAACCTGTCATCACACTGCCAATTTGTACCTTTCACTTATGTCTATTTATGTAATCTATTCCACTGTTATCATTGACTCATAAACTGCCTTGATTGGTTTAATAATTTCGTAAATGCATATAAATATTACTGTATGTTAGAGTAAAGCCTGATGAGGATCTAATCGAAAACAATATTGTTCGCTTATACATGTTGCTCTAAATCGCAATACGGGAATTTTTCAATTTTTAACCAAATTTGCCAACTTATCTTTGTCTTTTCAGTTCACATTTGTGACTATAAATGAACACCTCAGGAAACATATTTAAGGCTGTTGCATTGGAATAATATCGACTGACTGACTGAAAGTTATTTCAACTACTTTAGGGGATCAGGTGAATCACTGCACTTTTAGTAAACATATTTCTTTATCTGACAAATCAATAACACGTACTAGCCATTATTCTCTAATGACCTAATTTTCCTGAACAGTGATTATATTGTTAATACATCCTTATGATTCATTTTTTGTATTGATTGTTTGGATCGTCCGATTGATGTTTAGGACTGCAATTGATCAGTCACTTTTTTGCAATATATGTATCCTGTACAGAGTGCGTCTGTATTGCCTTAAATTAAAAGCATTATGGGCAGAGATTCAGATACATCCAGCTGAAGAGTCCCAAATAGGACGAAAAGAGCGTCTTGGATTCCACTGCTAGCCATGGTATGATGTAATTGTCCTTCTATTTTTTTAAGATTATTTCATTTGTTAAATACAATAGTACAACTTTAGCAAATAACATTGTTAAAAGGGAAATTTTCTTCATGGAATTGTGTTGAAATAATTCTGCAATGACACAATGGGTTACTTTCGTTATTTGAAGTATATTTTATGACTACTACTAATATCATCACCATTAGTCACTACTAATAATTCATACAAATATGTAATCCGAAATAATATACATTTTCATTTGACAAAGCACTTTTTTATTTGCAAAGGACATAATATAATTGTTATCTTATATGTTAGATATTACGTGTAAGACAGATTACTTAAGATTACCAGCCGACGGCATATATATATATATATATATATATATATAACTCTTCTATGTATATTGCCGTTGTATTACTAATCTTCATTAACATTACATAATGTACGTACCCTGTTATTAAATTACTACTATTATTATCGTTTCTAGGATATAAGCAACTAAAAAGAATCCATGACCTTGATGAATTCATATTATTCTGAGATGTTCTTTGTTTTTATTTAATTCTAACTGTTAATTAGAAATGTCATTGATAAAACATTTTTATTCAGTGCCAACTAAAAGAATTGCTTTTATTGGTAATGAATGTGTTCAGTCTACGCTTGCGTAAATTTAATCAAAAATTTAAGAAAAAAATGTCTCAACTATCATGTGATAGTAAAGTTTTATTCTCTTTCTCTCTCTCTCGCTCTCTCTTTACAAAACAATAGACTTATGATAAGTACGTTTTGTTGGTTCACTCGATAAGTTAGTTACCAACTGATATAGTATACAATTATAATGATGGAATACTTCTTAATGAAATTAAACATGTTTATTCTAAGAAAATTTCAACGTGTTTCACATCTGCACAATATATCATTTGACTTACACCATAAAACTACTGTTGTAGGCTTCAAATCCAATTATTTATGAGATTTCTTTTAATTTTTCTTTTTAAATGACAAAGTAGAGTTTCCTGATTCATTTTGTAAAAAATTGTATATAATATCAAGTATCAATTATATAATTACAGTTACATGTCTGTATCCACCTTTAGGAACTGTAACAAGTTCGTTTGTGTTATGGTATTAACATTCAGGATGTATCGATTAACGTAATACAGAATTTAACAACTAACTGAAGATACTTTTATTCTTAATATGAAACTATTGTACTATAAAGAGTGTTATGAATATTTATCATTTCGTTAACTAGATGTGTAATTAAATTTAGACTAGATATTCATGATGATTAGAATGAATATTATATCATTTGAACCAGTTATTTGATATAATCATTCACTAAATAAAATAGAAAACAAATAATTTTGAAGGATATAGTTAGAATTAAGGAGAAAGACATTACTGCTGCTAGAATGAATGAAAGTGTCTCTTTCTACCTAATCTTCAATATTATTTCATTATAACTGTAATACAATCATGACTGACCTAAATTATGACTTATATTGGATCCTGAATTAAAAATAAATGACCTATAAGGCTTTGAACTTACAGTTATGGATAAGTTAGAAAACCCTTTATTAACCTAACCGATATTTTTTCTAATCCCCATTATTACAATTATATCCCTCATCTATTTTTACTCTATGCAGTAGTATTTCAAGGTATTTAGGAGGTAAACTTAATTCAAAAAATCTAAAATACTTAAATACTGTAGTTCTAATAAACTGAAAGCTTTTGGTGTTTATTACGTGTTTTTTATATTCGTTAATAGTGTTTTCTTGATTGGTTGCGTCTTAACACAAAACACTTTACATTTACTTATCTAATATACTATGATCTGTTATAAATTATACAACGTTATACATTTGTATTGAAGCAATTAGCAATATTAGCTTATTATCCAGGGGTGATGAGATTTAAAATTGTTTTTCATATTATTTTCCTTATTATTTGAAAATAAGGTTTAAAGCTTTCTATGGACAAAGCCTTCAAGCTTCTAATGTCAACATCATACATTTTCTTTGAAAATAGTGATACTTTCGTAAACAGTTCACAAAATTAATCCAGTCATTTAGTGTGAATAGAAAATTCAAGTAATATGTATTACACATAAAAACAAACATTATTTGCCATATAAAAAATTGTATAAATCTTAAACAGCTCTTAATCACAAGTCAAACTTACTGAGATTATAACTAAAAGTTATTACTAATAGTATACACATTTTGTCTAATAGGAGAACATTTTTATAAATGTGAACATTAAGGGATTTCTATTGTATAAATAATTCAAGTGGTTATCAGGAATGAGTAGCGAATTGAGTAACGCGATGGCGTTTGAAGTAAATGGTACTGGGTTAGAGTCCCAGAATGAAGATCAACTCTGAGATGCAAGTACATCCAGCTAACGAGTCCTAAATGGGACGAAACGCGTGTCCTGGATTCCACTGTTAGCTTATAATTCAATTATATGTCTATGAATTTTACACAAAAGATTAGTTGTTAGAATGAAATGTGTTTGAAAGAAGATTTATAAATGAATAAATTACTTCCGTTTCATTTGTTTAGTAATTATTGAAATGTCTTACTTACTAACGCCTGTTACTCCTCGTGAAGGAGCATAAACCGCTCAACAGCACTCTCCATCCAACCCTGTCCAAAGCAGTCCTTTCGACCTCCTTCCAGTTGCTATTCATCCTTTCCATATCTGCTTTTATTTCCCGACGTAATGTGTTCTTTGGCCTCCCTCTTTTCCGCCTTCCTTCAGGACTCCAAGTTAGGGCCTGTCTCGTGATGCAGTTTGACGATTTGCGTAGTGTATGTACTATCCATTTCCATCGTCTTTTCCTAATTTCCTCTTCAAATGAAGCTGGTTTGTTCTCTCCCACAAAAGGCCGTTGCTGATGGTATTCGGCCAATGGATGTTGAGTATCTTGCAAAGACAGCTATTTATAAATACTTGTACCTTCTTGATGGTGGTTGTTGTAGTTCTCCAAGTTTCAGCTCCATACAGTAGAACTGCCTTGACGTTCGTATTGAAGATTCTCACTTTGATATTGGTTGAAAGTTGTTTTGAGTTCCATATGTTATTCAGTTGTAGGAATGCTGTCCTTGATTTGCCAATCCTCGCCTTTACGTCTGCATCAGATCATCCTTTTTCATCGATGATGTTTCTCAGGTATGTGAAAGACTCTACACCTCCCAGGGTTTCGCCATTAAGTGTGATTGAATTGCTGTTCTCCGTGTTGAATTTGAGGCCCTTGGTTTTCCTCTTGTGTATGCTGAGGCCTACTGATGCAGAGACTGCTGCTAAACTGGCTGTCTTTATCTGCGTTTGTTCATGTGTATGTGATAGGAGGGCTAGGTCATCTGCGAAGTCCAAACCGTCTAATTGGTTCTGAGTTGTCCATTGTATTCCGTGTTTTCCCTCAGATGTCGAGGTCTTCATAATCCAGTCGACCACCAGAAGAAAGAGGAAGGGGGAGAATAAACAGCCTTGTCAGACTCCGGTCCTTACTTGGAATTCATCTGTCAGCTGTCCTCCATGCACGACCTTGCACTGTAGTTCGTCGTATGAGTTCCGGATAATATTGACAATCTTCTCAGGAACTCCGTAGTGTCGAAGAAGTTTCCATAATATCCTCCATTCTACACTGTCGAATGCCTTTTCATAGTCAATGAAGTTGATGTATAGTGCCGAGTTCCACTCAACTGATTGTTCAACGATGATCCGTAGTGTTGCAATTTGGTCTGTGCACGACCGATCCTTACGGAATCCAGCTTGTTGATCTCGAAGTTGGGCGTCTACTGCATCTTTCATCCGGTTCAGTAACACTGTTAAAGACAGTAGTGTGATGCCTCTTTAGCTTTCAAATTTGCTCAGATCTCCTTTCTTTGGAATCTTGATGAGGTGTCCTTCTTTCCAGTCCATCGGCACTTACTCCTCCTCCCAAATCTCTTTGAATAGAAGGTGAGGCATGTTTGTAGTTACTTCGATGTCTGACTTCAGTGCTTCAGCTGTTATATTGTCGGGTCCTGCTGTTTTTCCGCTCTTGATTTGTCTGATGGCCATTCTGAATTCTTCTGTCGTTGGTGGATTGACATCTATAGGAAGATCTGTGTGTGCTGATTCGATGTCCAGTGGATTCATTGAAGCCGGCCTATTCAGGATTTCCTCGAAGTATTCTACCCATCTGTTCCGCTGTTGTATTGAAATGAACTAATACATAAATTGAATGAATTAGAAATTTTGAAACGGAAATCTGCTAAAAATGAAACTATAATTTGTGAAGAAAATATTCTGCTTTACTTCAAAAGCATTTGATAACCAATCTAGACTACTCGGATTATAAATCTTAATCGGTTTTAGATTTTTTATTTTAGAAGCAATCAGCACACAAATCTAAGTGATATATATATAGTCAGAGAGGGTCTTTTGGAGATTGTAGTAATTTAATAATTGAATCCATAAATTGATTGAAGCTAGACCATCATGAAAAACCGGGAAACATTAGGATGAAACGGCCGTTCAATGTTCCCAGATTTTCCATGGTGGTCTAGATTCAATTGATTCATGAATTCAGTCATTAAATTCATATATATTCCTGATGATATAGTTACATACTCATGTGATTTATTAATTATAAGTGCAATGTAAAAACAAATGAAATAAGTCCGCATATTCATTATGTAATTTGCTCGTATTTCAACATATATTGTTGTACAAAATAACCTTTATTCCTAATAATAATAAAAAGTTCATGGGGCAGAAAACTTTACTTGGTTGCTGGTTTAAAAATACCATAAATTTTCAGATAAGTATTACCTGGGCTTTTCATCAAACGAATAAAATCCTTAAGAAATCCATCAGGGATAAGATCAAAGACATAAGAAAATATATTTTTATTGCGTATTTGTTATATTTATATAAAAACAGAGATTTCAAACGAATTATTCAGAAAGTCGATTAACATTACGAGGTATAGTACTTACTTACGTACTTACGCCTGTTACTACTAATGGGGCATAGGCCGACGACCAGCATTCTTCAAGCCAGTCTGTCCTGGGCCTTCTTTTCTAATTCCATCCAATTCTTGTTCATTTTTCTCATATCTATCTCCATTTCCTGGCGTAATGTGTTCTTTGGTCTTCCTCTTTTCCTTTGGCCTTGAGGATTTCATGTGAGGGCTTGTCTTGTGACTCAGTTAGGTGATTTCCTCAATGTGTGTCCTATCCACTTCCAGCGTTTCCTCCTGATTTCTTCCTCCACTGGGATCTGGTTTGTTGTCTCCAACAGTAGGTTGTTGCCAATAGTGTCCGGCCAACGGATCCGAGGTATAGTACTAGAAGTCATTAATTTAATTAGTCCCAGTCTTTGACTAAAACTTTCAATATCCAATTTAATATGACCAACTGACCTAATAATTAAGGATTTAGCTTCATTATAACTTATTTAGGTCGATGAATTACTATGCCGAAACCTTTCCAAAAATTCTATCTTAATTTTTTTTAAATGTTTGTTTTTTTAACCATGTAATAATAGTTTTTAATGGTGAAAAGACTTAATTATCCATTCAGCAGATACTGAAAATCAAAGGTAAAATATTGAAATTGTAAAATTTTTAATTCTTCGACATTTGGAATAGTACGTTTTTGACTCATACCTAAATCATAATCAATGAAATTTAGTGGAAGTTATCGATGCATTTTAAGTCTTTTCCAGTTTCAGCAACTGCTGTTTACAGAAAGCGCTATTTGAAGGTGCCTTTTAGGTTAACATTTCACTGTTAAGTCATTATGCTGCTTAGATATATCATTACCTTGAGTTTCGTATACCTATATATCTATTTTGAAAATTATAATAATTTCAGCTAACATGGAATCATACTAAAAACATATTACTCATTTAAACTATTAACTGATATTTACATCACCGTGCACTTTTATAAATGACCTTAGAGTGGTATACATACACTGTCAATTTACTTTTTTAAACTTGTTACAACTTGTGCATGTAATAATCTCTAAATTTTTGACCTCTGACAGATTTTTCAATTCTTAGTCATTCCGAAAATCTTTATTCAAGTGTCAGTATCGCTGAAAAAAACTGCAATCTTTTTCCACCTAAGCTACAAATATTCATCTCATAGATTTAAATGTTAAAAATGATTACTTTTGGTTTAAACTAAAATTTGCGTTATCGGTATGCGCAGAACAGTTTTAGAAACATTATTCGTTCTATGTTAGACATGTTGAAATTAGGTCGGTTTACTGTACAATTGGTTGTAAAGTGTTTTATCAATCTGATTATAAAAAAAATTCACGATGATGATACCGCGTTTTTAAATATACCAACCATTGACTAGCCAGTACACTACTTAATAGATTATTATCATTTTACATGAGTATGAAAAGAAATTATTGAAATCAAAGTTTTGTCAAAGTTCATGAAGTTATGAGCCCGAATTTATATCGAACCGATGAAGTACGGCTAACTGTGGAGTCCTAGGTGCATGTTTCGTTCTATTTGAGGCTTGTCAACTGGGGGTACCTGTACCCAGGATTCAAATCCATCACATTTGGCTTAAAATGTCAAAAGCATTATCCACCTAGCTGTTGATTTCAGATGGTCACTCATTTGTGTAGGTACCTACAATTAACAAATCCTGAATAAGGTGAAACGTACATCCTAGATTCTACTACTGAACACATTCCATCTGCTGGATATAAACCTGTAATATAGTGGCTATATCGAAGAGGTCCGTACGGGATGCATAAATATCAACTAAGACTAAAGAAAATCATTCAAAATATGAATAACAAGATCATTTAAACTATTGTAACTTTAATTATAAACCCCAATGGTAAAAAGAATAGTTGACGTCATAACATTTATCACTGTTACAGAATTATTTTAAATCATGTGAATCAGGGGACTGTTACTAATATTTTATGTTTACATACCAATAAGAACGTTTTACAATCGTTTGGTAATGATGAAAAGTAACCGACTGACGACTGGTAAAAAAATCTTCACACTAAAAAAGTACTCCGGGAAATACAAGTTATTAAATGTTACTAGTTTTTTCGTTGAAATAAATTACTGACGTTAAGCAGAATCTTAAAAAACCGAATGTAGTATATACAGTTCCATGTATTAGATTTTGAACTAATTTAAGGACTTAAATTTTCCAATCGATAGCTTAGAATGATGTTGTCTAATCAGGATTCTAATATTGTAGTTCGATAATTAAAAGTCCACTCTTTAACCTATGAAATTAAAAGTTGATGGATACATCAGTTAAGTGCGACATGTATAAAGATAATTTAACATTGGACATTTAAAAGGGAGAAAGTGTATTACATGTAACGAATTATTCGATAAATTCCAACTGTGACTATTCAATTTCTTTTTTTTTTTTGAGATTGTTGTGTGAAGAACAAAATAAATGACTTTCATATTACTTATAATTAATTAACGTAGTTAATAGGTGAATCTATGTGTTCATTTCAATATGAGTTCTTAAGTGACAAAGGGTTTCAGAAAAGGACAAAGATACCTGTCAAATATCATTAAACTTTCTAATAATTATTCCGTTGATATCATTTCATCAAGAAGACTAGACATATGATATTTTTATCACAAAATATCTCATTTGAAGAAAAAAAGCAACTGAGCGAAGAAAATTTTCTTTCCTACGATTTCATTTACTTAAGGTATACAACCGTATTTATGGTTAATTTTGTTTGCTAAAACAGTAGTTTATGGTAAAACAGAATGATGTTGACGTTATTCCAACGCAATAGTCAGCGTTGAGTAAATCTTCAGTCGTCTATCCTTTATTTATGATTATATAATTCTTTGTAATTTAAGATTGTTTGGAGCTAATGAGAAGTTCGGAAAAAGAATGAATTCATTTATTCTATCAATCTCGTTGTTTTTTGTGAAAATTTACTATGGGATCAAGCTGTATAGAATTAAAAAGCGTTTAGCTTATGAAAATAAATTAAATCAACAGATACATGATAATGGATTGTTGGTAAGCGGCTACATATAACCAGCGGATCCGTAAAAATTAGTTTCCTCCTCAGTTTATGTCATTCACATAGATAAAGGTTAAGACAAACGAATGTAGACAAGTACATCTATACAGATGTACATGGATAAAAGATCATGGTAATTTCTGTACTAATACAAACAATGTAATCAATTTAGTTGCGAAAATCATAAATTTATATAATGCTTTGTATCAATCCATTATATCACTTCACAAAACAATTGTGAATTTTAGACTAAACGTCGATTTTATTCCAAGTACTTAATAAGTCGTTAATTACATAATCTTTGATATGAGATAAGATTAAAAAATATTTTCCGAACGATTTTCAACAAGTTTTAAATCCAAGATTAACAAACATTTGTATCATCTACTAGTCTCCATCTAAAACTCAGTTCTCTTATATTTTATGCAGTTACTCCATCAGAGCTGTTTCCAGAATGTCATCGATGACAAAGTTGAAGAGGAATGGTGAGATTGAGCGACCCTGCCTAACCCCACTGCTCGAATGGAACAATGGAGAGAGGTGGTTGTATGCCCCCACTCTGCCTGAGATGTTTGTATATAGGGCTTTTAGCATGTTAATAAACTTCTCAGGCACACCCTTCTTCAATAGACAATCCCAGAGAAAAGTCCTATAAAACGAATCGAAGGCAGCCCTGATGTCATGAAACACTACAATTGTTGGCCTTTGATAAGTATGACGGTGTTCTAACATTTGGCGGAGGGTGAGGATATGATCAATGCATCCTCGACCAGAACGAAACCCAGCCTGCTCCTTGCGAGTCAATCTTTCTCGGGTTTTGAACAACCTACGAAGTATGACGGAAGCCAATAGCTTGGACGCAATCGGAAGTAGACTTATCCCCCGTTAGTTGTTACAGGAACGACGTGAACCCTTTTTAAAGATAGGGATAACTATCGACTCACTCCATGACGTTGGTACACTCTCTAGCTCCCAAACCTTTGTAAACAATACAGTCAGTTCCTTAGTCAAAAAGTCACCACCATCTTTAGAAAGAGCCGGAGGTTAGTCATCTGGGCCCAGTGATTTGTAACGCTTCAAGAGTTGGAGTTCCTTGCGGACTTCCTCCTCATTTGGTGGATCAGTCGTCACCTACCATGGGGGACAGGATAGTCCGACCGGTGTTGCCGGAGCAGCAGGCCAGTTGAACTGCCCTTCGAAAAATTCTGCCCATCGTCCAAGACGTCGATGGATGTTAGTGATTGGCATCCCATCATCCTCGCAGATTGTTTCACTCACACCAGACTTCTTGCTGCCAGTGGCTCGGATGAGTTGGAAGAGCTTCCGGTAGTTACCAGATGCAGCTGCTCCTTCCAGCTCATTAGCACGCATCGACCACCAGGCTTCTTGGTCCTTACGCAAGCTTTGCCCAATTTCCTTACGTAACATTCTTCGTTTGTGGTCAAACTCACGGTCACCCGGAGTAGACCGACGGGCTTCAATGAGTTGTAAGGAACCTGCAGAAACCCAGTGCTTATAAGCGGGACGTTTCGCGAACCCACAACTGACTGTACCCGCCATTTTCATGGCATCATGCAATTGCAACCAATGCTCATCTATACTTTTCGGTGGTATGGTAGCTAGCCTAGAAACTAGCTCGGTTCGATACTTACTAGCAACAGAAGGTGCAACCAGCTTGCTAACATCAATCCGTTGATGGCGGTCACTTCGTTGGCCACTGAAAAGTAAGGTAGGATTGGCGCAGACCAAGGCATGATCAGAGTCCAGATAGGTACTCCAAAAGGAGCGGCAGTCTTGTACACAACCACGCCAGCGGTAGCTGATCGCGATGTGATCAATCTGAGTCCAGGCTTGAGATGATTGTTAGTTGAAGCAAGTAAAGTAGTTTCCGTAATTATAGGCAGTTCATCTGTGTGTGGGCTGTGATACTGCCCGGGTGCCCAGACCGAAGCAGGTGGTTTTCTTAGGGGGCCACACCCCGAGCCTTTGACCTAAAAGTCTAATGCACAAGGCAGTGGAGCGTCGTAAGGAGATGCGGTCCCATGGAAGCCGGTGACCAACAATTGGTTCATACGCCATTTGTTCCCGCAGGATACTGGAGCCCATGTGCACCATTGGTTTGTGATCCGGTTAAAGCGCCGGACATTCGCTTTTCGTCCTCTCATTTTCGTAAACAACACCCCTGCCACGAGATGGCAATGAGTAGAACTTCCCTGACAGAGGCTATATACGCGTGGCCGTGTGAGAGTATTTCGAGAGGGAGAGCGGACTCTCCCCACTCTCGGCCGTACCAGGGCATTTGGGGGCAATAGGAAATAGTCTTTCCCAATATAATTTATGAACCATTTACATAAATTCATTTTACAATCTTTCAATCTTTTATTTGTAACTAATCTCTTTGACAAGAGAATAAAATCCTATAAAAGTATAAATAAAGACCGAGTCACACAAATAAGACTGAATTAGAGTTTACCTCAATCACTACAGTTTCGTGGATTGGTTGAAGTTAGACATTAACACCGTTTGGATGTCGGCTCAGTGGCCTAAAGGTTAAGTGCTCGCGCGCGAGACTGATAGGTCCTGGGTTCGAATCTCGCGGGGGCAGGATCGTGGATGCGCACTGCTGAGGAGTCCCATACTGAAACGAAACGCCCGCCCAGTGCTTCCAGGTTGTTCATGGTGGTCTAGCTTCAAATGACTCATGATTTCAACTAATGAAATTTCTAAAATCTCCATTAAACCCCTTCTGATACTACAGTTTCTGTTCAATAAATTACAAAAAGGGTATTGTACGAACTCTTTTTGACTGCGTACGCAAAATTTGTTCAAAGGAGGTGAAATTGTTCTCATTGCAAATTACCTACGTGAAAATGCATATCCGGCGAAGTTCATCCAGAAATATGCAAAAACCAACCCTCGGGTAAAGTACGATAGAGGAGAAAAGAAAACATGTTTCTTATACTTACGCTTCGAAGGAGACAAAATAACTGGATAATTAATCACAGAATAAATTCCGCGTTGAAAGTGACCTACCCATCAACAAAACTGATGACGCTTAAGTAAACTAAAATCGAGAGGCTCTCTTTTCTCAGTAGTTCCAATTGTATTTACCAATTTATATGTACGTGCCATAGCATATACATTGGAAGAACCGAGAGAAGAGTACATGTTCGCATTTCTGAACATGTTCCAAAGAAATTGACACTGCGAGGGACAAGGGCTCTCAACATTGAAATAACTCGGCAATAACTTGACACCGGGCATACCAATGACATTCCTCGTGCTTTTAAAATTATTAGCAGACAAAGAAATGCTACTTCTCTCTATCTTGCTGAAGCGGTCGTGATAAAAAAACTCAAACAGGATCTATTTATTCGAAAGGAGACAATAATAATCCCATTACTACCCTGGTAATTCAATTTCTTATCATTAGTTTTGTTTTGTTATTGTTAAGTTTGTGTTATTTTTCTCGTCCGTTACCAAATTCTTAAACTACCCCTCCATTCATAAATTTCCACTCACTTGATTCTCCTAAATTATGTGAACTCTTTAAATTCTAAATAAGAACTTTCGTCTAAATTTGAACGAATAGTTTAAATTCTATTCAATTATTACGTAACTCATCTTATCAATTTTGAATTCCATGAATGTTATGTAAACTCAACTATTACATCACCAATCTTTAATGCCTCCTTGATTCTAACACCAAATAACCTCTGACCTGTTCTTGCAAACACACATATATACAGTTATTATTGATAACCTTTGTCATTCCACTTTTTTACATTCACTTATGTCAATTGTTCCACATTATTTCTTACCTCAATGTAAAATTCTAATACATATTTGGTTGTACGTGTGGTGCGTGCTACTTATATTGATATAAGTAGTATATTATGCAAGTCAGGAATGTAATGTCTGGCAGCAGAAGATGGGGAAAGATCAAGAAAGCAAGAGTGGGAATAGAATGCAATTTGTATGAAAATGCAAGGACAATGAAGTCTGAGGCATTTTGAGACAATTGGTAGACATTTTGCAAATTAAGGATTTAATATATGGCTCTCAGATTTTCTTGAGATGCTCTGTAATTTTGTGTCGAACACAGTCGATTGTCCACACCCGTTTTCTGTTCACTACATTTGGTGTCACTGCTAACCAGGAGAGGATGGGGCTGCCGTTCTGCGGATGCCGTCGCGGGCTTGGAGCTGAGGTGCTACTTGGGGCAGTCTGGTGCGGAGAGGTGGTGTTGGGTGGGGTGTTCTGACGGGGCGGCGTATGCACGTCCAGCTGAAGATGAAACAGTTGTAAACCGTTTTTTTGTTCTCAAATTTCTTTCTAAAATGTTTTGTGGGAATAGAAAGCCAAGAAATTTCAATGATAACTTGTAAGCTTTTTTCTGTAAATGAATTTAATATAATTTTAAATTTCTACTTGTTAAAAAAAGTAGTCACGATTTTATGATCAGTTTTCTTCATTCTAATTCAGCCTTGAGATAGTGGAGAGGATTTGTAGCTCAGGTGGAACTTCAGATACCTGAGGTTTGTGCTGATGATGTCGTTCAGAAGAACGACGAAAGCTCCATGATCAAATTATCCAGCTCAAAGAACAAAACTCCACCAATAACATTCAGTTTATTTACCGTATCATATTTCTATCAGAAATTATCTGGTATTGCTTATAATGAAGTACTATAAATTATATTTCTTTATCTTTTATTCAAAGATAACATCAAACCTAGTATCTAATCTAGACTTGATCATTAAATAATTAATTAACACATTAAAATGTGTATACTGATACAAAACTTATGTCCCAAGAGTAGGATTAAGTAAATAGTCTTATTTGACATTGATTTTTATCAATTATCCATTTCATACACATAGTTCCTTTTATTATCTTAAAAAAAAGCAAGAACAAAGATTGATGCAGAATTATATGAATTCATTTTATTTCATTACAGTTATTGACATACTTATACGAGTGTGATTAAAGATGAATGTGTGTATCATAATGTAGCGAAGGTTTCAGTAAAGTTAATAGTCACAAAAAATTTTGTTCCGGATAAATAAAGTTTGCGACGGAAAGTTCCTGAACATTGAAATAGTGAATAGAACTCATGGAGTTAACAAACATTAGGTGATTGTGCAATGAAGCGACGGAAAATAGATTAATGGTAATAAAGAAAGATATGAATTGAAATCAGTCAGCTAAGAATTGAAGAAAAATGACAATGATGTAATTTGAGAGTTAGAAAGGGTTGAAATAACGAATGACGTAATAAATAAAAAAAATTTAATGTTGATTACTGCCTCTTTTTAGGTACATTGATCTGGATTTAGACGTTCGATTTCTATCGCTTCGGCAAATTTCAAAAGGTTGAAGGTTGATTGTTTGTTAATCACCTTGAAGGACTTCAGTGTATCAACTTCATATTCTGGATATCATCAATTTTGTACTAATCTGAAGTGTTGTACATTTTAAACACAGTCATTGTTCAGTTTCATTGCTATCCTAATAGGCGATACATTATTGCCAGTGTTGCATTGCTTAAGAATATTGTTTTTCTCGTATTGATAATGAAACAGGTAAGTAAATTAACCAATTTCTTGATGGTTAAACTAGCTGATACCTTTAACTAACAGACTGACAATTTTTGACAGCTGAAGTCTGTAGATATTTCGAACATTCTCCAGTACTGAAACATCTGTGTTTAAGCATGTACCGATTCAATAAGTTATTATACCCCATATATATAGCGAGAGAGAGACGGAACAGACGGTTTATTTCCATGTACAATGAATATATATATATATATATATATATATATATATATATATATATAATTATATTTCATGTTTATAATCGGAAAACCACTTTGCTATAACACTTACCGATTTTGTTTTGAAATAACCTATTAATCAAACAACAACTATGAAAAACACCGTCCTATCAGTTTATCAACTGCATTTCAGTAAATATAAATAGGAAAAGATAAAAAGGTTATTTTCTTCAAAATTGATATTTACTGTTACAAAAACAATAACACAGCTGTGGATATGTTATGTGCATTTTTACATAAATAAATAATAAACTATAAGAACTGCTTCGATAATCTCCCTAGTTGTTTTTTTTTCCTCAAACTGATGATACTTGTGAATCATATAGTATCTAATTGAATCGAAAATCCATTCAGTATGACTACAGTTTAATATCAATCATTTGTGTAAAATGTTTGTGAAGATATGTCCAATTTGTAAGTTGACTTCAATCGAAACACCGGTCGAAACTAGAATGCACCGCATGGTTATTTATTCTTATAATGAAACCCTTCAAAAAGATATAAAAGGATATAATTCTAAAGTTAATAAAATAATTGATTTGTATGTTTCATTTTAATAAATAAAAAAAATGAGAAAATTAAAACATTCGCAATTTCAATTCAATGAAATTTAATATTTCGTAAATTAATTTATAGTTTCCATCATATACAGTTAGTCGATAAATTGTGACCTTGGTTATCAAATAGAATTATCGTTTATCAACGTAAATAAATCATATTTTGGTAAACAAGTACGAAAAAAAGAGATAATTTTGTATAATTTACAAAGTCTGTTAGAAAGAGAGAAAGAGAGAGGAAGAGAGAAACTGATAGCATGTGATTAGGTATGTCCGTTATCTAGTGCCAAAATAATAAAATGGTGACCTTCCTATTAGTTCCGAAATTGGCTTGGCCGATCGATCGATCAAATTTTAAAGACTGTTAAATTATCATTTTCTTTAAAATTGAATTACCACTTAATTTTTATCTAATTTGAATGTTCAGTTAAAATCTCGTAGTAGCAGTACAGTATAGAAGGTGACGTAATGATAATATTTATTATATTTTCATAAGGTTTAAAATTATTTTAATAATGAAAAGCTCGACATCTACCCAGTAAATTAATCTTCTGCCATTATTTTCATGGAGTTTAGTTTTCATCGCATATTAACAGATGCTGTATTAGAAACAAATTACATAATTTCGAGTTTGAATAGTTAGATGATGAGGCAAGATATAGGGTTAGTAGTTCTCCACACAATTTATGATGCATCACGATTCTCATCCAATGTTATCAGTGAGTTGATACCTTTTTCTGTGCTTTAATAACTATATAATATTATAGTATCGCTTGTAATGTAATCAGTGATATGACATATTGTAAACGTTCGCATTGCCAAAGTTAATGTTAGAAAGTAGCCCAGTAACTTCAAATAATGTATCGTTGTGCTTCTGACAGCGAATGTAGCAGAAGCCCCTACATCATTAGGTTTCAACAAACAGATGAAAACTTGGACGTACCTGGACAGCATCATCGATGAACAAGGAGGATCTGATGCGGACATAGAGGCGAGTATTGGCAAAGCAAAGACAACACTCATACAGTTGAACAACATAGGCAACTCAACACAATTGTCTGCAAGCCAACATCAAACTGAGAATTTCCAATACGAACGTCAAGACAGTTCTACTGTATGGAAATCAAACTTCCACAACTATCACAACCATAACCAAAATATGACAAGTACTTATAAATAATTGTCTACACAAAATACTTAATATCCGTTGACAGGATATCATCAGCGACAGCATACTGTTGAAGAGAGCTGACTGGCTTCCATTTGACGAGGAAATGATGAAAAGACTTTGAAAGTGGATAGTACACACATTACGGAAATCAACGAACTGTATCACGAGACAAGCGCTATTGTAACTCGGATTCGTAAAGGGAAATGTAAAAGAGGAAGACCGAAGAGCTAATGAATTTCAAAGTATTTTATTCAAAATTTTCCCCCAGCTTACCGTTCATTTGTCCGGCAGATCTTGCCTACTAAAGAGTATATTTAGTAAAACATTTGTATCTTTCCTTCGACATTCCGCTGAAGATGTTCTATAATGGACAGTGGTAGATAACTCCAGTCAATTTAAAGTATATTTACCGACTCAAATAACTAAGTGTATTACAGATCAGACTGACATATAATTCAATAAGCTGCATTACAGGCGAAAATAGACGTCTCAATATATAGAACTGTATATCATCCAGTACCTTTATCATGAATTTTAACATTCATTATACAGCACTGATAATTAAAATCTTAATATTGATTTGCTCATATATATATATATATATATATATATATATATATATATATAATATATATATAATCTATTACATTATCAAATTGTATAGAATAATTCAAAACGAAGAGTTTTAAAATTGGCTATTAACTATTTTAACAATCAAATGATAGAATATTATTAAAATACTAGTAGCTAAGCATAATAAAATCCAAGTAAACAATCGTATGATATATTTTAAAAAAAACCACAGACTTTAAAGCATTCCTTTCTACTCATTTAATAATAATAACCATAATTAAATGACACCGTACTGTTCTTTTTTTTCTTTTTGTTTTCTTTTTTTTTAAATCAGCCTTGTCTGTTCATTAGTCCATAAATTTACCTAAGAAAACAAATTATTATCGGTGTTTTATTTTATTCATTATTTAGCAAAACTGATTATGTTACTTGTGTATCATTTGTACTAATACATAATCAGATCATTCATACATAATTAAATATAATGACAAATTATAAAAGAGTTTAGATATGATAAACATTAGAATGATCTCATGAAATCTGATAATGATAAAATGTCAATCCAAAGAGTAAAATTAACTTAATTTTTTTGAATTCAGTTAGTGATATGATAAATAGAATAATGAATAATACCAAAATAATACCATTGTAGTTTCACATTCTAAATAGATACTTTATTTGAATATGAGATTGCTTAACAGTAGTAGTCATCCATAGACTTTTCAAGTATCAAATCTAGGAAATTCAGGCTTGAGTGTTACCTTTTAAATAGTTATTTATTGGTTTATATTCCAAACTCCAGTTAATTCGTAATATTATCAGATTATCATCTATTATCATTAGTAATATATGTCAAAATCTCCATATATTTGAACTCCATAGGTTATAGTTTTTTACTATACCTCTAGAAATTGTCTTATGTTTACCACTGGTAAGCCTATAATGATTATTTAGTATAGGGGGTTATGATGGGTGTTGAATATCTGTGTTTTACGTCAAACACTGATTTTACATATGTAAATAACAGGAGTAAACTCAACATAAAATATATTTTGGACCAAATGACAAAACTTGTACAGATAAAATCACAACACATTGAATGTAAATGTGTATACCTTTTTTCATTACCTAAAAATGTCATAGGAAATCACATTGATGTTGGTGTTTTGCATCAGTAAATTGTATGAAAGTCATATTTATTTATGACATATTGATTTATAACGACATTAAAACAAACACTACAGACATATGCAATCCTTGCGGTTATTTCTAGTGAGAAGCAGTGACCAGTGGAGTTCAACCGGGTCTGTTATGAGAGAGTAACTCACTGATGATAATGGTGGGTGTGTCGCTCAATTTCGTCGATCAGTTGAAGTTAGACATTAACACCGTTGGATACCATCCGACTCAGTGGTCTAGTGGCTAAGCACTCGCACGCGAAACTGACAGGTTCTGGCTTCAAATCCCGCGAGGCGGGGTCGTAGGTGCGCACTGCTGAGGAGTCCTACAATAAGACAAAACGGCCGTCTAGTGCTTCTAGGTTTTTCATGGTAGTCTAGCTTCAACTGATTCATGATCTCAACTATTGAAATCACTACAATCTCTACAAAACCCCTTCCAATATAAATTAATTATTTCAGTCTATAAATGGTTATTAAAATTTAATTTCATAGGAAATTTAGTCAATAACAAACAATAGTTTGATAACCAGCGACCAAAAGAAAACTGTGCAAACAATTCTTTACTATCTGAAACTCATCAACAGTACTCACCTAAGAATTTATAAAAAGTAAGTTATCATAATTATCATCACAAGATTTATCATGAGAGTAAGAAGGTAAAACTCTATTTTTTCTAATTTAGACATTTTCTAATATAATACAATTTGTATTTTATATTTTAAGATCATTATAAACATATACGTGACATTTCAATCTTCAACTATCATGGCCCTTGAACTCAACATCAAGAAATTCATTTTGAAGCTAATCACAAATGAACAGACATCTGTTAATTGTGTAGGTGATTTTTTGATACTAGAATTCAAGATTACATAAATTCTACAAAATCATTTTTGTTAAGTTGAAACTACAATGGATTATTTTTCTTTTATGTACGATTTTAATATATTTTATATTATGATTAAGAACTTGACTTTGTTTGTTATTTATCATTTTGGTTATGAAATATTATTTCTTGTTTATATAAAATATCATAACAATCAAATATGTTAGATTACATTACGTTGAGATTTGGTTTCTAAAAAGAAATGTCATATAATAAATGACCAGTCTTGACTTTTCGTTGAAAATTATACAAATTAATAGTACTAATATAAAGTTATTTAATTCATACAGTATGAAATAATACAAATGGACTGTACCATATAATTTATAATCTTTCTTTAAAAAGCGATCATTTCAAGCCTTATACATTAATACAATTTAAAAAAAACGCTCTTCTTAAAACGTTCTAAAGAAGAGTATTTTAGGAAAAGTATTATTTCCCGGATCAAATGTTAAAGGATAAAAAAGTGTAAATGATTGTTTGTGATCTTATATAGATTTTAAGCAGTTTCGGATATTATTAGCTCACTAAAAATAACATAATATTCATTTG
Source organism: Schistosoma haematobium (assembly GCF_000699445.3). Lineage (NCBI taxonomy): Eukaryota > Metazoa > Platyhelminthes > Trematoda > Strigeidida > Schistosomatidae > Schistosoma > Schistosoma haematobium. The sequence continues at coordinate 75,624,362 of NC_067196.1, read as the reverse complement.
GTATTGTTTTGCTTGTATCTTCCTATGGAGGTTCAAGACTGCAATTGGACAGTTTGTTATTGACATATGTGCATACTGTGCGTATGACTTGATATTGCCTTAATTCACAAGTTTTTATAAGCAAAGATGGATAGTGGATAGCAGTGGAATCTAGGACACGCGTTTTGTCCTAGTTGGGATTAGTCAGTTGGATGTACTTGCATCTCAGAGTTGATGTTCACTCTGGGACTCGAACCCAGTACTATTTACTTCAAACGCCATCACGTTATCCACTCAGATACTGAGTTCTGATATCCACTTGCTTATAAAGGCTTGTGAATTAAGGTAATATCGAGTCATACGCATAGTATGCACATATGCCGATAACAAACTGACCAACTGCAGTCTTAAACCCCAATGGGAAGATACAAGCAAAACAATACCAAGTGAATTTAAATTCACCCCATTGCACAACCTAGTGGCTATCAGGACTCAGTAGCTAAGTGGATAACGCGATGGCGTTTGAAGTAAATAGTACTGGGTTCGAGTCCCAGAGTGAACATCAACTCTGAGATGCAAGTACATCCAGCTGACTAATCCCAACTAGGACAAAACGCGTGTCCTGGATTCCACTGCTATCCACTATCCATCTTTGCTTATAATATGATATTGATAGTGAAAAATCACCTATTCGGTTTTCAGTGAAGAATAAATCTGAAAAGTCGTCAAGGAAATGTGGTAAATTTCATGTAATTCTCCAGTAGCTTTGAGTAACAAATAACAGAAAAAACAATACCATTCTTTTAATTGAGAACATAAATCGATGTTAAGCCACCATTGAAAACCTGGAAGCACTGGATGACCATTTCATCCTAACATGGGACTCTTAAGCAGTGTGCATCCACAATCCCGGGAGCTGGATCTGAAACCAGAACCTTCGGTCTTGCGATCAAACGCTTAATCTCTAGACCACTTAGCCGGCCGGTATTCAACGGCGTTAATGTCTCACCAACCAATCCACGAAACTACGTAACCATCTTCCATTGTCTGAGGTAGACAGCTGTCTCTAACTAACACGGAATTCTAGTGAGAAGCTGTGACCAGTGGAGCTAATCTGTATCAGGTGTGAGGTAGTTACCTACCAAAGACAACAGAAGACTGTCGTGCGATTTTGTGGATTGGTTGACATTAATACCATTGGATGCTGGCACAGTAGTCTAGAGGATAAGTCTTCGACCGCGAGACCGAGGGTCCTGAGTTCGAATCCCGCATACAGGATCGTAGGTGAGCACTACTGGAAAGTCTCATACTGGGAAGAAACAGCCGTTCATTGTTCTCAGGTTTTCAATAGTAGTCTAAAATGGATCGGTTCATGATCTTAATTAAAACTCAACAATCTTCATAACGTCATACTGATAATTTCAGCATAATTTTAAATTGTGCATATTATTTAAAAAATAGGTGATGCAAATTTTAAAATTGCATTTACATAAAGCTTTAATCTGAAAAAAATTCTGAGACTTAGAATGATGTTTGCATTTTTTTGACGTATTTCAAATGCAAAATTATGCAAACTAATTAAATGCGAAAACAGTATTTCCGTATTTGTAGAAATTCAACACGAATTGGTACACAACGTAAAGTATGGATAATCAAACACAGCGCTAAGAGTTCAGTTGTAACATTTTTACTTATAATTTTAGCAAAATAAATTTTGCTACCCTGAGAACAATATTCATCAACCCTATTCACCTCACTTCAGCACCATGAGAGAAAATATATGAGGTTAAAAACAAAATGGATGAAATAACAGTAGTATCAGAGATAGTGGAAATCTAAAACTACTAAATACAATTTTCAGCGTAATGTCAGTTAACATTAAATCTTAAGATCATGGGGAAAAAAACTGCTAAATATTTTTTGTTTACGTATGACCTAATTGATTCATATCATTCACTATTCCTAAGCATTTACTTAAGATTACTATGCAGATTTCAAGTGAAAAATAGTTCAATATTCAATCACTTGATGGACAGATCACATGTTATTAATTGGTCTTTTATAGCCAAACATAGTTGTAGACAAGTCTTTGTAATGAAATTAATGCAGACCTACGCTTAAACTGTTTCGTTGTCATATTTACGATATAAAAGCAAAGCTGAAAACATTATTTCTAATAAGGTTTGAATTATCTTGTTGTTGGTATTAAGAACTAGAATTTAGTCAGTCTTTATTAACAAATATGCATCATCTGTAGAATACCATGATATCTCTTCATCGTCTAATGGAATAAATGTACTGTTCCAAGAAATGGAACTTAGGAAATACACTTCTTCCTATCTGAAACTTGTCTGCTGGATATACCTGGATCTCAGTATCGTGTTGATATCAGCATTGAAACCGGGATGCAGATACATCTGACGAACGAGTTTCACTTAGAACAAAACGGACATCCTGTAATATATTGTTCATTATAAATGATTTATTTTATAAATAGTGGAGAATAATTTTGGAAAAAACTTACAGGAAAAGATAAAACTAAACTTAAATTCACCCAATTCAAATAGTAAATAAAACGATTGATAGAAAACAGTATTTACAGAATGGTATTTATTCATTTTTATTTTCTTTCCCCTACTTCTTCATATTTTCCTCATCACCTACTTCATCTTACAATTTGAATAAACAATTAAATTTTAATAATTTTGTTTCTGAATTACCACCTATTAATATTAGTTAGAAAATTATTAACAAACTGAAGTGGAACATCCTGTTTCAGGACAATGTCAAGTAAACGATGTTAAATGAAAGGCAAACAATTTGTATATATGTATGTAAGAAGTGAAGAGAGGAGAATGAGGTGAAAAGCTTCTATATGACAACTAAGAAAAGAAATAGAGATAAGTCGAAGTTAATGGTAAAATAATTAATAAACGACAATCATCATATACCAATACTAACGGTAATAGTAATAATAAAAATAATAAGATAAGAAACGGCAATAAGTCAAGAATAAATGTAAACTGAAATTAATCGTAAATAAATTTTAGAATATTTCGAATAAGTATTTATTTTAGAAGACATTTTGGTGAAACTATAATTTATAGATGACGTTAAAGTGACCTAGAGAATGTCCACCTACTAACTAGGACTAAATGAAGGTTATAAAGCAGTATGAGTAATTAGAATTATGATTTACAGTTGATATTTAGGGTTGAGAATTAGATTTTGGGTTTTCATCACTAACTAACATCAGCTAAAATGCAAGAAATGCTATTTAGTCAAATAGCTGACTGAATTTCGTGCCAAAATCCAAAACCTTTTATCTTATATCTGACTAGTTCTTTCATAAATTATAGTCTTGTCGATATTTATACGATCACAAAAGTGAAAGTTTAGAAAACGACTAGTTTATAAATGATTGATCTCAATCGAACAAAATTTGATGATAATATCTAGGGAAGATGAGAATTTATGTCTTTTGTCTGCTGTAAATCTTGAATTTAAATTCAAATATTGAGCAGTGTTAGCCTAATTACACAAGAACGATTGAATACTTCAAAAGTTATGTTTAACATTTATAGATCACTTAATCCTGGTGAATATCCCCATTTTATCAAAGTGGACATGATTGATAAGAAAAACATCTGTTATTTCTAAAATCTGGCTTAACATTATTGTATAAATGTCGTATCACGAACGGATTAACCGTTATTCATATATAATTTTATTCAAGTTATGACTATAGGTTTCCAGAATATTACCCAGCATATTTAAAAAATATATATATTTATACTTCATTTCTATGCAAATCGTTTTGGTCAGACTATTCAAGTTTGATAAAATTAGACTGTTTTAACAAATCTAAATAATTTAATAGTTGAATTCATGAGCTAGACCACTATGAAAAACCTGGAAGCACTGGATGGCCGTTTCATCCTAATATAGGAATCCTCAACAGTGCGCATCCAAATTTGTCTGAACTTCTATCATGGTTGTTTTTTCTCAGTAATTATTGATTCAAATGATTATAAATAAATAGAAAGTTTACCATTTGACTGGAAAATGTAATTTAAATATTTAACTCGTTGTTCAAATGATTAACACAAGTACAAATAATCTATTTCAACTGCTCAGTAATCTGACATATATTTTAATAACCATACTCGTACAAATTTAATAATGTTGAATTTTGTGTATGGTTGTAAGTAAAAGGATAAAAATACTGAGATGTTATTATATGTTTTACGTGGGGTTAGTTTTGATAAAAAAAGTAACGTCAATTGGGAAAAACTAGAAGAACATCGAACATATATTTTCTTGAACAAATAATAATCGTTAGCATAGTGATTAATGATTGACTTGCGGCTGAATTTCTAATTATTCTACAGAAAACATATTATTAAACGAGTTTAGAAAAGAACAACTGTCTAATTTTCCATGACTTGAGAGGACTTCCCAACTGATTCGGTCTTAATCAGTGAGTAAATATTGTTTACTAATTAGTCGATATATGAACAATATGCACTTTGAAAAGACATCTATGAATGATTTATACTTTTGTCTCATCATGTATACACATGCATGATTGTATTCGTTTATTTTGTCGTACCCTACACTGTTATACTATGATATTCGGAAGTATTTGAATTATAGTATGAACTAGGAATCCCAGAAATAACGTAATCGGATCAAGAACTACTAGATAACCACAAACGAATGTACTGTATTTAGAATTTGAAATCAAGCATTCAACAAGTACAAAGGTATCATTAGTTCATTCAAACACCATATCCGCCACAGCTTAATTTAGAGTCTAAGTGTTTGTAATCGATTGTATGTCTTCTTAAGTTCATCCTGTGTCTGTCCGAAATTGTATTGGATAAAAACTTTCTGGTATCTAGAATGTGCTCATTAGTATTAGAATTAACAAACGAAATCGGAACAGACTCACCTGCTTCCTGGGATTGTGTAATCAGCGTGTCGGTTGTGTACTGAAACCGCTGCTACCTAGAATTTGGACCATAGACTTTAAGACTATCCTCCCCTCACGAAATAATGTTGGATCTTTATATCCCCAATTTATGAATGATGTGGCTTCATTTAAAACATATTTCTCACATTGGTTAGAGTAAACATTAGGAGTGTTTTTGTGATAAGGATAAACAGCATTTGATATGAAATCATCCGAATCGTAATCAAAATCGAGCTCATTTAGTACTTGCGCTTCGCATTGAACAAGCTTCCCACAAGAAACAAATGCATTGTGAGGACAATTAATATTTGATATGACATCAAGATTTGATTCTTCCGGAATAGTTTCCCCGAATTCATTAAGAATGTCATTGCAGATTGAAGGATCATTAGGAAAATCAGCATCTATCAAAAACACATCAGGTTTTCAATCATAATTACGTTCACTCAACATATTTCCTTCAGATTTGTAAGAAATTTCATCAGAAATATGCGAATCATTTGGAAAAACCATATTTGGTACAATAACATGAGAAATCTGACAAATTGATTGATTAGAAACCGTTGTTTCACAGTGATTCTGAGTTTCATTTAACTCTGAACTGCTATATGACTCTACACTGTCTTTTGAAATCGTTGATAAGGATAAATGATCATGAGGAACACTGGACTTAATAGAATCAGCATTACAAGACTTAATATTAGCTGCAGCAAGATGAACCTGTAGTATTACAGATTGACTGAATATGTCCAATATCACCACATTTAAAGCACTTAGAATTACGAAATTTACATGAATTAAAAGAGTGGAACCAGCCAGAGGACAAGCATTGACCAGACTTGTGCCCATTTTCGTGAACTACATCGCAACTACTGAATGAATTATCTGCATAATCTTGAGTATGAACTGGATTGGGATGACGTAATGCAGTGGAATTTTTTATATCCTCATGAATCATTTTACGAAATCTTCCTCCTTTACGACATTCAAAATTTGTATACTGAACATAGCCTAGCAGTAGCTCCTTCAGAGTTGTATAAGAAAGCGAAATGGGCTTTTCCGGTAAACCCATAGTTTTTATTAAGCTATATGCTTCTTTTACGATGAATGTGAGGAAATGTGCTACTATAATAATATCCTCATCATCTTCATTGGTCATAGCCCAAATTTCGAACCCTTCAAAGTAATCCTCCAAAGCATCAAAATCTGAATGTATGTCCAACCGTTCCATCACAGGCTCCATCGCGACGCCAGTATGATATTCGGAAGTATTTGAATTATAGTATGAACTAGGAATCCCAGAAATAACGTAATCGGATCAAGAACTACTAGATAACCACAAACGAATGTACTGTATTTAGAATTCGAAATCAAGCATTCAACAAGTACAAGGGAATCATTAGTTCATTCAAACACCATATATACTTTATTCTACATCATCATGATTATTTTAAACATTGCATTACATATTTGTGAATGTTAATGTGATAACTGACCACAAAATAAATAATAACATCCGTTTTAGAGATTTTCAAGGGTTATTTTAACTTAAACGTGCTTTTTATCATATAAGATATGATATCCCAAATGGATTGAAGTTGTTGGTCATTGAATTCCATTTTCATAGTTGGGGATAGTACACTGGTCTCAAATTCAAAGTTTACCTTAGTCGTATGTGTACACAGCTCAGAAATCATATACTGGGATGTCTTTCTTGACTTTTTGACTTATGTAAATCCAAATAAATAATCATTTTTATATACATGTATATGATTGAATAGTATTTTTTTACTATGTGAATGTGAATATTTAAATCACAAGTGTTAAATTTCTTGAACTGATGATCAATATTAAGATCATGCTTAATTTTATATTGACCGAAATGGAAAATATGACCTATTAGGGTTCAACTTAATTATTGGAATGTAACATGTTTACGGCAAAACTAATACATTATGAATTGAATTCTTTGTGGTATCACGGGTACTAAATGATTCAAGTGTGTAGACCGTCTTATGTAACCTAAATAACGAAATTAACTAATATATCTTCGCATTAAAAATATAGATTGTTAGGCTTTACTTTGAGATTATTAACTAGCCTGAAAAATTATTAAGATTCTTCATCATTAGAATACTGATATGATTCTATAATGCATACTATTTATTTAAATGGTACTTTTCATCAAGCCTACTGAACGGCATGAAAATAAATCCCATCACAAGTTTAAACTAAACATTAAAATATTATTTAGTTACTACGATTATGAAATCATTTAATCGCATAATTTATGAGTACTTTACGAACAGAAACAGAAACTTTTTGTCGTCATCATAACCTGTAAAGATTCCGCCTAATGTGATTAAGTAGATTTTATTAACATTTTTCGATCCTATTTTCTAGGCTTTAAGATTCTACTTTCATTACTTTAGAAAGTATCAATGGAGCATAGTTTAAACATCTAGTAGATGATGAAACAATCAAGAAATATAGAATGATAACAGAATCAACTTCAGTGAAGGACATAACGGTAAAGTGAACAACGTGACATAAAGAAACAAGATATTTAACCCTTTAAAGAAGTTATGTAAACAACACAGCTATATATTTGAGATTAATTTCTTCCGATCTGACCTACAGTCGTCCATCAGTGATTTCTGAAACCTTAAGGTCTGAACATAGGATTTCCAAGTCTTTGTTACAAACTGTTAGCCTAAATAAAACTTTAAACCGATAATTATGCATTTTAAACCACCATACGGTATATTACTTGTTTATTTTTAGTAACTATTTGTGATAAGTACTTTTTTAATACTATGAACCAACTTAGAATTTCACACTTAAAATTATTTCCAAAAAAGTGCTATCTTTACCAGTTTTATATCAAAGTTAAAGCTGTTTCTTGATGATAATAGTAACAGAAAGTAATTCATTATCTCTGTTTCAATGTATTGAATATAAACCAAGTTCAATATTGACGACGGGGCATGGAATTTTTTATTATTTAATATTGTGTTTATGTATTCACTTATATTAAATCTAATCCGCGTGATGTATAAAAAGATACCCTTTACAAACTACAAAATGAATATATATTTTTTTCACATAACAGTTTATTAAACAATGCAATTAAATATAATGGAATTCATTTATTTTATTTAGTTCCTTATCAACACCACTTTTTATACAACATAAATAAACCAGTACACAATTATCATTAGCTGATTAGTTTTTGAAACAAAAAACAACTATTTTTTAAAGTTGAATAATCACATTCACTGGGTTATACATTCAAAGTTAATCATCAAATAATTCAATCAGTCAAGGAAAACGATCTTAAAATGTTTGATAAACATATATTAAATTTAGAAGAAAAAAACATGCGAGAAAACTGTCATCGTTTCAAAAATACACATAAATTTTATAACCATGTTAGATGATGGTGCTAAAAATTTAAAACTTCCAATAGAAATAATGATTAATTACAACAAAAGTAATTGAATGATCAAAGTACTGATAAATTTCAATGGTTTTGCTCTATTGTTGAGTTAAAACATAGTTTAATTCCACAATTTGAAAAAGACAGATTGATTGAGTTTCATTATTGAAATATACTCACTGAACTACTCGATATGTGACATGATAATTCTCTAAAACTTCTAAATTGGTACAACTTTAGTTTATGGAATTTGTTTAATAAACTAAAATAAGAAACAACTGGTTTGTAAATACTATAAACAGACACAAGGTTTTTTGAAGAAAATTAACAAAAGCCAATAAATAACTTCCTTTCGAAACTTTCTATGTGCCTGTTATTACATATTGAAGATAACTTATAAAGTAAACTAAAAGGGATATCAGTAAGACATTCACCTTTTTATAAAGTAATTAATTGACTACAATCAGCTGTATACTGGTATTATTTCAAATTTTCTGTCAGTTCTTAATGAAATCATACTACAATTCAATGACAGGTCATAAAAAAATTGGCTTTATGTTAGTATATGAAACTGCACATTGTACCATTTTTTTTAATTATTAATATCTTACGAAAAAAAGCTAAATAAATTTGTTTTTACAGACAATCTTATTGTGCGAACTTCTATGTTATTGACTACTTCAAAATTAAGAGAACCATAAATGGTTCCTTTTCTTTTAAATTACAAATAATCATGTTCTCTACGAAACGAATACTGACGAAACCAACAAGTTTGATGGTGAAATTCTCAAGATTAAATGGACATATCCATAATACGTCAAATAAACACCATTCTAATCATTAACACCTTACTTCTGATATAGAGATATCTTACTGTTAAAATAGATAGGTGTCGCTACTAAATAGTAAGTTATTCAGCTTTTATACACAAATATTTAATTAGTAATAGACAGACTAACAAATTAATAAGCATCTAATGAAATCTGTTACTTTTTCCATTAAGTTCGTAAAATTTATATACCATGACAACGTGCAAAAAACGATTACTATAAACACGTGATTGCAAATTTAAATATCTAACACTAGCTTAAAATGGCATTCCATATTTATTATGAACGTGGCTAATTTTAGGTTAGAGCAAGCAAGCACAAATAAAACTGATCGTAGAGTTTTGATTGCAATCAATGCATTTGAATGAAGATATTCTATTTATTCTCTTTGCTTCCAAATAGTGTAGAACATAGAAACATAGAAGGAATAAAAAGTTAATAAACGTCTGGGATTCTCACTAGTAACAGTAGTTTTTATTTTGATGATGTTTCTTACTCTACACTAAACAGTTTAACTGTAATGCTCCCAATATGATATCCAATATCATCAATGCTTTATTTATGCTTATCATCCTATTATTATATTCATAAAAAAAGCTCCTTATTTTTCCTACCCTATTTTTAATCGTAACAAATTATACTGATTTTATTCTAAATCATTTTCTGTTATTATTATTCGCATTTCAATTTTTACTCTTGATACATCTCTATTTGTTATGATTTATTATTAAAGCAAAATAAAAACAGCACAAAATTTACCGATCACATACTTCGATGCCAACATTATTTATATATTCCGGTCTTTTTAACCAATTCAACAGGTAATTAGTCAAACTAAACCAATATGGGAATTACTTAAGCATCTTTTAAGCACAAAAGAATGGTGGTTAGCGGTTGAATTCAGGATATATTTACTGGATTTTAAAATATTTAGTACTCCCAACGATACTTGAACGTTTTGAGATTTGTCTTCTGTGAGAAATGAGGCTACACAATGATGAGGATTCTAGAGGTAGGATAGATAATTTATCTGATGCTTTACTTGTTATTCAGTCACTATTGTTATATCTGAACGAAAATAAGTGAATGGCAACCGTTAGAAATTATTTATGGACTAATATTATACGCATATTCTTATTTTCTGATCATTAAGTAACTATATTATATGTGTATTCATATTCCTTTCATTACAAGCTTTCATTTGACCCACTTACTATTAACATACGATTTACTATTCTTGAGATATTCTCAATTTATTAGTAACAGTCTCTCACAACCACAGCCAATTTTTTGGCTTGATCTTGTATAATTGTTATTTTCTATTTATGGTATGATGCGGTCTGGTTTGTTTATCTATAAACCCAGTATGTCTGAAATATATGAATCGTATAGTAAAGGCTGATATTGGCGTTCCGGACTAAACCGGCTGGGTGAAGTGATAAATCTTCTAATTGAACTCCAGATTCAGTTTCCTAAGCTAGTAACGCCCAGGCTAAATCTAAACAACTCGAACACGAGAGAAAAGGAGCAAAATATGGAAGAAACGCTTTGCTCCAAAGGTTCGCTCATGTACCAAAAACCTAGGGTATTTATATTATTTTAGATGGCCTTGGGTTCCCGGAAACTTCTGGAGCTCTACTAAATATAGAGGCAGTATAAATAACCATCCAATCTGAAACGTAACATGAGACTTTTGACTTTCTAAATGTTTCTGGCAAAAACTCTATTGAATGCTAATTACATAAAATGTTTCTCAGAGTTTACAGCATTTTTGGCTTTTTTCGTGGAATTTTCCTGATCCTCCCAACATTAAGAAAGGCTACTGTTCTCGGTGGAACAATGAGAACTCTAGACTGCTCATACAGGTTTATGCATCATTAATCTGGTCGTATAAGTCGGTGTCACTAATTGGCTATCGTATCACGTGATATAATTAATCAGGAATAAGGACATAACAACTTTAATATCGATTCCTGAAGAAAACCATTCTGAAACTAAACAAATATGGTTAGAAAATTAAAAATTAACTTATGCAAACTAACATTCTAAAAGTGTTTACATTTATCTATTAAAAGGGTACATTGAACTAAATCAAATTGATATAAATGATGTCTATACATTCTACCCATTTTCCTTGAAACCTATAAAGTGTAAGACACACAAAGTTATACACAAACAAATTAGTTCATTTAAAATGTAAAAATTGTAACCAGAATCCTATTATACTATTATAATGAGCTAAACAAACTTGGTAAATAAAATCTACACCTATCTCTTTATTTTTATCAATATTTTGTTTCTCTACTTTCCTTATTTAGTTAACTGATTGGATATTAACATACGAAACAACATATGACCTTAATCTTTTAGTGTTCAGTTCGTTTGTTAAAATTATTTAAGTCCAATTAATAAATTCTAATTTTCTTTTGTATATTGTTATTTATTAGTTTTATAAGTTTCTCTCTACAATTAATAATAGTTACATACGGTATATCATAATTGCCTTCTTTCTTCCATACCCTCAAAAACAACAATCAAGCGTCCTTTATTACAGTTACCGAGTATATTTCTCATTGCCTTAGACAATTATCTTTTGATAGATACTGTTTGGCACTAATGTGAAATTTTTTGAGTGTGGCTAATATAAACAAAACAAAATTAGATACTAAATACTACTTCAACAATAAGCATAAACTACAGTGCGATATGATGCTCTAAATATAAACGTTAAATTTTCAATGTTTATAACGTAAATCAATAACGACTGATTATCTAATGAAGCATAAACTTACAATTTAAATTTATCTTGACATTTCTAAATGAATATGAATTTTAGTCAAACTAATTCAACTAGTCGAGCTACTATCACAATGTATCTATTGTCTAGTTTATGGATGGGATTAAGGTTACGTAAGAAGAAGAATGATAAAGGAAACTTCAAGTAATCAAAACTAAATTACTTCTTCTGCCATAAATCCAACAAAATATACATCCTTTCGGCTTACATTAATACTGGTTAATTGTTTTATCATCAAGATGTAAATACAAATAGGATCGGAAAGCATTAGACACTTTTACCTATAGTGACTGGGCTATTGTGACCATATATATATATATATATATATATATATATATATATATATATATATATATATATATATATATATATATATATATAGGCAAAGCTATAATTTCTAAAATAACTCTTGTCCTCAATACCACTGACGAACCAAGTTTTTATTTCCAATGCTAAAAACAAGAAAAATAAACTGGATACTTCTTTGGTATCTAGAAGGCATCCAACTAGATATGACATCTAAAAGTCCTGTGTTTAACTGTTTATATAATTGAGGACAGGTGACTGTCGAATTAGAAAGGAACATCTAATCAGAAGATATTTATGGAACCTGTCAGTGGATATTCTCAAAACTATTAATTATATATATGTATATGAAAGAAACGACCTGGCAGAAAACAGACATGAGACCTGTTATCCTTTCAAACAAGCTAGACAATAGAGAATTTTGAAATGCAACTTTTACTGTATTGTGTTGAGTATCGTACTAAAGCAAAAAGGATGTTCAATTCTCAATGGTATCCACATATGCCTAGTCATCGTTTTGAGCAGCATACAAAAGTATTGTTACTGTTCATTATACGTGATACTTAAATTTTGATTAAAAACCTAAAAATTGTGTTCTCCATTCTGATTGGCTCGTCCCTATAATACACTTTGATAGGCTGTACAGATAAAATAAACGATGAAGCTCCACTTATTAACCACATATAGTTAATATTATTTTGAACGTTGCGTATAGTTTTGAGTGAATAAAAATTAATCCATATATATTGCCTTAACAACAAAAATATGATAATATGAATACAAAATGTTCACAACAAGATAATTACCTATCTGACTGATTGACTGAATTAAACAAACCCAGAGTAAGTGTTTTAACAAAAAGATCAACAATACTAAATACTTAGAGTAAACATAACTTTTGTTAACTGGGAAATTTTCGCTAATAAAAAAATAATTTAAACACTATGAATAGTTAATCCACACTGATTACATTAAAATACATCAGTGAATGTTGATTAAAGATAAGTGATTTAAATGAAATCATAAATTCGATTTCAGATCGTTTGTAATCCCAATATTTGGATGAAACAAAATCGTAAGTCAAACACTGAACAATCTGATTACTTCAAACAACTTTTCGATATCTTATAAATACAAATAATAAAATGAATATATCATTTCAATAAAAATATATATTTAGGTTTTCATGTTTCATTTGTTGACATCATTTATGATGAAAATTGATAGAAAGGTAGAAAATAAAACTATCATTCATTTGATAATAATAACAATAATAATAATAATAATAATAAATATACACAAGAAAAAGAAAAAGAAATGTTTCAGTAAATAGAAGAAAACTTTTAAACAGGATCAATTGTTCAGTTATTAATAGGAAGGAAAAAGATCACCAGTAAAAATGAGAAGTGAACCAACCAGTTCCCCTCATACATTCAGGTAGCGTAATTCCTTATCAACGTCATCATCATCGTTATTCTGGTTTTACTGCTGACTGATTAGTCAAGATCTTTATAACTTTGAAAAACTGAATTATAGATCTGTTTACATTACACACTAGCTGTTTTTATAACAAAGTTATAGTACATATTTTAGTATAAATATATCGAGCAACGCTCTAGTACAAACAAAGAAGTAACAGGAAAAAAAGAATTGAAAATCGACAAACACTGTTTTTCCAATCTGCATGATACAACAAAAATAAGGAAGCTTTTTTGTAAATGAAAGAGAGAAAAATAGTGTTGTATTTCTATGATAAAATCTGTTTAGTCATATGAAATATATCAATGAATCGGATTATGGGAATAAAAGTTTCAATAAATGGCAGGTGAAGACAAAGTCTTTCATAGACTATTCCTGTCCTACTCAATCACCCTCATTATGCTTTATACTTCATTAAATTCATAAAGACACGTAGAATTTTATTTTAAAATGGACAACAGTTATACAATATCAAGGAAGGGAGTGAAGAGAATTCCTCAAATAAGATTTTTAAAAATTAGAAGGTGGAGATAGACGAAAGGGGAAAGAAAATCTTCAGAAATTGATATTTTTACAAATGTATATACAGATATCGTCATGGCCTACTATACGATACAATAACAGTTGGTACTTTTGGACCGTTAACTTCACCATGTAAATGTTTAGGTTCATTGACTAAACTACCATGATTATTAAAAGTAGTGTTATCAGCTGATTTGTCACGATAAAGAAAGTACAGTAGGAAAAAATAAAATAAAAGACCAGATCCTTTGACAACGAATCCAAGGCCTGAAATGATAAAAATACAGTGAAATAATTAATTCTAACTTATATCGGTTTATGGTCTCAATAATTTCAACAAAATTGAATACATTTATACATACATTATAAATAGTTTTTTTTTATTTTAAGGTTGAAATAATGTAATTAGGAAATATTGAGTTGTAAGTTCAAAACTGGCTCAACCGGTTTTAGTGTGCTCATGCACGAATAGTACCTTTAGCTCTCGTATAAGACATATCGATTAAAGTCAATTACATGAAAAAAATAAATGTAATAACAAAGTGTCATAACTAGTAAAATTGTATGACTATGAAGTTAACAAAGCACTAACAGTCAACCCTCTTAAAGAAATCTGATGAATGAAGTGGAATGTTTCGCTGTACAATGAAATTCACTAAATGTACAGATGTAAACTTAATTTTAACAGTTGACTTCTTAAGTCTATCTAAGCCAGACCACCATTCAAAACATGGAAGCACTACATGGTCTAGAGGGTAAGCGTTCGCGCGTGAGACATAAGGTCCTGGATTCCAGTTCCGCATGTAAATTAGTGGATGCGCACTGCTGAGGAATCCCATGCTAGAACGAAACGACTGTCCAGTGTTCCCAGGTTTTCAATGATGGTCTAGCTTAGATTGACTCGTGAATTCAATTATAAAATACTACAATCCCCACAAATCCCCATACATAATTGTGAAAGTAAAATAATCACTTATTAGTGCGACGAAAAAGCAACACAAGTAACTATGAAACATGTTCGTACCACTGACAGTTATGAGTAACTCGATAAAACAACTGTAACACATCGAGTGAATAATACCCCTAAAACTATCTAGATTCAAGAAGTTATTTATTGGACAACACATATTTAGATATGGTTGCAACTAGTATGAATTATGATCAAGTAGTATCCGGTCAATGATAACACTTAATAACAACCCCAGTAATCAGTCAAATTAGCATACTAATTAACAATTAATGATAATAGTAATAATAATAAAAGTGGCAGTAACAATTGATCACAAAATACTTTACGATGAAATAAAAAGTGTAAAAAGATTAGGTATTTCGTTGTGGTAAAGTAATATCACGTAAAACAATATATGAATAATTATATAAACAAGGTTCATTATAACAGTAACTGGACATTTGTCCATGCTTTACATAAAATTTTATTGATAAAATTAATGTGCATGTAAGCACGATCTAGGGCACATGAAATAAAATAGATCTATCTAATGTGTTTGTCTATACATATATGTATATATCACAAAACCTGGAGAATTTCGCCTACACCAAATTTATTTACTTATTTGAACAAAGGGGAGGAAAGTCATCTGGACCCGGTGATTTGTAGCGCTTCAAGAGTTGGAGTTCCTTGCGGACTTCCACCTAATTTGGTGGATCAGTCATCACCGCCCATGGAAGGCAGGACAGTCTGACCGATGTTTTCAGACCAGCAGACCAGTTGAACTGCTATTCGAAGAACTCTACCAACCGTCCAAGACGTCGATGGATGTTAGTGATTGGCATCTCGTCATCCTCACAGATTGCTTCGCTCACACCAGATTTCTTGCTGCCAGTGGCTCGGATGAGTTGGAAGAGCTTCCGGCAGTTACCAGATTCAGCTTCTGCTTCCAACTCATTAGCACTCTCCAACCACCAGGCTTCTCGGTCCTCACGCAAGCTTGTGCGATTTCATTACGTAACATCCTTCGTTTGTGGTCAAACTCATGGTCACCCGGAGTAGACCGACGGGCTTCAACGATTTGTAAGGAGCCAGAAGAAAACAAATGCTTATAAGCGGGACGTTTCCCAAAGACACAGGCGACTTTACTCGCCATTTTCATGGCGTCGTGCAATTGCAACCAATGTTCATCTATACCTTTCGGTAGGATGTTTGCTAGCCTAGAACCTAGCTCAGTTTGATATTTAGTGGCAACAAAAGTTGCTACCAATTTACTGACATCAATCCGTTTAGGACGGTGAATTTGTTGGCCACTGAAAAGTACGGTAAGATTAGCGCAAACAGAGTCCAGATAGGTACTCCAAAACATTCACATAGTATATGATCCATTGAAATTATAGCGAAATGTACAAAAATGCTTAAACACATCAAAAAGAATATTTTGTGAGAGTAGAAAATTTAATAAAATTCTAATTTACCCAACAACTTACCAGTTATATATAAATTTAAATCTCGCACATCTACAAAAGCACAATCACCTACACGACCACATTCTGTTCGCCAAAATCGACATGCTCCATCAATCACACGTCCGTATACGATTGGTGAAGGTAAATAAGAAAACAATCGTACTATTGTAAATTGAAGGCCCAAAGCAAAAGAACGTTGATTATGATCAACTGATCGCATTGTAACCATTAATAAAGGATTTTGAATTACACCAGTTAAAAATAATAAAAATGTTAATAGAACAACAAATGGAATTAGTGTATGACAGTGTAAATCACATTCACCAGGTTTTGTTACATCAGTAATCTTAGATGAAACAATACTGTTATTATTGATGCTGTGTAATGTACAAGCACATTTACGAAACTAGAAATGTGTAAAAGAAAAATAGATCGACCAGTTATTATTATTATAAATGGGGATAATGTTAAGAAAATGTTATTTGATACAACTGCCAAAATAGCTAGTGACACTTTGACTCAATCATAACATTTACTTTTACTACTAATCAAGAAAAATAGTAATTTGCTATCCAAAACGTTGACTGACCCTGGTACCGTTGCTTGAAAATTTAACGTACAAATAATAACAGCGTTAATTTCAATCACATATTTAATTCACTGATTGGTGATTCTATATTTTTTCTGAAATCTATTGATGGTTGAAATGCGTGTATTATACAACTTGGGCAAATTATTCGTTGATCTACCTAAATCATCCGACTACAATTTCATATTATCATTGCTGATTTCTTATGGGTTAACGAATGAGATCAAGGTTGTTTTGCCAATATGGTTATAGGATAATTTAACTGCTTTCTGAGTTGATCAATGATATACAGATAAAAAGATTATATACCAATCATTCAATGATGGCTATGGAAATACAATACTGAGTTGACAAGATAAAACAAAATAGCAACGTGGCTGGCAGATTTCCTAGAACCCGAAAGAAAACGCATTTGTAGACACTCTGTATATGATACTTTTGAATTCATTCCCCACTTGGTCCATTACTAGTAGATTGCTTCATGATCAATCTAGAAAACAACTAACTTAAGAACGACTATAGAAAACTTCGACTGGTATAAAAGGTACGTAGATGATACATTTATCATCTGTGACAATAAATATGATTTGAGTAATCTTCTAAAGACATTTAATAACTGTCACCAACCAATAAATTTCACACTTGAAGTTGAAAACAAACAAATAATTCACTTTCTTGATGTGAAAATGACAAGGAAACAAGATGAAAATCTAAGATCTATCTACAAGAAACTCATTTGGAATGGCTAATTGAAAGGTAAATCAAATAAATACTTGGATACAGCCTGAGTACCGAAATTACTGATCTTCCCTAATAAAACTTCTCATTAGAACTTCAAGATTCCATATCAAACATACTGAGCGCACAAATACTGTTTGAATGAGATGTCCGTGAAGATTCATATAATTTTTGAAGACGGTTATAGATGAGGACTACTGAAGAGCCCCATACTAGTACTCAACTGATGTCTAGTACTCTGTTTTCCAATGTTTTCCTAACCAAAGTCCATCACTTTTTATTCAAAATTTTGCTTCAGCGCGTAGTCTGTAATAATTTATATAAATTTTCTTAAGTTAACAATGAGCAGTGAGGTAGTTGAGTATTAATCAATTCACGTAGTTTAGACGTTACGGTATAATGAATATGTCGATGATTAGTGAAATCTATGATTGACTACAGAAAACTGGTCTAATTTTCATGAACTTACACTACATGTAACAGAAACAAGATTTTTATTTGTGAATCAGAAAAGTGGGTATGTTTAGCAGTTACTACTTATGGATTGCAATATTGCTATGCAACATGAGATTTGACAGTAGATAATAAGTTTAGATACATTTACGTAGTGGTTTTTATACAGCGAAAGAGCAAAGTAACCGATTGTAGTCTCAGTTTCATAGTACAAATTAAAAGGAGACTAATTAATTAAAATTATAAGATTTCATTAATTAATGTGGTCGGAACAGTTTGGAATATAATAGCTATCAAATCAGATGATTTTGGTTCTCCCACGATGCCCTAATGAAAAAAAAAATTTAGAATTAAACCGGTACGCACTTAAAATATATATATCTACATAACACCATGAGCATGGCTATTCATAGTAGAATTATTAATTACAATGTATGATGTGGTTTCAAATAACTAATAATCAATTTACTGGTGAAAAAAAAATTATAACACATAAAAAAATTAGATATGACAATACCTCATATATTGAGTTATTGAGAAGGAATCTGTCTTGACAACCGGCATGACAAGGTGAAATGTATGTGATATCAGAAGCTAAATGACACACTGGAGACCATTCATTTTGATTACATGAACAATTAGCATTGCATACTGGTAACATGTTACGTGAATAAGGTGAACTGAAAATAACAATTAACGTTAAATAAATTACAAAATTTGAAAGTATGCAAATTTAAGATAATCTATTGTGTCATTGAGTAAAAATAAAGTGAAAGTTTTCTTATCAACGAAATCATTTACTTATACTGTACATTTGTAATTATAGCTGTTTGGTGTATTTGTATGTCTATAGAAAGATAAAGATTACATCATAAATTGATTTGAGTGTTTAAATATCCAATGTCGTTGCGTAATAATCAGGAGGGTTAAAAGAGAATAGGAGGTTGAAAATAATTTGCGGGTCAGAATTATGAAATATATTGGTTCGCTAGACAGAACAGAATTGAATAAAACTTATTCAGATAAGCTTCATATTAACTTCGCAACCCGGCCTACCGTTCACGGATGTATTAAGGGATAAACTTCCGCACTCAGCAACATCGATGTGCATCTATAAATTTGCCTGCACCACAGAAGCAGTTTTCATTGACCATACAAAGCGATCACTTTACAGATGCGCCTCAGAACATTACCCAGTGTTGCTTTTAGAAGGTATATACAAAACAACCAACACTTCAATACAGGATCACTTAATCAACTTCAGATAAGTAGCTTCAAAGGAGTCGTCCTTCAAAATAATCTACAAAATCAAAGGGACTGGATCGAAGAGAGGCAGAATCAGAAGCTTATGCGCTGTTGAGGCGTTAGCGACACACCGATTTAAGCATGAACACTACGTGCAAAGACTATATGTCCAACTTCTCATCTTCCTGTGGCCTTGATTCCCTTCTGTAGAATGTTTTGGTTCTTTTTTCTAATGTGATCACGTAATTTAAACTGTGATCAGTTTTTATTATCCCTTAACAATTTTCCATGATAATTATTCAGTGGTTATTATGACGTTTACGTTTTCCATTTTTGATCATAACTGTCAAGTGGACAATTATCTTTCATAGTTCTGACCAGCAAACTAGTTTCAAACACTTATTCTTTTCTAACCCTCTTGATTATTAACCCAACCACACCTGATATTTGAAATCTTGTACACTTTATGATGCATTCTTTTCTATCTTTGTAAAGAAATATACATTCACCAAGCAACTGGAAATACAAATGCACAGAATAAGTAAATGATTTCGTTGATAAAAAAATCTCCTTCGGTGAATTCTGTGTATGCAAACTTAAAGAATGGCTCAGCAGAAAATTGAACACAGAGAGTTCAACAGTTTAGCTGCAAAATTATTAAATTTCTGAATAATAATCAGTATCTATAAAACTGAAGAAACACTTAGCATAAGTAGTTACAAACTTGAACTATAAGTCATGTATAGACTGATGGTACTCAACGTTAACCGAACAGACAAAGCCGAAACAGATATTCAGTTATCCTTAAGAGGTAATTAAAACAGCTAGTCACAAGACATCAATAACGATTGACTAATTCAACCCTATGATATTGTACACATAATTTGACATGCTATAATACACATGTGTGGCTGTTTAAGCGCTTGATATATCATTGAATAGCGCAGAATTCCACAATTAAAACTAGTTTACATCAAGAGGGCTCTAAACTGTGTTTTCTATAAAATTAGGCGAATATGTTATACAGTTAAAATATATAATTAATAACTTATAACAAATACGAAAGAGGAAAATTTATTACAATATCTCCACAGCCGAAAAGACAGAGAGCTCAACAATTTCAGTGGCCAACTGCAATTCCAGTTCATTGGAATTCTGCCATTTACTAGGGATAGTATTACACTATGGGTTATACGCGAGACATCAGTAATATATCTAATTTTAGCAATCATTATGATATTATCACAATTAAACAATAAATAAACAACCACTTAATTGCACGGCAACATTACTAATGGATGGCAAAAATATATACTTAGTACATGATCTCTTTTTTCCAGGTCGAATAAAATTTAATTTAGTTGTTCATAGTTTGTCTAAACATACATATAAATTCGGCATAATTATCCTACATCTTTCTCAGACTAACAGTTTGTAAATTCATGGTACGAAACTTTTCCCAGCTTATAACGACATTATTCAGCACAAACACTTACAGAACAAAAGGTGGTTTAACATTTAAAAAGATGTGACTACTTTAATAGTCATAGGTTTGCAACTTTGTCGACTAAATTACCATTTTTATACTTTATTTTAAAAAATTATTCGGTGGCTTTACAACAGTAGATAAATGATTAAACACCCTTCTTATTATTAAGCTACTTGTCATCATCTTACATTTGGCATGAGTTACAGCAAAAATAAATTCAAGTGTCTGAATGAATACTATGATTTAATGATATCCCCAGAAAATTAAATCATAGCAAGTGAGCGATATGGAAAATCTATTACAAATTAATGTAGTCATAAGAAAATTTGGACGGAATTATTGGGTGAGTTTATATTTTAGAGAGATGCAACTTATTGGTGTCAGCTTGCAACAGAATTCTTCCGTGAGATTTCAAACAAAATCACGAATAAAGAATCAGATGTGATTACCAAGTTAAACGAGATAATTTTCGACTATGCTTGTAAAATAGCCTAGACAATCAATCATTTGTCATTAGTAAAATATTTTACTAATGAGAAGAGGCGTGACAACAGATTGGTTCCACATATGAGGCGATATCCAGCATAAGAAAGGAACATGGGTTCGAAAGCTCGAAGCCAATTATCGATGTACATGAAATTATAAGTATTGTAAACCAAATGAAATTACTTCAAATACTCATCGTGTAATCAGAATCACCAGTTGTAAAACAATGAAAGGATTACGTTATACTTAGACACAAAAAGTGCTGTATTCGAGACACAGAATATTACATGGATATATACAAAAACAGTGATAACATGTTAAGAAGCAAAATGAATTTCAGGAATCTGACGCATACACCATACTAATTCACTGTTACATCCATTTCTTGTTAAGTAATCATCAGAACAACCGTCAACAAACACCAAAATCAGAATCTTCAATACTAACGTCAAGACAGTTCTACTGTACGGAGCTCAAACTTCCAGAACTATTACAACCATTATCAAAATATTACAGGTACTTATGAACAATTGTCTAAGCAAGATATTCAATGTCTGTTGACCGGATATCATCAACAACACACTGTGGGAGAACCAGTTTTCAGCCGAAGAGGAAATTAGGAAAAACCAATCGAGGTGGATAGGACATGCATTATGGAAATCATTAAACCACATCACGAGACAAATCATAACTTGGAATACTTAAAGGGATAAAGAAAGAAGAGGACCAAGGAACATATTACGTCGGCAATTAAAGACAGACAGCAAAATAATGAATAGCAACTGGAAAGGATTGCTCAGAACAGAGCCCTACGTAGAATGCTGGTGGTCGGCCTATTTTTCTCCTCGGGTGCTAACAAGTGTAAGTAATTTAGTAAATAAGACCAACCAACTAAATGAACACATTGCAATAATCCTCTTCTTGAGCTATAGCCAATCTCTAATGTCTCAGGAAACGGAGTACAACTGTTTAATAAATCAAATGTTGGATTAAATATCTATGATTTTTCAACTATTATTGCACATTGTCAGTTAATTATTTAGGGACAGTAAATATCTTCATGTACATTTATTTTTTAAAGGTAAGAACTATATTGATCAAACGGGAAGTAATTGGAGCAGGATTGGATAGTGACAAGTAGGAGATTTAAAACCGACTTTTGAAATAATTATGCCACAACACTGTTTCATTACTCAGCTGGATTAACACTTATAATTTACCACCACAGTTATGAATTGTTTTACCGAATCAATCAACATATTACCAGTCAAGCTGTTTGTCATATATACCCTAGGAACTTTGAGCATAAGCCACTTTATTATAAGTTTTAGAATGTCATATAGAAATAACTTACAAAAACCGGTTACATATTAGATTAGTTCAAGCTTACAGACAAAAAGTAATACAAATTTATTATCTAATTGTAATATCTCGTTATATACGCTTGAACAGCAATCGATTGATATGCTATTTTTTATCATCTGTTGTGCAAAATATGATGTAATAACGATATGTATTTGTAAGTAGTCGTCCATTACAGGTCTGATTTAATCGAAGGTACATATGTTGTAACAATTTTTTAATGACATATTACTAGGTCAGTCAGTTGATTACTTGTAAACTAATTAAAAGATAAATCTATATATGATATGATATTGAGAATACAAAGATTAGTAATGGTGAATTTAGACGATCTGATGACCCAAGGCCATGATTTAAGCCCAAATTCCGGTTCAATTGCAATAATAGATAATCGAAATAAAAAATATTTGGTCTTAAGAAATGTCAGACCGAACTAACGAGCAATGGACATTTATCAAAGTTACGGGAAAAAAGCATTACATTGCACTGAGATCAATCTAATTAAATTCAGGAAATGGAATTAAACAGAAGTAAACTCTATACGGCCGACTTTGAGGGGATTTTCAGTCAATGGTTTATAATTAAAATTACAATGCATAAATCGTTTTGAAACGGCTAATGAACTTTTTCCCTTTGAATAATTTAGGGTAATGATAGGTAGGAGTTACAGTTAGGAACTAGGGTTAGAAATTAAGTTCAGTGTGAGAATACTTTTGCGGTAATAATGTTTAAGATAGTATCTGAACTAAAATCACAAAAGCTTGAAATTTACACTGAGAAATTTATGAATGATACTAAAGTGTTACGGAATTTCGATCTCATTACAATTCTTTTATTTTACTCTATAATAACTAATCACTTTTTAATCGTTATTCTAGGCATTGCACAAATTTGTTTTTAATTGTCAGTCCCATAATACTATCAATTTTAAGCGTCTTAATAGCTAAATATTACGTAAGACAAACGTAGTGGGGGATCGGATGAGGACGATTCCATAAGGACCTTGCCAGGGTTAGTGCGATTTACTACAAGTTCCTAACGATCTAATGGGGCGGTGTAGCCAAACGAGATCCCCGACTGCATACACCGGTCCTTTCACCTGACGGTCGTAAATGTCTTTTTAGTGTCCACTAGCCTTGCGCAAGTTGGTTTTGACCAAGCGGTATGCATCTACCAGGTGGTTACGGAGACTACGTATGTACGGTACATGTTCTAGGGCTTCGCGGGGCAACAAAAGCGTTTATATCTCTACCAGTCGGCGTAATTCGTGCCCGAACAGTAAAATGGCAGGTGAGAATCCTGTGGACCCATGTACCGATGTACGATAAGCTAGAAGGCATTGGGGTACTACATCATCCCACAAATCAGGCGACGATCTGCTGACGAGCGAGTGTAGGATGGCTTTAATAGTTCTGATTGTACTTTCTACAAAGCCGTTACCCTCTGGGTAACACACGGTAGTGTATGTCTTTTTTATTCCTAATAGCCGGCATATTTGAGCGATGGGATGGCTTTCAAAGGCCGGACCTTGATCGGAGTGAAGTGAGAATGGGACAATGTAACGGGAAACCCAATGATCAATGAAAGCTCGGGCGACCATGAGGTAGTCTTGCTGAGGGATGGGAATTGCTTCACACCATTTAGTAAAATAATCCGTCATAACTAATATGTAGCGATTTCCTTTTTTCGTCGTTGTCAGTGGCCCCATGATATCGATGCTCACTCGCTGGTGTGGTCCTGTTGTCCTCATCGCGATTAACGGTGCACGGAGTGTCTGCTGAGGCGATTTTATACAGCAACACGTGTTACAATTCTTGAGAAATTCCATCACATCTTTATGTATGGATGACAACCAAAACAGCTGCCGGACTGCGTATTCAGTCCTTCGTTCTCCTGAGTGATAGATTTCGCGATGCACCTGTCCCACAATACTCTGAACCTTTACCCGCAGAACTATTACCAGGGATTTTCTCGACCCACTAATTAGGAATAACGTGTTACCACCATAAACCTTCAGGTTGCTCCAACACGACGAGTTGTTACAAACTGATCTTTTAGCTCCGACTTGGATGGCTTATTATTTCCATGTAACTGGCTGGTAAATAAGCTGCAGGTCCTGATCTGCTGCTTGCAGAGAAGGCCAGTCGGTCGCCAGGGCTCTACTAAGAATAGCATTAATAGTATCTGAGGGCTGAGGTATGCGGGTCAGAGCATCCGTGTTTGTATGTCGGTTTCCCGGTCGCTACTTGCACGTAAAATCGAATTCTTGCAACCTCTCCTGCCAGCGCGTTACCTGACCTTCTGGCTCGCGAAACGAACGAAGCCACTGCAGTGCAAGATGGTTCGTGCGTACGCGAAAAAGCCGATCCGATAGATAATGACGAAAGTGTTGTAAGAGTTTTACCAACTCTAACATCTCTCGGCGTGTTGTGAAATATCCTGCTTCGCTCTTGTCTAGTCGTTGACTAGCGTACGGGAGCAAGGTATTGAGGTTGACATACTACTAAATACGGCAGCTCCAACATCCTTTATCAAGGAAGAGTTCCTGCAGAAACCAAACCATAAGACTCAGCGAAAACAATCTTCCTCTGCGCTTATCACAGCAAGTGGTGACCCTTTGAAAGCGTGCTATAAGACGGTTAGAATTAACGATAGATAAGCATCCATTTCGACATGAAATCTTAGTTTGCGCCACACTGACTTGGGACATGATACTCAGGATTGATTTCATGTTGAAACACCAGGCTTCTATATAAATGGGTAGGTCAGAAGCGGAAATTGGTGAGGCTACGGTGAAACTACACCATCATGGGATACCGACTAAACCTGTCAGTCAGTCAGTCAGCTACAACGTAGGACCAGGCACATATATGCATCGGTCCAGGTTGCCATACCGCATCAGCACAACAAGATGAACACCGGATTCATAGCAGTGGTTAGGTCAAAGGTGGTAATATATAAAAGAAAGATTGCATATAGAGATATAGTACAAGAAGAAAGAATTGGTTCGTAGAAAGAAAGATATGAAGTGATTTTAATCTCTTAGTTTAAGGAAAGACAGGGAGTGTATACACCTACGCCATTGTGATCCATTCTGAGCCATGTCATCAAGAGTCTCCAACCATCGGTTACGATAGTCACGCGGACCCCAACCAAGTAGTCTGCATCTACCAACATGGCTCACATCACAAGTTAGTCACTTCAAGCACTGATGCCACGTTTTGGTTTGGCCGCCCCTAACTTTCTTCCAACCATTTCCAATACCGCATAGCATTGCACGTCGTGGTAGTCGGTGTTCAGGCATACGTAACACGTGGCCCAACCATCTCAGTCGATGAAGATTCATAACCTCATCAACTGATTTACCATCATTCCCTAATACCCTGAGTGTAACCTCACTATTACTTACCCGGTGATCCCAACAGACACCAGCAATATTTCTAAGATATCTATGATCAAGTACTAATAATTACGAGTAACTTCTGCTCTTAATGACCACATTTCCCATCCGTAAAGTAGAACAGAACGGACTGTTGCGCAGTATACTCGTTCTTTTATTGATAGACGGATATCTCGCCTTCGCCACAGGTGGCGTAAGTTGGCAAAAGCCAAACGAGCTTTTCGAATCCGTGCTGAGATTTCGTCCGATACCAACCCATTAGGGCTGATCAGACTTCCAAGATAAGTGAAGTTGTCAACGCGTTCGACTACTTCACTCCCTATCCTTAGTTCAGGTGTTAACGCAGACCAGTCCTGAAGCAACAACTTGCATTTCGAGGGAGAGAAGCGCATTCCAAACATTCTGGCATTGTTGCTCAGTGCTACCAGAAGACTCTGCATTTTGTCAGCGTCTTCACCAAACAGGACTATGTCATCTGCGTATTCTAAGTCGATAAGTGGACCTCCTGGATGGAGATCAATACCCGAGAACTCAGTCGACGAGAAAGTTATTTCCATCAGTAGATCTATGATGAAGTTAGACAAAAATTAGGAAAGTGGACAGCCTTGACGGACACCACTTGAGGTTGCAAAAGTAGATGACAGTTCGCCATAAGCTCTGACTCGACTAGTAGTGTTCGAGTAAAGAGCCTTTACAAGATTTATGTACTTCTGGGGTACGCCTTTCAATGACAGACACTGCCACAGAATCTCGCGGTCTACCGAGTCAAATGCTGCTTTTAAGCCAAGAAAGACCACCACTGTCGGACGCCGATAAGTATACCTGTGTTCTAGAATCTGATGAATGGTGAATATGTGGTCGATGCAGCCACGACCAGGTCTGAAGCCAGCTTGGTTCTCTCGTGTTTGCAGTTCACGAGTCTTAGTTAGGCGTCTGATAATTATCGAGGCTAGTATTTTAGATACTATATTAGTTAAACTAATCCCTCTGTGGTTGTCACAGGATGATTTTGACCCTTTCTTATATATTGGGACGATAAGTGATTGTGACCAGTCAGATGGAATAACGTCTAACTCCCAGATCTTAGCTAAAATATTAGTCAACCTAATCGCTAAAATTGGACCACCATCCTTAAAAACCTCTGGAGTCAATCCATCTGGACCAGCTGCCCTTCCTCGCTTCAGATTAACTATAGCCTTTTGAACTTCAGCAAGAGTTGGGGGACCTACTTCAATGTTCCATTCACACTGTCTAGGAATGGAGGGTAGTTGTAGAGTCGCTGAAGGCCAGCTGAACTGTTCCCTAAAATGTTCCGCCCATCGTTCTAAACGTCTGGACTGGGAGCAGATGAGAGTATCGTCTTTTTCCGAAATAATCTCACTTACACTTGATTTATTAGTTCCAGTTTCTTTTATTAGTCTATAAAGCTGTCTTGTGTTCCCTATAGTCGCCGCCTTTTCCATCTCTTTTGCTTTCATTGCCCACCACTGCTCACGGTCGTTTCTTAGACTTTTTCTTAACCTAGATCTGATTTGTTGTCGCTCTTCATCATGTTCGGAACCTGATGGGACGAGTTTGCGAGAATCCATCAGTGTGACAGACTTTGAAGAAATCCATTGGTTTTTTGTAACCCTGTGGTTTAAATCACTGATAGATGTCACTGCTGTTTCCACAGCTGTTTGTATGGCTTTCCAAGCAACAACTGGGTCAACCTCGTTTTCAGAACTACCTAATCGTGACCTCAGTTGTTCCTGGAACCTACTTTTGGTTTCCTCGCTACTCAGTTCGGTTCGAATGGGTCTTTTTACTGTGGCTTTTTTGCGTTCAGTGAGGTGCAAGCAGATGCGTGCCCGTATTAGGAAGTGGTCGGAGTCCAAGCAGGTACTTCAGAATGAGCGACAATCTTCTACCGACCCTCTCCAACGGTGACTGATGGCAATATGGTCTATTTGAGTCCATCGTTGGTTTGGTGTAGGGGGTCGCCATGTTAGACGATGTCTCTCCTTATGCTTAAAATTTGTGTTTGCTAAAAATAAACGATTGTCTGAGCATAGTTGCAGCAGACGATCACCATTATCTGTTCGCTGTGTCGGAATACTAAAATATCCACCTAAATGCCTTTCTGTTTGGTTTAAGCTACCTATCTGAGCATTAAAGTCGCCCCCTACGAGTACTATGTCTGAGCGTTTAGCTTTCTGAAGAAGTTCAGAAAGCTTTCTGTAAAAGTCATCTTTCACATCATCTGAGCTGCAGTCAGTGGGAGCGTAGGCAGAAACGACGAAAAGGCAACGACGTGTATCTCTATCCTTCCGAGTTCTTACGGAGCCGTTTAACCGAACAGCACATAGACGACTGTTGACGGGGATCCACTCTAGCAGTGCTTATTCCGCCCTCATGCTTAGTGCTATGCCTACACCTGCCAGTCCACGAGAACTGGCCATCGGGTCACCAGATACACGGAGGGTGTATCTCGTTGGCTCTCCGTTTTGCCGAGGTGAGGTCAAGTGAATGACCACACTGGGATCCTGTATGCGTGTTTCGGAGACACAGCATACATCAATGGAAAGAGACTCTAGGGTTTTAGCCAAGGAAGCCTGCTGACCGATTTGACATAGGGTGCGTACGTTGAAGGCTCCAATGTGTAGTTTGGAGCGAGGATTCAGTAGACCTGGGACAGAGTTTTGAGCACTAGAATCGTTGGCTATGGTGACACTTGAGGAGGCCGAAAGAGGAAGTTTAGAGTTGAAAGTCGATAATAGGAATTGAAGACGGAGGTTGATTATGAATACAGTGGTCTTGAGTGCTGTTAGAGGTATGAGGGCGGTTATCACTTCCCGGTTGCCCACACCGAGGAAGGGTTCTTCTGGAGGTACCCGAAAAGGAAATTGGATTAGAGGCGGTCTCAGTGACCTGAGAGCGTGACCGCAGTGCCCAAGGGACAACTGCTTGAGGCCGGTCGCGCACGGCCTTTTCGTGGGAGGTTTTTGACGTGTTAGCTCCGTTCTTCAAAAGGGCCTTACCGCCGGAGACGGAAATCCGTGAGGTAAGGTGAGGTGTGCATTTTTAGGGTCGACCTTTTCTAACCCCACTCCTCCTTGTGGGAAGGCAGCATCGCTGTCATGCTGGTTGTCTGAAGGAAACACCTTACTGCTGTCACACCTCTGTACAGTCAGCAGTACGACTTCACCTTCGGACCTTGGGTTTGTTGCTTTCAGTCTTACCGCTATTCAACCGACCTGTCTGACATGGTAGGACCTTGAGGAACGGTTGCTCCAGCCAGTATAGCTCGGTTGCTTCATCACGATAGGCAAGCCCGACCACCACGTCAAGGTAGCAACAACTAAACCTGTAGCTCATGTGGGAATTTCAGAAGTTGTATGTCAGGTACAAGGCAATCAAATAATAAGCGAAAATGATCGTCACGTAACCATTGCTGTACTTCAACAGTTAAGCTCTGTGTTCGGGGAGAGTATCTCCGGAAACCGAACGACAACATTACAACACTCTATTTTCACAAGAGACCATATGCCCCTTCGGCAGCCACCTTTCAGGGTACTGGTACTCTACAGACTGCAATGGGATGCGATGATAAGGGATATGTTAGACAAAAAGATTAAAATCCCCTCATTTTCCCCCTGGGCATCACCCATTGTTTTAGTGAAAAAGAAAGACAACTCTCTAAGACTGTGAGTAGATTACTGAACATCTTAACGCTATAACTAGACGTGATTCTTTTCCGCTTCCACGGACAGACTCTATATTAGACACCATGAAAGGCGCTTGTTGGTTTTCGACTTTGGACTTAGCATTTATGTATTGGCAATAGGAAGTTCGACCTCAAGATAAGAAGAAAGAAGCATTCATAGTACCAAATGGTTTGTGTGAATTTCAAGTGATGCCTCCTATGTTAACGAATGCTTCAGCTAACTTTCAAAGACTGATGAAAACAGTCTTACAAGATATGGTACCCAACAAATGCTTGATATATCTTGATGACTTTAATGTGTATGGCAGCACACCCGAACATCTAGAAAGCGGTTCTTCATAGCCTTAAACAACAGAACTTAAAAGTAAAACCGTCCAAATACCGACTGCTGCAGAAAGAACTAATCTTCTTGGGACACGGTATCACCGCAGATGGGGTAGGCAGGTACAGACAGAGAAAAGACACGTGCCATTGTTAATTGGTCAAAGCCAAAATCACCCGAAGACGCTCGCGGTTTCCTGGTGCTCGATCCTTATTACTGACGCTTTGTTCGTGATTTTGCATCATTGGTAGAACCTTTGCATCGGTTGACACATAAAGGATGAAAGTTTTTATGGATCATCGAGTATCAGCGAACGTTCGATGCTTTAAAAGCACGGCTAACCTCCCCACCCATATTAACCTTCACGGATAGATAGCTTTCAACAAGTTGCAAGCTATCCGTCATTGCCTTTTGAATTTACCGCGAAAAGTTCAAAAGGCATTATCTCAAATCGACTTTGTTTCGGTCGTACAGTTTACCTTTGTCGTCAACATGAAAAACAAAATACAGAAATGTAAAACACACTGAGAAGTGTGACTAAATAGAGGTTAACTGAGATTGAAAAATAGAATGACGCTAAACTTAAGAGACAGAGGGTGTGAAGTAAAAGTGCAGCTACGCAGGGTTGGAAACCGATCTTGAGCCATGTCATCAAATTTCTCTAACCATAGATTACAATTATCGAACATATTTCCGACCTGAAATTCAACCCCTGCCACCAGGATGATTTATTTAAATAAACAATTACTCTATGAACTGAAGTCATAACCTCTTTTGGCAACCTTTAGCTTTCTTTTGACCTAATTGATATCACATCTACCTTTCAGTATCATGGCAAACGGCATACATAAGAGGTACCCAGTATATATATATATATATATATTCGTATATTATTTAAACAATGAAAACATTATCTAAATGTTTTTTATCTCAGAAAAACAAAGTCAAAAATAGTTTTTGTCAAGATTTTCACTCTTATTTGAATGGTTTAATTATGAAGCTATTTGTTGACTTCAGAAACAATACGATTAACACAAACTGCTTTAGACAGAAGCGAGATATAGGAATCGCTTCATACGATCGTATGAGCGTAATACGCTTCTCGTTGTTCGAGGAATCGCTTCAAAAGTGATCAGAAGTCGATAAGCATGATGGCTAGCAGTGTAATCCAGGACACACATTGCGTCCTATTTGGGATTCGTCAGTTGGATGTACATGCATATCAGAGTTGACGTTCACTCAGGGTCTCGAACCTAAACAGAACGGAACGCGCGTCCTGAACTCCACTGCTAGCCACCACCATCTTTGCTTATAATGCTTGTGATTGAAGGCAATATCGAGGCAATCCGCACAGGATGCACATATGCCAATAAGAGACTAATCAATTGCAGTCCTGAGCATCAATGGGAACATTCAAACAAACAATATAAGATGAATTTGATTAGAAGTTTGTATAATTAGTCACTGCATTTGATTGTCTGATGGACTGAGTAATTCTCGTCAAAGAGCACAATGTCAGTAAAACAACGTTCCTGGACTATAATAATTGGTCACCATCATCAGAAAAAAATATTTATAACACTAAACAATTAACATAAGAACTCACTCTTCTGGATAAGACACAGTTAAACCAGCAATTGAGGGATTTTTACAGCCCAAAAAGAAAAATGAACACATACAAGCTAAAATGATCAAATTAACGACGAGAACAAATCGGATAGCACCTATTAAATAAAATGTAAATAAACAAATAGATAAAAACATTTCAATATTATTAAAAGTAAGTGTAACAGAATAATTGTTTACACTAAAAGAACATACGTATACAGACGATATTTCAAGATGAATAAATAAACGATGCAAATACTATGTCAGTATGTGAAACTGATCTTTGTATAAGAAAAAAGCTAAGTTATACACCGCAATCTATTCTTGTGCATTGAATCACTCAATAAAAACTTATTTATTATCAGTATGGGGATTTGTGAAGATGGTAATATTTCCACAGTTGCATTCGCAAGTCAATCTAAGCTAGACCACTATTGAAAACATGAAACACTGAACGATCGTCTCGTCCTAGTATGGGACTATTCAGAGGTGCGCATTCACGACCATACGAAACTTCCTATACCATTCTAATAAAGGGCACGACCATAACACAAAACTAAATTAAAGTCACAATAGTTCGAAACTCAGTCAGTAAGTTGTAACATATCATTCTTCAACTGATATAACACTTGTCTACAGTTAGTCAACTCTTAAACTATGTAGTATCGTGCAACCTAGTAGGCAGCAACTAGATATGTTATATATATATACATATTCACATATACATTTGCC
The DNA here is from genome assembly GCF_000699445.3 of Schistosoma haematobium. NCBI lineage: Eukaryota > Metazoa > Platyhelminthes > Trematoda > Strigeidida > Schistosomatidae > Schistosoma > Schistosoma haematobium. The sequence continues at coordinate 75,591,487 of NC_067196.1, read as the reverse complement.
CACTTAATATTTCTGCAGATATGATGTTTACAAAGAAACAATCAAATAATTAAAGAACTGAAATAATCGATGTAAAAGCACAATAATATCAAATTAGGAGAACGAGATAAACTAACTCTTCTCGTTAGTTGGTTGTAACCCATAAAGTTGATTAAATATTAAAAAACAAGAATGAATAAATAAATTCTATGTTCGCTGCAAACACAAACATCAATAACAAATAAACGGAAGCACCCAATTGAAAGAAAATAGATATAGAAACAAATTATTAAAATATACCTTTTGATTGATAAATTTCTACTCAATTATTGTTTGGATTTTATTAAGTAGTTCACAGAAATAGTGATAATAATAATAATATCTACTATCCTTATTTTAATTTATATCCATCAATTTACATTTACATTAAACAGATATAAATACCATATTATAGAGAACTTGCAAAGTAGAAGCGTGTTAGTCAATGTTTAAAAGTCATATATTAGTTCGAGAAATTCGTTAAATATTAGTAGAATTACAAATGAGAATGAATTTGAATGATTGAATAGTGTTAAAGAAATGGTATGGTATTCAAATACGACTCGAATTGTTTAATCTGAAAAATCAACCGTATTGTAAATTCATGCAAAAAACTTTCCGATCAACGTAGACCAATATATCTACTTTGTCTAAGTTCGATGATATATATATTAATTAAAGATATGATCAATATCAACCGCTTACTCACCTTTACGACGAAATTGAAATCTATTGAGAATAATCCCACCAACTAAAATGCCGAACGCACCACAGGGTACAATCAGACCACCTAAGATAGAGATAAAAAGAGAGGCAAAGAGATTGTAACTAGTCAAATACGCATACATCTCGGACAGAAAATGAAAGACGACAATGTTTAAATACGAGTAAACAACAGAAAGTAGACATTTTCAACTACAAACCGAAGATTGTTTGATAATGAAGAGGGGTAATGGCAAGAAGAAATTGGTGTTAGATAATGATTTCTTGATTTGATGGTAATAGTTCAAAACAATACGGGATTATCTCAGGGCGGTGACCGTTTCCTGTAGCCTTGTGTAGTCAACAACTTGTTTCTAGTCAGCACCACCTTCCAGGACAACCATCCCCAAAATGCTACCCGGAGTCGCACCTCATCAGTTTAACCTTGGAATCAAATTGATCACATAGTGATCAGCCACAGATGGAGTAACTGTATACAATACCGTCAATCTCTTTGGAGAAATTATCTGAACTGCGATTAAGGTTAGTTTTATGCCAAGCTTATCTTGTATTTCAGTGAATAGCAAACATCTCGTTTTAAGGGGGGATTGATATAAGCAAATTGATTGAAGCTTCTGACCGAACCAAACATCAAACCGAATTATGTTTCAAGCTTGTAGTCCGTCAGCCATAAAGTGTAGACAAGAATGGAATGCGTTTTTCTGACTCCATGAAAACGGTGTTTCACGTCTCTTAGGGATTCGTGGAACATCCAGCCTAAAGCACTGGGTTTTTGAAGGGTCCTCTTGGAAGCATGTCGAATAACTCCGGCGAACCATAAGTTTAGTAATTAACATAGATACATACATAAGGAAATTGTACAACGTCTGCGTAAGGATGGAGAAATCTGATGGTCAGGGCGCGCCAATGAGTTTAAAACAGCTGCTTCATCCGGAAACTGGTGCAAGCTATTCCAAATTATTCCGGCCGCCGCCATCGAGAAGCGTGGTGTATGTAAGACAACTTCTGAGGTTGATGGAACATCAGTCAGTGATATCTAAAGGTATCTGGAACGATAAGCAGTTTTTCGAGGAAACGTTTACTTAGCCTGATGTTCCAGGAACATTGATAAGACTGTCTTGGTATCCCTATCATATATCAACTGATCCACCTAAGACATCGGAAGTCCGTATGTAACTCAAACTTCTGTGGCGCCATAAATCATCAGGCCCAGACACCTTATCTCTGGCTCTTTGTAAATATGGTGGCGGAATTCTGGACAGAACACTGAGCAAAACTTTTGGATAAGTTTTGAAAATAGAAAACTTCTTAACGTTTTGAAATGGAGCTTACGCCTGCACTCTTTATGGTGAGCCGTTTGAAGCGGTCGGGAGGTTCGTTTATATGAGTAGTTGCGTGAGCGATGAGATCAATCTGTGCAGTGGAAATCAGAGCAGCTTATCCCATTTTAGGTCATCTCTGACACTATCTTGATGTTAGTCTGGCTGCAAAGTCCTGCGTTTACAATGCACCAGTAAAGAGTAGTCCTGGCCTGCCCTTGCAAACATGGAGTCTCTGAGTCGAGGAGGCTCGGCAAATATCTGTCCTGTCTGAGAAGGATCGTTGACATTCAATGGCAACATCATGTTAATTGTATTGAGGTCTGGGGATATGTATTAGGGCACAGTGGCAATAAATTGATTACTGGCTCTATCTTAGAACATTGGCATCAGCGACAAGGATGTGTTACGAATGTCATCATAGCGGCTTCCACATCGTGTATATTTTGGTGATGCTGGGACGAAGTGAAGAAGCGGAGAAGTTGTCAGCCTATGACCTGGCACTGTGGTGAGAAAGAAGGCTGTATAAGACTGTCATTTTTCTGTCCATCGCAATTACGTGGCTGGGGTTCGAGAGATAGTGGCTTGAGACACTAACAGGTACACATTTGTGTACCAGATTTTAACAGTAATGATGATTGACTATCAGACAAAGAAATTTAATTTCTAATAGCATACATCTACATCTAGCTAACAGGAAATGTGAAACTGCCTTTGAAAAATAGTTGGTGGTACTGTAACCGATACATCAGATAAATAGAACTTTTGCAAAATTTAAATAAAAGGAATGGTAGCTGAGCAGTGGTTAAGACGTTCAACTTTTACTCATTAGGTCATGGGGTTCAAACCCCATCCCACATACTTCGGTTCGAGTAGTCAGTTAGTATCAGTACCTATTACAACTTAAGCATGGATCGAAATCAAGTACACTAATCAGTATCTGGAAAATGATTCAATTTCAGTAGGTAAAACCTATAGTTGAAATGAAAATAATATGGACTAATAAATTCAGTAGTTGTTGAGATACTATTATGATCCAATCGTTAAATATAGTACGTTGAACGAACTTTTTTAAAATAAATGAGCTTAAACCCGTGAGATTAGATGAATAAAAACTGAATCCCTTAAAACAGTGAACTATTGGTCCATTATAATCCCAATAATAAAGAATCATTATCAGTTTTATAATGATCATATAATAAAAATCAGAAAATCAAAATCAGTCACAGATCAATGAGTCAAGAATTCCACTAAAAACCCATTAGACTATGGAGTTAAAACAGTAAAAATTTCCTCCCATATTCCACTGTACGGACAGTTGGATATTATTACATGTAGTTCATTCAACAACATATGTCAGTTATAGTCTAATGCATGAAATACTTAAAAGTGATTACTGGGCTAAAACAATGAATAGGAGTAGGCCAAACGATGACAAGCATTGATTAAAAAGACAAAATAACTGAAAAGCAATGACCATAACAGGTACAGTAGATTCATTCATAATTTTTTAAATATAAAAAGGAGGTACAGAGAAGAAAAAAACAAGAGAGCAATCACATAGTACCCATATAATAATATGATATTTAAATGCAGAATGCTCTAAATTATTGATTCGTTTACAACCCAATATTAAAAATCACTGGGTCACGAGTTCCGACTAACAACGTTTGTCTTTATCTTGACAACTAGTATTCCCTGTATGTTTGGTATTTGGTCATCTCACGTGACCACAGATTTGCATTTATACCTTATCAAAGCGTAATATAACATGATATACAAGTCTTATCATGTTGCAATTCAAATTAATATAAGTAGTTAAAAACGTTAACAGATGAAAATAATACATTACTCAATCAAACGTATAACGACCAGATTGATAATCTACACAACACATGTGTACTTGTCTGTAAACGTTAGGCAAGAAAATCACCTCGGTTATCATCTTTGTATACAAAACTTAGTTTGAATACGAAGGCTTTATTAACGAGTGTAATTAACTACTTGGTAATCGATTATCCTATTTGTTTCAGATCGATTCTGATTAAGGAAAGTGGTAATTGAGTGACTAGTGTGGTTAGTTGGGTAATTACTTGCTTGTGTAATCATCGGTAAAAACCCCGCTAATTGAAATGATATCAATACACCTGATTAGAAACTGCATATCAAAGCTTATTTGAAAGAGCGTAAAGGACATGAAGTTAGGATTATGCCCCGAAAGAATTTTATTGTAACTTCAACTATCATTTCTGAATAAAAATTTCAGTGTGATAATCAAAGGTGTCTCAGACAGTGGGACTGGAAATCGATGTTTGTAATAATTAATTACGTTCAAGAATAATATGTAACTACAACCACGAAATATCTCTACACTATAGAAAAATAAATACGTATAAACACCTCTTCACCTGTCTGTTGCATTTTAGTGTTCTTTTTTATTCATCTCTTTCGGATGAACTTTAGTGCAATTTCAAATTAATATATCTGTCTATCGTTCGCATGACAACAAACAGACCTTAGGAGTAGATGATTAGTGATAGAATGGTTTTTGACAAAGCTATGATTGATTCCCATAAAGCAGAGAGGACTTATAACGGCATAGATAGAGAAGATACGAAAAAATGTAACATAAGTTCGGAATAGTAAAATATTCATTTATTCGAAGACCATAGAACTGGATGTAAGACATTACCTAAAAGGTTCCCCCAAGTTAAACTACACGACTACCGACACAGGTTATTCATCTTTGTTTAGTATATGACAACTCGGAAAAATAGGTAACGACCTGATGACAATAATTATTTCACCATATTTATTTTCTTCTCTCTGATTTCTTCTAACGTTGTATGAACGAGGTTAGTTGTGGCGATACAAAAAATTCGTGTCATTTCCCAACATGACTTAAAATGACAGACTGATGTACTTCATATCTCAAATTTGTAAGTACACCGAAACCTACAACCTTACTTGTTTTCGAGACTTTACATAGTTTGATTTACTCCTAACCTGATGTATTATTATTCAGTCAGTTGGTTGTACTTTATTTTCAATTGAAAAAAAAACCTGGGCAACATCATCTGAACAAACTGCAAAACACTAATTTCAATAACTGATGTATATATTTACAAGAAAAAGTTACATATATAGTAAAAGTTTAGTATTATGCCCATTACTAACTAATAACACAATAAATTTAATTATGTAGGCTATTATCATCCATTATCATTTACATCATTCATATATTCAGTCTAGTTATGATTTTGTTTTCCTTCTGTTTATATATATATATATATATATATATATATATATATATATATATATATATATAGTGGAAATAAATTAATTATTTGCTACTTACCAGCTATTAAACTGCTTGACGATTTATTAATTCGAAATCCCATTTCTAAATATTTTGGTAAAAATGATGCAAACCCAACAACAATAAACATTTCTGAACATATACAAAAACAAGCCATAATGTAAATTTTATTTCGAATAAGTGAACACACGACGGTACTAAAATCTAGGAAATTGTGAAGAAAAACAAAGAGGAAACAATTTTTTTAGAAAGCAATATGTAGACAGTTTATACCATGATATGACATAAATTAGACAACTAATAAGACTATGGATTACTGAATAAAGGTTTCATCTTTGCATGGAACCCTTCAACATTATATGCTAATAACCGGCAACCGAATAACTAATAAAGGAACTCAATAATTGAGTGCACAATCACAGTTGTATTTTCTTTCTTTTCTATTAATATTACCGAAGTGTAGAATAAAAGAAATGTGATTGAAAATTTCATACAGCAAATTTTAACGGAATGCAATGATGATTTGAAGATCACTGAAAGAGTAAATGAAATTCGAACTTCAAATATCGGTCTATTTTTTGTCTGTTAAGAAGGTTAACAGATATATCTGTTAGTATTTCACGATAAAAGTTTTTCCTGTAAAGTTTTCCATTTAAATAAGCATCAATTGAGGCGAGAATATCTAATAAACTGGTGATTCAATAACTTAAATGTAATACTCATATGAAAAAAGCCCTGATAAATATACGTGTAATAAATAAAACTCACATTTATTGGATCAATTATTTACTCATTCACACATTAAGGTACATTGTTTGCGTAATCACTGATTCCATAATAAGTACAAAATGATTTAAACTTGAATAAAATCAGGATAATGAAGTGTATAGCCAATGTATTTTACTGAGAAATAATAATAACCTGTGTAATAAGTATGAGTACTTGGTTTTGAGGCCTAGTGATACAACCCGACCGTCTAACTCATCATAGATGAAGACAACTTAAAGTCACTAATTTAGGTCATAAGTTGTGGGTTTTCAAGTCAGTCTAACGCTTTAATATACGTTCACGCAATTTTAAGCAGAAACGGATGGATGATTTCAGCAAATCTATATATTTCAAAAACTAATAAATGAAATAAATATTTTCCAATATATTAACGCTGTGGAGTTAAAATTATAAACCTACAATGTTTTCCAAATACTAAACAATTAAAAATTAAATTGATTACTGAGAAATAGTGAACACAAGATTATAGTCTTACCACTCCATGTATTCTTTGAATCAAGCGATTGACTTTGAAAATGAGGATTTGAGCTTCGACTTTTTCGTTGACTTCGTCGTGAAGAAGAAAAATCTGACCAAGGGCTCTAAGAAAAATTCGTAAAACGAATGGAGTGAAATTGACTAATATTGATAAAAACCTAAGTATATACATCATTTTATGTAGTCGAATGCAGTATTTTATTTTGGTTGATGCCTAATTTCAATAAACAACATATTTTTCGTTTTACCAGGCCATTAAAATTTACGTAAATTAAAAAAGAAATCTTAGAATGTTACATGACTTTCGTATGTCCACGCTTCATATATGATTATAAAAGGAGAAACTAAGAAAGTAGTTCACTAGATTTATTTTGAGAAGTAATCAAAATCATAAGAGCTTACTGTGCACGAATAAATTACAACCACATATAGATTTGTTCAATATCTGACAAAGGACGTAATGGACAGTATTGAGATGAAGCACCCGCTCAACAAATAAGGAAGGAGCAGATACAACACAGAAACAAAACTGTATATAATAAGCTATATAAGATAGTAGGTATTGGAAGAAATTTTCCATACCTACTCAAACGTGGTTTTAGATCATATAGAGTCAGAAGTAGTGAGGTTCAAAACCACACTTAATGTAGAGAATTTAACTCAATTCTTTTAGACAGTGTTTTGAAAAACCAATATTAGTGTCGTTATTTTCAATATAATAACAAACGAAACAGATTCTCTCTATAAAAGGGATATTTGTGAAGATGGACGCAACATCCAAAAATCCGCTCTTTCCCCAGAAACCTTGATCTCGATGACTAGATCAATAAAAGCAAATGTCAGTCAGTCAGCTACAACGTAGGACCAGGCACATATATGCATCGGTCCAAGTTGCCAAACCTCATTAGCACAACAAGATGAACACCGAATTCATAGAAGTAGTTAATTCTATGGTGGCAATATATAAAAGAAAGATTGCATATAAGGATATAGTACAGAAAGAAAGAATTAGTTGGTAAAACGAAAAATATAAAGTAACTTTAATCTCATAATTTAAAGCAAGACAGAAAGTGCATACACCTAGCAAATGAGTCGAGGATTTATTGTTTACTAACCGTATTTTTCATTGACTGGAGAATTTCCACCAACCAAGTCGGAATAATGAGTAATTCATATTCATTATGGACCAAAGGGGAGCATCTTTCTTAGTTGTTTTCAGACATCCTTACGCTCGTAGAATAGCAGAGCTTCTCAATCTCACGTGTTCAAATATATAACTACTGATAACTGATTCACCGTTCATCTTTTTCAAGATTTTTGTCAATTTCTCATTAACATGATCAGTTATATCTTTGTTGGTAATTTCTCTGAAGAATTTATTTATATCACTTATGAAAGAGGATAATTTATTAATGCAATCAACATGACGTTTCCTAAAAAATCAATCAATCACGATGTTTGAAAACCGTCCGAGTGTATCTTAACTGATGATGGAGAACCACATTTCTTCAGATCAAATATTGGTATAAGTTAGGACAGTAATTTCTACAAGTACCGAGTCACAGGATAGAGTTAGAAATTGGTTTTTTAAAACAAACATTCAAAGTGGCAGAGATGTGTAAATTGAAGACACAATAAGGATTATAGTTTATCATTATTAGTAGTAGTATTGTGTATTTGTCGAAATTCTTAAATTTTTTTACTTTTTATCCTTTAACTCTCATTGCAACAGTTTGTTTTATTTTTACTAAGCTATTATCATCTTTCTTATTACCGTTGCCGGCCGTGCCAAATTTCATAAATTATTTTAGACAGAAGCGAAAAAAAATAATACAAAACTGATTACAGGCAAAGACATTGAAATAGGTATGTAAACAGCGAGTGGAAAAATCTCTCTATAATTATCTAAACAAATAAAATTATTTTGAGAGAAAAAAATATAGCTAGACTAAAAAGATAAAGTGTGTGTGCGTGTGCTGCAACACAAATATGACCTTTATTTGTTGAATATAATCAGTAATAGGAAATAATTGAAAACAAGCTCTTTTCAAGAGCCTATTAGAAAAGTATTAGGCTACTATTACCATTGCTTCTATTTGTACTATATAGTATTGACTAGACATCTTTTAACCGCTAATATAATGTTTTACCAGAAGAGTTCAAAACAAAACTATACTGGTATGTTCAATCAATATGAGAAGCAGAAATATACGGTTATTCATTGAATTTATCTAGCCACCATCCATCTTTGCTTATAATGCTTGCGACTGAAGGCAACATCAAAGCAATCCGCACAGAATGAGCGTATACCAATAAGAGACTGATCAATTTCAGTCCTAAGATACAAACAAACAATACAAAATGAGTTTTATAACAATTATAAACACTTTAGTCGGATATAGACTTTTGAATATCATGTATTAACTAATTTATTATCTACTAAATTGTTAGCAGTATAATTATACTATCAAGAGGGAAAAAATGTTATGAATTAAATATGGAAGAATTTTGTAAAAGAGATCTAAATGAGGATATCAAACCATAGATATGACAAGATAAAATCATAACAACAAACCATAATTCCGAACTGTCATGAAAAATTTGACCACCAACACGTACTACTTCATAACTAGTTGTACGATTCAGTATTTTTATCGTAAACCACATTGTTATTTTGTGGACTGAAACACTTAGCAACTACCAATATCACAGTAGTCTGTTGTCTCATAATAGATTTCACGAGACAAAGGGACGTCTATTATTAAGCACGTAGAGCAATTACATAACCAGTTAAATATGATTGACTGTCTTAGACATTAATTTATCATTCTTTGCTCATGAACTAACTGATGCGATCTATCTTGTATACCTAATGAACAAAATAATATCTAAAGGAATGTCTCTCAAAACTCTGATTTTTACTGTTTTTAGCTAACTGGTTACTAATGAGTTTGTGGGTGTCATTATCAAAGTTAAACTTGATAATTTCAAACTAATTAAGCGTTGGGTACATTGTGCACCCAAATGCCCTGGTACAGCCGAGAGTGAGCAAAGTCTGCTCTCCCTCTCGAAATGCTCTCACATGGCCACGCGTACACAGCAACTGCTGGGGGATTCCTGTTCACTGACTTCTCGTAGCAAGTGTTGTTTACAAAACTGAGAGGACGGAAAGCAAATATCCGGTATTTTTAACGAGGTTGATGGACATGAAGGGTCCACCTAGGGGAGTTGGAAAACCCTGATTCCAAACCAATGGAGCACATGGGCTCTAGGATCCTGAAGGAACAAATGGAGTATGAACCAGTCGTTGGTCACCGGCTACCATGGGACTGCATCTCCTTACGTTGCTCCACTTCCTTGTGAATCAGGCCTTTAGGTTGAAGGCTTCAGGTGTGGTCCCCCAAGAAGGCCACCTGCTTCGGTCTGGGCACCAGGGCAGTATCAGTGTACATACACAAATCAAGTGGCTTGTGTGGTGCATATATATTCGGTGCCCCTTTGTACCAATATTTAGGTGTTTAAATATATAAATGAGCAGATTGTTATTAAAATAATATATTTGTAATATTCCACCTCTAATAAACCATTTCTTCAGAAAAGAAGTGGCTTACACTGAGTCACGAAACGTCAAGAAATTTACAAACTTAATTTTCCTACTCACTGGGATATTACAAATATATTATTTTTATTATTAACTGGTTACTACTTTAGAAATTACTTACAGTTTGAAGTGTTGTTGTTTTACTGGTAAGAGCCCTAAACGTATAACCATCAGACAACAACTTTATTTTCATTCAAGTAAACAGATAATACACATCGCTAGCCCCTGTACAAAAATTCTGACTTAAAGCCGAGTGTATACGATTTTTCTTCAAAACAGTTAATGAATTACAAAAATTAGTATCAAACAAATATGTCTTTAGAAGATAGTCAATAATTTTGATACAATCTATTGAACATTCATGAACGATAATCCATTCATAAAATTAATATAATTCCATTACTTTTCACATATATGTTGTACACTGGACTAATACCTCAAATTTGACTAAACTTCGAAATAACCTATGAAGTGATTTATTTATATATATTCCCTAGGACCCTATACACACAAGAAATCAGAAATACAACATTATCTATAAGCGAGAAGCAATAAATGACCTAGTGAATTAATTATCCTCTCATAAATCAGAATGAAATGATTTCATCTTTGTTTTAATTACTAACAAGCTCATTATGAGTAAGTAAATTATTCATTATTTCCGGGGAGGGAATATACAGAGAACAGGTTTGGATGTAAACACTTACATGATTGGAAATAAATTAGGAAATGTAGGGAATATATATTCTATTTATTATTAATGTAATTGACTGAACAATAAACTGTTGAGATATAAACAGTACTAAATTTATTTATGTATAACAAGCTTGTTATTCACAGATGCAAAGGGGGAAAGATATTGCAGACCACCTGAACAAGCGGGTAGAATTTCAAGTGCTTTCGCTGAAATAGGAAGCTACTTTTTAAAAATACTAATGTAGTTATAGAAAGCTGCATAGTTGTATTTTGTACGTAAATGAAAATTGAATATCAATACTAGATGAAAAGCTTAAAGCAGAATCAATCAAGTGGTTTTTTATACAACCTGTTATCCGCTATACAACAAGTGAACATCACCTCAAATAAACCACTTATTGTATGTTAGTAAATCATTATAATTAAAATATTACATATTTTTACCCTCAGAATGTGTAAACAACGATATAATGTAAGATTATCATCGATGCATGAATTCCAGAATCTTAATAAGGTTATTAACAGAATACTATTTGTACATTTCTTATACCACTTCTTTTAAAATGTTATTTGCAGATGTACTATTTTTCGTAACTTTTACATTAGGACAAACAGTCAATGGTTAAATGAAGCAGTGTATAATTTTATACAACAATGTGTCAGCTCGAGAACGTTACGAAAAAAAACGTTTGTAATTAAGATTATTCAGCTTACACAACGTAACATTATCAAAAACAAACGCTTAAGCTGTAAATTTCCCTCATAATTTCATGCAAAGAAAATAACTCTGAATTACTGATATTACTAACACTATGTCAAGCTCACATGGGTTATTCTAACTTCTGGACAAACCGGTTTATTCGTTGTTTCGAAGTCACATTTTGACCTTGTTAATTATTCACTTATTGACCCTGACAGTTTTTATGTGTCCATTGCCCATCCTATTTATCAGATGCCTGCAGCTTATTTTTGTCTGACTATAAGTATTGAGTCACGTTTGATTAAATTGAGTTGGCTCCCTTGCCTTCTTTACTCCGCTTCGCTCGCTCTTTCTGCACTTCGTTTCTCTGAATGTCTATCTGGATAAACGAGTGATTGAAATAAATTCATCCAACACAACCCGTATTTGGCTTCGTATTACCGCTGTCACATAAACGGTGTTAGCCTAGGTAATATACAGAGTTAAATGAGAGATCTATGCTCATAGCATATTCGTATGTTCATCCGAATTGGAGTCAGATACTGGGCATTAAAGAACTTGTATAACGGATAGGCTATAAAATTTAACAAAATGAATCGGATTAAATTTTATCATACTCTAGATGAACATTTTGAAGGCTGTAGTCACAATGCCATTTTCTAATATTTTTCACGATCAATTTATCGTCGTGTCACTGAAATGAAAATATTCACTAAAGTTTTGTTGTATAATGATGAACAATGACAAAAAATAGTATTACAAATAAGCACCGATGGACTAAACAGTTATATTATTATGCGGGAATGATGTAGGTATATCTGGTAAATAACTAGAGGTTACTTGGTTTATTGTCCGATAGGTTATCAACAGAACTATGAAATTTAATAATGATCATTCTAACTAATAATTAATTAATCGATTGATATGATTAGCTGCAATTCAATTATAATTATCAAGAAATTTAACAGAATCATTAGTATGGTAAAGTGAGTAATATTCTAGTCTTTCTTGAGATAACATGATTTTCGGAGGAAATTTGTTACTTTATTCAACAGTTCTGGATGGAACTCGGAAAATTATAAAATATGTAATCCTGTTGTTGCTAACCCTATCTACTCAATCATAACTATAGTCAATTCAAAAAAACTTACTTGATATTCAGAGTCATTATCAGTATTTATTTCAGTTTCTAACGTAGAATTTGTATGTTTATCATGTGGCCTCATTGGAGCTAAACAATAAATAAAATAAGAAAACAGCTACATTTAGAAACTGTTGTCTAGGTTGTATACGAAGATTACTGAATTATTAACTACTTACCAACTACATTAAAATTCTTTGCGTTACCTATGAGAAAGGATATCAGGAATAACAATAACAAATAGCATTTTTATTCTTACTACCAAACCCTTTTAAATAACGAATGTGAAAGTAACTTCATAATGATAAAATTATGACTCCAGCCAATACCTTTTAGCGACAAAGTTCTCACCTACATTCCAATAATTATCCTTATCAACTACTAGTCCAGGAAAAATAGTTACACAAGTCTATTCGACTTGACTGATTATTTTCTTTTAATCACTTATCATCTGCTTACTTATGATCGTTTTTGTTAATTTTCCCCATCAAAAAAAACAAAGTATTCGAAATTAGTCCATTTCTTTGTTCCTACGAAATTATTAGCTAATGCACTTTTCTTGCTGTCTGTTGTATGTACAACTATTGAAAGCTGAACAGCACAAATCCATTGTCCAAACTAAGAGTTGTAAGTTTCTAACGTACAGAAATCACGAGAAATAATTAGAAAACTGGAACTCTTAATTTCAGTTTGATAATCATATTCGTAGTAATATAATCTGAAACATTTTAAACAGTACAAACTCAACTGATCATTATCTAAGAGCTTAAAAAGTCAATTAGATAGACATAGCATAACCGTTATTCTTCTATTTATAATGGTACCTCGAAATTTAACTGGTTAAAATTTAAGCAAAATTTAAAGTTAACTACAATTTTTTAACCACTCGATTTGTGTACTGATTATTTACTAACGTAAACTGGCACACACCGACCAAGTTTAAAGAACTATTTAGTACATAGTTATTAGTTGAGAATCATCTAGTAATTTAACAATAAGATTACTTTTTACCACAAATTTCAGAGATGAAGAAGACTCTGATTCTAACTAATCTTACACTTGAATCAATCACTCAGTCAATATTATAAATAAAATACTGCGATTGAAGCACTTGTATATGGGAAATTTAGCCTTATAAAGTAAAGCAAAAACCTATGAGCCACCAATCATATTAACGATAATAAACGTAACTGAATAATTAAGAGAAAATTTATTTATTTATTTACCTAAACACCTAAATATTGGTACAAAGGGGCACCGAATATATATGCACCACACAAGCCACTTGATTTGTGTATGTACACTGATACTGCCCTGGTGCCCAGACCGAAGCAGGTGGCCTTCTTGGGGGACCACACCTGAAGCCTTCAACCTAAAGGCCTGATTCACAAGGAAGTGGAGCAACGTAAGGAGATGCAGTCCCATGGTAGCCGGTGACCAACGACTGGTTCATACTCCATTTGTTCCTTCAGGATCCTAGAGCCCATGTGCTCCATTGGTTTGGAATCAGGGTTTTCCAACTCCCCTAGGTGGACCCTTCATGTCCATCAACCTCGTTAAAAATACCGGATATTTGCTTTCCGTCCTCTCAGTTTTGTAAACAACACTTGCTACGAGAAGTCAGTGAACAGGAATCCCCCAGCAGTTGCTGTGTACGCGTGGCCATGTGAGAGCATTTCGAGAGGGAGAGCAGACTTTGCTCACTCTCGGCCGTACCAGGGCATTTGGGGGCAATTAAGAGAAAAAATCAGAATGATATCAGTTCAGTGAATGAAATTCGATGAACTTATAATTATTGGGCCTATGCATGATTAATGGGATTATCTTGAATCATTTATTGCTACCACGGTCACAAAAAGTCAACTACAATCTTCTTTTCACGATCATTTATTAATGCTGCAATCTTCCAATTGTAACTGTTCACCTTGGTTTCTTACTACTGTTTTCGCATTGTGCTAAATTTCACGTAGTTTTTCTGTTTATTCATCTACGCGATACTTTGGCATAACTGTTGGTACCATATAAATTGTTGGTACAGATGTTTCAATTCCTAAATGATTAAAACCGTAATGCTAGAGAAAAACAACACAAACGTTTACATTTTAAAAGGAAGACTTTTATTCAGTTCCGTTATAAAACATAATCTCATTGAAGTGCAAGAAGTACATATAAAGACGATTTTATATTTCAAGCCCTCACTACTACTACTACTACTACTACTACTATTAATCAGTGTTAAATGACTGGATATAAAAACTGATATATTGGTGAGCTGAGCTAATAATTCACTACTCCAACTTTAATACTAAGGAAACTACTACTAGCTTTTCGATGTTAACCCAGTACAAAATTAAACAAAGTATATTTAAACTGAATACTTGTCACATTAATACAAATCTACGTAAAAATGTACTGGAATTCCAAGAACAGTGTTCACACTGAATAACCTACAGTTACAGAATTTTAATTGAATCAATACTGATTTGTTTTTTTGAATAAGTTATAATGCGCACTGCTGAGGAGTCCCATACTAGAACGAAATGGCCGTTCAGTACTTCCAGGTTTTCACTCATAGTCTAACATTGATCCATTCATGATATCAATATAAACCTAATAATTTTCACAACCCTATACTATTAAGTGCAAATTGTATATCTCCAAGAAAAATCAAAAAGTTAGCCATCAAATGAATTCGACTAAATAATATAATTATTAAATTGTAATTGTGATCACGTTTAAATGGAAAAAAAAATTAATTTAAAAAAATAGAGTTAATTAACATAATAAGTAGAATATACTGATCAATTTACTTGATTCACTTAATACACAACCATTATTCATTGGTACACTCTTAATGGACAATTTCTTCGATTTCAAAGGATCACAAGAGAATTCCTGTAATTTTCTCGGAAACATCAAGAGTATAATGGCCCCAATGAAAACAAGACCTCCTAGAAAAGTATAAATAACAAGTTTTATTTCGATAGAAAAAATAGATAATCTGATAAATTACTATATAAAAATTCTTAACTTTTCAAAATGTACATGCCATTATCAGTTCACATACAAATATGTATTTTGCTTATCAGTCAAACTATGACATAAATAGGATATAATTTTCGAGAAACCAATGAATCAATGTTAACATTATAGGTAAATAAAGGATACACTAATTAAATTATTCAACCTCTTTAGTCAGCTAGAAGATCATATGAACAACGATCATTAGAGACATTAGATTATTCAAACAAGAACCGAACTAAGTGAAGACCAACTACACTTTTAAAGAAATTAAAAACAAAATGATAGATACAAACAACTTAGAATCTGGTACAGATGTGCTGATATAGTGAATAACACATTAGCCAACATGATTCGAATAACCTAGACGATTGACATTTCACTGTTGAATTTACCTAGATAAGCTTCTGTCATAGTTATTTGAAGTTAAATAAGAAAGGATATGAGTTATTAGGCTAATACATCATTAAGCAATGTGAAGTCGTTTAACCAAGTGACTGTATTGTAAACCGGATCGATAGAATTTAGCCAGTACTAAGAACTAAAAGAGAAATCAGTTACTGTTCAGTGACCAACTACCCAAACACCGGATGACTGTGGTCTGAAAATTGCATGTACGCTTGAATGATGCTCTATAGAGAAGATTGCTACTTTAAATATCAATGGAATCAGTACATTAAACCAGCCCATTTCACTATTTTGGTACATCCCCTTACTATTGAAGCACAACTGTTTTCTAATTTAATTTGTACAGTAATGTAAAATCAGCGATCTTAACAAAATAATCAATTACGTTTTGAAACTATAGAACCTAAATGTTCTTCAAGCAAATATGTCGTCGTTTCTCTCACCCTACAAAAAGTATTTAATAATTATGGTTAGAAAAAAACAAGAACACTACTAACACGTTTACTATTTAAACCAAAAGAACTTAACAATAGTACATCAAAGTACTTCAAGAAAAAATTGCCTAGGATGAGATTATTATTACGTAAATTATTACTAACCTAATAAAATGAATCCGGCCCACCAGGCACCAATCCATTCAGGATCACCAGGACCTATTTTGAAAGGTCTATACATAGTTAAGACATCAGCTGGGTACTGCAGCAAAAACGCTCCCAAGGCAAATCCTATAACAGGACCCATTGCTGAAGCTGCATATAGCGAAGCTATAATATTTCGCGTTAAAAGTAAAGAAGAGGAACTATTCTTGATTAAAATGTAATATGAAATCAAGCAAAAAATGTAGTCTGTAGAAAAACTTAAGTAATAAAAGTGGATATACACAAAACAAGAAATAAAAGAGGAGTTACCTAGTGTTATTTTCCAATACAATTCAGTGATCAAAATCAAAAGCCATATAGACATTTGAAAATATGAGATTTTGAATACGACACTTAATACTTACACCAAGTAAACCTGGAGAATAATGAAGGTATTAGTGAGTCAACAACAGATGTGAGGTGACATCATTATTCTTTGTAGTGTCAAATAGATTTAGAAATTAACTGATCTACAGAAAATGGGATCATCTGGTACTCCTCTTTTGTTTAAGAAGACGGCTGATAGAAACAAGCTGAAAGTACGAGGCATCGAAGCTGGATATATAAAAAAGTACCATTCCCTGGATCATGGTTAAACATTTTGTTGTGACATTGTATCTCATTTTCATAACTCAGTAGTACAATAGCCATAAAGAACATGTTTGCACTATCACCTAAACTGCAAGGACACAATTCTAATTAAGAATAGTTATCATGTTAACACCTCATATCAACACATAAGGAAACGTAATAATAAGATCTATTAGAAAGCGAACAAGGGACGAAGGTATGAAACAATAATATGGCTAGAATATGAGGGTAACGTGAAAGTATTAGAGGGCCTTTCAATCGTTTCTGAATCTTTTAATACAATGATACTAATCGATGACTTATGACATGTAGCGCAGAAGAAGAAAAAGATTAACAATGACATCAACAACCTAATTGTGTCATTTCTCGCTTAACACTATATTTATCTAATATGGTACACTAAATGGTGGTGATAAAAGGACATACTTAATTTACGCACTAGTTAAGTTTAATTGTATGATGCTATCCATTTACCACATTTCTGTGCAATTTTATTTGGAGGCAAAATGGAGAAAATAAAAGTAATAATAACAACTACTTCATACGATGTTTTTAGTGAACTTGAACTAAATACTATGATTGCTGATAAAACTGGAGCTGATCAATCTTCATCATATTTAGAATAGGAATTCTGACATTTTAGAAAGATGACAAACTTCAGACGATATTATGTGTATACTGAACTCCGGTATGACTAGGTTAAGCAACTTTTAGCATTCACAGCCCTACTATATTTCTTAATTCAATTTAATATATTCTAACACATTCTCACAACTACATCAAATATTGGTTTACAGATAACGGTAATGAATACGAGCAAAATTGTGACTATTTTTTACTATTCCACAACACCTAAATGACAGATTAACCGTATTTCGATCGAAACAATGATAAAACATGACTAATCAGTAAAATAAATGGATACAAAATTACCTATCATTGGGGGCGCTTTAGAAGAAGGTACATGATCATCGATGAAAGGGGGGGTTAATGTCAAAATTGGACTCGAACCAGCACCAATCAACAGCTGGGCAAGAATAAAAACGGGAAGAAAGGCATAACCAATGGTAGAAGATTCTGAACAGCCAATTAACGACTTGTCATCACATCCTTCAGCGCAGGTACTTGTATTCTTGGATAAAACACAAAGTTGTTCATTTAAGGAAACAGAACTTGTTCTACTCCTATCAAAGAAAACGAAGTGAGGCAGAGACCACAAAAATGATCCAGCGGACATTATAAAAAGACCTATTGATATCCACACAGGTACTCGACCATGACTTCCAACGTAACTGACATATATAACAGAAAAAATATAGCCAACTTCAAAACAAGAATTGATTACTCCTATAACACTGCTGCCTATCGCAAACCGTTTTTCTAAAGTTGTTACTTGAGAGCTTGTGTAACCAGAAAAAGAAGACTGCAGGCAAGATATAAAGCAAGCAGCAGCAAGGAAAGCTATTAGGTTTCCAGAACTACGCAAAAACGGAGGACGCCATTTGTAGATACCACAATATAATGAACGATCAGCAATCTCTGGAGACATTGCGGTCTTGGAAATTCTATGTTGTTTTAAATCTTCAGGAAATTGACACTCTCCCTCACAAGTTTCGACATTACTAGCTGCATTATTTTCCAGCATCCCACGAACAGCTGATGTCAGTGGTTTCCTGTATATTATACGAGGACAGCAGCAGGCCTGAATTCAATGAACTGAAACCAACAAACAGAAAGCATTAACGAAAATCAGTATTGCACTGATTAATAATTTATGTCAGTACATCATTACAGGTTGTAAAAAAGTATCGACAAATTCATCACAGAGGTGTCTCACGTAAAACAGAAACGCTTGTTTTGTCTCCCACTCCGAAAAGCGATGTTCATTTACACTATTATTTGTTCAAAGCGAGATTAAAAATACCCTGAAAGTTCAGGTACAAAAATCATATGAAGACGAAATGGTGTTTAAACTCTCAGTATTAAACACGACCACTGACACAAATCAACTCCACGATTGGCAACCTACTTCCCGAGAAAAAATAATATGAAGTGTGACAAAACCAGTAGGCTGTTAGTAAAAAAGCTGGGACGTATGTTACACATGCACAAACACTGCCGAAAACCACTAAACCAGAGAGTTTAGTTGAATCGTGAAATCAAAGACTGTTTCTCTGAACCATGTAGGTAAATCCAGACTCCCTAGTTGGAACCCGTTTGGTAATCAATGTACAGTAGTAAACAATTGGAAACCTGAAGAGATATGACAGAATAAGTGGGAGTAAAACAGGTGTTCCCACATTTTACCCTTCCCTAGACCTCGAGTTCTAGTATTATTTTATCCTTACTATTCCTCAATTTCAGTGGTTTTTACTGAACCATTCTGATTACGTTGTTTTCCATGATCGCTGACATCACTATAATTTCGACTTCCATGCTTTTATTCAATTCCATAATTTACCATTGAACTAAACTCTCTGTGTTCACTGGTTTACTACCATAGATGCTCCTGTTATCTAGATCCATTTTGTATATAACTTGACACTTTCCCCGCGTTATGTTAGTATGATAATAACTTTGCTCTGTGGTTGTGGAACGGGCTACATAGGTTACGAGGGAATGTATAACAACAAATAAGAAATCCGTAATTTTACTTTCGTTATAAGTAGCTGCGTAAATATATAGTATGGAACTTAACAGGGACTGACCGGTTGTTTGTTTTATACGACTTGGGATAACCTCCGTATTCGTACTTGGTGGTACGGATTGGACAAAACTTAAGCAGGCAAATGAACACTAAGGATATTATCAATAAAAGAATAGGTTAATGTAATTATATTTCATGGCGAAGACTTAGGTATGTTTTAGGGAGAACCATAGGATGCGATAACAAGTGTTAAGTGATCCTTATTAAGAACTAACAAATCGGCAGATTTAAAATCCAAATCCTCAATACAAAACGGATGCACAGCTTCTAGTTTATTTGGGCCAGTCAGTTTTGCAGTGTTAAAAGGTCGTTTCCTGAATCTAAGCCGGGTGATTTGAATGTATAGTCTCGATATCTCAAGAATCATCCATGTATCATTTGTATGAGTGTCATTCTAACTTACAAGAATTAATTGTGAAATACGGTCCACATAAGCCTGACGAAACGGCCACAGAACATCCAATACGGAAAAGATTAATATGTGGTCTAAACCCCTAACTAAATCAAAGATTAAGATCCAATATTGATAGACATTTGTGGATCGTTGATTTCAAGTCAACTTTTTCAGTAGGTACTGAGAAACTTAGTGTGGATAGCCAGTTTGATAGCTTTCTTTAAAAAACAAATCAATTCGATGTTAGACCAACTACTTGAAAATACTGGCTTTAACATTGGTATGCTTGCACGGAACAGTATATTATATGGACGAACCAATCTATTCCTAGAGTGAAATTCGTGTTTGCCTTGTGGTTGATGTGATGGATACCCTAGTGATTCATACACAAGAGCTCACTGTTCATCTTTTACTTCTGTCAAGTACTGATCATTTGAGAGGACATTCGAAGAAAGTCCAAAAACCGAGATCAAACCTTTTACGTCTGGGGTTTGTTTCTTGCACCGAGTAGTGAACTACTGGAATTCTCTACAGGAACATGTAATACCAGCACATTCTGTTGATATATCCAAAACGAGATTGGACCTCCACAGTGTTACAAACTGCAAGGATTAATATAGGTCGATAGTCCTCCTATCCTTATTACTGAAGATTGAAGTTTATCAACCATAAGTATGTTGACCTTTATTCACAATTCATCTCACAACCAAGCACCGTTAGTTCGTTGGCGAAAAAAAGGGCTTCAAATTGGTCCTTATACTTTACTCCCACTGAATACATATCTACAGATAATATATTCTCGACATCAATTTAAAGACCGCACGAATACACTTCATATGAGTGTAAGTAAATGCAACAGAAGCAAAAAAATATCCTACCTATGGTTGGTAGTATGTAACCAGATCGAATAGGTATAAGGTAATCTGTCCGGTTAATAGAACAATATAAATAAAACCCGATCGAAACGGCCTTGACAGTCTTCCAACCCTGGCTATATAGAGTATATAATAATGATTCGCTAAAACAAAATCCGACGGGAGTCACACGCAATTTGTTCGTGAAGAGAGTTTTAAATCGAAATTCGCCACACACTTACAATGTTACTACTTTTAATGCTCCAGGATTTGACCCATGGTTTCACCACGCTGTACTAATTGGGTGTGGCGACTTGAACCGATGTACATATGTGTAGTGTTACGTTTAACTGACCGACTTACCTCTTTTTTATTTAAGTTGGGCAAAAAATGTGATTTGTTTTTCTGTTTCACCAGGGGAGCTTTATTGAAAAGTTGAAAAGGCTTTGGGGATAGACGTTTAGATAGAGGCAGTGGTCGAGGGGTAGTAATCGAGGAATCAACTTAAGGACCACAAGGCCTGAACAGGTCTTCAATCTAACTTAAAAGTAATCAGAATTAGGTGCCATCATAATCCCACAGGGCATCCCGCACTGACTTCCCCATTCTAATCAAAGAAATTAATATGAGTTCGCATGTTTATACCTCCGGTTTTGGTGTGATACGGAAAAGAAGAAATCACCAGAAGAGAAATTTGAAATATAATAATTTATTGCATAAACTCACATCGTTCTGTAATGATAAGGTTGAGAATATATCAACTTTAGTATGGCTAAGTATGGTTTTTTCTTACCCAAATTATCATATGTGGTCCTATTCTCAAAACTTGTTTCAAGAGAGCAATATCTATGTAAAGGTTAGAGGAGCGACAAAAGTTAGGCCGATAGAAAGCTAAGTGAGTAACGGAGCGCCTCTAAGTTTCGGCAGAAAAAAGAATATCAACATTATGAGACATTACAGGAATAAACAATACTGGCAATAAATTCCTTTAAACTTGTTCCTGTAGTAAAGACAAAGAGGGTGTAAATGGTCAGTAAACTCCGGTTGATGTATAATAAAAGTTAGCATGTATGGGCATTGGGCTCTAACCATACAACATTCAAAGCTGAGCACGAGAAAACTGGGAAAATAGATATTCAACATTTTACGCGGGGAAAAACCCAACAGTGGAGAAGGTGTAAAGGATTAATTGAATTCAATCGAATGACATGGCTTAGCCTTGCAGGCGTGATCATTCCCGTGTGTTGTCTTATCATTTTTATTCATATTAAATGTATTGTTTCATCTCCAGGGTTGTGTGGTTAGTGCCTAATGCCATTACATAGATATCCTAATCAAAGTGATGTATTGCATTTTTGTGCGGTAGACTGATATTCAACTCACCAATTACTTTTCAGAATGCTTCACAAATAATTAGTCATGCAAAGTGGGTTAATGTTCGTTGTGGTTTTGATAAGCTTACGTTGGTTCTTACCAAATGCTCTTTCGTCACCAGTGAGACGATACTTTCAGAGTTTGTTTGTTTCAATATACAAACGTCTAGAAGCCAATGTTTATCGAGACAGATGAGGGAATAACATAAGGTTCAATATTTTATACTTCACTGCTAGACTGGTGTATGTCCCAGTGAATATGATTCGTAATGTTGCTAACATCAAAAACGTTCTTGATATCATTTATTTACATCCTAGTTTGCTTTTCAGCGCATTTGGGAACACATTGTAAAGTGCTATTAACTTCAACTAAAAAATCACCCAGTGTTCATGTATGAATACTAATAGTAAATACCCGGTGTGAAATTTTGCTGTGGATATATTTCACTGTAATAAAATATTAAGATTTTATGACATTCTTCCTATTAGAGGGTGTTGCATAGGAAAGATAGACTGTAGCTTTTAAACTAACGCAGAGTAGACTGGGAAATAACCTTTGCTTTTCCTTGAGATACGCTTGGTCTTGCACGTTCAAAATCCAAAACAAAGTAGGTGGATAAAGGATGGCTTTAGACAACTATTGTTATTAAGTTATGCTACCAGTAATCGTTCAACGTACATTCCAGTTAATTGCAGAAAATAAACCCCCCTTTTAGTACAGGAATATAGTTCCACTCTTTTTGAATAGATCGCCTACAAACTGTTTGAAAAGTAATATTTAATTTGTTAGAATAGTGCGTGTTTCCAGTTCTAAAAACTGCTTCAATTCACAGTCAAAATATGCACAATCTCAGCCATTTCACCAACACAATTGAATAAGAAAAACAAATAAATATGGCAGCCGCCATAACAAAAATGTCGAACATAACGACTTAAAAATAAGTAATGAAAAACAGAAATTCAAAAAGGCTTAAGAACAGCCAAATGTATGGTAAAATAATTCACAGCACCGAGTCGACTAGAATCCAAAGACAAACGAAATATACAGGTGGAAGAATAAAGAAGAAGTTTCAAAAGTATATACGTGGAGTAGTTTCCTTCAAAAATTGCACAAAATGTCTTAGAAGGATCTTATAGAGACGACTTGGTTTGTAGCGAGTCCCGTGTAACCAGGTCGTAATACTACAAGTGTGTGTTTTCCCCCTCTTACTATCGCCAATCTGACCGTCGACCAGTCCACCTACATATTGTAGATCTAACCGGTGATCTGTGTATATTGGATGATAATCCAACGAGTTTGCTTTCACATTACTCGTCCCATTTACCAATGTGGTACATTATGGAAGCTTTAGATAAATTAGGCCATTAGAAGAAACTTTTTGCGCAGACGTTATGTGTCAATTACTTCTACTGAACGTGTTAGGTTTGAAGCTTCACGAGTTCACTTAATCTGCTAACGAGAACAAAACTCAGTGACCAAAGACCAGTAATCAAGCTATTGATGCGTTCCAGCCCCGCTACCTAGAAGGAGAAGTCCAAGCTTGGTATGGAAAACATATTCTGCAAACAGCCAGAAAATGAGTGAGCCCACAAACACAATTTAAAACGTATATATACAAATATATATAATTGATATTATCATGGGAGATTTTTAAACATTAATCAATGAGTTCATCAATTGGCTGCTATTTAATCATTTAATCGGTAAGTTAATCGATATGATAAAATTGCAAATATGAGTTTTGGGGATATATCGTCCCCAACAGAACGGTAGTTCATAAGTTAGTTGAATTAATTATACCAATCTGTCAACCTTAGATGTAGTATACAATAACATCAGCAAGCTTTTGACAAAGTTCCTTACAATCGGATGTTAGATAATTTGAGTAACATTGTGATTAGAGGGAATTTATTGATGCGGATAAAGGTCTTCTTAATTGGGCGTTATTAAAGAGTACGGGAGAACCAAAATTTGTCTATCTTGGAAACTGTACTTATCAGAGTGGCTTGAGGTACAGTTGTGTGGTTAGTATTTCTTTCATGTATGCAAATGATCTTCCTAGTCTCCTATCATCATCGGTTGTCGACGATGTCAAGATGATGGTATACAGCCTCAAAATGACCTAAAGAAATAATCTGGGTGATCTAGAACTTAGCAGTTGCCGATAAGTGCCTTTAAGTTCATCGTGATGTATATTAGTAACCAATGTATATACACATGCACGGTAAATAACAGTGGGCTACTTGATTTCTAGACACTCAAGGACTTAGGTGTCATCATTAGCTAAGACTTAAAAACTACTGCATACTGCCGTGCAATCGCCGCCAAAAGTTTTAAAACCCTGTGGTCAATCTGTAGAGCCATTAGCAATGTTGATGTTAAAAACTTTTAGACTTTGTTTACTATATTCATTAGCTCTAGACCCAAGTGTTGCATACAAGCGGCTAGCTTATACCCAGAAAACACAGTGGTCTGTTGAAAAGGTCCCAAGGAACTGCATCCAAGCTAACTCCCGAAACTGCAAAGTCCCTTATAATGATAAACTGACAAATCAAATCCATTTTTCATGTCATGTAGAAGAACCATAGGTAACTTGATCCCAGCTTTTAATCTACTAAGTGCCAAAGTCGCTCCCGATATCCCTTCACTACTTTCGTCTTTCAAAACAAAAAATCTACGAGAACATTAAAAATGTTAATAGTCGCAGAGCAAAGCACTTGTCAGCTGATTATCCACTTTCACATCGAATCATCGACGAATAGAATTCATTATTTCAACACGTAGTTGAACCCTCATCTTTCGATGCTTTCTGAAGGAAGTTGGACTAACTGACATATCATCATAACCTAGACTAACACAGACTATCTAGCCTCCTGTCCTTTCTAAGCCGAACAATCACTTACGTAAAAAAACACTCTCAGTAATACTTTAACCAAGATTAGTTCAATTTAAGTGAAAGCAGTAGTCTCGATGTGTATTAAGCGATAAAAACTATTAATTTAACTAAGCGAGAAAATATATAACTGAACTTTAAAATGGTTAGCTTATCTCCGACTAACTAAATAATGGTTTTTTCTTCCTGACTTGAACATTTAGGTTTTTTGTGAGGATATCGGTGATCCATTGCTGCAAAACGAGGAAGCTGCTTCGGTAAAAGCTCCCCCCATTGCATTACCAACTATCTGGATCATTTTAAGAGCTTAGACCTTTCTTACATTTTCAGTTTGGAAAGGAAAGGACAGGAGGCTTGATGGCCTGTGTTAGTCCTGGCAATGGTGATCTTTCAGTTGATCAAACTAACTACACTCATTGATTATTCGATGGGAAAGTCGATAGTCAGCTGACAAGTAATTTGTTCTGGACTTGTGAACTTTTCGGGGTGTCCTCGTAAATCAAATGGTTCAAATGGTTGTGGACGGAATAGAAGAAGCTTTCGCTTAACAGGCTTCCGTGTCTAGTAGCAGGGGATCACCAAATCCTCCAGGCAGGAACCTAGGTATGTTAACAATAAAAAAGGAAAAGAAATTGGTAAATCATAATGTGATGCTGTCCTTGGTCCTTAAGAATAGGTCAAGTTGCCTCTTGAAGGACTCCTGAGAAGTCGCTTGGACTAGCTCGGCCGGCAGCGAATTCCAGCTTTTGACAACTCTTAAGGAGTAGAAGTTGTGTCTACATTCCGTCTTGCTATGTTGTGTTTCCAGTTTCTGTTTTGGAAGACAAGAAGAATGAGGGCATATCAGGTGCAAATTTATCATTAAGCAATTTGTAAACTGTAATCAAGTCGCCTCTAGTTCTACGGTACGACAACCGTAATAGGTTTAGCTTGACAAGTCAAGCGTCATACGGAAGCTTCGCTATTCTGAGAATCAGCTTAGTTGCTTTTCTCTGAACCTTTTCCAGAAGCTCACTGTCTTTTTTAAACAGGGGATAGCCGCTTGTATGCAGTACTCAAGTTTAGGACGTACGAACACTGTATACAAAGTCAAAAACGTTTTAGCGTCTACATGACTAGAAGATCTACGTATTGACCATAAGGTTCTAAAACCTTTGGTGGCTATTGCACGGCAGTGTGCAGTAGTCTTTATGTCTTGGCTAACGATGACTTCTAAGTCATTATGTGTCTGGACAACAGGTAGCTCAGTGTTATTCATTGTGTATGTATCTGTACCTTGATGACCGATATGCATCACAATATACTTGGAAGCATTAGTCGGCAACTGCCAGGTTTCAGACCATTCAGATAATTTCTTCAGGTCAAGACATGATGATAGGAGACGAGGAAGGTCATTTACATACAAGAGGAATAGCGCTGGTCTCAAAACTGTACCCTGGGGCACTCCACTAACCTCAGTTTCCCAGCTAGATAACTTTGAGTTCACCCGTACTCTTTGTTGGTACCCAACTAGGAAGTCTTTTATCCGCATCAATAGACTGTCTCCAATTGCGACATTTCTTAGCTTATATAACAGCCAGTTGTGCGGAACTTTGTCAAAAGCTATGCTGAAATCAATGTAGGCTACGTCTGCAGGTAACTTTTGGTTCTTAAGAGCACAGCAGCTTTCACGAGTCACTAATAGGTTAGTGAGACAAGAATAACCTATTCTGAAACCGTGCTGCTTCTCAGAAAGAATCCGGTTTTCATTGAGGTACTTAAACAGCTCCTTCCGAATAATCTTTTCTAAGATTTTAACAACCACACTAGTTAGACTAACGGGTCGATAATTCTCAGGTTTATGTTTCATAACTGTTTCGAAGACAGGATTTACTATGGTGTTCTTCCAGTCTTTTGGTAAATGACCCTGTGTTACGGATAGATTAAAGCATATACTTAAGGGTTCGCAACGAAGTTAGATAATTCCTTCAGTAGCCTAGGATGCAATTCATCGGACCCCGTGGACTTACTTATGTCGAGCTTATTTAGCAGACCAAAGACATCGAGCTTTTTCATAATGAGATTTTTCTCATCAGTCCCCAGTAACCCAAATCTGTCCCGCATTTTTCTTCTCTTACGAGGAGGATGCGGACCTCTTTACTGAATCATGGTAGGGAGTTTCTTGGCCCCCTTGGTATAGTCCAAGGGATGTGGGGTGCGGTAACTTTTAAGTGTAAATTTCGAAACGCATCCCAAGCCGTTTCAATTGAGGACTCTGGGCTTATTGTCCAATCAACCAACGATGCTGAATGCATGATATCCGGTATGTTTGCTTTCCAGACGTTAGGTCTGGATTGAGCTAACGCGTGCTCGTGATTGACAGTTATATGGAAGTCGAAAGTTAAAACTTGGTGATCGCTTTTACCTAGGGGTGGCATATAATGGAGGTTCGCAAAGTCATCCACATAGTGAGTCTTTCGTGCCTATAGGTAACCCTCGTGCTATTGACAGAAGAAACCAGACAAGTAGTGAATAGGTCTTTATTTCGATCTTTGCGCAGTCACAGTGGAGCGTGGGATTATCTGTTCAGACAAACAAAGGCTCTCAACATTCAATATAAGATAATAGGGAATATAACGCTTATAAAAAATAAGGAAGTGAATGAATACTTGAGCAATACTGTTTTGGCATATGCTTGGTTGTTTGGGGTCGACTCTTAACCAACCAACCTAAGCTGTTACATTAGCTTCCCCCTAGAATCGACTTCCTTAGGAACGTCGGTTCGATTAACCTATCTATCGAAAACACCTTAGTTCTATTTCTCATCCCAAGAGAAAATCATCAACTCGCTCACTATTTGGCTTATAATCAGTGACGACTAACGCTGTCAGCTGTCAACGATAGTCCATGGACGTCTCTTCATTTACTAGCTTGTCATCTTATTTTGTAGCATGTGATCTCTTCTGCAACTATCGCTGACGGTTTGCTGCGTGCTTTCAAGAGAAAGAGTGTGAGAATGTGGAATAAGAATATCTGAGGAAGTGCCGCGAGCGGGCTACCCAACACCATGTTGGTGAGGTACGATTTTTCCATGCTCAGACCGGCTATCAGGTGTTTACTCACCTGCCTCTTGAGTCGCCCTCAAGTAAAAAGTAAAGAAGAATCTACTTCAAAGGTAATGGTGAAAACCAATCAAACCTGAAGAACTGCTTCACTGCCTGCATAAAAATAATAAGATACAAAATGGAAATACATAAATATAATTGATAATTGTTCGGTTCCACGTAAGTGATTGGCCTCCAGAAAGGATTGGTATTCTGGAAGGAAATAGACATAGTGTAGCCCTCTTGTGTACGAAAAGGTATGAAAACAAAAAAAACTTTTTTATAATGCATATATGTAAAAGTGTAAACTTGCTAGAAGTTGGACTCATTGTCAAACCCGATTAAATGTATGACCTTGGGCCTATGATGACCGCCTTTTATAACCAGGTACGTAACCAAGGGTGCATAATTGTACTCCACAAAACGGAAAAGAATATACGGTCAAGAAGCAAAAAAAACTGTGTAGAGTATGCGGATCAAGTACAGTTGTGTCAAATACCCTTTTCTGGATTGATTTAGGTGTGCATGACTATATTGAAGCAATATTTCGTCAATTCATCTAAGTAACGAATTGGTCTGCACCTCAGGAGTAAGTCCTACTACTCATTAGTATTATGAGTGATTAATTGGTGTAAGGAAATATTGAAGTCACTTCCTCCGTGGTCTGATGTGGTTTAACGGCTAAGCACGCGGTCTAGCATCCAGGAGGGCAGAAGTTCGAGTGCGTGTGGGGCCTGCGTTTTTGTTCACCGAACCCACCTTCAGTACGATGTTTGTTGCTTGTAAGTCGCTCAGATATGAGAGAAAAATGGACAAGAGGACAGATTGATATGTCAAAGTGCCATATTGGAAAAGTACAAGTTCTTTGTTTACATTAATATTATTACTATAGAAAAAAAACAAGTTTAGTAAATTTCCATTTTATATATGTATATATATATATATCAGTTATTGACATAAAATGTCTTTTTTATAACGGTAGTGTTAAGTTCCACGACTTTGTATGGGCCACTTATAATAATTGGTTTAATGCTAGCATAGCCGTGATATTCATATCGTCAGTTCAATGTTATGATTACTAAACAGTTCCCTTATAAGTTGTGTTTAGAATTAGGTATGTGGAATCAATGCGACTAACATAGTAACCTTACAGTAACGCACTGTACTATATTTTCACAGTTATTGACTCTTAAATGTCAGAAATTTTTTTTTAAAAAAAAATCTGAATGTTGCCATTAAAGATGGGTTATATGATCACACTAAAAAGCATGCTGAAGGAAAACTGGTTAAGTTATTGCATAAGTTTCCTAAATAGGAAAAAAAATGATGAGGACTTTAATAAGTACTTGACCACGGTTTAATCCAAAATGTTTTGTCTAAAAACCACTTATTAATAGTAGTATTAATCGTATCAAGCTACTAAACATATCCTCAACCGAAAACTTTTGGAAGTAGTTCATATGGTATATATGTATAACCAGTCTACGTGAAAAATGTATATAGATATATAAGAAGTACAGCCAACATAGTTAAATAACCAGAATAAGAAATTATAAAACTTGCCTGGGTTGCTTTTTGAATTCTTTGTATTTGCCAGTGTTAGTTGTATGAGTTTGATTAAAATCCTCAGCCATTGTTGCGGAATACCTAGCTTATGTGTCCAGTATTTTTTTTTAAAAAATTATTAACATAACACGTATATATCAAAGGTAAAAGGTCTGGGGAGTTGTAGGTGAGGCGGAATGAGGGAAAAAAATATTTTTAAGTAAATGCAGGGTCTGATTAGCTACGTGATTAGATTTTATTCTGCAGCCGAAACTGTCAACATCCTTGACTGACTGATCGGATGTGCCCAGCGAACCGTTTTAGTCATTTGTAAAGATTTATCATCTTTACATTTTGATTCCGTAATGGATTTGTCAGTTAAACGATCTAACAACACGTATGGTGGTTCATGATCTAGATAAGCCGGCTTTAGCCTATCAATACTTACTGTGTCGATGTTTCCATGTTTTTCTATCACGAAATATTTAGATTTTCTTGAGACGACTTTGAAAGGACCTTCAAATGGAGGACTGAGTGGTGCTTTTATTTTGTCACATCTTATCCAGACGTGCGTGCAATTGCTTAGGTCTTTAGGTATATATACGGCGCGCGATTGTTCACGAGTATTAATCGGCTTAAGTTTAGACATGTGGTCCCGTAGTTGACCTACATAATTTTCTAAATTAAGTTTTTGACTGTTAGTATTAGGGTTAACAAATTCACCGGGTAGTCTCAGAGTTGTTCCGAAAACCAGTTCCGCAGCTGAACACTGTGCGTCAGTTTTGACAGATGTTCGTATTCCCAACATAACTAATGGTAGGAATTCTGTCCACTGATTGGGGTTCGAGTGAGATATAAGGGCGGTTTTTAGCTGACGGTGAAAACGTTCTACCATCCCATTAGCCTGAGGATGATATGCAGTGCAGCGTATCCTATTGGAGCCTAGAAGTTTAGCCAAGTTATTAAATAGTTCGGATTCGAATTGCGCTCCCCTATCCGTCGTTATTGTTATGAGTGTACCAAAAATGGTTACCCAGTTCTGCATGAAAACCTTGGCTACTGTTTCTGCTGTGATATCCGCTATCGGGAATCTGGTAAATCGATCTATGCATGTAAGAAGATAATTAAAACCGTTTGAACGTGGTAAAGGACCTACCAAGTCGATATGCACATGGGCAAAACGTGCATCTGGTTGCGAGAAAACACCTATGGGTGAATTTGTGTGACGATTAATCTTTGATTGTTGACATGCTGAACACTCTCTAACCCATTTGTGTACATCCTTCTGTAAATTCGGCCATATATATCTGGCATTGATTAGTTTTGTTGAAGCTTTTGCGCCAGGATGAGACAAAGAATGAAAGTTAGTATATATCAACTTTCGCATATTTTTGGGAACGAAAGGTCGCGGCATTGCCTTGGTCGTGTCACAATAAATTAGAATACCATCGATAGGTGATGGGAATTGTTTTAAATTAAGACTTGAATTGTTTGTTTTAAGTAGGTTTTGTAATTCTAGGTCCTGTTCTTGTTCGTGTCTCAACGTCTCAAAGTTTACTGTAGACTGCTGTAGCACGTTCATTTTTAGTCTGGATAAAGCATCTGCCGCCTGATTGTCCTGACCTTTGACATGTCGGATATCGCTTGTGAACTGTGATATATAGTCAAGGTGTCGGACTTCTCGAGGTGAGTATTTATCGGCTCTCGCTTTTAATGCATTCGTCAGTGGTTTGTGATCCGTAAAGACTATAAATTCCCTACCTTCTAACATGTGTCGGAAGTGTTTAATGGTCAGGTAGATTGCAAGAAGTTCTCGCCCGAAGGTAGAATACCTTGTCTCTGCTGGAGCGAGTCTTTTCGAGAAGAAAGCAATTGGTTTCCAGGCGTTCTTAACCAGTTGGTTAAGGGTACCGCCTACTGCTTTATCTGAAGTATCCACCATCAAAGCAAGTGGGGAAAGAGAATTCGGATATATCAACGTAGTTGCTTGAGCCAGTTTATCTTTAAGCTGTTTAATAGCTTCGATGGCGTCAGAAGACAGTTTGAATTCTTTTGGTTTTCCTTTAAGTGAATCTGTCAAAGGTTGCATTAATTGTGCACAACCTGGTATGAATCTGCGATAAAAGTTAATTAGACCTAGAAAACTTCTCAGTTGTGTTAGAGAACTAGGTACGAGGTATTGTTTGATGGTATCTACTTCTTTTTTGATAGGTTTAATCCCTTCTGGGCTTATTGTGTGACCGAGAAATTCTAAAGTTTGAACACCGAAAACACACTTACTTTGATGTATGTTTATTCGATATTCATCCAGTCTTTTCAACACTGCTTGTACATGCTGTTCGTGTGATTGCAAATCGGGGCTGGCAATTAACAAGTCGTCTATATACCCCTGCGCAAATGACATATCTCGAAGTAGGTTATCTATGAATCTTTGAAATGTCTGTGCCGCATTTCTCAGGCCGAATGGCATGCGTACAAACTCGAATAAGCCAAAGGGTGTAGTAATAGCTGTCTTGGGAATATCTTCATCAGCCACCGGGATATTGTGATATGCCCTGACTAAATCAATTTTAGTGAATATGTTCATACCCTGTAAACCGTTTGTGAAATCTTGGATATGAGGTATTGGGTACCTATCTGGTACGGTTTGACGGTTTAGGGCTCTGTAATCCCCACACGGTCGCCAGTCACCTTCATTATTCTTTGGGACCATATGCAAAGGGGATGCCCAATGACTATCTGAGGGACGGATAATACCCAATTGTAGCATATAATCAAACTCGGCCCTAGCGATGTTGAGCTTATCTGGTGCTAGTCTCCTGGGTTTTGCAAACACCGGTGCACCTTCGGTTTTGATAGTGTGACTTACTTTTAGTCTGTCTTTAGAAGGCTGTGGGCTTGGCTTAGTTAAGTTTGAAAATTCCGCGAGTATATCTTGGAATTTCGCTGTTGTTACTGGAGGAGTTTGAATCAAGTTAAGAGAGCTGATGTGACTTTCTTTGCCTTTTGTGTAATACGAAGTTTCTTTTAGTGTTAATCGCCGTTTCTTGGTGTCAACTAGAAATTCGTATCTCTCTAGAAAGTCCATCCCCAGTACTGCCAGATCTAAGTCGGCTACCGTGAAAACCCAAGGGAATTGCCTCCTGAACCCCAAATCTAGGGTTAAAGTTTTCTGCCCAAATGTCGCGATTTTAGTTTTATTTGCAGCTTGAAGTGTAATTGATGATGTTTCTCGACTAATCTCAGTTTTATTTTGAGGGATGATGCTAAGAGCAGCGCCAGTATCCACCAAGAAATTCAAGCCAGAGTTTCTGTCTCTAACATAAAACAAGCGACTGTTTAGGCGCCCCTCCTCGGTCGTCGCGACCTGGGGAGGGGTTACTCGTTTCCCGCTGTCTTAGAATTATGCTTAGGCCAGGCGCATGGTTGCATGCACTTGGTTGAGTTGACACCAAACTTCCAGTGGTACCAACAAAACTGCCCAGATTGTCTAGACATTTGTGACCTGTTTTTTGACTTGGATCGTGGTCGTTGTGGTGACCTGCTCCTGTTTCTATGACCCATTTGCATTCTGGTGACAGCCTCAGTGAGACTCTTAACACTCGCAATGAGTCCTTCTATTACGGGGTCTTTTGCTGATTCTACTTTTTGTGTGTGATTTATTGTGCCTGATCCAGTTGGAGGACCTCTTTCCATTATTCTGTCGGCTATACGCGCTAAATGAGATAATGAGGTTTCAGGATCTTGTGCATCCAAACAGTGTTGGACGTAGCATGGGAGAGCTTGTATCCATCCTTGTTTTAGGACTGCTTCACCCACTGTGTTATCACCCACTAAGATTTGGAGGTGACGTAAAAACTGTGACAGCGACCGATCACCTAGTGTTTCACCTTGAAAAAGTCTTTGGATTCTTTGACTATCTGATAATGATAAACGGTTCATTATCTCTCGTCTTAAGATGGTGTACGGTTGTGGTGATGGTGGATCTAAAATCAAGTCACGGACTTCTTTGGCGACTGAAGGAGGAAGTATAGAACACAAATCTCTATAGCGAATCTCTTCAGATTTGATATTGTGCCTCGTGAAATAATGCTCTAGTTGAGCAAACCACAACTCAGGATCACTACGATCAAATTCTGGAAGTCGGGATTTCGTAGTCATAACAGTGTCTATCTCCACTGGTGACAAATCCTCCAGATTATGGGTTTCTATTGAGTCTGACATGAGGTATGTGACAAATATAGCAATAAAGTTAGCACGAAAAATGGTTACTATAACACGAATAACTTAAGATAATACGGAATAAACTAGTTATATACTCAAATTAGTTTACGGATAAACAGGTCTACTTTTACGATTAAGTAAAAAAATGTTAATAACAGAAATGAGGTTAAATTTGTGTTCAAAAGGGCTCACCACTTTCGTGCCTATAGGTAACCCTCGTGCTATTGACAGAAGAAACCAGACAAGTAGTGAATAGGTCTTTATTTCGATCTTTGCGCAGTCACAGTGGAGCGTGGGATTCTCTGTTCAGACAAACAAAGGCTCTCAACATTCAATATAAGATAATAGGGAATATAACGCTTATAAAAAATAAGGAAGTGAATGAATACTTGAGCAATACTGTTTTGGCATATGCTTGGTTGTTTGGGGTCGACTCTTAACCAACCAACCTAAGCTGTTACAAGTCAATATAAGATCTAGTACGGATGATTCACTGCTTGGGTCGTACCTAGTTGCTTCTTTCACTTGTTGCACTAGGGCACATGTGATAACCCCATCAACTAGTTCCTGCTCGAAGGAATTTTCCGACGATTCAGTTCGCGGATTTTCCCAGTCTACCATAGGTGCATTAAAGTTCCCTAGGATTAGTCATCGACCACTTTGTGACCAAGTATTGAGACTGCTCAGCATGACTTCAATTACCTCACAGCTTAAACTGCGATAAACCAAACCAATCAGCAGCTCTTGTCCCTTGCATTTCAAGCGGAGACTAACTAATTCACACGTCCCACTCTCATGGGATACACTGTCGATAATGGCAAATGAGACAGCATTCCCAATGAATAGAGCCACTCCTCCTCCTTTACGCTTTTGTATTCTGTCGGCCCTTACTAACGTAAAAAAACTTGAAATCAAGTTTCATACTATCTACAGACTGTGTCAGTCAGGTTTCTGTGACTGCGATTATGTCTGGCTGTGTAGAGTCATTCTGTACACCTAGTTCCGACCGCTTACTGAGTAAGCTTCGGGCATAGAAATAACATCAGAGTAAGATCTAACTTTGTTTAGCTGAATATTTTAAAGAGCTGACAAAATGTTTGATATTCTAAGATATCAAAATGAGCCACATTGTCGATCTCAATTGCTATTTGATGCAAGTTCCTGGCGGAACTTCAATGTGTGCGTTATGGATGGTAGGTCTTGTGAGTTAATGGTCCACCATCCTAGATCCTGACTCTTTGAAAAGTGTCAACTGGAATGCACGTAGACATTCAGTTGCTAATCGTCGTCACGTTGAACTCGTCGGGTT
Source organism: Schistosoma haematobium (assembly GCF_000699445.3). NCBI lineage: Eukaryota > Metazoa > Platyhelminthes > Trematoda > Strigeidida > Schistosomatidae > Schistosoma > Schistosoma haematobium. The sequence continues at coordinate 75,555,663 of NC_067196.1, read as the reverse complement.
CTCAGATACATTGTCAAAAATGTACCATGGCGTGCTTCATTGCGTTATGGAACTGTACCGAGGTAGTTACTGACTCACTAGACGAGCTTTTCCCAATATGTTATAGATGACAGAGACTGCCAAATTTCTTGGCAGCATTTCAGGAACGCCGCTGATAAATTGGCGGAAATGCACAAATATGTGAAGCTATCTATACTGAAAGTGTATGAACTTGGGATTGTTGAGGGAGCTGCTTCTTTCTCCTCCGATTTCTTCGACAAAATCAGGGATATGCCATTGCAAAATGGAAATAGGGTTTGTTTTAACCTTTTGTAATTCAGGTTTTTTTTATCTTCAGTCTTCAGTAATAAGGATAGTAGGTTGATGGACTTGTATTAATCCTGACACACTGCTTTCCAGTGAAGGTCCAGCTTCTCCTTGAAAGTATTCACTGACGGGTCTAATACCACTTGTTCGGGTAAGGCGTTCCAATGATTGACTACTCGATGACAAAAACGGGACCCCACGTTAAGTTTATTAGATCGTGATTTACGAACCTTCTTGCTATGACCTCGGAGATTATTAGTGCTGGAGGGAGCAAAAAGATAAGACATATTAACACCCAAATCATAATTAAAGATACGAAATGCCAGTATAAGGTCACTTCGTGTCCTACGATACGACAAGGGGAAAAGATTTAGGCGTTTTAAACGCTCATCGTAAGGGAGTTTAGAAAAACCCTTCACTAGCTTCGTTCCCACACGCTCAAGGGAGTCAGTATCCTTTACCAGACACGGGCTAGCTGCTTGGATACAGTACTCTAAATGTGGTCTAACATATATGGGATATAAAATTCGAAACATTTCCTCGTCAAAAGATTCGAACGCTCGGCGAAGTGACCATAACGCACGAAAACCTTTGACAGCGGCTACTTTGCAATGTGTAGTTGTTTTTAAATCATGACTTAATACTACTCCTAAGTCTTTATGCTGTTGAACGCATGGAAAAGGTTTACCCTCAATAGTGTAACGGTAACTATTACCGTGACCTATGTGCATTAGTACACTCTTCCTAGCATTGATTTCTAAGCTCCACTCTCGAGCCCATCTAACTAAATCGTCTAAGTCAGCTTGAAGATCCAGATGATCAGTTGCACTTTTTATTGTTCTCCAGATTTTTACATCATCCGCAAACAATAATGTCGACGACCTAAGTAACAGCGGTAACTCATTAACGTAGAGAAGGAAGAGCAGAGGGCCTAAGATGGTGTCTTGGGGTACACCACTTTTGACCGGCTTCCAATCGGATAGCGTTCCATTGACCCTCACTCTCTGTCTGCGGTCACATAAAAAATTTCCTATCCACTCATGTACAGTACCTGATATTCCGAAGCTCGTGAGCTTCTGTATAAGACCTACGTGTGAAACCTTGTCAAATGCTTTGCTAAAATCTATGAATATCACATCGGCAGACAGACCGTTATCTAGAGCTGCTGTCCAATCCTCCCTCACAATAAGCAAGTTAGTCAAGCATAAACGCTTGTTACGAAATCCGTGTTGCTCAGGAGCTAACAGATTGTGTAAATCTATGTGACTTAGCAACCTGACCCGAATTAACTTTTCTAGTAACTTAACGACTATGCTGGTTAGACTAACAGGCCGGTAGTTAGATACTATATGTCTCTGACCGTCCTTAAATATAGGACTGACTATAGCGTCCTTCCAATCTAGGGAGTTGAGCGAGTGAAAGGGACATGTTGAAGAGTATTGCAAGCGGTTTTGAAATAATGTCCGCAAGAGATTACAGCAACCGTGGATGTAACCCGTCAGGGCCCGGTGTCTTACCAGGTTTGAGGTTAGTTATCAATGGAAGGACAGTTTCCTCAGTCACCTGTACAGATTCTATGGTTGGTATCTCGGTGTGAGTGGGACAAGTACTTGTTACAATAAACGTAGAGACTTCGCCAAAATAGTTTGAAAAAGTCTCAGCTTTTGCTCGATCTGATTCAGCTAGTAATTCTGAATTTTCGTGTAACAGTAACGGGGGAATACCATCACTACGTTTCGTCCGCCGTTTAACATACGAAAACAATCGTTTCGGACAAGTACGGCTATCATATACTAACTGTCGTTCGTAAGTGGTACGAGATTTGGCTATGGTTTTCTTACAGATATTACGGAATTTCTGGTACTCACGCTTAAATGATTCATGACCTGTCAACAAGAATAAGTCCCAGAAATGTTTCCTACGCTTTAACAGCTTCCGGGTTTCCTTATTAATCCATGGAGGGCAATGTGATAGCTTACGTGCTGACCATGGGATAAACGGCGACGTTACGGACTCGAATGTAGCCTTAAACTTATTCCACTCATCTTCGATCAATCCATCCTCGTCGACCGACCAATCAGTCGAGATAGCACAGTTTCTGATCGCCGGAATATTGGCTCGTCAGATATTGGGACGGGGTGGAGCAGATACGAATTGTATACCATGTGTCCTAAACTTAAAGTGAATTACAACGTGATCACTGTTCACTAGTGTGGGAAGGTGCTGAATATCAAAGACATCCTCACAGTGGTGGGTGAGGGCGAGGTCCAGCAGTGACGGATCATGATTGAAATCAATGTGTCGGTTTTGTGATACATTGCACAAGTGCACACTGAATAACGGTAGATAAAAGGTCGCTATCGAAACCACTACCTGGAGCTGTAAGCTCTATCCAGTTGATATGCGGTGCGTTGAAGTCCTCAATGATGAGACAACATTCTGCCATAATCCAAGAACAGATATGTCTTAGGATAAAGTCATCAGCAAGACAAAACGGACTACGGTATACCCCATTTTCTTAGACTTAGGAAGTTATTGAAAATGATTGTACCTTTTGAAGTAGGAATTAGCGGATAAAGAAATACGTTTCATCCATTAAGAAAACTTTACCAAACGATCGTCAGTTTACGGTTTTAATATCAGTCTTTCGATAGATGGAAACAAGATTCCGAAAACCAGTACTTTTTACATTAGTCCGTACAAAAAATGATTTAGGGATAAGGATATAAAGTTTAAGGGTCTGTATCAGTTCTCCTGGTGTTATGGGAATTCTTTCTCCTATGTTGTCAAACATAAGACAATGTCCTTAAATTTAATGTCGACCCATGCTCTGTTTCAGCAGTGAATCCTGGCTCTTCTCACGGTGCTAAAGTCTAGACACTTGTAAGAATTTTCCAAAATATCTTTTAAGTTGGTCATTCATAGACAATAGAAACAATTAGGATTACTTAAACTTTCCACCAATCGTTTAGACCCACATAATAACACGTCTCAACCTAGTTACATGTCAAACATCGTACCTTTCATGAAGCGCTATCGGCTCCTTTTATCGTTACAGTCCCTACCGTTTGCATCTGTTGAAATATATCTGCTGAACATAAAAAAATGTTTCTCCCTGAGTTTATTTCTAACTATGTTGGGTTTAAAATATGGGATGGTCATCTGATTTTCTGGAAAGCCAAGATCCGGAAACATGTACCAGCCGTAGATATGTCCGCATCATTAAAAGTTTGTTAGCACCTTCCAAAAATATGTATGGGGCCTTCAGTTTGTATTTTATATTTCTATTGTTACCCATAGATATATACAAACCAGTCAGATAACTTTAATGCTGATGCAAATAAAGATCAATCAGATCTGCTACACTTCACATCAACACAGACGGGAGAAATTAAAATCAAAGTGTTGAGGATAGAGTTATTAGTAGTATAGATACCAAGAAGCAAAACAAAAAAATATATTTCGGAAGCAATAGTCGAAACTATTAAATAGAAATATCCTGTGTTCAATGCTTAAAAAGCCGACATCACTTCGGACTCCATCGTCATTAAGAAAATATACTGCCCATTATTTTTACTCTCTGAAAAAGTGACTTACACTGAGTTACGAAGCGTCAGATCTAATTTTGCTACTCATTGGGATATTACAAATATATCATTTATTTGCCCATTAGTTTGCTCTCTGCGGCCGTATGGTTGAGTTGGCTGTTAAAAATGAACGGTATGCGTAGACCACGGATACTGAATCGTAGGTGGCTTCGCAACATTACTCAATAATGGTGATGTCGTTAACCATTTCACCTCTAACAAGACTTAGTATTAACATAATTTCCAACCAATACAATCCTATCATTTACTTTAATGCGTCCAAGGTACTGGATTTTGGCATCAGACCATGCTTGAATCAAGTCTGTGTACCTAAGGTCACTCAGAATTTCTTCCTTGAGAAAGCGAATTAATACAATTTGGGACCAAAGTATTGTGAGTGAGCAACCTCAGTAAATATAATTTGACCTAGACATGGAAAGTGATAGTCCCCAAAAAGTTACCGAGAGTATCTACTTTAATATTACATTAAGCTATCACACTATAGGTTTTCTAGTGTTGTTTAAGCCAAGCACATTATATTACTTTTTTCATAGTGTTCTCAGTTACTGTAAGTTTCTGTATCATTTTCCATTCGCAGAATATCCCATTCGACTGCGTTCAGCATTACCTCTCCAGGCCAGATGACCCACCTCCAAAGTCTTTACGACGTATCAAACGTGTAGCTGTTCGTCGACGCTCACGGCATTTACGTAATGTAGGAGAAATAATTGAACACCATCTGCATCCAAACAGTGTTACTTCTAAACAGACTGAATCTGGTTCATCTTCCTATGCACATCAACCTTCAACATTGGAGTGGGATGCAAGAAAACATTCTAATTGGACCGTTATACAAAAAACCTCATCGTGTATGTCCCTTGATACAGAAATCGATTGTCCTAGTGAGGACAGTGGAACGTCTCTGAGTAGTTGCACTTGCGATGATTATTTAACCGATACTTCGAATTCAACTAATGAAGAGGATGATTAAGACCACCTTATAACTGTGGTATTTCAACGATTTTTGATCATTTAATGTTTCACTTGGTCTCTACTAAGTTTTCCTTTTCCCCTGTATTTAATAATCCTCATGGCTGAGACATAGTCTTGTGAATTGTCTGCACAGATGAAATATGTCTAAGTGTTATTGTCAGTTTGTTTGCTTCTACCTAAATCTCCTTCATTAGGTCTTTAGCAATAGCTTTTTAAATCTTTATTTTAGCTTTGGTTATGTGTTTGTTGTCCTTGGTGTGAGTTCATACAAGTTTCTATTTAAATTTAGTTTTCAAATATACATGAAGTATTTTGGTTTACTTAATTAAGACTGACCTTTGTCACATGTCATTCTATCTTAAAGGTTATTTTTTTAAACAAACTACTACCATTAGTACATGTGAACGCAAAACCCACCAAATCTGATCCAATATTTTGTCATACTATTTATAACCACTTGTGTCAATTGATCCTTTCCTTCCAGTTTTTATTTTCAACTAATCAGTAATTCTCTGATGTATATCTTATATATGTGTACATTGTGATATTCTCTCCAAGATTCACTTTCTTTGTTCGCACATATATGTAAAATGTCTTATTAATGAGAAAATCTTGTCAGTCATTGATATTTAACAATAAATGCATTCTGACATAATACCATTATAAATGTTTACTTTGTGCAGAGAACTTCTTTTGTATGCGTCTAACTGATTTGGTACTCAGTAGAGAAAATCACTCAACAGGGAGTGATAGAAACAATAATCACGGATTAAATGTGAAAAATTCAGTAAGAAATTGTAGTAGGAGGATTGCTAACTGAACTCTTCACGTTCTTGGGAGATTTATAATTTGAGCGATGGATACGGAATAAATACAAAGGAAAATACCTTAAGTACACAAGTCAAATTAAGTCATTATATTTCAGGCGACTTATTTTATTGGCCAATGCAAGAAAGCTGGTTGAGCATCACTTCTTTTCATATGGGTCCGGTTTCTAGAACAGAACAACTATTGCTTCTACCGCTTGAGAAACTTTGAGTCTGACATTTTGGGAGATAACTAGCCCGACAGGATATTGAAAATGGTTGATTTACGCTGGTACTATAACCGGTTTGAACCAAGCGGCCGGAAACTGATCCGTTCATTGTCTTGACTACATTGTAAGGTGTTCACGAGGTCGACAATGAACATCGATCAATGTAATTTGCTCTTTGGTAGTTAAAATGACCAATACTAAAGGAGGTGATTACTATAGGTATTTCATCGTTTGGTGATGATATCACCATCAGATCATGGAAAACACTGGTTATAGTCTTCATTCATTGGATGTTCTATGCACTAACTTATGTATTCCCTTTACCAATGTTTCATTGGTTGCGTCACCTGAGCTGTCGGAAGTTGAATATGGATTTCTCACGGTTCGTAATTCACCTAGTACAGCTTTCATAACAATGTATTGAATTTTAAGGATTTCCCGGGGTATCCGTTTTCCCTGACAATAATATGTAAGGAGTCTAGCTTATTGTTATTTATTATTTTAACACATATATATTGGTACAAGGAGGCACCAAATACATATGCGCCACAAAAATCCCATTTGATTTGTGAGAAGGTTGTGATACTGCCCAAACCGAAGCAGGTGATTTTCTTAGGGGGCCACACCCCGAGCCTTCGACCTAAAGGTCTGATCCACAAGAAAGTGGAGCAACGTATGGATATGCAGTCTCATGAAAGCCGGTGACCAACAATTGGTTCATACGCCATTTGTTCCCGCAGGATACTGGAGCTCATGTGAACCATTGGTTTGGAATCCGGTTAAAGCGCCGGACATTCGCTTTTCGTCCTCTCATTTTCGTAAGCAACACCCCTGCCACGAGAAGGCAGTGAGTAGGACTTCCCTGGCAGAAGCTATATACGCGTGGTCATGTGAGAGCAGTTCGAGAGGGAGAGCGGACTCCCCCCACTCTCGGCCGTACCAGGGCATTTGGGAGCAGGAGTCTAGCTCGTATTTAACCACATCAGCAGGGAGTATAGGTTTTATTTTATAGCGAAGCGTTCCTGCTAAGTTTTCTTTCTATTTCATAGATAAAGAAATACGGAGTATGTATACCACCTTATTTAACTACTTTTCCTGTTAAAATTCTTTATTGATTTATCAGTTGTTCCCGTTATCAGAACATCTAAGAAGGTCATCTTCACACTTCCCTGCACGTGTAAGCTTACTGGTGGGAATGTACTTCATTAAACTGCTTGAGAATCTTTAGCTTTTCGATACTACTTCCAAAGAAGATCAGTGTATTATCCGTATATCAACAGTGAAACGTAAACTTTTTATCAAACGGTTTTCGAGTTTAGATAGAAAAACCAAATAATATTATGACAGTGTATATCGTATTGAAATGTTCAAGATTTTATTAAACTTCTAATTTGTTGTAAGCTAGGATGAAACACAATATCATGAAAAATTGTGTGTATAAATAATTTATTATTGAATATCGAAATTTATGCATCATAATTAAAATATAACCCTAATAATAGATCACGAGTATTTTATGATAAATGTGGGATAGGATTTCTTAGTTTGAAGAAAGTAAATACACTTATTTTTCACAATTTAAATGTTTAAGGGATTCATATTCTTCCTTTGATCGGAAAATACCCTGTTTATGGATTTAAAATAGAACAGTAAAAGGATTAAAGTACAAATATCTTTATATATATATATATATATATATATATATATATATATATATATATATATATATATCAGTTGTTTGTGTTTATCGAAGTTAAATAAGCAGTAATTTGGAGAAAAGAACTATAACTTGAGTAGATTTACCGATCTTATCTTGTTCTATGGCGTTTGGCTGGCTTTTTACTGTTACGATCTTCGTTGTGGTACCAACTAGAATCATCGATAAGTATTATAATGATCGTTATAATAAAGCCCATTTACCAAGTGCAGTCAATGTATTATGCTTTGCACTGGATATTTTTGCATGGCAGTTAATAGAACTACCACTGTCCGGCAATACAGGCTTCGGACTTGAAACCTGGTGTTTAAGAGGTGAGTGATCTAAGCACTAATCCATGGTGCCATGGATACACTGGATTTTACATAATCAATAAAACTTTAAATGAAGAACATAGATATTTCGAATTCACCATCCTTCTCATCTCAATCTCAGAGAATGTCATTTACTTGAGTATAGTCAAGCTTCTAATCATATCATATACAGGGACACTTAAAGTTTTACAGGTTGTTAACTATCGTCTTCATAATCCCTTTTCTGGCGTATACTTTGAAAAAAGAAACGTAAATACGACGATTTATGTGTTGTATACAAGCTAAGTCAGAGGGAATATGCATTCGTAGTGTTCTTGCTCTTAATCTATGTCGTTACCCTTTGATGACCGGAATTTCTTCCCACTACATAGTTTTATTTCTATAATGTTTTTATAGGGTAGATGACAGCCTGCTTTACATTGATTTTTTTTTCTCAAAAATGAAAGGTTGTTCCTCTGAACTTGACTGACTCTTCGATGTATTATACATGTATCGGTTTTTCAAATGGGTTAGTAAATCTTACCATCTCATGAGGATCCAACAGCCTGCGGATTTCAAAACGTGGGTATTATTTTGTAAGAGTGTGCTATAGATGAGAACTCAACTACTTCAAATTTGTTTTAAAAATAGTGAGATTGTGAAGAGTCATGATCATAATTAAAGCTCCAGCAGATATAAACGGATTACATTTTTATCAGTAAAATATTGATCAACTTTATTCTATATTGTGTTACAGTTTGGATTAAACTGATGTTGAACAGTTATTATTACTCCAAGTCGTAATGAGTTTGCTTAAAATCTTGGAATTAGAAAAATACCTACGAATCTGCTCTCACATGTTGGCTTTCAACCGATTTGATGTATAAAATATGATCCAATTAATTACACTGGTATTAACGTAATTAATAATAGCATTATTAAATTTCGACATTTTTATAATTGCGGTTAATACTTCGAATCAATTTCATATTCCTATTTATTGATTGGTTTCAAAATCGAATGAATCATAAAAAAGATGAGGCCTTTGTTGTTCGTAGTGGATAATGTGGGAGCCGTTAACGAGACAGGATATGTTTACGTTAGTTCGAAAATCAACAGAGTAAGGATTGTCAATCATTATATATAACAGCCTTTTACTACAGATATTGGTTCGTTTTACAGTTATAAATTTCTTTACAACACATTTTGAAACTGCCATAAGTAGGAGGCGAAATATAAATAGAAAAATATGGATTCTCTTACTTTGGGCAAATGATTCCATAAATTATTGGCATGTTGTCTTAGTAAATGTTGTCTTTCCTCTTCCACAATTTGTTTTTCTTCTAAAATGCGTTGTTTTTCTGCATTTAGCTCTTTTTTCACCTGTTCATACTCTTGCATTATACGTTGACGTTTTTCAATTAACAATTTATGTGCTTCATTAGCGTATTCCATTTGTTTAAGATGACGTTTTTCTAATTCTGCTTGTTCTAAACGTTCGTCTTCTTCAAATTTAGCTAACATATAATTTCGAATCTGTAAAGCTTCTTGTTTTTCAATCTATTTGATGTGAAAAGAATCAATTAAGAAACCATTTAGCTCTGTAGCGGTTGGTAAGCAGCATATACTTAAGCTAATTAAGTGAGTATATTTAGCCATTAAAAATTGGTTTCTGTAATTAACATGGCTAAATGAATGACTGTATAAAATAACACAGACCACTGGAATGTGCAATTAGCTTTTATCCAGACTATCGAGATCGACTAAATAGGCATAGCGGGACCAGATAATCATTAGACAAAACATATGTACGATTCTGGTTTTCACCTGAGACATACATGTCATCTTAGTTAGGACTCATCAATGGGATGTATCTGTATCTTGGGTCTTCTTGCTAAACACCACCGGAATTATCATCATGTAAATCCAGGCGATACTGAAATATTTGTCCAAGGACCCCATATATTCAGTGACTGTTGAAATTTGGTCAAGAATAACAACAATAGAAAAGTGAAAACTTTTACAATCATTATTTAGTGTATAACCTTCCTATGTTCTCAGTGATTACATATTTGATGATAACTAATCATAGAAAATAACTTTGAAATAATATATCCAAAATCAGTCAACTAACTTAAAATCACCCCTTGCCTCGAGCTGTCGCATTCTCTTTAAAAGTTATCGAAAAGCTCATTATGCCATAAAAAGCTATTACACAATAACTAGAGGTCAGAACAGCTCTATCAATGCTTTTCGTGTTAAAAACGTTGGCTTTTAGTAAGAGAAGGCCAATAGAATTCCATCAACAGCATTTAGCTGAAGTATAACCTCTTTGTTTGTTTAACTAGCGCTTAAATTTAGAAATTTTCTTCCTACTTGAACACTGAATGTTAGTATCACAAAATCTAAGTATCTTTTAAGTAGTCATGTGGAATATGGTGAGGCGTAAGAGCAGTATAAGAATAAAAATCATTTCCGAATTATTCTTCAGACTTCACCTAAATTGTAAGAGGCGGTTGATTTTAGTATAAGTAGCTAGGTATATTTTTTCATGTTAATTAAATAAGCAGGTAACAGTACGTCTGAAGTTCTCAATATATATCTGGCACTGATTCTCAATAGAAGTGACCTGGGAGTCATACAGAGTTATGAAGATCAGAGAATTTTACAATCCCGTTGAAATCAGTGGATAGAAAATGGCTAAGGTTGTGGTCTCTGAGCCGGATGGCTTAGTTACGAAGCCTTAATTGATTTTTTGAACATTATCAGCACATACTTCAAAGAGAAGAGATATTAGAATTTCTCTGCAATTTACGAACAGCTTATTTGGAGAGTGGTTTTACGTACGACTTACACAAAGACAGCAACCTGTTGAAAATCCTCTATACAGTATTGCCTTGAAGTGAGTCAGAAACTGTTAATATACTAGTAGCTTCTATGAAGGAAGTGAAACAAGTTTGCTGAAAATATTTTTCAGGACCTCTGAGTGTTCGATCCATGGGATGGTTGGCTCACCGTAAAATGAACAACTCTAGAAGACAAAGTACGTCTCTTTATCCAATCACAAGTTAATTAAGATATAACGGATCTGAAGAAACAACTCTTAGATCAATATATTCACTATTTTTCTTCCAACCGAGCTGTAACGACCAAGGAGAAATAGCAGGAGAGTTTAAAAAAACCACGAAGGATCGGCGGAATATTAGTTTTTCTATCAAGTGTTCAACTAGTTTCACCAAATACTATAAGGAACACTGTCTAGATCATAGATATATTTAATCAATATATAACTAGGTGACAGAAACCTATTAAAAAGAATCAACATATATATCTTAATCTTGAACATATAGACTGAAAATCTGTATTTAGATCTTACTCTTCTTGTTGAAAAAACAAACCTATATTTTATAGTTCGCTTACTCATGAGGTTATAGTACAAAGAATTGAATACGAGAGCATGAAAAGTTTTGCTACGTGTTACAAATGTATTCCACTTAGGTACTGTCAACTGAATCATGTCTATAAAATCTCATATAATAATTATAGCTTAAAATCTACCATAAGAATCTATATTTGACTCTCGATTATTAACTTTTAACTTTTTCGCTAATTGAAATCATGAGTCAATTGAAGCTAAATCACCATGAAAAACCTGGCAGCACTGGACGGCCGTTTCGTTCTAGTATGGGACTCCTCAGCAGTGCGCATCCACGATCCCGCACTCCGTGAGATTCAAACACAGGACCTATCAGTCTCGCGCCATACTAGGACGAAACGGCCGTCTGGTGCTTCCAGGTTTTTCATGGTGATTTAGCTTCAATTGACTCATGATTTCAATAAGTGAAATTTCTAAAAACTCCACAAAACCACTTCTGATTTTAACTTTTTATTTTAAAAAAACCTATTTGCTATGGAGGCATATCTAATGAATTTTCATTATCAGATATCACCGATTAGATTACCTAACCTAGATCACCATTAAAATAGGGTGAAATATATTCAATTCACTAATCAAACGATAACTATTTAATCAGTTTAAGAAAAAATAAAACACTGAATTATCACTGATCATTTTACAATTTAAGTGAAATTCGACATCATGTGGATTCAAGTAATAAATATTTCATCATTTTATTCACTCAATTAGTCTTAGTTAAGATGAACAGTAAATCTGCGGAATAATTAATACACTTAAAGGTTTGAATTATTTACTTATTGTATTATCATATAATGTATAAGTAGTTACACCACGTACATATCTAATGGAGAGTGATTTGCTGAAGAAAAAAATCCTTCTTATGATAAATTAACTTGTATCCACAAATTTATATCAGAAGTACACTTCATAAGTCAAGTTTAAAATATTTTTTTATGATAAGTTTACTTGACCAGTTTATACAAAAATTCACTTATGTAAACTTTATGTAAGACTGGGCAATCATATGATAATGAAATGCTTGATTTTAATTCTGTTGTTTAGTGTATACCAATTACGAATTCCTATCTAAGCACATTTTCATGTACACGTGATTATTTGTATATTAGTTTCATTATCTTATTGTAAATATTCTATGGACTAAATTTTAATCTATATACACATCTATATTTCAATTCCTATTCATTCCTATATATTTCTAACTAATATTTAACCAAATTACACTCATTAGTACATTAACTTGAGTATCTGACTAATAATCGAATTTAAATAAAACCAGAACAAACATTGATGCAGAATAATATGGGTTCATTATATTTAGTGGTTTCTCGTCAGCTGCTTACCTCTAAAATTAACGTACAACTTATCTATCTCTGAACTCCACTCAACTATTACACCACCCATCCTTAATTCTAACACCAGATAACCTCTGACCTGTTCTTGCATATATATATATATATATATATATATATCCTTTACATTCATTTATGTCAATTGCATAATATTATTTCTTACCTCAATGCGAAATTCCAATACATATTTGGTTGTAAGCAGCTGACGAGAAACCACGAAATATAATGAATTCATATTATTCTGCATCAATGTTTGTTCTGGCTTTATTTAAATTCATAAAGAGAACTAATTGCATGTAATAATCGAATTATAAGTTTGATACTATTCTAATGTATGTTCATACTGTTACAAATATTGTTGAAGTACCGATGTAGTTTGTTAGTTCGATTTCATTATTACGAAAATAATAGTGGTCCGTAGAAGGATTTATGAATAATGATATATGATAGAAAAAAAATTAAAATGTTATAAAACAACGATAAAAAACAATTTGGTGAATTACATAGGATTAGAAAATGAATCAAATACTGCCTTAACAAAACACATATAAATTCAAGAATACAAGTAACACGATAACTTAAGAGGACACCGTTTTCATGTTTAAAATGTTATGATTGTATAAATTAACCAATTGAAGTGTTCTTTCATATCAAGGATTTATTTAGGGTAAGTTACTCCATTCAAAATTACTTTATTATAAGGTAAGAGTTTATAAGTTATCTAAACAAACAGATGTAAGAAATTGACAGTACAAAGAAATGATTCTTTGACTTATAAACTAATGCTTTGAATTTATAACCTACTGAAATATACATTTAATTGAGACTATTTACCAGAGAGTTTTACGATTATTATGAACTATTCAACTAAAATACACAAGACATATGACAAACAAAAATGAAATATTGAATAAAACAATGAGTTACAAGTTCCACAGAAATTTTATGGTTACCTGCTTTTGTTTTTCTTTCAATAAAAGTTGTTCTTTATAATCTTCATAGAGTTTCCGTTGATTAGTCAACTTTGTTATCCATTGATTTTCTCGTTCTTCTCTAATCTTTTTGTCATTTTCTTCCAAAATTAATGTTTGACGTATTTCTTCGAGTTCTCTGCGTTCTTTTTCCTTTTCTAACAGACTTTTGCCTAGTTCATCCTACATTGTTGATTGAACAGAAAAATGTGTTTTTTTAGTATACTAAAGTATTTAATTCGAAAATATCTTTCGTTTTATGAAGTTATTAGAGATCACGAATATTGTTAATAGACCAGCGAATCTTCAAGTATTCATAAGACACGGAAAGCGTTTTATATTACCAAAGTAAAAGGAACTTGACAAATAAACTAGTTTTTCTCTGTAGCATAAAAAGTGGATTTAATCATGTTTTTAACTCGGACGAGTTATACAGGTGTTCTAAAGACACCACACAACGCCAGCCAAACTAGTGCGAAAACGAAGAACATCATCATTAGTTAAGGTAAGCTATGTTGTAGACACATGCTAACTGAATCACCAGAGCACTATCAAAAGGTGCTTCATACAAACCTTTTCAAGTAACTCAGGCAAAAATTTAAAGTGGCTTGTACCAACAATTATTTTCGGAATTTAGTTTTCATTAAGAACTGACATCATCTACGAAACCATTGACAATCAGGAAGCGTCGAAATATGAATAAAGCTACAATAAATATCGGGACATAATAATACGGACTCATTATATTTTGATGTCGCTCATTAGCTGCTCACAATCATATCAAGTCTACTAGTCGATTATGATCATTTTTCAGATTATATTAGTTTCTTATTATTTCGCAATAACCCAATAAGCAAATAAAACATATTATGTTCATTCTCACCAGTCTTTTGTAACCAGAATGGGTGAAGTTTTTATTTTATGAAAATTTCCAATTCGGTGTCCTCTGTTTCCACTTTCTACCATTGTTTATTCTTGTAATTTTGTTACAGCTATGATATATCATATTGCATATATAGTATATTGTTGTTAATTAAACCCTATGTATCCCTTTAGCAAGCATCCATTTTTGGTTATAGGGTATTTACCAAAAACACATCAGAAATAGAGGTTTGCAATATTATTCATATAATTTTGTAATAATAATTGAGTTGTCTGAAACTCCCATAAAATTTTAATTATGATCAAACACTAAAAATCTAAGCAAAGCTGAATAGTGGCTAGCAGTGGAATCCAGGATGTTATTTGAGACTCGTCATTTGGATGCACATAAACCAAAGAGTTGTTGTTCTCTCTGGGACCCGAACTCAGTATCGTCCGCTTCAAACGTTATCGCGTTATTCATTCAGCTACTGAGTACGGATATCCACTAACTTATGCACTGCGGTGAAGTTTTAATTCACTTTGTATTATTTGCTTGAATCTTCCTATTAATGTTTAGGACTGCAATTGATCAGTCTCTTAAGGCAATATCGAGGCAATCCGCATAGGATTCACATTTGACCAATCGCAGTCCTAAACAACGATGAGCAGATTCAAACAAACAATTCAAAATGAACTAACAATCTATGTGTTTTCTTTACTTTCAAAGGTCAGGTTAAACAAATGATAACAAATAGAAACACACTAACAATTGAAAATAATTCAAAAAATTACTTGTAACTTTTCAATATGTTCTTGTCTTGATTTAAGTGCTGCTTTAATTAACTGTTCTTCATTATCTTTCTTAGCAGTATATGCATTAACTGCTTCCAATTCTTTTTGAAGACTTTCTTTTTCAGCTTTTATATGTTCTTCACGTTCCTTTTGATATTGATTAATTTCTTGACGAATTAATTCTTTTCTTTTTTGGCGTTTTTGCTGTTCACTATTTTGATGATTAAGTTAGAAGAAAAAGTGAAATATACAGTTGAGAAATAGTCAAACAATGTCTCGATTACATGATTGCACTCTTGAATGACTATGATTGCTTAACTGATAGTTTACTTTAAATTTTAACTAAAATAGATTTCAAAAGATATAATCACTTATAAACTGATTGAATAAATGAATGTACACAAAGTAATAGAATCTAACGTTAACAGACAAATTATTCAATCTAAGTAGTATTACTATGAATTACTTATTTGATAAAAATTTATCAACCATTAAACTTTATACAATTTAATGTTTAATAAATCTAGTCAATCAGTGGTTAGACGATATATTGAAATAAGTCTTATCAATCAGCTAATCCATCAAACAGTAAAAGTATGTTTGAGATTATGTAAAAATAACACAAGGAAACTAGTGTTGTTTGTCAGCTTCGTTGAAAGTCATTAAAATAAAATAGAGAGTCATCTTACTATGAACCCCTATTCTTGACGTTTATGATGATGACATTTCGAAAGACAATAAATTATCAGAATCAAACTATCTTGTTCAGAGGACGTAACACTTATAAGAGTCAACAAGTGAGAAATTTTTAAATGATTGATTTTAACGCACATTATTTGTTTACTCAATTTTCTTCATCCTAAGCTAAATTGAAGAGTAAATTTGTTCAAAATAACTTCAGTTCGAAGAATGTGTATGCAGATGTTTTTTCAATTATTTTAACAGTATAAAAGAAAATAACACTGTCATAATTTATGAGTCCATCTATAATTCAAATTGGTTAATAAACCATAAATGACATACTATTCATCTTCTTCTTTTATTCGCTTGACAACTTCATCAACCATTTGTTTATCATGTAAAAATTCTTGATAAACCTTTTTTCGTAATTCTACTTGTTCCATTATTTGTGTGTCTAATTCATTTCGAAGTTGAATTTGTGATTGTTTTCTACGAGTTTCTTTTTGTTCAGCTCTAATTAATTCATCACCAAGTTGTGAATTTAAACGATGAGCTTGTAAAGCTTCTTCGGTCTAATAATTTTTCAGAAATTGAAAAGATATTTTATCATCAAGTAGTAAGACAACTGACTGATATCTTAACTAGTCTTATCCAAAGTTTGATAAACATTTCGTAATATCTACTGTCCTCTGATATTATTCACGAGAAATATCTAATCTCAATATAAAATGTTTTAAAATTTAAACAACAAGTAATAAAACTATGACTAAATTTACGTTAATAATAATGAAACGTCGAACAAAGCTTCATAACCATTATCAAACTTGAGGTATTTATAACAAATACATACTCACATCCATTAAGTGGTGAGTAAAAGGAGGTTACTTTGGTGAAAAAAATGATTAGCATAGAAAATCAAACTTTACATTTTAGATTTTGTTGAATGAAATAAACAATATTTTGTAAATGAGTTTGGTTAAAAATTATTTTAATGAGAGTGATCAAAAATAACTGATTGTTAGGGAATCACCCATACTTCTGTGGTAGATTTGAAAATTGAAATATTTCCATTATAAGATTGAAAGGATTGTCTTCTAGACAATGAGATGGTTTCACTTTTCTAATTATAATTTCCAACATTAAAATAAGGTGTGTAGTGTCGTACTAATTAACTCCATCTATTAGTCGTGATACTTATATAATTTCGATACACCTTTTAGTTGGTCAAATTTAATCAGTTCATATGGCATTTATGAAAAATAATCAGTGATAATGTATCGTCCTGAGAGAAATAAAATAACAACATTTTACTGACCATCAAGTCATAAGCAAGAGCACGTTTTTCGGCCATTTGTGCAAGTTGTTCTTTAGCTACATAAGCACTTCGTAGTTTGCTTTCAAGTTCACGAATTTCAATGCTTGCAAAATCAAAGAATAGAAATTCATTAAACTGACAAACAGCCTTCAAATTCACCATAAAAAGATTAACAGTATAACATCCAACATATATATTTACATTGTTTCACTGATTAACCAGACACTAATTTACGTACTAATGTGATAGTAAATGAAAATGAGGTAAATTAAAGTTACTGATGTTCAAAAATTAAGAAAATTTGAGCGAACAATTGTTTTCACTAACTTCATCATCAGGCTCTACAGTTTTATCGATGTATTTATTTGGGTGTTTTGTGGGAACTAATATAGCTTAAGAATAGTTTTAACTGCGAACAAACTCTGGTAAAAAAGTCATTACATATCAGGAAACACTTGGCAGCTGTTTTGGCTTAGCATGGAATATCTTGACAGTGCCCACTAATAGAGAGGACGGATGTCCATACTTTGGAGACAAGTGTGAGATAATATTGTTACGTTACTGCATATTCTCGTAATTGACCCTATTATACTGGAGTTAGACTGATGGGACAAAAACAGTGATTAACCAATGATAAAGAACGGGTCATATGAGAAATTCGTTGAAGTTAAGATGATAAACTAATGAATCCGAAATCAGTGGTTAACAAAGTTGTATTCATCACAAAAACAATGGTTCTTAAACTCAAACCCATGCGGACTCCTAGCTCCAGGATTATAAAGAATTAACAAACGAAGTGAAGCAGATGCTTGCTTCTTCTTGGTTTTCAACGTCTGATACTGTTCAACTGAAGTGTACATTATATATCGCCAAACTATTTCAGCTATTCTCAAATGTCCGACTGTTAAACTGCAAAATTTACAAGCTATTTTATCTAATGTATCTTCTTCAGTTGTAATAAGTCGGTGGTATTTACTAATAATAGACGCTTTTCTATTCAAAAGACCAGGAAACTTTGATTTAAAATGAAGAACAATCTATCACAAAATTAAAGATCCATGCACCTCTGTACTCTTTCATTTATGAAATTGGATTTTAAAAATCATATTGTGATGTCAGATAAATATTGAATCGTTTTCAAATCTTCATCTGTGTACTTTTTATTTCATAAGGGTTGTCTTTTCTAGCAAAGTAAAATTAGATTAACTATTTCATGTTACTAAAACCCAAATGCAAAATACGAACTAGTACAAAATGGTACCTGGACATTTCAATGTAATAGCTAACCTTTCATTTTTAATTTTCTGACGCAACTTTTGTTTTTTTACTTGCTCAGAGTGAACCTTGGCCAACTGCCTAGCTAAAGATTCATCGATTGAGGAAAGTGAACATCTGCGACTTGCAACTTCAGTCTATGTAAACAAAAATAAACAACTGATGGATTATGGACGTTGAAAGAATAGGTTTGTAAAAAAATAGTGTCCACAAATTGACATAGACTTAAAAAACGGTTGAGATCCAGGAATAAAGGATAACTCCTTGATATAATCTTGAGATTCTTTAATAATATTTATTATCGTGTTACTTTAGTGTTAACAGAGAAGCGCTCAGATTTCATGACACCACAATAATTAAACAAAAGGATTGAAATCTAGAAAATAGCCGTAAATGGTTGACAAAAGTCTAAGGAATTGTTAACTTGTAGTTTCTAGACTGCACTAACACTAATTTTGTCGAAATTAAGGGGACAGTGATCATTTAAAATATTTAACTAACATAATTTATAAGTGAAAGCAATAATCTAGTCACAACAATGTATATCATATGTATATTCGAGCAATCGTCGAGTTCATTGCTCAACAATTTCACTGACCTGGAATGCATAAAGACTTCAAAGACTTAGAGATCTTCCTGTACAAGGGGCCAGAAGTCTAATGGCATCAGATATAAAATATATCTTTTGGGTCTCCATGTAATTCAAACGACACATTTTGATCACATCCACGTTGATTTGGTGGGGCCTCTTCAAGAATTAAGTAGAATTTTCCATAAATAAATATGTAGTGACTTCTTTTTACTATGAGCAGTGAAAGTATTTGCCAGGTACATTACTACTGAATTTATTGCAGGTAGTCTTGTTGAGCAGTGGACCACTAAACCAAGTTGTTTATCAAAACTCACAGCAAATTGAGGATGCTCATTTGAATCTAGATCGTTCTGGGTCCTAACTAACTTGATGGGTGAAGCTAGACTTGTAGAAACTACCTAGCGCTTACAAGTAAATGACGCATTAAGATTATTTCATCAGTTGCTCAGAGTATTTCTTCCAACCGTAAACACATTACAGTGGCAGACGCATTTCCAGTCTCTTTACTCGGACCTCGTAGCGAATTAAAGTTAATGCTAGATGTATTGCAGTAAAAATTGTTCATCAAAAATTCTTCAACTTCATGGAAAATTTGTGGGAATTCCATCTTCATCTCTAAATATTGATCTAATACCCTACAAGAGAAAACTTACAAACGCCATGTGTCCATTGAAGTCTGCTCGAACCTGATATCAGTCAAATTTTCTCTGTATCCAACCACCCTACGACATAATAAACACGTTTGTGAACGTCTCAATTCTTTATAATAACCGCTTGAGGCCGCTTTTGAAGCAATCAGTGAGATTTTGAAGCGCGAATCAAAGTATCATGTAATTCAAAAAGGTAGAAAAAATGAGAACATTGGCGTAGATTGCTTATGGTAAACTTATTACGTCATCCAACAACGACATCGCCAAAATAATCATATAAAACGTAGAAATGATGTGTTTTAAAGAGACTTAAACAGTTTTCATCAAACAGAAAGAGTAGATTCGTTCTAGTATACCCGTGAAGCTCCTAGAACGTAAACTATTTATGACACCTATGTGAGGATATCTTATACTTTCATATATATGATTGTCAAGAATTTAGGTTCTAATCTTGCGCCTTTTTTATATGCTCGTTTGTGTGCGCTTATCTGAACTCTAATTTTTCGTGTATCTAATATTTGTATTTCAAACATCATTTTTTGTATACAAGATAAACCACCTTTATTAGGGTGAGTTAGTTGGTGTGCCAGCTTAGTGTTACATATAGTTATCTTCTGTTCCATGATTATCTGTCTACCAATAATTGAATGCTTGAAATAAACGTACCCTTATAAATTTTCTATTTTTGCTTCTTATCTACAAATTCTGTTAACATGATGCTATGAAGGAGGAAGTAGGCTGCATTATTAAGTTAATCCCAAGGCATTTATTCCAACTTCCTCAGTTTTGGTAGATCTCAACAACTGGAGGACTTCAGTGAGGTTTGACCACAAGGCCACAACATGATCCGATGTCAAACACTTCTTTAAATAGACAATTCGAAAATCTTATGAACCTCTGCCTCAAATGTACTTCTCACGGAAAGCACTTTGCTGTTTTCTTTGGCTACCCTTGAGGTAACAGTAGCAAGAAACCTGGTTAACAGAGTTGCTTAATTCTGTAGTATTCAGGGTATTTTCACGAAATGTGTCCACATATCGATAAAGTAGGTAATTCAGTCCCTTAATCTATATATATATTTATATACCTGACCATATCAGTGAAACTGGAAAGCCTAGAAATCTGTTACATAGAGAATGATTTAAGTGGTCGATCAGCGGAAAAGACAGTGTGAGAACTTCAAGAAGATTGGAAAGCCAAAGTTGAATGGATAAACTGGCGGTCATTGGAAGAGAACTATAGCAAATTTTGTGTCATGAATCAGTCACTGACACTACTCACATGGTTACACAGTAAATGAGACTTAAAATGCTTCCGTCGAGACTCGGTTTCAAAATTGATATCTAATGTGTTAAAAGTATTAGGTCCAAAAAATCAGAGGAAATTTGTATTGTGTGATTGAAGCAATGAGCCTCAATTTCGGACATGCCGAAAAGAGTCTAGTAAAGAGACACTTAGACGGTCAGATGTCCTTCTAACCAGTTCTATTAGAAAGGGTCGAAATGTTTTTGGCTTCCCCTACTGTCCTGCTAGATTTTAAAACAGATTCATATATACTGAAGGACGATTAAACATTGGGTCGATTTGATAAGAGCTCATGAGCTCTTATTAGACAACGCTTAAGCGTTGAAGTTCAGTTTCGTTTATGTCATATAGTCGTGAATAACCAGTTATTATTGAAGAGCTAACGTAATAAGTGTGTCCGTCAGAATACGAATAATCAGTGCTTTCTTGTGCATTTGATAAAATGTATCTATAACTTCAAATCGCAGCGTTTTTGATAAGCAATCGCCGCTTATGTTGCTACAAATGCATTACTTTTTGACGCTCCCTATTAACAGAAAAGAGGACTACTGGACTGTTTAGTGAAATTTACGATATTGAGAACTAACCATAATGAGTACGATATTTGAAAAGTCCACACGTACGTAGGTATCCGAGTAACCACAACCTTCATAGTACAATTTACAAGGAATCAAACAATAAGTTACGCTAATCGGAAGTAGTGAACTATTTGTCTCTTGAGATCCTCATCTGAGTTGTCTTAGAACATTATCGTTTAAGTAGGAGTGCGACCCTTGTTATTCATCGTCTTAATCTGAGGAACGGAAACAACTGATGCGATTGAAGTGTAATCCCCCTTAGTAGTAAACATCGAAAGAATATATACATAATACGTATTCTAGTGAACAGCTAGAAGAAATAATGAGTTTAAATGCGAGGATTTTGAGGGGAATGTTCGATAGTTGTCATCTCAAGAGTAGTGCAATACCTAAATAAATAAGTGATCTATTAAGGTTGAGGATTTTAAGAGATAAAGCACGCCATGATCGCACTTAAAGACGCCACAAATATTCGGAGTTTGACAACACCTTGACCAGTAACATCTTTTATAATCGAAATGTGCAAACCCAGTCAAATAAAAGGTCAGAAGCGAAGAGGTTCGATAATATATTTGACAGAATATCGATATATCGAGAAGTGAATAATCCAAGCTGACCAGCAATGTTGTAAGAGATGCGTAGCACATCGTACACGATCGTGATCTGCTGCGAATGTATGACCAAGCGACTTCAGCTAAGTGAGTCCAGTAAAACTGGTCAGCATCAAATATCGAAGTCTTCAGAGCTATTGATTTTAAGTATTTATTCACCGCTACATGTACTACTAAGCTTTTCGTGATACAAAGGTCCCAATAATCGATTCTAAAACATGACGCTGGTTCTTTTAGAAATTGCAATATTATCGACGATTATTCGTAACCACCTCCTGAAGTTCACGAAGGCTTGTTTAGCTTATTCGTTGATACATGAACTACCTTATATGGAACTAAGAGCAAAACTGGAAAAATTAATTACCTCTTACGTATTATGACCAAACGGTCATATATGAACTGTTAAGTGAATAGTTTTCTCATAATGGGAATAAATCTCATGCCCCGGATATTACCAAAACGTGCATCATCAAAAATTATGTTAGTATCATTATCTTTGATCCCTAGGAGTATACACACCGTCAACAATACCCTTAAACCGAGTGCGAGTTCTGGTGCTGATGACATCCCATCAATTCTTAATAAAATGTCAGGACCTGACATACAGACCCGATTACTCAAAACAAAATCATTATCCTTAGAATCAGATACATATCCCGAAACCTGGAAGGTAACGTATGTTGTCCTCAAACAAAGTACGACCGGGAAACTTGGTCGAAAACTACAGACCTATAAATATAACTCCAGTTATATCACCCGTAATGGAAAAAGTGATAAAAAATAAACTATTCGATCACCTACTTAAGGAAGATCTAATAGACCCGTCACAATACAGCTTCATCAGAACAAGGTCCTGCAGTACATGTCTGATAGACTTCTTTAACGAGTTTACTCGCATACGCGATCAAAAGAAACTAGTGGTTATACCACATTTTTATATTAAGAAAACCTTTGTTAAAATACCTCATGACCTCCTAAACAACTGACTTCAGTCAGTTTAAATTACAAACTTCCTATTGCAATGATTCGAACCTTTTCTCATGAACAGATACCAAGTAAACGAAATTAACCCTACTACATCTATACGTCGACCAATACCCAATGGTGTTGTTCAGTGTAGTGTCTTTGATCCATTACCTTTTACAGTCTACATCAACAATAGGTGCAGATGCTTTAACATAGATAAGACTTAACTTTACGCAGATGACTCAAACGTCACCTATAAAACCGACAATTGCGATGTACGTAGTGCTATGCAAATAATCCGGCATGAACATAGAAAGGTAGAATACTGACGCAAACACTAGAGGTTGGAGCTCACCACAGAGAAATGCGGTTGGCTATGTATTAGAGACACGTCTCTTAAAATAAAACTAACGCTTAACGAGAAAAAATTGCCCAAACTCACATTTGTAACTGACCAAGGGGTAAATTACTAACACAGTCTTAACTGCTCTGAATATATCTCAACCAAAGCATCCGAAATGCGTAAATTTTTTGGCTTAATTCTTCGTAACTTCTTTCAAAAGGACTCTAGAATCATTCTTTATAAAGTATGTGTAGGACTTACCGTTGACTACTGTTCATTCTTATTTTCCAATTTATGCCTATCTGATATACTTAAGGCGAAAGAAATACAACGAGATTTCACCCGCAAAATACTTAAGACCGACTAACTCACTGACTACAGTTCCCGACGCCATATCTTAGGACTAGATTCACTTTAGAAAATAAGGCTTGGTTCCAATTTGATTCTCTACTTCGAAGTCCTCAAAAACCTTACTCAATCCACACGTAATATAGTTCTTGCTCAAGATTCACATGAATACGACCTTCGAGTCAAAGTATCTACGGTCACAGTTGAGAAATACAAATCAAAACTCGGGGAAACTTCTTCATCAAGTATGCATTAATATGGAACAGTCTTCCCTTTGAAATACGTATGGCACATTCGTCTGTAAGATTCTTCATCAAGCCCTCACTTGCACTGATCTAGCACGCATGAACATATTTGCGTCCCAATCAGACATCATGAGCTCTCTACATTTATACACCAAATTATTCCGGTATGCCTTGCTGTCCTACTCTGCAGTTCTGTTAGATAACTTTTCCTCCCTGACATTTCACATGAAGTACACAGGTAACTCACTGGACCTATCGATACTGTTCAACTAAACTCGGTCGCTAAGGGACGCTCACTACTACCCTAAAAAGTTAAGAGAACCTCATAGTCTACTGCTTACTACCAGTTGTCTTGCATCTATGGATCCTGTTACCCATCAACCGGTTGGGATAAAACAAAATAACATCAGCATCAAGTTAATGTGAGCTCCTTTTTTCTATTCTTTATCCGCGTTTTACTCTCACATACACCATTTTGAGTTGCCATTAATATTATTTCTCGACTCGTTACCTTGTCAATAACTCGTATATTTCTATAGTTTCCCACCTACTTCGGAAAACAGCTATCCCACATTGTACCTTTCTTAATGCCTACACTCTGGTGGGCAACATATACTTCATACTCTAGTCAGATAAAGCACTGCATCGACGTATTACCCACAGTCCATAATTTGTAACTGCCAGATAAGCTTGCAAAATGGTACTTATAGAAAGTTTTTTTCCCAACAGGATGTGAAACAGAGCATTGTGTGAGACATAACATATATCCAAAAATAAGCTGAAATGAGCCTAACATCACAAAAGGAGGGCGGGTGGAGTTATTGGTCAGCAAGCATTAACGGTCAGGGCGATGACTTCAATACACCTATGTTTGTGGGGCAGAATATTTTGTTTCTATCAGGCTCTTTATGTTTGAGAACAAGTCAATCAATCTGTGATATTGAAGTTGTTCACCTACACTTACCACTCAGACCCATGTTACCAGTTTTATTCTGGATTAGCTATTTTATTAAGACAACCTGTAACATGCTAACTCGGACCTTTACATTGGAATTGTGTGGCCGGCATAGGAAAGAAAAAAATTAAAATTTTAGACTATAAAAGATATGGTTATTAGTTTTCTTAACACTACTCTTTATATGCACTTTCCGTTCTAATAAACAGCCTTCGTCATTCCAACCTTTACTTCCCTTCCTTCATTTGAACTTACTCTACCTTGATTAATAGCATAACTGATTGTTCTTTATTACTACATTTTCTCATATATAGCCTCTGGTCATATCTCACTCTAGCAATTAGAGGTAGTATGAATTTAATCTGATAACTTGTCATATATCTGTCTGTTCCCCTACAAAATATTAGTCATCTTTTGTCGTTCATATTCAAGTGCCTTGCTGCTGCTCTGTTTCCCTTATTTTCAGAATCTTGCTCTGAGAGCACGGCTATGGAGCTTTTGACGTCTGGAACAAACTTGATGTACGCGTTTTTTCAAGGTCATGGTTCACACCAAGCGCTCTACAAATCCACTTTATAACAATTATGAACTTCGGAAGTTGTTTTGCATAAATACTTAACACAACCAAAATTCTGACACAATTATGCCAAGGCTGGATCTGGTATGTAACGTGGACGCAACGCCACTGTGGAAAATATTTTGGAGACTGCACAAACATAATCATTAACGCTCCAATACATTTGCACGAATGCACTGTTATTCAACTTTGTTGATTATATCTATTTAACGATACACTTGGGAAGCATACTGTGAGCCAACAAATGTTGTAATTTGTAGATCATGCATGTTACAATGGCGTGAACCTGTCCTTGAAGAAATATATTATTATTCTTTGGGACACGCCGCAGGAAGTCGAGATTACAGTCAACATTTTTCGGTATATGTTCCTTGCTCGCGGTTCATAAATGCAACCTGTCCTAAATAAGCGTGAACGGCAACCCAAAAAATAAAGTAGGCTTAAGAGAGTTTAGATATATTCTTACATATCTGCTTACGTCTTGATTACCTTGTGTAAAAGGTTTTTCAGCTGGTCCCACAAGTACTTACGGATCTAACTAAAAGATATTTCGACCATAATGTACACTTCACGTGGCACCCTAGCGGTGTACACCCATGGTTCAGTAATCGTTGTCGGTTATTAAAAAGATAACTGCTGATATTACAATTCTTGCATAAAAGACCAGCTTTTTCTGTTTGATAAGGTTATCCCCAATGTCAAGAGATTGGAATGTGTTGATTGACTCGCATTAACCTTAATAGGAAATATTCCTTTAAAATTCCAGTACAACAATTAAATGTGAAGAAGTATAAATTTACTATTTTTGAAGTTTCATAGTAGGTCGTTGGTGAACAGCATAACTATTAGTAACCAAATTTGTCATTGATTTGCGATATCAAACACGACTACACTGTTCATCTGATACTCTGAGTAATGGCGAAATTTGTGGATGACATAGTTTGAGATGGTGATCGTATTGTTACTATATGTCGTCACAGTAAACCTTCATCACTGTTAAACGTTATCATGATGAGTAGCAGCTGCTTGATGAAGAGCAGTATTTTCGGCCTCATTAAGGTGCATGGAGTTAGTTTAAACAAACTTTAGATTCCATGAAATTGGAAGATGCATTATTTGTTCAGAATTTATGCTGAATGGCCGTGAAAATTTAGTCGAGGTTGATTATAGTTAACACGGATTGGTCGATAAGCAGTTCAGTCTCACTCTTTGCAAATTCTCTTTTTTGTATATAAATTCAACGCCTTCCATTTAGAACATAGTCACCCTTTAGTTGCACTGGAAAAACATGATCTCCCAGTTTCGCTTTACTAGATCACCAAGTGATACGATTTCGACAGCAAGTATTTCATTCAAGGCTTTGTTATATCACTTTCTTACGGTTATAACCCAGCTATTCCTATTGCTTAGTATTTCCGGACACCAAATCACTCGACAAGTCCCCAAACCAGAACACTGTTGAACAGGAAAGAGATTATATTTCAAGTAACAAGGTTAGATAGAAGTAAGAAGCAAGCAAGCGCAGTAGGGAAAGGGTTAGTATATTTATAGTTTTTCACATGAGAAGATTTCTAGAGTGTTCACTAAGTATTGACTAACGCTGATTCGAAAGAATTAGTCAATCAGCGTGCGCCAAAGCAATTGTGCATTGAGCATGATTCAATCCAGTCTATGTCCCGCTAACAGACCTAAAGAGTGAATTGTCATAAAGACGCTGCATACATTCAGATGTTGGGGATGTTTCTAACCGTATCTTCGTTATAATCGAGGTATCACAAGCAACTCAACTCAGAAGTTAGAAGTGAAGGGGTTTGAAGATTAATGTGGATGATTGTCTTTGTGTTGAAGAGCGTACTAATTTAAGTTGGCTAGCAGTTGCAAGACATGAATAACACGGCCCATACATTTCTGCTCTGGTGTGAATGACTGACCGATCTCCTTCGGCTATGACGTATCTAGTAAAACTAATGTGTTCGGCACCAATGTTGAAAACCTACATGATTATTTGTTTTTGGGATGTATTTACTTCAACGCTGACTATCGTTACGTTGCACTATGTGACAAGTTTGGGCTGTGTTCCCTTAAGAAAGGAAAGTCAGTTTGAGTCTTGCTTTTTGCTTTGAACTCATACACCAGCTATTACAGTGAAGATACCACAGGTATTCGGAGTCTGACAACGCTTTAACAAGTAACACCTTCTAATATAACTCGTACCCACCATGTTAAATCAAAAGACAGAAGCGAGGAGGTTCAAAGATATATTTGGTAGGTCATCAATGTATCGAAGATCATCTGATCTAATCTGGCACGGCGTTCCCACTCGTGACCTGGTGCGGATGCATGACCGAGCGCCTTCAGCTAGGTGAGTCCATTAAAACTAATGTGGTCAGCATTCAATGTCGAAAACTTACAGAGCTATTTATTTTGAGTGTTTATTTAGCGCTACAACAGTCTTCAAACGCAATGCTAAGCTTTAACAATTTCCCTAACTATAAACTACTAGATTAGTCAAAAAACGGTACTGTAAGTTAAGCATCAGCTAAAACGCTTTTCTATATCAGTCGACTGCTATTTGGAATAGGCTATCAAACGAAATGCTGAAAACAGTCATAGACAGATGAACGCTTTGAAGAAAATTGCAACATACTATTGACCTTGATATTTAATGATATTAAATTTCTTAGTCTAGTTGATGTCTGATAAACCTGTGAGTATCTAAATATGATATATTGCCTTGTCCAAACATCATTAACAGTACTGCTGCTGAGTCACAGTGCCTGATTTTCTTCAAAGGATCGCTTACACACCAGTATTAACCATACTCAACACAAATATGGACTACATAGTACCGATTGCGACAACCGAAATACCAATATTTGGTTGAATGCAGAACTAACGAACCAAAAATCAGGCTACTATCTTCTCTACAGAGTTCCAAGCGTTTTTGAGTGACTCGTGTTATATTATATCAAAACAAAAATCCTGTGTTCAATTTAAACGTTTATAATTTGCGAAAGAAAATAAATTATAGCAAAATCGCAAACTACCTGAAACGCTACAGTATGTGCTATACAGTCAAGTGATTCTCAGACACGAACCAACGTACTGAACAAGAAGAGGAATAGTTTATATACAAGAGTTCAACACGTGAGAATCAATAAAAATATTTCCAACAAGATGCGATCAGATATCTATCTGCAAGGATTCCAGTAACCGTCTCAAGCAGACAGTCAAAGGATAACAGCCATACACTGAACCATGCCGTAACCTTGCGTTCAGTCAAATACGACCTTGTTGTCAATGATCCGGCAGCATGCGACAGTAAATTAAATAAAAACGGTAGGTCTTTAACCAAGGTCACATAACAAAAGTCCAAACGAGGCATAAATAAATGGCAATACTGTCCAGTAAAATGCTTTGGAGAGATTTTCAGCGTGTTCTTTCCGACACGCCGATGATCCTATAAAATCTATGCAAACTAAGGGACGCAGTGTTCAAAATTTCTAATTCGTCACCTGAATACATTATCCTGATGCAACAGTCAAAATAAGTATCCAGAAGAAACGATTAAAACGTAGGCATTGTCTGGCACTTCTGATAGTAATTATTGCTGCAAAAAGCCAATAATGTGGAAATCTTGGACAGAGGAAATTTCAAAAAACACCAGAGAATTGAGATTTAGATGGTGGTTGGAGGCAGTCAACAGGAAACCCTGGACCCGGGTTTCGTGCTACTTGGCACTCGTCAGCAAGGTGTACCTGTAATCTTGAGGGAACTGGTGCTCCCTGGCGGATTCGATCTCTTGTCACCCAGCTTCACAGTCAGAGACGTTACCACTGAGCTATCCGAGCCGTGACTAACCTCCTGTAGGACTGAGATGTAATCACAGTTGATTGGTCACTGGGTGGTGATCAATGTCATGACAGGTACACCTTGCTGACGAGTGCCAAGTAGCACGAAACCCGGGTCCAGGGTTTCCTGTTGATTGCCTCCAACCACCATTTAAATCTCAATACATAGTGCCCGCAGTGTCGAGTCACCTAGACTGGTGGCCACATTGCAACATGATCGACAGCATGCGATCTGCACTAATAAGGACTAGACAAGCATGACATTGATCACCACCCAGTGATCAATCAATTGTGACACCAGAGAATTTTTAGAAGCCTGGCACTCAGGTCAATCAGCAATCAACAAGCATATTGAAATCAATCCAATTTATCAACCAATCAGGAAATTATGCACAAATATAGGAACAAAAATCAAACCAATGGGAGACACAACCAAAGCAAAGAAGTAAACAGTGACAAATTTAAGGTCAATAAGAACCAATCAACATCGAGGTGTACAGAACAATCTGTGGAACGTATGTGAAGAAATTCGAACACTTCACTTCTATCTAAAGTTTGTGCTGATGATATCGTTCAGAAGAACGACGAAAGCTTCACGACCAAACCATCCAGCTCAGAGAACAAAACCCCATCAAAAACTTCAACCATGCTTATTTTTTGCTAAACATTTTAATACAGAAAATGTGTTTTGCTGACCATTTATTGTCTTAAGACATCCGTTTACTTAGACACTGTATCCATAATTCAGATTTGTAAACATCTGTACTGACCACAGTGACTCAGAAAATCAACATAGTTACATAATTTGCATCTTTTACTGAAAGTTCAGATGTTGACGAAAGTCGCTTACTATACGAACATCCTATTAATTCTCTTTGATTCATCTGAAAATGCGTCTTCACATTCAACCAAAATTGTCGAGTTAATAGGCAGGATTTTTAATCGGTGAATAACATAGGCATTAATGTCTGAAAACTCCGTGTCATAAAGTTGTGTAAAGGCGTGAAACCTTCTAAGTTAAAATTATTTTAATCCTAATTTTACTTCCCCAATATCACTAAAGTTCTTGTTTTTTTATATTTTCATATTCTTGAATTACTCATTTCGTTATCGGATTTCTCATCTGAACAGACTTTTTATCTTGTTGATTACCAAAATTTGTCTAGTGTTTTCACAAGCATGTTTTCCTTCTGTTCCTAGAAGAAACTGTCGATTTATTCTTTTAAATACAACTTTAATGACAAAATATATAATAGTTTCTTAAAAACAAACTATATTTATGTACCGATTCTGAACAAAACTGTCGAGCCTTAGTGATTGATATTATCAAGAGTACAATATCTTTTCTAAATTGCACTTAAATATTTCATATGACTTCATTATCAATGTTCACAATAGCCACATCTTCCAAAATATCTTGATTATTAATGAATATAAGTTAGAGAACAGTAAAAGGTAAGATTGTGGTGTACCAGACGATATATAAACACAAAAAGTATCAACAAAGTTAATAAAAAGCAATAGTAATATTAATATATATATCAGTTAAATGTTACAAATACAATAAAAATGGGACTTTACTTAAGTTCACCCAAAAAGATGCGTGTTCAGCTTTAATCTGGTACAATAAATCCACAATTATAGATGCTTGGTAATTCCAGATGTATCAATGAACTCCCCAGTGGTGTAATCCAAAGTAAGATATGGTGTATTCGCTCTCACAGTCTATGAATGTAAATAATATTTGTTTTAGATCTCAGTTAACTCAATCTCGAATGAAAACAGAACGGGGAATGTGAGAGAAGCAGTGTATTTGTTAACCAGCAACGATATGTCACGCTATGTAGTATCACAACGGAAAAAGTCTTCAAGGTCATTTACTTAAACAACAGGTACAATCATTTAATGATAAACGTACATGCAGTGAGAAATTGACAAAATAAATACAAATAATATTAAAAACTATTTACAGAATAAGCTTGTCAGACCTATCTCCACAAGATGCAAAGAACAGTTATTTTGTCTTAGTTTAAGACTATAATGTAAACCTGACTTGAAGAATCAAGAAATTTGAGGGTGAGATAGTAAATCACTGCTAAAACTGGTTGAAGATCACTTACTATCACTTTAACTAAAGTTACAAGTATAAACAGATGAACTCAGAGGTTCCTCGATAACTAGTTAGTTGAAAAACATGACTGCCTTAGTTATACCACTTGTCTATGCCTACAAATGTCTTTATATGTTAACTTATAATAAAGAATTATTTGCAAATCACACGAATTGAAACGGAAGGAATAATGTTTACATTGATTTTGATTTGTCTCTTTATACAGGATAACGTTCAATGGTCACAGAAATTGGACGTAATCCTTCTTCTTAGTGTTATTTCTCAGTCATCATGCTTTTGTTAAACTAACATTTCAACATACGGTATTAACGTCAATAGTTCATTATAAAGCAACTACTAATGTAGTGAACGAGAACAGGAATAGGGACAAATAATTTATATTGAAATAGAAAATTACTGAGTGTTTCGGTAAAATATGAGAACCATATATTGAATACTTCGTTTGCGAATTTCCATCATTTTTCCTTCACATTCTGTATGATTCTTCTTATTTGTAATTCCTTTCGATTCTTTTCAAATTGATTTTGTCGGTCTTCTGCTGCCAGGGTTTTCACTTCTGACTGGTGTTACATACTACATATGTCAACGGACATAAGTAGCATACACCACACTAACCCACTGCAACATCCACTTTTTGTGAATTAATCATCAGGACAATCGTCAACGAACACCGAAGTCACAATCTTCAATACAAACGTCAAGACAATTCTACTGTATGGAGCTGAAGCTTCACGAATTACAACTATTATAAAAAAGTACAAGTATTTATAAACAATCGTCTACGCAAGATACTCAGTGTCCGTTGGCCAGATATCATCAGTAACAGCCTTCTGTGGGAGAGAATACAGCAGTTCACATCTAAGAGAAAATTAGGAAAAGGTGTTGGAGGTGGATAGGACATAAACTGCAGAAATCATCACACTGCATCACTAAGCATGTGTCAACTTAGTATCCTGAAAGGAGACGGAAAGGAGGAAGGCCGAAGAACAAACTGCATCTAGACATGAAAAGGATGAATAGCAACTGAGAAGAAATGAAAAGGATTGTTCAGGACAGAGTTCGATGGAGCTTGCTAGTTACCAGCCTATACTCCTCCACAAAGGGTAACAGGTGTAAGTTACTAATCATTATAGTTGTTAATTACTATACTGATATTATTATACTGATTTTAGTTGATTGAATTAAATTAATTTAATTGATCGATATACTTTCTTGGATGTTAACTTCTGAGGTTTATTAAAAACCGACTAAATCTTAACAAATACAATTAGACAAATATAAATAAAATATGACAGAAAATCAAACAAAAAATAAAATAGGATTCACTTCTATTGTGTTCATTCATACATATCGATATGTGTTTGTTTGTTCGTTTTTCGTGGACGTATTTTAATTACTAATGTATATTTTCTACGAACTAATAATAATAATAATAATAATAATAATAATGGATTATCTCTGACGGTGAACAAAATCACTGGGTGTAAACAAATATATAAATGAGTTTTGGCTTAAATATAATTATATTACACTTCAACAATAAGCAAAATTTCTTATATAATCATTGAATGAAATATTTCATAAGTTTTCTTTTATTATATTTAATTATGATTACAATAAAAGAAAGTAAGTGAAAATAATAATAACAATAATAATAATTTTAATTATTAATAATAAATAAAGATGATATTCATTTATAGAAGGAATATTTTAAAAATCAGTTTTTTCTTTTAAAAAGTTTGGATAACTCCTAGTTGTGTGGAGTTACGACAAAGTTCGGATTTGATTGACTAAATATGATAAATTATTTTTGTTGATTATATATGTAATACCGAATATATATGTAGAATTATCCAATAATCAAACTGTATTACTTTATATGCAAATAAGTTAAAGTGCAGTACTTACCTTTAGACGACGAGTAAACTTCGGACAACTTCGGACTTGGCACATATATGCATAGGTCCAAGTTGCCACACCTCATTAGCATAACAAGATGAACACCAAATTCATTGAAGTAAATACTTCAATGATTGTAATATATAAAAGAAAAGTTGTGTATACGGATATAATACAGGAAGAAAGAATTAGTTAGTAGAAAGAAAGGTATAAAGTAATTTTAATCTCATAGTTTAACGGAAGACAAAGAGTGTATACACCTACGCCGTTGTGATCGATTCTAAGCCATGCCACACAGTGTCTCCAACCATTGGTTACGATGGTCACGTAGACTCCAACCAAATAGTCTACATCTACCAACATGGTTCACACCACAAGTTAGTCACTTCAAAGACTGTTGACACGTTTCGGTTTGGCCGCCCCTGACTTTCTTCCAACCATCCTCAACATTAGTCAGCATTGTGCGTCGTAGTAATCGGTGTTGAGACACACGTAACACGTGGCCCAATCATCTCAGTCGATAAAGATTCACAACCTCATGATTTACCACCATTTTCTAATACCCTACGTCTAACCTCACTATTACTTACCCGGTGATCCCAGTAGATGCTGGCAATATTTCTAAGACATCTATGATCAAGTACTAATAACTTACGAGTAACTTCTGCCCTTAATGACCACGTTTCCCATCCGTAAAGTAGAACAGAACGAACTGTTGCGCAGTATACTTGTTTCTTAATTAATAGAAGGATATCTCGACTTCGCCATAGGTGACGTAAGTTGACAAAAGCCAAACGAGCTTGTTGAATCCGTGCAAAGATTATGTCAGACACCAACTCATTGGGGCTGATCAGACTTCCAAGTTAAGTGGTGTTGTCGACGTTTTCGACTTCTTCACTCCCTATCCTTAGTTCAGGTGTTGATGCAGGCCAGTCCTCAAGCAACAACTTTCATTGAGAGGAGGAGAAACGTATTTTATCAGCGTCTCCACTAAACAGGACTATATCATCTGCATATTCTAATTGGTCTCCTGATAGGAGATCAATACCAGGACATTCAGTCAACAAGAGCGTTATTTCCATCAGTAGGGCTATGATGAAGTTAAATAAAAATGGAGATAGTGGACAGCCTTGTTGGACACCACTTGAGGTTTCAAAAGCAGATGACAGATATATATATATATATATATATATATATATATATATATATATATATATATCAACTGTGGTGATATGTATTCATATTGTTTGAATTTTTAGACATAGAAAAATACATTAGTATAGCATAGTATTTAACTGAAATCCTAAGATTCTAAACTGTTCAATAGACTGAAACAAAAGTGAACTAAAGTTAGGAGTTGGATTTCCAAGCTCATGTGAAAAAAATGAAAATATCTAAAAGGATTCTATTGAGGATTCTAGTTAAACTCAGGTTTTTCATTTCTAGTTTAAAGTATTTATAGTCTGCAAGTCAATAATAATAAACTGGAGTAAATATTCAAGGATTCTAACAAGTATTTATGTTTTCTTGAAGTGGTTTTATATTTCCAAAAGAATACCATATACCTCTGTTTTCTTGACTATTAACTATTTTTCTGAGATTAATTATGGAAAATTATGTAAATTTTAATGAGTGATTAGTATCAAAAGTAATGTGGAGTGTGACACGACAGAATAAAAAACTTGGTAAAATCTTCATTAGATTAGATAGCTAAGAAAATAAAATGACATTATCAACTCGTAGGCTCAGCTTAACTTACGTTTAATGCTTCCTCGAGATTCCTGGTAAACTTCATTCTTGACCTCAAGAAAATCTGTTTCTGTTGTAGGTTTTAATCTTTATTGGTCATCAACAGATTCAAAAACTCCACTGCCAAAATACTTGAAGTGCGATTGATTTCTTCAATCACTAAGTAAGAATTACACCAAAATTTAATCAGTCATCTGCTCACATTCAAATAATCTTTGTGACATTGATAATGTGATGAATTTTATGCCATATACCAAAGTCTTTTACAATTTCAGAGTTATCAAAAAATAGTCTATGTAGTTTTTGAAAATAAATCTAAAGCTTCCTAACTCTTAACAAATATTTTAATTTGAATTGAGCATATAACTGTGTATTAATTATTTAAACAAGGATTAAACACTAACAAACTAGTTTCGAGTTATGTCCTACATCCTTTTTATATGACTGATTTCTTATGTGATCAGTAATTTCTCATTGTATTCATACTAAACTAAAAACGCTTTTATATGCAAAGATGGATAGTGGCTAGCAGTTTCGTCCTACTTGGGACTCGTCAGCTGGATGTACATGTATCTTAGAGTTGATTTTCACTCTAGGACTTGAACCCAGTACCGTTCGCACAGTATGCACATATTCCAATAAGAGACTGATCAATTGCAGTGCTGAACATCAATGGGAAGATTCGAGTAAACAATTCCAAGTGAATTTAAAAACGCCTTTCTTTTATATTTACTAAATTATTGATTAAAAATCTGAATACTGGCTAGTAGCTTCTGCATGTTAATAAAATACCAAAAATACTAACTACTTCATGAATAGAAAGTAATCGATTCTATGGGTTTTTGTTATAATATAACAGATCATAGTCATTTCTAATGTTTTTGATTTTGGTTCCTATTTTCGTATTCACTAATTCAGTTTTATCTTAAATTCACTGATATGATTGGATTCATTTCAAGATCATTTCTAATGATTGACTGACTGACAAGAAATACGTAGTACCTTTTATCAAAGGATAGGAATCCAGTGAAATACATTTTCTATCACTAATGAGTTAGTTCAATCATCATACAGTATGACTGATAGGCATAGAACATGCTCTTAACTTGGTTGATTCTGAAAACTAAGCTTCTCAAACAGAACTTAAGCACATACATCTCGATCAGACTGCAGTCTGATATTTTGTTTCAGTCCAGTCATATCGTGTCATCGATATCGAATATGCCAGATATAACATGTTAAAATGACTGCATTAGCTGAATCGATTAATGCACAATTCTGTAATGTTTTTAGTTACATTTTACTCAGAAATAATTTGCTCGTTACAATCACATTCTTAGTAGCAAAATAGAATGGACGACAACAGTATTTTAAATTCTAAATTCCGATCAGTAACCCCTAGTTTAACTGTAATATTCCAGCTAAATTTATTTAAGTATCTTCAGTTATTTGCTGAAGCTCTGTACATCACGAATCTATGATGATTAAATCATATGTGCTAAGTACGAATATGCTTTAGTGTATTAATTTAAGAAATTCAAAATCAAGGAATATCTGGGAGCGATTACGATGACCAATATAAAGTGTTTGTAGTGTCAGTTATTATGTTAAGCCCATACACTTGATTCTAACTTACGGACAGCCCAATCTATTCATTCTACCTGAATCATATATTGACCTTGTTAATCATTCGCTTATTAGTCTTGACTGTTTTTATATGAGCGTATATGTGTGTACACTTCATATCCCATGTCTCATCACATGTCTAGTTTATTTTATCTACCTATAAATATCGAGTAACGCCTGACTAAAAATGAGTTGGCTTACCAGCCATCTCTCCTGCGCGTCATTTTGCTTTGTTCTGTTGCACTCACTTTACGTACAAAATATATGTGTTCAAAGTCCATTCTCGTTAATTAACTTATCTAAATTCCGTTATTGACTAGTGTGATTTAAGTCGATAATTGTATGCGAGGATACGTGATAATAAACATTCGTACGACCTACATGGAGTCAGATCCACGGGCCACTAAGTGTTTATGAATAAAGGATTTAGACAATGTTATGTGTGAACTTTGCATCAGTGATGGCTTAAATGAATCTAAAATGTGTCGTCTGCATATCTGAAAGATCGTTTAAGAAATGAGTAAGAAAATTCGTTGTTGGTATGAGATTATAGTCAATATGATAAAATTCATCATGTGAGTAAGATAGCAGTAATGTGATGTCAGGTCAATTGAGATGGTAGTAATAATTCTGATTTTGAGATGGCGGAGAAAATTTGCCGCTGAGGTGGATGATCTTAGTAGTTTCGTCCTTCGACCCACCTGTAAGAATAACAACTAGCTAAAAACTGCCATTATAAATCTGCGGCTATATCATTGCATGTAGACATTTAGAGGCACACAGTTGACTAGAAAAATATTGAATTTTAGATATGAGGAACACTAAAAACGCTAGAGAATTTTTAAAAGCCTGACACTTAGGTCAATCAGCTATCAACACACACATCTAAAGTTATCCAATTTATCAACCATGAAGAAAATCATGGATAAATATAAGATCAAGTATTAGGTCGAAGAGAGAGACAGTCGAAATAAAGATGGAAACAATTACAGGTTAAAGGCTAAAAATAACTGATCAAGATCGAGATCCATTGGAAGAGCTGTTAGTCATATATAGAGAAATTCGAATACTTCACTTTTACCTGCTGATATTGTTCAGAAGAGTGATGAAAGCTCCACGATTGAATCATTCAGCTCAGACAATAAAACTCCACCAAATTAGTGCTAATACATCGTGTAATAAAAGTATTTGACTAGACGAAAGGTTTTAATATAAATTTATTATATCTAAACCAGTCAAGTGGTGTATTTAGTTAATTATTACTTTCTATAATATTTATTTAGTTATTTGGTGAATTTTACTTACTTACTTACGCCTGTTACTCCTCGTGAAGGAACATAGGCCTCTCACCAGCATTCGCCATCCAACCCTGTCCTGGGCAGTCCTTTCCAGCTCCTTCCAGTTGCTATTGATCCTTTCCATATCTGCTTTTATTTCCCGACGTAATGTGTTCTTTGGCCTCCCACTTTTCCGCCTTCCTTCAGGACTCCAAGTTAGGGCCTGTCTCGTGATGCAGTTTGACGATTTGCGTAGCGTATGTACTATCCATTTCCATCGTCTTTTCCTAATTTCCTCTTCAGCTGGAAGCTGGTTTGTTCTCTCAAACAAAAGGCTATTGCTGATGGTATCCGCCAATGGATGTTGAGTATCTTGCGTAGACAGCTATTTATAAACACTTTTACCTTCTTGATGGTTGTTGCAGTTCTCCAAGTTCCAGCTCCATACAGTAGAACTGCCTTGACGTTGATATCGAAGATTGTGACTTTGATATTGGTTGAAAGTTGTTCTGAGTTCCATATGTTCTTCAAGTGTAGGAATGCAGCTCTTGCTTTGCCAATCCTCGCCTTTACGTCTGCATCTGAACCTCCTTGTTCATCGATGATGCTTCCCAGTTATGTGAAGGATCCCACATCTTCCAGAGTTTCGCCATTAAGTGTGATTGAATTACTGTTCTCCGTGTTGAATTTGAGGTCCTTGGTTTTCCCCTTGTGTATGCTGAGGCCTACTGATGCAGAAACTGCTGCTAAACTGGCTGTCTTTATCTGCATTTGTTCGTGTGTATGCGATAGGAGTGCTAGGTCATCTGCGAAGTCCAAATCGTCTAATTGATTCTGAGCTATCCACTGTATGCCGTGTTTTCCTTCATAATCCAGTCGACCACCAAAAGAAAGAAGAAGGGAGAGAGTAAACAGCCTTGTCTGACTCCGGTCCTTACTTGGAATGCATCTATCAGCTGTCCTCCATGCACGACTTTGCATTGTAGTCCGTCGTATGAGTTTTGGATAATATTGACAATCTTCTCAGGAAGTCCGTAGTGTCGAAGAAGTTTCCATAATATCCTCCATTCTACACTGTCGAATGCCTTTTCATAGTCAATGAAGTTGATGTATAGTGACGAGTTCCACTCAATTGATTGTTTGACGATGATCCGTAGTGTTGCAATTTGGTCTGTGCACGATCGATCCTTTCGGAATCCAGCTTGTTGATCTCGAAGTCGGGCGTCTACTGCATCTTTCATCCGGTTCAGCAAAACTCTGTTGGAGACTTTCCCTGGTATTGACAGTAGTGTAATGCCTCTATAGTTTTCACATTTGCTCAGGTCTCCTTTCTTTGGAATTTTGATGAGGTGTCCTTCTTTCCAGTCCATCGGCACTTGTCCCTCCTCTCAAATCTTTTTGAATAAAAGATAAAGCATGCTTGTAGTTACTTCGATGTCTGACTTCAGTGCTTCAGCTGGTGTACTGTCGGGTCCTGCTGCTTTCCCGCTCTTGATTTGTCTGATGGCCATTCTGATTTCTTCCGTCGTTGGTGGGTTGACATCTATAGGAAGGTCTGTGTGTGCTGATTCGATGTCCGGTGGATTCATTGAAGCCGGCCTATTCAAGAGTTCCTCGAAGTATTCTACCCATCTGTTCCTCTGTTGTTGAATTTCAGTGATTGGCTTGCCTTCTTTGTCTTTGACCGGTCTCTCTGGTTTACTATATTTCCCTGCTAGTTTCTTCGTTGTATCGTAAAGTTGTTCCATATTTCCTTCTCTAACAGCTTTTTCTGCCGTCGTTGCTAATTCTTCCACGTATTTCTTCCTGTCGGCTCTAATGCTCCTCTTCACTTGTTTGTTTGCTCCTATGTATTCAGCTTGTGCTTGGACTTTCTCTGCTCGTGTTCGGCTGTTGTTAATTGCTGCCTTCTTGTTCTTCCTTTCTTTGATCTTGTCCAGTGTTTCTATAGAGATCCATTCCTTATGATGGTATTTCTTTAGACCCAGAACCTCTTGACACGTTTAAGTCAATGCTCCTTTGGTACCTTTCCAGTTGTCCTCCATAGTAGTTTCTTCTTCCTTCAGTAGATCCTGTAAGGCTTGGAACCTGTTGTTGAGAGCTATCTTGAATTCGTTGATTTTGTTAATGTCTCGAAGGAAGGCTGTATTGAACCTTCGTAGTGCTGTTTGTCCAGTTGTCCAGTTTCTCTTTAGCCTCACTTTTAAATTGGCCACAACTAGGTGGTGATCTGAAGCTATATCAGCTCCTCTCCTGGTTCTCACATCTTCCATTGTACTTCGGAATTTTTTATTGATGCAAATATGATCTATCTGGTTCTCTGTAGTGTGGTCCGGTGAGATCCATGTAGCTTTGTGTATACGTTTTTGTGGAAATATTGTGCCTCCTATGACCAATTTGTTGAATGTACACAGATTTGCAAATCTTTCTCCATTTTCGTTTCTCTCTCCCAGTCAATCGATGTCGTCCCATAATATCTTCATATCTGGTGTTGTCTATTCCAACTTTGGCATTTAGATCTCCTATCAGAATGGTGAGGTCCTTTCTTGGGCACTTCTCTATGAATGACTGCAGCCTCTCATAGAATTGATCTTTAATGTCATCGTTGCTATCATTGGTGGGTGCATAACATTGGATAATATTCATTGTGATCCCCTTCTTCTTTGTTTTCAATGATGCTTTGATGATTCTGGATCCGTGAGATTCCCATCCTATAAGTGCATTTTGTGCTATTTTGGATAGCATTAGAACAACTTCCTGAGTGTGCGGAGCATTTTCCTCCTTGTGGCCGAAGTATAGCAGCATCTCTCCCGTATTTAGCCTTTGTTGTCCACCTTGAGTACAATGGGTTTTGCTGATTCCCAGTACTGCCAAGTTGTATCTCCTCATTTCCGTTGCTATTTGACTGGTCCTCCCGGTCTCCCACATAGTTCGGACGTTCCATGTACCTACAAAAACTTTTGCTCTGGTTGTTAGAAGGGGCATCGGCCTTGTGGCTTCCGAAGGAACTCGGCTTTCACCATGAAGCGTCATAATTCTTCTAAATGAAGCCGTTCTAACTATCAAGGCAGAGTTTACATGGTTTTTTTGGTAAGCGTTTTTTAGCGAGTTAGTTTTCTACGGGATGGGGACGCTAACCCCATGCCGAACCCTCCTCCTTTACCCGAGCTTGGGACCGGCAGTAACTCTAGAAGAGCTACAGGCGGAGTTCGGTGAATTTTAGTATTTAATTAAATTTAACCGCAAGGTCCAAGATATAAAACCGAAACAGAGCTATATAAAGAGGACGTTTATGACTAAATGTATATAAATTATAATACCATAAATATTATTAATCTAAGAGATTTACAGCTCAATACGATATATATATATATATATATATATATATAT
This sequence comes from Schistosoma haematobium, assembly GCF_000699445.3. NCBI lineage: Eukaryota > Metazoa > Platyhelminthes > Trematoda > Strigeidida > Schistosomatidae > Schistosoma > Schistosoma haematobium. The sequence goes on along the minus strand of NC_067196.1, from coordinate 75,513,952 downwards.
ATATATATATTTCAAATATGTGAAATAAATATTTGGGGTAAACTAAAACTCATATAAGAATTTTTTTCAGAATTCACATATCTTAATCCATTCATACCGAATAACATTTTACTGGGTTTTTCTTGTGAAATGCAATAGTTTGTGTTCAATAAGATAGACAATATCGCATAATGATATACTTAATTCAGTAATCACTAACTAGAACCATCTGATCAAAGTGATATTCATTTTCTTAAGTTGGTTTGTTGAATTAATAAATTTTAAAACATCAAAATACAAACCATATATGAAGTAGACAACAAGATAGATCCCTTAATACTAAGAAAACTTGAACTAAACACCATTGAAAGTAACTTATTTACAGCTAGAAATAAAATTTAGTAAAAAGGTTTCGTCGTATTACAAATAGTTGTCTAAAATGTCACTTAATAAACATTAGTCATATTCATCGTCATTTTCTACTTCAACATATGTTTACTGTCTAAAGAATTTAAATTTGTAGACTTGGAATATCACTTGCTAACCTACAATCAACCATATATCACTGGTCTTGTTTGAGAAGTGGCACGTTTTAAATTACCAAGTCATTTGGGAAATGATTTGTTTACATTGTACTCTTCAGTCTAACATTTAACATTAACGATAAGTCATCGTACTCTTACATTAGTCTGTTGATCACAGAGATAAATGCTTACCAAAATTCAGTTTTTCAATAGTATTCTACTAGAAATACAATAATATGTTAGAATTCTTAGTTTACAATACAAAAGTTCATTGCTAAACTGTTAATAAAGTTTATGAATTAAAAGTCATTATTTTAGGATTGACTATATGATGAGTTTTAAAGTTATTATTCATTATGATAGAAAAATAATAACATGTTAACTAATCATTTTTTGGATAGTGACAAAATAATAATCACTATAGATTTGTAGATCATGTTTAGTTTGTAGTGTACATTACGAACTTTGTCAAAACAATCACTGAAAATTAGGAAGTAACGGATGATTGTTTTGTGCATTATAGAATCCTGTCATATTGGAATGTGACAAGTATCAGAGATGACAGTGAATAATCATTGCTGATGTAATGGATTGTCTGAAGTTGGAAATGCAAGTAGCTGGATGTCAGTTTAGGTTTTTGGAGGTCAAGCGCTTACCACGAATTCTAGGTATCGTGGATGTGATTCACTAACGAGTTCCATACTAGAATGCAACAGATATTTAGTGCTTTCTGGTTTTCAGTGATTGTTTAGTTAAGGTCACTTCGTGGTATGAACTCCAAAACAATAGTTATTTTGTAGTAAGAAATATCTCATGTTCGTACATAATTTGAATAACACTAAGTAAACTACAAAATATTTTTCCTCTTCGTTTAAATGTATCCAGAATAACTCTAAAACTACATATTTTTACGTTTATTCCGTTTGTTTTATTTTTCTTCAAAGTAAACTCAGTTAAATGCTATGAATGTAAAAACTGCACGAAAATAACCGAAAACATTCCAGTTTTGTCTCAGTGTCGCCGCTGTTTGGTAAGTTGTAAATTTATTTCCCTTAATGACATCGTTATTTACTTCCTTCCTTCCTTCCTTCCTTGCCTTGCCTTACTTGCTTGCCTTGCCCTTGCTTGCCTTGCTTGCTTGCCTTGCTTGCTTGCTTTGCCTTGCTTGCTTGCGCTTCTTGCTTGCACTTGCGCGCTTGCTTGCTTACTTGCTTGCTTGCTTGCTTGCTTGCTTGCTTGCCTTGCCTTGCCTTGCTTGCTTGCTTACTTGCTTGCTTGCTTGCCTTGCTTGCTTGCTTGCTTTGCTTGCTTGCTTGCTTGCTTGCCTTGCACTTGCCTTGCTTGCTTGCCTTGCTTGCTTTGCCTTGCCTCTTGCTTACTTACTTGCTTGCTTGCTTGCCTTGCGCTTGCTTTACGCCTGTTACTCTTGATGGAGCAAATGCAGCCGACTAGCATTTTCCAACCCACTCTGTCCTGGGCCTTCTTTTCTAGTTCCATCCAATTCTTGTTCATTTTTCTCATGTCTATCTCAATTTCCCGGTGTAATTTATTCTTTGGCCTTCCTCTTCTCACTTACCATTGAGGATTCCAAGTGAGGGCTTGTCTTGTGATGCAGTTGGGTGCTTTTCTCAATGTGTGTCCTATCCACTTCTATCGCTTCTTCCTGATTTCTTCCTCCACTGCGATATGGTTTGTTTTTTCCCACAGTAGGTTGTTGCTAATAGTGTCCGGCCAACGGATCCGAAGTATTTTGTGTAGACAATTGTTAATAAAAACCTGTATCTTCCGGATGATGGCTTTCGTAGTTCCTCCCCATACAGTAGAACTGGCTTGACATTTGTATTCAAAATCCTGACCTTCGTGTTGGTTGATAGTTGTTTTGAGTTCCACATGTTCTTCAGTTGCAAATATACTGCTCTTGCTTTTCCGATCCGCTCTTTCACATCTGCACCAGACCCACCATGTTCATCAATGATGCTGCCCAAATATGTAAAGGTTATGACATCGTTAGTGAACATTATTATTGATTGACAAAATAATTAATTTTTGAATTGAATGTTACAGCAAGTATTTTAAGTTTTGAGTTGTTTTAAAACAAGTAATTACATTGTTAGCATTCTTGTTATAAGCAAATACGTAATTTCAAATGGAATTAGGTAACGGATTTTATGTTTAAGTATAACAGCATGAAATGCCTGATGAAAGTCTTGTCTAGGTCATTCAAACATATATATATATATATATATATATATATTATGCATCACTACTAAGGTTTGACTTGCTAATGCCTAACCGACTGGACATTGGATTAATTGTTCTCTATAGAAGAGACTAGGACCAAGTGATAGCGTCAGAAATCAGGTTTTCAACCTATTCGGATATTACAAACATCCAATATCTTATCATTATACACATATGGTATGCTGATGTTAAAATACACAACTTAGAAGTCCAGCGTTCCATAAATCTCATATTTGTGGCTGTGTGTGAAATAACATTAAAATACTGTTCTTAAATGGTTTGTGAATTCTATTACTTTCTAATGAAATCACTTTAATATCGTTAGAAAACACTCTAAAAGTGATCATAAAATATCATGAATTCTCATTTACACAACAATTAATGAAAATTTATAGAAAGGGCTACCCGATAAATATAATTTCAGTTAGCATTGCTGTTTGACTTAATGGATAATATTTCAAATAGAGAACTACTGTGTTAGATTTCATATTAACTATATTATGGTTACACGAAACTGTACGATTACTAAAGTTGTATTCTTCTACAACTAATAACCAAATATCTTGTATTTAGAAAGTATTTGATGATAGTAAGCTCCACGACCAAACCATCCAGCTCAGAGAACAAAACACCACCAAAAACAGTAAGCTTTTGTTACCATGATTTTGTAATCAGTAGTTTAAGTGACAAACTAAGCCAATTATACAAAACAAAGATGATCACCTTGAATCTGATGTTCAGACTAGTGGATTCTGACCTAAGAGTTGAAATGTAGGGTTTTTACTATGATACCTTATTGTTCTGGATTTATTTATGCTTCTGGTTATAGGCTTTGATTTCTGAAAATTATCAAGTTTCTGTAAAATAGTTGAGTAAAACTATTTGATCTCTAGTGATTCTCCTGATTATTTTAGTCATTAACGAAAAAGCAATAATTGTTAACTCAAAAAAAGTTTATTTAACTTATGTAGAACAAAAATGTTGTAAATTCACCAAACCATTATTAAACGTTGGAAATCGATAACAACAAATAAAAGAAGAATATTGACAGAATATTAAGTTTGTAGTAGAACATCTTCAACGCCCATAGTGATTACATGGCACTGATGTAATTAACACTTGGATTTATTTGGTGATCTGTGTAAACTGACGGATCACTGACTAGTGATCAGTTTCATGTTTGTGTCATCCTTAGTGTTGACCGGATTCCGTTGACTAAGTTGTAATTTAGTTACTGGTATAAACGTAAAGTAAGTTGGAGAGGATTTAGTGATCGTTGTCCATTGTGATCGATGATAATTATCATGAAATGTGTGTTCTATTTGATTTCGTATGCGTTCTGTTGACTTAACACGTTTATCACAATAGTATATTAAATGTCGAATAGTTGGTTTAAAGGTATATATATTTCATATAAGATAATATTAAACGGCAACAAAAGATGTAGCAAAGGTGTAGGGCATCGAAGTTCGGCGATATACCAACTCAGTGATTTAGTTTTTAGAAATCATGTAAGAAATAGAGGAAGTGGATAGACATATATTTACTACCATACACACACACGTATAAAAAATGTTAAAAGTTACATATGAGTAATTATAAAGGGAAAATATATGAGTGATAATAAATGTAAAAATTGGAATAATTCACCCATTCAGGGGTTAGAATAAATCATACAGGCGTGTAGCAATACTAATCGCTACAACGCAAATGATGAAATGTAACGAAGCAATGTGAATGTGAACCGTACAAGTGTACTGACACAAATTCACGAAACAGAAATATGATACATACGAAAAAGGTTCATATAAACTTAACATTGGTAATTATTCAATGATCATCCAATAAAAATGACCTAAGCCTTTGCTATTCAAATAACGCAGTGATCCTGTATCAGAATGTGAGACTTTGTAGTGTGTTTCCGGATCCTACAGAGGGCATCAACACTCTTGAGATTGCAGATACGCCTTGGAGTCAAGTCCTAATTTATACGACATCGAAGTCCAGGAATTCCTGCAGACTACATCCAGCTACTTAACATCAGAACGTCAGCGTTTTGGAGCATTTGTAAATCATGCAAATTTAAAGAATGACTATTTTCGAAGCAAAAAAATGAATAAACATTGAAGATAAGACCATTCTAGTGGAGTGGATAGAGCACGGGTTGGGATAATCGAATGTAATTAACACAAAATTACAAGACTTGTGAATAAAATCTAACAATCATTTAGTAAATGCATAATTTGCAAAATATCCATCAATTGTCTCATAATAACTCAGACTTCATTGTTCTTGCATTTTCATACAAATTGCATCCTGTTTCCATTCTTTACTATTCGATCCTCTTGTCTCTCTGCTGCCAGATCTTCTGTTCACGACTAACATCATATACTACTTATATCAATATAAGTAGCACACACTACACTAGTACAAATCAACTCGGTTTTATTTTAGTCAAAAATCCAATGCTGAATATATAATTATTTGATGATAGTAGTTGTTAATTTAAAATCCCAATTGATAACTAATTAGAAAAAAGTCATGTTTATGAAAAGCGCCCAGAATTATAACAAATCACATATTGCATATCATGCTGATCACGTCAGTTCAATACAAAGAATATCATATCTTCAATAAACAACACACTGTAATGAATCAATGTTATATTGAATAAAATATCCTGTGGTATTTGTACTAGCTGGTTGATTGCGTGCTTATTACTAATTACAAATACAATACGTTCAATTGTGCTAATCTCGTTCTATCTGTATTAAATTGCACTATTTCGGGAATTCTTAGTTGGCACATTAATTTGAATACTTTTAATTATCACAAACCTTCGTATTGAATTTTTTTTAAAAACAGAAGTAATTTTGAACAAGAATCACAATGAGTAAACAATATGATTATAATCGTTTAAAGATCCTGTAGATAGCCCATTCAACTATTGTATCATTTGTCTACTCACTGTAATTCAGACACTTAATTCACTATGTTAATTTCTGTGTGTGTATGATTGAGCGCGTGTCTGCATATCAACTTTAATCTATTCTCCTATTGGTTGTAACATACAGATAATCAATAATTTATCCACACTTGATTGACACTCAAAAATATATATGGATTTTTAACTCACACATACACACACTCTCTTGGTTTCACAGTGTGCTTGCTCGCTGTACGCTTGGGGATTTTATTTATCTTTAACAATGAAAATATCTCTACAACTGGTGTTCAGGCTTCTGAATAATCTCGGGTAGATCCATAATTCTACTAGGAGATTTACCTTGTGTTAAATACTCAGTTAACAGGATATCATTTATTGGAGTCAGATATAGAGGAAATTAGTCTCAACAATCCCCGTCATATTAAAAGACTAGTATTTGAACGAAGAATGGCCAGGTTAAGGGCAAAGTACATCGTTAAAAGCATGTGCACTATTATTTCTCTCTCACCCTATTTGACCCATATTTATTCTGATCATGGATCTTAAATCTCACTTAACATATACGCAGATTCACGGTAACATTCTATATGAGTCATATTAACATTAACAATTTTATTGTATTTTGCTTATCACAATCCTAAATTCACATACTTTGAACGATGTACTTTGCCCTTAACCTGGCCATTTTTCGGATTATTAATTTGGATATATAATTGTAGAATCTGAAGAGAATTTATCGAAAAGAATATTCTTCATTCAAATACTAGTCTTTTAATATAATTTTACCTTTTTATCCCATCATATCAATATTAGAATGAACATAATAAATTATTGATGAATCTGTAACACCAAAAAGTAGAAATTATGACTCTTAACACTGCAATACAAACTTTATACAATAAAATAACATTAGAATATTAAAGATTCCCATTGTGGAAATTAGAACAATACATATAAGTGAACAATTGTTTCCAATTAGATCGTCATCAAGCTTTACTCTAATATACACGAATATTTATACGAAAATGTTAAACCAATCAAAGCAATTTGGGTCAATAATCACAATGTAATAGAATAAGTCACAACGCATAATAGGTAAAAGTACAAGTTAATAGTAGGAAGATAGGTGTACTGATAGTAGTAAGAATAATAAAATAAGATAACAAAAGTCTTATCATCCATTATTTGTTTGTAATTTTCCTCCTCTTTCCGTTTGTATACTTCACCATCTAATTGAGTAATGTACAATCGTATATATATGAAAATTTTTGTTTTTGTAAAAGTACTAATTCCGTGAGGAAATGTGAACACAGTTACGTAATATGAATAATAAAAATAGATTTAGTGAATATAATAAGATGATTAAAATGTTTTTGTTATAATAATTAAAGGTCATAGAGGTGTAAAAAATAAGTAAGGTGATATGATGAGCATTCACGAATAAAACAATGAGAATATAAGACCGGAGTAAAGGGGGGAATGCGGTAGTAACAATAATAACAATAATAGTAATAATAATAATAGTAATAATAATAGGATAATCAAAATAATTAAGGCCAAGGTCGCCTCCATGTGCATCTACCAGTTCACCTGCTCTTGTGGAGCAACGTACATTGGCCGTAGCCAGCGCTCGCTTTCAACTCGGATACGGGAACATATCCCAGCTTGGTTCTAAAAAGGTGAAAGGAAAGCAGTTAAGAGTTCTATACTTGAACACTTAATCGACTATAACCATTCTACAGATCCACAAATTGACTTTAAGGTTGTTTATATGATTTGTTCAAATCTACCGATATTTCTTCGTATCCAACTCTTAAAAATAGCCGAGGCTCTTACCATCCAGGAGCTTGAACCAGAACTATGCGTACAAAAGAAGTACGTCTTATCGTTATCGTTACCTTGGCCTTAATTATTTTGATTATCCTATTATTATTACTATTATTATTATTATTACTGCATTCCCCCCCTTTACTTATGTCCTATATTCTCATTGTTTTATTCGTGAATGCTCATCATATCACCTTACTTATTTTTTACACCTCTATGACCTTTAATTATTATAACAAAAACATTTTAATCATCTTATTATATTCACTAAATCTATTTTTATTATTCATATTACGTAACTGTGTTCACATTTCCTCACGGAATTAGTACTTTTACAAAAACAAAAATTTTCATATATATACGATTGTACAGCTTGATAATAAATTCGTTGAAAAGAGATCCCTTCGCTGAAATTCGTGTTTTAATTTTAATGTTTAAATGGGAATTATCTGTCAATGGTTTTAATATTTGTGTTGACTATTCTAAATCTATTTACCCACATTTGACCTACTATTTCCAATGATAAGACTTTTGTTATCTTATTTTAGTATTCTTACTACTATCAGTACACGTGTCTTCTCACTATCAACTTGTACTTTTACATATTATGTGCAGTGATGTAATCTATTTCATTGTGATTATTGACTCAAATTGCCTTAATTGGTTTAATATTTTCCAATAAATTTTCATGTATATTAGAATAACATTTAATGATTCAAACTAATATACTTTATTTCATATTCTCTTTTAACAGGTCAATAAAACTCAAACAGGTATTATCAGATCGTGTGTTCAATCATGTCCATTAATTTCATTAAAGGAATGTCGTCAAAACAGTATAAAGTGTTGTAAAAAAGATCTCTGCAATTTTGCTAATCTTTTAGTCAGTAATAATATATATATTACATCTGCTGTATTAGTAATGATGGTTATGTAAATAAACTTGTTTGAAAATTTATGATCGGAATCAGAAACATTAATTTATAACGAAATTATTAGAAAACTTAATATTTTCATTGTTGAGTAATTACTAACATTTTCTAATAAAAATTATTTTCTAATACGTTGTTCATACTTTAAAAGTAGATGTGTTTGTTAGGATATTCAGAACTCTAGACTGCTCTATAGTATTCGAATTATCATATGAACTAGGAATTCCAGGATTAACGCAATTGAATTAAGAAGACACAGGCACAAACGAATGTATTGTATTTAGAATTCGAAATCGAGCATTCAACAAGTACAAAAGAATCATTAGTTAATTCAAACACCACATCCGCCACAGCTTAAATAGAAGTATAAGTGTTTGTAATCGGTTGTACGTCTTCTTGTTAAGTTCATCCTGAGTCTGTCCGACATTGTATAAGATAAAAACTTTGAAGTATCTAGAAAGTGCTCATTAGTATTGGAATTAACAAACGAAATCGGAACAGACTCACCTGGAATTGTATACAACCAGCATGTTGGTTTTGTAATGAAATCATTAATATCTAGAATTCGAACCATAGATTTTTCAACACTATCCTCTCCCACGAAATAATGTTGGATCTTTATATCCCCAAGTTATGAATAATGTGGCTTCATTTAAAACATATTTCTCACATTGTTTAGAGTAAACATTAGAACTGTTTTTGTGATAAGGGTAAACAGCAGTTGATATGAAATCATCCGAAATGTAATAAAACTCGAGGTCACTTAGTACTCGTGCTTCGCATTGAGCAGGTTTTTCACAAGGATCAAGGAACAATCAGTTGAATCTAAAAGATATATGTGTTTCCTGGATTTTGTCATAAGGCCTATTAAGTGAGGTTCAATGAAAATCAAGATTCTCTCGAATGTTACCTCTTATTTATTTACATCACTATATTTGAAATAGATTGTATCAAAATAATTCATTAGAGTAGATATCAAGATAACAATCAAAATACTACTATTTATTGTAACAGACCGTTTGTAAGACTTAAGTAATCTATATATTAAATCATTGTTTGAAATAACCGGTGGTTAAAAAATAATCAGGGTTTAATTGGTCAGCATGACTATTAAAGAAATAAATGTCATAATTACTTTAGAAATAATATTCAATATGAATCGATTTCAACTTCGAAAACACTGAGAACCTGTTTCTCACGTAATTAGGGACTTTTCAGTAATGCATGTTCTTAACCCTACTTTATAGGGAATTCAAACTTAAAGAACATATTAATAAAGCTTACAAACTGCATATTTATACTAAATTCCAAAATTGAGCCAGTTCTTTGTGTTTCAACAACATTATTTATTTTCAGTCATTATTTTTCAAATCACTTCTGTAATCTTTAAAGTCTCGACTTCATAGAAGAACTTCCGGAAATCCATTCTAAATGGAATCGATGCTGAGAGCTAAGCTAATGCACAGTAAAATTGTTATGACTTTAAGTCAGGATAGTTATCATGTAATTTATTCTCCAATCGAAATACGACTTATTCACTCTTGTACTGTACTAAACCAATGACGTTCGACCGGTCTAATTAGCTCACCGTCCTTATTAGTCCTTTGTTCGCCTAGCCCTTCCACCTGAGTCCAGAACACTAATAACAGCTTCTGCTATGCGAATCATTTATTTCAAATATACTTGGTTTATATACCAGCCAAACATACCGCATCCCATCACAATAAACTAAAAAGTGGCTGTGAACGTGAGAGACAGTAATTAATAAACTGAGTATGATTTAAGAATAGTAAATCGTATAATAATAAATTATAGTTTAGGGGTTGTGGAGATTGTTAGGTTTTTGATTGAGATCATAAACCGATTGATGTTAGACCACAATTAAAAGCCGCCCAGTGCTCCCAGGTTTTCAATGGTGGTCTAACATCAATCGGTTCATGATCTCAGTCAAAAAATAAATTATAGGTCAAAATGAATCTTATAATAAAAGGAATATAAATATACACAACCTAGTAACTGAACAGTTATACAACAGGAATATATATATATATATATATATATATATATAATACTTGTCCATTAATAGATCTCAGAGTTTGCCGGTAATTTAATCTTCTTTAGGACGACACCGCACGAAGAGCATTCTCCACAGTTAAGGAACTTATTGCTAAAGCTACAATGCTTGCTCATCAGGGCACTGAAGTGCCCATTAGAATCGCAGTAGATGCATCCGACTCAGCAGTCGGAGGAGTTTTACAACAATGGGTTAAAAACTCCTGGCAACCTTTGGCATTTTTCTCTAGACGGTTGCTAGACACTGAATCGAGGTACAGCACATTCGGTAGGGAACTCCTAGCTATGTATTGTGCTGTACGGCATTTTCAACACTATATTGAAGGCCGCGAATTTACCCTTTACACTGACCATGAACCCCTTACTTCCCCGTTAAGCTCCTCTTCAGACAAGTACCCGCCTCGTGAGTCTTGACAACTGGACTACATTTCACAGTTTACTTCAGACATCCAACACATTTCTGAAGCAAACAATGTAGTTGCAGACGCCTTATCTCGGATAACTTCTTTGATCAGTTTCCAAAGGATTGAACTTCTTAAACTCACCCAGCTTCAAAAAAAAAACACGTTATTCATATTTTTCGCCCATTTCGTGTCTAAAAGCGCGTACGAGTTTATTTCGGCATGCACCTACATATTCTTTTCTTCTTTTCCAGGACGGCTGGAAAAGATGATAAAAAGAACAATGAGGTTTACGAGGAGCCGAAATTTTCATTGTATTTTCTTCATGGTCCCTTATAGTAAGGAAAGACAACCAGACGCCGCCAAACCTAGCAACCTAACAACGACAAAACTCGTTGGGTTTACACTTCTGGCTGGCCACGTCTTAGAGTCATCACTACCCCACTAGGGGGAGTGATCTGTAGCGGTAAATAAATCCCCAAAATAAATAGCTCTGTAAGTTTTCGACGCCGGATGCTGACCATATTATTTTTGATGGACTCACCTAGGTAAAGGCGCTCTGTCATGCATCCGCGCCAGATCACGAGTGGGAACGCCGTGCTCAACATCTACTGCAATTGCTGGCCAGATTAGATCAGACGATTATCGATATATTGATGTAAGATCCATTTCGAAGGTTTTGTGTGTTGGTGAAAATCCCTCCATGTATATACTTGTACTTTGTTCCTATTGATCCCCTTAGTTGTACATTGTTGTATTTTGATTACATTTGAATTGTTAATACTTGTATTTTTTATTATAGTTTTTGTTTTCTTACGCATTCACTAAGTTTGTGTTTCTTCCTGAACTTCATCTGTGTTGTTTTACTTGACACTTGTTCTTGGCGGTAGCCATATTGACTTGCTCCTTTTGTGTGTGTTCTATCCAGTCAGGATAGAATAACGTTCGTTTGTTTTGACTGGTAATTTTCCCTCATCTTCTATCAACTTCTTTATTTATTGTAATTTAGATTTGATTGATTGAACAATTATTGGTTGAATAGCCGGGTGGTAATATTTGTTTAGGTAACGATTTACATTTAAATTTATGACGAATTATAGAACCGCTACTTACCCGATTACTTGTTTTGATTTCGACGGGAAAGGGCGCGTGTCTAAAGTCCCCGGTCGGCTATTCTTCAACATCCAAACCGTAGTTTGGATTTTACAGTTCTAAACAACTATTACTTGGCCGAAATCCTTTGGTAATCGTTCGCGGATTTTCTGGAAATAATTGGTCGTTTCGCTTATAATGCCAGTTAATCGTCGAAGGAAATCAAGCTCAAAGTTCGTCGATGTTAATGAAGAATCCCCTATTGTCAAGCAAGTGCCTTTCGACGTCCTTAAGGGTCATGGTTCAGACTCAAATAGGGTTGATTATCATGGTAGTGATTCTAGTCTTAATTCGATGTCAGATGACGTAAAAAATCTTAGTTTAAAGGAGAAGCAAGGGCCTGAATTACCAGGAAAGAGCATGTTGCCTATAGTTCATGTTGTTGGCCCAGAACTACCAAAGGTTGAACTGAGTTATTTCGATGGAGAGCCAAGAGGATACTGGAAGTTTATAAGGCAATTTGAGACATATGTAGCATCAAGAGTCACGGATGATAGCCAGCGCTTGCTCTATTTGATACACTATTGTAAGGGCAAGGCTAAAACAGCTATTGAAGGTTGCGTCATGACGGAGGCATCCTCTGGCTATAAAAGAGCAAGGGAGATTTTAAAATGTTTTTCGGACAGTCTCACGTAATTGCTCGAGAAACACTAGAGGACTTATTCAGTGCTGTGAATTTTGAGTATATTGACGGGGACCAACTATCAAACTTGGCTATTAAAATGGAAAACTGTGCCATGGTCTTGGAACAGATGAATTATACTTCTGATCTAAATTCCTTAGTTACCTTGGAAAGAATAGTGTGACTCTTGCCTCAACCTATGCAAGCCCAGTGGGCGGACTGGGTGGATAAATTGACTGAAGATAACAGGGAACCGACCTTCGACGAGCTCACTCAGTTTATCGCATCGCGTGCGAGAGTGGCTTGTAGTAGAATTGGACGGTTAGCAAACCGTTCAAGAAAAGGGCACAACGTAAAGACGAGCTGTCACGTGCAATCAGAGCAAGGGAATAGTTCGACAACGAAAACTAAATGCAGTATGTGTTCCTACGATCATGCCATTGATAAATGTCCACAGTTCTTAGCGCTTACAGTTCAAGACCGATGGTCTCACGCTAAAAGCAAGGGTATCTGTTTTGTCTGTCTTAGACAAGGACATAGAGTTAAGGAATGTAAGCTGACGAAGCGTTGTAACGTTGAGGGTTGTGAAAAGAAACACCATTCTTTGTTGCACAGCGAGAGTGAGAAACCTGGTATCTCGAATTGTTGCGGATATACTAAATCACTAATCAGTCAAGTGTGTTTAGGCACGATTCCCGTACGGTTGAAATCGCGAAAGGCCGAGATTGTGGGTTATGCTCTGTTGGACAACGGTTCTGATGTGACACTGATAAAATCAAACTGTTTGAGGTCTCTCGGGCTGAGCGAAGACGAAGCATCAGTGGTAGTTGAGACTGTGGGCGGTAATAGAACAATGAAGGTCACGAGTGCGCCTTTTGAGGTATATTCTTTAGATCGATCTGAACATGTTACGATTGAAGGAGCTCTGATTGTGGCAGGTATACCAGGTCATAAGACAACAAAGTCAGCAATGAACAACCTAGTTAAGTGGCCGCATTTAAGTGATGTGCCAATAGATAGCCTAGATTCTGAAGAAGTTTTACTGTTGATTGGTTGCGACGTACCAGAAGCACATTGGATGTTAGACCAACGGTTGGGTGGAAGGAAGAACCCGTACGCTGTGAAAACGTTGCTGGGGTGGACGGTTTTCGGACCTGCGTCGTATTCGGAATATAGGAAAAGAGTTGTTAATCATACCAGTAAATTACAGACTTTGGAGAACGAAATACGGAAACTTTAAGATGTAGAGTTTTCTGATGTTTATTCAAATGATAAATCAATATCACTAGAAGATAAGGAGGCTATAAAGATTGTGGAAGGTGGCACGCGCTTCGACAACGGTCATTTTGTAGTTTCTATACCGTGGAAAAAGAATCGAGATATGAAAGTGGATAATTATGAAGTAGCAAACCGTAGATTACAAAGTTTGAAGGGCATGTTGTCGAAGGATGTCAGTCTGCGCATCAAGTATATCAAAAGTACTGAAAGTGATCTTACTAAGACTTATGCGGAGAGGGTCTTTGAAATATATCTGCAGTCTTATTATCGCCCTCGATGGTATTTACCTCATCATGCAGTATTAAACATGAAAAAACCAGATCTTAGAGTGGTCCTTGATTGTGCCGCCCAGTTTGCAGGGGTTCCCCCAAATGATATGATTTATCAAGAACCCGATACCACCGCTGAGTTAAGGTGTATATTAATAAGTTTTCGCAAGGAGGCAGTTGCAATCCCTGCAGATGTTGGAGAAATGTTCATGCAAGTGAAGGTCACTGAGTCTGATCGAGGAGCTTCAAGATTTCTGTGGTGGCAGGAGGGAGACATGTCGAGGGAACCATCCGAGTTTCAAATGACATCCCATCCATTTGATGCCACATCATCGCCATTTTGCGTGAACTTTGCCCTGAATAAGACGGCCCAAATATTCTCTGACGGTTATGATGGTTATGTTGTAGATGATGTCAAGAATAATTTCTATGTTGATGATTGCTTGATATCCATTCCCAATTGTGATCAAGCAAAGAGTTTCGTTAAGCATATAAGTGAATTATTATGTAGAGGAAGTATACAAAAAATGACCGATCTTGAATCTTGGTTCAAATGTCCTACTTTATTGCATGGCGAATTTTATATGACAATCACTGACTGTCTGGAACCTACTCTTGACGATATTGAGTTTAGAAAAACTGCTGTGGTTAACTTGAGTAGTATAACGTACAACAAGACACCTGTTCTCTCTTATTATTCCGAGTGGTTGAAATTAGTCAGAGTTGTAACCTGGTTTAGAAGGTTCATCGAATTCCTGATGGTACTTCGTTTACCGAGTTGTGAAGGATCCGTTCATCTAGGATGTTTAAAGGTCAAAGAGCTTGAGATTGCCAAGCGTAAGATTTTATTGATGGTTCAGAGAGAAGTGTATGGAGAATTACTTAGTGAATTTAAAAACAGCAGTAAAGTAGTAAGCCATGGTGATCTGAAAGGTTTATCGTTGATAATGCTTGATGGGTTACTCTGCGTTGGAGGTCGACTAAGATACTCAGATTTCCCAAATGCTTTTAAATATCCAGTAATTTTACCCAGTCGACACTTAGTGACGGAAATGATAATTAGACATTGTCATAAAGAACAAGGACACATAGGAAGATCATTAGAACAAGGGTATGGATATGTGTTTACTTGTTTGCAAACATGGGCAGTACATATTGAAATGATGTGTAGTTTGATTACTGATTCATTTTTAATGGCTCTATTACGTTTTATTGGAAGAAGAAGGAAACCTCCAGAGATTTACAGTGACAGTGCGTCAAGCTTCGTGGGGACAGTTTCTGAGTTAAGCAAGTTTGTGCAGCAGTCGAATCAGAAGATAAACATTGAATTGTCAGCGAGGCCCTCATCCAACAGCATGGGTGGAGTTTGGGGAAGAGTGATTAGGTCTATATCACGACTGTTATTGTTGATCACCTGAGAACAGGTGAAGCAGGTCTCCTTGAAGCTTTGGAGTAGTCTTTGTTGTTATTAATGTAGTTAGGTCGAGTAGGCGTACTGTTGTAGGTCCTACTCGTTCCTATAGTGTAATATGTTATATAATGAACCATGACCGTAGGCATCAAGGTAGCTTGTGTGGTATGGAGGGATTTTGGGGGCCGGTGTAAGATCCATTTCGAAGGTTTTGTGTGTTGGTGAAAATCCCTCCATGTATATACTTGTACTTTGTTCCTATTGATCCCCTTAGTTGTACATTGTTGTATTTTGATTACATTTGAATTGTTAATACTTGTATTTTTTATTATGGTTTTTGTTTTCTTACGCATTCACTAAGTTTGTGTTTCTTCCTGAACTTCATCTGTGTTGTTTTACTTGACACTTGTTCTTGGCGGTAGCCATATTGACTTGCTCCTTTTGTGTGTGTTCTATCCAGTCAGGATAGAATAACGTTCGTTTGTTTTGACTGGTAATTTTCCCTCATCTTCTATCAACTTCTTTATTTATTGTAATTTAGATTTGATTGATTGAACAATTATTGGTTGAATAGCCGGGTGGTAATATTTGTTTAGGTAACGATTTACATTTAAATTTATGACGAATTATAGAACCGCTACTTACCCGATTACTTGTTTTGATTTCGACGGGAAAGGGCGCGTGTCTAAAGTCCCCGGTCGGCTATTCTTCAACATCCAAACCGAAGTTTGGATTTTACAATTGATATCACATCAAACATATCTTCCGATCTCCTCGATTTTGTCTTTTGGTTTCTCTTGATGGGTACGAGTTATCCTAGAAGGTGTTACTGATTAAAGCGTTGTCAAACACTGAATACCTGTGCTATCTTCAAGCATGTACTCATCTCTATAAAATCTGCTAGACTTGCGGCTAGAAAAGTGAACCAGTAGATTAAAATCGAGTTTTATATTAGTAGTCGATTCTTCAAGTGTCACTAAAGGTTCTGTTCCAAATCCTCTTCACATTCAAATGTGTTCGCTTCAGTGAAGTAATAAATGAAATCATAGAAATAGAAGTAAACCTTCAGTCACACAATTTATATTTATTCAGTTAGTGCCAGTTAACAATAAAAAGTGGATTGGAGCTATGCGATTCTCTAAACACTAACCTTTTTCAAAGAAAGTTTTACAACGTATCATAGTGTTCTGTCCGCGTCGCTTATTACTCATACTTAAATAACGAGGAACCATATCAGTTCATGCGACGCAAAGTAAAAACACCATTACTGATATAAGTGAAGATTTATTAACTAGGAAGTTTTAAGATCTCAGTTGAAAATTCACTCAATTGTATGTGGATTTGTACACCCGATTGATAACTATAAAAATGTCAAAAGTATCTGGTTTTACAACGACTTAACCAAAAACACCACATTACTCGAAGTGACAGACAAACAATTTACTCCATGGCGTACGATTAACTGATGCGCGTTGGTCATCCTTGGCCTTGACAGGGATCGATGATCGGTTCGATAGTAAGTGATCAACTGTCGGATGATTCGACTAGGGCTCAGTGAAATTTCACTGACCCTACAACGACGTGCTAGGCATCTCATAAAACATTGCTAATCAGCTTATATTAGTCGCTTATCGATATTCTGTCAAATATATCTCCGAGTCACTTTGCTTCTGACATTTGATTTGACATTTCGATTATAAAAGACGTTACTGGTTTAGGAGCAGTCAAACTCCGAATACTTGTGGCATCTTTAGAAGTGAGCCTGAGTGACTGAACGCCTTCAGCTAAGTGTGTCCAGTAAAACTAACGAAGTCATTATCAAATATTGAAGACTTACGGAACAATTTATTTTTTCGGGGTTTATCTACTTTTCTGCACAAGCGTCTATATTCTTCTAGTATGCGTTGTGAAAAAGTTCCCTCATTAGGCCACCATTAAGGCATGACGTACTGAAACTAGGATTTTCTTAGAATAATTAATCGACTATAGTGCAGAAGTGTTCATCAGACTTGTAGTAATACTTCTTTGTTGGACTTTGAACATAACATGCGCGCTACATCTAACTTCTACGCTTCTAAAGCTGGCCAGTGGAAACAATCCTAGTTCGAACAATCTCTCAGATCCTGTCGAAACATGTGAAGAGAAAGGAAAGTCGTCGAAAAAAAAAGGTTAGATCTTTTATTCAACCCTTTCTACATCATTGAACTCAGTATTCTTAGGGGAATAAATCTACAATTTCCATGTTTGACTAAATATAATCAGTCCTTAGCACGTGATTACTATCTTCTCTTTGTGTCTAGAGTAATATTTCGGTGGTTTGCTAGCCGAGGTTCATCATTATAGTCCAACCTCAACTATATGTGCTTTTCTAAACGTTTTCTGTTGTTCATTAGGATAATACCCTATTTCTTACCGAATAACTTCAAGGACGATAAGTTCGTTTACTTTTTATAGTGTCATCCTTCGATTCGTAGTGTCAACGTTTGCTATTACTTTAAGTTTTCATTTTTAAAATTGTGAATTTACTAGGACTGAGGAGTTTGTTTAAGCACGTTTCGCATTCAAGGCATTCTAACCGTAGTCAATGTTCTGCAAACGACTCCAAAACATTGGAAGGAATCTTGGTGAATAATTCATCTGATGTGAAGGATAAACCGTTACAAGATGACCGGAAACCTTTTCGGGATGTTTTGGATACTGGTGGCTCTACGCGAAGTAGTAGTCTTTCTGGTTATGAGACACAACTGCCCATAGACTATCATATACAGACTGCTTTTCTTGACACTAACAATCCGGAGTCCAAGAAAAGTGTTGAATCTATTTCGGACCGTGGTATATTTCCTGCTGAAGTGTCGAATCCCAACTCATCAGCATGCAATACCTCGTTATCGTGGTAGGTTTATTTTAATGTAAGAACTTCATTTTGCAACATTTACCAAGTTTTTTAGCAGTTGTGTTATTTCGAAACAAAGCTCGCTATCTAGCTTGTAGAGTAAATAATTTTCCTGTTTAATTCTTATCAACAATCAAGACTTACTCCTATAGTCATCAGATTCATGTAGAAATTAATTTAACCAACAATTTCCCTTATTTTCGTCAGTGATAATTTATTTTCTACTTCAAGATCAGCAATGCTGTACAGTAAGTTCAATCCGTCTATTATAATCTGGCTGGTTGGATTTAGCTGTGTATTTAACTTCTTATAATTGGGTAGCGAACCCACCTATTTATATACTTTTGGGTGGTGAAATGTTATCATAAACCTATACAAAATACCTGGTACATATTCTTGCACAAGGATGTACATGCCTGTTTTATTACATTGTCTATATCGTAGTTTTACATTCACGAGGTAATATCAGCCTTCATACAGTCGTTGTGGATCAACGCTTGTTAAACCTAAGTAATCTCATGATATTTCAACCTATGACAATTTACATATTTCATTTGAGGAGTTAAGCATTATTTGCCGTACTGTAACCATTGACCGGTTACTAGAGTCCGTATATGGCTGCTTTATGTCATCTGTCTGTTTATTTTCTGGATTACGTATATGTAGTTTAAGGACCACTTTTCACGTCACGGCTTGTTTTTTATCGACTGATTCTTAAACCGTAAGAATCGGAAATGAACTGCATTGGTTTGCATAAAGCTGGTTCATTCATAGTTACGATTGTTTGTTAATCAATATGCAGTGACGTAAACTGCGGCTAATTGGGAATTACTTGGGTAAGTCATATTTACGATACAAAGCCTCTACGTAGACGATTATAGAATGGGTAAAATAGCTCGTAAAAGATATTCGTTTAGTTTGTAGGGCAAGAACAACAAACATTTTTAGTTGAAATGAATTCCATATACCCATTAATTAAAATCCAGCTATTGCATTAGATTCCTGTCTTTCACATCAGTGCATTGATCATAGTTATTTAGCACTATCTTATAATTTAGTCATTCTTGACTGAGGTGAAATCGTGTTATTATTGAAATGATACGTTACTGTAATAGTCATTCCGACTAGTGTCGCTGCTATGACCAAATACTTTTGTTTTGCCTTATCCACAGTTTTTTCATCATTTTCTATTTCGGTTCCAGCACAACTATCATGACAGTAACCAATCCAACACCTGAAACACAGCACAGTAGATCGTTTCATACCTCGGTATCTCGTGCATATGCTTCTGTTCCTCATGCCAAGTTATCTGTTCAATACGGTTATGAGGTAAATCAAAGTTATTTTTCGCCTGGGTTTTTGATATTTGCTTTTATTATTTACATTTTAAATTCAATTACATTTATAACTTGTGGATAAAAGCCGTGTCAAATTTGTTCATAATGCATTTGACTGATCTTGTAGATAAATAAAAAAGTGCGCATACCAAATCTCTATTTATTTATTTATTTATTTATTTATTTGAACACAAACATTGGTACAAAGGGGCACCAAATACATATGCGCCACACAATAAAAGTGAGGCCAGTAATGGTTATCATTGACTTGTGTAAAGGCTGTGATACTGCCCGGGTGCCCAAACCGAAGCAGGTGGTTTTCTTAGGGGGCTGCACCCGGAGCCTTTGATCTAAAGGTCTAGTCTACAGGGCAGTGAAGCAACGTTAGGTGTGGTCCCATAGTAGCCGGTGACCAATAGGTTGATACACCATTTGTTCCCTCAGTATCCTGGAGCCCATATACACCACTGGTTTGGAATGAGTGTTTTCTAACTCCCCTAGGTGAACCCTCCGTGTCCATCAACCCGGTTAAGGCACCGGACGTTCTCTTTTCGTCCTTTCAATTTACTAAGCAACACCCGTCACTTCTCTGGAAGTGGCTGTATATGCGTGGTCATGTGAGAGCATTTCGAGAGAGTGAATGGACTCTCCAACATCGGCCATACCAGGGCATTTTGCGGGATAATTAGATGGTTTTCGCTTCACTTGAGTTAAATTGAAAACAGCAGAAATGGCTCAAAAAGTGACTTTGTTGAATCTCACTAAAATAATTTCATTCATTTGCCCGTAAACGTTTACTATACGTTTATTGTTTTGAGTCCGGAGACTCAAAATAATTATTATTTAGCTAGCGATTTACCTTCACAGAATTATTGTACTTGTTCAGACAACATCAATTGTGGCATCTTTTAAAAGTTTTATTTCTTAAACAAGTTTTTGAACAAATTAACCAATATTAAAATGTACACTTATAGAATTTCCAGGTAACCTGTATTTATTTACCACGAGTTCTGTATTTTCAAACCGTCTATGGTACTTCATGCGCGGTCAAATCCTCAAACAACGTTTTATTAAAATGCTGGTTAAGTGGGTTTTTTCCCTACCGTTTAGTTTTCTCAGGTACCACTTGTTGATAACTAAGACAAAATAGCTAAGATATATGAGCTGCCAAGTGTATATCAATTCCACTAGCAATGATAAGGCACATTGTATTCTGATTTTACCTGTTGTTCATTTTTAACTTTGTCTACATACCATTTCATAAATGAATGTTCTTAACTCACTGTTATATATTATTATAACCATTATCAGCAACAGCATCTAAAGTGCTTCTTTTGCGTCTGTAAGCAAACTGATATGGATCAGTATGCTCTTTTATCGCAGGCTGAAGTGGAAGTATTAATAATTTTTCCATTGTTTTGAGGAAGGGTGAAGTTATTGCAATAGGTCTAAATTTTACATTCTTATCACCAGATGCTTTCTTGGGTACAGGAATTATCTTCATCTTTCTCCACATTTTTGGTATGAGATTAAATGAGAAGGATCTGTTAAAGATAGCTGTGAACGGATAACATAGGACGTCAGCACACTTTTTAAGAAGGATGTTTGGGATACCATCAGGTCCCAAACATCGAGATGAATTAAGCGACTGGAGACATCTTCGTACATCAGTCTCAGTGAAAGTAGAAACACAGCTATTATTTAAACCCGTAGATAGAGGGAGCATCACATCAGATGACTGACGTACAAAAGACTTATTTAAGCCACAAACATTCATCTGGCTATCGCTTCTAAACTGTCTGTCACCTGTAAGTTCTTTAAAGAGTCTCCACATACTTGGAGAGTTTTTGCAAGACAAGAGTTTTTGAGTAAACATACAGTTGAGACGTCTAATCTCTAGGTTTATCAGTCCATTTAGCTTACGAACTTCATTCGAGTTCTTCTCCTTGTACATTCTTTCTTTCATCCTCCGTAGTCGTTTTAGTTGTGTAGATGTAAGTCAGTCAGTCAGTCAGTCAGTCAGTCAGTCAGTCAGTCAGTCAGTCAGTCAGTAACAACGTAGAACTTCGTACGTACGTACATCAGTTCGAGTTGCCACACCACATTAGCACAGAGATGCAGTTGTCGATTCAAATCCCATAGTGGTAGAGGTAATAAGAGTATAAGCAGTAATCGGGAAGATTAGGGTTTGGAGATGTTATTTAAAGAGTATAATCCAGTGAAATAAATTTGGAAAGAGGAAAAAAGGGACATGAAGAATTCAGAAGATTAGAATTTGGGAGAACACAAAGAGTGGATGCACCTGCGCCATTGCAAACGATTTTGAGCCATGTCATTCAGGGTCTCTAACCATCGGTTGCTATCATCTCGCGGTCCCCAACCAGGTAGTCTACACCTACCAACATGACTCACTCCACTTGTCAGTGACTTCATGGACTTGTGCCATGTTTTGGTTTGGCCGCCCCTAGCTTTCTTCCAACCTACTCCTATACCACTGAACATAGCACGTCGAGGCAGTCGGTCGTTGGGCATACGTAACACGTGTCCCATCCATCTCAACTGATGAAGTTTCACTACTTCATCAATTGATTTGCCATCCTTACCTAGTACCCGTTTCCTAACGACTGTGTTACTTACTCGATGGTCCCATGATATACGAGCAATGTTTCGAAGACACCTATGATCAAATACTAGTAGCCTACGGATATCCTCTACTCTTACCGGCCATGTTTCACTGCCATAAAGTAGGACGGAACGAACTGCTGCACAGTAAACACGTCCTTTGGTTGATAGACGGATATCTCGCCTACGCCATAAATGACGCAAGTTGGCAAAAGCTAGTCAAGCCTTCTGTATCCGTGCTGAAATTTCGTCACACACCAGATGTAAGTCGATCAAAACTTACAAAAATGGTTTCAGTGGGACAACAAATATGAAAACAGAATTTAAGGTAACAAGTGATAACATCAGTAGTGATTTCCAGGGAGTCATCTGTAAATAATTCCCAGTTAGTCATATGAAACATGTTTTTCAGATTTCGGATATTTTCTTCTGTGTAATTCCTATATTTGACTTTCTTGGTTTGATGTAAGAGTGTACTCTTCCCGTGCTTTCCATATGCTGTAGGTAGAACACGAATTATACAGTGATCCGAGCTAGATAATGGGGCACGTTTACGAGTCGCATATATACCCACATCATTAATGAAAACGAAGTCTAAATGATCATCCAAACGAGTAGGAAAATCTACTACGTTCTGGTGACCTAGTGACGTAAAGAAGCTACAGTCGCATGAATTGAAATCACCACATACAACTGAAAGTGAATCACTGAAGGCAGTAACAGCGAACTCAGTGGATTCATCAGCGAAAACAGATAGTGCAGATGATGTGCAATCTGGAGTCATGTAGAAATTGGTAACATAAACATATTTGTATTTATTCAGATGTTTTGGACGACACCTTAGAGTTAGACAGTCGATAAAGTCATTCTAAAACTTAAAACACACAAACGAAGATCGACACCAGTTTATGTTTACAAACGTAGCTTTCTGAACTTCTGAAAGCTAAACACTCAGACATATAACTCGTAGCAGGTGATTCTGATACACAAGTAGGTAGCTTAAAGGAAACAGAAAGACATTTTGGTATGTATTTTAGTATTCTGGCTCGGCGAACAGATAATGGTGTTTGTATGCTGCAACTGTGCTCAGACGATCGTTTATTTCGGATAAGCGATAATTTTAAGCACGAGGAGAGACATCGTCTAACATGGAGACCCCCTGCACCACACCAACGATGGACTCAGATAGACCATATTGCCATCAGTCGTCGTTGGAGAAACTCGATAGAAGACTGCCTCTCGTCCTGGAGTACATGTTTAGATTCTGATTATTCCTGTCGAGTCAGAGCTTATGGCGAACTGTCATTTGATTCTACAACCTCATGTGGTGTCCGTCAAGATGGGGAGTGAAGTAATCGAACGCATCGACAACATCACTTATCTTAGAAGGTTGATCAGCCGTAATGCGTTGGTGTCTGACGAAATCGAGATATCCGTCTATCAATTAAGAAACAAATATACTGCGCGACAGTTCGTTCTGTTCTACTTTACGGATGGGAAACGTGGTCATTAAGGGCAGAAGTTACTCGTAAGTTATTAGTACTTGATCATAGATGTCTTGGAAATATTGCCAGCATCTACTGGGATCACCGGGTAAGTAATAGTGAGGTTAGACGTAGGGTATTAGAAAATGGTGGTAAATCATGAGGTTGTGAATCTTTATCGACTGAGATGATTGGGCCACGTGTTACGTGTGTCTCAACACCGATTACTACGACGCACAATGCTGACTAGTGTTGAGGATGGTTGGAAGAAAGTCAGGGGCGGCCAAACCGAAACGTGTCAACAGTCTTTGAAGTGACTAACTTGTGGTGTGAGCCATGTTGGTAGATGTAGACTATTTGGTTGGAGTCTACGTGACCATCGTAACCAATGGTTGGAGACACTGTGTGGCATGGCTTAGAATCGATCACAACGGCGTAGGTGTATACACTCTTTGTCTTCCGTTAAACTATGAGATTAAAATTACTTTATACCTTTCTTTCTACTAACTAATTCTTTCTTCCTGTATCATATCCATGTATGAAACCGTTCTTTTACATATTACTACTTTTGAAGTAAATACTTTAATGAATCTGGTGTTCATTTTGTTGTGATGAGGTGTGGTAACTTGGACCGACGTATATGTGCCTGGTCCTACGTTGTAGGTGACTGACTGACAAGTCAGTTTTTTTTTTTAAGATAACAAAGTTATTTATCATACTCTTGTAAATTACCCGAAACTAGAATTCGAAAAAAAAACTGTAAAATCTTATCTATCCCTTTCTTATTTCATGAACCCGACCGTTGTTGCTACCTTGACGTGGTGGTCGGGCTTGCCTATCGTGATGAAGCAACCGAGCTATACTGGCTGGAGCAACCGTTCCTCAAGGTCCTACCATGTCAGACAGGTCGGTTGAAGAGCGGTAAGACTGAAAGCAACAAACCCAAGGTCCGAAGGCGAAGTCGTACTGCTGACTGTACAGAGATGTGACAGTAGTAAGGTGTTTCCTTCAGACAACCAGCGTGACAGCGATGCTGCCTTCCCACAAGGAGGAGTGGGGTTAGAAAAGGTCGACCCTAAAAATGCACACCTCACCTTACCTCACGGATTTCCGTCTCCGGCGGTAAGGCCCTTTTGAAGAACGGAGCTAACACGTCAAAAACCTCCCACGAAAAGGCCGTGCGCGACCGGCCTCAAGCAGTTGTCCCTTGGGCACTGCGGTCACGCTCTCAGGTCACTGAGACCGCCTCTAATCCAATTTCCTTTTCAGGTACCTCCAGAAGAACCCTTCCTCGGTGTGGGCAACCGGGAAGTGATAACCGCCCTCATACCTCTAACAGCACTCAAGACCACTGTATTCATAATCAACCTCCGTCTTCAATTCCTATTATCGACTTTCAACTCTAAACTTCCTCTTTCGGCCTCCTCCTCAAGTGTCACCATAGCCAACGATTCTAGTGCTCAAAACTCTGTCCCAGGTCTACTGAAACCTCGCTCCAAACTACACATTGGAGCCTTCAACGTACGCACCCTATGTCAAATCGGTCAGCAGGCTTCCTTGGCTAAAACCCTAGAGTCTCTTTCCATTGATGTATGCTGTGTCTCCGAAACACGCATACAGGATCCCAGTGTGGTCATTCACTTGACCTCACCTCGGCAAAACGGAGAGCCAACGAGATACACCCTCCGTGTATCTGGTGACCCGATGGCCAGTTCTCGTGGACTGGCAGGTGTAGGCATAGCACTAAGCATGAGGGCGGAATAAGCACTGCTAGAGTGGATCCCCGTCAACAGTCGTCTATGTGCTGTTCGGTTAAACGGCTCCGTAAGAACTCGGAAGGATAGAGATACACGTCGCTGCCTTTTCGTCGTTTCTGCCTACGCTCCCACTGACTGCAGCTCAGATGATGTGAAAGATGACTTTTACAGAAAGCTTTCTGAACTTCTTCAGAAAGCTAAGCGTTCAGACATAGTACTCGTAGGGGGCGACTTTAATGCTCAGATAGGTAGCTTAAACCAAACAGAAAGGCATTTAGGTGGATATTTTAGTATTCCGACACAGCGAACAGATAATGGTGATCGCCTGCTGCAACTATGCTCAGACAATCGTTTATTTTTAGCAAACACAAATTTTAAGCATAAGGAGAGACATCGTCTAACATGGCGACCCCTACACCAAACCAACGATGGACTCAAATAGACCATATTGCCATCAGTCACCATTGGAGAGGGTCGGTAGAAGATTGTCGCTCATTCTGGAGTACCTGCTTGGACTCCGACCACTCCCTAATACGGGCACGCATCTGCTTGCGCCTCACTGGACGCAAAAGACCCATTAGAACTGAGTTGAGTAACGAGAAAACCAAAAGTAGGTTCCAAGAACAACTGAGTTCACAATTAGGTAGTTCTGAAGACGAGGCTGACCCAGATGTTGCTTGGAAAAATATACAAGCAGCTGTGGAAACAGCAGTGACATCTATTAGCGACTTAAACCACAGAGTTATAAAGAACCAGTGGATTTCTTCAAAGTCTATCACACTGATGGATTCTCGCAAACTCGTCCCATCAGGTTCTGAACATGATGAAGAGCGACAACAAATCAGATCTAGGTTAAGAAAAAGTCTAAGAAACGACCGTGAGCAGTGGTGGGCAATGAAAGCAAAAGAGATGGAAAAGGCGGCGACTATAGGGAACACAAGACAGCTTTATAGACTAATAAAAGAAACTGGAACTAATAAATCAAGTGTAAGTGAGATTATTTCGGAAAAGACGATACTCTCATCTGCTCCCAGTCCAGACGTTTAGAACGATGGGCGGAACATTTTAGGGAACAGTTCAGCTGGCCTTCAGCGACTCTACAACTACCCTCCATTCCTAGACAGTGTGAATGGAACATTGAAGTAGGTCCCCCAACTCTTGCTGAAGTTCAAAAGGCTATAGTTAATCTGAAGCGAGGAAGGGCAGCTGGTCCAGATGGATTGACTCCAGAGGTTTTTAAGGATGGTGGTCCAATTTTAGCGATTAGGTTGACTAATATTTTAGCTAAGATCTGGGAGTTAGACGTTATTCCATCTGACTGGTCACAATCACTTATCGTCCCAATATATAAGAAAGGGTCAAAATCATCTTGTGATAACCACAGAGGGATTAGGTTAACTAATATAGTATCTAAAATACTAGCCTCGATAATTATCAGACGCCTAACTAAGACTCGTGAACTGCAAACACGAGAGAACCAAGCTGGCTTCAGACCTGGTCGTGGCTGCATCGACCACATATTCACCATTCATCAGATTCTAGAACACAGGTATACTTATCGGCGTCCGACAATGGTGGTCTTTCTTGGCTTAAAAGCAGCATTTGACTCGGTAGACCGCGAGATTCTGTGGCAGTGTCTGTCATTGAAAGGCGTACCCCAGAAGTACATAAATCTTGTAAAGGCTCTTTACTCGAACACTACTAGTCGAGTCAGAGCTTATGGCGAACTGTCATCTACTTTTGCAACCTCAAGTGGTGTCCGTCAAGGCTGTCCACTTTCCCAATTTTTGTCTAACTTCATCATAGATCTACTGATGGAAATAACTTTCTCGTCGACTGAGTTCTCGGGTATTGATCTCCATCCAGGAGGTCCTTTTATCGACTTAGAATACGCAGATGACATAGTCCTGTTTGGTGAAGACGCTGACAAAATGCAGAGTCTTCTGGTAGCACTGAGCAACAATGCCAGAATGTTTGGAATGCGCTTCTCTCTCTGTAAATGCAAGTTGTTGCTTCAGGACTGGTCTGCGTTAACACCTGAACTAAGGATAGGGAGTGAAGTAGTCGAACGCGTTGACAACTTCACTTATCTTGGAAGTCTGATCAGCCCTAATGGGTTGGTATCGGACGAAATCTCAGCACGGATTCGAAAAGCTCGTTTGGCTTTTGCCAACTTACGCCACCTGTGGCGAAGGCGAGATATCCGTCTATCAATAAAAGAACGAGTATACTGCGCAACAGTCCGTTCTGTTCTACTTTACGGATGGGAAACGTGGTCATTAAGAGCAGAAGTTACTCGTAATTATTAGTACTTGATCATAGATATCTTAGAAATATTGCTGGTGTCTGTTGGGATCACCGGGTAAGTAATAGTGAGGTCACACTCAGGGTATTAGGGAATGATGGTAAATCAGTTGATGAGGTTATGAATCTTCATCGACTGAGATGGTTGGGCCACGTGTTACGTATTCCTGAATACCGATTACCACGACGTGCAATGCTATGCGGTGTTGGGGATGGTTGGAAGAAAGTCAGGGGCGGCCAAACCAAAACGTGGCATCAGTGCTTGAAGTGACTAACTTGTGATGTGAGCCATGTTGGTAGATGTACACTACTTGGTTGGGGTCCGCGTGACTATCGTAACCGATGGTTGAAGACTCTTGGTGACATGGCTCATAATCGATCACAATGGCGTAGGTGTATACACTCCCTGTCTTCCGTTAAACTAAGAGATTAAAATCACTTCATATCTTTCTTTCTACTAACTAATTCTTTCTTTCTGTGCTATATCCTTATTGCAATCTTTCTTTTATATATTACCACCTTTGACCTAACCACTGCTATGAATCCGGTGTTCATCTTGCTGTGCTGATGCGGTATGGCAACCTGGACCGATGCATATATGTGCCTGGTCATACGTTGTAGCTGACTGACTGACTGACTATTTCATGAACTTTAATTAACTATTTATTTGTTGCAGTTAGCTATGTCATCCATTGGTATATTTGGGCATATAAATTTAAGATGTGTGCTGTACAAATTATCACCTAATATGTTTCCAATACACTTCTGTAGGATTTTATCTGTTGTGTTTAGGCGACTGAATCTCCATTAACTAGCCCAATTAGTTTTTGTTAAGTTATCACATGGCTAACACTAGTGTATAACAACCAAATTCATAAGATTTCGTATTCATTTTCTAACAATATATCCATTTGTTTAGGAAAATATATTTCAGTAGGTTATTATTTATACACGAGACCTTGAAAATATTTATAATTCTCATGTTATGTTTTAATATAGTTGTAATGATGACTGTACTAATCACATTTTCAGTAATAAAGTTGGATTATTACTTTAAGTTAGCCAATGATTCAATTGGAGTATAGTTGATTGTTACTGTAATGAACTGATGCACACATACACTGGTGCCTAAATTTATGTGCACATTCTATATACCTACCTCTTATAATACACTATACATTGTTCAATAATTTTAAGGCTAAATGAATATAAAGGCAATCATTTTTATCCGACTCTGATACGATAATAACATCAATATCAGACTATACAATTAAATTTATTATAGGTCACATAAATACATGACTACAAATGTGTTATTATTTAGACGGTATGCCAAAACTCAATATGTGTGCAGTCTGTACACTTCTGTTATGTATATACATTCATCCATTCTGTGTATAAATATGATAATGAAAATAGTAAAGTCTCTACTATTATTTTTCATGTCTAAAAGTAACTTCAATAACAAAGATTATCAAATATATCTGTGACTATACTTATGAATATCATTTATTGTCTGGTTCATAATAGAAGAAAAAGTATTATACTCATTTATAATTGTCTGAATTCTGATGCCAGTGAAATGAACATCGAGATACTTAACCACAGGATCATTATGAATTGGAGTGAAATTAAATATTTCTCAATCTATTCGATAAATTTGATTTAAACTTATAATGCTTACATGCATGTTACTTTTTGATGAGTACGTAACTTCGTTTAGTCTTATTTTTGGAAAGTCTTTGAAATATTATCATCGTAGATATCTATGCTCAAAACTATCGTTTTTACGGCTTTAATTCTTCACTTGACTGAAAATTCCATTTGATGCAATCTCAAAAAACCATGTAAATTAATTTGAATATGTTAAATGCCTCTAAAAAACAAACAAACTTGGTTAGTAATTCTTCTAAATCTGGAATTGTACAGTGAAATTTTAACATCATTATATAAACAGTTGTAAGACAAATCATTGTTAATTTCTATTATTATTTTCAATGATCCTTCTAGCCAAGTAATACTTTACAATCATCCCCTCAAACGGAGTCGGTTACTAGTACAAATGGACATAGTTTGAATAAATTAATGGAAGATTATAAACCAATCAATTCGCAGTCAGTATTATCATCTTTGTCATCACCCGTTTCTGATTTTGTCGGTGCTGATGTTGCTCCTGGCAGCGGTAATTCTACTTGCCATGATGATAGTGCCAATCCTATTGATTCTGAATTGACAGCCTTTAAAATGCAACAATTACAACATGATGTAATGCAACTTGAAACTGCAATAAAAGACA
Organism: Schistosoma haematobium; assembly: GCF_000699445.3. NCBI lineage: Eukaryota > Metazoa > Platyhelminthes > Trematoda > Strigeidida > Schistosomatidae > Schistosoma > Schistosoma haematobium. Next base: position 75,483,603 of record NC_067196.1, on the reverse strand, counting down.
ACTTAAATGAACAGAAAGGTATGTTTTTTACTTCAAAGAAAATTCATTTCTCATAATAGTATAGAGTTTTTTGTGTTTAGAATGCATGATTTCCTAAATGTCACTTTTTCGTTTCCTTTAAAGATTGTTTATATTTTGTCACTCATGCTGTCAAATTTTGGACTTTCATTTAGTGTAGTTCGGTTCTCCATTATCAGTTTAGTTCCTAATTAAAGCCATGAAACTAGTGGTCAGTATTTAAATCACTTGACTGTCATATCCTGATCACAGATTCGAACCATACTTCGCTTACCGTGATTAGAAGCGACAGGTTCTGTTACTAGCTTACTAAAGTTACGCTTAGAATTTTATAACATCAGTCTAGAATTATCTTCTTTTATACAAATTTCAACCAATTCATCATATATGGTTACTGGTTTATGGTGTCATTGATGAGGATTTTACCTTGTTCTTGAATTGGTTGTCACCTAATATAGGTAGGTATACAGTGACGCTTCGTCCTATCAGCTTACATTTAAATTAGTGAAGCATTGATTCGTGTCGTAGATTTTGTTTGTATATGTATGTGTGTAGGGTAAACATACCACTTGATTCTGTAATTTAATACCTATGAAAGAGGGAGGTTCTTAAATCTACAGCTCACTATTTGGGAATTCAGTGTTCAAGCCACAGAATCGTAGCTCCAACTATGCAATTTGATTTGTTTGTTAGTCATTTGTAGAACTTTCCAAAGCATTTCGTTTATGAAAAATGAATGTTACTTGATATGTCAACGATCGAAATTAGTTCTGACGTTTCACTTGGCAATCTTATCTGAGCTTGTTCGGGGAAATATTCAAAATAAACAGCAACTAGAACAAGCAGTAGTAGAGAAGTATGGTATGTCATATGGTTTCCAAATCAACTGAAACCATGGTTTTAGCGTCAGTTTTAGTGACCTATACCCCTCTTCCACTATTCCATTTACCCTGGTAGATTGAAGTGACTAGTACTTGGGGCTTATATGACTTATTCTTTTAAATATTACAAACAGTCACATTGTTATTGCCAAAATATTTCTATAAATCTTTCTGTTTTTTCTGTGTTTCAAATGTGAGTTGGTACATTAAGTACATCATCCACTTTATTGTGTTTATAGTTGAAATAATAGCATTAAATAACTATTGTTTTAAATAACCTAGAATTGATTATTTGAACACATGTATTTTACAAACTAATTAGGCGAAATGTGTTTAAACAGCTTTTTTGTATCGAAATTCACTGTAATGGGTTACTCTTTCTTTTTTTTGCTATAATAAAACTTTTAGAATCCAAATCACTTTGAAGTTTATATTGTGTATATTTTCTTTCCTTCTATTTTCTTTTACTTTTTTGTCTGTTATTATTATTGCGAAAGTTTCACATGCTATATGTACATGGACTTTTAAACTAGGTTAACATTTTTAGGTAATCAATTAAACATGTGAATGATACATATATATATTTGGTAATTTTAAAGGCTATTATAATCATGGCTATTTAAAATAATATTATAATGAATGTAAGTTGCTATTTGGTGGATGGTAATCAATTGTCATCAGAAAGTGTTATGATCATGTATCCAAGGTATTAAAGAAAATATACTGATCAGCATTTATTTGCATATGAACAATTAACCTGGTGTTTGGTACATTGACCTTTCGAAAATGCCGTTAATTTTGAATCGTCTTCACTTATTACGGGTTTTTCTTAATGTATAGTTGTACTTTTATTTGATGAATTTATAACTAACAGTTAGAAGATTAAGAAATTAGTATATTTTCATGTAATGTGGTAGGTTGCTTGGCCTATACGTTCATTTTTTTCCTAGAAAAAATTAGTTCCGCGTTGGAATTTGATTTTACATATTCTCTTAAGGAATATGTTTCTGTACTACTCACAATTTAATGAAAAAAGCATGTTTATTTTCACGAAATTGCTTGTCATCCAACATTTTTCTAGTATATATTCACCAAGCATTTGTTCGTCTACGAGAAGTCTAGTAGAGAACCATATGACTTTTTCAACAAACAGATATCCTTATCATGACGCTTAACGTATATGCGTTGGCCGAAGTTGCCACACTACATTAGCACTACAAGATGAATTATGATTGAAATTGATATGATGTAGGCAGTAACAATGACAATGAGATTAAACATTGAGAATATAGCTCTGTAAGGCAAAGTGGATGAAGGTATGTATGAAGGAATACTGGAGTTTAAGATCGTTAGGAAGATGGCGAGTGAGTGCTTTTGTGCTACTGTGAACTATTCTGGTCTATCTCAGCCTAGGTGTTCAGCTACTGATGCCAGTTATCACACGTACCTCAATTAGGTTGTCTACATCTATCACTGTAGCGCAAACCAACGACTACTTGTCGCCTATAGAAACTTTGTTATTTTACTCACTGATATCTTTTTTAAAAAAAGAACAAATTTAATTGTACAGAAGGGAAATGACTAAGATCAATAAGCGGAATGCCAATTTCAGTTTACGCTCTAGTTTCAGTGAATGCAAAATGTATGTTTCCCATCATGTATAATTTTAAGATGAGTATTCTCCGCACTGGTATTACTTCAATACAATACTTTCAGTAAAACTTTATTTATATTTTCCTGTATTGATTTTAATTAATAAAAGTAATTTTTCTTCACAATTACTTATGCATATCGAGTTTTCAATCAGTTGTTTAGTTATTTGTACTTGTCCATTCATTCTTTGAAAAAGCCATCTTGTTTATTTTATTAGTTTATTAAAATTTGTCTTTCTAATTGCTTGACTGTGTCGTTTCCGACGTTGTTATAATTGTTGCGAATGTTTATCTTCATTAATTGATTTAAATTAATATATTAAAATATTACCGCATCAATTATCTCCCAATGTTCAATTTAAGCGTGACGTACATATTGAACATGAGTTTTTGCGTAACTTGTATAATGTATGTGTGAATAACGAACATGACTAAACAATACTACGTTTATTTACCAATATTAAATGATGAACACTTTATCCTATTTATTAATCAGAGTATTCTCATTGCATACAATTTTTTAAAAAAATATGTCTTTGTTTTCTAGTTCTTTCTAGTTAGTTTCAAAATGATAGCTTTATATAATTTAATAGATTCCATTACCATTTAACGTATAAAGACAAGCCAGTTTAGTAATCACCTACAGGTGAGTGCATTAGGTTATAAGTTGTAGTTGTTATATGAAGGTAAGACAAAAATTCAAATACGCTACCCAAAAATATGGTCAGTTTCAATAAGTAAAAACACATGAACTTACAGTTTTACAACTCCCAACTATCATGAAAAGGAAGATAATGGAGATTAGTTCAGTTCAATGTCAATCCCTGCTACATACTGTTATCAGCTGTATAACAAATGGGAAAGCTGCTTTGTCCTAATTAGTGACTTCTCAACAGCACTCACCCTATCAAAGTTACTCAATCAAAATCATTTTGCGTACATGTACTTGATTGAATACTTTTTTGTTTGAACCTCGTCACACCTAGTTCATTTCAAGTAACAATGCCAAATGACAATCTAATTCATAAGCTCAGACTTACTGAATTTTTATTCCTATTGTTATTTTGATTTCATAATGTATTATTCTTTTTTTTTCAGAATTGAATGATCGATTATTTGAACAATTAGCAGAAGTATCGAAACCTGAAATTAGTAAAAATAAATCATCTTCCTCATTATTGTCATTGTCATCGATATCAAATGATCAATCTGCCTTTCGTGAAAGTGAAATTAAACGTATTTATAGTGAAAAGTTGAAAACACTTAAAAAACAGTTAAAAGCATTAAATGAACAATTACAAACAACGCGTTATGTTATATCAAAATCCACAACATGTAAGTTGTTTGATACTAATATTTGGAAATTATAAGTTAATCAAAAAACATAGTGTACAGTTGAGGGTTATAAAGTAGTTTGCAGATTTTATTGAATATTCCGAATTCTTTTACTTTATTAACTGTTTATGATGTAATTAAACATGAAGGAATTCCCCCTTTTTTCATATCCAGTAATATAAATCAGTTTAATACTTTTTCAATTGTACTCATGATATAGCTCTAAGCACACTAACTGAAGGTTAGTGTTCTTAGTTTTAGTCATCAATAAGTTACAACACTTCGTTGTTAATCACTCATTTTAGGTTTTAAAAGCTATGATTTCATAATAATGCAATTTGAAACAGTTGTTACTCAGTTAAAAATTAGTGATTGAACTGAGTCATCTTTTGCCAAATAAATCACATGTAACCCAGTTATTTAAAGCTATGGTATTCGTTTATTTGTAACAAGTTTTGCATTGATAAAATCCCCATCATCAACAGATAAGAACAACTTGTTTTTTTTTGTAGATGTCTAACGCGATCGTGTATACTAAGAAGTCTGTAAGTTAGCATTAACTATTTCTTACTAGTTACTCCTTACCTTTTTAAACTAGTTCGTCAACTGGCGTATTACAGTCCTTAATAGAAATCTATTTTACAAACTTCCTGATTTGATTTAAACCCTATTTAAATGACAAAGACTAGTGATAAAAAAACAAGTTCACTTGCATACAAGTTTATATTTTTGTAAATGTTCCAAATTAAAAATAATGTTGATAAATGTTCAGTTGGCTGAGTATACTGATGTGTATGATTTGTTTATTGTTTATCTATTTTTAAGTGAAATGTGACGAATTCTATTGTTTTGACGGTATACATGTAATATAAGATGAGAAAAAATCTGTTTATCAAGTTTTTGGAAAAAATAAACAATGGAAATGTTTTTGTCTAATAACTTTATGTTGTTTAGTCAAACGACTAAGAGTGTTTTTTAAGTTTCGTATCTGTATCGAAATACGCTTGGGCTTGGAGCACACGCCACTGTCATATTATGCACTGATTTAAAATAAATTTGAACTTAATTTTATCACATACGTGAACAAAACTACTATCTGGACGATTGGTTGATTGATTGACCTGAGCGTCCAATGTTGTCGAAAGTAGTTATGAGGTCAGATCAGAAACCAGAATTAGTTTATCATTACTGCATACATAACCAGTGTAAATTAATGACGAAAAATATTGCGAATTAGATTATTTGGTATTACAACTTACTTTGATAATTTTAATTGGTAATATTTATTTTATTTTAGCTCTTCCTTCTACATCTACGGTCACTAGTCATCAACAGTTACCTTGTGATGGCAGTATTACCAGTGATTACACTAATCAAATGTCAGCACCATTTGATGTTTACCACAGTCATGAATTAGCAAAAAGATTACCGGCACATATATCGGATCCAAACGGTGATTTGTGTAAAACACCTGCAAGACAATCGAATACTCTGCCAGTTAAATGTATTCATGATTCTAAGACAACCGGTAATTTTGATACATTGTTTAATTCCTTTCCATTACTTCCGTGTTTTTCTTGATGGTCGAATATCGGTATGTAATGATGTATTAACAGGCAAGTAGATGTTTTGTATGTGCACTTCAATCAACAATCTATAGAGTATATCTAATGAATATGTGAAGCGACAAACTAAGACTGTCACTCATTGACTTTACTGAATAAATAAACAGTTGTAGGTACCAAATCATTTATCTTGAATCAGTTTGAACCGGGTGATCTGTCTTTATTTAGCTAATAACAAATGAAAGTTACAATTTCTTGATGCATCTGATTATTACTACGAATTCTTTCATTTTTATTTCAGCTTCTTTTACTGTTCAATATATAAATCTTACATTCTTTTGAATGGCAGTGTGAAACGACGAGAGAGTTAAAGGTCTCGGCTGTTAAGGACGAGTTAGGTATTTTTAAAAATAAAAGCATGATTGTGAACTATCATATGTATACTACCATCAGGTTGGAATTTATCATTTTAATGATGATAAGCATATATAACAATATTTACGGTGCCAGAAGTATACCAAGAACTGCCGTTTGCTACCCAAAAGACTATAACGGACGAAGGATTTGGACTTGACAGATCATTGTATGGGTGAAAAATGACAAAGTAGAAAAAAAAACGTCGAATAAAATGACAAACATGAATATTCATTTATTGACACATGTGGTTATTGGAGTTTATGTTTGAGGAATTCACATTACGAACTGAAAATAAAATTACAAGTGAAACGTAACCGAAAAAGTTCACCACGATTTCCTCTGAAAGTAGTATAGTTCAAATAAAAACGTGTGATCTATTGGGAAGCAGCATTATAGTTGTCATCATTTTTAAAGATGCTACAACAAGATTTCCCACTCAACAGCGTAAAATGTCATTATTTATTAATGGAATATCGAATATATAAAAACCTAGTAAGTATTTCTGCGTTCATGATAAATCTAAGAGATATGTCAAGGATAAACAACATAATCATAACTTTCGATCTCTTCACTCTTTGGAATATGTTCACAGGTGTACACTTAGGAGTCTTAATTTGAGTAATTGTGCGATAATATACAACAAGTTTGATGAAAGGTAAACAAGAAAAACTATCAACACTTCATTCAAACCTACAACTTTCACCCATAGATATACTACCACAAAATTGTCATTAAAATTTAAACTAATTCATTTGGCACATACTTGATTATGAGCTACACTTTAAATGTGAGGGTTAGTTATACTACCCGTTTGCCCAAACAGAAGTAGTCGGATTGGGTTTCGAACCTAGCACTTGACTTAGTGACTGAAAATCAAGAGCCTTAATCAACGGGTCATCTCTCCGAAATTGTTACTATTCACATATTTAGAATGAATAACCAGAAATGGTGTTAGTGAACAAGCATAAAAAACACTGAATCCTCAACACGATTAGATAATTCTAAATACTCAGATTTCAAACAAAGGAGAAAACATTTACCAGATCAAAACAAATGAAAATGACAAATTGTCAGAGAGAAAGTTTCGATGGATGTGTCACTGGAATTAACAGCATGTTGTTTACACTTAGTAAACAATAACTAAATACAACTTAAATTAACGTTAAACATCAATGACTTATTTTTATCTGAAAATCTCAAAGGATAAATACTACACATCAATCAGTATAAAAGTGTTTCACAAGAGTTAAACTATCACGTCAATTTAACCGACATATTTAGTATCTTTTAAAACTAAAAACTATCCCCATAATGACAAAACAATGAATAGAAGTGTTCAATAAACCCCACTTACTCTAAATCAGTGAATACAAAGTTTAAAACATCAGTGTTTGGAGTGGTAACTGTTTTTGAAACATGACACACATCATCACAAACAGGATCGCTATGAAACAAATGAAGATATGAATGCGGTGCTATAGGATGTGAAGTGAACATTGATTTACTCAGTGTAAGTATCCTGGTTGACATAATTGGCTCAGTTGCTTTATGTTTATGCGATATTGATGCAGCTAGCGATGATCTAGATGACTGAATAAGCTTCATATTGAAACTACAGAGGTATTGACCACTGGTAGGAAATTGAGTTGAGTTAAACAATGTATCAAAATTACCGGTTGTCTTAGAATCATGAATACATTTAACTGGCAGAGTATTCGATTGTCTTGCAGGTGTTTTACACAAATCACCGTTTGGATCCGATATATGTGCCGGTAATCTTTTTGCTAATTCATGACTGTGGTAAACATCAAATGGTGCTGACATTTGATTAGTGTAATCACTGGTAATACTGCCATCACAAGGTAACTGTTGATGACTAGTGACCGTAGATGTAGAAGGAAGAGCTAAAATAAAATAAATATTACCAATTAAAATTATCAAAGTAAGTTGTAATACCAAATAATCTAATTCGCAATATTTTTCGTCATTAATTTACACTGGTTATGTATGCAGTAATGATAAACTAATTCTGGTTTCTGATCTGACCTCATAACTACTTTCGACAACATTGGACGCTCAGGTCAATCAATCAACCAATCGTCCAGATAGTAGTTTTGTTCACGTATGTGATAAAATTAAGTTCAAATTTATTTTAAATCAGTGCATAATATGACAGTGGCGTGTGCTCCAAGCCCAAGCGTATTTCGATACAGATACGAAACTTAAAAAACACTCTTAGTCGTTTGACTAAACAACATAAAGTTATTAGACAAAAACATTTCCATTGTTTATTTTTTCCAAAAACTTGATAAACAGATTTTTCTCATCTTATATTACATGTATACCGTCAAAACAATAGAATTCGTCACATTTCACTTAAAAATAGATAAACAATAAACAAATCATACACATCAGTATACTCAGCCAACTGAACATTTATCAACATTATTTTTAATTTGGAACATTTACAAAAATATAAACTTGTATGCAAGTGAACTTGTTTTTTTATCACTAGTCTTTGTCATTTAAATAGGGTTTAAATCAAATCAGGAAGTTTGTAAAATAGATTTCTATTAAGGACTGTAATACGCCAGTTGACGAACTAGTTTAAAAAGGTAAGGAGTAACTAGTAAGAAATAGTTAATGCTAACTTACAGACTTCTTAGTATACACGATCGCGTTAGACATCTACAAAAAAAACAAGTTGTTCTTATCTGTTGATGATGGGGATTTTATCAATGCAAAACTTGTTACAAATAAACGAATACCATAGCTTTAAATAACTGGGTTACATGTGATTTATTTGGCAAAAGATGACTCAGTTCAATCACTAATTTTTAACTGAGTAACAACTGTTTCAAATTGCATTATTATGAAATCATAGCTTTTAAAACCTAAAATGAGTGATTAACAACGAAGTGTTGTAACTTATTGATGACTAAAACTAAGAACACTAACCTTCAGTTAGTGTGCTTAGAGCTATATCATGAGTACAATTGAAAAAGTATTAAACTGATTTATATTACTGGATATGAAAAAAGGGGGAATTCCTTCATGTTTAATTACATCATAAACAGTTAATAAAGTAAAAGAATTCGGAATATTCAATAAAATCTGCAAACTACTTTATAACCCTCAACTGTACACTATGTTTTTTGATTAATTTATGTCTCCTATCATATGTAGCCATTTCTTTAATCTTTGAACTTGATGCATTATATAGTTGTTCTGTGAATGAACCATGAGAGTTATAATAATACTTCACTCAACTATATAAATTACTTAAGTTTTCTCAGAATTTCAGAATGGAGGAAATCAATGATTAATATATACAGAAGATGAAAAAGTGCTGATCACAAATCGGAAGAAAATATTGTCACTTACGTGAAATATCATTCACTTTCACTGAAATATTTTCATCACTCTGTGATCGAGGTTTACCAACTCGTAACAATTGACGACCGAAAGATCTAATTAAAAATGTTACAACAGATGGTAATGGCCATACAAAATGTAAACTAAACACATCTTTAAGACATGCAAAAGTGATGACTTTTATACATTCAAAGGCTTGAAAAAATGAAATATGTTGATAAGCTAACGAAATCACGATTTGTCTGATACCACACTTAAGTGTAAAATGAATACCAACCTGATTACTAGACACAGTGTAGACATATAAGTTGTACATTAATCTATTGGTTGAAGACCATCCGATAAGTGACTGCATAAACCCTTAATTTTGTATTTGTAAGATGCGCTAATATAGTACATGTTTAAGTCAAATCAAGAATATTTATACAGGATTATCAATTTAAAGTACAAAAATACTAATGCTATTACTTTAATCTCATATGCATAAAGCTTTGAACACATGGTTTTTCATAATCATCCATATTTAATAGTCTAGTTTCACATCGAACGCATTCTGAGTCTAACTTGTAAGGTCATGATTGCGCAATGCTGAGGAGTCCCATACAAGGAGGAAACGGCTGTCAAGTGCGTCTAGGTATTCAGTGATGGTCTATCATTGATCTACTCATGATATCATTCTAAACTCAACAATCTCTGAATACTATACTGATTTAATTTTTGGTAAACGTGAATGTATACTATTTTAAGCGATCGAACATACACTACCTCCAGTATTTTGTACTTTAAATTGATAATCCTGTATAAATATTCTTGATTTGACTTAAACATGTACTATATTAGCGCATCTTACAAATACAAAATTAAGGGTTTATGCAGTCACTTATCGGATGGTCTTCAACCAATAGATTAATGTACAACTTATATGTCTACACTGTGTCTAGTAATCAGGTTGGTATTCATTTTACACTTAAGTGTGGTATCAGACAAATCGTGATTTCGTTAGCTTATCAACATATTTCATTTTTTCAAGCCTTTGAATGTATAAAAGTCATCACTTTTGCATGTCTTAAAGATGTGTTTAGTTTACATTTTGTATGGCCATTACCATCTGTTGTAACATTTTTAATTAGATCTTTCGGTCGTCAATTGTTACGAGTTGGTAAACCTCGATCACAGAGTGATGAAAATATTTCAGTGAAAGTGAATGATATTTCACGTAAGTGACAATATTTTCTTCCGATTTGTGATCAGCATTTTTCAATCTTCTGTATATGTTATTCATTGGTGATTCATTAGATGTTGTTGTGTTGTACCTTCCTTAAGTTACTGTTAGTATATTACGGGTCTATTCATCTATGTAATCGTGGTTATATTGTTTTTTATGTATACTGCTGCTCAGTCAGGTAATTAGTCCATCTTTTTCCACGAGTTTTGAGTTACGATTTGAACTGTACAGTAGGAGTTTATTTGCCTGTTATACTCTTGTTCTGTGCTGTATTTCGGGAAGAGAGAGCGAATGGCTACATTTTGAACCAACCAATGGGCGTTAAGTACTGTACTCAGTCGTTATCTCACTGCCGTTGAGTTATTTATTGGTCAAAGACACTCCTTTTTGTGATTGGTTATTCTAAGGTTATAGGTTCCATGAAGAACAGTTCGATCATATGGGTTTAAATGCATTTACATAACTTTGTAACACTATGCGCTCATTATAATGCCACAATTTTTGCATGATCATCGGTTCTGGCCACAATTCAGTCCTGAATTATTTTAAAGTGTGTAGAATGCAAGAAAAGAATTGAACTGAAGTGAACTGAAATTAGTAATATAGTGGACAGAATTGTTGACAAAACACTCCTAGTTACCAGAGTTTACTATCATATAGGGAAATTCAGAGTCCAACTATTTCAGAAACATTGTCAAAAGTGATTGTATTAGCCTCCTATGTCGTGAAAAGTTGTTTCCTGACTGCTTTAAGTCTAAGGACTCAGAAGGAGCTAGTTAGGGATTATTTTAGAACCCCTAATTAGTTATTTACAAAAAAATTAGTTATCATTATACGAAGGAATAAAAATTAAACTGCTTGTTGTTAAATTTGTAAAGTGAAACATTCTTTGCTTACCTGAATTCCTGTGCTCTCTGAATTGTCCACATACATCGAATTCCAGTTTATTTAGCTACGGTTAATGTAAAATAGGATGGTGAACTTGACAAAGGGATAACAAAATGCTTTACTACTATCTGTGCGTATATATATTTAGAACTGGCTAAAGTGATTTAGAAACTTAAATCTCAACTACTGTGTTATAGTGTTGAATGTCATTGCATTTTTCAGGATTTCAGCAACCACTATACAATTAACTTAATCCTCTTATTTATCGGGATTATGTAATTAAACTTCATTTTCTGTATTCAGTAGTTTTGTGTTAATGAAATATATTGGTGTAAACCAAGTGGACATTAAACACAATCTTTGGGATTCAGTATAGGTCGACAAAGTCTACTACAGAAATAGGACCAAACTTAGATCCCTGGAGTAAACATATACAATTACCATTATTTTATTCTTTGTAAATGTTATTTAATCTAATCGGTTTACTTTTACGCAAAAGAATAGCACAAATCGAATGAAGAAATTCTTCTGTCCAATCGAGTACTCACCATATCTCCACACTACAACATTTAAACTTACATTCGTAGTTTAAAAGCATTTGGTTGCTCAAGCTTATATCATATCAAAATTTAAATGATCAGTTTGGCACGAAGTGTATAGGAGACAATCTATGTAATATTATGTTTAAAATAATTCCACTTTTTGACATTTAAATAATCCCTACGTTTTGCTTGCCTAACTGGGTCCCTAAAGTAGTTCGGATTGGTTTGCCCGGTGAAATACTGAAATTATTTAAGTTTTAAATTATTCCAAATATAATATTTCCATCTATTAACTTATGGTTCCATACGATTTATCGAATTATTTTAATAATTACCAATTATTCCAAACAACTTCACTGTTTTATATACTGAAATTTGTTGTGTACTATTTTCTCCAGATGATGATACTGGATATCGTAAGAAAAGTTCTTCACGTCCTGTCGGCTACTCATTCTTTACACCTAAGTAAGTTTTTCTCTCACAATTTATATTTTATACATTATTATTATTGTATTATTATTGTTCCGTTGTACTATTTAAACTTGGATTAATTTTAATTTGGTTATTTATTCTCTGAAGAAATGACTTACACTAAGCCACGAAACGTCAGAAAATCTAATTTTTCTACTCACTGAGATATTACAAATATACTATTTATTTATAACAATCGACCCAATGCTCAATTTATTCGAAATTATCAAATCAAACCTTGGTAATGATACCTGTATTAAAAGAAGCTTTAGTTAGTATACACTCTACATTAGTACTATTTATTGAATTTAAGTGGCAAATAATTTGTTTGTATATCATTTCTTTAAACAACGAATCGGACTGTGAATATTCTATGTAAGAGAAATTTTGAAGTTCCAATTCTAAATTTAATGATGAATAAGAAATTCGTGATAAGATGAAGATAATTCATGTATCAACAAGTATATGTGTTAAAGTAGGGTAATTACCAACGTCTCCTTAATGTTTTTTTCTTGAATCAGGATAATTTATAGAGTAACATCCTGCTATGTTTCAATAAATGATCTTTAAGTCTTGTAATACAAGACACAAAATGAAATGATGCTTAACATCTGACTGTTCAAATTTGAGGATGTACTTTTTCATCCATGATGAACTTAATTATTGCACTGTGTCCAGAGGATTTGATCTTAAAATGCAGAAAATGACTTCATAATCTGAAGACAGTTTAGAATATGCAATAATGTGCTATGCTAGACTACCTCACTGATAAAAATTTTATTATTTTCTCAGTCAGTCAGTTAGTCAGCAACAACGTAGAACTCCATGCATACGTACATCAGTTCGAGTTGCCATACCACATTAGCACAGAGATACAATTGTCGATTCATATCCCATAGTGGTAGAGGTAGTAAAAGTATAAGCAGTAATCGGAAAGATTAGGGTTTGAAGATGTTATTCAAGGAGTATAATCCAGTGAAATAAATTTGGAAAGGGAAAAAGGGGACATGAAGAACTCAGAAGATTAGAATTTGGGAGATCACAAAGAGTGAATGCACCTGTGTCATTGCAAACGATTCTAAGCCATGTCATTCAAGGTCTCTAACCACCGGTTGCCATCGTCTCGCAGATCCCAACCAGATAGTCTACACCTACCAGCATGACTCACTCCACTTGTCAGTGACGTCATGGATTTGAACCATGTTTTGATCTGGCCGTCCCCAGCTTTCTTCCAACCTACTCCTACACCATGAAACATCGCACGTCGGGGCAGTCAGTGGTTGAGCATACGTAACACATGTCCCAGCCAACTCAACTGATGAAGTTTCACTGCTTCATCACTTGATTTGCCATCCTTACCTAGTACCCGTTTCCTAACAACTGCGTTACTTACTCGATAGTCCCATGATATACGAGCAATATTTCGAAGACACCTATGATCGAATACTAGTAACCTACGAATATCCTCTACTCTTACCGGCCATGTTTCACTTCCATAAAGTAGGACGGAACGAACTGCTGCACAGTAACCACGTCCTTTGGTTGATAGACGGATATCTCGCCTACGCCATAAATGACGCAAGTTGGCAAAAGCCAGCCGAGCCTTCTGTATCCGTGCTAAGATTTTGTCACACACCAGACCATAAAGGCTGATGAGGCTCCCAAGATAAGTGAAGAGGTCGACACGCTCAACTGCTTCACTCCCTATCATTAGTTCGAGTGTCGATGCAACCCAATCCTGAAGTAACATTTTGCTTTTCGAGAGGGAGAATCGCATCCCGAACATGCTTGCATTGATGCTCAGAGTGGTCAGAAGACTCTGCATTTTGTCAGCGTCTTCACAAAATAGAACTATGTCATCGGCATATTCTAGGTCAAAAAGTGAATCTCCCGGTAGAAGTTTAACGCCTGGAAATTTAGATGAGGAAATTGCTATCTCTAAAAGCATGTCAACGACAAAGTTAAACAAGAATGAAGAGAGTGGACAGCCCTGACGAACACCACTTGAGGTAATCAATTCTGATGACAGTTCGCCATAAGCTCTCACTCTACCAGTTGTGTTCGAGTAGAGATCCTTTAAAAGGTTAATGTACTTCTTTGGTACTCCTTTCAATGACAAACACTGCCATAGAACCTCACCGCTTTAAGTTCGAAAAGTACTACGATCGTGGGGCGTCCGAATGTATGTTTATTTACTAATACTACAGTCTTCAAATTCTTGTTTTTGAATTAGTTTCGAGGTTTATCCGTTATTGTTTTTTTCTATCTTTTTGAACTCCATCATATATATGTATATTTAAACCAAATCATAGACATTGGTCAACGTCGTCCTTTTTTTCTATCGATCAACTCAGATGTCCGTTATTGAGTTGATTTCGAAAAACTACTCCATACTGATAGTAATAAATGGTTATCAGTGCCATGGTTCTTTCAGTTTGCAAATTATTATTTGCTTGTCAAAGATAATGATACCAATGTCTTTCTGTCATTCTCCTTTGCCTATTCTACCTTCTTCAACGTTCCCTACTATGTTTACTTCATTTTGTCATTTGCGATCCTGTGTATGTTTCAATAATTTCAACAGAATCGTAATTTTAATTTTTCCATACTGTAACCACTGATTGCAAGAATTCTGCAATACATATACAGTGTTACTGAATTAGCCAGCGTATAAGCGTAGCTTGAGCTTCGAGGTTAAAGTAATTTAATAGTTAGATTCATGAGTCGATTGAAGCTAGACCACCATGGAAAACCTGGAAGCGCTGGACGGCCGTTTCGTCTTGGTATGGGACTCAGCAGTATATATATATATATATATATATATATATATATATATATATATATTAGTGTAGAGCCATGTTGGATAACTAATTGAAAAAAATTTCTTCGCTTGATTTGTTCCTTCATTATTTACCAAATTTCAAAATGGGAATTTTCACTATAACTGGGTTTGTTTCCTCTTCACGAACATCACTTAGTTACTCAGATACACGTACTTCTTGTTAATATTCAACTGGTCAGCACCGGAATAAGTGTAAGAAAAAGGAATTAATCAGTCGGACAAATATTTCTCTCCCATGAGCTTTATATTTTATTTTCGAAAACTGATCACTAATTCACTGAGTGGCGTGTATTTCATTGTACAGCAAGATAATATTATGAGCTTTTTTTATTTTAAAAAAAACCAATCAGTTCCGTGAACAGAATACTACTCCTGATCTCTTGAAGTTTTGAAGAGTAGGTTGTTTCATATGTGCTTAGTTCCAGTTCATTCCACACCTTTCCGTCTGATGGATAACGACCATGTAACACAGGAAAATTTTGCTAAACATATTAGATTTACGACTGTTCACGTCAGTAAAGTAAGACACTATTGTTATTCCTTCTTTAACTAATTTCTTAGTTATACAATAACATATCATAAATTCATTGTATCCAACAATAAATGGAGTTGTAATTTAGTAATAGCACTTAACTCAAAATTCAAAAATTTACTGCAGTTTATTCTCCTGATTTTAGAAAAATATTTCCTGAATGGATTATTTGTATTTCCTTCTGAATAAAACATTATTCTATAGTTTCTCTCCTATTGTGTTGTAAATTTTATGTCAAGCTTTTATTTTGAGTTTTAAAAGTACACTTTCTGCCAGCTGACTTGTTACTCCACATATGATTCCTTAAATGCTTTCATATAGTGTGACTTACTTAAATTGACTGATTTACTTGTAAGCATTTTTGTTAAAATAACAGTTTTAGTTTCTCTTGCCAACAACATAAAATTGAGAAATTAAAAAACAATTAAAGTTATTTAATTAACGGAACCACGTGAAAAACTGGAAGAGTGAATAGTACTGAAACATATCTGGGAATTAAAAAGAAAAATTGAAATTATTTAAATTGACGTGTTTCATGTATCCCTAAGAGTTCACGCACAGAAAATCCACTCACGATATATATATATATAAACTTGATCTCTTTGAACTTGTTTTCCATTTTACAGATTACCGCATCATTCTGTACAACTTTACTCTCATTAATTATATTTAATTTTCAATTACATTGATTTTTAAACTGAATTTAAACATTAATATTAAATAATGTCACTTAATTTAAACGTTAATGTGAAGCTATCTTACTTTTACTGTTGAAAATAAAATGGAGTTTTTGTCCCGTTGTACTATTTAAACTTGGATTAATTTTAATTTGGTTATTTATCCTCTGAAGAAGTGCTTACACTAAGTCACGAAACGTCAGATTATCTAATTTTTTACCCATTGTGACATTACAAATATATTATTTATTTAAAAGATAGAATTTTACCTTCTTAACTAAAATCTGCTTAAAGTTTAATGTAGTAGTTTTAAGGTTTTTGTTGAGTCGGCTTTCGGAGAACTTCAACGGAGCCTCCAGAGGCTTAAAAGAGCCGAAGAGTCCTAGCTAATCACAGCACGATGGAGCATTCTAGAATTCCAACGTGGCGTGCTACTATTGGTCAGTAGCATAATATGTCGCTAACGGATTGGCCGAAATATGTTGATTTAACAAACGTTAACATCTATAAATAACCGTGTTTTTCTGTACAAAAACGAACCTTGGAGTAAAGTATTTCTCATACTTTGCGTCTTCTCTCTGGTGTTCAGGTCGCTGTGTAGTTCTAGCTTGTGGGTTACCGGAATAGCTTAGGAAACGAATATAGCGTTCAATCGACAAGACTTATCAGTTTTGATATTCAGCTAAAAAGATTTGAAGTTTATCCAGTTGATGTCCGCTTATAGTAGAAAACGTCTGGGAAAACATACCTTGCTAATTACTGTATACTAATGCAGTAGAGATTTGATTCTACTGCCAATCTTTCTTCATTGTTTGAAATATTTAGGATGTTGAGCTAACATATGGTGGACCTGTTTGTGTTTTGTTAAGAGAATCTAATTATTTCATAGTTCCAGCAATTTTGTATCCATAGTAATTATTTCATAGTAGCGTAATAACTGGTTTATCGAATGTATTCTCAAGGATGTATCTAAATTTTATTTTTATTTTAGCGATAGAAAGAAACATAAGAAAATTACAAAAGGCCATTTGACTACATCCAATTTGTTGTATCCTGTAAGTTATTGTTTTGAATGGTCAATTGAATATCTAGAGCAATTAACAGTGTTCAGGCTTTACGAATTTCTAGAGAGAAAATGAAATATTTATGAAAAAATCCAATTCATTCTTGAGTATCAACAATGGGGCAGTTGAAACTCTTTCTAATGTTAACGTAAACGTACGTGTTGAAGAAGTTAGTGGCTATCGGGTCTCGGTAGCTCAGTGAATAATGCTTTGATTTTCGGAGAGAAAAGTACTGGATTTGAGTCGTAGTGTGAATATCAACACCAAAATAAATTCACCTGACAAGTCCCAGTGACAAGAAATATAGGTTTTATATATTCCACTGCTAGCCACAATCCATCTGTTTTAAAAGCCATTAGTCCCACTAAAATAATTCATTTGAATAATGATTCTTTCAACGTAAAATATTTTCTACCCTCATTGTTTTAACTTTTATTTGAAAAGTAACCTATGTCGTTCCAGTTACTATCTTTCAACTTCCGATTACTGATTGTACTCAGTATATGACTAATTCCATGTAAAATATTATATATTGACCAAGATATTACTGTTTTGTTAACGTTTCTATAAGCTTAATTTATCCACAGTTTCGTATCCCGTCTACATCTATTGACTGTTAGGATTTAAATTTGTATTTAACAGAGCATAGAAAGAAATTTTTCGAAAACTTTCTCTAATAGCATTGCATTTTATTATAAACTATAATTCAGGGCAATGTGAAATTCAGCTTTTTATAGGTTTCTTTGTGTTTATCAAACTACTTTAATTGTTTCTCTCTATTGACAGCTCATAATATTACAAAGTCGTAATTTCAGTAGCTCTTCCGTACTTTCGTTTGTACAATGTATCGCAACTCGATATATATATATATATATATATATATATATATATATATATATATATATATATATATATATATTCCAAAATCTTTTTATCGAGAAAGAGATAACCCACTAGTTTTTCTAGTTTCCTTCGTTTATTTTAGGGTCACCTTAGTTTATCACTTCATCCATGGTGCACACCATTAGTGTCTTTCCGAATCAAGCTTAATATTTTGAATATACAAATACATCTTCATAACATAAAGTTCTGATCAAATGATCTACTATTCTTTTTAAACTTCAGTCTATCTGTGGTCTGATCTAGTAGTAGTTATCTGTCAATAGTATCATGAAATATACCTATTAATTGATTTTCATGCTTTATTCCTAGTATGCCTACGCAAAGTCGTTTTCGTCAGTATCAGTAGAACTGTTATTTCTATATTTTATTCAGTTCAATAAATAATAATATCAATAAATTATATTGATGAACGTGAACGTTTTGAAGTTGATTTTTGTTTTCTAGAATTTCATTTTTATCCTGATAATTAATTATTTAAATGAATGAATCTATTATCGATAATAAAATTGTCCCTATTTGACCAATTAATTGTTTTCGATTAATTATTGTCATTGTTTTATTTATAATTAATATAAATAATTTGTAAGCAAATAAATGATAGTTAATTTATTTGTAATTACACTATAGAATAATATGAGTAAAAAGTGATCGATTTCTTTCTTTCTGAAATTTATATTTCTTCGAATTTTTACATTTTATTTCAAATGACTGGGTTAAATATTTACATTGTTTAGTTAATTGTACATTCTTTATAGTATTTGTATGACAATTTCATTCTTAATAGTTTCCGTCTTTATCAATTTAATGAATTCCCATTTGATTGAACATCATGTCTACGAAGTACAATATTATCTAACGTTAAATCAATTTACCAAAGAAAAGGTGTCTTCATTTAGTGTTGTTAAGATATTTGAAATCTAAATATACACATGTTGAAGTAATAGGATCGAAATCTGTTTCAGCACTAGTAATCTGAACATTTTTTTCTAGCAAAGTTATCTGACTGTTACCAGCAATCCTATAATCATAGTTTGTAGCTTGATATAAGACAGCAACAATCACTGTATTCTTCTTCTTCGCAAATCCTACTAATTAGTTGCCTCTCTGATTTCCTATCCTATTTATAAACTTGAGCTAAATGAAATAGACTGCAATTTATATGTTCATATTTCGAAGTTTGTCTACAAAAAAACGTCAATATTAACATTAGACATAAAAATTTATGATTTTAGTGAAAACTGAGATACATTGAATATTTAAATCGTCTAAATTTTCTTAAGTCTTTTATCTAGATTTCGTTTTATTTTTATGTTCTGTCAAGTTTTTCTTAAAATAAAAAAAAACCGGTTAATCGTTTTCACTGTTGGCTTACATAAGTCTAATTGATTGTTTATGTGTATAATTGCTAACATAATAGTCAGTGATACGTTTCAATTAATTTAACTTATAGTTAACTCACGTGTCATATAATTCATTATTATTTTTCATTGTTTTACCTATGTATATGTGTGTGTGTGTCTGTTCATTCTTACTATTCATGTTAATAAAACCGACCACCTTATACATGTGAAATCTCAACGGAAAGAATAGAACACTTACTGCAATTATATGACCATTGATTTGACTTTTGGTTAATGATTGACCTTGTGTTGTGTATATGATAAAAGTTTTCACGAAATTTTCGGTAGTGATTCATTTGCTTATTGATTTCAGCTTCTTGTATTTCAAAGGATCTGTATTATAATTCATTTGCTTAAGTCTAAATGATCAAGTGATGATAACAGTAAGAAACATTGTTCATTTAATTTCGTGATCATTATAATTTCCTTGAAACGATTTATCTTTGTGTATAGTTCAGAACAATATTAGTTTTGTTTGAAGAATGAAATTGTTGAGTCAGATAAACCATCAAAATATTGAAAATATGATCAATCATAATAACAACATAAATTTATTCGAATATAATCTTTACAATAATCTGATATAACGGTGGCGAGAATAATTATTATCATGATAGTGGTAGGTAAAGGACTTCAAATGTCTCAATAATACTTCGTATATGAAGGTGAAGACTGAGATTTTGTCAACCTCGTACTTTTTGTCTTCTAAATAAAACAATCCTAAACTTCAGTATATTTAATTATTCTCCTACTTGCCTATACTGTTCAATAGATTTAACTCAACTGAATTACTTCACACATCCAGTGTTTTTCTTTCATCTAATCTATTAGTATTACTTCTGTGTGTTATAGTGAATATGTGTATATATAACTACTATTAGTGTTATTGTTTACTTTCAAATAGCTGAAATGACTGGAATATAAAGACAGCAGTTCATGACTTTCAACTAATCAAATTCTAAAAAAATGTGACTGGCAGGCAAATTCGTTGGTTTTTAAGAGATATCACTTGTAAACTTGGGTCGTGCATGTATTACAAGTCATGATTATTAAAAACATTGTAAACTTTACATTATCCCTCTGGTTGTCAGTGAACTTTTCTTACATTCAATATTCTCTTAGTTAGTTATGAAGTATCATATGCTTTAGCCTTGGGCTTCGTTTAAAGAACTTTTCATCGTCCCTAACTAAAATTGAAATAAAGTACATTATAAAGAAATAATCCTATGATCAAAATAAGTTTATAGTGTTTCTCTTATTTATATAACCTTCATCAAGTTGCAGAGTCAGCATAGCAGTGCGATTAACTAATCAATCTTGACAATTAGATAACGTTTATATAACCTAGTACTCTGACATGATATGCTCCACACATCCAGTTAGTTCCTTTGATCCTGTCCACAGTTGCACGAAATGCATTTATAAGACGGGAATCTCACGGATCAAGGATCGTTAAACGAAAATGGGGAGAGATTTAGAAATTTGTGTGGTTTTAGGCGGCACAATATACCCACACAAAGCTACATGGGTTCCATCGTATAACACCACAGGAAACCAGGTATATCATATTTGTATCAATAAAAAATTCAGAAGAACAATGGGAGACACGAGAACCGGGATAGGTGCTGACATAACTTCAGATCACCACCTGGTGGTTGCCAAAATGAAACGGAAGCTAAAGAAACACTGGACAGTTGGGGAAACAGCATTACAATGGTTCAATACAACGTTCCTTCGAGATACTAACAAACCCAACCAATTTAAGATAACTCTCAACAATAGGATCCAAACCTTAAAGGATCTACTGAAAGAAGACGAAACTACGAATGAGGACAACTAGAAACGGATCAAAGAAGCGTCAACTTCAACATGTCAGGAGGTGCTGGACCGCAAGCATCATCATCATTAGGAATGGATCTCTATGGAAACCCTAGACAAGATTCAAGAAAAGAACAAGAAGATGCCAATAAACAACAGTCGGACAAGTACAGAGAAAATTAGGACAAGGAAAATACACTTACGCAAACAAGCAAGCGAAGTGGATCTTTAGAGCAGACAAGCAGAAATACGTGGGACTCCTAGCAACGACAACAGAAAAAGTTGTGACTGAAGCAAATATGAGACAACTATATGACATAACGAAGAAACTAGCGGGAAAATATAGTAAACCAGAGTGACCAGTCAAGGAAAAATATGTTAGGCTAATCACCGAGATTCAGGGACAGAGAAACAGATGAGTGGAATACTTCAAGGAACTCTTGAATAGAGCTGCTACATTGAATCTGTCGGACATCGAAACAGCACCTACAGACATTTCTATAGATGTCACTCCACGAATGATCGAATAAATCAAAAAGGCCATCAGATAGATAAAAGTGGGAGGGCAGTAGGACCTGAAAATATATCAGCCGAAGCACTGAGGTCACACATAAAAGCAAACATTCTTCACTTTCTATACAGGAAAATTTGAGGGGGAAGAAGTAGTGCCTCTAGACTGGAAAAAAGGATATGTCATCAAGAGGGCAAGGAATATAGATCTGAGCAAGTGTGAGAACTACAGAGGTATCACACTTATGTGAGTACCAGGAACAGTTTTTGATAGAGTGTTGCCGAACCAGATGAAAGATTAAGTAGACACCCAGTTTCCAGATCAACAGGTTATGAAGACCTCAATATGTGAGGGAAAGCACGGAATACAATGGACAGATTGAACTCAACTAGAAGATTTAGAATTCTCAGATGATCCAGCCCTTCTATCTTATACAAACCGAAAAATACTGGTTAAAACAACCAGTGTAGCAGCAGCCTCTGCATCAGTAGGCTTCAACATACACAAGGGAAGAAGCAAGATCCTCAAATTCAACACAGAGAACACCAACCAAACCAATCACACTTGATGAAGAAACTGTGGAGCAGGTGGGACATTCAAGTGCATGACATGTTCAGCATCATCGATGAACAAGAAGGATCCGTTGCAGACGTAAAGGCAAGGATGGCACTCCTACAGTTGAAGAACATCTCGAACCTAAAACAACTGTCTGCAAGCGAACTTCAAAATCAGAATCTTCAATACGAATGTAAAGACAGTTCCATTGTACTGAAATGAAACATGGACAACTATCACAACGATCATCAAAAATGTTCAAGTATTTGTAAACAATTGTCTACTCAATGTCTGTTGGCCGGAAACCATCAGCAACAGCCTACTATGGGAGAGGACAAATCAGATCCCAACTGAGGCGGAAATCAGGAAAAGATGTTGGAAGTGGATAGAACATAAATAACTTGGAATCCTCAAGGGAAACGGAAAAGAAGAAGATCAAAGAACACACTACGTCGGGAATATAAAGCAGATATGAAAAGAATGAATAGCAATAGGATTGCCCAGGACATAGTTGCATGGAGAATACTGGTTGGCGAGGGTTGACAGGCGTCAGTATATATATATATATATATATATATATATATATATATATATATATATATATCATATTGTAGTCATGAGGAAAAGGGTGAGACTATAGTTTATGGACGACCTTTGAGCGATGCTAAAGTGACCTTGAGAATGTTCACCTAATAACTAGGACTAGGATTATAAAGCAGCGTGAGGAATTAGAATTATGATTTACAGTTGATGGTTGGGGTTAGAAATTAGATTTAGAGTTTTTATCACGAACTGACATGAGCTATAATGCCAAGACTCTATTTAGCCAAATGGATGGGTGGATCTGATTGGTTCATCCATAAATCATAGTCTCGCCGCCGTGACCAATGAAGTTCGATCCGTGTCGGGTGTGAGACAGTTATCCATCTCAGACAATGGATAAAGAGTTGCACAAGATCATGGTTCGCTCATAAATTATAGTTTCGCCGAAAAGCTACTTGAAGTGGAATTTTCTCTCTCTTCAGACAATAGATGAAAGGTTGCGCAAGATCATGGTTCGATTGAAGCTAGATGTTAGCTCCGCTGGATGCCGACCCAGTGGTCTGGAGGCTTAGCGTTCGCTCGCGAGATCGACTGTTCTGCATACGCGATTGTGGATGCGCACTGCTGAGGAGTCCCATAAGAGGACGAAACGATTGTACTGTGCTTCCAAGTTTTTAAATTGTTGTCTAGCTTACACTGGCTCATGAATTCAACTATTATAAGAAATCTATAAATGGAATGGCGTTATTTCAAAGTAGTTAAGTTTGTCAAGTTTTACAAGTGCTGAATATGATTAGCGTTGCATCATTCAGCGTTCTAAGCGAACGGTATCGGATTTGAGTGTGGGAGTGATTATTAACTCTGGCATATAGTTACGCAGCTAACAAGGTACAAATAGAGCGAAACGTGCGTTCTGGATTCCTCTGCTATCCAACATCTCTCTGTGCTTATTATAACGTCAGTTTTTTTTGTTTGGGTGAAGAGTTTCACATAACGTCATCAGTCGTGCTGATGTATAAGTAACCTTCATCACTGCATTCATCTAGTGTTTGATTATTCCAGTGATTTCATCTCCTTTGAAGCGTAGATTTAAGAAATAGGTTTCTTCCATTGTATCGTATTTAACCCGTACGTTGGTTTTGGCACACTTGTCAATAAATTCCACCTGATATGCCTTTTTACTTAGGCCAGGTTGTAATGAAGACAAGTTCTTTCAGACTTTCCTTCGAGAATAGTTTACGAGCGTTGTCAAAAAGTCCCTACAATCCCTATATTTGTAACTTATTAGACAGAAACTGTTGTGATTCAGATAAACTCCACTCTATTTATTTTTGCGGTGGATGTGTCCTTGTAGTGCGCCGTCTAAGTTTACTTTTTAAGTCATTTTCCGTGGTAAAATGTATATCATTGAGTGCTTACTCGATTGCTATTTAGGCTTTATTCCGATTCAAAAAGAGCACCGATTGCGTGAGATTCCTGATGAATCGCCTCCCTGCTCATGTCTTCAAGTCATTCATTTGCTTGATAACAATCCGTTTCAGAACATCGAGAGAAACAATAAGATTAAAGTTTTTGAACACTGCCAGAATGATGGCTGCTTCCCTCATCAAACTTTTAAAGGTTTACGTGCATGTAAAATACCACCGTCAAAAAACCAACAACCTCACAAAATCTCAAATTGAATGCACCCTTTTGATCTTCTTACCGTTATACATCTATATACACATTCATGCATATACACTAAACACATACAAACATAATTGCTAGTGGGTTTTTTAAGCAACTCTTGTAAGTGTAACACGGAGCAATGTTCAGAGTAGGTTAGGTCTGTTCTCAAAAATAATCAATGGTTATTATAAATCACTTACATGAGTTTATAATTGTCTGATTTAGATCCAGAGAATAATTAATTTCTTAGTTTGTGGATCCATATGTTTATCTAGCATTCATTTGTCTTAATAATCATGAATATATTTCATTTATTCCGCCACTTCATTTTACCTAATAACGAATAATATTATGATGATTTCTCTAACTATAATTTGTATCATTTTTCCATAATTAAATATATTGAACGATACTTTGTCTGTTCAGGTATTTGATAGTCAGACTGTTATTTTAGGTGCTATACAATAGTTATGGTGTGAAGATTTAATATGGGAAGCTTGACAGGTCTATTGAACTAGTTGATGCTTATTGTTACTATGATCTTTTTATCATACAGAAAAAATAGCAAAACAACCTCATTTGTCTAGCCAATTTCGTACTAATTTTCCTCATCCTTTTGTTTTGTAACTACAATGACTGATCCCTAAGTAGTGACCAGTATTAGGCGTATTTTCTCTATGGTGCTGATCGAATTCTATAGATCAAGTTGAACTGTAGCCGATATCAAAGATTAGATAAACATGAGATTGTCCCGCGGGTCAATGTTAGTAGCCTTAACTTACAGTTGAGTCGCGCCTTGTATGGCTCAGTACAAACGTCGTTCTTTAGAACTGAATGACCTAGGTTCGGATCTACCAGAAAACATCAGTTTCCTGAAGATTTCAGATACCCTTGTTATGACGAAACCCTACTAACATGAAATGTATAGATTTTCTGCCTACTTCTCTTAACCACTTAATATTATCTCATAACTCTTACGATTATCGTTATTCCCACTTCTTAATTATACTACACAATTTAAACATGATAGTTCAAGTTATGAAACGTTACTATTATTATTGTACAAAGTCAATCATTTATTCACGCTAAATGGAATTCTATCAGGAACTTTGCGTCTGGATTACCCCCGGTATTATTTTACGATTTATTTGAATTTCAACAAATAACGGAATTTTCATCCTCCTTTTGTATCAACTAGAATTAACAGAAAATCTTGAGTTCTCTATTTTATTGATAACAACTCAATCACATAGATCAGTAAATTATTTGTGATTTCGAAATTGTACTATGCAGTTTAAACACTAAAAAACAATAACATAGAAATGCAATTATTTAAAGCAATTATTCCCTTTTATAAATTTTGATAGAGCAATTAGATCAACTCCGTCTTCTAATCGCTCTATCGAAATACAATTATTTCAGTCACCTATTCTCTTATCCTTTTCACTGACTAAATGTAATTTTTATACTCTATCAATAGTGATTGTCAAGTCACCAGCTGAGAAGTCTCATACTAGGACTAATAGTCGACCATTCCCGTTTAGTTTTCTATAGTCTATCTATCGCTTACTAAAACCACTTGATAAATGGGTTCAGTTTCCTTTAAGCTCATCTGTAAATTATTGTTTGCTTGAATTATTCTTGTTTGAGAGAAAATACTGTGTAAATATTTCTATGTTCAACTCGCTTATCGGTTTCCTTTTTATATTTTCCTTTTTTAGCCTGATTCATCCAGCATATTCCTACCTGAGAATGTAGCTAGCAGTAGTTCTCAACCACTTCGAACTGGTTCATTACCTTCTACCAATGGACTTAACCCTATCAGTTGCGGTGGATATGATGCTGGTGGACGTAGTATGATTAGCGGTTTAAGTGGTATAATTAGTACATCAAAAGATGATACATGTCCCAGTATAGATCCATCTGTTGCTGTCAATTCTAACACTGGTGCATTTTCATGGTCAGATGGTGGAGATAATACACTGGCACGAATATTTGAATTTCTTGGTGTATCACCACATCAAGTGTTCAATAATCAAAATCTAACCTCTATTGGTAATAATAATGTACCCGGTGTTGGTTCTTCAGGTTCATCTGCATTGTCTGCTTCAGGATTAGGCGTGTTGGATAAGACTAAAGCTGGATCTAAAAGTCATATAAGTGGAGCGAATGTTATCTCACCAGAATCACTTAGTACTCCTCATAGTAGCGGTATTGTTACTGGGAGTTTAAGTGGTGGTGTTGCTGCTGGTAGTATTGGCCACTTAGGTAATTCAATAATGAATATTTCACCATATAATTTGGCACTTGCATTTGCTTATCTTTATCGTCGTCAAGAATGTCAATTTGCCTCTCTAACTAATCAACAATCACAGATATTTCAAGAACTTCGTGATGAATTGTCTGTTATGCATAGTGAAACACTTAGTATTCAGTCTACACTGAATAATTTAACAACAGAATTAGAAGCTATTCGAGTTAGTTTGCATTTGTTATCAGTTTTACCAATGTTATTCGAACGTTTGTTATTATTATTATCATTATTATAGATTGTGTTTGTGTTTATTTATCTTGTTTTATTGTTCAGGTGACCTTATTTTTCGACATTACTTGCCTACTGATAGTTAGGTATTTTGTCAATTAATGATCGAAATATTCTTGTGGCATTTTTTGTATAAATTTTATTACTACTGCTAGTGTTAGTATATTTCAATTAGTTTAAATAGTAAAATAATAAGTAACCATACTACTATTTATAGCTGGTTTCATTCCTTACCGTTGTTTTTGAATAATCGTTTTCATTATTCATCGACGGTTGCTCTTTTCAAAATAAGGTGTTCTACGCTGTCTTTACATCTTTATTGTCATATCGATAAATCAAAATAATGCACTGAATAGATGTTTATTTTGAGAATAGATTTCGACGGTCTGGAGCATTTAAGGTAATTTACTTCACTTGTCTTGCTATTACCTGCCTAAATGACAAATACCTGGAAAAAATTCCCACCAATGTCTACGTCATTGTTTACTGCTTTATAATCTGCCAAAAATATCAGTCTTGTCATAAAATTCCAATTGTCTTAACAGCTTATTACTTGGTTTTTCAATTCTTGGACTGATTATCATTGTATAGAAATAACTTAAGAAAACATTATTAAGTATACAGATGGCCAGCATCTAAGAAATACTGCGTGTCTTATAATAATAAGATGCTGACTCATTATATCATCTTCTTGAATCCATAAATGATTGTTTCATGCCTAACTATGAAGGTCACTTTTATTGTTGTTGGATATTTTATTTGTGTAGCACGAAAATATAAAGGAATGTAAAGATAAATTAGTTAGTTTGTTCTTCTCCTCACGAAAATACGAAAACAATAAATGTTACCTTCGTATTTGTTATATTTCTTGGATTGAATGTTTCCTTTCCCATTTATGTATATTTGTAAACACACATACACACATGGGTGCATGACATTATCACCTGCTTTAATATGTACACATGGATGTGCTTTTCGGTACTTAACATAAACAAATATCGTTATTTTCCTTCTTTTCATATTTGTTTATTTATTTATTTTTAACTCTTTCTAATAGAAACGATGTAACAAATATTATTGCATATATATTTTTATTGTGTGATTGTTGATTTTCTTAAATTATATGTTTCATTGTTCACTGAATCTATAGGAAAAGGTAAAAACATGTATATCCATATTATGCTAAAATGAACGTGTAATTAAAGGTACTATCAATGTAATCCGCATATTTTTTTTATACCTCTCAACAAAAAAACATAACAATCTTAGTTTTTAGTATTCACAACAGAAAAATTTAAACATTTCGTACCCAAAAGACAATTTAATAGGTATCTGGACTCAATAGCCTAGTGGGATATGTTTGTATAATTCACAAGTGAACATGACTCGATTAGGTCGAATCCATTTTTTGGATATTATAGTATGTCGAACTGTTAGCCAGGTTTCGACGGCTCTCTCAATCGAACAATAAAAAAGAAATCAAATGTTGTCAATTACTACACAGGCTTTCTTTTGCTCCTCATTATCATCTTTGTATCAGTAAGATCAAGGAAGCACTGGACAGTTGTTCTGTCATAGTATGGGTTTTTTCAGCAGTTCACTTTCATGACTCTCCTCCCACTGAGGATCAAACCGATGGCTTTCAGGTCTGGCTGCGAGAGCTTTATCTTTAAACCACTAAGCTATCATCCAAAAGTGTACACGTCTAACTTTAATTAATTTACTATATTTCACAATCATCTTTATTTGTCTTCGGTGGGTAACTGCCTCCCACCCGACACGATCCAACTCCACTGAGCACAGTTTCCACTAAGACTTCGGGGATTTAAATAATAATAATGATAGCAATTTTATCACATAGTTTTGACCATCCTCTCTTTTTATTTTAGCGTGATGCAACCACAAAAGCGGAGTTACAAAATCAAAAACTAACCGATGCCAGTTCACGTATTGAAAGATTGGATGCTATAGCTGAAGAATCTCGACAAGCTTTACCACATGAATTAGCAGCTATACGTAATGAATTTCATGATTCCTTATATTCAGTTGAATATCAAGTGACCACAAAAATACGCGACCTAAGTGATAATATTACAAGTATTAATAATAAGGTTGGTGTTTATTTGTTACTTCTCTGCATTATGTGAAATAAAAATGGCAACCATGTGGTTTTATTGAATCGAATTTTCTTTAGTGTAGATCTTCTTTTTAAACCAGCTCTTTTAATTTGCTAGGTAATTTTAAACAATGATTTCTGTAGTGGTGGAACGTGCTCAGAGTTGACCATGTGTATGTTCAAAAATTGAGCGATCGATTGATTGACTTCCATTTAGCTTGAAATAATCGTATGTTATCCATAATTGCTTAGTGAACAAAAATTGTTTTCACTTCAGATTGGTTTTTTTCTAAAGCCTTTTATCTTGACGGCCCACAGTGATCAATGAACACGGTGTTATTAAATCGCTTATATAAATTGTGTGGAGTATCTTCTTTCTCTTCCAATTGTGTTACCTTTAATTGATAAATTTTTTTCGTATTAGTAGCCAAAACCATTACATTAATAGTAAGATTTAAATTATCTTGTTGTTGGTATTGATGTTTGAATTTAAATCGACGTTTATTGGGATAAACTCATCCTGTTCAGATTGGTCTCGCTATAGGCATATTATAAATTTTATAGAATAGATGAACTTGCACATACTGACCAGAGTTCTGCCCGCAGTGTCAGTAACGGGATATTTCAAGCCCATACTAATATTGGTCTAAAAAGTCTATCCGCTGTATCAGTTAGTGGTTATCTGTACTCACTGCGTGTTTAGCGATTAAAGTTACTGAGTTTGAGACCCGGTACGAATGTCAACATCAGAATGTGGGTAAATTTAACTGACGCATCTCAAACAGAATAAAACATACTTTCTAGATTTCAATTCTAACCATAATTCATCTGTTCCTTGAAACTATTACACTTCAATTCTTGAATTAATTCTTCTAGAATCTATCCTGCTCCAGTTGACTGTAAAGAAAAGGATACAATATTAAGACTTATTTATGTCTTCTCTTATCGATTTATTTGTATTGATTTTTAGTGAATTTATCAACTAAACTTTTATCGCAAGAAAAGATTTTTTCATATTCATCAAACTGCGTGCATTATTTATAGTATTTAGAAAAAATAATTGTCTATATGTTATACCGATCTAGTGATTGAAGCATCAAAATGTCATTTATTATCATGATTTTCCTGCACATTACTGTTTTTAAACTTCATATCTTTCACCATAAAATTAGTAACCAGGTGCCGTTACTAAATTTCAGTTTTTAGATGCATGAGATGCATATGCAACACTACTTTTGTATCTGTTATGTTCTTTTAAAAATCTTATTACGTGTATAGTGTATAAAATTATAGGTATTGTTAACTATGTTTGGAAGTATCCCCAGTGAGATTTCATAAGAAGTATTGAGACATGTTTTTATGGGATTAATCCATTGATATAAAGACAACTCCTTCCAATATTAAGTCGTACAAGATTCTGGGATTATGTAGAACCAGAACAACTGCTGACGTCCTGTGTTCGTGACATCACTGAACATTATGCATTCTTTCGTGCGTTTCGACTGCTGATTTGATATGTGAAAACCGTTTGTATACAAGATTTTAGTTAGTGATTTCTGGTTTAAAAGATTGTGAAACAACATATTTTCTAAGACTTACAAAGATGTTTGGAAACGGTTCTATGGCACGTTTATTGATATGAATCAGTTATATTTTGAAGGAAATGTGATTAATGTACTCTGAATTTTGTAAAATAAATTTTTTCAAATGATTTTACGTTTTTTAAAGTTTGAGTAAATCAAGTTTATTATACTCTTACATCTTATGAACTACTTTGAAACAGTTGATTGATTTATATTTTTCCAATAATAATTGTAAGTGAAAAGTTGTAGCCTTAATAGATCAATCTATGTCACAAAACTGTAGTGAAAGAGAACACAGTTGAGGACAACCGAATTATATTTAGCACAACATTACAGAGTTAATTGGTAAAATAGAAAAACCATACTATAATACCTAGTTTGCAAAATGTTCAATAATTATCTCCGACTTCATTATTCTTGCATTTCTATACTAATTGCTTTCTATTCCCGTTCTTCCTTTCTTGATCTTCCCAATCTTCTGCTGCCACACATTACATTCCTGACTCGCATGATATACTATTTATGTCAATGTAAGTAGCACACACCACAATACTATAAATTGTTACTTTCATTAACTGAATACTATATCCTATCGGTTGCTTAATTTAAAAGTTATAGATTTTATTCCATGTGTAAACATTATTGAATTATGTTAGATTCAAAATATAAAAGCTCTACATATCACAATTCTCTTTAGTCACTTATTAACTCTGAATTGAAGTTCGTGACGAAAACTATTTTAAAGAAAACAAAAATTATCTTCTAATCATATCAACTTCATATTAATAATTGATCTATAAACTTGACTATCCTTTCAAATACGATTAAGATTTAATTTCTAAAACAAGAAAAAGTGTTTTTTTTTTAAAAAAAATCTTATCAGATAAACAATTTTAATTTATTGACAATTTAAATCCTTTTACTTATTTATCGCAATTATCAATTGAGTTCTAATTTAAATGAATTAATTTTTATTAAATATTAAGGTCAATTATTTTTTCCATAGGTAAGCATGATTGAAAAACCTCATGATCAATCTAATACACTTGAATCACATGGTACAGAATTAGATCGTGTTCGTCGTAAAGTATTACATTATTTAACTGATTTATGTGTGTCATTCTTTGCACTAGTTACTATGCTACTACAAGTGCTTATACGTTGTTTAAATTTGGGCGCTGTTCTGACAGAAAATAGGTATATTTTATTGTTTTAAAGAATTATTTTTAATAATTTGTAATACATTTTCGTTTTGTTATAATATAATCATAGTCAAAAATGTTTCGGATTATCTTGTTGTTAATATTCTTGACTAAATCTTTACTAATCTTCGTTGGGAAATGGATTACCTCGACATTGCCATTTGGTAAAAGCTCGTGATTCCAATCAAATTCAATAATCTTCATAACTTTTTACTAACAATTAGTATGTGCTCACTAGTGACTAACTTCTAGAAGAAATCCCTGGAGTTCTAATGAGAAACCGTGACTAGTGAAGCTAAACCGTGTCGGATGTAAGACAGTTACCTACCAAGAGCAATCGGAAGTGGTCATAAATCCACACCGCTAGATCCCGACTTAGTAGTATAGAAGTCAAGCGCTCGCATATACGTTCGTCGACACGCACTGCCAACGAGTCATATACTAGAACGTGACGGCTTTTGAGCACATCCAGGTTTTCAATGTTGGTCTTACATCGATCGGTTCATGATACCAGTGTAATTCAAAACAGTTGGATTGTGTGTCTTGCATACATGTTCCTTCCTATTCATGACTTTAGATTAATATACCTCCATCCCAATGTTAGTGTTCACGCTGGGACTTCAACCGGATACATTTCGCTTTTTACACACTATGAGCTATCCACGGAGCTAGGTAGTAGAGATAGCCATTAACCTGTATAACAGTGTAAACGTCAACGCTGAACTTCAGGTATATCCAGCTAGCAAGTCGCAAATAAAGCGAAATGCTTTTTCAAAATTCCACTGCTAACCAGAATACATCACTTCTGTTGGCTTGGTAACTCTAAAATGTTCTAAATTCTCATTTCATGTACATTTTACAAATTAATATATTTAGTTAAATGGTTCAAGTTATCTTTTCTTGTGTTGTAATTGGTTGTTCGATGTTTACAATGGCTGTCGTCAACTATTGGTTGTACCTGTCACGTTTATCCAGTTAATTCATACGACAGAAAAGTAGTTTTTATCGCTATTTTGAAATAAAGATCTATAATTCGCTTATATCGTCTTTTGTATTCATCATATTTTATAATAGTAACCAAATTCTCAGCTTATCATAATAATAACAACAACAAGATTCCGTATAAGCTCATCATGGCCTATCTATTTATTTGAACACACAAACTTTGATACAAGGAGGCACTAAATACATATGCTCCACACAGCAACAATGAGGTCAGTAGTAGTTATCATTGATTTGTGTGAGGTCCGTGATAATGCCCGGATGCACAAACTAAAGCGATTGGTTTTCTTAGGGGGCCCCAACCAGAGCCTTTGGTTCGGAATGAGGGTTTTTCAACTCCCCTAGGTGGACCCTCCGCGTCCACCAACCCTGTTAATGCACCGGAATTCTCTTCACCCTCTCAATTTCGAAAAGGCAGTGAGTAGGACTTCCATGTTAGTGGCTGTATACTCGTGGTCATGTGAGAGCATTTCGAGAGGAAGAGCAGATTCTCCATCCTCGGTCATACCAGGGCACTTAGGGGCCTACCTACATCAATTTCACAATTCTTGTCATATATCTCACCGGTGTTGAATTCGTTTTCGAAATGCTATAGAATTTCAATGGTTTACAATTTCCACCCTATTGATTTATGCAATAGATTATCGTTTCTATTTTAAATTTGTTTGACTTATTGTATATTTCCTCATTCGCTTTCGTCTGTTTTTTTTTCTTTTTGTTTTATCGCATAGGAAACTTGCTGTTTGCTTTTCCATGACATTGTTAGCTAGTTGTTTGCTTGTATATACATCGGATCCTATTATTTTATGGCTCAGGGAAGATGATACCATTACAAACCCGTCTACAACAACAACAACCATACATCGAAGATCTCAATACTGGCGAAATATACTTATTGCTATCTTGTCATTTTTTCGAAGTTTTTCCCGTGAAATGTCTTGAACCAATATTTTGATTTATCTGTTTAATCATTCAATTAATTATTCGGAAATTTCTAATGTACGCTTGTCTTGTCTTCTTTCTTTACTCAATGGTTCACTTCACTTAAAGGTTTATTATCCTTCACGACAATTACCTGGTGCTCCATTATATATATATGGGTATTCTTGTTTACTGAGATTAGTACTATTTATGCTTGCTTAAAAAGTATGGTGGATTTCTATCATTATTCACACATATATTTATACATGAAACAAATCTATCATGACGAGTGTTCTATAAAAATGCTTTGTCTGAAAGCTTAATTCTATTTTAAACCATCTCATTCATTAGTTGACTAGAATATATTTATTAGTAACAGCTGATCAACATCATTATTTGATCTTGCTCTGACACAATCTTATTTACAATTATTCACTTATTTTATTTGTTTTTCCATGAAATTTTCTGTTGAGTTACCTCAGTGTAAAAAATTTGTTTTTACTTTTAAATATTTTTATTGTTGTTGCATCATCATTAGTCTATTTTTTTAACCTTTCGACTTATTCATTTTGTTCGTATATAGTTTTTCTTCTCATTATGAACATTGTTCTGCTCACACCCGGTATTGTCTATCTATCCCTTGTTATACAATGTTACATGTACACTGGATTGTGTACGGTTGATTGTCCGACGTGTACGTTGCTTGTTCTTAAATGTTTTCCAAATCAACTAAATATTCTAATTATATTGACAGAATAATCTAATTTCTTTTATTCATCTTATGTCGATTTTTGTAGAATAAAATCTATGTTATAATGCTATCAATCCATTGCTATATTTTATAACACCATGTTATGAATGACATCACAAACTAATGTTGTTTATCATTATTATCCAACGTTACTCTTCATTTTAAAATCTTGTCATTTTCATATTATCTATTAACTAGAACCAGTCTTTCAAAAGAACAAACAACGATTTGTTTATTATTATTTACGTCTTACCTCTTCGTAAATGCAATCAGTTTGTCCAGCAATCAATATGTATGAGGAGATAGACATCGATGTAAAGCTGTTCAATTTTCTTTGTATTAAAAAAGAACATTTCTCCCAATATTTTTGTTTTAAACTTTCTTTTCTTGCTCTGTTTATCTACTAAAAACAGATACATGAGTGGCTTGTTAATCGAATATATATATATATATATTCGCTAATTTGTAAATCAAATACTATTATACAGTTTGAACAGAAACTTTCTTGTCTTTTCTTATGTTCATATTCACTCGTTCACCTGTTAAAATCAAAAACACATACCTAAGCTCATGTAACAAGTTGTAGCTTACACGTAGCTTATAAAGACGTATAATACTAATCATTTGCTCCAAGCAGAATACAAGGTGTAGCCTAAGACTACTAGACTGCATATATCTATGAGTGAAATAATAACATGTGAGGTAGTTAATCAAGAAAATACCCAGTTTTTTTATGGAATTCAATACACATGAGCAGCAGATATAACTCTACATGGTTTCCAGGACGTTTAAAACTAAAATAAAAAACTTTTATCATCGAGTAACAATGATAGTAATAAACGTAGCGAATATTCTATTCTTTCTACGCAGATTGTATATAGCACACAAATCAACCCCAACCAGAAACACTGTGGAGACTCAAAATGCTATTTGCGTTCGCGAACACATACTATAGTCATGTGAACCATACGCTGTCTTATCAGTTAACGTAGAAAAACCTGGTTACTTAATAAATCGCCATTCCCATCCTTTTATACAATATATATGTGTGTAAAGTGATACAAATTATGTATGAATAATAAATTCCTCAAACACAGTAAAACAAGTACTTATATTAGGATCATAAATTTGTGAAGGACAGTATCAAAACATGTTAAGAAATTTTAAAAAATGATACTTAAATCTTCAGCTAAAATTAATTTAGTCTATTGAATAGTATAGTACAAAATGGGTAGCTACATTCTCAAAGGATGAGTTGTCTGAATCTGGTGGATTTTCGATACTCTGATCCTGGATTTTTCATTAAAAGTATTTTAACTCCGTGACCAGACTTTTTAATTTATGCTGTTTTCCTTTGTGTTAAATTTATTAGACAACTTAGGTGATAGTTCTATGTTCAACTGTACGGTAACGGTCGACTACGCGACATCCAAACATAAAGGTGCTGGTAGGAAACACAACACACAAGGTGATGGTTAAGATTATTTAGTATTGGTGTGCGAAATAAGGAAAAGAACATTATGTTTGGTGTACTGCAGAATTAACTGATGGCATATCTGTGATAGAGAACAGAAAACGTGTAGTTTCTTTTTAAGTGCCACCAGTATGCTTTTGTAGGCTATTTCTTTTAAAACAAGGTATACACTAATTGTTCGCCTAGTATTGACCACTGTTATTTTTGTCCTTAGCGGTGATAGGATTTTACCAATCAAACTTCGATGGCCACTAGCACAAGCAACTCGATATTGTATGCATTATATTTTGAATGTAGGTAACTGGAGATAGAAAACTGTGGGCCTACGCTTAGTTTTAGTTGGTTCGCCTCCATTCCCAAAGGACTTTAGGGAACACGAATGGTCTAGAATATATGTAGACGAATTGGGTTTAAAGTAGTGCAATTCTCAGCTTACACTTCATTTTATGTGAACATTAGTGGCATCTGAATGCTTCTAAATTATTACTGTTCTCCGTTGATCCCAAGGTTGCTGAGTCGAACAGCGGAATGGTTTTCAAACAACCCTATGAATGAGGAATAACGAGCAAACATAATGGATTTGAAATGATAAATTGAACTATGTGATCGTTCAGTAAACGCTATGTACTAGACAATGTAATAAATATTTAACATCGCTTCACTCACACCACCATGTTGAATGAGACACGTTAGTGTGCTTCAGAAGAAATAACAGATATTTTAGTATCCGATTAGGATAGTTTAGTCCTACCTGGCTAGCAATTGCAAGTGAGAATGCTTAACCAAACTCTATGTGTTCTGATTTTAATGATGATGTAAGTAAATTCTTTATGTTCGGCAATCGGATCTCCAAGATACATTTACAAATATATCCTAGTGTTGTGAACACGAACACCAGTGGCGACAAAATTACAGGACTTGTTAAGAAAATATAACAATCATAAAGTAAATGCTTAATTCGCAAAATGTCCACCAATTGTCTCAAAATAACTCAGATTTCATTGTTCTTACATTTTCATTCAAATTGCATCCTGTTTCCATTCTTTACTGTTCGATCCTCTTGTCTCTCTGCTTCCAGACCTTCTGTTCACGACTAACATCATATACTACTTATGTCAATATAAGTAGCACATACCACATTAGCAGCAAGGCAATATGCATTCAAATTTGAGTAGAAATGGATGTAACTAGATATTCGCTTATCGTATGTAAGTGAGAGCAGGGTATATATACATACCTGGTAACGAGAACATTTTCTCTTCATAACGATACTGTTGTAATGAATTTGGATTTCGTTACTGTTTTTTCAGTGTGTCATCAGTGTTTGCGTGATGTACAGAAAGTGTTAATTTCATTTTACTTGACCTCGAAACTTGATAACTGCCATATTTTCTCCCGGTCTGACCATTCCTCCATAAAGTGGACGCTTTTATCTAACCAGAGGTGATATAATAAAGTTATTTATTTGGTGGGAATACACATTTTTCCTTTTATAAGTAACTGGTTTCTATGTAATATTTAGTTAATTACTGGAGGCTTCATAATTTGATTTGTGGGGCCCTTTATTTTGTCGTCATTGTTGACGGGCTCTCCACTTTAGTGGCCCGAGATCTGACTCCCGTTTGATCGTATGAATGACTGTTATTGAAATATATATGTCGCCTATCCTCGTATATAATCATCGACTTTAATCCCGTTAGTCAATAACGGAATTAAAAAGTCAAATAACGAGAATGGACTTGTGAATATATATATTCTGTATATGAAGCGAATGGAACACAGCGAAGCGAAACGACGCGCAGTGGAGATGGCAGGTAAGCCAACTCCATTTTAGTCAAACACTAGTCAATATTTATAGTCACACAAAATAAATTGCAGACATGTGATGAATGGGATAAGAAATGTATACACACATACGCGCTCATATAGAACAGCCAAGATTGATAAATGAATAATTAACAAGGTCGAAATATGACTCAAGCAGAATGAGTAGATTGGCCTGTCCGAAAGCTAGAATAAAGTATATGGGCTTAACGCAATAGCCGACACTACAGATTAAACAGGGATTTGTACTAATTTTTACTAATCACGCTTGAGTGATCAAACAGCTTGGTCACTAGATGATACAACTACTTTTCCTAGCTGTAAAAAGCTCATTTCCTTTGGGTTAAGTTACTGGCCTGAAGCAATCTATCCATTCGATGTACTTTTCATTTCAAATTTTGTTGAATAATTCCGTGGGCAGTTTAGACTACTGTCGATATTGGTTAGGGTATTGTTCTATCATCCCTACTAATAAACCTAATGATTGGGACCACACGCAACCTAAAGATCGTGTTTCTATTTTGTCAGTGGGGAATAACGAGTATTCACTATCTTAAAGAGGGCTATTGAGAATAGCAACAATGACGTAAAAGTAATGTAGTGAACGAAAACTAAGGTATGATAAACAGGTTCATTATTTCGTGAAAACGCACACAGTTCTTCTGTACAATATAAAAGTCATACATTAAATACAGCATTTGCATGTCATCCTTCAGTTGTCGTTTACATATTCCATTATTCTTCTGATTCTGTTGTTGTTCCAATTGCTTTAAGTTTTCATTCCTGTTCACTTTATTTTGATTTTCTGTTGGATTCCACTTTCTATCCCAACTACGTACTACTTATATCTGTCCATATAAGAATCCCACATTACAATGACTCTAACTGCTGACAATAATTAATTTACAGATCAACGACAAAATTTCCATTAAAGGCGGTTATACTTTGTTTAAGAATCGCTGAAGCTAGAAGTGTTAATACTCCGATTTTTTATAACTCCAAACTTCTGACTCCGCCACAGTAAACGTACTAGCATAGATTAAGATTCATATCCAAGCATGGAATAAAGCTAATTTGTATACACCAAATAAAGGTAACAGAACAAATACCGATGATTGCAGTATGCTATCTCTCTTCAAAGGTGTTCTCAATAGTGGCTTGAATTGTCCGATAGGCTAATCAAGTTCTTGCGCCCGTTTCTGAAGTGCGTCATTCGCGTAAGACTTTCCTTTTATTTGTCTTCTTATATGTATATGAAAACCCTCCATATATATATATGTCAGCATGCTTTTGAGATTAGGTTGTGGTTGGAGGTAGTCGACAGGAAACCCTGGACCCGGGTTTCGTACTACTTGGCACTCGTCAGCATTTGATCTGCAATAATAAGGACTAGACACTCATGACATTGATCGCCACCCAGTGATCAATCAGTTGTGATCAGCATGCTGTTCTTTCGTTTGTATTCAACTATTCTTCTACTACTCTCTGCTCATATATATTACGTTTATCTTTGGAGAATCAATTTAATTTACTTAGTCTCACCAAGATCTAAGTTTATTGCCTGCTGTTAACAGGTGAGTGCTCATTGTTGAAGTACGTTAAATTGATCCATGTTTGTTATTTGAACAGTATTTTCTCCTTTGATTGGTAGAGACACTTTACATTTTGATGGCTCATTTTTGACAGGCATCGTTATAGTTGGCATTTGCGCCTGCAAGAACAATTTTTGATTAGAAATATTTTATTTAGTTTCATATTTCCCTTAACGGTCCATTTTCTCAACCATTCCGCACGTTTGTCTACACTACCTTACAAAAAGTGTTAGCTGTTGTCGCTTATGGTTTACTTGAACTCGTGGACAAATTACCGAAACAATCAACAACAAAGGTATATCACAGTTCCAGGAGTTTAGATTTTCATAATAAACGTAAGCAATAGTGGATAATGTTTTCTTCGGCGTTCCGTTTCCTTTCATTTAGAAGTTATTCTCAATTGTCGTTGTTCCAATATACTTCTGTGCTTATTCATGCTCCGTGTATGCTCTTGATGTTATGCAGCACTAGCTAGATTAAGTCTTTTTCATGCTGGAATTGGGTGTGCTGTAGATTTTAAAGTTCTCAATAACTAAAAAAGCCAAATTGTTACTCAGAAAGTTGTGCTGATATTTTCTTAGAAGCTGTCGTGTTACTGCCACGTTCAAAATTGTTTCCAGCTCTTAACCTGCATACCTTTTGCTCGGATACTGTCTTTTTTCATTTATCATCTTCATTTTTGAACTCTCTGCAGATCTTGGAATCAAACTTTATTCCGAACATACTCTTTGAAGACAGCTTTTTTCTTTGAATTGTTGTAGATGTATACTTCAACTTCTCATGAAGCAGTTTACAGGCGATTTGCATCATATCTGAACCGGTGGAGCTAGTTGCTTCATATCTGGTTTAAAACCGACTAGGTATCCAAAGCATTCAATTCTAGATACACAAAATGAATACTTCTTGGATAGATCGCATTATTATTCTCAAATAAACAACGTTATAAAGCAATTACTCTGATCATGAGCTACTTTACAAAAACCATGAATGATAAGATCATCTTGGTAAACTACAACATCTTTAAGATAACTGATCACATTACTCATCATTTCCTGAAATATGTCTAGAGAACAACTTAAACCGAATTGAATGGAGTTATATTTGAATAGACCGAAGGGAGTGGTAATTGTTGCCAAAATAGATGAAGATTGATCTAAAGGGAATTTGAAGATAGAAATATTTTAAGTCGATTTTCTAGTTCACCTTAGAACCATGAAGTCGATTAAGAATATCTTCGGCTTCTACCGTCGTTCATGTTTGCCTCAACAAACGGAAGTCAATGTTAATCTATAATTATCACATACTCTAATGGTTTTGCTAACAGACTTCAAGTGCTTAACAATTGGATAACTTTATTCTGAGGACTGGATCGGTTTAACTATTCGTTTTGCACACAATTCATTCAATGTCTTACGTGACGCTTCTTGAAGACCGCAAGTAATTATTCGTCTTTTTAGGAAGACAGGATCACCCTGTACTTTGAGTTTAATAGGCTGAATTCTCTTCTTTCCACTGCACTTAGACTACAGCAACAAAGTCATAAAATGAACTAAGTGAGGTATTTAATCTATTCTGAATACTGAAATCGTAGATAAGGATA
Source organism: Schistosoma haematobium (assembly GCF_000699445.3). Taxonomy (NCBI): domain Eukaryota; kingdom Metazoa; phylum Platyhelminthes; class Trematoda; order Strigeidida; family Schistosomatidae; genus Schistosoma; species Schistosoma haematobium. The sequence continues at coordinate 75,442,114 of NC_067196.1, read as the reverse complement.
AATAATCATTAGAAACACCTAACTTAATAGAATCCGAACCACAGGGTTTATCAACACTTTTGTCAAAACCGACAGTTGCTTTACAGGCCAACTTGATGTATCCCATTCTTTCACACTTAATGCATTTAGCATGATGAAAGACCCATGAATTACGCAAGTGGAATTTACCACAGAATAGACTTTTACCAAACCTGGACTCACATCTGTAATGATGATAATGATGATAATGATAATTTATTCTCAAATAACAGTTTGTTACATGATGCATGCAAGTTTACAGGCAAGATCAAATTGATACAAATTATACCATATCCACTGTAGTAAATTACATAAATGGGCTGATAATTTATAAGATATGAATGTAGATGGTTTTAATCAGTATTACAGTTGGCGCACTTCACGAAAGTTGCGTTGCGAATGTGCAACTGATGGCCAAGAATAGGTCCATTGAAGGTGGGAGATTCTAAATGTCACAACCTTATGTCCCTTTGGAATGTCTAAGGCTTTGAGGATGGTGCAGGATAAAATCTTTCATTCCATATTACAAGGGGGCTGAAAGAGGAAGCAAGTAAAATAAAACACGAGGGGCAGAGTAGCCAATATTCATGAAGGAATGTTTAAGATATGATTACTCAGTCTAATTTTCTTTTATTAAGGTATTCGTTAAAAAAGAGCATTTTAATAGGTTAAAGAAAATAAGTGTTAACAAGGTGTGAGTGGACATACAACTGACAAATGGAGCCGATTCGGAAAGGAGCTGAGAGTATGGGATTATGTGTGATTATAAAATAAATATAGTGCTAGAAACAGTATTGTGATATACAATTGGCTGTCTTCCTTTTATTATCGAAGCTATTAGAGCCCCTTTCGTTTATTTGTATTTTTTTTTCAGGTATTATAGGGTCTTGAGTAGGCTTCGTGTAACCTGCCTTGTGATTCTTTGATGAATTACTTTTCACATTTCCACGAGAATGGAAGGATTATTAAACAAAAACGAACTTGTGCAACATTAAGAATATAATTCATCACGATGACTGAGAAAAGTATCAGGAATTTTCACTGACTGGAAATCAAGCTCATTCACTGCCTCATATAACAAATTCTGTTCTAGTTTCTTGGAATGAAATTTTAGGTTTCTGAATTATTCTCTTTTTAAATTCGAAATATTAATATCAGCGATCAACCGATCTCGAAGTTGAGTTTCGAGTAGGTCTCCGAAATTACGCTTTGTGGCCTGTTTCTGTGGTTCAGGTAAAAAAAACTTTGACTTTCTGGACATTTTGTTGTTTCGTGTCTAAAGGTAACCCTCGTGCTATTGATAGAAGAAACCAGACAAGTAGTGAATAGGTCCTTATTTCGATCTTAGCGCAGTCACAGTGAAGCGTGGGATTATCTGTTCAGACAAACAAAGGCTCTCAACAATCAATATAAGATAATAGGGAATATAACGCTTATATAAAACAAGGAAGTGAATGAATACTTGAACAATACTGTTTTGGCATATACTTGGTTGTTTGGGGTCAACTCTTAACCAACCAACCTAAGCCGTTACATTAGCTTCCCCCTAGAATCGACTTCCGTAGGAACGTCGGTTCGATTAACCTATCTATCGAAAACACCTTAGTTTTATTTCTCATCCCAAGGGAAAATTATCAACTCCCTCACTGTTTGACTTACAATCAGTGACGACTGACGCTGTCAACGATAGTCCATGGATGTCATCTTATTTTGTAACATGTGATTTCTTCTGCAACTATCGCCGATGGTTTGCTGCGTGCCTTCAAGAGAAAGTGTGAGAATGTGGAATAAGAATATCTGAGGAAGTGCCGCGAGCGGGCTACCCAACACCATGTTGGTGAGGTACGATTTTTCCGTGCTCAGACCGGCTATCAGGTGTTTACTCACCTGCCTCTTGAGTCGCCCTCAAGTAAAAAGTAAAGAAGAATCTACTTCAAAGGTAATGGTGAAAATCAAGCAAACCTGAAGTACTGCTCCACTGCCTGCATAAAAATAATAAGATACAAAATGGAAATACATAAATGTAAATGATAATTGTTCGGTTCCATGTAAGTGCTTGGTCTCCAGAACGGATTGGTATTCTGGAAGAGAATAGACATAGTGTAGATATCTGGGTTGCTTTTTGAATTCGTTGTATTTGCCAGTGTTAGTTGTATGAGTTTGATTAAAATTCTCAGCCATCGTTTCGGAATACCTAGCTTATGTGTCCAGTATTTTAAAAAAAATATTTAACATAACACGTATATATCAAAGGTAAAAGGTCTGGGGAGTTGTAGGTGAGGCGGAATGAGGAAAAAAAAATTATTTTTAAGTAGATGCAGGGTGTGATTAGCTGCGTGGTTAGATTTTATTCTGCAGCCGAAACTGTCAACATCCTTGACTGACTAATTGGATGTGCCCAGCGAACCGTTTTAGTCATTTGTAAAGATTTATCATCTTTACATTTTGATTCCGTAATGGATTTGTCAGTTAAACGATCTAACAACACGTATGGTGGTTCATGATCTAGATAAGCCGGCTTTAGCCTATCAATACTTACTGTGTCGATGTTTCCATGTTTTTCTATCACGAAATATTTAGATTTTCTTGAGACGACTTTGAAAGGACCTTCAAATGGAGGACTGAGTGGTGCTTTTATTTTGTCACATCTTATCCAGACGTGCGTGCAATTGCTTAGGTCTTTAGGTATATATACGGCGCGCGATTGTTCACGAGTATTAATCGGCTTAAGTTTAGACATGTGGTCCCGTAGTTGACCTACATAATTTTCTAAATTAAGTTTTTGACTGTTAGTATTAGGGTTAACAAATTCACCGGGTAGTCTCAGAGTTGTTCCGAAAACCAGTTCCGCAGCTGAACACTGTGCGTCAGTTTTGACAGATGTTCGTATTCCCAACATAACTAATGGTAGGAATTCTGTCCACTGATTGGGGTTCGAGTGAGATATAAGGGCGGTTTTTAGCTGACGGTGAAAACGTTCTACCATCCCATTAGCCTGAGGATGATATGCAGTGCAGCGTATCCTATTGGAGCCTAGAAGTTTAGCCAAGTTATTAAATAGTTCGGATTCGAATTGCGCTCCTCTATCCGTCGTTATTGTTATGAGTGTACCAAAAATGGTTACCCAGTTCTGCATGAAAACCTTGGCTACTGTTTCCGCTGTGATATCCGCTATCGGGATGGCTATAGGGAATCTGGTAAATCGATCTATGCATGTAAAAAGATAATTAAAACCGTTTGAACGTGGTAAAGGACCTACCAAGTCGATATGCACATGGGCAAAACGTGCATCTGGTTGCGAGAAAACACCTATGGGTGAATTTGTGTGACGATTAATCTTTGATTGTTGACATGCTGAACACTCTCTAACCCATTTGTGTACATCCTTCTGTAAATTCGGCCATATATATCTGGCATTGATTAGTTTTGTTGAAGCTTTTGCGCCAGGATGAGACAAAGAATGAAAGTTAGTATATATCAACTTTCGCATATTTTTGGGAACGAAAGGTCGCGGCATTGCCTTGGTCGTGTCACAATAAATTAGAATACCATCGATAGGTGATGGGAATTGTTTTAAATTAAGACTTGAATTGTTTGTTTTAAGTAGGTTTTGTAATTCTAGGTCCTGTTCTTGTTCGTGTCTCAACGTCTCAAAGTTTACTGTAGACTGCTGTAGCACGTTCATTTCTAGTCTGGATAAAGCATCTGCCGCCTGATTGTCCTGACCTTTGACATGTCGGATATCGCTTGTGAACTGTGATATATAGTCAAGGTGTCGGACTTCTCGAGGTGAGTATTTATCGGCTCTCGCTTTTAAAGCATTCGTCAGAGGTTTGTGATCCGTAAAGACTATAAATTCCCTACCTTCTAACATGTGTCGGAAGTGTTTAATGGTCAGGTAGATTGCAAGAAGTTCTCGCCCGAAGGTAGAATACCTTGTTTCGGCTGGAGCGAGTCTTTTCGAGAAGAAAGCAATTGGTTTCCAGGCGTTTTTAACCAGTTGGTTAAGGGTACCGCCTACTGCTTTATCTGAAGTATCCACCATCAAAGCAAGTGGGGAAAGAGAATTCGGATATATCAACGTAGTTGCTTGAGCCAGTTTATCTTTAAGCTGTTTAATAGCTTCGATGGCGTCAGAAGACAGTTTGAATTCTTTTGGTTTTCCTTTAAGTAAATCTGTCAAAGGTTGCATTAATTGTGCACAACCTGGTATGAATCTGCGATAAAAGTTAATTAGACCTAGAAAACTTCTCAGTTGTGTTAGAGAACTAGGTATGGGGTATTGTTTGATGGTATCCACTTCTTTTTTGATAGGTTTAATCCCTTCTGGGCTTATTGTGTGACCGAGAAATTCTAAAGTTTGAACACCGAAAACACACTTACTTTGATGTATGTTTATTCGATATTCATCCAGTCTTTTCAACACTGCTTGTACATGCTGTTCGTGTGATTGCAAATCGGGGCTGGCAATTAACAAGTCGTCTATATACCCCTGCGCAAATGACATATCTCGAAGTAGGTTATCTATGAATCTTTGAAATGTCTGTGCCGCATTTCTCAGGCCGAATGGCATGCGTACAAACTCGAATAAGCCAAAGGGTGTAGTAATAGCTGTCTTGGGAATATCTTCATCAGCCACCGGGATATTGTGATATGCCCTGACTAAATCAATTTTAGTGAATATGTTCATACCCTGTAAACCGTTTGTGAAATCTTGGATATGAGGTATTGGGTACCTATCTGGTACGGTTTGACGGTTTAGGGCTCTGTAATCCCCACACGGTCGCCAGTCACCTTCATTCTTCTTTGGGACCATATGCAAAGGGGATGCCCAATGACTATCTGAGGGACGGATAATACCCAATTGTAGCATATAATCAAACTCGGCCCTAGCGATGTTGAGCTTATCTGGTGCTAGTCTCCTGGGTTTTGCAAACACCGGTGCACCTTCGGTTTTGATAGTGTGACTTACTTTTAGTCTGTCTTTAGAAGGCTGTGGGTTTGGTTTAGTTAAGTTTGAAAATTCCGCGAGTATATCTTGGAATTTCGCTGTTGTTACTGGAGGAGTTTGAATCAAGTTAAGAGAGCTGATGTGACTTTCTTTGCCTTTTGTGTAATACGAAGTTTCTTTTAGTGTTAATCGCCGTTTCTTGGTGTCAACTAGAAATTCGTATCTCTCTAGAAAGTCCATCCCCAGTACTGCCAGATCTAAGTCGGCTACCGTGAAAACCCAAGGGAATTGCCTCCTGAACCCCAAATCTAGGGTTAAAGTTTTCTGCCCAAATGTCGCGATTTTAGTTTTATTTGCAGCTTGAAGTGTAATTGATGATGTTTCTCGACTAATCTCAGTTTTATTTTGAGGGATGATGCTAAGAGCAGCGCCAGTATCCACCAAGAAATTCAAGCCAGAGTTTCTGTCTCTAACATAAAACAAGCGACTGTTTAGGCGCCCCTCCTCAGTCGTCGCGACCTGGGGAGGGGTTACTCGTTTCCCGCTGCCTTAGGATTATGCTTAGGCCAGGCGCATGGTTGCATGCACTTGGTTGAGTTGACACCAAACTTCCAGTGGTACCAACAAAACTGTCCAGATTGTCTAGACATTTGTGACCTGTTTTGTGACTTGGGTCGTGGTCGTTGTGGTGACCTGCTCCTGTTTCTATGACCCATTTGCATTCTGGTGACAGCCTCAGTGAGACTCTTAACACTCGCAATGAGTCCTTCTATTACGGGGTCTTTTGCTGATTCTACTTTTTGTGTGTGATTTATTGTGCCTGATCCAGTTGGAGGACCTCTTTCCATTGTTCTGTCGGCTATACGCGCTAAATGAGATAATGAGGTTTCAGGATCTTGTGCATCCAAACAGTGTTGGACGTAGCATGGGAGAGCTTGTATCCATCCTTGTTTTAGGACTGCTTCACCCACTGTGTTATCACCCACTAAGACTTGGAGGTGACGTAAAAACTGTGACGGCGATCGATCACCTAGTGTTTCACCTTGAAAAAGTCTTTGGATTCTTTGACTATCTGATAATGATAAACGGTTCATTATCTCTCGTCTTAAGATGGTGTATGGTTGTGGTGATGGTGGACTTAAAATCAAGTCACGGACTTCTTTGACGACTGAAGGAGGAAGGATAGAACACAAGTCTCTATAGCGAATCCCTTCAGATTTGATATTGTGTCTCGTGAAATAATGCTCTAGTTGAGCAAACCACAACTCAGGATCACTACGATCAAATTCTGGAAGTCGGGATTTCGTAGTCATAACAGTGTCTATCTCCACTGGTGACAAATCCTCCAGATTATGGGTTTCTATTGAGTCTGACATGAGGTATGTGACAAATATAGCAATAAAGTTAGCACGAAAAATGGTTACTATAACACGAATAACTTAAGATAATACGGAATAAACTAGTTATATACTCAAATTAGTTTACGGATAAACAGGTCTACTTTTACGATTAAGTAAAAAAATGTTAATAACAGAAATGAGGTTAAATTTGTGTTCAAAAGGGCTCACCAATTTCGTGTCTAAAGGTAACCCTCGTGCTATTGATAGAAGAAACCAGACAAGTAGTGAATAGGTCCTTATTTCGATCTTAGCGCAGTCACAGTGAAGCGTGGGATTATCTGTTCAGACAAACAAAGGCTCTCAACATTCAATATAAGATAATAGGGAATATAACGCTTATATAAAACAAGGAAGTGAATGAATACTTGAACAATACTGTTTTGGCATATACTTGGTTGTTTGGGGTCAACTCTTAACCAACCAACCTAAGCCGTTACAGTTGCATCGCTTAGTGAAATACTGATCTATCTGCGCAGTCAAAGCTAGTACTTGATGTCTGCAGATCACCAACGTAGATAATTTGTGTCAAATGATTGGACGCCTACTCCAGTTAGACAGGAATAGTGTGATACACCAGCTGACTTCGAAGTCACCTCACGGTTAGTGCCTAACGTGGACCACCCTTTTGTCGTAAACATGTACTATGGCTGCTTTGATGACCGTGCAACACGAAAGACGTTAAAAAATATATTAGTTAGAGTAGGTACAAGAGACAGTGTGACAATTGTTACGAGGAGCAGTACATGAAGCGCAGTTATGTGGTGCGTGTTGATTGTCCTTGACATTGACGAGGATCGGTGAACTAATTAAGATTTGGCGATTCGACTGCTGGATGGCTTGACTAGTGTCCAGTAATATTTCACTGGACATAAATGTGGTTCACTGAGAAACGCTGAGCGTTCTCCCTTTCTTACTCTCACTATAAATCTCAAACTTCGGTTTCTCAAGTTTGTAAATAAGAAGGTGAAGAAGCAATGATTAATAGCTTATGTCAGTTCGTGTTAAAACTTAAAATAGTCGGATACAGAAATGTGATCCCATATTTTTCGTGAATAGCCAGGTACACAGCTGTGCACTTATCAGCCATTATTTGCTGACTAGAATAAAATATTGTATCAAAGAAACGATTGGGTGATGATCTTCGAGTATTTGGTGGCTCGTGGATCTGACTCCAAGATCGTATAGATGTTTGCTATCGCTGATTCTCGTATATCATCGTCGACTTAAATCGCGTTATCCAATAACGGAATTAAATATGTCGAATAACGAAAATTGACTTGAGAATACATATATTTCGTACATGAAACGAATGAAACATAGCAAAGCAAAATGAGACGCATGGATGATAGCTGGGAAGCCAACTCCATCTTTGTCAAGCGTTACTCAATATTTATAGTCGGACAAAATAAAGCTACAGAGATGTGATTAATGGAATAAGAAGGGCACACACATATACGCTCATATAAAAACAGTCTAGATTGATAAGCGAATAAATAACAAGGTCAATGTATGGCTCAAGTAAAATGAATAGAATGGGATGTCCGAAAGCTCGAATAAGGTATATGGGCTTGGCATAATAACTGACACTACATAGCTCCCCTGTAGAAAATAGCACATTTAAAAAATGTCTGTTTTCGAAAATAATACTCAAGTGATATGAATAGAATGGGATGTCCGAAAGCTCGAATAAGGCATATGGGCTTGGCATAATAACTGACACTACAAGTATCACAATCGATTGATCACCGCGTGGTGATCAATGTCATGTGTAGCAAGTCCTTCTTAGTGCAGATCGAATGCTAACGACCATGACATGACATGACATGACATTGATCACGACCCAGTGATCAATCAATTGTGATTACATCTCAGTCCTACAGGAGGCGTCCTGGATAGCCCAGTGGCAACAACTCTGACTGTAAAGCTGGGTGACACTGGATCGAATCCTTCAGGGAGCAACAGTTCCCTCAAGATTACAGGAAAACCTTGCCGACGGGTGCCAAATAGCACCCCTTTGGGAGAGAAGGCTTAGGTCTAATTTGATCCTCTACTTCAAACTACTCAAAAACCTTACTTATTCAACATGTAAGATAGTTCTTGCACAAGATTCACATGAATACGAACTTCGAAACAAAGTTGAGAAATACAGATCAAGAACATGTGAAAACTTCTTCCTTACCAGGTATGGAATAATATGAATCAGTCTTCCCTCCAAAATACGCATTGCAGATGAATTACATGAGTTTGTAAAACTACTTCATCAGGCCCTCACTTGAACTGATCTAGCACGAACGAACATATCTGCGCCCCACTCAGACATCATAGGCTCTCTCCATGTGTAGACCAAAATGGACTGCAAGTTCAATTTGCCTTATTTTTCCCACTTTGAAGTTGTATTGTTACATTTTCCACCCTGTTTCTTCACTTGAAGTAGACAGGTAACTCACTGAACCTATCGATACTGTTCAACTAAACTCGATCGCTAGGGGACACCCACTACCACCCTAAAAAGTCAAGTGAACTGCACAATTGACTGTCTACTACCAATGGTCTTGCATCAATGGAACGTGTCACCCATCAACTGGTTTGGAAAACACAAAATAACATCAGCACCAAGTTAGTGTGAGTTTCCTCCTGTTCATTCTTTGTTAGCTTTTTACTCTTCTGTACACTATGTTGACTGACAATTAATATTATTTCTCTACTCGTTACCTTACCTACAACTCATACACTTCTATAATTTTTGGTTTGCTTTGATAAACAACTGTCCTACATTATACCCTTTATAATGCATATACTCTAACAAACTATACTTTATACTATAGTCAATTAAAGCACTGCATCGATGTATTACCCATAGTCCATAACTTGCACCTGCCTGATGAGCTTGTAAAATGGTACTTATAGAAAGTGTTTTCCAACAGGATGTGAAACACAGAGGATTGTGTGAGGTATGACATATATCCAAAAATAAGCTTAAATGAGCCCAACATCACAAAAGGAGGGAGGTTGGAGTTACTGACCAGCAAGCACTGATGGTGAGGGCGATGACCTGAACCCACCCAAGTTTGTGGGGCAGAACATTTTGTATGTACCGGGCTCTTTACGATTGAGAATAAGTCAATCAATCCGTGATACAGATTGTCTTCCTACGCTTACCACTCAGAATCATGTTTCCAATTTTATGCTGGATTAGCTATTATATTAAGACAACCTATAACGTGCTAACACGGACTTTTACACTGGGATCGTGTGGCTAGCACCGGATGGACAAAGAAAGAAAAGAAAAAACTAGGCAACAAAAGATATGGTCATTAATACTCTTAGCACTTCACCCTCTACATGTACACTCCCTTCTAATAAACAGCTATCCTTGTACAGACCTTGAATTTCCTTCCTTCATGAGACCTTTCTCCAACTTGTTAAACACCGCAACTCATTGTTCTTTATTACTACATTCTCTTATATGGAGCCTCTGACTTTATTTCACTCTAACAAGAGATAATATGAATTTAATCTAATTTATTATACCTCTGTCTGTTCTACAACAAAATGTTAAGCAACGTTTGGCGTTCATATCCGAGTGCCTTGCTGCTCCTCTGTTTCTCTTTTTTTCACTTCAGAATCTTGCTCTGAGGGTACAGCTATGAAACTCATGACGTCTGGAACAAATTAACGTACGCGTCTCCTCAAGGTCATGGTTTGCAGCAAGCGGTCTACAAGTCTACTTTACAACAACTATAAACTTAATAAGTTTGGAGGCATGCTGTACGCCAACAAATGTTGTAATTTATGGATTATGTCTGTAAAAATGGGGTATACCTGCTCATGCGGAAATATGTTATTTTTGTTGTGAATTTAATATTGGCCTGCAGACAGTCGCTCTGAGTACGAGATTTTCTTCAACTGTAGAAATTCTGCATCGGATCTTCCCTGTTCATCGATGATGCTGAACATGTCATGTCTGTGAATGTTTTCAGCTGCTACAGAGTTTCTCCATCAAATATGGTTTGTGCTCTCTATATAGAACTTGAGGATCTTGCTGAGGCCCTTGTGTATGTTGAAGCCTGCTGATGCAGAGGCTGCTGCTACACTGGTTGTCTTAACCGATATTTGTTGGTGCATACGTGATAGAAGGTACAGATCATCTGCGACTTCTAAATCTTCTGTTTGATGCCAAGCTGTCCATTACATTACGTGCTTTGCCTCATATATTGAGGTATTCATAATTCAATCGACCACCAGAAGAAAGAGAGAGTGGGAGAGTAAGCAGACTTGTCCAACTCTGGTCCTCACTTAGAATGCATCTTTCAGCTGTCCTCCACACACGACCTTGCAACGTAGTCTGGCGTATGAATTCTGGATGATTTTGACGATTGTTTCATCCACTTACAACATAGTGTTGAAGAAGTTTCCATCATGTACTTTTATCCACACTGTCAAACGCCTTCTCATATTCAATGAAAGTTGATGTATAGGGACGGGTTCTACTTAACTGATGATATAAAGATGATTTGTAGCGTCCCTATTTGGTCTGTGTACGACTGGTCATTTTGGAATCCGACCTGTTGATCTGGAATCTTTCATTCACTACATCAACACTCTGTCGAAAACTGTTCCTGGTACTGATAGTAGTGTGACTACTCTATAGTTCTCACATTTGGTGGATTTTCTTTTTAAGGGATCTTGATGATGTGTTGTTCTCTCCTCTTAACACAATTGTCATTAAAATATTGTGGTAGTGCATAACTGGCTCGGAAAATCTTGGTTGGTATAATACAGAGACGTCACAGTTGTTCAGTACTTGACAGAGCTGAAATAATGAGCGTTCGGTCAGTTGACCATGAAGCAAGAACTAAATATCTGAACTGATATATCAAATGAATTATTTTCTGCTCCAGAAACAACGCACTTCTCACAAATAACACATTGTATTAATGTCTCCGTATATTTTTCATAATTGGATTCTCCATTTTCCTCGTGTTCATGACCCGATCAATGATAGAGCACTACTGAAGACTTGAGGGCACATGGTAGCCGGCATATCCCAGTATCGGATTCCTCAGAAGTATGTATTATAGATTCTGCACGCAGCACGCGATGCATTTTCCATTCGACCAACTTGTATTTGAACATTCTAGTGGTCAGAAAATTCAGGAAATGCTTTTGATGGCGTGTGGAAAAATCATTGTAAAATTAAACGACGTGAGCTTATTGCAAATGCAGCGTTTGTTTAAAAGCATCGATTTAAAAAGTTTAAAGGCCATACCCGTTCACATGACAACTCTGTGAAGCAGTTTTCAAAAGTTCCTATTACTATGCATTTTTGATTTTGAAGTTTTTTGAGCAGTTACTTGTGTTATCGTTATCTGTTATCGACTGCCTTTGTTATCAATTGTAGGCGCATTTCATATTATTGGCTCATTTTTATAATGTTAATCTTTACTTCAGATTTTTTCATACGTTTCTCAAGCTATCACAAAACACACGTTCAAGCTAGACGACAGCCGGTAAATATATACGTTTGATTTGGGTATTTGCCATTGAAGCAGTTTAATTCATCGGGTTAGGGTGCATGTTTTACTTTCGTTAAACTTGCGGACTAAAAATCTGTCCATTTGTTGTCCCTAATATAATAACATACCGGTTCCACTTTATTTTGACTGAATTTTAAAATTTACTGAACGTAATCGCATTTCGTTCGTAAGATAAAATTATGGAAGGTCTGCCGTTTTTGCCAGGAAATGCCTTTAAAGACCCTACGGTAAGAATATTGTCCACTGATTTAATGTTTGTTTAGCAAACCAATTTTCACCTATCTCACACTCTGGATATGAAAAATGGTTTACGATATGCGAAAGCCTACCCAGAAGTTGGGATTGGTGGTCGTCCTTTGAAAGTCAACCAGCTAAACGAGGAAGAATTAGACGAATTAGCAAATTTTCAGCCGACTTTAACTTATGGAAGGACGAAACAGTCGCTTGTTTCTGAATTCATTCCTGCCCACGTCGCGTTTTATAATAAAGTCCTTCGATTCTATGGATATTTCAAAGAAACAGTTAACGAATCACAAGTTGAGCACTACAGAGTCCGGCTGGTTCAGATATTGTACTTCCTAGAGGACGACAGCATGTTGGTGATGGAACCCCCACAAAACAATAGTGGTATACCTCAAGGTAACTACCAGACCATTAGGAGCGACTTTATTTCACATAAAGCATGTTCTTAACTGAATATATTACATTTGAAAAACGTATTAGTTATAGCATGTCTATATGAGCATATACCTGCTGTTCTAAAACTTGTTTTATTACATGAAACTATTTTATGTGATTAAAAATGGTAAAGTGGTACAAAGTTAGCCTTCAATAATTTTTTAGTTACAACATCTGTTAGAATAATGTTTTTATTTAAAATTTTTCACCATTTAAATTGAAGTTGATGATTTTAACAATTTTTCAGCTGTTGACCACCTGATGAAGTAAACGTTTTCCATTTGTATCCATTCATTTAGATCTTATAAGCTTTTTGTGGCCATTTAACTTAGGCTCCCGGGTAACTTCAATGTTTGTGGGTGTTTCTATAATAAGAAAGTATCAACAAAAAGACGAATCTGTTATCTTTTTCATCTTACTCACTTAAGGGATAAAATTACTACGAAGAAGAGACTACAGGATGGGTGAAAAAAGATAGAGCCACATAGCTTAAAACTTAAGGGATACTTATTCAAAGACGTCAGCTGCATCACCAAACGAAAAACAGTGTTTATAGGCTGGCACTAGTGGTACATGAAGTATTGGCAAGAGGTTTATATACAACAAGATTTTTTGTTGGATAATGCTCTCGGAGTAGATCTGTATTATGCAGAAAGAAATGAATGACTAAGCTTCTTATTGAAGTCGTTATTTTGTATTCCAAATGGTCATGTTGATCAACCTGTGGCATACAATAACTAAAAAGGATCAGGTTTGTATGCCTTGAACCATTCGTTTTCTTATTCGTTCTCTATCTTTAAGACTTACTTGAACCTATCGACCTGTTTATCTAAAGAATTTACTTGAATAATAGAATCATCCTTGAAAAAAACACTTGCAGTTTTAGCGATCTGATAAATTAACTGTGGGAAATAAGTAATTTACATTTGGTGGCAACAAACATACCAGCAACAAACCATTATTAAGATAAATGTCTAGCAACTAAATGTTTTATTAGTAGTTTTTATTCGTATTAGAAGTTACCATGCTGATTGAAATCACTGTAAGTCACTTGTCTTTCTGCGTTTAATTTTTATGCCCATCATAAACCTTAGCAATCACGTCATTCATGACACTGCACAACTATGCGCTAGTCTAAGTACTTTCGTTCGTATTTAGTACCAAAACGCCGAAAAATGAAATGAAAAAAAGACGTCAAATAGTAAAATCGATGGTAGTGATATACCAAACACAAGAAGTATTGTTAAAAGGAGCAATTACATAGAGGGAAGTGGAATGTGTAGGACACGTACGCGTTGGAAGCCCAAATAGCAATAAAAAACTCATTGTATTTGCTTTTTCATAACATATTTTGAGCCGTGTTACAGAAATTCAATGACCATTAATTACAGCCAATAACCATCCTTAACTAAGAAATCTGAATCTTAAACTGATGATCAGCTTCGTAGTTAATAAGTTCAAGTGTTGATACTTTCTTGCCTATGCTACCAGTTTTCCAATCAGCACTACAACTACAAAGGCAGTTGTTCGTATATACTAAAACGTTTGATCATTATAGTCAAGACATTTCCACAGAATCTCCGATCAACTTTCAAACTGTACCCATTAACCTACTCAAAACCTTAAAGTTACAATCTCAGTTTTGCCACTGTACTCAAAAAGGCTTTAATAAAATCTGTTATGAAGCATTACGAAAACCTCTTATTTGAAAAACATTACTTTCAACAATTCTGAGAAAGCCTATAGGTTGGAAAACATGTGCTGTTGAAATTCGTTGACGATGCATTTACAATAAGGAGAACACGACATCAAATATCCAGTAAATAATTAAACTCAGCCAAACAAAACCAATTTGTAAAGGACTTACACTCCGTTTGTTAGATACAGGGTCATAACATCGTTGTAAATGATGGATTATCAATTATGACTTATGTGTTATCAAATGGCTGAATTCAAATTTAATTTCAATTGCAACATTAGGAAATCACTATATATCACCTTACTCATTTAAAAAAAAACTTAGAATACCACATATGGTTGTCATTCTTCATTTATCGGTTCATTATTAAACGTGTAATGACTAACTACTTTAGCTTAGAAACACGGGTAAAATAGAATATTAACTAAGCACTTATAAGTAAGCGAACTTTAAAGTTTAAACACTTTAAAAGACTTAAGTCCACAATTATGCTTTGGTTAATTCTAATGTAAAGACGTAAAGTTCATGTAATAAATTAAAGAAGGAACTTATTAGTTTTATACTGAGTCTCTAAATCGTTTGTATCCTTTTTTAATACAATCACAGGAAAATTAGTTTGTAGACATAGAATTCCAAAGAATGATATCGGGGATTGTTACAATTGGCGTGATCTGAATCTTGGTACAAATCTGGCTATATATGGTCGAGTTTATCGCATTACAAACTGTGACAAGTTTACAAAGGTTTGTGAATATTTTAACGTAACTCAAATCAACCGTCAGTCAACTTACTTGTTGGTATCTCATATTAGTATGATCAATTAACGACGATCCATTTCGAAATATCTTTTACAGAAGGCTTCCTTCATGTTTGTTGCATCATGATATATTTTTGTTCAATACTTATCGATCAATTAAACCGAAATTATGGGGATACATCATTAGCGACTATCCACAAAAGGCTGAATATCTAATCACTCAACTTTGCATAATCTTAACTATTAACAACGTCTACAGTTTTGATGACATTTTTCAGGAAAGCTGAGGGTTTTGATGATTATCTTATAAATATATTATGGTATAATTACAAACAGTTAATTGAAACACAGTAATTTATAGTGGTCTACTGGTCCTTTTTAAGTTAGGATAAAATCTTCCCTTAGGTACAAGTTAGGTATTCAGAGTAATCTTTTGCTACGACCACAAACGTTTGTTTAGTTGAAGTATGATACTTGATATAAAAATATAATAATCAGTTCTGTTTGAATTTATTTTTGAATTTGAGAAACTAACATTAAAATACCACTTATTACTAGGTTGTCATTTGAAGACAATAAACGAATATACATATCATCAATCAGACCCATGTATTTGCTTAGTTCTTTTCGCCAAAACTATTTTCTAAACCCGTACAATCGTGATTATAGTCAGTTAGAACATATAATTCTGTGGTAAAACAGAAAATTACTACATCATATGAAAGGTGGTCGGAAACGTTTTGAGACTACAAAATTATGTAGTAAACTATAACGGAAATTCATTACACATGGAAGTCAACTGTTAAGCTGAACAATATTGTGAAACAATATATTCTCACTTGAATCGCCTTTCTTTTCTTTCTCAATAACTCTATACATTTCTTTTATTATTTAATACTTACTAATTAAATTTTAAAATAATCGGACAGTGGATATATAACAACTTACATGCACTAGATTGAAAACTAAATATTACATAAGCAAAGATGGGTAGTACGTAGCAGTGGGATGCAGGACGCGCGTTTCATCTTATGCAGGTACATCCAGCTGTCAAGTCCCAAATAGAACGAAACGCGCGTCGTGGATTCCAATGCTAGCCACTATCCATTCTTGCTTATAAAAAAGCTTGTGAATCAAGGCAATATCGAGGCATACGCACAGTATGCACATATCTGAATAACAGACTGATCAACTGCAGTCTTAAACCTCAATGGGAAGATACAAGCAAAACAATACCAAGTGAATTTATATATTACATAGTTTATTAAAATTCACTTCATAATTTTCAAATATGTTTTTAGGACTTTTTAGAGAGCGAAGGAGTTATTGTGAATGAACCTGAACAGGAACCAATAGATCCATATTTGGCTGAGAGAGCTAAACGTGAAGCTATAGCTCTTGGCAAAACACCTTCATCCTTTGATAAACGACGTCAGTATCTCGAACTTGACCGTAAGGTTTTACGATTTTACGCCGTACAGGATGAACGACATGAAATGTTTGGTGAATGTCGTAAATTTATTATACATGTACGTACATAATATTTTATGAGATGATATTTAAAGTAACATTTATCATTAAAAAATTCCTTTTCTCAGTTTGACTATTTTTTAATATGGTAGAGCAGAAAAAAAATGTTAGTTATCATCTTGAACTTTAATGTTAGGTTTCTGTTTCTTGTAACTTCTTCTAAACATACACATCACTATAGTAACATCATTTAGGCAGATTGGAATGTTTACAGGTTCATTTGAGATCCAATTCATCAGTGACTTAAACGAAGAAATTTTAAGGGTCAGCCTATAAACGTTTACAAAAGAGTGTTGACAGTTTACTAAAACATCAAACTATTCAACTGACCTCTTATGTTTAGAAGTCAAATTGGCTATCTTGCTTCAATCTTTCCAGTCATCAGTTTAGTTTCTTGAGTTGAATGCCGTTAAACATATTCCTAAACTGTTTTAATTTAAATATGGTTGGTCAACGTTTCGTTATTCAAGTTAATTTTTTTGATTGCAAAACATACTGACCAAACAAGATTATCTTCAACTATTACATGTAATTCGAAATATTTATGAAGAAATTTATTTCCAAACTAAGTATTTTCCCACATAACCTCAAGTGGCGTCCGACAGGGCTTTCCACCGTCTCCATTTCTGTCTAATTTCATCATAGACCTACTTCGGGAAATAATGTTCTCGTCGTCTGAATTTTTGTGGATTTATCTCGTACCAGGAGGTCCACTTATGGACTTAGAATACGCCGATGATATAGTCCTGTCTGGTTAAAACGCTGATAAAATACAAAGTCTTTTGGTAGCACTGTGCAACAATGCCAGAACGTTCGGAATGCGTTCCTCCCCCTCTAAGTGCAAGTTGTTGCTTCAGGACTGGCCTGCGTCAACGCCTGAACTAAGGATATGTAGTGAAGAAGTCGAAAACGTCGACAACCTCACTTAACTTGGAAGTTCGATCAGCCCTAATGAGCTGGTGTCTGACGAAATATCTGTACGGATTCAAAAAGTTTGTTTGGCTTTTGCCAACTTACGTCACCTATGATGAAGGCGAGATATTCGTCTATCAATTAAGGGACGAGTATACTGCGCAACAGTTCGTTCTATTTTAATTTACGGCTGAGAAACGTGGTCATTAAGAGCAGAAGATACTCGTTAGTTATTAGTAATTGATTACAGATGTCTTAGAAATATTGCTCGCATCTGCTGGGATAACCGAGTAAGTAATAGTGATTTTATACGCAGGGTATTAGGGAATGGTGGTAAATCAGTTGATGAGGTTGTGAATCTTCATCGACTGAGATGGTTGGGCCACGTGTTACGTGTATCTCAACACTGATTACCACGACGCGCAATGTTGACTAGCGTTGGGGATGGTTGAGAGAAAGTTAGGGGTGGCCAAAGGAAAACGTGGCATCGGTGCTTGAAGTCATTAACTTCTATTGTGAACCATGTTGGTAGATGCAAACTACTTGGTTGGGGTTCGCGTGACTATCTTAAGCAATGGTTGGAGACTGAGTGATATGGCTTAGAATCGATCACAATGGCGTAGGTGTATACACTCTTCCTATTTTCTTAAACCATGAGATTAAGATCGCTTCACATCTTTTTTTTACGAACTAATTCCTTCTCCATGTATCATATCCAATGCATGAAATCTTTCTTTTACATATTACTACCTTTGAAGTAACTACTTCTATGAACTCGGTGTTCATCTTGTTGTGCTAGTGAGGTGTGGTAACTTGAACCGATGCACATATGTACCTGGTCTTACGTTGTAGCTCATTGACTGACGGACATATCATATAGATATGATTCAATACAGGACAAATAATTAATAAAAATCTTTAAAGAATTCATGTGAAACAGTCGAATTAATAGTCGTCACAACGGAGTTCTAAACGTGAGCTAATTAAACTAACAATCTGTGTACGTCAACACTTCTGTACAAGATAAAATAAGTTTAAAAGAAATAAATTAAATACATATTCATACCAATAAATTATTTGTAATGCATATTTGCCTTCTCTTTTTGTGAAATTCTTATCAACAATTGTAATAAATGAAATAAAAAACAGTATTATTTAGCTGATAACACTTTGGAAATACGTGAAATTCATACAGCGAATGATGGTCGTGATCCATTCCCCTTATTATTGAGACGTCAAAGAATACCAAAATGTGATACTATCCCTCAATCATTTCCAAGTGTCAGTATGGAAATAACTGGTAATTTACGTTGTTTTTGTCATGAAAATTGGTAATTTTCACCACTTTCACATGTAAGATCAACTAAAAAGAAGTATAACTTTAACCACTCATGATAGCTGTGAAAAAGTTTATTAAAGGTGAAGGAAGGATAATTTAAAACGTAGAACTATGTTTTCGCGTAAATAAATCAAATGATACATTATATTAATAATTTATAATTCCATGGTGGTTTTACACCGCCTTACCGACACATTCAATATAATATAAAATGAGGCCATTGATTATTTATTAGCTATAGATTCAGAAAGTCTTAATGATCATATTGGTGGTCCCGAAATATAAGTTGGAGTTGAAAAAAGGCTCAGCAGGATGTTATGACTTTAAGCTGCGGTCGATTTTTACCCTGCGCTAATTGTTGTGTCCTTGACTGGAAAATTAGAGAGCAGCGTACTTATCGATCGATTACAGCGACACGTAAACACGAACGGACGGCCTAGAGTTTCTATTGGTCTCGCTTCCCTGTCTAGCCCAGTCAGTTGAGTCCAGAACACAAGCCACAGCCTCGGAGATATGAATCATTATATTTCAAACATACTTTGTTTATATACCAATCAAGCATACCACATCGTACCATAAAATAGAAAACAACATTTTGTACAATACTCAACGAGTGAACAGATACCGACCAATAGAAAATGTCCATTTAAAGTCCAAGGACACCATTGGACTTAACATCATAATTATTGGTCTATTCCTCCGCATCCACAACACAGGATTTTAGTTCAGTGTGGTATTTAGGAGTGAATTTGTTAAGCTTGTTCAACCGTTAACTTATTGTAGTAATCTCAAGAGCTCTAATGATTTGGAGACTGAAGAGTTATCAACAATGATCCAAACTGCTCGCACAGCTTTTCACAAACAAGATATCAGTTTATTTCACTCTGTTTCTGTATAACACAGCTTCTGTCGGTTGAGAATATATATAGCTTGTTAATGTTTGATTATCTATACACAACCATTATAAGCCGTAGCATGTGAATATCCATGGGGTAGTCGAGGTAAACAGTAATTTAGCATCAAAAACATGCTTCAACCACCTTAGTTAGTAAGGACTCACGCTAAATAATCAAAAACCTAACTCATAAAACAAAGACTTCTACTACCAAACACATTGGTGATTTAATAGACAGACATCTATCTCTAGTACACCTTTACAACGTGTAAGTCTTAAGATATTAATCGAGATCTTCAAATATGTTTAAAGTTTGTCATCAGCCTTCAACCCGTTAGTGTCGCTAAGACTTCCAAGATAAGTGAGATGGTCTCCAGGTTCGATTATTTCAGCACTTAAGATTTGTGATATCTTCGAAAGATCACTTCCTTATAGCGGGAACGCTTACCCGACATGAACTGATATTCAGTACTGAACTAGAGCTAAAAGCTCATGAAGCCAGTGATGAAGAAGATTATCTGGGACCAAATTACTTAACATCAGAATACATATAAAAATCCATTTATGATAGATTAGTATTTTTTCTCACTAGATTTAGATATTTTATACTTACAGACCATATATTGTTCACATAGTGATTTTCTTCTCAATTTTCGATTTATCCCAATATAATTTACTTAATTTTTTCACGTTTAAGAAAATGAAGTGAAAGAATATTTCTCACCGAAAGATTTTCATGTTGGTCAATCAGTTAATATTCTTGGTCGGAAATATTTAATATATGATTGTGATAATTTTACAAAAGCATGGTATCATAATAATTTTGGATTAACAGAATTTACTCCATTAGATATAGAAATTAAACAACCGGAATTACCGAAAAAGGTTAGTTAAATGTATATAACCTTTGTGTAATTATGTATATATAATTTCATCAATGAACTCATCAAGAATTGAACCGTGGACCTATTAACCTCATTTTATTCATAGTAAATTGAGTTGAATTCTAGTTACAATTTTAACTTTAATCAACTCAAGATAATGTGTGACCAATTTTAATCATCAACATTCTTCATAGCTGTCAATGATGCACTCTATTTTCTTTGGGGTTTTGATAGCTTTTTATTTTATCTTGATATACTTATAAAGTACAGCTACATGGTTTACTTTATTGTTCTACTACATCTTCAAATATATCCAATTTACTAAGTTTTCGGTAGAACAGCTGATTCATCATTGAACTTAACCAGATAAATCAACTATAGATAATAAAGATTAAATGTTAACCATTTTATTTCAAAACCCCTCATTATTACAAACAATAATGATTATAAATAAAAATTTTAATTGATACTTGGAGTTTATCAGTATAATATAACTGTCGACTAGTATTTGTTCAATATGGAACTTAAAATGAGTTAATACAAATCATACTACTTACTGACAAAAAGTACTACAGATTGTCGTAAGCACTTGAAGATAACCACGTCATTGTTAAAAGGCTTATTGTCATAATTCCTCTTGGATTAGTTATACGTTATAAAATCGATGTACGAGTAGTATGAATGGTTGATCCTTACCATAAAACGTAACAGAATAATAAAATGCTGCATTTCACTACGTTTTATGTTATTCTATCATTTACAGCTACATAAAAATTGATGGTTCCTCATTTCCATGATATTTTTGATAAATTTCTACTGTTACAAATGGTTTGTAAGAACTAAAACACTTTGTTGTATTATCAATTAATGAGACATAATGAACCCATCTGTCATAAAATCCAAAGCCTATCTTGTTACAACATAAAATATAAGTTTTTATTGAAGTAAATATTTGAAGTACATAAATAAAGTTCATTTTTAAAAATTTGACGTGTATGCATAGGAGAATGTTATTTTTTTAAACTTGAATTACATTCTTCTTAGGTAACTTGTTGTTTAACAAACTGGTTCAAAGTTTTATAGTTGGTACACGATAAAAACATAAGTCTAAAATCGATGACAGTACATTTGATATGAACTAAAACAAGTCACTTAATATTGAATAGTCAACTTTGATATTCATAACTAATAGACTAGATATAATATATAAGAAAAGTTGACCTATTTTAAACAAATAGTTTCACAATAGTTGAGACCCTATTATATGGAAAACAGTAAAATGAAATTAAATCAGCAAAAGTCTTGGTGACGGAAATCAAAATTTTGTTTGAATCTGCCTCTGATAACCATGTTTTTATTCATCACAAACATATATATATATATACTAATCCATTTATTCATTCTCAAACCATACATACTCAGACTAGTGGCTAACATTCAGGACATTCAGATAGTAGCCAGGACCTATGTATGCCCAGTGGTTTTCAAATATAACCCGGGTAAATAAACGCATTTCTTCATTGACTACAGTTAAAATGCATCTCACACCAAACATTCTCATTTTAAAAATTTATATTTAACATAATTCAATACTCTTTTAATATACTTTTGTTTTATGATCTTATTTATATTGGATAATTTTGATTTCTCGTTACTTCCTTTAAGAAGCACTTACAAAATTTTCAAATGAAACAGATTTATTTTTAATTTTAAACGCTGAGATTTTTACAAATATAATTTCATTTTTAATGGATGTTTTTGCGGCTTACCATTTATTAAAGTTAATTCTACGAGAAGTTATTTCTACTTTATATAGCTAAGCAGTAATATATCTGACTACTATCCTATGATAAATGGATTTCACTTTTAGATGAGATAGGTAGTATAATTTATTTTAGAGTGTTGGTAAATAAAAAAGCTAGGTATAAAATTTATTATCAATCTCTATGATGTGTTTCTACTTTCGTAATGGAGAAAAACGTGATTGGAAACATCTTTGACCAACTAAGAAGATACTAATATTTCAACTCTAATAGTGGAATTTCCAGCCATTTGATGGTGGAAATTCAACGAATAGTCTCATCACGCTATATAATGAGTTCACTAGTTCGTAAGACTTTTATCCAGTTGTCCAAAGGTTATACCCTTGCCAAGACATTTGAAGGTTCTAGATCTAATTCTATGTTAGCTAGTGGGTGCGATCTTTTGGGAGTCTCGAACAAATATTCAAAGGGATAACTCAAACGTTTACTAATAATAATATGAACATTATGCTTGATGAACATGGTAATAGCTATCTGGACCTAGTAGCTCAATGAATATCACATTGGTTTCTTTAGCGGAAGCTTATGGCTTTGACTTCCAGTATGAATGCTAAAATGGGTGCAAGTACATAAAACTTATGCGTCTCATACATATCACGCACTCCACTGCTACCCATAATCCACTTTCTCTCATTATTTATTTACACTTAATGTTTTCAGTGTATTTTCAACACTTTCTTTTTCTCGTTAACATAGGAAATTCCACCATATAATGGATTTGGAACAATTGAAGATAGTTTAGTTTCTACAAAATCATTCATTTTAAAACCTCCAAAAGTTGATTTCGCAAAACAGGTGGATTATGCACAAAAAGTGTTAAGATATGAAGCTCGTTTAGTAAGTATGAAGGAATATCATTATTTTTAAGAAATTGTTGAATTGTTTTTCATTGCTATTTGAGTTACTTTTATAAAGTCTAACAATTTTTCTCTTGAGGATACTCCATTATTTCTTGACAATTTCTTTTGTAAACTTTATTCGAATGATGCGAAAGAGGAATTTTAATGTTGATATTAAGAAATAGTATCAAGCTATGAGATAAGTGAATTGTGTCGTTTTCGTGAATTTAGTTGTGAAATTAGGTCTAAAGCTTTCCAGCATAGACGTTAGTAAGATAATAAGTATGAATTGAGTAAGGTGATTGGGGCGTGAGTTTTATATGGCTCGTTGATCTGACTCCAATATGACCGAGTGACGATGCTAACGAAATATTTATCCCGGCTACCTTTGTACGCAATTATCAACTTAATGCGTGTTAGTGAATAACGGAATAGAATAAGTCGAATACGAAAATGAATTTCGGATACGTATATTTCATACAATCGTTGATCCAGGCAGACAATCAAGGAAACACAGCGGAGAAGCAGGTCGCAGAAGGCAAGTGTCCTGAGTTAATTTGATAAAGCGTAACTCAATATTTATAGTCAGACAAAAATAAGCTAAATATATTTGATGAATAGAGCAAGCGATACACACATGCGCTCACATAAAAAGTCAAGGTCAGTAAGCGAATGATTGGCAAAGTCAAAATGTAACTCGAGAAGAATGAATAAATCGGTCTGTCCAGAAACTAGAATAACCAATGTGTTACTCCACTTCCTATTGAAATGTGTAAAGTTTATCATCGTGGGATTCAGTTAGAAAGAGTAAGGATCTTTTGAACTAAACGCGTTAAAATGGCTGGGGATTAACTACATGATGTCAAGTCATCTAAGTGTATCATGGTCAGTGGTTACGGTCATGTTTTCGTTCATCTAGTCACTCAGTTGTAAATACTTTGGAATACTCCCTATCATAGAATTAATTGGAGGTATTACTTTTGGAGTGTTGTAGTTTCTTTCCATCGTGACTGACTGCGCTACATTTGACACGTCCGTAGCATGATAGAGTGGTATGTTATTCGTAGAAAACTGTACATTTTTGTGTAAGCTAGTGAAAACTACAGAAGATGAAACACGTCCTCCACCATGAATTACAACGGTGGTTTGTTACTAGTTGCAAGGTCAACATTGCGAACGAGAGTGCTCGTCTAGTTTCTAACTTTTACCTTAACTTGTACAGAGTGATGCTTTACTTTGTTATAAGAATGTTAAAGATTTTGCAAATTAATGATTGAAAAAACTTTGATGAATTTATTCAAAAGTGATGAGATTATAAAGCATAATTTATTTTCCACCTAAATAACTGTCTTTTCCATCCACGTTCACTATCCTTTTTTTAACAAATAGATTTCCATAAAAATTGAGGATTATTACATGATTCTGATCATAGCTAAGAAGTAATTTTTGTGTATTGTATTAAATATTTGAATTTTCTGAACAATCTCCTATCTATAATTTAAGAAAATAACTGTTTATTTAAGCCTCGGACATTCGTAAATGTAAACCCCTTTTATGTGTACGAAAACCATTTGTCGTAACTGTTATGATTTTATGTCCGGCCTTTTTATCACAGGATCTACCCACCAATCAAAATACGACTTATACAATCTTAGAACTGTACCAAAACCAATGACGATCGACCGGTATGGGCAGTCTAGCATCCTTACTGAACCTTATCTACCTAGCCCGTCCACTTGAGTCCAGAACACTAGTACAAGCTTCCAATTGCGAATCATTTATTCCAGACATACTAAGTTTATATATCAACCAAACAGACCGCAACGCACCATAAAATAGGAAATAACATTTGTACACAATTAAGCCAAAAAGTCACTGTGAACGTGGGAGGCAGTAGTTAATAAACTGAGCATAATTTAGGGACAGTAAATCGTACAATAATAAATTATAGGTCAAAATGAAGCTCATTATAAGGGGAATATAAATATACATATATATATATATATATATATATATATATATATATATATATATATATATTGAATAATTATACAATAAGAATATTTATAGAATATTAGTCCATTAATCGTCCTCGGAAGTTACCTGTAATTTAATCTTCAGTAGGATGTAACAGTAACCCTGACTTTACCCTGGTAATCCTTAAGTCATTTCATGGCCTAGGATAATGAGACAATTTCATATTCTTTCTATACGATGTAAAATGTTTCTCTTCCCTTTGAATTATTATTTAATTGACCTTTATTAATTTTCATATAAAATGCCTTGACAAGTATATGTGTAACCAAATTGTTCGAAATGTATAACACAAATACATTACACTTTTTAGATCAACTCCATCTTCTAATTGCTCTATCAACATTTATAAAACGTATCAATTGCTTTAAATAATCGTTTAGTTTATATTCAAATGATAATCTAATTTCGAAGTCACTATCAAAGTTCATTGTTAAAATAAAATTTCTTAGTTTATCTTTACCAAACTGATTCATATTTGAGTAAATATTTTGTTGTTGTTGTTGTCGTTGTTGTTGTTGTTTTCTCTCATAAAATTCGTTATTATAAACATCTAATAATCATGGATCATTTTCAATCATAAATTAAATTTTGTATTTCCTGATTGTGAATTTCTGTTGTGCTATCTTTTTTGATACTCTTACTGTATAAATTCTTTTGTTTATTGTCTGCTATGAATAACTGCTTATTTATGCATGTACATGCCAGTTCAAATGACAGGAAAACGAGAGAGAAAAAAGACAGAATACATTAAACAAGAAGTAAAATGCGGGTTACAATACAATGTTTTGGTTGTTTTTATTATAATGATCATTTCAGAATAATTAATTTTGATAGTAAATTTATTAGTATATAGTATGTCTTTACTAATGTATCAACACAATACGAAAGTCAGTCAGTAACAACGCAGAACTTCGTAAGTACGTACGTCAGTTCGAGTTGCCATACCACATTAGCACAGAGATGCAGTGGTCGATTCAAACCCCGTAGTGGCAGAGGTAGTAAGAGTACAAGCAGTAATCAGGAAGATTAGTGTTTGGAGATGTTATTTAAGGAATATAATCCAGTAAAATAGATTTGGGAAGAGAAAAAAGAGACAAGGAGGAATCAGAAGATTAAAACTTGGGAGAACACAAAGAGTGTATGCACCTGCGCCATTGCAAACGATTTTGAGCCATGTCATTCAGGGTCTCTAACCATCGGTTGCTTTGATCATTATAATTCAATTTTATTCAATGTTACTCCTCTATGAAGGGTAACATGCGTGCGTAAGTAAGTACAAGTTTATGTAATCAGTTTTGAGCTACACTGTTTTCTTCAACTCTAATGATATTTTAATAGTTGAGACCATTAGTCAATTGAAGCTAGACCACCATGGAAAACGTGGAAGCACTGGACGGCCGCTTCGTCCTATTGTGGGACTCTTCGGCACTGCACATCCACGACTCCGCCTCGCGGGATTCGAACCGAGGACATATCAGTCTCCCATGCAAAACTGTTGATACTAATCAACATATGCTCACTAGTGACTGGCTTCAAGATGTACATCCTGGAGTTCTAGTGAGAAGCAGTGAACAGTAGGGTTCAACCAGGTCTGTTGTGAGATAGTAATTCACTGAAGACAATGGTGGATGTGTCGCTCGATTTCGTGGATCGGTTGAAGTTAGACATTAACAGCGTTGGATACCGGTCGGCTCAGTGGTCTAGTGTTTAAGCCTTCGCGCGCAAGACTGACAGGTCCTGGGTTCGAATCCCGCGAGGCGGGGTCATGGATGTGCACTGTTGGGGAATCCCATACTAGGACGAAACGGCAGTCCAGTACTTCCAGGTTTTCCGTGGTGGTCTAGTTTCAATTGACTCATGATCTCAACCATTGAAATTATATACAATAGTTTTATATCTAGCACTTCAAGTTTATCATACTTTATCCCCTTCCATAGAAATCTTAAGCAGATATTTATTTCTCAACTTTGTCTGGTAGATTGTTTTGTAACATGCTACAACATCTCTTCATAATGTTTACTTAATTTATGAATATGATTTTCTTATTCCAGTGGAATTAATTTATTTGTTATGATGGAGATTATGTCACTTTATTTTAGCTTGTGATATACCTCATTTCTATTGACTTACTTATCGAGTAAGATAATATTAGTGTATTTAAACAATTTAAACAATCTATTTAATTGTTTGTGAGATATTCTATCTAATTCAGAAGGATTTTTCAATATTCGGGTTTCCTCAAACTAATGTATATAAATCCTCTAAACTTTTACTCTGTTGAATATTTTCTTAAATCTTATCCATAGGTTTTTAAAATTCATTCATAAGCACAGTAAAACTATAAGTAATCAACTGAACATACACTTCGTCTAGATCTACATATATGAAATGCTGTAAATACGGTAAATGGTTTAAGTTACCAAAATGTTATGTTTAAGATAAGTTGAGGGTTGAAACTAATTTTTTATCAGTGTGCAGTTCAGCTATCGCACATTTAACAGCAACTATTTAAAATAATTGAAGAAGTCAACTAGGTTTTCGACTGAAGACCTCGACTGAGAATGATGTATGGCAAGGGTGGTACATCAGATCAAGAAAGTAAATAGATTTATTCATAGTGCTTGAAGGTAGGATATACTGACTAGTGAATTACTTACTTACGTACTTAGTTAGTTAGTTCCTACTTACTAACCTGCTAACGCCTGTTACTCCTAATGGAGCATAGGCCGCCGACCAGCATTCTCCAACCCACTCTGTCCTGGGCCTTCCTTTCTAGTTCCATCCAATTCTCGTTCATTTTTCTCATGTCTATCTCCATTTCTCAGCGTAATGTGTTCTTTGGTCTTCCTCTTTTCCTTTGCCCTTCAGGATTCCATGTGAGGGCTTGTCTTGTGACACAGTTCGGTGCTTTCCTCAATGTGTGTCCTATCCACTTCCAGCGATTCTTCATGATTTCTTCCTCCACTGGAATCCGGTTTGTTCTCTCCCACAGTAGATTGTTGCTGATAGTGTCCGGCCAACAAATCCGAAGTATTTTGCGTAAGTAGCTGTTAATGAACACTAGTATCTTCTGGATGATGGCTTTCGTAGTTCTTCAGGTTTCCTCCCCATACAGTAGAACTGCCTTGACATTTGTATTGAAAATTCTGACTTCGGTGTTGGTTGAGAGTTGTTTTGAGTTCCAGATTTTCTTCAGTTTTAAATATACTGCTCTTGATTTGCCGATTCGCGCCTTCACATTTGCATCAGATCCATTGTGCCTCCAAAGCTTCTCTGTCGAGTGTGATTTGATTGGTGCATGCTGTGTTGTATTTGAAAATCTTGCTTTTCCCTTTGTGTATGTTGATACCTACTGCTGCTGAGACTGCTGCCACACTGGTCGTCTTCTCCTGCATTTGTTGTTGCGTTTGCGATAGAAGGGCCAGATCATCTGCGAAGTCCAGATCGTCCAGCTGCATTCTAGCTCTCCACTGTATCCCATGCTTCCCCTCGGATGTTGACGTCTTCATGATTCAATCGATCACCGGGAGAAAAAGAAAGGGTGAGAGTAAACAACCTTGCCTAACTCTCACAAAAAACGGTAACCAGAAAAATTGACTAGTGAATACTATTTTCGAATTCACTACCTGATACATTTACATCAAATCTTATCACAAGTTGCCACCACAATTTACTTTTCTAAACTACCTGCACACAATATCATTTTTAAAAACCTATGAAATCTCCAATTACAAAATTTAGCTTAAAATATTTTCTTATATTTTTGAAAAATTTACTTTTCAGTAGGTAATTTGTTCCTTCAGTCAAATGCTTAAATTTCCATCTAAATTATTTTACTTACTTTTCTTACTCTCAGGGCAGAGTTTAAATGGTTTGAATTATTTTTTTTTCTGGTTAGTGTTTGTTTTTATCGAGTTAGTTTACTACGAGAATGGGGTTGATAACCCCATGTCTAACCCTACTCCTTTATCCGGTCTTGGGACCGACCGTAGCCCGGTTCATATTTAAAATAGTTAAACTTTAAATTTTCAGTGAGAATATAATCTACATTTAGTTTATTATTCAAATAATGGAATTGAAAATTAAAAGCGTTTCAATGTCAAACACTATTAACTATATATTTATCAATCTGTATAATACCTTATAAACTATTTAACATTTAACATTGAAATGAATGTTAACACATTAAATGTGGATTATTAAATCGATTCAAACAAATTTTAACTAATTTAATTAATTAGTAATTGAATAAAATTGAGAAGTCACGTTTACTAAATTAAATTTTTACATTCATTAATTTGATTTTTATTTAAAAAAACACACCCTTGTTTTAATTATTTATTTTCAAATAGTTTATTATTCATTGTCTATTTTAATGGTTCAATTTTATGATTAATTCATTTTATTTTATTAATTAGATCATTTAGTTTGACTTATTAGAAACTATTATGAAACATTCAATTTAACAATATAGTTTTTGTTGTCAGCAACTTTATAATGAGATATGCTCTTTGTTGTGACTTATTTACTTACATTTGTTACTCCTTGTGGAGGAGCATAAGCCACTCACTAGCATTCTCCATCCAACCCTGTCCTATGCAATTTTTTCCAGCTCTTTGCAGTTGTTATTCATCCTTTTCATATATGATTCTATTTCCAGAAGTAATGCGTTCTTTGACCTTCCTCTATTCCGCTTCCCTTCAGGATTCCAAGTTGGGGTTTGTCTGGTGATGCAGTTTGGTGATTTGCGTAATGTATGCCCTACCCATTTCCATCGTCTTTCCCTAATTTTCTTCTTCAGCTGAAAGCTGGTTTGTTCTTTCCCACATTAGGCTGTTGCTGATGATATCCTGCCAATGGATGTTGAATATTTTGCGTAGATAGCTACTTATAAATACTTATATCTTCTTGATGATGGTTGTAGTAGTTCTCCAAGTTTCAGCTCCCTAAAGCAGAACTGTTTTGACGTTAGTACTGAAGATTGTGACTTTGATATTGGTTGAAAGTTGTTTTGAGTCCCATATGTTCTTCAATTGTAGGAATGCAGCCCTTGCTTTGCCGATCCTTGCCTTTACGTCTGCATGTGATCCTCTTTGTTCATCGAAGATGCTTCCCAGGTACGTGAAACATTCCACATTTTCCATAGTTTCGCCATCAAGTGTGATCGGCTTGGTGTTCTCCGTGTTGAATTTGAGGACCTTGGCTTTCCCGTTGTGTATGTTGAAGCCTACTGATGCAGAGGTTGCTGCGACACGAGTTGTCTTCGACTGCATTTGTTCGTGTGTATTGGATACGAGGGCTAGGTCATCTGCGATTGCGACTTTAGGGCCGGCCTTTTAATACATGATTTATCTGCCAATCGAAATACGACTTATTCAATCTTAGTACTATACCAAAACAATGACGTTCCACTGGTATGAGCAGCCTAGCGTCCTTATTATTCCCTTGTTCGCCTAGCCCGACCAGTTGAGTTCAGAGCGCCAATAACAGTTTCCACTATGCAAATCATTTATTTCAAACATACTTGGTTTAAATACCAGCCAAACATACCGCATCCCATCATAAAATAGAAAATAACATTTATACATGATCAAGCCAAAAAGTGGCTGTGAACATGGGAGACTGTAATCAATGAACTCAACATAACTTATGAACAGTAAATCGTATAATATTATTAATCTATAGGTCAAAGTGAAGTCTGTGATAAGAGGAATAAAGATATACATAATCTAGTTATTGAATAGTCATACGATAAGAATATATATTGAATACTGGTTCATTAATAGTTCTCAAAAGTTGCCATTCATAATTTTTGCCGGGATATAGCACTCGAAACATTTTCACTCAATGTCTGGTTCTTTATTTCTTCCATGAATATTTTTCAACTGATTTCCTTAAACATATACGTAGTCAGATTTGAGGTCTTACATCTTTAGGAAGTACTTAAAACTAATGATCATCGAACAAAATCTCTGTTATAGTATTTATCTTTTCTTCTTAAATCAAGAGTGATTTTTTTAAAGCCAATTAATCCATTTATTTCTATCACTCCATTGATAAGGTTTGTAGACACATTAAACGGGAAGAATTTTCAAACGTTTAGAAGTTCTTAACCATTGATCTTCTTAGTTTTCTTTCTGACTATACAAAACAGGTTGTTGCCTAAACTAGTACTTTTCCACAATATATATATATATATATATATATATATATATATATATATATATATGCTTCTGAAGATGATTCCAATCGTTTAAAAAATCTTTGAGAATCATCAACTAATAAATAGTCAGTTACTTTCTGTTATTGTTTGACTCCTGATCAATAACTAAATTAGGATTGGGATGAACAACAGTAAATTAAAATAGCTTACCACAGTGAATAGTGAATCAATTACCATGAATTTTATCGTAAGCATTATTGAAATGTTATAATTAAACAATGATTAAGGACTCATATTATTTATATTAGTGTTATTACAAAAATGTTTATTGTTTTAAAATAATGTTGTTATGACTGTTTAATTTTACTAGACTGTCTGATATTTTGTTTAAAATGATTGAAAAAAGTAAGAATATTCAAATATGTTTATGTTTATTTACTAACAATCATGAACATACACCGAGAATTCGCTCACATCATTCCGCAGATAGTAACTTTTACTTAAGAAAAAATTAAAGATCTTCATCATAAGTTATGTTTATGTTCGTTTCTAACCTTATTATCAAACTTGTTACATTCTTCTTAAGAAAAAAAATATTTCAAAAGTTTCAGATCATTTTTGAGAATATGGTACTTCACAATTGATTGATCACTGGGTGGTACTCAATGTCATGCTTGTCTAGTCCTTATTAGTGCAGCGTCAGCAAGGTGTACCTGTAATCTTGAGGGAACTGATGCTCCCTGGCGGATTACGATCTCGTGTCACCCAGCTTCACAGTCAGAGACGTTACCACTGAGCTATCCTAGCCGTGACTGACGAGTGCCAAGTAGCACGGAACCCGGGTCCAGGGTTTCCTGTTGACTACCTCCAACTACCATCTAGAATATGGTACTGATATATTGAATGTATATTAATTAGCTGATGTGTTCACTTATGTATTATAGCAGCTCGCATGCAATTAAATTTGTCCACATTTAATCTGGTTAAGCCCTTTTGTTAATTTATTTAACGGATAGAGTCATCTGTACAATAACAATTTATCTATATTATTGTACCTTAATTATTGTTACATTTGTATGAATATGTATACTTGGACTAGACAAGCATGAGATTGATCACCACCCAGTGATCAATCAATTGTGATTACATCTCAGTCCTACAGGAGGTTAGTCACGGCTCGGATAGCTCAGTGGTAACGTCTCTGACTGTGAAGCTGGGTGACACGAGATCGAATCCGCCAGGGAGCACCAGTTCCCTCAAGATTACAGGTACACCTTGCTGACGAGTGCCAAGTAGCACGAAACCCGGGTCCAGGGTTTCCTGTTGACTACCTCCAACCACCATCTAATCTCAATACTTGGACATTGCTTACTGCCTACGCATATATATTCATTCTGTTAGCCTTCTTTTAACCGCTTGATTGATTCGATGATTCATTCATTTCACTATGTATATGTATGTATATACATATGTAGATTTTAATCCTGTTCACTTGCTCGGTCACTCGCTTACCCGCTTGCCTTTCGGTACTATTCTTTCATACTTGCTTAGCGGAGCTGTAATTTTGGTTATCTTTGCGTGGTGCAATAATAAATTTAATCAACACTTCGTACTTGCCTTCTGATTAATACACCATTGGGATTTTATCTAGTGATAGTTATCAGGACGAACTGTATACGAAGTTTAAGGATTATATTGAATACCACCACAGTATACTTTGTATTTATTCCAAATTTACAATCCAAACATTCGACTTTAGTACTGTTGATTACGTTGAAATAGATGTCAGTATCATTTCGATTTTTATGTTTAAACACAAAAGTAACACAGAAGTACATCTAGTTTACCATATTAGTATAAAATGATGTATATATTAGATAAAATGCTTGAACATAATACTAAACTAAATTTCTAAATGATCTGCTTGTCATTAGAAATAAAACATCGTAGATCTACTTTCATAAGAAACTACAAATAAAGTGTATGACAAAATGAACTTAGGTGTATGTACAAACTTTATTGATAATCCATTGGCTGTATATATTGTGTGACAACATAAAAATGTTTCATCTCATGGAAATACATTATTTTTCATTTTTGTCCTTGTAGGATAGTTTTCGACCTGAAGATGCATATCGACGATTTATCATATCGTATCATCTGGCTGATGATATGATATCAATTTTTGAAACTCCGATAAGAAACTCTGGTTTCCTTGGTGGGACATTTCTCAAAAGATCAAGGTAAAACATGGATTAGATTGTTTCCGTAAATTTTTGATATTTTATCTAGTTGATAGTTTTGAGGAAGTCACAGTACAGTTAGCTACATCAATGGTGTAGTGGCCTGAAGTTTGACTCCAGGCTGGTCCTTTGCTGCTTTTATCGAAATATACATGTCGCCAATCCTCGTATATAATCATCTGCTCAAATCGCGTTGGTGAATAGCGGAATTAAACAAGTCAAATGCGAGAATGGATTTTTGAATACGTATATTTCATACAATCGCTGAACGGAAAGCAAAGCAAAACAAGCAATGGGTAAGGCGAGTGAGTCAGCTCAGTTCAGCCAAGCGTTAACCGACATTTATAATCAAACAAAAATAAGTTAGACACATTATGAGTAAGGTACTTAATTAGCACACATACATTCATATAAAAGACAGTCAGGATTATTAAGCGAATAAGTGACAGGGTGAAGGTGTAGTTAGGATGAGTTAATAGATTGATCTGTCCAGAGTTTAGAATAACCTATGTGGGCTTGACACAGTACCCAGCCCCTACATGTTTATTAATTAATAAGACGTTACTTGGTTTTCACAGTGCTTTTGGCTCAGGACGAACTATATGATGGTAAGACACGGTAATCGATTGTAGGAAAATGATAGTGTTTTATTTAGACCAACCTATTTACCTTTATATCATTACGTCAGTAACTACATTATTTCGATTTAAGTTATTCACATGTTCGTGACCGATCATTTCACTAAATAGTTCTCAATCATGTGAGTATATTGGGTCACAACTGGGGTGAAAATTTCAAGGTCTTCTTTTCGACGCAAGCCTTTAAGTACCTGAATTTGAAGCAAAGGGCCAAAATGGAGTAAATTGGTTTTATTTATCAAGTCTTGTTACTAATGCATGCTCTAAACTCTCTATCAGTACAACAAAATAGAATACAGATTTTTGCTTTATCATATAAGTGACACCCATAGTTAATATGTTTTTACTATGTCTAGGATCTTCCACACACCACATTTGTGTACGCTGATCGTAGTCAAAATAATAACCAGTTGATCGTTACACCTAACTCTCTCATGTATTTGACACCTCATAATCTCTTACTATTATGACTTACAAAGTTCTGTTTGGATTAATCAATAAAATACAGTCAGTGACTGAAATTTAAAAGACTGATCCGCTGTGCTGTTTTTTCTAGATCGGGTAAATAGTTCATATTTAGCGCTAACGATGTATACATCGTGTTTCGTTAAGCTAATATTTAAACGTAAGTCGGCAAACAATGGGATCTGTAGCAACCTCTGTTGCTAAGGTAAATGAATTGCTAATTACTGAAGTTTCTATGGTTAATCAAAGAGTTATGATGCACCATAATACATTGAATGAACATTTAGAAATAAAGCTTATCGGTTCGAGAACGTCTTTCCTGAGTATAGGATTATTCGATTAGTATATCTTTACTTAGTTAAAATATTTCCAAACATGTGCCACATATAAGCAATTAATAACACAATAAAGCACTTTCTAGGTCTTCACTATTTCAAGTTGATATTGAACATGGTTTATGAGGGACAACTACGAATAGAAACCTCTTTACGGTATCATATGTTCAAGAGACAGATTTACGTTTGAAGTAAACAACTACTAGTATCTATCTGCTGTAACACTAAACAGTATAAAAAATTTCTGAGAATGAAGGACGACATTGAAAGTGTGGCTAAATACAACAATAAAATTTCGACTATTTTGCCAGAATTTAATACTACTTACATTACTTCCTAACGCCTGCTACCATACGTGGAGGAGGATAGGCTGATCAAGAGCATTGTCCATTCAAATATGACCTGGACAGTCCCCTCCACTTGTCTCCATTTGACACTCATACCTTTGATGCACACTTCCGTTTCCCAAAACATAGTGTTATTTGGTATTCCATTTTTCCATTTCCCTTCAGAGTTCCATGTTAATGCTTATTTCGTGATGCAGTTTGATGATTTCCACAATGCATGTCCCATCCACTAACAACATCTTTTCCTAATTTTCCCCTCAATAAGAAGTTAGTTTGTTCTCACACACAGTAGGCTATTGCTGATGATATCCGATAAAAGGATAATTAGTGTGTTGCGTAGACAATTGTTTGCAAATACTTGTACATTTTCGATGATGGTTGTGGTAGTTCTCCATGTTTCAGTTCAGTACAATGGGATTGTCTTGACGTTCGTATTGAAGATTCTGATTTTGATAATCGCTTGTAGACAGTTGTTTTGGTTTCGAGATGTTGTTCCACAGTAGGAATGTGATCCCTGCCTTTACGTCTGCATTGGATCCTCAATTGTTCATCGATGATTTTGAAAATATCATGTCTGTGAATGTTTCCACCTGTTCCAGAGTTTCTCCATCAAGTTTGTTTGGTGTTGTCTGTGTTGTAGTTGAGGATCTTTCCTTTACACATGTGAATGTTGAGGCCTAGTGATTCAGAGGCTGCTGCTGCTACTCTGGTTTCCTTGACCTGCATTTGTTATTATATATGCGATGAAATGGTGAGGTCATGTTCGGTGTCCAAATCATCTAGCTGTATACAAGTTGTCCATGCACGACTCTGCAGTGAAGTTCGTCGTATGTAATCTGTCTGATGTTGACGATGTTCTCAGCTACTCACACTGTAGTGTGGAAGATGATTCCATAACTTCCTAGTATTCACACTGTCAAACGATTTCTCATAGTCAATGTGGTTGATGTTTGGTGACGAGTCGCACTCAATTGATTGTTCGACGGTGATATGTATTGTGCCCATTTGGTCTGTGCACGATTGATCCTTATAGAATCCGACCTGTTGATGTGGAAGTTGAGTGTCTACTGAATCTTTCATCAGGTTCAGCAACACTCTGTTGAAAACGTTTCCTCGTACCGATAGTATTGTGATGCCTCTTTAGTTCTCACACCTGTTCAAATCTACATTATTTGGTATCTTGATGAGATCTTTTTCTTTCCAGTCTAATGGCACTGTTTTACTGAAGAGAAATTCTTATCAGTGAATAGACTAAAATTCTGACGGTTCAGGGAATTTAGATAAAAAAATGTATATCAAGTACACTTTCTGATAGGTCTTGCGAATTTAACGCTATATTCGTTTCCTAAGCTATTCTTTAATCCCCGAGCTAGAACTATACAGCGACCTGAACATCGAGAGAGAAAACGCAAAGTATGCGAGGGGTAGTTTACTCCAAGGTTCATTTCAATACAGAAAATACAGGGTTTTTATAATATTTTCAATGTCCTTGGGTTGCTAGAAGATTCTGGAATGCTACTAAACATAGTAGCAGTGTAGCAATCAGCCAATCAGTACCTGCGCATGTGACGTTTCACTTCCTTGATACTTTTGGCTAAAACTTCAAGTGAACGCTGAGTGAATGAAACGCTTCTTAGTGTTTCCTGATCCTTGCTTGTCTTTTGCAAGAAATATTCTGAATCACTCCAACACTTTCCTCGTAACGTTTTTTAGAAATTTAGTTTAAAATGTTTATTAACTGCCGAGAATAATCAGCTGCGTACCGTTTAAACAACTGTAACCATTTTTAAAAATATAAGTCTATTTTGTTCAACACTTTGACGTGAAACTAAATGAAATCGTGATTGAACATTACAATATGTTCCCGCACCCCGCGGGATTCGAACC
This sequence comes from Schistosoma haematobium, assembly GCF_000699445.3. NCBI lineage: Eukaryota > Metazoa > Platyhelminthes > Trematoda > Strigeidida > Schistosomatidae > Schistosoma > Schistosoma haematobium. The sequence continues at coordinate 75,404,737 of NC_067196.1, read as the reverse complement.
CGGGGCCTACTGGTTTCGCGCACGAGCACTTAACCACTACATATTTCGAATCTCGCCAGGGGGGCCGGATCGTGGATGCGCACTTCTGAGGAGTCTCATACTGGGACGAAACGGCCATCCAGTGCTTCCAGATTTTCCATGTTGGTCTAGCTCCAATTGATTCATGATTTCAATCTATGAAATTTCTAAAATCTCCACAAACCCCTTCTTATTACATTACAATATGTGTTTAATTCTGCAACATAACCATAATAACGACTAAATCTTTATATTAAATAATAATTATTTTTCTTTAATTTATACTATGTGGTTATCTCCCATAATATTCTCTTCTTTAATACTTTAGAGTTATGAAACCTGGAAGTACATTAGATAATCCAATTTATTATGGTCCTATAGATTTTTCAATTAATTCAAAAATTGATATATTTGGTACACGTTTCATTATAACCGATGCTGATGAATATGTTCTTAAATTTCTTGAAGCTAATCGTGATCAATTTTCTGATGAATTAATTAATGGTTTACATGAACATTTAAATAATAAAGAAAATCAAACAACAATTAAACAACAGTTTCATCATAAAGGAGGTAATGTTGACTTTAAACGAGAGTAAGTTGAAGTTAAAATCAACAATTTATAATCTAAATGTTTCTATTAATAATTTCTCTTTAAATCTAACTAATAATGAATTGACTAACCTAGTTACTTTATAAATACACAATTGATAGATAGCATAAAAAATCTCACATGTTCCCCATATACCAATCAGAACACTGGGAAAACCTTCCAAGTACATTTTATTATTCTGTATTATCCAGACTTGAAAACTTTTGTGATTGTTTACGTAGAACAAAAGACTAAAACCTAAAATAAATAATACATATCCATGTGTACACATCTGACTAACAGATTAATAATTAATATACTCTAATGTATGAACGGTAAACGATATTAAAAAAGGTTAAATCTAAAATGCTTACTTGTATACTATTAACAGGTGAACGTAAATGTATAACTAACTTGAATTCACGAGTCAATCTAAGCTAGACCACCACTGGAAACCTAAGAGCACCGGACGGCCGTTTCGCCTAGTATTTTCACGCTTAGTGTTATATCCCAGCAAAGATTAAATCACGAGTAACTTCTGAGACATATTAATTGACTAATATTATCTATATATACTTATGGTGTAACTATTCAATAATTATATTTTGTATATTTATATTCCCCTTATAATGAGCTTCATTTTGACCTATAATTTATTATTGTACGATTTACTGTCCCTAAATTATGCTCAGTTTATTAACTACTGCCTCCCACGTTCACAGTGACTTTTTGGCTTAATTGTGTACAAATGTTATTTCCTATTTTATGGTGCGTTGCGGTCTGTTTGGTTGATATATAAACTCAATATGTCTGAAATAAATGATTCGAATCGATTCGCATAGTAGGAGCTGGTATTGGTGTTCTGGACTCAAGTGGACGGGCTAGGTGGACATAGGACCAATAAGGACGCTAGACTGCCCATACCGGTCGAACATCATTGATTTGGCGCAGTTCTAAGATTGTACAAGTCGTATTTTGTTTGTTGGATAAATCACGTGATAAAAAGCCGGACATAAACTCACAACACCTAGGCAGTGCGAATCCACGATCCCATATGTGGGACTCAAACTCAGGGCCTTCAGTCTCGTGCATAAGCGCGTAACCTCTAGGACACTGAGCCGGGATATGACTCTGAAAATACTACTAGCTTCAAGATATACCACGTGAAGTTCTAGTGAGAAGCCATGACGGTGCGACTAAACTTTATGGACGACCTTTGAGTAACGCTAGACTGACCTTGAGAGTGTCCACATGATAACTAGGACCAAATGAGGGTTATAAATTAGTGTGAGGAATTCGAATCATGATTTACAGCTGATGGTTGGGGTTAGGAATTAAATTTAGAGTTTTCATGACGAACTAACATCAGCTTTAATACCAAGACTCTATTTAGCCATATGGATGAGTGAATCTGACTGGTTCATTCATAAATTATGGTCTCGCGGCCGTGACCAGTGAAGTCTAATCCGTATAGGGTGTGAGACAGTTATCCATTTCAGACAATGGATAAAGAGTTGAACAAGACCATGGATTAATTGAAGTTAGACACTGACATCGTTGGATGCCAGCTCAGTGGTCTAGAGCTTAAGCGGTTGGGCGCGAGACCGAATATCATAGGTTCGGATCCCGCGCGCAGCATCATCGATGAGCACTTCTGAGAAGTCCCATACTAGAACGAAACGGCCACCCATTGTTTTCAAGTTTCCAATGGTGGCGTAGCTTAGATTGACTCGTGAACTAGACCTAAAAACACTACAATCTCCATAAATCCCTTAAATTAGTTTAGCCAGATGGTTAGTCTATCCGATAGTACCCAGAATTTGCATTCAGTCAATGTTTAACATAAATATATGTCTTAGGGATATTTCACATATCGTCAAGAAATAGGAATGGATTAGGACTAACGTGATCTAACGTCTGGAAACATCCTAACAATTCTCAACGTTATACGATATGTTGCTCGGACATGTAGATGTATGAGGATATGTGTCCTACATATAGTTTAAAAATACCAGATATCCAATGTTTATACCATACAATTGAATAATTTGTCTTTCACTAATCATATGAACTATGAAAACCAGTAATAATAGACTAGTTCAAATAGTACCATATAGAAATTCTGACGTATTACATGTACGAGTTTGAAGAATTCAATGGTATTGAGCGCTAATGTTTTGTTAACTTTCGGTCACTTAAATGGAAAATGACCAATTTGAGTAAGTAAATCAAAGGGTAATACACGAACGAAATAATTTTGCGTGTACTCCTAAAATAGTCTATTTAGAAAGTGCTGGAGAGTACTGGATTGGAATAGTTGGAAAACTATTCATTGTAAACAAAGTTTGCAGTTGAATTCATTTGATTGATGGTAGTCCCCGTACATGTTTCACGTAAGTGTCAGAGGACAACACAAAATCCTTTCGTGTTTACGTAAGTGTAAAACGAAGCTTGTTGTAAGCTAATAATTAGTAAATGCGTTCAGAACTTGTGTGTTAAGTTTAATTTACAAACTCTATTATAGACAGTCAGATGAGGATTAGTACAGTCATGTTAAATTCACACAAATGTACACCTATTTCAGAATACAGAATCTGATCGAGCATTTGACTGTCAAATGTACTAGTAATTCAGTTTTATTGTCTAAATTGTGCTCACTTGTATGTCTAATTCGATTGCCTATATTTATATTGTTGCGTAAGGATAAACATCTGTTCTCAGTGTTCAATTCAAATGCGATATTTGGCATTTTCTAACTTCATTTCGTTCATTTAATGTATTAGTGCTGGATATAAGAGTGCAATTTTCACTGGACATTTCATTCTAATTATCTAAAAGTGTTTACATGTGCCTTCTATAAAAACTTCACTGTAGATCAACCCAATTTGCCATATGGGAAAAAACAGATAAAGCAAAGTTAGAGCTTGAAATGAAATCTCCAGTCAAAGCTATCATCTTATAAGCACCATTCACTCACCGGTACATGTCAGCTAATTTAATTACTTAAATATACATTCAAGAATATTACCATTCAAGTTCTTATTATAATTCATTTATAATTGGTCATCAAGTAGACGGAAACAAAAACAATGATTTGGGTTGGTGCTATTTCTTAGCATTAATTAATTTTTACGTATTTTAAGCTGATGAGTCCTACAAAGCGCAATAGCTTAGTATATGATTTGCTGATTTTAGAACAACAATGGTTTTCAATTAAATCGTCATCGGGCTTTATTCTAATATACATGAGTCTTTATACGTTTGACCTTCTATTTCCAAACTGGAACTATTGATAAGACATTTGTTATCTTATTTTATTGTTCTTACTACTATCAGTACACATGTCTTCCCACTATCAACTTGTACTTTTACCTATTATGTGCGGTGACGTGTCTTATTTCATTGTGATTTTTGACCCAAAGAGCCTTGATTGGTTTAACATTTTCGTATAAATAATCATGTATATTAAATAAGGCCTGGTGAAGATCTAATTGAAAACAATTATTCGCTTACATGTGTTGTTTTTATTTGCTGATTTATAGCTGGTAAATAAAAAAAAATTGGTAGACTAGTAATCGTTTCCTATTGATACTCCTATTGTTCAGAAATCCAATGACAAACAATAGATCTCAACTACAAAGGTCAAGACTATTTCAATCGTACACATAATTGTGCACCATAACAGCTACTTGGCAGGAACTAAGGTGACGGAGACTATACGGCTTTGTTTTAATTGTTTTTGAAAATATGGTCACGTTCAAAGACAATGACGGATTAAATTATACAGCTGACATCCAATTAGAGAGATTTCACTACATTGAAGCTAACTGCGTATCAGGAAACAAAGCAAAAAATAACCTGTTTATCGAAACTAGTCCGTCATCAACTTTTATTGTGAAATAAATTGATATAAAACCTTTTCCTCTACAGGACCTGGATCCTCTGATAAACAGACATTTTAGTGTATGTCCATTAATCTGAGTATGCAATCAGTTTTCTCAATTTTATGTGAGTTGAGAAACTGAAATTCTGTTTAGTTTGAATTATGAAACACACCGGTTGATAGTAGGAAACAAGCTCTGTAATTACTTTCATTTCCATAGTCTATCTTACATCTCAGACGTGAATCACTTTGTAGTCTGTTTCATATCTTGTTGTAAACGTAATATTGTATTTACTGTAAACAACTTACATTCCTGTCCAATAATCAAAGCTAAGAAGTCATCATTAATTTGCAGAAAGTAGCCACCGTACGATCCAGGTGTGTGTTCAAGATGAAACTTCGACTAGGACACATTCACCTAAGTCAGAAATTTGTTTTATTCGGCAGTTTCTACTTTATTTATAATTAAATTAAGTGTATAATTATTTCCTGAATATCATTTGTATAAAACATCCTTTTAAAATAAAACTAATAATTATTATTACTATCATTATTGGATTCGGTTAATTGTTCAATGTGATTTTCTCAGAGATGGTGATATTAACGATATTATGAATGAAGTCAGAATGCAATTAAAGAAAATGTCAATAACAGATAAATGTAGAATTGATGATATGTTTCTTACATATAATAAAGACAGACGTGGTTGTATTGACATTGAAAATTTGAAAGACATGTGTAAGAAAATCCACATTCCGCCAGATGAGGATGTACTCAAGGCGGTAAGTAACCTAATTTAATGAAAATTGATTATGGTAATAAATGATTGCTTTCTTCAATCAGTAGTTATTCTTAAAAGTAATTTTGAGAATACGTTTAATTAGAAATGCAGAATTGAGTCAGAGTTTTGTTACACAGATTTCAGAATATTAATATGGGTTTGTTAGATCTGAGAAGATAATGTATATCACTTTATCGATTGACTAATCAGAACTCCTGTTATGATTTACCGGGTGAAAGCTATTTGGTTTACGGCAAAGTGTACAAGGCCTTGATGGATGATCCCGACATACTCGATTAAACTTGAGCAAATAATCTCGACTCCTATTGGTTAGCTAATAAGCACTCTTTCTTTTTGTGTAGGCATGAAGACAGCCTACAAGCTTCTACCATTCATTGTTCTCCGCACACTCGGGTTCATATACGGACACATTAGACAGGATGACATAAAACAGAAAATCATTGTTATACAGAAACAGGCCACAGGTGCTAATGAAAGTGGAGAAGCTTTAAATAATTGACTGACAATAAATAAGGAAACATACGAAGTGTTATAATTTCTCATATTAGAAACTAGCTATTCTTATTGCTTAGTATATCTTGGACATTGCTTCAAACAAGAAGTCCCCAAATCAGAACACGGTTGAACAGGGACGTAGTAGAATTCCAAATAACAAGGCTGGATGGAAGTAGGAATCACAATAAGAAAAACATTAGTATATTTAAGATTTTTACATAAGAAGATTCCAGAGTCATCCCAAGTCTCCGCTATCGTTGAGAAATAGCCAGCCAGTATGACCCAACACATTCCTTCAAGGGATATGCTTTAATCCAATCTGTATCCCGCTAACATGCGTGGTGATAGTTAATAGGTAAGACAGAAGCTTACAACAAATAGAAAATAAAAGCATGATAGTTCAGTAATTTAGTAATTGTATAATAAATAAATATACACATACATCGAAAGTCCGTAAAATGTTTTCGAGTGTAATCCTTCCTTAAATTTTCGTCCTCTTACAACAAGGTTCTTTGATCACTACATAGGTTATTTAAAGATTACGCGCTCACGATGATTCCTTAATATCCCAGGTTCATTCCTCGGTGGGGCCGTCGATGAACACTAATAAGTAGTCTCACATTGCGTTGATACAGCTCCTTAATACTTCCTAGTTTTAAAGTCAAATCATTCATAGAGATCTGTGATTTAATTAGTTACTGGAGGAATTTTTTAAGTATATACATCTTATTCTAAAGGGATTGTTGCAGTTTGTGTTGACGTTAACAATGTGGATTGACTTCAACTTGATTAGCTTCAGTCCAAAACTAGTCATTTCATTCAAATCTCAATCAACTTAGTTAAGAAAACATTTTACACAATAACTTATTTAAAGTTACAAATGACTTAACCAGTTTTTTCGTTAAACAGATTATAATGATCTTATAAGCATGGAACTAGATATTCCGTATTACTGTTTAATACATGGTCACAGTCATCAAATAGTGATTGACCTATTATGCCTCATTATACTTGATGATTTAAACAATTAAAATACAAATACACCATTTCATCACTTTAACATTTCAAATTGTAATATACTTAGTTTAGTAATCAAGTCATTTCATGTTGTCTTTTTTTTCTAATTTTGTAGTTACTTGATAAATATGGTACTGAAGGAAAAATGTCACTAGAACAATTTGGAAGATTTTTTGAACAACCATAATTATAATGAACCATGAATAGTACTTATAATGAAATAAACTTTTTGCAGTTGTTTGTCTGTAGTAGAAGAGTTGAATGAGATATAACTAACTTCTAATTTTTCTTTAAGATAGTTGAGTTCATAAAACAAAACAAATTTAATATACATAACCATATATGTATGCCATTTTTTGTACAAGTCAGTTTATTATCACATCATTTGCAATTGATGAAATGCCAATAATCAACAAGGCCAAAAATTGGATTGAGAAGAACGAATAAATTAGTCTGTCCAGAAGCTAGGATAACCTATCTAGGCTTGACATAGAGCCCAGCCACTAAAAATTGACCTGGAACCTAAGATTTCATTTGTTTCTTAACCCTGATTTTAATTGATGAATCGTCTTTATCTGTAACAGAATTACATTAAAACTAGCCAATTAAGCCTAAAGAAACGTTATTCGTCCTATTTTCTCTTGGTAGTTGTTTCCAACCTTATAACAACTTGGTGAGATTGCAATACATGGACGACCTTTGAGCGACGCTGAAGTGACCTTGAGGGTGAACACGTACTGATTAGGAATAAATGAGGGTTATAAAGCAGTTAGAATTCTCATTAAAAGTTGATGGTCAGGGTTAGAAATTAGACTTGGGGTCTTCCTCACGAACGGGCATCAGCTATAATGCCAAAACTCTATTTAGCCAAATGTATGAGTGAATTTCGCGCCAAAATTCGTGACTCCTTATCCCATATCTAATTGGTTCGTAAATAAATTATAGTCTCGCCGACAACTGTGATATCCACAAAATGCCGCACAAAGAGAAAAGTGTTCACTACATTAGTTTTCTACTACTAGCAGTTCAAATTGTGACAAAAACTGCTTACATGGTAGCAAATACGACTTCGTGATGCGTAATAAAACTTACTTTTTAATACCTGTTACCACTAGTGGGGGAGCATAGACCGACAACCAGCATTCTCCATTCCAATATGACCTGGACAATCCCCTCCACTTGTTTCCATTTGACACTCATACCTTTGATGCACACTTCCACACACACCCAAAACAATGGTTATTTAGTCTTTTATTTTTCCATTTCCCTTCAGAGTTCCATGTTAATGCTTATTTCGTGATGCAGTTTGATGATTTCCACAATGTGTGTCCCATCCACTAACAACGTCTTTCCCTAATTTTCCCCTCAATAAGATGTTGGTTTATTTTCGCACACAGTAGGCTATTGCTGATGATATCCGATAAAAGGATAATTAGTGTGTTGCGTAGACAATTGTTTGCAAATACTTGTACATTTTCGATGATGGTTGTGGTAGTTCTCCATGTTTCAGTTCAGTACAATGGGATTGTCTTGACGTTCGTATTGAAGATTCTGATTTTGATAATCGCTTGTAGACAGTTGTTTTGGTTTCGAGATGTTGTTCCACAGTAGGAATGTGATCCCTGCCTTTACGTCTGCATTGGATCCTCAATTGTTCATCGATGATTTTGAAAATATCATGTCTGTGAATGTTTCCACCTGTTCCAGAGTTTCTCCATCAAGTTTGTTTGGTGTTGTCTGTGTTGTAGTTGAGGATCTTTCCTTTACACATGTGAATGTTGAGGCCTAGTGATTCAGAGGCTGCTGCTGCTACTCTGGTTTCCTTGACCTGCATTTGTTATTATATATGCGATGAAATGGTGAGGTCATGTTCGGTGTCCAAATCATCTAGCTGTATACAAGTTGTCCATGCACGACTCTGCAGTGAAGTTCGTCGTATGTAATCTGTCTGATGTTGACGATGTTCTCAGCTACTCACACTGTAGTGTGGAAGATGATTCCATAACTTCCTAGTATTCACACTGTCAAACGATTTCTCATAGTCAATGTGGTTGATGTTTGGTGACGAGTCGCACTCAATTGATTGTTCGACGGTGATATGTATTGTGCCCATTTGGTCTGTGCACGATTGATCCTTATAGAATCCGACCTGTTGATGTGGAAGTTGAGTGTCTACTGAATCTTTCATCAGGTTCAGCAACACTCTGTTGAAAACGTTTCCTCGTACCGATAGTATTGTGGTGCCTCTTTAGTTCTCACACCTGTTCAAAACTACATTATTTGGTATCTTGATGAGATATCCTTCTTTCCAATCTGTTGACACTTCTTCTTCCTTCCAAATCTTCCTAAATAGTACGTAGAGCATGTTTGTATTCAATTCAATGTCTGACGTTTGTGCTTTAGATGGTATGTTTTCAGGACCAACTGCTCTCCCAATATTGATCTGTGTGATGGCCTTCCTGATCTCTTCGATCGTTAGTGGAGTGACATTTTTTGGAGTGTCTGTAGGCGCTTCTTTGATGTCAGGAGGACCCAATGTAGCTTACCTATTCAAGTGTCCCAACCCTGTGATCCTCTGATTTTGAATCACATTGAGTGGGTTGCCTTCGTTGTCCTTGTCTAGCCTTTCCGGTTTACTATATTTCCCTGCTAGTTTCTTCGTTGTATCACATAGTCGCTTCATATTTCCTTCTCTTGCAGCTTTTTCTTTTCGTTGCTAAATCTTCCACCTATTTCTGCTTGTCAACTCTATTGCCATTCTTCACTTGCTTGTTTGCTGCTATATATTCAGCTTGTGCCTTGACCTTCTCTGTTCTTGTTCGGCAGTTGTTAATTGCTGCGTCCTCGTTCTTCCTTTCATGAATCTTGTTCAGGGTTCCAATGAAGATCCATACCCTACGATGATGCTTCTTGCAGCCCAGCACCTCCTGACATGTTGAAGTTAGTTCATTTTGATCTTTTTCCAATTGTCCTACACAGTAGTTTTATCTTCTTCCAGTAGATCTTGTAAGGCCTAGAACCTGTTGTTGAGAGTTATCTTGAATTGGTTGAGTCTGTCAGCATATGGAGTGAAGACTTTATTGAACGTTTATTCTGCTGTTTGTCTAGATTTCTAATGCTTCTTTAGCTTCAGTTTCATCTTGGCAACCACCAGGTGTTGATCTGAAGCTATGTCAGTTCCTCTCCTGGTTCACACGTCTTCTATTGACCTTGTGAATTTTCCATTAATGCAAACATTATCTATCTGGTTCTGTGAAGTGTGATTTGGTGAGATCCATGTAGCTTCGTATATGCATTTGTGTGTCAATATTAAGCCGCCTATAACTAATTTGTTGAATGCACATAGATTTGCAAATCTCTCTCCATTCTCGTTTCTATCCCCCAGTAAGTCCATGTTGTCCCATGATATCTTCATATTCCATGTTGTCCATTCCGACTTTGGCGTTTAAATATCCCATCAGAATGGTGAGATCCCTTCTGGGGCACTTCGCTATGATTGATTGCAGCCTCAAGGAGAACCGGTCTTTATTTTCATCGTTGCTATCATTGGTGGGTGCATAAAATTGCATAACATTCATCGTGATTCCCTCCCTCTTTTTGTTGAAGTATGCCTTGATTATCATAGGTCCATGAGATTCTCATCCTATAAGTGCATTACATGCTCCCTGGGTGAGCTGAGGATTCTCTTCTTCATGGCCAGAGTACAGCAGCACTTATCCCGAATCTAACCTTTTCTGTTCAGCTTGGGTATAATGGTTTTCACGGATTTCGATAACCGTCAAGTTGTATCTCCCATTTTCATAGCTAGTTGATTGGTCCTCCCGATCTCTCACATTGTCCGAACATTCCATGTACCTATATTAATCGTTGCTCTGGTCGTCAAAAGGGACATCAGCCCCGTGATTTCCAAAGGATGTCGGCTTTCACCATAAGGCGCCATAATTCTTCTGGGCGGAGATCCTTCAACTCGGAGGACAGAGTTTAAATGGTTTAATTTGTTAATTCTAGTTATCGTTTTTTAGTAAGGTTGTTTTCTATGGTATGAGGTTGCTGGCCTCATACCCAACCCTCCTCCTTTACACGGGCTTGAGACCGGCAGTAACCTTAAGAGTTGCATAATAAAAACAGCAAACTAAAAGTAAAGTTAACAACCAGATAACATTAAAGGCCGCTAGTGTATTGTGAATTTAAAATACTACCGAGGATGTGTTAATTCGTCGAAAGTAAGGTAATCCTAGTTATAACTGTATGATATAAAATAAAGTAGTTTTTAAATGCCCAGATAACAAAAGACACTCCCCTTGGCAACTAACTAATACATACTATTCTATTCTTGAACTAAGATTTAAGAAAGCATTTGTTTAGAAAGTATTTTCCATGCAAGTAGAAAGGGTGAAAAAACTACAACGATAGCTAGCTTTCATAGAGAAAAACTGATATTGTGACTTCAAAGCATCATTACTTTTAATGAAATAATAGCTACTGATGTAATAGGTTCTTAAAATAATTTAATAAGTGCTCATTCGATAAAAAAATCCAAGTAACACTTACAGATTGATGGCAAAAATAATATATTGTGGATTGTTTCTAATCTAAATCTACATCATATGTAGATGATTTATAGGCTGGTATTGTAGAAAAAAGTTGGATATGATAGAGTGATCCACTTATCTTCATGTGAAAATTTACTTAAACCTGTAGTTATCAATGAAAGTTTGCAATAACATAACATTTTTTATTGAAATCTTAGGAGAGTAGTTCAACTATTCCTCTCGACTATATATGGTACTTCAATATACTTCAATTCGAAAGGTTTACATGAATGATGTCAGGTTTTTACAAAAAATAAACCTTAGTTAATCAATTAAGATGCTCAGTAATATCTTAATCTGAAAAACTGATAAAATCTGGATTTCTAGATCAAAAAGTTTGCTCTCTGCATTTCGTATTTTAGTTGAATATTAAAAAAACAACCACTTCATCAAAGAAAAAAACACTGAGGAAAATTATGTTTGGGGAGCATTTTTAGTAGTAAATACTTAAGTGAAGTCTTCGGAAAATTTCAGTTCACACATCAGTGGTAGGAATAAACTTCTGGACAGTAATGAAATACTCGAGTAAAAGATCAATCGAACAGAACCTAGCTTACGACTAGTAAATATCTAGAATAATAGGAACTTTCAACCTTAGGTGTCTCAAGCTCCTGTTAATTATTAAGGTAACCATAGATCCTTAGTGTTTACTTAGATTCTTCATATTGTTCAAACTTTGTGAGACATTTCGGAAGACATGAATCCAGATCTAGACCCCTTAAGGTATTCGCTTAATGTTCACGTTATCATGGAAGAATCCAAGCAGTAGAATACGACTCGTAAGTTATGATTAAAAGTCCTGATAACCATTTACAGTGGACCTCTAAGTGTCGCCAACATACACCTTACAATCTGTTAAAGAGGCAAAACTTCGGAGATGCTTGCTTGCAAGTGTAAGCAAATTTTCTTTCGATTGAATACAAGATAAGTCGATCCTCGTGAATGGTTCAACGAGGCTTGTCGTAACGACTACTTAAAAGCTATTTTCGGGTCTAGATTTAGGGAGTGTGTGATACTGAGTGTGTATTAATCTTCTAATAGCTTTTCAGACGTTGAAAAATGGGTTCAGCTCATTGTTATGTTGTCTCAAGGGATTCTTAAATTTTCTAGACACAACGGGAGCTTATCATAGGGGAGTTTATTTGAGATAACGCTGAATCCATAATCAAGTCAAACCTACTGATTCTTTGTCGTCTGGATACTCTATCCAGCTCCATTCCCAGCACACGATTTGTCCTGATAAGCAAACTGTCTTTAAAGCCATCCCACACACACATGATCTATCACAGGGGGGTGCGTCAATGATTTTTGTAACGCGCTGTCGTAAATTGTATGAAATACCTGTCCCATGTACTTATCAGTCCATAAAGATCTAATTAGCATTACTCATTAAAAACAATCGCATGAAAGACAGAAGAATGCGTTAGTAACTAAACTAACCAGCATTGTTACCCGGTCTTGCTGAGGTTTTCTCGGTGATAAAAATTTACACTATTAATGTCATGTAACCAATAATTCACTAGGATATTTCCCATCTATAATAAGTGAGATCAGTGTAATATTCGAAACTCGATAAATGCTTTCATGATGTTCATTTATATTTCCAATAACATATGACACCAACTACGTCAGAGACTACTTCAAGTTGTTATCTCCACATTCTTTAGGTAGTTAAAAAACAATCAAGTTTGAAAATATAAACCTGCTGGACTGAAAGAACATGAATCCCAGTAGTCCATGCTTCTTTGACCGTAAAGATTTGTAGAAAAAACGCACTTAAGGGTAATCAAATGTGCTATAGGATTCGCGGTGTTTACATCCTTATAAAAATCTTATTAAAGAGACGCAATAACCAAGTTTGCAAGTATTAACGAGTCTCAAAAAAGTCAAATCAAAAACCTTAAAAATTAAAAGTACCAAATACATGTTTTATTGAAATTACTAATAAGATGTGTATAAACTGTGCAGTAAATAAACGGCGAGAGAAAAACAAGGTATTTAAAATCTTAAAAGTAAATCACCAACAATGACAAAAAGACCGACAAGGTAAACCACACACAGGAAACAAATTAAAAAGAAAGAAAAGGAATTTTCTCTCAAAAATGCAATTTTTCTGTACACCACAGCAGACATCCCAAATTGAAAAAAAGTTGTAATATCAGTAAAACTATTTTATGAGCGCTAAAACACGAAGTTCCAATTGTAAAAATGCAATGGGCAATGCAAAAAAAAACAAAATATCTAAAGAATTAATGACGACGACGATTAAAAACAACAGAAAACTGACAACTGAATGAAAGTAAAACAAAGTACTGAAAACAACATTATTAACCGCGGTATTAATCGTCTATAAGAATGATTATAAAAATTTAGGGAGAATATGTAATGTTCACCAGTTTCAAGAGCAGACAGATAAGGATGGAAAACGTCTTTTTCCGTGAACAGCAATAGAATTAAGTTCTGACAAAATAAACACACGATGCAGTATTTTTATTGATTATCGTCAAAAAAAGCAGTGAGTGATAGATAAGGAAAAGGTGAAAATACATGAGCACACACACATCTTTGTACACATGTAAATTATATGATTATAAGGATATTTATTAGTGATATATAAATACAAATATAATGTAAATGCAAATGTTGACAAGAAATAAAAGAATATATAATCCTTCCGAATAATGAATGCGTAATAATCAGCAATAGATGTCAGGCCATAAATCTTGATGAATATAGAAATTAAAAATAGTGGCAATAATAATAATATCGTAACTATGATGCAAATAATTTCGACTAAAATAAGCAAGATATATTGATTATTTATAATGATTATAATAAAAAACAAGTAATCTTTACTGTCAGAAATGGTAATAAAACAAAATTATTCAAATACGTTTGTTTCCTCACGTAATTGGATGAGTGAATGGACGAATGCAGATTACATTGTGAATATTATCAAATTTACACAGCATATAAATGCTGCAGTGCATTGAATATGTCCATGTTAGCTATGCGATTATTAATCTGTCTAATATGTTAAAAGATAAGTTATGATGAGATAAAAAGATTATTGGAATTAAAAATATAAAGAAGATTTACCGTAATAAACAAAAGTGATTTAAAGGAAGCTTTATTCGTGAAAAATAGAAAATAAATAACTGCTGCTTAAAAACAATTTTCTTGTTTCAAGCTTAACTGAGACCTACAAAGTATTGAAATGTATCAATTCTGAACATCGGGTGGTGTAAGAGGAGCTGCCAGAACTTTCTCATGTAACCGGAATCGATCAACTATTAATGGTCTAACATCATCCTGAAAGAAAATGTGAACATATTCGAATTTAAAGCTGAGAAATATAGTCAAAGACATATTATTTCATCATAAATTTACTCCGAGTGTTAGATGGCACTCATACGAACCAACACACTACGAGGTTATTTAAAGTCGACTTAGTCTAACATGATTGAGTCGGCTAAGTATTCAGTTTCCAAACACAATATATTCCATTAATTTAGCAACAATATTATATACATATATATTTACAAAATGTAAACATGATAAAAGTCATAGGTGATTGGAAGAGATTGGCTTGTAGGTCACTCATTATTCTCCAAGTAATTAAGGATAGGCTGTTCTGACGAATTTCGTAGCATTATATCAGTCACATATACTCAAGCGTGCTACGAATATTAAGTGTTCGGGTAGAGCATTAACTAGTGATTGAAGTATGAAATTCGGCTACTAGAATCGATAACCCAATGGTGTAAAATTATTGGTGTCAGGATTACTAAAACAGCTTCACATGAACAAATTTATAGAAATTAGAGCAAAAGCTGGTATTCACTCAAGACTAGTTTCAGAATATCACATACAGTAACAAAAATGTAGTATGAGAAAACCTTAGATTAAAATAACTGCTGAACATAAACGAATGTAATTGAAAATGATCATAAATACTTACGGCTTTAGTTATTTCTTTTAAAAACGGAATAAGTTTAAGGAGTTCACAATCATTTGAATCAACAAACCAACTCTCGATTGGAACACCATTATCCAACTGGGAATGATATGGAAATGCAGAAATAAAGATTTATTCATTATTAGAATTATGTTGGAACTTTTTTCAATATACCAAAAACAAAATAACTCAATAACTATATTCTAGACTGAACTTTACCTACTGGGAAGATACACAACACTACTATTACGCTATGAAAATTGACATTAAAATGAATCCAGTTTCCATTTATCAAACTGGAGTCATGAAAATCATTTCACTAATAAATGCGAACAAGTTAAAGTAAAATCTGTAAGATTAAACAAACAAGAACACAGAGTATGTAAATTTATTTTACTAAATTAATGACTAGTCGTTAAAACAGAGAAGACCATAACTAAGGTCAAACATGTAATAGAATGCTTTTTCTTGAAACTATACAAGATTTTTGGAGGTGAATTTGCCGGACGCTAGAACACCGTTACTACTACAAGTTTCTATCATTAAATCGGGTGGGATAAACGAATAGGTCAATACGAAGTGGGCCAGGAGATGTTATATTTATTTATTTATTTGAACACATAAATACTGGTACAAGAAGGCACCAGAGACAAATGCACCACACAAATCTTATTTGATATGTGCGAGGGCTGTGATATTGCCTGCGTGCCCAAACCGAAGCAGGTGGTTTTCTTATGGGGGCACACCCGGAGCCTTCGACCTAAAGCTTTGATCCACAAGGCACTGGAGCATCGTAAAGAGATGCAGTGCCATGGTAGCCGGTGACCAACGACTGGTTCATACGCCATTTGTTCCCTCAGGATACTAGAGCCCATGTGCACCATTGGTTAGAAATCAGGGTTCTCCAACTCCCCAAGGTGGACTCTCCATGTCCATCGACCCGGTTAAAGCGCCGAACATTCGCTTTTCGTCCTCTCAATTTCGTAAACAACACACCCGTCACGAGAAGGCAGTGATTAGGACTTCCATGGCATAGGCTATATACGCGTGGCCATGTGAGAGCATTTCGAGAGGGAGAGCAGACTCTCCCCACTCTCGGCCGTACCAGGGCATTCGGGGGCGATGTTGCTATAATGTAGGTATAGCAACGATACGAATGACGAAAACATGCCCTCAATAACGAATTTCAGTGAAACACTGAAATCTATTGAAATTATGATAAAATAACTGATTTCAAGAAAAAGAGAAAAAACTCTTGCCAACAGTCAGTAGACAAAAAACCAAATAACGTAACTTCAAGTTGTTAAGATCGAAAATCAAATGTCAAACACGGGCAGATCAGAAACAAAGCCAAGATACCAAAAATATATAGTTGTCCTCGTAAGACGAATAAGCCTTTTATCGGAGTACTACATAAAGTATAATTATTCTAGTAATTCCATTCGACAGTGTAGATAGGAGGACATTATGGAAACTTCTTCAACACTACGGAGTTCCTGAGAAGATTGTCAATATTATCCGGAACTCATACGACGGACTACAGTGCAAAGTAGTGCATGGAGGACAGCTGACAGATGCATTCCAAGTAACTACCGGAGTCAGACAAAGCTGTTTACTCTCTCCCTTCCTCTTTCTTCTGGTGGTCGACTGGATTATGAAGACCTCGACATCTGAAGGAAAAAACGGAATACAATGGACAGCTCAGAACCAATTAGACGATTTGGACTTCGCAGATGACCTAGCCCTCCTATCACGTACACACGAACAGATGCAGATGAAGACAGCCAGTGTAGCAGCAGTCTCTGCATCAGTAGGCCTCAGCATACACAAAGGGGAAACCAAGGTCCTCAAATGCAAAGCGGAAAACACCAATCCAATCACACTTGATGGCGAAACTCTGGAAGATGTAGAGTCCTTCACATACCTGAGAAACATCATCGATAAAAAAGGATGATCCGATGCCGACGTAAACGCAAGGATTGGCAAATCAAGGACAGCATTCCTACAACTGAATAACATATGGAACTCAAAACAACTTTCAACCAATATCAAAGTGAGAATCTTCAATACGAACGTCAAGGCAGTTCTACTGTATGGAGCTGAAACTTGGAGAACTACAACAACCACCATCAAGAAGGTACAAGTATTTATAAATTGTTGTCTACTCAAGATACTCAACATCCATTGGCCGGATACCATCAGCAATAGCCTTTTGTTTGAGAGAACAAACCAGCTTCCAGCTGAAGAGGAAATTACGAAAAGACGATGGAAATGGATAGTACATACGCTACGCAAATCGTCAAACTGCATCACGAGACAGGCCCTAACTTGGAGTCCTGAAGGAAGGCGGAAAAGAGGGAGGCCAAAGAACACATTACGTCAGGAAGTAAAAGCAGATATGGAAAGGATGAATAGCAACTGGAAGGAGCTGGAAAGGATTGCCCAGGACAGGGTTGGATGGAGAATGCTGGTGAGCGGCCTATGCTCCTTCACGAGGAGTAACAGGCGTAAGGAAGTAATTCCAAATAAGCTGGACTACCTAAAATGTAAACCTAAACCCCATCAGAAGGGGCAGGGTTTGGAACAATGATCTTAGGATAAGGATCTATTCAGACAAGTGAATTCGTCCTACGGAAGCAAAATAGATGGGAAAGGCAGCGGCTGTAGGTAAAGCAAGACAGCTTTACAGACTAATAAAACAAACTGGAATTAAGAAGTTAAGTGTGAGACCATCTCGGAAAATGACGACACTTATGTGCTCCCAGTCCAGACGTTTAAAACGGTGGCCGAAATACTTTAAAGAGCAATTCAGATAGCTTTCAGATACTCTACAGCTACCCAACATTCCCAAACAGTCTGAATGGAACATTGAGATAGGCCCCCCGACTCGGATTAAAGTTGATAAAGCTATAGCTAATCTGAAACGAGGAAGATCAGCTGGTCCAGATGGATTGGCTCCAGAGGTTTATAGGTATGGTGGTCCAGTTTCAGCGATTAGGTTGACTAATATTTTAGTTAAAGTATGGGGACTGGACGTAATCCCATCTGATTGGTGGCAATCACTGATTGTCCCAATATATAAAAAAGGGTCAAAATCATCCTGTGCTAACCATAGGGGGATTAGTTTCACTAATGTAGCGTCTAAAATACTAGCCTCAATAATTATCGGACGCCAAACAAAGACTCGTGAACTGCAAACACGAGAAAACCAAACTGGCTTCAGAGCTGGTCGTGGCTGCATCGACCACATATTCACAGATTTTAGAACACAGGCATTATTATCGGCGTCCGATAATGGTGGTCTTTTTTGTCTTAAAACCTTGTGAAGGCTCTTTACTCGAACAATACCAGTCGAGTAAGAGCTTATGGCGAACTGCCATTTTATTTTGAACCTCAAGTGGTGTCCGTCAAGGCTATCCACCATCTCCATTTCTATCTAGTTTCATCATAGACCTACTTCGGGAAATAACGTTCTCGTCGTCTAAATCTCATACCAGGAGGTCCACTTATGAACTTAGAATACGCAGATGACATAGTCCTGTTTGGTGAAGACGCTGATAAAATACAAAGTCTTTCAGTAGCACTGAGCAACAATGCCAGAATGTTTGGGATACATTTCTCCGCCTCTAAGTGCAAGTTGTTGCTTCAGGACTGGTCTGTGTCAACACCTGAACTAAGGATAGAGAATGAAGTAGTCGAACGCTTTGACAACTTCAATTATCAGCCCTAATGGGTTGATGTTTGACGAAATATCTGTATGGATTCGAAAAGCTCGCTTGGCTTTTGCCAACTTACGTCACCTATGGCGAAGGCGAGATATTCGTCTACCAATTAAGGGACGAGTATACTGCGCAACAGTTCGTTCTATTCTAATTTACGGCTGAGAATACTCGTAAGTTATTAGTATTTGCTTACAGATGTCTTAGAAATATTGCCAGCATCTGCTGGGATCACCGAGTAAGTAATAGTGAGGTTAGACGTAGGGTATTAGAAAATGGTGGCAAATCATGAGGTTGTGAATCTTCATCGACTGAGATGGTTCGGCCACGAGTTACGTGTGTCTCAACACCGATTACTACGACGCGCAATGTTGACTAGCGTTGGGGATGGTTAAAAGAAAGTTAGGGGTGGCCAAACCAAAACGTGATATCAGTCTTTGAAGTCACTAACTTGTGGTGTGAGCCATGTTGGTAGATGTAGACTACCTGTTTGGAGTCCATGCGACTATCGTAACCCGTGGTAGGAGACACTGTGGCATGGCTCATAATCGATCTCAATGGCGTAGGTGTATACACTCTTTGTCTTCCGTTAAACTATGAGATTAAAATTACTTTATACCTTTCTTTCTACGAACTAATTCTTTCATACCGTTATATGCAATATTCTTTTTACATATTACTACCATGAAAGTAACTACTTCTATGAATTCGGTGTTTATCTTGTGATAATGAGATGTGGCAACTTGGATCGATGAATATATGTGCCTGGTCCTACATTGTAGCTGACCAACCTTCGCTTAAATTAGCTACACCAACTAATAATCAGTTACAAAGAAAGTGGTTATGTCCTTAGCTTATACTATTATCGCGCAATACGATTGCCAATTAGATACACTGAATTATACGACCAAACTGATAACGCACACACAAGCATGAGGAGCCTGAAGTTCCGACTGGTTACAGTAAACAGAATCAATGCAACAACCATATTAGTTATGTTCAAAGTTAGAGCACCAAGAGGAGATAAGCGAAAAATCCAAATGAATGAAAATGATAATACCAATGAAATATTTAGGCTGGTAGAAATAATCATGTAATGACGCACTAGAAATATATTCCAACGTAATACTATGATGACACTCATATTTATAGAAGGTAATTATTAACAATAAAACAAATACCTGATAGCCAAACGCCTGCGGAGAGTTATCAATAATCACAGTTTTGCGGAGGTCTCGGCCTAGGACTCGTAAGTCTTTGACGTAGTTACCATTTACACAGACACAGTGTTCACGGAATAATCTATGCCTAGAAAGGGAGAAAATTTTGCAATTTAGTACTTATGCCAAAGTCAAACAAGTTCTTACTGAACAAAGCATAATCTAGTACAAAAAAACAAATTGAAATACGATGAAAAAGCAGATAACTTCAAAAGAAGTATATTGTAGAAAAGAATAATTGCATCATAATACTTCAACATCACTAAACTACTATGGTAATCAAATTTCTACGCCTCTGGGAACTTATCCTACACTTAATCGGGAGTGAAGCAAACTCCCAAGGCATTGATAGTACGTAATAGATCATTTTTGATGAGAACGAGCTGAAACTGGGAATTAAACCAATGCTTCTTCCCAAAAGAAATATGAGTGGCATCTAATGTACCATCGTGGATGACATTGTGTCTGGCCCATAGAATCAACCCTTAAGAAATTAACAAAGTGACTACAATTCAATGTAACAGAAGACTTTAGGTTCCGTAGTCAATAAAATGATTACGGAAACTGAGCTGTGAATGACAATAAATCGTTAATTTGAAATAACAGATGAAAATGTTAGTTAGTAGGTCTACGAGGTAATGAACATGAAATAGATAGGGTACATAGATTAAGGAAAACTTACTTAATCCATTTCTTTTTAGGATCAATCAAGTTTACAAGACGATCAGCGTATACTTTCGTGCTAGCTGTAAAAAGCACAACTTCGAAATGTTCAGATACATTGGTAAGAAATTCGTATAAGTGTGGTCGAATTCGGACGTACACCTGTATAGTGTGAAAAAGTTGCGAAAATCCACTACAATACGTAATTTATATATAAACTTAGCATTCATGTAGACAGTTTTATGGTAAACTAAGTAAGGTAAATAAAATAAACGGTTTTTTTTAATAGCCATTACTATAGCGAGGCAGAATCTAATTTATATGATATGATACTCTGAAATTCGGCTGAAGAGTCTATACTCAATTACTTGGAGAATAATGAGTGACATACAAGCCCATTTCTTCTAATCTCTTATGACTATTTTATTATGTTCACTTTGTTTGTATTCTACAAATAACCATTTTATTTTAGTACAGGGAAAAACTATTCATTTGACTAGTGGTCTTGTCTTTGATTTCTAATCATTTGACTGCTCAAGTCAATAATACGACCTTGTAAGTAGACACCATTCACTCAACCTACATCACAGCGTTCATCTATCGATTAACATCCTATTCATTGATTTTGACAACCGAAAAGTCCATCAAATCAAAACAGAAAGCCTCCTCCAGAACAGGATACATGCTATAACTTTGATGGCAATCCTATGATCTAATGCTACATTCTGATCTAAATAACATTAGGAAAATAGAATTTGATAACGTACCATGTAGACAACACCTTGGAAAACAACTTGGAAAATAAACTGAGCGTCCAAAAGAGGGTTCAAACTACAATGAACCAAAGTTTCATCTAAATCAAGAACTAAACAAAACTCTGGAGAGGAGCGAGTTTTTTTCGGCAGCGCCGGTGGACGACAAATAATATCAGGAGGCAGTGGTGGGAGGCTGCGTATGAAGGCATATCTGGAAATAAAAACGCGAAACGAATGAAACTTCTACGATACTGTGATTATCATTTATTTATTTGAACACATAAATATTGGTAAAAGAATGCGCAAAATATATATGCGCCACACAAAACAATGAGAATTTAAGGGGAGGGAAAAGAAAAAAGAGAGAATAATAACGAAGAGATTGATGTAAGGTGGTGTAATAATAATAATGGTAAAAATGGGGGAACGGAAAGGTACAATCAAAAGAAATCTTTCAGTTAAGGAAGACACAACCACTTTTTATGAAGAAAGTAAAAGAAGGTTACAGCAGGATCGCCACTGGCTTCTATTCTGAGCCATATCTGATAACGTCTCTAGCCACTGTGTAGCGCCATCTTTCGGACCCCAGCTAGAGTCCTGAAGGACCAACAGAAGCCAGCCCTTTGTAGCTTTCTTTCATACCACGACACCATATCATACACTGGCCACCTCTCTGCTTTTTCCAACCAGTCCCAGCGTCGGCAAGTAATGCACTACGTGGAATTCTTTGGGACGACATTCGTAGAACATGTCCAAGCCACCGAATTCGGTGTTTCAAGATGGTGACACCAATTGCATTATCGTCTCTGTGCCCGAACACACGATGCCGAACCTCTGCATTACTAACATGGTGTTGCCACTGGATGTCAGCAATCCTTCGGAGACAACGATGATCGAACACAGAGAGTCGTCTAACATCCTCAACTCGGAGGCCAGATTTCACAAGCATAGAGCAAAACTGCTCTCACCGACGCGTTGTAGATCCGACCTTTTACAGCCAGACTAACATCACGAAGGCGCCAAAGATGGCCCAGATTGGCATAAGCTGCTCTGGCTTTCACTATACGTGCATTGATCTCATCACTCACACCCCCACCAGCACTTATGCAGCTACCTAGATGCTAGAGAATAAACCTTCAATAAAACAACTGGAGCAGTGGATAAATCTTACAGTCACCGATAATAACCAGATAAAAATAGAATGTAATATCAATGTTTATAGGAACTTACAACTGGGAGTAAAACGAGGTCAGTCAGTCAATAACAACGTAGAACTTCGTACGTACGTACATCAGTTCGAGTTGCCACACATTAGCACACATATGCAGTGGTCGATTCAAATCCCGTAGTGGTAGAGGTAATAAGAGTATGAGCAGTAATTGGGAAAATTAGTGTTTGGAGATATTATTTAAAGAGTATAATACAGTGAAATAAATTTGGGAAGAGAAAAAAAAGACAAGGAGGAATAAGGAGAAATAAAAATTTGAGAGAACACAAAGAGTTTATGCACCTGCGCCATTGCAAACGATTTTGAACCATGTCATTCAGGGTCTCTAACCATCGGTTGCTATCATCTCGCGATCCCCAACCAGGTAGTCTACACCTACCAACATGACTCAGTCCACTTGTCAGTGACTTCATGGACTTGTGCCATGTTTTGGTCTGGCCGCCCCTAGCTTTCTTCTAACCTACTCCTATACCACTGAACATCACACGTCGAGGCAGTCGGTCGTTGGGCATACGTAACACGTGTCGCAGCCATCTCAACTAATGAAGTTTCACTACGTCATCAATTGATTTGCCATCCTTATCTAGTACCCGTTTCCTAACAACTGCGTTACTTACTCGATAGTCCCAGGATATACGAGCAATACTTCGAAGACACGTATGATCAAAACGAGGATCTTAGTAAAACTCATTTGGCAATGTACTAAGACGCAACCGACACTTAACGAATTTGAGGGAGACAAATGCATGATGAAGAGTGAAATAAAAACTCGATTAACTTACTGAACCACAAAGAAAACATTGGACCACGGACTTCAGTAAACTTTCTTAAGTGTTAGGGTATTAAGTAAAAATTATGCAGATAATACAGTCGAGATCTAAAATTACTCAGCTTCCTTCATCTTCATACGCTTTATCTGGAGTGTGGGAAAATGAAAATTATTTACCACTGTACCACATCTAACATGGGCCGTTTAGTTACTATCCTAATCTGGGTAAAATATGTAGAGAAAGCTTCTTGGGGAAGAGAAGAGTTGTGTAATCTAAAATTAATAAACGAGATTAGTATTAAACAAAATATAGTCAAGGAACGCTCCTCGAAATCTTGTTCTTACGGTTTAAATTTATCAAGGGATCAATGACGTTTTTCCGGTCAAGGAGATTAATACCTTTTACATGAAACGTAACAAAGAACGATGCTTATTGGTTACTATTCTCAGCCGTGATAATGCTTTCAGCGTCTTTTTAAGCAAAAGCTTTGCGAAAAAGCACAATGTAAAGAACACGACCCCATTAATACATTAAGGAAACCAGACGTGAGGTAAGCACTGGTACGGTTACTGACATAAAAACCAATCACTTTTGGTCATAAAAATAAGATGCTAGTAGTAATTTTTTGCCATCATCATAACAAAAGGTAATACAACCAGCCTTTAGGTATTTTGCACTGTTTATGAGTTCACTAGTGATCTGTAAATGTGGGAACTTACGCGTCAGCTTCCTCAAAATCCCCATCGTCGCACTCTTCGATTGCAGAGATTTCCGTAGAAAGTTCTTGCGGAGGAGCGATGGAAGACGAGGAATCGCTTGGCTCACTTTCCTCGTCCGAAGGTTGCATAGTTTCATCTTCGCCAATAAATCCAACCTCACTGAATAAGTGAGGTTTCATATCACCAGATGGATCGACTTGTTGATCAGAACTGGTAATCAAATTTGGAAAAGTAAATTGTTCAGTGCACTCAATTAGCGTAACATTTGGGTTTGGTTTTACAGGTAAGCTTGTACTAATTTCCACCAATGATTCTGTTTTTGATGTACTTTGTAGTTTTGATAATACATGATCATTTTCTGAATTATCATGGTTTTGGCAGTTATGATATAACTCTTCGTTGGCATTTTCGCAAGAATCAGAAGTACACAATGAAGATAAATTTGGAGGGTTTATGACGTTATTATGGTGAATTTTCATATGAGCTGAATTACGATGACAACAATCTGAAGGGATTTGAATATCTATATTACCTAGCAACTGAAATTTAACAAAAATACGTTCACTTATGGAGATGATGCTTTAGCTGTGAACGAAGAGAAAGCATAAGGTGAAACTAAGGCTTATGAGAATACATCTACAAGTTCTCATGACTTCAACGGCGAGACTATAATTTATGGATGAACTATTCACGTATACGATAACAGACCTTGGATTTTGGCACGAAATTCACTCATCCATTTGGATAAATAGTTTTGGCATTACAGCTAATGTTAGTTCGTGATGAAAACCCTAAATCGACTTCATAATCTTAATCATAAATCATAAATCATATTTCTAATTCCACACATATTTATGACACTCATTTGGTCCTAGTTATTAGGTGGACATTCAAGGTCAGTGTAGAGTCGCTCAAAGGTCGTCCACAAATTAATCTCATCACTTTGAACTATGGATTATGATTAGTTTGAATTCAAGAGTAAATTCTAGTAGCCGTTGAGACTACATATAAAATAGGTTACTAGCAATTGATTGTACGTTACGAAAAAATAGGTAAACAAGAAAGGAATGGACGACATAACCGGTACAAAACCAATACTTACATTGTGGTTGGTCACACTTTGAGATTCAGGAATAGGCGCTTTGTGGATTTTTCGCGCTCTTGGTTTTGTGACTAAAATGAGAAGATAAATAAAAACACTTTCACTTTATTGCATAACTTGGAAAAAAGGATAGTCAATATTTTTCGATGAAAAGCTGTAAATATAAGAATCCTAATAGCGTAACTTTAATAACATGTTGAAGATTTGATCTAATTCTTAAGTGTAATCAAGCAGAATGAATGAACCACCAAAAATAACACAAAATTTTAATTCATGTAAGCTCTCGATGAGAGGATATTTGGTTATCAGAACATAATCAGGAGGACTACTATGGTTGATTGGCACGAGCAAGTTTATATTTCGTCCATTTAATAGGGATAAATACTGCCACTCTCTCCTACCATCAGCAACTGACAAACGATATTCGTAACACTGAATCCAATGTTCCAGGGTGAAATAAATAGAATTATTATCAGTGAGCCCACTGATAACGAATCTCGAGGTTATCCATAAGTATCGCTACTGAATATCAGCATTCCTTCGGACAACGGCAATTGGGAATAAAGGGCTGCCGAACAACCTTGACTTGAACAACTCAGGTCCCTCAAGTATGGGGCAGGACTGTTAACCGACGGATTATGGACCAACCAATCAGATGTATGAAAACAGGAAATTTATTCATTCATCTGTCTAAATAGCGTTTTTGCATTTTGGCTGATTTCAGTTCGTGATGAAAACGATAAGCCCTAGTAAGTAGGTGGACATTTCCAAGGTCATTAAGGTCGCCCACAAATCAGTCTCACCGGTACGGCGAATTATGAACTTGCCACCTGACAATCTGAAGCCGAATTCTTCGACAAAATACTTCAACGTGAAAGTTTCGAATCAACTCGTGAGCGAGGTTCACCGAGAATTCACTAAATCATAAAGAGATATAGCATCATACAGCTAGGCTCATGGGGAAAAAGTCCCTCAATAGAAACTCACCTGATGGTAGTCCCGTTGGTGTGCGACTAGATTTCTGAAGAGTTATACATTTCTGGTGCTTTTTAGTCCTTGTTGGGGTTATTTTAGGATCCTTTCTTTTTAAGGGGTAGCTTGATCCACTAAGACGCCTTCTAGCAGACCAGCTGTGAATCATGCGAAGCATTGTAATGTATACTCGTCCCTTTGATGAAATAAATATGAAGGCAGTTCAAATCTGGGAAAATTGTCTCGTACAAGAAGTTTTAATGATTTCAGCAAATAAGCCAATAGGATTTATTAGGTAAACTGAAATATAACTCCAAGCCAGTGGTCACCTCAACAGTCAACACGAAGCATCACATCTCAAGCACTAAATTAAGCCAAATGTTGAGTTCGTAAGTCAAATTAGTGAGAAGAGTAGTCTGCAACCATAACTGCGACTGACAACAAAATAAATTCCAAGAGCATTAAGACCTACAGCGGCATACAGTTCGAAAAGCTGCCAACAACGTTTAAGAACTGACTTAAACAAACATAACGTTTTAATATTGAGAATCGTCAGGGTGACATAGCGACTAGATTAGAAGGGATGAAATCAATCATTGAAATAGAATAGTAACACGAGAACCAATCATACCACCAAACTGTTCAAGTTTATGCATCCTACTTCATCACCGTTACTTTAATTACCCCGAATAATCCCAGTTTCGCCTGGGGTGGTTACAAACACTCTATAATTATGTGTGAAAGTCTTTCATTCCTTATCAAAGACGAATAGCATTTGTTAAAGTTACCCGTGACATGTGAAACAATGGACCATTTTAGCAGGTATGTCACACCTGTAGCGGTAAATAAATCCCCAAAATAAATAGCTCTGTAAGTTTTCGACATTGGATGCTGACCATATGTTTTGGTGGACTCATCTAGCTGAAGGCGCTCAGTCATGCATCTGCACCAGATCACGTGTGATAACTCTGTGTTCAACGTCTACCGCAATCGCTAGCCAGATTAGATCAGAGAACTCCGATGTATTGGTAATCGCCAAATACACTCTTCCGATCTCCTCGACTCTGTCTTTTGATTTCTCTCGGTGGGTACAAAATATATTAGAAGGTGTTGCTGGTAAAAACGTTGCTAAACACTGAATACCTGTGTCATCTTCACACCTAATATGTCCACTATTTATGTTTCAGAACCTTGCACCTCTTTAAAGAACCCCATTCCTAAATGTGGAGATCAAACCAGCCAACAAATATTTGATCAGCTTTTCCACAATATGGAACTGTGCATTGGCTCAGAAAAAGAAATGTAACTACGTATGCAAGAAGTCATTGATCAAGAGAACTTTGACGAGGGCCTGTTTAAACAGTTCGTTTTGTCTAAGCTTCATCAACAGGTGCAGGCGGTTCTTGTCTCATTTCACAAACACGCCGAGGACGAATTGGCTGCATTTGTCGATCGGATTATCGAGATCACCAGAACCTTCAGCCCAGAGGTTTATTCTGACAAAGAAAAACCTAAATCGACACAACACCATGTCGCTGATTTCTTTCGTACTCTCACTCGCATCTTAGTATTCGTCATAATTTGGAACGCTTGCTAACTACTCGAGGAAGAACGTCGCGACAACGATTTATCTGTAAATTACGGAGGTCAGATAATCCTGACTAGGGTTAGAAACACAGTGAGTATGGTAAATCTTCTAGAAATCTCAGAAAATCCAACAGTTTCTTAATTTTCAAGTCGTCTGACATGAAAAACCCTTCAGGAAACTTCTTCTATCAGTAACAGCAACCGTAGTCTGTGGAAATAGCCCTTTATTAGTAGATGGTAAGCATTTAGAAATGTTCGGTTGGAAAAAATCGCTGAACCTTATCGGACACACTAATGATTCTCGAGGTATTCGCCTTCTGAAAAGCGCGTTAGAAGGCCTGGTAAGTTTTCATCGACAGTTCATACAGGACTCTTAACAGACCAACTTCGTAGCAACGCGAAAATCATCAATTCTCGTGAGAATGCAATTGACACATGATCAAGCCATCGCAATATCAACTGTGCTAGCACACCAGGACATCAAAGCACCCATTAATATCTCTGTAGATGAATCCGTCTTAGTAACCAGATAGGTTTTCCAACAATGAGTTGACAACAATCAACCACCTTAATTCCCCTTCTCGAAACAGTTGCAAGACAATGAATCAAGGTATAAAACTTACGGCATGGAAACTCTAGCCTTTCACTGAGCCGCATGGCACATTAAACAATATGAAAATCACGTTGTCTACCGACCACAAACCTGTGACACTTCCTTTAAGCTCGTCGTCAGGAAGGTACTCTCCTCGACAGTCCCGACAACCGGACTATTTACTTCAGATATATGACATATTTAGGGGGCAAACAATGTGGTGGCATAAGCTGTGTCTCGAATAACTTTCTTGAGTAGTGTTCCTCAACTCACCTAGCGTCAGGAAGAAGACACTGATCTTCAGCACGAGTTATATTCAACTACCCTATGACTACGGGTCAAACAGATGAGAACTGATGAGGAAACGTTATCATCTGATTTATCTATAGGTAAGGATTGTGCGGTTGTGTCGAAACATTAATCACACAACGTCTTGGATAAGTTGCACGAACTTTCTCGTTCGGGTGTCTGAGCAACCATCAGGCTCACAGTAGGAAGACGTTGTTGGTTTAGTATGAATAAATACGTGAGGGAGTTGGCTATCCCCTGTGAAAGTTGTCATAACTCTAAGGTGATTTGACACAACGAATACCCTTTAGGATATTTCACAACTCCCAACGCTTGTTTCGAACATGTTAATCTGGATTAGATAGGACCCTTACCAGTGTCAATTTAATACTATTACGTCTTGATGTGTGTAGATCGCTTCACACGACGGGCAGAATCATTACCTCTCAAAGAGATTACTACTTAAATTTTGGTCTATGCCTTCGTCGAGCGCTGGGCAGCAAACTTCGGTTATCCTTCAACCACCACTGCAGACCATGGACACCAGTTACAATCTCGAATTGTCCATTATCCTACGACACTACTCGGAATCACACGATTCCGAATGACTACCTACTATGAGAAGAGGAGGACTTCTTTGATCCTTCATCTCCTTCAATGAATATGCATCTAAACTCTTACACAAACAGGCTAACAAACGCCATATGTTTACTTAAACCTGTTTCCACTCAACTTC
This sequence comes from Schistosoma haematobium, assembly GCF_000699445.3. Lineage (NCBI taxonomy): Eukaryota > Metazoa > Platyhelminthes > Trematoda > Strigeidida > Schistosomatidae > Schistosoma > Schistosoma haematobium. The sequence continues at coordinate 75,375,029 of NC_067196.1, read as the reverse complement.
AGTTGATTGATGTTTACGTTCAACATGTCCTACGATATAGTACACACGCCTTTGTACGTCGCGACTCACTTCAACGGCCTCTCGAAATGGCACACGAAGCATTGTATTTAGTCCTCCATCGAAAATTCACATACTATATCACCAACTACAACGGAACCATTGATAACTTCAGCACTGACCATCTTAAAGCAAAATACTTTGAAAGAAACCTTAATAATTTTGATTTTCTTCTTACACAATGGAACGCCACGAGCCACACAGTTACGATGCTAAACACAAAAATCAACAATCATGATGAAACTTATCTGGTATCTGAGAACTGTCCCAAAACAACACCCTCTGGAAGTGATATAATGTTTCCAGGACCCTGAAATAATGACTACTCGAAGGACACTATAACATATGTTTCGTCCAGTTTGTTTTTATAACTAAGACAAAAAACAAACATGTTTATTCTAGTGTGCCCATATGTATGGGTATATTCGTTATCTGAAAGAATCCAAAATCGAAAAATTATTGTGTAAAAATTGCTTTACGCTATCGCGCGTTATCTTTACGCATACATGTCACTTTTTTAGTTTGCTCACTTTCCTATTCGTCATGATCGTACGAGTGTGTTTCGACATGCACTTTCTGTTTCCTTTTTTGTTTTCTAGGATGGATGGAAAATACGAAAATTCAGTGAAGAATACGACGAATCGAAACTTTCATTGTAAATTGTTTAAATTGCTGCATTGTTCCACCTGACCCATTATATTAAGGAAAGACCATCAGATACTGCTGAATATAGCAAGCTACCAGAAGAGTGGTTGTCAACGGCGAGCGCGTCTGGTTTAAACATTTGACTGGCCACGTCTTAGGGTCATCACTACCCAACTAGGGAGGGAGTGATCTGTAGTGGTAAATAAATCCCCAAAATCAAAAGCTCTGTATGTCTTCGACATTTGGTGCTGACCACATTAGTTTTACTGGACTAACCCAGCTGAAGGCGTTCAGTCATCCATCCTCACCAGATCACGAGTGGGTACGCACTGCTACTTATCCCTTGCAATTGCTAGCCAGCTAAGACCAGTCACTCCTCGACATATCGATAACTTCACGATATATATATATATATATATATATATATATATATTCGAACCCGTTCATTTCTAACTTCTGATTTGAATGGGTTAGTATCCTTTGCCTATCAAGGTGTTTCGGGTAAAGGCATTGTTAAACTCCGAATACATGAAGCATATTTGGTCTAAATAAGACAGTTCACCCAAAAGTCAGTAATCCAAAAAACCGAAAAGAGCAGTCTAGATACCAGTCCTAGATACCAGTCTACTGCCTGATGATCTCTCTCTCTTAGGTTGATTTATCCTGAATAAACAATACTCGAAGACCGCCCATCTCATATCTGGGCAAGAATGTAAAAAGCTGTTGGTCGAAAATCATTACGGTTAGGAAGCTTTCATATGATAAACGTTCTAGTAAAACAATGATCCTGGTTAATCAATTCACCGAAACATGTGTGAATAGTGAACTTCCTACTGACAACCTCCAAGTATTTTGCAGCAACATATCCGGCACTGTAGATAATAAGATAGTGTTTGGTATATCTAGCTCTTTCAGAAAGCGTAAAATTTCCTCTCTCAAGGTAAGTCATCTGGACGTATTGTGATGCAATTTGCATAGCAATGGTTACTCCCATCTGACTTGTGTATTTTACAAACCACCTGGAGCACCGGTTTTCCAGACAGCTCATTCATCTGAGTTTTCATCGATCATAAAATGAGAAATTCACTTATGAAGGCTTGTTACTTGAGGATTCAACGTTCCCATCATTTTTTAAAACGGAAATTTGAAACTGATAACCTCTTTTACGGGCAAGGTATTCGAACTTAGTTTACCTGAAAACCTAGTGTAATATACCAGTCAGAAAGCAAATGTTTAAATCGAAAAGGATGGTTGAATCTAATTCCAAAACCAGACAACCGAAGGCAGGGTAACAAAATACTGCCAGTGACGAAAACCAAGAAGAGTGAGTAATGAAACGAAAAAATTGTCTTAATTGACAAGATAGTGAGCTATAATTCATTCGCCAGTAACATAAGTCGTACTGCATGAATTATTGTAACAATAATTAAATAATTGCTTCACTTGAATATTATTAATAATCCAATGCCACCATCGTAAAGAAATAAACTTTGGTGGAGTTTCGTTCTCTAAGGTAATGGTTATACTCACAGTTATGAAATCATCAAAAAAACAATACACATTACTTCACTTATATATATACATTCTTGATATCCACTAGATAGAATAGCCAATAAATACTAGGTAATCAGATCTCCATCGACATAGGTCGTGCAACGTTTTTACATTTCATAATAACTTATAATACAGAACAATAGATTCAAAGTACAAAAAACAATTCTATTTGAACGAGATTTACATGTGGCTGAATCTGAATTTAATAGTTTCGAGCAAACAAAATGGCCACATCTAATGATGATGGAGAATTTTGTATATTGATATAAGGGTCATTATACAAAACAATGTCATAATTAAGATTTTGTAGTTAAAGCTTTTAATGAAATATGATTATTTGTTATATTTTATACTTTAAATTAACCAAAAAAATAACTCATTGACATTTATATATCAAACACTAAATAAATGTCAAGAAACCCAATTAGATAACAAGGAGAATTTGGTGAATTTATCTTAACTGACTAATTTTTAAACATAATACCTTAAATAGAACGGAGAAATGTGTTATACAATAATTTAGGTATGTTCTAGAAAAACTATAAATGTAAAGAAATTATGTTAGTTCACCAAACTCCTTAGATAACTGTAAAATGTTTATTACTAAAATGGATAAATATTTTTACGAAATCGCTTCTCCTGAACAAATTTATACGTGGTTAGAAAAAAATAAAATACTGGATAAACATGTTATTATTAATTAAAACAGATTGCTCCAGAAACTGTAGAAACAATGTGTGTGTGTATGTGTGTGCGTAACATATGAATCTGACTATTTAAAACTTTTGATTTCACATAACAAATAAATTGTTGAAAGATATAATTTGGAAATGATAATTAAATGTAAATATTTAAGAACCTTGCGTTAATTACATATTTCGAATCTCGCGGAGGGGATCGTGGATGCGCACTGCTGAGGAGTCCCATACTAGCACGAAACGGTCGTCTAGTGCTTCCAGGTTTTCCATGGTGGTCTAGCTTCAAATGACTCATGATTTCAACTATTGAAATGATTAAAATCTCCCCAAAACCCCTTCTGATATCAATCATCTGCTCACCAGTGACTGACTTCAAGAGACACTCATAGAGTTCTAGTGAGAAGCCGTGACCAGCGGAGTTTAACCAGGTCTGTTGTGAGATATCAACTCACTGAAGACAATGGTGTACGGTGGCGCAATTTCGTGGATTGGTTGAAGTTAGACATGGTTAATCGCTCGAGCCCGAGACTGATAGGTCCTGGGTTTGAATCTCGCAGGAGGCGGGATTGTGGATGCGCACTGCTGAGGAGTCTCATACTAGGACAAAACAGTCGTCCAGTGCTTTCAGGTTTTCCATGGTGGTCTAGCTTCAAATGACTCATGATTTCAACTACTGAAATGATTAAAATCTCCACAAAACTCCTGATATTTATATATTTCTTTAATAGTTACCTAGTGTCTACGTGAATCAAACATATTCAAAAATATTTCTGTATGTATCTCATTGTTTATGCTAAATGCCAAGCTATCGATAATGCTCATATGGTAAGTAACACATCAAAAATATCTAAACAATAAAGTGTCTGTCATTAAATAACTTTACAAATATTCAATTGTTGATATTAGTTGAAAGTATGAATGATGTAATTATAAAGATTTTTATTTACTACATACATATACTAGGTGGTTTAAGGACGAAATTAACATGAATAAACGCAGTTATCTTTACTATGAGCCTCGTAAATAAACTGAAAAGAACGGGATACTGGTACTGATTTGAATACAGTGCGTACATGACCAGTTAACGAACTAAGCAAATGTCTTATTGAGTGACATGTACCACTCTACTCGTAAGTAAAATTATGTACTAAAATAACTTCAGTCATTTCAAATGAATTCTCATTCAAAGCGTTTTTATTTTCACTTCTTATATCTGTCAAATTAGTTGTACAGTGAAACTGAATCTCATTACATTTGTTCGAAAATATTAAAAAGATGTCTTGACAGAATGAGCGGAATCTTAACACCATGCTTATTTATCACTTCCTTGTCACATAGTATGCTACAGACACTGAAACTAGGTGTGGCACACAAACCGAAAAAATAACTACAATCAATCCTATGCAAACCAAAGGATGAAATAACAAAGGAAAACAAATCAAACATCATCTACAAAATAAATTGTGCCAACTGCGAAAAACACTACATCGGACAAAGCGGACGCCCCCTTCACCTTCGCCTACTCGAACATCAATTAGCAGTCGAACGCCATGATATCTCCTCACTTATATCAATACATGTGGACAACTGCGGACACTCATTCGATTGGAAAAATGTGGAAATCTTAGACAGAGGGAACTCCAAAGACGCCAGAGGATATTTAGAAGCCTGGCACTCAAGTCAATCAGCAATCAAAAAGCATATTGAAATCAATCCAATTTACCAACCAATCAGAAAAATCATGCACAAATATGGGAATGAAAATCAAACCAATGGGAGACACAACCAAAACAAAGAAGTAAACAATGACAAATTTAAGGTCAACAAGAACCAATCAACATCGAGGTAGACAGAACAAGCTGTGAAACACATATGGAGAAATTCGAACACTTCACTTTTATCTGAAGTTTGTGCTGATGATGTCGTTCAGAAGATTGATGAAAGCCCCACGGCCAAACCATCCAGCTCAGAAAACAAAACTCCACCAAAAACACTGAAACTAAGTATTAAAAAGTCAGTTGATTTTCAGATGGCTGACGGTTGCACAGTTTACGCTATGCTGTAAAATAATGACATTTATCGTCATAATGATTGATTACTCAACTCGATGAAATCACGCTTTTCTTCTTCTAAAGCCAAGTTATTTAACCCTGTTATGGTTAGATTTAAATCTAATCTTTATTTTAGTTCAAATTTCCATTTTCACTACTAAAATGGTTATCATTTCCACACCAATTTGCTGATCATCATACATTTTCATCACTAACTACATACAATTTAATGGCTTGAAAGTTAAAATTAATTATCCAATATCATCCAAACCTCTTCAAAATCACTCACCAAAGTAATAGTATCAACAATTTGTTTAGCGATCATTGGTTAGAATACTTATCTATAGTAATTCATGCCTGGAAATGAAGGTCATACCTATTTTTCCTCATAGTTGTCACAAGTCACGTATTTTAAAACACACATACATAGGATAACTCTAATTTGAGAATAAACTTATTTCTCTTTAACCACATTTTCACATATCAGTATAAAAGTCAAGAAGATAACAAATACATTAAATATTTAAATAAAGTGAGAAGAATAAGACTTGTTAAACCACCACCACCACAACAACAACAACAACATGAATTCATCATATTTCGAGGCTTCTCATTAGCTGGAAACGGTCTAAATTTACACCAGTAAAATTATTTTGAAAAAAAATTTATTACGTAACATAATCAATGAGATTTATTTCAAAACATCAAAAGAAACAAGAAGAGAGAACAACCTATCGAAAATACTAATTAAGTTTGATTAGCAGTTATATATTAAAGATGAACGTATAAAAAGAAAAGGGTGGAGTTTTTAAAAAAAATAATAAAGAAACAGTGAGTAAGTACAAATTGTTTTCTATTAACGATATTAATTAATCCATTTGTGTTGCAACATGTACATTTTGAGTGCATGTGACTTAGTTACGGAGTTAAGATAGGAGCTAATTTGTGATGCGAACATAAAAATCCTATTTTAATTGTAAGGGTTTGAGTCTTGTCGTTGTTCAGCTGTATGTATATTTGGCTGACAAGTCCCGAAATGGACGAAGTGTCAGTACTTTATTCTAATATTAACTAACAACAAAACTGTCTTTAAAAATGCTAATAAAATTAATGGTTCTATCAAGCCAATATGTTCAGAGTGCACACAAAATACAAGCGATTGATCATCTGTAGTAAGTTACATTAAAAACAAGGTTTCAACATATACAAGTGTCAAAAAAATCATGGTATCTACTATAGATGTAATTTATTTCATTGAGTGACAATACGTGTCATGACTTATAAAAACTTTTAGATACAGTTTAACCATGTGAAGCGATCTCTTGCTTGATGACATTGATTCTATATGAGTAAGTCGTTGGTTCAGAATAGCTACCTCTATTCAGAGTACTTTTTGAAAGTTAGTGCCTAATCTTAAATTATTATAATCATCATTCTATTTAATAACATTAATAGTTATTACATGATCATTATGTTACTCAGACTAGTAACTATCGTCTGGTTACGTAACATTACTTATTCTGATTCACAAGAGATTCTATATTAAACTAAACGATTCGTCGGTTAAACCATAAAACTGTGTGAAATACAATTGATTCTTGGTAATAATTAAAGTACGTTTGTTTTTATGTGTGAAGAACAAGTAAATTTACACTAGTCATTTATCGAATCTTAAAATTTTGTCAAAGTAAATATATAGGTCAATATTTTGTATATATTGAACAGTTTAATTTATAGAAAGACTTTGTTTAGCTTCAGAAAAAAAAACTTGATAATTTATTGATCAACACTTAACTTTCCAATAGCCATTATTCTCTATGTGAATAAGACATAAGCTATCAACGTTCAAAGTACTTTTATCATACTAAGTTCATTGGGTCAGATTTAGATTAACTATTGATAAATCAAACAATTACTTTCCGAAATATAGATCAATTTGAATAAGCAAATGAATGTTCTTTTCCAGTCATAATAGGCATTGAGAAAATTAACATTGAAGTTTAACAAGTAATCATGTTTTATAAATGAGATTATTAAATATTCTATATTCATTCTTGTTATTGTCCCAATAAGCATAATGAATGGTAACTTTTGGGATTCATTTATGAACTAATACTATGCCTATATTTTTATTGTATAATTGTTAAATAACTAAATTATGCATATTCATATTCCTCTTATTATAAGCCTTATTTTGACCTATGAACTATTATTATACGCTTTAGCATTCTTGAATTATGCCCTGTCTATTGATTATTACCTCCCACATTTACAGCCATATTTGACTAATTCTTGTACAAATGTTGTTTCCTATTTTATGGTACGATGTGGTCTGTTTGGTTGGTATATAAACCCAGTATACTTGAAATAAATGATTCATATCGTAGAGGCTAAGATTGGTGTTTTGAACTTAACTGGCTAGGCTAGATAGGAAGCAGCACCAATAAGGACTCTAGACTATTCGCACGGGTTTTATGCATCATTGGTCCGATCGATAATTCACTACTCTCTAATTGGCGGTATCATCACGTTATACATTAACACGGCACATAGATCACAAGTTATAACAATTCTATAGATCACTGATATAAATTAAATCATAATATGATTTGAATATATCAATTTCATTAATCATTTCTACTGATTAGAATAATTTTTCCGTTGTTTCTGTCTCATTTATTTTTTTCTTCTCTCAAGTATAGAATTTCTCGAAGAGAAAAAAAAACAATAAAAGATTCAACTGAAATAAATAGATTTTTGGCAATTATTTTTATCTGTAAGTAGAAAGGAAAAAAGAAAAGAGAATTAAACAATCATATAAATTACAATTGTGTTTCATGAAACATAAGTCATTTATTTTATTAAGTACAGTTAAATGTATGAATAAGTATATTTTTCATTAATCACAAGAACTAATTACATTTTCATTATTTTCATGAAATGATTGAATTTATTTTTATGATTTGATAGGACAGGAAATGAAAATGATAAAATATCATTAAGGTAATAACTGCATCATTGATGAACAGGGTGGATCTGATGCAGATGTGAAAGCGCGGATCGGTAAAGCAAGAACAGAATATTTACAACTGAAGAACATCTGGAACTCAAAACAATTGTCAACCAACACCAAGGTCAGGATTTTCAATACAAATGTCAAGACAGTTCTACTATATGGGGCAGAAACCTGGAGAACTACGAAAGCCATCATCCAGAAAATACAGGTGTTTATTAACAATAGTCTACGCAAAATACTTCGGATTTGTTGGCCGGACACTATCAGCAACAACCTACTGTGGGAGAGAACAAACCAGATCCCAGAGGAGGAAGAAATCAGGAAGAAGCGCTGGAAGTGGATAGGACACACATTGAGGAAAGCACCGAACTGCGTCACAAGACAAGCCCTCACATGGAATCCTCAAGGTCAAAGGAAAAGAGGGAGACCAAAGAACACATTACGCTGAGAAATGGAGATAGACATGGGAAAAATGAAGAAGAATTGGATGGAACTAGAAAAGAAAGCCCAGGACAGAGTGGGTTGGAGAATGCTGGTCGGCGGCCTATGCTCCATTAGGAGTAACAGGTGTAGGTAAGTAATTAAGTTAAGTAATAACTAGGATAGTTTGAGAAATACTGCTAGTGAATATGAATCATGTTTAAGGAATCATATTATTGCATAGTTTTTCTATCAACCTATAAAAACTACTTAAAACTTCCACGGTTCATTTGTTTCCCAAGTTTCACTATAATATATGATTATATTTGTATGAATAAATAAGAAATATTAAACCGATTAAGTTAATTTATACGTCAGTGATAACAGTTGCTTAGACTGTATAATTAATAGCATTAAATAAGAAATAACTATTAATAGTAAGGTGATAGATGTAGTTATAGTGACAAGAATAATAATGACAGTATGGTAACATAAATTACTATTTTAATACAGCAATTAGGCGTAGACCTGGGAAAATGAATTTAATTAATCAATAATCAACGAAAATATGTAATCATTCTGAATACGCAAATGGTCATCAAGAAATACTCAATGAGTTAAAAAAACAGATAAAGGGGAATGGTTTAACCATTTATTAAGTCTTCTGCAAAGAAGGTAGAATATACAGGTACTACACATACCTTTTAAAGTTTATTTGTAAGTACAAGTGTTATAGAATTACCGATCAAGTGAAATGAAAAACGTGTGTATTTTTATCATCTAACGTTTTACAAACAACGAAGGATGATCGTCTTCAGTGAGTTGATTATATTTCCTAGTAATATCCTCGATATATTTTATCCTGAGGAGCAAATGATCCAGTAGTTTATAGGAAAATTTTAGTCAACTGTTTGTGAATATTTCAACAGCTAAACAACACATGCCACACTAATCGGCATCCGAACCTCCCAGCTATTTTTTGAAAAAAATAAATGTTTTTATCAAAAAGGTCAAAAATCTCTATAGTGCAAATAATCGGGCTATACAGTTTATATTATTCGCATGCTTTCTTGTTATAGTACAACTTCATGGTGTGATTTTTTTTAGAAAAGTTTATTATAAAATGGTTGTAATATTTGTAATTATTAATTTTATGAAACATATGATGGGAACAATAAATTGAATCGCTTGTCGACATTTATATACACGCTACCATTCATGTGATTATTCACTTGTCGTTATTCCAAATATATAAAATGTATTTTATAATTTGAATTATTCTTATACATGATTATACTTATCAATTTGTTTATTAAAAGGGAACATGTTGGAGATGTCCACAATACGTTATTAATTAGCATAATTTGATTACATCAGCTTTAAGCACAATAATATGATTAGAAATAAACAAGAAAACAATGTCCAAATCGTCTTCCTGGACATTTTTAGTGAATATATACACATATACTGAATAGTTTGTTGGCAGGTACTCATAGATACCGTCAAATTATCCGATTTTGAATTTAAGCATTGAAGTACAAAAGAATTTTCAAAATAACTAAATCAAATATGAAAATCAGTTTGTTTGATTACTAACTTTTAATATGTGGTTTCACTAATTGGCTTTAATTTACTACCTACAGATACAGGAAACTAACACAAAACTTGAACATAAACATTTTACGTTTGCATATAAGTGAACTAATACCTTGTTTTATTTAGTACAATATTTTAAAGTGACTTATAAGTAGTGACTAATATTGTGATGTTCAGCTTATCAAAGAGTAAGACAATTCAACATCTTTAATTAGTCAATTACTGCTTGCTGAAAAAGTCTAATTTATCAGTAGCATGTAATTAAATAGCGTTCACATTGTTTTTTGTATACTGTCCAACATAATTTCAGTGAAATAGAGTTCACTAAATAACAGTAAGCTCATTCTCTGATGCACTAACGAGTAATCATTTGTTGAACACCACAGTTTGTCATCGGTATATAGTAAATACACTCATTACCATTATTATATAAACAACGTAGGTATAAAATTACAACAATCACTTAAAGCAAACATATTTATGTAATACGTTTCAGGAAATCAATTTTAGACTCTTGTACAAATACACATGAGGAAATAATATAATATTAAAGAACATGACTGATGATACAGAGAAGAACAGAATTAAAACAGAAACTTGATCGACAAATAAGATCCATTCCTAATGGAATTAACATTAAAAAAAAGGAAAAGATAGTCAACATATTCACAGAATAATCTTCCGATTCAAGGAGACAAATGAATAAATACAACTGAATATTTCAACTCTATTTACGATGAAATAAAGTTTGTTTCTTTTAAATCGATAAAATGTTTAATAAATAGAGAATAGAAGAAGAAATCAGTGTAACTATTCGGGTGTTATCACTATTATTAATTATCATGTAATGATAAAATTAACAATAAAAGAAGGATGTACAGGTTTTATTGTGCAATTAATTAGTTCATATTTGAAATAGTTGTATTTCTAAATGACAAATAATTAATTCCACTAATGGAATATAAATCACTGAAGAATAAAATCATTAATCTAAGAAAAAAAAGGAAATTGTATACAATGTTTGTCAAAGAAATCTAAGTTGCCTTCTTTAAAACAATGATTAGGTCGAATCATAGTTATAAAATGCCAATTAGTAATTTACAATAAAAAATATTGATTGACTTGAAATGCAATAATCAATAAACATATCCAATCACAATTTAGAACTCACCAATCATCTATAAATTCGTAATGTCTAGTATGAATAGATAAATATAAGAGTAGATAAGTAAACACAACCTGAAGATGAAATTTCCCATGAAAGGAAGTGCATAATACATGATATATGTTCTGGACATACATACACATGAACACTCAAGTAAGTGTTAAAGGAAGAATGGAACTTTCACGAAAATCAATCACGTACAATATTCTGTTAGTATATGAATTATATTTCCAAGACAGATAATTTTATTAGCAGGAAAATATAAATAAAAAATATTATTGTCATGATCAACGCCGGCGGCGTACACGCCATCGAAGTATATAATAACCAAGTATTCGTAAAAAAAGAAAAAAGATGCATAATACACCGAAATCGACAGAAACACTATAATCTGGAATATTTAATGCTTGAAATATCATTGCTGGTTTGCCAAGACAAGGATAACTCATCTTATTTATTCGTTTACGATCGCAATCAAGTTCTGTACGATTATTTCCATAGATAATCTAGAAAAGTTGAAAATTATAACCAATCTTAACGTGTATTTATAATAATAAATGTTGATATAATAAGCGATAACATATGTATGGTTTTATTGACTGGTATATATATTAATTACAATGTTTCCTGAGTAATTCATGTAATCTAAAATATTCGTGACGGAGCTACTAATGTTTTGCTGTCCTTTTGAGTATAACTTTCTACAGTGAAGTGTAGTGAATAAGCTAATGGAAATCTTAGTCTGATAAAGATTTGTAGCTTAACAGAATGGTACTTGAGTTGTTAATCTCTATAAACTAGAAAATTAAATCTAACTGCTCCATCGTTACGTTCGTTTGAACAAGTGAATGTAATTGTGTATGAAATGATGAAGTGGGAAATGAAACCGAATAATAATTGTACCATACTTCTCTGTCAGTCGTAAAAAAATGGCTGTTAGTTTTCAGAGCTTCATTTATTATATTATACGCTTCTTTCTATCCACAAGCTTAACAACTTACTGTCATTGTGTATCATATAATTATATAAAAACGGTCTGAAAGAAGGTAACTGTTGCATCATTTACTTTATCAGGGTTACGACAGAGTCTGAAAAGTTACGTCCAGGTTCTTGAAGTTTTGCTAGACATAAATTGATATACACTCAATTCACCTACGATGGTAATGGAAAAGTACTACTCAGCCTGGCTATGAAAATACCTCTGATTTGATTTCTCCATTTAGGTAGGAAATATGAATAATAAGTTTGAATGAAACCATAAATAATGAGTTATCCTGAGTTGTCACCGTCCTTTGACTTTATGAATACTCATATTAAGTAGTATAAGACGACATGTGGTCTGTTTCAGTTTAAAATAATTTGCAGAACTGTGGTTAATTCAGTCGTATTTTAATAATGGATTGATAATAAATTAATAAATAGGAGAAAGAATATGACTATCCACTCAGTCTACTGTAAGATAACTCAATGGATAAATTGTTCAGACGTGGACATAGTCTGTGGATGGATTGACAATAAAAAATACGTGAAATCATGTACATAACTTACTTTGAGTGCTCCCGAAAATGAATATCGGGTAAATGATAAGAAAGAAATCCATTGTAAATATTTCGGTATAGCATATAAATTGAGAAAAAACCCAGAGAATAATAGTATAGGAATTCCCGTTACTGGTCCTAGAAATACAGCGACCTGTGTAAAATAATATACAATTTAAATCTTAATTATACTAATATTCTAAGTCATATAAGTCATACATATAGTAATATACCACTCTTAATAATTACATATGTACAAATAATTGGATGTAATGTAATTAAATATAAAATAAACATTTTTAATGTCAGATATTACCCTTTTGTACAAAGTAGCATGAAAATATGAATGAAGATTCTCATTCAAATTCATGTATCATTCAAGATGCAAAACGTTTTCGGAATTCCACTTTAGATGGACATATTAGATGTGTTCCCATCTACAGTGTGAAATCTGCCGTTTGTATTTTCTTATCAATAATATTCGAAACAGAATCTAGTCAGGTTTTGTGCTAATATAATTAGTAGAAAGTTCAAGTATTAAAGTATAAACCAACACTGATGTGAAGGTGCACCATTAGCTATAAATGAAACCATTGATATAGTTTCACCTTAAGGGACTTTTCAAATAGTCAGTGAAAGTGAACATGAATACTTCACTGTATATCAGTTGAAATATGAAGATTTGTTCAGTACCATGTACAAATGTTAATGTCATTGTATGTGAGTGTAATAAAAGGATATACAAAACATGCCGGTAGATTACGACGCTTTTGAAAATATTTAAGTTGTAGTCCGTCTAAATAAATTATCATATACAGGTTGGATTCAATCCACCAAGAAAGCAGTGTCTCATGCATAAAGTTCTTGGAATAATTTGAAGTATGGGAGCTTTATTGAAAACATCAAGTCAATATCCGATTACTAATAAATCAACAGAATATTTTGAAATAGTTTTCAAGAAAAATGTCACAGCGTACGTTGTTATTCACTTGATATTGTCTACTTGTATCTTCCCATTGTTGTTTAGGACTAAAACTGATCAGTATCTTATTGGCATATGTGCATGCTGTGCAGGCTGCTTTGATATTGCCTCAAGTCACAAGCTTTATAGCCAAAGATGGATGGTGGCTAGCAGTGGACTCCAGGACGCGTGTTTCATCCTATTCGGGACTCGTCAGCTAGATGTACCTGAATCTCAAAGTTGATATTCAATCTGGGATGCACATATGCTAAAAAGAGACTGATCGATTTTAGTCCTAAATATCAATGGGAAGATACAAGTAAACAATACAAAGTAGATTTGGACTTCATCCCATTGTACAAGCAAGTGGCTATCAGGACTCAGTAGCTAAGTGGACAAATACATGGCTTTTGAAGTGAACGGTACTGGGATCGAGCATTGGAGTGAACATCAACTTCGAGATGCAAGTGAATCCAGCTGACGTGTCCCGAATAGTAAGTTGTTACTGTTTTTCTATTATATACTCAGGTTTTTTCTAATAATTGTTCCGTTTTTAAATGACGGGGTTTCGACTAGGCCTACATAGATGGGTGACAACGAATATGACCGAAAGTATAAAGTTTTTCCGCAGCTAAAATAATCAATACATGGAAGTTGTTAAGTATTTCATCACTTTTATTTTTTCTCTTTTCAGACTTTTCGAATTCAAGCTTCTGAATAAACATGGTATTCAGGACAAATAGTTTATTCAGGTGATTATTGCATATTTTTATAATTGCTAGTTATTTCATAGTCTCCTTAAACATAATATCTATTGTTTATGTTGTATGAAGAATGTACAAGAAGTTTGGTGTGAAATCACTGCAGAACATTTATTTTTTTGTTATATAGGAAATACAATTGCAGTTGCTTTGATCAATAGCACTGATACATCAAGAACGACTAAAGAAAGCCAAGCTGAGTATCAGTCGATTCCTGATTCACGACTTCCTTTGTAACAAAGTCCATGTTAAATAAGTTATTATTTTAAGCGTACCTTGTAAGAAAGGAAGTAAATATCGTTTGATGGTTTTCACATGGCATTACTGATCCTAAAATGGGAAAACATTGGGTACTGGAATATGGTTAAGTGGTAAGGAAATGACAAGTGCTAGACTTTCATTTAGGTTGTAGAATTTTGTGCAGGATTGGTTTCTGATAAAAAATCTTGACTGTTTCGGCCGTGATCAGACTAAACAAATAAATCAAACTGCTTCATGAAATCAATTCGCAACATATGAGAATTGATTTACTAAGTTAGATTTCCAGGGACTCATTATTTGTTGAAACCAGAATCACATTTTCGTATATCATTAATTAGTAGGTGAACTTTAAAGATAGTTTCCATCATGAACTGATCATAACTAAACAACCATTGGAATTCATGTAGGCAACGGACAGCATCTTCGTCCCACTGTCGAATTCCTGCTATTAAGAACACACATGACACTTTTCATAACCGAACCCATGGAAATCTTGTATAGTAACAATAAGTGGAAACCATCTTTTGGCAGTAAACGAATCAAGCAACCAGTCGTTTTCATAAACTTTCCTCTTAAATTCTAAAGTTATAAACTCATAAATACTTTATAATTAATAACTATTACAGAATATCCATAAAAATTCGCACTTTCATTCAATAATACATTATATTAGGACCCGAATTCGAAAAGCGGACGATTGATGAATAATTGATTTAAGCATACGATACGTCTCAAAAAATCCATAGTGTGATATGAGTTTTGTTTATGTGTTCTCAGCACATATGAACAATATTGATCTTATGATTATTAATTAAAAGAAAATGTAGTGTCGGTTATTATGTTAAGCCCATATACCTTATTCTAGCTTTCGGACAGCCGATTCTATTCATTCTACTTGAGTCACATTCTGACCTTGTTAATTATTCGCTTGTCAATCTTGACTGTTTTTATATGAGCGCGTAGGTATGAGTACATTTCTTATCCCACTACTCATCACATGTCTGTAACTTACTTTTGTGTAACTATAATTATTAACTAACGCTTGGTTAAAAGGGGGTTGGCTTACTCGCCATCACCAATGCGCGTCGTTTCTCTTCTCTCTATTCCATTCGCTATATATACACAAGTCAATTCTCGTTGACTTATTTAATTCCGTTATTGACTAACGCGATTAAAGTCGATGATTATATACGAGGATAGGAGACACATATATTTCAACAACAATCATCATTACAATCACCTTGGTGTCAGATCTCGGGCCACTAAAGTGGAGAGCCCTTTCGACAACATCAACCGATCTAAATGACGACAAAATTAAAGGGCCTCCACAAATATATGAAGTAACTAACACATGAAAATGGTTTCTAAAATTCCAAAATCTAAAGGCTTAATGAAAAAGACATCCTCAAGAAGATATTTTAGTACTAAACGATAATAAATATTCCGGATTAAGTCTGAGATACATTTCTCTAAAATACAAAATTCAATCAACTATGTTTATAGTTGCATGTACGCAAAGGATATTCATTGTATGTATAAACTAACACTTTTCCTTGAGTCATACAGTGACTTAGAAATCTGATAACTGAAATTTCAGTTCATTTGCTTTGGATTATATTTTTTGACTTTTATAATATTCATTTAATTTCACATTAAAATTTTACTATTGAATGTAAACTTTTGAAAATTAAATGTGACACAGACTACTCATAAACAACTATTAACCACATTGTAGGGATACTCGTTTTTTATAAGTTATGTAGATGGATCTTCTTACAGTATTTTAGTCTATAAGAAGAATAGTTTTTAAGGACAACAAAAAGTAGGTCAAGTCGAATTCTTTTTTTTTTATAAAAAAAAACGATATGAAAATTCTAGATAGTTTGCGTGTGTACTTTATGCAATTCAAAATAATAGCATAATGCACAAAATATAATAATGGAATACACTCATTAGGATGTAAAAAAGAACAAGAGGAGTTGATTGAGTGATAAATTCATTGTCAAAGTTGTTTGATAGTAAATTAACCTTTTTTTCGCCATGATAATAAATCATATGTCTGTTAAAAAGTGGTAATATATATATATATATATATATATATATATATATGCATACAGCCTGATTTGTTTAGTCACATAAGCTCTTTTTATTTCAGGTAGTCGTTTTTAGTCCTGTATAGGAAAATTGTATATCGCTATGATCTCTCTGACACCACTGTCTACAGGAGTTTGATTCTTTATCATCCTGTTAATACTGATTCACTTGTAGAAATTAAAACTTTTAAGAGTTTTCGTGATTCAGTATTTAAAAACATCAGTTAATACAAATTTCTAATTAATTGTAAGCACATATATATAAAATTTTAAAATATATATCATTGAATAATATGAATAAACTCAATGATTTAAATAAAAAAAGGTTTTACATTAGCTACTAATTTATATAGAAGCCATTTAACTTTTAGCCTGTAAAATATACATCATTTTGACATGAATAACCTTTCGAGGATAATGATTTTAATGTTAATTCATAGTGTGTAACAGTTAATTTTCCTTCTATGAAAGGAATTACATTAAATGAAAAAGGAAAAAAAAAACAAACACAACAAGAATAACAAGATTTGCAAAATAAAATGAATTCGTCTGTCTATTTCATGGTTTCTCATCAGCTACATATGATCAAAAATTATAATTATAATTATAATTATTAATAAATGTTTAGCATACTTTTGCCTATAAAACTTAGATGAATGTTCGAAACATAAACAAATTCATAATACTAGAGATAAAAAGTGTATGAATAAATACAGTTATGATCAATGTGCTGGAAAGTAATGATATACAGGTTACGTATTGGTAAAAAAATCAATAGGCAATCGCATAATCTCTCAACATGATAAGATAAACAAATATGTAAACATCAATCATATTATGTAAGAGATGAAATCAGAAGACGAAAGAAAAGGAAAAAGTTGGTAACAGGGTTGAAAATAATTAAAAATAAGAATTAACGAAGGTTATTAGACAAACATACATTCACATTGGGAAGGAAAGGCTAATCACACTTCCCTTTTGTATACATAGGTTAGGTCGGAAATGTTTGATAGCGATTGCCTCTGCCAAACGAAGTAAGATTGATGTTTTTTGTCCGCTAACTATTTTAAATGCATTACTTATACCCACTTCATGTCCACGTCCCTAAAAGTGTCTGGGGATTGCACTTTTAAATGTTTTGCCTCCTATCTCCTGTAGGTTCCAAGGAACGTATTCAGAAAACCTTTTAGAGGTCCCTCTTTTAGTTCTTCTTATAACCTTACTATAGCAGGTACATGTAAATCCATAGATGCAATTAGAGACGACGTCGGTAGAGTATTGATCTACCTTAGAATGGTATAACGATCACCTAGTGTTGTATAGGGAAACCAATTAGGCAACAGGGAGGCTTTTTTAAGTGCTGTCTAGACTTTCCAATCGATTCCTCATGAGATATTATCTCACCTGAACGAAAGGCGGATGAAGATAAGCTTCTTTCCAACAACTGGATGTTTACCATCCTTATAATAGCCTTGTCCGTTTTTCGTTATAAATTTCTTCTGGTATTTATATTTTATGAAATGCTTTTCTAGAATAGCCAATTCCTCATTGGTTTTAATGTTTGAGGATAACAGACTAGCTCTATTGGAGAACCTTTTGACGAGACACTTTGTAACTGATACGAGAAAAGCTGTCAAAGCTTAAATACTGTCCCGTCCATTTTGCTTCCATACACACTTTTATCAAGACTCATCATTTTTTTCCGTCTTATACTAAGATCATGTTAAGCGATCATCTGACCACTTATTGATTTCATTACATTCACATAACCTTTATTGTTTTGATTATGATTAACTGTAACTTCTGTTTTACTCTGCATCACTTTCGAACAAATAAATACACATCAATTTTCGATTATGTTAATTCATACACTTTGTATTCTCATTCTTTTGATTATTATGATTTTGGTTACGTTTCGAGCAATAATCTTAACTTCACAAACTAATATATGTTAAAACATTTGTTAATAATTTTGTTATTAATTGTGATTCTAGGTCGCATGCAGCCGATGAGAAACCGTGACAGGCTGATGAATTCATTTTATTCTGGAAAACTTATTGCTCATGTTTTGTTTAAACTTACCAAGGGATCTGGTTGTATAAAAAAAAGTAAGTTAGGAAATTTGAATCATATTATTGCTTACAAAGCATTATTATAAATGAGTGACTTAAAGATTCAACTTAGACTGTGATTAGCATTAAGTGTGATAGGATATAATCGGATAAAAATATAGAATTATCATACGATTGGCGCAGTATAAAATAAAAATAAAGTATTTACTGTACAAAGTACGGGAATCATGTAAATAAAATGTTGGAATTTAAAAAAACAAAACAGTGTACATCTTATCATTTAGCTAACCTGTAATGAAGTAGCTGTACCAATAACAAGACCTAGTGATTGACCAACTAAAGATGTTTGAATCGATATGATAAGAAATTGAATAAATCTTATAGCATCATTTGGTTGTTCAGTCATCCAATATGTAATACTAGCGTAAACAATAGGAAAAAATATCTAATAAAGGGAAATAAAAAAATAATTAAGTTACTTAAGTAAGGTATTCTTTACATACGTAATCAATAAACGAAAAAGAATTATGAAAGGTTAGTACATTCACAATAAACGATGTCAGACCACGTGATTGAAGATAGTTGACAGGAAACTTCAGATCAAAGTTGTATGCTTGCTAGTATTCGTTATTACAATCTTGAGTGAACTGATGCTCCCTGAAGTTAACCAGCTTCATAGTCTGAAACGTTATCACTAAGCCATTCTAGCCACGAATGACCTTCTGTAGGACTGAGATATTGACAACTGATTGGTCGCTGAGTAGTGATCAATGTTATGTTTGTCTAATCCGTTGGTACAGATAGGATTCTGTCGATTGGGTTGAATGGTGAACATTAGTTTGAGTGATTCGAAATCACTGACAACATGCAAACAAATAACATCCCAACATAGTGCACATAATGCCACTAAGACTAGTGGCCTAAACAAACATAACATTGGTCATTATTCAGTTATCAATCATTTGTAAATCAGGACTGTTTATAAGGAGTATTACACAAGCTTATAGAACATATTTATTTGTTGAATATCTTGAGAGATCTTATTATGTAAGAAAGTTGAACACGATTCTAAGCAGTGGTTTAATTAACAACTCAATTCATCGAGAAATAAAATAATAAGACAGTGCTTACTTTTCGCGAAATCATTTACTTAAGCTGTACATTCGTATATATAGTTATATGGAAAATGTGTGTCTATAGAAAGATAGAATGGATTTTATCACAAAAATGGATTCGACAATAAATAACAATGACACTGTGGGTTATTTTAATTAACAGTGCTTACTATTGCATGATGGCAAATTTAATTTTCTTCTCATTTATAGCATGGAGTCCCATTACTTTGAACGTGAATGTAGTAAGTAATCTAGTTATCTATAAATATAACATTTTCATCATTAAAATTAACCTTCAACCACTGGTTTGAGTCATCTCAATATAGGAACTTACATATTCATTTAGATACAGAAATTATTCTGACAGCGAATTGAAAAATGACAGGAATGTAATCGCATATAGTCTATGCTGTTTTCACACACAGCTAAAAACATCCACTTTTATTTTTTGATCAATAGAAAGTAACTAGTGTCCAATTTTTCTTCTTTGATTTATGTTGATCAACTCGGTAATATTGATTTCTAACTGAATCCCTCTTAGGATTCAAAACTGAATAAACGTTTGACATGATTATCGAGTTGCTGAACTTGAATTAAATCAGATGTTTTACGAATTACAAAATGCAAAAATATTAAGTTAATTTGCAGAAATCAACTGTTGAACTCATGCAAAGTAATATTAACAATGTTATAAGAAATTGATAAATTTTAAATGTGACAATAATTAAGATTTACCTGGAATGGTACGTCAGCTAGTGATTTCGCCAAGTAATAGGCTTTTAAACTATACCATGAATTTAGATGTTCACGGAAGAATATTGATATTTCAAGAGGAACTGGAAAGAGTAATCAACATGTCTTAGGGGTAACAGTTAGGTTAGAAAAACTAATAGCATGTATAAAATGTAAACGGTTTCCTTTATCAAAATCACATTAATTAATGTTTAATTCCACTTTATTTTACAACATTCGACATTATTTTTTATTGTTTTTCTACTCAATTAAAACTGTCATCATAAACTGGGTCTCAGAAATCAGGAATTCCAATTGCACTATGTGACAGTTGTCACAAATGTCATCCACTAATAACTGTGTGCTGTACGTCTCGAGTATCAAGCAAACAGTTGACTAACACAGGTCCTGGGTTCGGTTTCCACCTGCGGGATCATGGACGCTTATTGCTCAAGAGCTCCATACGAGAACGAAACGGCCGTTCAATGCTTCCGGATTTTCAGTGTTAGTCTAAAATTCATCGGTTCATGGTTTCAGAACTGTCATTCATATATAAAACCTTAACTTATTAACAGTATGGGATATAAAGTAACAAGTATTCATTCAAGTTACAAGGTAGCCAATTATCATTCACTTCTTTCTGTTGTATAATAAAAATGATCATTTATTTTTACGATGTAGATTTTGTTTACTTTATCTCTGACCTTATAACTGCTTATATTCCTGATCCCGAGATAAACTGTTTTTATTGTATTATGTTCACCGGATTAAAATAGAGAACTGATGTCAAAATATTAATCAATAAACATATGGACCACTGTTTTTAAGCAATAGATATCTAGTTCATTATAAAGCACTAAGAAAAAAATAAGTTTAAGAAACTTCCTACCTGAAAAATGGTTCATAATTATGCATGTGGGTTATCTAATAAACTCTTTCATAGGATTTTGTTTATGTGTCGAATTTATTTAAGCATCAAGTTAACCTGGAATAATATGCTATTACGTAGTGTGAAAATGGATGTTTATTTCAAACTAACAGTCGAAAAAAAACTATGAAAAATAAAATCCACCAAATTTCATCTCATTGGTTTTATGGTATAGTACTCATTGGAAGAATTTAAAAACTTTAATTCTATCATGTGGACAAAATAAATATCCATCGATTGACTCATGATTTTCACTGGTTTACCAACACACGTTACATTCAATACAATTGTGAGCTATTTAATGTAATAGAATATATATATATATATATATACAACTTAAAGATATGTGATTCCGAATGGTTTTTTTGTGGAGATTTTAGAAATTTCACAGATTGAAATCATGAGTCAGTTGAAGCTAGACCATCATTGAAAACCTGGAAGCACTGGACGGCCGTTTCGTCCTAGTATGGGACTCCTCAGAGGTGCGCATCCACGATCCCGCACCACGCGGGGATTATGTATTTACTACATTGTGTTACACAAATACAAATCAACTGAATGTAAATTATTAATTTTCGATTATATGCAAAATATTTCATTTCACTATCCTTTGTTTTTTTTAATTGGTGAAATAAGCTTTTACTGAATAAATGAGTCAAATAACCTGATAACCTAAATAGTAATGAAAGGTTATTGATTTTTTTGTATATTCAATATCTACTAATGAATTGATAATAAGGTGAATTCTGTAACTATTCTAAACGAATTGAAAACGAAATAATTTTTTGTAGCTTAATCTAGATTTTATTAAAATCATTTGTATGTATTAGCTTATGTTACATATTTTTTGGTGTGTTTACTTATCTCCAAATTATTTTCTGATAAATTTTATTAAAGATTTCTAATATTCTAATAATTATTTACTGTATTATTCAAACTTTATTCTTCTTAAACAGATAAATTGAATTGTATAGGCTGTTTCATTTGATTAGAGAACGGATTTGGTAAAGCATTCAATTCTGATGGAATATTTGAATAATCTATTGTAGTGAAACAAAAACAAAACTATAATGTTTAGGATAAGTATGATTACTTGTGAATTACTTGAATTTGTGAGCATCTAGTATGTTATAAGTTCAGTAAATAAACTTATGTCTAGTTAATGATGTATTCTTGATAATTTTTTGCTGGTATGATGAATAAAAACATTTTATGTACGATTAAAATAATAAAGTGTATTATTTAAATTTTAATCGAAAGGTTAGTAATTCATTATCTTGACTTTTCGAGTTTTATGCAAGTAAAGTTATGTTATAAATATTTAGGTAATCAATTTTTATCTCCTATTCTCAAAAAACGAACTATCACCAAGTATACATAATTTCACATGGCTGATGATTTGATTGGAGACTCTATAATTAAAAGTGATTTATAATAGGGGAAATTCTATTAAAACAAAATCTTTAGTAGCTTTGTATAGTATTTAATTGAGAATAGTTCTGGTTTGCATGTGTTCCTGATAAGCTTTACAGAATTAATAAAGAACATTTTATTAAAACGGTGGAGTTCCGAGTCAAATAATGGTCCTTACCAAACATCTTTTACAGGAAATAATGAAAATATAGCAACATGAATACAAGGAAAAGTTTATTTACAATTACTATGAAGTTCAGTTGCTTTAATAACACTGGGGCAAGAATTTACAAACAACTGTGACTCAGAACTCATTGGGTCAGCAGTCTGGAAGTTAAGCTGCCACACACGAGATTGAACATTCTGATTTTGATCATTGGTTGTGTCGTGGATACACACTACTGAGGTGTCCCTTAATACGACGAAACAACTGTTCAGTACTTCCTGGTTTCCAGTGATTGTCTAACTTAGATCATGTCGTAAAATCAATAGCATTCAATAATCTCCTTAAACCTGTATACGAATAAATGTTTGGTTTTAGTTCATCATAGCAGAACATTGCCTGAGATCAGAAATCATCACTTATACTTACATGTCATCACAGTTGGCATTAATGAAGCAAACATAAGGAATAGCAAAGTAAAGAAGACAAATGCTGCATTACTTATCACTTCGTAACCCAAATTACCAACACGAAAATATAAAACACCGATTAATATTCCAACAACAATATGTGATACAAAACGCAGATGTGTTAATGTCTAAAAAATAGTGAAGAAAAGATGTGGTAATCGAATAAAATAATTAGTAGTTATATATACTGGTAATTTATAAACAATTTAATATTTTGATGAATGAATTCAATTGATTGTTAACTTCAAACAAATGATCTTCAGACATGATTATCAGTAATAAGCTGGTTCTGCTTTACAACATAAGTTTTGAACTGTTTGCATCAACCTATTTAGCCAAGTATAAAGAATATTAAACTTAATCTAGTTTGAAATGGACTGGATTGATAATTTCTATGTAGGTACATTCAGCTGACGAGTCTCAAACGGGACGAAAGGTGAATCTTGGATTCCATTTCTAGACACGTAACCTCTCTTCAATGCTATTAAAAATTTAGATTGTAAATAAAATAACACATGGTGTACACGGACGCCAGTCCTCACATATTTTAAGATTTTTCTGAATAAATACACTTTTGCCATTAATTCTGAAAGCATATCCACTTTGTTAACTTTTATTACAACTTTGAGTAAAAAGCATGTTATTTAGAAAATCTTTAGCAGTTATTTGTTTATGAATATGAAAAACGCTACTTTGAATCATCATTTCACTGATTAAAGAATTTATTAATATCGTTTTCAATTGTTATGTAATTTTCATCCGTAAGATTTTAAGCTAGCAATAATATTCCGACTATCATTTCAAATAAACCATTCTTTACGAACTGCAGTCATAACAGTTGCACAGTTAGAAGTAGAAAATTAGCTGGTATAGACAGTTGGTTGATTTGAAGAGAAACTAGTTGTTATTTCAGTTAGAAATAAAGTAGAATTTTTAAACAATGAAAAGAAATAATATTTACATCAATTATCACAGAGTATTTTAGTTTTTAATGAAGCTGATTAAGTGAAAATCACACAAGAGTTTATTAAACAAGTATTCAACCTAAGCAAATAAATATTATTGAAATATTTATAAGGAAAATGGAAAAATAATATGCAGAAATGAATATAGTAAGGGAAATCTGAAACGAATTCAATACAATCTCATACAGGTATAATAATGATCAAAAGACAAAATCAATAAAGGGGAGAAAACGCAAACAAAAGGTTGAGAACTAGAGAACAAATTAAGAAATTGCTTTTTTGTTCAATAACATGTGATTAAAATAATAGTCAATTAATAGAAAAGTGAGTAAGAATGTCAGTACTTTTTTATTGAAAATTTCTAAATATCTTCAAAGCAGAAATAATAAATCTATTATCTTATGAATAAGGGAAATGAAGTTTGGAAATAGATATTTAGGAAATTGAGAAATAACACTAAGCATTGTGTAAATGAAATATAAATTCAGATAGAATAGTCAAACAGATTATTTTTATTGATTTTAGAGACATTTAAGTAAAGAAATTAAGGGGTAATGAAAACTGTGAACTGTACATATTATATTCCTCATATTATAGAAACTCGAATATTTTATGCCCACGGCAAGTAGTGATTCATTTCGACACACAATCCTATGAAAGTTAATAATTTTGATTGTCAACCATTTTGTGTGACGTCCTAAAAACATTATGACATCCAGTTGCTGATTTATTAACTAATGACAATTGGTTCCTTTTCCTATCTCCAGTTTTGAAACGGTCATAATTTCTCGAAATAAAATGTTTTAACCATATCTAGAATAGATATTGATTCCTAACTTACATCAGTTCAAAATAGCGATGATATCCATCTAATTAGTATGGATTTAACTACTAATAGTTTTCGATATTTAGGTTATCTCAGTGATTTTCATTCGTATAAAGACAAATATCTTATCCACTGTAATGTAAAAGGGGTGCCTGTATGTAAAGGAATTTGGCCGTCAACGTTTCGGAATTAGAAAGAGTATATAGCTTTTGATTGTAAGTATACTATCAGCTAATGAAATATTTTATACAATACTTCTAAAAATAATCAAGTGACTTTGTTTCATATTCTATGTACATATTCTTTGATACTCGATGTAGACACTAACAATAATAAAATTGTACACGGTAAGTTATAGAACTAGATTTTTTCTGCAAAATATGTTATTTAGAGAAACAAAAGTTAGTGGGAATTAGTAGTTTATAATAATGATTTATCAACCTCTGTTCTTCTATCCTTATGGCCAAATAGCACTGAATAGGAATGTTGAAATAAACTTGATATATCTACCAGCCGATAAAATGAATAATGAATAAAGTGTCAGATATCAGTTCAGTATAAACGAGAATGAAACATAGTTGTTGTTGTTGTCGATAATAACGATATCGTTGAACAACCAATTAAACGAGACAAATAAGAATAGATAAATATACTCTCATAAGTAAAGCATTTTTATGTATTGTTTCATAACACCGTAATTATTATGATAAACTGGTATAAATTGTATAACTTACTGAATCACGAATAATGGAAAGTACATTTCTCACGAATAGAACCCGAAATTGGGTTAACTGATTTGCAGCAAATTCTCGACTAGGATCATCGTACTAAAAATGGAAGTGGAAATGAATTTTTCACATATACTTATTATGTGTGGTATACTTTAATATTGATCTTGTGGTCATAACGAATATTTGAATAACTTTAAAATTCGATGAATCTGAATGAATGGGCCAAATATTTTTTAAACAAGATAATTTAGATATTAAAGAGGAAGAAGGAATTTGTAAAATCTCAACGAATGAATATGAAGTAAATTCAAAGTTTCACCTAGCAATCTGATCTAAGCTTTTTCAAGAAATTATAATCAAATATCAAAATTACTGAGTATAAATAGGTACATGGTTCTATAGTTCACCATATACTTAATAGGCCATCCAATCAACGTTAACAGTGTTTGAAGTACATATTTGCTTTAGTGTGTAAGTGACTTGTGGTGTGAAACGAGAAGTGTTAAGATAATAGATTGTATGTATACATAAGTGGTATTATCTTAACACATTTTGATTCACACCACAAGTCTCGTACACATTAAAGCAAATATCTACTTCAAACATCGTTAACTTTGATTGGATGACTAGAGAAATATGTACCTATTTATATTCGATAATTTTGATGTTTGATTATAATTTCTTGAAAAAGCTTGAATCAGATTGCTGGGTGAAACGTTGGATTTACTTCAGATTCATTCGCTGAGATTTCACAAATACATTCTTCCTCTCACATCAACTAGGCGCTCAAATACTGTGAAACTGCTCGATCAAATGTGGACGAAAGTTCTTATATAAGATCATTTAGGTTAGCCAATGAGCTCAAAAAATCTGGTAATCATTGTACACTATATATATAGCATATATATATTGGGGTAAAATTCATTGAAAATTGATATTCTTTGTTTGTTTATGATTTATCCATTTTGTTGATGAGCTTTAGGTATTATTACAAATTTCTGACTTGGTTATTTTAAACAAGTTTGGCATTGGGTGGATTGTTAATAATAAGGTTGATGATATATATGTAATATCCTAATAGGTGAAAATTTAAATTTCTGGCGTTTCGCTACTTAGCATAAGCTGCTTCTTCAGAAATCTGATTTTTTACTAATCGAAATCTTACAAATATACCATTAATCTTATTATGCCAATCTTATGTTAATATGTACCTTATAGGCTTGTTATTTTGCGATAAAAAGAAGTCTTATTTCAGTCACTGGTGTTTTTGTATCTAATACAGATTCATCCAAAGATTTGAATCCATAATGGTGTCTCATTAGAAACCTGAACTCGGAGAACATAGATCTACCGATCGGTATTCATTTTATTTACTTAGACAATTCAAAACTCATTAAGTCATTGAATTCTCCTGGATAGAACTTTCAATAACTGACTTAAGGTTATTAGGATAGCACTAAGCTAACAGAAGGAAATACCACTTTGATTAACCAATTAAAATCAGCCTAATCTTCATTACATCACGTAGAGTACAAATAGGTGTTACCGTATCAATGTAACTGGAAGCGTTATTTAAACAACATAGTGTCATCGAAGATATTCTCAGCTAGAGAACAAGTGATAAAACTTTTGCCATAATCCTTAACAGAGTCAATTAAGGGCCAAAGAGAAGTTTACAACAAAAAAAGATTGTTTGATAACGGGTAAAGACGGATAACCCTCTGTTTATATATGATTACAATTTTGATGTACATCTTTAATCAGCGAACTGGATAAAGTATATAATAGTAAGTTGACAGTAAAAGCGTATATATATATATATATATATATTAGCCTGCTGATGTAAACAAAAGTCAGTTTCTGTCCTGTTATTATTTTCCGTAAAATATTCGTCTACGGGGTGGATAGTTAATAATATACCAATTAGTTGTTTTTGATAAGTAACAATAGAAAGACAAACTACATTGTAGGAGAAAAACGCTCCAGACAATAAACCATTTAACATATTGTCTTTTTTAATGAACAAACAGTTAACAACACTTTGGGTATATCAACTAATATCTAGATAATATATAATTGACTATATGTATATTAAATAGAATAATTAATTGAATATTCCATTCATACTGTAATAAAACAATAATCATAGAATATAATCGTTATCTAAATAGCTATTAAGATTAATTTTTATTTCTACGTGTCTGTTTATAGACAGCGGACCGTTTTAAGCTGCAATCTATTCATCATGATAACTACATAAAGAAAAATTCAACAGAGATCAGAAAGATGTTCAGCAGTTTCATTCTCCCAATGATTGGACTATTTTATAGATGTTTGCGTATTTAGAACATTCATACATTCAACTAAAATATTAAAAGTCAAAGCCCTGACCCTACCTAACTAAACTCCATAGATTGGTCATTGTGAATCACTACAATACACCTAATATTTGCTTTACTTTACTCCAAAGTAGTTAATAAATAAAACATTGTAAATAGGCAACACTTTTTGACTTGATCACTGCCAGACATTGTAAGTCCCATTTGATCATTATTCACACACAGTTAATATGTGGTTGTATATAACTTGATTATCCCATTAGTAAAGAATAAAAAATCTACTATTAGAATGCTGAAGTAATGTTTAAAATATCTCTATAGGGAAACATATGCAGGCGGAGTTAAACATATGCATTTGTAAGATGTTATTAACCAACCAAAGCTATTTGTTACGGTCGTATAATTAAGAAAGATACTATACAGGAATTACCTAGTCAAACAATAAACGTTGTTCAGAAATATAAACACAATAATATAACTCACTTTTATACAATCTGAGCTGACTAAACCTTGATCTATGGTACGTATAGGGCCATTAGGTTGAGGTAGAAGTACAGACATTTCAATATGTGATGGTGATTCTTGCTTTGAAGTTAAAAGTAATTAAATAAGTATGCAAAGTAAATAACAAAAAACATGCAATTTACTTTGTTTCCAATGCGTTTTATTGATCATAAGGGAATGTTGGATTCATGTCTGATTCATTACAATAATGCATACAAAAAGAACATCACTATTTTTAAAAAGAGTTAAGATCATCCTGTTGTTGATAAATTAGACTGAATTTTCATTAGTCTTTGTTAAAATATGTACATTCTGTACAGATTGCCTCGATGTACCCGTTTTTTTACAAGTTTTTTTTACCGAATATACGGATTGTGTCTAGTAGTGCAATTCAGATTTCACATTTCATTCTATTCGGTATTAATCAGGCGGATGTAATTAGATGTCAGTATTGATGTTTATCCCGGAATAACTTAAACCATTTCCGCTAGTGATACAAATGTCATACTCGTTTCACAAGGAAGTAGGAATTAGGGTCGAGGTTGTGAACATCAACACCGGAACGAAGATATATCCAACTAACTAATTTCAAATAGGCCAAGAACACGCGTTCTGGAATTCACTGCCAAACACGAATTCATTTATTCTGCTAATAGTAATTTAGTTTTTTCTGCCTAATCTGATTGGACCTCATATTAAGTGTAAACTGCATAAAGTCAATATAAAAGAATCTATTATGACAGACATTTTTATGAAAATGAAATACTGTAATTACACAGATATTATACAGAATTACTAATCTGAGGTATAAACTTTTATTAAATCATGTTTCAGAACATTCCGTATATTCCATAATGAATGATTGAAAATCTCTGTCATAAAGTTGTTAATTTAATATTATTTATCATAAGATTTATGTCAAATTTATATTTCACAATTATAAAGCAAAATATTATAAATTAAATAATGCGTTAAAATATGAATTCCTAAATTTCGGTTAAATGCTTATTTCAAAAATGCATCTTTTCACCACGCGCTAGCATCTACTGAAGAACCGTTAAAGAATGAACAGAACTGAAAAACGACCTGATTTTTTGATTGAGAGTTGCCAGATGTGTTTCCATTCGACGTCGAATGCAACAGAACCTGAAACTATTTAGATCTTCCACTATGTACAATAACATTTAGTTAACGCAACGCAATTACGTGCTTTGTGTTTTTCGTTATAGCCAATTTAATTTATTTCAGGACTTCGTACTAATGCACATTTAAATAACTTCTAATTATCCATCTATCAAGCTAACCTACTTAACAATAAATCTTGAGAATACAATGATTTTTAGTGAATACTGAAATAACTTAATTACATTCTGAATATGCATTTCTTGCAATCATGAAAAGCGATACAAAGGTAAAATAATATTGTGTTTGTAAACCTACACTTTTTACAAGCTGTTTAGTCTTTTTCTTCTTATCATCATGTATAATAATAGGTGAACAAAATGACGGTGATGATGGTGACGATGAACAATGATCACTTGAAGGAATAGTTTCAGAAACTATTTGAATATTATCTATTGGACATTCATTTGTCTGAATAACTGTTGAATAAGGAAATACTTTCGTCTTTTTCAAATAATCTACAATTTCATCTAATGTTCCACGACGTGCAGCCATTGCTAATCGCATATAATGATCACCATATTCACCACAAGCCACTTCCATAACTGTTACGTAATGTTAATAAAGAATAGATAATTTGGAATTAATCGTTGTTCATTTGTGACCATATGAACTCAAACAAATAAAGTTTAACTATTTATATGATAAGGATGTTTTGATCATCTAAATGGTTTAGTAAGTTAGAATTTACCATCCAATGAATATACATAATAATTTACTTATGATAATAGTAATGGCAAATATGAGGGGAGTAAATTGTAATAATTTTGTTATTTCAAGCAATTTGGTTGAAGCTAACTATCAGACAGAACAAGATACCTTGAAGCTGTTAAGCTAAATTTATCAGACGAGTTCGGAACAGCATAAAATATGTGATCTGAATTTCGAAGCTAAATACCATAAAATCACATCTAATTATAGAAACATTCCATTACTTTTTCCTCCCCAAGATTTTATTTGTCATTATATTCACAAAAAAAAATAAATCATATTTATTAAAACAGGTTAAATAATGAACGTTTTGAAGTTAAGAGTACATTACCAGATAGCATGTAATGAATGACTCAAATTATAAGTTACCTACATTTTTGTCTGAATAGATTTCATTCTTATATAATATAAAGTTATAAAAAAATGATGTAACACATTTGTATTGGAAAACAATTTGTTTGCGACCATCTCTATACAAATATAATATTTATTTTCATGGATTACGTTTTCATTTACTTAACGTGTATCTAGCAACAAGTGTCATCAATCTGAATGTGATTAACATTCCAAAATCCATTCATATATACGACAGTTTCACATTAAATATACGTATATAATTATTTGAAAATTAATTAATTCATTAATTTTATTGCATTCGTTGTTCTCCCAAACTTCTGTTGTAAATAGTATTGATACAGTAGAACAATTAGCATAAACTCTCTTAAGCTAATAAACCAAAGAGTTAATTGTAACTAATTGTAATAGGATTTTCCGAAGTTTGTTAGCTTCGAGCGATATCCAGTAGCATTTTTGTACATAATAACTTGAAATAGATTGATTCGTCAATCATACAGTCATATTCTGCACACAAAATTGAACAACTGACTAGTTACACTACCTTAAGAGTAATTAACATATGATTGATTTGTTTGTTATTAAATTTTATTGAATGTGTATGCCAAACAGAGAGATTTGAATTTAATTATTGAAAAATAATAACAACTTACAATAATCAGCAGGATTATGATAAGATGGGCAAATCAAATCTTGTGATGCGAGGTAAGGGACTAAACATGAAACAGGTCCCCTATAAATACAATGACCATCAGTTAAGAAGTATAACTGCAAATGAAAAGAATGCAGTAAGTATGAATTAATAAATGAAATAACTGAGAGCATGTAAGTGCTATCTGACGACCTGTTATTATCATCGTTTCCCCTTAGATTTACTTCTCACATACATGACTAAAAGATGTCATCTAGTCTTTGTTGAAACCTGAAGGTCTTTGATTCGGTCTCCAGTGGTTTCGTAGATGCTGATGAGTACTATACTAAGACATAATAGCTATCAAGTGCTTCTTAGTTTTTGGGTAGTGGTCTAGTTAAGATCGATTTGTAATCTAAACTATGAAAATGAATATTCTTATTCATTTTCAAAGTAAGAAACCTTACTACTAAAAATACTTAAGACAGACTTGAAAGTTAGACAAATACAACAAAATACACGCATTATAATTGAATTTTTTAAATCTAGTGACCCTGTTTTATCTTAATCAGTTCCTTGAACAGTGAAAGTGAATCAGTTGGTTAAATGAAACACCAAAATGATCGAAATCAATTAAGTAGGTTAACTTTAAATATAAATACGAAGAACAAGAATGTAAAGCTGTAACGTTAGTTTATGTGTTCCTTTTCCGATGTTTCCTTCACTATTCTTCTGAAGCTTCCTTTGTTTATTCATCGATTATTATTTACCAAAGAATTTGTGGTTTTTACTATTGTTTTTCCTGATCAATTAAGATGGTAATGGAATTTCAAACGTATACATCCATACAGATTCGTTTGTTAGCCCAAACAAATCAGTGAATTATATTAACAAAATTAAAACAGAATGTTTTCATGATTGATTAGTTAACAATTAAGCCTATTGATTTCTTGTTTGTGTAATAGGATATTTGAGGATAAATCTTTGATTCAGCATTTATTTCTGTTTTTTTTGTCATTTTTTTAAAGCTGTTATTATTATTGCTATCGGTCTAATCAATTAATTGAATGTACTAATTATGAGGAAATGACAGATCATATATATATATATATATATATATATATATATATATATATATATATATATATCAGTTAGTTACAAACTGTTACGATAAAAGTAACGTTGCTTTGCAGAAATAAATAGAATATGAAAATGAGTTTTAATGTAAAATACCAATTGACTGTAGATTGAATAAGCCAGTAAATAACAAGAAACAGATTGAATTCCGGTGTCGATTGTAGTACTAAAGATGTACAAGTCACTAAGTCAAACGACATAATATGA
Source organism: Schistosoma haematobium (assembly GCF_000699445.3). NCBI lineage: Eukaryota > Metazoa > Platyhelminthes > Trematoda > Strigeidida > Schistosomatidae > Schistosoma > Schistosoma haematobium. Next base: position 75,341,733 of record NC_067196.1, on the reverse strand, counting down.
ATAAACTTTGTTCGATAATTCGTATCACTTTCGTCGGTGTTAATACTGTATGCTCATGAAGAAATGAAACACAATGAAGTATCGATTGTCAGTTGATTTGAAAACCTTTGACGTGTATTTTTGGCAAAATTGCAAATTTTGTTGGGTCTTAAGAGGCCAGTTTCAAAACAACCAGAGAGTTAATCAGACTTTCCACAGAGATACGATTGGGGAATCTGATGGATGATAAGCTGTTAAATGTTACTAGATGCTGGAATACATTAGAAGAGACTACATTAACTCATTACATTCATGACTATCATACTAAGTCTTCTCAACGCGGATGGTTTTATAGCTGATATTCTTTGAATGAAGAAAAATAAGAATGAAGATTAAAGTTAAATAACTGACAGATAACTTCAACAGTAATGTCCTCTCACTTTGGTCATATAGTTAAGCGTCAAAATAGCATAAACCCATATTTGCTTTGTGGTTTAAGTAACTGTAATATTTTCCCGATTGTTTAAATAGTTACTTTAATTATTGTCAATACAGAAAATTTACCAAGATAGTCAATAAGTGAATAAAATCCATTATTAATCTTGATAAGTTCTGTTTTGATTTCCTAAAATATAATGTACTCTAATGTTAACATGATGTACTTCCTCTGATATAATAAATTTATGGAAACGATTTGCAGAACATCATTCATAACTTAAGATATTATCTTATACATTTTGCAATTATTCTACTATAGCATGATGTATAACCCTTCATGGGTTGTTTCAATAATGGCAAGATCAAGTAAATTCGTAAGTTTCAGATCGAAAAACTTGGAGAACTCATACAACAATACATTTAGCTTGTTAAGTCTGAACAATATTTGTTTTTGGAACATAAGAACATTTGCATTGTGGGAGGAGTTGTAGTACAGGTGGTTCATTTCACTGGTTGCCCTGGTCAAATATTTTTGTGAAACTTTCATTTTTGCACCAACTATTGCTGTCACAGTAAATAGAGTGACTGAACGCTCTGACTACCTAAGCTTCAAGTCGTTTTTACTACAAATGAAGTAACTTTTCTTATAAACTGATGAACCGTTAATAAAAAGAACAGCTAAACCAGGAATGGAACTGCCCGAGAATTGATCTCTTATCAGGGAACTTCTTTGTCCGTTTAAAATATGTAAACGATGTAGTATTATTCGGCGAAGACTGACAAATTTAGAATCTTCTGATCACCATGAACAACAGCCAAAGATTTTGGGATTGAATTCTTCTCCATTTCAATTGAACATATGGATTTAAGACAGATTTCAGCCAACCCTTAGACTAAAATTACGGAAATAAGTTATTGAGCTCCCCAACCACTTTATCTATTTTAAAGCTCTGGTCACTCATGTTCGGTTAGTACTTGACAAAATCTTGACAAGCATTCACAAAGGTTGGTTGGCTCTTGCCGATCGGCGTGAGGAAGATGTTCGTCTACCGACCAAAGAATGAATATATGGTACAGTAGTATTTTTTGTTTCTGTGAAACATTGTCTTGAGAATTAGAGGACATTCAAAGTTTCCAGTTACTTGACCATAAGTATCTCCAATCACTCGAACCACTAGGTGAGCATTAGGTAAAAACGAAGATCCAGTCATTAAGGTTTTAAATATTCATCAACTGATCCAGTTGAGACATGTATTAATTTTGTCCAACTATCACCCACCAATCTTGAGAATGTTGGCTGGATTAAGATTTAGTTGGAAAGAGTCTAATGACAGTCCAACCTGACCCGGTTCATATTAGTAGGTGCAGGTTATCTGATAAGTGCCCTCGCAACTGTCGAGACCAGCAAATTACGTATTTTTTCTTGAATCACATTCTATATATCTAGCGTGACTTTCCTAACACCGATACTGTTGTAGTAAACTAACCTATTGAATAATGCCTTGATTACACAGAAATTTTCGTAAAATATGAAAACCATACATTAAAAGACATTATTTGCAAATGTTCCTTCAGTTGTCCCCCATATACTTCATGATTCTTCCAGTTCTATTGTAATTCCAATTGCTCACCGTTTCGCTTCTTGTTCACCCCAATTCAATTTTCTGCTGGCAAGCATTCCACTTCTGCCTGCTGCTACGTACTAATTATTTCTTTTAGCATAAACAGCATAAACTACACTGATACTACCTTTAGTTCTTTGATATCAACTTAGATAATTCTATCTTGTTGCATGGATTTGGTGTGGTCAATTGAGCCAGCACACATACAACGTTCTGTATTACTTTTGACTAAGTTTATGTTTTATTTCATTTAATGACTATTCAATGTTAGTAAATTCTAAATATTTTAGCCTCTGCTTCAGGTTAACTGACAAAAATAATTTAGTTAACTTTATAGTTAATATCTGATTTATCTTTGTTTGTGTTTACACCTATTTTTTCAAACTTTATTATCCGGTCAAAAATATTTATCACGTCAATTTCAATAATTTACAGATGAATTAGGTGTTGATTGACAAAATAAATTAACATCTGTTCATTATTTAATAAGTATTTTTACTTGATGGTAAGGATGCCTAGATATCTCATCACTGTATATATATATATATATATATATATATATATATATATATATATATATATATATAGGTTTGAGTGAATTTTTCTAATTACCAAGCATGTTTTTTATTGTTTTTGCATACAGCGAATTAGTGTGCGTTAGCGTTTATCTGAAATGTGTATTTGAAAATGAAATAAAACCCCACGAATAGAATAAAATCTCTATAAAAGTCATTTAGCACTAAAATAAGGTTTACCAGTTCAACGGGGCTGGGTCACAATAGGCAACTATATCTTCAGATTATTTAAGTGATTTGGGGATTAAATATGAAGTAGCAAAGGACATTTCACAGAGTCCTGTGTTAATCTACTGCGTATACATATCTGTGTAAACATAGGATTATTCGAGGCCAGATATACTCTTCAAGGAAAAACTATACCTGTTACGAGAACAATGTTCAATAATCCCAACGAACTACTTAATCAGAACTTATCGTTGCAATCATTAGCCTTCAGTACGTGATCTTCATATAAGGACTACCTATTAACATCAGTAGCTGATAAAGATGTTAACAAAAACAGTTAATTTTTTTTAAACTGACATTTTGTTCGTCATTCAAAGTTTTCAGCTCATTTTGATTAAGTCACGTTATTTAACAGAATATCGGTAACATAATTATAAACATCATATAGGATGCAGATTTAGTTTGGCAAAGCTACATGTAGTTACAATCCAGTCCACTACGAGAAAGCGATTATCCACTTTTTTAACGACGAGGTGGTAATTTTAAAAATTATATTCTACTCTATTTCCGGTACAACGACAATCGACAGACTTTTGATTAATATGTTTTTCTTGGTGTTTTTATGAATTCTCTTAAGGGTAACTTCTAGAATTTATAGGTGTAAAAGATTATATTAGTAATATACTTAGATGTCTCTAAATCCTGAAAAGAAAACAGATGCAAAGATTTCATTATTTTTAACGATATGAATGCATGTTAGCTTTCATACTCACTCGTAGTCTACATTAATTTCGAATAATGTTTTGGATGAGTGAATTCAAATGAAAACTTGAGAGTAATCAGAATAATAAGTGGTAGAGGTTAATTGTAATCAGACATTAATCAAGCAAAAAATGTCAGGAATTATGAATCCATAATGCTTATTGTATGGGAATCAAGTGAACACTTATTGGACATTTTTGAAAATATAGATGAAAATAACCACAACAAGTTAAATGAGACTACTTAGACAAGGATTGATTAATACTTCACTAATTAGTCGACTACAGTCTCTAAAAAAAGTATCTTCGTGTTGATGAACATTGTATTTTTGTTAAAAGTTTAAATGGTTGAAAGGTTAACATTTAACACGTTAGCTGACAGTGACCAAAAACTGCAACAGACTAATGAACATTAAATTTACGACTGTGGTTGAAAACCGGAAAGAGAACAAAAGATTTTAAATATATATTAAACATGCAACATTATCATTGCTTCTACCACTTATATTTAGTAATGAGAGCAAGAACATTTTAATTTTAACTGAAAAAAATTATCTGAACATCCACTTCTAGCTAAATGGTAATTAGATTAATATTGTTCATAACAGTTTGTAAAAAAACATAAATTTTTGAAACAACATGAAACACTACTATAACAGTGAACAAAGTTCAAAGTACCAGTCGGTAAGAACATCACTGAGTAAATAGTTCAATAGTTTGTCAATTCAAACCTTAAGAAGAATATGGGTAAAATGTATATGTGGAATGGAAGCAGTCATCTACTCAAAAGTTACTAAAAACATAAAACAGCAAAGAACAAACAAACTCCAGAAATTAATATACTTTTAAGTAGCAAAAAGTGAATATGATCATATTACCAGTGAATATCAACAACTAGAAGGGTGCTTCTGCCATATGCTGAGTATGAATGAATGCGAGATTTAAATTATGATTGATGGATTCAGTTTTTATTGTATTAGTTACGAGTTAATTATCCCGTTGTTTAATATATTCACCTTTTATAAAATGAGCAATGTTTATTACATAGTTTTTATTTTGGGAGTAAATTTACTTCACGACAATGGTTGTCCCTATTATGTAATGTACTATTGAAAGACCAATGTTATGAAATGAAGTAAAACGAACCTCAGAATATAATTCCAAATTTCTAACATTTTTTCAAAATATGCAAATTTGTGGTTAATCACAGACTTTAAACTCACATGGTCAAATAGTTCGAATATTTTTGCACTCGGTTGGTGTATTGTACAAATTATTGTTCGACCACCACGTGCCAAGCGACGTAACAATGAGATGCAATGAAAACATGAAGCACTATCCAAACCACTGAAAGAGAGAGCGTTTGAATGAGATCAAATTTCTGTTTTACAACAGTAATGATTTATCTGATTATTCATTGACCAATAATGGAGTAATCACAGTGATAAAGTCAGTGAATTCGGAAAGATTTAAATTACTTAATAAATAAACCTGTTCTCATTCACAAAGTCGCACTGACGTAAGCCTACGAAAGTTGACCATTATTTAATGCGATATCCGGTATCCATATGTATCTATCTATCCTGTAAACAAAATGGAGTTATTATGATTTATGAAAGGACGTTGATGTCAACCGTTAAGCGATAAATTAATAAAAATGTTTAACTTTGGCTTCTTACTTGCTCAACGTGCTATTATTACCCATCTGCTAAGATTATTTATCTATTTTGTTAGGATTTTTTTAACATTGTCCCTCAGTATATTCATGCGATCAGTGGACTGTTCAGAATATCTTGGGTTGGATAGTCATGTAATAAACTGAGAGCCTCTAGATAAAAATAATAATTTCAAGTTTCCCATGTTGCTTCCTTGTAATGTGATTTGTTTCCAACAAATAGCTGTGAAAACTCAACAAAACCTCAGAGAGATCATCTAAAGAATAAATTTTCTAGCAGCGACCTCATTTAAATATAGTTAGACGATAAATGTAGATTGCTTAGAAAACAGAATAGATTTTAACAAAAGGTTCTAGATCTGTAGGAAGCGTTTACTAAAATTTACTAATTCAGCGTAACGATTATCCGAAAATCTAAAATGTTCTCACAACGCTGAAGATGCCCTGCACTCTGTCGAAGTCATAGAGACGATAATTAAGCCAACTAAACTTACTCAGAATTGGCACTGAATAATCTCAGTCCGATAATCTAAGGTGTAAAGCCTATTGAAGTTTCATTTGAGGATTGATAATAATCATTTAAGGTATATGAGATTATAGTTGCCGCTTCAAATTAATGTCAATCATTATTTCACTACGCATTTCTTACATTTTCATGTACGACTGTTAAATAGTAAACAAATTAAACTTTTAATAATCAATTATTCATATTTGACTTTAATCATCATCATGATCTCCAATATCTTATGGGAGAATAATCAAAAACGAATTCTTCTCATTAAAAGTACATGACACTTTTTAACCATAATTTACTGTAGTTAATGAATTATTGATAATGTATTTCTGTAGTCTTGACAACAGGATAAATGCAGGACTAAGATTATTTTTTTCAAGAATATCTAATTTCACATCACAACCATTTTTAGAACAGCTTATTTGCAACAAAATCTCTCAAGGTAATTGTTGAAATAAGTGAACAGTCAATTATTTTTAATCTATCTATTTGCCTCAAAAAAAAGCTTCATGCTCGAAACAGTAAATGTCTTACAAAATATTGTTGAGCATAAATTTAAATGCAGAAAGAATTATTTTAATTATGTTGCTGATTACTCGGGTGAATCGGTAGAATACTGAAATGATTTAGAAGATTAGGCTAATAATTCTACGTCTCCAATGAGCACCAAATTACAACCGAACAATCATTTTAGAGATAGAACCACCAGTTTTCTACTAACTAATAGTGTGAATATGTATTGATCGAATAAAGCAAATTCTATTTGTATAGAAAATCTTCAAAAAGATTAAATAACATGAGAACGATTCATTTAGCAAACATTACACAGTTAGTCAAGTATGAAATTAATTATATACGTGGTATAATTTGATGTACATGTAATAAGAATACCATAGAATAATGCGAAGACGGAGTTGACCTGAAAAATGTGATGTATTTTGCGCCAAGGATTTTGAACAATCTGGTCACACTTATACATATCAAGACATTTTATATGAAAATTAATAAAGGTGAATTAAATGAAAGTCAAAGTAAACAATGTAGTGATTGTAAATAAAGGAGAGAAAATTAACACAGTATTGAACGATTAGGAAATGTTAGCATCAGCCTATTCTTTAAAATGATTTGAAGATTGGTAGGTCGAATTCAAGGTTAGAACTACTCGTTGCTGCACACATAAGAGGGGTTTGATTTACGAATAGCCAAAGGTTATATAAATCTAATAATTCATCCTTGACGATTTCAATACAATATTTTGAAAGCCGTATGGATGTTAATTCTATGTTCCGTTTCAACCACATACTTTCTTACCGATGAACATGGTTTACTACTTCCACATTTATCGGAACACTTGACACCAACTGATTTTGAAGCCATCTCGGCACATGTTTCATAATTCTTGATTGTATCGTTCGATTGCTGCTCCCTATACAGTGTGTCCAAACAATATATAAATTGGTTAATGCAATTGGATGTGACGTAATCACTCGTACAATGTCAAGGCCTATCCGGAATAATGGGCTTTGTCTTTTTGTTCACAACATTTAAACAGCATATTATGTTTTCTCGAGGGCTGCTTATGGTGAAAGAGGTGTTCTAAAGAGCTAAGACTTGTAATTGAACGAACTGAATTACAATAACTTAAGTAATTAAATAAAGACGGAACACATACGACGAGTATGGAAGATTGATTAAACCTTAGACTTTTGGGAATATAACTCTTAACTAAGATACGTAGGATGGGGTGAACAAAGTCGATCCGAAAATATAAGAACTAGGTAGGGTCATATAAAATAGTTTTTGAGTTCCACTCAATGTTGGTGCAAACTCCTATAACAGGCTGATTGAGTAAAGCAACGATTTACCGAAGGAAACAATATTTTAAACTTGGTAAATTCGGTCTGAACAAGTGAGGAAATTCCCACTTTTGATTAAACTAAGAAAGAAGGATAGAACAAATTTATTACTGAATTGGGCAGATAAAGTCATGATGAGTAACTGATAATCTAACAGTAGTGCGATATTTTGGAAATCGAAATGCTCTGAAATAGCATAATTAAGTGATTAATTATGAAAAACTCTTGAGAACTCCAATCATCAACTTCATGACATCTCTGAACATCGTCAAAAGAGTACTTACTTGGAAGAAATTAAGATAAGTAGAAATTTTCTTAGGTAAACAGAAAAGTCATCATAATTCAAAATATGCTCAAAAAATCAACCATTTCTTTATATTGTGTGAACTCTGTTAACAGCTTTAATTTTGACAATGGTAGAGGTCTTTTAAAATGTCGTACTAATAAGCTATTTCAAATAAAATCCAACAAAGATGCATTGAATGCTAGCTCTGTTCCATGTCTTCCATAAATTTCAACTTACCTATTGTGACAAACAAACTCATATTGGAAAAGAAGGAACATTATTTCTACTCTTAACAAAGCATTAACTAATTTTCAACTACTTAAAACAGAATTGCTAACCAGTGAAACACTGGATACGCTATTCAGATAAAATAATGAAAGTCAATAAGGCAATTTTATTTCATTTTTATCTGTTGAAAAGACAAATCAAAAGCATGGTTATACGTTATCTTGAAGGCAGTTAAAAGTAGGTTACTAAGATCTAAATAATGTGTGACTTATTGTTTAAAATCTAGTTTCCAATGGACTTATGACAATTTTATACATTTCATTACTGTAAATTTTTGAGTGATATATTTATTTATTTCCTCGAAAATCGTAACCTAGTGAGCGGGACTATTCTATTATTTAACAATATGAATCTATGTAAAGCTGATACAACGATGCCTGTTAATAATTCGAAAGGACTTTATTCAACTGGTTAAACCATGAAGTCAGTAATAGCTATCACCTACCATTTAAATTACTGAAGACACATTATTACCCATGTATATTTCAACCTAGACTTTGCCTAACATAATTTTAAACTCATCAGTATATTATATTGCAGTTAAAGTAATTGAACTAGTTACATTTTGAGTAAAGACAATGATGAAATTATGTGAAATAATCTAATGGTATTGTAAATTTCAGAAATCTAAGATATAACATAGTTTTATATATCCAACTCTTGACATAAAATTATCTCAAGTATCTGTTTTACTAAAGTAGAAAATTTCCTCATAGTAATTATAACACATTCTTGACTGAACTATCACGCTAAAACTAGAACGATAGAGTTACGGTACGAAATAACTCCACTTTAAAATGTGGACTGAAAACTATTGCATTCACAATATTTTAATTAGTCATTATTTTAAAGTAACACTGTTTTGATAATAAGCCTACATGTACAAAATACTTTTTTACTTCATTTATTCAAACATAACATTCTATCTAACCAACATTTCTTGTGGTAGATATATTTTATACACATTCGAATATTTAACACAACTGTTAAGTAATTTACGTTTTAGGTAGCTTGCATGAATTACAATTTCTTGGGCATTTGCTAGTTCTCCGCTTTATAAGTTGCTTGCATAGTCAAATACAATTTTCAATCCTTTGACTGTCTTTATTAAGCGCTATCTAACAAATGTAGTGATAATAGTGTGAGAGGGTATAAGTACTGCAAAGATATTTTAGATCAAAAGTCATAAGAGTTGGATCAAGTTAACAGATTCCTCAAACTCCAATAATGTTTGCATGACAAAATATTCCTTCCTTAAATATCTACATATGCCACTTGTAGACTCCGGTAACTCATCGTACTTAGTTCGTTGATAATTTATTTGAATAATGTAAATTTTGTTGTCACCATTATTCTAAAAACTACCGGAAATTATATGACAGTTTTCTCTTGATATGGGACCTCTGAACCGTCGTGTGATCAGAACTATGCTTGAACTATAGAACTAAAAGGTTAAGACTGTGTCATAACAAAATGCTACTGGAAATGTTTATTAAAAGACTATATTTAATCTTCATGGTTATTTAAATAGAAACGTAAACAAATTATATTAAACAATAAACAAAATGGTTTTATTTTCTTAAGTCATGTATATTCTACTGCCCCTTGGGCAACTGTTATTTATTTAATTTCAACATCGTTTTTGTTGACATTTATTTTCACTTTATTTACATACTAGTAGAAGGTATGGGAGCATAGATCGATGCAAATTATTAGTGTTGAAATTCCTATTTTTCACCATACCTGTTTGGGTGTCAATATTTCGGACATTTTTATATTTCCGTATTGCACGGACTAACATTTATACGTTATGAACCAACCCAAAACTGCTGAGAAAGAGCAAAACATCAATTCTGGAATATATTTATGTAAATAAATCATTGAAATTAAGTACATTTACTAAAATTAACAATCTCGCCATCTAGCCTTTATCTAATCATGAGTAAAATGAAATAACGAATACATAAGTTTTATTAGATAACCTACGAATATTGATTAAAGGCAAAACTCATGGGAACTTAATAGATTATTCTTTTAAATGTTAGAGACGATTTATTAAGGACTGAATCGCCGTTAGACGTGCTGTAGAATACTTAAGTAGGGAACGTGGAAATACTCATATTTCAAAGTTCGGTCTTTGAGAATATGAAAAAGTTATCTGAAAATCTTCTATTAACAGCTTTTTATATAGATACAAAAGCACTAGTACACAAAATTTATACATATGTACGCTGTTCACTGATTTTATTTTTTTAGACCATACTGTAGACTCGTAAGTAAGCCAATTTTCAGAAGTTTTTTGTCATCGTGCAATTCCATAACCGTAATCACTTCATCGTGAAAAGAGTTTTACGTCACTGGGGTTTTTAATACAATAAATTTAAATGCTACTTAAGACTCTCCAATGATACAAGTTAAACGAGCATTTCCTGCAAAATAAAATTACCAAGACAGGTCTTAGAGTTGTGTAGGTAGCGAACAAGGTCAGACATAAAAAAACCCCGGTTCTATGAGAAAACAAACAGTGGAGAAGATTTGTAGCTCAGGTGGATGATTTTGGTGGTGTTTTGTTCTCTGAGCTGGATGGTTTGGTCGTGGAGCTTTCATCGTTCTTCTGAACGACATCATCAGCACAAACTTCAGATAGAAGTGAAAAATCATGCACAAATATGGGAATGAAAATCAAACCAATGGGAGATACAACCAAAACAAAGAAGTAAACAATGACAAATTTAAGGTCAACAAGAACCAATCAACATCGAGGTGCACAGAACAAGCTGTGAAACACATATGGAGAAATTCGAACACTTCACTTCTATCTGAAGTTTGTGCTGATGATGTCGTTCAGAAGAACGATGAAAGCTCCACGACCAAACCATCCAGCTCAGAGAACAAAACACCACCAAAAACAAACAGTAAATATACCTGCTCCATTGTGCACAATCTTGAGCCATACCAGCCAGTCGCGATCTATCAGTTATTACGACTGCGCAAACCCTAGGTAGGTAAGTTGCACCTACAACATAATTCAGTTCAACAGTTAGTGACTTAATGGACTGATGTCACGTTTTGGACTAGTCATCAGTAATTATCTTACAATCCACCTCTACAACTGTAAATATTGCTCAACTTTGTAGGAGATGGTTAGGGATACGTAACACATATCTAAAACGCTTCAATTAATAGAGATTCTCCGCCTTGCCAACTTATTTATCATCTTTAGCTAGTACCCTAAGCATAATGTAGCAGTTCTGACTCATCTACAGTACAAATCATTTCAACGTTTTACAGCTAAAAATGAAGCCTTAAAAATAAATAAAGCCAACCAGGCATGAACTTACCTTGTGGGCTCATCAAAAAACATTATTGGAGGGTTGTTAACTAATTCCTGAGCAATAGCCAGTCGTTTCTTTTGACCACCAGACAGTTGTGAAGTTCGAGTATGTACGGCTTCTCTTAGACCAAGAAGGCTTATAATATTATCGACCTAATAAAAATCAATCGAAAATGTCAAACAACATCAAAAAGAAGATGAACTATGTGGAAATTTATTCGGTAAATTAAGTCGATTGTATGATCAATGCAGTAGTGATATAAGAACTATTTGATGTCGCTGTAAATACTGTAACTTATTTCCATCATTTGTTTGTTAATTTTTCCATGGTTATAAAACTTGGCATCCAGTAAAAATAGTAATATTGATTTTGCATTTACTCGCAACAAAATTTGTTCGTTGTTTTCAAGTCAAGTAAACTTAGCTCTGAAAACGCAGAAAGTTGCAGTATAGTAACCAGTTTATAACCTAATTAACTACTTAAACTAATGTTAATAGACTCCCTCTCACAAAACACCTGTTATAGCAGAATAATTTTTATGTCGACTATGTAGAAGGTGCACAAGCGGGCTGACATAAGGTGCCAGCATTTATCATCCATAAACCATTTTACTTTTTTGTCAAGTAGCACAAATGAGGGAATAAACAATATTAAAAGTCGAATAAATGTAAATCATTGTAAAATATGCAGTCTGTTGGTCACTCGATTGCTTTTGAGGTATAAAACATAACAACTTGACTTATTCTTGCCCAAAGGTCGCTTAAAGTTTTCCTTAAGATACAGAATTTTGACGTCATTTTTGACGACAACAACAAACTTCAAACATTTCATTGGACTAAAGTCAATTTGATCCACATTAAAAACTTCGTTAGTAGCTGTATACAGATTACATTTAAGGTGAACATTTATACTAGAAAGATTTATTAGTTTAAATGGAAGGGCTGCTCCAATTTAGCCCACAGTTTATATCACAAACGGATATTACACCACCTTGTTAATAAGACTGAATGTTAAAAATATTTTATATATTGCTGAAATAACTTCGTTCAAGCAACGAGTTAGGAAGTTTTTAATGTTATTATCCCATAGAAGCTAGGTTTTGTAATATTTCGCTATCCAAACGCTAGGTAATCTGGCGGCTTTTTAAGTACTTAGGTAAAAAGGCGCTAAACTTTAACATATGAAAAGGCAGCTACACTAAACTATCGAAGACTCATAACAAATTTTATCTCATCAAAGTACCAGTACGTACACTAACCGCAAAATTTTAGAGAAGATCGGCGTATAAACAATTTAAAAAAGTTTGTATTTTAGCATGGTCTTCTAATATCAAACAACATTTGACATAAATAAAAATTTATGGTTAGTAATAAAAATCTAAAAGGGTTACCGTGTTATTGATGATAAAGACTCAACATCGAATTGATCACCAATAAAAGATATTAGATGTCTTGATACAAATAACACAATTTACATGAAATGCAAACCTCAACTGAGAGTGCTGATAGACAGTCAATAGGGATAGTTTTTCGTTCCACAATATTGCGTTTCAGTTGGATAGTCTAATTTCCTCCATCAACACTGTGCCAGAGCTCTCTTTTTAAAGAAGATGGTTTTCAACAGACAAAACGTGTAGTGAGACCTTAGGTTGTTCTTACTTAAGTAACTGATATATCCTATACCTCCAAATGTACACTAAATTCTAAACAAATAACTATTGCAATAAATTGGAAAACATGTGATGACTAGTAGTAAAGAAAGAACAGATTTTCATGACAAGGTCAGTTGTGAGATTATGCGACCAGCTATTATACAGCCACACATGTGTCTTCTTTATACCCAAACTTATGTTATGGTTTTTTATGATGTATGAGAAATATTATTACTACACTATTACCAAGACTTTCACAACTATCAATTTATCATGTCTAAACTATTCTATTCCGAGAGACCCACTTAGTGATCTCACGAACAATTGATATCAAAATAAAGTAATCAAAACCAAACTTTAAAATGCAGAGCAAAACCTACGGCTGCGACTAATAAAACGCAATGGTTATGGAAGATAATGACAAATGCAGGCATTTCTAATGATTATCTTGTAATACACAAATAATACCAAGTAATTCTGACCAAAAATAAAAGACCATATTATGATATTCACAAAAGTAAGAGGACATCAGATACATGTCTTATACAGAGAGCCCACTCATGGATATACCCTGAAAATATCTCTTATCATTCCCCAAGGTGAAAGATTTGTATGTGGTACACTTTTACTGACATAAGTCTTACTTTTGCTAAAATCTGTTCATCTCCGTGCTTAATAATTTGACCAAATTAAATATAAAGCGCTGAGTAAGAGCAAGAAAACTTACTATTTTTCTTTTGGATGCATAGTTAGTCTTTTCACTTAATTTCAGGTTGGCACTACACATCATTGCCTCATCAACAGACAGATGAGGTAGTAACAAATCATCTTGCATTATGTAACACGACATTTTCCTGAACTGCTGCAGGTTTCTTAGTGAAGAGCCAATGATAACATCACCAATAACATTTTGCGTGCAGTATCCCGCCAGAATGTTCGTGAGAGAACTCTTTCCAGCTCCACTAGGTCCCATAATTGCGCTCAGTTCCCCAGATTTAAACTCTCCAGATATTCCTTTGAGAATGAACTTTTTTCCGGCTTTACAACAGGTCAGTTGAGAATAATGAAACAATTACCTCTTCCTTGAATAACGAAATACTTCAAATCTTCAAATTTCAAATTTTTTATTTCGTTCGATTCCATGTTTACTATAGGTTGAAATCCATTATTTTCACTCCATGTAGTTGTCTTTTCATTCCCATTACAGACAGATAGTTGCATGTTCAGCTACATTTATGATTTTGGTTGATATCTCTGTTTTGGTAAACCAATGTCATTTTTGTACGAAAGATGCTTGTAACTTCAATATTGGTAGCTTTTTAACAGAGAGCTTAAGTTCAGTGAACTGAAAGATTCAAACAAAATATGAAGTATCGTTTGCAAGTAAAGGTTACTAACCAAAGAGGTTTCACATCAAATTGTTTTAAACATCGGAATATAATTTTGTGGTGAATGTACTTTGTTACAACTACAATTTATTAGTAATTATCGGGAAAATTATTATCACTTGACAGTTGTATGATACTGCATGTTATCTAAGACGTTATTCCTGTTCCAGTTGCTATGGTTGTTTCAGTTTTTGTCCTGTGATGAGTTTTTCTGTCGGTGGAAATCACTGGGTGTTGATCAATTTCATGTGTGTTCAATCAATTGTGATTACATCTCAGTCCTCCAGGAGGTCGGTCGTGGCCCGGATAGCTCAGTGATAGCGTTTCCGACGGTGAAGCTGTGTGACACGGGATCGAATCCATCAGGGAACACGAGTTCCCTCAAGATTACAGGTACACCTTGCTGACGAGTGCCAAGTGGCACGAAACCCGGGTCCAGGGTTTCCTATCGACTATCTCCAACCACTATCTAATCTCACAATAGTACACGCAGTGTCAAGTCGCCTGGACTGGTGGTCATATTGCAAGATGATCAATAGCGTTCGATCTGCACTAATGAGAACTCGACACACATGACAATGATCACCACCCAGTGATCAATCAATTGTGATTAAAAGCCTTATGCTAAGCGATTTTGATGCGCCGCATATCAGCTGAGTAAACTTAGAAGTAGGGTCGTCGAAAACTTCATTTGATTGCAAAGTCTTAGTAACCTCAGTTGGATTATCTTTATTCCAAAACATTAGAAATCCATCCAGATCCGACATACGAAGCTCCTCTTCTCTTTTGAATTTACTCTTCTTACACGGTGATGACGTCGGTCAAATGACCTTCCTCCCACCACTAAGGAGAAGCGGTCATATAGTCATATTATTTAAATTCACGGCTGAGATTGCCTGTCAAACAGCTGCGCCGGCCCGTCCCAATATATGGAAGGCAGATATGAAGACAGTCAACCTAATTAAAGAAGGGAGTGAATCTGAAATGATAGAGAAAGATCAGGAAAAAGCTGAAGCTATGGCTGACTATGTTGGGGCAGTTTTCACCCAGGAACCTCGTCTAGATAAAGAACCAGACCAAAATAAAGGGTCAACAAACCACCTGCTCATCGTGGACTTCGATCAAGGCGATGTCATTAAGGCTCTTAGCACCTTAAACATGGAAAAGTCAACAGGACTAGATGAACTACACCCCCAAAATCTTGAGATATTTTGCACAATATATCGCGGCCCCACTGACTGTGATATTCAATATGTCACTTGACCAAGATGTGCTACCTATGGACTGACAGAAGGCGATCGTCACGCCCATACATAAAACAGGACCAAGACAAGTTCCATCGAACTACAGACCTGTAAGCCTCACCAGTGTTGTAGTTAAAATATTCTAAAGAATAGTCAAACGGACCGCAATGGCATTTATGCAAACCAATAACTTGCTAAACATAGAACAACATGGTTTGAGAAAGGGTCTATCTTGTACAGCGAACCTCCCTATAGCAAGAGAATCTTGGATAAAGGTGCTAGACAACGGAAACTCAGTGGATATTGTCTACATAGACTTCAGTAATGCTTTTGACAAGTTGTCAACTAATAGAATGCCATTGAAGTTTAAAAAATTTTGATACTGCCGGACGTCTTTTAAAGTGGCCTACGGATTTCCTAATAGGTCGTAGACAGAAAGTAAGAATAAATTCCAAGTGCTCCATCTGGAGACCATCACTTAGTGGAGTACCTCAAGGTTCCGTCCTAGGTCCTTTACTATCTATACTCTATGTAAATGATCTCCCATGTATAGTATCATCTCCAACGTTATTGCACGCTGACGATGTAAGGATCTTGAGAGTAATTACTGGAGACACATACGCATGTGCTCTTCAGGCAGACTTAAGTAGTATGATTAACTAGTCTAAAGAGTGGCTGATGCCTATCAACGTGGCAAAGTGTGTCTACATGCACTTTGGGGACTCAAAGGTTAATAGGTACAACATAGGGGGAGTGCCATTACCCGTGGTCAGGTCTCATAAGGATATCGAGGTGGCCATGAGTCATGACCCTAAGACGACAGCCTATTGCCAGGAGGTTGCAGCCAAGGGGTTTAGAATCCTCTGGACACTATGTTAGAAACTACCATGTTCACTACGGTATACACAACCTTGATGAGAACTTAGCTTGAGAACTGCGTTCATGCTGCAAACCCCTGTTTAAAAGGTGACCCGGATATCCTGGAGAAAGTACAGAGGGCAGCTACACGTGCAATTCCCAAACTCCGGGGTTTACCATACAAAAAGCCGCCCGAAAATCTGGACCTTTTTACTCTGTACTATCGCAGACAAGGGGGAGATCTGATTTGATGTATAGAATACTAAGAAATGATTTTGAACCTAATATATCCTCTCTTTTTCTTCCCACTAGATTGAGATATCTCAGGGGAAGTAGCGGGCGAGTAGAAAGGCCACACCAAGTCATTAATACTTGAAACCTGTTAACCGAGACAGCGGTGTCCGTCCCTTGAAGTGTCTCATTCAAGAGAAGACTGGATATTCATAGAAGCATACTGAAAGAGGAATAATATACATCATAGGCCTTCTGTCCCTACTACACAAATCTGAATCTGAGTCTACCTTAGAATACTGTTGATTATCAGTATAGACAATCGAAGCCAACTCGAGCTGAACACTGATTACCCATATATTTGCAGGTCAGGGACTATCCAGGTTGAGACGTTATTGTAGTATGAATTTGACGCTAAGGGGTCATATCATTTTCGTCAAACTTCAGCAGAATAATACCCATGATATGGAGTCATCTATTTTTCAATGAGTATCAAGTACTTTTATTGAAAACTGCTACTAATTGGGCATCAGCTGCCCAAACGTACAATATTAGTGGGAAGCATCCACATCAGCTGACAATTTGGTACGTCGAGCTACGCATCCCTTACAACTACTGACCAACTCAGATATAACGCTTCTCGATCTATCATCAGACCTCCAAACACACATTCGAACCACTTAACTTCTGACTTCTGATTTGACTGGGTTGATAAACTTCGATTATACCAGTGTTACTATTAAGGGTGTTTTTAAACTCCAAATATCTGTGGTATGCTAAGTGGTGCCCGACGCGATCTGATACACCAAACAGAGAGGTGTGTGTTCCCTGTTGGAGCATTATATATTGTTTCCATGTTTTTGGATATATATTCATCACAGAACTGACTCTCTAAGTTACTCAAGGTGAAAAATCTTTAGTCAAGCGCTTTGGAACTCATACCATTCTGGCTCTCTAACACAGAAACCTATTTCCGCAACGTAGAACTTGATTTCCACGAACACAGCATGGTAGACCCACATACATGATTCCTCACGGTAGTGGAAGCCCTACCGCGTAATTTCGTCGATCGTATTATCGAGATCACCAGATCCTTCAGCTCGGACGTTTATTCTGACAAAGAAAAGCCTCAGTTGACAAAACACTATGTCGCTGATTTCCATTGTCCTCTCACTCGTTATCTTAGTACTCATCAAAATTGTGGTCGCTTTTGAACTCCTCGAGGAAGCTCATCACGAATACGATTAATCTGTAAATTACTGGGGCCAGATAATCGTGACTAGTGTTAGTAACATAGTGAGTACGGTAAATCCTATAGAAATCCCCGCAAACCCTACGGTTTCTTAATTTTCAAGCTGTCTAACATGAAAAACCTTTCAGGAAACTTCTACCGGTAATAGAAACTGTGGAAATAGCACTTTATTAGTAGATGCACACTTTTTATCGATGACAACTTTCGAGGTCCCAATCTTTTGCATGAATATGCTTCTAGGGAGCAATTTCCAACACGTTTAATTTCGAGTTATTCTCTAGACCGTCGAATACAGAGTCTTGGTTTTGCCAAAGTCAGAACAAGCAAGTTATTTGGCTAGATAAACTTTATCTAGCCAAATAAACCTATAGGAAATTGCTCTCTACAATGCTAATGACTGCTTGTGAAAGTTAACCGTGACATGTGAGACAATGGGCCATTTTAACAGGTATGTCACACCTAATATGTCCACTATTGATGTTTGAGAACCTCGCACCTCTTTAAATAACCCCATTCCTAAATGTGGAGATCAAACCAGCCAACAAATATTTGATCAGTTTTTCCACAACATGGAATTGTGCAATGACTCAGAAACAGAAATGTAACTACGTATGCAAGAAGTCATTGATCAAGAGAACTTTGACGAGGGCCTGTTTAAACAGTTCGTTTTGTCTAAGCTTCATCAACAGGTGCAGGCGGTTCTTGTCTCATTTCACAAACACGCCGAGGACAAATTGGCTGCATTTGTCGATCGGATTATCAAGATCACCAGAACCTTCAGCCCAGAGGTTTATTCTGACAAAGAAAAACCTAAATCGACACAACACCATGTCGCTGATTCCCTTCGTACTCTCACTCGCATCTTAGTATTCGTCATAATTGTGAACGCTTGCTAACTACTCAAGGAAGAACGTCGCGACAACGATTTATCTGTAAATTACGGAGGTCATATTATCCTGACTAGGGTTAGAAACACAGTGAGTATAGTAAATCTTCTAGAAATCTCAGAAAATCCAACAGTTTCTTAATTTTCAAGTCGTCTGACATGAAAAACCCTTCAGGAAACTTCTTCTATCAGTAACAGCAACCGTAGTCTGTGGAAATAGCCCTTTATTAGTAGATGGTAAGCATTTAGAAATGTTCGGTTGGAAAAAATCCCTGAACCTTATCGGACACACTAATGATTCTCGGGGTATTCGCCTTCTGAAAAGCGCGTTAGAAGGCCTGGTAAGTTTTCATCGACAGTTCATACAGGACTTTTAACAGACCAACTTCGTAGCAACGCGAAAATCATCAATTTTTGTGAGAATACAATTGATACATTCTTCGCACATGATCAAGCCATCACAATATCAACTGTGCCAGCATACCAGGACATCAAAGCACCCATTAATATCTCTGCAGATGAATCCGTTTAAGTAACCAGATAGGTTTTTCAATAATGAGTTTACAACACTCAACCACCTCTATCTTCCTTCTCGAGACAGTTGCAAGACAATGAATCTAGGTATAAAACTTACGGCATGGAAACTCTAGCCTTTCACTGAGCCGCATGGCACATTAAACAATATGGAAATCACGTTATCTACCGACCACAAACCTGTGACACTTCCTTTAAGCTCGTCGTCAGAAAGGTACTCTCCTCGACAGTCCCAACAACCGGACTATAGTTCGCAGTTTACTTCAGATATATGACATATTTATGAGACAAACAGTGTAGTGGCAGACGCCGTATCTCGAATAACTTTCGTGAGTAGTGTTCTTCAATTCACCTAGCGTCAGAAAGAAAACACTGATCTTCAGCACGAGTTATATTCGACTACCTTATGACTACGGGTCGGACAGATGAGAACTGATGAGGAAACGTTATCATGTGATTTATCTGTAGGTAAGGATTGTGCGGTTGTGTCGAAACATTAATCACACAACGTCTTGGATAAGTTGCACGAACTTTCTCGTTCGGGTGTCTGAGCAACCATCAGGCTCACAGTAGGAAGACGTTGTTGGTTTAGTATGAATAAATACGTGAGGGAGTTGGCTATCCCCTGTGAAAGTTGTCATAACTCTAAGGTGATTTGACACAACGAATACCCTTTAGGATATTTCACAACTCCCAACTGTCGTTTCGAACATGTCAATCTGGATTTGGTAGGACTCTTACGAGATTCAACCTAATACTATTACGTCTTGATGTGTGTAGATCGCTTCACACGACGGGCAGAATCATTACTTATCAAATAAATTACTACTGGAATGTCGGTCTATGCTTTCGTCGAACGATGAGTATCACATATCTGCTGCCATTCAGTTATGACTGCAGACCGTGGAAGCCATTTACAATCTCGCACTTTCCGTTGTCTTACGACAATACTAGGGACCACACTTTTCTGAATGACTGCCTACTACTCACAAGCTAACGTCCTGGTAGAACGATTTCACTGACAGTCGAAAGCTTCATTCTCAGTCGCAAACGTATCACAGCGAACTGGCGTTCTTTCCTCGTGCTACTCGATATTTGCAATGGAATGAGTGCTGACATTGGATACACTGCAGCTCAACTCATTTACGGAACGACGCTTCGACTTCGAGGAGGCTTACTGAACCCTTCGTTTCCTTCAATGACTATGCATCTAAAATCTTGCACAAACAGGCTAACAGACGCCATATGTTTACTTAAACCTGTTTCCACTCGACCTCAGTTGAGTGATGTTTACGTTCAACATGTCCTACGATATAGTACACACGTCTCTGTACGTCGCGACTAACTTTGAAGACCTCTGGAAATGACATACGGACCATCCTTCTAAGTCTTTCATTGTAAATTCAAATACTATATCACCAACTACAACGGAACCATTGATAACTTCAGCATTGACCATCTTAAAGCAAAATACTTTGAAAGAAACCTTAATAATGTTGATTTTCTTCTTACACAATGGAACGACACGAGATACACGGTTGCGATGCTAAACACAAAATCAACAATCGCGACGACACAGCTGGTATCTGAGATCTGTCCCAAAACAACACGTTCTGAAAGAAGTGTAAGGCTTCCGGAACAGTTAAATGAAAACTGCTTGTATGACACTGTTTAACTTTTTTTGTCCCGTTTGTTTGCTCCATACACTCAGGGAGTTGCTCCGATGCTGTGCAAAGAAGCGTGAAGAGAGTTCTTAACAAAAGGTTTCAAACATTACATCACTCGCTCATAAGGGAGCGAACTGGTATAGAGGACAATTAGGGTCGTATCAAAGAAACATCAATTTCAATGTATCAGGAGATTCTGGGCCGTAAGAAGTATCATCATAAGGGCTGGATCCCCATCAAAACTATGAACAAGATTCAAGAAAGGAAGAACAAGAAGACAGCAACTAACAACAGTTGAACAAGAACACAAAAAGTCAAAACAAGGCCGGGTAAACAGAAGCAAACAAGCAAGTGAAGAGGAGCATAAGAGCCGACAAGCAGAAATATGTGGAAGAAATGGCAATGACAGTAGAAAATGCTGTAAGAAAAGAAAATATGAAAAAAACCATATAATACAACTAATAAACTTGAAGGGAGATATGGTAACTCAGAGAGACCAGTCACTGACAATCAAGAATAGAGGAACAGATAGGTGGAACACTTTGGGGAAATCTTGAATAAACCAGCTCCACTAAATCGACCGATCATCGATGGAACACCTACAGACATTCCCATAGATGTCATTCCACTAACGGTCAAAGAAACTAGGATGGCCATCAGACAAATCAAGAGTGGGAAAGTAGAAGGACCCGACAATATACTAGCTGAAGCACTTGAGTTACACATAAAAGTAACCGTAAGCATGATTCACGTCTTATTTGGGAGAAAGAACAAGCGCCGATGGACTGCAAAGAAGGACACCTCATCGAGATAACAGAGAAAGAAGATCTGAGCAAATGTGAGAACTACAGAGGTATCACAATATTGTCAGTACCAGGTAAGGTTTTCAACAAAGTGTTGCTGAACCGAATGAAAGCTTCAGTGGACGGAATTCATATAACGGACTACACTGAAAACTGGTGCATGGAGGATAGCTGACAGACGCATTCCAAGTGAAGACCGGAGACATACAAGGATGCTTACTCTCCCGAAATCAGGAAAAGACTTGGGAAGTGAATAGGACATACATTACGGAAATCACGAAGCAAGCTCAAACTTGGAATTCCGAAGGGGATAGGAAAAGAGGCAGACCAAGGAACATACTGGGTCGGGAGCTGGAAGCAGACATCAAAAGAATGCCTGAGCACATTTGTGATGTATATAAACGAAAAGTAACTAATCATATACGTCTACATACACTAGATTTTCCATCACGTTCATTCAATAAACTCAATGTCAAGGAATTAGTAGGTTTAAATGCTTTTTAACAATTTTAAAACTTAAGTTCTAACAACTTTCTTAAAATTACGAACCTCAATTTCTTGTTTTATAATTGTCATTAAGAGTATATATTTGGCTTCCTCACTTGTCAGCTCATGGTTCATGAACTGAAAAATTTGATATTCAGTAACGTTTCGACCGTTTTATCTTTTTTTTCAATCGACACTTTGTGATAATAGAGCATCTGTAGGAATTAGAAACTTGATATTGTTCAGTGCATCAAATAATTTCTAAGCATTGATTGAATTAATCATCCAAGAAGTATATTATGATCAGTAATTAGATTTTGTCAACAAATTGTATTATAACAGTGTATTAGAGTATTTAGTCACTTCTTATTTTAGGAATTTCAAGTTTAATGAAAACGTATCTTGAGGTGCATCAATGAGTTTTCAGGTTTTGACAGGAATATTCCTCGAAGGTTTAATGTAAATACCTTGTGGATATATATTTAATTTAACATTCATTTCCAGACACTAACGTGTTGAATACAATTTTATCCACTGAAATCCTATATTTATTTTAAGTAGTATTTATATTGTACACTGCATTAGTTGAAAGTCATAAATAGAACGTATATGGCTTACCTTTTCATAGTTTAACACTAAATGAAACAATCGATGTCATATATTAGTGACCAACTGATTATTTAATACAATGATTGATCAGAGCCTGTTTACGGTTAATTTTCAGCGGTTCTCCCAGGTTTTTCAAACTAGAACTGTACATCTGTCTAATGCCTACCTGGTTTTCAATGGTTGGCTACCATATAAAAATTATTTATACAAATCTTACTGATTACTTTTTGAAAGGATACTTTAAAGAATTATGTAGACAATTATAAATATCAGGATTTTACAATCAATTATTATGCATTGGAACAGAATATATTCTCTAATGAATAATAGTTGTTAGTCTATCTCTTAATGTTAGAAGTTTGAAGGTGATAACATTTTAAATAAAGTAAAAAAAGAGCCATTATAATCTCTTCATTGTTTTACTGATTATCTGATGAATATAAATAAAATTAATTTAAAATTGACCGGAATTTACCTTTATTTTGGAAAAGTATAAATTTTTAGGAACAATTAAAGTTTCTGTACCAATAAAAATAGCAGTATAGTTTTAAATGGGTTATAGATGAACTGAAACAATTGAAGTTCAAATAATTCAGATGTTTAATGCAGATATTAACTGTATTTATTATTCTTTTAATACAAATCATGATTCTGTTTGCCATCTAATGAATATTACTGCATTACAATTCTATTTTATTATTATTTTTTATATCTACACCTAAAGTTATTTAACATTTTAAACATACCACATTGATTTACTTTAACCTAATTCTATTAGATTATAATGAACATTGAAATCAGCTAAAAGATCGTGTTGTCATAATAAGTTGATGAGTTAAGTAAACACATTCAAATAATATCACAAATTGAAACAATATCTAATGAATAACATAGGAAAACAGGAAAGTGTGAAACGGTAAAACGATCATTTAGTTATTTGAAAGAACATGTAAACAGCAGATCATCTTTTCTTATTTACCTTTTTACAAGAATTGTATTCTGATTACTATAGGATTTTATATTCAAGTTTGCTTAAGTTGAGTGTTCTTGACGGTAACAGGGGATAACCATGAAAGTGTAACTTATAGACTTTGTTAATATCGTTAAGATTTATCTTTACTTTACGACAATTTGCATTGCTTTCAAATTTCATATTTAGTTATTAGCGAGTTATTAAGGCGATTATTTATGTGCTACTGTCGTGTTTGAATGAACCAATGATTCCTTTGTACTTGTTGAATGCTTGATTTCGAATTCCAAATACAGTACATTCGTTCGTGCTTATCGAGTACTTCTTGATCTAATTGCGTTATTTCTCGGTTTCTTAATTTGTACTATAATTCAACTACTCCTTATCATCATAACTACCTACCCATTTGTATGTAGCTGAGTACAAGGTAATAAAATACAATGACTTCATCATATTACGCACACATCATTTTCCTTGCTTTCCTTAGATTTTTTGGAGGGAACCAACTACATGAAACTTATTAATCATTTTGTTTAACAATCTTTATTTTTATTAGAATTATCTGTCATTAATTTGGATTGGATGGACTTACAATGAATTTTCCTTGGGATACATAGCCTCACTAACTGAAGTAAAGGTAACGATAATCAATAAAATGACATCAGCAACCTGTCAATAATCACTTACATATGTACTTTTTATCATTTATAATCATTTTAAAATATTTCACTGAATAAGTATTGGAAGTGTAGCATCTTTCATGAAAACCAAAGCGAATTGTAATATCTGTTTTATGGTTGAGTATTATTAAATTATTAAACGGCTATTTTAATGATCTATGAAATGATTTGTTGGAACGCAATATTATATAATTAATGAATCAGTTATATTAGTCTAAATTCTCAAAATAGAATAAAGTATACACCAACTAACTTTATTTGCTTTAAAAATAAAATAGGACATGTTTATATAAAGGATTCAATATTTATTTAAACAAAAATACACCCAGTTTAAATCAGTTAACACCCATTTCAATTCTTTTTTTATGTTACTACTTATGGGAAAGGATAAATACTCAACATCTGAGTCATCCGTTTAATTTTATGCTAATACTGAAGTAAAATACATATAATCAGAATTGATAAGACAGAAAAATAGAGTAGTTTGAATGATAATTTATAAATTTACGTTGTTATGCTTTGATATATTACAGTTAGACCAGTCAACTGCAAATTCAACACAAAAACTTACTTGCTTACGCCTTTTCTTCATGATTTCTTCTTCCGCAGGAATCTGGTTTGTTCTCTCCCATAGTGGGTTGTTGCTGATAGTGTCTGGCCAACGGATCCGAAGCATTTTACGTAGGCAGCAGTTAATAAACACTAGTATTTTCTGGATGATGGCTTTCGTAGTTCTCCAGGTTTCCGCCCAATACAGTAAAACTGTCTTGACATTTGTATTGAAAATTGTGTCTTTGGTGTTTGTTGACAGTTGTTTTCAGTTCCTGTTGTTCTTCAGTTGTAGATATACTGCTCTTGCTTTGCTGATCCACACCTTCACATCTACATCAGATCCACCGTGTTCATCAATGATGTCGTCCAGACATGTAAGGGCTTTTACATCTTTCAAAGTTTCGCCGTCAAGTGTGATTTGAGTGGTGCATGTTGTGTTGTATCAGAGAATCGTCCTCCTGAAGTTTTTATTGATGCAGATATGGTCGACTTGGTTTTGTGTAGCATGATCCGGTGAAATCTTTGTGGCTTTGTGTGTGGGTTTATGTAGGAATATGGTGCCGCCCATGACCAGTTTTTTGAAGGCACACAGGTTTGCGAATCTCTCACCACTTCCGTTCTTTTCTCTCAGTTCATGTCGTCCCATGATGTCTTCACACCCGGTGTTGTCCATTCCAACCTCGGCATTTAGGTCTCCCATGACAATGGTCAAGTCCTTTGTTAAGTATTTCTCAACGATTGGCTGCAGCCTATCGTATAATTGATCTTTAACGTCTTTATTGTAGTCGCTGGTAGGCACATAGCATTGATGACGTTGATTGTAATGCCCTCTTTTTTGTTGTGAAGGAGGCTTTGATGATCCTGGGTCCATAAGATTCCCATCTTATATGTGCTTTTCGTACTTGTTTTGATAGCATCAGTGCAACTCCCTGTGTATGTGGGGCGTTTTCTTCTCCAAGGCCGGAGTATAACAGAATCTTTCCTGAATCTAGTCGTTGTTGTTCAACCTGTAACCAATGTGTTTCATTGATTCCAAGCACCTACAGGTTGTATCTTTTCATTTCTACAGCAACTTGGATGACTCTTTCGGTTTCGCACATTGTACGAGCATTCTGTGTACCGAACTAAATGGTTGCTGTGGTTGTCAGAATTGGCATCAGTCTCGTGACTTTCTAAGGAACCTGACTTTCATCATGAGACATCATAGTCCTTCTAAATGAAGACCTTCTAACTCACAGGGCAGAGTTTAAATGGTTTGAATTATGTTTTCCGGTTGGCGCTTTTTAAGCGAGTTAATTTTCTGCGGGGTGGGGTCGCTAGCCTCATGCCAAACCCTCCTCCTTTATCCAGGCTTGGGACCGGCAACAGCCCCAGAGGGGTTCCAGGTGGAGTTATTTCAACACAATAGTTTTATGAAATCTACACAGCAACAATAGAATTATACGCTTCCTTATAGAACGTTTTCTGGAAAAACATATATACTTTATAGTAAAAAGTATATCATTATTCAGCTATATTTTCACCTTCCTACTTCTTTCCTCGACAAACATAATTCTTTCAAGATATCCATGAATTGACCTTACGAAAAGCATGTTTTAGTCATTAAGTTACAAAAATAAGTAACAATTTTTAAAATTTATAAACTGTAACTGGTAACTTACATATATGATGAGTTAAATAATTATTTAAACCACATTGAATTATGTTATGCTGTTCACATTAAATGAATTATGAAAATCAATACCACTCAATAATTAGAGCTAATTATGGAGACCTCCGTTCGTATACTTGAACAATTGTTACGCATGAAAAAGACTATCCGTCTATAAGCTCCAGTTTTATTGTTGCCTATTCTCAATGAATAACTTTATGCTACCCGATTTGAAGACTGCTTAAAACATGAGAATCTTTAATAGAGTTCATTCAGAGTTCCCAGAGTTACTGTAATTAGCCCACTTTGTAAGTATCTAGCCTAGCATGAGAAATGTTTACCTAACAAACATATACACAGGAGGCGATAGATCGAAGACTGTTGGACTAAACTAAATCAATCAGCTGATGTCCTATTATGAGCTTATTTAAACAGAAGTTCTTAATATTTTCGTTACTATTATTATATAGATTTTCCCACCCCTATCTTCTCAAATACAATGAAAAATTAAACATAAATGGAGCCTATTGTAAAAAAAACATCTGAAACCGATCTACCATTATTTTTTGTGATTCATGTTGGAGATTATTGAAAGTTCAATGTTACAAGTCTCTAATCAGTTGTCTTCACCTTCAGCAAAAGTGTTAGTACTAACATTCATTCAACTCAACGCAATCTTTACCACTACTTAATACGTTAATTTTTCCTTTTCTATTGTCATTCCATGCTACGTTATTGTATTGTTTTTCTTTCTAAAAGAAAACCCTTTATACCCTAGGTACACAAATATCGTAAATAGAAATTAGAAATTAATGAATTGAAAAGAAAAGATAATGCAAAATGTAAAGCAAATCAAGTAAAAGCCTAAACTATTAAGGCAGGTAGCAAAACCATAATTCGTCAAGTCAAGGTATTATCACTATTTTAAAACAAAATAGTTCATAAAAGATGAATAAGTTTTTATTTATCATATCAATGAACTAATCAAAATGTAAATAAACCAGAGAACTGATATGAATTTATTTCAATGATTTTGTTCATTGTACGGTTCCCTACTTGTTCACTTATTTCTCGATATGTGTTTCCACTTCTTTATTTTCTTATCTTCTTTAAATGAATAATTATCTTTCACATCTCTATTATAGATCTCATTTTAACACTTGTTCGTTCCTATTTTTATGTTTGTAATAATGATCAAATGGATAATACTTCGACTCTAGTTTATTTTATTCTTTTTACCATTTGACTATTGCATAACTTTAAGTTTTGATTGACTTTAACACCTTTGTTAATGAAATACTAATTCTGCATTCTTATCATAAGTATATCTCTATCAAATTAACTATAAATACTATTGTATAGCTTTAGTAAATAGTAGTGTCCCAAAGAGATTTTGCTTCACTGAAACATCTTCATTTTGTTTAATGACTCAATGGATTAACTTCATATTCACTGAATAACACTGTATTACGGCTAATATGTTACAAAGATTTTATAAAGTGAATAGTAAATTTCTAAAGTGATTTTCTTTACCTAAATATGTTTATATTCATACTTTTCTATATCTACATTGAATAAATAAATGTTCGAATGAATTATTTTAATGATAGACTGATTTAGACAGTATGCAAGCTTATCGATTTCATGGAGTGATTTGTATTTATCATTAAGTATCAGTTTACAGTTGTAACACGTAACATTATACATTATAATAGTGTAAAATAATAATTGGTCTTCCAATTACTAAAAAAATATATTGCAAACCTACTCAGGTTTTTTTTATTTATTCGAAACAAAATTTTAACAGAACTAATAACAGATTCATTGGTAAAAAAAGTGACAGAAAGTCTATTGACATTACAGGATATAACCAGACTCAAATGTGTGATTGGACAATCGTAGACTAACTATGCTTCAAAAATCAAAATAATCTTTTATCTGTTCTTTTAATATTTTGGTTAACTTAGAAGAATCAATCAATCAACTTGTGTAGATTTATGTTTTTTATGTTTTGTTTAAAGATACATTTTAATTTTATTTATTATTGGGACTCAAAGATAGTAACAGTCTTTATTGTTCTCTATTCAACAGCTAAGTTATTGTAACTAAAATCGTTTCAAAATACATGGGTTTTAATTCATATTAACCAAACAGCATATCACAAGTCAAAGTCACTTCAGTTCATTTTCAATGAGCTACTATAAGTAAATAGTATGTTGAAAGTCGATTGAATCAAACTTTGCTTAAAGAGGAAGAATTTATTTGTAAAATCTCAGCGAATGAATTCGAAGTAAATCCAACGTTTCGCCTGGCAATCTGGTCGAAGCTTTTTCAAGAAATTATAATCAAACATCAAAATTATCGAATATAATATAAGTACATGGTTCTCCGATTCACTGTATACTGATTAGGTCATGCAATCAACGTTAACCATGTTTAAAGTAGGTTTTTGCATTATTGTGCAATGGACATGTGATGTGAAACGAGAAGTATTAAAATAACACTATATATTGTCTCCGGTTGGTGAATATTTAAAAAATAACATAATTTTTATATTTGATATGAATCAAAAATGTCGCAACATGCATAAAAGAAGAGTTCAAAGAGGAAGAATGTATTTATAACTGAAAGTTTGTGTTATTTTAATGTTCCAGTCAATTGTTTAACATGTCTAGACAAGATTACTGAGTTGAACCGTTGAATATAATATCTGTTAATTAGTTAATACGAGGTAGATAGAGTGGAATAAGGAGTTCAGGTTTACTTATTTAATATTAGTTGACATGAGACAGCTAGTTGTATTCCATCTCTTCTATTATTACTGTTTGGATTAGCCCATATATGTAGGGCTTCAATTTTTTGTTATGAATTGGGATCAGGTGAAGAAAAGCTTTCTACAGTTGACTCAAACTGCACAGTAGTGAAGAGTTTTAGCTCAGGATGATAGGTTCTATTGTAAGTCCGTTCTCTGAAGTGAGCGGTTTTTTATGATACAGGGAATGTTATTGGTTATGAATTCAGTAACTCCTGAAAGTTTATTTTGAGGCAAATTACTGTTTTATAATTGCTTCACGACGAACAGAAATACACAATTAAACAAGTAAGGTCATGAATATCTGAAACAAGATATCTTTACTTTGATTAAACAAAACCCTATGGATGTTTAACGAAAAAATACATTATCAAATCAAAGAAATCAATCTATTGTTTGATGTAACGTTTGCTCACCATATTTAGTCCCATTGAAAACATTATCTATTTGAGAATATTCTTCATTTTCAGAATCACTTCAATTTAGAGCATTATGGGAAGTTGTTGTAAGACAATGTAGATCTAGTTAATTATCCTAACCAGGCAAACACACGAAATAGGAATAAAGAACCAATAATTCCCTCTATCTAGTTATTCACTTGCATATATCTTTGCATGAGAAGATATTTTTTCCGATTGAAATATAAATCTTAAACTCAGAAAATCAATAGGACATTTTCAATTCAATAAAAAGTTTGTTCTTATTAAATGACAATGAATGATCATTTGCAGATTATTGAGAAATTATTCAGTGTTTTATAGTTATGCGTATCATTTTTAGTGATTTCGATATTATACTTTTTCTTATTAAATTATTCATTAATAACGTGCCATAAAATCTCTTCATTTATGAATGTACGTCTATCGATATCCTTAGTTGTTATGTGCTTCACTATTTTCTACATTTATGAATTGCTTCTAGGTAGCTGAACATCAGTTAATGAAGATCAAATCACAAGAACAAGAAGCACAAAATGAAACAGACAGACTGAATTATTTGCATGATTTACCTACAAAACAATCATGAATAGAAATGACGAGATTAATAAAGAAAGCGCAAAATAAATGCCTTTTTGAAATGAAACAAAAGAGATTGTTGAACCAATTAGAAATGAATAGACTGGCCAATGAATGTAAAAAGAGACTAAAGAACTTAGAAAAATGTATTTGGCAAAATTTGTTTACAAAATATGTTAGATTTTGATATGCTGAACATATTTCAAACCAGATTTGTGAATTCATTTTTAATGTTTGTTTGGATCTTCCCAATGATGTTTAGGACTGCCATTGATCGGTCTCTTATTAGCATGTACGCGTACTGTGTAGATTACCTCGATATTACATTAAGTCACAGGCATTATAAGCAAAGATGAATGGTGGCTATCAAAGCCCAGTAGCAAAGTGGATAACGTGATGTTGTTTGAGGCGAATGGTACTGCGTTCGAGGCATAGAGTGAACATCAACTCAGATGTATGCGCATCTAGCTGACGAGTCCCAAATAAGACAGAACACACATCTTGGATTATATTGCTAGCCACTATCCAACTTTGCTTGTAGATTTGAGAATGTTCTTTTTTGGAAATTGACTTGTTTCTTTTTTGAAGAAGTAATATACAAAATTACAAACGGTTAGTTTGTCGATTTATTTTTACTCTATTAAATGATGTGTTTCATCAAGGAAAATCCTGTTGGTAACACTTTTGAGTCTGTAGAAATAAATGAGCATTAGTTTTGCTCAAAGAAATTTTTATACATTGGTTGATCATGACTGACTTCAGTGACTTTTTTTCTAACAAGTTCACTTGATCTGCTTGATAATTTTGTTGAAGTTTATGGAAAGCAATCAAAGATTTAGCAATCCAAGGAATACTGGGTGCAAATTGTAATTGCATTTTGATCAACAACCGTTGTATGTGTTTCAGTCACAATATTAAGCCAAAGTAACTATCAACTAGTAAGGCTTCTACTTTATTGATGATTTGTTTGACTGCACTAACTTGAATTAGATACAGACGACGGTTGGCGTTGATGAATTCTATGGCTCATAACATGACTTTTGAAATAAAATAGTATCCTTTTTTGAATAAGTCTAACATGACGATTAGAATAAACAACGACTAGATAGCTACACTTTAACTATGCACTGATGGTATTCACTATTAGACATCAGGTAGCAAATATTTATCCGAATTCTCTTTTACAGCCAAATATAGTAAACAGTATTCGGTTGCTTCTAACAGAAAAGGTAAAGCTATTAACCCTTAAGTGGTCACGTCATGAAAAAAATAGTTGTCTTTACTGAAATGTAATACTTATCAAAATGAAATTAAAGGTATTTGCACTACTCACTGAAACTGAGTTTCAATTACAATTAGTGAATTACTACATCCTGAATAAGTCGTATTTTATAAGACAACAATGTTCTCATTTTGTCAAATCAGTAGGTATTTTCATAGAATTCAAAGTAAACTGTTTTACTAATGTAGTATTCAAAAAAGATGTTCTATATTCATTAATGACAATATATGTATACCATTATCAACATGTGTCTATCACATAAGTTAGATTTGTCACAATGTAATCAACATTTAGATGCCTTACGTCATATAATGCAACTAAGTAAAAAAATCATCGAATGACAAAATTAGTGAACAATATTGAATTTTTCGGATAGCTGTTTATCCATACCAATAGATTAACGCCCTGTTAAAAATATACATATTTCTTCACAAACAGAAAACGCATAAGTCCATGTTTATCAATTACAATCAATGTATTAATGACTGGATTATCACCTATTATCATTATAAATAGGTCTCAGGGTGTTAGGAAGCCATATGGTAAATCTTTTCCTGTTTACTAGGTCACCATTTTTACTATAAAACTGAAGGGAAATAGTATTCTAGATTTCATTAAAAGTGAGATGATTGCAGAGCTGTTACTAAACAATACAAGTAAATATGGATGCCTGTGATACATAAACATAAACAAAAGAAAATCGACAGTTAAATAAGAAAATAGACTGAGAAATAAAATAACAACAATTGGTATGAACCAAGGAAAATTTAATTTAGAAACAAACGTTTATACGATACATTTTTACTTAGTTACAAACACTTTAACTAAATCTAATGTTTTTTGGCTGACACAAAATATTGAAAGCATAGTAAATTAAATAAATGTAGATGATAAATGAATCCCAACTGAGTGAATTAACGCTAAAATTTAATTTCCAGATACCGAACGACTTGGGTTCGATTCCGGACTACAGGTTTGTGGATACAAACTTCTGAGAAGTTACACACTAGAACCAAACGATCATCTAGTGTCTCCAGATTTCTATGGTTGTATAACTTGTATCGACTAGAGATGTCGATAAAAGTTCATTTGACAGTTCAGTTTAGACGCTTTGGTGAACAACACTTAGGTAGATTTTAGTTGCCATTACTTTTTGTCGAATATTCCAGTATAATAATTATACTGCTCTTTAATTTATTCCGTGCTCTATAGCCTATTAAAAACTGAAATGCAGTTATTACAATTATATAGTACTGTTCAAATGACCTACCCTTCTTACTTTTGAAACGATCTATTGAAGACCCGGCTTTTTTGTTAACTTAATAAAAATTAGTCATAACGTTTAGAGATATAATTAAAACATTCTTCCTAGGTATTTTAGGATTCATTCGTTTCAATGAATAATAGTCCAAGTTACAACATGTGCACTATTATATTTGTTTGAGAAGTTCAAAAACAGACGGTGTATTTTCATATTCAGATATGTTTTTCATATTACCATTTGATTATCATCGTATTATTTATGATGGATTCATTTTAGGTTACCCCCAAGTATGTTACCAGATCCAATCCGAACGATGTCTAGGAATAATGTAAGCAGGAAAAAGAAAGAGAAAATATATATTCTCTGTGAATTTCCAGTAAATATTTGTGAGTAGACATCATTACATGTGTATCCTTAAATAGAATTCTTCGCTATAATATATATCTGATCCTGATGTTATACTCGATCCTACTATTTCTCATCCAGACTGATAAAATAATATCCATCATGTATTTTTACAAGTGATTTTAAACATTTTTGTCTTAAGTAAACACCATGGAATATCAATTTCTCACTTTTGCAGACGAATGCTAATTCTACCAACTGTGAAGCTTGTTTTCAAGATAAAAACTTTTCGACATTTATTTTTATTTGTACTGAAATGTCACCTCAGCAGCAATCAATGTTACAAATAATGTGATGCTTAATGGGTGAGAAAACTATTCTCTAAATGAAAAATGATGTAGATAGCCAATGGGTTTGTACGTTTATCAAATACGTAATTATTATATAAAAACGCCATGTCAAACGTTCCGATCAAATAACAACATTGTTCTCTCGGATAAGTGTGCAAGTGTGCAAACGTTTCTTTTTTTTGGCCAAGACACATTGCTGTAACTTGAATAGTGTCGTTCTAAACGTGTTTCTCGTTCTATCTGAAACAGAATGTTGGCAGAAATTGTATGAAATTCCTTAGACGATTTATCAATATACCAATAAAAATTATTTTGTTATTAAATGCATAAATTTACTGATAAACATCTATCATGAAGCAGAATGTGAATTATTGTCCAAACAGGTTCAAAAACGTTAAATATACTCATCCTTAAACGTAGCTGAAGTCATAATAAGGTTGTGAATCTGCAGATAATAGGGTCAGATCAGTTAAACATATATTAAGATTATTCAAGAGTGGTTACTAGAGATAGTTATCTATAGTAGCAATGACGGATGAAAAACTCTAAAGGTTTTACTTGGACTGGAATAAATTTTTTCTACATTCAGTTTATTACTTTGAACTGATTTGTTTTCAATAATCTTCATTTATTAAGACTGAAGTTCTTAAGTAGCTTATATGGGTTTCACTTATTATTCAGTTGTGGATAACAAAAACTATAAAAGTCATCAAAACAATTAAAATATTTGAGAAACAGAATTGACTACTGTCAACAAATGTAAAAGTTATATGTATATGTAACTGCTCAGTTATGCGAAGCTAATCGTAAACAATTTACTCTTGCTTTTCATGATGCTGGTCTCTTGGTTTCAGATTACGTAAGAGTAATACTATCAAATTTCTGTTCTAATCGTCCATCACGCAAGAATACAATAACATTAAAAGAATTTCATGAAGCTGATGATTTACAATAAAGCTGTATATGGATTCTTATACGTAAGTATATTCATGTACACAACCAAAATAATCAAATATATCTTCAACGATACATTATTTGGAAGTGTTTAGTAGAGTACATCTTATTTACTGGCAATATGAGGTTCTTTTAACAATTGAGTTTTCGGCGAGACTATAATTTATGGATGACTTTTGAACGAATCTCAAGTGACCTTGAGAAGTATTAGCTAATCAGCAAACAGTAGAAATATATTGTACAAAACCAAAGAAACGAAGTAAATACACTTCTTATACATGGTTCAGAAACTTGTCAAGGTTAGAAAGAGGTTCAGAGGTTCCGAGATCGCAATGCATACAGTAGAGGAAGTCATCCATATGGCTACAGATTAGCCGGCCTCTTGAGCCATGATAAGGTCGCAAAAACTCTTTCAGCCTCGATCACATAGCTTCAAAATTGTTTTTATGTACTCCGGTTGTTGAGTACACAAAATGCCACTTGTGGATAACGACACAATGCACATAACCAAGCTTATGTAGGAGTCTGTGCGCTTTCCGATCATCCGTATATATTGTAGTATCTGGCTACAGCCAGTGATACTGGTGCTTTTATCATCCAGTTAGTAATAATTGTCGTAATTTGCCTCAGTTAGGAATTATATGTAGGGTTTACATCACGAACTGACATCAGCTATAATGCCAAAACTATATAGCCAAACGGATGAAAGACTTTCGCTCAAAAATCCGAGGTCTGTTACCTTATACCTGGATGGTTCGTCCACAAATTATAGTCTCGCCGTTTTATTTGTTATAGCCGTTCAGTTATCACTTTTTGTATAAAATCCCCTGTGAAATGATCATATGTTAGCATTAGGTACTGAAGTTGGCGTTGTGACCTTGAAATCCTTCAAACGCTTCTGATTGTCTCGTTCATAAACTATGGTCTCTCTGAGCTTTTTCATATTTACAATGTTCTTTAAAGCTGTTTGAGACCGAATTCATTATTCTAAACTATTCAATGATTATAGTTTTCTTCAAGTCTGAAATCGTCGTAAATAATCTCAGTAAAATTGTATGGTCAGTAAACATGAATTCCCCTGACAACATAAACAATCTTAGGTTTTCTATTTCTGTTAATGCCATGTTATCTACCAAAATTAGTGAAAATTATCAACTCATTTAATCTTCTTCCTCGGCTAGTATAACACAAGTAATTAGATGGTAATAAATGAAATTAGCTGAGAGCGAATTCGTCAATCATCGTTAATACTGTTGTGAAGTACCAGATTATAAGATAGCTTCACCTGAAGTAAAAACTTTGTAGGGTTCTATAAATCTGAATACAAAAGTGCTTTCTAGGACAATATAAAAGAATGAACTTTCACTATTAAGGTGGAAAGAACCTTATCACAACTAAGAATATGTAAGAACGATAACGATGTAGACACTAAGCGCAACTGACATTTCAAAATTAAAAATTGCTGAACATTAAAAGTTGTGACTTAATTCAGAATTTTGTGCCCATTGCACAAGTGATAACTGCATCAAATGAAGCTTGATGTTTTTTTGAAATGACAATTTTAATTTATGTAGCTACACTTAAACCGTTAACTTGGATACTTAGAACGAATTTTAGTAAAGAGTCAAATTAAATTAATTTTATTCAATGAAAACATTCCAGACTGAAATGATTGTTTTATATTTGTAATTAAATCGTTGCATTAATTATAACTATTTTCAATGATCATTCAGTAATTAAAAAAAACTGATACAAAAAATAATTTGCTTTTCTATAAAGTCCATGAGGATTTAGTGGTGTTGAACGTATCCAGTTTTGTATATACCGTTTGTTTCAACTTCGTAACATTTATCATTGGCGTTTTTTTAACTTATATATATATATATATATATATGCTAGGTTTGAAGCGATTACGAATTCACTTAGTTTGCAAACGGAACAAAGACTTGTGACCAAAGACCAATAAACTAGCTATTCTGTTGCGTCCCAACCCCGCTAACTAGAGAGAGAAGTCGAAGTCCGAACGCGGAAGTATATTCAGCAATGAAGAGTTGATGAGCTTGTTAATTGACTAACAGTTTCATGATTTCGGATTTATTTATGAATTCACCAATGAGAGATTTAGAAAGTGAATTATAAGTGATGAATACAACCAGTATAAGCACATTATTTAGAAGTGATATTTAATCAATGAATCAGAGATGCATTTTATGTCACCGATGGATACATAAGTTGTCGTATTTGGCATGACGATTTTCAGGAGGATTGAATGATTTTGACAATAAGTTTAATACTATTTATTTTTACAATTATAAATCCTTTCAAATGTAAAAATGAATTTGATAAAGTCTCTATTTGAAGGTGCTAAATTATTTAGTTCTACATTTACCGTTTATAAAGTGTTTAATATTTGATAAAAAGAAATTTTCAATAATACATGTAATATAACACATAAACCAGATTTAAGAAGAGATGTAAGACAGTAACACTTTCAACGATACGATTTTTGCTAAATCTAAGGTTTAAAGGTGATATCAAGAGCCAAATAGGTACAAGTGATCAAGGAAAATTTTACAATAAGCACTCTATCCAATAACATCTTTAATTTGTAGTTAACCAGTTTAATCAACTGGAAGTAAAAGAAGACTGTCTTTATATACATATATACATCGGCTCTACTTCAAGCTGTTTAACCATTTCAATTTCTCCATTAAAGCTAGTTACATATTACAGATAGCTAACTAGACAAGTTTCTAAAACAACATTTTCCTTAGTCAGGAAGGAACACTGAAGTGCATCTAAGAACTTTACAAGTGGCCAAATACACGAATAGTTAAAATGAACTGAACCACATTGGCTTTTATACATGACAGGTATTTCAGATGACTTGTTATTTATTAAAAACTGTGATGTTTTACTGCTGTTAAGTAAGCACATCACTCGTATTAATTTTCGTATCAATGATGAAACACAAGTCAATTAATGTACAATTATGATGAGAAGAAAACTAAAAGAAATCAAATATAAGTTCATTTGGCTTTTTAAAAAAATTTGAACCGGCTTTGGATTACATGAATCATGAGTCAGGTATACAATAATTCAAAGTGCCCGACTGATGGCCTCTTATGAGACTACCTTATTGGTACTAAATTCCGAATGAACCAACAATAAAGACAAGACCATTAACTATAAATATATTTTTGCCTGTTTAAATAAATAACTTGGTTATTTACAAAATATTGGACGAAAAAATAACCATGATTGAAAGTTAACTGATAAGAACGCGATTATAAATTGCCAACTTCATAGGTCACTCAAGTCCAAACGAAACTAGTTCTTGACTATCAGAGTTAATTTCTAACCTCCAAGTAATCCTAAATAGCTTTGAATGATCTCATAATATTAGTGTTTTGATTCCGTTGTTATGATGGTAGGACTTAACATAAATGAACAACTTCGTTGTTAGGGAATACGTTTGTTTGTGGGAATTTTTTTCTGTTAAAAACTGTTTTAATCATAGACAGGTATG
Source organism: Schistosoma haematobium (assembly GCF_000699445.3). Lineage (NCBI taxonomy): Eukaryota > Metazoa > Platyhelminthes > Trematoda > Strigeidida > Schistosomatidae > Schistosoma > Schistosoma haematobium. The sequence continues at coordinate 75,303,222 of NC_067196.1, read as the reverse complement.
ATGAAATCTGGAGAGGGAGCTAAAACCAACGATTTCTTTCTGGATTAGAAAGTTTGTCGGGAATATAAACTATTACTCCTAATTCTATTGGTTCGAAATAAATAACCTCGTTATTTGTGAAAGTTGAGAAAAAAATACATGTTTCATAAGCATCTCAATGGTCTAAAAGTTAAGCATCCGCGCGCGAGAACGAAGGTCGTGCGTTTGAATCCTGTTTGCAAGATGGTGAATGAGCACTGGTGAAAAGTTCCATACTAGGACGAAACAAACATCCAGTGCTCCCAAGTTTTCAACGGTGGTCTAGCTTCGATCGACTCATGGATTCAACCGATACAGTACTAAATTCGCTACAAACTTCCATTCTGATAAAACAATAACCACTTACCATCTATCGACATTTGATAAATCATAGACTTTTATAAAATACTGATGAAAAACTTGATTATTAAAAAGTCAATTAGATGCTAAATGGTAATATATATTGTTAGTACGTTATGTTCAATGACCTGAAAGCTTGAATAGATTTTTCGGGGAAATTTAACAGTACAAAGTTTTAAAAGAACAAAATGTTGAAAATGCTCTAATATATATGAACAGCTTTATCTACTGACACTGAGTCTAATTAACTTCAAGCGATTATCATATCATTGTTTGTACATTTATTTTGAATGTAAATAAGGCCAGAACAAACACTGCATGATATTTTGAATATCTTTCCTCATTACATGATTACTGATTTCATTGGTTAATAAATCAAATCCGTTTCACTGTGTCTATTGATTCTTGAATGATCGTAATGTAAAGTTTTTATTGTTTCCTCTTTTTAGGAATTCAAACTTTCTCTATTCGAAACGATATCTCTAACAGTTTGCATGTATTAATAAAAGTGAAGATAGGTTTTGATGTTAAACAGTTAAATTAATGTTTATGTGAACAGAGATAACGTTGACTACTTTATATGATGTAATGTTTGCATCATTTGAAGCAATTTATCAGAAAATACGCTCTTTTCAATTACTATTATGTATTGTGTGATAGCTCGATTCTTCCTCAATCAATGATAACTTTAAACTATTCATCTCATTGAAGACGACATCAATAAAATTCCCCTTAGTAACACATTCTTACCATATTAGATATTCTCTATATGTACCGAAATGACGCTGCTAAATTTAACAAAATATCCGTATTTTTTTAAAAATAATGCAAGAGTATTAATTACATTGTTATACAAACGATTGTTTATCTAAACATAAATGTGTAGGAAAAAGTAATAATTGAATTTAATTAATTATCTTTATGTAAATGTAATTGAAGTTTGTTTTTTTCTTCTGATTGGTTTCCTATTTCTTAGTATGTTTAAAGGGTAAATACAAGTTGGTTAATCAACATTTGGTTTACTTTTATTTACTATAAATAAATTTTAATTCAATATAAGATTATGCTAATTCAAAAAAAATTAAGAACAATGAAAATTTTAGGTTTAACTAAGAGAAAAAAAAGGAAAGGAAGAGAATTCAGTCGTAACAATTTATATTGATGATGTAATTAGTATGAAGTTATTTTGATTCGTTTTTTTCGATAGTTGAAATCACGAGTCAATTGAAGCTAAATCACCATGGAAAACCTGAAAACACTGGACGGCCGTTTCATCCCAGTATGGGACTCCTCAGTAGTGCGCATCCACCATCCCGCCCTCCGCGAGATTCGAACTCAGTACCTATCAGCCTCGCGCACGAGCGCTTAACCATTAAACCACTGAGCCGGCATCCAATGGTGTTAATGTCTAGCTTCAAACACTGCTGAAGAGTCCCATACCAGGACGAAACGACCATCCAGTGCTCCCAGGTTTTCCATAGTGGTCTAGTTTCAATTGACTCATGATTTCAACTAGTAAAATTTTTAAAATCTCCATAAAACCCCTTCTGATCTCTTTTTTGATTAATTTTAGTTTATGCTGTAGTTAAGTTTCATAAATTGGATAATTGAGTTTAGGAGTTTTCATGGTTATTCTGCCAAAAATATTATTAGTATTTATTTACTTTGTATAGATGGATAGTGGCTAGCAGTGGAATCTAGGTCGTGCATTTCGTCCTATTTGGGACTCGTCGGCTGGATATACCTGAACATTCCAGAGTTGATATTCGCTCTGGGACTCAAACCCATTACCGTTCGCCTCAAACGACATTACGTTATACACTTAGCTACTGAATCCCGACTGGGCTCTCAACTCTGCCTGTAGCTCTTTTAGAGTTACTGCCGCTCCCAAGTCCAGGTAAAGGAGGAGGGTTGGACATGGGGTTAGAGACCTCACCCCGTAGAAAAATAATTCCTTAACCCGTAACTTTGTATAGAAATTTCAACTTAAGTCGGATCAGATTAGTTGTGAAATAGCTTAGTAAGTGAAAATTACAGTGAATTTTTTTTTCGATGATAGTTTAGAAATTTTGAACTACCAACATGATTCTAAAAGTGAACAATTTTCATTTAATTAACACCTAATCAAAAATTCACTCAAATAAACATAATCAAGATTAAATATTCATCAGAATGAGACCTTTGGCTACAAAAAAGGTTAATCCGCAAACTTATTTTCATTGATTATTTACTCTATCTTATTTAATTAGGCAGTTAGTGTAGCTACCACAAGTAAGTTACTGAGCCTTCCATAGTCCTACATCTAAGTGATGAAATTTTTAGGATTTATAAAAATAGTTATCAGCAAACAGAAATAGTGCTAATCAAATCAAATAATGAACAGGTCACACAAAATTAATGCGATGAATAGACTGTTACATTTGTTCAACAGCATCTTTGAAAACTATTGGTTTTTATATTAAAAGTATGTAGTTCTATGAATAAGAGTTATTAGCCTAAATAGTATTCCTTCCTAGTATTTTAAACTAAATCTCTCATGGGAAAGTTCATAAGTCTGAATCATTCAAACTCGTTGCGTACAAAGGTATATTCTGGTGAATGACGACAACTTTTATCTAAGATTCTTATGGAACTTTAGCATTATGAATATTATGAAAGTGTTAAGATGACTATATCTGTGGGTTAAAATAAGAGGAAATAGTTGACTAAAGTTTGTTTAAATTAGGTATGTACTACGTGTCGGAACTTTGTCCTCGTTATGAGTTTAAAGTAATCATACCCTCATCAATTTTCTCAATCTTAAGGGAAATTGATGTAATTTTAGACAATTTTAAATTTTACCTTGCATAAATTTTGTTTAATAGTTCCTGTAATTACAGCTATGTCTTAATGGTAGATGATAAACCACTGGAAAACGTATTGAAGCTCCTCTAGTCAAGGCCTAATGCAGAAGTAGGCTGATAAACACATACTCTGCTTAGAAACCAGTATAATATAACTCCATAAAGTCAGTGACTTTCATTCATTGAAGTGCAAGAATGTGTATGCTAGTTACGCTGATAGATATACGTAGTACGTAGCACCAATCTGCAGTGGAATGTTTTGCAACCCAAGAATGAATTAAAAATAACTAGAAGAGAAATAAAGAGCCATTGTATTAACAACAGAGTTGGAACATTCATGAAGAATGTAAAGCAGAAGTGAAGGGAGATGTGTAAATAATGTTTTAATGTGTGTATTTAAACAAGACACTTTAATTTTACACTAAACAATAAATTGGTTTTCTCCACAAAGTCTTCGTTCATTAAAGGTATAAATTATTAAAAAGTGATTATTTAAATGACAGAAATATCAGGCGGTTTGCAGTAGATTATTAATGCTAACATATATTCATCTTATTTAATTATTTTTCTATAATTAACGTTTTAGTGGCCTGTGGATCTGACTCCAATTAGATCGTATAAATGTTTGTTATCGCCTATCCTCGTATATAATCGTCGACTTAAATCGCGTTAGTCAATAACCGAATTAAATAAGTCAAATAACGAGAATGGACTTGTGAATAAGCATATTTTGTATATAAAGCGAATGTAATACAGAGAAGAGAAACGACGCGCATTGGTGATGGCGGGTAAGCCAACTCCCCTTTAACCAAGCGTTAATCAATATTTATAGTTACACAAAAGTAATTTACGGACATGTGATGAGTAATGGGATAAGAAATGTACACATACCTACGCGCTCATATAAAAACAGTCAAGATTGACAAGCGAATAATTAACAAGGTCAGAATGTGACTCAAGTAGAATGAATAGAATCGGCTGTCTGAAAGCTGGAATAAGGTATATGGGCTTAATATAATAACTGACACTACAACCTATCTTTCAACATCGGATTAAGTTTTTATGTTTATATCATTATCATCTTTTCTAGGAATTCCTTATTTCTATGCTGTTTTAAATAGTAGAGACTTAACTATGCTTACTTTAGTATCCAGTAATTATAAAATGATGTTCAAGTTTTTAGTAATTCATCTATTTATTGCATATTCTTTTAACATCTGATTTAAACGCAAACAATTATAACCAAAATAATAATTTCAATGAAATGCATTTACACATGTACGAATAGTAGATTTGGCTAGTTTTCAGTACTAGTAACAATGGGAGTTATTTTGTTATCACAGTGAATTAAAATGTTTACACTATTTCACAATGAAATTAAATGTTTTCAATTTCAATGGATTTAATTTGTTCATATCAATTGGATATTTGTGCTTTTTTCATTTCTAATGCCAAATGCCTAAATGAAGAATTTAATTTGTCTCGTATAAATGATGAATAACCACTAGACATTGAAAGATCTTCAAAAGATCCTAAAAAAACACAAAATATGCAGAGATGATTTTTATCAAAGCCAATCATTAAAACGTTTGACAAATATTATGAGAATCAGACAAATACACATATGAAAAAGATTTTCGTTACTTTGTTGAGAAAGGTTATTATCAGATTTACGTGGGATTGATATAAACCTAATGAAGAATATTTAGTACTGAGTAGATCATTAGTCTATGAAATACCTAAACACATTTTACATATCACCCTACTTGCATAATGTTCTGATTAGATTATTCAAGCATATGATTATTGAAATCTGACAAGCAACAATCGATCAGTTTTATGAAAAGATAATTAAAATTAGTAGTTCTACAACTCGTCATATTTTGCTAAATTTCAAACGTTTGAAGATCATCAACCAAAATTAATGTACCATTAGAGCAGCATTATTTTGACTTAGTTTAAGAAAATGTGACAGCTTCAACTAAGACGTCTTTCTTATAGACTCTTGTCTTCGTTGATTTCCACCATGATTTCTGATAGAATTTCTACATCATTAGAGAGTGCTGAGTTCATGGTAATAATCTAAAATCTTATTACGTCAACAATTCAGAAGTACTAAACTGTCCATACTTTTCTACAATTCACTACGTCTACTGAAATATTTGTGATTGTTATGTGGCCTAAATAGTTAAGGAAAACTAAAGCTTTAGATGTGCAATCGTCACTTCAGTATTCCACTGATTCTACATTTTACCAATTGATTACAAAACTAAACATGTTCTGTTAATGCTGGTTGGAGGCCTATGCTCCATTGGGGGTAACAGGCGTAGGTAACTAAGTGAGTAAGTAAGTTAATTCTTCAAACAATAGTTTATCAGAAAACCCGGATATAGTGACAGGTCTTCAAATATTTAATGACATTTTTCCTTACAACTGCAAAATATTTCAACTATTTTCTTGATTTCTGCAACTACTATGAGATTAAGTTTGACCAGATGTGATTTGAAATACATGTTTAAATACTATACAGGATTTCCATAACAAAATCTGTACCATGTTTGCTTTGATCAAAGCTATGATTATTATCAGAAAGGGATTTGGTGAAATTCATAGTAATTTAATAGTTGGATTCATGAGTCAATTGGAGCTTTCGGGTTTTCCATGGTGGTCTAGCTTCAACTGACTCATGAAGTCAACTATTCTTAGTAATTTAGTTTCTTATTGGTTTGTTACTGGTACTAACTTGTTACGATAGAAGCATGAAGATCTAACAGTACAAGGTGTGTTGTGAACTTTATGCTAATCATCCATACAAAGTTAGATACTATTTTGAAAAAATGAAGACAACTCCCTAAACCTAGATAGTAGAGGGATTTACAGGTTAGTTTAAAGAGTTATTAGGTCAGTATTTTTATATTCATTATTTTAAACTACGGTTCTACTATTTTAGGGATGAAATGCAATTTTATCGAAATAATTAACAAATCAAATTATTAACAGAACAGTTTGATTTATTTTTTTTCACGAAAAGTTTAACAATTAGTGTAATTGTTTACCTTTTCTATCGTTAGGGTTTTTCAGGCACAAACTTCTGTCTTGTGAATAAGACCTTATTGGGCACATAGCTGAAATAGATTTGATACGATGATAACGCCGATGGTTATTCGATATGCTATCAGTGTACTTATTACTCTGACATTCGGAAATCAGTTGTTGTTTCTGCCTTTTATTGTTCACATTATTTATAGTGCCCTTATTGCTGCTTTTATTATAATACTTATCATTAGTGTAATATGTTGCTGACATTTTTATCTGTTGATTAATATGACTGTTATCTTTATAAAGATTTGTTGATATGTCATTCATTTCATCTGGTGACTTGCATATTCTCTCAGAATTCATATGTTGAAGAATATGATAACCATAGAATTTTGATGGATTTGTGGGTGCTACTGCTGTTATTGATGACGATGATAATGATGATGATGAATATCTTACAGGTTTCATATTTCTTGTTGTATAAGGTTCATGTGACAAAGTTTGGTAACTATTTGAAGTACACGTAATATTATGAAACGATTTGGTAGCATTTTCATCCCAGTTGGATGTTTGGGTTTGTACTGAAGAAATATTCGTTTGCTTTTTATCAGATGGTATTTCTGAAGGTAACGATGATTCTTTCAGCGTGTTATTTGATGCATTCACAAATTTGGTATTCATAACAGCGTTTGTGAGACAAGTTTTGGTATAACTACAATTGTTTAAATCAGTACTATCATTTATTACTGATAGCGTTGATCCAAGAAAATTTTTATTATTTAATTTAATATTTGGTTGAGCTGATTCTCGCTTTACTGATGATTGAAATGTTTTACTTTTCACAGATGATAATGGTGAAGATTTATTGTGTGAATCACTTCCATTATCTAATTTATAATGCTGCTTCAAATACACATTATTATTTTCATCAATATGTTGAGTAATTGTTTGTGATTGATTTGAACATTCGTCTGTCCTAACAATAGTTTTGATATTATTCAAATCTATGCATTGATTTTCAACAGAACTATCATTTGGATATCCTAATGAAATGGAATCATCTATTTTATGATATTCACGGAGGTCAATTTTATTTGAACTGTAATTTGATGTTTTTGGATTTGTATCACCTTGTGTTTTGAAAAACTGGCTAGATTTCAGAGGTGAATCTAAATTCTTCAAATGTACAGCTCTACACAGAAAAAAAGTATAAAGGCATTTAAATAATAATGTGCGTACTAAAAATAATTTTTAATACACTTAAACTATTACGTACAATTAATTTATATCGGTTGTTTAAGCCTTCCGATTGATGTTCAAGAATTCAATTGCTCTGTCGCATCTGTGCATCCTGTGTGTATCGTTTCGATAGTCTCATTAAATTATAAGGAATATTTACCAGAGCTGAAGTAGAAGTAGAATCTAGGACTTACGTTCCGTCCTGTTTGGAACTTATCAACTCAACGTACCTGCATCTCAGAGTTCTTGTTCGCTTCTCGATCCCAATCCAGTACCTTTCGGTTCAAGTGCCAACTTATTATCCGTTTAGCTACCGAGTCCAAATAGTAATGTGGTGAAGTTTAGTTCATTTATATTGGTTGTTTGAATCTTCTCACTGTCATTTGGGACTTCAATTGACAAGACGCTTTTGAAATATGTGCATTTAGTACGGACTGCACAACAGTATAATATCAAGGCATAAATAAATACTGTGCCTAATCTTTACTTACATAAAATATCAGTCTTAAACTGGTAACCATGTAAATGAATGCATCTTAAAAAACGAGATATTGCTCACAGACCAGCCCGAAGTTTTGAATCCTAACTGATGTCTAATTCAGCTTCAATTGAGTTCTGATAATAAATTTTCAATATAAAGATCATGTTGAGCGGTTAGATATTGTAGCACATTGCTCATGATATCAGGTGGACAGGTATGAATGTTTATAAGCTCTGAGTCAAAGCAAATTAGTTTTTTACATAAAGACCGATCTCAGAAGGGGTTGAACTTATATCACACAGTTTTACAGTCATACATTTCATCAGTTAAATATTTCGATTAAAAAATATGATTGTTACTCAATACCGATTAGTATAAACAGTTAAATTCCCTAAAAAAGTATTTTTTTTAGGGAGAATAGTTCAGTAACAATATTTGTGACATTGTATCCGGTTAGTTAGACGAATATCTAAATATAACTGCATTTAAAATGTACTGGATATTATAAATTCAGATTCACAAACGGTATAGATAAAAATCTTAGATAACTTAACTCCGCTTAATATAAGTCACTATTAAATTTATTTAAGAACCTAGAAACAATCTATTACTTACTTTCTACATAAATTGATTACGGATTTTAAGCCAGCTATAGAAACGCTTGTCATTTCACCTGCTATGGACAAAGATTCGGTATTTAATTCATTTGAAATAAGTGCTATTCGATCTGGTAAAGTTTTGTCGTAAAAACAGTGGACAAAGGAATCACAGGATAAATCCTCATTACCTTCTGAATTATGATAGATTGTCAAAAACACATATTGAAGTATATCATAGTAGTAAAAAGATGGTGAACGTGAACCTAATGTACCACCAACTATGTTCTCCTGGTAAGCCCCTTGAAGAAAGGTCAACATTCGATAACCTTTAGATCCATGAACTGGAAAAATACATTGAAAATTACCAAGTGAAGCACGATAACGTTCGTCTATTAAGTTGACTAATGTACGCAAATCATCCGGTGAAAGTTCCAATAAAATATGACGTAATATATTCATAGGATCCTAATGTGTGAGAATGACAAGAGGTTTTCAAACTGTTTGACTCAATTTATTAATAAATATAATCAATAATGAAAAAAAAATTGATAGGAACTTTTTATCTTTTCATTCGTCAATGTAATTCATGAAATTTGAAGGTCCTTATTTCAGTATCGGAAAATCTTATATATTTCATTCATTGAATCAAAATAATTATGACTTTATAGTATTCAAACATTCTCTCTACTAATAAAGTTCTTTATGATTAATTTCTGTTAGCGATAGATGTGACCGTTATTTAAGAAAAGTATTGGAAGAAAATATCATGAAATAGAAGTTGAGATAAATCATTAAATTAAGAATAGTGAGTGAAAACAATTGGTTTGGTTACATTTTTGTGTAAGCAAAACAGGCAGATCAATCCATTAACTGTAAGTATATTGATATAGCAGAATGTGAGCTATATTACACAGTCTAAAGACAAAGATATGATCTAGCGATTAACTTATTAGATGGTTGTGTAACATTTAGTTCACTCCGAAATATATAGTATTTCATTCCCAAAGTATCATCTGATGTAAAATAGTTCACTGACGAAAGACTGCTATAATCGAATGTTTATTCATGAAATTTGACATAACATTAAATAAAGAGAATAATTTAGTGACATAGTTGAAGTATGTAAACTTGAAAGAGTAAAGCCATAGGAAAGTGAATGTAAAAGATTAAAAGTGAATAGCTAAAATAGTATTTGAAAACATCGCTCCTCTTTGATGTATATTATAATTAATAATAAGGATGTTAATGAAATCGCTCATACTTGATTCTCCAGAACTTATATTACTGTTCACCATTCCTTCTTTTAAATATATAAGTTAACTGGAGGTAATCTTTGAGAGTGTAATAATAAAATAACAAATAACTAAATTATATCTTAGATATTATTACAGAATCTGCGACAACTTATAGTCATGAACAGATTGATCCAGAAAGCAATGTTATATTTTAAAGATAGGTAAACGGTCCAAATGATTATTTGAAAAGATATGGTTCATAAAATATCTTGAACGGACATGTATCTGGTGGTTTATACCAATGTGACACAGGCTCTCAAAGGTGGTCTATTATCGATCGGTTAATGATTTTAATAAAAGTTAAGAGTCTCCACAACCCCATACTGATAAATGGATAATTTTTTAAAAATTAATTAAATTAATCAGGGATAGTGTATTTCTAAAATATCTACAACAAGGTGAGCTTGGTAAGTATCCTAGGCATAAGCAGTGATAAAGATTTAATACCCTATTTTTCGAAGTTTCGAAAGAAAGGTAATTGTTGATATAGCCAAAACTGACGAAACGAATTTCATATAACGGACAAGTTGAGGCAAACTGCTTCAGAGTCTCAGAAATCTGCTCGCAAAGTAATTCCTATGGCTCCTTGAGACTATAAGAGAGATTGTAGATTTACTAATTTTAAGATAAGAGAAAAATAGATTGTACAAGGTCTGGTAAAATATGCTTATTTCTTCCATAATAATACTGGACAAAAAGTCATTCTAATCTGAACCTATTTACTGAGTGCAAAGAAAGTCCAAGTGTGAATGTTTGCAGTCCGCATATCATCCAGTGTTTGTAGGAGAAAGCTATGAGAGAGTTATAAAGTAATGGAGCGAACAGTGACAACCATTTTATGGTCTCTGATTTTGAATTCTCCATTTTCATGTGCAGAAAATAGAACATAATCTCTTGAAAAAACTAGGTTAAGTACACTATTATAACTTGCTGGTATATCAAGCGACTGTGACCAACAGGCCTGATCTCTGAGTGTAAAAGCAATGCGTGCAACTTCTCAACAATCGAAAGCTCTGATGTTCCTCAGTATGTTTTGGCCTTCTTTTGTTCTTATTATTTGGTGGTTATTTAAACCTTAAACAGCTATTGTGATCTCCTAACAATTTGTGGATTATTATCCCATTGGTTTAATGACCTTTACGTTTTTTTTACAGTTACAATCACAAATTGTTCTTTGCTAGACTGCCAGGGAGAACCTGGAAGCACTCGACGTTCGTTTCGTCTACGTAAAGGACTCCTCAGTAGTGCGTGTCCATGAAAATTAAACACTGTACTTTCGGCCTCGCAAAAGAATGGTTAATATCTGAACCATTAGGCCGGTATCCATAGATGTTGATGTCCATCATCAATTAATGCATGACATCATGCGATCATCTTGTCTTCGGTGGGAAACTACCTCAATCAATCTATAATCTTGTGCGACCCGTCATCCACTGCCTCTGTTTTTTTATTTCTTTTTCATATATGTTAGTTGAACAGTTATATTTCAGACCAGTAAGTTATTTTCAACCTCTTAATTCGTATGCAGCGTTCTTTTGATATTTAAAATCTCGAATCAGTTTATGATGTCATCACTTTTTATTCTTTTCCTACTCGCATATTTATCACACAACTATGAGTACTTATGTACAGCTCAAGTAAATGATTTCGTCAAAAACAAAATTTTCTTTACTGAATTGTTTTTATTTTCCGTAAGCCTATGTTTGGTAGTTTTATCTGGGACCATTAGAGAACTTTTTTAATTGGTAAATTCACCAGTTTACTGTTCTGAATCGTTCAGTTGTTCAGCAACTGAATGTGAGTGGTTTTTATTGAGACGAATCCACTGATACTAGCCATCTGGGAGGTTAGCTGCATTAAATATCGTGTTCCTATTCGAAATAGGTAGGGCCTTGTGAGGTATGTGGTAAATAATACCATTATTTCTGAAGATCATTCGCTTACTGAGTTCGGTAGTCGTAAGATCAATGACAGATGCCGCTTTAGTAAAATCCTTAAGATCAAAGGGGACCGCATCCATGAAAAATAATAGCATAAGAGATGATAAAGACCTAATTTCCTATTTAAAATCATGAAGGTTTACAAAGGGACTTCATTTTGGAACCCATATTCCTTGGTTCCTTATTTACACTGTCTATTATGTATTTCAAGTTATCTATGCGATAACGTTTTGGTGGGCTTCGAATGTGTACGTTATATATTGAGTCAACCAATGGTCATCTTATGAACCCATCAATGACATGATCTGTTAAGCAAGGATTCAACATGTTTAGTGTAAAGTTAATAGGAAAATTAAAATTAACAAATTAATTCCGACTATTTTGTAATTTTTTCGATATAAGTCTCCTTTCGACTGCTATAGTAACATTATATGATATAATATGTGGTATATCATATACGGTACTCAACAAAACACACCAAAATCAAACTTTGTCCAGAACACTTTCAAATGTGCCGCAATAATTAAACGTCCCGTGAATGATTTAGCGTATATATATATATATATATATATGTCAATAACGCTCAGACTTATTGAAAGCTTTAGTGATACATCCACTTTTAACAAGCTACTTAAGAAATTAAATAACAAGATTATCAATTAATTATTATGGTACAATTGTATTCACTATGTTGTTTTAAAATCTCCAAGTAAATACTTACTAAGTCCTATTATATACTAATCAATAATGATTATGATTTTATTTGCTGAGATAGCACGGAACAGTTTTTTTGATAATGTAGATTCAGTAAAAGCAAACAGAGTAACATTATATTTCATTTGCTTAAGTAACTATCACAGAAATCTGATTTGAGATCCATGACATTATATATTATGTTTCATAATAGTCAATAAAATATGTTTAGGGAAACTAAAGCCAATGATATTGTCATAGAGATCTAAATGTTTTAATGATGAAACTAAAGCTGAATAACTAATGATGTTTAGAATTCAGTTTATGCTGTTTAACTAAATCAATAACAGCGTATTTTTGTGTGGTTAATACATATTATATATTTCATGGATTGAAGTACGAATACATGAAGTTAATACGTTGTAATTAATGGAATTCGGTAACTAACTTTATGCTTATTATATGATCAAAACATTTATATAGAATAAATTATGAAGTATGATATTACCCATTGATGTTAACCATAATCTGGATGAACAACCTACTCATAGATTTAAAGTGATAAACATTGTCCAACCACTATGTTAAGTAAATGTATTGAAAAAGATTTACAGAATCTATATACTCAATTAGATTTCAGATGTAATGTATTAGAGTAACTTGTTATTTTAAACCTTAGAAAGCTGATCTTTATATGATGCATGAGGAAACGTTTATTTAAAATCAATCTTTTGCACCAACATTTTAGTTCGTTATGTATAGCAACTTTCTGAACAAAAAAAAACATTATTTCCTTTCACTCAGTCAGTACAGCTGAGAAAGTTTGGTTTATTTTTCTTATGAAATATATGCTATAAATAACTTATATTTCGTTGAATAGTATTTTCTTGAAAATAGCAATGAATCACTTATATACTATTCAGATTCCTTTATTTTTGTTCATTTCACATAACTAATCTACTCAGTCATCTATACGTGTGTCAAGTGTTCCCATTGATAAATGCTTATAATTCATTAGTGGTTTACTTGAGAACGACAATACTCTTCCTGACAGATGTCCGTTGAGCATCAGTTTAATCATGAAATCTTTAAAACTTTGCTTAAATTCAACGCTATTTACTTTTAACGGCATGTTATTCAAACAAACTAACGGTGTAGCAATGGGATCCCCCGTGTCCCCGATTGTAGCCAACCTTTTTATGGCATACATAGAATCAAATATCTTCGCCCACAACATTATACCACGAATTTGGCCTAGATATTTAGACGATATATTTGTTGTTATAAAAAAGACTCATCTAAGATCTTTTTCTAAACGAATAAATACACTTTCATCACACATCAAATTCACCGATGAAAATGAAAATGTACATGGTGAGCTACCATTCTTGGATTACTTAGTAAAAAGAAATCCAAATGGAAGTCTAAACCTATCCATTTACCGAAAACCGACACATTCAAATCGTTATATTGACTTCCATTCAGCACATCCTTTCAGTGCAAAGATCTCGCTAGCCTTAAATCTTTTTAGAAGAGCTAACAAGATCATCACATCAGAGGAAGACAAACAAAAAGAACAAATGAATATAGTTAGCATCTTACAATTTAATAATTTTCCTATGAAGATTATTAGAAGCATATTAAAACAAAACAATTTATTACATTATAATAGTGATTCGAATGAAATGCCATGGATTGGTACTGTAGTTCTACCATACCGTCATGGCACAACAGAAGAAATCCAAAGAATCTTAAAACATCACAGAATCAAAGTGCATTACAAAACAACGGACACACTACGTAGTACTTTAGTTCGTCTGAAAGACAAAATCCCGTCCATGTTCACACAGAACTGCGTCTACAAATTAGGTTGTATTGATTATGATGCCTATTATATTGGAGAGTCATCCCGCGAAATCGGGACTAGAGCCAAAGAACATATTAGGTACACAAAGAAACCTCCTAACAATCCTGTAGAATTGAACCAACTTCAAATTAAATCGGCAATAGCAGTTCATGCCATTTTCAACAACCACCAAATCGATTTTAAAAATATCAAAATATTGCAAAAAGGCTTTTCCAACTACAGAGAAAGGAGGATAGCTGAGGCGTTCTTTATAATGCTTAATCCTACTTCTCTCAATAGAAAGGAAGGTCTTACTATACATCCTACTTGGACCATCTATCCTAACCATTCAGTCTGATCGTATTCACAATTTCACACTATTATATTACAAATTTAAACTCTACCCTTTCTTACCATAAAGGTCACACAAGTTTTCATTCTTAAACAATGCACATATACATATACACACAAATTTACACACATCACTTATGAATCACCCTGACAGAAATGACAAGACATCAACTTGTTCAGACCTGTTTTTGATTGATCCAATATTATTATTGCATTGTTCCGTTGTACTATTTAAACTTGGATTAGTTTTACTTTGTTTATTTATTCTCTGAAGAAGTGACTTACACTAAGTCACGAAACGTCAGAAAATCCAATTTTCTACTCATTGGGATATTACAAATATATTATATTTATTTATAACAATCAACCCAATGCTAAATTTATTCGAAATTATCAAATCAAACCTTGGTAATGACACCTATATACGTGTGTCAGTTGTTACATAATAACAGAAAATCATATTTATTTGATGTGATGCAATGGGAAATTTTCTAAACTCGGAAGCAACACCTCCAAACATTCAGCTATATTTTTCTATAATGCTCAACTTTAACATTATTACATTTTTTATGTTTATCTATAGACAATAATAATCTATGTTTTGGTAGTTTATGATGAAAAACTTGGCAGTCTGTTTAAATTATTACGTTTTGTAGTTATTAGTTTGAACCTAGATTGTATATCATAAATTTGTTAGATGAAGTTTAATTCTCAACGAAATACTGTAAACAAGAATACTTCTTCATGAATGTGATTGGTTTTTTCTTAATCGTCAATTAACATTAAAATATAAGTTTAAAAAATCTTAGCTTGTATACATGAATGAAGAAACCTCGATTTTGTTGAAATCACACACATACATACATACATACATACATAGAAAGAGAGAAAGGTTTTGAAGATTTACCTTTGAGAAATTTTCAGTAGTGGTAGTACTAGTTGTTGAGTTCTTCATGTTATGTTTGCATAATCTGTTAAAAAATTGTGATGATTTATCCTATGATCAAAACGAAAACAAAAAAAGTATATTTAAACATTTTTATTCATTTTACAGAACAAATGGAACATGACCATTTAGCAGCATGATAGTTCAAATAGAATTAAGCTGAGTGTCAAAAGACGTTAGTGTTCAAGATGGAGGCTGTCAATGAAATCCAAATGTTATTTTCCAGACTGTATCTTTCAAAGAAACAAAGTATTCAAACTTCGATGTATGATATGTTTGATATTTATAATGACATGAAGTAAATTCAGGTTTTACAAAACAAGAGATTACTCAATTAATCACATATATTTAAACTAATTAACATATTTTTATGCTGCACTTGGTACATCCAAGATTCTAGCTAAGAAGCTCTAATGTTGAAGAGTTGTAACCAGCTTCATTCACCTGGCCATAATTTCACAATGACCTCTATTTGTCAAACGTAAAAGGGCTATCTCAAATAACTACATTATAAATTGGCGTATTTGAAGCTACATCTCTGCCTAGATTTTGATCTATGACTATTTGTAGCGAGGGAACATTTAAATCACAATATGCTTACAGCTTGAAATAAAAATATCAATGGAAACATGGCATGTTAACTGTTTATTCCATTTATAAACACAATTATAACAATCAGCTATAAATCCATCGAAAGTGTATTTCTTTTCATTTTCTGTAATCAGGAAGATTTATAAACCGAAATACTTTAGTTAACAAGTCAAGTCATGCACCATAATCCCATATAATTTTGCCTTTGAAAAAATTAATAGATTTCTGTCAATTTGTTAACTTAGAACTACATATGAAACTATGGTATACTAATAATGTCACAAAATATTACATAACTTCATAATGATTGTAGTGTCGGTCACTTACATCCATATAAGTAGTACATAACAGTGGTCAGGCATAGATTGTATTTTAGCAGAAGATCGATAAAGAAAGAACGCCAACGGAACGAAATTGGTATGAAAATGCATCAACAATGAAATCTGAGACAATAGACTGAGATTTACAAAAGGAACAGTGAAATTTGAGACGATGGATTGATATTTCGCAAATTAGCTAATTACTATATGGTTTTCAGATTTTGGTGAGACGCTTTGTAACTTCGTATCGATTACATCCGATTGTCCCCACACGTGTTCGTGTTCGCTACATAATAACTCCATATAATGCATTTTTATTAAAGAATCTCTTGATAATTGAATTATTCTAGTTTCGTAACGGATAAAATTACATTTTACCAATATCTGCTGAGAATGTAATTCAAAATACTAGTACACCTAAAAACAATAGTATAACTGGTAAATTAATTTGGAATTATAACCCTCAGTAATTTATATATCAGTGAAATGCTTGATTTTTAAGGGATTTCTTAAGTTGTCAACTATTGTTTATCAATAACTTTGAAAAAAATGCCTTTTACATAAACAGTTTAGAAGATGAAGAAGATTTGTAGCTCAGGTGGATGATTTTGCTGAAGTTTTGTTTTTTGAATTGAATGGTTTGGTCTTGAAGCTTTAATTGTTCTTCTGAATGACATTATCAGCACAAACTTCAGATAAAAGTCTATCTGGTTGGCCAAACCATCTAGCTCAGAGAACAAGACTCTAGCAAAAGTATTTTTTTGAAATTATAAGATTAAATGAATCATAACTAATTATATTTACTTAAACTACAGTGAATTAATTGTAAATAACAAAAAGTTTCATATTGAAAATGTACTAAAATTAATTATTTCGACTAACTTTCTCTTTATCTGTCATTAATGATGAATAAAATAGATGTTTTCGTTTATCCTCTGCTGACAAACTGATATCCCATAAACGTGGATCTGTTATCGGTATACATGGATCAACAAGTATTCTATTATTACTGTTATTATTATTTAATAATGAATTGTTATTTAAATGAAGTTGACCAGAAATCCCTTTTACATCATTTGTTTTACAATATGTTGTTTTAACAGATACAGCTGATAAAGATCTTTTAGTATGTGTATTGTTAATATATGGACTAGGTGGAGGCAATCCATTAATAGATGTTCCTTTTGGCATAAGTGGTTTAAGAGGAGTAGATAAATTGCAAATAGAAACACTGGATCTATTGCATGAATCTTTATTAGATAATTTTACACTGTAATTGATATCGTTTTTATTTCTGCGTGACATATAGAATTGATCACCTTTTTGTAGCCGTAATATTGACTCTGAAGTAACTCTTCCGGTTGCGCTTAAATTCTTATCTTTATTGAGCTGACAGTGAACATTGTTTAGAGACCTTGATTGACTTGCTGTTACAGATAATGATGAGTGGTAGTCAGGAGGCAGTTGAAACCCACATATGTTGAACATATCTTTAACAACAGCCGTTTTTACTTCATCATCAAGTTGTGTATTAGTGTGTAAACTGAAATATAATGATTATATGTGTGACTATTTTTATACTGAAGTATAATAAACGAGCAATATATGATCAAAACTCCAGTAGATGGTATCCTCCGAGTTCCAACGGTCAAATTTAAAGGAAAACAGAGGACAGAATGTTATTATGACACCGAACTGTATATTATGGTAGTTAAAATGGCTTCCTGTGCAATGGACTTTACATAGGAATCATATTATTAGATTAAGTGATAAAACAACTTGCATGTCAGGTGCCAGGAACTACTTGCTAGTAAGGTTCTATCTAAAACTTTTTAGGTTAGGATGACAGCAAACCTAGGATTGTCATGAGATGATGTTTATAACGACCAGGTTTTGTCATGCACAAAAATGATACTTTGTTGTTTAAGTTATGATGATCATAAAAAACATCTCTATGAGAACATAGACGACTTATTTTCACATTTAGTGGGACTAGATGATTACTAAACCTAGTACTATTTGATTCATATTTTTTGTCTAAAGTACATTTTTAATATATCACTGATTAAGATTCCTTCCATCAACAACCTTAAATATGTGTTTCTCAGTCTGCGAATCCAAACTTTTATCGCGGGATTTGTCTGGAATGAATTCTTAAACTGGTTGCGAGAAATGAAGTAGTTGAGAGCATCCACCACTCCCTTTATTTTGAATCCATCATCAGCCCTGGTAGGTTAATATCTGACAAAGTTTCCACATGGGTTAAAAAAGCTCAACTGGATTTCGGGAGAGATGTCCATCTTTCAACTGAAAAATAACTTTGCTAAGCAGTAGTTGTCTCTGTTCTATTTTATGTAAGTGAAACATGGCCGTTTGGAATAGAGCATATTCTCAGACTATTAGTGTCCGATCATTGGCATCTTCAAAAGATTGTTCGCGTATTTTGAGGCCTCATAGTGAATGTTGGTTACATTAGAAACAGGGCACTGGATCAAGTTGGCAAATCCGTTTTTGAACAAGTAATTCGTCACTGAATGAAGTGGCTAGGACAAGTATGACATATTCCCAACGGCTGTTTACCTTGATGAGAAATACTGATTGACGCGGGTATAGATTAGAAGAAAACTAAAGGTGGACAACCCAAAGTATAATATCAATCCAACAAACCACTGATAACAATATGAATTATGCTGGCAGATGAAGACTACCTGGTTGGAGTCACTATGGTTCCCATAGCCGACAGGTAGAAACCTTTGGTGTTATATATATCAGAATTCGTTACATTGTAGTAGATCCATTCATCATTTATCTTCCTCAAGACACTAAGTTTCAAAATTATTTTATAAGTCCTATTCTGAAAATAAATTCTGTCCGCTTGAATCACATTCTTTATTACTGATTTTTTCTTACTACGGATGATACTGTTACTGATTCTAATAATTTGTTAAAAATCTGGATAGTTTTATTGTCATGTGCTGATAGAGTGCACCAATTTGATGCGCATCAGCGCCAAGTTACACATTTCTTATGGTTGACTGATTTTATCTGATTTATTTTGGGCTATGAAAACAGGAACAGGTTACGCCCAATAATTCAACAAAAGAATTAGCGATCTCTACTTAGTTTCACTAAGCAACTCGAAAAGCTTTATCATAATTTAAGCTATAAATTTACAAAGATGAAAGATTTGATAAATTAGCTGTTGTATTCAACATCTTGATTAGAATAGAAAATCACTACTAACCAAAAATGATTTAGCTTTTAATACAAATAGAAAATTTAAAACGATTTTTACTTCAATTTAGTCCAAACAGGAAAAACAGGGAAAATCCACCAAAAAAAGATAGATGTTTAAATGAAACAATAGACATAGTAAAATAGTGAAACTTAGAGTTAAAATGTTAAAGAACAACATAGAGGGAATAAATCAGCTTCATATCTTAAACAGGTAGAACCACCAAATGAAAGTTCCTTTAAGTCCATAGAATTAAAGGATTTCATAGATTCATTCTATTTTTTAGTACTTAAAGTCTTGGTTTTCTAGACAGCTTAAATAATACTTGTTAACAACAATTACAAACTCCTTCTTGATGTATTATCATTATTTCGATTTCGTTTAGACGATACTTATCAGTTAAGTGAAAAAATAAACCACAAAGTTGGTTACTTTTTTTCTGAAATCTCGACTATCGGTTTAAATATTCTTGTTTTTTTTGCATAAAATAAAACATTTAAGAACTATTTCACTTTTCTGGTAATGTAAAAGGAGAACAGTCGATGAACACAAACTCATTGATAGACTGGGTTGACAGGTAAGACAAACAATTAGTAACCAATTTATTGGAATGGTTCAAACGATCGTTAATCAGTTGTTTAGATCATAAAGTTTATTCACAATGAATGAATCTTTTAATACTGATGATGAGAAAATTAACTAGAAAAGCAAAATACCAACAATTTTGTATTCATAGGTATATATGTATATGCATAGACTTCGTGAACGCGTTGCAGTGTAGAATGCTAATTATATCACGTGGTACAATGTAAGAAAAATTAAGTGTTCCTTGATCATATTGTAATGAGATGCATGCAGGTTACACTATATTTTTTTTTAGTTTAATTTTGATACCAACGTTTGATGTTAGTACTGCAAGCTAAAATAACATTTCGTAGCCATAAAGTGATTTTCAAGTTGCTTCGAACTCTCTCTCTCTCTCTCTTATATATATATATATATATATATATATATATATATATATAATGGATTTATGTTGATCTGTTAAAGTACTTTATCGTATCTGACCTTTGTATGCAAGATTCTTCATATAATATTTATTATATGTATTGAATGTTTCATAAAGCAATGCAATTTAATATTTCTGGTCTTGTATTACCGGTATCTGATAACCTGTAGCCTACAAATTTATTCATGCTTCTGTTTCTTGGAAAATCAATTCAAAATTCTTACATGTTTGTTCAATCTTCTGAAGTCATTACTGTGAAATTTGATACAACTTTCACATACTACAGCTGCAATTCAGACTAAAGCCAATTCACACCAATGTAGGTGGTGGTAAACCCTTATGATGCTTATTACTAAGTGATACGCTTTTAAGCGTTGTAAATTGTTTCCCCTCAAGTTTCGTATGAACGTTGTTATCAGCAACTTCTACCAAACATCAGAAGCACTTAAACATAGCTGGCAATAAGCCCAAAATAAAATATTTTTATATAAAAAATTCAGTCTGTTATGGTATCATATTCTCTGGAGAACAGTTAGCTAAATCAAGTGACCTGTAAACATTGTTGAAAATTATATACTAAAATAAAACTAATAAGAGAACTGGCAACTAAAGCGGTAACAATTTATTTAGTGTTAAGAATGACCCATATTTTTGGACTGATGCGACATGTGGAACATTGACAATGATCTATAAATTTATATCTTGATAGATAAAATATTATCCATAATCTACTGCTTTGTACAATAGAATGGGGATAAAACCTACCAATGATAGTGTATAAATATAAAATGTTGAAGTAGATTACTAAAGATGAATGGGATTCGGAAAGTCTACACGGAAATACCTGCTGTAAAAAAAGCTTTGATGAATTTTTTTTTGAAAGGGAATATCACCGAGACTATAATTCATGGATGAATCAGTGATTTTAATGATAGACATTCTTGGAATTCGGGGTGAACTACATTCAACCATATGATTAAATAGTATTTTGGAATTATAGATTATGTAAGTTAGTGATGATAACCCGAACTTCAATTCTTAAACTTAACTTATAACCTTTAATTCTTATCCAAATTCATCACACTAATCTATAATCCTCTTTTGTCTTTAAAAAGTAGGTGAATTTCCTCAATGTTAATTAAGCATCATTCGATGGTTGTCCCATATACTATAGTTTCACCAAAATATCCACTAATAATAAAATATAATGTTTAAGTTTACATATTATTTTATGTTAGTTGTTTAAAAATTAATAATGATGATTCTCTAGTTACTATTGACGCAAATTATTAAGTATAACGCCTGTATATCCCCAAGTGAATTACCTCGGTGATACATTAACTTCTAAAAGCCATGGTTTAAGATCAGCATCCAATATTATGTCAAAACCAAATAATTCATAAACTGATGCACGTCGTCGACAATTCTGATCAACCATCGTTGCAATACAACTGACAACAGATGATAATGTTTTAAAAACAATATCAACAATACGTGACCACAAGTTGGGCACATCAGCTCCACGTTCTGTTAGATATGACCATAATGTGCTCAATTTCCTAAAATATGTAGAAAATAATTTGTAATATGCATGAGTTATTAAAGACGTTTTTCATGCTTAAAATTGTATTGTTTATGAATTAGTAAAATCCAAATTTACGTTATTTGTTTAAATTTTTGGAAATACAAGAAAAAAAAGGATTGGACGACAAACTATAATAGTAAACAAACGTGGATAGTGGCTAGCAGTGGAATCCAGGACGCGGGTCTCATCCTATTTGGGACTTACCAGCTGGATGCACCTGCATCTCAGAGTTGATGTTCACCACGGGACTCGAACCCAGTACCGCTCGCTTCAAACGCCATCGTGTTATCCACTTAGCTACTGAGTCCTGAGAGCCACTTGCTTGTGCGATGGGGTGAAGTTTAATTCACTTGTTATTGTTTTACTTGAATCTTCCCATTGATGTTTAGGACTGAAATTGATCAGTCTCTTATTGGCATATATGCATATTGTGCGTATTGCCTCTATATTGCCTTAATTTACTAGCATTATAAGCATCCAGCTGACGAGTCCCAATTAGGACGAAACGCTCGTCTTGGATTCCACTGCTAACCACCATCCATATTTGCTTATAATACTTGTAAATTAAGGCAATATCGAGGCAATACGCACAATACGCATATATGCCAATAAGAGACTGACCAATTTCAGTCCTAAACATCAATGGGAAGATTCAAGTAAAACAATAACAAGTGAATTAAACTCTATTAGTGTTTCCACGTGTTAATGTGCTTAAATACTTCAAACACTATGCACTGGTTCGAATTTGTTTGTGGGATCACTTATAAAGTGGATGGCCGACTATTTATACCACTGATTATTTATCACAAGGTATTCTATTTATGAGTGTTTAGTAAAATATCAACATGATGGTATTTGTTAGTGCTGTTTAATATTCGTAGTAGATTTGTAGCTAATGATCTGTTTTAGTTTGATGAATAATTAAATCAGTATGGGGTTGTGGAGATAGTTTAATTTCATTGAAATCATGGGTCGATCCAATTGAGACCACCATTGGAAACCAGGAAGCACATGACGGCCGAAGCGTCCTAGCATAAGACTTTTCAGTAGTGTGCATCCATGACTCCGCAAGTGAGAATCGAACCCACGACATTTGGCCACGTGCTTAAAAGCTTAATTTCTAGGCTAGTGAAATTATATCCAACTGTGTTAGTGTATATCTTCAATGCCATAAAATAACCAAGTGATAAAAACCGTACAGCGAAAGATTACCTGTGAACATAAGTTATATTTGATCGAAATCTTTCACGTATGCTCATTTTTTTATTGCTCTAGTTTGTATTTCTATATATTCCTCAGTGAGAATATCTGTAGTGATTTACAAAGAGTACTTCGGGTAAGTGTTTGATTAAAACTTATGACTTTTATAAATTTTGCTTTCTTGGTATTGGTTGTCGTTTTTTTCGGATAAAGATTCTAGCGTAGTATTGAAATGGTTTCGATTAACCAGTAAACAAGTTTAAAAGTTATTACTATTGAAATTGTTAGACAGATAATTTCTCAAGTTCCAAGAATTTCAACATTTAATGGCTGTTTTATTATTTTTAGTTTAAGAGAATACTTATTTTTCACGGATATACTATTTTCACGTAGCTAAAGAGTTTGTACACTCATCTGTATACTCATTAGAATGATCCGCCAACATCATACGATTCTTTGAATTAAAAGTAGTATAGACTAAATGAGATTGGAAATTTTAAACAAAATGTCACTAGTTATTCGCTAATCCTTTATTACTCAAACGCAAGTAGTTTTAACAATCAACATCATATATACAAAACTACTAATAGTTATATTTCCGACTAGACGATTATCATAATTTTTACTTGTCACATTGTCAATGTGATGAGTTTATTTACTTGAACTTATCCATTTCTTGAAGGCAATTTTCATCATAAAACCAAACTTCAAAAAGTATATGACAATAAACAGCTGTTACTTTTTTTCTTACTTGGAATAACTGTGACGTGTAATATTAAGCCTATCGTACAACCTGCAAGTTGATGGACCTAAATCGGTTGGACCGTATATTAAATTTCATCAGTATGAATCAAATGTTATTCATAAGTATCTCACATTTCCTTGATTTCAATATGTTAACTCTTCATCAGAACTTAGGCGAATTCATCTTAAAACTGTTCCCTAATGAATGCAGAATTATTAATAACTTAAGTTGTTTTGTGAAAACGTTATGTAATGTAAACATAATTTCCACAAAACGTTCATATCAGCCTTAGATGATTCAAAGGAGCAGACAAAAATTTAGTAGTAAGACAGCTGTTCACCTCTAACCTGTATAAGGATAGTCGAATACTACGAAAAAGCTATTGTGAACTCTTAAACACCAACTCCACGGTTCAACCATTTCCTGTCCACCCCAAGGATACCAAAATTATAGTTCAAAAATCTGTTGATTGCTGAATGTATACAACTGAGGATGGAAATTACTACAAAGCAACACAAAAATTCCAAAATACCACCTGACCCATAAATAGACCAATTATCAACATTGATTCAAGTTTTAGAGTAGGTCTCATTAAATACAATGAACTGAATAAATAATGTTATCATATGAAAAAATAACAAACGAGAACATTAAGTTTAATCATTCATAGACAAAACAGACAAAGCCTACTAAAAACTAAAAGTCATGATCAACTGATTAATAACAAACAAGTATAGAAACAAACACTTTTAAACTGCAAGAATAACTACTTAATACTCACCATTTATGATTCGATACAAATGATTCTTCCGTTTTATTATATTTATTAACAGAATAATTTGTTAAATGTACAAAGCGATTTCTTAATTGTTGAACAGAAGTGGAATATCTATGTCAAATAAAAAGTTATAAAGGAAAGGTGAATAAGAAAACTCGAAGCTCAAAACTGATATACTAGTCAAATAAAGTAAAATGAAATAGAACAAAGGAGTTTTAAATACAATAAAATGAAAGTTATGATTGGATGGTTGTATATTCTACTGTTTTATTCTTCCGTTTGAAATGAGTAAATTTCCACTCTAATTCAATAATGAAAATAAGAAATGATAGATAGATTGTAGTAGATAATTAATGTCAGAATGCTTATCACTGAATGTAGATTGGTTTGATAAAGTCCATTGCAGATTGATTATTTTTAAAGTCCTCCTACTAAATATACAACATAATGCAAAACATGCGTTTACACATGCCTTATATTTATGAAAAAGACTTTTTTTAATAAAAATCTATTCAATTATCGATACTGTTTTTGATTGGGATCATTGATGTTAAACCACCACTGAAAACCTGGTAGCACTGGATGACCGTTTCGTCCTATCGTGGGACTCCTCAGCAGTGCGCATCCACGATCTCGCTTGCGGGATCCGAACTCAAGGTCTTCAATATCGCGCGCGAACGCTCAACCTCTAGACCACTGAGCCGGCTTCCCATAGTGTTAATGTCTAACTTCAGCCAATCCACGAAATTGCGCAACCATCTCGTATTGTACTGAGGTAGATAACTGTCGCAACCCGATACGGATTAGCTCCACTGGTCATGGCTTCTCACTAGAACTCCAAGAGTTCCTTCACGAAGCTAGTCACTATTGATCACATGGTAATTATCAGTATATGGTTGTTGAGACCCTGCGAGCAATATCTTCGATACACACTGCTTTGAAGTCCCACAATAGGATGAAACGGCCGTTCAGTGCTTCCAGGTTTTCAATACTGATCTAACACCAATCGGTTCATTATCTCAATCAAAAACCTAATAATCTTCACTACTGTATACTGATATCGATACTATATAAATTATCGAGTAATGCAATTTTTTTGTATATCATTCAATGTACAATAATTTCGAATCATAGGATAACAGGGTGAAATTTAAGCAATTAAGGTAAACTAAAACATTTAAAAGTCGTCTTATTTTCAATTCAGCAGTTAACTGTATCATAATCTGCTAAAATAAATTTTAAATAATTGTCAGCTTTTATTATCATTATTACTTTAACAAAGATCAGGAGTATAAAACAGTGATATTTCTAATCTCGTTTAAACAGTAATTCAGTAAATCAAAGTCATAAAATAGTTATAGAATACAAAGAAATGGAAATAAATAAAATTTACTTTTGTGAAGCAAATCTCACCAAACCTTCTCTATATACATATGCTCGAAGTGGACTAAAGCCTGCCACGAAAACATATAATCTTATATCAAATTTCTTGCCATCGATTAAATATGGTTGATTAATATATGACTGAACAATTACACGACGTTGTTTAGGAATGTCAGACCAACCACGAACTAATTTTACTCCGATCCCGCGAGCTGATGCTGGCTATTATAATAAGAGTAGCAAGATACGTAACAGTTAATTTTAGCGAACTACGACAATAAATAGTCACATGAAGTATTATCATTTTTCGAATCGGTATCGATAATAAAAAAACAATCATGGTTTACTTCGACACACAAATTGCACGCTAATCGTGTTCAATAACACTGTTAATACATAAAAGCTGCTGAACTGTTTTAATAAAGTTTATCCATCGATTAAATTCACCAGTGAGGAGGGATATGAAAGCAGCATAGCTTTCCTGGATTTCCTTCATTCCAGAAGATTGGACGTATTGTAAGAAGGAATGTATGGACAGATCAGTATACTAGCTTGTAAAGCTTTATATCCGTTTAGTGTCACATAAATCTGGTTAAATGTTTCAACCATAGAATCAAAATGTTATACCTTTAACACAGTATGAATGAAGAAACAGTTAAGCTAAAGAATGCATTCTAAGATGTCTATCTAGAAAATTTCATCGGAAATTATTTGTCCAAACCCAAAAACAAGACGACGGCCGACACACTAAATACGAAAATTTTTTACCTAATACTTTGTTTTAAAGGAGACATAGCTAATGCTTCATTAACAAATGCACTTGGAAGATGTATTAAAAAGACGTTTAACATGGCTAAATCGCATATGACTTTCCGAACTAAGTCACCCCTTAAACAAGAAATCAAAGGTAGAATACTGATGATGAGCTCTTTCAAGTGTGTATAGCAAATTAGCCACTGTTGAGGAGCTAATAACGGTGACCCTACTCAGTGGTTACTACCTCTTTGTGTTCATGAATATGTACCAGGATGGTTAAGAAAAGGATTCACTAAATCAATCAATAAGACCATAATTTCCCAATTAGTAGAGAAAATCAGATCAAAGATTTGCAGTTCTGTATGAAGTCCAAAGCTACCTACTTAGAGAAGCAAAATTATAACTCCACTACGTAGCGGAAGCGGTCGTTATTAACTCCTTGACAGTAAATATATATGGATCTAAAGGGGCTATATTCAATCCCACTGCTGCCGTACTTATGATTTGGTTGCCCCACATCTGATATAATAATAGACCTTTACGCCTTATACAATTTCCTTTTAAGTTTATCTCCACCATCTCATATTTATGCCACACACATTCATCTTTAATTAATATGAATTTTCAATCTTAGTTTCATTTCCCTTATTACATATTTTATCCACTTAATTAGGCTAGTACCATTATTATTGTCATTATTATTAACATTATTATCTCAGTACCATATCTTCTACTATGTATTTTATTTACATGATTGCAGTCGGATATCTTACAATCAGTTTTGTCACCTCTATCCTCAGATGACCTTTTTGATTTACAGATGACTACTCTCCTTCGATATCTGTATACCTTAATTGATCCGAAAGTCTACAATCTTAGCATTTAACGATGTTTATTACAATTATTCATGAATGCTTTATTTTGGTCATTGTGACACATTTCTTATGGATTCATAAATGCAGAGGCTGATAAAGCAGTTATTGAAAACTATTGTTTGCTCAAACATTCTTTGTTTTTTTATGTGTTCTATCATCCTAATTGGTTATGTCATATTGTATGAGAATATACTTGAACTTTGTTCGTTTGGAAGTAATGATAATATTTCTGGAACCTTAAGATAAACTCGTGTTTGAATTTATATTTTGTCTAATACTTACTGACTGAGTTTTACTGGAATAATATTGCTCTGTACTATTTACATTCACATTTCAGACCAATAATTTTGGCAGTAAGTGGAGGGAGAGATTGTGCAGGATTGTAGATGTCATCGTACAAATAGTTTACATGATGACAATGGTTTCCTACTTTCAATAAAAACCTCAAAATTGTGAGCTACATAAGTGTTTAATCTCTTTCTGCTACAGTGGTCAACAAACATAGAAAACACTTCTAACTTCAAAGTTCTAAACTCTTTTGATTGACTACGAATGATGCGATGCGTCAAGAGAGAATGAAACACAGTTTGAATTACCTGAAGATAAAATAAAGTTCAGTTACATCATGTTAATTTGAATAAATCTACATGTTGTTTAATGAAAGCCTAGGTTTGGAGACAAAAATGTTTCTAAACACGCAAACATTAAACAAAGTTGTAACATAATAGACAATTTCATAGAGTTATTTAAGTACGCATATTTAAGATTTATGAAAATATTTTTAAAAGCTCTATGTGAAAGAAAAGAGGACATGAGATTTTTTGTGGTCAAGTAGAATTCATGATGGTTATCAAGAAGTTATCAGTCAGTTACTGATGATCAATGTGATGCCTGGTACTGATATGTGTTGGACTAAGTTGCCAAACCGTATAAGTAAGATAAAGCCGAATAAAAATATGAGAGGAATGAATAACAATTAGATAGAACTAGAAAGGAAGGTCCAGGACAGAGTGTGATTGAGAATGCTAGTCGGCGGCCTATGTGATATGATGGAAAGAAAAGTCAATTTCCGATTGATTTACTCATTATAAGTTTTGTTCAAGATTACTTCCGTTTTGATTCAATGTAATGATTACTCAATGTAGTATTTGTTTTCTTTTCTCGCATGATATTTTGTTCTGCATAATATGCGATATTCTTGTAATCCATTGACAGGAACTATGATCAGTATGTGATTTGTTATAACTTCGAGTATTTTTCATATATGTGATTTCATCCTAATTGTTAATCAAAATGGGTGTACAATCAATATATAAATGAATGTATTTTCTACTAGAGTCGTCGTCGTAGTGTTTTAGGGCTAATAAATCTTCACTTATACCAGTCTTTGTATTCTTACTTTCCCGTCGTGGGAATTGCAGAGGTCCCATATTCCGAGTATAAGTGATAAGCGTTTCCGACATAACAATCAGCAATGACCAGATACTAAAAGTAGTATTAAAAGAGCCAAGACAATAAGCATTCAAACGACAAATTATAACACTATGCTCTATTGGGAGTAACAGGTGTAAGTAAGCAAGTAAGTAAGTACGCTTATTACAGTCATTTAGCACATAATAAAAGCTGATTTAACTGTGAATTAAAATTCTAACTTTTCTATTCTTTATCCAATGGTTTTAGGCACACTTACTGGTTTCATAATCCATTTAGGTCGAAAATGAAATAAGGCTTCATCATTTGATGACTTTTTACTTGTAGTTTCATTATGTGTCCAAAATTCCTTCAATGATTTTAAATCTCCTGGTAAGCAAAATGTTCTTGGCACAAAATCAATTGACTTTTTACCAAAACGGGAGCGTAACTGATTTAAATTTATCCATAATTTATCTTTACGACCTAATTGAAATGAACCAGGGAAATGATTTACTTTTTGATATTCTCTTACAGGACGAAAACCGAATGGTTTTAAATGATTTCCATAATATCCAATCCATTCATTTGATTCTAAAAAATGAAATAATAAGTAATTATTAGAATAATGGTGCTATGTTTTATGGTGTAGGAGCAGGTTGGAAGAAAACTAAGGGCGGTCAGACAGAAACATGGCACAAATCCATGAAGTCACTAACAGGTGGACTGAGCCATGTTGGTAGATGTAGACTAACTGGTAGGGATCCGCGATATGATAGCAACCGATGCTTAGAGACCTTGAATGACATGGCTCAAAGTCGTTTTCAATGGCGCAGGTGTATCCATTCTTTGTGTTCTCCCCAATCCTAATCTTCCAAACTCTTCGTGTCCCCTTTTTTCGCTTTGCAAATTTATTTCACTAGATTATACTCCTTGAATAACATCTTCAAACCCTATTGTTTCCGATTACTGCTTATGCTCTTACTACCTCTACCACTATGGGATTTGAATCGACTACTGCATCTCTGTGCTAATGTGGTATGGCAACTCGAACTGATGTAAGTACGTACGGGGTTGTGCTGAACTTTTTAAAGGATTACTTTAAAGTTGCCTCCTTTGATTTATTTCGTATATATATATATATATATCAACTTCAAGGCAAAATACATCAGTTCAAAAATCTTTGACGAGTTTTATCTTTGTGCAGAGTAAAATGGAAATATCCTTAGTGTTGAACCCTAAACGTTTGTGCAAAATGGTTCAACTTTACGTAACTCAGCTTCAACTTGTTTTCTCTGAGCTTGTCGAAATAAATTTCAACATATTTATACACAACAAAATGCACCTTATGATGAAAGTATAGTTAACTTTAACCGTTATCCACTTAAACAACTATATAGTTTTTGAAATGAGTAATTTAAAATACTTAAAGGTAACCGCTTTATCAACTGTTAAAACTGATCTCCATCAGTTTTGTCTTATACACTATAATAACTGGTACAAGATTTTAACAATCTATAATATTCTTCATTTCTGCTAGATCCCTACTTTTTTAAAGGTTACGAATGGCAAAGCTTTCATTTATCATGATTATCGATTAAGAACTTAAAATAATATGTTTCAAGCACGTGAAAATGTTTATTTTCAGTAAATTAACTGATTGCCTTACTAAATAAACGGACTTTGGAACATCCATTTCAGAGTAAATTAATTTTTTAAGAAAACTGTATCAACATTAGAAAGAATATTCTTTTCATTCAAAAACAAATTCATACTTAATGTTATCCGAAAATTAGATCTTCTTAAGACACGTTTAACCACATTTGGTGTAATAGCACTGGGACGCCAGAGAAGTTGATATCTGTAAGGTTTCGGAAATTTTGGTACTAGAAGTAGATTAGATGGAAAAAAATTATATTTGAAGTTAATGACAATAGAAATTAACATTACATTGTTTTGGAATTCAATAGCTATACTGAATCACTCTGTGTACAACATATATTTATTTCAAGCAAACGATTTGGTAAAGGAAACTCCAATTTATGTCTAGTTCAAGTTATGTACAAAAAAAGGGCTATCAAATACAGTGATATGGAATCACCAAATTGACAAACTGGAAACACTTCATTTACACAATTGCATGACATGTTTTACTCCACAGCATTAAGGCATCTGTACAATCAAGGGGTATTGATTATGAATACTTCTCAATTCACAAACATCAGTAAATAAATCCTAAATAACAGAAACTCATAAACTGATTAATAATTCGCCACAAAAAAGACGAATTTTTATGACATATGAACATAAAACTATGGACGATTATAACTTACCAACTACTGTGAAGTAGTTTGATTTAAAGTAATTGTCCTTAAACCAAGCATAAACTTACCATCCAGTTTTGTTCAACAAGAACAAATATGTCGGGTTTTTTTATAATAAACTATCAGTAAGAATTATATTAAAATAAACACTAGACTATGCACTTTTATAAAACGATAATTGTGGTTTGATTAAATCTACTATTTATTTGTTTATTCATTTATTTTGATGATATCCGAATGAATGCAAATTAAAGTCTTAGAAGATTCATTGACAGAAAAATTAAAAATCTGGTATAGAAACTTTACTCGATGATCAAAGAACGTGGGTTGCATATTATGAGAATACCTGAACACTTTTATCCGATCAAATATATGTATGGCTTTTATCGCCAAGAAACATCTGACAGAGATTTTATGAAAACTAGAAATTGGTAGACGACATACTTTGAGACACATCATCAGTCAGCATCACGACAAAACAAAAAGTGATCTAATTTCGCATCAATGAAATGGAGGATTAATCACTCTATAAAACAAGTTTACTTAAGATTTCTACCGATATCTGGGGTTTAAGGCTGTTGTTGAGTGAGTTACACATTAGTATACTGACTTGATCGGCTCAATGTATGTGATGGTAATATTGCTAATCTGTGGAATTATTACATCCCAGCAACCTGTAGCATGTCTTACATTTTGGGGATGGAAGAATCAATTTATGTTCGCTTTGTGGTAAGATTTCAATGTCAACCTTTCTAATTGGAAAAATGAGGGTATCAGAATTAGGAGCGTCCTAGATATGTTTGTTAAATTCTTTGTGTATTACGAGGTAGCTTCAGTACTGTCTTAAACTCAAAACCGAAAAAAACTATAGTAGGGTATCTAGTTGCACAATGATTAATGTTTAAACACTTTCATAAATCCAAAGTGTTCAGAATGTGAATTTGCCCTGTTATATACACCTGTGGAATTTGGCCCATAGCAAAAGTTTCACTGACATATAAAATGAAACAAAGTTTACTTACCAATCTGTTTACCATCAACAAAGCGCAAAACTGATGGTGTATTGGGAAATAGGGATGCAATGACTGGTGGTAGAATTTCTTCTGGTATATTACTTAGTGGTCTTGTACATGAAACATCTGAATCCGACATATCTACTGCTGACTGTAAAAATAACAAATAAACTTAAAGAATAAAGCTCATCATTATGATGTCTAGTTAAATAATATGGTTGGTTTAATAATTAATAGCATAGTTTTGAAATATTCTTAATCGATTCGGTATAAAACATTTTCAGAGTATATTTATACATCCTTAAACTATATTTAATTATCTTTTTATAAACAATCATTTGTTGAGAATCTTGGATATATCAAATTATTTTATAACAGCTTACATCCAGTTCGTTTGTAACTATTATTTTAATGTTGTTCTGTAATATTAGACCTAAACTAGTTTTTGTGATTTTGGTTGATTTCGATGTTTGTTTATTTTCAGAAACTTCAGTGAAGCCATACGATGATATTAAAACGAATTAACATATTAGAAACAATTCTGTTCTAGATTTCAGCATAACGTATCCGCGAGATGACCACAGTTTGTTGAATAATATGGCTTAGAACTGGTTGAAATTATGAAGATTTATCTATTCTTTATTTTCCTTTAGAGCTTGAGTTTCACCATACCTTCAAAAATACCTGTATGTTTCGTATTCAGGATCTATTTTGTCAATGTTTGGTATCTCTCACTATCATTGATACTAAAATTGTTTTGACTCTTTTGACGTTGATTATTGTTAACTCAGTCTCATTGCGCTCATATGGTATAGGAACTTGTGTAAATGCACATCTTTGTACAAGATTCGCCTCACACTCACGAATGCATGATAATAAAGTGGATTGTTGGTAAAACGATAGAATTCGATAGTTTTCTCTAGACTCGATAAAAGTTTCACCATCAGGTTACATAACACAGTTACTGAATAAGCTACATGTTCTAACAAGTAAAATGTAGAATGGTTCTTTTTTTCAAAGATTGACGAATCAGTCTATAAAATAACAACTGTAAAATGCAACACCAAATAAAGTATAGTAAAGAATTCATGAACAAAACTGACTTGAAATAAACTATTATATCTAACAGTCTTAAACATGTTTTACTAATTTTATTGAGGTAATAGTAATGTATGAAATGTTTTTAAACTGGTTACAAGCTTAACAATTTTTGCTAAATTGGATCCATCTTAATAGACTGATAATTCAACAGATATTTTAAAAAAATACAGGAAATCATAATAAGAAGTAAGTGTATATGGTTACATATAAGCTGCTTACTTCATTATCATCTATCGTCACTGTATCATCTTCTAAACACTCTAGCTCTTGATCATTATCACTTTGATCTGATATCTGGTCAACATTTTTGTCTTTTCCTACTGATACATCATACTGATGTGGATTATGTAAAATATTCTCATTAATTAAAGTAAATTCCTCTTTTTCTTTTGGATATTGAGTACATGATTCAAAAGATTTAAGCGGAAAATTACGTTTGCCACTAGTTTTATTCATTTGATTTGTTTGAATATATTTATCTTTAGAATAATTATAATTATCTTGTGTTGATATGGGAAAATTTATTTCATTTTCTAAAAATTGCTTATTATTTGATTGTTGTAAACATTTCGATTTAATACACGTTTGTTGACATGGTTTCGTGTTTTTTGAAGATAATTTTATCTGATTTGACTTTTGTAAATTATTGGATGCTTTCTTTGTAAATTTACTATCGTTTATAGAACGTCTATTCGTACGTATCATGAGACTATTTCTAGGTGATGATACAGACGATGGAAATGATGATGTTGATGACGAGGATGATAAAGATATTTCTGAATATTCATCTGTTTCACGAATTTCATGTTTTAATGATAATTGTTCTAGGCGAGCAGTTAGTTCTTGAGTAAACTGTTGTCTTGTGATTGACTTTTTCGTAGATTTAAATCCAGTATACATTGCTTTGTCTTTTTGAAATGTCATGATTTAAAATATCTTTATATGCCTCATATTACTTTCACTTGAAAGATGTAGATAGGAAATATGATGACAATATCAACGTACCAAGAAATTTTTTTTAGGTACATAAAAACAAATTGGTGGGAAATCTAACTGAGTATTTGTTCAGTGTTCTATGTTCGTAACATTTTACAAACTATAAATAAAATTCCTGAAATTAAAACCCCAAAATCTCATTAAAAGTTTGCTGAATAAAGACAGGTAATTCATCAATCGTGAAAATAATGAACACCCTTTGATGTCAGTACAACAGTAATAAAAAACATTTCATGGAATTACATTTTATGAACATTTACTTTTATAGTTAACAGGAGATTTTTCTTAGAATATATCTGCTCAGGTCATTATCGTAAAGTACTGAAGTCACAATATATGAGGTTATCGTTTGTTGTTAAGAGCCTTTTAAAGATGTGCATATACTTACTTACGCAGGGGCATAGGTCGCCCACCAGCACTCTCCATCCAATCCTGTCCTGGGCATTTATAAGATGCATTTCTTAAATTACCCAAGATTATGGTAGTATATTACTGACAATGTTTGGTAATGAACATGAAATGTAGTTATTTATAGCAACTAAGGTCTAACTGGGTTTACGTAATACCTTGTATTACGTAACTATAACCATTTATTCCGATTTTGTATGATCTGTTCAATTTCTAGCAATCTTGACACCAATATTAATATTGTTTTTTAGTTGGCTACGTTTGTTTAGATATTGATTTTTGCAGCTATTCTAAAATATAAAATGTCCCGTTTTGTGATTAATAAATATTTGTACTATATACTATCCTTTTAATTGTCATCATATCGATATTGATTTTGTATTTAAGGACAAATATGAAACAATAATATTAACTGCTAGCTAAGACTGAAATATCAAATACAGTTAATAATCCAAAAAAATCAGAAACAGTCCTCATTACTTATCAAATAGATCACAATGTTTGCCAAACTACTCTCAGATGAATTTGTACTACATTTAGAATGTTAAACATTGTTACCACTTACAAGATAATTATAATAATATCTAGCAAAAGATAATATACGGAAGGCCGCAAATGCAAATGTAAGGTGGACGTCTGGTAGGCGACCGTATTGTTCAGGTTTGTTCATTATATCATCAAAATAAAATTTGAAAGATGTGGTTTGGTTTACTTAACAAAGTTCCATAGTAATTTTTAATGGAATTAAAATACTTTTAAGTAGTTTATAGCACCCCATATTGACAGCTAGCTTTCATGTTTTTTCCACCATATTTAGGATACATTTTTCTATTGTTGAGTGTGATCCATAAAACGCGTTACTGAAACAGACTATTAAACTGCTTAAACCAACCGTTGAGTTTGCATATACTCTGCGCAAAACAAAATTTGTTTACATTTCCAACAGAATGACACTTCATTTTGATTATTATTATTTTAGAATAGGTTCTTGTTCAACAGCCAATTGAATGAACGAAAGTGCTATTTACTAACCTTATACGCTACAGAAACGGTTCAACATCTCATGACGTACATGGTAGGCCTTCTTTTAAACTTCGTTATCGGGAAATGTTATTGTTGGGATATTCAGGAAAATATCCCAAAAATTATCCTGTTAAGCCTAATCCTATCCTTGGACATGAAATGGTATCATCTTATTGGTCAATATTTATTTAACGTGTTATTTTCCTGTTGGCCATTATTGTACAATGTTATCTTCTATTTTATGGTACGTTGTGGACTGATTGACTGGTATATAAACAAAGTATGTTTGAAATATAATGATTCATATATCCGAGGCTGTGACTTGCGTTCTGGACTCAATTGACTGGGCTAGACAGGGAAGCGAGACCAATCAGAACCCTAGGTCGTTCTACGTGTTTGCGCGTCTTTGGTCCGATCAATAATTCGCTACCCTTAATCAGCATTATTTTCACAGTTATAACAGTTATTTACCATGAAAAGCTGATAGCTAACCATATATAAAGGCTTTACGAGCATGTCATACTCGGTGCAGAGTCCTTGTACTGCTTTAATAACATAGACCATTAAAAACTTGGTGCTTTTTAACCATGTTTTATGCTTTATTGCATATTGTTTCATATTCTAAATGCACAGATCCAGATGAAAATTTACTCCAATAGCAATGAGGAAGATATTTTGCTATTAAGGAATGTCCAGTAATTCAGTAATTGATAATAAAAATCACTGTTCTAGGAAAGATTTAAATAACTGGCTTAATGATATTGGATGCCGTCAACTATTTATATGAACATTGGGGATACAAATGTTGATAGCTATAGCACTGAAAAAGCGTCAGTGTCCGTAGTCTTGTCTCATAATTAACTAGAAGTTACAGTCAGTCACGACTTAAAGACCACTGCACACTGCTATGTGGTTTCAACTAAAGGATTCAAAAACCCAAAAGCACCAAGATGGACATTTCCCATGTTGCCCACGAATATGCTCAACACAGTATACACAATTTAGTCAGACCATAACTTATATACTGAAATTAGGCTGCAAGTCACTGTTTAAATTGTGACTCGAATATCTTCGAAAATGTGCAGAAATCAGCTGCCCGTGCAATGTCATTAGTATCAGGTTTACCAAATATAGAGAAAGCCGAGAAGTTAGACCTTTCTCGTTTTTCCTACCGCAGATTCAGAGGTGATCTGATTTTGATGTATGAAGTAATATGAAATAATTCGGACCCGATGTATCTTCTTTTTTATCCCCACCTGATCAGGACAACTCATATGACATAACAAGTAAGTTTGCAGGTCAGGAACGAGCAAAAAATCCGTGGGGTACAGGTTTTCAGACAAGGTCATCAATACCTGGAACCTATTACCTGAATAAGTAGTGTCTGAATCTTTAACTGATTTATTCAAAAGATGACAAGACACTCACAAAACTCACTACAAGAGGACAAAAACGGAATATGGTATTGAGGATTGAAAACCGGGGACTGAGTCTGAATCTGACCATCTACCAGAATTATAATTCAGAGAATGAGTAGTCAGATAATAAAGATTCTTGATTTTAATGATCACTTAGTTCACAGAAGACATATAAACCAACCGGTGACCAATGGGACAGGCGATTTCAACTTTGATTCCGATTATGTTTAGAATTATTCTGAATTCTGTAAATAATTTCCAATCACAAATAGATAAAATCTGGTTTTAATGGGTCCATTACTATTAATGACTCTTAAGGCAACCTCGAATTTTAGATGAATGGAAATCAGTGTTGAAAAACCGAGATTTTAAAAAATCGCAAATAAAGCAAAACAACATTAGAGACACATTAGCAAATATCCGTGAGCAGGTGTGACGAATAAACATTTACCACATGATTAAATATTATATGATGCGTTTAAACTAATTATAGCAGTATAATAAACTTTCATTTTGAATACATCAAATTTAAGTATTCCCTTGTGACATGTTGAAGTACTAGACTAATTGGGATTAATAGTAATTCGCTAGATTGTTTCGAATTCATATAATCACAGTAGCTGGATATTTTGTTGAGATATCATTTTTAAAAAGTCATTACCCTGAAGCTTCAAAAGTCATTAAGTATTATGCTTGCTCAGACATTACGTAAATATTGAATTTATGATGAACAACCCTAATCTTCCTACTCTGAGGAAACTTTTGTCCATTTTGAAAACTTCTGATGAAAAAGCTTCGAAAAACTTAGGGAAGGTTGAGAGGTAATGGTGCGAATTCTTCACGAGCTTCCCAGGACTGTGAAAAATCTTTAAAATGTTTGGGAAAAATTTGTGTTTTCCTCATCATTTCACCTGAAGGTTATAATACTTTCACGTGTTTCCAAAATTTTTAAAAAACTTTGAAGAAAAACACCAAACTCCTTACAAATTTAGAGTAAACTTCAACATCCCATTGCAGAACGGGACTCCAGGATATAGTTAAAGTTTTCACTCGAATGTTTCTACATTTTTGTCACACTATTCTTAAAACTAACAAAACATAGTTCAAAACGGTTACACATCTCTTTGTGTCCTCCCATCAGTTGAAAAGCTTGGAATATTTATATAAACATAAGTTATTCCTTGTTTATATATGTGCATATATATGAAAAATCACTGAAAGTAAAATGTGAAATATTGTGTAAAAACTGTTTTAAATGTCATACAAGTGCTCATTTTATTTGTAAAATCAATAGAATTACCGGTTCTAACACGTACGCGAAAAACACCTAACGCACATCGGGCCAAGGTCAAATTTAAAATGTGAGTAGCATTGAAGGCCGGCAATCAGCTGTGACCTTAATTGGTGTTTCTAACATCTATTTCAAAGTAACTGAAACAGTGATGTAGTTTGTGAAACTTCTTCGGAAAAAAGCTTTCCGCCTTTATCACGAATAATATCAATTTTTCAATCATAAGTGATCAAATCTTTTGCTGCAACTGATGACTAGATGGTCGACTCAGACAAAACAGCGGAGTGCCATGAAGTCACTTCCTGATGTCATACAGTCAAAACCTCAGCCGTCAACTCGCTGGATAGTTTCAAAGAAATAAACACTGACTTTCTTGAACAAACAAATTTTGTCGATGTTAATATTTCAAAAAAGAAATTGCAGTATCATCACCACAATTAATGTGATAGCAAATTTAGTGGAACGTGACAAATCAACGTGCAATAGTCTATGAAATTTTCTCGCACACTGATTACAGAACAACAAAGCTTCTATGGATTACCTGCTTAAAAACGGAATGCAGTGTATTTTTAAATAAAGAGATATTTTGGGACAGTAAAACAGTCGTTCCTGAATACTTCTAAACAGTCTTTTTGCATGAATCCTCTCTAGACAAACGACTAGCTGAGGGAGACATGTCACCCAATCAGTGATCTTATATCAGTATGGTGAAATAAATGTACTGTACTGGGCTGTAATTCCTCTCACTATGATATTCAAGGTGTCATGTAACCAGATTGGATTGTCTGAAAAGCAGGGGATTTGACTGTCACTCAACATTACAATACAAAATCAAGCCAAATTTCACGTCAACGGTTTCAGTTTCGTAGTCGAAATATTATAAATAACTACCAAGAAAGCCATGAGACTTATCGCGAAACCCTTCATCAATAAGCAACATGGTCTCAGAAAGCTGTTTACTTGCACAAGAACCACTTATTGATAGGAGAAAGATGGACGGAGTCTGGATGACAGTTGGAAGTATTCGAATTAATGTGCTAACTAAGAACCTCCGGAATGGTGCAAATTAAGGTATGTAAAACTAGATACATAAGTATGAAAGTTTTATTTTCTAAATTTGTATTCCTTGGTCAATCAAGTAGATATGAATCATTAGTTCATACAAACAGAATAATCTCCACGGCCTGAATGGTAAGCCAAACTTCTGTGACCTTATGTACTAGTCTTCTTTAGTTTCGTCCTGTGTCCTTTCGGCTGTATATTGGATATAGATTTTTAATGTTCTCGGACTTATCCATTATTATTAGAATTAACAAGGGAACTTAGAACCAACTCACTTAGGTATTCATGACATATACGGTTATTGTGACTGGCTTGCATGTGAACGATAGATTTATTGACCTGATTTATCAGAGCATTGATATGTTGTGGAAAAGGAATTCTTGTACGAAGTTTTTCTGTTCAAACAGTTTCATCATTCTTTCTTTTGCGAACGGCCTCGTTATTCTGTGCCAAAAGACTTTATCTAATCTTCCCTCCGGATTTTTGGATAGTATATGACTTAGAATCACTCAGCATAATATAATCTGAACTACATGGTTTATCACCACTAGTGGCAAAATGAACAGTAGCTCTGTATAATTATGGTCCGCTGTGATATTAGCACTGCTCTAATGATAGACCTAATCCTAAAATTGTAGATTTGTCGTGATATAACTCCTTAATCTATAAGGTCTTATATGAAATTCACATCATCGTCTACATCAACTCATTGTATCGTAACAATCACCAATAGATGTCAAAGAACAAGCTTAGGCTATAAATAGAACAATATATTTATTACGAATAAAAGATATAAGATTCAGCAGGGTACACGCCTGCAAGGTCGAGCCATGTCATCCGATCAACCTGAATAAATTCAACTCCTTCTCCCCACCTTCTCCACCGTCGGGTTTTTCTCCGCGTTAAATATTGAATATCTAGTTTCCCGGTTGTCTCATGCTCAGCGCTGAGGATTGTATGTTTAGGGCCCAATGCCGCTACACATCTACGGACTGACTTCATGTGTCCTAATTTACAACACAAGCATTTAGCATGACAAAAGACACATGAGTTGCCTAAGCGAAATTTTACCACAGGACAAGCATCTACAAAACCTGTCCTATCGTCCTTAAGCTGCTTCGCTCTCCCTCAGCGAACTTCTATCCACGTTTCCACGAAAACGAGTATTATCATTATTTAAATGATACTTGTTTAAGCACGATGGGATTAGGAGAATCAAGTGGTGTAATAGAATTTCGGATGTTATGGAAGCCATGTTAACGCAGTTATGACATCTTGAAAAGAACGCTTTTGCATTTGCATGAGTTCTCTTTCCAAATTTGGTATACCAAACCTGCGACTGATCGATTATTCAGTTGTACATGAAGTTGATCAGCAAAATTACACTTGGCGGCTTGTTTCTACAACCCAAGAATACATTCTGCAACCTTATGATTGTTCTGACGAACCAATTTATAAAATTCTGTCCCTTCACGACATTCGAAATAAAAGCACTTTACATTATTCGGTATTAGTTCTTTTAGTAGTGCAATATTCTTTTCTGGGAATGCTAAAGATTTTATTAAACCGTAAGCATCCTCTCCGACGAATGTGAGGAAATGAGCGAAAACTTTGTCATTCCTGAAATTTTTCCTCGTCATACTCCAGACCTTAAACCCAAAGATACCAAAGTATTCTGAGTTTGATAACGCCTTAACCAGTAACAACATTGCAATCGAGGTTTACCAACACATTTAAGTCAGAAGTCAGAAATAAGGGAGTTCGAAGGTATATTTTCTTGAATTAATGTACGGACTAGGAATCCCAGAAAAAGCATAATTTAGATCAAAGAGAACTAGGTGAACACAAGCGAACGTATTGTATTTGAAATTCGAAATTGGGGAGAGATCAAGGACAAAGGCATATAAACAACACAACTGCGGCAGCTAAAATGCGAATTCTAAAATTCTGCAATCAATTTTATCTTTTCGCCTTAGGTCCATTATTTGTCTATCCGACTCTGTATTGTATGTGCACTCTGTATGATCTAGTATCAAATTGAAAGACTGGAATTATAACGGACTCGTCTGGTTCCTGGAATTGTATACGACCACTGATATCTACCATAGACTTTTTTAAAGATCATTCACT
The DNA here is from genome assembly GCF_000699445.3 of Schistosoma haematobium. Taxonomy (NCBI): domain Eukaryota; kingdom Metazoa; phylum Platyhelminthes; class Trematoda; order Strigeidida; family Schistosomatidae; genus Schistosoma; species Schistosoma haematobium. The sequence continues at coordinate 75,260,919 of NC_067196.1, read as the reverse complement.
CACACGAAATAATGCTCTGCACTAAACACTTTCCCCACAATAAGCAGATGAATAATAAGGACAAGTAACATTTGATATTACATCAGGGTTATTTCCGGATAAATGTAAGGGAATGGGCCACAACAATGGCATCCTCAACATTTTCCCTCGTCATAGTCCGGATCCATTCCATATAATTTTCAAAAGCATCAAAATTCGAATGCATGACCAATTGGTCCATCACAGGCACCATCGTGACGCCTATATGATGATAAGGAGCATTTGAAATATGATCTAGGAATCCCCGAAATAGCGTACTTTAAATAAAACAGAACTATGTGATCACAGTCAGAAGTATTATATTAAGGATTGGAAATCATGCAGCAAATCAAGTACAAGGGAATCATTGGTTCATAAAAACACTACAATTTGATAGGCTTTCGATATATCGGAAAGTGATTACTCTAAGCTAGCTCATGGTCGTCGAATATGTGAAGCATGTTGTACTCACTCGTGATCTCGTGTGGATTTGTCATTGAGTGCTTTTAGCTAAGTGAGTTCAATAAAACTAATACGGTCATCATCAAATATCGAAGACTTACAGAGCTACTGATTCTGGCGATTTATTTACCGCTCCAAACCTTTCCATTTAGTCTTCGAAAGCTTCAGAATTTGAATGTATATCCAAGTTTTCAATCATAGACTTCATTGTAACGCCAATAGGATGATCAGAAGAATTCGAATTATTGTTCTAACTAAGAATTCCCGAATTGGTGCAATTTAAGCCAGGCACAACCAGATGAGCACAAATGGACGTATTGTGTTTGGATTTCGTAATCAGCGAGCAATCAAGTATGTAGGAATCATTGGTTAATGCAAATACCACAGTTTGCTGATAGAAAAAGTCCAGTGGACGTTGTCTACTTTAATTCTAGTACATAATTTAGTTGGATGCCGCACATAAGTCTAGAAATTCTGTGACATCTATTGAAGTGAATCAAATATGTCCTTATAGCTTGTTGACAGATAGTGAGAATAAATTTTCAATGTTCTCATGTAAACCAATGTTAAGTCAAGTAGGGAAAATTTCTGTTCGAGGTCTTTTACTTTATATACTGAGGGCAGTTTGTTATATCCTAAATTCCTGCTCTGACCTTTTTAGAGTTTGATTAATTAATAAGTTGACAACTTACATACAAAAAACACTAAAATTCAAAATTCTAGCTAGCTAAAATTTATTTGATTATAGCAAACTACTAATGAGCTATTCTTTTTAATGATTATTACAGAAGGTTTGATGTGAAACTTCAACACAGAGGCTTTCAAATTTTAAGTGCTAAACATCGAACAAAAGGCAGGATAGAAATTAAATGTTCCATTTCAAAGTTACAAATGAACTAGTCATGATAATATTTTACGGTAATTTAACTAATATGAATTTCTCTCGTAAATCAGCTATCTGTTTAATTCCAGATTTCTGAAGTTTGTCACATTCTACGAGACTTAAGTTATTAAACATTGTCACTTTACCTGACATAAGATTAAGAGGTCATTAAATTGTGGCTAATCAAGTTTAGATCTGAAATAACTCTTCTTTCCTTTTGCACCATGTAAGAGCAACTGAAAGGACATAACAAACGGGTTCAGAGGACTAGGATGAACGCAATACGAATGGTATACAGGTTTATTTACTCTTGAAACTTACCACAGGAAGAAGTGGTGTCCACACTTTAAGGTGACCTAATGAACAGAAGATTAGACACTCACAAGAGCCTACTTGAAAAAAGTTCACACAGAACGTTGACCTTCTGTTCTTAGTACACAGGTATGAATATAAGCCTACTTCTTACTGTCTCGAGTTGTAAGGATAGAAACGAAGCCTATTGTACAAAATATTTTTCCTCTATTACTTTACACTTTAGAAATGCATCCGTTATAACAATTGGAAACTGAATCGCAAACCCAGGATTCCCAAGGTAATGCAATTTAAAGGCAATTAGAATTAGATGAGCACAACTGGATGTATTATATTTAGAATTCGTAATATACTCACAAACAAGTACAAAAGTATCATCACTTAATACCAATTCTCCACACATTCAGATTGGTAACCTAGTTTTTCTTGAGAGTGGCTTGAAACGTCAGAAATTTCAATTGTTTTTATTCATTTGGATGTTACAAATGCATTATTCCCATTAATAAATTTAATAAATGTTATTTCTTCTTATTTTAGTTCTGAGGAAATCCAATATCGCTCTAAATGTGTTAAGAATAGGCACGGTTACCACGTCTTCTGGTCAATTATTGCATTTATTCACATGAAGAATAACCGGATAAATTACATTCACTACATTTTTTGTTATTAGTAGCAGAAAAATAGGTAGCATGAATATTCAAGCAGGTTTCTAAAAACCAAATGACTTCACAACATTAGTTTCTGGGTCTCCTTTAATGAAATGTACCAAAAACATTTGAAGTACTCAGAAACGATTAACTAGTGGGTTATAATTGAATCATAGACATGATATCCCAGCTGTCTAGTTGTTGGAGGATATGTATTCCAAGACACTCAATACTTTGAGATAAATAAAAGGCATATTCCTTCGCCCTGCTAGTTCTATTCAAGCACTTTATGAAGCTAGTATTTAATACCAAGTTGACTCCTGGTACGAAGTGATGTAAATTCATTTTTCTTAGACTACCGCATTTTATATAGCAATTGAAACATGTAATAAAAGTGCCTGAAGCGAAAAATATTCTACTTTCTTCAACGTAAACAGTGTATTAACAGGAAGGTTGTCAACCAACAGATAGTATGTCAATGAAAGAATACTGTAATATTCTGTAAGATAATAACTTGCTTACAACATTATATTATCTGTTAATACTGTGATGATAAAGATTGATACATGTTATATATAATGAAAAGAGCAAGAACAAACATTCTAGCAGAATAGCATGAATTCATTTTGATTTCGTTGGTTCTCGTCAGCTGCTTACAACCTGTGATATTTAAAATCATAATTACATAATGGTTTTAAATTACTTACATGAAAGAGTTTGATTGGAAGTTATATTGTAAAGTAATAATAAACCCATATCATGGAAATGATTAGTGCTTTAATAAATCTATTAATCAAAAGAACGGAAAGTTCCAATGTTACAATAACCATCCATCTGGAGGACTTTATGGTGTTTGAGTAAAGTTCTCGTCACAAACAGATATCAACTATAGAACTGTTGAGAACTTAATTTTACTAAACATTTCATTCATCACAGTTTGTGGATCTTAGATCGTCTGCAGTTAAAATATCAAACGTAACGGAACTCACGAACATCATGTATCAGGGTAATAATGTCAATCTTAGGTGGCAGAAGTTTATCTTCAAATCTTCAAGTATATCCTCAATACGACTCGAGTGTATAAAAAAACAGACTCATTAATAGTTTTCTACAAGACTTATTTTCGCCAATCTGGAAAGTGAACTCAATCAAGTAGAATATGATCTGCTTTTAGGTCATGGTTAAACACTCCTGTAGAGTTCAGAATTAAAGTACAATAGCCTTTCAATACCTTACAAAAGTTAAAACTTGCCTTTTATTTTCGTAGCGTTTCTTATGCCTTTGTTTATTTGATTGAAATATAGATTATTTAAAGTCTTCTTAATCACCAGAATTGACCTTTATTTTTACAAAAGTCTGTTTCTTTGAATCTGGTTTAAAAACACTCGATCTCTATGTATGTAGATATCAAAATGACCATATTTATTAAATATACACAAATATAAATGATCAGATATTTTTTAAATCAAAGAATGTAGTTTATTCGATCGTCTTGAATAATTATCATTAAGAGTCAAACCAAATATTTACTTCTTCTTCTTTCAATTTTCGAAACATAAGTAATGAATTGTAAATGATTTTATTCAAATATTTCTTCTGTTAACATTTACTGGAATTTGTCAATAATTAATTGGTGGTTCCAATGTTTTACCTATAAGAATGTGCTAGTGCTGAACATTCTAAAACTTTATAAACAAATATGGATAGTGGCTAGCAGTGGAATCCAGGACGTGCGTTTCGCCATATTTAGGACTCGTCAGCTGGATGTACTTGCATCCCAGAGTTAATGTTTACTCTGCGACTCGAACATAGTACCGTTTGCTTCAAACGCCATCGTGTTACCTACTTAGCTTTTGAGTCCTGATAACCACCTGTTTGTACAATGGGTTGAGGTTTAAATTCACTTGGTATTGTTTACTTGAATCATCCTATTGATGTTTAGGACTCCGGACTCAGTAGCTAAGTGGATAACGTGATGGAATTTAAAACAAACGATACTGATTCGAGTCCTCAGAGTGAAGGTAAACTCTGGGATGCAGGTACATCTAGCTGATGAGTCTCAAATTGAACGAAACGCGTGTTTCGGATTCCACTGTTAGCCACTATCCATATTTGCTTATAATGCTTGTGAATTAAGGCAATATCGAGGCAATACGCACAGTATGCACATATGCCAATAAGCAACTGATCAATTTCAGTCCTAAACATCAGTGGGAAGCTTCAAGGGAAAAAAATACCAAGTGAACTTTTAAAACTGATTTTAATCGTTTAACTTCCTCTTTTATGTTTGTACTTCAAAAAATAATTATGTTGTATTATATTAAACAGAAAATCATTACATTCAACATTACTAACAGTACAACATTTGCATTATACCGTGAACGATCTGTAATTTCTTGAGGATTAAATTTAATCAGCTCTAAATGTTAGTACGTAATACACAATAATATGTTACACGAATAAGGTATAGAACAAAAAAGATCAGAAACTTTAGATGTGTTGGTTTAACGAATTGTTTCTATTGACTGATGAAATTAATATACTGTAATATTGAATGGTTTTTACAGGACATAGAAACTTAAGCATCTGTTAGATATTCATCAAAATATCGGTTAATTCGAAAGGATAGTAAATGCTGCACAATAATTCATGTGAAATAGATCAGTAACAATTCACATTCAAATTCATCCAAATGATCTTCATGAATGATCTAACTTCAAGTACGAATAACCAAAGGTTGAACGCTAGTGGATATTGGAAATGCGTTTAATAGTAATAATAATTAATCAGTATAAAATAAATGTTATAAAGTATAATTCCATTCTATTTAACTATACAGAAACTAGTTTAGTTAAAATGTTAAAACCTAACCACTTTAGCTAGAAAGAGTTATTTTTGGTAAGAGAAAAGAATAACGTGTATAATTGAAGCTTGATAAGACAAAAGAAAAATTAACTCAATCTACATAAGCACGGATTATTAAGATGAAAAGATCTAATACTACCATCTTTCTTAGAGTTTCATAGGAATAGCTGTCGATAAAATCCAGTAATGAGTTAAAATTTACGCATCAAAAGCCAAACGTTTCAGTATATAGATCATATACTAATCGATGGGTTTATTCATAAATATCTAGTGATCTAATTAATAAAAGAAGAAAATATTACAAGTGCACATGTTTATAAATAAAGTCACTGTGAAAATTTCGAAAATCATAATATTAGAAGTTCACATGTTAACTAAATACACTCGTGATTGATCGAAAATTCGAATTGTTCACTTGTAGAAACATTCAGAAAACATAAGTCACATGAAGTTGGAATTGGTAGTATTACAAGCAAAAATAAAGATAATGAATTGTGATAAATCATAATTGCAATGAAATTATTGAATTTGTGTTAAATAGTGAACAATGTCATGCATGTTAAGTCCTTTATTGGGATCAAATCCTCAAAGAAGCATCAGTTCCCTCACAACTGAAGCTAAAATAAACGGACTAAAATCGCAAGAGGAATGTACTGTTTCATAATGAAGCAATATAACACATGACTGAACCTAATCTAAATATCACTAACTAGCGAATATAATAATCAGCTGTCTTAAAAGCCACAGCTGACAGACTCGTTCGAAGTAAAGACCGGCGTCAGGCAAGGTTGTTTACTCTCACCCTTTCTCTTTTTCCCGATAATCAACTGGATGGTGAAGACATCAACATCTGGGGTGGAGCATGAGATACAGTGAACAGCTACGATGCAACTGGACGATCTAGACTTCGTAGATGATCTGGCTCTTCTATCGCACACGCAGCAACAAATGCAGGAGAAGACAACCAGTGTATCAGCAGCCTAAGCAGCAGTAGGTCTCAATATACACAAAGGGAAAAGCAGGATTCTCCGATACAACACAGCATGCAACAATCCAATCACAATTGACGAAGAAGATTTGGAAGATGTAAAAACCTTAACGTATTTGGGCAGCATCATTGACGAACAGGGTGGATCTGATGCAGATGTGAAGGCGCGGATCGGCAAAGCAAGAGCAACATATCTACAACTGAAGAACATCTGGAACTCAAAACAACTGTCAACCGACGCAAAGGCCACAATTTTCAATACAAATGTCAAGACAGTTCTACTGTATGGGGCGGAAACCTGAAGAACTACGAAAACCGTCATCCAGAAAATACAAGTGTTTATTAACAGTTGCCTATGCTAAATACCTCGGATCCGTTGGCCAAACATTTTCAGCAACAGTCTGCTTTGGAAGAGAACAAACCAGATCCCAGCGGAGGAAGAAATCATGAAGAATCGCTGGAAGTGGATAGGAAACACATTGAGGAAGGCACCCAAATGCGTCACAAGGCAAGCCCCCACTTGGAATCCTTACGATGAAAGTAGATGAGGAAGACCAAAAAACACATTACGCCAAGATATAGAGATAGACATGAGAAGAATGAACAATTGCGTCGAAATATAAAGGAAGGTTCAGGACAGAGTGTGTTAGAGAATGCTGATCGACGGCCTATGCTCCATTGGGGGTAACGGACGTAAATAAGTAAGTATGTAAGTTTTCAAAGCCATCCTTGATTTAGGATTATAAGTTAAAATTTATCTATGCTCTTGATACCAGAAAGTTAGGAACGTAAGTTAAACAATTACAGTAACATTCGTCACATGAAATATTCAAATCGAAGTAATGGTAGTGAAAACTTATACGAATTCACATTTTCACTTTTGATAACATCCCCTAACTATGCAAAATGACTTTCCTCACTGAAAAGGTTTTCAAATTTCATTGTGCATTGTGCTTTCGGTAAATTACCTGGAATGAATAAAGTTCAGCTGAAGCAAACTATTATTATAGTAACTTATTGAATTTTCCGGATTAATAATAAATAGTACTATTTAAACTTGTGTTTATTTAATGTAAAGAAGTGGCTTACATTAAGTCACGAAACGTCAGAAATATAATTTTTCTACTCATCTGGACATGGCAAAAGTATATTTATTTTTTAACTTTCTATCCAATGCTCATTTTGTTTGAAACTATCAAGTCCAACCTTGGTATTGATGCCTATTTCCGAATTGAGCTTTTAAACGAAAAATGTACAAAGAAGTTTGTTAAGACAGTTTACTCTATCATCTGGAAGTATCTAATACCATAACTCTAAATTTCCAAAATGTATATTTTATTTATCACTTGTCTTACTTGTAATGTTAGAAAACACAGGGGGGGGACGACTAAATGCGTTTTTAACACGAAATTACAGAACTATTTGTTAAAATATAAAAACCACACATTCAATTCTCCATTTACAAAATATCCATTCATTGTCTCAAATTTTATTATTTCTTCATTTCCATACCAACTACTCTCTGTCCACGTTCTCTTATATTCACCCCTCTCAAATTTTCCATTTTCGATTGGTGTTACATACTACTTACACCTGTCAAAAATAAGTAGCATACACAATATTACCATTTCAATCTATAACTCCTCAATGTTTTCGTTCATTTTCTTAGAATAAAAATAATACGGAAATTTCAATTAAAACATTTGGAAAAAAAGATGAGCAGAGAGAAAGAGAGAATATTTCTTTTTACTTCATTTTTCTTCATATTGAATAAAGCCATTAATAATAATAATAATAATAATAATAATAATAATAATAATAATAGCCCTACTGTGACATATATATTTAACAATAATAATGATACAGTCATAACCAATTAATTTGATAGTGTGCTTGTTAGACAATAATACGACAAAAAAGTACTCAAATATTTATAATAATTGAGAATGATTAGAAAACTAATAAAACAGTGGGGCAAATAATAAAGAGAACAATAATCTTAAACTATTAATCCATAAATAAATGAAATTAAACACATAGTTATGGAATTAATTAGTTGTGTAGTATGTTGAAAACATTAATGAAATTTTAATACGAAATTGAATACATACAAGTGTTACACAAGCATAAATAGAATGTTACACTTATACAACAATAGAATGAAACGTTAAGAAAGAAGATATTGGCAAGAGAGGGAATGTAGTTACTGTTATTTTAATGATTAATTTAAAGTGAGTGATTGTCACCATTTCTTATAAACACTGAGGTCAATTTCATTTTAAAAAAATTGCTCATGGATTCAGGTTTACATAAAAGACCTACTTAAATTTAGCGGAAACCCAATGAATGATCTGAATAGATTGTTTACTTCTATAATAGATCCTGGGTTCGGATCTCGCGAGGCACGATCGTGGATGTGCAGTGTTGAGGAGTTCCACAATAGGACGAAACGGCCGTTCATTGATTCCAGGTTTCTCATGGTGGTTTAGCTTTAATTGACTCATGATCTCAACTATTGAAATTACTTCTATAATATTTAACACAATTTATTTCTTCAGTAACTCTACAGTAAATTTATTTAGTTATATCAATGTGCAGATCACCTACACATAATCTGGCTAAAAGGTTAGCAAAGTTGTTGGATCCTATTCGAAGACATCTATGTAAGTATTCTCTAAAGGATTCTTTTGAACTGGTTGATCATTTAGATGACATTAATATCAAGGAAAAGACAATGTGTTCATTTGATGTAAATTCCTTGTTTACAAATGTACCTTTAAGAAAAACGATTGGTATATTATGTGATTACATATCTGAAAACAATTTTCAATCACGTGTACCTGTAAAACTTCTTAAAGATTTACTATTACTATGTACTGACAAAGTTCAGTTCACTTTTGAAGGTGAATACTTTCGTCAGATTGATGGAGTTGCTATGGGTAGTCCGCTAGGACCATTACTAGCAGATGTGTTCATGGCACATGTTGAAAATCAGACTGATGAATTAATCGGAAACATGTCACTTTATAAGAGATATGTGGACGATATCTTAGTTGTTTGTGAGAAAAAAGAGGATATGTACGGTTTATTAAATAAACTCAACACTCTCCAAAACCATATTAGTCTCTCATGTGAAGAAGAGAAAAACGATCAGCTTCCCTTCCTAGATATACTCCTGAGTAGACGAGAAGATGGTTCAGTAAAGCGATCTATTTTTAGAAAACCAACGTGGACAGGTCAATATCTTAGTTATTATAGTTATTGCCCTGTGCAATACAAACGTGGTTTGATAAGGTGTCTTTTCAACAGACTCGACCGTATTTGTACCAATGACGCCATTGATGATGATGTAAAGTTGTTAAATAAAACGTTAATAGAAAATGGCTATCCTCTGAAATTCATAAATAGATGGAAAGTCCATGGTTCAGCGAGACCTACTGTAGCCTCGGTAGAGAAAAAGCCTGTCTACATCACCTTACCATTCAGAGGTGATTCAAATAGCCTTTTACTGAAACAACGACTTAAATCAGTCATCAATAAAACCTATTGCGCAGCAAAGGTCATCATCAAAGAAAGAACAAGGTGCATGCTTCATTCAAAACCTAAAGTACATGGAAACGATTGCGTCACATCCCACTGTGTTTACCAATTTAAATGTGTGTGTGGTCACACATACATAGGGAGGAGTAATCGTGATCTCAACATTAGGGTGAGTGAACATGTACCCAAATGGCTGCAGAAACAAATACAATCAGGTGACCCAATAAGAGCAGAGGATAAACATCCATCATCCTCTATTGCTAAACATATAATTGAAACAGGTCACAAGATTGATCTAAATTCAGCTTTTGTGGTATTGTATAAAAGTGTAAAAGGGCGTATACTAAGGTTCATTGAAGCCTTAGCCATACGAAAATTCAAACCCCCTTTATGTGTTCAAAAACAGTTTGTTCTTACCTTAAACCTACCCTGGTAATATTGACTTATTATCCAGAGTGATTAGGTTTCAAATTGTGTTCACATTATTATTATTATTACTCTTATCATTATCCTTATCTCCTCTTACCCCGTTTCCTGTCTAGTTGACCTTTTATTTTTATATATAAATGCTCTTAACAAGTATATGTGTGACCAGATTGTTCGAAATGTATTGCGCTAATATATCACATAGTTCTGATAATCTTCGTCTTCTCATTGCATTATCGATATTTAGTTATAATTAAAACTAATTTGTCGAACACACAGTCAGAGCGAATCTTGAATAGAAGATTCGTATTTATGCGTGATTGCTAAACTTTTCAATCGGTTCTTTGAAAAAAAGGCTTCTTGATTTTTTTTAACATAAAAAAAATGTGAAAATAATGTTTTCTTCATGACAGATCAAAAACTAACTAATAATATAATAGTAGCATTACTGACTTTAAGATTGATTTATAAGAACTTTTGACTGAACGAGCCATGTCAAGAAGCATAAGAGAATGCGTAAAGTTTCCTGGAATTTCCCCCTAATTATCTGAAATTTCGAGGTTTTCTGCCACCTTATATTTCCATAGTTTGGTCTTTCGTAGATTGATTTCATTTTCATCGTAACTAATGACGACCTACAATGAACCATTTTATTATACTTACTTACTTACTTACGCCTGTTACTCCCAATGGAGCATAGGCCGCTGACCAGCATTCTCCAACCAACTCTGTCCTGGGCCTTCTTTTCTAGTTCCATCCAATTCTTGTCCATTTTTCTCATGTCTATCTCCATTTCCCGGCGTAATGTGTTCTTTGGTCTTCCTATTTTCCTTTGGCCTTCAGGATTCCATGTGAGGGCTTGTCTTGTGACGCAGTTGGGTGCTTTCCTCAATGTGTGTCCTATCCACTTCCAGCGCTTCTTCCTAATTTCTACCTCCGCTGGAATCTGGTTTGTTCTCTCCCACAGTAGGTTGTTGCTAATAGTGTCCGGCCAATGGATCTGAAGTATTTTGCGTAGACAATTGTTAATAAACACCTGTGTTTTCTGGATGATGGCTTTCGTAGTTCTCTAGGTTTCTGCCCCATAGAGTAGAACTGTCTTGACATTTGTATTGAAAATCCTGACCTTGGTGTTGGTTGATAGTTGCTTTGAGTTCCAGATGTTCTTCAGTTGTAAATATGCTGCTCTTGCTTTGCCGATCCGCGCCTTCACATCTGCATCAGATCCACCCTGTTCGTCAATGATGCTGCCCAAATACGTTAAGGTTTTTACATCTTCCAAATCTTCTTCGTCAATTGTGATTGGATTGTTGCATGCTGTGTTGTATCGGAGAATCCTGCTTTTCCCTTTGTGTATATTGAGACCTACTGCTGCTGAGGCTGCTGCCAAACTGTTCGTCTTCTCCTGCATCTGTTGTTGCGTTTGGGATAGAAGAGCCAGATCGTCTGCGAAGTCTAGATCATCCAACTGCATCTTAGATGTCCATTGTATCCCGCGCTTCCCTTCAGACGTTGACGTCTTCATGATCCAGTCGATCACCAGGAGAAAGAGAAAGGGTGAGAGTAAGCAACCTTGCCTAACACCGGTCTTCACTTCGAACGACTTTGCCAACTGTCCTCCATGCGCAATTTTGCAGTGTAATCGATCATATGAATTCTGTATGATATTGACTATCTTCTGAGGCACGCCGTAGTGTCGAAGAAGTTTCCATAGTGTTGTTCTGTCCACGCTATCAAATGCCTTTTCGTAGTCAATGAAGTTGATGTAGAGTGATGAATTCCATTCAATTGATTGTTCCACAATGATCCGTAGAGTTGCGATTTGGTCTGTACACGATCTATCCTTACGGAATCCTGCCTGTTGGTCACGAAGTTGGGCGTCTACGCAGTCTTTCATCCTGTTTAACAATACCCTGTTGAAGACTTTTCCCGGTATTGAGAGAAGAGTGATGCCCCTGTAGTTATCACAGTTGCTGAGATCGCCTTTCTTCGGTATTTTGGTCAGAAGTCCTTCTTTCCAGTCTTTTGGTACTTGTTCCTCATCCCAAATCTTATTGAAGAGAATGTGGAGTATCCTTGCAGTTGCCGCTACGTCTGCTTTTAGTGCCTCTGCTGGGATGTTGTCCGGTCCTGCTGCTTTGCCACTCTTGATTTGTCTGATGGCCATGCTGATTTCTTTAATTGTTGGTAGGCCAACATCGATTGGGAGGTCCGTGGGTGCTGCTTCGATGTTGGGTGGGTTCAGTGGAGCTGGTCGATTCAAGAGTTCTTTGAAGTGTTCTACCCACCTGTTTTGTTGCTCTTCAATGTTGGCGATTACCTTGCCTTCTTTGCTTTTCACTGGTCGTTCTGGTTTGCGGCGATTTCCAGAGAGTTTCTTTGTCGTGTCATACAATTGTCTCATGTTTCCTTCTCTTGCAGCCTTTTCCGCCGTCGTTGCTAAATCTTCCACATATTTACGTTTGTCGGTTCTGATGCTCCTCTTCACTTGTTTGTTTACTTCTATGTATTCAGCTTGTGCCTTGGCTTTTTCTGCTCTTGTTCGACTGGTATTGATTGCTGCCTTCTTATTCCTTCTTTCTTGAATCTTATCCAGTGTATCAACAGTGATCCATTCCTTGTGATTGTGCTTTTTGTGACCCAGGACCTCATGACATGTTGAAGTGATTGCCTCTTTGATCCCCTTCCAGTTGTTCTCCACAGTAGTTCCTTCTCCATTGAGTAGATCATGAAAAGCCTGGAACTTGTTGCTGAGGACTATCTTGAATTTGTTGAGTTTGTTAGTATCCTGGAGAAAGGCCGTATTGAACCTTTGTGATATTGTTCGCCCCGTTGTCCAGTGCTTCTTGAGTTTCAATTTCATCTTGGCGACCAGCAAGTGATGATCTGATGCTATATCAGCTCCTCTCCTGGTTCTCACGTCCTCTATAGTCCTCCTGAACGTTTTGTTGATGCAAATATGGTCGATTTGGTTTTGCGTAGTGTGATCCGGTGAAGTCCATGTAGTTTTGTGAATGCGTTTATGTGGGAATATGGTGCCGCCTATGACCAGCTTATTGAAAGCACATAGATTTGCAAATCTCTCACCGTTTTCGTTTCTTTCTCCCAGTCCGTGTCGTCCCATGATGTCTTCATATCCAGTGTTGTCCGTTCCAACCTTGGCGTTGAAATCTCCCATCAGAATGGTCAGGTCCTTTGTTGGGTACTTCTCGACGATTGACTGCAGCCTATTGTAGAATTGATCTTTAGCGTCTTCATTGTAGTCGTTGGTAGGCGCATAGCATTGGATGATGTTCATTGAAATACCCTCTTTCTTTGTTTTGAACGAGGCTTTGATGATCCTTGGTCCATGAGATTCCCATCCTATAAGCGCATTTTGTGCTTGTTTGGACAGCATCAATGCAACTCCTTGTGTATGTGGTGCATTTTCTTCTTCATGGCCGGAGTATAACAGGAGCTCTCCTGTAGTTAGTCGTTGTTGTCCAACTTGTGTTCAATGTGTTTCACTGATCCCAATTACCTCTAGGTTGTATCTTCTCATTTCTGCAGCAATTTGGAAGGCTCTCCCGGTGTCCCACATTGTACGAACATTCCATGTACCTAAATAAATGGTTGCTCTGGTTGTCAGAAGGGGCATCGGCCTCGTAACTTCCGAAGGAATTCGGCTTTCATCATGAGGCGTCATAATTCTTCTAACTGAAGACCTTCTGACTCCCAGGGCAGAGTTTAAAAGGTTTGAATAATTTTTTCGGGTTAGCGTTTTTTAGCGAGTTAGTTTTCTACGGGATGGGGACGCTAACCCCATGCCCAACCCTCCTCCTTTATCCGGGCTTGGGACCGGCAGTAGCCTCCGGAGGGACTCCAGGCGGAGTTAACCATTTTATTATAAGAGATATTATATATATATATATATATATATATATATATATATGATTCTCATATGTATAAGTAACTGTCGGTCATAAACAAATATACAAACTGACCACATAGTATGATTTAGTAACGACTGCAACTGTGACATATCGTGTGACGGTTTGATTATTTACATTTGCCAAGTAAATGAAGAAAGACTGATGAAATTCAGCGATAATAATTTCACAAAAATTACTGCCTATTATATGACGTCATTTTCATAAAAATTACCTATTATCTATTTATAATCTATTTTTTTCATATACGGTATGTAAGCTAAACATGTCATGCATAAATTGTGTGTCTCTAATATAGAACAGTTAGTTCAATTGATTTGATTATCAACGTTTTTAAGAGTAATTGGAGTTTCCTAGTCCGTCGAATCATATAAAACGTTTACTGGTTAAATCCATTAATTCACTTAAAACTTAATCCATTTAAAAAAAACGCGGACGAAATTGCTTGAATTTATGACATACCATTTCCCAAAATATCGACTAGGTAGAACTAACTAGTTACTTCTCGAAAAAATTCACAATAAAACTACTATAAAAACACGATAAACATACTAAAAATAACAACAGGTTGAGGTGGCTTCATAAGAGGTCCCTGAATTTGAAGTTGTTATTAGGTAAATGTAAGAAAAGTGCGTCTTTTGCCTTAGGTTACAGGGCCATGATCATCAGAGCAACTGAAGTTAGCAACTTAAGTACAGTGGTCGACATCCAACTCCACTCCTAGCTCTTCTATGGTTACTGCCAGTTCCGAACTCGGATACAGAAGAAGGGTTGGACATGGAATTAGCAATCCCACATAATAAAAAATAGAACCTTTCTAAAAAGCGACGACCAGAGAAAACAATATAAGCCACCTAACACTGTCCTCTGAAGTGAACGATCTTCATTCAGAAGAATAAGACGCCTCATTAAGAAAGCCGAGATTCTACGCAGGTCACGGGGCTAGTACTCCTTCTAACAACCAGATGAATTATTATAGGTATATGGAATGTCCGCACAATGTGGGAGACTGAGAAGAGCTTCAGATCACCAGCCGGTAGTTGCCAAGATGAAACAGGAGCTGAAGAAGCAGAGAATGACTGGAGAAATAGCATTACAAAGGTCTTCCTTCGACGAACTGAAAAACTCGATTAATTTAAGATAACTCTAACCAACAGCTTACCAGACAGCAATTAACAGCAGCTGAGCAAGAACAGAGAAATTCAAAGTACAAGATGGATACACTGATGCAAACTAGCAAGTAAAGAGGAGAAATAGAGACGACAAGCTGAAATACATGGAAGACCTAGCAACGACAGTGGATAAAGCTGCAACAGAAGCGAATGTCAGACAACTACATGACACAACGAAGAAACTAGCAGGACAATGTAGTAAACCAGAGAGACCGGTTAAGGAAAAGATGGCAGGACAATCACTGAAATTCAAGAACAGAGGAACAGATGAGTAGAATACTTCGAGGAACTCTTCAATAGACCAGCTGCACTAAACCCTCCGGATATCGAAGCAATACACACTGACTTTCCTATCAATGTCACTCCACCAACTACGGACGAAATTAGGAAGGTACTTCATCAAACAAATCAAGAGTGGGAAAGCAGTAGGATCTAACAATATACCAGTCGAAGCACTGAAGTCACACATTGAAATAACTGCAAATATACTTCATGTCCTATTCAGAAAGATTTGGGAAGAAGAACAAGTGCCACTGACAGACTGGAAAGAACAATACCTCATCAAGATACGAAAGAAAGTAGATCTCAGCATGTGTGACAATTAAAGAGGAATCACACTACTATCGATACTAGAAACAGTTTTCATCAGAGTTTTGTTGAATGGCACAGCTTCCAGATCAGTAGATGGGACTCCGTACGGCTCGATCGTGCACAGACCGAATCGCGACACCACGGATCATTGTTGAGTAATCAGTTGAATGGAATTCATTAGTATACATCATCCTCCTTACCTATGAAAAACGTTTGATGGTGTGGATAGGACAGCATTATTGAACCTTCTTCAACATAATGGTGTGATTAGCTGAGAAGATTGTCAGCATTATACGGAATTCATACGACGGACTGCATCGCACGGTCATGAATGGAGTACAGCTGATAGATGGATTTCAGGTGAAGACTGGTATCAGACAAGACAGCTTACTTTCCCCCGTTTTCTTTCTTCTAGTGGTTGACTAAATTATGAAGACTTCGACATCTGAGTGTAAGTATGGAATTTAATAAGCAGTTTTGATGCAGCGATACGATTTGTATTTTGTAGACAGTCTAACCCCATATTCCATACACACAAACAAATGCAGGTTAAGACAACTAGTGTAGCAGAAGCCTGTGTATCAGTGGGCCTCAACATACATAACGGAAAAACCAAGGGAGCACTGATCCAATCACTCTTGATGAAGAAGATGGGGAATTCTTCACATAACTGTCTGGACAAAAAGGATCTGATGAAGACGTAAAGGCGAAGATTGGCAAAGCAAGGACGTAATTCCTACAGTTGAAGAACATATGGAACTCAAAACAACTTTCAACCCATGTCAAAGTGAGAATCTTCAATACGAACGTCAAGACAGTCAGTTCTACTGTACGGAGCTGAAACTTGGAAAACTACTACAACCGTCATCAAGAAGATACAAGTATTTATAAATAGCTGTCTACGCAGGATACTCAACATCCATTGGCCGGATACCATCAGCAACAGCCTACTGTGGGTGAGAACATACCAGATTCCAGCTGGAGAAGAAATTAGGAAGAGACGATGTAAGTGGATAGGACATACATTGAGGAAATCACCAAACTGCATCACGGTGCAAGCCCTAACTTGGAATCCTGAAGGGAAATGGAAAAGAGGAAGGCCAACTAACATACTACGTCGGGAAATATAAGGATGAATAACAACTGGAAGGAGCTGGAAAGGATTGCCCAGGACAGGGTTGAATAATGGGTGCTGGTGAGCGACCAATGCTCCTCCACTAGAAGTAACAGGTGGAAGTAAGTAAGTATCACCATTCAAATTATTTTATCGCCCCTTCATTCATTCATTGTTTAAATGACTAGGAATGAACTGAAACACAAAATTCAATATGATATCATAAGTTGTTTTTTTCTAGTTTGATTATTTACTTTCTCCTTACTTTGTTTAGAAAAATTATTTCCATAGTAATTCTTAGTATAATGAAGTTGACTGATTCACTGAATATTAAATTAAAAGATCATGAGTTTTTTTTCAGTTTTATTTATAAAATATACAAAGGATTTTCAAAATTTTCATTTACATAACAATAAATACAGACAAAATAAACTCAAATACTAAATTAATGATTGATTCAGTGTAAATTTTTAGATTGAGATCATGAACCGATTAATGTTAGACCACCATCGAAAACCTGGAAGCACTAGACGGCCGTTTTGTCCTATTGCGGGACTCCTCAGCAGTGCGTATCCACGATCCCGCTCGCGGGATTCGAACCCAGGGCCTTCAGTCTCGCTCGCGAACGCTTAACCTACTGGACCACTGAGCCGGCATCCAATGGTGTTAATGTCTAACCTCAACCAATCCACGAAGTTGCGCGACCATCTTCCATTATACTGAGGTAGACATCTGTTTCTACCCGACACGGATTAGCTCCACCGGTCCCGCGAGCGGCATCGTGGATGTGCACTGCTAAGGAGTCACACAATAGGACGAAACGGCCGTCTAGTGCTCCCAGGTTTTCAATGGTTGTCTAACATCAATCGGTTCATGATCTCAATCAAAAAACTTAACAATCTCCACAACCCCTTAACTGTAGATTTTTAGTTTAATTATTTGATTTCGATATCTTAGCAGTGGTATTTTCATTGATTGTATCACTTTAATGAATTAAGTAATAATTTTACTTATTTAGAGAATCATTTATATGATTTGATGGTAAGTTTCATCTTGAAATTATATTTCTTGGATAAACAGTAAAAAAATGTGTATGAGTATAATTATTTACAGTTCCGAACAACTGTTGTACACAGACTTTACCAATATACAAGACCGAGAAACCAGGGAACTGTAACCTATACAGTCAACTACATCAAGATGAATGAGATATTAAAACACAATTATATGCACGAAGAATATACTTTTCAATAATTTCTCACCAGGTTCGACAATTGTAAATTCAAATTAATTACTATTCGGATTAAAAGGCCAAAGCTTCGCATCCAAAAGAAATATATTCAGACGATTCTATCACCCTGATGAGCTTCGGGACCAATTAGTTAATAATCAGTTTTATATTATGGGGATGTAATTTGATTCAAACTTATCCACACATTTTACCATTTCATTATTATTATTATTATTACACTTGCTAACCTATTTGAGAAATTTATTCAGTATCCAAGCCTATCTACTATATCTGATCCAATTCATATTATTCTACTTATTACATAATTTTCCATTTGTAATTACATTATTCTCTCTCTCTCACACACACACCCCATGTTAACTATATTTATTCTGATCATTATTTATCGCACAACTTCATTTCACTTATAAACTAATTCAAGTCAATACTTCATTATTAATCAGCCCCAACATTAACGATTTGATTTGATTTGATATGACAAATAACAATTCTTGATTCACATATTACAATTTTCAAATGATGTACTCTGCCTTAAATCTGGTCAATCTTATGGATTATTAATTTGGATATGAGATAATTATAGAACCTGATGAGAAATTAATGAAAAGAATATTTTTCATATATACAATTGTGTTTTAATATAATGAGAATTTTTCAGTGATTAAAGTCTCTTGAATGAGATATGTTTCCTGAATTATATTATACTAAGAACGAATATATGTCAAATATTTAGATTAATAAACACAGTGATATGGAATGGATGGAATAACAAGTTATGATATTATGATATACTTCTATTGTTATGGTATTATTAGTTAAATTAAACTCATTGGATAATTATAAAACATTATTCTTTTCAATGAATTATTTAGAGTTAATAAACTTATATTCATAACAGATTCATGAACCAGCCAACCTTTTCATTGAAGTAAATAAATTAATGAATCGAAGCTATGATGCAAACGCGTTCATTTCAAATAGATGTCCATTAACATTAAAACATGGAATGAATAATAAAAGGAATTATTATTGAGCCTGATGAATAGTGATTTCTATGATTATTTTTTATTTCACACAATAAACTTGATCTTTTGAATAACTAAAGATAACCATTAGTTTCATCTACTTTGTATTAGAACATCAAGTTTAATCTCTATCCATGTTTATTAGCTATTGAGTACGATCGATCTGTTTTATTTTTGTAAATTTTTCGGATATACTGTTATTAACTGAGTCTGGTTTTAAAATATTGCAACCTATTTTATCAATGTAATAATATTTAATAAATACTCAACTTTATCTGAATACCAACTTTTCAGAAACTGAATAATAATAATAATAGTGATGGTGATGTACCTAATATGAATAACTGTTCCCAGTTACCTTTTATCTCAACCATGGAATAATAATGAATGAATGACATGGTAAATTTACTACATGAGTATCTAGTAAGCAATAAGTGATAATAAGTTTGGTTTATTTATGATATCCAATATTCAACATATGACTTTTTAATGCATAAATTATCAACTGTGTTATCGAAAAGTATCTATATAGTAAGTTCTCTCCAATTATAACTGAAATGATTTGAAAAAACGTATGTATATAATTCATTATTTGAAAGTACCTCTCATATTCATGTACCGTTTGATGTTTAATTATTGTATTTATTAAGTTACACAGAGTAAACGATCATAAAATTAATTATAACTGATTAATGGTTTCTGCTAATTAAAATAATTGTTTTACTACAAACAATCTAAAAAGCTATAAACAGATGGATTTTATGATATCTAAAAGAACTGTTAGATATTTATAATAAATTAGAAAATAGACAATTTTTACGAATATATATGTATGTGATGTGCACCTCTTATGTCGACAGATATAAGTAGTATGTAGCAGGAATAGGAATTGGAATGTTTACCAGTTGAAGATTGAGATTAAGAGAACAGAAAAGAAAATGGAGAACAGTCGGAATAACAACAGCATTAGCAGAATGATGGAGTATGCAAAGAACAACTGAAAAAAGATGTGTAAATGATTTTGCATAAAACAATAGATTGGTTTTCCACATCGAGTCTTCGGCTGCTACATGCTTATATTTTTTAGTATAACATGTGATCAGTTGAAACTCAATCAAAATTGTAAGATAGTTGTTAGTATTAAATTTGTTTATCCTCTTATTTTCATCCACTTTTGATTGATAAAATCTTCATTTAATAGTGTGATTGGTTCGGGAAAAGTGTTTATCATTTTTCCTCTAGTCTTTGATAATGCTTTTTTGAATTGCAAGTCATTGTTTGACCATAAGTGAATCTATCACACTAGCTTTCATTGAACTTATCAATATTAAGACTCATTCCAATTTTCTTCTTAAAAATTTCATTCTTTACACAACTGAAAACAAGTACTGTGAAACTGAATTGTTCAAAACTCATCTAGTGATATCTAATGGTTTAAAATGATACTGTACAATGTTGTCATATAATCGAACTGCGAGAGTGAAAAAAATTACTAAATTATTATCCAGAAAATCATTATTATAATCTCATTTATCTATATCACCATTTTTAGTAGATTATTCTCTAAGCAACAGTTGTTAAGCACATGATGTAAAAGTTAAACTTTCAGTTTCATGCTAAATTTTATTATTCTTATTTAGTCCATTGGACAGTTACTATTAAAGTGCAATTAATTATATGCAATGATAGATTTATTTAATCGGATAGTAATCATGACATTTTCTGTACTTTAGTTTTAGTTTTAAAACCATGATAACCATAATGTTTGTTTGAAAATTCATTTGCTTATCCAAATAGTTTAATCGGTTTAAAATGAAATATTCACTGTTTTATGACTATCTTAAGTGCTACATGTTTAATTGGTTGCCAGTTTTCAATGACTTCATATTTAAAACACAATTGTATATATGAAAAATATTCTTTTCATTAATTTCTCATCAGGTTCTATAATTATCTCATATCCAAATTAATAATCCATAAGATTGACCAGATTTAAGGCAGAGTACATCATTTGAAAATTGTAATATGTGAATCAAGAATTGTTATTTGTCATATCAAATCAAATCAAATCGTTAATGTTGGGGCTGATTAATAATGAAGTATTGACTTGAATTAGTTTATAAGTGAAATGAAGTTGTGCGATAAATAATGATCAGAATAAATATAGTTAACATGGGGTGTGTGTGTGAGAGAGAGAGAGAATAATGTAATTACAAATGGAAAATTATGTAATAAGTAGAATAATATGAATTGGATCAGATATAGTAGATAGGCTTGGATACTGAATAAATTTCTCAAATAGGTTAGCAAGTGTAATAATAATAACAACGATAATAAAGATGATATTAAAAATGGTAGAGATAATGATAATAATGAGTTTGAGACATAAAATGAACAATAAAATGAATCAAATTACGTCACCATATTATAAGATTGATTATTAGCTAATAATACAACATTCAACTGAACTAATGGATTTATTCATTATAGATGAATTGATTAAAGAAACGAAAAGTTGGATAATGCTTAATAAACTTAAGGCTGAAACCAGTAAAATCATACAGTGGATAAAAATCAAACTAAGACCATCATAAGGTTCATATTATATCCAAAGCGTGTAACACTTGTTGATTCTATGGACTTCGAAGGATTCACCAGAATAATATTCCAATAAGACCAGTGGTTGATTTTACAATCCAGAGAAATACCTAGCTAGAATACTTAAACAATATGACAAACTGAATAATCAAGGAATTCAAGAATAATATTGATACCATCCATATAGAAGAGAATGAAATGACGGCAAGTTTTGATGTTCCCAAATCCTCGATTGATCTAGAGAAACTTGAGAATAGGTCGGCGATAGCCTTACATGCGTTAGAAACAGGATAAAAGATCGATTTTGAAGGGACTAAAATACTTTAGAAAAATTTTAACACATAATGAAATTCTTATTTGAGAAAATTTTTGTTAACTTATTTGTTCTAATATTAAAAAATATTAGTATAATCACATAATGGAAGATTGACGCAGAAGCACTGTTTATATGGGCGAACAAGAACAGCCTAAACAGAAACTATGGTATTCAACTATAAACTATTTGGCAAATACAACTTAACAAGTAATTCGACCCATTCACTATACAACCTGTTTATTTCATATGCATCATTATTATGGCTGAAATTAATTTGGGTTATTTTATCAACACAATTATATGATGATTCTCATTTTACATGCACATCAATGATTCAGAAACAATTTTCAACCTCCAACTTGCACTTTTATTCTCCCTTCATATAAAAACAAATTTAACACCTGATGTCAACTATTAATAACTCACAAGCTTTATAAGCAAAGATGGATGGTGGTTAGCAGTGGAATCCAAGACGCATCCCACTGTTATTGTTCACTCCGAGGATCGAATCAGTACCGTTTGGTTTAAATGTCATCGCGTTATCCATTTAGCTCTTAAGTCCTTAAAGCCAACTGCTTGTGCAATGCGGTGAAGTTTAGGTTCATTTGGTGTTGCTTGTTTGTATCTTCCTATTGTTGTTTAGAACTGTAATTGATCAGTCTCTTGTTGGCTTATATGCATCCTGTGCGGATTGCCCCGATATTGCCTTAAGTCACAAGTTTTATTAGCAAAGATGGATGGTAGCTAGCAGTCAAACCAACACACAGTGAATTTATTAATAACTCAATCTTACACATACACACACACAATTCATTCAGTCATTTGTTTTCATATCGTGAACTTTTCATAAAATTTGCATTTAAATGTCTCATTTTGTCCTATTTACTAAAGACAGCATCTAAATATGACTGGATTAGCACAGTATGGATTTAATTTGATTTTCAAACGCCATATATTTGTTTGATGATTTTGATCATCACCCTGAAGAAGAACAGACAAGTTAACTGGACGAAACATTAGAATTATTTTAAATTTCAATCTCTGAGATTATTTCCAATATAATTTTCATCTACAATGACTTATTTATACTCGGTGCCAGATTTTTGTCAAACAATTCGTTATAACATTAACGGATATTCTTGTAAATAATGTTTTTATTGTTTTATTAACATTGAAGTGGTTTATTTGGAAATTCCTGCATATATTCTGTCGTGACTTTATGGCCCGCTAGTTATCACGTAATCTATTCGCCAATAAAAATACGAGTTATTCGCTCTTATACTGTACTAAGCCAATGATGTCCGACCGGTCTGATCAGCCTAGCGTCCTATTGGTCCGTTGCTCGCCTAGCCCGTCCAGCTGAGTTCAGAGTGCCAACAACAGCCACCACTATGGGAATCATTTATTTCAGACAAACTGGGTTTATATACCGACCAAACAGACCGCAACGCATCATAAAATAGGAAATAACATTCATAAACAAATAAGTCAAAAAGTGGCTGTGTACGTGGGAGACAGTAATTAATAAACTGAGTATAACTTAAGAACGGTAAATCGTACAATAATAATCTATAGGTCAAAACGAAGTTTATAATAAGGGAAATATAGATATATATTATCTAATTACTGAATAGTTATACCATAGGAATATATATAATATTAGTCCATTAATAGGTCTCAGGAGTAACTCGTAATTTAATCTTTGCTAGGATATAACATATTCATCTGAAATTAATTGTTCACATTTGAGCAAACATATTTTAATCATAACCACATATTGTGATTAAAAGGATTATTGAACTGTTTGAAATATGATGAAAATGTAACCTTTATCATAAGAATGTATAAACTTTCATAGTGAAACACATATCAACTCATATAGATTGTTTATACCCTAAATGATATTACTTATTGGATTAAGGAAATAAATTAAGTGAGAAAATAGTTTTTTAGATCAGGATGAATTGTACAACTGGTTGTTATGCACCATATTTTAGGACATCTCTGGAGTATGTACTTTTGAACTAGTTCAATATGGAATATATAACTTTCGTGTGCAGAGGAAATACCATCACCTGCTTATAAAATATATGATGTGATCTTAATTAAACATATATTATTGCTTAATGTCTCGTCTTACTTCATTACTAATAAAGATAAACAAAGTTCTTTTTTCAAAATTTCTATGATCATTTATTAATGTACAGTCAAGAAGATGTAGATAATATATAATTTACAATTAGGAAATAATACGGAGTAGATACGTCGCGTAGTAATTATATAATGACATATCGATTATAAATTAACATTGAGTAATTGGACGAAAGAAGATTAATAATAATCAAAGTAATTATTCGAAAATCAAGTAGTATCTACGTTGCATAATATATAAAAAAAAGAATGAACTAACGAAATATTCTGAAGAACGGTCAGTAGTATAGTAGTTATGTGAGAATCAAGAGACGAATGTTGAGAATAAGTAAAACACAAAAAATGGAAGAGATACCAAAATAGTTTATCAAAGTTCTGCTACAAACTCTCCTATACCGATGGCAAAGGTAGCAAGAATTGTTGTACAAACTTCTTTTGGATGCAAAGGTTAGGTTTGTGAACATGGATTGCAATGGCTTCAGCAATGTCCAAAAGACGCACTCGTAAACCATGTGGCAAATTTGGTAGAATATGGTGGATAACCCTAAAAGCGTTATTTAGTTCAAGTTGATGACCTGTGTCCACTAAATGAGCGAAAATATAACACTTGATCACTCTTACTTGCTCTTCGCTCAACCACGACGGATGGTGTTCTGTTATACGATGACGAAATTGCCGAATTGTACGCCCTATATAACTGGCTCCACAGGAGCAGTTGAAACGATAAATATACATGGATTTAGCGGATTCAGGCAATCTCTCTTTGTTAACCGTTCTTATTGTGGGGCGGTTGTAGATTATTACATAACGTATCTACTCGATGAGTATTATTTCATTATTGTAAATCATATATATATTAGTGTACAGCCATGATGAAAAACTAAATGAAAAGAAATTTCTTAGCTCGATAATTATTCTAGATACAAATTATGCGAAAACCTCGATGAATGATTGTTAGGCTTCGTTGAAATATTTAATCCTCTAATCACTGACATAAACTTATCTAAAATAACAATATAACTTGTAAGTTCTTTTTTGTTTATTACCACACTGTCTCATTGATTCAGAGGTATGAATAGAATTAAAATTAATATCTCTTATATGAAAATGATTTTCATCATTAACAACAAAAAATCTGACATTAATTCGTGACATAAACCATCTCTATATTGTAGTAAACCTCACAAATTATGATAATGAAATCCGATAGATTATCACTAAGTCATTTCATTTTATTGATCTATTGATTTTACATTTTTTTTCTGGGTTTTTCTTTTTAAAATAGTGAATTACATTTATTGATTAAATAAAGAAAATAATCAACATATTTAATTTAGTGCGACCAATCAAAAATTGCACATTTAGTTGTTGTTATTTAGGTATGAACTTATTAAAAAATCTAAAATAAACATCATTTATTCTTACACGTAAAAGTAATAAAGTGCTTAGAATTTTGTGTAGCACTAAAGAAAATAATGATTAAGTGACAGAATATCAACAAAGTAAGTTAGCGTAAATTTTTAGATTGGTATCTAACCTAAATTAGATAACCAATGAAAACCAGGAAGAAACGGTCAATCAGTTTTTTTTTATGTATGAAACTTTTAAGAAGTCTGCATTCACGACTTAACCAATAGTTGAACCTTAGTTTTAACCTTAACCTTAATCTTTGGTTACCAACTGAGTGGTTTAAAGTTTGGGTGCTCAAGACGAAACTTTCAAATCCTTGATTCGAGCTCCAGTTGAGTACTGGACAAGTATCAATAGGATTAGACGTAAAAACATAAAATTATAGATGTTGTTAAGGTTAAACTATCATAGCATAATCATATATCAGCGCTGGTAGTGAATAGTGAAGAACTAATTAATATTTTAGTACAAGATGACATAATAACTAGAACAGAATAAAAACAAAGATTGAACTTTCATCAAAAGTCATAATAAAATGATAGATACATGAATGAGAACTACTTTTTTTCAATATACTCAAATTAGGTAACCTAATTACAGTTTGGAATTAATTATTTAAGAGAAATAGTCAGTTTTAATTAAAATTTATCTTTTGAAATTATAGCACAAAAGTTTATGATTGTTAATAAAAACAAATGTAGAAGACGAAATAATCAGGATTCATTAAAACTTGATTTATTTTATACTTCAAAATGGCTAAACAAATATTTCCAGTAATAACAAATTTGAAGTTCCTCTTTTCCGCTTCCCTTCAGGATTCCAAGTTAGGGCTTGCACCGTGATGCAGTTTGGTGATTTCCTCAATGTATGTCCTATCCACTTACATCGTCTTTCCTTAATTTCTTCTCCAGCTGGAAGCTGGTATGTTCTCACCCACAGTAGGCTGTTGCTGATGGTATCCGGCCAATGGATGTTGAGTATCTTGCGTAGACAACTACTTATAAATACTTGTACCTTTTTGGTGATTCTAGTAGTAGTTCTCCACGTTTCAGCTCCGTACAGTAGAACTGACTGTCTTGACGTTCGTATTGAAGATTCTGAATTTGATATTGGTTGAAAGTTGTTTTGAGTTCCATATGTTCTTCAACTGTAGGAATTCCGTCCTTGCTTTGCCAATCCTCGCCTTTACGTCTGCATCTGATCGTCCTTGTTCATCGATTATGCTTCCCAGGTATGTGAAGGATTCTACATATTCCAGAGTTTCGCCATTAAGTGTGATTGGATTGCTATTCTCCGCTTCGAATTTGAGGACCTTGGTTTTCCCCTTGTGTATGCTGGGGCCTACTGATGCAGAGACTGCTACTACACTGACTGTCTTTATCTGCATTTGTTCGTGTATATGCGACAGAAGAGCTAGGTCATCTGCGAAGTTCAAATCGTCTAATTGATTCTAGGCTATCAATTGTATGCCGCGCTTTCTCACAAATGTAGAGGTCTTTATAATCAAGCCGACCACCAGAAGAAAGAGGAAGGGAGAGGGTAGACTCCGTTGTCTGACTCCAGTCCTTACTTTGAATACCTACGTTAGCTGTCCTCCATGCACAACCTTGCACTGTAGTCTGTCATATGAGTTCCGGATAATATTGACAGTCTTCTCAGGAACTCCATAATGTTGAAGAAGTCTCCATAATGTTCTCCTATCTACACTGTCAAATGTCTTTTCATAATCAATGAAGTTGATGTACAGTAACGAGATCCACTCAACTGATTGTTCAACGATGATCCGTAGTGTTGCAATTTGGTCTGTGCACGACCGATCCTTATGGAATCCAGCCTGCTGATCTGGAAGTTGGGCGTCTACTGCATCTTTCATCCGGTTCAGCAAAACTCTGTTAAAGACTTTTCCTGGTACTGACAGTAGTGTAATGCCTCTATAGTTTTCACACTTGCTCAGGTCTCTTTTCTTTGGAATCTTGATGAGGTGTCCTTCTTTCCAGTCCATCGGCACTTGTTCCCCCTCCCATATCTTTTTGAATAGAAGGTGAAGCATGTTTGTAGTTACTTCGATGTCTGACTTCAGTGCTTCAGCTGGTATATTGTCGGGACCTGCTGCTTTCCCGCTCTTGATTTGTCTGATGGCCATTCTGATTTCTTCCGTCGTTGGTGGGTTGACATCTATAGGAAGATCTGTGTGTGCTGATTCGATGTCCGGTGGATTCATTGAAGCCGGCCTATTCAAGAGTTCCTCGAAGTATTCTACCCATCTGTTCCTCTGTTGTTGAATTTCATTGATTGGCCTGCCTTCTTTGTCCTTGACCGGCCTCTCTGGTTTACTATATTTCCCTGTTAGTTTCTTCGTTGTATTGTAAAACTGTTTCATATTTCCTTCTCTAGCAGCTTTTTCTGCCGTCGTTGCTAGTTCTTCCACGTATTTCTTCTTGTCGGCTCCAATGCTTTTCTTCATTTGCTTGTTTGCTACTATGTACACGACTTGTGCTTGGCTGTTCTCTGCTCGTGTTCGGCTGTTGTTAATTGCTTCCTTCTTGTTCTTCCTTTCTTTGGTCTTGTCCAGAGTTTCTATAGAGATCCATTCCTTATGATGGTGCTTCTTTAGACCCAGAACCTCTTGACACGTTGAAGTTAATGCTTCTTTGATACTTTTCCAGTTGTTCTCCATAGTAGTTTTTCTTCTTCTTTCAGTAGATCCTGTAAGGCTTGGAACCTGTTGTTGAGAGCTATCTTAAATTCGTTGAATTCGTTAGTATCTCGAGGGAAGGCTATATTGAACCTTTGTAGTGCTGTTTGTCCAGTTGTCCAGTTCTTCTTTAGCTTCAGTTTTAAATTGGCCACAACTAGGTGGTGATCTGAAGCTATGTCAGCTCCTCTTCTGGTTCTCACATCAATTGTCCTTCGGAATTTTTTATTGATGCAGATATGATCTATCTGGTTCTCTGTGGTGTGGTCCGGAGAGTCCCATATAGCTTTGTCTATGCGTTTGTGTGGAAATATTGTACCGCCTATGATCAATTTGTTGAATGCACACAGATTTACAAATCTTTCCCCATTTTCGTTTCTCTCATCCAGTCAATCCATGTCGTCCCATGATATCTTCATATCCGGTGTTGTATATTTCGATTTTGGCATTGAGATTTCCCATCAGAATGGTGAGGTCGTTTGTTGGGGACTTCTCTATTATTGATTGAAGCCTATCATAGAATTGATCTTTAATGTTGTCGTTGCTATCATTGGTGGGTGCATAACATTGGATAATATTCATTGTGATCCCCTCCTTCTTTGTTTTGAATGATGATTTGATGATTGTGGGTCCATGAGATTCCCACCCTACAAGTGCGTTTCGTGCTATTTTGGACAGCATTAGAGCAACTCCCTTAGTGTGTGGAGCACTTTTCTCTTCGTAACCGGAGTATAGCAGCATCTCTCCCGTATCTAGCCCTTGTTGTCTAGCTTGGGTCCAATGGATTTCGCTGATTTCCAGTACTGCCAATTTGTATCTCCTCATTTCCGTTGCTATTTGACTGGTCTTTCCGGTCTTCCACATTGTTCGGACGTTCCATGTACCTATAAAAATTGTTGCTCTGGTCGTTAGAGGATGCATCGGCATCGTGACTTCCGAAGGAACTCGGCTTTCACCATGAGGCGTCATATTTCTTCTAAATGAAGACCTAACTCCCAGGGCAGAGTTTAAATGGTTTGAATTATTTTTCTCTGGTAAGCGTTTTTTTAGCGAGTTAGTTTTCTACGGGATGGAGTAACTAACCTCATGCCCAACCTTCATGTCCCCGGGTCTGGGACCGGTAGTAACTCCAGAAGAGCTACAGGAGGGGTTTTGATTGTGTAAGCTACTCTTTTATGTACAAATATTGTCAAGGTGTATAAAAGTATAAGTAATCACCTAACTAATGATCCTATGCTTTCATTCGTTCCCTAGATTGTATTAGTCATGACACGAATTACACCTTACCAATACAAAATCTTCACGAAACCATCTGAATTAATTAAATGATTCAGTGACTATTCATCTTGGCTGAATGCATAAAATATATAAGTGAAACGTTAAATAAATGCTAATCTTTACCTTTATGAATTATGTCATTCAAACTAGTAACCCGATCAGTTTATCACAGAAACTTGAATATTAATACTATTACATTTGCATATATTTTTCTCTTATCAGTTCAACATTGATGCATTTGATAATTACTGCATCGGCAGATATGATATTTAATTCTGCTTCAAAAGTGTACTCAGATCAATAATAAAAACTTATATTTTGTAGATTAGATATTTCATTTGACGTTTGCTACTGAAATGCATACTTATTAACTATACTAAAGCTTTATGTTATCAGAAACATTGATTGATTGGTTACAGCTGATCTTTTCAACTGATACATTATCACTAGAAAAATCTTTAACAGATTTCACATGAAGGATATCAAGATAAATTGTGATATTTTTTAATTGTACAGAATTAAAATGAATAATTTGATCAACCTGATTTTTGATATAGCAATTATCGTTTTTAGCTGCTTAATCAGTATCACAGATGCTGGATGAAAACTAAGACTGCTTTCAAATTAAGTTGATAAAAATGTTTTACTTAGATGTTATACTTAAGTGAGTAGTTATATCGTCAAAATCAAGATTCTATCTCGACAGATATAATCTGTATTCAATGTTTGCGATGATTCATTATATCTTGTGACTTTCAAGATTTTCTAATCAGTTTTCATTATTTTAAATAATAAGTGGATAAGATTAGTGTCAGCGTCATTCAAAGATGGTTACTTGTTAAAAATAGTATTTATCTACAAGGTATGGATCCCATCGTTTAAAAGCCTTTCTGAATTGTCATATAAAAAACGCAAGGTCATAGTCAGCGGTAATTTTGTATATACACCGTTATATGATACTATATTTCATTTTAACTAAGTTTCGCCAAATGAAAAGTGTAAGTTATACTCCATCAACAACTTATGAATAAGAACACGTAAGTACATTGTAAATATTATGACAAAAAATAAAACTGGTTCACTTCAAAATGTAGTAGAATTTTTCAACACCAAGTGCTTTGTATTTAAAATAATTATGAATTTGATTTTCACCTGAAAAATAGGATTAAAAATATGAAACAGAGAAAATGTTAGATACATTAGGATGTTTGGGTGGTGAAACACTTAGATTGAAATCAATCAATAAGGCTAATAAAGTAAATTCGATTAGCAGAAGTAAACAAAAAGAGGTCATTAATCAAACAACAAAATGTTTTCAACCAGTAACGAATAAACTTAATACAACAACCGAATCACAACTACAAAGTGAAATAATTTAATATAGGATAGTAGAAAGAAGAAAAATCACTTCACCTAACAGATATTTGGCTCGCTAACATAGTGTCGAAGCTTTTTCTGATGCTGCTTTCCAATTGGTTAGTTAATCGCAGGTCGCTGAGATATTTGTACTAACCTATATTATACATTACGAAGTCCGTCAATATAGTTTGGTTCCTGTTTGATAATGGGGACAGATATCAAATTTTAGACTTCAGTTACCATTGGACAAAACCTTTGTTAGTCAAACTAAATCTACAGTTATATTAAGCGCTTTAAGCATCATCCTTGGATTCAATAATTTGACGTATATATAAGTGGATTTATTAAAAACGTAGTCCACCCATACCAAAGGCGTACATATATGATAACTTGTTTTATGTAAGCTATTCGCTGAAGTAGAACACTAAAACAACAGTAGATGATTTGTAATATCAACAAAATTTTTAAAAAAACTCTAATATAATAGAATACAGAACCAATTTGTTATGACTAGTTTTCTCCTCAATGAGAGAAACTTAAAGGCTAAACGGGTTGTGATAACAAAACACATTGTAATGTTTTTCTTGCCAATGTATATAATATTCAATGGAGTATTGATATCAACAAATCATCATGTATACTTTGATCAGTTTCGATTTCACTTTAGAAAGGACAAGAGACTTGTTAGCCTATATTCATCCTGGCATGATCCTGATAATCTCTCAATTAATCTAACTTTCTTTTGAAAGAGTCAACAGTTAAACCTTCAATCACTTGTTAAACTAACAAAGAATTCCACTCGTTGATGATTCGATAACAAAAAGCTAATCATCAGCTGATAAGTAATTTGTTCTAATCTTATAAATATAAGCATTATTCAACTATTATCATTCATAAAATCAAGGGATAGATTATTAGAAACAATTAAATCAATATCATTCAGTATGTTATATAATAAATATTTGATATAAAAATGTAAAACATATCAAGTTTTATTTGAAATCATTTGTAATATAAACACTTTGTTTTTTCAAAATTTCAACTAACTATTTAAACAAAATGTAAATCATTCATTTTGACTGTATAATTAATAGTTCTTTACAATAATATACAATGTATAAGTTTATTGTATTCATTCTATCAATTCATAAATACAATCAAGTATATAATAGGCAAATACACATTTACACAGAAGATACATATTTAAATAGTACTTGAAAAATGTTTTTCTTTTCTTTTCATTACTTCCATTTTTCTTTTCTTTTTTTCTTTTCTTTTTTTATACATGTATCACTAATATGATGAATGAATAATTTTCTTTTTAATTTTTTCATCACATGAAAATTGTAAAAACAATAAATCTAAATGTTTTCTTCTATATACACTTATATAACATCTTTTGTAGTGTTAAAATACATTCACTACTTAAAAAAGATCGAATTTAGTCTTTACTGTTTCTAAAAGTTATATCAGTTATAAATCGTTTTAATAAAAGAAAACTATTTGGTTAAACACATGATTGTTAAAGTATATACATCAATCTTATGGTGATTAAGAGGTGTACACTATTTTTTGCCATGTAAAAGAATATACAATTTATAAGGTATACATGAACAATTAAGTTATTCGTATGTATTACTGATGTACAGTGATCCAGTATAAAAATATTTCAATGAAATTTTAAGTAATCATTTAGAATAGATAACTTGTATATTTAGTAAAACTATTCATTTTTCAACATACGAAAGTAATTAAGGGTTGATCTTATTGAAAAATTGTTATCATACTGATAGTGTTTTCTTTCTTCATTACGTTATGCAACTTTGTATCCTTACAGTGATTGTATGCCTTTCATCTCCTAAGTGTTAATCTTGTTTATAGATCTCGTTATAATGTTGCTGTTGGTACAAGTGACCTGAGATTGTGAGTGTCATATTTTGATGTTGAACGATTGGATGCAATTGGTTAGCATCTCTGCCCCAAGGTTTTGTCTTAGTTCATATTCTTTAGTAAGGTGTGTTTGGAATTTCGAAGGATATAATGTTCAAGATTTAAATCAAGACTACTTACTATCGCAATCAGAGGCATCTGTACTTAGCTTATAGAATGTAAATGAATTACTAATGAACTGAAACTTCCACAACACTTGACCAATGAATAATAAGCTGAGTTATGCTTCTTCAGTCTTTACTATAGATCGAATCTTATCAATCTTACTGAATTTAAAGTCTTACACCTTTTACATAAATAGGCTTAGTAAATATCTGATTAAAATGAAATCATAAATACAAAATAATCAAACAAAGCTATTACACTATACAGAAATTTTCAACTAGAAATTCACTGTTATTGTTTCACTGGTATCATAAAAATTCTACTGACATCACCAGTATTAAGATGTCAATAGCATAAAATATAGAATTCTAAGATTATCTGACTTTGTTGCGTGAAAGTTTAACTTGACTGACTTGAACTGATTGCAATAATGTCCGCATTTCTGGAAATATTGAACATGAATATTGTTCACTGAAAGAATTTATATATATATATATATATATATATATATATATATATATATATATATCATTTCCGTGTGTAGGTATATGTGAAGGCCAAGTATCTGTAAACGTTTTTTATAGAAACTATCAGTAGGTTACGTTGCTTTATTATCAAATTACATTATTTTTAAACTAGAAAATGGCAAGTCATTGGTTTATAATAATGAAATTTATTTCGGAATACTTTCGATTAGTAGATAATTGGAATCAATCTGAAGTTGAATCAGTTCGAACCTTGGTCGAAATAAGACTACCAAATATACACGTTAGTATAATTCAAAAATGTGAAGTCGCCGGTTTTTTGCTCATGTTGAAACTAACATAGAACTTTTTAGTTAATGGTCATAGTTTGTAGTATATAAGTCAAAATATCTCCACCATTTGAACATCAAGTATTTATTTTGTTTTCGTAATGTAAATCCCATATTAAATGCAGGAATCGCTTTCGATAGTCTAATGACAGCTTTGAAAGAAGTTTTTATTGGTATATGAGTACCATATTTAGTAGAACATATTTTAATAATTAATGCGTGAGTGACGATAGTTAACTATGTGATATCATGCAGACCGCATAAATATCCACTACTGAAATGGTATAGTACATGTTTTCACAATTTTTACGTAAGATACTTCCTCTTAAAAAAACACTTAATAAATTAACCTGAAGTATCTGCATGATAAAAGCTATTACACAGTTGATGGAATTATTGTAAAGCTTTGACTTTTCTGATTTCCCCAAGTTTTACACACATTAACTTTGTAACTTTCACAAATATACATTATATACGGACTGTGACAATAACTCGAAGAAGTGAAAATCGGTTAGCAGGCATAATGATACAACACTTCGCACTATTTAAGTTATTATTTATTTTTGTTTTTCACAAAAACGTATTTCATTTCGTATTAAATAATTTTTGATGGTTGAACTTTACGATGCTTTACGTTTCAATTGATTACTACATGATAACAAGAAAGATGAAAAAACCAGTTGTTTATATTTCGTGCGACAGCCCAAGGAAACATTTGATTTTAGACATCTCCAGTAACTCCGTCTGTAGAATTCCTAGAGTTACTATTGGTCCAAAACCCGGATAAGGATGAAGGGTTGGACACAGAGTAAGCTACCACATACCATATAAGAGAAACATTTCTAAAAAACGATAACCAGAAAAAATCATTTAAACCATT
The DNA here is from genome assembly GCF_000699445.3 of Schistosoma haematobium. Lineage (NCBI taxonomy): Eukaryota > Metazoa > Platyhelminthes > Trematoda > Strigeidida > Schistosomatidae > Schistosoma > Schistosoma haematobium. Next base: position 75,226,139 of record NC_067196.1, on the reverse strand, counting down.
GAAACTCTCTCCTGCGAGTCGAAAGATCTCCATTCAGAAGAATTATGGCACCTCATGGTGGAAGTCGATATTCTTCAAAAGTCACTAGGCCAGTGCTTCCTCTAACAACCAGATCAACAATTAATATGGGCATGTGGAATGTCCACACAATGTAAGAGACTGGGAGCTCCAGTCGAATAGCTACGGAAATGAGAAGATACAATATGATAGTTCTCAGAATAAGGAAAACCAGTTGCACCTAAGCTAGATAGAAAAGTTTGGATTCGAGAGAGATGATGTACACTAGTCATCAAAAATAGAAACTTCGCACACTCAGGGAGTTGCACTGATGCTGTCCAATGGAGCACGAAAAGCATTTAAGGGGTGAGAATCTAATGGACTCAGAATCATCAAAGTATCTTTCAAAATAAAGAAAGAATAGATTATAATGAATGTTACTCAGTGAAGAAGATAAAGATCAGTCTCATGATAGTACAGGACAATCACTGAAATTCAAGAACAGAGGAACAGATGAGTAGAATACTTCGAGGAACTCTTCAATAGACCAGCTGCACTAAACCCTCCGGATATCGAAGCAATACACACTGACTTTCCTATCAATGTCACTCCACCAACTACGGACGAAATTAGGAAGGTACTTCATCAAACAAATCAAGAGTGGGAAAGCAGTAGGATCTAACAATATACCAGTCGAAGCACTGAAGTCACACATTGAAATAACTGCAAATATACTTCATGTCCTATTCAGAAAGATTTGGGAAGAAGAACAAGTGCCACTGACAGACTGGAAAGAACAATACCTCATCAAGATACGAAAGAAAGTAGATCTCAGCATGTGTGACAATTAAAGAGGAATCACACTACTATCGATACTAGAAACAGTTTTCATCAGAGTTTTGTTGAATGGCACAGCTTCCAGATCAGTAGATGGGACTCCGTACGGCTCGATCGTGCACAGACCGAATCGTGACACCACGGATCATTGTTGAGTAATCAGTTAAATGGAATTCATTGGTATACATCATTCTCGTCGACTGAATTCTCGGGTATTGATCTCCTACCAGGAGGTCCACTTATCGACTTAGAATACGCAGATGATATAGCCCTGTTTGGTGAAGACGTTGACAAAATGCAGAGTCTTTTGGTAGCACTAAGCAACAATGCCTCTAAATGCAAGTTGTTGCTTCAGGACTGGCCTGCGCCAACACCTGAACTAAGGATAGGGAGTGAAGTGGTCGAACGCGTCGACAACTTCACTTATCTTGGAAGTCTGATCAGCCCTAATGGGCTGGTATCGAACGAAATCTCAGCACGGATTCGAAAAGCTCGTTTGGCTTTTGCCAACTTGCGTCACCTATGGCGAAGGCGAGATATCCGTCTATCAATAATAGGACGAGTATACTGCGCGGCAGTCCGTTCTGTCTTACTTTACGGCAGAGAAACATGGCCTTTAAGAGTAGAAGACACCCGTAAGCTACTAGTATTTGACCACAGATGCCTTAGAAATATTGCTGGCGTCTGCTGGGATCACCGGGTAAGTAATAGTGAGGTTAGACGCAGGGTGTTAGGGAATGATGGTAAATCAGTTGATGAGGTTATGAATCTTCATCGACTGAGATGGTTGGGCCACGTGTTACGTATGCCTGAACACCGATTACCACGTCGTGCAATGCTAACGGGTGTTAGAGATGGTTGGAAGAAAGTTAGGAGCAGGGAAACTAACACGTGGCATCAGTGCTTGAAGACACTAACCTCTAGTCTGAGCCATGTTGGTAAATGCAGACTACTTGGTTGGGGTCCGCGTGACTTTCGTAACCGATGGTAGGAGACTCTTGGTGACATGGCTCAGAATCGATCACAATGGCGTCGGTGTATACACTCCCTGTCTTCCCTTAAACTAAGAGATTAAAATCACTTCATATCTTTCTTTCTACTAACTAATTCTTTCTTCCTGTACTGTATCCTTATATGCAATCTTTCTCATATATATTACCACCTTTGACCTAACCACTCCTATGAATCCGGTGTTCATCTTGCTGTGCTAATGAGGTATGGCAACCTGGACCGATGCATATATGTGCCTGGTCCTACGTTGTAGCTGACTGACTGACATCATCCTCCTTACCTATGAAAAACGTTTGATGGTGTGGATAGGACAGCATTATTGAACCTTCTTCAACATAATGGTGTGATTGGCTGAGAAGATTGTCAACATTATACGGAATTCATACGACGGACTGCATTGCACGGTTATGAATGGAGTACAGCTGATAGATGGATTTCAGGTGAAGACTGGTATCAGACAAGACAGCTTACTTTCCCCCGTTTTCTTTCTTCTAGTGGTTGACTAAATTATGAAGGCTCCGACATTTGAAGGAAAGCACGGAATGCAATTAACAGCTTGGATGGAACTAGACGATTTGAATTTTACAAATGACCCCATACACAGCAACAAACGCATGTCAAGACAGCCAGTGAAGTGGCAGCAGTCTTTGGATCAGTAGGTCCCAACGCACATAAGGAAAAAGGTAAACCATTCCTGTTTTATGGAGCTGAAACTTGTAGAACTATAAAAACCATCATCAAAAAAGTACAGTTGTCTTCGCTAGATACTCTGATCGATTGGTTAAACATCATCAGCGACGACCTACTGTGACAAGACAAATTAAATTGAGACGCTAGAGGTGGATAGAATATGCACTACGGAAATCACCAAACTGCATCACGAAGTAAGACATAACATAGAATGCTGAAAGGAAAAGAAAAGGAGGACGACCAAAGAACACATTGCATACGGAATTGGAAGCAGACAGAAAAAGAATGAATAGCAGCTGGGAAGAATTATCAAGGAAAGAGTTCAATGAAGAATTCTGATCGGTGACCTATGTTTCACAAGGACTAACAAACGTAAGTAAGAAAGTAAGTAATTAATATATTCACTCTTAAATTGGTTAATGATTCAAGTACTTCAAATTTCTAACTTAAATTTTCATTTCATAATGGATTTTTAATGACAATAATTGATATATAATTTATTTTTTCCTTACATACATGTGATTTGGCACTAACTTTTAAAATAAATAAATCATTGCCATTTGTAGTTATTTTCGACATAATGGTCAATAAAAAAGATAACTATATACAAAAATTAACATTTATCCATCCTGATAAGTTTATTGTACTGAATGTGTTCAAGTCAAAATGAATCATTGGTAAAACAGATCAAAGAAGAAAGACATTTAGAAAAGAGGTAATTAAAGAATAATAATTCACAAAGAAATAATTCAATGAAAAGAAGTTAAGGTTTCATTCATGAATAAAAGAAGTGTTAAGTTATAAAGGTAATTAAAAAGGGATCAAAATTAAAATAGATAGATAGACAGATAGATAGATGAATAAATGGATGCATACTCAAAAATTTTTTGCATGTTCTTTTCATTTTACTGTCTGTACTTTAATGATTCGCATTTGCTTTTGACAATCTTAGGTCATGGTATTTTCACTAGTGTTTTCAATGAACTTTTATTCTGTTACTGTATATAACGATTCATTATTTGGGTTTAAACTGGTGGGTAGATTTGATTAATATGTGTAGCAGTATATTTGTATGTACACGTGTATATATGACTTAACGTATAATTTTGCTTACTTACTTACGCCTGTTACTCCTAGTAGAGGAGCATAGGCCGGCCACCAGCACTCGCCATCCAACCCAATCCTGGGCAATCCTTTCCAGTTGCTATTCATCTTTATGATGACTGCTTCTTATTCCCGACGTAGTGTGTTCCGCGGTTTTTCTCTTTTCCGTTTCCATTATGGATTCTAATTTAGGGCTTGTCTCGTGATGTAGTTTGGTGATTTCTGAAATGTATGTCCTATCCACTTCCAACGTCTTTTCCTGATTTCCTCCTCAGTTGGAAGCTGGTATGTTCTCTCCCACAGTAGGCTGTTGCTGATGGCATCCGGCCAACGAATATCGAGTATCTTACGTAGACAATGGTTTATAAATACTTGTACCTTTTTGGTGATTCTAGTAGTAGTTCTCCACGTTTCAGCTCCGTACAGTAGAAATGCCTCGACGTTGGTATTGAAGATTCTGATTTTTATATTGGATTTCAGTCATTTGTTTTGAGTTCCATATGTTCTCCAATTTTAGGAATGCTGTCCTTGCTTTGTCAATCTTCGCCTTTACGTCTTCATCAGATCCTTCTTGTTCATCGATGATGCTGTCTAGACAGGTACCTAAATGACTTCACATTTTCTCCTTCAAGTGGGATTGGATAGGTGTTCTCCGTGTTGTCTTTGAGGGTTTTGCTTCTTCTCTTGTGTATGTTGAGGCCTACTGATGCAGAAACTGCTGCTACATTGACTGTCTTTATTTGCATTTGCTCGTGTGTATGGGATAAGAGGGCTAGGTCATCTGCGAAGTCCAAATTGTCTAATTTCTCCATATGCGTTTCACAGCTTGTTCCGTACACCCCGACGTTGATTGGTTCTTATTGACCTTAAATTTGTCATTGTTTACTTCTTTTCAGTAGTAGAAGTTAACAATAACAAATCTAAGGTCAATAAGAACTAATCAACGTCGAGATGTACAGGACAAGCTGTGAAATGTATATGGAGAAATTTGAACACTTCGGTTCTATCTGAAGTTTCTGCTGATGTCGTTCAGAAGAACGATGAAGGCTCCACGACCAAACCATCCAGCTTAGAGAACAAAACTCCATCAAAATACTTATTTCCTTTGATAATGTTGTATTTAACCGTTCTATTTTATTTCAAGTTAGGTTATTTAATACACAGTCAAATAAACTATTCTCTTGCAAACCATTTGGCATGTATCTCAGTAATATTATTATTGACTAATATTTTGTTGATATCACCTAGTAATGCCAAAATAACAATGGCTATGTAGTATGTGATTCCTCACAATCTTTAATGCTTTCTATAAACAGTGAAAGTACTTTATTAACAAGGTTTAATTTGAGATTACTTTTTTTTACGGTCATAACATGGTGTTTAGGAAATTATATTTGTATGTTACTTATCGACTAAAATATATGAACATTTTTCCATTTTATTTTGAAACGTACATATTACTTATAAAATATATGCATTACGGTTAGAATATTGTAGATGCTTTATTTCATGCACAACTAAATATTTAATACCGAACATAAAAATGTGGATTAGTTTGTTTATCGCAATAAATATATCGTTTCCATTGACTTTTGCATATATTTATATCAATGTACACTAATATACACTTTCAATTAATAAAACTTCATTTTATACAACTGAACTGGATATGACAAATTCAACTTTGCATATATCATTAATAGTACAATTGTAAATAAATGATAAATTATACATGATGAAAATATTCAACAAACTGATGAATTATAATGGAGTTTAATATTTAAACTACCACCATTAAAATGTAGAAGTCAAGTACGACTTACGAGATTAATTGAATTGATTATTGTTACATCATATATCTACCAAAAAAAAACATAAAGTACAAACGATAATCATAGACAGCGACCGGATTACACATTATTAAATCCTTCATGTCAAGTCATAGTAACCATGTTGACTAAGAAATCTTAAATCAGATGAGTTTCAAAGCACTAATAATCAAATAAGTTCATAATAAGTAAATTATATATAAACACTATCAGGATGATTTCTAATATGAAGTTTCAATCAAGGTGAGAAAATAAAAATGTGGAGCATATAAAACAAGACTCAACAATTCATCTTAAGTCCTTAAGTCAACATAAAACATAACCAGAACTAAAGTTCATTTGTCTTCTCCCTCAAAAAAATGACTAGGTATAAGAAATCCAATGTAGTTACTTCGATCGAAAAACAGGATACTGGTAGGAAATAATTAAACATGCTCAGTTGATTGGAAAGAAAATACTTAGACGAAAAGTGAAATGAAGTAATAAGCATTTCAGATAAACACCCAACATATAGGAAACAATTATTCAATGACTGAAAGACAAGGAAAACCCAACAAATCAGGAAGATGATGGGATGAAGGTACATCCAGCTGACGAGTCCCAAATAGGACAAAACGTGCATCTTGAATCCCACTGCTAGCCACTATCCATCTTTGCTTAAAAATCAGGAAGATTACTAGAGATACGTATTATGAGGGGGTGGCTCAATTGTTGGCGCATTCGACTTTACCTATTGCATGGTTGCAGCCTTCTCCAGTTACCTCGATATTTGCAAGCGAAGATTATCACTAGGTCTCAATAAAACAGCATAGGTTAAAACTCAGTAAAAGAATCTGTACCCAATAACTGAGAATCACTAAAACTTGGAACTGTTTCAACGATAAGAAAATAAATTATACAATAACACAATTTATTGTTCATTCAATTTTTTCTTTCCATTAGAATACAATAAAAAGGCACCAATACATACAGATGTAGACATGTACAACCTCAGTCTGACTGGTTCAATCTTTGAAGAAAAAAGAAACACTTAAATTCATGTATATGCTACAAGAGTATTGTGCGTTACTTAATCTGCGTTTAAGACAAAGGTGAAAATCTGAAATAGAAGTCGTAAATGAACAATTTCACATATACAGTTTGATATATATATAAAAGCGTAAAATGAATGTAAATGAATAAAAGGAAGATAATAATTGTGTAAACTAATCACTATATATATATATATATATAAATATAATATGTGTGTATGTGTATACATCTGATTAAGCTGATTGTTCTCTCTATTTTAACTAATAAATAAAATAGCACAAAACTTAAAAGTTTAAAATGGGTTGTCCATAAATTCCAGATCAATGTAAATGTAATAGATGGCGGCAGTAATCAATTACATACAGACCGGGATGGGAAAAAGGTAACGAATAATAAAGATATGAAAAAAATGAATGGGAGATGTTACGATAATTCAGAGTAAAAAGGTTTTAAGAAATGGTATGTAGGGAAATTAACGCTCTAAGTATATATACATGTGTATACATATATATATATATATATATATATATATATATATATATATATATAGCACCTTGAGCGAAATGAAATAAATCTGATCTACTGAAATTAATGGTGTTATTTGTGAATGAGAATAAAATGAAATAGAGCAAAACAAAAAGTCAAACAAAGGCAGATCACACAAATAACGACTGATTTTATCATATGAAACAAAAATGTTTAAAAAGTACGAAAACAGAAAAAGAAGATGTATCTTCATTAGTAGTATTGCACAAGTGTCATATATATATATATATATATATATATATATATATATATATATATATATCGAAAGATGGATTTGAACAAATATTCAAATAATTATTTTATTGGTGTGAACAATAATGTAAGTGAAATGTCGGATAAAACACGAAACAAGCAAAGAATAACTGTACATATTCACTACATTATACTAACAGAGAGATTTATATGGAGGCTTTTTCTTCAATGAAGAAATCAATTTAGACGGAAGTACAAATAAGGGTAAAGATAACATATTTACTGTGTTTTTTCTCATGTATACATGAATATATACATAAAATATTGTATATATATATACAATATAGATGTGTAAATTCACATGTATAAACAATAAAGGAATTAAAATATTCTTAGTAGAACTAGAAACATTTGAAGAAACACTATTAATATTTTTGATTGAGCAGAAAGAATAAGTAATTGGCAATATATAATTGTTATTACACATAATACATTAATAAATTCACTTGTCCATATCTTCTTCTTTTTTAATTAATTGCTTGATAGGGAAAACAATAATTTTCAAAATATGAAACTATCAATTGAGTTATTCTGATGTTCTATTATAATGATTATTAAATTAATAACAAAATTGATATTCATATTTTGGCACAAGGATTAACGAAAAAATAAGACGTATTACAGTGGTAATAATACAATATTATTGATTCTTAATAGAATGATTAATTTTTGGAGTAAGATCACTAGTAGATGAATGTGTTACATTTACTGTTGATGAACCAGAAGAGGTAGAAGATGTGACATTTGGCAATAGAATAGGTGTAATTAATTTATTTGGTGATGATGAATGATGATTTTCAATTGATTGGATATGAGGGGTAGGTTTAAAACAATTTGAAACAGTACCAAATAGTTTATTTGAAGGATTTTGTTTCTTTTGGTATGTACCTAATAAAGTTTTATGTCCCATGGATAAACTCTGAACTGAGTATTTTGTAGATGGAATGTGAGCCAATTTATTTGTTAAGGGCAAAGATGAAATTCCTGGAGATGCAGAGGTTTGAGGTTGTGTAATTTCATCGGATGTGAACACATTTGAAACAGATGCAACTGTTTGAACAGAATTTTTAGTTAATGTTTTTGTTGTTGAAACACTTGAAGATGATGAAGTGACAGGGACATAAGGTGTTAAGGGTAAAGGAGCTGAAAAACTTGATTTTTCATTATTTTTCAACACAGGATTCAGTGAAGGACCACTAACTTCTGGAGGATCTAATTTAGTAACTACAGCAACAGCATCCGTAATAGTTAGGTATTGTGTTTTGTTCTCAGCAGATATTGATACAGTCAAGGTTGTAGATGATTCTTTCGAAACTTGTGGGTGATTATCTCCAATGGATACAGGCAGTGGAGAAGAAACATTTGGACGTCTTATATTCGAGATTATTGAACTGGCGTCATGGGATTTACCACTGCCAGTTGAAGTAGTAGCCGGGAATGTTGCGTGTGTAAAAAGTCCTGGAGGTAGACCAATTGTACCGATAGCAGCATAAGGCGTAGGAGGAATATTGTTTTTTAGAAAATCAACCACGTTAGGTTGTGTTGCAAGTTTTTCGAAATAAGGAATCAAATCAAGTAGAACACGATCGTTCGCATCATCAAACCATGATGAGATCTGAACCTGTATGATGATGAAAGAGATAACTTTTGAAAAACTTACTGAGAAATAACAATACAAACAAAGAAATAACAGAAAAATAAATTTCATCACACAAAACAGCAAAGAGTGAATTTATGAGAAACGACTATACAATTTTTAGGATTTCAAGTTCCTGATGATACATACTAAATATATCTCAAAAAAATTAAACATTGACTCTCATTAGTGCAACAGAAATGAACAAGATAGATGAAATAGAGCAAGTGCGATCACAGTGCTGAAGATGCATGCACTCTCTAAGTTCCCTTTATTTTGAATAACTTCCGTCTTAATATCGTTCATTTGAGAGCAGTGTATGTTAAGCGACTAACTAGACATTTTTCGAACACGAATTTCGTTTTACAATCACCACAAAGGGTTGGTTGAACTCCCTCAACAAGAAATAGGTCTATGATTTATCTGAAATAATATCTGGAAAGAAAAATGGAACATTGTAAAGAACGACCTAACTAGTTAATAATGACCCTCCCATTGTTAGCTAACGATTTTTAAACCCATACGACGCTAGTATGAGTACTAAAAAACCAACAAGAGTATGGCAAGTCCGAGGTAACAGAAAATATATTAACTAGATGAGTTTGTCATAAACACTTTTTGAATTATAATCTAGAACCACTAATTAAAGTTTGAAGTAGAGTACATGAACGAAGAGTAACTCTTCAAAACAAGTCGCTTAACTGTTCCAGTAACCATCCTTGGAAATGTCGAAACAGGCTCTAAAGTTTTAATCATTCTAGTACCCGTAACCACAGAACACCTAAAAAGAGCTCAGAAACGATGAACTAAATACGAATGTTAAAGTTTGAAAACAGAAGCATAGCTACTTTTGTTTACGTCTAACGGGAAAACTAAAACATGTCGAATAAATCATTAATTAAATTTGTTAATCCTAAAGTGCTCAGTGCTTCTGCTTAAATAATACTACCGTCAATACGCGTTGGTTCCCCGAAGAATTTACTTAGTTTAGCAAATATATAGTGCAACTGGTTGGTTAATCTAAAAGAGAGCTTCAGCACAATTGCAGAAAGAAACAGACAAAACGATAACCTATCTTGGAAAAATATAAAACGTCAAAGCATACTCTATGACAGATTCTTATTTATATAATGCTAAGAGTTTCCAATCACTGATTTTAAGCGTTTTGAGGATACTGATTGTGAAATATGTAGTGTAGTACATAGCTTAAACCATCAGTGATTATTTATCCGACTGGTTAACACAAAGCAAACTCACGTTACCTCAACTTAAAATCTTCAACAACCGTAAGAAAAATTTGAAACTACCTTCGATGAAACTCTACGATCATCTGTTCATATAAAAATCAAAACTCAAAGCAAGTGAGAGAACGAATAAGCGACATAACATTCTATAAACAAACACTAAACAGCAACAGCTTCATTAGGAACAGAAAATCATTGGGATTTACTTACAGTTGTATGAAAGTCTTTTCAATCAGTCAAAGCCTGATGTTGATACAGCTTATGATGTACTACAAATAATCAAAAGCCAAAGTTGTCTCCAGAGTAAAGCAGAATGTTTAACATTTCGAATGCTGCACACTTTTGTTTATAATGCCTAAACGACTCTCTACCTTGTCAGCCTAACACGATCAAAACGTCAAATACTCTAAGTATTTCTAAAATTCTTCTATTCAGGAGATTTATTAATGACCAGGAAGTTAGCTGCTCGAACTACACTTCATGTGACAAGTGTTTAGCAGTCACATAATAAAATGAACCATAAGGCAATGTATTTCATTTCACAGTAGATAGCCGCTGAACTAAATACGCCAATTTTAGATAAGTTAAGATAAGTAACTACTTTCACAAGTATAGTTATAAAACGTTTAGGAAGTGATAATAATGCCCATTACCAAATATAATAGAAATTTTCAAATGCATGTGCGTAAAATATTCAGAGGAGGAGGAAGTACCTGAAAAGGAAATTGGATTAGAGGTGGTCTTAGTGACCTGGGAGAGTGACCGCAGTGCCCAAGGGACAACTGCTTGAGGTCGGTCACACACGACCTTTTTATGGATAATTTTTGTGTTAGCTCCGTACTTTTTGGGACCTTACCGCCGGAGACGGATATCCATGGGATAAGGTGAGGTGTGTATTTTTAGGAGCGACCTTTTCTAACCCCACCCCTCCTTGTGGGAAGGCAGCATCGCTGTCATGCTGGTTGTCTGAAGGAAACACATTGCTGCCATCACACCTCTGTACAGTCAGCAGTACGACTTCACCTTCGGACCTTAGGTTTGTTGCTTTTAGTCTTACCGCTCTTCAACCGACCTGTCTGACATGATAGGACCTTGAGGAACGGTTGTTCCAGCCAGTATAGCTCGGTTGCTTCACGATAGGCAAGCCCGACCACCACGTCAAGGTAGCAACAACGGTCGGGGCGTAAAATATTAACGCTAACCTAATATAGTTCGTAAGTAATATTCATCGTATAAATACTGGCTAAAATTATACCGTAAGTAGCACGTGGACCAAAACACTATTGCCATCTCTGGTGTTGTTTTTTCTGAGCTAGATGGGTTAATTGAGAATCCTGCAGGGTCGTTTTGGACCATTTGGTTTAGGAAACAAAGCACTGACATTAAAATTTCGTTAAACATCAAGGAATAAAAACCGACATATAATAATAGTATTAATAAATTATATTTAGCTTACTGCATGACTTGCATGGAACATATAGGATGCTGGTGAATTATCTAAAATAACAACTTGGTTGATTGGTCTGCCTAAGTGACTAAGATCCTTTACATAATTACCTCGATGATATACACAAGATTCTCTAAATAACCGGTATCGGAAAGCATGCCATTTATCAATGAAGTCTGCAACTGGATCAGCATACTAAATGAATATTATGTAACAAGAGAAACAGTAATAAAATTTATCACATGTACACATAAACCAACAAATATTTACGTAACAGACTTTACTGGTAAATTCGAGTATTCCGTCATCTATTAGCATTTATTGTCATATTTGTGTGCAGCTGGGATACTGTCACGGTGCACATACAGGAGCAGGTGATCTTCATGAGGAGACACTCCCCAAGCCTTTGACTAAAGGGTTTACTTCACACGGCAAGAGCAGAACGTCAGAAGATTGAATCCCACAGTGCCTGACGACCAAACATAGGTTCATACACCATTCATTCCCTCAAGATCCCGGAGCCCATATGCGCTATTAGATTGGAGTCAGAGTTCTCCAACTCCCCCAGGTGGATCCTCTCTCTAAGTTTAAAGTAAGACGTTCGCTTTCAGTCCTCTCACTCCCCTAAAAAACATGTTTCCCTGACAGATGTAGAGAAGTGTCCATAAGAGAGGATTTTGAAAGTGGAACCGGACTCTTCTCGACCCGTATCGACTAATCTACCTGACGAGGCGGATCTTAAGGAACTCCAACTCCTGAAGCGTTACAAGTTATCAAGGTCAGGCGACTTACTCCTGGCTCCTCTTTAAAGAGAATGGTGAACATCTGGTTAGGAGACTGATTGGGTTATTTAGAAAGGTTTAAGAGTTAGTGTTCCAGATTCGTGTAATGAAGTGGGAGCAGAAACTGTTGGGAGATAAATCTAATTCCGATTGCATCCAAGTACAGCATTTACTTGCACCATTTGAATCCAAGGTACATTTATAAGACTGACTGTGACATTTGCCCACACTCACTCTTTGTGACGGCCATTTAGAAGTAGTCGAAAAGTCCGTGCATTTGGGTAGTTGTGCGAGTGCTGGTGGTGGTATGGCTAATGAGATAAATCTATGCATAATGGAAGTGAGGGTGGCTTATGCCGAACTGTGTCATCGTCGGTACCATCACGAGGTCAGTCTGGGTCCAAAATGTTGGGTTTACATCACAACAGGGACAGGAGTTTTGCTATATGCTTATGAAAACTGGTCCCTTCGATTTATGGATTTTTAGCGATTCTCCGAGTTCGACGATAGTTATCTTCGAGTGATCGATAATATCAAGTAGCAAAACGATTTTACTAATGCTGAGGTTTGGGCGCAGCAGCCATAACTTAGTCACTGTCACCAACTTAAAACATCAGCTTCGGTGGCTTGTGCTTGTGTTACGAATGTCATTCCAGTGGCATACGCACAGTATAATATTTGTGGACGCTGAGAATGGGTGGAAAAGGCAGAGGTGGTAAGTTTATGAAATGAAGTCGTGGTATGAGATAAAGCTGCATAGGACGAATCCGGTTGTAGTTTACTTTGAAACTGTTCATAAGTGAGAGGAACTCCTTTAAATGGAAGAATTCTTCCTAGATGTACTGTACTGTGTATCCTACTGTAACCGATTCCCGTTCACTTATTTTAATTTACTAATTTGTTTTGATTATACTTCCTTCTCCTCCCCATATTTCTCCACAATTTCATTTCCTTACTCGTGTGGAGAATATTATTTTGGTCCCCAGCTGAGCTAATACTTATGTATTTCGTCACACACCAGACCACAAGGGCTGATGAGACTTCCAAGATAAGTGAAGCGGTCGACACGCTCAACTACTTCGCCCCCAATCATTAGTTCGGGTGTCGATGCGACCCGATCCTGAAGTAACATTTTGCATTTCGAGGGGGAGAATCGCATGTCGAACATGCTTGCATTGTTGCTTATAGTGGTCAGAAGATTCTGCACTTTGTCAGCGTCTTCACCAAATAGAACTATGTCATCGGCATATTCGAGGTCAAAAAGTGGATCTCTCGGTAGAAGTTCAACCCTTGCAAATTTAGATGAGGAAAGTGTCATCTCCAAAAGCACGTCAATGACGAAGTGAAACAAGAATGGAAAGAGTGGACAGCCCTGACGAACACCACTCGAGGTAATCAATTCTGATGACAGTTCGCCATAAGCCTTTATAAGGTTAATGTACTTCTTTCAGTGACAAACACTGCCATAGAACCTCACGATCAACAGAGTCGAATGCCGCCTAAAGGTCGAGATATACTACTAGTGTGGAGCATCTGAATGTGTCTAGGTTCTAGGACCTGACATAGTGTAAATATTTGGTCTATACAACCACGTCCAGGTCGAAAACCAGCCTGGTTTTCTCTAGTCTGCTCTTTACGAGCTTTAGTTAGGCGTCGAAGTATTATTGAAGCTAATATTTTAGACACTATATTAGTCAAACTGATTCCTCTGTGAATGTCACAAGAGGACTTTTATCCTTTCTTATAAACTGGCACAACCAGTGGTTGAGACCAGTCAGATGGGATTACGTCGTTCCCAAATTCTACCTAAGACCTCAGTTAATCTCACTGTTAATACTGAACCATCATCCATAAAAATCTCAGGAGTAAATCTGTCAGGGCCTGTTGCTCTCCCTCGCTTCAGATTTCTTATAGCTATAGTAAACCCACTGTATGAAGACATTTTTGTATCTATCCCTCTAACAATGGTTCCTCGTCTTTATTGAGGTCAGCAGAAAAAAATCGACTTGCAGATAATTTACCACAGACTGATACTGGATAGAGAACCAGTGAAAACTGGGAAAGTGAACAAGTATTCTTTAATTAGAGATTTGGTAGCGATTCATAAGTAAGTTCATACATGGAACTGAATACAAAACGTTTAGCTCTCATACAGTACAATACCACTGGGCCGTCGCAAACCAGTGCTACATAGTTCCCAACTTGAGTTGCTTTACGATGCTCTATGATCATGACCGGATCCCAACAGTACATAAACACTTTACCATCAAGTTAATCGAATACACGAGTCATAGCTTCTTACTAGAACTATAAAATAACTACTTCGTTTCTCTAAGTTTTCACGTTTGATTACAAATATCCTGTCATAGAACCAAGTAACTTCATCCACAAACGAAGTTACACAGTTTGGTTTACTAATACGTCTGACTGGATAGAATGATGGGAACACTCAGTACCTATTAACGTTCCATTCGATTGATTATCCAAGGTTGTTGTTGCTCATGTTGTTCATTCATGTTTGTCGACCTAACTTGAATAGGAAATCATTATTATAATTGGTAAATACGGTAGATGGAGAAAGAATATGGAGATCAAAATATTAATACGTGAACGAATAAACAGATGAACAAATTTTCGATAGAAAATTCACCTTAGCTAAACTAGCAGTAAACAGTACGCATTCATATAGATCGGCCATGGTCGACAAGAAGAGGTCAACATGTGGTCGCTTTAAAACATACACACGGTGTGTGACTCCATCTATTTCAACTCCTACTTTAAAATCAGCATGTTCGATTACCTAAGTAGAAAAAAAACAATAAACAGTAAGTTCCATGAAATCAGATTAACTCAAAATGTATAACCGCTAATAGGAAAAATGAGCACTACTTGATAAGATCAACACAACTTTAGGTATTGAATAAGCAGTTTTTTGATTGCTGTTTGGCAAAAATCTCCCTCCATAAAACCGGTTCTCATGAGAATCCCTAAAACCTATTCATGCGCATCTGTTAACCCTAGTAGACGTTGAGCAAGAATTCTTCGAAGGGCAGTTCAACTGGCCTGCTGCTTCGGCAACATCGGCCAGACTGTCCTGCCCTCCATGGTCGGTGACGACTGATCCACCAAATGAGGTGGAAGTCTGCCAGGAACTCCAACTCTTGAAGCGCTACAAATCACCTGGTCCAGATGACTTACCTCCGGCTCTTTTTAGGGATGGTGGTGACTTTCTGGCTAAGGAACTAACTGCATTGTTTACAAAGGTCTGGGAGCTAGAGAGTGTACCAACGTCATGGAATGAGTCGATAGTTGTCCCTATCTTTAAAAAAGGTCCACGTCGTTCCTGTAAAAACTATCGAGGGATAAGTCTACTTCCGATTGCGTCCAAGCTATTGGCTTCCGTCATACTTCGTAGGTTGTTCGAAACCCGAGAAAGATTGACTCGCGAGGAGTAGGCTGGGTTTTGTTCTGGTCGAGGATGTATTGATCATATCTTCACCCCCTCCAAATGTTAGAACACCACCATACTTATCAAAGGCCAACAATCGTAGTGTTTCTTGACATCAGGGCTGCCTTCGATTCATTGGATAGGACTGTTCTCTGGGATTGTCTATTGAAGAAGGGTGTGTCTGAGAAGTTTATTAACATCCTAAAAGCCCTATATACAAACACCTCAGGAAGAGTGAGGGCATACAACCACCTCTCTCCATTGTTCCATTCGAGCAGTGGGGTTAGGCAGGGTTGCCCAATCTCACCATTCCTCTTCAACTTTGCCATCGATGACATTCTGGAAACAGCTCTGATGAATGTAAGTAATGGTGGTGTGGATCTGTTGCCTGGAGAAAGACTTCTCGACCTTGAGTATGTGGACGATATTGTCTTACTGTGCGACAATGCCCAAGGCATGCAATCCGCACTTAATCAGTTGGCAATCAGTGTCCGTAGGTATGGTATGTGCTTTGCACCTTCGAAGTTCAAAGTACTTCTACAAGACTGGCAGGACCCTGATCCTGTACTCACCCCGGATGGTGAGCAGATAGTAGTCGAGAAGTTCGTGTATCTGGGTAGCTGCATAAGTGCTGGTGGGGGTGTGAGTGATGAGATCAATGCACGTATAGTGAAAGCCAGAGCGGCTTATGCCAATCTGGGCCACCTTTGGCGCCTTCGTGATGTTAGTCTGGCTGTAAAAGGCCGGATCTATAACGCATCGGTGAGAGCAGTTTTGCTCTATGCTAATGAAACCTGGCCTCTCCGAGTTGAGGATGTTAGACGACTCTCTGTGTTCGATCATCGCTGTCTCCGAAGGATGGCTGACATCCAGTGGCAACACCATGTTAGTAATACAGAGGTTCGGCATCGTGTGTTCGGGCACAGAGACGATAATGCAATTGGTGTCACCATCTTGAAACACCGACTTCGGTGGCTTGGACATGTTCTCCGAATGTCGTCCCAGAGAATTCCACGTCGTGCATTATTTGCCGACTCTGGGACTGGTTGGAAGAAGCGGAGAGGTGGTCAGTGCATGACATGGTGTCGTGGCATGAAAGAAAGCTACAAAGGACTGAGTTGTGCTGGTCCTTCACGACTCCCTGGCTGGGGTCCGAGAGATGATGCTACACAGTGGCTAGAGACGTTATCAGATATGGCTCAGAATAGAAGCCAGTGGCGATCCTGCTGTAACCTTCTTTTACTTCGTAAAAAGTGGTTGTATCTTCCTTAACTGAAAGATTTCTTTTGATTGTACCTTTCCGTTCCCCGATTATTACTATTATTATTATTGCACTACCTTACACCAATCTCTTCGTTATCGTTCTTTTTTTAACGCTCCTTACCTTTTTTCTTTTTCCTTCTCTTCAAGTTCTCATTGTTTTGTGTGGCGCATATATATTTGGCGCACTCTTGTACCAATATTTATATGTTCAAATAAATAAATAAATAAATAAATAAATAAATAAATAAAAACAACCATTTGCACAAATTCACGAGGGCAAAGACTCTATTAAGATCATGAAACCTGATGCTTGAAACGGGCTAAAGACTGATGACTTCGGTGAGTGATGCAAAAAGAGGTGACACTTTGTTCAGAGGATCAACCACATTCTTAAAAGTGATACGAAGAATGAATTAATTCGTCAAACTTCAATTAAGTATTACCACATTTTCAAAAGGACTTGCCTAACGTATGAGGAAATCATTGGGGTACTAGAACCCAGTGGCTACCTCTGTACTACCCTTACTTACACTTGTTACCACTCGTTGAGCATAGGCCGGCCACCAGCATTCTTCATCCATCTCTGTTATGGACAATGCTTTACAGTTGTTTCCAGTTGATATTCATCCTTTTCATATCTGCTTCCATTTGCCGACGCAGTGTGTTATTCGGTCTCCCTCTTTTCCGTTCCACATCAAGATTCCAGGTTGACGCTTATCATGTGATGCGACTTGCTGGTTTCCACAATGTATGTCATATTCACATCCAGTGTCCTTTCCTAATTTTCTCTTCAGTTGGAAGTAGGCTCTTTCTCTCTCACACTACGTTGTTGCTGATGGTATCCGGTCAACGGACATTGAGTATCCTACGTAGACAATTGTTTATAAATACATACCCTTTTGATGATGAATGTGGTAGTTCTTAAAGTCTCATCTTCGTATAGCAGAACTGTCCTGACGTTCGTATTAAAGGTTCCGACTTTGGTGTTGGCTGACATTTGTTTCGAGTTCCATATGTTTTTCAGCTGTAGGAATGCTGTACTTACTTTGCTAATCCTTGCCTTTACGTCTGCATCAGATCATCCCTGTTTATCGATGAAACTGCCCAGGTACGTGAAGGTTTCCAACCCCTCCAGGGCTTCCCCAGGTAGTATAAAAGCGCAAATCGTGTTGGTTTTCATTCAGGACGTGAGTGTACTAATAGTCCTCTAATTCCTTAACCTCATGAAGCGAATAAACGCAAGTAGGCAGTCGAGAAGTTGGTAAGTTTAGGTTACTGTAAGAGTACTAACAGCAGTGTAAAATATGAAATTAAAAAGCATATAAAAAACCAACAGTAAAATATGGCAATCCAAACTACGTTTGATGTCATTTGCTTGACTGTAAAAAGTCTGGTGTATAAAATAAAAATAAAACTTTAAACCAAGTACGAGTCATATACGTCTCAATAGTGAACTGACTGATAAATTAGCCGTTAATTAACTATATATATATATATATATATATATATATATATATATATATATATATATATATATATATATATATATATATATATATAATAGACTTACTTTAAATGAACTATGCACCAAAGTTTCGTCCAAGTCAATTACAAAACACTTTTTGCTTTTGTCTGTTTCACTTTTCGGTCCAAGCAACGCAGCCTTTTGCTGAGGGAAAATAAAAGTAAGAAAGTCTCAAGATTTGGAACTAGGTGTATATATAATTTAGTTAATACAATGCAAATGATAACGTGCAATAAGCTTACTTCATGAGTGTTATAATAAGTAAACTTACATTTATGGTGAGATTGCCATAAAACAGAAAATTACTGAGCTTAAATGTGGAACCTGTATGATACTTTTTTAATGGTAAATACTAGTAAATAAAGAAATTTACTAGACGGTATTGAATCTGCATGTTACACCACACTAAGTGGTTTTTCCTTAAAAGGTTTAATATATGCGATGTTCACTGTAATTTAATATGTATACGAGCTACTTCGTTATTACACCTAGATAAATAAAAGCTGTAAGACCTGGTTATAATGTGTGCACAGAATGAATGTATAGTCTAGCATATACGCTAATGTTGCCGATGAATACATTTCCTGCCTTTCTTATAAACTCAAATATAGCATTATTAATTTACCTTCATTTCCTCCCTAAATTCTATCTGTTGCTTAAGACATTCTCCCCACCTTTATTTTTTTTTACTATGACTAGTTATTACTTTATTCCTTTGCTTTTCTCAATACATATGTTATGTTGTACTGGTGTGAAGAGTAGCAACTTAGGTTGATACATATAAGTACTAGATTTTACCTCATTACAGCCATTGCCAGGGAGGTCCCATGCACTGCCTTCACGTGTCGGGGGTTTTATTTACGAAATTGAGAGGACGAAAAGCGATTTTCTGGCACTTTAACCGGGTTGGTGGACACGGCGAGTCCACCTAGGGGGGTTGGAAAATCCTGATTCCAAACCAATGGGCTCCAGGATCCTGAGGGAACAAATGGTGTATGAACCAATTATTGGTCACTGGCTACCATAGGAAAGTATCTCCTGACGTTGCTCCACTGCCTTGTGGATCAGACCTCTAGGTCAAGGGCTCCAGCTGTGGCCTTCTAAGAAAACCACCCAGTTCGGTCTGGGTACTCGGGGAGTATCACAGTCCACATACAAACCAAGTGACTTGTGTGGTGCATATGAATTCGATGCCCCTTTGTATCAATATTTTTATCCATATAAATAAATAAAACTACCGCATCAGTGACCAGTTTTTGAGTTCCAATCACTTATTTACAAGCTTTCAGTCTGCTTTAGTTAAGAGAACTCAGTAGCACTAACATTTCTCTCGAGGGATGCTATTACCTGTCTAGTATACGAAACTTAGTGAATTGGATTTCATTTTATACACCCTTAATTTGAGTTAGCTCCTTATGTTGAACGGCGGATTTAAATCTGCGGGTTAGTTTCCAGAGGTCGGCCACCTTATACTATGTGAAGTACAACTAGTGACTGTGGATAATCCCAAGGAAAACGGTATTCGATAAGTACCCCGTAAGACCCATCTCCAACTTTTAACTGGACAAACAACGGTGTGTTACAATGAATCGAAACATGAAGCTACAATCCGAACTATTTGGAGGTTGACGTCACCAAAACACGCTGAAAAACTCAAGATTACAGGGCTATACAGTAGAAAACTAGTTTCCAAATGTTAATCACAATGATAAAACCCTCAATGCTCGGAACCAGTAGTTGGGGGATCAAGGTGAAAGCAAAGGGATGGATAGAGAAAGAACATTTGTATTATTTAATATTCAGACAATAATGTCTGCGTCACTGGCTTTAATTTGAGGAACATCATCCGATTTAAGGGTAGCTTGGACTCCAGATACAAACAATATTTTGTGGTAAAATTCACAGATGACTAGAAGTATGAGCGTCTAACTTTGCTCGTTTCATATTTTTGAAGATAGATGATAAGCTAGGTGGGTTGGGGAACAATAATTACTCAATGTTAACTAGTAGAGTCGAATTGTTAACTAGGCAGAATAAAGCAACAACCAAATATCCAGATAACTCACCTCTCCAGAATTTACTGTTTCCAGTACTGCTTGGTTTGGTAATGGTGAGAACACAAGGGATTGAACTGTTTCTGAGTGTTGTTCTGCTTCAGGGTGGGAAATATCGCTTTTTAAGGGCCTGGTAACAGATATCCTTATCGTGGAATCACGTTGTTTTGTCTTGGACAAATTTGACTCCTTTTTACGACTAAATCTAAAACTGTGCCAACCTGAGTGCTTTACTCCATTGGAAGGTGCACTTATCTTAACTGTACTTGCCCGTTTGGTTTGTGAAAGCAAAGCATCTGTTATAAGAGCACAAGAAGGTAAGTTAACAACTGGTTGCAGTTTAATTGAACCTGAGTCATTAGATACTTGGGATGGCTGAAAACACTGTGAACCTGCATTTTTTGAAATGCTAAGAGATTCCATTGACTGGATAGCACTGGTAGGAAGAAGTCGTCGGTTGTTATCAAGTGGGGGATGCTCCATTGTATTACCACATTCTGATCCGGATACCAGACACCCACAAAACATTGTATTCAGTGACTTTTGACGAGGACGATCGCTACCCCGAGATGCATGAGGATGTTTGGAGCTCCGGGCAGCCTTCTTTTTTGGATACTGTTGCTTCTCAACAGAGGCATGTATCGGCTGGGGATCACCGTCTTTATTGTTGTTTTGTTTTACACTATCATTCTGAACAAGCATCTCTACAGTGATGTCACTGGTGAGTTTTTGAACCGAAAGAGATGCTTTTAAATGCAACTTGCAGTGAGTTTAGTAACTGACTTTAGAAAAGGAATAAATCCATTAGTTATCTTTAACTTGAATTAGAGCTTTCGTAACAATAACCAAAAACGTCTGTCAATTAATTCTTTTGGCCTTCTCATATAGTTATTCCGCTTGGGTTGAGAAATTGTGTCTTGCATAGTGTTCACTGCGAAGTCATTTACCTATGAGTATGTATGGCTAAGTTTACTGTAGACAACTACTTCAAAATATGTGCTTCTGAGATTGCTTATTGAGCATGTAGTAGAGTATTCAAACTACGAATTACACTGAAACTTTTATCGAGGAGAAACAGTGAATTGACTATTCAGTATGTTCTGCTGACATCAAAGCTCTTGAAGTATGATACGTCGAAAACAAACATTTATGAATACCATGAGTTTTGAGAGGAACCATATATTGATGGGGAGTTTAGATGTATGAATGAAAAATGACTAAGCCGAATATTTAGAAGAGAATATATGTTCCACTTGTCTCACTTTACTCGGGTAATTTGGTTAGAAAGACAGGTAGTTAGAGAGAATAAAAACCGTCGTAGACTTAATTGTGGTATTCATTTAGCACCAGCGAAGAGTTAGGACATCCTCTAAGTCAAAATCGTTTAGTTGCATCCAAGTTGTCGATTGCATTCCGTACTTCTTATCAGATGTGGTGGTCTATAGAATCCAATCGACCACCAGGACAAAGAGAAAGGGCGTGAGTAGACAGCCTTGTCTGACTCCGGTCCTCACTTGGAATGCGTCTGTCAGCTGACCTCCATGCACCACTTTGCAGTGTAGTTCGTCGTGTAAATTCCGTATGGTACTGAAGACCTCCTCGGGCACTCACTCTACAGTCCCAAAGAAGGTTCCATAAGATTCTCATATCCATACTGCCAGTTTCATCGTGGCAACTACCAGGTGATCTGGAGTTATGACTGCTCCTTTCCTGGTTCTCACACCCTCCATTGACTTTTTGAGTATTTTGGTGGTGCGAATATGGTCAGTCTGACTCTCTTTAGTGTGATTCAATGAGATTTTGGTAGCTTGTTTATGTGTTTGTCGGGGAATATTGTGCCACCTATAACAAGTTTGTTGAATGCACGCGAATTCGCGAATCTCTCACCACTCTTGTTCATTTCTTCTAGCCAGTCCATGTCGTCCCATGATATTTTCATATACGCGCTATCCATTACGACGCTGAAGTTTCGGTATCCCATCAGGATCGCTGGGTCCTTTCCTGGACACTTCACTATAATTGATTGTCGTAAAATTGATCTTTTTCGTTAGTGAATATAAAGCACTGGATATCATTCATCGTAATCCCCATCTACTTTGCTTCGAAGGATGCTTTCCTGATTCTGGATCCATGGCATTACCATATTATAATTGCTTTCCGTGCTTCTTTTTACAGCATCAGTGCAACTCGTGTGTGATAATCATTTTCTTTTTCATGACTACAGTAAAACAGAACGTTTTCTGGATGTAATCTTTTCAGTCCAGTTTGGGTTCAATGGATTTATCTTATTCCGAGCACCTTCAAGTTGTATCACCACATCTCCATAGATATCTGATTAGTCCTCATAGTCTCTCACATTATCCGAACACTTCAGGTACCTACACTAAGTGTCATTCTGGTTGTTAGAAGGGGCCTCAGCCTCGTGACATATGAAGAATATCGGCTTTTACCCTGAGATTATTGTTGGATGGTGAACTAGAAAATGGAGTACCACTTTATATATAAACAGCTTTCACCCAAAATATTGCGAGACCCTCTTGTTTTCTATTTTTACAAATGGTGCAATACTTAGGGTTATGATTTAGAACTTTGCGAATTAATCCGAAGCCGCTTCAGTGGGTCAGAAAAATATACAGCGTCACACAAAGATGCATGTACTGTATCGTAAATTTGAATGAGTTACAAAACCTGCTAGTTGGAGCCTGGTTGAGGATGTTTTGAGTAAACTCTCGGTTTTGAATAAAAAATAAATGAAGTAACCGAAATCTCTAAATAATCAAAGGGCGACATGACAAACATGTTATGCTGTATTTAGCTCAGTATGGATTTCCACCTCACTACAAATCCAAAGCAAGCGGTTTCTCTGTCCATTGTGATGTGTCGACATCTGAAAGAAAGGCATTAAAACGTAGGCAAAATCGTTCATTTTTTCGGACATTTTATAGACTACAGGCTGTCTGAACACGAGCTTTGAGTGAAAATTCGAATAATAGTGAGGTGATTCAAAGGTGAGTAGGAAGCAGTCAATTGGAAAGCGGAAGCATACGACTTACCTCTTCACGACGATTCATAGATCAACTTCAGATTTATTCTCTCTGGTAAGTAGTTCTTGTAGTCATTGATCAGTGGAATTTCCATTTAATATACCTTAACCATAAATGGGATTTGTGTAATCATTTTTATGGGAATATTATAAGGAATTTACATGGCAAGCATGCATAACCATCTGCTCCTCTAAAATGGTATGAGGCCAAACAATCAAGAAAACGCATAAACTTCAACTTTGTTTAGTAGGTTATTTTGTGCTTATTCAAATGACCAATCGCCAACGTCTACCATCATTTTGATGTGCATGTGACTGCTAACATGTCTATTTGACTAGGTCTATGGACTTTATAGGTCCAATCAACGGTTCTCACGACTGACTGAAAAGTAAATCCAAGTGACATGCAAAGCATGACAAAGCAACATACTTGCTATAACGTATAAAAACAATATGCCTGGTATAATAGCAATAGAAATATAACCGCCCCAAATTCCTTCGTTCAGGACATTCCGATTGTAAATGACTTAGTTACGGGACTTATCTAACACGTATGCGAAATTAAAGACTATGATATACCAATAGAATCAAACAACCGAAACGTAAAACGACCTTTGTACACTCAACAGTGAAAAATACATTCGACTGTAATTGGAACTCTAGTGCACTCAGATAGATATGGTCAGATCGTGCGTTAACCGTTAATGTCCTACTTTAAGTTTTTCTGGTCACATCAAATTTTTGACTATTACATTTGGAAAGTCTTCGTTCTTATGAAAATAACCGAAGTTATTTGATGGATGGTTAACTTTTAGATCGAATATAATTAATTTCCGATGTTTTGGATACATTTATTTTACTCGGGCTCTGAACTCGTTTGTTTACATCTCTGACCATGGACACTTTCGGTTTCGCACTGCTTCGGTTTAGTATTTTTAAATTTTACTTTGGGAACTTGATATTTAAAGGTTTGTTGCAAAGTTATAATCATCATATAAACGTTTGGTACCTGGGCTGGGATTTCGTTTTCTTATTATTTTAGTCGTGAGTTGCAGTTGGATGGTTAAGCATGACTAAAGTGAAATTCCCTAAGTTGTGTAATGTAACGTAGACTTCAAGTGATATTGTTCCAAACCGTTTAGACGATCTTTACATGCAGAGCAACGGTTTAGGCACACTTTCTCAGTCTTCGCAACCTGTAGAGGCGGAGTTCGTTTTTCGACACATGGTTGGTTACACCTTCTTGAAATTGGTACCGAACTTCCAGTGGTTCCAACGGAATTATTCAGATTTTTCGGTGTTTGTGACTTAGACTTTTACCTGGATGTCGGTCACTGTGGTGACGAGCTACTGTTTCCGTAATCCACTCGTGTGCTGGAGACAGTCTCTGTGAGGCTTTTAAAACTTGCAATAGGTCTTGATGTTACCGTTTTCTGGGATATATTTTGGTGTATGTGTCGCACGTGATTAAATTCAGAGACTTTACTGTTAATACCTGATTAATAACGACATCACAAAATCCTCGATAATATGTCACATGTTCTTGAAAACCCATGGCGTAACAGCCTGGCTGTATCGACTTTACTCCCTCATTACATTTGAAATACGTGCTAAGCAAGTGGAGAAAAGTCCAGGTTTTGAGCATCCAAAAATTGTTGGACGTAGAGTAGGAGGGCTTGTATCCATCCTTCTTTTAGAACTGCCTCACCCGCGGTTTTGTCACCGACTAAGACGTTGAGTTGGCATGAGAACCATGCAGGCGACCTATCACCTAATGTTCATCCATAGAAAAGCTTCTGGATTGTTCGGCTGCCTGACAAAAACAGAGGGTCCGCCATCTCATTTTACAAAATAGCGCATGGTCGTGACGTTAAGGAGCTCAGAATGACGTTGCGAACTTCTTTGACATGTAAAAAAGTAGGATAGATCACTTATCATTTTGCCTCGTGAAATAGTGTTTTAGTCGACCAAACCACAACTCTGAGTTGCTATGATTGAATTCTGAGGGTGAGGCCTTAAGCACAACTGTGTCTGTATCTGATATTTAAGGCACTTAGTCCATTTGATACATTTTGATAGTGTGACAAAAAAACGAAGATTATCAGAACTCTGTGATATATTAGCGCAATACATTTCGAACAGTCTGATCACATATACAATTGTTAAGAACATTTATGAGTAAAAAATAAAAGGTCAAGTAGGCTAGAAATGGGGTGTGAGAGGAGGCAAGGCTAAGAAAGAAATAATGTGAAAACAATTCTAAACCTTATCACTCTGGATAATAAGCTAATACTACCACGGTAGGTTTAAGGTGAGAGCAAACTGTTTTTGATTACTTTGTATTAGAATATTTATTCTGGCTTTCGGTCCGAATTGAGTAGGACATTTGGTGCGTAACCAATATGTCAATGTGATATAGTCGTGATAAAATAGTGATTCCAACAAGAATATCACTATTGGTCCCTCAACATCTTGGATATTCTCTTCATCTTTCCTTTTCCTTCTAAACATATTTTATTACTAAACATCTAAAGTCTATAACTAAAAACCAACTATTTTATGTTACACTTAAATAAATTAGCTTCTCAGATTCATTTTATCTTCACCACATATAACACATTGAAATTTATATTTGATTATCCGTTGCACTTGATCGTGACTTTCGCAACATCTTTTCAAACTATTATTACACAAATGTTTATACTAATATCCTATTAAATAACTTTACATGTATGCACTCGAACGCACTAAAAACTGACAAATTAATGGTTTGCTTCAGAGTTTCATATTCATTACACTCTTAATATTATGGGTGAACCCTTTCACTAGGTGCTGATTTATTTTCTCGCTCTTTTTCCCTTGTAAATAAATTAATTGAGACAAAAAACTTGTGTTATTCATACATTAACTTCTCAGACTCGTTTTATCTTCACCATGTGTATATGACTTTTACATATCGATATTTTGTTATCTTTTGCACTTAATTGGGACTTTCATAGCATCACTTCAAACTATGACTGTACAAGCACTTATTCTAACGTCATGTCTTACTGAAATAATAAGTTATTATT
Source organism: Schistosoma haematobium (assembly GCF_000699445.3). Classification (NCBI taxonomy): domain Eukaryota; kingdom Metazoa; phylum Platyhelminthes; class Trematoda; order Strigeidida; family Schistosomatidae; genus Schistosoma; species Schistosoma haematobium. The sequence continues at coordinate 75,199,328 of NC_067196.1, read as the reverse complement.
CTTATTTACTTTGTTTTGTTTTATTTACGTATTTTTAGTCTCCCTTATTTCTATTACTTTATTTTCTCCTTTCTTTAAAGTCAACTAATTATTCTTCCCGATCATACAAAACCTGATTTATTATTATCCTATTGTCATTATTACCTTTTTTCCTTGTATTTTTCAAATGTGACAAATATAATGCTAACATTATTGAAACTTGTGTAAGATTGCATTTTTGAAGAAAACCGAAATGGTTTCTTCACAACACCTATGTACCCATAAGATGTTTATGAATAATAATAATAATGTGAATTAAAAAACATTTAAATGTATATATGTACGAACTTTATGTTGAAGATTTTCACAAGGTTTACTTTTCCAATCAAAAAAATGATAGGTAATACAGAAATTAATTTTCGCGTTCAAAATCTAGTTCATAATTTTCACACTGGTAGGTATTCCTGATTATATCCATAAAATAAAACAAACTGGTAGCCGAAAAAGTTTTTATTCAGATCGAAGAAAGAATATTCGGAGGATGAGGTTCCCTTTCACAAATACACAAGGTTTTCAGCAATCACTGTGAAATGATAGGAAAAACAATGCTTACGCCATAAAAGGAAATGAACTAGTACTTCGGCTGTAATATTTTGACATTTCAAAGATGTTTCGGACAACTCTTGACAACCAACTGAAGTTGTTATATCAGCTTCCTTCAACAATCGACGTCCATAGGAATGTCGGTCCGATCAGTTTACTAAACAAAGACATGTCAGTTCGGTTTCCGTAGCCTAATAGAGAAGTACCAACTAGCTCAGTGTTTGATCTTCTTATATGTACAGGAAGTAACGACCACCGTCCAATCGATATTCAGAAAAGGTCTCTAGATTTCACACGTATTACTAGCCTGTTACTTTATTATCTGGGTGACGTTTATTATTTTTTACACAAATCATCGCACATCACTTGTATATATTCTCTTCATAGGATTCAGAGCTTGTAAGTGAATTTAGGGAAATGAAATAAGAATATCTGGGGAAGTGCCGCAAGCGGACTATCCAACAAAACGTTTGTAGGGGACGACTTTCTCATGCCCCTGTTCGACTATCAGGTGTTCACGGTTCGTATAAAGTTATCAGATACAGGAGTAAATGTACAGTTATGAGTGATAAATCTTCGGTTCCACAAAATATGTTGGCTTTGAAGGTCGCACCGGTAATCTGGAAGGAAATAGACACGGCGTAAACATCTTAGACACTAACATGTGTTAGAATAAAACGTTAGCTAAAAACCATCAATGAGGACCCCCCTAAAGCTAATTACACCACCTGACTCGATTAAATACATGATCTTGAACTTGTGATGACCTCCTTTCATATCTGTTACGTGTCCTACTTGATTAAGGTAGAATACGATACACGACCACTGGCACTCAAACGTGTGGAACTCCACAATTGCAAATTGGAAGACGGAAGAAACAAGGGAAGTTATCATTGGATAAGAATCGAGGATGTACAGAAAAATATGGGTATTTATAGTTGTTAGCGCTGGCTATAGCACCATCATAATTCAGCCGATACTCAAGGAGGCAAGTTATGCTACCACCTAAACGTAGCACGCAACATTATTATTCTGGAAAGCGTTGTTTGGCTGGAAGCTCTTCCGCCTCTCTAGGGCCTCGCTCTGCTTCTCGACGCAGTCACAGCAATAACCTAGTTCGTTACCGCAGATATGGGAAGTGTCTGATGACCAGGGATAATCAAATAATAACATGAACAAAGTAGTAAAAGTGATCAGAGTTGAGTAATAGAATTCAAAAATCGTCGTAACGGAAAGGAAACGCCGGGAATCCGTCCATAGCATATTCTTGGACAGTGCTTTTATTCATTTGTTTTTTCTCCCTGTCACGTATTCTAACGTTTATTCAAATCTCTTTTAGCCACACTTTGTGTGTTCCAGTCTCCCTCGTCTGAGCTATTATTATGTGACTTTGATTGAAGACTTACCTTTTGTTACCTGATTTTCTGTTGCATGTTGCCGGACCATTGACAATAAGGTCGTGTTTGACTAAGCCTAAGGTCACAGCGTGGTTCAGTATGTGACTGTTAATCTCTGAATGTCTGCTTGGAAGAATTGCTGGAATCCCTGTAGATAGATGTCTGATCCCATATTGTTTGGAATATAATATTTCTGCAAAGGCAGGTATATGCCATTTCTACAGGCATGATCTACAACTTACAACATTTATTATTTCACAGTATGCATGTTAAATAAACATAGTCTATAAAAGTGAATATGATTTCATTCCTTCAGATATACTGAGTAATCTTCAAATTAATCTCTAAAATGGCATAGCATCTACGTTACACACCAGATCCAATCTCGGAATAATTGCGTTAGGATTTTGGTCGTGCCAAGGATTTATGTAGTGCAACTTTTTGAGGTATAGTTGCTATAAAGTAGACTTGTAGAGGGCTTGGTGTGATCTATGACCTTCGGAAAACACGTACGTCCAGCTTGTTCCAGATGTCAGAAGTTACATAACTGTGCCCTCAGAGCAAGATTCTGAAAAAAAGCGGAACCGAGAAGCGGCAAGCCACTTGGATATGAATGATAAACAATACTTAACATCTTGTAGTGGAACAGACAGAGGTAAGATAAATTATTAGATTGAATTCATACTAGCTCTTGTAGCTAGAGAGAAATGTGACCAGAGGCTCCAGATGGGAGAATGCTGTAATAAAGAACAATGAGTTGTGATATTTTCCAAAGTGGAGTAAAATCAAATGAAGGAAGGGAAGTCAGGGTTTGAATAGGGAAGGCTATTTATTAGAACACAAAATGTATATAGAGAGTAAAGTGTTGAGAAAACTAATAACTATGTCTTTTATTGTCTGACTTCTCGTTCGTCCGGTGCCTACCACACAGCCTTAATATAAAGATCCGAGTTAGCATGTTTTAGGTTGTCTTAGTAGAATAGCTAATCCGGCATATTTTATTAATTTCCACGTATTAAACTCTTTTGTGTTATCTATTTCTTTTCTTGTTTAGCACATTAACTTTTGTTATAGAAACCTTCAACTGTACAGCACAGGCTGTACTGTTTAAGGTATTTTGTATATTTTTATGTAATTTGTCCTTTCCCTTAAATTAAAACCGTTCAAGTTGAGCACAGAGTTTATGTTTTGATATAATTTATTGCAAGTGACCCCAAAACGCTGTATACACAATACAGGAGAATGTAGTCTGGTTTAAAGGAATAAATTTCAGTTCATTAGTCCTGCGTTCAAACCTAATATTAACAATTCGGTCGTTACAAGCATCTTAAGTTTGGCGACATAGTCGAAGTCTTCGAAACGTAGATCAATACTGGCGACCTAAAATGAAAACGTCAGTTAACAATTCAGTAACACGTCGCAGGGACACTGGACTAACATCGAACCATCACCACAAGTTATCTTTGAACTTGTGTATACACTAACTTGTGGGATATACATTGACTCGTTACAGAAAAAAAAGATCGAAGACAGACAACTCTTTATTGACTTCAGAGTGTTGGTAGGAGATTTATTGAAAACGTTGCGTCATCCTCAGGCATTTTACCGTGATGGGGAGTGTGACACTGATATCAAATAGGGAGTATGGAGTAAATAAAGTATCACCAATGTTCCTAAATCTACTGGGATGGAGGAAGATTTAAGGTGATATATGTGTGTCGTTTGCAAGCCTTCTTGGAAAATGAAGATATAAGCCTGTGGCAGTTTATCACTGCACGTCTAGCTGAGTTATTGTAATCGCTTGTAAGATGAATCACTTTTATCTTTTCAGTCATTTTTTCATTCATTTATGTGAACTAAGCCTGTGTATACGATGATAAGTTAGTGTCCATGAGCTCTTCGTATCCCTTTTATGCCCATGGATACCTTGTCACTCATTCAATAAGTGGCCATGTCTACCGGCTTCCATCACCACCTCATGTAATCTTTACGTACTGATGTGCTTATAAAATATATGTGTCCAGAAACTTCCATACTCCGACTTTTGACGAACAGTTATCCTCTACATGTTAAGAAGATAATATGTACGAAGCACGTAGGACATACATTTCATCCTCAGCTTAGACGTTAAACCCCAAAATAATTGGTTCTACAAACTTACAGCATTGACTGATTTTTCAGGACGCACCTTAGCCAAATATCTGCATCAGATCCTGATTCGGTGCACCGAGCCGCTCACTTGTAACTGCAATTAGTCAGCTTAGATCACATAACTCTTGACACAACGGCCACTCTCTAAATGTTTTCGAACTCCTCTACTCCTAACTTTCCCTTTGACAAGCTACGTGATCCTCGATTATAAATGTCGTACGTGCAACGGCGTTGTTATTCATTGAATAACCGCAACGTTGATGGTCCTTCCGACAACCAAAAATTATGACCTAGTCCAATATTTCTCTCCCAATCTTGAGACCATCCGCGTAAAAATGTTTGAGGACCTAGAGAATTGGATACATGATTGTAAAACTGTGATAATAGGGATTTAGTTATTTAACCTTAGAGCACATTTGTTACTTTAAAGCAGTCTGACTGAGGAGAGAAAACTATGGGAATTTTAAATCTTCTGTCTATGTAATCTTATAGTCACACCATCAGACACACGAATACACTGACCGAATCCACCCTCTGAAACAGAATGCTGTGGTCGACCCTTTAAAATGCTTAAAGGAAGTCTAGAAGGACAGTATTTACTGAATAGTTTTGCCTCATTGAAATGATCCAAATTATTCCAGTTAGGAATTTACTTTTACTGAGGACATTGTAAATTTAATCACCACTGAAATATGTAACGCCTGACGTTCTAGTAAAAGAAGTGCCAATCAGGTTCTGTGTGCATTCGAAAAGGTAATCAAAAGGACTTACAAAATAATATATTTAAGAACAAAGATGAAACAACCGTTTTGCAATGAACGTTAGTTGTAAGCTCTTTTAGGTATAACCCTCGAAAACAAAGTTCACTCGGTTGATAAATGTTCCTATCCATGCGTGACGGCAAATGTTATCCCGTTAGTGTTATGGAATACGAATCTATGCCATTAGTCTCACGTAGTGAAAATGACCCTAAAAGGATACCATAACACTATCGTGACTGTCAATAACAGGTCTTGGTCAATAATTCAGAAGAGACGACGGGGATAGAATTAATCTAAAAACCAGCGAGGGCATGTACATTAGTTAGCTAATTTAATAATGACCGTTCAGAATTGGTACACATAAAGCAATGGATATTGAATGTAAATATGGTTTCCCATTAAGTGTTGCGAACAAAAATGTAGTTTTTATTTATGTCGTTATTAAAATTGCTGTCTGTTTATCACTATGAGCTAACGGAAATCATAAAACTGTGTTCTCAGTAAATTTGTTTAAAATAGTCAAAACGTGTTTATCACCATAATAACGTTTTGACGAGAATCTAAAACTCATGAGCAAAGGTTAGTGGGTGTAATTGTATCGGAATAGGGGTTATGTTGGTTGGTTTTTCTCTATTTGTTTTGTCATATTCTCTACATCGTTTTTCAGTGCAAGTTGACATTGAGATAGGTATCCACATTTTCAATGTGTATATACACAAGAAACTTTTTCGATATTCGTTATAAAGTTTTCATCATATGCATACATATTGCAGTCCACATATATGTAGTTTTAGAGATCTTTTGAAATCGGTCAGTAAAATTGGCGTATTTTCTGACAAACCTGTCTCTAGAAGCGCTTGTTATTTGTTGATAATCAGTGTAAAATGTTTTACAGTTAAATACACGCCACTAACTTTTTATGTGGGTTTTTAGAATTTGTCTGATATCATTCACTGTCTTGGGTTATCAGTCTTGTAAAACGTGGCACTGACCACAATACAAGTTTTAACTGTATTGTAAATGAATGCGCTTGCTCAACTGTCCTAGCTTGGCTAAGTAAATTTTCACAGGATAAGATTTGTAAGCCATTTTCTACTGTTTATCTATATGTTTTGATGTTACCAACGTCGGACGGCATTGGAGGGTAGGGACACAAAAGACGGTAAATTCAGTTGTGAAGTAGATTGGTCGGGTTGCATTGTGAATATCTTTGTTAGTGTTGCCATCCACGTATATTTAATGTTTTCTCTGTAACTATAAATATAGTTTGTCCGGTTTTGTTGAAGTTTTTGTGTCTAAGGTTCTTGCTGTTTTTATCAAGTCTTCCTGTCAGACATATATGGTAAGAAACCTATTACGTTGTATTGCTTCTGAGGTTATTTATATCGGACGAATAATGTTTTCCGAATTTCAATTAGTAATGGCTACTTCATATGTTCTCATATTCAGATACTTCCACTTTTTTGAACGGCTAAAAATAACTTACAACATATAGGTTACAAAAATGAAGTTTTTTCTGTTTAATCAAACTTTGGAAATGTATCTACTCTAGTTCAATAAACCTCTTACCACGTCGTGTCACTATCTGTCTAAGGAAGAGACAAGGCTCCATATATGCAAACAAGAACTCAGGCTGAAATATTGCATCTCGGCTTTCGCAGTCAGACTGTCTTTCAGACCTTAATACCCGACTGTTACAATGGAATAAACGGTTTACGATTTATTTATTCAATTATTATCTGTCCGCAACCGTTCCTTTATATTGATCCCTCACTGTAAATAAAGTGAAAGTTTAGAAGCAAAAGAGACACTGAAAATTTGTGCCCATTTGCCACCACATAAGCCTGGTTAATCTTGTTTTGTTGCTTGTCTTATACCAAACTTCGAGTTTCATTATATCAAGGCCTCATACTTATTTTTCGAGTTTGATAACTCAAATAAGATATTTTGTAAAACCTCCTCTTGTTAGTAACTAGAGTTAAACTTAGAACTGATCTGAAATAACAAGAATAGTTTAGGTATTAGATTTTATTCTGATACTTGATACTTTCAGCGTTTCATGTCAAGACGTATAAATAACCTTTAAATTAATCAATTGGAAAGCTGTGCTTCCAGAGAGAAAGGTGAATTGCCTTAAATAATTCTGGTAATCAGTGGTCCTGTCTAGCATCATTCGATATTTCACGTAGATTTGCAGTTCTGTTCGATATCACGTTCATTTGATCGTTGGTCATTTACTTATTAATTAATACATTGAACTGACTTCGGCATTGAAAATATGCGCAAACAGGACTCATTACCTCACTTACGAAAACTATCCAGTGCTTGTCAACTTAAGGACTATATAGTTTACCGGCCTGATTCATATCCACTATTGTTTAATGTATCGATACTTAAAATAAAACGCCGAATGATTCACTACTAATCTACATCTATGGATTCTTGAATAAGAAACTATTCAATTGATTCGATGTTAGGCTTCAAGCAGCGCAAACATTTCGCCTTGTGTGATTCACAGTTTAACTGTTTTATCCATTTTCTTCTTGTATACTCTGGTTCATTCAGAAGTAAGTCACCTGGCAAACTCTTTCAAGATCTTTGTAGTAATTTTAAATGTGGTAAGGCAGTCGACCTTTGGAAGACTGGTTGACTATTCATATTCTCAGTCTACACGCCGCTTATCATTACGACAGTTAATTTAGAAGCAAGTTTTCAAATAAGTCCTATATTTTGTAATACTTTCAACTGTTTATTTCTGTTTATTTCAAATATTAGTTTCTTTTGATTTTTTGTAGTTAATCGCTCTAAAGGTGTCAAAATCAAAAGCGATGTTCCCAGTGATAAAATACAATTAGATCTTGATTCTATGACAAATGAGCAGGCTAATGTATCGAACAGACCCCACATAATATATGACAGTTCAATTGAACAACTTAGAATTACTGAAGAACGCGTACAAGAAGTAAGCCACTTTGAGAGAAAACCGGTAAAAAATAAATACATTTAAATCTACATTTGTTTTGCTAACCAAACTTTTGTATCACGATCAAATGAAACTTATGAACAGTTATTTCTACAATGAATCCTTATTTTATCATGACGTTGCAATTCATAGTCCGCGAAGGAATCGACACCAAATGTTGTGGGCAAAATTAAATCGTTTTGTGCAATGAGCATCTTTTATATATTAGTGTTTAAATATCACCGCTGAAGATATTCCTCGTTGTACTGTAAAGATGCGTATGCGAAATACAGGTCAACTGATTTCAATGAATGTGTGCCTCTATACCTCTGTGTACCTCTGTGAATGTGATGATATCAGGTGAATAGAGCAGTGTCACACTTAGCATGTTTATGAAAACACCTCCTTGAGAAATATGAAATAAAGTTACTCGGTGACCTGAATCATTTACAATTGTTTGATCATGATGACATAGTGGATAAAGACAAATCGATTGATAACATCGATTAGCACTATGTTGTTCAAACATATTTATTATACATTGTTGGAGTTATAAATATCTAAGCAGGAAGTTTGGTAAAGCTGGTGGGACTTTTGCCTTTTGGTCTAGGAATGAAGAGTAGAACGAATGAAACTCTTTTTGGTTAGGCTTTCAGTTATGGATTTACATTAATATCACAAAATGGCTGCAGTTAGAAACTAGAATCAACAAATGCCCACTCAATAGTCTAATAATTGATTTCCCCTCATAAGATTTAAAGGTCCTGGGTTTGATCCTTTTTAAGTGAGCCCTGTACTAAAACAAATAGCAGTTCAGCGCTCCTTAGTTTACAGTCGTTACCTAGTTAATATTTGTCCATTATATAAACCAAAAATCAAATTATCCCTACTAGCCAATTATATCAATGTTATATGTTTCAAAATAACAATAAAATCAGTATTAATCATATGGAGAGACATTGGGTAATGATAAAGTAATTCCAAAAGTTTGACTAGAATAGTGATAACTAATTCAGAAAGTAATCAAAAAATCAAGGTGAATTAGGTTGTCTTAATAATGTTTAAATATGGTGAATAATAGATGAATTGAAATAAGTAGACTTAGAGTTAACAGATTACAGATGTTTAGAAAAATGCTACTTACCACAACAATTTTATTAGACTGTTACTTCATCAGTGCTTAAGCCGCTCGTCAGCGTGGGTTAAAATGGACCACTCAAAGGCAAGCACATCGAATATTTTTGCAAACACCACACATCTTAATGATTTATACTCAGAAGTCTTTTTACGAATTTCATTCTTTCTATTAGCCTCAGTATTTTTCATCACTAGGTTTGTCTAATCCCTGCTTGTACTAAGTATATGAGATTTACACCTAATGAATGTTCAACAGTCATAGATAAATTTTAAATAGAGATGACAGTGATTCAATATGTATATTACCTATGTGTATTGTTGCACGTTCTTGTTACCATTACGATTTTACTATTGTCGTTCCAGAGGCTCAAACAATTTGAAACTAGACATTTATCTCAAGATCTTTCTGATGGATTAAATTCAATGCAAAAATCAAAACGCGTCATGGTTAGAAAAACTATCCCAGAGAAAGATAGACCTAAACCTATGCGCAAGTAAGCAAACACCATCCTGTGTTTTACTCCTTCTTTCAGTTTATTCACGATGGATTTCTACGATTCGTCAAGTTCATGAAAACATCTCGAACTGAATCGTCCACTAATTTCTGTTCAATGATGTGAAATACCTTTCATGAGGCTTAAACAAGTTTAAAAGATTATAAGTTACTTGTGACGCATTTCATCACTGTAAAATATGATTGAGTAGTGAAACAGAGTAGATAACCAAAATAAAAATGGGTCAGTAGTTACCGAGTGACATACAACATCTCTTACCAGATTAACTAAGTATCAGGAGGTAAGATAATGAAACAGAAATTCATCTACTATACACTCCAATTAACGCAGCTACGTAGTCTCACCAAACATTACAGATCGTTTATTCAGTTGTTGTATCAATCAAGTCATTCAGTTGTTCCATTAGTTTCACAAATTAAATCATGGAGTGACTTTAGTTAGACCATCTAGAAGACAATCTTTAATCTCTGTACGGTTAGTGCATCCTAATATGAGACTTTAGTACTATTGAGTTTTTTCAGGTTTCCAATGGTGATATAACCAAGATAATTTAATGAGTCAAACTACGAAAGTCTTACAATCCCCACAAGCCATCTATTCTGTTGTTACTGAGATGTGGAAGAAAATCAGTTCATAAATCTATTGTTGAAGATGTGGTCTATTCTTGTAGTTTTTTTCCATCAAAAACGATTCGAATTTTTTCATGAAGTAGGAAAAAATGGTTTCAAGGGGAGCCGAGTAGAAACTTGTATGAGGTGGGATTTTGGAAATCCATCGTTTTAAGGCTGGCTTTTATGTACAGATGCAATATATCCCGTCCTTTAGTTTACCATGGTCCTGGCAGCCTTTTCCTTGCTTTGTAAGTGACTTTCGACCGTTTACTAACCTTGTATGTGAATACGTTTTCACTCTCCGGATAATTTATACCTCTGCATTCACCTGATAGACAAACGGTGTTATTATTTTAGTCCGCAGTACTTCGCTTATGTTTCTACAAATATTTTTAAACTTTTGCAAAGGAGTATGTATGAATGTATATATTAGCCAAACTATGCATTTACTCCTCTTAGTGTGTTAAACATTTATTGCCTAAACTCTCAATTACACTCTCACAATAAAACATACTCAGTTTTTAAATTATATCCATTGACTCACTCTCTTTGCTGTATACTGATCATGTCGTTAGAATTGTACGTTTCATATTATTTTTCTTAACAAACTTCGTTCCAACTTTTAATTATCTCATGTCATCAGTGTTTATCGAAGTCACTTAGTTGAAACGTATACAAATTAAACGACAAGCACATAAACTCTCTACTGCAAAGTGGTGATCGGAAGTTGGTAGGATTAATGACTAAGTAACCGTTATTTCGATGTTCATTGACAACATGGGATCATCTAAAGTTAAGAAGAAATTTGTTAAGAAAAATAATTCCAAACGTCCAGTTCAAACGATATGATCAGTATGCAGCAAAACGAATGGGTGAATGAATATAATTTAATAAGTAAATGAACTTTACCAGTAATGTTATAACGAAGCCTACACATTCATTCGTTCTATCGATGTTAGTTTCCGGTTAAATTTTCATTTTATCACCTACTTTTTCCACAATGCATCTTCAAGGGTTGCGGTTTTGAGAAAAGCTTCGGGAGATTCTCAGCTTGCAGAACAAATCACTTCAATACCATATAACAATAAAAAGCTTTCTTTTAGAAGACCATCAAATATTAATTGGCATGCAGCTGGTCTGGGTCCACGTTTCAGTCCTGAGGGAACGCTTTTAAAACATAGCATTTTGGGTGATCCTGTTATATTTTATCAAATTGCTTTAACCCGTGGAGATATCAGTTGGAATGTAAGAACTTGTGTTTTGAAGTAAGAGTTTTAAATTCATATTTACTGCCTTCAAATTTTTACTTGATCTAATCGTGGATATGCTGGAATATTATCCTCTCCGATGTTGGTTTGTGTTTGGAGATATTCATGTGCTAAGTGCTCCTGTAAGAAAAAACTTACAGGTCCCCAGATATTTCAGGCTACATAACATGTCGCCCGAGTTATTCACATTGTGAAATAACTAAAAATCATCTGTGACGGTGTAAATTACCTTTACCGTTCATGTTCACTAGAATAGTAGATAACATGATTTCCTGTTCAATTTGTCTGAATGATCTTTCTGTTCTCTGACAAATGCACTCTAGAGCTTTTTAGATGGGATGCTGTTGTAGGATTTAGCTTTTTGATAATTAATTTGACCCAGTTGTTTTGTTGGGATTTGTACAGTTTAATTATAGTTTCTGAAAAAAATTACGTCAGCTTAAGGACCAATGTTTGAGACTTGTAGTTAATGTACATAACAACCCCACTCAACATTGAACTAGCAAACTCTTAGTAATTCTACATTTTATGAAAATCAACTTTAAAATAAATATATATATACAAAACACCAAAGTAAAAGGATAATTTTATTCTCTATTATGACTAGAAATGATATTCACTTCCTGAAGTTTCCGTAGGAAGAAATGACCAAAATGGTAGTTAAACGGTAAATCATTATTGATTTTTAACAAGGACCAAGATCTGATAACAATCAACTTAATTTGTAGATCTGAATCATTAGGTCAGAAAGTATCACACTTACTTCTAGGCCGAAAAATTGCCGATCGGATGACGCGTTGAATGGTAGATGTGCGTTTCTACGAGTCATAAAAATATGAGAAAAACTCGATCTAGTGAGCTATATTTTTCAAGGGTTCTCTAGATAGTGTTATTTTGTGATAGAAACTACATTTATTTTCACATGACTGATAGTTCAGTATTTTCTCTATATCATCAGAATATTCTTTTATTAAGAAACATTACATTCTAAAACTGTAATTCAACAAATAAATAATGGATACAACTGTTCTTTATAGATGGTCCCAAGAGAAATTCAATTACAGCTTCAAACTACCATGGCGGAAATGCAAAATCTCAACTTACCTGTTGCTTTATCATGTATTCCAGAGCAAACAAGTCCTGGATCACATCCCTCCAATGATTCACATTTAACAATTAACCATAGTACAATATCAAATTATCCATCAAATGAGCAAAGTAGCAAAAAATTATTTAACCCAGAGACAAATAATTTACATTTAAATGGTGATACTGCATCGTTGGAGAATTGGAAATTAAAAATTGGACAACAGAAATTAATGCAACAAAAACTATCTAGTACAAAAACCATTTATTTAACTCAGTAGTTGATAATGTACATAATATCATATATGCATTTGTATTAGCTATTGATACTTTTATAAAATCTATGTACAATTTAGTGATCAAAACCTCATAACAAAATTTACTTTATCGTTTATTAATCATACTATCAAATGAAATATTGTAGTTTACATAGTGAACTTAGCCTTTTCAAATAATTATGGAAAACCATCAGGCACTGAATAGCTACTGCGTCTTAGTAAGGGACTATTTAGCAGCGCTTATCCACGGCTTCTCACGTAAACTCAGGGGATGAACTTTCAAAATTAGTCACTACCGTGTTATCTGGTACTTTTTGACTTTCAGTAATCGTCTGACTTAATTCGGTTAGCGATGTAAACTACGAAATTCAACAATTCACACAAACCTCTTATACTGGTAAAGTTAAATGAGTTAAATCACATGAGAATATTTCTCTTTACCGAAACAAATGACCGTTATGGCTTAGATGCTTCATTAACTTGGTTAATTGATTAGTTCATTTTTAAATCACTGAATCCTTTATTAACTGCTGGAATATCAACCGTAACCACGGTTATTTACATTGTATTAAATGATATTTCATGATTCTTTCAAATAGGAGAGGATCCTAATCCTCATTCATCAAAATTTCCCTAGTGATATTTTCTTTCGATGAAATTCATCATTCCAGAATCGTAGATAATCATTTCCCAAGCTAGTTTTCTACACTGAACTTTTAGTTCTTTTTATTTATATCTTCTTGAAGATTTACAGTGTATTTTCAATTACATTGAATGAATTATGAAAGACACAGTGATTAAATCATTTTTTTTGTGTAAGTTATTCACAAAGAGAAGGAATATATAAAACTATGTTTTTACAAGTATTTTGGTACTTTCTCAATACTGGATACTGAAGAGGTCTTTCTTTAAGTTTTCTCTAAATAATCTAAATTGATTCAATTGAGATTTTCTATGAAATTTCTTTCGCATAATTCAATCTTATTCTTATATCCCAAAGATTTGATTATAAGCATAATTACAATATAGAATTATACATATATAACTATTAATATGTTTACTTTGCACTATGACAACTGATGATCAAATAATAACCACAACATATTTCTGTAGTTTATAATTATGTAATAACCAATTCATGAATGAAACACTAATTATGAAAAATTTCCAATGATAAAGAAACAACTTGAATAGTGATTTTAAAACTGTTAGTTGGAGTTTTAATAGTAAATTCATAATATTCCTTTGTTTATTATCTTCGTATGAATATATAGCTCGTTAATTATAGTCAAAGAACCTTCAAATATCCATATGCAAAAACTAATTATTATTCAACTAGTTTTTCTTTTGTAATTTTTTGCATAGATTTAATGAAAAGAAAACCCAATGATTTAATAATGAACTCTGGAGAAAATTTCTATACAATACAACTAACTAGAGAGAAAATAGATCGTCTAATTCCACTGGTCAATGATGGAAAAGGAAGTGAGTTAAACTATTAACCATTCAAAATAAACATAAAATGGTAACCGTTGTAACTTATTATATTCAAACAGTCCAAAAATTCATATTCATTACAAAGCTTGAAACTTACAAATTCACTTTCATATGAAGTTGTAGGTGTGTATACCTGCGTATCAAGTTAGGTTAGAATATTTGTTCAATGTTTCCTGACTTTCACTTATTCTCCAACTAGTATCAGTTCATGACAAAAAGTTGTCTTAAAATGTAAAAATGGTAGTGCTTAATTTTACTTGCTCATGATTAGAAACTTGGACCAAAATACTTCTGTTTCAGGATGTATGTTGTTGATGATGATAACTGGCATAATCAGAGTGGTTTTGTTACTGTTACTTCTTCTAAACATGTTCAAAAAAAGTTCACTAACTCATTTAATCTATGTTGTCATTATGATATTTGAATAAAAGAATAGTCTGCTCTCTACTTGCATCTACACCTATAATATGATGTGTGCTACTTATATTGACATAAGTAGTATATAATGTTAGTCAGGAACAGAATGTCTGGCAGCAGAGAGACAAGAGGATCGAACAGTAAAGAATGGGAACAGAATGCAATTTCTATGAAAATGCAAGAACAATGAAGTCTGAGTCATCTTGAGACAATTGATGGACATTTTGCAAATTACGTATTTACTATTTGATTGTTAGATTTTATTAACAAGTCCTGTAATAGTTTGTCAAATACATTTGGTTGTCCCCACTGGTGTTCGTGTTCACTGCAATAAGACGCAAATTCAAAATTGGTGATGCAATAAGCTTGTAATGTTTTTTATCGGACGGATATGTCTTCCAAATATTTTTTTGCATGTGGTTTGGCAACTGAGTGAGCCGTTGGGAAGGACTCTCGAGAAAGACGTTAATTTGATGGATGAGGTTTTGAACCTTCACGGAATATATTTGCTGGGTCACGTGTTACTTAAAGTGATTTATATCAAACTTGAACCTATACCATTTTCTTTACATCGTTGAATGCTTGACTGCTACTGGTTTGAGTTTTCTGTCTAGGTACATAATATTTCCTAATCATTTTGAATAATTACTTTGTTTTGGCCGGTTTTCTTCTTATTTGCAGTCCGGAAGTATAAAAAGATAACCATACATACCTTTTGAAATATTCTCTCCCATTATATTTTTCTTCTTTGTTACATGAAAAATGTGTTATATTTATAAACTAACCGTAGTGATGTCTAATCTGTCAAAAAATTTGAAATAGGATGATGAAGATTCTGAGAGAATTTATGTAGAAAGTTTTCGATTAGTAGTTAAACAGTACGAAGAATAAATAAAAATCTCGTTGGTTCAATCATTTAAGCAATTTAATTGTCAAACATCACTCTTCATTATGAACCATCGAAGTAGTTAACTGACTACTTTAATAACTTATACCTGGTTGTTTATGATTTATTGAAGAACACACCCGATCATAGTAAGGTGTGACAGGTTAATGAATGCGGATAGACAATTATGTGTATGATTGAAGTGGCCAAATGTATCATTGAATTAAAATAAAGAAAATCCAGATACGAAATTTGATTTACATGAGTTAAGCTTGCAATCACTTAAACGAATATTAACAAGTTTTCATCTTATTTACAACACGATTCCTTCGTTAAATATAATCCCGATTCTTTTTTTATCTTTATTTAGGAAGATATATGAGCGAATTTTGGAATCAACCGGAATATATTAGAAATGCTGAATCTAGCGATTTATGGTATGGGTATAAGTATTTATGCAATATATTTATCATCAGATTTGATGTCAGGATATATTGCTTATGTTCTTCAACTTTGAATTACAACTTTAATTACTGTTTAGGTTTGTTTACAACATAAAGAAATGAAGACTTGTGGTTTACATTTTTTGGAATTCGTAAAATTTCAAACACTGTGTAGCAACTTCCAACTAAGTGACAAGTAGTCTGCTCTGTATTATTTACTTACTTAGGACTATTACCCCTCGTGGGGAGCACAGGCCGGCCACCAGCTTTCTCCATCTGTTTCTGTTCTGGATAACGCTTCACAGTTGTTTCCAGTTGATATTCATCCTTTTCTTATCTGCTTCCATTTGCTGACGCAGTGTGTTATTCGGTCTCCCTCTTTTCCGTTCCACATCAAGATTCCAGGTTGACGCTTATCATGTGATGCGACTTGCTGGTTTCCACAATGTATGTCATATTCACATCCAGTGTCCTTTCCTAATTTTCTCTTCAGTTGGAAGTAGGCTCTTTCTCTCTCACACTACGTTGTTGCTGATGGTATCCGGTCAACGGACATTGAGTATCCTACGTAGACAATTGTTTATAAATACATACCCTTTTGATGATGAATGTGGTAGTTCTTAAAGTCTCATCTTCGTATAGCAGAACTGTCCTGACGTTCGTATTAAAGGTTCCGACTTTGGTGTTGGCTGACATTTGTTTCGAGTTCCATATGTTTTTCAGCTGTAGGAATGCTGTACTTACTTTGCTAATCCTTGCCTTTACGTCTACATTAGATCCTTCTTGTTCATCGATGACTCTCTGTATGCCTTGGTTTCATACGAAACGTGTTTCTTAAAGCCAAGTGTATTTATTTGTAGCTGGTCACTGAGTTGTCACTAAGCATGCATATAGAAACTTATCGAAATACTCAATGTATATTAAATAACAGGAATTTCAATAATATCTTATGTTTTGAGTCTAAAGATTAGTAACAAAGGCTGTGATATAGAAAAATCAGATTCTGAAGCTAAAGAAGCAAAGGAAATGGAGAACAATGTGCAGAGAGCCTCTAAAATTCGCAGAGAAATTCTGATAGCTGCACATTTATGAGACAAATAACTGATGACTGATCCCTCCTGCATTGTACATATTTAACAAGCATTCGCAGAAAGGACATCCTTAAAGATAAGAATGGCAGTCATGTGATGTTGTATAGGCTTTATTGATCCATTTGAAAAATTTTCACAAAGGTACCTGAATTATTTATCACTTGACAAAGATGTAAAGCTTTATCAGGTTTAAGGAAGAATGAACTGGTTTATGATTACAGAGTAGTTTTTCTTGCTATATTTTGGCTCCTTCTACTTTGTATTTATTGGGCCATGTGGGAAAAGAGGGTTTTAACTAATTAGATGCTTCATCGTCACCTTGAGAGATTTATTTCTATTCTTCAAGATTTTAGTTTCGCTCCATCTACTTGCTTGTTGACAGCAACATTAGACTCAAAAATTATCATATAATTTATGAGTTGTACGCTGTTTACGGTTGACAACGCGCACTAAGATAACATAATGTTTGATTACTAGTTTATTTTTATCTAGCCCATCAAATTGGTAGGAATACTAATAAAGTCACTAACTACCTATGTATTTGCTTTTTATGCTATATTTCTTGCATCAACGTTGATTTCCAATGTGTCCACTGCTAAAGAGTTCCAGTTCAAGATGAAGCAGGAATTCCTTCAGACTACATTTAAACATCAGGTACTTCAACATAGGGTACAGAATATCGAGTTACTTAGAATATTGGTCACGGAATAACTTGGTCGATAGATCTTAGTTAGCATCTAAAGGATAGCAATCACTATTCAGTGATCAATCAATTCTGTATATCTCAATCTTACAGAAGGTCAACTGCTTCTGGAAAACACAGTAGTAAAGTCTCAGAGTTCGGAGTTGAACGATGTGAGTTCAAATCCCTTAGACAATATCAGCCTTCTCAAGGTTACAGGTATACTTTCTTGATGGTTGCCAATCAACACAAAACCTAGATTATATATTACTTACTTACGCCTGTTACTCCCAATGGAGCATAGGCCGCAGACCAGCATTCTCCAACCCACTCTATCCGGGGCCTTCTTTTCTAGTTCCATCCAATCCTTGTCCATTTTTCTCATGTCTATCTCCATTTACCGGTGTAATGTGTTCTTTAGTCTTCCTCTTTTCCTTTGGCCTTGAGGATTCCATGTGAGGGCTTGTCTTGTGACGCAGTTGGGTGCTTTCCTCAATGTGTGTCCTATTCACTTCCAGCGCTTCTTCCTAATTTCTACCTCCGCTGGAATCTGGTTTGTTCTCTCCCACAGTAGGTTGTTGCTAATAGTGTCCGGCCAATGGATCTGAAGTATTTTGCGTAGACAATTGTTAATAAACACCTGTGTTTTCTGGATGATGGCTTTCGTAGTTCTCTAGGTTTCTGCCCCATAGAGTAGAACTGTCTTGACATTTGTATTGAAAATCCTGACCTTGGTGTTGGTTGACAGTTGCTTTGAGTTCCAGATGTCCTTCAGTTGTAAATATTCTGCTCTTGCTTTGCCGATCCGCGCCTTCACATCTGCATCAGATCCACCGTGTTCATCAATGATGTTGCCCAAATATGTAAAGGTTTTTACATCTTCCAAATCTTCTCCGTCAATTGTGATTGGATTGGTGCGTTCTGTGTTGTATCGGAGAACCTTGCTTTTCCCTTTGTGTATATTGAGACATATTGCTGCTGAGGCTGCTGCCACACTGTTTGTCTTCTCCTGCATCTGTTGTTGCGTTTGGGATAGAAGGGCCAGATCGTCTGCGAAGTCTAGATCATCCAACTGCATCTTAGATGTCCATTGTATCCCGCGCTTTCCTTCAGACGTTGACGTCTTCATGATCCAGTCGATCACCAGGAGAAAGAGAAAGGGTGAGAGTAAGCAACCTTGCCTAACACCGGTCTTCACTTCGAACGACTTTGCCAACTGTCCTCCATGCGCAATTTTGCAGTGTAATCGATCATATGAATTCTGTATGATATTGACTATCTTCTGAGGCACGCCGTAGTGTCGAAGAAGTTTCCATAGTGTTGTTCTGTCCACGCTATCAAATGCCTTTTCGTAGTCAATGAAGTTGATGTAGAGTGATGAAATCCATTCAATTGATTGTTCCACAATGATCCGTAGAGTTGCGATTTGGTCTGTACACGATCTATCCTTACGGAATCCTGCCTGTTGGTCACGAAGTTGAACGTCTACGCAGTCCTTTATCCATATGTATATATATACAGAGAGAGATGGACAGATAGATAACTTTACAACGCCGTTAGTATACTTTCCTTATAATTTATTATTTACTTTCATTTACTATATATAGTAAATAAATTTTTATCATAAAGTCATGGTGTCTGCATTTTGTTTACATTGTTTTTTCTTCCCACTTATTTCCTAGTACAACGATGACAATGAAAGAAAAAGGTATATATAAACCACTTGAATTTATCAAATGCCCTAAAGTTATTGAAATAGAAAAAGGTTGGTCATTTGTATGTCAACGGTTTTCTCCCTCTTATTCTATTCATTTATATTTTTATCAATAATAAAATGCAATATTGGAAGTTATAATAAATTTAGGAAATTAAATTAAATTTTGTGAACAAAATGTAAAAATGTTGATATTGAGTTCTTTTCAATTAAACCATCTATGTCGAAGAACTCAGCTCCACAAAAATCCTTCACCTAAGATAGAAAATGTTTTCATCACTATAAAGTGTGTAAATGAATCAAAATATAACTAAATATATAACCTGTTACAGATTTAGTCTGATCTCTATCAAAATATATAAATTAAATGAATGTAACTCGTTTGCCGATTAGTGATTTTTAACTTTGGCTTCCAACCACACTTTGCCAACTTAATTCATATTTTACTTACTTGTATTATAAATAGGCATTATCTCACCGGAATGCAATAACAATGATGCTTCAAAAGAATGTATAACTGAAATCAAATACCAAAACACTTATTTGATGGATAGAACTCAAGAATTATCTGACTTATTAAATCAAATGATGCCACATGAACCAATAATGGATGAGTTAGCAATAACTGGTCAAAAAGTTTTAAAAAATCAAGCAGAGTAAGTCTTACCAATATAGTTGTACGTTATAATGTTGTTGTTGTAGGTAAATAAATAATTTAAAACATGAACTGGCCTTATTTGCATTACTATTAAAAATCAGGAAGCACTGAATAACTGTTTTGTCTTTGTATGAGAATCCGTAGCAGAATGCATCCACAACTTTATATCTATAGTCAAATCTAGGACATACAGGTCTCGTGACATGCGCTTAATCCTTTAGTTACAAAGTTGACACTAAGTTGCTTAGATTTCTTCTTTATAGATTTCTAATGTGAATAAGATTGATCTTATCAATATCTTTCTATAATCTTTCATGATTTCAACACGCTCATCATTTTAAATTTCATATATTTAGAACTATTAGATACTACTGTGTCTTGGTTACATATTAATTTCTTGAAAAGATGTTCATAGTTTTGTAAATACACTTAATTAGAAAATCTTATGATTTCATATTTAGGTAAAATATCTATATGATGAAATGAATTTTGAAGGTTTACCTCAAATCTATTTAAATACAATCAAATTAATTTTTTTTTAAAAAAGGGGATTTAATTATAAACTATAACTACACTGTAAGTTTCAATATCAAGAGTGAACTTGATGGTTACAAATAAATTGTCAGTCAGTTACAACGTAGGATCAGGCACATACATGCATCGGTCCAAGTTGCTAAACTTCATTAGCACAGCAAGACGAACACCGGATTCATAGAAGCAGTTAACTCAATGGTGTAATATATAAAAGAAAGATTTTATGTAAGGATATAGCACAGAAAGAGAGAATTAGTTTTGTAGAAAGAAAGATGTGAAATAATTTTATTCTCATAGTTTAAGGGAAAACAAGGAGTGTATACACCGACGCCATTGTGATCGATTCTGAGTAGAAAGTTCATATTAGAAATAACAATATTCCTTATACTATCCTAATGAGTAAAAGAGAAAAGTTATATTTCTAATGTTTCTTAACTTGATGTAAGTCATTTCTTTGAAATAAGTAAATAAATCACTGAATTTAATTAACATAAGTTTAAAAAAGCTTATGTTAATTTAACTTGCTTATTTATCTACTTACTTTCAAGAAATGTCTTACATTGAATCATGAAACATTAAATATTCAAATTTCTATTCATTGTGGTACTACAAGAAATATCCAGGACACACATTTCGTCCTATTTGGGACCCGTCAAATGAATGTACCTGCATCTCAGAGTTGATGTCCACTCTGAGACTCGGACGCAGTACCGTTCGTTTCAAACGCCATCGCGTTATTCACTTAACTAATGAGTCCTGATAGCCACTTGCTTGTCTAATGGGTTCAATGTGTTTTTTTTAATTATTGATATAGAAGTGAACTTATAATCCACTTTTTTTTAAAAAAAATAACTTTAATTCAAATAAAAAAGTGAGTCTCCTGATGTTCAGAACGCCAGTAAAAAACTAAATGAAAACATTATACCAGAAGTTTCACAGATATTAGAAACTGAAAAGTCTATAAATCCACAATTGAATTCGAAAATTAATGAATCCTATGTCAATGAACCATCTTTATATTTGAATGGTTATCATTTAAATTGGCATTCGATTTCTTCAAGTCAATCACAACGATTGGGTATAGATATTCATTTAAATTTCGAAGTAAGTTTATTGATTTTGTATAGTCTTCAATATCATACAATATTTTTCTTTCATCAGAAACGAATGAAAAGAGACTGTAGGTTAGAACCAGAAGTATACGGTTAATAAGTTTCATGAAGAAAGTTCAAATAAAGTGCTAGCTATTATTTCTTAGCGTGAACTTAAATAATATTGACTTTTTTAAACTCTATACATTACAGTCCATTTGATGTCTATATGAGTATTCTTTTTAAATATTTTGCCAGTTAGTATAATAAATAAAAACTGAAATATTACAGGAATATCTGTATTATGAATAAATTGTTAACTTTAAATTGTTTTCATCCTAGAGCTTACATTGTTTGTTGCTTATAACGTAAGTAAAAACTAACTATAATCTATTCAAATGATATACAGTTAATGTACATCATCTTTAATAACATTGTCTTCATTATTCAATAACTACTTAATGTCTCATTTGTAGTAATATTTTCATATCTTCATACATTTTCAATGTTAAATCTCTAAATTATCAATCTAAAATCTTCCAAGTTATTGAATGTATACCAAGTTGATTTCCCCCCCTCCCCAGTTTAAATGCTTCTTCATTATTAATTTACCAAAATCGGTTTATTTTCTTTTTCAATAACTCGTAATAACATTCTTAACCTTTAAATTACTTAAGAATATTGACAATACAAATAATTCGTTTGATTTTGATATCAATATGGGGTTGTTGAGATAATTAAGTTTTTGATTAAGATCATGAAATGATTGATGTTAGACCACCATTGACAACCTGGAAGCAATGGATGGTCATTTCGTCTTATTGTGGAACTCCTCAGCAGTGGGCATTCATGATTCCTCTCGCGGGATCTGAACCCAGGGCCTTCGGTCTCGCGCGCAAACGCTTAACCTCCAAATCACTGAGCATGTAAATTTTTTACGAAGTTCTTCTTCATTCTATTTACGGGATAAATCACTGACTACTCTTTCGTACAGCATTACATAACTATTAAGCTGGAAAATTACAATATTTTTAATCATTTATTTTTAGACGGTCATCCTCAGGTGGATAATTTATTTATCCGAATTTTGTATATTATGAGAAGGTTCAGAATGCTTGATAAAAACATGTTAACTATAGCATTTAAAGATAGTATTCACCTGAGCTGCAAACTGCCCATTATTCTAAAAGTGTATAACCAACTAATACAACATTTTATACAATTTGACCTGTATTTTAAGCTATAATGCATGTTGTGTAACTGTTAGAACTTCATGATTTTTGTTTTATCACTACAGAACCCTTTAATACGGTAATATTATTAAAAATTATGGGATTTACTTTTATTAATGGTATATTATTTGTCATTTTAGAATGAATCTCCGATATTGCAAACAGATTACATTGAATTGTTTAATAATGGAAACGTTCTTATATCATACGAATGGACTGTAAGTCCATATATTCATTGATTGTGTGATTAATATTATTACTATTATCGATTATTTTGCTGTGAACAGTGTGAAATTTTATTTCAACATATTATACTTTAGTTTTCTAATGTTCTTTCTTATACCTTACCACTAATAACTGAAAAAACAACTCTGTTTATGTTGGAAACTAGTGATAAATGGTCTTCAGTACAAATAGAATTCCTTTGATTCATTTACTTGTTATTAATTATCTTATTATTTAACTTGTAATCAAACTCACACAATATTCTCTACCTCCTTGGGTTTCAACATAGGAACCTCCCACACAGTGAGTCTCGTTCGAAGATGAATATACAGACATGTACATCTTGACAATAAATTCGTTCATTGCTGAATTAATTACGAACATTGTAGACATATAGTGTCGGTTACTATACTGAGCCCTTATAATTTATTCTAGCTTCTGGATAGGCCAATTTATCCATTCTTTTTGAGTCACGTTTTGACCTCGTTAATTATTCACTTATCAACCTTGACTTTTTATATGAGCGTATGTGTGTATACTTCTTATCTCATTCATCACATCTCTGTAACTTATTTTTGTGGGGCTATAAATATCGATTAAAGCTTGATTAAATGGAGTTGGCTTACATGCCTTCTCCATTTCACGTCATTTCCCTTCTCTGTCTTCGCTTCATTTCGCCGATCGTTTGTCTGGATCAACGATTGTATGAAACATACGTATTCGAAATTCATTCACGTATTTGACTTATTTAATTCTGTCATTCACTAACGTGATTAAGTCGTTGGTTATATAAAACGATAGCCAGGATGTATATTTCGATAACAATCATTCACACGATCTAACTGAAGTCAGATCCCGGACCACTAAAGACAATACATTAAAGTTTTCAAGATAATGAATCGAATTTAACTCTTGTACTCTACAAAAATACATAACAACCAAGTATTCATCATCATAATAAGCTAAATTTGAACCAAAACCACAGAAAAATAGTTCAATTTATAGTTTTATCTGAAATAATAATATTACATGATTTATGGTTCATTCACAATTAGCCTCTAGGTCGGATTTAATTTTATCAGTATAGATAAATGAAAAACTGTGTAGCCTCAATAATTAACTCAAATTAATAAAGGGAGTTTGAATTTTTGTCTGGCTAAGGATTCAATAAACCTTAGTATACACCCTTTTACACTTTTATACAACACCACAAAAGCCGAGTTAAGATCAATTCATTAAATTAATAACAACTTATATCATTCATCATGCATGCATACACTAAAATTTGTATTTAGCTCAGTTAAGATTACTTTATCACATTGGTTTCAGCGTATTCCCCGGAAGAATCATTTTGAATTGGATACCAAAGATAATAATGTGTTTTATTTTGACTCTAAACCAGGTAATTAGTTATTTTTATAAAAACATAAAAATTGTATTAACATCTTAGATGAAAATACATCTGAGATACAATCATAAATTACTAGAAAAGCTTACATTTACAAGCTTCTTGGTTTGATTTTGAATAAAAACAAATACTTTGTTCAATTCTCAACGGTTATCGTTCATGAAACATCGAGATTATTTTATAACGAGACTGTTCATCTTTCGATAATTCATTTTGCAAAAATACATCTTTTCAATAAACTTTCAGTTTTATGACTGAATCAGTAGTTTTACAGTGTTTCTTAATTATCTTTCAATGACTGTGGTAGGAAAGAGGGAACCTTTTAAATGTTTGCTTACTAGTTATCTACTGTCTGTAGCCATCTAAAAACAACCGGATTGCAATTCATCAGTCTCATATTGCTACGTGTGCATACTGTGCGTATTACCTCGATATGGCCTTAATTTACAAGCATTCTAAGCAGGGATGGCTAGTGGTTAGTAGTGGAATCCAGGACACGCGTCTCGCCCTACTTGGGACTCGTCAGTTGGATATACCTGCATCTCAGAGTTGATGTTCACTCCAGAGCTCTCTGCTTATAATGATAGATTATGCGGGCACGAATAAAATTAATGATTTAACATTGGATCATAACGTGAATAAAGAAAGATAATTAAAATGTTTTTGTTATAATTATTAAAAACATTAGAAGGATTAAATAAAATAAAGTGACATCAGAATCCATGTTAAATAAGATGATGAGAATACAGAAAAGAATTAGAGAGAGACGATTATTTTCAAATGAGATATCGATGAAATAAAAATAAAATAATAGCGCTAATAGTTTAAGACCATGGTAGAAATAACGATTATAAGTGCTTCTTTTGTACACACTGATCATGCTTCATTTTGTGATCGGCAAGAGCTTCTAGTGTTTTAAGGAGTTGAATAAAAAGAGATCTTTAGATTTCAAGCATCTAAAAATGATTTTCAAACTCCTTACCATAACAGAAAACTTACGTTTCCATTTAGTGTACATGTTTTATTTTAATTGTTAGTCATCTTATCCTTTGTCATTATCAGAATTACAACCTAATCAAATATTATTCATCAATAGCTATATGTTTTCATTTCAGTTACATGGTTTTTCTAATCCATCCGTATTTAAAATCTCAGTTTTTTGTCTGCACACATTAGAGTGTTTTATTTATTAATATTATAGGAATAATACAACCAGGTGACATTGTTCACTTGCCAATCACGCTAAAAGCTCATCATGAAGGAATTTATAAAGAGGTTTGGCGTTTTGATACAACTCCAGTCTTTCAAGGGATGTTGCCAATCCGCATACACTTCCATGCTATTTCTGTATGGCCAGAATATCATCAATTTTGTTCTTTTCTGGCAAAAGATATATTTATCCGAGTAAGAGCTACTGATTTCATTTTTTCATTGTTATACACTCCATGGTTTGTGGCTAAAATGACACGGAATATACTGAAATGAAACTAATCATAGACTTATAAACTTATTGATAAGAAAGAACTGTTTTAAATCAGTGTAGGCGAGAATATCATTGGAAACGTTTGATGAAGCCAGATATGAATCACTAACAGCATCTGATATTTTCGGTTTGTTAATCATTATACACGTATACGTAGATAAAAGAAAAAAGTTACCAACCATATTGAAGTAAAAATTCCCATGTTGGCATCTGGTAAAAAGAACGAATTCATCAAAGACGTTTCTCTCCAATTAGTTATCATGGCTCTATACTAATATGTATAAGTATGATTTACAGCAATGAAATAATACTCATAGAGTAGTCCCGTTATGTAATAATTATAAAAAGATACATTGATCATAAAATAATATTGAGTTATTGGAAGAAAGAGGATCGTAAAGCAACTAATAGACTCATTGAAACAAATTAAACAGCGGGTTTTT
This sequence comes from Schistosoma haematobium, assembly GCF_000699445.3. NCBI lineage: Eukaryota > Metazoa > Platyhelminthes > Trematoda > Strigeidida > Schistosomatidae > Schistosoma > Schistosoma haematobium. Next base: position 75,172,776 of record NC_067196.1, on the reverse strand, counting down.
ATTTCTGAAGTGTCCGAAATGTTGCGACTTACAGGAACAATGACACCAAAGCCGAAAATACATAAAAGTGACTTGTACCTTTTATCCGTTTTAGACATGAATAATTCAGCTTGTCATACGATAGCAAAATGGTTAGTGGAAATTCCCAAACTATTGAACATAGAAATTGTTAAATATAGTGTCAGGGATTCCTTTGAATTTGTTAATAATATAGAAAATCTGTGAGTCAAAAATAACGTCTTGGTATCATAAGATGTATCGCCCTTATTCACTAACGTTCCTCTACCTGAAACTAGACTTTATTTTCAGTGTAATTATGAAGAGGAACATAGAAACCTTAACTCTTATATCAGCAATAAAGCAGTTAGTTCTTAGATGCAAGATGAATGTTCACTTCCGATTCAACAATGAATACTATAAACAATTGAGTGGGGTAGCTATGGTTGGCAAACTTTGTTCTTGCAAAACTGCAAAATGGACCACTTTAGTATAGAATCAGTCATCTAACATCTTACTGTCTCTATATAGATGAAACTTTCATAGTATTAAAAAAAGTAAATGAAAAGTTACTTAATATGGTTAATAACATTCATCCATCTATTACGTTTACACTAGAGGACGAAAAAGTAATAGCATATCGTTTCTAGATGTCCAAATAACAAGAGTAGTTGAGACATTGAAAAGAAGGATACACGTATTATGAGCGGTTAGCATTATTGAATGCCACATCGATATTAGTATTTCATTTAAGAGCTGCACTAAAGTTATCGCCTAGGTTATTATCGTAGTCTTCAACTGTAAAATTCTATTCTTAAAATAATTAAATAAAATTGAAAAAAAATCTGAATCATTCTATTTCTTTAGTTAGAACAGGAAGCTAACTATCGAATGGTATATCGAATGCTACAAAATTTAATAATGAATATTCAACCTGAAGAACGTCCACCAAGTCCAATCCCTGAACCGAATACAGAAGAGGCAATATTTACGTTAACTAATCCAACTGTAAGCTTGCTATATTTTGGTAAATATCAATATATTTGTCAAACCAAAGAACAATACTGTTATATGCGCTTCCACGTTCTGAGAATTTCCATGTTTCGTCTTTCTAAGGTCATACTAACCCTGTGTCACGTACAGTTTATAAATTAAAACTGATGAAACAGCTTTAAAAACTCAACTTTTTATTCAGTTTAGAATAAAATCAAACCATAAACACTTTCTTAAATAATCAATGTTGAGCCGATCTTCATTAGATCCACTTGAAATGGTGCGAGGTTTTAAGTACATCACCTCACTTAATAAGCCTGCTTACTATATAAGCTGTTCGTTTTAAATTCATTCCCATAAATTTGGTGGAAAACGTGGATTGCATAGTTTGATATTTAGTGAGGATGCTATTAGTTGACTTGGTCTTTTTACAAAACTAAAACGCATCGTGTGCAGAGATGCGGAGAGAGTCACTATATAGCTTGTATAGGTAGTTTCAGTGGAGTATGAGAAATAAATTTAATGTCAATTTACTAAAAAAACTAGCTCTTACTTCTCATTGAGTTATTTGACAACATAATTGGATTCATCTTTTTACTTACTCCTGAATAGGAGGAAAACTTGCGTTACCAGTACAGCGTGATACAGTTAATTCTTTGACATTCAGATATTGATTAGTACTAAATACTAGTTTGTCTATCATGTAGCTATGGACAGTTTGGTTTAATACATCCTTTGATACTTTAATAAATAATGATCTAAAATTGTAGTATTTGCCTTACTTTGTTGACTTGTTCGGAGTTTTAACTCATGATAAATGGTAAAAGTGTGCATATAAATGACCTAATCAGAATCGAAAACGGGATTTCTGGGGTTTTGTGTTAAATTAAAATATCACCTATTACGAACAGTAAAGGTATCTTTGTATAGTGCCCAGAACATTTAAAATGAAAAAGCAAAAACTAATTTTGGTCATCATAGAACAAAAGAAGATAGTGTTAGACAAGCCAGACGCTCAATTTTTTTTCTATGTACTTACTTACGCCTGATACCCCTCGTGGAGTATCATAGGCCGACCACCAGCATTCTCCATCAAACTCTGTCCTGGAAAATTCATTCTAGTTGTTTCCAATTGCTATTCATCGTTTTGATTACTGTTTCCGATTCCCGACGGAGTGTTCGCTGGTCTTCCTCTTTTCCCTTCCCCTTAAGAATCCCATGTTAGCACTTGTCTTGTGATGCAGTTTAGTGATTTCCGTAATGTATATCCTATCCACTAACATCTTTTCCTAATTTCTTCTTCGTCTCCATCTTATACCTTTATACAAATACGTATCTCTGAAGATATTTTTCATGATAAACCGGTATTAGTCAGAAAACCATATGAAACTAGATAATCAAATAATCCATGTTTGACATTTGTTTATTTTGTGCAGTTTCACTATAAACACCATGTAATTCAAAAACTGAAACAATTTTATAAAGAGATGAGAGAAAGAGAAGTTAAATTTCTTGAGAATGATAATGAAACAATTCTATCCAACACTGATAATTGGAAATATTCAATAAATGAACTAAGAAAAGTGAGTATGAATTCTAATGAACATTTAAAAAAATCTGCCGTATATTGTTCGGTTGTTTATCTGAAATCGGATATTTTTTGATACGATTTCAGTTATTACAAAATAAAATTACTATGAAAGAAACTCAATTACTGCCAAAAATACCACTGATAGACTGGAAGCTATCAGCCTTGGTAAATTGATAAATGAATTGAAAATAACGGTAACAAATGAAAATACACTTAGATGTAGAGTAAAAATAAATAATTCTAAAGGCTTAATTGTTAAAATGAGCTAAGTTTGAGGAAACATCAGTATATTACACAATTAACTTGTTTTCATCTCTACTTTCATGTTATAAATAGTATTCTAGTCGAGAAGCTGTCTTGTTGTCCCCCAACAATGCTTAGTATGGCCCTGTCTACTATTTGTATAATCGAAATTCTGGGTTCCAATGCGTGTCACTGTTTTGAAATCTACTGTTAATTTGCTAATCTCATATTGAACTAGCTGTGATTCGTGTAGCTTAACGATAACCAATATACGTTTAACAAAATGTTTTATTAGTAATAAATGTGTTATTTTCCAGTACTCTAGTTGATTCCTTGCGGTATGAAATGGCTTTTTTTAAACTTAAACCATTTACTTTCATAGTTATCTATCAAACTTTACAAAAACCAACACTCTACTATGTTAGGTAATGTCTGTAGTCAACTAATCTCAAAAGGCTTACAAAATAAAGTTAATGCAGAAATGTCCGAAATTATTAAAGTATTATAACAAAATTTTGATGCTAATTGCTTTTGATACATTATTCTAATGTGGAAGTTAGTCATTAAATCGTCTATTAAGTGGAGTGTATCCTTTAAACATTCGAAAAAGAAAGATAATTAACTTAAAAACACAAAATGTAGTGAAATAACAAAACATGATAATAAACAAATATTTTAACACCTTTAGGCTATTAAAATTATGGTTTCACTTCTATACCCTTGACTTATTCCATACTACATTTAATACATATAAAACTAAGGATGTATGACAACAGAATTTAATAGATTTTCATTAAATAAGAACTCTAGTGTTTCATATCTTCACTTACCAACCAACATTCACTGTAGCGTTAGTTTATAGTTGATACGATTTCAAAACAATATCCCATAGAACTTACACTTAGATTTCTTTTTATTGAATGCAAAATATTCTAGTATCTATGTTTATTTATCCTAAAATCCTATATATATATATAAATTATAATTATAGATGATTTACAAATACTCACCTGATATGACCAAGGCAAATGCTGCAGCTAAAAGGGAAGAAGAATTTAATAATTTTTTTCAATCTGTTGACCAGCTAGTATTTCCTTCAAAAATAAGTTTTACAAATACATCTGTGGAACGTTATAGAATCGGGTATACTATCAATATTTTTTAAATATATCTTTCTTGAAATGGTTATCTTTGATTAAACTTTTAAATAGCATTCTTGATTATGAATTTCAGTTGAATTTTATGTTATCATTATAAATAGTACCGTAAATATTTAACTTTACACTATAATGTAAATTTTTAAAACTCAGTTGGACTTCATTGGTCACTGCTTCTCACTGGAATCCCAGGATATACCTCTCGTGGATGCGCACTGCTGAGGAGTCCTACAATAGGAAGAAACGGCCGTTCAGTGCTTCCAGGTTTTCCATGGTGGTTTAGTTTCAATTTGACTCATAATCTCAACTATTGAGATTATTAAATCTTAATCGAAAACAATATTTTTCGCCTATACATGTTGTTCTAAGGTATTCGTAAAACATTTGGGTTTATTCGCTGAATAGATTATAATTTGGACAAACCAGCTCTGATCGACATAAAAATGACGTAACCGTAAATTGTAAAAACTATTTATAACTTCATTGTTTTGGAAAGTTTAAATATTTCTACCACTGCTTATTTTTTTATTCATTAACAGCAGTTTAGAATGTCTTCAATGAATCATTATTAATGATCAAGTTAATTGTAACAATTTCTTTGAATAACAAGTCTTCTAGAAATCAGGAACTTTTTCAATATTGAAGATATTCTTTACTTATGATTCTCAACAAACAATGTATTTTAATCTCTAACAAAATGTCAGCGTACACTGTGCTCAAATGATAGATTCTGTTAAGCTTACAACATTATCCGAAATTTGTTAAAAGAAGTATTCATTTAAGTAATTAGTATAATTAACATTATCAGTGCAGTACATAATATTTGGTTTCAGATTTTTAAAAACTAAGTCATCTGTAGGACATTATGAACAACTGTTCAGCTTTTCATAGTAGCAGCCATATAGATCAATCTTTCCACTCAGTTTTGGCAGAGTTCTACTGAGCTTGGAATGAAAATACAGTCTTTTAGTGTAAAATAATAAGATACTTATTTCCCTCTTAACACTATATCCATCTTAATAGGCTAATATGTTATCAGAATTTTCTTGAATGCATTGAACCAATATTACTACACAGTTCAAGCGAACAATGTCTAGTCATTATATTATCTGAATTCATGAAGGATACTGTAAATGTTGAATACTTCTTACGAACTTTCACTATTCTTTATTTTTAGCTACATGCTTTTGTCGCAAACTGTTGAAAATCTCTTTGATTTGTGTTCAAATCTCCGGTGTCTCCATGGTCTTCCAGAACTTACTAGTTGTCCAATAAAGCGTAAGTCATAATGACTAATGGAAATTCAATTAATTTATTTCTGAATAACTGAATAATTTATAAAACATACCGATGCAATAATGAAAATTTTTTCTATTATTATTATTATTATTATTAATGGCCTTATTCAATATTATATTTTTGTACAATATAGAATTCTTAGCTCAAAGTATTTCATCAAGTTTTCTTTTCTTATTTCTTGATCGATCCTGATGACAAATATTGAGTGATCGCCAATTATATGTGAGCAGTTCAGGAATTGACAAAAACAGACAACATGTTGAAATATCTAGATGGCAGGAACAGGTAGCCCAGATATTCAAACAGGCCGCCTTCAGATTCATTGGAATATTACAAATATATTATTTTTATTAATAACAATCCAGTGAATGCTCAATTTCCTTAAAATTACCAAGTCAGACCTTGGCCATAATACGTAGTAACTCATACTGATAAAATGCTAATAGTTTATACTAAATAAAATACTAAGTAATTCGTAGAAAAAGATTACTTATTCATATGAAAATAGATGCTTCGGAAACATTTGTTTTCCAAACATTTATGACTGTTATCAGAAGAGGTTTTTGTGGATATTATAGTTATTTTAATAGTTAAGATCACGAGTCAATTGAAGCTAGACCACCATGGGAAACCTGGAAGCACTGAATGGCCGTTTCGTCTTATTGTGGGACTCCTCAGCAGTGCGCATCCACGAGAGGTATATCCTGGGGTTCCAGTGAGAAGTAGTGACCAATGGAGTTCAACCGGGTTTGTTGTGAGATAGTAACTCACTGATGACAATGATGGATGTGTCGCTCAATTTATGATTGTATTTAAAGAGGTATGAAATGTCAAGTTGTATATAGTTATTCTGAGTTAATTCATCAAAATAATGTTGATGGAAAAAATACAAATAATTGGTCTTTCAATAGTATAGCAAAAATGTCAGTAGAAAATGTTTCCTGAATAAGTAAAATTTTTAGACTCGAAATTAACAGTCAGCAACTAAAATAGACTTAACAAAAGAAGAACAGTTGATAACTAGGTTAGCTGTCATAACTTATGGTTTCGTGCCCTATTGATCTATAACATAATGATACCGCCAATTAGAGAACAGTGAATTATCGACTGGACCAATGACGCATAAAACCTGTACGAGCAGTCTAGAGTTTTTATCGGTCCTTCTTCTTGTCTAACCCAGCCTGTTGAGTCCAGAACACCAATCTCAGCCTCCATAATATGGATCATGTATTTTAAACATACCGGGTATATATAAAAACCAAATAGACCACATCGTACCATAAAATAGAAAATAACATTTTTACAACATCTAGTCAAAAGGGACTGTGAATGTGGGAGATTGTAATTAATAGACTGGGTATAACTCAAGAACAATAAATCATATAATAATAGTTTATAGGTCAAAATGAAGCTTATAATAAGAGGAACATGAATATGCATAGTTTAGCTACCTACCAATTATATAGCAAAAATATATGTATCATATTGATCCACAAATAGTTCTCAGGAGTTACCATTCATGATTCTCGTCGGGATATAACATTAGTCAAAATCAAAAATGACTTATAATAACTTTAAATGTTTTCTTTTAACCTACCTAATCGATTAACATAAATTTGAATTTGTTTTACGGGACATTTATTAACTGATAAGAAATCCACGATAGTTACATATTGCATCAATCAAATTCATTTCTTTTACAACAATACTATGCACAGCAAAATGATTTTATGCACCTTTTAATTATTCTTTGTTTCTGTTTAGCACAGAGAGGTGGTAAAATTGTAAATCAAACAAATGATAGAACACCTGCATCTGCAGTAACAAGAGTAAGTGATTATTTTGCTACGATTAAAAGAAATGTTTATCATTTTGATATTAACTGGTTGAAAGCAATCAACAAGAAGCCTTGAACTTAGATTTTTCACTGTATGGTACTCATTGCCAATGGCTGTCCGAAAGAAAGAAGATAACACAACAATTAATAATGACATTGATATGGTTTGAATGATTGTTCCATTTTTAACATAGATTTTTCTTTGAATAAATATTTTTTTAGTTAACCTAGCGACACAGAACAGGTACATGTACTCTACTAAAATAGCCATTGGTCGAACTTGGGATCATAGACTGTTAGATTAACTTGTGTTGGCTAGTGCAGACTATCTGGTCAGGGTCAACCTAATAGCCACAATATGTTGTTGGCGATTCTATTTTTAGATCCATTCACTCCCTATACTCTCTTAGATCTTAACATTATTTTTGATATTTTATTTCTTGAATTCATTCCTTCCTATTGAACGGTATCCTCTAACAGCAGTCTTTCTTACAATATTTTATGATACTGTTATTTTAACTCTTTTGTCATTTATTTTATTAATTTAATCTTGTCGTGCTCATGTGGTAAGGGCAACTTGGAATGATACACAGTTGTCACAGATTAAATGTTAATTTTGAATGACTGACTGACTGCTGGATAATTGTGGATGCGTTATGATTATGCACGTCCTGAAATTTTTAAAATGTTGAATAGAATGCTAATCAATAAGTGATTTGTAACGATACAATCTGGTCAACCAATAAATGCTCACGAAACCTAATTATTCTGGTAGGCCTCCAAATAAATACATATTAAAAATTAACAGATCCTTTTCTCTATTAAAGTGAGATACGTCCATATAAAGTGTTAGGTTTACTAAAAGGCACGATAAAATGTCACTTATCCAATAGACGATTATATGATGGGACTATTTCGTCATGTATTAAGACCTAACTCTCAAGGTTAATTCTTCACAGTCATATCAATGTATTTTGCGAATCTAAGTATTTTCAAGTAATATCATGTACCGTTACTTTTAACATTCATTTAAACAAAACGAAGTATTTAAGCGTATATTAAATATTTCCAGTAATTTTAAAATATTTTTTTAATTGATAGATACCTACTTGTTTCAATGCTCTTCAATTAAAATATCCATTAATCTTCTTAAATCCTATATTTTTTTTCTATAGAATCTTACACAAACCAAACCATTGAATGAAGTCCTAATAGAAAGTGATGATAAATTCCCATTAACTGATCAACAAATTTTACCAGACGATATTCAAGAATCAAATGAATTAATTGAATTCATCAAAACTATTTCACCGAATTCAAGATTATGGAAGAATAGAGCTTGTTCAATTGTACATGCAACACTGTCTCAACTTCTAGATAATTTATTTATTTGTTGGAATGAGATTTAATTAGAAAATGAAATGATATTTACTTAATTTCTCTGTGAACTTTAGTTTTATTCAAGTACAATCTGTATTTTTAAATAAGTCTCTAATGTTCAAAATGTCTTGAAATAATTTAACTTTATCATCTCATAGATATAAACCTTAAATTCCTTCAAAAGTCAATAATAAAACTTCTATATAAGTATGAATTGAATAAGTTAACAAAGTGAAATATCACTCACACTCTTTGATGTTACAAACTGAATCAACATTACCAAGGTAAACTTAATATAAGCACATACTACTTCTGCTTAAACAAGGTAACTTGAAATTTTCTTACGACTAACGATTTTAATAAATCTAACTATTCTTGCTAGACCAGTTCTATACAACACTACAAAGATTTTTTTCGGAATTGTTATGTCTTTTTGCCTTGTCGATTATCACATGACGAGATCGTCAATAAGAACACCGACCTATACGACCTTGACACCGTGCCAAACCAATGACACGTTAACCAACGCGATCAACCTAGAGTCAACTCTGAGCCCTTATTGGTTCTTCGCGCTTAGCCCTACCCAGCTTACATTGTATGAATCATGTGCTTCGGATATACGCAGTTTATATGCAAGCGAATCGGACCTCATCATACGATAAAATAAGAAATAACAATTATATGGTATCAAGCCATAAGTGGCTGTGAGTGTGAGAGACTGTAACTAATAAATTGGGAATAACCTAAGAACAGTATATCATATAATGTTTGCCGATAGGTCAAGTGAAAGCTTATAATAGAGAAATATAAATATATATAATTTAGTTACTCAGTAATTATACAACAAGAATATATATATATATATATATATATATATATATATATATATAACAGCAGTACACAAATGATTCCTAGCAGTCACCATTCATTTATTCTTCGTTAGGATATAACAGGAATCTATTTGTAACAGGCTTTTATTATAATATTTGGAAACATGGGAAAACCAAAATACATCATCTAATATTATTGAATCACTGGAATTCATGTTTTCAAAGTATTGAGTGTGTTAAGGAACGAGAAGTTATTAAAAACTCTTTACCGCTGGTTCCTAGACCCCTCAAGTACCACAAAATAAAGTAATCAGTAAACGTTAAAAATATGATGCTAAATGATCAGATAGCAAAATTTAGAGAATACAAGTAAATTATCTATTGTACATATTATTGACTGAAAGCTATTAAAATAAGTGGTCTTATTGAATGCAATTTAGGGAATAGAAATCTACGAATCTAACGAAAATGTGCTCTATTATCCACGGTTTGACCTTATCAGTGAAAATCTTTAGTACACGATCAAGTCCTGTATTATAATCAGCATATTTCATACAAATATTTACAAAGCAATTTTTATGTCATACCAATATCACAATTATGTAATCTGGTTTCCCATCAACAAAACACTCTATCGGAGACTAAATACTTTCCTTGACAATGCGCGAAATACTGATGTAATAATTTGAAACAGTCTAGGCTTTCTTTCAACTTCACATTATTCAAGCAAGGTACTTGATTTACAGCCGAACGGAAAGTTATATATATATATATATATATATATATATATATATATATATATAAATATATATAAACTGGATGAGCTTCTTGTATCATCATCACTAAAGATCTACCTTCTCTCTCGTTACTGTTTATTATTCTGTTTAACATGCAGAAATCTTTTTATGATAATTCTTGTTGATTTGTAGTTTATATGATGTAACTTCTTTTATTTCACCTGCATACTGACCATATAGATCTCTACTGAATTGAGCAATTAATAATTTTCATTCATTTCAACGCTAAAATAGATAGGTTGATTGATATTTATCAGTATGTGTCACTTTTTACTATTGTAATAGAATACATGACATTGAATCGTTTTAGATATATATGGTAGTCGTTTGGTAAAAAGCTCTGAATCCAGGTTTAGTGGTACTTGGAATTCTTCACTCTTAATGAAAATGATGCTCCTCATATGATTCACACGTACCATGCATTGTCATAGTCACTGACGTTTTTCCCTTAACCATTCATCCTTTAACTGATATTAGAAGAAACTATGATATTTACACTAAGTCAACATACTGTACGCAATCATGAGTCACTCAAACTGGGAACGATTTGATCAATAAAATCCAACCAGTATTGAAGATTAGACAACCACAAGATTGGTTTTTACTCAATGATCAGTCACTGTCTCCAACAAGTAAGCGTCAGTTTCATCATTAAATGTCTCTAGTCAATATCATAACTAAAACCATCTTCGGATTTTGTATGTGACAACAACGTATCTAAATTCAACCAGTGTTTTGTAGGAAGTTTTATAACCTCTGGTCTAAATCATAATCTTCAATTCCTAACTATTGGAAAAATATAGATTTACTGAAGACAGTTCATCTGATGACCTGAAACGAAAATCTTTCGACATTCCGAAACATAACTAGGATGTACTCAGATGTTTGTTCAGTTTTATAGCTACATATCTGAACAGACTCATTTCTAGGAAATGTTAACCCATACCAGCATTACAGTACTTGCTCTGTAAAATAATACCCGTTTATCGTAAACAAGAAGCGAGATATATTATGATAACATTAACTCATATTTTAGACCCGTATTTTGTTTTAATCATATATAGTTACAAGTTGTGTGAAAGCGTTATCTCAGTTGGGTTAATTCTGATATTAAATATTTGTAAATACATGACCTATTGGAAGATTCGGTTTCGATCAGATTCAATTCATAAAATAATGAAATACATCGAATTGGTGCTATTGATCTATTACTATGATCCCAGTACCATTGACAATAATCTTCCCATGCTACTTCAAAAGTGATCAGGTTGTAACAGGGACGGTCACAAACTAAAATCTTTGAGTGTAACTCCGTACTGTCGTAATTCAGTTTGGAGAAGAAAACTGAATTTTCTAACTGATTAAACCTAGATTATATATATCGCCTCCAGATTATCTCATTTTCTGGCTATAAGCTTTACTTCTGCTTATATTCTGTATGCCCCCAAACTGAATGACAAGTTGTGTTCCCTAGAAAATAAATTTATTACTTACCACTCGGTAATAGTTAGCTAATATGACCTACTTAATCCTGGTTGTATAATTTGTAATGAATAATTCATTTTATATTGGAAAGAATGGGTGGATACACATTGGTTACAGTTCTGAAGCTTTTTGAATGAAATCATTATTATTATTATTATTTTACTGATGTCTTAGATTTAATTTCATATTATTCCCTAAATTGTCCACGAAACCCACATTGATAAAAATCATAAAGCCTAAATAAACACCAAACCTGAAATCAACTAATCCTTTCCAACTGACCAGATTAACTAAATAATCTCGTAAAGTTTAAAAACAGCCAAATCAATTTTGCTACTTATGAGTAGCTTAACGAATAATACTACATTATCACGAAGTTCAATGGAGATGGTACAATTTTATATTTTTTAAATTAGGTAAGACAGTTCAAAGAGAAACATCGAAATACTTGCGAGGGGGTAAAATAAAATGATATGATGGCCAGATCCAGAGTGTAAATAAAAGTTTTAGAGCGTTTGATCGTTTTCAAAAATGCATTTTTGACCTTCACCGTAACATAACTGTAAAAAGAATTCCGTTAAGATGCAGTAAATTTTTGTTGATAACACTAGGTCAATTTACAATAAAATTTGTAACCATAAGCACCAAAGAAATTTCCTGATGAATTTAATGAAGCATGGAAACGGAAACTGGAAAAGTACATTTGAAACGAATATTTTAAAGATGTAAACTTTGAAAATACTTCAAAGTGTGGCGCTTGATTAGTGAAATACAGAAAAGATAACCCAAAAAATTGCTTAGCTAATCTCCTCCGATTTAAAAGTAGGACATGAATTATTGTTTGTAGGTAGGGAAGCGTTTTTGGAAGCACTTATTCGAACACTCTCCTTAATATGAACACGAGCATGTCTATGCATGCTGTGTTTCAAAGAAAATTCTTTCCCACAATGTGGACAAACAAAAGGCCGCTCACCAGTATGGGATCTCATATGCCTTTGCAAATCTTGTTGACTACCAAAGCGATGAAGACAAACACAACATGACACATAGCGCATATCGCAAGTGGTTGTTTTTAAGGAGTAATTAATTGGATCTTTTGATTCTGGTAAGTTTTTGTTAGTTTCATTGTCTTTCTCTAACTCAGCTTTTGTCTGATTATTTTTACTCAAAGTTAGCTGGATTTGCGTTAAAACATCAGCTGACCTTTCACTTGAGCTTAGTTTTTTAACAAATTTAGCCCACTCGTTTGAGTGCTCCATAGCCCAATGAGTTAAAGTTGAAACTTGATCTTGGAATGTAAGCTGACACAAATGACATCGAAAAACTGGATTGTCTAGTTGATGTAGTGTAAGATGACGGCGAAAACACCTACTTGCAACTGGCACTGAACATACTGGACAAGAAAGTGTTGAAGATGCATTTTTTGACGCTGAATGCATCGATAAATCCACTGGTGGTTCTGCGACATCATCATGCATAGAACTATTTGCATTACTTGTTTGAGGAATTGTACGAAAAGTCATTTGATCGTCCTTATCCAGAACATTGCTCCTCATATTCAGTATGTTGCCGCGCCTAGGACGCCTGCCAACCCTTCCCGTCCTTCCTAATCGGACTGGAACAGTAGGCAACATACTTTGAGGAATATCTTTTATACAGTTCGAAGAAGTGTCATTTAAATAGTTTGTTAGACCACTTCTTGTAGAATTCGCCACTGCAAGTAGTGCAGCGTTATATAATCTCTCAGGATTGGGTTCCACTACTGGATCTCCAGCTCGTATCAACAGACTATTACTGATATCTTCCGCCTGCTTTTCATTTGAATTCATGGATATTATTTCATCTTCTCTCAGTTCTTCAATATTGTCAAGTTCTTGATCATTATCTCCAATATTAGTTCGACTAATAGAATTTAGATTAGAATTATGACCACTTAACTCAGAACGATTATCACCACTAGAAGGACTTTGTATACTCATATTTGACTGATGAAAACGTTGACGTTGTCGTTTTAAACTAACTCGATGCACACGTTCCATGTGACGTTCACGATTTGATTTGGTTGAAAATGATTTTGTACATCTTGTACAGGCAAATGGTTTATGAGCTAAAGTAAGAAAAAAAAATTAACAGTTGAAGGTAAATTTTAACAGTATAAAACACGTTTTATTTATAATTTGACTTGCTTGACGTTCATTGTTGCTCAAAGTGAAAATGAATTTGTTTACTGCTGAGATAAAAAAATACTAGTTCCATGACTTGGTACTTTCGCTTATTGTTTGTTAAAAAGAAGTATATGGTTCTGAATAATTAACGATAACTTAATTTCAGTCAAACAATATCAGATTACTGAGGTACGGTAAATATCTCAATCACTGAATTATGTTGCTATCCAAATTTAACATTAGCACATATTTAAGTTTATTTACGAAAGATTATATTCGAACCATATTATCAGTAGCATTTATTAAGGATTGAACTGTATAACAGTTAATTTGCTTGATCCGTTATGATATAAAAAGCCATATCTTTGAATAGTTAACCAGCGGATAACGGTGAAATTCGTGGTATGGTTCCTAAAACTTAGAAGCTTTTGAAATGGTATACATGTAAGTGAATGCTTAGTGGTCTTCTTACTGAAACCGAATTCTAGTGGTAAACCATACGAATTTCAGAATGATACTTATTAAGCTATCGAGTAATTATAAAAACCTACATTTTGATGGGATATAAGTTGATATTAAAGAAATTATCAATATTGAATATGATTAATCGAATCCACAATAAGACATTCATGCCAGCCACTTATAAATGTAATTCACGAGCAGTACCATTAAATGATTCGGAAGCTTTGAAAACCGAGTTAATGAAAAGTAGTTTTCAGTTTAGACTAAAATCACACTTAAAATCAACCGTCTGTCAAATTTCTGTTAGAATCGTATTATGCACATGAAAAATTCATTCAACTTATCTAGCAATTCATCCACTAGTAATAATCTGTTACTTAATTAATTTTATGTGCCAGAATCAAATGTTATTTGATTAATGACCATCCATTATCTCTTAGATTTATAGAATAGCTATCATTGATATATGTTAAGGTCAAGTCAAATGCTTCTCACTCAAATATAGAGATAATTAAGTAATAATCACTAGTAAAATTTGCTCTACATATTATCCACGAAGAAATTGATGTGTTTTGATCGACTCTAAGAATGAAGGTTCTAAATATCATTTCAATATGATGATAAAAGATCATTTTGATATCTTGTACAAGTCATCAATATCATCAACAACGCTTAGAAAACAATACAACTTACGAGTATGTGTTAAAATATGTCGTTTTAATGAACTGTTCCATGGAAACTTTTGTTGACAACCAGCTATAGGACAAGTGATTAATTTAGGCGCATCTTTATATGAATTCTTTTTTTGAATCAATGTTGTTGGGATAGTTGAATGAACTGGAAACATTTTATTAATATTTGATGTATTGGCTGGTAATGGCAGAATATTCAATGGATTATTGTTAGAGATGGTAGTACCAGTAGTTGTATCTCTTTTAAATTCATTATTAATTGGAGTTGGTAATGTCTTCATATGTTGCATAATTGGTAGACTATAAATATCATGTAGAATATTGTTTAAGTTAAACTCCTGATTAGAAAGTTTTATGTCCGCTTCAGATTGAGCTAACATGTTAGTATTTGTATACGAAGAACACAAAGTGTCAGATGTGTTGATTGGTGTAAAAACTGGGGGTTTTAAACTAATATCAGGTTTTTTCATCCATGGAATATTAGATCTAGCAGGTGTATGAACTTCGTGTGAAAGTGTATAACTTCCTTCCAAGGTATATTGTTTTCTATTGTGTAAAGAAAGGTCAAGCACTTCGTCAGAGTTAGATTCTAATGACTGAGTATAATTTAATTCGGTTATATCTGTTAAATAATTATCATTGTAACTATATTGAATAGGTGAACGTCTACTAGATGTATTGGATAAATTGTTCGGTGAACACACATAATCAGTATTTGATAAAATATATTGGTTTTGTAAACTTTGTGACCTAAAACCAAACAATACATTAAAAATAGATAATGATGATGTAAATAAGGTTGGAAATATTGCAAAACACTGATGAAAATTGTTAATTTGGATCGCTATACACTGACTAATTGGTCTTAAAGTAACGTGTTTTGTATGAAACATGAATGTCTCAAGTTTAATCCCAATTAGAGTCATGGACATGTGGTGCTAGGAGTCCCATAACTTTTCAGTGGCTATACTGGATGAGATTAAATAATGACAAAATCCATCTTATAATAGATCGCATCCACGTGAACTCAAAAAGTGCTATTTTACTAAGACTGATTACGGTAAACAATTATCCATAATTTATTAAGTGAGAAGTTTGATGGTTTGGATTTAATATCATGCAATGTTAAAAAGCAAATAGCCACTTCATAAAGATTTCAGAATGAAAGGTGCTCAGTGGAAACTGAAACATTATCGATATCATTTATTTCAACACAAAACACGATTAACATACTAAACAAATTAAAGGGTTGAGGAGTAAGCAAACTAATTTTGCAGTACTAAAATTAATGTTAAAACTTTTAAAGGAAGCTATTCAACTAACAACAATTGATTTATAATCATACAGAAACTACTAGTAATTGTCAAGGCACATGTAAAAAATGTATTCTCTCTATCATAAGTATTCTAAATTGCTAACTGATATGATGGAAAGAAAAGTCAATTTTCGATTGGTTTACTCATTATGAGTTTTGTTCAAGATTACTTCCGTTTTGATCCAATGTAATGATTACTCAATGTAGTATTTGTTTTCTTTTCTCGTATGATATTTTATTCTGTATAATATACGATATTCTTGTATTCCACTGACATGAACTATGCTCAGTATGTGGTTTGTTATAACTCTAAGTATTTTCCATACATGTGATTTCATCCTAATCATTAATCGAAATGGGTGTACAATCAATGTATAAATGAGTGTATTTTCTACTAGAGTCGTCGTTATAGTGTTTTGGGGCTAATAAATCTTCACTTATACCAGTCTTTGTGTTCTTACTTTCGCGTCATGAGAATTGCAGACGTCCCTCGTTCTGAGTAAAAGTGATAAGCGTTTCCGACATAACAATCAGCGACGACCAGATACAAAAAGTAGCATTAAAAGAGCCAAGACAATAAGCATTCAAACGACAAGTTATAACACTAACCATTAATTATCCGTACTATTCTATGCGATGACAGAAATTGTGCAACAATGTCATAATTTAGTCTTAACTCTATCTACATATATGTTGTAATTCAATTTATCATATTTTTCAAATGTTTTGACAGAAACAAACTTACCTATATGGGGAAAATTGATTTTCAGTTAATTCATTTTGTTTTAAATTGTATGATTTATTCTGTTTAAAATCACATTGTAAAGGGCCTGTAGAGTGAAAATACATGTACATAAATATTACTTAAAAGGTGGTCTTTTGTAATGAGATAAACAACTAATGTCTCAATAAAAATAGATTTGATTTACAAAAAAGTTTAGTTTCAGATTAGGATTTAAATCTGTATTAGTAGGAAAATATATCCTATTTCCGACATCTAGACAGGAGATTTTGGGTTATCATTTAAGCTAATTCAAGTCGAGCTCTGAAGCTGTTAGTTTTGACAGCGTATGCAGTTCTGGTCTTTAAAATAAGGAATAACTAAATGTCTAAATACAAGTTGACAACTACGTTATTAAAATACGTTTTAACAGTCTAAAGCGATAACTAACTTTTTTCTTCCAGTTCTTAATAAACTTCCATTTAATTTCATAGTCCATATCACGAACCGATCTTAGTTAAACAACCCTTAAAACCAAAAAACTTTGGATATGCGTTTTTCCCTAGTATAAGAATCCTTAAGATTGTACAACCATAAATTTTTGATCGGGTTTTGTTCTATGAGCTGGACGGTTTGGTCGCGGAGCTTTCATCGTTTTTCGGAAAGACATCATCACCACACTTCACTTTTATCTGAAGTTTGTGCTCATGATGTCGTTCAGAAGAACGATGAAAGCCCCACGACCAAACCATCCACCTCAGAGAACAAAACTCCATCAAAATCATCCACCTGAGCTACAAATCTTCTCCACCATCCCACAATAATAACCTCATGCAAGATCGAGCACGAAACCCACTGGTCTGACGATGATTGCTTAACTTTTAGATCACTACTCTTAAGTAAATAACCATTAAAAATCAAGTAGCTTCCAACTGAATGAATCACTGTCAAAAACAATTCATTAACACATATAACTCCTTCCATTTAAACTATTATTCCTTAGAAAAATGATCAACTCTGACAAAAAATCACTTGTTACTCATTTAAGTTAACTAAATGATAAGATACAAAAGGTCTAAATACTTTAATTCACTTTTCTATCTGTTTAATCTACTTATACTCACACATAACTTCCAATACAAACTATTCTATTTGTATTTTTTTCTCATTTAAAATTACATTTGACAGTTTTTGACAAAACAATCAACTACCAAATCCAAAAAAAGAAGAAAAAGAAACCAAGTTATATGGGAGAGAAAAAAGATTGAATAAAGAAAAATGGCTACTTTTACATCTGAACTGTACATATGCATCTGTATTCGTGTGTGGAAATCTTGATGTGTATATGTGTAAATTTCATTTTGATTCATAATGGCTCCGTTGTTTTGCTTTTCTTTTTTTCTTAAACGGAAATGTGGAAATTAAAAAGCCATAAAATAGTTCTGCGTGTGTGTGTGTTTTTTTTCCTAATATGATTGAGAACAGTTCATTTTCAATGTTTTATTTAATCACTTCAATAAATAACATGTTTGTATTGTTTTGTTTATTGAAATTACATACTTTACTTGAAAATAAGGCATAGTGTTTTATTGGTAAATAAATGTGGACTTTATTTAAACATGTTTAGATTGATCTCATATTGTTTAACATTCGTTAATGAATGTAATTCATAAAGTATACTTAATCAAAAGTTGTTTGTGTCTTTGTTAACATTGAGTTTCATCTTTGATTTGTCTTGTTTTTCTTTCGTTTATTGAGTATTTTGATGAGTTTAAGTATTCTAAAGTATATCGAAATCAATCTGTCAGTTAGTGAACTAACTGTAAGCACTAGTTATAGATTTGAGAAGGGGAAGAGCAGTATTTTGTATGGGATTTTTAAAACAGTGATCGAAAGGTTAGGCGTTTGCGTGCGAGACTGATAGGTCTTTGATTCGAATCTCGCGAGGCGGGATCGTGGATGCTAACTACTGAGGAGTTCCATACTAGGATGTAACGGCTGTCCAGTGCTTCCAGGTTTTCCATAGTGATCTAGCTTTAATTGACTCATGATCTGAACTATTGAAATTACTGTAATATCCATAAAATCCCTATCTGATTATAAATAAGAACTGTTGAACTTAATCTTTTGTAAGACAAACATATCTGTTACATTTCTTGTTTAAAATCTAATTTGATAGGAGAATAATTAATGTTTTATTAACTCACACATAATTAGTCAACCTTATCAATGACTGATAATACTTGTTTCTCTCAAAGTTACTATAACTTAAATTTACTATATACTATTGTATATCATGGTGATTAAATTGATAATATCCATGTTACATTGAGGTATTTATGCTGTAAACTTTTTAAAATCATAATGAATAACATTAATCATTAAAACAAATCATTTTGTAACTTACTCAATGGTTGAAATTTCATTTCTGTAACTTTTCTTGTCCTTTTTCTCTTCCCTATCACAGAGAGACTTTTCTTTTTCTTAGCCAATATATAACGAACTGAAAATGTTTTCTATGTCAAATTAAAAAAGAATATAAGGTATCATCAGACTGAACCATCTAATAAATAAGTAGTACTATATGGAATTTATCAAAAATAATAAACTCATTTAATAGAATAATAATCTTCATGGAACTATAATAATCTCTATCCCATATAGCAGAAAATTATCCCTAAAATATCTTTAGAACTATGACTCTTATATACCACTAAATTTGATTGTTGTCACTAATTGACACATTCTTTATACTGACAAATAGCTATTTATATATTTTTTTTCTAAAAGGTGCTTTACTATAACTATGTCAATATATTTCAATACAATGTTATAAATACTACCTTAGTAATCTGCCATTCTCCCTCCCCCCCCAAATAATAAAATCTCAATCGATTTATCAAGTTTTATGTAAATTATTCCGGAGAAAAACTGATGTAGTCAATGCTTAAGTCTCTAAATATAGGAAAGTATCATTAAAATTATCTTTGTGTAAAATATTTTAATATTACATACAATGAGACTGGACAGAAGCAAATAAACTAGAGAACAAAGTTTTCATAAAGATTAATTCACTTGTTACTATGCCCTTCAATAATTCTTTTTGCCAATATTTCCTACTGTGATGTATAAAGGAACCAGAAGTCAACATTTTAATGGCATCATTTTCATCTTGAAGTATATAAACTATGTTGAAATGAAGTTGCTAGTTACATGTGATTATAATACAAACATTGTCAATGTAAATAGATGTAATAAAATAACACTTACTGTGGTACACAATTTTGTGATCCGTGATTTTCTACTTATATTCCTATTTGTTTTATTAATATATTTTGATGATTTTCGAGGATATTGATCATTCTCAAGATTTGTATTAGGAGACGAAGAAATAACATAATCTGTTGGATTAAAATTGTATGTTTTATAAAATTTATAATCCATATTCTCTTCTATTTCATTTGTAATCAATGGTGGAATTTCACGTATAGTAATTCTTGGTGATTCCGAATGTGAAAAATTCTCATTGATATCATATTCATTATTTTTAACTGATGACGATGTATCATTTGATTCAAATGTTCTATTGATTGTACTATTTTTCAACAATAATGAAGGCAATAAACTAGCAATAACTGTTCGTGCATCTAAACTTGTCTGAGATGAATTATTTAAGATATAATTTTTACTTAATTGTAACCAATAATTTGTAAACATTTGAAGTAGTGACGATGTAGTATTTGATTTATAAGATGGCCAACTTTCAATCTCTGTAAACTTATTAAAATGTTCCTCTCCATTCTGTTGTTCATGTTTCATGTAACTTGTTGACCAGTCTGTTAAATTATTTGAATAATTTGGTGGTAAATTTGGTAAATAGTCTGTTTGATATTCTTCTGAATTGATTGATGTAAATTTAATTGGTTCTATTTGTAATGTTTTATTGAAATAGGATGATACATTCTGTAAATTGGTTACACATGATTTTGTATTCATATTAGATTGCTTATTATTATTATTATTATTATCTGAATTAGAAGTTGACTGAATTAAATTCATTTTTGATATACATAAATCATTTCCTGAATGAAAGTTTAAAATTTTTAATGAGTTTATTCCATGATTATTTAAATCTGATGATTTTATCGGTGATTTTTGTATATTACTACGATCTTGATATTCATTCATTTTAGTAGTATGCTGAATAGATGATGATTTTAATTTAGTATAAGTATTTGATATAGGTGAAGTATGTAAACTATTTGAAGATTGAAACCAATTAGGTAAATAGGTTGATTGTTTTGTTATTGACTGAATAGTTGGTGATAATGATGATGTTGTTGTTGAAGTGAATGAAGTCAAATTATTTATTGTTGTAGCTTTTGCTTGATGAGATGTACGTACATGTCGACTTAAATTACCATTGGTTGTAAATGCTTTATCACATAAATTACAATTGAATGGACGATGATCTATAACAAAGAAATTAGAAATGCAATATAATACACAATATGAAGTTGAAAGTAATATAATGACCGTTCGATAATGTTTTACACGCTGGCTATTTAAAAAAACTAAATATATGTCAGGTTTCATTGACATTTATAATCTCTATAGTTTCTGCTTCCGAAATATCGCATTTTTTATTTTGAATACTGAATTGGAAAAAATCATCATTTTCTAATCATAGCAATAACTCACCAGTTTTACTGACCGATTTCTAAATGAATAAATCTTAGAAAAGACAATCTAGTATAAGACTCCCCTAGCTGTACGCATGAACGATCCCGCACGCGGGATTCAAGACCAGGAGTTTCCATCTCTTGTGAAAACACTTAACCCTTAAACCACTGCATCGGCATCCAACGGTGGTAACATCTAACTTCAAAATCGATGGATTTATGATCTCAATTAAAACTCAACAATCTCCATAACTCTATGCTGATAAATTGTATGAATGTATTAAGTCTCCTTACAAACATCTGAAAAAATCCCTAACTTTATTCGAAGAGTTAATTTCATGTGACTTATATTCACTTGGTGTTGTTTACTTGTATCTTTGCATTGCTTAGGACTGTAATTGATCAGTCTCTTGTGAATATAACTTCACCCCATTACACAAGCAGGTGGCTATCAGGACTCAGTTGCTAAGTGGATAACGCGATGGCGTTTGAAGCAACCGGTACTAGGTTGGAGTCCCAGAGTGAACAAAAACTCTGAGGCGCAGGTACATCCAACTGAGGAGTCCCAAAAAGGACGAAACGCGCGTCCTGGATTCCATTTCTAGCCACTATCCGTCTTTGTTCATGTGACTTACCTAATATTTATCGAAGAAGGAGATAAGTTCATATGCAACTTTCACTCTAATATTCATTCCGGCTGCATTTTTAAAATTACCTTTAATAACATTCCTTCAATTAGCTTAATAAATTAATGCATAAACCAACAATGATGTATGTATTCGAAAATCCCATTCTATTTATGATTAATTAAGTGAAATTTTCAGTTATTTGTTTTCATATAAACAGGCAGTCAAGACGTATGTAAAGTTACAAATGAGGATAAAACATATATTTAGTGCTTCTTAGATTTTTTTGTTTTTATTACCCTTTCATTAAATATTAAACAAATGACAAAGTTATTTACAAAACAATCAGAAAGAACTTTTTAAGCAAAGATAAATAGTGGTTAGCAGTGGAATCCAGGATGCGCGTTTCGAATTATTTGGGACTCGCACCAGAGTGGACATCAACTATGAGATGTAGTTACATCCGGCTAATATGTCCCAAATATGGATTCCACTGTTAGCCATTATCCATTTTTGCTTAAAAAGCTTGTGACTTAAGGCTATATAGAGGCAATCTTCATAGGATGCACATATGCCAATATGAGACTAATCAATTACAGTCATAAATAACAATGAGAAGTTACAAGTAAAACAACACCATGTGATTTTAATTAGAAAAAAAAACGTTTTCTTTCCCTCAAATTTTATAAATCATAAAAATGTACAACTTACTTGTATGAGTTAATAAATGACGTTCAAGTGAACTATTTGAACTTAATTCACTAAAACAAAAACAACAAACATGTTTATAATCTTCACGTTTAAAATTACTTTGATGATCTTGTAAATGATTTGTTAAATGTCCACGACTAAATATTTCATCTTTTGAACATAATGGACAACGAAATACTTCAATATTACCACGAAGAGCATATGGCTGTATCTGAAAGTGAAAACAAATTATTATTATTATTATTACATATTGAATTGTTTTACTGATTTCAATAATTCAATAGTGGATTGTTTATTTATATCTAACAATCTATCATATTTAAAAAGTATACGTAAGCCTCAGACATTGAAACACTGTTTTTTTAATAATCTATTATGTCAGTTAAAAATAGCAACATAAACAAACAAACTACGATTTGGATATGTGACAAGACAATAAAGATATTAGAAAAGTTTGAATAATTAAGTTACAAATAAAACGATTTCTGAAATATTGGGATTTTCAATGACATACATTCATTTCCATAAGATCTAATACACAATCAACCAAAATAATTCATTATAACCCTTACCCAAATAAAAACTGTCATTCTTATCACATGAGATCGACTACACAACCAGGTCTGTTATGAGATATCAACTCACTGAAGACAATGGTGTACGGTGGCGCAACTTCGTGGATAAGTTGAAGTTAGACATTAACACCGTTTGATGCCGGCTCAGTGGTCTAGTTGGTTAAGCACCTGGCGTGAGACTGATATGTCCTGGGTTCGAATCTCGCGGGGGGCAGGATCGTGGATGCGCACTGCTGAGGAGTCCCATACTAGGACGAAACAGCCGTCCAGTGCTTCCAGGTTTTCCATGGTGGTCTAGCTCCAATCGACTCATGATTTCAACCAGTGGAAATAATATAATTAAAAATTATGCAATATGGTGTTTTTGTTACTTATAAAGATCAGTAGTGTTTATTTATGAAAGGTATAGATAAAAGTACCTTTTTTTAAAAAATATATTCAATGGAACAAATTCTAATAATATTCATTGAAGCTTTGTTGAATAAATGAAATTGAAAATTAATCTATTTAATTATACAAAATAATTACTTAAAAGTAAATAGTCACATAGGATAAAAGTTAACTGGAATAACTGTCACTATACATTCAATAACCTTGTTAAATAAGTTAGATAAGAACTTCAGAACTTTCTCTGGCAATGTTTATATGTAAGTTTATTAATAATAGTATCCTCTTCAATGAATCTTTATCAAACTGAATTAAACGATATGTTAAAATGAAACGAATTCAAACTTTAAGATTGATCCATTTATATGACTTTTATTATAAATTAATAAAAAGACATAACATGGAGTTTTGGATTGTTTTTAAAGAAGAAGAAAAAAACAACAAAACAACAATGTATTCTGATCACTTACTTTTACTTCTGCTCGATTCTTTCGATTAATTGATTCGGTACTTCGATTTAACTCACTATCTGAATGGGATTCATCTTGATTCATTTCATCATGTTGTTTATTTTTAATCATATTCGATGATATATTTAACATATTACAATTTCTTTTATATTCTTCTATTGATTGTTTCATTAATGGTGTTTGATTTTCTTCAGAATAATTGACTATTCTTAATTGTTTTTGTTCGACCAATTGATCATTGTTTGGATTAGTACAAGTAGTATTAGTATTCATTGTAATAGTAGATGTATTAACTGTTGTTGCTGTTTTACAATAATCTTTCATAGTCATTGGATTTGTTTGAATATTATTCGGTGATACAACAATAATTTGTGTTTCATTCATCATATTATCTAAACTATCAATATTAATTGGACTAATTGTTGTTGTACTAATATTTGAAGTAGGTGTAGTACTATCATTATCTACCGTATATACAGGTGTAGAAGTAGAATGATTTACATTAATCATACTAGTTTCATCATTTAAACTTAAACAACCACTATCTGCATAAGATGGAAGAAATAATGATGACGGTAAAGATTGTTTACTAGAGTTTAATAAATTTTGTGTAGTCTGATAATGACTTATCATATGATTATCAACTATATTAGGAATAGAATTTTGTAAATTAAGATTAGAAATATATGTTGTGGTATCTTCATAATTCCAATTGGATACAGGTGGTAAGTTTGGTAGATTCTGTGCGGAACAATAAAAAAGTGGTATTAAAAAAACTTGAAATTAAGTTTTTATTAAAAGCTAACATCAAAATGAAAACTTTGGTGTTCGTTTTCAATCGGAAAGATAATAGATGTGCATATAAAATGTATATACATATATATGGTCAAATATATACTAATGAAATGGTAAATCTAAAATTTATAAAAGTCATTTATATCACTTTTGATTTACCTAAGTGTATTGTGTACTATGGTGTGTGCTACTTATATTGATATAAGTAGTATATGACGCGAGTTAAAAACGTAATGTCTGGCAGCAGAAGATGGGAGAAGATCAAGAAAGGAAGAGCGCGAACACAATGCAATTTGTAAGAAAACACATGAACAAGGAAATGTGAAACAATGGATCGGTGGTTGCAACTGGAACAGTCCGGTTTGATATGATGGATTGTTATTTTACAAGTTAATGATTTGCAATATGGGTTTCTATTTTACCGAGTAACTCTGTAATTTTGTACTACATACATTCGGTTGTCGCCACCCATGTTCTGTTCACTACATGTACATAGCTTTAATAATGGTAAGAATTAGTTATAGAGTCCACATGCTGTAACACAGTTACTTAATGATTTCTGAATAAATCTATTTTTATGTTGAATTCAGTTCCTCACTATTTATAGTCATAAACGTTCTAGTAAATGATCAACTCTTTAGAAACTTCATGAATGTTAACAACTGTCCTATGATTAACAAATAACTTCACATGATTTATATTATTTCAGTAGTTCTACTGAAAATTCATTGATTGTCGTGATAGAGATCAATGAAATGCTCTGGACACAGTCAGTAGGATTTCCTGAAATTATATTTTTATAACACAATTATATAACATGTATTTGATCATAAATACCGATTACTAAGATGGATTAAGTTAAAATTAATAGATCTTTCAGTAAATTTAATAATGAAAAACAAGATACTCTAATCCGTATTTTACCTAGCAATAACACACTGAAAGTAAAGTACCAAATTCATTAGTCTAAAAATATGTTAGAATTAGTATTTCAACGTTTCATGGATGCTTAATTAACCACATCAAAAATATCAACACCAACTTTAGTCTAAATTACCATACTAAATAATATTTATTGTCCAATAAATTATCAGTATTAAAAATTCTTCCGAATTTAGATGCAGACAACAAATTTATGTGGTCAGTATAGAGTTGTGGAGATTTTTTAAAACTTGACTAAAATGACAAATCGATCTAAAGACTTAATAATCATTCTATGTTTCCATGTTTTCATTAGTTGTTGAACTTAGATCAATTAGTGATTTCAGTACAATGTTATAGTCACTAAAACCAGCTTAGAGATAAATGTAATTTAACTGACTTAATTATTAGTTAAAGTCATCATGAAATAATATATGAGATCTTTTCAAAAGTTTTTCAAATTATTATCAATATAATATAATTTCACTAAGATACACTTACCGATTCCACATTCAAACTATCTCGAAAATTTATACAATTTTCTGAAGTTGAATGAAAATTTGGTAGTACTAAGGTTGACATTGAATTTTTCAACATGATATCAAAATAATTTGAAGATGTTGATAAATTTGATGCGAAATTTAATTCCAATTCCAAAAAGTCTTATTATAAAAATAGAAAAGAATGATTAGAATAATGTGGATTGAAATAATGAATAATAATAGTTGAATAGATGATAGACTATTCAATTTCTATAACTGAAATAACGTTTCTTTATTTGCTTTTCTTAAACTGAACCGTTAAATTTATACTCAGAACTTTTAATCAGTACAAATTGTTTCCTATTCTTCAATCAGCAATAACGAATAAGAATAAAAACATTTTTGAGAAGATGCGAACGTGTCGTCTATGTCTACTACACCTAAGATGATTAATAATGATGACAATTTAAGTATCTAAACAATATACAACTTTTATGTGTGTGTGTGTGTATGTATGTAGAAGAGTAAAGATACAGTGGGGTAGAGTAAAATTACTAGTCAACTTCACTTTTTTCAACTTCGTCCCCTTTCCTAAAATGAAATTCTCAAAAGTGAACAGTTATACCACTGGACTCAAATATGAAAATAACCAATCAGTGAATTGAAATTTTGGGTCAGAAATATTTTTTTACTAATTTCACATCAGTTTTGAAAAATAACACGCCCCTTTACTAATGAAAACAGCCCGCATGATAACTATATAACAATTAAGGAAATGCTACTTTGTATATATATATATATATATATATATATATATATATATATATATATATATATATATAACTGTTACTCTTTTTATATTTCTGATTACAGATTTGATCTGTGTTTGATTAAAACTGTTAGCTAACTTCCGTTTTATTTTGAACAGAAAAAATGACCCATTCAACCTCAGTTACAAAAAATTTGTTTTAAACCACCTTATCTAATCTCTAGGGTTATCTAGTCATAGATACATCCATTTCTATTAGTTGAAATAAATGAAATAATTTAACTAAGCCTAGAGTTTTGAGTAGTGAATTATGTTATCACTTATGGGTAATGTTATATTAGCGTTAAGTTCCAAATAAGATTCAAAGGCTTGATCAATGTATTATGTAGTTAGTAAACAAGTTTTCCTTATTCCAGTCCCAATTTCAAAATCCAAACTTGGATTTAGATGGATCCAAGCTATTAGTCCCAATTAGGGTGCAACTCTTGTCCTAGATTTCTTTACTAGTTATAAACGATCTATTCGGTGAAAGTATTCATTTTATTTGATAATATTTGATCAGCTGATACTTGATATTTACTCATTCCACACAGTCTGGAATAAATGATATGATGCAAACTGCCATGTATCCTTTATTTCGATAAATACCATCGAAAAGTGTTAGAAATAAACTCAAGGGACTCGGCAATTAGTGGGTCTAATAAAGTTTCTAGGAGTGTTGTATTTAATTATACAGAGAAATTAAAGACGGCGACCACTTAAAATATCAATAACAATGATAAGTATTTGATAATCATTCATTGTTAACAATTCCTTAACTAATGATAACCCATGGTGAATAAAAGTCCACTAGAAACGTTTGTCAAAAGGTCAAATGTAACAGAAAAGCAAATATTGAAAGATTGATCACTTTAATTACAAAAAAGTATACTTACAACTAACTAGATCATCACTTAATTTAAAAAAGGTAAAAAAGAAGAATCTATCAAGTCTATCATGAAGAGCTTCTTTGTTTACCCTCTTAATTCAATGAGGTGAGTATATAATCATTATCCAAATAGTTACAAATAAAAAGAACTATTCATAACTAATATAAATATCATGATTGTGAACATTCTCGAGTCACGAAAACCTATGGTACTTCAGTAACGAGAGGACATATAGGATATTATTTATTCTGCATAATAACACTGTTAAAATGTGAGAAAAGTTCCATTTCTATAGTCTAAAGTAAATTTAAGTTTTATGCTTGACAATTCTATGATAGCCGTTTCGTTCTAGTATGGGACTCTTCAGCAGTGCTCATCCACGACCTCGCGGGGATCCGAACCCAGGACCTGTCGGTCTCGCGCCAGGCGCTTAACCAACTAGACCGCTGAACCGGCATCCAACCGTGGTAATGTCTAACTTCAACTAATCCGCGAAGTTGCGCCACCGTACACCATTGTCTTCGGTGAGTTGATATCTCACAACAGACCTGGTTGAACTCCACTGGTAGCGGCTTCTCACTAGAACTCCAGGAGTATCTCTTGAAGACGGTCGCTAGTGAGCAGATTATTATTATCAGAAGGGGTTTTCTGGAGATTTTAGAAATTTCACTGGTTGAAATGATGAGTCAATTGAAGCTAGACCACCATG
Source organism: Schistosoma haematobium (assembly GCF_000699445.3). Lineage (NCBI taxonomy): Eukaryota > Metazoa > Platyhelminthes > Trematoda > Strigeidida > Schistosomatidae > Schistosoma > Schistosoma haematobium. Next base: position 75,143,756 of record NC_067196.1, on the reverse strand, counting down.
GAAGTTAGACATTAACACCGTTGGATGCCGGTTCAGCGGTCTAGTTGGTTAAGCACCTGGCGTGAGACTGATAGGTTCTAGGTTCGAATCTCGTGGGGTGCGGGATCGTGGATGTGCACTGCTGAGGAGTCCCATACTAGGACGAAACGGCCGTTCAGTGCTTCCAGGTTTTCCATGGTGGTCTAGCTTCAATTGACTCATCATTTCAACCAGTGAAATTTCTAAAATCTTCACAAAATCCCTTCTGATAATTCTATGATAAACAGAAAACAGTGAATAATTTCCATAAGAATATAGTCATTGATAATCATTATACAAAGAATATTGCTTTTTATTACATCCGATTTCCGTGTATTTCACTCCAATATTTAGTGAACTACCTTCTGTCAATCTTAACAAGCAGTATAAATGAAAGATGCAAATGATAATCATTAGTTTAAATTTTCATAAATTACTGATCAGACTTATCCATCATTAAGACTCTTAGGTTCGTTTCAATAAAATACACAAACTTTATTAATAATGCAAACATATTTACACACTTTGGGTGTTTTGTTCTGTGAGATGGATATTTTCGAAAGAAAATTGTGATGACGGTATAAAAGACATTGATGCTAACAACGACTAGCCTCTTACAGAACCAACATGTTAACACTTTGTTATTTGAGGACTTAAATTCTCTAAAGACTACTGACTCCGTTTTCCAGTACTCTTCAACCACCTAGCATTGAAAAATACGCGGTATTACATCGACTAACTATGATGTTACGTCCAAACACGATTGAAATATATACAAAGTATTTTGCCTCTCATTCAATGGTAAATTCATGATTTGCACCTCTGTAACGTCCATATTACTGTAAACTTATGAATCCGAATGATCTTTGGATTAGCTTTAGTAAATAATAAAACTACTTATTTTTATAGTAATGTTGATTTATAATAGAATGTGCTAACAAAAACTTTTAATCTTCATGTTTAATCTAACAATTCAATTCTAGATATCAAGTGTTATAATAGAAAATTTTAATTTTATTGGTTAAATACATTACGAAAAATATGTAATCTCAAACATTAATTAATTTTATAAGAAGACTAGTTGAGCTTAGAAGTAAAAGAAAACTGTTATTTACAATAACAAGAAAACTAACAATCTACTTGATAGAAGAGGAAAAAATGGGTGTAATAAAAAAATCCAATATTTTTTTTTGGGGGGGGGAGTTACAGATATAAATTCAAATCTCATTATTTTACCACACCCTATCATCTTAAGAAAAGAAGTAATGTATTAATTTTATATATATATATATATATATATATATATATATATATAAAGACTACTTAAATCATAATATCAGATCAACGTATAAACACATACACCCATCATCACTTTTTTTAATAATAATATTTGTCCTTAAGCACCATAAAGAAATGGTGGAAATTGTATTTATTCCGTAGAGTTATCTATCAAAAGAAATTCTCATTTAATTTTGCATTTAATTCTTATGAATTAATTTCTATCCACCAACACCACCACCGCCACCCCCAATCCTTCCACTTTTTTCTCATTCCTACACCCATTATTTACACTTTACCGATTTTTATAAAATCATTCTTTTTTTCCAGTTACAATAAAATAGATCGTATATTTTAATCTACTGGTTTCTTATCAATACATTTAATAAATGTGTAAAAGTCACTTATTCGATAGAAATTGTTTACTTAATAATTAATACTTGAGAAATGTCTTATTTAAGAATTTAATTAATGCTAAAATAGTTTACACTAACATGTTATTTCAATATCGACACAGGGTCAAGTGCATTAACAATAAAACATAATTTGTTAGACATAAATTATGTAATATCAATTAATAATGCCTATCTCTAATCGTTACCGAAATAATTGAGGTGATACCAGTCAATAATCGTCTGTTGTTCAGCTCTTAATGGTAACTAAAGCTTATTAAATGCTCTGTGATATAAGTCCAAATAGCTTAGTTACGACGTCGCCAGTAAGCCGGATGTTATTTCAACATCTCTAAAGAAAGATAAATAAGACACTAATTATGAAAACGTAAGGAATTAGTCTTACGGATTGTAAATTTCATAAGACAGCGATTCCCTTGGCAAATCCTTTGAATCTAACACTAGATAGCATAGGTCTATATAGTTGCACGCATACTTTAATTATTTATACTGATAAACGGGAGACCTAAGTTCATATCACACCACTAGTCAGTGCTAACTGGTAAATTCAAAGAAGTAAGATAAGTATTAAAACTAGAAACTGCTTCATGGACGTATGAAAGATAGAACATTTAAAACCATAGAGCATTGAATGAATATTTCCTCCAAACTCATGAATTTTCAACAATACACAGTCATAACTCAACACATAAAAAAAAACTCAAGACTGTCTTGTATTACATTGAGGAAAATACTCACACCATTAACCCACATCATAGAAGTTCCACAAATTTTGATATTTTATAACTCTCATTCAAAAACATTAATGAACTACTCTATAAGCCTTCTGATTTCGCTAACACCAAAGATCACATCTTTTCAGTAGAAATCATTGACATTTATTTATAGCCTAGTTAATAATAAGCACATGAGTATCATTTGCCAAGTTTTAAAGAAACTCCAATACAATGAATTTTACGTTTTTTTATTACTACTGGAGATGGTAAAATCTTTAGACCAATCGATGTGTGTTTACTTGTATCCAATTTTTCGTGCTAACAGAAACATTCATGCACCTGTTGTATAAACAGAAGCTAACCTGTATATATTATACTATCCATAATTTATTGTTCTATACAATACAAACAATTATTGTCTCTGTTAAGTACAAGTAAAAAGTTTTACACTTGATAGTCTGAATATCACACTACTTATGTGTACTGCATGACTATAAACAGGCTAATGCTTAGGCAAGTGACAATATTCTAAATGAGTATTAAAGTTTGATAAAACAATAATATGTTTAATTACTTTTGTAAAAACCATGTACCAAAGAAAAAAAACATGCAAAAACTAAATAAAAATCGTTTTTAAATCAAATTTATGGGAAATTGTATCTTTAACAGTAAAAAGTTAAACATTACCATTAGAATATTCAAAAATCGTTTTTCTGACTTCAAGCCATATTAATATACTATACATATACTCATAATGTAAAACAGATTATTTCAAATTTGAGATGTCCTTAAGATATTACAATATTTGACTTGATTACTCACAGTTATATAATATACCCTTATGGGGCAGAGTAATTTTACATTGGTTTTCAGTAGAACCAGACATCATCCAGGTTTAAACTTTATAACCCGAGCAGTACAGTTCAATCCCGCTTCGCAGGAAAACCAGATACCGTATAGGCTTTAACGCTACAATCTGAATAGTACAGCACATTCCTGTGGCGCAACCACACAGGTACCAAGCACCCTTGTGGACCATTCGCACCATTCATTACCCATTCACGTCGCATGTATAATTTTTTCGATCAATGATCACGTGAATCAACTATGCACAGCACAAACAGGCCAAAGTTAACCTATACCGTATACACAAAAGTCAAACTCATTAATGTTAGCAATAGTGACATGCCTTACAATATCCGTATGAAAATGGTCCTTGAGAACACTGAAATGCAACCACCAGTATAAATGAAATCGGTTAATCAGCAAACCAATTTTTCGTATGAATAGTCATCAAAACTTGCCAAAATAATCCTAAGCCATCCACAATATTAATGGCGAACTTCCGGTTTCATATGAGGCCAGCTCTACAAAGCAATATAGCTTATACTGCATACAAAACATATGTAGGGTCGTAAACGAAATAGCCGAGCCTGAAGCGTTATGTCTTAGTGAATGCTTAAGACCCATTGTCTCGTGTTGGAATACTATTACAAGACCAACAAGGTCATTTTGATCTCGTTTGCGAAATTTCCATTTTTCCGACTTTTCAGACCCTGAGTTAGCGGTAGTATCCCTTGACTTGATCACTAAGCCAGGTAAAATAAGAGATTTATCTATATGTACCACCGAGTACCAAATAAATCTTCATACTTAACTTGAAATCTTAATATATTCCATTGAAAATGATAAGCAAACACTAAGTGGTTTTTTAAACGTTTGACTGAAAGTGTTGAAAGATCGAAATAATTGTTTAATTTATAGATAAAAGAAAATTTTAATAAGAATATTTTCCGATCTACTCTCACTAGTACTGATGAAAATACTGGAATAAAGATATTGAGTCTTAAATGGAACCTTCTACATTTTACTGTTAAAATATACCAAGGAAAGCTGTATGGACAATCAAATACAGGATTGTTCTTTTCAACTGACAATAGATATTGAATAAAAGTTTAATTCATGTAATGATTTCTAACAAGAATTTAAACAACAGTGTATTCCCTAACTGTCTAACTGGTTTGTAAAGGAATGACATATTTTGATATTTATCATCAATAGCATAAACGTTTTGTAACAAGAAAAAAAAGCTTTTTCACCTATATTATATTTACGTTTAGTACCAAACAATATCAGGACTTGTTAACTTATTGAATCAATGGTAACACGATATGCTCGAAACCCGACAAGTCTTAGTTTAATCCTGTGTTCTAACATAGCTAAAAAGGTTCGAAACTAAATAAAACGATTATAGAATATACTATGACTTTAAATAATCTTCTGACTGTAAACAATGATGAATTTTATCATTTATCTATTTACATTACAACCAATAACTAACAAATTATTCCGGAATACATAAAGATAAAATATCATTCAGAGTATATATATATATCTGAGAAAGAGAGCGATACAATCGTATTATTAAAATTAAACTCATTTAAATCAATTCAATTTTAAAGGTCAAAAAAATTTATTCAGTTAACAGAAGTACAATTCGAAGAAGAAGGAATACAACTGGTTAGTTGCTATAATATCTGAAACTATACACATATGATATAATCAAACATTTTCTCTGTGCATATTTATGCATGTGTATTATGTATTTTTTTATGTGGTGAAGAATGCTGCTGACTATGTAATTCGTTTACAAGTATACAGACGTGAAAATGTGAAACATACAAGCTGAAAAAAATACGAGATAGTATAAGAGGTAGATAGATAGATAGATAGATAAACAGAAAAAAAAGGAAACAAAACAAAATATTAAATCAGTACTCATTAGCATAAAAAAAGCCTTTTCAATAAAAATCTGAATTCTCTGAGAAAAACAATGACGGCATGGTAATAATAGATTTAAAGTGTTCCGTAAAACTAAATGTAGTAAACGATGTAGACAGTGACAGCTTTTCAGTAGTGTACAAATAAATATAGTAACTTAATGAGTAGGATTAAATTATCTAATTTAAAATCTGTTTCAGTCAAATTTTAATAACGTTAATAATGAAGTTTAAGTTTTGCATGATTGACTGAATTTAGTTGGACAACCAATCAAAACTAGGAAGTCTTGGGAAGCTTTTTGACTTTGTATGTGATTTTCCAGTAGAGTTTATCCACAACCCTATCAAGGTTCGATTCTGGGACTTATATTTTTCGTGGTGAGCACTTAACATTTAGACCACTAAGTCGTTGTCTATAATCTAAACTCAGTCATTTCTCAATATTGCGCATTTATACATAGACATTGACTGTATTTATTCTACCCCAGACAGTGGTGAAATCCACCAGCTTTTTCTAAAAACTTCTGGAATTACTCACTCAAAATTAGTCAGTGGTTGTCTTGTCGAAATCAGTCCGCTTTGAGAAATTGAAAACTCAATAATCTGGACAACACCATCTAAGGTGAAATATTATTTCATTTGGTCAGTCGTTCGATCTTTTTAGGATAAATTAGATTGAGTAAGAAAATAAATTTTGTCAAGTGATGATACTTAAGGATCTGGTTTAAAAAAAAGAAATTCGATGAGGATCATATAGTCTTGCACATGTGTATATCATTTCATGTCGCCAAACCTCATTGATTTATAAAGACGAGACTGAAGTATTTCTCAACTAGAAGCTTTTGAGACTCACCTGTGTATTTAGTTCAGTTTACACATGCACTGTATTGTCATTATTATAATTACAGTTTAAGTTCAAATCTAAGCACAATTCGATTATCCTTTCCATAACAATAACAAGTGATAATGATGCGTTGAAGTTAGCCACTAAAAATTTCTTTTTCATGTAAACTATATATGTGTTTATGTTTATGATAATAGTGTACTTGAAAATCCAATATATTCCAGAAGAACTAGATTATGTTAAGTAAACGTACCTGTTCTTGTTGTTTAAGTACAGTCTACTAATAAAATTTTTGATTTATGATCAGTGATACAGGTAACTTGATAGTATAATATATAGAGAATTACACTTATATAAATTCACATAGTGTAGTAATCAATGACAAAGATTTTAAGCCATATTACCATTAGATAATCAAATCAGAAATTCAAGGAACACAGTATAGCATGGATCATATCCATGAAACACCTTTTTATTATGATACTAATTAACAGATAAAAACTAGAGACAAAATTACTAAATAAAATATTGGAAGTAACTGATTTGTAAATCAGTATCAACAAAAAAAGGAAACATTTGTTCAATAATTATTTGATTATCAGTTTAGGGGTTGTGGAGATTGTTAAGTTTTTGATTGAGATCATGAACCGATTGATGTTAGACCACCAATGAAAACCCGGAACAAAATAGCTGTTCACTGCTTCCAGGTTCTCAATGGTGGTCTAACATCAATCAGTTCATGATCGCAATCAAAAAAAATTATTTGATTGTTTAAACCGCTTTAACAGTCATTATGTCCTCCCTTTCTACTTAGGTGAACTGTAATTAAACACTGTTATACTTGCTAGTCGTTTCTCTCTATTCATCTCATGTACTAGGTTACAAGATATTTGCTTCCAGTATAAAAAATGTCTCCTCCTACTTTTCTCTTCTTTGTTCCACTATTATTATTATTCTTTCATATATCTATTTAAATCTATGTAACAAAGATAGGCAGTAAACGGGACAAATCGAAAGAAAGGTTGCGTATTGGTATGATTATTACTGTTTGTTTGTTTGTTTGCTTGTTTATATAAATATATAAGGTTGAGTTCACTTGGAATAATTAATCCATGAGAGCTAATCATTAACACGCACGACAACAAGAGTAATAATAACTGTAATTATAATAGCAATAGCAACACGTTTTAATCATAATATTCTAGTAACCTGAAAAAATTTTGATCGAAAATTTCGATCTACATTTTTTGTAAAACTTAACCATCAGTTTTTGTAATTGGATAGGTCTTTTATGACAAGAAATCATTCTCCCCACTTTTATTTCACTTTAAAAATAAAAGTAGAAAATATGAATCAGTTGGATGAGTGAATGAGTGTGTCAGTGAATGAATATGTTTATGAATGACTAGTTTTGATGACATCACAGTAGAACCTTAGCAACTTAAATGAAAAGGATTAATTTAGAATAGTATACAAAACAGGTTGTTTGATCTAAACAAAACAACCATGTAAATAATTTTAATCTACAAATTGTCCATCAAAATTTAAACTTGATGGAGAGTGAGTGATGTTAGCTTGTGTTGTTGAAATAGACAAACAAGTAGGTAGGTAGATGGACAAAGAATGAGAGTAGGCTGATGAATTAGTAATAGATTGTATTTATATCTAAACAGAAGTTTGAAAATAATCAGTTTGTTTTTGTGAAACATCGAATACGGGTTTATTGATCAAGAATTAATAATAAACCACCTGAAGAAGGAATAAAATTAATAACTGTAATTATATGTATAATGCATAGATGATTAGGTTGATGATGATGATGTTGTTATTGTTGTTGTTCACTATAATTTCGATGGAAACAAGATTAAAAATGGTTGACGAGCAATAATGTTCAAAAAGCGGTTTATAGGATTTTAAAATTATTTAATCCAAATAACAGTAGTTCATCTATTAAGAGTCACTTTATCTCAAAACCGGTGGACTAGTATGAGACAGATTTATGATATATTTTACTGAACTGATTTGCATAATAACAGAAAATATGCGAGAAGCTATTATTCCCGAAGTCAATATTCACCTAAATATCAGAGTATTTTTGTGAAAACTCACGTACTTAGTATCAAGTTATGTGTTATATCCGACATTTTAGACAAATACTGGACTACATTAATTGTAGTAGGTGTAAGGAAGAGTTCGAGCTTACGATGATGCAGCTCTAACTACTTGAACGTATCTTCCTTAATGAGAACTTGTCAACCATTAAAATGATTTAAAAATTGATTTAGTTGTAGTCACAATTAATAACTGCTTAATGGTAACGTGAAATTCACAAAGACTGTATGCTCCTGATTCGTAGAGTAGTTAGAGGATTTCTCAAGCGAAGCATAAAATTCTTGAAAACTTCCCTTGATTTATCTTTAAGAATGTTAGATCATGAACTAATAATACATTGACTCAACAAAATCAAGTCAAATCCCTCATGAATTAATGTCATTTAATGAAACATCTGCTAAAGTGCGAAAAGATAAAGTGATAATCATTAATTACACTAAACTTCCAAGAACGTTTACCGGATTACTTTGGAACTCTCAATCAACCCCGGACTATGGTCTATGGTGAGAGATATCAAATTTAGCCAAATTAATAGAAATTAATTCCTTACAATCTTAATATAAAACTATAAATTCCAGAGCTCAAAGAAGTTATCAGCAATGAAACAGTTATCAATTAAAACGTTCGCTAAACTTATCAGTATAAAAGTAAGTAAAATGGATTATTTCACTTAAATAAATCTTTTTGACAGTTAGGAGTACTTCCAAGTAATCCACAAACAAGACAGATAATGGATTATATTCCAGTTTATTTCAGTTTATCAAAATGTAAGCCAAAAATGTATTTATTATTTGCTGTAATTAGGGAGTTGATTCAAGGGATGTGTGTTCTTTCCACTATAGTGAGGTTATTTCGGGTAGACCACCGTACTTTAAATATTAATCCTAAAGACTATCCACCTAGAAATATGAAAATTTAAAGAGATACATAACATGAACTGACTTCTGAAATCGTATATGTGCATATGAATATAATTTATTCATTTAACTGCATCACAACGGTGTCCTGTAGATATAAAGAAATCGGATAGAAAATTTAAACATTTTTGAAAGATACATCATTTCTGTAAAGGGTGGAAAGCTAATGAAATCCTCATATATCAGTAAACAATTAATTAGACTTTATTTGCCTACTTTTAAAAAAAAACGATGAAAGCAATCATCAACTTCATTCGAACCCTAATATCTAACATGAAAATAAATTATGATACATAATGAACAGTTAAAGAAAGATTTAAAATATCTTAGCATTTTGAGGAAGATAATGCTAAATGCAAGTCATAGTCCAAATACTAACAGTCCCTGCGATGCAGGGACTTTCAATTGATAAGTCTCAATTAGTAAGAAACACTTTTCCTAGATTAAACTCTCGGCGAAACTATAATTTATGGATGAACCGGTCAGATATAAGATAACAGGTCTTGGACTTTTGCACGAATTTCATTCATCCACTTGGCCTAATAGAGTTTTGGCATTTTGGATGATGTCGTTTCGTGATGAAAAGCCTAACCGTGACAATCAACTGTAAATCATAATTCTAATTTCTTACACAGCTTTATAACCATCATTTAGTTCCAGTTAATAAGTAAACATTCTCAAGGTCACTAGCGTCGCTCAAAGGTCGTCCATCAATTATAGACCCAACAAACTCTCAATTAACGGCAAATGCAATCTACATACTAAATTGTCCGACAGATATATTTTTGTTAAAATTAACTGTAAAAAGTGACAAAAAGTGCCACTCAATATTCACTTTATACATAACACTTTTATACTATAACCACATTCTCTCTGAACCGCAGACCTCGGCTAAGCACTAAGAGACAGTTTATTGTATACATATATATCCTACAACAATCCATTTAGAAGTATAGAACACTTAGATGTTATAAAAATAAATGAAGATTGCAACTAACCTAATAATCATTTTTTTGATTGAGATCATGAACCGATTGATGCTAGACCACCATTGGAAACCTGGAAGCACTGAACGACAGGCTTCGTCCTATTGTGGGACTCCTCAGCAGTGAGCATCCACGATCGATTCGAACACAGGGCCTTCAGTCTCGCGCGCGAACGCTTAACCTACTGGACCACTGAGACGGTATCCAATGGTTTTAGTGTCTAACCTCAACCAATCCACGTAATTGCGCGACCATCCTCCATTGTACTGAGGTAGACACCTGTTTTTACCCGACACGGATTAGCTCTACTGGTCACGGCTTCTCACCAGAACTCCGAGAATTTTCTAACATCAATCGGTTCATGATCTCAATCAAAAAGCTAACAATCTTCACAACCTCTATACTGTTAATAATCATTATCGATCGCGGAAGTCACGCCAATCATTAAGAGAGCTGAAATTAATACTTTAATGATTTTAAAAATTTAACCCACTAGGTAAAGAGTTCAGCGCTCAAACTATGAAATACCCCTCTACAATCTATTACCATGCGAAAATATAGTTTAATTATAAATGTATACTATTTACTCTTGAGATGTTTTAAAAAGTGTTATGGCTAAACTATGACAGATGTGTAAATAATTCTCAAGTTTGTTACAAATGAGATTACTTTATACTGTTTATATATATAACTATTAAACTGAGTTATATTGCACAATCATTCGCTTAATTCACCTGAATATATGGTATGTTTAATTTAAATATTAGTCCTTATGATGTTTTAATTACTAATTATTGTCTCATTTCCTATTCTCATCTGCTCTCATATTGTTTAATGAAAATTTTATGAAAGGTTATAAAAATATGTAATTAAGGATAGTTGGGATTGTGTCTATGGGGACGTGATCACGATTGTGGTTATTGTGAAAAAGTGGACTAATTTTACTACTATTATCCTCCCATTATTTAATACCTCCTTTGTTATACACATATCCACATGTTTCTCTGTTTTTAATCTCTTTTCGAATTTGTTTATATATATTAATCTATTCTCAATTTAATTTCTTAATTGTTATAGTAACTAAGTGGACAAAACAAGCAAAGAGCGAAAGACAAGTACATGAATCAAATGTATATTTTAAAGATATTATCGAAATTTTTTAGTTTGATTGATGTAGTATAGAAACAACAAATGTTTATGCTACTGACAAACATGAATAGTTGGACATCACCCATAGTGATCAAATGTTAAATATATTAACATAAATATGTGTAGAAAACGATAATGAAGAGAATGATAGTTATGATAACAGCTAAACTTTATGAAACTAAAAACTCATATACACATAAGGATGTAAACACAAATGAGAATTCAGGATAGTGATATTTAAATTAACAATAGAATTAAACATTATTGCTGACTAAATTGATTGAGTAATCTTTTATCTTATATAGTGATTTTTAGTTTTTAAATAAGGCTTTGTTTTACTGTAATTCGAATTGACTATTCAACACAAAGGCACCATCATAATATGTAATGATGATGAGGAAAATGGAAAGAAAATATGTTTAGTTACAAGTTAGAACCCATTCTTGCTATTGCATTAGTACCTTATCGATCAATAAACACAACTTTCGATCCATTCCACATATAATATTGTTTACGACTATGAATTTATTTACTGAATTGTTTGTTCAAGGGATTTTAAGGAAGTTTATTTTAATATCTAATGGGTGTTCGTTACGGATTGATCTGAATAGGTGTAATAAGAAAAATTTAGAAGCATCAGACTAAAAGTCAAACTCACCGAGGACCATAAACCTTCAAGGTTATATGTTTAGTTTTCAATAAGAATGTACAATGGGACTCTGAAATTTCCGCCAAATGTAAATCAAATAGCTTTAGTGAAAAATTTACTGTAAAATTCAAGATAACTTTTGTATAAAACGTTAAACTGAATGACATGTGAAAAGGTACAAACTGTACCAGTCCGGAATTTAGAATACAGGGTAGTCCTGTGTGAAGAACTTTGAAACTGCTGGTTTAGATTTTGTTTTAAGTTAGACATAGGACGTCAAGAAACAAAACGAAAAATCAGTGGATTACGTTGCGCACTAATGCAGAATGCAATATGAGTCAAATGGATAGACCTATAGGTTAAACTAGTTTTATTCCGCTGATCAAATTAAAATATAACGTCAACCGACTAAGTTATTCACTGTCAATTTGTTTCGTATAACAGATAGCAAACTCTCAGTCCTTTGTCTACAAGTCAACTAAACCATGTATGAAAATTTCAAATAATATGTCTCGAAACTGGTCATACTAATATTAGGCGGTTGGATTCAACCACCAATAAACCGTAAATATAGAGCTCGTACGAGTTCATACTTATCATCAACACATAAATGTAAAATTAAGAATTTTAATGATCTCTCTAAGTTTCAAACATGAGTCACACAGTGCCATAAGCAGAGGCGGTACTGCTGAGATATTTGCACTACTTCAGATCTTCTGTAGGATCTACATCTTTGTCTAGTACAAGGTATTGATCAAATTATATATATATATATCAGATTTTAATGTCTTAATCATGAGGAGCGTAAATAATATTCATTTATTCATTTATACATTGACTTAAATTCTTCACTTTCCTATTCCAGTTCCTCACTATTCATTTCATTCTTTCATTTATTTCATATTTTCTCATTGAAAACCTCATACTATACTGAATTATAATGCTACAATTTATCTTTATTTTCACTTCCATGAAGAATATCATTTAGAAGTATGAATGTTATGCTATTCATTTACACTTATACAGACACATTGTAAACTTTAATAAACCTGACGTTAAAAGTAGTACATTCGAAAAATTCAAACAAATTCAATTGATATTGATGAGAATGTAAATGAAAATGTGTAAATACATTGTTTAAAAAAAAAGAAGAGAAAAAGACCCAGATGATCAGGTGTTGAATATTCCTAGAGTATTATTTACTGCATCCATTACTATTGAATGTTTAAGAATATTTTACAGACAGACACTGTACTAAAAAACCATTACTAATGTTTCATTTTCCCTTTCAACTCTTAATAATGAAACATTTGTCAATCACAATGAACAAAAAAATTATCTTGAAAAAAATGTATTTTATTTCAATGAGTAAATTAATATGCCTATCAATTCCTGGAATGTTGTTTTGTCTTTCCTAATGTTTTTTTCTTCAACTGCCTTATGATAAGTGGATTTCTTTGAAACATACCAGAAATATATAACTGCGAATTTATGAGTACTATTCTAGGTATTGGATACAGATAAACGAATAATAGTAGTAGTTGTTGTTGCTGTTGTTGTTGCAGTACTCAACATTCATTTCTATGCATATATCTTACAAGTAATAAGTAAACAAATAAATGCACAAATACTTTTTTTTGTATTATTGAAATAAACATCTGCATTCTTTATCAAACTGAATACAAGTTAACTGGATGTATTAGAAAAAATGCATAAGACGATTTACTGATCAAATATTTTATGGAAAATATGTTCTAACCAATTCAATATACATAGTACTTATGATGGATTATCAATAAAAAACAAATGTACAATTATATATATAGTGATAGATAGATAATGAAATGAATTCATGAAATGAAAGGAGTTAGTTTACTCCCAATAATCAATAATTGTGTTTATTTCTTTTCACTTCTGTTCATTAACGATTCATTATTGAAATAAAATAATTACAATCATTAGTGTGTAAATACAAAAGTGGAATACTATTACTGACAATTATGTATAATGTATAGAACATTACAGGTGTATTTAATTTTTATGGATTGTTTCACCTGGTTACTCTTTTATTTTAGATTAAAATTCCATTGTGGAAAGTAATGTTTAATGGGTCGATTTTAGTTTTTTTCCTCTGCCAAATTTATAAATCAATAAGAACTTAATTGTATTTACCAGGCTTTGATCATTATTAGTAAGTGTTCTAAAGAGCTTTAGATATAGATATAACCTTAATCAGGAAATCAATTTTTGATGTGATCAAGAACATAGTTAGTATAAACAGCTCTATTACAACAGAATAAGAAAACAGTAGAAAATAAAACAGTATTTTTAAAGTTACCCTTGATAGGTACACGACCATTTTATCAAATAATTTGTACTTCTGTGAAGTATTTTAATGAGAGAGGCATACCTCAGAAAATTAACAATGCCATCATCATTTTACTCGATATATATGAAGTCCTACTCTATCTCATAGTGTTTTCCATGTAAAGAGTTTTATAGAAAGTTATGTATCACCCGTATTTTTTGTCACAGACTACAATAAATCGAAATCAATAGCCCTACCGTCGACAGAACATTGTTATTTTTGTATCTTTTTCATTTGTCACTGAAGGATTGGCTTAAATCAAAATCGTACTATATTTCTCAGCGATAAGCTGTCCCAGGTCCTCAAACCGATAAGTGCAACAGATCTATTGAACACTGGCAGCAGTATATCCATAGTAGATAACTAATAAATATTATAACGTTCTGCTAAATTAAGATACAGGTGACATTCGGTAGTTATATATATACTCTTAGTAAAAACAACATTAAAGAGTTTAAAATCTCTTATATCTAAAAAGAATTAGTGAAAACAAACTGCAAAAAACAAATTCAATAATTCTGATCGGAAACTTGCTTGAATGGTGTTTACCTAGTCACTATTTGTTAAAATATCGTAGTGAGGGTAATGTGGATGAACTCAAATGCTTTTTTTGAATGTGTATATGTATATGCATATGTATATGTATATTTTTTGTTATATCCCGATGAGATTCGCGGCTGAATATAAGTCGCTTCTTCAAAGTGAATAAATAATCGAATTCGATTAAATTTATCATTAACTTCCTAACTAATGTTCAATTTACTTGAAACTATCAAGTCCAAACTTGTCATCGATAGATTGATTATTATCTAAACTGTAGAAATAATATAATAATAAAAAAATATAATAGCTTAGGCGTTCGCGCGCCGGACTGATAGGTTCTGAGTTCGAATCTCGTAAGGCGGGATCGTGAGTGCGCATTGCTGAGTAGTCCCACAATAGGACGAAATGGCCGTACAGTGGTTCCACGTCTTCTATGATGGTCTAGCTTTAATTGACTAATGATCTCAACTATTAAAAATAATAACTAAGTGATAATACTTTTGAGTGTCATATACATGATGTGACTTCAATATAGACTTGATCAATATAATAAGATCAATACTAAGAACTGTTAAAACATGACATTAATCACTGTCTAATGAACAGTTTTTGTGTGAATGTGAATGCGAAACTTTTGAAAATAGATTATATATATATATCCCAGCAACATAATAGTTTGATTTGTTTAGTTGTTGCGAAAATTTGATATTAATAATATCTTATATTCAGAAAGAGGTTTTGTGGATTTCATAGTAGTGTAATAGTTGAGTTCATGAGTCAATTCAAGCTAGACCACCATAAAAAACCTGGAAGCCTAATTAACAAATATCAAATCCACTTTCAAATACCAGATTATACACATGTCATGAATGAAATTCATTTAACAAAATGATATGTTGGATGAAAGAGAATTAATGTATAATATTCAAAGTATTACTCACAATTAGTATGTTCAAACATTAACGAAATAATGAACGATCATACACGTGATGTACCATAATATTTCCAGCTAGTAACTTTATAAAAATTAATTGGCGATTTACAAGGACAAACTATTGACTGTTCTCAGCTTTCTCATTTTATGTGTCTATATTGAGAATATAATAAAACAAATTTTCCATTATTCTGTAATGATAATCTTTTTTGTGGTTAACTTCGTCATGAAAGATGTAGTACCCTTATACTTCTGATTCACTTAAGCACAGTAAAATAAATAGTCCCAACTTGATTTTTGAAAAATATCATTCATAATTTTCAGTATAGGGTTGTGGAGATAGTTGAGTTTTAATTGTGTTCACGAATGGATCAATGTTAGACCATCATTGAAAACCTGGGAGGATTGGATAACCGTTTTATCCTAGCATGGGACTCTTCAACAGTGTACATCCACGGTCTCGCACACGTGATTCAAACCCAGGATCCTCAATCCCGTGTGCTAACGCTTAACCTCCAGACTAATGAGGTGGCATCCAACATTGACAATGTCTAATTTCAACCAATCCAACCAAACATGTACTCACTAGTGACTAGCTTCAAGATGGATTTCCTGGAGTTCTAGTAAGAAGTCGTGCCTAGTGGAGTTCATCCGTGTTTGATGTGAGGCAGTTGTCCTCAGTAACTAACACCGTTAGATTCCGGGATGAGATCAAGGATTCTGGGTTTGAATCGGGTGTACAAGATCGTGGATGTACACTGTTAGGAGTCCCATACTAGGACGAAACGGCCATCCAATGCTTTTAGGTTTTCAATGGTAGTCTAACACTGATTCATTCTAAATTTGTTTTGTTTAGTAGTTTTTATTTATTCATGAAAAGCTGTCATATTCTAGACATGATATACATTGTATCATGCTTCCTACCAATAACAATAACAACAAAACAATATATATTAAATCACATATACAATAGAAACCGAACGAATATATCACAAATGGACTTGTAAACTATCTGTTCTTTTGTTTCTATTTGTTTCGGACAACTACGTGATTATGTTTAAAGTGATTTTTGTTCATTTATATCCCACATCATTGAATTATAAATTAAAATTATTTTACTTGAATCACAATTTCTGTCTTTTATTACATACTATTGACTTCTTTATAAATGAACAAATTTCCACTTCTCATATGAAACTTTATCGTCATCAACAATAAAGAATAAAGCAATAGGAAATCAACATACATACACTCACACACAGAGACACTATGTCGATAGAAAATTGCCCACAAAAATCAAGTATAATGTTTATTTAATAGTCACGACTAATGCGGTTGGTTACCTCTTAAAAATTATATATATCATTGGTTGTTATGCTATGATAATTAACGAATTTACTAAGATGGATAAATCATAAGGACTTTAACACGATTTTTGGAAATGACATAAGCGTCAACTTAAATGAGACCATGTATATATATATATATATATATATATATATATATATATATCAAATTGAACTCATATCGGGTTTTGTTAGCTGGATGGGAAAACAAATGAATTAATTACTTTTGTACTCTTATGCTCAGATATTTATGTTATGTAATACTGAATAATTAGTAAATTATTACTTGACCTATGTTAATGAATGGTTAGTGTTTATCTTTTAAATATAGATTCTTCATAAGTAGACTGTTATATTCGACACATTATAAAGTCCTATAAAATTACTTCTAAATAAGTCTCTATTATAAACTTTCTTCAGCTGCATTCCATGAACAAGTTGGTGATTAAGGATATAAAGGAAATTGTGCTAAAATGTAATTAATTTGTTTTTATCTAATTTGTTTTGGAGTGTGCTTTTTAACAAAGAAAGAAATTCAATCACTGAAATACAAGGATAGGGGGGACAGATGAGTAGAACAATTCGACGAACTCGTGAATAAACCAGCTTCAATGAATCCACTATAGCTGTCACTCCACCAACGAATAAAGAAATCAGGATAGATGGTCATCAGACAAATTAAAAGTGGGAAAGTAGGAGGACTTGACTGTATACCATGTGGGGCAATGAAGTCACACATAGAAGCACCAGCAAACATGGTCCATGTTCTATTCAGTAAGATTTAGGATGAAGAACAAGTGCCAAAGAAAAACTGGAAACAGGGATATCCCATCCACATACAAAAAGAAAAGAGATCTGAGCAAATGTTACAACTAACTACACAGGCATCACGCTACTATCGGCACCGGAAAACACTCTCAACAGAGTGTTAATAAACCGGATGAAAGATTCGGTTGACGTCCACCTTCAATATCAGCGGACCGTATTCCGTAAGGATTGGTTGTGCACGGACCAAATCGTGACATTACGGATCATTGTTGAACAATCAATTGAATTTAACTATTCACTATATACCAACTTGATTGACTATGAGAAAGCATTTAACAATGTGGATTGGAGGACCTTATGGAACCTTCTTCTGCACTATGGAGTCAATAGCTCAGAAGCTCCTCAACATAATACAGAATTCATACGACGGACTACACTGCAATGTGATGTATGGAGGACAGCTGAAAAACGCATTCCAAATGAGGACCAGAATCAGGCAAAGCTGTCTACTCTCTCTCTTTCTCTTTCCTCTGGTGGTTGATCATACTGTGAAGACCACGTCTGAGGGGAAGTGCGGAATGCAATGAACAGCTTGCTTACAACAAGTCGATTCAGTCTTCACAGATTACTTACCTTTTCTATCCAATGTACACGAATAAATCCAGATCAAAACAACTAGTATAGTAGCAGCCTCTGTAAAAGAAGGCCTCAACATACATAAATGAAGAAGCAACATCCTCAAATACAACATGAAGAACACCAACCCAATCACATTTGGTGGGGAAACTCGGCAACAGGTGTAAACATTCACGTACCTGGGAGGCATAATCGATAACCAAGGAGGATCGGATGCAGACGTAAAGGCGAGGTTTGACAAAGCAAGGACAGCATCCCTACAGTTCAACAAAACATGGGACCCAAAACAACCGTCAACTAATATCAGAGTCACTATCAGAGTCAATATGAAATTCAAGGCATTTCTACTGCACGGAGATAAAATGTGGAGAAGTACCACAACCATCATCAAAAAGGTACAAATATTTATAAACGAACCAGCTTCCAGTTGAACAGGAAATTAAGTAAAGACATCGGAAGTGGTAGGACACATATTGAGGAAATCAACTAACTGCGTTACAAAGTGGGCGCTAACTTGGAATCCTGAAGGGAAACAGAAAAGCGGGTGGCCGAAGAACACACTGCAACGGGAATTGAAAGCAGACATGAAATGAATGAATGATAACAGGAAAGAACTGGAAAGGAATGTCCAGGGCAGAGTTGGATGGAGAATGCTGTTTGGCGGCCTATGCTCCTCGACATGCAGTAACAGGAGTAATTAGATAACCATGTTTTTTTACTTAACACTTTCAAAATTTATGTGATATTTGTAAATTATCATAATTAAGATTTAACTTCATATTTTCAACTAAATTGACTAATGGGTGGATTGTAACTAATAAAACTAATATATTTGTAATATTCCAAAGAGTAGAAAAATTAAATTATTATTCATTGGAATATTACAAACATATTATTTTTAGTAGTAGTGCATCATGATATTATCGATTGAGTAAGCTGCGTTGAGTTCGTTTGTCAAAATTATGGAGTGCTGAAGGTTCATCATCGACGTAGTTTGCTGCATTAGGTTCGTCTTCAGCGGGATCACTACTTTTAGTGGCCGGATATCTAACTCCAGTCATATCGTATGATAATTTTCATTTAAATATACATGCCACCGACCTTAGTATATAATTATTGACTTAAATCGCTTCAATGTATAATAAAATTGAACAATCTAAAGACGAGAATACGTATATTTCATACAATCATTGATCCAGACAGACGATTAGAGGAATGAACGAAAGAGGAGAGAACGAAGCGGACTGAAGTGACGCTCAGTGGAGAAGGCGAGTGAGCGAACTCCACTGCTCGTCCTCTCCTCTTCGCTTGCTTCGTTTCGTTTCCTTGATTGCTTGTTCCGATCAGTGATTATATGAAATATACGTTTTCGAAATCCATTCTTGTATATGATTTATTTAATTCCGTTATTCACTAACGCAATTTAGGTCGATGGCTATATACGAGAGTAAGCGGGATGCATATTCCGATAACAATTATCATACAATCTAACTGAAGTCAAATCAAGGATCACTAAAGGCTATATTGTTTTGTCAGATAAATCAATGGAATAGAAGGAAGGGAATAAAGCAATCAGCAGTCTTCAGTTTATTCAGTTTCATAGAACTTCAGTTTGTTTAGCTAACTTGTAATAAATTAATAAGCATCTTTGAGGACTAGTTGTTATATGAGTAATGAAAAAATAAAGATTGGCACGAAGTTTGAAAGTATCAGCATATGAAATGATACACTTAATTTATTTTAAATCCTTATAATTACATAAGATTATCTTGGAAATGATTCAATTGCCATTTAATAATATTATTTCCTAGTAATAACTCCAAAATTCTGAATTTGTTTAATTTCCCAGTGATCGATTAGCCGGAAGTTTTCCCAAAGAATATCATGTGCTAATCAAAATAATATTTGTTCATTGATCACTTTTAAATACTCAGCTAAGTGAAAATTATAATTCAGAAGGTACTTATATTGAAAACATTCTACTTCTTGCTTTATATCAAACACGAAACAATCTATTCACAGCTGGTAAAAGATAACTTGAATATTTCGGAAATCCTGCACACATGATGAAAATGGTAATGAAAAAAACAACTTTGGAACCGAATTTTGAGGTTATTTATGTGTTAACTACTAAACTACCCAACAATCTAAAGGTGTTGTACACACTGACAGACTTGAAGGCTTTAGGTTACATCATTTGTTGGATAATCATTGCACACTTCTAAAAAGTCACAAACTGAAATAAAATAGCTTTCCATTGTTCCACACTTTTCAGTAGCCCTTCAGCCAGTGTCATTCTATGATAGAAATTAATTTTGCAAAGAAAAAAACATTTTCATTTCCTCATGCATACAGTTAGTGTTGTAATAATTCACTTGTAAAGTCTTACTAGTGAAATGTTATTGGTTGAAAAAGCCATGAAAATTTTAAAAGAAAACGCACTGGACAACCGTTATGTATGGGTTTAGGACGTTTTAGCAATAAACATTGAAAAATTATTTAATACCTTTTAATTTTCAATAATTTTTCAACCATTTCAATCTATTAATTAAAACTGTTCTGAAAGTCGTAAAAAGAATGATCATTGTATTAGCATGTTTAATATAGAACATTTGACACATCACAAGGTGTAATATCATTTTTTGGGATTATTTCAGTAATCTTTCTTAATATTGATTCCGTTTTCTTCAATATTCATCAGAGAATAGTTAATGAAATTGATTAACATTATTTCTGAACAATCCATGTATTAATAGCATATTATTCACATTGGAGAAATTATAATTAGGCTGTAAATTGATTGATCTGTGAAAGTTATTTAGAATTCTGATCATTTAAAAAGAACAAAGTGACGACTCAAATTATCGAGATGGTGGAGAAGATTAATAGCTCAAGTTTAAGGTCAATAAGAATGAATCAACATAGAGGTCTATAGGACAAGCTGTGAGCCATGTGTGAAGAAATTCGAACACTTCACTTCTACCTGAAGTTTGTGCTGATGAAGAACGATGAAAGCTCCACAACCAAACCATTCAGATCAGAGAACAAAACTCCATCAAAAACTCAAGTTATAAAAAGTAAAAACACTCAGATATCGATCATTTTTGTATAAGTATATTCTAAAGTATTTCTCGACCAAATCATATAGGAACAAAGAAAGGTGATTAAAAACTTATTTAGTATCACTAAAAGTTGATTAAAAACCTACATTATAACTAGTCTCAAGACAACTGTTGACAAATTCCTAGCCCCATGTTTACTAACTAAGCTTCCAAATTTAACAACTGACTTGATTTCAGTTTGATTTGAACCAGTTAATAGTGTACTCGTATTGAGTGCAAACCGAAAAACAGACCCTCACACTCCTTGAATCAGAATATAAAGATGAGCTACACGTAATTTCAAATTTTTCATTTACATGATAACCGAGTTCAACACTCTTAAATGTATTTTAGATTAGGAGTATATGATTATTGTCCGGAAATTCTATAGTTTTCACCCACTCATGTCAATCCAATTAATTATTTACCAAACACTATGTATGGTTAAAATCTATATTTCATTTCACTATGAATTTAATTACCAGTTGATACAGTGAAAGTAATTAATAACTCAGTTTTTGTACTGGGTACTAGACAATATCATACTGCTAACCACACAACATATCTTCTTTTGATACTGCTGACGGATTGCATAATGAACTAATATCACTTTACAAATAACACTAAGTAAATTGATGACTGACAATAATTTAATTCATGAGCCAATTTAAGCTAAACCACCATTGAAAACCTGAAAGCATTGGATGGCCGTTTCGTCTTGCTATGGGACTCCTCAACAATGTGCATCCACGACCCTGTACACGCGACTCGAAACCAGTACCTTCAGTCTCACGAGCTAATGCTGAACCTATAGACCAGTATGCCGGCATCTAACGGTGTTAATGTCTGACTTAAGTCAATTAATGATCTTGTGCCTTTGAATGCCGTCTTAGTGGTCTATAGGTTAGGTCTTTGCACGCGAGACCGAAGGTACTGGGTTCGAGTCGCGTGTGCAGGATCGTGGATGCACATTGTTGAGGAGTCCCATAGCAAGACGAAACGGCCATCCAATGCTTTCAGGTTTTCAATGATGGTTTAGCTTAGAATAACTCACGGATTCAATTTTGAAAATAATATAATCTACACATATTCCCATTCGGGTAATAATTTAATTCTTAGTATTTCCCACTTATAAGATTATATTCTAAACTCCTAACTTTATTTCATTTGTAGCTATTAAAATGCTAGTATCTGGAATTTGGCACTTCAACTTACACATAAAACAAAGACTTAGAGATCTAACTCGTTTATATATTACCAAAATCTATATATTATTAAAAGTATCAATAGCACTGGGACAAATTCCACATCTCATAAATCTATTTGTGTAAACAACATATTGCATTTGTAGGAGTTAAAAAGAGACTAAGGAATTATGACTTGAACAACTAACTTTAAAATGCAAAGGTTATTAGTTTAAACCATCTATTGTTTACTTGAGTTTGTGAATCCAGATAGTTAAGATAGGCATTGTAAAGTCGGTATAGGTTAATCCATCGAACATTGAATGTTCAAACATTTA
Organism: Schistosoma haematobium; assembly: GCF_000699445.3. NCBI lineage: Eukaryota > Metazoa > Platyhelminthes > Trematoda > Strigeidida > Schistosomatidae > Schistosoma > Schistosoma haematobium. Next base: position 75,120,676 of record NC_067196.1, on the reverse strand, counting down.
ATGAAATTAACCCGTCAAAACTATTTAAAATGATTAATCCGTTCTATAAATATAAAGAATTCAATGAGAAGACGGACTTCATGAGGACTATGGTGTTTCAGTGCAATAAATTTCAAAGTCTGATCACACAATAACATGTAATGATATTTATATGAGATAAAGATTATATTAGACTGCATAGGAAACAAGTTTCAATAACACGGAAAACGCAGTCTATGTTCCATAGTTCTGTTAACCTTCATCTTTCCACTACATTGTCAAATTATATATTTTTTTAATAGTGTAAGAGAAGATTTCAATCACTTGAACTTCTGAAGTATCAACGTCAAGATTGCCTGTATATATATATATGGAGAAATTAGTTTGATACTTAATATCCATCTTAAATTAGGCTTAACGTTAAGATTGATATTCAAATATATACCCGTTCTCATAAATTGTTACCTACAGTCAGTAAATTGACAAAATCATAAATCTAAGATTTTATAAATTGTATTTTTATCTCAGCTTCATTCAGTATCTATGCCCACATAGAACTAAGTCTACTGATTAAACTTTCAGTCAACTTATTTTGTCAAGTAGATATGTCTCTTTTTTCTTCCTAAAAAGTGATAAACATGCATAATTACATACTATTCATCAGAATACTGTATAGTATTATTTGAATTCTATTAGGCAGCATGTTTGAATATCTGGGCTACCTGTTATTGTTATCTAGATATTTCAAAAAGTTATGATATTTTTGCTTGTTTTAATACATCATCATGTCTACTAATCGCATAATCTATTCAAAGCAATCAGATACATCGTGGTTACTGGTAATATGCATCGAAATGTACATTATTCAGATATCGATTCCTAAACTGCTAATTTCTAAATTGCTATCACTCAATATTTATCGTTAGGATTGATCAAACAATATGAAACGGAAAATGATTGAAATACTTTATGCATAGAATCCTATATTATAACAAAATTACAATATTGAATAAAGCTAATAATAATCGCATTCATTTCAAACTTATTGAAATTAAATCAAAAATCAAGGGAAACAAACATATAACACAATCCAAATTTGTATTGAACTCTTAAATATGACAGGAGTTTTGTAGATATTATTAGTCATTTTACTAGTTAAAATCATGAGTCAATTGAAGTTAGACCAGCATGAAAAACCTCAAAGCACTGGATAGCCGTTTCATCTTATTGTTGCATTTTTAAGAAGTCTCACAATTGGAATGATACTGTCATCCAGTGCTTCTAGGTTTTCTATCATGTTCTAGCTTCAATGAAGTCATGATCTCAATTATTAAATATAAATTGTATTTCATTAATTATTACTAATTTATGATTAAAAATTAATTATTTTACCGAAATTCAAATTATAAATTATAAATGAAATGTGTATAGCTTACTTTAATTCACATATATATATATATATATATATATATATATATATATATATATATATATATATATAATGTACCTAAACAAATATCTCTCTCATCCAAATTATTCTTTCTATATTCACAATTATCCTTATTATTAACATAAAAATTTAGTTGAAATATTTATTTCGAAAAAATGTATTTATAATCAGACAAATGATGATTATATATGATCTTTATTTTGAGAAAAGAAAGAGAGGGAGAGAGAGAAAAAAACATGTTAAATTTCACTTCTCATTTACACATCATTAATAAAACCACGTAACCATGTGAACGGTGCTAGTTTATATAGATACAGATATAGTTTTTTTGTATTGTTAAATTTATGCGAAAACACTTAACGAACAAACATAAAATTACATCAGTAGATACTTTTTTTTCTCTTCTTTTCATTATTCAACAATGATTTTAGTAACAATTGCATATAAAATTAAATAATTCATAAATTATGTAATGAAAAAAAAGGTAACTAACAAGCCAACTAAATAAATGACCAGTTATAGTTTTTAATACAAATGATTCAAGTGATTATGTAATATCCTTCTGTTTTGATTTTTGAATTTGAAGAAAATTGAATGTCCCCTTACTTGGTTTGAATAGTGATTACTTTATTGAATACAATATAATGTGTGTCTGTGACATTGTTCCTTTTTTTTTTCTTCTTTTCTTTATACATATGAACAGATGCATAGTGATATTTTAGTTAAGTGTTAAAAATTATTGCATTATGTTATGAATAAAAGATTGATGAAAATTGAATTTATAATAATACAAACGGAATAGTTTAGTTTATAAATGTTCTCTTCAAACTATGTATATAAATCATATTGAATAATCTTTAGTGTGTACAAAATTGCACAAGTTCTGTTCAATGTGTTCAACTCATTTGAAACAATTAGTTTTACATACACAGTTCTTTTTATCATTTTGAAAAGAGCAAGAACAAACATTTTAACAGAATAGCATGAATTCATTTTTTTATTATTTCGTTGGTTTTCGTCAGCTACTTATAACCTGTTACCGCCAACTGTATTTATAAATTTACGTGTACCTGCCAAAGCAGCTACATTGGCCTAACACAAAGGAGGGAATATCTTAAATTTTTTTTAGCATGTTTTAAAAAGCCTCAAAACATGAGGAAGAAAAACTAAACAGTACAATCATTAAACATCTTCTTGACACAGGATATCAGGTAGATATCTTTCAATCCTTTAAGGTGATTAGTAAGCATCCAAACTCCAGTCTTCTGAAGTTCACTGAAGCGGTTGCCATCAGACGCCAAAAACCTGATTTATGTGTTCAAAAGGAGATGGTTATTAATTTCTCCTTGCCTTGGTGACAAATATCCCTTCACTGCACCTTAATAGTTTTTTTCTTTTTCTTTAAACTCTTTCTTGCACTTATCACATCATTGAGTTTTATTTTAACTATCTTCCAAATTAATAATCTTATTTTATCAACTGAGGTCTACTCACATTACTCCTATCAATGTTTATTTGTTTCTAGCCTTTTGAACTGTTGTCACAATGTTCTTTTACATAAGGTGTATATTTACAATATTCAGTCTACTAAATTTATTTACACCCTTGCTATACTATACGAATATGTCTTCAATATAACTTCCAATCAATCTCTTTCATGTAAGTAATTTAAACCCATTATGTAATTATGGTTTTAAATATCACAGGTTGTAAGCAGCTGACGAGAACCAACGAAATAAGAATTAATTTTGCATTTGAAAAAGAAGACTAATGATGAACTGATGAATTTTCAAGATTTCAAAAGTAATGAAAAAGAGAGTTAGAGGTTTTGTGAGAAGTTCCATACTGTGATGAAACGGCTATCCAGTGCTTTCAGGTTTTCTATGATGGTCTAGCTTGAATTGACTCATGAGTTCAACTATTAAATTTCAAAAATAGTTAACATAATCTCTCATAAACCACCCTTACTTATTTCCCATGACAACCCTATTAGTATAAACTTAATGAGCATGTTTCTTCATAAAAAAAGATTTAATCATATCAAAGAATCAATATTTTCTACAACGCATAATCCCCAAATATCATTCATTATTCATACGAAATCAAATAACAGTTGTCATCTTTAATTGTTAAAAATTTAATCCAATTTTATTAAAACCAGGATTTATTTGAATCAGAAATACAGGATAAACACTGGTTAACAGTCACAATATTGAAGAGGAAGAGTTGGGTTAGTTTAATTATTTCAGGCTGTTTAACATAGTGATTCTCTCCAGTACTATATGTTTACTACAGAAATCCAATTTAGGATTATGCAATTTCTTCGTATGAACATGGAGGCTAGGTGTTATTAGTAGATCAAAGTTATACATACCGAATGAAAACAAGAATCAGCACATGTCAAGTCTAAAGTCAAATCAAAATTTTAAAAAAAAACTTATTTTTCTACAAACCTGTCGTTTATTTCAGCATATAGAGAACAATACAGTTATGGTAGGGAAATATTAAAAAGATTAAAAATGTAAAGTTTGATCTCCTTCATGAATTTAAAGTATCTCTATCAATAAAAATAATGCAAATGTGTTATTTATGTTAACAAAAACTTTAGGAATTTGAGAGTAGATTGACAATAGTCTACATGAGTAAAAAAACAGGACACAAGATTAATTCCGAAGGGACCAAAATACTTCAGAAGGGGTTTGGTACATATAAAGTAAGATTAACAGTGGAATAGATGTTCGGATGGGCTAATCAAAATAGACTGAACAGGAAAGATGTATTCAACTAGCCAACCCTTGGCAAATGATCATTACAAAGCAATTGAACCCTATCTCTATCCAAGCTGTATATCTCACATACGCCGTTCTACTAACATAAATTAGTTTGTATATTTTAGCATTATAATTATGTATTTGGTGGTCCTCATTTTACATACCTATCGAAGTTTCAAAGACACTTTCAGTTCACACTTTTATCTTGACTTCAAATACAAAATAATTTAACTCCTAATATAAACTATAGATAACTTAGACTTACACATACACATATATTCACTTAATTAATTTCACATTGTGGACTTTTCACATCTTGCTGACTCATGTCATCCTGCTTACTATGGTCAACATCTGAATATGATTGGATATGATTTCATGATTTCGTTGTTAAACATTCTATATTCTTTGATAATTTTGGTTATTACCGTAAAGAAGTCCAGACAAGTCCAGACAAAACGTTGGAGTTGTTTAATTTCAATCACTGAGATCAGTTTGAATATGATTATCCTAAATAATGTTTTCTATATACTCAGTGCACATATTCTGTCAAACTATTCGTTCAAATATTGACGAATATTTGTATGAAACTTTAGATATCTCAACATTGTTTCATCGATATATGACATTAAATCATGTCCTTAATCGTAAAATAACTTGCGTCATCAATTATTACTTGATGATTCACTTCAAATCAATCGACCTGTGGTCGTTGATCAACTTCAGAAAATATCACTATTTAGAGTGGTGGTTTTTCAAAGTTACTTCGTTGTGATCTGACATCAAATATTGAACAATATTGAGTGACACCAACCTCAATTAAACATGAAATAATGTTATGCTGAATTCCAACTCAGTGATATATGTGTCATGTTCTCTGCTATACTTAGTTATTGTATGTTAGATTGACTGGAGGTTTATCGGTAATTACCGATAAAAGTCCTATACTAGACGAGAATAGCTGTCTAATGTTTTATGACCTAACGTAATCTTAAAAGTAAGGTCGATTAGTAAATAAATATATCACGAAAGTTATATCTATTAAAATGTTTGAGATATCTAAGATATTATCTAGAGTTTCATTCATCATTATTATCTATAGATGAATTGCTTGAACAATCATTCTGATAGTTTTATGTAGTAATCTCCATTTCATACCTACCCGTTTTATTAAGTATTATCAGTAAATGAGAGTAGTAGATCTTATAACTGTCTGATCATTTAGTTTGCAGATGTCTTCTTGCTAATGATTTCTGAACCGAATAGAGTCATGAATAGTAGTTTATAAAAAAACCATTGTATCTGATCAATAAGAAACCATTAATTAAAATGAAGAAAGGGCTTATTTAGACACAGTAGGAAGTTAGAAAATAGATGCTCCATTTCTTGCTTGTTAATACGCTTTTCTGACTAACCAATATCATAGACGCATTTGAAACAAAGGAAAAATTACTGTATACATCTTGTAGATTACGTTAATTACATCTTCAAATGAAAGATGATCTTCATCGTAAATGGGTTCCATTTTAACTGATGGTAGTATAGCTTTAACAAGTTGTTAGTAATTTTGAAAATGATCAAATTAGACACTACGCTTAATTAATATATTTCCGATAAGGATTTAATTTTGAGCTGACGAAGTACTTTAAAAAACGTAATTTCATGTGCTTTTTGGCACTGACCCGGTTTCATTGATCAGTATTATGAAGTAAAAGATATAACATTATAGATAACCACTTTTCGCATAAAATAGAAATTAAACAACAAGAAACCCTAAGTGTCATTAATCTTAAGGGTGCATCACTCGTGACTTGTGAATATTTAGAACGTAGGAGAAACATGTTATGCCGCATAGATTTAAATCCCTCGACACAGTTCTGTAGATAAAGTTATCACGAGTCAAGTATTTCAACTGCAGCTGACCAACAGTTGGATATGATCATGTATATTTAATTGTTACTGTAGAGTTTGAGTGAAAAATGAATTAGACCTCAATGTTGACAAAACTACCCACTGAGCGTCGATGAATTAAGATACTTAAATTAGTCACTAATTCACAAACTTGACTGACGCAGTAAACTCAATGAATCTCTGTTAAGTCCAAAATTCTTTTTCAATTAAAATGATTTATTTAATATTGTATGTGCCATATACTTATAATATAATGGCATCACAATTTTTTAAAAAACAGTAGAAAATAAATGTATAGTCTGTAGCAAAATGGACAGTTAGTGATACCGCATAATAAAAGAAAATTAATAAAAAGAAATCAGAAGGGGTTTTGTGGATATTATAGTAATTTCAATGGTTAAGATCATGAGTCAGTTGAAGCTAGACCACCATGGAAAACCTGGAAGTACTGGATGGCCGTTTTGTCCCTTCTGATATTAATCAACATATGCTCACTAGTGACGGTCTCCAAGAGGTATATCCTGGAGTTCTAGTGAGCAGCAGTGACCAGTAGAGTTCAACCAGGTTTGTTGTGAGATAGCAACTCACTGAAGACAATGGTGGATGTGTCACTCAATCTCGTGGATTAGTTGAAGTTAGACATTAATACAATTGGATATCGGCTCAGTGGTCTAGTGGTTAAGCGCTCACATGCAAGACTAGTAGGTTCTATGTTCGATTCTCGCGAGGCGGTGTCATGGATGCGCACTGCTGAGGAGTCCCACAATAGGACTCAACGGACGTCCAGTACTTTCAAGTTTTCCATGGTGGTCTAGCTTCAATTGACTCATGATCTCAAATATTAAACTTAATTTTTAAAAAATGCCTAATTTATAAAGTGATTCGTCGCTTCATTATAAAATTAAACTAACCATTTGTAAACTCAGTTCAATTAGTATTAGCTCAAATGAGTATTTATAAACTGCTTCATTTAATTGACTGATACAGTAAAAAAGTTTGATGTTACACTAATCTATGAGACCTTACTAAACATTTTTTTATTTGAAGATAAACCTTTATCTTAATAATAAATTTATCAAAGACGTAAAATTTCCCTTAATAATACTTATCATCCTTGAATATAACATATAATCTAACAATAATGACTATCTGAAAACATACCTAAATGAAAAGTGATAACCATTTTGAATAAAAATAATAAATTTATAATGAAACTGTAAACATGATCACACAAACTTCTATGAATATTTAGGTACTTTTTAAACTTACCTCATTCACTTTCATTGTAGGTCAATAACAAAAAATCAATTGAGAATAACCATTAATTCAATGCTTCAATGAGTTCAATTATTATTATTATTATTATTATTATTATTTAAATATCCATAAAAATGTATATTTTTTTATATGTTAAAGAATTACTCAATAAATAACTGTTGATTGACTAGTTTAACTAGGTAATATACTAATTTATTTGAGTTCTTTTCTAGAAGCTGTAATTCATAGAATACAACAACATACTAACATACTGTCATAGTAACATCAATCTATGTTGTACACAGTGAATAAAATATCATTTGAATAAATAGACAGACTAAATTTGATAAAAATAAATAAAGAATTAACTGCCTAATGTTTGTAACTGTTTATTTATTTATTTATTTTTGTTTCTATTCATTGATAAAATTCAGTTTTATTCACACGGTTGCTGATTTTCAATGTCATGTCAGAAGCTGTAGGTGAAATTTAGATGATCTTTTTTGTTGTTGTTTGTAAATGTATAAGACAAATAGTGTGCTTTAGTAAATAGGCATATATATATATATATATATATATATATATATGTTTATGTATATATTGTGTTGATATTTATCTATGTTTGTAGAAATAATCCTTCGAACACCGGTTCTCGCATATAATTAAATAAACTAGTGTATTTATCATAAATGAACTCATTCATTAAATAGATATCTATGTGTACATTTTCACACGCTTAATTTATAGACTTTAATAGTTAACTAACTAACTATCTGAGTGACTATTTATTAGATAAGTTGATATGACTTAAATGTTTCAATATATTGATTGATATGGTAAAATTCTTTCTTTACTCACTCATTCTCTCTTTCTCATAATAGTAACTTATCTTTTTTAATGAAACAAACTGATAGTTCACCGAATGGATATCGAAAATTATCAGAATCTGATAGAATTCAAGGAATTATAATGAATAAATCATAACTTAGCAATATCTTAATGATGTAATCACTATGAGGATATTACTACAAAGTTATTACATAGGATGAAACAGTGTATTGTCTTTTCCTTACTTGAAATAAACTATATTTATAAATCATTCGTGAATTTGGGTCTTCAATTTATTTCATGAAAATAATTGATCGATCACCCAATTACTACAATTTTACTAGAAGTATAAAGCATACCTTACAATTGACTGGTTTCTACACAATCAATCAGTCACAAATAACTCAGTTCTATAGGAGATCAGCAGTGGTTCATATAGACTAATGATAGGTTCTCGGATTGTGAAACTGCATACAGTGCGTCGAAATCCCACAGGTATCATCAGTTTCTTCCAGATTATTGGTATACATTGATGAGAACTATCAAAGAGCATGTAACAGGGTTTTGTGTCGACTATTTCTAGCTACCTAAAAACATTTAGCTTGTGAAATATTGATCACACCCACTTTTAAAGCTTTCAAAAGAGCCAAATACTAAGAATAGACCATAATAGATTAGTTGCACATTAAAAAGTTACACAATGCTCTTGTCATAAATCCATGAAGCAGACAAACATTTAAAAAATCAGTTAACTTAAACAAAACGTCAGCTAACAGTAAAAATATGTTGTTAAATTTATACTAAATAAATTTTAAACTGTACTATGTTATGCAGAACAGCTTCTTCATGATTTTATACTCAATAATTAATTGTACACATTCAGTCTAAGTTTATTTCTGCTTTGAAACAATTTTCTATTACTAGCATAGAAGGCTGGTGGGATTTGTTGAATTTTTCACTCTTTTCATCACAGACTGATCTTATCTAGAAAACCACTAGAAAACGCTAAGCACTTGACGGCTGTTTTGTGTAGTACGGAACTTTCTGGCAGCGTTCACCTGCGAATCCTTGGGAGAATGAAACTCAGGACTTCAGTAACATTTATTGAAGAACCCACAGTGATCAAATATTAGAATTTGCCCAAAAATTTTTATCATCAACTACAACGCGGATCATACACAGGAGTTGGGGATCGCTGGAAACTACAAACTGGAGCTAAGAGTTATCTTTTTTTCGAATTTTCCAATCACCACAAATGAATTGTTTACATGTTGTTTGTCACAAGATGTTTAGAAGAATCAACCTTTCAAAACCAGCTTGTCATCCATTATTAAGAAATATCTAAGTTGATTACTTTCACAAAGCCATTTGAATAATTAGTATTTTCAATTGAACAAGTAACTTGTCGATTTTATTCCATATATGTGCCTAAATTCTTCAAAACTCCAGAAGGGTAACACTTTTCAAATAAGTGGTCTAGAAAAGTTATCCATTAAAGTTTTTATTAATAATTTCACCTGTGAAAAATAATTATATACTTGAGACGTTTTTCCAGCATCTGACCTGAAATTATATTACGGTAAAGGATGAAATATTGATTCCCATCCACTACATCATACCAGAAAGAATCTATGTTGGTCACTTAAATGAATAATATCAAGTAACTTCTAGTCGTAAATGTTAAAGTAATTGAATTCTATGGCATATAGTTGAGATATTTGTGTATAAATCAACAATATACGAGATAATAACACTCTCTTGTCTGGAAGTTTAGACAGAAACACAAAAATTGTAAAAGCTCTTCTAAATTAGCTACTCAATAATTCAATTATTGTATATCTTTCCAGTATAAACACTTACAAACTGTTTCATTTTATGGGAATAATTATTCAAAGTTATATTAGGTGGAAATAGGGAATCTTTTTGTTAAAAGTTTCCAGTTAACCTATGAAACTTTTAATAAAAGCAGAATTTAGCGCCTACTATCATTTTGCATGAGATTAATGATTAGAAATAACATGAATGATCAAGTTTACCCATAAGAGGCAATATTTGTGTAGCCCTTCATCCATTGTCTGAGATGAATAACTTACTCACACCCGATACGGATTGGACTCCACTAGTCACGGTTTCCCACTAGAACCCTAGGAAATCCATCTTGAATGTGCATTGCTGAGGAGTCCCATACTAGTGTAAAACGGCCATCCAGTGCTTCCGGGTTTTCAATGGTGGTCTAGCTTAGGTCGACTACAATGTCCACAAATCCCTATGCATATAATATTATATATATATTGGCTATATCATAGGTGTCTTAATAATTTACTGCCTATCTGTTAATCACTAATGCATTTATATATATATATATATATATATATATATATATATATATGACTCAAGTTGAATTAGCAAATGTTTTTCAAAAAGCACAGCTTTACTCATCCAGTGTCGTTCTACAGCCTAATGGGACAGTAACTATTCTGTCGATAAAATAATCTATAATGCCAATTGATAATTATTCGAGTTGACTAAAAGATCCATTGAACATTAAGCTGTATTATAGAGCATTTTCCTAACGATTGGCTATAATTCTAAATCACAAACATCTTATAATACATACCTATACTTAATGTCGTATATTGTTATGGAATTATTGGTTACATCTTCATGTTATTATGTTCTTTACGAGAATTTCAATAAAGCAGAACATTAAAACTGTTTATGTCAATGAAACTGGTTATCTAGTAAATTCAACGAGTCCAATGATTCCAATCAATTATGATTAGTCAAGATAAAAGGTTCTAACGTTTATTTATAAGTGTTAGTGGCGATTCACAGAATGTAACTAAATAGTTTTCAAGTCCATAGTGCCATCTAACTCCTCCTACAGGCCCTCTAAGGCTACTACTAGTCCCAGGATCGGGTATGGGGTTAGCGAAACCATCCCGTAGAACACCAACTCGCTAAATAAAACGCTAACCAGTAAATATATTTCCAACCATTTAAACTCTACCCTGGGAGTTAGAATGTCTTCATTCAGAAGAGTTATGACGCCTCATGGTGAAAGCCAAGTTTCTTCGGAAGTCATGAGGCCAATGCCCCTTCTGACAACCAGAGCAACCATTAATTTAGATACATGGAATGCTCGTACAATGTAGGAGACCAGGAGAGTCATCCAAGTTGCTGTCAAAATGAAAAGACACAATCTGGAAGTACTTGGAATCAGTGAAGCACATTGGACACAGGTTGGACAACAAAGTAATAGTTCCATTTATCGCTCAAGGATGATAATAATAATAATAATGATTACTCTTTGCATAAATATAACTAGAATTATCAAAGAACTTTCAATCGATCACTGATTAATGAAATTTCTAGTTAATGGATACATTTAAAATGATTTAATCTTTTGAATTGCTCTTAAAATATTTCTTAAAGTTATCTGATATCAGTACAAAACAACCTAACCTTGTTCATGTTTGCTAGCGGAATTCTATATTCTTTATTAGGTTGTATTTTCTAGCAGAAAATTAGCGTCAACCTGAACCTTTATGTTAGCTAGTTTTTCATGCTATTTCTTTTCTACTTGATTGACTGACTACTGTTTGAATAATCTTTGATGATTTATTCCTATATATCAGGTCTCATTGTCGTAATTAGAACATATCATGGTAATTGTAAATAATTACTAACTAATGAAAAACAAAACTCATGAAATGGGAATTTACACTTGAAGCTGATTTAATCAGTGATTATAAATCTACACTTTTAAGGTACATTGTTAGATTAATTGACGGAAGAAAGACATTGTTTTTTATTTGAGACTTCAATGGTGGCTTTTGAACTAACATCACATTCTGATTGAAAACTGCCTTTAATCAACTTATATAAAAATAACCTAATCTAGTCACCTTTTTAGGCAAAAATGGGAAATTTTAAACAAACAATATATATACATGAACGTTTCATATGGGCTGGAGAAATAGGTTAGATATTCAGGCCATGAGAGATGACTTATGACACTTCTTAATTCAAATCCAATAAAAACAAATATAGGGAGTTTGATAATAACATCTATTGATGTGTACAATTCTATCAATGAAATCATTCTTTTCAAAATTAAATTATTTATGAACCTCATCAGTACATCTGAATTTTATTTATTTATTTCTGAATTATTCAAATGACCCAATAGTTATTGGACTACTGTAATAAGCGTCGGTGTATAGACTCTTTGTCTTCTCTTAAACTAAGAGATTAAAATTGCTTCATACCTTTATTTCTGCGAACTAATTCTTTCTTGCTGTACTATATCCTCATATGCAATCTTTCTTTTATATATTACCACCACTGAATTAGCTAATTCTATGAATTTGGTGTTCATCTTGTTGTGCTAATGCGGCATGGCAACTTGGAACAATGCACATATGTGCCTGGTCCTACGTTGTAGCTGACTGACTGACTGAGTTGAACAAATGATTCAGGTACCATGATATTAAAATTAGGATCTTCCATATTAGTGATTATGTTTTCTAACTAATGAAAATTCTAAAACTTCATCACTGATGATGTTTCTTTTCGCCTGAATCACCAAGTACTCTACTCATTCATCTTTATAGTAAAAAAATGTGCACTTATGTGTTTTCATTATATCTTTTAACACCTATTCTTTCCCTTTCATTTAGATTTATAGCAAATAAAATTCCATTTTATGTGAATGATTTTGAAGAGATCTTTGTTTCAATAGTTAAAATCATGAGTCAGTTGAAGCTAGACCACCATAGAAAACCTCGAAGCACTGGACGGCCGTTGATTCCTATTGTGGGACTTCTCAGCAGTGCGCATCCATGACACCGCCTCGCGAGATTCGAAGACAAGACCTACTGGTCTCGTACGCGAGGGCTTAACCACTAGACCACTGAGCTGATATCCGATGGTAATAATGTCTAACTTTAACTAATCCATGAGATTGAGTGACACATCCACCATTGTCTTCAGTGAGTTACTATTGGAATTACTACAATCTCCATAAAACCCCTTCAAATCTTTGTTTATTTCGAAGATCATTTTCATCATCAACTAAAATCAACTGGTTTGAATTTTTAGTAAATAGGAGTTTCTATAAAGAGTCTCAAATTAATAACAACAGTAGAATTTCGCCTTAATCTGAATAGCTGTCCAGTTAATATTAGTTTATAAGGAAAACAATCTCTGAGAAAATCTCGTTGGTGAATATATTCACTTAATTCTATAACAATTAAACTAACGACTAGTAATAGAAATGTTCTTAGGAAATTTGAGTCAAATACTTTACTGTAATTAATAAATGACTATTAAACAACAATATCACTATAAACTGGTCTTAACTGTAATTTAGTGAAAGTAAATGAACAATACATTCTTATGAAATAACCAGTTTTATAGTGTTTTTCAGTTTTTATGCTACATGTTTTCATGTAACCTCAGTTTCACAACACAATCGCATTATTAGTAGGCTAACTGAAGGCGGCCTGCTTGAATATCTGGGCTACTTGTTCCTCCGATCTAGATATTTCATCAAGTTATCTGTTTTATTGTTTGTTTTAGCACATCATTATGTCTATTATGCACACAATCTATTCAGGCGCGTTTATGAAAAGTTTACAACCTTTCGCTATACGGGATACAAAAAGGTACAATCAGCGACATCAAGGTGGCCGGCAATATGCATTGAAACGAATGAACATTAATCAAATGTGGATTACCGAACTCCTAACATCTAACTGGTCATCATTCAAAATTTATCGTCACAATCGATCAAGGTATAAGAAAAGGAAACTTGTTGAAATACTTTATGCTGAGAATTCTATGTTGTACCAAAAATAAAATGTTGAATAAAGCTTCTAATAATAATTATTATTATTATCTATAGTAAAATGTATTTACAGTGATAGAAAAGCAAATTTTGTTTTTTAGCTGAACCATAATTTTGTCATTCAAAATCATTGGTCACTGGGTTATTTTTTCCGTTAATAAATTGAAGCTGTGTGTGTCTACACTCATGTTCTCTGCCTTTTTATCATCAGGGTATGTTTGTCTTAAATTATCCCACTAAATTCAAACAATCACATTGTAAAAGACATATGGAAAACAGAATGATGAATTTTTGCATAGAGGTAGAAAATTTATCCATCAAACAGTAAATATTTATGGTTGGTTAATGGAGTACAGTAAAATGAAGGAAAAATTTATTTTCCTGCTTCTCATTCTTCAAGATAGTCAGATTTATACATCGAAATGTAACGTGATTTTGGTGAACAATGTATGAGATTTAAACCGTCTTATAGCTTAACTAAGCAGATTTTGTGGGGACCAGTTTGATGTGTAGTTTGTATTCTTCAATAAAATTCCGTTTAGAGTCTTTTTAGAGTCACTCCCTCTCTAATGCCCGTAAAACAGAATCTTGCTAAACAACATTAACCTGCAAATCGTTTGTCACTGAATGATCTCAACTAGGGTACTACTGAAAAGCTGAAGCTACTGAATAACTTTTCCGTAATACTATGGAACGTCTTTATAGTGCTTATCTACAACCCCAACATGGACCGAGCCCATCACCTTCTAATATTTAAGCATCCGCTCCGAGACCTGAGAGGTATTTTGTTCGATCTCTAGTAGTTTCATCTGTGTGGACTGTTGATAAATCTCATACGAACATGAAGCAACTGTTACTGCTTTCTGGTTTTTGATGGCACACCAACTGAGATCAATCTGTGACGAATATAACTGACAACTTGATACTTTCTAATAATATAGAGTACAACCATTGCAAAGAATTTAGGATTTGAGATAAAAAGCACCTCTATATCACAATTAAATTTATAACAATTCTTCAAAGTCAATTACAACGTAGCAAAACTATGCTTTAGTTTACTGAAATATTTTCACATACGCTTTTAATTCATTTTGTATCATTATCCACAGGAATTAATTGAGATCTTTCATCAATCTAATAGACTACTATCAGTAAATAGTACACATGAATTAACGTTATAGGTATTTTAGTGGGTTCTTAAAGATTTTGGACTATTTACTGAAATTTTTCATTAAGAACTGACAGTCGCCAAACAACTGTTTACAATTAAGTGGTATCTTTTTTGTGTTATATTAAGATCTCACAGTCGTGTTCACTCATGACTACGTAAAAAATAAAACTCAGGACCTTCGGATTTCACAAGGACTATGATACAACTGCAAAATCGAGTCAGTATCTGGTTTTTTAATACTTTCTGTGTCCTGTCACTGAGACGTTTCAGAATAGGACGTACTAACTACTCTATCTTCCTTAATTTATAAATATTCATGTCAGTTCCAAGTGAAGACTTCTTTGGAACGATAAATAAACGTTGCAGAATACCATAAAGATTTCCTCCATATTAATAAATAAGTAAAATATAAGTTTAAGACGATTATTTAGTTCATTATAGAATAGAGAACCTGGCCACATACATGGAAATGTTAATAACTGGATGTATATATTAGAGTTGGAAAAGCATTTTAAATCAATATTCTTATAGGAAGTTGATAAATAAACTATATTAATGCACAACACTTTTAAAAATCTCCAAATTAAGACATATTCTAATGAACTTTAGGAAAAAAAATGAATATTTCACTGATAAATGATAAAGTTAAGCAATGCAAAAATACAACCACACATACCACTGGTTTCTATATCTAGGAACAAGATGATATAAAATAGTAATAGGATAGTAACTAATACTCTCATACAGTGAATGATTTAACTATAAAGATGTTAGTTCTCGCTCGGATAACCAAGATGTCTCGCTTAATGTTTTATTTGTATTAATGAATAGAGACCATACTATTTTACTTATTAAAACACCTTAGTAGCTAAATTTTATAAATATATCGTTCCTCATATTCTACTGTTTTATTATTCAAATGTCAATATATTTAAAAAAAACATTAGTCACAATTGGACTTCAATATATCTTTTGTGGCCCTATATTTGACTCCAAGTAGAGCGTATGAATGATTGCTGTCGAAGTATACATTCTAACTATTCTTGTATATAATTATCGACTTAATTCACGTTAGTGTATAACGGAATTAAATAAGTCAAGTACGAGAATGGATCGCGAATACGTATATTTTGTATAATCGTTGATCGGAACAGACAATCAAAGAGATATAGCGAAAGAAGCGAAAAAAGAACGCTCAATGGAGAAGGCATGTCAGCCAACACCATTTAATCAAACGTTAATCAATATTTATAATCACACAAAAATAAGCTACAGACAGATGATGATTGGGATAAGATATACACATATATACACCCACATAAAAACAGTCAGGGATTCATAAGTGAATAATTAACAAAGTCAGAATGTAACTTGAGAAGAATGGATAAATTAGTTTGTCCAGAAGTTAGAATAAGCTATATGAACTCGACATAGAACCAACCACTACATATCATTGAATTAAATCTATACTTTGGAAATAATCCGATATAAAAGAAAACCAATCTTATTCATCATATTCATTTTAAGTGCAATTGATTTTTGAATTTTACTGTTTGCTTTTTTTTTCTTCTTCTTCTTCTTAACAATTAATTATCGTACTTAAATATAAATTCATATAATTTGATGTTTAAAATCTTCCTTCTATCCTATTGTCATGAATAACCCTTATCAATATTGTTGATAATATAACTGTTTCATGTATTCTCTTTAATCCTAATATGATAACATTAAGAACACAAAAAAAGTATTCTTCATTTACAGCTTCTAAGTGCATATACATTTAATAAAGTGCAAATTGTTTATCATTACTCTTATGTTGTACCATATACATTCAGTTTAATGGTAATCATATAAAAATGCACTAAATCTAATAAGTTATTATGAGACTGTAGGTTTTTAATGAATAAATTATTGAATTACAGTTCTATTCACTTGAGTTTTTTTTTTCAAAAAGAGTAATATGAAAGAATATAAGTTAAATAGAAAGAAGGAATTACCTTCTTTAAATTTATGTATTTCTGGAAGTTCATAGTATCAATGACTGAGAGGTGGGTGGGGGGAGGAGATGAAGCAATTTTAAGTGGAGTTTTGTTCTGTGAGCTGGATAGTTTAGTCGTCAAGCACTAAATGTTCTTCTGAACACCATCATCATCAGCAAAAACTTCAGGTAGAAGTGATGTGTTCAAATTTCTCCACATATTATTATGTATATGATTAAGCAATCTTTTAGTTTTACAAGCAAATATCCCTCAATTGCTATTATAGCATCATCAATCATTTTAGTAAACGACTAGTAAACATTTGTGATTAAATAAATAGTTAGTTTTTTTTTACTACAGATTTATATCAGAAAAAACTTGAAGAACAATGATGAACTTCCTACTAATACCCAACTAATAATGATCAAATAGGAGAAAAACCCTAATGTCTTGGATTCTATTAAGAGTCACAATTTATTTTGACTAAACATTTCCATCAACAGTTAGTCTAAAATCATCCTTTATTCAAACTCTAAAGCTGATTACCTGTTAAATATCCAAACAAAAGAAAAAATCTGCAATCATTCTTCATGATAAAATAGATTTCATTTGTGTGTTTTCTTATCATATAAAATATTTACAGGGAAATAGATTTTGTATGCTAATGTTAGAATTCAATCATAGGGTAGCTATTCGTCTTGGCTGCATGTTATCAATATAATATTGACCAATATAAATAAAAAAATTTATCAACACATTTATCGTATAGTTGACTACAAAGTGAGAATGCACAAATTCAAGAAAAATTTTGGTACCTAATTGGTTGAACTACTTAGTTCTAAGTTGCCAATTAGTGTAAAAATGTCAGAATAATAAGTTGGATCATATCTTACCATAAATAGTTAGTTATCATACATGAACTTATAAAAGTTAAAAGATTTTAGAACAGATATTGAACTGCAGTAACACTTGCCCATTTCTCATAAAATTATGTTTTTTTTATATATCAAAACAATCCACTATGAGAGACGACAATGACTTGAACAACTCAAATAGTGTAGTTTACGATTTATAGTTTACGTTTTATAAAACTGTCTTAAGAAATCCTTGTTGAATGTTGTATTCAAAAAACTGTACTCTATTCAATACCCGCATTCTGTTTTAAAATAACCAAGGGATTTATTTATACAAATATTCAGTGGCTTCATTCAACATAACATAATTAAGGTATGTGGGAAGAAATAAATTTTCGGGTAATCCGTATTATTAAGAGAGTAAAGAGTGACCTATATCTTCTGTACTGACTGAATTATATGGATTATAGTTACAGTTTTGCATACTAAATTAAGTGATTTCGGAGAGCATATAAAAAAGTGGTTCTGTATGATCTGGGTAACATATTAATAAGGTCAAATCTACTTATGAACTATCGGTTACGCACACTCTATTGAATGGGAATGAGTAATACAGCTAGAGTTTTATTCATTTTTCATTTGAAATTGTAATATCCCTCCAGTTCATCCAAACTGTTCTTAGGTTCCCAACTACCGATTCACATATTCACACTTACTTCACTACATGTTGATATTCTTACATATTAGCCTGGATACGGAATCTTATGAAATATTTCCGATCACAGATAACCGTTACCAAATAAATTAATAATAATAATAATAATACGTCTTTTTAATAAAGTATCAGCTATATAGATATTTACTTTACCCATTAATGACTTACTTTTCGTAGGACGTGTTTGTTTACGACGAGAAGTCATTGTAAAATTGAACAGTTAAATAGTATAACAGTTATTTTAAATTATTAATTTAAGCAAGTTTAGCTGGTCTCAGAAAATGTGGGAAGTAAGCAATACAACAGAAACAAAAAAGGTAGATTAAGGTAAGTAAATAAACACTCAAATCAGAAAAAAGAATATCATGAAATAATTAATAGACGTTTCAAATCTGCCGATTCCATTGCTCCGTCTATTACTCCTTCCATGTTTTGTTTCCTCTTCACTTCCCCTATTATTCATTTCTTCTCTTCTCACCTGTGATAGGGAGATGAAATTAACTATTAAAAAAACAAACAGATAAATTAATAACACACACAAATACATACTTGCAAAACTGTATTCTTAATAATCAATATTACTATTAGGAAAAATAAAAAAAGCACTCAATAAACTGGTGCTAAGTCAATAATCTAATTGTTTTCAAGAGTTTATTGAAGAAAATTCACGTTGCCCTGTTTCTTTTTCCTTTCTTTAGAAAGAAAAAATAATAACTCGTCAGATAGTTATGCCCACCATAAAGTGGGCTGCACAGATTGGTAATCTTATTTTTTGGAAAAAGGAAGAAGGGTTAGGAAAATCCTTACTACTTAGAATATATTTATGTTGTTTGCATGTGTGTATGTTCGTGTGTGAATATTTGCTACATGTAAACATGCTATGTGCTCACATACACACATGTTTAGTATGATATATCCATCCGTTTATTTCATGATTACAGTCACAAATCATGTGTATTCATTTCTGAAGTTGGTAAGTCAATGAGAAAGAGAATAAAATTACACGTGATTACTAATTCTCCCCTTTCAAGAACAGAATATTGGTGGTCGATGTGAGCACATTTTTTATTGAAAATGAAAATACAATTGGGGCTGTATGCATAATTTAATGTAAATATAGATATATCTGTATAGTATGAAGGTTCATTCTATCACAGAATGAAATGAAAGTTTAGGAATTCTCTTGATTACGAATAAGTAATATTCATTTATCCATTGTCAGGTAAAATGGATATCTGCCTATCTCTTCTTTATTATTATTATTATTAACAGTATTACAATGAATATTGAAAAACTCACTGATCATATAAATACATAAGTACGTACACATTTATGCATGTACTGAAATTACTAAATTTGGAGATTTAAAATATGAAGTCAAGTACACAGTTTATAGTATATAGGAAACGCCCAGTTTGCAAAATTGACATTAAAAATATAATGTAATCGTGCGTGCGATGAACTAAGTTATGTCTTAGAAAAGAGGAAAAATATTTCACAGAAAATCAATTTTTGTTATGCTTAAAAACAAAATATATATTCTCATGTACCGATGACTACCTGAATAAATGTGGGTAAATGTAATCCTTCCGTAATAATCTAATTAATATAAATTACCCATATTTTTAAAGATAATAGTAAAAATGTTAAGTAAAACGCCTATTCCCTGAATTAACATCTTGAACCATCAGATAGAATAGTTTACAATCGATTGATCAATGCTATGTACGTCGAATCCTTCTTAGAGCCAATTAGGTTTTATCAATGAAGTTGTATTGTGGACACTAGTCTAAGTGACTTGGTATTGCGTGCACTATGTTGAGATGTAAGGTGTTGGTTACAGGTAGTCAACGGGAAACCTTGGACCTAGGTTTCGTGTTATTTAGCACTCATCACGGAATCAAATCCTCCAGGGAGCATCAACTAACTCAACATTACAGATGTCCCTTAATGATGAGTGTCAAATAACACGAAATATCGCTAATAAACATCTTACATATCAAAACAGAATGTTGAATAACTATATAGAGACACCTGAAACATAATGTCTGTTCTTAAATTTATTGATAGAATCTTGGTCTGTTCATTTACATACCAGTATCAATGTGTTGTTTCACTAATTTCGTCTGATAAATGAAAACTAAATATATACCATAACCAGTATGGTGATTTGAGTCATCATCATCCTCTAAATAGCATATAGTGAAATTCCATTATAGTTTGATATTAGGTAGTTGGAGCTAACCAAACTGAATAGCATAATGATAGAAACTCTAATCGCAATATTCGATAGTTTATTACTTCTTAATTCCTAAAAACTAAGTTCTAATAAACATCTATCCATTTTCAAAATCTCTTTTCTATTTCATCTAACAATATGACATTGCAAACACACTGCAATATTAAAGATTTTGATTTAGTAATGATGTATACTTTGAAGTTAAGATATGTTGTTTTCATTACCATCCATGTTTACATTAAAGTAAAATCAGCTACATTATTTTATGCACTAATAAATTGTCCACAAAGATTCAGCAACAAGTGGAAACTCCAAATAAAATCCCTCGGAAAAGTGTCCAGAAACTTGGGAGAATCTGAAAAACTTCATTCAGTCGGTATCCAGCAGGAAATTTTCAGTGTTTGAGAAAGCCAACCAATTTTGTGCCACGTATTAACTGGATAATAACTGATTTCGAAACTAATTTTGGCATATTTCCAGACGCTTCCAGAATATCAAAGCTTTATGAACCTTTATTTTTTGTACTTAAACACTGTAAGTTGAATCATTAGAACCCTACATATTAAAGCGGCCAAAAAGTATTCAAAGTAATTCGATGAGAGACAAAGTTTAAAAGGAAACTTTGATCGAATATTAAACTTCTAGATTAGACCTTAAAAGTAATTTACTATAGATCACAAGTACATCCAAATTTTCGGATTGTCAGTTCTGCTACATATTGTGTTTTATTATCATAATCACTAAAACTAATTTCAACCAAACAGTAAGATATGAATGACTGCCGAATTTCAATTCCACTTGGTTAACATTAAATACACACTGAAATAGGTTGCTAAATATCTTAAGATATATACTTTATTGAAGATTTATGAGTTTTAAATAAGCTCCGTAACATTTAAGTGGCTGATCGGATAAACGTCACCTTAGATTAGTTATACTATTTAACGATTATTTTCAGTAAACTGGCTCTTAGTCTTAATAAAAAATGAATCGAAATATTAAAATTAGATGAACAGAAAATTAAAATAGCTTTCAATTGTGAAGACTATAATGGATTAACAAAACTTGAACAGTGATTATGTGGTTGATTAACTGGCTTTTAATACATCGAGGATCAAGCGTCACGTGAACTAACATCTTTGTAAACAAATATCCTATCTAATTATGGAGTGCTTGTTGAATTTCTCAGTATGTGTCTTACGTTGAACCTAAAAGTTGGTTCCGCTTTAAGTTAGTCTACATTTTTGTTATTATGGTTGAACTACTTGTAAGTAGCATCCGCTTGCTATATAAATTTCTTACAATGTGGTGCTTTATAGAGGTTTATTTAATTTTAATGTCAAATAACTGTAAACGTTATTCGTCTGTGATAGGTCTATTTTCAAGTTCCTATCGAAAAGTTGTTGAGCCCCTGAAGATAAAATGTACTTGCCGAAGTAAACTTAAATCTAGTTTTTATTAACAGAACAGTACCAGTTAATATAATGGTTGATGCATTACGCTGAATCATGAATTTCTAATTTCAGCTGATGGATAACAAGAGGTTCATCATTCTAACTAACATTCTCTTATAATGTTTTGCTCTCTTTCAACTGAAAAAAACAAATATATGATCCATATATTATAGAAAGTTGTGTCATTTAGGATAACCAATTACTTCAATACTGATATCTGAAGAATATTATGATATAAAACAAAAAAGTGTAAAAACTAATCAGGATTCTTACAATACCAAGATAAATAATCAACTTGCTGTGAAAACATCTGGAAAACATCGTATATAAAACTTTTTATAGAATGGCCTGTCTATCATTATCTTATTTCTATCTAAAGGAGTAAATAAAACTAACTGATCTGAATAAATGTCATTTATTTATCAGATTTTTGAAGCTAACTGTATTCTTGATCTTAAAGATCCAAACATTTTCTGACTTGATCGGAAACTCAAAAACCTTTCTATCAGTAATATATTATTTAAGAAGATATCTGCTTAATAATTTTTGCACAGATGTAGGTAAATATTCATTCTTTTTTTTCCGAACTACTAATTCATACAAGCTCACTTCAACTCTTAACTTACGACTACTAAACTAACACATTTAATGTGTATTACATTATAAACTATGCCAATATTAAACTTTTACGAACATGCTTAAACTATCACCTAAAACTAATGCTTATCACTTTTTATATATTTATACATCGCACATAAGTGGTCAAAGAACAAGGATGAAGTGGAGTCTTATCAACAAACAAAATGATGTAAATATCACTATCGCAAATTATCTAAACATAAGTAGTATGTAGTTCAATTAAAAGCTGACTTCTATTAAAATGACATGTTAAGTGAAATTTTAAGAGGTGACATGAAAACGAAATCGGGTAAAAAAAGTTATTTGAAATATTCCCATATTGTAAATTTAGAACAACATATATAAGCGAACAATATTGTTTTCGATTAGATCCTCATCAGGCTTTACTCTAATATACAGTAATATTTATAGGCATACACAAAATTATTCAACCAATCAAGGTAGTTTATAAGTCAATGATAACAATGAAAACGATTACATAATAAGTGAAACGTGAAAAGTACAAATTGATGGTGTGACAACAGGTTCATTAGTTTTGATAAAAAATAATCAAGGTTCAAACCAATGTTACATAATCGGAAATAGGTCAATGATTAGAAAAATATAGAAACTGAGATAACAATTATAAAATTAGAAGATGACGTAATAGGAAATGCATATAAATATTACTGTATATTAGAGTAAAGCCTGATGAGGATCTAATCGAAAACAATATTATTCGCTTATATTTGTTGTTCTAAATTTACAATATGGGAGTATTTCAACTTTTGAAGTCACGTGGGGATCCGATTGCATTTAAGGTGCTCAATGAATTCCTAAATTTTAATGCTCGTCTCACTGAAGCGAAAACATCGTTGGAATTTATTAATGATTGTATACGGAATGATAGATATCCTAAAATATATTGGAAATGTTTAATCCACAGCGGCCTGCTTGAGCATCTGGGCTACCTGTTCCTGCCATCTAGATATTTCAACAAGTTGTCTATTTTTGTTTGTTTTAATATATCATTATGTTTATTAATCACATAACCTATTCTGCTGCGTTTCTGAAAAGTGTACAACCTTTCGTTGTCAAAGTTACAAAAAACTCAATAAGAGACAAGGTGGTTGCTGGCAATATACAACGAAAAGAATGTACATTATTCAGAAGTTCATTTACTGGGCTTTTAACATCTAACTGGCGATCACTCAATATTTATCGCCAGGACCGACCAAGAAGAAAGAAACGGAAACTTGTTAAAATACTTTACGCTGAGAATTCTATATTGTACCGAAAATATAATATTGAATGAAGCTGACAATAATAATAATAACAAAGTTTATCCGAATGCCAGAACCCTTAAACGGCATTCACTTAACCAAACGGATTCATTAAAATTACTCATAAACAATCTAGAAAGAAATCTTTCACAAAGAGAATATATGCTCGATAACCTACCACTGGAAATAAAATCACAATTTATGGATTATTACAACATGGTGGCAAAAAGTAGATCAGAAAAACTGTGGACAAAACTAATTCTGTCACTGGAACCTCATAAACCTGAGAGAAAATTTCCTATGGACCCTGAGCGGTACGTTCATAATTTCTCTAGTGTTACGTTAGACACATTGCAAGTAGAGGCATTGTCACTCGGCCCTAGGTTTCGTGACTATAGTAATAAAATAAAGCAACTAGATGCAGACGTACAGTTTGAAAATTTATTTACACAAACAACATATTTAGTGCCTACTTCTCCTGATGAACTAACCAAGTTTAAGACCACGTTGGTAGACATCTGCCAACAATACAAAAATAGTAAATGTACAGTGAATACTCCACTTACCAAACAGCACCGAGATGCTTTACATGTACTTAGAAATGACAATACTTTAATCATAAGCAAGCCGGACAAAGGAGGGGGCTAGTTCTTATGAACAAAGCTGAATACATTAATAAAGTGAACGTGATTTTGAATGATCCGACAAAATTTCAGAAACTCAACGACGTTAAGGATTTAAATATGAAGGCAGAAAAATTGCTGACTAACTCACTGAAGGAATTAAAAATAAAGGTATTCTTACTCCTGACATACATGACTCACTCAAGCCTACTGGATCGAATACACCGCGACTATATGGTTTACCTAAAGTTAACAAGACAGGTCTTCCTCTTCGCCCAGTTTTAGATATGTATAATTCGCCTTATCATAAAACTGTAAAAAGGATAGTTCGTATCCTAAACCCCTTACACAAATTAGTCGTCAATAGAAGCCTGAAAGACATCTTCGATTTCATTTCTAAAGTGGAATATATAAATTTAAATGGGAAACGAATGATATCTCTAGATGTTGCTTCCTTGTTCACCAATGTATCGTTAACAGAGACTATCGATTTTGTGTGACAACAACTGCAGGAAAAACAAATCAATATCGGAATTCCTGAGGTTAGTCTTAAAGAATTACTTTTAAAATGCACAATGAATGTCCATTTTGTCTTTAATAACACATATTATAGACAAATTGATGGTATAACGATGGGTTCGCCACTAGGTCCCATCCTTGCGGATTTTTTTCTGGCGAAACTAGAAAACGGACCTCTCAAAGAGGTTATCAATAAACTGGATTTCTACTGTCGTTACGCTGATGACACTTTCATCATTGCTGATCAGAACATTAGAAAAGAACAACTACTGGAACTATTTAATAACAAACATCCTGCTATTAAATTTACGTATGAAGAGGAATTAGATAACCAACTAAATTTCCTGGACGTTTTGTTAAGTAGAAAAGAAAATGGTTCTATCAGCAGAGGTGTGTATAGAAAAAGCTCTTCTCCAAGCCAATACACACATTTTTTAAGCTTTGTGCCTCTTCATTATAAGAGAAACTCAGTCAAATGTCTTGCAAATAGAGCTCTTAAGATATGCTCAGTCGACACAATTGATAGGGAATTACAACACATTCACAAGATTTTAATTGAATTGGGACATCCACAAGGTTTCCTGAAGAAACACTTGCGGGTCCAAAACAAGAAAATAGTGACTCTGACGGCTAATAAGAAACCGCTTTTCATGAAGCTGCAATTCAATGGTGATATAGCTAGCGATGTATTACGGGATAGATTGACTAGAGCAGTAAAGAGAACGTTTAATGCTACCAACCTCTGCCTATCGTATTCAACCCGATCGATGGTGATTCCGCAATTGAAGGATAAGTTACCTGGTTATGCCACTTCTATGTGTATCTACGAATTCAGCTGCTCCTGTGGAGAAAGCTATATTGGGTGCACTACCAGGCAACTGAACCAACGAGTTAGTGAACACCTCCCTTCGTGGTTAAGAAAAGGTTACGTCAAAACAATACGCAGCTCGGTTCTATCACACTTGATCGATAGCGGTCATATAGTGGACAGGAACAAGTCGTTCAAAGTTATTTATCGGATTCCCACTAGTTTTCCTTATGGTGTTCGATCTCGTCTCTTACACATAGCAGAAGCTATAGGAATCCGAGCCAACAAGCCAAGTCTTTGTGTTCAGAAGAAATTTGTAACACCCTTATCTCTCCCCTAGCCTTAAGTAATAAATGAATTTATTTATTCTTTTTTCTAACTTTCTCTTCGTTTATTATTCTTCTTCACCCCCTCCTACCACTTTATTTTCTCGCAACGATACGTTTCATGGTCCAATTATCTGAACATTTCTTATTACGTCATCTATCATTAATAAATTCCAACGATGTTTTCGCTTCAGTGAGACGAGCATTAAAATTTAGGAATTCATTGAGCACCTTAAATGCAATCGGATCTCCACGTGACTTCAAAAGTTGAAATACTCCCATATTGTAAATTTAGAACAACAAATATAAGCGAATAATATTGTTTTCGATTAGATCCTCATCAGGCTTTACTCTAATATACAGTAATATTTATATGCATTTCCTATTACGTCATCTTCTAATTTTATAATTGTTATCTCAGTTTCTATATTTTTCTAATCATTGACCTATTTCCGATTATGTAACATTGGTTTGAACCTTGATTATTTTTTATCAAAACTAATGAACCTGTTGTCACACCATCAATTTGTACTTTTCACGTTTCATGCAATTGGTTCCCTTTATGAATTTAAATAAAGCAAGAACAAATATTGGTGCAGAATAGTATGAATTCATATTATTTCGAGGTTTCTCGTCAGCTGCTTACAAACCAAAAAATGTGATAGAATTTTACATTGAGATAGAGTGAAAACAAATGACATAGATGAGTGTAAATAACTGGATTACAATAATAACTATATATATATATATGCTAGAACAGGTCAGAGGTCAAGAGGAATTAATTCGGGTTGGATGGTGTAATAATAGAATTGAATAATCATAAGATAGGTTACGTAATAATAATTAAATAGAATATGAAAAGTTAAGATAATTTAGGAGGATCAGGTGGTGGAAATGCGTAAATAATAATGTGGTTTAAGAATTATGTAATAGGGGAGGAATATAAATATTTCAAAATAAATAAAAATAAAATAATAATAATAATAAAGTGTTACCAGGGTAGTGATAAGCTAATTAACGTCTCTTTTTGAATGCATAAGTCAGGTTTAAGTTTTTTGATCATAATAGCTTCAGCAAAACGGAGGGTGGTCGTACTTCTTTGTCTATTGATAACTTTGAAAGCATGAGGAATGTCGATGGTGTGCCCGGTGTCAAGTAGATGTCGAGCTATTGCACTGTTGAAAGCCCTGGTCCCACGCAGCCTCAAGTTTTTTTTTTGGAACGTGCTCACGTTTCACTTATTATGTAATCGTTTTCATTGTTATCATTGACTTATAAACTACCTTGATTGGTTGAATAATTTTGTATATGCCTATAAATATTACTGTATATTAGAGTAAAGCCTGATGAGGATCTAATCGAAAACAATATTGTTCGCTTATATATGTTGTTCTAAAAAAAGATATGCGTAACAATCAGTTAGCTGATCTTTATTTGACCATTTAAGTAAATAATCATTTCAGTATTCAGATTTGATTTTATTTAAATATTATCTACAGCTTTACTATTAACCATTTCAGTAGTACATGTGTTTTACAATCTATAAATAAGTATTGTCAGGAGTTTCTCTTTTAATCCATCATTTTCTCTTCATAGGACTTCAAGTGTCATTAAATATCAATTAGCATGAATACTGACTTTTAGATTATTTGGATTTACTGATTTTTTAAAATAGTTTCTGGTATCCAATTCTATCTTTATTTTGAAAATCTTTTCTGCATACACTTCAATCGACTATTATCATTGTCAGTTTGCCTAAACTTCACGTTTTTGGTGACGGGTAAGAACCAAAAAGTAATTTAAAGCTTTATATCATTGTATAACTATATTGAAAATTCTCACATATTTCAGTATAAACAACGAACTAGTGCTTTAATTAACTGATCATCTAGTATTTCGTCATTTCAATGATAAAACAAATTAGCAACCAGTTTTGTCTCTACTTATAAAATGTCAAATTATAATAGGCAACTCATAGTGAGGATGACAATTACTTGTCATCTCTAAAACTCTTATATCTATCATATCATCTGATAATATAAATTCATTTCACCTGCAAATAGAAATTAACCTATATGTTTATCATAATAATTATGATTTATTCCATAAAGAAACCAGTCACTTATAAAAGTAAAACATTAAATTTGGAGTAACTAGTTTAGGAAATTTATTCAATCAGTTTTCATTACTGTAAGGGGAAGGATACCTAAATGGTTATCTCATGAGATTTAACTTCAAATCGTCCATAGAGTTTAAACTATTCAAATGTGATTTATAATTAGCAACTGAAGGAGTTGCATAATCACAATACATGTTTGTAAGATTGGCTGGTACTAAGTGCCAATTAAGTTACACCTTAGTGGAAAAATCTATAAGATCGTTTCTTTTTTAGAAATATCTAAGGGTATCTACTAGGAATAGCTAAAAGTGTAGGAAATAATTATTTTTATATCTTTAAATAATATCTTTTACAGTATCAAACGAGATAATGCACCATTTTAAACAAAATAGTAAGGAAACTGTTTATTTAACAATGCAACGAAAATGGATGTTGGTGCATGTTATTGTATACTCGACAAAATACGACTGGATTATAACTGACATATATTTTGATCTATGTTTCTTACCATCTCAAGCCACTGACTCACATACTTTGTAGAATTAAACCTATGATATCGTAATTCCAACACCCTATACAACTTTCTTTTCATTTCATTTGCTATTTGATAGAGTAACTCCGCCTGTAGCTCTTCCAGAGTTACTGTTGGTCCCAAGCCTGGGTAAAGGAGGAGGTTTGAGCATCTGGTCGGCAACTCCATCCCGTAGAAAAAATCTTTTAAAAACCGCCAACCAGATTAAATAAATTAATTTGATAAAGTGACTAATTACCTACTAATTCTAGCCAATTTGATTTGAAAACATCAACTAAACAGCATGACTAAATAATTACAATTCGTAAAAGCTTATGTTCCAAAATAAAATTATTTATTGGATGATTATATACACTATACTGAACTATACATTTTCGAACCTCAGCACTATTCATAGCCTTCAGAAATAATGATGATTAGATCACGAACTTGATTATGAAGTATCTGATCTTACATGTTTTGCATAATTTAAGAAGTACGATAAAAACTAATACTTTTAACAATACTTGAAGAATATTATATTTCGTTTTTAGCCAAGAGAGATAAGTAAGAGATTTTTAAGGATAGGTGAAAACAAAACTGTCTGTCTTCGTTTTATATATCTTTTCAAACAAATGAGAAGTATTACTGTAAACAGAGAGTTGGATGCATGTGTTTTTGAAATTGTTAGTGAACTTCTCAGTGAGACTCCTGTGAATAAAATGATTTTGAAGTACAGTCTTCTGAAATAATTATATTTTGTTAAGTGTATTTCGGTTAAAAAGCCTGACTTATTGTTTACTTCATTGTCTACCTGGCATATATTACAATCCTTAAGATTTCCGTATTCATTATGTAAACTAGTTCTATTTTTTCAAAACTTTCACTATACAATATCTGTTTGTATAACGCTGTTAAATTGATGATTATGAATGATTACTAACTGGTTGGTTGTTTGCTTAATGTAAGTTTATTGAATTCATTGGAAAAACTAAACATTGCAACAGTTGTCAACCTCATTTAGCACTTTAATTGACAGCAACAATTCTTCAAAACTATGAATATATTAACTTTTATTGATGATAACAAAATAAGAAACAAGGATTTGAAATCTACTACAAACAACTTCAGTTTCCAATATTACTTACCTATGCCTGTTACTCCTCGTGGAGTAGCATAGACCGCCTAACAGCACTCTCCATCCAACCCTGTCCTAGGCAACCCTTTCCAGCTCCTTCCAGCTGTTATTCATCCTTTTCATATATGCTTCTATTTCCCGACATAATGTATTCTTTAGCCTTCCTCTTCTCTGCTTCCATTCCGGATTCCAAGTTAGGGCCTGCTTCGTAATGCAGTTTGATGATTTGCGTAATGTATGTCCTATCCATTTCCATCGTCTCTTCCTAATTTCCTCCTCGGATGGAACCTGGTTTGTCCTCTCCCACAAAAGGCTGTTGCTGATGGTATCCGATCAATGTACGCTGAGTATATTGAGTAGATAACTAATTATAGATACTTGTACCTTCTTGATGATGGTTATAGTAGTTCTGGAAGTTTCAACTGCACACATTAAGACTGTCTTGATGTTGGTATTGAAGATTTTGACTTTGATATTGGTTGACAGTTATTCTGAGTTCCATATATTCTTCAATTGTAGGGATATGGCACTTGCTTTGCCAATCTTCGCCTTTAAGTCTGCATCTGATCCTCATTGTTCATTGATGATGTTTCCCAGGTAGGTGAATCATTCCAAATCTTCCAGAGTTTCTCAATCAAAGGTGATTGGTTTGCTTGGTATTCTCTCTATGTTGTAATTGAGAATCTTGCTTTTTCCTTTATGTATGTTGAAGCCTACTGATACAGAAGTAGTTTCTAATATTAGTACTTTTCAATCATATATATATCCACTTATCAATCAAAACGTTTTTTTTTAAACTCTGTCCTCGCTATCATTCAAACGTTATTTCCACAAATATTCAACATTAGATTATAAAGAAATTACTTGATACGGATTTGTTTAAATAAGAAAGTTACAATTTAACCAAAAATCTTTATAATAAATGATATTGTCTCTTGTTTTTTTAACATAAAATGTTACATATATGATATCAGAATTCTATGAAAATAAATAAATAAAATGAATTCATACTATTCTGTTATAATCTTTATTCTTATCGTCTTCTTAAATGATTGAAAGAATTATATGTATCTATGTAATGTAACATGAGTTCTCTCTCTGTCTCTAATTTGTTTTTTGTTTTTGTTGTTGTTGTTGCTGTTTCTCATTTAATCAATCATATGATGTTAGAAAATAAATAAAAAAAATTTTTTTCTCTCGAATTTTTAATTCATGTCAATTAATAGTGAAAATCATTTGATCAAAATCTGATTGGATCAACAAATTCTATTGATTCATCCGTTGATGAATTACTTTTTGATGATTTCTTTTCATATTCTATATCACTAAGACAATTTGATGAAATTACACTTTCATTTTCTTCTGATATTCGATAAGTATTTTTAATTCCATATAAGAAATATATTAATAAACCTAGATGGAAACAATTTGATATAGCAAAAATCAAACAAAAAAAATAATCGGCAGATTAATGTACAGCAAATGACATATAAAGTAATATTGTATTTTATTAAAGAATTACTCTTTTTTTAATTTTTTTTTTCTAGTTGTTAACCTTTTTTGTTGTTGGTGGTGATGGTGATGATGGTGTACTAGATTTTTTGCATGAATAATTTGTAGATAGTTTACGTCAATTGAATGATTTGACTGATGAAATGTCATACTGTAAGTTGATATTAAATGGATACAATTTTATTAAAATTAGATAATTAATAATTTGTACGTCGAGGGGGGAGGGTATTATTAATTAAAAACGTTATGTACTAACTGTTAAGCTTTAAGAATATAAAATTCACGTAATTATTACTATTATTATCAATTAATTCATGATCTCAACCAAAAACTTAACAATCTCCACAACCCCCATACTGATAATTAACATGTGCTCACTAGTGACTAGCTTCGTAAGGGAATTCTCGGAGTTCTAGCGAGAAGTCGTGACCAGTGGAGCTAATCCGTGTCGGGTAGAGACAGGTATCTACCTCAGTACAATGGAAGTTGGTCGCGCAATTTCGTGGATTGGTTGATGTTAGACACTAACACCATTGGATGCCGGCTCAGTGGTCTAATGGTTAAGTGTTCAGGCGCGAAGCCAGTAGGTCCTGGGTTCGAATCCCGCGGGGTGCGGGATCGTGGATGCGCACTGCTGAGGAGTCCGACAATAGGACGAAACGGCCGTCCAGTGCTTCCAGGTTTCCAACGGTGGTCTAACATCAATTAATTCATGATCTCAACCAAAAACATAATATGTATTAGTTGGTTGTATTCTGGCTGACGCATGCAGATATCATTAAACAATGAAAACTTAACTTATACCAAGAAAAGTCTAAATGAAATAGCAAGTCCTTAGTATATTTGGCAATATGGTTATGGTGTGTGCTACTTATATTGACATAAGTAGTATATGATGTTAGTCGTGAAAAGGTCTGGCAGCAGAGAAACAAGAGGATCGAACAGTAAAGAATGGAAATAGAATGCAATTCGTATGGAAATGTAAGAACAATGAAGTCTGAGTCATTATGAGACAATTGATGGACATTTTGCAAATTACGTATTTACTATTTGATTGTTAGATTTTATTAACAAGTCCTGTAATTTTGTGTTAAATACATTCGATTGTCCCCACTGGCGTACATGTTCACTACATGGTTAGCAGTAAAATTTAAGACATTGACTCTGACTATTGAATCAGAAGTCCTTATAATCTTGTGGGAATTTCAAGCTTACAGTAGCCGTATATTCTAAACTCAGCAACTATCTTATAGATATTACGAATTTTCGAATGATTAAAAAATGTCTTAGTAACTATGGGTAAAATGAGCAACTCAATTACTTCATATATCACTAAATCTTATTATTTTCATTATAAAAGAAGGCAGCCTGGGGCTCCTCTGGGGTTAATGCCAGTCTCGAACTCGAATAAAGGAGGAGAGTAGGGCATGGAGTTAACGAGCCCATCCCGTAAAAAACCAACTCGCTAAAAAGATGCTAAGCAGGAGACATAATTCAAACAATTTTAACTATAACCTGAGAGTTAGAATGTCTTCATTCAGAAGAGTTATGACGCCTCATGGTTAAAGCCGAGTTTCTTCGGAAGTCATGAGGCTGATACCCCTTCTGACAACCAGAGCAACCATTAATTTAGATACATGGAATTCTCGTACAATGTGTGAGACACAGAGAGTCATGAAGAGATACAACCTGGAGAAGCTTGGAGTCAGCGAAACTCACTGGACGCAGGTTGGACAACAACAACTAGCTTCAGGGGGGCTTCTCTTATACTCAAGTCGTGAAGAAGGAAATGCCCCACATACACAAGGAGTTGCATTGAAGCTATCAAAACAAGCACAAGAAGCGTTTATAGGATGGGAATCTCATGGACCAAGGATCATCAAAGCGTCCTTCAAAACAAAGAAAGAGGGCATTTCAATCAACGTCATCCAATGCTATGCGCCTACCAACGACTACAATGAAGACGCTAAAGATCAATTCAACGATAGGCTGCAGTCAATCGTCGAGATGTGCCCAACAAAGGACCTGACCATTCTGATGGGAGATTTCAATGACAAGGTTGGAATGGACAACACCGGTTATGAAGACATCATAGGGCGACATGGACTGACTGGGAGAAAGGAACGAAAATGGTGAGAGATTTGCAAACCTATGTGCCTTCAATAAACTGGTCATAGGCGGCACTATATTCTCACATAAGCGCATTCACAAAATCACATGGACTTCACCGTATCACACTACGCAAAACCCAATCGACCATATCTGCATCAACAAAAAGTTCAGGAGGACGATGGAGGACGTGAGAACCAAGAGAGGAGCTGATGAAATTGAAACTCAAGAAGTACTGGACAACGGGGCGGACAATATCAAAAAATTTCAATATGGCCTTTCTTCGAGGTACTGACAGACCCAACAAATTCAAGATAGTCCTCAGCAACAAGTTCCAGGCCTTTCATGATCTACCCAATGGAGAAGGAACTACTGTGGAGAGCAACAGGAAGGGGATCAAACAGGAAATCACTTCAACATGTCATGAGGTCCTGGGCCACAAGAAGCACCATCACAAGGAATGGATAACTGCTGATACACTGGATAAGATTCAAGAAAGAAGGAACAAGAAGGCAGCAATCAATACCAGTCGAACATGAGCAGAAAAATCTAAGGCACAAGCTAAATACACAGAGGTAAACAAGAAAATGAAGATGAGCATCAGAACTGACAAACGTAAATATGTGGAAGATCTAGCAATGACGGCAGGAAAGGCTGGAAGAGAAGGAAACATGAGACAATTGTATGATACAACAGAGAAGCTCTCTGTAAATTATCATAGAGCAGAACGACCAGTGAGAAGCAAGGAAGGCAAAGTAATCACTACATTGAAGAACAACGAAACAGGTGGGTAGAAAACTTCAAGCAACTTTTGAGTCAACAAGCCCCACTGAACCCACCCAAAATCGAAGCAGCACCCACGGACCTCCCAATCGATTTTGGCCCACCGACAATTGAAGATATCATCATGGCCATCAGATAAATCAAGAGTGGCAAAGCAGCAGGACCAGACAACATTCCAGCAGAGATACTGAAAGCAGATGTAGCAGTAAATGCAAAGATACTCCACATTCTCTTCAATAAGATTTGGGATGAAGAACAAGTACAAACAGACTGGTTAGAAGGACTTCTGATCAAAATACCGAAGAAAGGCTATCTCAGCAAGTGTGAGAACTACGGAGGAATCACTCTTCTCTCAATACGAGGAAAAGTCTTTAACAAGGTGTTGTTAAACAGAATAAAGGAATCCGTAGATGCCAGACTGGATTCTGTAAGGATAGATCGTGTACAGACCAAATCATAACATAACGGATCATTGTGGAACAATCAATTGAATGGAATTCATCGCTTTGCATCAACTTCACTGACTGCGAGAAATCATTTGATAGAGTCGACAGGACACCACGACGTGCCTAAGAAGACAATCAACATCATACGGAATTCCTATGATGGATTAAACTGCAAAATCGCGCATGGAGGACAGCTCATAGACTCGTTCGAAGTAAAGACAGGTGTCAGGCAAGGTTGCCTACTCTCACCCTTTCTCTTTCTAATGGTGATCAACTAAATTGTCAAGACGTCAACATCTGGAGGGAAGCACGGGATATAGTGGAGAGCAAGGTTGCAGCTGGACTTCACAGATGATCTGGCTCTTCTTTCGCACACGCAACAACAAATGCAGGAGAAGACGACCACTGTAGCAGCACCCTCGGCAGCAGTAGGTCTCGACATACGCCAAGGGAAAAGCAAGAGACTCCGATACAACACAGCATGCATCAATCAAATCACACTTGACGGAGAAGCTTTGGAGGATGTACAAACCTTTACATATCTGGGCAGCATCATTGATGAGCACAGTGGATCTGATGCAGATGTGAAGGCGCGGATCGGCAAAGCAAGAGCAGCATATCTACAAGCCCTCACTTGGAATCCTCAGAGCCAAAGGAAGAGAGGAAAACCAAAGAGCATATTACGCCGAGAAATGGAGACAGACATTAAAAGAATGAACAACAACTGGATAGAACTAGAAAGGAAGGCCCAGGACAGAGTGAGTCGGAGGTGGTCAGCAGGTTTCGTGTTAATTGGCAATCGTTAGCAAGGTGTACCTGTTATCTTGAGAGAACTGATGCTCCCTGACAGATTCAACCCCGTGTCACCCAGCTTCACAGTCAAAGACATTACCACTGAGATATCGAGGCCGCGACTGACCTCCTTTTTGACTGAGATGTATTTACAATTGATTGATCACTGGATGGTGATCAATGTCATGTTTGTCAGGTCTTTGTTAGTGGCCACATTGAGACTTGGTCGATAGGATTCCATTAGCATTTATAAATATCTGACATACATTACATTGATCACCACCCAGTGACCAATTAATTAGGTTGGATAATGCTGGTCGACCGCCTATGCTCCATTGGGGGTGACAGGCATAAATAAGTAAAGTAACCATCTAATTAGTATGACAAATTTGTCAAGTAATCATATACAGTTTATTCACTGCCATATCACAAACATACATACAAGCTAAGTGATTAGTTCACATTATAAATATCAAATTTTATCCACCCATTCACATACACATGTGTGCACCAAAAACAGAATCACGCATGATCTGAATGTTATAACATTAATATGATCAAACCTACCAGTATGTAGTAAACATTCTATATGATTTGTTCGTCATACTAATTCAACTTCTGTGAATTTAAAGAAGATTTGCCCATTCTTTAAAGAACTGACTCATGTTTGAAGACTCCATAAATTCAATTTTTAATTCGTTGTGATATCACAAATATATATTTTTACTATTATGAAGTGGCCAACATATCCTTAATTTATTTGGAAACAATACTTATAGTGAAATGATAATGATTATACATTAGTGATAACTTCATCTTTTCTATACTTTGGACTGTTTACAAACAAAACAATAGAAAACATAGTCTGTGGAATTTAAGTAATAAATTATTTATTTCACTTGTTTGAAAGTAATATTCATTATGAACTGATATCCACTAGACAACTGTTTGATGATAGCTTTAAACACCCTACGAGATCAAACTTAGAAAGCTTCAAGTTTTGCGACAAACATGGTAACTATAGGTCGATAAATCAGAATATAACGTTATTTATTAGTATATTCAGCTGATCTATATTTTTCATGATTATCAACCTAGTAAATAACATATGTGATATATTAGTAGAGTAAAATAATGTCAGAAGTAAAAATTAAGCTTATTTTGTGAAAAACCTATATGAATAAAATAAACAGTGAATCGAAAATTATATTTGTAGATGCCATTCGATATGATCTGGTAAACCTTCTAATAGAATAGTTAATGGCAGAGGAAATCTTTGTAATTTTATGATAACTTTTATCGATGTGATTGTTTAAAGTACTACTGTGTAATAGTATTTTCACACAAACAGTTGCTGAGAAGTTTAAAGCAAAAGCGCTTATGAATTTACTTACAATAAATCATATTCCTTTAGTCTATGAAATGAATGGTTTACGTATAGAAGATTGGTTTTGTAAATATTATTTGTTGCTCTTTTTGCATAAAAATCTACTAGAGACTAGTTGTAGTAAATTCACAGTCGAAGTTATCAGCACTGAGGTTTGTGGCGACTAGTGATTGTCAGTGATATCCCGAACTAATTTAAATTAGACATTCATTAGCATATATGAAGCATTGGAAATCCATTTCTTTCTAATATGAAGCTCCTCATCACTGTTCATCCACAATGTGCTCATTGGTGACTAATTTCGAGAGGTAATTCTGGAATTTTAATGAAAAACCGTGGTTGGTACAATTCTAATGCACCGGGTGTCAGACAGTTTCCCATTAAACACTGTAATGAGTTGATTGAAGGTAAATATACACACTACCGAATTCCTGCTGAATAATCCAGAGTTTAAGTGTTCTCGTGTGATCAAAGGTTCTGCATTTCATTCCCTCTTACAGGGTCTCTGGTGAGGAGTCCTACACCAGGATGAAACAGCATCCAAAACTTACCGACTTACCAATAGACATCTAACTTGGGTCAGTTCACGATATTAATAATAATCAAAATCAACCTGCATTTTAATCTCTATGATAAAATCTAGTGTATTAAAGTCCTCATTAGTACACTGTTCTTATAAATTCAAGAAAGAGAAGCAACTTACCGAGTAACATCCAAATACCATAACGAACCCAACTAAACCATGAAATTCGCGAAAGAAGGAGTAGATTTATCGTTAATGTAAAACAAGGAAGCAGTGGAACCAACGGAACCTGGAAGAAAGTTCGAAAATACCACTCAACTAATGATTATTTCTGATATATGAATAACAAATATTGTGTTATTCGGTTCATCAGCCTCTATGGGGATGGAGGTGTCAGATGATTCTTAACCAAACACTGTGCAACATGGTCGAGTGACAATCTTACTTTATTTACAAATAAGGTACACGTATATACTTTTTATTTGGGCTCAGAACATAGTTATGAATAAGGATATATATATATATATAATTGAACATTTGTAACTTGTAAATACACAGAATATAGAAGGTGAGAGATGCCAATATTTTGTTAATGATCTCGTGCTCCAGATGTTAGGTAAAACTAGACGCGAAGATAGATTTAAACGTAGATGTTACCGTAATGTTAATAATTATGTATGTCATTGAGACCTGGTAATTTTTAAGAACAATATGTACAATACTGTAACTCTTAACTACTGTGATGACTTATAATTCTCGGTCAGAATAGATGGTTGTTGGTACACTCTTTCATTTATCATTTAAATTATTTTTCTAAATATCAGCATAATTAGAACTATACTTCGTTGTCATGTTGATGTTCAATGTAGACGACAACACCAGACTGAGTTGCCTATTCAGTTTTCATATAAATAAACATCAGAGTGGAAAAAGAACTAAGTTAACGTTTTGTTTTACAAGTCAATGTTAGTTCTCGTACAAAATCACTTTCAATATTTTGATTAGGTTTTTAAGCAAAGATAGATAGTAGCTAGCAATGGGATCCAGGACGCACGTTCCGTTCTATGTCGGACTCGTCAGCTGGGTGTACCTGAATCCCAGAATTGATGTTCACTCTAGGACTCGAAACCAGTGCTGTTCGCTTCAAACGCCAATGAGTTATACACTTAGCTACTGAGTCCTGATAGCCACCTACTTGTGCAATGGGGTGAAGTTTAAGTTCACTTGATGTTGTTTTAATTGTATCTTCCCAACGTTATTTAGGACTGCAATTGATCAGTCTCATATTGGCATATGTGCATCCTGTGCGGATTGCCTCGATGAAGCCAACATGAGACTGACCAATTACAGTCCAAAATAACGATGGGAAGATACAAGTAAAACAAAACCAAGCGAATTTTGATTAAGTTGTTTCAACAGAAAATATTTTATTTAAAAGTATTGATAATAGATAACTTACTCGATACGAATTAGCATCATTTGACTTGAACTGTTTAATAAAACCGATGAAAATGATAGTTAACATGAGTAGTAAAATAGTAAGTACAGTAGCAATGATCTTCATAAATGATGCTATTCTACCAGATACTCCAATGGTCAAACATCCAACCAATGCAATACTCAATATTACATAAATAGATATTAAAAAAACAACCATACTACCAGGAACACCAGAATTGATAAATTTTAACATACGATCAGATAAACGGAAACCAATTTTCTTTTTAATGAATCCTGGTTGACCAATTCGCTTACTGTAATATACATTCTGTGAAGCAATAAAACATTCATAGAGAAAAATCAAAATTGATGTATCACAAATTATACATACATACATATCATGAGTAGTTTTCAACAAGTATGTAAAGTAACAGTAAAAATATATAATATTGAATAAGGAAAAGAGAATTCAGTGAAGAAAATTTTCTTTTCGACGAAATCATTTGCTTAAGCTGTATATTCGTATATATAGTTATATAGAAAATATATGTCTATAGGAGGATAGAAAAGATTGCATCACAAAAATGGATTCGAGACCAAATAACATATGAGGTTACGTACTAATCAAGAGGTAAGGAAGAAAATAATTTACGGGTCAGATAATATATTTAGCGATTTATTTTCACTGACCTACAAGAGGACAAAAACCACTAGTTGTGAAATAATCAGCAATCAATCAGCCAGAATATTTATGACAAATGATTTGGTCAGTTACAATAAGCTACAATCACTAGTCCTTGTATAATATATACAGTTCATAGTGGAGCCCTGTTTTCAAAACAAACTTTCTAAATGATGGTATCATCGAGATGCTGGAGAAGATTTGTAGCTTAGATGGATGATTTTGATGGAGTTTTGTTCTCTGAGCTGGATGGTTTGGTCCATCCATCAAGATGCTATCATCTTTGAATAAGCTTAAAAGTAAATTAGCTCAATATTTTTGTAATCCGAAAAATTCTTTCGAAAAAAATACTATCATTTGTTGAGACAAAACATAAAATAAACTTTGTCATATCTAATTTATACTCTGATTTCTTCTATAAAAAAACATTCCATCTAGGTAGATTTTCTATTAACCATTTAATAAGCAAAGATGGATAGTGGCTAGCAGTGTAATCCAGGACGCGCGTTTCGTCCTGTCTGGGAATCGTCAGCTGGGTGTACCTGCACCTTCTAGTTGATGTTCACTCTGGGACTCGGACTCAGTACTGTTCGCTTCAGACGCCATCGCCTTATCCACTTAGCTACTGAGTCCTGATAGCCACTTGCTTGTGCAATGGGGTGAAGTTTAATACACTTGGTATTGTTTTACTTGAATCTTCCCATTGCACAAGCAAGTGGCTATCAGGACTCAGTAGCTAAGTGGATAAGGCGATGGCGTCTGAAGCGAACAGTACTGAGTCCGAGTCCCAGAGTGAACATCGACTCTGAGATACAGGTACATCCAGCTGACGAGTCCCAAACAGGACGAAACGCGCGTCCTGGATTACACTGCTAGCCACTATCCATCTTTGCTTATAATGCTTGTAAATTAAGGCAATATCGAGGCATACGCACAGTATGTACATATGCCAATAAGAGACTGATCAATTTCAGTTCTTAAACAATAATGGGAAGATTCAAGTAAAACGATACCAAGTGAATTAACCATTTAATAGTTTATTAGTGAATGTGAAATGCATTAGATATGTATTTACCTGATAGTTTTCAAAACCTTTACAATTAGCATTATCATATTCATTTATATCTTCAGGATCATTTGTCTGTGATCGATAACGTAGAAATAAGACACTGATAGCACTAATACAATAGGCAATTAATGTGCCTAAACTTAAAAAACTTGCCAAACTTTGTACAGTAAATATTGTACTAAACAAACATGTGAAAATTATAATGAATATTGTCGTCATTAGTGGTCTCTGAACAAAGAAGACAAAAAAGAAAGACAAATAAGAATGTTATTAGTGATAAATTAAAAATATCACATTTACATAAGTTAAATCAACTAGATTGGTTAATATGTGACCAACATTATATTTCTATAGTCCGTTTAGTGCTGATCAAATTTTATTGAGCAAGCCGTAACGTAGCCACTCATTTAAGTGACTATATTTCTCATTCACTACGTTTTGATGTTTTGCAGTTGAAGCAAGTCGAAAGGAAACCCTATACCTGAGTTTTTAACTGTTCGACACTCACCAACAAGGTTTAC
Source organism: Schistosoma haematobium (assembly GCF_000699445.3). Lineage (NCBI taxonomy): Eukaryota > Metazoa > Platyhelminthes > Trematoda > Strigeidida > Schistosomatidae > Schistosoma > Schistosoma haematobium. The sequence continues at coordinate 75,079,008 of NC_067196.1, read as the reverse complement.
CTGTAATCATAACGTGACTGAAGCTCTCGGATGGATCCGATCCTGAGATACTCAACTTCACATTCCGAAACATTACAAATGACTACACATCTATAGGAGGTTGGTCAAGGCCAGGATAACTCAATAGTAACTTCTCAGGACGTAGAACTGAAGGAGGCGGTATCAACTCCGTGCTAGAGCATTAGTCTCATAAAGAACCTAAGTTTAGAGTTTCTTAGCGATTTCCCTCAGCCACCTAACATGCAGACATATTGTCTACCGAATAACTTGATGTGTTTCCTACATTTTACTTGATAGATCAGTACACATCAATTAGCATTTTAGATTAAAATCTGGCGTTACTTATTATCTTATTGCGCGCTGGTGTATATTTTACGTCACATTACTACACAACTTATAATATTCAGTCATCATGAGCGCATTCGAAGTAATGATAAAAGAAAAGGGAGTGATGAAAGCCTCTTTAATTTAACGCGATTTAATTTGATTGGGATAACGCATATATATACATATATCAAACAAAATTACAACTGGGTTTTGTGTGCATATCTTTATATCATTAACTTTTCGATTAAAAAATTACCTTGAAGGGTCGGCAAACACGAGAAAACATGAATGGCATAAAACCATCATGGACCATAGCTAAACAAATATTTATACTGGCCAACATTGGTGATATCAAACTGGTGAGTAATCCAAGTACAAACCCACTGCCAACTAAACAAAACATGAATATTCTTCCAAAGTTTGCACCAGTAGATTCTTTGTTATCTTTCAATGCATTTAAAAATGCATTTTCTGCGTCGACATAAAACCATGGATAATATAATGTCAGTGCTAATGCAGATAATGTAGTGACGAGTCCCACAATGAGTATGCTGGTTACACTGGCTGCAGGTAGGCTATAAGGAGGACGTTTAACTTCTTGTGCACGTGATGATGGTGCACTGGATCTAACGAAAGCATTGAAACTAATTGTTGTTGCACTTAATAAACCGAGAATCCCATAAGGTAGAAAATATTTAATATTTGTTGTGATCCCAGAATATATTATGGAATAATGGTTTGTTTTAGCATGAATAAACATATAGATAGTAGCTATCAATAATGCTCCAACGTTAACGGCACTTGAGATCACGGTCAAAGCTAAATTTTTACGTAGTCCAAAACAACAACAAATGCCATAAATAAGAATCACTATCGTACTGAGGAAATCAGGATATTCTGATAACAATCCATCTGGAGATGATAATCTATAAAAGAAATTTTTTGAAATGAAAAACAAAAAGACAATTTAGCCTTATATACTAAAATTAAAAATTCTTAGAGACATGATTATTATGTGTAGTTTGTATTACAAATTTAGTAAAAACGAGTGACTTTTTCCACTAAACCGATAGATGTCAATAAAAGAATCAACCGTGTGAGGATTATTGGTGATCAGATGCTTGACATGGTATGGATTTGGCTATGTGAAACTATAAATAGTCTATATTATAACATTTCACTTCTCCCGAATATGCTACTAATTCTTCTACACCTTGAATTCATTCTCACTTAATAATACAAAATACTGGTGAACGTTCTTTAAACTCGTAGAACAGAGGCGAAACGTATACATCCAGAATAGCAGCAGAACAAAGAATACACATTTTTTTCCTGCTTAGAACTCATCAGCCATGTGTGCCTGTATTTCAGTGTTGACTTTGTAGTGAAATTCCAACCCACCACTTTCCTCACTGAACTCCGACATCTTATTAATCAGTCTATATGTTCACTGACTAATAGAGCTCTTACAGACGAAATTGTCATAAAACACTTGTGAATGGTTTATTTCCTGAGCTAAAGAACTGAATATCGAAAGTCTCATTGTAATTGAGAACAACGTTATCAGCCTCTAATGTTTTCGTGATTACTTAACGAGACTAACTTGAGTGTCTATTCCAAAAATATACATCGGTTAAAATGTGTCATAAAAAATATTTTTTGAAAGCAGAAAAGTTTCAGTTAAACGAAACCAAACCAAACGATATAGAAAACAGTCTATGGATTTCAAAATCTTTTAGAAACTAAAGAGCAACCTTGTGCAGACCTGAAGACATTACGACAGAAACGAAACAAATCCAGAATCATTATAAACAACACTAGTTGTGAAAAATGTTGTGCTGTGATGATTGGATCATCTGTTCACTTTTTTGCTTGTTTTTATTCCTATCGGCTTCTCTCGCACACTCAACTCTTTACTCAATCCCAGCACACAACGAACTTTTAGGTTAGACGCTAACCTACCGAAGGCTAAACTCCGAGATACTGGTCGGAATCGACGCCCTCTGGCTGCATTAAGACACGAAAGTAAATTGCAGTTAAGCAATAAAATAACATTGGATAAGAAAAATTGACGGGAAAGCCAGAGCGTTTCTTAAAGTCCACTAGTGAGATAAGGAAACAATTAACTGATTTCTAAGGAAGTATCAAATGCGTTGGATTAGCCCGAAATTTCGAGAACACTCAATGCCACTCAGGGTCACTGAATCAAATGGTTTTACACTTGCAGACAAATCAAATAACTCAAATCTTTCTGAAATTGTAATTGGACATGTTTTAAATTATAATAAACCTTCACGTCTAAGTCATCCAGCCTGAGAAAGGCTATGTTACAAAACCAGTCGCTTAGACTGAAAATTTTCTTCATTAATTCATATTTCGCTATTGTTATGAAACAAAATATTATAACGATCTAAATAAACGACAGTAATTCATCAATGAGTAATTATGTTAATTACGTCTCTAAATCAGTAAGAATTGATCATATAGTGGGTTTTAAACAGGCTAATCAATTCGAATCAGCTGATATAGAGCAGATACTCAGATTTTGTTTTAACTATAGCCTATATCGATTAGTTTTCTTACTTTATTTTAATGTTGGTCGTTTGTTTAAAGAAACTTATGACTAACTACAGATTTACTTGGTATTCCTTCAACACTGAGTAAATGTGATTTTACCTACGATTGAAAAACTTTCGGATTATTAATTTTCTTTAAACTTTACTATCGCCTGACGTCTCGAAACATGTCCTTCAGTAAAACAGTTTATTCATGCTCAGATTTTTTGATAAATTCTCTACACTAGACATGCATAAAAACTTACTAGATGAAGTTTATATCGTTTCTTTTAATAACCATTACTTAAGAGTGTCTAAATCAGTGTTGGTATTAATAGTAGAGCTTAGGTTAGACATCCATCTCTTCAAGTGTAGAAGTATTATCAATAAAGCTAATGAAATACATCACGTTTTCGAACTAAAATGTGAGATTAAACCATAATTTCCTATAAAATTTACTCATATTTCCCCTACATTGAAGAAACAAAGGAATTAAACTGTTTTCTGAATTTTGTTTACCTCATTACTCTTCAGATAAACGTTTTTGAGATTATTCAACATGTCATAAATGTAATCAGTTTTCTTGTTGTGGTAATATAATGTTATGGAATAGGATAATATAGAACGCCTAAATAATATTTAATATTTTACTTACTTCTGTTTGTTTACTAGGATAGCTAGTTAATACATAAATTTTATATCCACATAATTTCTTTTTATATCAACTTATGTATGTCACTTTACGAATTTCAATAAAATCATTGGAGATATTTCGCAACCTGTCATATTTGTGCCACAACTCCACGAGAAAGAACTACGTGTTCTTAAAAGTGTATCAATAGTTATTGGGTGCATTAGCCGCTGTCCATTTTATCCTTTCGTGACATCACTTTTTTAATAACTGTTCTTACAAGATTTCCAAATTTCATACATTAAAAGTTACCTAGTTTTTACTAGTACTGTAGGAGACTTCAGTGTACACTGAAAAGGTAGATCACCAATCAGCCGAATATTACTTACAATAGTATCACTCGTAAGTGGACTGAATTTGTTTGATTAAAGACAGATCATCTCGTTAGTTACTATCAGTTATTATAAAGTGACACATACATCTTTGTTGAGTCAGGAGTTTTTTATGATGAAACTAACACCAAAACGATAATGAGATTCTACTAAAATAATGCACAAGTATGTAATTACGTTGATTGTTAACCTCCTTATTTTTATTCGTGATTACAATGCAAGTTTTCGATCTGATTTATTGACAAAATCTGTTCGACTAGGGGTCTACATCAAAAATCCAGTTTTATCAGGAGTTATCACCAACCACATTGCATCATTGCATGTTATTATTTGATCTGTGTTATATTCAATGATCGAACAGTTCTCAAACTTCCCTAAAAATGATCCAATCCAGATTCATGACATTATTTTCCTTTACAGTGAACCGTGAACCCATAGCTAAAAATCAGAAGTAACTGAAGTACTAGAAGTAACTCATAACACACTGCTTTGAATAGAGCTACTACATATTATAAAATCGGACACAATCTACCAATCACTACTGATTTCATTTAAAATTAACAGCGAAACTGGATGATTTATAGGACTACTTCAAACTATACACTAATATCACAAAGCTTGGGGGACGCGTCTTATACGCAAAAAAAGGTATTTCATGGTACTAGAAATGTTAAAATTCTGATCTGTAATTATAGAATAACACTGAAACAAACAACAAGAAAAGATTACAATTAATATTGAAACCATTCACTTATTCTGAATTATAGCTTTTTATATTAAATAGTATTATATACTGACTATAAATGACTTCCAAAAACCATGAGAATATAGTGCAACTGAATAAAACAAACCACACTATTTTACCACTTTTGTAAGTACATTTTTAGATGAGTAAATTTTCAACGATTTTAAACTAAGCCTACAAATGTTTTCGGCTCAAGTTACACCCTGTAAAGTAATTGGACTTTTAAGGTGAATATATCATTGTCATAAAAAGACAGGATAAATAAGTGATAAAATAAAAATATTCCTTTTAACATGAATGTTTAAAATGGTTTGGTTGATCGCTAAATATATTTATACTATTGAAATAACTAAAGTGGGATAAAAAGGCTCATTGTAAAAGGATTTCGATTAGTTAGGTTTACTCTTCTTAGATTAAGAAGTGAAAAAGTAACACAACTTTACAGGATAAATAAATGAATTAATTCAATGAATTTATTAAATAGTATATTCAAGTAGACTAATATCTTGGAATAGTTGGATGGTACCAAACTTATGAAGCAGATCTCAACAAACAAAATGACTTACATATATATTCGCTTGTACATTGACGGCTTACGGAATCATGATCAATGTCAGGCTTGCATAGTCCATTAAGTGCTATTTGAATTCTGCCTATCAAGTTATAATGTGGACACCAATCTAAGTGACTTGATATCGCGTGAACTATATTTCATTGTAATATGGTTAGAAGTAGTTGATAACAGACCCTAGACCTTAGTTTCGTGTTGCTAATCACTCGTCAGAAAGGTGTACCTGTATTCTTTAAGCTACTGGTGTTCACTGAAGAAATCAATCCCACATCACTCAGTTTCTAACTCTGAGATGGTTTACTTACCTTCCAAATGTAATTATTATCCACGAACTTATCCTGTTTCCTGAAAAAGTGTCGATTATGTTGCTCCAACTACGTGCAACTAGTGATGCACTTAGTATGTAATCAATAAACGTTGACCATGCAGTTATGAATGCTGGGAGTTCACCAAGAATGCTGTGTGCATGTCCGTAACATGCAACATCCTTAAAAGAATTAAAACCAGTAAATATATATTAATAGGACTTTTTACTTTTAAAAATACACGCGTTCAAATAATAAATTCTATATCATTAATCCAATCACTAAAAGACACATTTTGGCATTCCCATCAAAAAATGAATTTTAACTATTCAGGAGCCCTACATTAAAATATCAGAAAGTGGCTAACCAAAAATTTATAATTTTAAAAATTTCATGTCATTCTTATTTGTATAAGTTCATTTACTGAGGAAAACTCCATTTTCTTTGGAAGATCTCTTAACAATAGCAATAAAGGAAAATTACGCCAATGGTTTCTGGTAGTTATTTATAAAGTAAAATAGTTTGTTTATACTTTACACAAACAATAATAATCTCATCGATTATCTTTACTAATAGAAAATGAGTCTAAGCAGAGGTGCCTACTTCAAAGATTGACATAGACTAATCGATCCAATATCCTTATTACCGAATTCTAACAATTCATACACAATTCCATAACAAATCAGACATTCATACAACATTAAATGTGAAATTAATGGAACAAAGAATTTTTTTATAATTTTCAATTAATTTAATCAAGAACTGGTAAAAAACAATTACTTACTTTTGGAACATGACATGCTAATTCTGAATATATCAGAGAATTTAATATTGCTACAAAAGTAGCTATAATATAAGCAAGAAAAGCACTCGGTCCAGTTTGTGCATTTATTACAGCACCAGTCGACACATAAATGCCTCCATCCAGCATACATGCTGAAATTTATAATATCAGTGAATATCATAATAATTTAAGGTGACTTGAAATTACTTATATATGTGACTGTCAAATTGTCTATTCATACTATGTACTGATATATTTAACTCATGTCTCCTGTTTTAGTATTCTTTGAATCGACAAACCATCTACATGATCTTTATTTAATCAAGATAAAGCTTATTATACAAAATTATCAGTTCTCATCAAGTGTTCCTTGGTATGGATAAAACACAACTGTAGACTAGTATTAAACCAATGACTTAAGTTTGGTGTACAATGTCATGATATGAAACTCTGAATGAAATTTATTATTTAAACTTTTAGGACTCAAATTAATTAGAAAAGAATGTGTTCATCAGTTACCAAAGCCTAATGATACCCAATGACAAAGATGTAACATTGAAATCTAAAAAGCAAATTGAATTATACTATTATTAAAATGAATCCAATCACTGTTGATAACTAAAGAGAAAACGGTTGTAAAAATTCATCAGCTAAGATTATTAATTATGATTTTAACAAATAGTGAATGGGATTAATTCACCTTCCCTTCCTAAAATTTATCAATAATGTCATGTTGCTTTTCAAATAATTACTTCAAATCTCCCTCAGTAAGAAGAATAATCATCATCATGAGTACTCACTATATTATATACTTATACAAGATAATTTAAGTACAGATAATGCATATATAAACATGATTCATGAAACCAATTTGCAGACTCAAAAACTTGAACTAATGATAAACCTTTTTTTACAATTAAATCACATTGGTTTTATACACAGCTATCCACATCCAGAACCGTACATAAAGCATGAGAAGAACACAAATACAAATAAATATGTCACTTTGAAAGAAAACATATAAATCAAATGGTTTTGGTTCGATCACAGATTTGATCAACGCAACTAAACTGTACTGGTTTTTCTAGGATAATTTGTTTGTTAAACTATCCACAAGAAAAATAAGAAGGATATAAAAAAATATACAATCTGTTGAACGGTAACACACTTTTTATCAATTCTAATTCATTTGACCGAGAATCCAGGTATACGAGTAAATATCTTTTTTTATGTAAAATAGTCCCATTTGCTTTAGGGGACTATTGTAATAGTATCTACATAGTGTAATGACATGTCAAGCAATGAATTCACATTTTATTTTGAATATCACTAGACTCAATCGAAGTTACTCGGAGACAGAAACTTAGATTTAGCAGATGCTCATCTGTATAATTACCATGCATTTTCTTAGCTACTTATGAATATCCTCTACTTTAAACAATGAGTGGATGTAAGAATTTTTAAAATAATTAACATAAGACAAACAGTTTGACTAAATCTGAATAAATGTTTAGTGATGAGCAGTTCATGATTTATAGAATGGGGGAAAAGATTGAATACGAACAGTTATGCGTGGTTTAACTCAAAAAAATTGAACTTAGAAAGACGATGTTTCCAAATATGACTCATGTTAAGAGCCAAAAACTGCATAGACGTTTAACACCTGTTTTTCTGTTCATCATTAAATTGTTTCAGTTTCACGAACTCAAAATACTGAATTAGAGATGATCGCTAGCCATGAATAAATCTAATCGAAAGATATTACCTATTACATTTGGTAGCTTGCATTCGGCATCCAAAGTGTCTATGAATAACGTCTCTTCAGTGAATATATTTCCAAGACACCAATGTTGTATTCTTCTGGTATGTCGAATAATTTTTAAACTTAATGTGTGGCAGTGAAGGCAAATGTGATTGGTTACTAAGTGTGGACAAAGAGACATTCAACTTAATAATCAGAAAATATGTTATTTTCCTTTCTCTTATCGACTTCTATTAAGGACCCACTGACAATGACGGCTTTTAGATGTGTTTAATAATGTACTCTCTAGCGTTAATTGTGTTCTCTCTTCCTGATCATGAATCGGGTATATAACGTGATCTGGTTTGTGTGTAGTGGATCGTTTAAGTATTCAATCCAGTGCTAACATTAACTCGATCCCCCCCAGACCAATCTTGTTAGCATACTATCGTATTTCCGTAGTGTACCATAGTGAGGGAAAATATTATAAATCATCCATTGTATCAAAATCTTATGGAGATCATTCAATTTATAGTTTACATCAAAAACTGAATTGAACTAAAATCTATTTTTACTATTCGTGGTAATTATTGATTCGATTTAGAAATGAAAACATTGAAATGACTAACTTATTCTAACATTTAATTACAGTTAAGATTAAAAATAACAATGGGACCAATCGATTTTCAATTATTTTTCAATAAACAATAACGTAATCAGAGAGGGGTTTTGTGGATATTATAGTAACTTAGTAGTTGAATTCATGAGTCAATTGAAGCCAGAGTACCATGGAGAACCTGGAAGCATTGGACGGCCTTTTCTTCCTTTTGTGGGACTTCTCAGCAGTGCGCATCTATGATCCCACCTCGCGAGATTCGAACCCAGGAGTCCCATAATAGGACAAAACGGCCGTCCAGTGCTTCCAGGTTTTCCATGGTGATCTAGCTTCAATTGACTGATAAATTCAACTATTAAATAACATAATCGTCTTAAAAGTAACTCGTCAATTTCAATACACAAAGATTATAAATAGTTTTAAGCTGCTGGGTTAATAATGATTTTATTGCATGCCTTGGAGATGAATCACAGAGTAATCAATAAGAAAAAGTGAAAAAGTCATACCTCCCACTGGTCTTTAAATACATTCTTCAAACTTATAAGTTAGTGGTAAGAAAGACTCTACAACTTCACTTAAATGTCAGCTGATTGAAACACAAATCAGTCATCTACCAAATTTATGGTGTTGTTTAATCAAGTTTCATTTTGTTCACTCATTAATTTATCAAACTTATCACTACAATGACTATTATTATTATTATTATTACTACAGAGTTTACAGAGATAAAATTCAATGTTTCTCACTATTTCTGTTGGCTATTACGTTTTTAAATGTGTTCAGTTCATCATTCCGAATTAATACAATTTATGAAAAAGTTTATCATAACCAGTTTTACAAGAATCCATAATCAAAATAATTGACAATAAACAGTACATTGGTTAATGTAGCTTGCTTGTTTACTACACAACAAAAATACATTTAAAAATGATTAGTTTAGTTTTCATTTCCTAATGAAAGAATTAACACTAATTAGGTTAAAGAATGATCCATTTATTTTATCATCATTTTTACTAAACTATTTAGTTGGCAAACAAAATTGTAGCAACAAATCACCAGTTCATTGTCTGCTTTAATACAACCAAACGATTGTTACATACAAGTCATTTCAACAGGAAAGTCTAATTAAATTATTTTAGGTATTTGTTCTATGTACCATTGTATGCCTGTTACCAACATATTACATCATTTCTCATTCAAATGGTCAATTCATTAAACTATTAAAAAGTAACCTAGATACTATTTATACAACGAACATATTCACTTTACTGAATTGAACACGGTAAACCAGTTTCAATTTTGAAGGTGAAGATATATGTTTATTAAACACAAGTCAATAAATTGCTGTCTATCACAATAAATGAAAATTGTTTTAAATGCACTAAATGATCTACCCATGTTCTTTATTCGCACACACACACTATATATATATGATGAATAGTTACATCATGTAATCTTAAAATATTTTTATTACTTCAAAATATAAATGAGTTCTTAACACAAGCAAACGTATATTGACAACACATCTTATTTACTTATTTCTAGTCTCTGCTACTTTTAGTATATAAGCTAAGCGATACACATGATTCATACTTTTCAAAAAATGTATTCTGAAATCAAAGCAAATTATGTTATTATTGTAACAACTAAAATTACTTTAGAATTACTCAAGTACAAATTGCATATTTACTTTTCAATTTTATAACAATTAAATACACAATAAGAATAATAAATCAAAACACTTTATTGTAAGTAACGACATAACATCTATCAGACTATTTGATAAAGATATACTTTGAGCTTAGGCAGTTTGTGGAGATTATTCACTTTTAATTCAGTTTACATCATAGACTGAAAACTAGAAAACACCGAAGAGTTGTTTAGTCCTATCACGGGTATCCTGGGTAATGTACATAGACAGTGAACAAATTCAAACAAACTCTAATATTTGTGTCTAGAGTATTATAGTTAGGCCAATAAGATGATATTCACTAGGTTGCTTTTCAAACTATAATCAATTCTGCATACTGAATAATCAACTATCACCCATATTACTATCTATATGACAGAACTCTACTAATCACTGTCGTTCATTTGAATTTCAGAAATTGTTTTCTTACTTAATCATCAGGAGAATACACTAGCCCTACTGGACCTGCCGGATATCGAAACACCACAAACAAATCTTCCTATATATTTCATTCCTTTAACGATTGAAGAAATCAGGATGGCCGGTCATCAAACAAATCAAGAGTGGAAAAGCATAAAGATCTCATAATATACCACCTGAGACAATGAGGTCACACATAGAAGCAACAGCAAACATGCTCCATGTTCTATTCAGGAAGATTTGGGATGAAGAATAAGTGCCGACGACAGACTGGGAAGAAGGATGTTTTATCAAGATACCAAAGAAAGAAAATATGAGCAAGTAAGGCAACTAACTACATAAGTATCACAATGCTATCGGCACCAGGAAACGTTTTCAACAGAATGTTGCTGAATCGGATGAAAGACTGAACAAACTCCCAACTTCGAGATCAACAGATCGGATTCCGTAAGGATGGGTCGTGCACAGACCAAATCGTGACACCACGGATCATCGATGAACAATCAATTGAATGGAACTCGTCACTACACACCAATTCCCTTGACTATAAGAAAGTGTTTGACAGTGTGAACAAAGTAACCGCATGGAAACTTCTTCGAGACTATGGTATGAGTACTTGGAAAGATCATCAACATCATCTGGAATTCATACGACGAACTACACTGCAAAGTGGTGCATGGAGGAAAGCTGACAGGCATATTCTAAGTAAAGATCGGAGTCAGACAACACTACTTACTCTTTCCCTCTAGCATTTCTATTACTTCTGGTGGTCGAATGGATTAGGAAGACCTCCATATCTGATGGAAAGCATGGGATGCAATGGACGACTGGCATGCAACTAGACAATTTGAAATTCACAGATCACCTAGCACTTTCCATCCCATACACACAAACGAATGCAGGTCAAAGCAAGTAGTGTAGTAGCAGCAGCAACCTCTGCAACGATGGCGGAAGAAACATACTCAAACACAACATGGAGAACAACAATACAATCACACTTGATGAAGAAGCTCTGCAGTAGTTGTAAACATTCATGTGCCTATCTGGACAGTATCATCGATGAACGTGGAGGATCTGATGCACACGTAGAGACAAGGATTGGAAAAGTAAGGACAGCATCCCTACAGTTGAACAACATATGCAACTCAAAACAACTTCCTCTCAACCAATATCAAAGTCACAATCTTCAATAAGAACGTCAAGACAGTTCTACTGTACGCTGCTGAATCTTCCAGAACTACTACAACCATAATCAAAATGGTACAGGTATTTATAAACAATTGTCTACGTAAGATACTCAATGTATGCTGACTGGTTATCATCAACAACAGTGTACTGTGGCAGAGAACAAACCAGGTTTGAGCTGAAGAGGAAATTAAGTAAAGACGTTAGAAGTGGACAACAAATACATTGAGGAGATCACCAATCTGCATCACCAGGCAAGTACTAAATTGGAATCCTGAGGAGAGATGGAAAAAAGGAAGACCAAAGAACATAATGCGTCAAGAACTGGAAGCAGATATGGAAATGATGGACAGCAATTAAAAGGATTTCCCAGGCCAGAGTTGGCTAGAGAATTCTAGTAGGAGGCACATGCTCCTCCACGAGGGGTAAAAGGCGTAAGTAAACCAGTAAGTTAATCATTGGAAGGAACATAGTTTCTATTGTCATGTCTTAAAATTGCAGGTCATGAAAGTTAGTTATGCATCGTACTAAAAATCAATATTTTTCCTAATCAACCTGAAAGACAAATAATAATAGACTCGAGGTTCCTCCTCATAGATAGCAAAAGTAATGTTACTGGACAGTTTAGATTATTACTCTTTTAGATAACGAAAAAAAAGAGAATATTAAAGTCTGATGTTAAATTCATTTTCAAAACTGTATTAACTAATGAATCAAAGGTTTTTTTACCACAATTCTGTCAATAATTTGGTTTTCTTACACTATGTTTTCTCTTGATACAGCCAGTACTTTTTGTCACTTCGAATAAGGTTACAAGCAACTATCATACAAGTTTACTTCTTGCTCTATTCACATATATCTAGGAAAAGACTCCAATGAAATCATCTAAGTAATCACCCAATACTAGTTAGTTTGTTTCAAATTTGTTTGAACTTACTAGCACTCCTAATTATCTAGACAGTGAGACAGTGGAACTTGTGCCACTATGTTTTCTATGGCTAATAGATTTTTTTTATCAGATATTTGAAAGCAAATAACAGAAAACTATCAATAGAGGTTGTACTTGTTGACACATGTGAGTAAGATGTACACGAAATCTACGTGAAACTGATTTCTATTCACACGCTGGGATCTCAGTTGTCTAGTGCTCACAGTTAGTGGTGTTATCAACGAGCAATTCAAATGATGTGAAAAGTTTATTGAATGCTTCACATAATTACTGGATAAAATTTTGTTAACACTAAGGATTAGATAACATTAAGATAATTAAATAACATAGCTTTTCCCCTATAAATACAGTTTCTTAATTCATGAACTTTGGGAACTTTGAGGGTTACATGACAGATATTCAGTCGAAATTATTATTTCTGTACAAAGTTCTATATTATAACATTACCGTTCTTTGCCGTTTTTCATTAAAATACTTTAACAAAATGAAAGGATATGACAATGCTAAGTGAATTTAAACTTCACGCCATTTCACAAGCAAGTGGCTATCAGGACTTGGTAGCTAAGTGGATAAGGCGATGACATTTGAACCGGACGGTACCGAGTTAGAGTCCCAGAGCGAACATCAACTAGAAGGTGCAGGTACACCCAGCTGACGATTCCCAGACAGGACGAAACGCGCGTCCTGAATTCCACTGCTAGCCACTATCCATCTTTGCTTATAATGCTAAGTGTTATTTCTTAATAGTTATCAATTATTTTAATTGTAAAACTAATTATTAATCAAATCAAGAACTGGATTTTGTAGATAATATTCGATCATAAGAGAAATCTACAAAATTAACAATTCAAAACACCAACTAATTTACTGCTAATTCTTCAGTAAAACATGTTTATCTCCAGAATTATTGATTCACTATCAAATAAACTGAGACTAATTTTGAACATAGCAATAACAAAAAGTACCTATGTGTTCTTTGAAATACAAAACATTTAAAATGAAAACGAAACGATAATTCTTATATCTGGTTTGGATAGGAAAAGTTAATAGATCTACGTAAACTTGTTTTGATCTGACTATACTGCGAAAACCCAGTTAGATGATTATTTTTGAAACGAAATTCAAATCCTAATGTCTTCAGCACTCTAGTTGTCCTCTAAATCATTCAAATTCTTTAAATGAAAAAAAACTACGATCGTTGTATGTTCCAACATACAGTAGCTTAAGTGATACTAAATCTTTAACTGATCATATTACTGACATTGTGCTAAGTTGTTAATGAAGATATAAATCTGTTGGAAATCACTTATTAAAATCAATTGTTCCAGCTCATTCACCGTCTTCTAGACACTTGTTACTTTTTGTGGTATTTTAAAAGTCTAAACCATGATATTAACAACCAGTTAAGATGAAAGGTAACAAAATAACCCTAAAATTACTTCAAAAATGTGGTTTTCATTCTTAAGTCACAAACGCCAGATCTAGCTAAATGAAAAATCTCTTACACATAGTTCCCGTTATTATCTTAACCTTATTAACTCTTGAAATCTTCGCTACATCATGATACATATATTCATCTTTCATCACCCTCGTATGTATAAGTTGTAAGCAGCTGATGAGAACCTAACGAAATAAAATAAGTTCATATTACTCTGCATCAATCTTCGTTCTTGCTCTCTTTAAGAACAATCTCTTATTCTTGCTCTTAAGTTGGGGTATTACATATAAGTTTATGATAAAGTTACCATGATTCAGAGTTGTAAAGTAGCAAACAATTTATTACCTGGCTCACGAGCTCTTCATAGATATTTTGTTCATTATGATCTACCAAAAAATGGACCCTTAATAACCAGGTTTTATAAGGCCCACCGATTGGCTGCACAGATGCAAACAAATTGCCATCTTCAAAAGTTTTTATCCCACTTCAACGGAAACAAGTTATCATTTGTGTGTATTCATCCGACCATGGGTCAAGTTGTATGAGTATCAGTTACTTCGTACAATACGTTTCCTTAGTTATTCACGAAATAATCGAAAACTACCATTCATAAGGTCAACATGTATTCCCTAAGCAATCAAACAATAGACGTAACGGTTCTTAAGTCTCACACTTTATTCAAGGTTGAAAGCCAAGACATATGTGTCTACCAATATTTTTTTATTCTATTCGAAAATCATTTAACCAATACACAGAACTAACAAGCATCTTCTGTAAAATTGTAATGTGTATTGTAATGGAATCCTGTCTATCGAACTTTCTAATGATTTTATAATCACCCAGTAAATGTTAGCTGCATTTATTACTGAAATAGTATTTCAATAACCTTTTTTCAGACGCCATTGACTCTCAGCAATTAAGCGTTTCCCACGTATTGAGATCAATGGAACTAGTGTATGATAATCTCAGAAAACAAAGCAATTATCTTATCTTTAGCTTCGATAATTCTTTGACTTGGAAAAAGTACCTATTCTCATTTGGAAAATAAACTAATAACTAATAGTTTTGTAAGTTTCCACTGGAAGATAGTTCATTTTAAAAGCTAATTCCGCCAGTAGGTACTAGTGAATCAAAAATTAAGCTTTCTCTCGACTACAATTACTTTTTGTTTTGTACCAAAGTTATTCAAACGATCTACTTTGTCATCACAATTTTGTAATTTTCCTTTCCAATAAATACAAATTATGTAATTGACCACCAATAAACTTACTATAATCTCTTATTGAACTTCTGTCATTTTCTGTGTTACATAACCGTTTACTTAATACTTATTATCATGCTTGTTTATGTTATTAAGACAATTTCTTCTTCACCTTATACTTCGTGTTTGGACACCGAATATGATTAGTCGTCATCGTTTATGATAAAGACATACAGATAAATCATCATAACATTTACAACCTCTCAAAGAATAATTTTGTAGTTCTATGTTATGCATAAAATGAGTTTCTGGCAAACTCGGCAGATGTTAGGAATAAATAAGTTAAATTTGTAACAGCAGATGTCGATGAGAATTAAATTCAAGCAGTAATCTTTGTCTGTTTACCTCTGTTACAGAATTAAAGCGTTCAAACACATTTTTACTGTATGAAAGATTTTCACTTTTTCAATTGAGAAGTATACGTAAAGTCTCTTGAAAATTTAAAATATACAAGAGCATGAAATTGAAAAAGCGAATCAGTACATTGTTTTTGTTATAAACAAAAATGACGTATTGCTAAGGAATATCAAACAGCTGACTTCATCAAAGTAATATGACGTCTTAACGCAATCAATATTTTCAAATATATAAGTAAACAAAACTTCAAAAAGTTTACTATAAACTTACCTAAGCCATAAAGAATCAAACTTATGGTTGTTAAAGTTTTATTAAGATCATTATGAAATATATCTTTGAAATGTTTCTTTCGAAATAGGCCATGAGCTACAGTACGCCCATACTCTCCACAACAACCAAGTGATTTTTTATGAGACGGTTCCGTAGTTTTTGTAGCTGACTTATCGTCTACACATAGATTACTTTCTTGCTTTGACATTTACTTTCGATAATCAATTTATCAGACAGAATTCCAGTCAATACACTAATAGAATTCTAATTTATATAGTCAAAAAACAGTGTTTGTAAATATTTCAGTACATCAAATCACAATTTAAAATTAAAGTTAACATCAATCTCATTTGTGATTGGTTATCTCTTTAGTAGAGTTACATTAGTGGGCAATGATTAAGTGGAAATGTGAAACGTATGGAAACCATTTTGCATACAGAGTAATAATACATCTATTTTTTTATTCATAAAAATTAAGCAGAATCAATAAGAGATAGAGAGTAAGTAGTTTTATCTGAAAAAAGGGGAATTATAATTTAAGTGGTCCCATAGAAACCTTGAAAACTTATTCAATACCTTGAGTTATAAACCTGATTAGATAAAATAATCAATTCTTAAACGAATGTAAGTATACCTTTTTAGTTTTAAAATTATAGAATAATGTAAAGGTAACAAAAATAGCGAAATTATTCAGCAATTGAGTATCGAATGAGAAACATTTGTGAGAAACCAAATAATATTTTTTAAGTCCCATTCCATATATGTACTATCGTTTAGTTAATTTATAATCAACAAATCTTATAATATCAGAAGAGGCTTTTGTGGATATCATAGTAATTTTAATAGTTGAAATCATGAGTCAATTGTATTTCCTGGAGTTCTGGTGAGAAGCCATTACCAGTGGAGTTCAACTAGGTCTGTTGTGAGATAGTAATTCACTGAAGACAATGGTGGACGGTGGCGCAATTTCGTGGATTGGTTGAAGTTAGACATTAACACCTATGAATTCCGGCCAGCTCAGTGGTTTAGTGGTTAAGCGAGTGCACGCGAGACCGATAGATCCTGGGTTAGAATTTTGCAGGGGATGGGATCGTGGATGCGCGCTGAAGAGGAGTTCCATACTGGGACGAAACGGCCGTCCAGTGTTTCCAAGCTTTTCATGGTAGTCTAGCTTCAATTGACCCATGATTTCAACTATTAAAATATTATAATACTGTGAAACGGCGTATCAGCTTAGAATATCATGAAGTTTTTTTGATTTGATTTTATTTGAACAAAATCCTGGAGAAACTAGAATAGACGTGCTCACAAGCATTACGATCTACTTTGAACCACGAAAATGAGACTTTCAACACATTTTAAAGTGTTTTTCCTTAAATTTATAAAAGACATTACTTTAATGTAAGGAATTAATTCATCAGTCTAGTAAATAAATAGTCAAATACTTGAGGCGGGTTTGAGTTCCTTATTAGTACTTTGGGATTATACCGATATGAGCCCAAACATATTTTAAAAGTACTTCATTCAAATGAAGACCTAACTCTCAGGGCAGAGCTTAAATGGATTAAATTATTTTTTTCTGGTTAGCGTTGTTTAGCGAGTACAGACCGGTATCAGGCAAGGTTGCTTACTCTTACCATTTCACCTTCGCCTGGTGATCGACTAAATTACGAAGACGTATACATCTGGGGTAAGCATGGGATACAGTGGACAGCAGGGATGTAGAAAAATCGTATTTCTAACGTTTTGTGGCTTTATGTAAGTCAATTCTTTAGAGTTAATGTATTTATAAATAACTTTCGACCCAATGCTCAATTTATTTGGAACTATCTAGCCAAACCTTGGCGTTGGTATATTGATTGTTATCCCAGATTCTAGCTAAAACTTCAGTTAATTTAACTGCTAATGCTGGATCTGGATTCTTAAAGTCTCCAGGGATTAATTCATCAGGCCCTGTTGCTCTCTCTCGCCTTAGATTGTTTATAGCATTTTCAACCTCACTGAGGGTTAAACGACTCACATCAACTCGATATTCAGGCTGCCTGGAGATGTTAAGTAACTGAAACGTGGCTGAAGTCCAGTTGAACTCTTCACTAAGGTATTCCGCCCATTGGTTTAACCTCCTGGGTTGAGAATGAATAATATTCCTGTTCTTTCCGAAATAGTTCCACTGACAGTTGTATTTTTAAAACCTGTTTTCTTGATAAGTCTGACCAACTTTCCATTGTTACATCTCGCTGCAGCCTTTTCCATCTCTTCTGTTTTCGCCACCTGACACTGCTTACGATCATTATGTGGGCTTTCTTATAAGGCTACTTTTTAGCGTTCTCCACTTCTTGTCATATTCTGAGCCAAACGAGATGAGTTTCCGAGCATCTACCAGTTCTGTGGATGTCACTCTAATCCACTGATTTTCCAAACATTTTGGTTTAAGTTGCTAGTCAATATCACTGCTGTTTCCCCAGGCCATTTGGATATCATACCGAGCCAATTCAGGGTGGATATCATTTTGGTGTTTAACTAACTCTTTTGATTGTTCCTGAAATATATTCTTGACTTTTTCATTATTAAGTTGAACTTTGAGAGACTTTCTTGCTATAGCTTTTCTACATTCAGTCTGACTCCTACAAATACGTGCTCGAACTAAAGCATCACCTGAGTCTAAACATGTGCTCCAGAATGAGTGATATTCCTCAATAGAGAAACGAAATCTGTTTAAGTCCATCGATGAGTCAATTGTGGAGGTCGTTACGTCAAATGACGTTTCTCCTAATGTTTAAATTTGTTGTTTGCAAAAATAGACTGTTATCACAGCATAGTTGCCGCAGACGATCACTATTATCTGTTTGCTGAGCCGCGACACCATAAGATCCGTATAAGTACCTTCTGGTTTGGTTTATTCTATCTGCTTGAGCATTGAAACCACTATTACTATATCAGAGCACTTAGCTTTTTGACGAACTTTGAATAGTTTAATATAAAATCCATCAATAACTTCGTCCGAGCTGTAGTCATTGGGTGAGTAAACAGAGACAAAGAAAAAGCAACAACATACGTTCCCGTATTTCTGAGTTTGTACCGTCCTGTTTAGCTGAACGACGAACAAGCGATTGTGTATTGGGATCCAGTCTCGAAGAGCCTGTTCTGCCTTAGAACTTAATGTTATACCTACACTAGAGAGGTCACAGGAATTAAAAGCTCTAACAT
This sequence comes from Schistosoma haematobium, assembly GCF_000699445.3. Lineage (NCBI taxonomy): Eukaryota > Metazoa > Platyhelminthes > Trematoda > Strigeidida > Schistosomatidae > Schistosoma > Schistosoma haematobium. The sequence continues at coordinate 75,059,564 of NC_067196.1, read as the reverse complement.
GTAATCTATAGTCTGTTTTCAGGAGAACAGAAATAACACTTTGTGAGCTCGAATTATTAGCAGTGATGGAGTGCGGGGTAAGTTGTGATGATAGGACAATTATTAAAAGGTGGGGGATTCTGTCGTAAACAAGATGATCGTAGTAATTACTGCTTTTGTTGTTCCGTGCTCTCTAGTTCCGTCTGATTTTTTCTAGTTGTAGATTATTATAATCAATCCATTGTGGCACCGGAAATGATCACACATACACCGCTAACATATCAACAGAATGTCCACCTAAAGATTAGAGGTTTCCGGCTGATGCCTTTCATTCCAGTAATACATGTGAAAAATGTATTACCTAAACAAACAATCTATTAGCATTAACATATACATTTTAAAGTTGATTTTGCAAATGGTCTTGCGAATTAATTCTCTAATGATTTCCTTCTACATAAACACTTGTAAATCAATAATTAATTGTGTTTTTTTGAAACTCACCATGATTTTTCATTTATTTCGATTACTTGAAAAATCATTATCACTTAGTTAAGTGTAAAATATTTAAGGAATTAATAATCGAGTAATATAGGAAAATAGGTATTTACAATTGACTGATTACTGGGTGGTGATCAATTTCATGTATGTCAGGTTCTTCTCAATGCAGATCGAATCCTATCGACGAAGTTTCGATGTGGCAATGTGGCTGGGTGACACGGGATCGAATCCGTCAGAGAGTATCAGTTCCCTCAAGATTATAGGTACACATTGCTGACGAGTGCCAAGTAGAACGAAGCATAGGTCCAAGATTTCCTGTCAACTACCCTCAACCACCATCTTATAGGAAAATAAGTATATTTGTCTGCTTTATCAGAAATCAAAAGGTGCAAATACAAATGGTTCCATCGATAAATCAATAAAACAGAGAAATAAAAAATCTATCGATACTTATTAACACATGACCAAATTGAAAACTATCTGGTCCGAATATGAGAGGGAATCAAAATAAGAAGAATTATTGAAATCACTTATCCCAATGGAATATAAACGAAACAACATTAATTAAAAACTCCGCCTGTAGCTCTTCTAGAGTTACTGCCGGTCCCAAGCCCGGGTAAAGGAGGAGGGTTGGGCATGGAGTTAGCGACTCAATCCCGTAGGAAACTAACTCGCTAAAAAACGTTAACCAGAAAAAATAATTCAAACCATTTAAACCCTGCCCTGGGAGTTAGAAGGTCTTCATTTAGAAGAATTATTACGCTTCATGGTGAAAGCCGAGTTCCTTCGAAAGTCATTGGGGTGATGCCCCTTCTGACAACCAGAGCAACCATTAATTTAGGTACATGGAATGCTCGTATAATGTGGGAGGCTGGAAGACTAATCCAAGTTACTGCAGAAATGAAAAGACACAATCTGGAGGTACTTGGAATCAGTGAAGCACATCGGACGCAGGTTGGACAACAAAGGCTAAATACGGGAGAGATGCTGCTATACTCTGATCACGAAAATAAAAATGCTCCACACACTCAGGGAGTTGCTCTAATGTTGTCCAAAGTAGCACGAAATGCACTTGTAGGATGGGAATTTCACGGATCAAGAATCATCAAAGCATCATTCAAAACAAAAAAGGAGGGGATCACAATGAATATTATCCAACGTTATGCACCCACCAATGATAGCAACGACGACATTAAAGATCAATTCCACGAGCGGCTGCAGTCAATCATTGAGAAATGCCCAAGAAAGGACCTCACCATTCTGATGGGAGATTTAAACGCCAAAGTCGGAATAGACAACACCGGATATGAAGATATTATGGGACGAGATGGACTGGGAGAAAGAAACGAAAATGGAGAAAGATTCGCAAATCTATATGCATTCAACAAATTGGTCATAGGAGGCACAATATTTCCACACAAACGTATACACAAAGCTACTTGAATCTCACGGGACCACACTACAAAGAACCAGATAGATCATATCTTCATCAATAAAAAATTCCGAAGGACAATAGAAGATGTGAGAACCAGGAGAGGAGCTGACGTAGCTTCAGATCACCACCTAGTTGTGGCCAATTTAAAACTGAAGCTAAAGAAGAACTGGACAACTGGACAAACAGCACTACAAAGGTTCAATATAGCCTTCCTTCGAGATACTAACAAATTCAACGAATTCAAGATAGCTCTCAACAACAGGTTCCAGGCCTTACAAGATCTACTGAAGGAAGAAGAAACTACTATGGAGGACAACTGGGAAGGCATCAAGGAAGCATTGACTTCAACGTGTCAAGAGGTTCTGGGTCTAAAGAAACACCATCATAAGGAATGGATCTCTACAGAAACACTGGACAAGATCAAAGAAAGGAAGAACAAGAAGGCAGCAATAAACAACAGCCGAACACGAGTAGAGAAAGTCCAAGCACAAGCTGAATACATAGAAGCAAACAAACAAGTGAAGAGGAGCATTAGAGCCGACAAGAAGAAATACGTGGAAGAACTAGCAACGACGGTGTAAAAGCTGCAAGGGAAGGAAATATGAAACAGCTTTACGATACAACGACGAAAATAACAGGGAAATACAGTAAACCAGAGAGACCGGTCAAGGACAAATAAGGCAGGCCAATCAATGAAACTCAACAACAGCGGAACAGATGGGTAGAGTAATTCAAGAAACTCCTGAGTAGGCCGGCTCCAATGAATCCACCGGACATCGAAGCAGCACACACAGATCTTCCCATAGACGTCAACCCATCAACGACGGAAGAAATCAGAATAGCCATCAGACAAATCAAGAGCGGGAAAGCAGCAGGTCCTGACAATATACCAGCTGAAGCACTGAAGTCAGACATCGAAGTAACTACAAGTATGCCTCACCTTCTATTCAAAAAGATTTGGGAGGAGGAACAAGTGCCGATGGACTGGAAAGAAGGACACCTCGTCAAGATTCCAAAGAAAGGAGATTTGAGCAAATGTGAGAACTACAGAGGCATTACACTACTGTCAGTACCAGGGAAGGTCTATAACAGAGTGTTGCTGAACAGGATGAAAGACTCAGTAGATGCCCAACGTCGAGATCAACAAGCTGGATTCCGTAAGGATCGGTCGTGCACAGACCAAATTGCAACACTACGGATCATCGTCGAACAATCAATTGAGTGAAACTCGTCACTATACATCAACTTCATTGATTATGAGAAGGCATTTTACAGTGTAGACAAGAGGACGTTATGGAAACTTCTTCGACACTACGGAGTTCCTGAGAAGATTGTCAACATTATCGGGAACTCATACGACGGACTACAATGCAAAGTCGTGCATGGAAGACAGCTGACAGATGCATTCCAAGTAAAGATCCGAGACAGACAAGGCTGTCAACTCTCTCCCTTCCTCTTTCTTCTGGTGGTCGACTGGATTATGAAGACCTGTAAATTTGTGAGAAAGCACGGCATACAATCGACAGCTGAGAATCAATTAGACGATTCGGACTTCGCAGATGACCAAGCCCTTCTATCGCATACACACGAACTAATGCAGATAAAGATAGCCAGTGTAGCAGCAGTCTCTGCATCGGTAGGCCTCAACATACACAAAGGGAAAACCAAGGTCCTCAAACAAAACACGGAGAACAGCAATCCAATCACTCTTGATGGCGAAACTCTGGAAGATGTAGAATCCTTCACATACCTGGGAAGCATCATTGATGAACAAGGAGGCTCAGATGCAGATGTAAAGGCGAGGATTGGCAAAGCAAGGGTCGCATTCCTACAACTGAAGAACATATGGAACTCAAAACAACTATCTGTCAACCAATATCAAAGTGAGAATCTTCAATACGAATGTCAAGACAGTCAGTTCTACTGTACGGAGCTGAAACGTGGAGAACTACAACAACCATCATCAAGAAGGTGCAAGTATTTATAAATAGCTGTCTACTCAAAAAACTCAACATCGATTGGCTGGATACCATCAGAAACAGCCTTTTGTGGGAGATAACTAACCAGCTTCCAGCTGAAGAGGAAATTAGGAAAAGACGATTGAAATGGATAGGACATACATTACACAAATCGTCAAACTGCATCACGAGACAAGCCCTAACTTGAAATCCTGAAGGAAGGCGGAAAAGAGGAAGGTGAAAGAACACATTACGTCGGGAAATAGAAGCAAATATGCAAAGGATGAATAACAACTGGAAAGGATTGCTCAGGACAAGGTTGGATGGAGAATGCTGGTGAGTGGCCTATGTTTCTTCACGCGGAGTAACAGGCGTAAATAAGTAACTGAGGTTGTGTACCGGAGTAAACATCAACTCTGGAATGCAGGTACATCCAGCCAACGAGTCCCAAATAGGATGGAACGCGCATGCTGAATTCCACCGCTAGCCACTATCCATCTTTTATTTGTCGATAACTGCATTACGTTTTACCAATTTTTCTTTCAGTTGATGAAATGACAGTTATGTGCTGTGAAATATCTTTAGCGGTAATATGTGAATCTGATTTGTTGTCATATTTGGTAAAATAGATTAGTCTAAACTATCTTTACCTTATTTATTTGTATTTTTTCGTAAGCTGGATAAACATGGAATATTAAGATTCTAACTTCGATCAAATATACTGTGATGGACGTGGACCTCTGAGAATCGCTAAACTAGGATAAAACAACTGTTCTGTAGCTCTTAGCTTGTAAGAGATATACAGCTGAACTTGGTCAATGAAATAAACCTTCTATAAATAGTCAGTTGTTTGTTTTCGCTACATTTGATTTCGTTTTATGCATAACCACTTTTCAACTTGAAAATTCAAAGGTTACCAATTTGACTAATGAAAACTACTCTTAGAATTAAACATATTTATATATATTATTTAAAAACTTGATAAAATGAAAATGGCATGCATTGCAGACCATAAAGTTTTCAATGGGAGATACCAAAACCTGAAGCACATAACGATATTATTAAAACATTCTTGGATTTATTTCCTGAATACTCTGATTTGGTATCATAAATTTATCCTAATTAATTAGTCAGACTCGACAAATATCCTGTACCAGGACATCCGTGAAATCTGTGAGTGCAGTAGTTATATGCACACTCAAAATATCTGACTAGTTTGCAACCAGCTAAACGCCAGATAGACAGTTAACCAATACTTCTAGTCCTAATTCATATTTAATATTATGATCCAAGTGAAATACAGTCTGAATAACAAGTTACAAAAGTCTGTTATTCTTAGAATTTGAAATACCTTTAGCTAAATTTAATTTACACATGTAATATTGCTTGTTTAACCGTGATATTGTAAACTCATATTCAATTTAGAATATAACTTCCTATCACTTTATAAATCAATCCGCCTCTATCACATCCCACAGTACCGAGTGGTGAAATCCAAGATATGAATTCCATCCTATTTAGCACACTTTAGCTGAATATTAATACAGCCCAACCTTGGAGTTTCTATTGGTTCTGTAACACAGTATCCACTGATTTAAAAGTGAAAGTGGGTATATAAGCTTTAATTCTAAAACTACTTACATCTATTCAACACTCTTATGGATACCTTTCTAGAGATGGGTACTGAATTCAAGTTTCACTGGTAATTCGAACACAAATTCTACCGCATACAGCTCACAACTTACTAACGAAATGAAGAACTAATTTTAAAATTTTACTGTTACTTATAATTAAAACATCATTAAGATAAAGCCTTAGATCCTATAGAGACATACAAGTAAAAAGTCATATAAAACTGACCTAACTACAGGAGACTGGAAGTTTAATTACTGATTTCTCATAACCCATTAAAAAGTCAACTTTACCATTTCTGATTTCAATTCCAAACAACTGGTTTGTTATTCATTTTGTCAAAAAATTTCACTGAAATTTACTGAGTTATATATAAGAAAATACTATTTCTCCAAAAACAAAAAAAATTCTTTTTTCACTGATTGAAATCATGAGTCAATTGAAGCTTGACCACCATGGAATACTTAGAAGCATTGGACGGCCGTTTCGTCCTAGTATGGGACTCCTCAGAAGTGCGCATCCACTATCCCGCACCCCCCTTCGAGATTCGAACCCAGGACCTATCAGTCACATGCCAGGTGCTTAACCAACTAGATCACTGAGCCAGCATCCAACGGTGTTATTGTCTAACTTCAACCAATCCACAAAGTTACGCCACCGTACACCATTTTCTTCAGTGAGTTGATATCTCACAACAGACCTGGTTGAACTCCACTGGTAATGGCTTCTCACTAGAACTCCAGGAGTACCTGTTGAAGTCAGTCACTAGTGAGCAGATGATTATTATCTGATAATTCTTTTTTGTCAAACTTATACTGAATAGAAAATTTGACAAAAAATACAACAACAAAACAATTTATATACTTATCTCCAAAACAGATTTTTTGAAAAAAACAAACAAACAAACATCAATGTATCCCTTGACCTAATCAATTTTACAATCCTGTAAATAATAAATTGAAACTATTTACTGACTAAACTTTTTTTTTAAAACTACGCATATCATATTAGAGAAACAAGCACATGAAAAATAGCAACTATTGAATAAACTAACAAACTTCATTGAATTAGCCAAAATCATTAACGTTTTGTTTTTCTCTCTCTTTCAGGTCAGTTCTTTTTTTATGACGGTATATTCTAAACATAAAACTTTAGAAAAAAAATTTTTTTTTTGGAAAATGTTTAACAAAAGATGATCAGAAATACTTTTACATTCTGTAACATAATTATGACATATTTTAAAGTAACCAGTAACTTATTAAATACTATGCAAATATTTTGATTGAAACTATATAAGAAACAACAACAACAAAACAAAAAGGAACTAATGAGAAGTGAAAGTTAATATTTGAAAATAATGATTACAAAAATCAATCATACCATATAAAACTTATACAATTCGATAATGTTGATTATGTAACTGTGATCGACTATTATTTATTTTTTTAATAACAGAAGGGGGGGGTTGTGGATATTATAGTAATTTTAATAGTTGAGATTATGAGTTAATTGAAGCTAAACCAGTATAGAAAACCTGGAAGCATTGGACGGCTGTTTCATTCTATTATGGGACTTCTCAACAGTGCATATACACGACCTCACCTCGAGAGATTCATATCCAGGACCTATCGGTCTCGCGCGCCAACACTTAACCTCTAGACCACGGAGCTGGCATCTAACCAATGCTTCCGGGTTTTCATGGTGGCCTAGCTTCAAGTGACTTATGATCTCAACTATGAAAATTATTTTTTTCTTTAAAATTTCTCTGAATAATATTAATAAATCAACCACTAAATTATTCGAAATGTTAATAAACAATATTTTCAACTTACTATATAAGAACTTTTTTCTAAAGTAAACCAACAATTGATTGTATGAATAAATTGTTTGACAAAAATCGTTGTATGAACTATCTATCTATTTTCACAACGAGAAACTCAGAAGACAGTTTTTAATCAACAAACTAACTGAAGTCTAAGTAGAAATGATTTTTTCAAATATATTCTGAACTGAATATCAACTGTTCAGTGAATTCTTAATCAATATGATTATCACCTTCAATGTCGTTTCTTATTGCTAGTGCTAAGTTATTTAGCTTTTAGCTATAGATGGTATTAAGGGTGAAAACTTTCCTTAGGATCTACGATACACCAGTAAGGTTCAATCCTGTGTTCAGAAACTGATTAGTAAGAATTACAGTAACATTATTCATAACTCTTGTTTAGATACACTGTGTATCAGTTAAGCATAACAATAGACTAGTAATGACTTGCAAAATTCTATAAAATTCTCTTTTCTCAGGTCCAATAAATTGAGTTCATTTTGATGTCACTAGTTTTTAAATATAATAAAGTACTTTAAATCTAAATACATAGACAAAAGTGTGTTTTATAAGCACTTTAATACGACATAGCAGGTGACAATTATCAACTGTGGTGAAACCATCACTAACGACACAACCATCATGAGCTTGTAAGAAACGGAAAGTAATTTCAATTCATTATTCAATTTATTATCCAAAATAAAGATAAAGAACGATTTCGCTCATTTTCTTCAAAGTAAGTGAAAAAACTCACCTTAAGGAAGCTCGGCCATTTCAAATGACCTTCATTATACGGAGTCCCATACTAGGACGAAACGGCCGTCCAGTGCTTCCAGGTTTTGCAGAGTTGTCTAGCATAGATCGAATTATGAATTCAACCATTAAATTGTTTCCACTTCTTGATTATACAGTACATATTCAATAAAAATAATTTCAGTTCAGTGATTTTCTGTGTATCATCTACTTTCTGTCTACCGAAAAAAAGAAGCCTCCAGAATTCATTGCAACCTGTATAAAATTTAGCTAGGAATTCCTTACTGATATTGTCAAACTACTCATAGATAGCTTTTATCAATTTCGGAAAAAAGCAAATTGAATCTTTTGTCTATCAGACAGAAATTGTTGTTCAAAATTTGGGAAACTAAAAAATTCATAGTGGGACTCGTCAATATACACCAACATCATTGATTATGAAAAGGCGTTTGACAGTATGTATAGGTGAAAATTATGGAGACTTCCTCGACATTATGGAGTTCCTGAGAAGATTGTCAACATTATCCGGAACTCATACGACGGACTACAATGCAAAGTCGTGCATGGAAGACAGCTGACAGATGCATTCCAAGTAAAGATCCGAGACAGACAAGGCTGTCAACTCTCTCCCTTCCTCTTTCTTCTGGTGGTCGACTGGATTATGAAGACCTGTAAATTTGTGAGAAAGCACGGCATACAATCGACAGCTGAGAATCAATTAGACGATTCGGACTTCGCAGATGACCAAGCCCTTCTATCGCATACACACGAACTAATGCAGATAAAGATAGCCAGTGTAGCAGCAGTCTCTGCATCAGTAGGCCTCAACATACACAAAGGGAAAACCAAGGTCCTCAAACAAAACACGGAGAACAGCAATCCAATCACTCTTGATGGCGAAACTCTGGAAGATGTAGAATCCTTCACATACCTGGGAAGCATCATTGATGAACAAGGAGGCTCAGATGCAGATGTAAAGGCGAGGATTGGCAAAGCAAGGGTCGCATTCCTACAACTGAAGAACATATGGAACTCAAAACAACTATCTGTCAACCAATATCAAAGTGAGAATCTTCAATACGAATGTCAAGACAGTCAGTTCTACTGTACGGAGCTGAAACGTGGAGAACTACAACAACCATCATCAAGAAGGTGCAAGTATTTATAAATAGCTGTCTACTCAAAAAACTCAACATCGATTGGCTGGATACCATCAGAAACAGCCTTTTGTGGGAGATAACTAACCAGCTTCCAGCTGAAGAGGAAGTTAGGAAAAGACGATTGAAATGGATAGGACATACATTACACAAATCGTCAAACTGCATCACGAGACAAGCCCTAACTTGAAATCCTGAAGGAAGGCGGAAAAGAGGAAGGTCAAAGAGCACATTACGTCGAGAAATGGAAGCAGATATGAAAAGGATGAATAACAACTGGAAGGAGCTGGAAAGGATTGCTTGGGACAGGGTTGGATGGAGAATGCTGGTGAGTGGCCTATGCTCCTTCACAAGGAGTAACAGGCGTACGTAAGTAGGTAATATTAATTAAAACCAATAAAATTTCTAACATTAGACTATACAGTAGAATTGAAATTCATGTACCAAGTTTAAAAATAACTAATCATCCCTTTCTTTCATCATTCAAATGTAATCACTATGAAAATGAAATTAAAATAGAGGTTATCTATGTTGAATTGATATATGTTTTTATATCTGAATATGCATTCGTGAGACAAATACATATAATAGTGGGATAATACAGTGTATTTTAATGTACTCTATTGAGTTCTCTTAAGTATAGTATATGGGTGATATTCAAGAGTTTTGTTTCGCTAATACATTTTCAAGTCATTTTTTTATCATCATTATCTATAAGCTACTAAAAAGTGTACAATTGAGATTTTATGAATATATTATCATACTACTACTCAGTAGTTGACTTAAATAACACTAATTTCTCTATTCGATCATGGTTCTTAATATTTCATTTAATATATGCAATATATGGTGGAAAGTAAATAATTTTCTCCTCTGAAGTCATCAAATAGTTCAAAGTCTTGTAGAAATCAATTTGACAGAGAGATCAAAACGTCAATAATGTATAAAGATCGATAGCGAAAGTACTTTTTCTACTTAAAGTATTTAGGATTTGAATGACACCTGGTACGATGCCCGAAAATTGGGCTTTACAATCAGATCATGATTGATTGGAGAATAAAGAACCCACAAGCTAATTTTCTCCAGTCACCTATGACGTTTTATCATACTTATTTTGTGTTAATATTCTGTAAATAAGCAAGTTATTTTATTGCATCGACTATTTTTGCTAGTGGTCTTGTTTTTTATTTCAAATAATTGAATGTTAAATTCAATGATGAGGTCTCGCGAACAAACAACAGTCGGTCGCACTATATCATTTATCAACTTTCATTCCGCTTGTTGATTTCAAAATTAGAAAATACGTTCATGAAATCATCAAAAACCTTGTAGTGTCAGTTACTATGTTAAGCCCATATAACTTATTCTAGTTTCTGGACAAACCATTTTATCCATCCTCCTCAGGCTACATTTTGACCTTATTAATTATTGACTTATCAACCTTGACTGTTTTTGTGTAAGCTTATATGTCTCCATTTCTTATCTAAATCATCACATGTCTGTAACTTGCTTTTATCTGACCATAAATATCGATTAACGCTTGATTAAATGGTGTTGGCTTATACGCCTACTCCACTATGCGTCATTTGGCGTCGCTTCTCTTTATCTATCTATCTTCTTCGCTTCCTTTGTTCCGTTTCGCTGATTATCTGTGCCGATCAACGGTAGTACAAAAAGTACGTATTCAAAACTCCATTCTCGTAGCTGACTTATTTAATCCCGTTATTCACTAACGCGACCTAAGTCGATGATTTTATGCGAGGATTGGTGATATTTATATTTCAACAGCAATTAGAAACAATGAAACTAAAGTCCGATCTCGGGCCACTAAAACCTCCTCCATCACACACTAAATGCAAAATTGGGGAAAGTTATGGGAGATTGACAGCAGAACGTTGTAACAAACTGTTTGTTGGGGCATCTCATTCTTCCAATTGTCTCTCTTGTCCAAGTTTATAATGTTCTGTTCTTTCCTTTATTCTTGGACGTATGTGTCATTGATGTACCAGAGTCAAATCATGAGTACTTAATAAAATATTTATTTCAATTAATAAATTGCTGTTATACTTCCATGGTTACAAAGGTAATAATAATTTGATGCATAGCTACAAAAATATTATTTTCACATCGATTCAGTTTTCTAACTTGTGTTCAAATAGTGTTATCAGTGACACAGTTTCGAATACATTATTCAAGAACTAAATAAATTCAAGGTTATAAACACATTCATGTAATCAGTGAATTCTATTAAAACCAGACTTGTCAACGTGCGTAAACATGTTACCACAGTTGTTGTTATTACATTAGATCGGATTAATTCAAGGGGATAGGTATATTTGTTAAATAATATATTCAGCTTACGACTAACACTACACATGACAGCTAACTTAATTTACAAAATAAATTTGGATAGTTAATCACCTTAGAAATAAGGTTGCTGAGTGATCTAAACATATACAGGTTGGTACTTGAATGAAATAAAAAAAGCCTACAAATAACTTCTATAAGTGAGTAAATCATTATTCACTTTTGTCTACAAATGATCAGTTATATTGGATAGATAATGGAATAATGTACACAAACTATCAATATGTAAACATAAACCTCACTATTACTTATGTTTATTTCTATTAAAAAATTAACATTTTACTATTTAACGGTGCTGCTCCAAGACTATGATGCTTCCGTCTTATATAGCTACTGAAATTTTAAATATATAAAGATTATGACTTGTATATGTTAGGAAAATATAGCTAATGATTTAGGTAAAAAAAGGTTTTGATGAAGTTTTCTTCTCTGAGCTGGGTGGTTTGGTCGTGGAGCTTTTATCGTTCTTCTGAACGACATCACCAGCACAAAATCCACCACCTTAAAAAAGGTTACTATTAACCGTATATAAACTTTCATTAACTAAATTTTCATGACAGACAAAAAATGATACTGGAAACATGGGTCGTAAATTACAGAACGTTCATGTAAGTTCTATCATTTTCATCAATTTATTTTAGCGAATAAGAACCACTAGTCTAATGAATAAATGGATGTTTTAAATAGTAAACGAAGATTTCATCTATGTTTATTTCTTTTATCGTAAAAATAGAAAAATATATTTGTTTCGTAGCTCTTTGCTCCATTGAATAATATCCTGAAAATACTCTAAATCATAAATTGACTTCATTTATACAATCAGAAATTAGATGTTTTGTCCTGGAGGAACAAGTTTAACAAGCTAGGTTCTACTATCATTACAGTAAGTGATTTAAATCAACCTAAAACTATATTTCTAATGATAAAAAATATATGTACTTTCAAAGGTATACAAAACAAGCCCGTTAAAAATACCACAGACAAAACTTGTTTATTGTCATGTTTCATACAAAAAAAATAATGATTGATAACAATACGTACAAGGAAATGTACAAGCACTCAGGTTCATGTTCATTTCTCTCCAACTAAAAATCAATACTTAAAAAGGCATATAATAATTTGCTTCAAGCACATATGAGGTCAATATGTATATATACTCACTTAAAGTAAACAAGCTATTGTTTCCATTTCATATTATCCAATAAAATTCCGACTTCAAATACACCAATGAAAAGGAAGGGACTGCTTTTAGGAATATTAAAGTTCAATTTATTCAGATAATGTCACATAAACATATTACTGTGTATAAAAAGTGGATCAGATACATATTATTCCCTTATAAACTCTTATTAATTTTCCATCTATCGTTGGCCAAATATATTAATGTCCGATACAAAACATAAAAAATGTGAATGTTGTGAGGAGTATGGAAATGCTGTGGCTTCCGGATTGTTTCGTAAAAAGGAAATAGGACGTGATATGAAAGAACTACTCAAAACTGGTTTAAACCGATGTTTAACAACATTAGATTTAATAGCATATGGATTAGGTGAGTTTTTAGTCTATATACATATCAGTTTTGTGAGATGAATTAAAACAAATATTTACTAAATTGAAAATCGTAAATCTCTCATTCTATGTAACCAGCTACGTCGAAAATTGTTAAAAATCATTAGAAACTCAAGTTTTTAACTCCGCCTGTAGCTCTTCTACTATAACTACCGGTCCCCGAACTGGATAAAGGAAGATGGTTGGGCACGGAGACACCAACCCCATTCAGTAGAAAACAACATTACCAAAAAACGTTAACCAGAAAAAAACAATTAAAAACATTTAAACTATGTCTTCCGAGTTCAAGCATCTTCATCCAGAAGAATTATGACACCTCATGGTGAAACCCGAGATTCTTCGAAAATCATCAGAACGATACTCCTTCAACAACCACAGCTGCAACTAGTATGAGTACATGGAATGCTTGCACAGTGTGTGAGTCAGGGAGGACCAGTCGAAAAGCTACGGAAACGAGGAGATACAACTTCATGGTACTTACAATCAGTACAATCCATTGAAGCCAAACTGAACAGAATAGATTAGATTCGATTCGAGAGAGATGCTGAAGTGCTCTGATCGTGAAGAGGAAAATGCTCCAAACACTCACAGAGTTGCTCTGATGCTATCCAAACAAACACGCAAAGCAATTACAAGATAGCAATCTGATGGATCCACAATCATCGAAGCATCATTGAAAAGAGAGAAGGAGGATATTACAATGAATACTATCCAATGTTGTGCACCCATCAATGATAGAAACGACAACGATGAATATCAGTTTTACGAGAGACTGCAGTCGATCATGGTGAAGTGGTCAGGAAACGACTAACCATACTCACGGTAGATTTAAACACCAACGTCAGAATGGAAAACACCGGATATGAAAATATCATGAGACGACATGGACTGATTAGGAGGAATGAACGAGAATGGTGAGATATCTGCACATTTATGTGCATTCAACAAAATAGTCACCGGTGGCAAAATATTCTCACACAAACGCATACACAAGGTTACATAGATCTCACTGCACCACACTACACAGAATCAGATCGATCATATTTGCATCTCTTGGAAATTCAATAGGTCAATGGAAGATGTGAGAACCAGGAGAGGAGCTGATATAGTTTCACATCACCAATGACCCGGTGACTGCCAGAATGCAACTGAAACTGAATAAGCAATGAACAACTAGAGAAATAGCATTACGAATGTTCAATAGAGCCTTACATTCGACACACTGACAAACCCAACCAATTCATGATAGATCTCAACAACTGGTTCCCAGAATTACAGGATCTACTGGAAGAAGAGGAAACTACAATGGAGAACAGGTGGAAATGTATCAAGCAAACATTAACTCTTATGTGTCGAGAATTGCTGTGCTGTAAGGAGCATCATGGTAAGGAATGGATCTCTATGGAAACCGTGTTTTGTATTCAAGAAAGGAAGAACATGAATATAGTAAATAACAACAGCCGAACAACAACAACAGAGAAATTCAAGTCACAAACTGAATACACAGAAACAAACAAGCAAGTGAAGAAGAACATCAGAACTGACAAACAGAAATACATGGAACACATAGCAATGACAGAGTTAAAATCTGAAAGAGAAGGGTTTTTGAAACAACTATATGACACAACGAAGAAACTGACTGGAGGTTATGGTAAACCAGAAAGACCGGTCAAAGACTAAGTAGGCAGGACAATCACTGACATTCATGGAGAGAGGGACAAGTGGGTAGAGCACTTTGAGCAACTCATGAATAGAACAGCTCCATTCAAACCACTGGACATCAAAGCAGCACACACAGATCTTCCTATAGCCATCACTCCACCAATAATCGGAGAAATATGGATGGCTACCAGAAAAATGGAGCTTGAGAAAGCAGAAGAACCTGATAATATACCAGCTGAAGCAATGAAGTCGTACATAGAAATAACTACAAATATATACCGCGTTCTTTTCAGGAAGATTTGGGATGAAGAACAAGTGCCACCGACTGACTGGAAAGAAGGATACCTCATCAAGATACCAAAGAAAGGTGATCTGAGCAAATGTAACGACTAACTAGAGAAACATCATACTACTATCGGTAGTGGGAAAAGTTTTCAGCAGAGTGGCAGCAGCCCCTACATAAGTATGAAAAACCATCATCCTGAAATACAACACGGAGAACAACAATACAATCACACTTGATGGAGAAACTCTGCAATAGGTGTAAACATTCACGTACCTGTCTGGACAGTATCATCGATGAACGTGGAGGATCTGATACACACGTAGAGACAAGGATTGGCAAAGTAAGGACAGCATCCCTACAGTTGAACAACATATGCAACTCAAAACAACTTCCTCTCAACCAATATCAAAGTCACAATCTTCAATAAGAACGTCAAGACAGTTCTACTGTACGCTGCTGAATCTTCCAGAACTACTACAACCATAATCAAAATGGTACAGGTATTTATAAACAATTGTCTACGTAAGATACTCAATGTATGCTGACTGGTTATCATCAACAACAGTGTACTGTGGCAGAGAAAAAACCAGGTTTGAGCTGAGGAGGAAATTAAGGAATGGCACTAAAGGTGGATAGGAAATACGTTGAAGAAATCATCAAACTGCATCACGAGTCAAGCCCTAACTTGAAATGATGAAATGGAATGGAAAATTGTAAGATCAAATAACACTGTGCGTTGGGATTTGAAAGCAGACATGAAAAGGATGAATAGAAACTATAAAGTATTGTCCAGGACAGAGTTGGATAGAGAATGCTAGTAGTTGACCTATGCCCGTGCACGGGGAGTAACAGGCGTAGGTAAGTAACTACTTAATGTTGTGTTTATCTGACCTCCAACAGTAATAAATATTGTGGCCTTGATAATCCCGTATATTGTTTCTAACATCAGATGAAATCTGTTTACTGTGACAAATCACATTAAACTATGTTTCATTGAATTCGTTTTTACGTTTTCAGGGGTTGTCATCTAAATATAACGTATCTAGTTTTTTTAATGTCTCCTGGCTGTAGCTCATTAGAGATGGTTTGACTGACATTCGAAGCAGATCATTCATATTATTTGCTTGTAGCTGAGAAATAAAATATTTTTGTTAAAATTTGTTCATAGTTACGTGCATAAATCCGTGCAAGGAATGGTGTTATCTATAACCACTTTTATTCATAATGTACTAGATAAAACCGATTATGAATTATCTTTATAAGTATCTCAACATTAAACCTTTTAAAGGCTATGTTGCAGCCTGAAAGTGATTCATAAAGTTTGATGTATACACGCCTAACGAAATTTGTAATCAATAATCCTTATTACATTGTGTGAACAACTTAGGTGTGGCAAACTGACCATCTTAGCTACTTAAATAGAAATCAAACTATATTCAAATAATTGATTGGATACATAAGTATTACAAGTAATGAAAACCTTAACATTGTCTTATCTATTCCGTAAACAAATGGCTATAATATCCACTTAGCTGTATTTCTTACTATCACCACAAGATTGTATGAGTATGTTTGATGTTTATTTATTCCTGTAAACAATTTTATAAAATCTAGAATTTTCATTAAATTAGGTTAAGAAATGTTACTAAACAACTACTAGAATTTCTTTTAATCTGTCTTCATTTTATGATGACTATTCGATAATAATGATACCTTACGAATTATTTACAATCATAATCTCACAAATTCAGTATCCAGGACTCAAATCCCATATAATCTGAGTATTCCTAAAAATAATCGATATCAGAATTAAGGATGTATTTACTTCAAACTTTTATTTTAAACCATACTTAATATAGAAGTACGCAAAATGTCACTTACGTAATAATAAGTTTAATATGAACTATATTCTTGACAAGAATAAAGATTAAGTGAATTAGAAGCTACATAAATTACATTCAAAATCAATCAGTAAGCACTACATATTTTTAGTTAATAATATGAATACTTCTGATTGTTTCTACAACCAAGGTAATGAACGGTCACTCAAAGAAAATCCAATGTTATGAATCATGCATCGTTGAATGAATGAGGTTAAATTTTTTAGTACTATATAACACAGAAAAAATAATTGTTCAGTTTTAATTACTTTATGTAGATTCTGGAATCACAATACTGGTTGATGGAAAACACAAATCTAGTAATTCATTATTTTCATAATTATCTACAGATGTTTCATTTAGATTAAGTGGAGTACCAGTATTATTTATAATTCTTTGATCTTTGCAAACATTTCCACAACCTTCACATTTACTAGTATTAGCTGTTGACATATGTTCGTAAAGTGTTAAGTTATTGAATTGTTAATGACCATCTTCTGGAATCTGAGTGACCTCCGTCCAGTGCTTCCAGGTTTTCTATGGTGGTTTAGCTTCAATTGACTCATAATCTCAACTATTGAAATTAATACAATCTCCACAAAACCCCTTCTGATAATAGTTATGTTATATATTGTTTTTAGAAACAAGTATATATTCATAATTTTATTGTGGTTTAAATGTATTTTGTTTAAAATTCATCTACACACTTTCCTCCAATATCTATCAGCTGTTTTCGTCGTTTTTCTATGTAATGTCATCCAATTGAGTTACGTGATTGAATAAACTGTTTGGTGTAATATAATTAAATTATTCATTGATTAATTAATGTACTTAATCTAGTTTCATTTAGATAGTTTCGCTTTATAACTCTCTACCTTTTGAGAGCCATTTAATATGCTGTCAATAAAAGTGAATGTAGAATCATTGTTAGAAGTTCTTTATTACAAATTCTTTCATGAATTCTATAACTCATTAAAACAAAAACTTCAGTAAAACTTCTGTTTTTTCAAATATTTCTTCCTAAGAAATGTCTTTTCTCAAATCGTTAAATAACTCAATAAATTCGATATATAAACATTTACTTTACAAATGTCATTCAAATTATAAACCCTCATTTATGCTTCGAAAAAAACTTCAACACTGAATTCATATTTTGTTTCTTAAATGAATAAAGTAAAAGACATAAATGTTCTTTCTTCTAATATCTGGGTTTTTTCTTTGTATTTTTTTAAATGATTTTATTTTTCTGAATTTTATTTTCTAAAAATCTTAACTGAATTTGATTACAAATTATATGAGATCATTTGCTTATTCGATCTGGCACATGAAATGACCTTAATTACTCCGTTCATAAATCAACAGGCTGTTCATTTAAAAAAATATTAAAAATTCCCGTCTGATGCATTGGATCGTTGTAATACATGTACTACCTAAACAATTATTGAACTAGTATACTTGAAACTTACTTCTATCACATGTTTGTTCTGTACATCTAATGCTACTATCTATATCAAATTGATCATGCCTGTAAACTGGCGTGAATTCTTTAATTATTATTTTCAGAATATATAAATTATTATTATTATTATTTAAACAAAAAAATGAAATCCAGAACATAGAAATAATACTCTATAGATGAAACAAAAATTTATTTCTGTTTAAATGTATAATCACTATTATATGACAAATCAAGAAAACGGACAACTTTTATTTATTAATATATGGCCACTTGATTAAAGATCTTTTAATCTCCCTCAAAAAATCAATAAGATATCTATAACTATAATAAACTCAATAGAGTTCATAATTCATTGAGATTAATTTCATTTTATTCAGGCAAAATAGTTATATATATATGATATCTTTATTGTCTGTGGTGGGAAAAGTGACTTTATCTGTTTGTTTGCTCTTATGAAGCATTTTATACTGACTAAATAAAGCGTGTTATTTCCGTATTCATATATGACCACCAACTAGCATGGTGATCTAAAGATGAAGGCGAACCAACCAGTAGTTCCAATGCTGATTATCTCGTGAATTCTGATCATCTATCTCCAAAGAAATCTTTATTTTAAAACTATTGATAAAGTTATAAAAGCTAGTTGTTTAGGAAAGCCGGATAAGAAACTTATGCGTATCAAAGGATTTGCCAATTCATAATTTTAAGCCTGATCTTTTTATTTGTAAGCAATTTATCCAATTCGTTATCTTACCACGGTTTTTCTATCTCTTCTCGTATTTCATAACTTACTTTTGACTTGTATTCGTCATCTTTATCTTCTTCATATTCATTAAATGGATGACAACTTTTCCCATCTCTGCTCTATATTTTATTTTCATTCTTATTAAACTTTTGACTGATAGATAACTTAAAAACGTTTTATATTAACTTATAACGGTAAAGCTATAATTTATGGACGACCTTGGGACAGCCCTAAAAGGACCTTGAAACATCCACCTATTTACTATGGATAAGTAAGGGTTATAGATTAGTAAGAGGATTTAGGAATCGGATTAACCGTTGAACGTTGGGGTTAGGATTAAGATTTAATATTTTCATCACGAGCTGACAAAATAGTATTAAGCTAAATCAGTGAATGAATTTCGCACAAAAACCCAAGACCTGCTATTTTAAATCTGATTAGTTCGTCCATAAATTATAATCTCGCCACTTGTAATACTTTTCGGGATACAGTGGACATCTAGAATGCAGTTGGACGATCTAGATTTCGCAGATGATCTGGCCCTTCTATTCCAAACCCAACAACAAATGCAAGAGATGACGACCAGTGTACCAACAGTCTCAGCAACAGTAGGTCTCAATATACACAAAGGGAAAAGCAGAATTCTCCGATACAACACAACATGCACCAATCCAATCACAATTGACAGAGAAGATTTGGAAGATGTAAAAACCATTACATATGTGGGCAGCATCATTGATGAACATGGTGGATCTGATGCAGATGTGAAGGCGCGGATCGGCAAAGCAAGAGCAGCATATTTAAAACTGAGGAACATCTGGAACTCAAAGCAACTGTCAACCAACACCAAGGTCAGGATTTTCAATACAAATGTCAAGACAGTCCTACTGTATGGGGCGGAAACCTGGAAAACTACGAAAGCCATCATCCAGAAAATACAGGTGTTTATTAACAGTTATCTACGCAAAATACTTCGGATCCGTTGGCCGGACACTATTAGCAACAACGTACTGTGGGAGAGAACAGACCAGATTCCAGCGGAGGTAGAAATTAGGAAGAAGAGCTGGAAGTGGATAGGACACACATTGAGGAATGCACCCAACTGCATCACAAGACAAGCCCTCACATGGAATCCTCAAGGCCAAAGGAAAATAGGAAGATCAAAGAACACATTACACCGGTAAATGGAGATAGACATGAGAAAAATGAACAAGGATTGGATGTAACTAGAAAAGAAGGCCCAAGACAGAGTGGGTTGGAGAATGGTCGGCGGCGGCCTATGCTCCATTAGGAGTAACTGGCGTAAGTAAGTAAGTACTTGTAATACTTTTATTAAAGATTCGATAATTTTCTATCTTATTATAGACAATGCAAAAATGACTTCAAATATGATTGTACCAGTTTTCATAAATGATATCATTCAGAAGAAGATATTCTTCGCTTAACTGTCCCACTTTAATATCCTTAGAAGCATTTCATTTAAACTAGTAATAAAAAAATTAACTTTCTAATTCAATCAATAAATGTCGACACGTTTACACATGACAATCTTTATTTTCGTGAAATAGTTAGTATTTGTTTTTCTTTTTTAAATTAACTCATACATGTCTTTCTGAAATGTTTCCAGTAACGTCTTCTTTAGATTTCAAGTGTAATACTATTCACAAGTAAACATTTATGTATATCATCACTGGAATATACATATTACCTAAAAGAAGAATTAAGATGCGTGATGAAAAATAAATAAATAAGTAAATAAAACTTCATTGAGGTTAAAAATAGCATGTTAGCCAGCTTAGTTTAAGTTGTTAGTGAGGCGGACTTACTTTTTTCAGGTTTCCAAGAGCATTGTATTTTCAGCGACCTCACAAATTTTACAACTTAATCCAACATCTAGTGATTAGAATAAGTTAGGACAACTTTTAGCTGTCGTAAGATTTCGATATAACTTTCATTTCAATAACATGATCTACTTGCCATATTTAAGGGACATTCTACAAGCTTGTGAAAATCCTTGCTCAATGTTGTGGATTGAACTGGATGCTTGTTCAAAGACCTAGAACTTGAAGGTTCTCTAACGGTTCATTAAAATACACTGTCGAATAATCTCATACTAGGATGAAATGACTAACCAGTGCTTCCCAGTTTTTAATAGATATCTAACATGGACTAGTTAGTAATATCAGTAAATGTTTCCATAATTAAAAAAACTGTCTCTAATAGTCATTTTATCAGTCTTATTTCACACAATAAAATTTATTCTTGATAGTGTCTAGCTCGTACAATATACTTGGTTGTCATATTAGTCACTGTTGAAAAAGGCTCATTCATATTACTTTTTTTTTTTAAATTTATCAATTAACCCACATATCGAATTGTTGTTGTTGCTGTAGTTGTTGTTGTTGTTGATTAATATTCATTCGGTTTAATAAACTTCATTGATAAACTTCATTCACTTATTGATTTTATTAATATATGAACAACAAAAAATTACAAAATTAATACATTTAATTATCACGTATACCCTTATGTAATAAATTATTATTCATAAATGAGTAAGACAAAAAAAAACTTTTTGTAATATTGATTGTATGTTTTGGTTTAGTTAACTCTATTCCAAGTTGTAATTACTTCTATTTAAGCTACTTTGTTTTACTGGATGAATCGATTTGTGATTTTCATAAAATCATATAACTACTGATTGAGATAACAGATGAAATACGACATTCTGAGGAAGCGTTTGATGCTATGATATATATATATATATATATATATATATATATATATATTGCGAAGTCACTATTAAGCTTACCAGTAGAATATCAGTAAGAAGAAATATGTTTGATTATACTGTTTAGCTTTCAATGGTGGCTGAAACCTACACAATTAATTATTCATTGTAGCCACTAAGCTAGATAACGATGAAGATTTGTTCTCTGAGCTCAGAGAACAAAACTCCAGCAAAATCATCCACTTGAGCTACAAATTTTCTCCACCATCTTAAGCTATATTACATAACACTATAGAACATTGATTTCGGCATGAGATATTTGAAATCGCACAGTAGAAATTTCGAATAAAATATCAATATAGCTTTGTTTCTACCTTATAGCAATTAACTAACTATGAATAACTGACTGACAAATATTCATTATGCTAACTCAAAAATGTTACCTATGAAATGCTCAACAAAAGCTAATTATCTTCACATAACGGGTAGTAATCACTGATATACTAATTAGTAAAATGCTTTCAAATCTTATCATAGGCTAGCTTTCATAGATAATGACAAAATACACTTACTTTTAATGGGAATGATTCTCATCAAATGAAACTGACGGCAGTGGGACATTGAATTCAATGAGTTTAAACAATGTTGTTTGTTTAGTTTCAGTCTAGTTTCTCGACATCCAATTTCTTATATCGGAACATTATGTTCGATTAAGAACAACGTTAATAGTACTTAACATTATTAATTTCGAGATTATAAATTGACAGTAATCTGTCAGTTTTAATTTTGGAGGTATCTTCCATATAACAGTATTTCGTAATGCAAAATCTTTCTGTTTCTATTTAAATCACAAAAATTGTGTACATATATCCGTAACAATAACTGCTTCTCCTCCCCCTTTAATCTTTAATATTTCCTCGACAACTTTAATCCGTAAATATTTTATCTAAATCTAGAGGTGTTTTCATTAAAAGAAATCTTTCATCATAAGATGGCATGAAATGTAGGACTGGTAGATCATGTATTCGAAATAAATTAGCACCAAATTTAAAATCAGAAAGTGGTACATACATAAATTTATCCCCCCACCAAAAATCAAATTTATCCACTAACGGTCTCCTTGACGTACACAAACTAAAATGAGATCTAATTAAATTTGCTTCGTGAAAGTCTATCTGATGTTATATATCAAAACCTGTACAATTGCACGAGTTAGCATGCTAATTTGATGTAATTTGTTTAGGATAAATCGTTTACCAAGCACAAGTTTCTGTGTTAGAGCTAGTAATATTATCCGGCTGCCTAGATCAAAATAGATAGAATAGTATTCAAACCTGTGACCTGTTGAGTGTATGTCAAGTGCCTAAATCATCAATCTACGTCTTCATAGTTACATTATCAAAGGTTGCATGCTTGAAATTTGTACACTTTTATTTTCGAAACATACGTTTTCACCACAACAGCTGTTGCTTAATGAATTAGAGGTCTATATCAACTTATATAGTCGAATACTAAGTTTTGTCATGATCCAAGCTACATATTTTACTTGGGAGATTTGCGACAAATTCTCATTTGACCAGATTTATAAGTTTTACACACCTACAACGGAAACTATTAATTGTTTTTTTCCAGGATCCATGCTTGGCGGGAGTATATACGTACTAACAGGTGCTGTAATGAATAGACGAACTGGGCCTGCAGTATTTTTGGCATATATACTGGCTGGTTGCGTGGCGTTACTTAATTCTCTAAACTATTCTGAATTAGCATGTCGTATACCAAAGGTAAGAAAATTGTCACTTCTAACTTTCCTGAAATTTGCTGGCTGAAACTTTGTAACTGTACTAATTTATCGTCGACTGCTATATTTGACAATTAAACAGATATCATAGCTGATCATAATGAATTGATGATTAGTTTCATGATTCAAATTTGCATTTAAATAAGAGGCTGCTTTTCTGGTCAAAATATAAATAAAGTATTATAACAAGCATTACATTGGCTAGTCTATATAACATCGTTTACAGTACATCAGTTCTTTTATCACTGACAATTTTAGTGATGATTTATCAAGTGAAATCTAATGAACATGATAAATTCAGCCGATCACTACTTATATGCAGTTACACAACTTTCTTAACGATAGACAGTTGAACCTATAGTCATTAAAGTGGTATGTATTGTGATGAATAATTATCGTTGTAAACAAATCATAGGAAACTAATATACAATGAACCATCAATACTCCTTATATCGATTTCATACACCTGAAGAAAATTGAGTAATTTATTAAAAGTACAATTACTAAAAAAATATTATAATATACTTCCATAGGCTATATTTATAAAACTGTAAACACAACTGAGTTAGTCAGTTTTTAAACAGTTAAGTAACTGAGACATTTCTGTCAGTGAATTAATGTCTAATGAAAAATTGTCCTTAAGTAGAATGTGATCAAAACCATGATAATTTGGTCTCAAAATAATCATTGTATTTCAAAATAGCAGTGTATCTTTTCTATCTGTTACAACTCCAAGTTTAGTGTGGTCATGGTCCAATGCCACTACACAGTCACTACAATCCATTTGAAAATGAACCAATAGATTTTTACTGAACAGAAGAATAATAATTCACCTACCATGAGATATGAGTTTTGTGTGTTCAATTACGTGAGAGTTTCAGGATGTATACATCTGAAGAACAAATATCTCTTCAGTACCACAAACTTTAGACTCATATTTTAATGAACTATTGCCTTTGACAACTCCGCCTGGAATCCCTCCGGGGGCTACTACCGGTCCCAAGCCTAGTCCTGGTGATCGGCTGGATCATGAAGACGTCAACATCTGAAGGGAAACACGGTATACAGTGGACATCTAGAATGCAGTTGGACGATCTAGATTTCGCAGATGATCTGGCCCTTCTATTCCAAACCCAACAACAAATGCAAGAGATGACGACCAGTGTACCAACAGTCTCAGCAACAGTAGGTCTCAATATACACAAAGGGAAAAGCAGAATTCTCCGATACAACACAACATGCACCAATCCAATCACAATTGACAGAGAAGATTTGGAAGATGTAAAAACCATTACATATGTGGGCAGCATCATTGATGAACATGGTGGATCTGATGCAGATGTGAAGGCGCGGATCGGCAAAGCAAGAGCAGCATATTTAAAACTGAGGAACATCTGGAACTCAAAACAACTGTCAACCAACACCAAGGTCAGGATTTTCAATACAAATGTCAAGACAGTCCTACTGTATGGGGCGGAAACCTGGAAAACTACGAAAGCCATCATCCAGAAAATACAGGTGTTTATTAACAGTTATCTACGCAAAATACTTCGGATCCGTTGGCCGGACACTATTAGCAACAACGTACTGTGGGAGAGAACAGACCAGATTCCAGCGGAGGTAGAAATTAGGAAGAAGAGCTGGAAGTGGATAGGACACACATTGAGGAATGCACCCAACTGCATCACAAGACAAGCCCTCACATGGAATCCTCAAGGCCAAA
The DNA here is from genome assembly GCF_000699445.3 of Schistosoma haematobium. Classification (NCBI taxonomy): domain Eukaryota; kingdom Metazoa; phylum Platyhelminthes; class Trematoda; order Strigeidida; family Schistosomatidae; genus Schistosoma; species Schistosoma haematobium. Next base: position 75,034,107 of record NC_067196.1, on the reverse strand, counting down.
GGAAAATAGGAAGATCAAAGAACACATTACACCGGTAAATGGAGATAGACATGAGAAAAATGAACAAGGATTGGATGTAACTAGAAAAGAAGGCCCAGGACAGAGTGGGTTGGAGAATGGTCGGCGGCGGCCTATGCTCCATTAGGAGTAACTGGCGTAAGTAAGTAAGTATTGCCTTTGTCAGAAACTGTACTCGAAATAACATTGTATGAAATGAAAAATAGTGACCTAGCAATTAGAATAAATCGAAAATGTTCATGACATGTGATACGAAAAGTGATAGGAAAAGTTGAATCGAAATTCAACATTATTGAGTGTTAACACTTTTTTCCCGAATTGATTATTATTGAATATATTTTAAAAATTGGAAAATCAATTCTCAATTAGTTGAGAGTTGAAACGAACTAAGAACAATACTGCAATATGTAAAGGTACATGAATTTTTCCCTCCCATTATTATACTCTAGTCTTTACAACGAAATTTTAATGACAAATCAAATATAGAATATTCATATATACATTATATACTGCAAACATTTTAGGTTGTTAGCTAATCTTTAGCATTGATATGGGTTTCTACATGAATTATCATTATTTTCATAATAATAGGTAAGCTGTACATTATTATATAGTTGTATAGTATATGGCAGGTTATTTAGTAATTAATATTACTATTGTTTGTTTTTCTTTATATAATAATGGAGTTCATGAATATGATTTTTGATTGATTCTTTTTTTAATTAACGTTTTGTTACTTTTCACTTTGTTCATCTTATTTAGGCTGGTTCTTCATATACATACATATATTTTATCATGGGTGAATTTCCTGCTTTTATAACTGGATGGGCAATACTACTCGAGTATATACTAGGTATATCACTTGTTGCAAGATGTTGGAGTAGTATGCTTGACAGTCTTGCAGACAATCATATAAGTAAATGGACAATACACAGTGTTGGTAGGTAGGTATACTCTTTATCTAATTTATTTGAAAATTTCCCTAGATTGTTAATTATAATTATAACATTAATTCTGTGAAAAATATACATCTCAGACTAATTCTAGCAAGGCAATTATTTTTTAAAAAATCATGGAGCACTAAACAGTTGTCTCACATTACTGCTCATCAAAACAGGATTATCAAGAATCAAAAACTACACTGTATATATCTTTTGGTAGATTTTATTGCTGAAACTTTACTGAACATATAATGTACATATAACAAATAGCTTCCTTGGGTAGGATGTAAGTACACCTACTTTCACTGCACATCGATTAAAGTAATCTCATAAAAAATACCTTTTCAGTAAGTGGAATAATTGAGAATGTGAACCAATCAATTTTAGACCACTATTGAAAATTTGGAAGCACTGGATGTCCGTTTCGTCCTAGTATGAAACTCTGCTATGTAATTCTAGCGTGATTATCGACTTCGATTTCACTCGAGTCTAAGCATATGTGGGTTGTCCTTCGATTATGCTTGGTTCTATCACCTTTACCTTGAGGTTTCTAAACTGTTATGTCATTTGATAGAAGTTCCAACACCCTGCTAAAATAATCTTACTATTTTCTTGGGACTAAGGTTATTTCCTTGTCTCATCGCCGTAGTAAAATGTCTTCTTTTCTGTTTATTTCATTAGATAGTTTAGCATGGTTCTTACTTAAATTCGGTAACTGTTTCAGTACAATATTGTTATCTAGTTAAATAAACTGTAAAAATGAAGCGATTTTATATGGAGCGTTTTCGTATTTGTGTGTTGTAACTTTAGGAACAAAAGATAATATATCTATTTAAATATATGTAAAGTTCACTGGTGAACAACTGTGTTCATGTTTTTTTTATCTACAGGGAGTATTTTCTAAACTTATATAAGTTAAGATCGTTTTAACAGTTGCATGTTTGTACTTTTAAATCTGCTTCAGACAACTGTAGCAGATACAATCCTCAAATCAAACATGTAAATCAAATGGTGATTCATGTAATAGATGTGATATGCATGCAATATACTTTCTATCTCTATACGAGATTAAATAACGTCTGAGCTACTGCGAGTATGACGTACATGAACTTTAGAGTTTACATAGAAACAGGGCTTTCAAACATTCTGTGCAGCATATTACGTTTCTTCACAGAGCAAATGTCATTCCTCCCTTGGCCAGAAAGAATTTAAGTCTACAACTAATTAATTAAAATTCAAGTGCTTTAACCGTTAAACAATTTCTTATTTTTTTTCGATTGACCTTATTAGTATCTTACTAAGGATTCAAAAAAATGCGGAAACTGTCAATCGGCACTTATAGCTGAATCTAAAGCTTTAAGTACCTTCGAATTGGCTAAGCTATTTATAAATATTTATTAAGATGACTTATCTCTAATGCTATTTGGTTATTTACTTTGTTTTACAGATTATCTCATCCAGGTGGTGTATTAGCTGAACATTATGACTTTGTCGGTGTATTGCTGATTATTATATTGTCGGCTATATCTTGTTGTGGAGTTCGTGGCAGTGCAAAAGTGACAGCAGTTTCAATTTTTGTAAATGTTGGTGTATTAACAGTAACATCAATCTATATGTTTGTATACAGCAAAACAGAATATTTATATATCACTTCACCTAATATTACAGTAGATAAATTATCGCCAAATCCAAACTTTTTACCATTTGGAATACCAGGCTTAATAGGTGGTACAGCAATTTGTTTTAATGTATTCATCGGTTTTGATGCAATATCAACGTGTGCAGAAGAAGCTAAAAATCCTAGTTACAGTCTACCTAGAGCAAATATTGTAGCCGTTATAATTGTAGCAATTTTGACCACACTATCTTCACTAGCACTAACTTTGTATTACCCTTGGTTTCTTATTAGTACCGAGAGTTCATTTTTAAGTGCGTTAAAAGGTAATACGCTAAATGGTGGACCAGAAAATGTACGAACTGGAATGTTTTATTTTGTTGGTGTTGGATCATTAATTGGATTAATTGCCTGTTTAATTACTTCATTAGTTGCTGCACCAAGAATTAGTTATGCTATGGCTCAAGATGGTCTTATTCCGACTATTTGTTCTCATCTTTGTCAACCTTTTAAAGTAATTTTATTATTCATATTATCGATATATATATTTGACGATAATTTGTTTCATTGAAATTCACAAGCCGGTAAACCGTCGAAAACCAGTAGAACACAATATAGTACTTTCTCTCTAAGTGTCCAAAACTAGGGTGGAAGAACAGTTTGATTTTTATCAGTTTCTAGTGGTGCTTAATACGACCTTACTCTTTCATACTTGAACCAATAATATAAATGCTGAGACTCGGTGACCCGATAAGTTGACGCTTATTGACCAACGTGGAAATTCAGTCCCCAAGCCTTAAAGACAACCGATATATTGTTTATTAGGTTGAATCTAAAATTCGGATGATTATATATACAGAATACAGGATCTCAACGCATCATAAATTAGAAATTGCTACATTTACGTAACTACAATATTTACAGCGAAAATGAGAATAAAACGGGTTAATAATTAATTTATAGTGATTTGAAGACAGAAAAATGTATAATAACACCTACTGTTTAAAATAACGATCTTAAATCGAGAACATATAGGCATCGTATAAAATGAATAACTCCACCTATAGCTCTTTTAGGGCGACTGGCAGTCCGAAATCCGAGTAGACGGAGAGAGACGGGCAAGAGGTTAGCATCCCCATTCCGTAGAAGACAGCATTACCAAAAAACGTTAGCCAGAAAAAAACAATTAAAAACATTTAAACTATGTCTTCCGAGTTCAAGCATCTTCATCCAGAAGAATTATGACACCTCATGGTGAAACCCGAGATTCTTCGAAAATCATCAGAACGATACTCCTTCAACAACCACAGCTGCAACTAGTATGGGTACATGGAATGCTTGCACAGTGTGTGAGTCAGGGAGGACCAGTCGAAAAGCTACGGAAACGAGGAGATACAACTTCATGGTACTTACAATCAGTACAATCCATTGAAGCCAAACTGAACAGAATAGATTAGATTCGATTCGAGAGAGATGCTGAAGTGCTCTGATCGTGAAGAGGAAAATGCTCCAAACACTCACAGAGTTGCTCTGATGCTATCCAAACAAACACGCAAAGCAATTACAAGATAGCAATCTGATGGATCCACAATCATCGAAGCATCATTGAAAAGAGAGAAGGAGGATATTACAATGAATACTATCCAATGTTGTGCACCCATCAATGATAGAAACGACAACGATGAATATCAGTTTTACGAGAGACTGCAGTCGATCATGGTGAAGTGGTCAGGAAACGACTAACCATACTCACGGTAGATTTAAACACCAACGTCAGAATGGATAACACCGGATATGAAAATATCACATAGCAATGACAGTGGAAACAGCCACATATGAAGGAAATATGAAACAACTATATGACACGATGAAGAAACTGTTAGGGAAATATAGTAAACCGGAGGAATCGTTCAAGTACAAAGAAGGTGAGACAATCACTGAGATTCAAGTACAGAAGAAACGTTTTTAACAGAGTGTTGCTGAATCGGATGAAGGACTGAATAGACATCCATCTTTGAGACCAACAGATCGGATTCCGTAAGGATGGGTAGTGCACAGACCAAATCGTGACACCACGGATCATCGATGAACAATCAATTGAATGGAACTCGTCACTACACACCAATTCCTTTGACTATAAGAAAGTGTTTGGCTGTGTGAATAGGAAAACACTATGGAAGCTTCTTTGTCACTATGGAATTGTGTGTTGAAAACGCAAATTTACAACTAATGAACACTTAATTTTGACGTTTAAGCATTCCTATGAGAGCTTCTGCAAAAAGCAAAAGAAGTAATAATATGAATTGATTGAAATCACGTTTTATATGTAGAAAATGCGTATAGCGTTTTAAATATGGTTTCCAGCCTTATTACAAAGTCTATACTTCCGCTTATTTTTTTCAGTTATCTGATTCCTGATATTTCCGATGGACTATAGCTTACCGTAAATAAGAATCAGAATAGAATAAGTCAATATCTGAAATTGTATTCATGATGATGTTTAAGTAACCATTTTGGGTTATTTTACATTCCGTAAAACCAAAACTTTTGATCTAATTTCAGGAATACTTGCTCAAATTTTAAAAAAATGCACCTAACTGACAAGTTAATCTCATTTTTAGAAAATGCTAAATAGAAATATGACTGACTGTGAAGGTTAACTTACTCAAAAATATATTGACAAAATACTATTTTAGTACTAAACTTTTCGTCTTATATTTTTATTTTAGACACCTACCATTTCAACAACATTCGTCACAATTATAACAGCCTTACTAACATTGATTTTCAGTGTGGATAGTTTAGCCGATTTTATGAGCTTAGGGACGTTAATCGCTTATTCCATTACTGCAATAGCTATTATATGTATACGTTACAGAAAACAATCTGATAGTCCACAAATATTGACTGAAACTGATCAAATAGAAACAGACAGCATTGAAAAGGATAAGGTAATTAATTTTGTTTGTCTGTTAATAATCTATTAAAATTGATGTCTTACTAGTGTACAAACAAGTTATAAACATGTTGTATAGGATACAAATGTGAATTCTGCTTTCTAGGTTGATTTGCCTATTTTTGATTGATAAATGGTGGAATTAAAGATCAACGTTCCTCGGAATCGTTTATTCAGACAGTTTATTCCAAGGAAAAATGAACAACATCATAAGTTGTATCCTCATATTAACCAGGTACAGGCAGAGATTCATGCATCACTATATCTGTTAGTAATTTCCTGCCAGTAGAGTACTGGCTGTATTTATCTAAAAATTTCAAATATATTTGGATTTTGTAGATTATCCGAAAATATTGTATGGTCAACATTAGTACGCATTAGTACTTGTTGCTGTCAAATCACCCAAACAAATAGATCTGTCTATATTAATATATATGAACTGACTATGCAAATGACTTAATACTGTAGAATAATTTACAGTCATATTATTTTACTTGTGGCTAACAGTAATTTTTGTGAATTGTCCTTGTTGATTTTCTTGTAAAATACTTACCAATCTCACTAACCAGTGCCTACTGACTTACTGTAATGATTAGTATTTATCACAATTAATGAATGTCATGCAGAATTAAATATATTTCCTGAATCTTATTGTAATGAACGAGAACACATGTAAGGACAAGCAATATCCTTTGGTCAAATATGAAAACCATACGTTCAATACTTCATTTATAAATCCTCCATCAATTGTATCAAACTGTATCGTTCCTTCATTACCGTAACAATTACTCTCTGTTCCCATTCTCTTCAACTCAATCTTCCCGACTTGCTGCCAGACCTTCCACTTCTGATGTCAACATAAGTAGCATACACCATAGTATTATTAATTCCAAATGAACAACTACTAGTAATCATTTGCTTTTCTCATGAAATCTAACATGCGATAATACAAGTTTTTTATTATAAATGACCTTTTCAAATGAATTAATTTATTCATCTTAAAAGAGTATTTCGTTTTGATAACATTAGATTTTTGTTGAATTATTACTTTTTTTAAAGCCTGTTAAACAAGTGGAACATTTCAAAAAACGTATTGATAAACCAGGATTTGTAAAATATCGTTATGCTCGTTGTATACCTAATTGTATATTGAAGATTTTCAATTCCGGTTCACCTGGTGATACAGTTGTTATGATCATGGCTACTTATATCGTATTAAATGGTGTTTTAATTATGTGTTTGACAATAGGAGCGAAACATGAATTATGGCCAATATGGAGAATTGTTTGTGTAGTGTTCATTTTAGCATTACTGATATCCTGTATTGTATTGATGAGCATTTTTAAACAATTTGGACCACCTTACAAAGGTTTGTTTCAAGTAAGTTTTTTCACGTTTTAAAATATGATATTGGCATAACTTCAGTGTAACAGAGAAGGGACCTAAACTTCGATGTAGACAATTTAAGTTGATAGACCTTTTAGCTCAGTAGTTATCAAAACATCACCGTTCAACCCCTTATCTTAATTAATAATATCGTTAGCACATTATTGTAAATTGATAAGATGAAAAAGGACACTCACTATGCAAGGATGATAACTTAGTTTGTTTTATGACTTGATTTCATACAAATTTAAAAGTATTTACAGGCTGTGTACTTAGTAAGTGATGTTATCTTTAAAGCTTTGATCAAAGTCCACAAAACAAGAAACTCAGTTTGATCACTTGCGTGGGTAACACTTTATTGCAGAATAACACTGATTGACTCATTATCTCAATCAATAACCCAACAATATACGCAACTCCATACTGATAACATCTTGTGTCAAATTCTAGAATGAGTCAACTCAAATCTTTGATCAACTGATCTTAACAAAAAAAGTGGAAAAAGTTTTATTCTAGAGGACTGAAGAAAACTGCCAACAAAATGACAAATTTAGTTTGTACCCTTGTAAAACTTGATCATTATTTTCTATTTGAAAACTATTGAGAATCTTTACACCTTATTGAGATATTTACGTTAATCATCCGAGGTGATCTTATAAAGGCATCGAAGCTGAATTGTTTAAACCAAATAAGCAATGAAAACATTAGTCATCATTTCCACTTTAAGTAAACCTTGTAGTTCAAATTAAAGAACTTTGTCAATCATATAAAGAGCCTGATTTCATAAATTGTTATGTTCACTAATATACATTCAAAAGATATGGTTAGTAGATGTTGATGGACTTAAATTTTATACATACTAATCAGATTTATGGCGTTAATTTATGTAAAGATAATTAGTCTATTTCCATTAGTAATTAAAATGTGTATATTCAATTTCTAATATGTAGCGGAAATAAGAGTTTCAATTTTTCACACAATTTTCATTTGTGTTACATTTGAACATTTGGTCTTATCAAAGATAATGAGAACTGAATGGTAATCTAATGCTTATCAGACAGTGTGCAGCTAATAATTCCAGTTAGTTACTTATGCAGTAGTTACATATAATATTACTATAAACATAGTCATTATAGAATAACTTATTATGATTGCAATTATGTACTTCCTATGTAAAATTGGATGAAATTTGATAACATATATCTTGAATGATAACTGTAAAATTCATTTTTATGTAGCCTAGTAATGGTAATCTATTTATTGAATAAACACGCAATCAAGCATCAAAAATTATCCATTAAACTATGGAGATTAGAATGATTTTAATCACAGTTATCTAACTGTATCCAGTTAATTAAATGTTTTCCGGACAACTCTTAATGGTTGTTTCAAGAGTATTCAACCATTTATCTCCTTGATCAGTGGACCTAATTACACGAGGATACTTTTGACAACTGAAACTTGTAGTTTCAATAACTTATCTCCTGGTATTGAACGATACGTTTTCATAATTAACAAACGTTCAATAAGCGTCAAATCCTCCAATAGTCAAGTTAGATCAACTGGCAATTTTATTCATAGATTATATGTTGATAAAGAACTATTTAACAGGCGGAATTATTTGAAATAAAACTATATCATTAACGATCTTACCAGCTGAAATTTAATAACTCTAACCTTTCGCTACCTAGTTTGATCCGAACTTTTACAAAAAAATAATCAAAATCAAAATTATCGAAGATATTTTATTGAATGCTTCGATTATTTTTATAGTTTACGTCACGAACTGACCTCACCATTTAAAACTAGGGAGAAATAGACATCTGTTTCATCGTGGTATGGGACTACTCAGCAGTGGGCATCCTGGACCCCACTACAGGGGATCAGATACAAATCTCGGAGCGATGACTTAACCAGCAAATCACTGTGATGGCATCCAATAGTGTGGTAGTGAAAGTAAAATATAACTAGTCGGTGAGCGTGGACGAACAGGCACTTAACCTACTGACTATTAAATATGTGATTTCCTATCCTCTCATTAATTTCCAGTCCGGACTCACTGAGTGTGACTGCTTGTAACTGTGTTGAATAAAGGATTATCTGGTGTTAATCTGGTTCTCTATTCTGGGTCATGAATCTTGGATCTGATATAACATGACTAGTCTCGTTATCCTATAACGTATTATCGTAGTATACCCGAGAAAAAGTTTTCAAACCATCTGTTATATCAGAGTTAATATTTTATTTACAGCTTCCCTATGTTCCGTTCATCCCATGTGCAACGTTAACTATAAACGTATTTTTGATCAGTGAGCTTTCATGGGTTACCTGGATAAGATTTACTATTTGGATAGTAATCGGTAAGTACTTTGTGTGTTGTTTTATAAATACAAGTGTGAGTTTGAAAACCCGTAAACTCTTAGAATGTGGTTAAACTCAGTCATAGAATTCTTCATTCTTAGGAAATTCACTCTAATACCGAACAAAATAACCTAGTATTTCTTAAAAATGCCAAGCGAATATAGCTACCTATTGTAGATAACGACAAGTCATTAGGTGCTAATCAATATTACTTTAATATAACACTAAAATTTGACCATTATTGTAAAGATATCCCATACTTAACCAACTAGTATTATCTGAGCTTCATTTCAAAAGATTATTTTTATTATGGTAAAAACAAACTAATCTTTGATATGAGTTCACTGTAAAATACCTATTTAAAGCTCATCGAGAAAGTGATTTTCGATACGATTAGTACATTGAGGCTAATTAAATAATTAATACATTTTTTTTCAAAATTGACTCTAAAACATTATGTAAATGAGTTGTGATTTAAATGAAATCCCGACGATACAATCAGTATATTAAATTTCGAGTTGCTAATTATGAGAATTGTTTCCAATTTATTTTATTCATGTTGAAATCTTCACTTAATTAACTAACAAATATTTTTTATAGATCATCCCTTCTGTCAGCATATTCTAAATTTCTATCAGTCGACTCACAAAATAATAATTAACATTTCAATGGTTAAGATCATGAGTCAGTAGAAGCTAGACCACCATGGAAAACCTGGGAGCACTGGACGGCCGTTTCGTCCTATTGTGGGACTCCTCAGCAGTGCGCATCCACGATCCTGCCCCCTGCGAGATTCGAACCTAGGACCTACTGGTTTCGCGCGCGAGCACTTAACCACTAGAACACTGAGCTGGTCAGCATCCAACGGTGTTAATGTCTAACTTCAACTAATCCACGAAATTGAGTGACTATGATATCTACAAAACCCATCTGATAATTAACATTTATTAGTGTAATTAAACTTTTGTATAATACAGGTTAATAAACTGGTTAAAAACAGAAAATCTAAGTTGAGAACGTAACTGACACATTTTTCTTCTCAAGTTTGGTTTGAATTTTATAGGCCTTAAATTTTCAAAATTATTCAGTGAAATAAAAAGTCATTTTCAGTAAACAGAAGTCAACTATCGACGATCATTCTTATACATAATTTAGATTGCATAATTTTAAATAATGTATCCTGAAGTTATAGTGAATTTCTTTATTGTTTCATATTTATACAAGGTCTGATACTTTATTTTGGATTTGGAGTAATGAACACATATCGACTATCTAAAGATAATGAAAGTGACAATTCACAAACTTATCTACATGATCCAGACGATGACAAAGAATTCGATAAAACTTACATATCTACAAACAAGGCCACATAAGACGTCCTTTATGAATAGATGGTGATCAAAAAACAGTTGGATTCAAATTTCTTGTATTTTTCTTTTCAAACTTGTTTATCTACTTAATTCCTTTATATTTTACCACAAATATTATGACTTCAACTGAAATTACTCCTACCATCTCATTTGTAGAAACCAAGAAATCGTCATCCTCAGTACTCAATGATGATAAATAATACTTATAGCAAGGCAGTGAATGATACTTTGAAGTTTTGACTTATCAAAAACCACAATCTCTACATTTTATTTTACACATACTACTAAATTTCATAGAACTATGATGGATTGTAAAAAAATTTCTTACTGCTTATTTTTGTGAACAAATTATAATTAATGAAGAGGGATAGATAAACCAAAATTCTCTGAGATTATGAACTATATTATTTATATAATCTATAAATAAATAACAAAAAACTATATTCAGCTTCTAGTATGTTATAAATTTTATTTATGCTGAATCAAATATATACATGTATAATTCCAGAACAATCGACACTTAGTTCTTTGCAATCTCTTCATTTGACTGCTCTTGCGAGGGAAACTATGACAAAACGTCTATACCCTGCATGCGAGGTCGTGAATGCACACTGCAGAAGAGTATCACAATATGACACGGAGGTCAGAAAGTGCGTCCAGGTTTTCATTGGTATTCTGAAATTGATCAGTTTATGAACTCAGTTAAAACGCGACAATGTCCATAACCCTATACCGTGAACGATGATTATTTCTCAGTCCAACAAAAATGACGCAAACAGATCCTCTGCTTCCCGAATCATTTATTCACTTACTTCCCTATATACGCCCGTTAATCCTTGAGGAGGATCATAGGATTATCAACAGCATTCTCCAGCCAACTCTGCCCTGAACAATGCTTTCAAGTTGTTTCCAAGTGCTGTTCATCATCCTCATATCTCCTTCCAATTACCCACGCAGTTTGTCCCTTCGTCTTACTCCTTTCCGTTACACTTCACGATTCGAAGTTAGCACTTGCCTAGTGATGCAGGTTGATTATTTCCTCAATGTGTGTCCTATCCACCTCCAACATCTTTCCCAATTTCCTCCTCAGCTCAAACCTGGTTTGTTCTCTGCCACAGTACACTGTCGCTGGTGATAGTCAGTCAACGGACATTGAGTATCTTACGTAGACAATTGTTTATAAATACCTGTACCATTTTGATTATGGTTGTAGTAGTTCTGGAAGATTCAGCAGCGTACAGTAGAACTGTCTTGACGTTCTTATTGAAGATTGTGACTTTGATATTGGTTGAGAGGAAGTTGTTTTGAGTTGCATATGTTGTTCAACTGTAGGGATGCTGTCCTTACTTTGCCAATCCTTGTCTCTACGTGTGCATCAGATCCTCCACGTTCATCGATGATACTGTCCAGACAGGCACATGAATGTTTACAAATATTGTAGAGCTTCTCCATCAAGTGTGATTGTATTGTTGTTCTCTATGTTGTGTTTGAGTATGTTTCTTCTGCCATCGTTGCAGAGGTTGCTGCTGCTACTACACTACTTGCTTTGACCTGCATTCGTTTGTGTGTATGGGATGGAAAGTGCTAGGTGATCTGTGAAGTTCAAATTGTCTAGTTGCATGCCAGTTGTCCATTGTATTACGTGCTTCCCGTCAGATGTGGAGGTCTTCCTAAGTCAATCGACCACCAGAAGTAATAGAAATGCTAGAGGTAAAGAGTAAGCATCGTTGTCTGACTCCGGTGTTTACTTAGAATATGCCTGTCAGCTGTCCTCCATGCACCACTTTGCAGTGTAGTTCGTCGTGTGAATTCCAGATGATGTTGATGATCTTTCCAAGTACTCATACCATAGTCTCGAAGAAGTTTCCATGCGGTTATTTTGTTCACACTGTCAAACACTTTCTTATAGTCAAAGGAATTGGTGTGTAGTGACGAGTTCCATTCAATTGATTGTTCATCGATGATCCGTGGTGTCACGATTTGGTCTGTGCACTACCCATCCTTACGGAATCCGATCTGTTGGTCTCAAAGATGGATGTCTATTCAGTCCTTCATCCGATTCAGCAACACTCTGTTAAAAACGTTTCTTCTGTACTTGAATCTCAGTGATTGTCTCACCTTCTTTGTGCTTGAACGATTCCTCCGGTTTACTATATTTCCCTAACAGTTTCTTCATCGTGTCATATAGTTGTTTCATATTTCCTTCATATGTGGCTGTTTCCACTGTCATTGCTATGTGATATTTTCATATCCGGTGTTATCCATCCTGACGTTGGTGTTTAAATCTAACGTGAGTATGGTTAGTCGTTTCCTGACCACTTCACCATGATCGACTGCAGTCTCTCGTAAAACTGATATTCATCGTTGTCATTTCTATCATTGATGGGTGCACAACATTGGATAGTATTCATTGTAATATCCTCCTTCTCTCTTTTCAATGATGCTTTGATGATTGTGAATTCATGAGATTGCTATCTTGTAATTGCTTTGCGTGTTTGTTTGGATAGCATCAGAGCAACTCTGTGAGTGTTTGGAGCATTTTCCTCTTCACGATCAGAGCACTTCAGCATCTCTCTCGAATCGAATCTAATCTATTCTGTTCAGTTTGGCTTCAATGGATTGTACTGATTGTAAGTACCATGAAGTTGTATCTCCTCGTTTCCGTAGCTTTTCGACTGGTCCTCCCTGACTCACACACTGTGCAAGCATTCCATGTACCCATACTAGTTGCAGCTGTGGTTGTTGAAGGAGTATCGTTCTGATGATTTTCGAAGAATCTCGGGTTTCACCATGAGGTGTCATAATTCTTCTGGATGAAGATGCTTGAACTCGGAAGACATAGTTTAAATGTTTTTAATTGTTTTTATTCTGGTGAATGTTTTCATCAATGTTTTTTTCCACGGACTGGGGATGCTTATCGTTCGCCCAAGCCTTCTTCTTTGCGAGGGCTAGGGACCGGCAGTTACCGTAGGAGAGCCACAGGCGTAGCTCATTATTAGAGTATATGGCTGAAAATTTTTTGCGGGATAAGCAAATAACTCCAGTTTATTTTTCATTTTCAGTAAATAGATGTTTTAAAATTCTCATTCCTCAACTCGTTTACTTCAGTTTTTACTATAACTATATTTATTAAACGACCAATTTATTTTAAATTACTGAACTTAGAGAACCCAATTAATAATACAATTCTTATAGATTGCTAGTGTACAAACAATCAGAAATAGAAGTTAAGCCTAGGTTTCAGTTTCTGAACGAAAAAAAAAACAGTTTACTTTTAATACCCTTCTTTATCGTAAATTTTCTTTTTTATGTATGCAAGTTCATCAAATAACTTGATTTGTCATGTCACCTAGTTCTGACCTAATTTGCGTTAGCTTTCTAAACCAGTAAAATTAACCAGATACAGTGCATAAATAACTGCTATTCATAGACCTTTATTGTCCAATTTACAGTAGATTTAGAACAGTTAAAATGTGGTAGGTAAATCTCACTATTATATTTATGGTATATACTATAGAGAGGAAGAGAGAGAGAGAGAGTAGGTCCTTTTGTTTCAGCAGTTTATCACATGAATATGAAAACTAATAAAATAAAACATGAATGATAGTTAGTAGTATCTATAAGTTTTCACGTTTATATATGTATAACTTCTTTTTTTCATGTTTAAACTAATCAATTAAATCAATATTTGTGAGATTATTCTCTTGCAAATTATTGAATGATTGTTTATAAGAATAAACGGTCATATGAGCAGGCTTGAAGTTATTATTATTATTACTATTACTTTTATTATTACTATTAATATAATTATCACTATTATTATTATTATTATTATTATTATTATTATTATTATTATTATCGGCTATTGTTTATACTCTTAACAAGTACTTAAAAAGGACTTAATTATAATTTCTTAAACATTGTATTTAAAAATTTATGCGACATTAATTATCGAATGGATACATGAAAAGCGCCGAATTTCATTCATTTAAAGCTAATAGCCCAATCTAAAAATACTGATTTATCTACAAGCTATATAGATAACTATGTTATTCTTAAATATCAAGTGGTTGTTTGTTAAGTTAATCAATGGAATTTACCAGTTCTTTCAAACCTCTAAGAAATTTATCAACTATGTAAACGTTGAAGAATAATTAATTAAGTAATTTTAATAGTTGAGATCACGAGTCAACTAAAGCGAGGGATCGTGGATGCGCATTGCTGAGGAGTCCTACAATAGGATGAAACGGCTGTCCAGTACTTCCAGGTTTTCCATGGTGGTCTAGCTTCAAATGGCTGGTGAATTCAACTGTTAAAATTACTATAATATCCACAAAAACACCTTATATTAATCAACAAATGCTCACAAGTGACTGGCTTCAAAAGGTATTTCCTGGAGTTTTAGTGAGAAGCAGTGACCAATGGAGTTCAACTGGGTCTGTTGTGAGATAGTTACTCACTGTAGCTCACTATTAAAATTACTATAATATTTACAAACACCCTCTGATATTAATTAATTTAGTATTATGTCTTGAAGCATTTGACATGGTGGATACCAGAACATTATGGCATCTTCGTCGACATTGCGATGTACCTGATAAGACTGTTACAATCATACGGAATTATTACAACTGACTATACAGCAAAGCTGTGTATAGAGGGAAGCTGACAAATACATTCCAAGTGAAGATTGGCATCAGACAATGCTACTTACTCTATCTCTCTAGCATTTCTATTACTTCTGGTGGTCGATTGACTTAGGAAGACCTCCACATCTGACGGGAAGCACGTAATACAATGGACAACTGGCATGCAACTAGACAATTTGAACTTCACAGATCACCTAGCACTTTCCATCCCATACACACAAACGAATGCAGGTCAAAGCAAGTAGTGTAGTAGCAGCAGCAACCTCTGCAACGATGGCGGAAGAAACATACTCAAACACAACATAGAGAACAACAATACAATCACACTTGATGGAGAAGCTCTACAATATTTGTAAACATTCATGTGCCTGTCTGGACAGTATCATCGATGAACGTGGAGGATCTGATGCACACGTAGAGACAAGGATTGGCAAAGTAAGGACAGCATCCCTACAGTTGAACAACATATGCAACTCAAAACAACTTCCTCTCAACCAATATCAAAGTCACAATCTTCAATAAGAACGTCAAGACAGTTCTACTGTACGCTGCTGAATCTTCCAGAACTACTACAACCATAATCAAAATGGTACAGGTATTTATAAACAATTGTCTACGTAAGATACTCAATGTCCGTTGACTGACTATCACCAGCGACAGTGTACTGTGGCAGAGAACAAACCAGGTTTGAGCTGAGGAGGAAATTGGGAAAGATGTTGGAGGTGGATAGGACACACATTGAGGAAATAATCAACCTGCATCACTAGGCAAGTGCTAACTTCGAATCGTGAAGTGTAACGGAAAGGAGTAAGACGAAGGGACAAACTGCGTGGGTAATTGGAAGGAGATATGAGGATGATGAATAGCACTTAGAAACAACTCAAAAGGAGAGAGGAAGATAGAGTTCCATGGGGGATCCTAACGTGAGACCTATGCTTTGTTCTTTATACTATTTAAACTTCCGTTTACTTAATGTGTTTATTCATGCTCTTGATGAAGTGACTGACACTGAGTTAAGAAACGTCAGAAAATTACATTTTCCTATCAACTGAGATATGACGATTAATTTATTTTTACTAGTATTCTTCTTACTGTTAGTTTTGTACCATTGGCTACAAATTACGGGAATTTTTAACACATCTAACTGGTAAAAACGATTGTTTATCATGTTTTGTAACTACTCATTTTTTTCAGAGTTTTATGACAGAATTGTTAATAAACAGATAGATTTAAAGGAAGTAGATCCTAAAAAATCATTATTCACTTGGATTTTATAGTACATCAAACTCAGTGATTGTAGGATATATGTTTGTCAATATTTTTAAAACTCAATGTAAAAACAAGAGAGAACTTTAAATGGCAAACAAAACAATCAAATTATTGAAGACAAAAAACCTGAAAAACAAGCAATATAATACATTGTTAGCTGTTGATGAAGTGTTTCAAAACAATAAAACATGAACAAATACATGTTCAATAATTGTTTATTGATTGATCGACAAAATATCGTAGTAGTAGGTATGATATATCTTAACATGTAAACAGTTTCTGGTGTTCATAACATACAAATCTAATCATATCAGATGATGTAATCTCAGCAGCTAAGTAAGACTAAGCAGCATGAACATAAATCCATACATTATTTCAATATTCACTGTAATCTTTAAAATATTATTGCATAGTACTATATTGATTAGAAACATCTAATTGATTATTTCGGTCCAAGGCAAACGTTAGATCATTGTAGCAATCAAATGAATAGCATACCCAAGCTAATCATTATATGAACATACAAATGAATAATGACTGGAACTTACGTATTAGACTGCCGAATACGAATACCTAACAATATATACGGTAGCTGATCTTACTGTCAATTGGATGTGTAACCAGAAAAACGGTAAAACCGAGAAAAAAATCATTGTTGATGGCATAACATGATAAAGAGCGGCCTGCTTGAGCATCTGGGCTACCTGTTCCTGCCATCTAGATATTTCAACAAGTTATCTATTTTTGTTTGTATTAATATATCATTATGTTTATTTATCGCATAACCTATTCTGCTGCGTTTCTGAAAAGTGTACAACCTTTCGTTGTCAAAGTTACAAAAAACTCAATAAGAGACAAGGTGGTTGCTGGCAATATACAACGAAAAGAATGCACATTATTCAGATGTTCATTTGCTGAACTGCTAACATCTAACTGGCGATCACTCAATACTTATCGCCAGGACCGACCAAGAAGAAAGAAACGGAAACTTGGTGAAATTTTTTGCGCTGAGAATTCTATATTGTACCAAAAATATAATATTGAATAAAGCTGATGATAATAAAATAAAGTATTAAATAGAAGGTTTGGATTCATACTTCAGAGCGTTGTTTCTGATCGTCATGTGTAGGAGATGTACGCGAAACCCATCATACTGTTAAATGTTATTTTGTAGACACTATTTATTGAAATTTAAGTTTACACTGAGACTGAATGTTCTCAATCGTAAATTAGGTTGATCCGATTTTCGTTTTCACTATCAGTTTTAACAAGTTCTTATGAATGTCTTGTAGCAATAGAGTAGGAACAGTGTTAAACTGGGTTTGAATTTATATGAACAAAGTTAATCTCCAGAAATATATTTCAGAAGACAATACGAAGCGTTGACTGCAGGTTATTACTACACAGTGCAAGTCACAAGACCAAACATAAGAAGCAAATACTAACAAAAGTGAGAATGCAAACGAATAAGTAGGATTTAAGAAACATAATTATATGAAACAATGAGTTATAGTGAGATTTGAGAAACTAGCATTTAAGCTAATAAGACGAATATGTGCAGGCTGTAACACATGATCAAGCCGACATGATTATAGAAGTATAATATAAATAAAATGTTACTGGCCTAATGACACTGTCCGTTAAACAAGTTAGTTGGATGGCTTGACAAAATTAAATGTATAAAGGCTCCAGTGTACGCGAAGTGTTATGTGATTTAAAATCAAGATTGGATATGCCACCACCAACTCATTTGAATGAAAACTTTGAAAATTGAGAGACCATCGCTCTAGAATATAAAACAAAGTGAACGAACAGTAGATTCGTGATAGGTTGGTGTTTTTTTTTTGTGCACATATTTTTCGTTTTATGAGCATCAATACAACTACCTTTTTGATATTTACCAAACAATAGCCAAGGCCTCAGTTGTTGTTTTGGTTTCACTTAAAACCAGTTATTTCCACTCTCTGAGATTTTTTTTATAAAAATTTCATTTTTAATAGCTTATACATGTTCAGTGCCTAACTAACGTGAATCTTTCGGGTAAACTGGACGAAAGTCCTTGTAAAAAAATAACTGCTTTATTTATTTCTACTTGTGTGAATTAAGTAGTATATTTATATTTCATTAATTTACGTCAGTGTTTGCAAACCGAATTACCAGAAACAAGTTGCTGGACTTCTATTAAGACACATATGTGCAGATTCAAACATTGAAAATGGAGATTTTGGTTTAGTGAATCATTTAAAAAAGAAACCAAACCTCAATATACAAGCAAACTAGATAGGCTCATGACCAATCGTTAATGGTATTTGAAAGAAATTTTTACCGGTTTTTATTGTCCCAATTATAATAAAACTATGGTAATAGAAAAAAAAGTAACACAAGGTATGGGCTAGCATAAAATTGAATTGGTCGACATTGAGATAACAAATAGTCAATGGTTGATAGATATTATGTTGAAACCATTAGTACGTGATCCAATAAAAACAAAAAAAACGCGATCTAGAAAGTTTGTAACTGTTCAAAAGTAATTACAATAGAACACACAACATCAACATGATATTTATTCATTTACATCACTAAAAGTTCACAATTCCGAAAGTAACCATAATAACAGTTTAAAAGTAATGATTTAAATTATTCTGTCATTAATCTGATTTAAGGTGAACTTTTCCTTATTCCAATAATCAAAAAATCAGATTAAAACTTTCTTGAGAAACTGATGAAAATAAGTAATTATTCAGATCAAAAGTTGTGACGATCTTGTGTCTACTTCACATATTATTTGTCGACATTCCCATATTTCAACGTGCTCAACTTCAATACGACCCTTATCAAAGAAATTCGATCAATATTTTATTGACATTATGAACCGATCAATGTTGGACCACGATTGTAAAATTGAAAGCAATGGACGGCTCTTTCATCCTAGTACGAGACTCCTTAGCACTTCGCACCCTTGATTCGACACACGTGACTGAATATCCAGGTGGTTTACTATGATGGATGTTGACGGCTTCAACTGTTAACAGCGGGTAGGTAGACCCATATTTTTCATATAATGATAATAATAATAATTTATATTCCGAAAGTAATAATTACAGAATTCACGCCAGTTTACAGGCATGATCAATTTGATATAAATAGTAAAATTAGATGTACAGAACAAACATGTGATAGAAGAAAGTTTTAAGTATACTAGTTCAGTAATTGTTTAGGTAGTACATGTATTACAACGATCCAATGCATCAGACGGGAATTTTTAATATTTTTTTAAATGAACAGCCTGTTGATTTATGAACGGAGTAATTAAGGTCATTTCGTGTGCCAAATCGAATTAATGACAATTATCTACAACTAGCGAAATTAAAACGAAAACAGAGGGCACGGAACAAAAAAGCAGTAATTACCAAAATATATCAATCAGGTCTAACAAAATGCATGTGTCATGTGACACAGTGATATACTGTTGATGTTATTCAAATTAGTTAAACTTCCTGGGGACGGTGTTAACATAAAGTGACAGCAAGTAGGTGGTTTTACTTAGGGAATACACTAATGAAAATGGCTAAACATTTAAAGTTCCTATAATATCATTTGTGCCATGAAATACATTTACGAGTGTTAGAACATTCAATGCATTTTCAGAGGAGCAGTATGCATCGATGCAGCGAACAAATAATGGGAGTGATTTTATCGTACGGATAGATTGTGGTAGGTTATTCCAGAGTTTAGAAAATTTACAGGTAGAGTAATCCATATAGAGAGATGATTTAGAATAAGTTTTTTTTCACTAGTGACAAGGAATTACGGATGTCGTAATGAGAAGTTTCTGCATATTGAATCACGTGATTGGATGTAAAGGATAGTTTATCAAATAGTTTGGAGAAAAAGATAAGATTTAGTTCGAGGTTACTCTTCCATAAAGGGTCGGGCCCAAGTTTATTACATCTAGAATTATAAGTTAAGGTACAGTCAGCTTCAAGAATACGAAGTGTAAATCGTCTCTGTACTGATTCCAGCCTTAATTTATCTTTTATGCTGAGAATAAACGTGTAATATTCTAGGAGAGGTTGAACACAAACTTTGTACCTGAAAATACGTGACTCATTGTTATGAAGGTTTCGAGTTGTGACCTACAAGACGTTGAGACTTAGAGGTCTGCTTCAATATCTGTTCTGTAAACGACAAGTCCTGGGAGTATCTAAGTCCTAAGTCTACTACTGTATGAAACCTAGATAACACTTCTCCATTTATGGTAAGGTCTAGGTTGAGTGATGTATCGCCGAAGCATATCCATCCACATTTAGCCGTATTAAGCTCCAGTTGCCATTTTAAGCACCACTGTGCTACATTGTTGAGCTCCATGCTGATGCAATTTTGCATATTTTTCAGCTCATGTGGAGAAAATGAATATACTACTTTAGGATCATCTGCATATAGAAGGGACTTACGCACACAAAAACTTTCACAAATATCATTGACCCATATCGCTTTAAGTATAAATTCTAAAGCTATTTATGAGTTATAAACTAGGATTCAACGATATTCAAAAAATATAAATTAGATACCGTGTTATGTGTACCAAGTGAGGAATTAAAATGCATTTACTACTCTCATTTATGCTTTCTTTAGTCATAAAACTAGTGTTGGAACTCTTTATAAACTCTATTCATTGATAAACAAAGACCACCTTAACTAGGAAGAATTGGTCTACAAAGACACATATCTATTTGGTGCCCTCCTGTACCAATGTTTATGTGTTTAAATAAAATAAATCAGAAAAATAAATCTAATCCAAAAGGTGTAACTGGTATCACATGAAAACGATGCTACGTAGTATTGACGATAGCATATCAATTTCATTCAATATGAAAGCGGTTAGTGTTTGTAATTATGATTTCAAATTTGGGTGGAAGCTGGATTAAATAAACCTACAAAATCCCTTACACCAAACATCTGTCTGAAGGACAAAAAAAATAATAGAGTAACAAAGATACGGAGTTTCATCACTGACTACTTCAGAGGATTAAAGATGTTTCTAAATATATGTTATTATGGAACAACAACTTAGTTCTTTTAACATATATAAACCATAAAAGTAATCTTAAAGCATCAGCTTACTTTAGATACACATTTATTTGCCTGTTATTCTTTCAAATATAATGCTTATCACCAATAATATGACTCATATACTCTATTTAAAACATTAATTTGTAAACATTTTCAGTCCATATAATCAGTAATCTAGTGAAACGGGTTCTGTATATAGTTCATCACAAAGAACTCATTCAACCCCCATGATGACAACTTGAAATATCCTAACAGATGTCTTCAAAATAATTAACGCTTATAAACTACTAATTTATAACAACATGTTCAACCGCTTCCTCAACCATGGACAACGTCAAATCCAATCAATCACTAGTAATCTTAACTACAACATGACCTAATCTCATTAACGTACATACAACATTTCTTAGTCGAATATAATTGTCGTGATTATTTCTATTCACATATCTTTGTATAATAATAATTATTATTATTATCATTTTAATATCGATTTCTATGCATTGGTTGTTTGAATCTTCCCATTGATGTTTAGGACTGTAATTTATCAGTTTCTTTTGGCACATATGTATCTCGTGACGATCACCACGATATTTACACCGAGTCACAAACGTTCTCATTATCATTGGTTCAACATCTCTACTACTCTCACAAACAAATGATTCATATACTCACCACTCACCCCACTTTATTAGTCTTCATCGAATTCATACAACTTTATACACAATATACACTAAACATTTGGTCCGATTCGTAATTGCATCAATATTTCTCTCACTCACATTTATTCTCATCATTAATCTCACAATTTCATTTAAAATTCAATATTGGTCACCTCAACATTAACAACTTTATGTTATTCTACTATCCGACATTCACATGCTATAACTTTAAACCACATACTTCACCTTAAATCCGGTCACCCTTTTTGGATTACTAATTTAGACATATATAATTGTAGAACCTGCAAAGGATCTATTGAAAACAATATTTTTCGTTCATATATTAGTGTTTTAATATGATGGGGATTAAAATCGATAAACTAAATGACCCAACACTTTTAAATTTACGAAGAGTAGACCACCTTTTGCATCCTATAAATTCGACCATATTTCACTTACTTTAGTTCTGTAATGAATTAATCACACATTAAATAATTCAGTCCTAACGAACGAAACGGATCTTAATATCCAGGGTGGCATGGATCAGTCACCTGGAAACTGGATGTACATACATCATGTTGGTGAGTCCCGATAAACAGAAAATCTTGGTAACAATAGCATTCCTTCAACTTTCGACAGTTATTCAAGACCTCTATAAGCAACTACAATCATAACAAAATTAGCAGGGAACAAAAAATTAAGCACCGCATATCTCAATATATATATTGTAAAAACTTTCTGCATATCAAACAATTCGAAATAAATGTGACTCATAGCAAAAAGATTAAAAACAGTGTGTAAATAGATCGATTGACAAAACGAAAATCATATTACTTCCCAATTGCCTACTATTCCATAAATTAATAAATAAAATGTAATTTAAGGCCAAATACACTCTGATAGTAGCATAACAACAATCTGGAAAAATATCATTATATTAAATACAAATACTATGGAAGTAGTAATAATAATAATAATATGGATGAATTAGAAAGACAAGATTTAATTGGCGAAAGGTTCTCTTCCTGCTAAGTACTGTTATTTGGCTAAATTATTTTTTTAAAATCCTTTTGTATCGTATAATTTCTAAGAAAGAACCATTGTATTATGGAGAGTTTTCTCATTGGTCGGTCGATTACCGCCCTCACCATTAATAGGAACAGCCGTGGCACCAACGTCAATCACTGAAAGAGATCTATCCATACTCAATGTAACAACTGTTGTAGGAGTCTGATAAGGCAAAAAAACAAGAGTATGAAATAAACAAATAAACATAAAACAAAAGTTATTTGGGGGAAAACGAAAGAGAATCAAACAGTTCGTTGTTTATAGTAGAGACGATTTGAAGCTGAGGTAGTCAGTGTAGTCTAGATTAAAATAGCTATCGACTATCGGTTTAGTGATTTGTTGTGCTATATATATCTATCTCATTAAATGACCATATAATTCCATCTTAGCGACTAAGTAGCGTTTCACTTTCACTTCATTCTTAGAAGAATTGTGAATGAACAATGCTGAAGATTCCTATCATAGAATGGAGCAAGTGTATAGTACTTCTTGATTTCCAATGGTTCTCCATCTGATGTCAATCCGTGATGAAAAATAACTACATACTGATCTTTATCCTCTGAACTAGCTACTTTTATATATGAAGCTTTCAATCTCATTCTCGGCAATATCAGTACACAGTTTAAAGAGCAAAGGCATTGTTCTATGTTATTTAAAAAGTGTCAGTAACAACAAGCAAACACATCCCAAGGTTTCAGAATGGAATGATTCGGAAATTGTAACATAATTTTAGAATAGCGTACTTCGACTTAGAGTCCAGGGTGCACAAACTCCAACGGAGAGTGATCGGATGCACTCCTCAATATCAACAATCAGGAAATATATAAACTCATATAGAATAATCTCACACTATCAGTTATTCAAAGCTAGGCAAACGTATAACTGTCACTTAAGATGCAACGATTATACTGCGCAAAAATTATTCTATTAAGAATGCCCAGTCACAACTAAGACTGGCAGAACAGACTACTAACAAAATCAAGGAAAAAAGCTTCACATAACAGTTTTCGTTGAAGAATTTGTGCCAACAATATATACTACAACAATGAACGCATTAACATTGAAAACAAACTGAAAGAGGGAATGTTATTTCTTCCTATCCAAACAAAGACAGAGAAATGAAAAGCCATAGAAAAACCGAAATCTAAATACGTTCATCAAATGATATTCAAGCGAAAAAGATATAATCCTTGAAAAAACAGACAAAATTATACCATCCAAATGCATACATGATCAACATACCCTTCTTGAACGCCATACATGAATAAATCCGAACCAAATCTAAATATATTAACAAAAATAAACAAAGTAATTTACACTTGAGAATAAATATTATAGAATCTAAAACAAAAGCAAATATGTATTAAAACTGGAAATAGATATAAATATCACTTAGAATTTATTAGATAATACACAATGTAATAGTTAATCAATTAATAATTTCAACAATAGGAACGTTTTAAAAGAATGCCAACTTTTATATTTCAAGTCAAAGTTTAAGCAAATAGTCCAATTCTGAATGTGCTAGTCAAAGTATCTAGTACTAGAGAAAATTAGAAACCTCTTTTCCTGTCATTATCAGTTATTCTGTAGTTTACATTATCCAATGATAATGTTCTTGTACGGGTTAGATAGCTCAATTGTGGATCATATACCATCGTTTAGGACAAAATCATCAATGACTTCCACCAGAGGTTTGTGCTGATGATGTTGTTCAAAAGAACAATGAAAGCTGCCCGACCAAAAAATCCAGCTCAAAGAACTAAACTACATCTAAATTAAAACCGCGTTTCCTAATAGCATTATCCGCAAAAACTTCGAAAAACAGAAACCAAGTACATAAGAATACAACTATTATTATTTATCAATCATTATGTTGAATTGAATTTTTAAAACAGAATAATACACGACAGAACTTACCAAGTAAAATACAAACCCTAAATAACATGCGAATAATAATCCCATGCCTAAATATACTGCCCAATGATGCGGTAGACGTGCTTTAATTACAACACTACCCAAGAATAGATTAATTGACACAACTGCTATGGATATTAAATTAGCAACAATTGAAACCGGACTATAAAGAAGGCAGTAGAAGAAGAAAGAGAAACAATTATAGACATTGAAATGCAAAACACAAACCATTGGTTATATTATGCAAGAAAATGTAGTAAAATTTCAATGAACAGTAAAAAGATGCATGAATGTGACAATTATAAATCATATTGTGAAAAAAACTAAAAAGATTGATTAGCATGCTGTTATGAAGAAAAATTAATGACAAATATTTACAAACAACAGATAACTACATAATAACTGCGATAGGTGACGATGTTCGCGGTGAGGAAATATGACTTAAAACTACAAATGTTAACATTATATATATAATCCGTCATCTACATCTCGTATAAGGATCCAAATACATTTTTAAGGTTTTCCATATTGTTCATAGAGTCAGGTACTCAGGGTTAAGGTTAGGAGGTTACGGTTAGTGTTTCCATTGCGAACTGACATTAGCTACAGTGCAAAAATGCTTTGTAGCCCTACAGATCAATAAATTTCCCGTAAACATTTAAGAGGAGCTACCTTAATTCTGATTAATTGATCCAAAAACTCGGAGTAAGTTAACAAAGTAAGGCAAATACTAGACAATTTTAGATCACTATTTGTTGAAGTATAAAAAGATGTATCAAATCAAACTGTTGATAGCTACATGATGGAAAAGCTGATATTCAGTACTAATCAATATTTGCATGTCAAAGAATCTACTGTACCACGTTATACTGGCAACATTTATTAACGCAAGTTTTCCTCCCATTCAGGAGTAAACAAGAAACTGTACATTTTAATTGTTCGCAGTGACAAGCAATCATTTTAAACTTTTAACAAAATTTGCTCGTTTTGATAAAAATAGACCAGTGAAGGAGGGGAGATGAAAATGTTATTTCATTTGATTCAATATATTACCAAAATCATTATTATAACAGAATAATGGAAAATGAGTTTAATCATTTAGTAAAGACTATAATAAAACTCAGTTACAAATTATCCAGAATGTAAAATAGTTATATGTAGTAGCATGCATTGTTCACCCCTACCTTTTTGTAAACATACGAAAAGGTTAGTTTATGCTTTAAAAGTAACAGAAAATAGGCGTGTATTTTTTTTAAACAAAAAAATCAGAAGACAATAATTGTACAAAAAATAGATTTCATATTCTTAAAAATATGTAGTCGTTCCAATATATACGGGGACTAAGATTGTAGAGACCTTATTTCACAAAATGTATGTAAAATCAACCTTATCTCTTGCGAAACACTGCCCCAGCTGTTCAAATACATTTCTCATATCTCAGTCCCCAATGTTAGAAGCAGCCTTTAAAATCCTCAAAGGTCAGATTCTTTATTTGTCTTATCGTTTCACACTTTATTATCTATCACTTGCTCTGTGATTTCAGCTTGATGTCCGCTTTTGGTTAGATGTCAACAACTTTAAGACTATTTCTAAACATAATTTCTTATCTCTGTGTAATCTACTAGAATGGTATTCACAGATATTTGTTCCATAATTCGGTTCGAAATAAGCAACTGGAAAGCAAAGAGACCAAATATATTTTGTGTTTTCATCAACATGCCCTCTTGAAAACTAATCGCCTTGGTAGTTCAGTTCGTGTATTTACTGGATAGAATATCTATAAACTATCAGAAATGAAGAGTTTACAAATATCCTGACATCTCATACTCGCTTTTTATGGTGATTGAATTTTTCAAAAAGGGATAAATATGGAATCAAGGAAGACTTACTTAAACCTTATCATCAAACAGAAACTACAACTCAATAGTGAGATTATCAACAAAATTCTAACACAGGGCTTAGTTCAGTGAACATCATAGGCTGATCTACTCAGTCAGAAAACGGGGATAACCAAACCTCCATAACAAACATAATATATTATAGTAGTTATTTGCTTTTAGGTTTGAATTATCTAGGACGGAATCAATAGTATTAGCTTAACTGTCGCTTTTCGTTTGGTTTCATAAGAAAATATAAATTTCTACTATCTGGTTAGTTTAGATTTACAATAAAATATTCATGATTATTTACCAACTCGAAATGGTAGTATAAATGTTTAAGCGT
Organism: Schistosoma haematobium; assembly: GCF_000699445.3. NCBI lineage: Eukaryota > Metazoa > Platyhelminthes > Trematoda > Strigeidida > Schistosomatidae > Schistosoma > Schistosoma haematobium. The sequence continues at coordinate 75,006,602 of NC_067196.1, read as the reverse complement.
ATAGTTTCAACCGCTTAGCTTAAGATATGGGCCCAGTTACAAGCAGTTGTTCAGTTTAAACATCCAGATGGTAAGATTGAGTATTATACAATACATGGTTTTAAAAGGAGAATGTATAACAGACACCAGTTTGATACAGGAGTACTGAATCATCTATGAACACGTTGCTCCGAAAAAGTCTTCCTTCAAAATAATCTATACAATCAAAGGAACCGGATCGAAGAGCGGTCGAATCAAAATCGTATGCAGTGTTGAGACGTTAGTGATCCACGTATTCAATCCCAAACGCCGCGTACAAAAACGATAAATCCAACCTCTCATCCTTCCATGGCCTTAATTCTCTTCTCCTGTATGTTTTGGTCTTGTTTCGTCTCATAATTTTTTTACAGTTATTATAATCCTTTACCGATCTTTCATGATTATTCAGTTGTTATTATAACCTTAACGTATCTCAATATTCTTCATATCTGTCAAATGGACAATATTCTATCATATTTCTGATCGGAAGATTATTTTCATCCTCTTATTCTTCTCTAACCCTTCCATCATTACGCGACCTCCTTTTGATATTTAAAATCTCGTATCACTTCATGATGTAACCTCATCTATTTTCCCATATAATTGTATATTTATTAAACGACTATAAATACAAAGATAGAGCTTGAGTATATGATTTGATCGAAAATTTTCTTCACTGAATTTTCATTACTTTCAGACTACATTTATTTAACTATAACTCATTGTATGTAAGTGTCATACATCTTAAACAAAGAACAACGTGCTAGATTTATTATGTTCTCAGAGCTAATCGGCTTAACTATGAAGCTTTTATTGTCCCTCTGGATAACATTGTCAACACATACACTATGGAAAAATACACATAAGATAACAAAGATTCAAGTTCTTTTTGTTAAAAAAAAGTAAAGTAACTTACAGAGAATTTTTAAATTCAGCCATAACTGATCTACTACTAGTGAACGTTAACAATGGAATAACAGCAAATGGCAGTTGAACACTCATTAGTACATTTAAGAAATCATTCATTCCAGATAAATCTTCAATGCCTGTTCCATAGATAATATATACATATATGTATGGTATAAGTAACAAACTACTCATAGATAGATGAATCAAACAATCATCATAAAATATAAATTATTTTATCATCCAGTTTGCCGATAGACTAAATCATACGAATGGTGCCGATAAGTTCATGGTTTCTTTTGATGTAACATCCTTGTTCACCAATATACTACTTTTTGAAACTATTGATATAATTTGTCAGAATTTATGATCTCCTACCTTCACGAGCCCCAGAATTGAAAAAAAACTGCTACTAATGTGCAAAACAGATGTTCAATTCCTATTATATCATCAGTTAAATTTCTATGTAAAATCAGTGAAAGAAGAGTGACTTATTCCATATTGGTTAATCAATGAGTAATAACAACCGTTAACAATACATAAAATTGTAATGTGGCTTTAAGTTTTAGCAGTTTGACACCGTGTACATTGTACTTTAACATCAGGTAGCTGGAGATAGTCAACAGCAAAACCTTGGACCTAGGTTTCGTGTGATTTGGCACCTGTCAGCAAGATATATTTATAACCTTGAGAGAACGAATGATCCCTCAAGAATTGAGGAATTACACAAATATGACATTCTCCACTACTCAGTGATTACTCAGATTTAAATATTTTAGTCGAACAAGAGACTAGTAAGATAATAGTGTGAATTGTAAATAATATCAGACTAGGTGGCTAGGATAGATAGTCCAAGTAGGATGTATGGTAAGGCCTTCTTTTCTATTGAGAGCAGTAGGATTAAGCAATATATGGAACGCTTCAGCTACTCTTCTTTCTTTGTAATTGGAAAAACCTTTTTGTAATATTTTGATGTTTTTGAAATCGATTTGGTGGTGGTTGAAAATGGCGTGAACTGCTATTGACGATTTAATTTGAGGTCTATCCAGTTCTACGGGATGATTAGGTTTCTTTGTGTACCTAATATGTTCTTTGGCACGAGTCAAGATTTCGCGAGATGACTCTTCAATATAGAAGGCATCACAATCGACACAACCTAATTTGTAGACGCAGTTCTGTGTTGACATGAATGAGTTTGTTTTTCTTTTAAGCGAACTAAAGTATTTCGAAGTGTGTTCGTTGGTTTGTAATATACTTTAATTCTGTGTTGTTTTAAGATTCTTTGGAGTCCTTCTGTTGTGCTATGACGGTACGGTAAAACTGCAGTACTAATTCATGGTACTTCATTCGAATTATTATTATCACACAATGAAACGTCAGAAGTTATTAAATTGTGAGATGCGAATTACATTCTTTTGTTCTTTTTGTTTATTCTCTTCTGATGTGATGATCTTCTTAGCTCTTCTAAAAAGATTTAGGGCTAGTGAGATCTTTGTACTGAAAGGATGTGCTGAATTGAAGCCAATATAACGATTAGAGTATGTAAGTTTTCGGTAGATGGATAGATTTAGAATTCCATTTAGATTTATTTTCACTAAGCAATCTAAAAATGGTAGCTCACCATGTTCATTTTCATTCTCGTCCGTGAATTTGATGTGAGATGAAAGTGTATTGATCCGTTTCGAAAAACATCTTAGATTAGTTTTTTTTATAACAACAAATGTATCATCTACATATCTAAGCCAAATTAGTGGTTTAACGTCGTTTGCAAAAATATTTGATTCTATGTGCCATAATCAGGTTGTCTACAATCAGGGACACGAAGGATCCCATTGCTACACCGTTAGTTTGTTTGTATAACGTCCCATTAAGGGTGAATAGAGTAGAATAGAAGCAGAGTTTTAAAGATTTCATGATTAGACTGATGATTAAAGGACATCTGTCAGAAAGAGTATTGTTGTTCTCTAGTAAACCACTCGTGAATTCAAAGTATTTATCAATAGGAATACTAGTGTATAAAGAAACAACATCAAAGCTTACCATAACTTCATTCTTTTTGGTAATTAATTCCGATAATTCTGATTTCAAGTCATATGAATCTTTAATCATATTATGTAAGTTAAGCTGCAGTAGCCTTAATATGTTGCTTAGATATTTCGATAATGCATATGTTTGTGTGTTGGTGAAGTCTACTATAGGTCTTAAAGGGACATCTGGTTTATAAATTTCAGGTAAACCATAAAACCGTGAAGTATTACATCATTCGGGATACAGAGCAAATCTAGAATTTTAACTATAGTTATTTAGTTAAATAATATAATAATAGGAAATAGATTGTATCTACTTTTTCAACTAAATATTAAAACTACCAAGATTAAAATACGACTTAACCAAACAAAAGTACAAATCAACATAAATGGCAGTAAATAGAGATATTATGAAAAAGAATATGTAAAGTTGTTTTTGGCTTCTTGAAATATTCTACTTATCAACAATACACTTCGATAAGCTTACTTGTAATTTTTAACAAAGTCTAATCTATGAAAGCTAGCTGAAAGGAAACCGGTGTGAATAAAGGCCTTGTATTGAACATTTTACATAGCCTACATTAAAATTTAAAATTACGGGCGATTCCGAATGCATGCATAAAAAAGTACTTCACGAATGTATATATAAATTACCTCGGAAAACAGTCGTTAAAATCGTGGGCAAAATAGCTATAGAACGCGTTATTAACACTCGTTGCCAGCGTTTCCATTTTAAGTTTAAAAAACCTTCCATAGCAAACTGTCCAGAATATGTCCCAGTCATTGTAGACGACTGCCCAGCAGCCAATAAACCGATAGCCCAAATGAAAAGACAGGCGAGACCAAACTCACAACCTAGAAATATTCCCTTGATGATAAGATTTGTTTAGAAATAAATCACAAAAGAATATTCATTATAATAAGGGTAGAGAATAGTAAGTAAACTAAATATTTATAATTATAACGGGAGAAAACAGATAAATTAGTTAAGTAAGCGAAGAAAATGTTTAAAGCATCAATTATTTAACATCTTATATACCAAACAGTCTGTACTTTAACGTTTATCTAAATCACTTATCGTTATTATAAACAGTTATTATTTCATGAAAAATTCCTGTTGGATACTAACTGTTCAAAATCGTAATTTAAAGGAGTAGAAAATTTGTAAAATGGATTTCCCCAATTATAAATTTTAATCCATAATGTAGTAATATTGCACATACCCATGCAAGTTAATCTACGTTAGCTAGAAAGTTTTTGCGCTGAAAACTAAGTTGACTAAATAATAAATACAATCAATATTAGTAGTAGATACTGACTACCAATAAAATAACCAATTACACTGTCAATCAGTGCTTTCATTAATTGAGATCGAGTTGTTTTAACCTCATGAAGACCAATTTGAATGATTATAGAACTACTTATTCCAACCATTGGGTTTAATTTCTTTATCAAAGTAACCAATCAGAAAATAAGTATACACATATATGACTATAAAAATAGGAAATCAATATTATTCCTGTAATGACATGTTGAAATATGAAACTAATGTGTATTTTATTATGCAATCAGAATATTTACAAAACTCAACAATCTCATGAATCTACTAATCAAACAGTGAAATACATAACCGTAGTATTAATAGTAGTAACTCATAATATACTATCAATGTAACCATGAAATTGACTGTTGAACTAATGTGATGTAACCAGACTACTATTCTATACTTGCTATGTAAATCGGTAGTAATATTCATCTATAAAAGTAAATATAATTTCAGTAAGAATAACCTGTAAATCTATAGTTGAAGCTCAACTGATTTTTTTAAACAGCTAAATAGATTGAATCAACGTGTTGTATTAGATGTATTCTATCTTCTTTATTCAACAAATAAATTAACGTGGTAAAAAGAATTATTGGATTGCTTAGATCGGAGTGAGTGAACTAGATTTCAACTTATTCTTACTGACCTGCGTAAACAGAAACACTTATTCATAAAAATATGAACCATCAAGATCTGTTCACCTAACTCAAAACACGTTTTCATTTTTCAACCACAATAATGCAACGCTAATGTCACCACGTTTGCAAAACTCAGTCTGACTAAAAGTCCTTCAAACCCAAATACAAATAACCATTCCGATTCAAAATCCAAAACTATGTGTACAAAAGATATATGTTCAACCTCTTCCCCAACCATGGACAACGTCAAATCCAATCAATTACTAGTAATCTTAACTACAGCATGACCTAATCTTTCTAACGTACATACAACATTTCTTAGTCGAATATAATTTCATTTAAAATTCAATATTGGTCACCTCAACATTAACAACTTTATGTTATTCTACTATCCGACATTCACATGCTATAACTTTAAACCACATACTTCACCTTAAATCCGGTCACCCTTTTTGGATTACTAATTTAGACATATATAATTGTAGAACCTGCAGAGGACCTATTGTAAACAATATTCTTCGTTCATATATTAGTGAGATGGGGATTTTTATGCATTTAAGTGAGAATAATAAAGTCAGTTTACAAAGTCACTTTCTGAACACAATAAAAGCGATCAATTTTGTTTACTCAACACACCTATTACGGAATGTGACTTGTTAATTGGATATGTTTGGTTCTTAAATGCCCGTCTCCGATCACATAGTTGAAAGTTGAGTATAAACTATTAAAATCCGTAGAACAATGTGTTTTACATATTGTTCTACAAGATCTCCCCATACACTGATTTCTGTTACAGTATATAACAATATAATCATAAGTGAAGTAATTGTTAGTACAGTAACTCAACTTACTCCTGTGTACAAATCAACACTGTTTGGATCAAAACTAGAAGTCTGGAAAAAAAATTGAAAATACAGTAAATTTGTAAACTACTGTAGATTATGGTGTAACTCGAACGCATGCCAAAATCACAAAATCAACATCAACATTAATAACGTTAATACATAACTACACATACCGTCTCTGCCAAAAATCATTACTTGACATGAAACTGATTAGAAAACTACGAACGACAAGAGTTTAGTGAAAGGCGATTACATGTTATCGACTAAGATATTCAAAATCGGTTAAACAAGAGTCGCACACCGTGGGGCTCAATCACCGCCTACCTCAACGTGTGATGTTTGCCTATCCGAGAGTAGGATGGAAAAATATTGGGGGAGATCAAGCCAAAACGTCGCACCAGTCCGTGAAGTGAATGACTGTTGAAATCAGCCATGTCAACAGATGCATACATCTTGGTTAGAGTTCGCCCAATTATTGTTATCAATGGCTAGAGACGTTGGATGATACGGTCAAAATTCGCCGCAGTGGCATAGATGAATTCACTCACGATCTTTCCTTCAATACAAAGTTCCATAATTATCTTTTTCATTCTGTAAACTCATCCCTCCTCAAATTATATCGTTTATGTTTAATCCTTTATACTACCACTGATACTATAACTATTTATACTACTCTGGAGTTTCTCATGGTAGTTTCATTTCGATGTTCTAATATGATGTTACAATTTGAACCGATACACATACGTGCTAGGTTCTACATTGAGTATGAGTAAGTGAGTACATTGCGAGGTCGTAGATTATAAATAAAGATTTGAAGTAATACAACTTAGAATCAAATTTAATGGCGTAAATTCGTTACCTTTATCTAAATTTTGAGCTAAGTATTACCCAATTTATCTTAGCATTTGATTTCATTAAGTTATTTTGAAAACTAATTTTGAAGCTCACTTTTCTATTACCGTAGACATTACTTTTTTCCTATGTTTTTCATCCCTTGATTTTTCTGTCTCAGAGTAGTGAAGCAACATAGATCGACAAACATTTATGTTCTGTTGAAGATTGTTTACCTTTGACTGATTGATGTGATTGGACAATAAACAACTATTCATAAACCACAGGTCACTATTAACATTCTTACGGGGGGGTTGAATTTTGTTTTAAAGCCTGTTGTATCGTTAAACGCATATCATAATACAGAGCTCAAGAATTCAGTTTACTGATGTACGCAAATGACACTAATATTGATAACAAAAAAGGCAGACTTATAAAGAAATTACACTAAATCGACAATAAAATATAAGTGTTTAATATCATATGTATTTGAGTTCGGGATGTTAGATAGACGATTTAATACAAAGTTAAATACGAAAGCTCAATATAGAAGTTAGATAAAATTAATCTTTATTGCTTGCATAGTATAATTTTTATGGAGATTATTAAATTCTCTCAGTTTGCATCACGGATAGATCTTAGTTAAACGATTATAAATCAGGGAGCATTGGAAAACCGTTTCGTCCTAGTATGGGATTCCTCAGCAGTGGATATCCACGGCCTAGTAGTCAAGAATTGAATCCATGACCTTCATTCTCACTAATGAACACTTAAACTCTAAACCACTGAGCTGGAATGTAATTTATACAACTCTAAGCCCAATCGATTCGCAATATTGTGTGACCACAATCCATTGCCTGATGTGGATAACTGTCTTGCACTGGAGATGGTCGAACCATACTAGCGACGGCTCTTCTTATGAATACGATCCTCCTCCATACCAGTACACTCTAAATATCTGTAACTTACTGTAAAACATATTCTAGTACCAGAAATGCGCAAGTTTCGCCTTTATTTCAAATAAACTTTTGGCAACCTGATCAAACCTAAGGCTCACTAATCTCATCAACTGCACAAATATCAAAATGAATGTTAATATTTTAGAGTTGCTTCGAGTGACTGGTTAACCGGATATACCAGCTTACAATATATCACGAGGTTAGTTAGTGCGAAATGTATGCGGAACTACACAGTGATTAGAACATCATTTTATTGTCTGCCGTCTGGAGAAACGAGAGGCAGTCACAATGCTATTCATCCATTAAATATATTATACGGCAAAAAGCAACTTTATGTGAGTAAAACTGGTTAAACATGTTTGCGAATAAAGAAAAATGATAGCTTGTTACCACTGAAGACTATATCTACTTACATGTTAAGTATGCATACAACCGGGGTTTACTATAATATTGGACAGCTTGTACTAAAAATCCTTAATTGTGATCAAATAAACAGTGCCACATACAGCGATTATTACTATTATTATCTCAAAAAGAAAAGCGCTTATTTATGATCACAATTATATTAAAATCTATTCTCGTCATATGAATACTTAATCGAGTGAAATCTGAAGACTTCTTAACAAACACACATACGAACACAGCGTTGAGGGGTTATACATTAGCACATCAAACAATATAAACCAGACGATTAGAAAAAACAGTGAAACAATTAGCATACAAAGTTGTTTTTATAGTTAGTTTAAACTGAATGTATGTCAAAGTGGAAAAACGCAAAATATACACATATCGATTACTAATTACAATCACGGCTAATGATCAACTTGATAAAATATCGAACGACTCAATAAAGTGGAAATACGAAACTTTTAATAGATTTTAGGGCAGTTCACTAAATGTTTGCTAATATCGAATACTGTTTCTACTCAATAAGTTTTAATACACCCTATAAGTAATAATATATTACTTAAGCTTCTAGAAATTAACAATATTTCCTTCTGATCCTTTATTTGGATTTGCACTTCCTATCATATTCACAGAATTCTATGTATTTCACTAAAAATAAGATGTAACTTATAGTCAAGTGTAGCACAAAACCTTACGTTTTGATGACTAGATTTACGCGTCCTGAAAATATTTCACAGTACTGAGTTCTAATTAAAAATCCGAAGCTTTATTGTTGTATATTTAATTTGGCTTAGAACTTGAATACGCAAATAACTTTGACAATGCCGGTAACGAGACGTATAGAGATCACAAACAAACAAGACAAATTAAACGAAACAGAATATCAAAATCCTTTATTTCCTTCGTTTAAGGTGAACTCAATTATGTTTGTAAACTATCACTTTCATGATGACAAACTCTGTAAGAGGTTATTAAAAATCAGACATGCACCAGATGACCTTTAAGGACCCGGACGAAAGTGGTGAGACGCCTGGATTTCAATCTAAAAGCGTAACTACTGATGCTGCAATGATAAACCAATATACCAACAAAGATTTGGACGATGCAATTGAACTTAAAACAGGAATTCGTCAGATCATTATTTACAACAGTTGAACTGCCTGAGATTAAAATTCTTAAATTCTATGGAACACTTCTCAAATTTTGAACGTTCATGAAACGATTTAAGGTTAATATCGCAGACGGGGATGGTAACGACGCTCAATGACTTATGCACCTATTATACTACTATAAAGAACTTGCTAATTAAGCAACAGAGCATTATGTTTTTGTTGGGATATTCAGGGAAATGTCTCAAAAATTATTCTGTTAGGTCTAACGCTATCCTTGGACTTGAAATGGTGTTATTTTCTTATTGGTCAATATTTATTTCACGTGTCGTTTTCCTACTGGTCAATACTATACAATGTTGTTTTCTATTTTATGGTACGATGTGGTCTGCCTGATTGGTATATAAACAGAGTATGTTTGAAATACAATGATTCATATCTCAGAGGCTGAGACTTGCGTTCTGGACTCAACTGGCTGGGCTAAACAGGGAAATGGGACCAATCAGAACTCTAGGCCGTCCTTACGTGTTTACGCGTCTTTGGTCCGATCGACAAATTCGCCCACTACCCTCTAATCAGCAGCATATCACGTTATAACAGTTTTATTGCCAGAAAATGAGTACATCAAAGTCATGAATACTTGCATAACCAGTTTGACAGGCCGTATGATACTCTAAAGGCATTTCTTGCTGAGCTGTTAATCTATCCATCATTAGAGAAGGACAACGTAACAGAATTAAAGAGCTTAATATGACAAGTGACTAACCGTAAGATAACTTTGTCGTAAATCAAACGAGATGCGAAATACTAACTATGGATAAATAAGTCCGTGATAGTATTGCATGCTAAAGTACAATCTTAGATCGTGAAAATAACATGTTTACACAATAAATAAATTAACATATTCCTAATATCCCAATGAGTAGAAAAATTAAATTTTCTGATGTTTCATGACTCAATGTAAGCCACTTCTTCAGAGAATAAATTATTATTATTATAAATGATATTATAAATATATTAATTTATTTATAACAATCTACACAATGTTCAATTTATTCGAAATCATCAAGTCAAACCTTGGTAATGATACCTAAGTTTACTCAATTCCTCCTATCTCAGCATTTAGCATGAAATTTCGTTATGTTTATTAAAGAAATAATCAATCAATATCTCACAAGAAACATTATTATTATTATTTTCAGAATTTAATATCTATTGAAGTACTTAAAATTTCTAAACAATTCATAATCAACCTATTCATGATAAAGTATTAAAGGTTAACAATTATCTATGTCGGTAGGAAGAAAACAGTTACTAACTAACTGAATAATAAATATAATTCATCTACTTTAAATCATCATTAATTGATTACTTCGCCTATATTAAAAGATAACAGAATAACATATAGGCCATACAAACAAAAAAGCAATATACATAGAAAATTCTTGTACTAACTAAAATTAACTGAGAAAATTATCAATATTAAAATTCATCATAAATGAATAACCTTATTGACTGATAATTTCTGATTACTTTGCTTAATGACGCAACACCTATTCTATTTAGTACTTGTTAAACTTTCGATAACTTTAATTACTCTCAAATAACACCTTTCCGTCTATGAATTTATAGACAATACTTGAAATCTGTTGATAATGTTTGTGACTACTTTGTTAAATTACGCAACATCACTCCATTTCTGTTGTCTTTTACAATCGATATTTGAATGAATTTTAACACTCTTCTATTTCACAGGTTGAAATCATGAGTCAGTTGAAGCTAGACCACCATTGAAAACCTGGAATACTGAATGTAAAAAATTACCTATAAATAGATCGTACAACGTAAGGAAATGGAATTGAAAACATTTTTCCTTGATGAGACGCCTTCATTCTTTGCAGTCTGCACCATTCAACATATGATTTGTTAAGTTAACCAAGATAATTAAGTGAAATGACACAAAGGTATCACCATCTACTGTGTGATTTAGTACATTTTTCATTAACTGATGATATTAAATGTAAGCTGACAAAGAAATTAACATCACATTATCGATGAAAAATTGACCAAATATAGGCAAATATCAACGGGTGTTAGATTTAAAAAGTAGGATACAACGCGGTTAACAAGTTATGATACATTTACACATAAACTGATTATGAAATGCAAGGCCATTACAGAGGGTTTAAACAAAAGCATTAGATATAAACTATAGAAGTAATATGTCGTTGAAAAAATCAGTGACGAATATTATATGTGAAAATTATATTTGAAACAATCACAGCGATTGAAATTTAAATTTTTTTGATCTTGATTTCGATTAGTACCCTGAAGAAGTCCAGACAGGCTTGCTGAACAAAACGTTTGAATTGTTTAGATTTCAATCGCTGAGATTATTCCCAACATAATCTTCACATACAATGACTTTGCCATAATCGGCGCCCAAATTTTGTCAAACTATTCGTCCTAATATTGACGAATATTTGTATAAATCAGTAACAAATAGTTAGACGATTGCCAACAACTGGCAAAAAATGATGTTGACTAACTAGAAAGACTAATTTCATACACATAGTTCCCTTTATTATCTTAAAGAGAGCAAGAACAAAGATTGGTGCAGCATTATATGATTTCATTAGGTTCTCATCAGCTGCTTACAACCTAAAATATTTGAAAATCAACGTTATTACGTATATTGACATACTTATACATAAGAGGGTAACTAAAGATGAATATATGTATCATGATGTAGTGAAGATTTCAGTAGAGTTAATAAGGTTATAAAAAATTTTGTTTCGGATAAATAAAGTTTGAGGGAAAGTTCCAGAACACTGAACTAGTGATTAGAACTCATGGAGTTAACAAACATTAGATGACTGAGTAATGAAGCAAATGAAAATAGATTAATGGTAATAAAGAAAGATATGAATTGCTATCAGTCAGTTATGAATTGAAGAAAAATGATAATGATGTAATTTAAACTTCAGAGAGTTGAAATAATGAATGACGTGATAAATAAAAAAGGAGGGTTTAATATTACCAGGGCAAAGAAAGATTTATTACTGCCTCTTTTTGGATACATAGATCTGCTTCTAGAAGTTTGATTGTTATCGCTTCGGCAAATTTCAAAAAGCCGGGGCTTGATTGTTTGTTAATCACCTTGAAGGACTTCAGTGTATCGACTTCGTGTCCTGTGTCAAGGAGATGTCTTGCGATGGCACTGTTGAATGCTTCTAATCCATTTGATCATAAACTTTTCGGAATATGTTCTTTGAATCGGGCGTAGGCTTTCTTTTCTGTTCTACCAATGTAACTGCCTTGGCAGATACTTGTAAATTTGTATACATAGTTGATGGTAACATGAAAGGGATACCCATAGAACTTTGATTGTGTCAAAGAATATGTTGTTTTGGACAGGACAATCAGTTAAGCTGCAGGATAAGTTCTTTTCAACGCAGTTTCTAGTCCCATATTGATTGATCCTGTGACATCACCTTTGAATTTAAGTTGAATAAAAATAGGCTTTTTATTTGCTGTAGTTTCTTTGAGTTTTTTATCTTCACGTTTTCCATATTTCTCAATAAATTTCAGTAGGTATCCTTTGTTCTTTAAACATTTTTTAACATTCTTAACTTCCTCTTCTAGTGTATCGGCAGTAAATATTATTTCTGTTCTGTGAAACAGTGTTTTGACAAGTGCCTTTTTGTAACTGATTGGACAAAAGCTATTGAAATTGAGATAAACACCATTCCATGTGTCTTTCTTATAAACTGAACATTTAACTATGCCATCCTTCCCTCACTTCATTGAGATATGCTGTAAGCAGCTGATGAGAACCTAATGAAATAAAATGAATTCAGATTATTCTGCGCCAATCTTCGTTCTTGCTCTCTTTTAGAAAGACTCAGTACGCACTCGTATTAAATATCTCCAACTGATATTTAACTTTCAGGCAATCAACTTGAGACTTTGATTTAAAATAATTCCTTTTCAAACATTTCAGTATATTATTCTTCAGGATTTTACAAAAGTCATCAAAAGAAGCGGATATCTCTAAACCATTAGATATTTTAATATCCGTTATTTATACTAAATTCATCTCAACAACATTGCATTAAAAGCTATAAACTTGGGAATATAACAATAATGTAATTGATAAACAAAAAACTTACAGCATTTGTAAAACGAACAGGAATTTTACCTTCAAGTGTGCAATTCTCAATCTAAAAAAGCATACCAGAAATTAAGAACAGGCAGAGTAACTTTGTCAAAGATAAATGGGGTTCATTAACTTAATCAATGGTAAAGTGATAAGTCGAAACAATCTAATTGTTATTAGGCGACTTTTAGGGAAAAAATCTTTAGTTTGACTTATTATTACTGAATAAGGTTGTACATATTTATTGAATATTTAGATATAGTAAACAATGGTTACGTTACTTTACAAGTCCGAATGATACTAACTTGTTAAACAATATAATACCAAGCACACTTAAATCTCACTAAATAAACTTATCATAATTCATAAATATTATGATGAATAAAAGAATGATTATTGCTATATTTGCCATGATCGAAATGTTATACATAACTTTCCAATGAAAGTCAGACCCAACTGTAGACGTTAATTCGACATGATGGTCAAACCTGTTCATTGAAAACGGCCCAACTAAACTACACTGATTTTAATATTTGTCTACTGAGGTCCTACCATACCGCGCAAATCAGCTAGATGGATGTAAGACCACAATTATCAAGTTTCATGTTACATGGTGAAATCGTTTTGTAAACTGTATAAGGATACGGCAACATTATGGGGTTTTTAACGAATAAGCAACCGTTTCAGTAACACAAACTTTTTACAGACAAAGTGGTTTATAAAAGGTCGGGCCTAAAGAATAGTATAACTTAATTTGTCCAACAGATTTTTAGGGCACCGATTAGGTTTGAAAATAATGAAGTTAGTATGATAAGTACTACTCCTAAAAAGGCCGTATGAAACTGGCCTCAAATTGTTGTTGGTCGGGAACGTTGGTGAAATCATCAGTACATTGATGGCTATGCCAAAAACAAGATGTTAAATCAGTGATATATATAAGGAAAATATTCAAACAAAATATAACCTACCACTTGTTTAACATTTTTACCATAGAACCCAGCACCAAATACTGATACAACAAATATATTTATCATAAGAGAAACGAATAATGCAATGGTTGATTCAATGAAGTAATACATGTTCGCTTCACGAACCTATAAACAACCTCCCCCACAAGAGAATAAAAACACATTTTTAAACAAAAGCATGACACTAGCAACGAGAAATTAGAAATTAACTTTCTATGTATAACTAGAAAAATAATGAACAAAGCGTATAAATATAAACTCGACACACAAGAAAAAAAGTTATACGTGAAAAAGGGTCACACAAACGAACATCTACTCCTATGACAGATACACACCAAATGGATGGTGTCTTATTTTGATACTCATTAGCATTATAATCACGAAAATCATAAAATATATCCCTATCTTATGACTGATTTACTGTTGTTGTTGTTGTTGTTGTCTTTGCTCTAGGTATATTTGTTTTAATTAATACCTCGATGGCTAAATGTTGTATTGAAATCAATGAAATTGTGATGATTTCTAAAATTTACAATTCAAGTGAAATAAACTTTTTAACCTTATCACGTTCAAATGAAAAATAGAATGCTCCTGGAACTATCAACCTAAGTGTTAGCCTCATACTTTAAATGAACAGAAAAAAGTTAGTACATACTGACTAAATGTACAACTGCATCGGTGAGAATAATTAAGATGACAAACATTGATTTACCTCGATCTCTTCATATACACTAACATTAATTTACATTACCTGAACTTTAAATGTTTCAATACAAAGTACTCCAATACAAGCTTGAAATATAGAATCCGTTCATCCTCGTATGTTGGAACATCGAAATCGAAAGGAAAAATCTAATGACTATGACCATTTTGGTGTATTTAACTTAAAGTAATTATTTGCACTATAAACAAGTTATAATTAAAAGATACCTATATGTTAATTCCGGTGAACTTAGCAATTCGTACCTTATAATAATTGATAACTTACAATTCCCTATGCTATTACCTGATTTAAAAACAAAGTACTGAATATTTACACGCTTAGTTCTTAACCACCTAATACTATTTTTGCAATTCTGAGATTATCGTCTCACTCACTCGCGCCGTTCATCCACCCCATAAACAAAACTATAGCAGTATTCTAAAACAGCACATAATATTGACCCTATTGGTGAAATAGTATTTTTCGAACTCTAAACTCTAATATTTGATACCGTTAAAATCAAAGTCTACTTACTAATTCACATTTGCTAAAAATATTAATGTTTAACATTTATTCATACAACCTATGGTATTATCATTTATTGACAATAATATAAATAAATAGGCCATTAAGTACACTATCCAAAAAAATTACGTTGAATGTGATATGAAACAAATTGCTGAAAGGTTGCATAATAATGAAATACGAATTTTAAAAAATAATAAATTATACAGATCAAATAGAAATGTTACTTAGACGAATTTCATTCGACTCAAAATTACACTTTATTATTTGTCGAGGAAACAATCTTCTATATTGAATGATGTATTGGTAACACTTCAAACAACTAAATTACAGGGACCATAGAATCTAATCTAGCAAGTAGAAATATTTATATCCTTCATTTAGAAGCATCACACAACTGACTGATCACTTATCCGCTTTCCTACTGAGTCTTAACATACAAAACTTGGTACAGGAGATTCACTACATTTCATGTGAAACAGGACGAAATTAATGAAGTCCGTGTTTGAAGACTGCACCAAATAATTGATAGTTTCTACTGTGCTTGAAGAAATGTCAGATTTTATCACCAATTGTTCAGTTACGCCTCAAATCCAAGCAATCTGTCTAAGACAATGTTAACCAGAAACAGAGAGGAGCCGAACATTCTCAATTCGGAGACCAGGTTTTACAGGCACAGAGCAGTACTACTGTCACCGTGTTATGCACTCGAACTTTTACAATCGAACTGAAATCATGACTGTATCTAAGTTTACCCGAACCGGCATAAACTATCCTACTTCTCAAGCATACGCAACTTGGCTCTATCTCCTACTCCATCTTACTAACTCCCAGATATTTTAGAGAAATCTTGGATATCAATGTTGAGCGTAGGTAATTAATGAGCAAGTTTGTTTTCTATTGTTGCTCAAGAGAACAAATTCATAACCGAAATTACTGAGAAATGGGAATACAATGCTACCAAAAACCCAAGCATCTCTATTGTAAATCACCAGCGGACAAACCAAAAACAGAATCAGATGTCAATGCCCACCATCTTATTGATATTGGACACGATTTCTACATTCAGAAATCCTTCAAAACAATCAATGTGCACGTCACGAAGTCATTACTATCAAAATGCCTAAACTGAATTTCTCTATTTAAAAGAACACTAATATCAGTCTTAGATTGCCCTACTGACTTTAGTTTACAGCAGTCAGTCAGTCAGCTACAACATGGGACCAGGTACATATATGCATCGGTCCAAGTTGCCATACCTCATTAACACAACAAGAGGGACACCGAATTCATAAAAGTAGTTAATTCAGAGGTGGTAATATATAAAAGAAATATTGCAATAAGGATATAGTATAGGAAGAAGGAATTAGTTCATAGAAAGAAAGATATGAAGCGATTTTAATCTCTTAGTTTAAGGGAAGACAGAGAGTGTATACACCGACGCCATTGTGATCGATTCTGAGCCATGTCACCAAGAGTCTCCAATGATTGGTGACAGCAGCACTTAATTGCGTAACATCTTACTTCACCCCTTCAATTATCAATTCTTTTTTATCGTTACTACATCTTATCTGAGTTATACTCTCCTAGTCAACTTAACTTTTCAAGTCATTAGTACATAACTTTTCAAGTCATTAGTACATAACTTTCGTCACTAACTTATCATTTCTAAAACCCTGACTTCATACGTTTCAAAATTTCCTTCCAGACTATTAACACCAGTTAACATATAGATAATCAATTATATAAACAGTTCTTATAATTTTGATACATTTATTGCATAAATTTATTCTCCTTCATTAATGACGAGTTTTCTGTTAAGAAGATATATAGTAAATATTTTTTTAAAGAATTAATACTGTTATTTCTAGATTATAAGCAGCTGAATAAAATCCATGAAATAATTGAATTCAGATTATTCCGATAAGATTGCTGTTCTTAAAAGCAACTGATATAAAAATACTATCGGTTATCATAGAAATTAATTTGAAAATGCCTTGTTGAAAAGTACACATATAGATTAAGTAAAGATAATCATTCGACAAACCACACAGTATTAACAATATATGTTTAATGAAACATAAACCATAGAGAAAATTAAGAACATACCAAAAATGGATTACTTCGATCTATATCACGTGATTTAACAAGAGCAGAATGTAAGTAAAAATTATGAGGCATTACAACAGCACCGAGGATACCAACAGCTTGTTCCAATTCAGGCCAACCACAACCAGGACAAGAAGGCACAAATAATCCGCGTAAAAGAGATACTTGATCGGGTTTTACAACAATATACTAAATGGAAAAAAATTAAATATGGAAATTATGTAGTTATTTTAATGACATGATTCTGTGAGTAAATAATTAAGACAAAAGCAGCCATTACGGGTAAGAAAACCTCTTAGGTCAATTAATCACAATTAACGTAGTTTGGTACATACATGTATCAGGCAAAGTTTCCACAAGGCATCAGCAATTATCAAGATGAATACCAAAGTAGTAGAAGTATCAGTGACAGTAAAGAACATCATAATACTGAATACACAAATGGATAGAATAGTAAGAGATCATGTTTTCCTCTGTTCACCTATACATCAGTAATTCTCACTACAGATAACTGAATCCTATCCTTTCTAATCAGATTGTTTCGATTCGTCTATAAATGTACGATATAGGTTATCGGATTTTCATTATAAGACCTGAAACCTTTGTGAAGGATTTTATTTCCATTGAAGTTAATTAATTTTCGTAAGAATTTTAGAAATCTTTGTAACAAAATAATGATTTATTTGTGACATCCCAACGAATAGAAATTAGAATTTTTAATATTTCGTGAAATCATGTAAACTATTTCTTCAGAACAAAAATAAATCTTATCTTCATATCTATTGTCTTTTATGTATAGATGAGTGTTCGTCTAAACATTGGCGAAAGTTCAAATAGAAAAACCTCAGTAGAGGATAGTATTTTTCTTTTTTTTGGAGATTTCATACATCGTGATCCCTTGATTAATTTAAATAAAGCGATAAGAACAAGATATGTATAATAACATGAATTCATTATATTTCAATTCCAAATGGTCTAAATTTACACTAGTAACGCTACCATATATCAATAAAGTTTAGTTAGAAACAAGAAGAAGAAACAACATATTTAACATAATAATATATGTTAAAGATGAAATCTCAAAAAGATGAAAGTGAAATTATTAATGATACTAAATACATAAATGAATAAAAGGAATTGTTTACATTCCTAGTAGATCAGTACAATAAATGAATCCCCAAGGTTTCAAATGGACTTAATGTATAATTTTAAATTAGGAAATAATAGTTATACAAAAACTTTGACTATTATATCAAATTAACAAGTGAAAATTTTGATTATGAAATAGTTTAAACCATTTATCATTATATACTTAGAAGTAAATGGTTGTATAAAATGAAAATATCCTATTTTTATTAAGATATATTCATCAAAGTGTTTTGTTTTTATTTACATTGACTCTTTATATGTTTCTGTTAACTATACTGTATTGTTCTTTTTTGTTTTCCAATTTGTTTACATTTATTCCTTTCAACTAAATAGGACAAAGTAGAAATTGTATTACGCTATTGATCTTTCGGTGGGTTTGTTTTAAAGAAGTTCTAATCTGATATGCCCATTAACTTTATTATTATCATTATTATAAGAAATTTCGCTACAAAAATTTATTTTTGGAGTATAAATCAAGTTTCTTTTTTCCTGTATTCGAAAAACAAAATTTTTTTTTGGAATTTTACTTGAAAAATATCTTTGGGAATTTTTTTTAATATCATAAGAACAAATGATAATTAAAAAATATTTGGATATAATATTAACTAACCTCATAACCAAATGTCACAGCCATAATAGTTATTAAAAGTCCAAAAAAGAACTCTAATTTACGTAAACCATATTTATCAAGAAATAAAAAAGTGAAAGTATCCAAAATAGTGATAAGTACACCAGCCCATAAAGGTATATAACCAAAACTTAATAAATTTACAGCTATAGCAGTACCAATCACCTCCTAGAATCAAACAAAACAAAACAAAAAAGGAAGAAAATGGTCACAAGAAACTGCTTTGCTAACAACAACGATTGAGATTGAAACATTTAAACATATTAATTTTTATATCAACTTTATGTTGAAAATTCGAAAACACAATAGTACCATTTAATTCATAGGGTTCAACAAATACATTAACACGATATATATATATTGTAAATTAAGCTAAGAAATTGTATAGTCAAATTTTTACCGTTAGTCTTTAAAACAAAACTGAATGTTCAGACGTAGAAAGAGTAAACTAGGACTTTTGTGATTGATTTTGAATCATTTTATTCAGAATATCAATAGAGAGTCTATCGTTTTATGGATATAGCCAAGAGAACTACACTCCTATATCTTCTGAAAGCTCACATCAACAATTAAGTCTTGTGAACAGCTTTCATTCAACCAACTATATTGAATACTACCCCCCCCCATCATCAGTAGTTTAGCATTTTGCCCAAATGTGTTTTTCATTACTGTGTGGACGGTCGACGGGTGAACTTGAGGAAGCTCTAAGAAGCTCAGAAAGAGCTGAAGACATTCCATCTAATCATTTTTTGGAAGAACATTTCAGAATATCTACGTGTAGCTTCCCTATTGGGAAAACGCTAAAAACCCTTTTATGTAGATTGGATGACTATAATGATGACATCGCTTTTACAAAAAAACTATAAATACACGAGAGTTTTGTACCACATTTGACAGTCACAAACTCGAAAACATATTCTTTATAACAGGGTTTAGGTATGAGCATGCAGTTGAAACTCAAATACCTAACCCGCTAAACAATCACTCTTTTGTCTCACTGAGCAGTATAAAAACCTAAACTTATGTATTTTAGAGTGTCAATATGAACAATTTTTTATAGAGATCTACAATCAAACACTTTTGAGTTTAGGTACTCGTTCAAACAAATGACTAACCACTGTAGGTAGTGGACTGTTGCACAATAAGTGGAAAAATGATAATGACATGTTATACTGCAGAGAATTCTAATAAAATTCGTAACAAAATAAACAAAACTTACTTGCATATCTGACCCAATAATTGCAACCTCAACCATAATCCATAGTATAATACGTGCCGGTGTAGGATATTCATCATAGCATACTTCTGCTAAATGTCTACCTGACACTACACCCAAACGAGCAGCCAGACGTTGTAGAAATAATCCCATCAATGTAGCTAGGAGTAAAAGCCATAGAAGCTGAATGTCAGTTAGAAAAGAAAAACACGGTACTTAAAATGAACCCGCCAAATTTCTCACAATAAATATTGTTAACAAATAAGCTATGTTACGGTAAAACTTGAATTAACAAATTCAGACGTTTAGACTGGTAATTTGAAATTTATATATTTGAATCCTGTCAATATTCAGATTTTCTTCCAACCACAAACATCATCCTTAGAAATAAAAAGGTAGTTCACTAACCATCTAACATATATAGTAATTATATCAGAGACTGCAGAAAAACGATGAGCTACCTGCAGTCTCGACTAAAATAACAAAAAATTATATAAAACAATAAGAAAGATTAGATTTTATAATACATGACTTTCGTGAAACATAAAATATTCTTGAACATATTAAAGAAGCAGTAAGTAAACAATCGCGACTAAACAGAGACAAACACTGACAAGTGTTAATAAAGGGTCTAGTTTCCGATAACAGTAACTGGAATAGAAACACGTCGTGCACATCATAGACAAAGATTAACGACCAATTACAAAGTACCAGCAAGCCTTTGGTTCATTGTCAACTGAATCAAGGTAGACGTAGTAAAAATAAACCCTATGATCTAAGTACAGATTAAAGATAATCACATATTTAAAATAGTGAAAATTCCCGTTTTGACATTTGGCAAATAAAGAAGGAACGAATTGAGCGAAGTAATTTCCTTTCATGAAAACATGTTTAAAAGTTGAGAAGCCACAGTTTCACCAAAAATAAGTCGAAATTTCAATATTTTATTGATTTTCCAAAAAGAACGGAACTTATTCGACATAAAGATGTAGCTTAAAGATGTTAGGATACTCAAGCGTCAATCAGTTTGTCAAAAAATGAGATCATATCACATACATTGAAAACTGAGAAACAGGACAGTATTATGATTCTTTACAAACAGACGAGCTACAGATCCCGTATACGTTCATTCAGTTGCTCGATTATTCCACTACCCACTGAATGCAGTAAGTGTCGATAACTTAAACTACAAGTTCAGGTACCTTGGGAGTGTCAATAACCCCAATCTCTCTCAAACAACAGGAAAACAACTATCTACCACAATATATTCTCTAAGGATTTACAATAGGATTTGATTTCATAATGACAAATCATATTTAATTCTTTTTAAATAGCCTAGTTCAATAATAAGATCAATCAGAACAAATTTTATAAACATGGTAATAACCTACTCTATAATTAGCGATTGCACCACTTTGCAAATCTGACTCTATATTTCCAGGATCCAGATAGGCAATACTCATTAAGAATCCAGGACCTGTGAACGTCCATAATCGTTTAAAACTGAACACGTTTCTCTCCTTTAACAGAAAAGGAGGACACTATCATAATAAGAATTGAGACAAATATTAACATATTAAAGTGAAGGAAGAAATAATAGTAATGATGATGATGATGATGATGATGATGATGATTACAATAATGAACACAATTAAAAAATAACAGGAAAAATAATAAATATAATATACATAGTTTGTTTTCACTAAGAATTGATAGGAATTGGAGCAGCAAAGCTTTAGATAATTATTTTTATTTTAATAATAATCATACAACTCACGTAATAAGTTTATGTGTTCAGATTTGAGCTATAGTGTTTACATTAGGGGGGTCAGTGAAACTGTGGTGTGTATCAGGAATTCGACGTAGAAGTCACACTGACCGAAGAGGAAAATGAAAAAAGAGAAAGGAAAACGGAAAGCAATCGAAATAAGAACAGGAACGGAAGAACGATGTAGTTTGTGAAAGGGACAATTCAAGGAAGATGTGCAAATAGTGTATTTAATTTATTGTTTTTATATTTTACAAGAATACTGTGTAATTTTGCTTAATAAAGCTGATTTCCCCTGCCGAAGTCCCTAGTCATTACAATAGTACCTTGCTGACCAAACCAAATTAAGTAAAGCGGGGTAAAAATCTGCAACCTACTGGCTGAAAGTTGAATGCTTCAATTTCTAAAACAACACTTAGTTTAGAGCTAATAATCAATGTCTCTACCATCAACCCAACACCGGTGATTAAACCCGACAATCAGTGAAAAATATTAGTTACTACTTCTGACTCAGTTGACAATACAAAACAATATTTACCACCATATATTCAATAAAACTGTTTAATATTCATTGGTTGTTGTATAAGGGAGGGAGAGAAGTTTACTAAAAATAAACCTAAATTGTGAAAAAAATGAAATGTTCCCCTACAGAACTTGAGCAAACTCATTTGGTTTAAAACGTGAGATGAAATAAAAGACCTAAAACTTTACTTTATACGAATTAACTAAAATTTACTTCAAGTAGAAATATTTAGTAGAACACACTTAAAGATAAAACACGGAACATAAACAAGCATGATTTACCTACCATCGTATAGATTTACCAACAGATTCGGTTATCAGGACATTGACAATATATACAATCTCAGGATGTTATCACGATGGGATGGCTATAGTAGCAATACTACACTTCCACGCCCTCTTGTAATATAAGTCTGAATGAATATCAATGTAATTTTACTGGCACAAAATTACTCTAAAGATTTACTCAATTTTGTTTTCCGGATATACATTTATAGAATAAATCTTACATAAAACACACAAAAATAACCTGATTGGTCACATACCACGTGAATAGTGTGCATGTCAAGCCATTTAATTAAGGTTAAATATGAACAAATTGTTCAACAGATATTTTAATCTCAACTAATCAACAATACAACTAAACCAACCAAAACAAAAATATAACAAAATGCAGAATAAATAGTCTAAATGAACAATAAGAGAAACGGATTTCAACTGTATGTATTACTTTGAATGGTTTGATTTTTGAGTATATTAAAATTTAATGACACGAATTTACTGCTGAGTGTTGTAGGTATATCACCCTCAAACATAGACCTAAATTTTATTCCGTAAAATAAGGTCTCATTAAAATTAACAGTACTGTTAATCTACATAGCTTTGTTAGTTAGTGCAATGAAACTAGTACGTAACACTGAAAAAAAACCTCATATATTAAAATAACTCTCAAATAAGCGTTAATTACATTTATAAATTGAATTTTGTCTGAAAAATTATAAGATTTTTGAAAATGATTGGCAGGAGTTAATTATACTACCTTATATAGCTAAGGTAGTTAACAACAACTGTGTAATTTGAAAACCTCCATGTGTCTTCACTTTCAGCGGGTACTGTTAAAGTTAGACCGGTGGTTTTAGACAAGACATCTAAATCTTCCGGTGAGGTTTTGAAATAATATCAAAATTAAAAGATCTGATAGCAAGAAACATAACAGAAATATGAACATTTTAAACCATCTAAAACCTGCACCACGATCTTACGCTGAGTTTACACAGACATTAGGAAAAGTTTATTTGAGTGACAT
This sequence comes from Schistosoma haematobium, assembly GCF_000699445.3. Taxonomy (NCBI): domain Eukaryota; kingdom Metazoa; phylum Platyhelminthes; class Trematoda; order Strigeidida; family Schistosomatidae; genus Schistosoma; species Schistosoma haematobium. The sequence goes on along the minus strand of NC_067196.1, from coordinate 74,982,484 downwards.
TTATGCAGCATGAAATTATCGAATGAAAACTGAAATGCTACAAATTTCACCATTTTCATCAAAAAGGATATGAAATAAAAGTATATATTGACTTCTTTAATGTATACGTTTAGACATTTAGCTAAATATAAGCCATATCTTTCCTAGATCGAAAACCATGAACAGGTTAAATAAACCTAATTAAATATACACGAAGCCTTAACCTGATCGCTCGGAGAACTCTACTTCAACTACTGGATAACAAAACTACCATAGACATGTAGGATTTTACGAACCCATCCAAACCATAACCTCATTTACAAATAGCAGATGGATTTTAAAAAAGTACTATATTTGCAAAACAATATATAAAAGTCACCAAATTCTTTAATCAAAAGCAATAAGAACTATGCAGTTAATAGGTTAGATTTATTTAATTACAATTCATACCAGTATGACAACAGTCAAGATGCAAGTCGACCCCAGGAAAGTACGCATTACAGGCTTAGCCGCAGGTTTCAACCGAAGTGTTGCTTTCATGGCAGAACACCGACCCAAGCCAGGTTGGAAAATAGACTAAAACTGCGTCACTAGCTTTCTCGTATATGCTTCAGGGTCATGTGGTTGTGATATCAGGTGGCATATGATATTCAATGGGACATCAGCTAATTTTAGCTGGTCGAACCAATCTAAACCAAGTAAATTTAGACCAGCTGGAGTTATAAAACATACCCTAGTAAACGATGAATCTCGGAAAGTAACTTTACATTCTAATTGTCCTAATAAGCGAAGGTAATTACAATATGCAGTACGAGGCAAGTACGAGCAAAAGTCTCCAGAAGAAATCCTGATGGGAAGAAAACTGAAAACGATTCACAGCCTAATGTATTCGAGTAATGCATCAACACCAGTACAGACAAAGTCTGTAAAGCAAGCCACGTACGAAGTGGGATGTCCTGTGTTTGCCCGTGACTACATAGCAACCCGTGGTCCATGGATAGAAGCACGAGTGGTCAGAAGAGTAGGCCGTGTCATGTACGAAGTAGAGTTAGGAGGCGAAAGATGGTCACGCCATCAGAATCAGATACGCAAACAGCTAGCCCCAGACCGCCCATCAACAGGAGTAACTCTCCCCCTTGACATCCTGCCTGATACCTTCAAATTGCCGGTAGCCCCATCACGAGAAAAAGCTCAAAAACAAGCCAATCTCTGTTCCAGAAGGTGGCCTCTCCAACACTGGTGAACAACAATCAAGATGCAGGTCGACCCCAGGAAAGTAGGTTATTAAAAAGGGGAGATGTGTTGATCAAGAAGTCTTGATGAGGCGTAGAGAAGCACCCAGAAAATGCGAGTTCACTAAGCACATAAATCAAGCTTATTTATACAATGATAGAAACGCACTTGGATTGCTCATTTCGGTCCAAACTTTACGTGAAAGGATGGTAACATCTGATGCCGTATCAATCTGCAATCTAAACAAATGTCCATTAATATTAAGAGTAATGAATTTCCTCTCACCCCGGGGATGGGATTTGACAAGAAGATACTAGGCTCAACGAAGTGGTACAGGATTTAGGAACAGTCTTTTTGGTACTTCTGGATCGGTTTGGCTTCCTCTTAAGACAAAACCCATCTTTATGACCGAAGACCTTAAACTTCCTGCATCGATGTTGCCTAAATGGGTAGTTTCGTACATAGTGCCAGCAAGGAGCAGGGGGATTCGTTTTAGTCTGTCGGACTGAGCTGTGGTGGGACGGACTGGGTGTAGCAGAGGCACATTTATTCTGGTTAAGTGTCTGTTGCACTACTCGTACTTCAGATCGACTAGACCCACCACTCTGAACCATAGTCGTGTCTCGTTGCAGATTAATGAGGCGTTGGTATTCATTAGCCATGTCACTAAGGGTAAGTTTAGGATCTTGATCCGATCGATACAGTAACCATGTTCTTATGTCACTGAAGTTTTGGGACTGGAGGCTGCAAATGAGGATGGGGGCTTTGAACTGGTCTTCAGACAAAGACTTCAACCGGAAGCGTTCGCATTCACGGTTGAGGATACCCACATGTGTAAGAAAATCATCGTCTACGTTCATAATTAGTTTCAAACATCGATAACGAGTATTAAACAATGATGAGTTGTCGCCGAAATGTTGGCTTAATGTCTGGACTGTGTCTGAGAATGAGCGATCACGTGGGTTCAAGGGTAGGATCAAATTACAGTGCCTGTCCAGCTCACTTGCATCCAACTTTCGAAGTAGCAGTTTGTTGATAACTAATTTATCCAATGAGATACAAAAACTAGGGGTGATCCCTGATTGCTAATAAGTAATATAGTCATGAAATAAGAAAACTAGCATGCACTATTGAGAGGTTCGTAAGTAGTACAAAACAGCTCTTTAATATTTCTTGGTATTAGAGTAGTTTCCAGCTAATATTAGTTCGAAATAACTGCGAATCCAATATTAAACTTTATTTCTCTCCAGAATAATGTAAAAATGAAATTTCATTATCTATTAGTTGGAAATGTTACTCTGACAATCCAATTCAGAATCAAAAGAGAGAACTAATGGTGGTGGTCTGATGTTTAAATTACTGAGCTAATTTTCACTCAAGTTACACATATTATTATCCGAATACATTATTTTCCATTGTTCTTCTTATGACTCCTACTATAGTTATTCCCAATTTTTAGACGGTCATTTTACTGATTCCTTTTTACCGAGTTATCGTTTAAGACAACGAGCATAACAGTTCACAACTCAAGCAAGAAATAATCTTTATTAGTTTAAATAGCAATACAAACTTTTCACACTAAAAGTACTAACAGATTCGATCAATGTTTGAAAATATGGGGACTATAGTAGCAATAATACAACCGATGGAGCAACAGATAAAATTAATTAGGAAAATTTCATGCAATTAGTTCCCTTTATGAATTTAAATAAAGCAAGAACAAATATTGATGCAGAATAGTATTCCTTTGTCATTCCAGTTATTTACATTCATTTATGTCAATTGTTTCACACTATTTCTTATCTCAATGTAAAATTCTAATACATATTTGGTTGTAAGCAGCTGACGAGAAACCTCGAAATATTATGAATTCATACTATTCTGCATCAATATTTGTTCTTGCTTTATTTAATTAGGAAAAGCTTTGTTGGTCTATCTACTCTATTGTTTGAAAAACAAACTCTGAAGCACAGTCGCTATGGAAGCAGTGGTCTAGTAATTAAAACATGGTTTCCGACCACTAGATCTCAGATCCGAACTCTACTCCATTACCATCTGAGTGACAGAGGATTGCTAGCCTTTCAACAAAATGTATGAATCAAAGCCAAGTGCATAAATTTGAACCTGGTAGATGAGTCACATAATTTATTTGCAATCGATAATGGCTAAGAGGAAAAATTATATTTAGTAACGCCTTGAATGGTTCACGCCGTCTTTTAGATAGCTGAGGTACTAAATTAACAAAAAATTATTGATATTAAAGTAGGGCCACCAACAGACTGACCTTGATTCCTTCAGTAAGTGTTATAATATAGTGGTGGTGCTGTGAACGACCACCAATTGAGATAGTTATGAAATGCGTTACTTAAAGCAATGAATAACCCGAAGTGAAACAGTAGCCAGCATAGGATTACGTTAAAAACAAAAACGTCTGATATCTGCTGGGCCACGAAATAAAATCTGTCCATGAAATTACTGCCTATTGTTCTGAACTGTGCAGAAAGATACAGAGTTCTTGGTTAAGCTGTGAGATAATCGTTATCTATGGTTGAAGACCTTAAGTGGCATGCCCGAATGTAGGTAGTAATGGAATAAATGTATTCACTCTTTGAAGCCCACTCTAGATTTTGAGTTTCAATATTCTCCTATATTTTCCACTTCAACTACTTTTGATATTATTTTGACTGTGCAGCTTTTTATGCTGATTCTCTTTCATTATGGTGACGAAGTGTGATAACATGAACCGACATGTATTTCTACCCAGCTTTAAGTTATTTATGAATGAATCATAGAACATAAATGACCTAACTTACCCCGGGGTCTATATTGACACCAATTTTTTGAAAATCATCTGAAGGTGAAGAATTTCGTGGTCTGCGACTTTGATGCGCTGAAATAAGTTGTACTGTCCTTGATTGATCATAAAGTAGTGGAGTTCTGCCTTCGTTTTCCTCTCCATCCGTTGAACAAATAATAATTAACTAAATAATAAACTTACCTAAACAGTGATGCATAATTAATAGCGTTACACACACTAATGACCACGACAATGACTATGTGAACGGGTACGCTAAAATCAAAATATTCATATTCCCATGATCGAAACAAGGCAACATATTAAACAACGAAAATTCCGGGATAATTATAGGAATAATAACGGAATGAAGTGCATGCATATAGCATACAACTCTCATTGAGCCTAGCACACTGTCAGTTATTCATTTACAACATAAAACCAGGACATATGTGCATCGGTCCAAGTTGCCATAACTCATTAGTACAAAAAGATGAACACTGAATTCATAGAAGCAATTAATCAAGTGGTAGCAATATATAAGAAAAAGATTGCATATCAGAATATGATCCCAAGCAACACAAAAAGGGGAAATAAAGGCGAAGAAAGGGGAAATAAAGCGGACGAAAGCGTAACTAAAGAGGAAATGTCGCTTTTTCGCCTTTACGTCGGTTATTTAGGGGAAATGTCGCTTTTTTCCCCTTACGTCGTGTATTTGGGGAAAATTTGTCGACAATTCTACGTAACGTACAGTGTTTGAATGAGCCTTCAGTCTTCAGTAATAAGGATAGGAGGTCTGTCGACCTATATTAATCCTTGCAGTTTGTAATACTATGGAGGTCCAATCTCGTTTTGAATATATTAACAGACGGTGCTGATATTACGTGTTCCGGTAGGGAATTCCAGTAATTCACTACTCGGTGCGAGAAACGGAACTCCAGACGTAAACGGTTTGATCTCGGTTTTTGAACTTTCTTCGAATGTCCTCTCAAATGATCGGTTCTAGACGGAAGCAAGAGATAAGACATGTTAATACCAAGGTCATCGTTCAGTATACGATAAGCCAATATTAGATCACCCCGTACTCTACGGTAAGATAACGGAAATAAGTTAAGGTGTCTCAGTCTGTCTTCATAAGATAGGCCAGCTAGACCTTGTACCATCTTAGTAGCTCGTCGTTGGACTCTTTCTAGAATATCTGCTTCATATTTGAAACAAGGACTCGCTGCTTGAATCCCGTATTCTAAATGTGGTCGCACATAAATCGGGTATAGTAATCCAAACATTTCATCATCTAAATACTGAAAAGACCTACGAATTGACCATAATACCCTATAGCCTTTTGCAGCAGCAGCCTTACAGTGACTAGTCGTTTTGAGATCATTGCTTAATATAACTCCTAAGTCTTTATAGTTTCTTGCTTTGGGTAGCACGAGTCCACGTAGTGTATAGTCATACGATTCATCAGAGTTATTTAACTGCATCACTACACTCTTATTAGGATTTACTTCTAGTGACCACCTGTCTAACCATGCCACCAATGAGCTAAGATCGTCCTGTAGTACTATTCTATCCGACATACTATGTATGGGCCTCCAAATCTTTATGTCATCAGCGAAGAGTAGAACGGATGATTTTGCTACAGTTGGCAATTCATTTACATAAAGTAAAAAGAGAAGAGGACCTAGGATTGTGCCTTGGGGAACCCCACTTTTTACAGATACCCACGAGGAGAGAGCCCCATTAACCCTTACCCTTTGTCTCCTGTCATGGAGAAAGTTACTTATCCAATCGACGACTGTGTTATGGATTCCAAAACGTTTCAGTTTGAATTTAAGACCAGAGTGTGAAACCTTATCAAAGGCTTTACTTAGATCTATGAAAATTACATCCACAGGAGCATTCCGATCCTTTGCCGCAGCCCACTCTTCTCGTGCAATGAGAAGATTTGTCAAGCAAGATAGGCCTTTCCGAAAACCATGTTGTGCCCTGGAGAAAAGATTTTGCCCTTCAACATAGTTTATAACAGCTATCCGAATGATTTTCTCCATCAGTTTCACAACTGCACTTGTTAAGCTAACGGGTCTATAGTTACTAACTAAATCCCTACTCCCAGCCTTATACACCGGACTTATTATGGCGTCTTTCCAGTCTCTAGGAAGTCTGGACTGTCTCAGAGACATGTCGAATAGTATCGCTAATGGTTCAGCAATTTCATCTGATATGGCTTTCATAATCCTAGGATGAATATCATCGCGACCACTGGACTTATCAGGTTTGAGATGCTGAAGTAGCCTTAAAACAGTATCTTTCTCAATGACTACAGGATCCATCAGCGAGCCGTCACGGTCACGATGAATCATTGGTCGTTCCTCATTACCGATAGAAAACACTTTACTAAAATATCCCGATAAAGCTTCAGCTTTTTCGGCATCATTCTCTGCTAAGATTAACGGATTGTCTCGTATCAAAAGTGATGGAATTCCATCGCTTCTCTTAGTTCGCCTTTTTATATACGAGAATAACCGTTTCGGACTATATCTAGAATCCCTAACCAATTTTTTTTCGTATGAATGTCTAGTCTTGCTTATTAACGCTTTACAGGCATTCCTAATCTTACAATAACTGGATCTGTATTGTTCTAAGCCAGTAGAGATGAACATATTCCAGTGATTCTTCCTTTTTCTAAGGAGTTTCCTGACCGTTTTAGTTATCCATGGTGGACTATTATTCGGTCTTCGCGGTACCAGGTATGGTATGAACGGGGACGTAACTAGTCTAAATTTACCTTTAAATACAGACCATGCTTCTTCAACTGATATGCTAGTATCTTAGCAGCGCATTCCTGAATGGCTGATATGTTAGCTTTCCATACATTTGGGCGCGGTGTAACCTGATCATATAATATGTCCCTAGTTCTAAACGCGAATGACAAAACAGCGTGATCGCTGTTTACTAACGGTGGAAGAATATTTAAGTCGACAATATCCTCAGTCTCATGAGTGATTACCAAATCCAGCAGAGAAGAACCCTGGTTAACACCAAAACGTGTGGGTTGGGATACATGCTGCACTAATGCATGCTCCATTATTGTAATCAGTAACCTACTATCAAAGGAGTTTATAGATCCTTCTGTGGTCATATCAGTCCAACTAATATCAGGTGCGTTAAAGTCTCCTATTATCAAGCACCTGGTATTATCACTCCAAAGATGAATGTGCTCTAAAACAAAGTCATCAGCTAAGCAGATTGGGCTCCGATAGATGACACCTAGCATAAATGTACTACATCCTATTGCCAACTTACAGCTAATGACTTCACAAGTGCCGCTATCATGGGATTCGCTAGTAGAGGAGCGGATATTTATGCCATTGGCTATATATAACAGGACGCCGCCTCCTTTTCTACATCTATGCCTATCACTCCTGATGCAATGGTATCCGGATAATTCTGGAGTAATGTCTAAGTCATGGACTAACCAAGTTTCTGTCACTGCTACTATGAGTGGCTTTAACCTGTCTACTAGTGCTTCTAGTTCATAGAACTTATTTCGTAAACTACGAGCGTTGGCATATAAAACTCCTAAGTAGAACAGCCTATCCACACAGGCCTTGGTAGCATTCGCTTCCAAGACCTGACTATCCGAAAACCCACTAGTCGGAGATTTTCCTCGCCGTTTTGCCGACGGGTTTCAAGTTCAGCTAGTGCTTTCTTCCTCTTTATTCTATCTTCGAGAGACATGTCAGGTCTAACTCGGATGTCAGAATTGTCGTGACAACGAGCGCTACTTAACAAGAGATCCCGTTGCTTCTCCGATCCTAGGATTACCTTAAGGAGTCTGCATGGACGGGGTTCAACATTGTCCTCGGTCCTCTTGCCTATTCTTACCAATTTTTTGACCTGAACTCCTTTGGAGTTATCTGGTAAAATACTACGAATGCATTCTCCTAGCTTTTCTAAGTCATGCGCGTGTCTAATTTTCGGATCAGGGTCGTTTGACTCCCGCAATTTGCTCACAATAATATTCGATGTTATTAGATTTTTCTTCTCAGTCACGCCAGGATGGGTTTCACTCTTACCTTCAGATTTTGGTAGTGCAATTTGTGGCTCACAATTTGGGTCCACCAGTGAGTTACTAACTACCTGTGTACTGCTTACAGCTTTTTTCTTTTCGTTTCGTTTCCTACGTACCGTAATCCATTTTTCATCCCTCATAACACTGGGACTATTTGGAACGGTGACTGTTTTATCCAGATCTTCGGTTCCCATTAAAGGTGCATTATTAACAATGTCAGTACCAGGTGGTACTACTCCCCCTGTTAATGTCAACGAAGATTCCACTTTTACGTCAGTCAGAGTCGGTTGTTTGAGGCGTCGCGTAACAGCAGGTACTACACTGACACATTCGTCGCTGTCAGTGCCCGTGTTGTCGGCGCATATGCCATCGTTCTTTTTACAGGCCAAAGCCAACAGGCTCATAGCCTCCTGTATTAGTAATGCCTTGTTGGCACAGCAAAACATGCAAAGCCAATGTGAGTTAGGCTTCGAGCATCTTTTGTATGCGGTGGGACTTAAGCGGGTGCACATTTTGTGGGACCACTTATGGCATTCGTCACACTGCATCCCCTCTTCCACAGGGAACAAACAGTTTGGTTGCCCACATTTGTGAGTCTTACCAACCATTGTAATTCGATTTAAAAGGTTTAAAAACAAAAAATGATAACAATGTGAACACAAGTGATAGTCAAGGACTAAAAACAGGTACTCAGGACAAAATGTAGCAAAAAATTTCAAACTTTAACCAAAGAACTCTTAGTTAAAGTCGACCAAGAATGCTTTTTAGTGCAATAAGTACCAAAAGCAAGTATAATCACCACAAGTACAAAATGGCAACGCTCCTAGGGTATCGTCCACTGAGCCGCATCCGGAACTGAAGTTTTCATAAACTTCGACAAATTAAGGCACCGCTTAATAAAAAAACAAAAATATTGTCATAGAAACAATGTACAAATACGGAACCAGGCATTCGGTTGATACGCATATAGAGTGACTTCGTTTGTTCTTTAGCTAAAGTGTCCCGACATGCTTTGGAGCCATCACAAAAAACTTACGTGATGCAGGTGAGTGACGTGCTCTCAGATTTTCATGTTCATTGTAACTGATTACCTTGTAAGGCCAATACTATGAGTTATATTGAAGTCAGTGAGAATGTTCGTAGACGTAGGGCCACTGTGAACTTGTCACGTTCCCTTGGCTGTCATAGATCCACTTATAACAGAAGGTGGAATAAAATGAAAGCTGCTTCCATGAAAAAATATGACTTTCTTTCGTTCAGTGAGTTTGCTAATGAAATCACCGTAAAAGGTAACTCAGTTCAACAATGTTGTTTATTAAATTGATAGAAGTAAAGAGAGAAATCAGTTGTAATGAAAGTACTTCAACTATTACACCGTCCACTAGCAACATCAATCAAAGGCTTCTAGATAATAGCGGTATGGACATTAAATTCGTACGTGAATATATATCTTGTAGGATGTACTGAAGTGAACTTGTGCTCTCAAAAGTTCGTGAATCGCAAAGAACTGATGAACGACTTTATGATGTATATAATGTCAAATACATCTCTGAGCATAAGAGATGCTGATCGGGTTCTGTATGGTCTACGATTTCTTATCCCGGACATACCGAAAAGCATCAGAGGTGTCCTAAAGACGTGTCCAAGTGTTCAACCAAAGTTCATCGGCAGTGGGGTTTACTACCATCTTGGATTGAAAACCAATCTGCTAATGATGTCTCCACTAAACAAGTAATTATGTTTAACAACAGTAAAATAACTTCATGTCAGCCTGATAATGTAGTAGTAGTGAACGGCCAGCCAGGTTTAGTCACTGATATAAAGGAGGATGGACTACTAAAATTTAGGACTTTCACTGACCCACGCAATTACTTTGAAGATCCTTTCCCATCTACTGATATTGGAATCTTTAGGTGCTCCGTAGTTAGCCATGAACACACATGGATCTCGGTTAAGGACATAGATTGTAAATGTATGGCCATAAATTGTAGGAATTATCTAGTTTTAATCCCATTGCTGCATACTTGGCTGTAAATGCATTTTGTTTCACTAGTGTTTAATAAATGACGACAAATAATAATAATAATAATAATAATAACGACACTGTATTACAGTGAGAAAAAATTAGTTCGTAGAAAGAAAGGTATAAAGTAATTTTAATATCATGGTTTAAGGGAAAACAAAGAGTGCATAGGCCTACCCGATTGTGATCGATTCTGAGTCATGTTACCCAGTCTCCAACCACCTATTATGATAGCTACGTGGCCAACATCCAAGTAGTCCACACCCATCAACATGGCTCAGACCAGAAGTTAGTGACTTGGTTTGGTCACCCCCAACTTACTTAAATCTGTCTCCAATACGAATCATCGTAGCCCACCATCGCAGTCGTGGTTCGACATGCGTAACACCAACCATCTCAATCGATGGAGATTCACAACCTACTTACTTACTTACTCCTGTTACCCCTCGTTGAGGACCATAGGCCACCCACCAGCATTCGCCATCCAACCCTGTCCTGAGCAATCCTTTCCAGTTGTTATTCATCCTTTTCATATCTGCTTCCATTTCCCGACGTTATGTGTTCTTTGACCTTCCTCTTTTCCACTTCCCTTCAGGATTCCAAGTTAGGGCTTGCCTCGTGATGCAGTTTGATGATTTGTGTAATGTATGTCCTATCCATTTCCATCGTCTTTTCCTAATTTCCTCTTCAGTTGGAAGCTGAGTTTTCCTCTCCCACAGAAGGCTGTTGCTGATGGATCCGGTCAACGAATATTGGGTATCTTGAGAAGACATTTGTTTACAAATACTAGTACATTTTGATGATGGCTGTGGTAGTTCTTGAAGTCACAGCTCCGTACAGGAGAACTGACTGTCTTGACGTTCGTATTGAAGATTCTCACTTTGATATTGGTTGAAAGTTGTTTTGAATTCCGAATGTTCTTCAAATGTAGGAATGCTGTCCTTGCTTTGCCAATCCTCGCCTTTACGTCTGCATCTGAACCTCCTTGTTCATCGATGATGCTTTCCAGGTATGTGAAGGGTTCTACACATTCCAGAGTTTCGCCATCAAGTGTGATTGGATTGCTGTTCTCTGTGTTGTGTTTGAGGACCTTGGTTTTCCCCTTGTGTATGTTGAGGCCTACCGATGCAGAGACTGCTGCTACACTGGCTATCTTTATCGGTATTTGTTCGTGTGTATGCGATAGGAGGGCTTGGTCATCTGTGAAGTCCAAATCGTCTAGTTGATTCTCAGCTGTCGACTGTATGCCGTGTTTTCGCTCAGATGTCGAAGTCATCATAATCAAGTCCACCACCAGAAGAAAGGGGATAGTAGATACCCATGTATGAATCCGGTCTTTACTTGGAATGTTTACGTTAGCTGTCCTCCATGCACGACTTCACAACCTCACCGACTGATCCACCATCATTACCTAATACCTCGCGTCTAACCTCACTATTACTTACCAGGTGGTCCCAACAGATGCGAGCAATATTTCTAAGGCATCTGTTGTCAAATACTAGTAGCTTACAAGTGTCTTCTACTCTTAATCTCCATGTTTCACTGCCGTAAAGTAAGACAGAACTGACTGCCGCGCAGTATACTCGTCCTTTTATTGATAGACGAACTTGAAAATCACCAGAACGTCGTCGGAAAATACGACGGGCTAGGTACCCACCTCCAATTCAGCCTAAATACCTTGATATGACCGACGGTGGGGATTTACCCTCCCTCTCAAAACGCTATCGTAGGCCGCGTGCATATAGCCACTACTAAGTGAGTCCTATTCACTGCCAATGTTGTGTCTGGTACTATGTCAAGCCCACATTGGTTATTCCAGCTTCCGGATAGACTAGTTTATTCATTCTTCTTGAGTCACATTCTAACCTTGTCAAGTATTCGCTCAATAAACTTGACTGTTTTAATATTAGCGTGTGTGTATTGTTTATCCTACATATCACATGTCTGTAGAAATAAGTGAACATAAATATTGGTACAAAGAGGCACTGAATACACATGTGCCAAACAAGTCACTTGATTTGTGTGTGGGTTGTGAGACTACCCGGGTGACCAAACCGAAGCAAGTGATTTTCTTAGTGGGCCACACCCGGAGCATTTTGAGAGGGAGGACGGGCCCACCCCACCCTCGTCCATACCAGGGCATTTGGGGGCAAGCACGAGGCCTCGCCGAGACTCGAACTCGGGTCACCAGATTCAAAGGCCAGAGTGCTAACCGCTACACCACGAGGCCACACAAAATAGCAGCGCTTACCCACGACCCTGCTCGCGAGACCTGAACCCAGAGCCTTCAGTCTCGCGCGCAAATGCTTAACCTGCCTGACCACTAAGATACAGACATAGACTGTTCCCCCATCTTTGCAGACTACATCTGTATTAGAAGTGATAGTTTTAGGTCGCAAGGGAGGCGGCATAATGTTACACGTTAGGGATCACCTTCGTATACAATCAATCATATCGAAGGCGCATGTTAGTGGTACATGTGAGGTGGCATATTGTGCAACTAAGTCTAGAAACGGGTTAGTGACTATAGGACTAATATACCGCAGTCGGTGTTGTCTTGCTGACGACTTTATCATGAGACACATTTGTTCTTGGAGTAAGGCACAATGTTGTCTCATCATTGGAGACTTTGTAACAGCTTAGGTTGGTTGGTTAAGAGTCGACCCCAAACAACCAAGCATATGCCATGGATGAATTGACGAAATATTGCTTCAATATATCATACATACTTAGACCAAACCAGAAAAGAGTATTTGACACAACTGTACTTAATCCTCATAATCTACACAATTTTTCCCTCCTTAACCGTATATTCTTTTCCGTTTTGTGGAGTACAATTATGCACCCCTGGTTACGTACCTGGTTATAAAAGGCGGTCGTCATATGCCCAAGGTCATACATTTGATCGGGTTTGACAATGAGTCCAACTTCTAGCAAGTTTACACTTTTACATATATGCATTATAAAGAAGTATTTTTTTGTTTTCATACCTTTTCGTACACAAGATAGCTACACTATGTCTATTTCCTTCCAGAATACCAATCCTTTCTGGAGGCCAATCACTTACATGGAACCGAACAATTATCAATTATATTTATGTATTTCCATTTTGTATCTTATTATTTTATGCAGGCAGTGGAGCAGTTCTTCAGGTTTGCTTGATTTTCACCATTACCTTTGAAGTAGATTCTTCTTTACCTTTTACTTGAGGGCGACTCAAGAGGCAGGTGAGTAAACACCTGATAGCCGGTCTGAGCATGGAAAAATCGTACCTCACCAACACGGTGTTGGGTAGCCCGCTCGCGGCACTTCCTCAGATATTCTTACTCCACATTCTCACACTCTTTCTCTTGAAAGCACGCAGCAAACCGTCAGCGATAGTTGTAGAATAGATCACATGCTACAAAATAAGATGACAAGCTAGTAAATGAGGAGACATCCATGGACTATCGTTGACAGCTGACAGCGTTAGTCGTCACCGATTGTAAGTCAAATAGTGAGGGAGTTGATAATTTTCCCTTGGGATGAAAAATAGAACTAAGGTGTTTTCGATAGATAGGTTAATCGAACCGACGTTCCTATGGAAGTCGATTCTAGGGGGAAGCTAATGTAACAGCTTAGGTTGGTTGGTTAAGAGTCGACCCCAAACAACCAAGCATATGCCAAAACAGTATTGCTCAAGTATCCATTCACTTCCTTATTTTTTATAAGCGTTATATTCCCTATTATCTTATATTGAATGTTGAGAGCCTTTGTTTGTCTGAACAGATAATCCCACGCTCCACTGTGACTGCGAGAAGATCGAAATAAAGACCTATTCACTACTTGTCTGGTTTCTTCTGCCAATAGCACGAGGGTTACCTTGAGGCACGAAAACTTCAACGCACCGCATATCAACTGGATAGATCTTACACCTCCAGGTGGGGGTTTCGATAGCGACCTTCTATCAACCATTATTCAGTGTGCACTTGTACAATGTATCGCAAAACCGACACATATTGACTTGGAACATGACCCGTCACTGTTGGACCTTGTCCTCACACAACACTTATTTATTTATTTATTTTAACACATAGATATTGGTACGAGGAGGCACCAAATACATATGCGCCACACAAATCTCATTCGATATGTGTGAGCGCTGTGATACTGCCCGGGTGCTCAGACCGAAGCAGGTGGTTTTCTTAGGGGGCCACTCCCCGAGCCTTCGACCTGAAGGTCTGATCCACAAGGCAGTGGAACATCGTGAGCAGATGCAGTCCCATGGAAGCCGGTGACCAACAATTGTTTCGTACGCCATTTGTTCCCACAGGATACTGGAGCCCATATGCGTCATTGGTTTGGAATCCTGTCAAAGCGCCGGACATTCGCTTTTCGTCCTCTCAATTTCGTAAACAATACATACCCCCGCCACGAGAAGGCGGTGAGTAGGACTTTCCTGGCAGAGGTTATATACGCACGGCCATGTGAGAGCATTTCGAGAGGGAGAGTGACCCCCCCCCCACCTTCTCGGCCGTACCAGGGCATGTGTGGACTCACACCACTATGAGGATGCCATCGGCATTCAGCACCTTGCCCCACTAGAGAACAATGATGACGTTGTACTTTAAGTTTTGGACACGTGGTATACAATTTGTATCTGATTCACCCCGTCCCAATATCTGGCGAGCTAATATTCCTGCAATCAGAGACTGTGCTATCTCGATCGTTCGATGAGAATGGATCGATCGAAGACGAACTGAATAAGTTTAAGGCTACTGACTGACTGAAGGCTACATTCGAGTTCGTAACATCACCGTTTATCCCATGGTCAACACGTAAGTTATCACATTGCCCTCCATGGATTATTAAAAAAAACTCGGAAGCTGTTGGAGCGTAGGAAACACTTCTGGGACTTATTCTTGTCAACAGAACACGCATCATTTAAGTGTGAACACCGAAAAATCTGGAATATATGTGAAAAGACTATAGCTAGATGCCGTACTATTTACGAACGACAGTTGGCATATGATAGCTGTACTTGTCCGAAACGATTGTTTTCGTATGTTAAACGGTGAACATGACGTAGTGACGGTATTCCCCCGTTACTGTTACACACAAATTCAGATTTACTAGCTGAATCAGATCGGGTAAAAGCTGAGACATTTTCAAACTATTTTAGCGGAGTCTACTCTACGTGTATTGTTACAAATACTTGTCCAAATCACATTGAGATACCAGCCATAGGATATGTACATATGACTGAGAAAACTGTTCTTTCATTGATAACTAACCTTAAACCTTGTAAGACACCGGGACCTGACGGGTTACATCCACGACTGCTGTCATCTCTTGCGGATATTACTTTAAGACCACTATCGACGCTCTTCAACACGTCCCCTTCACTAGCTCAACTCCCTAGAGACTGAGAAGACGCTATAGTCAGTCCTGTATTTAAGGATGATCAGAGACAAATCGCATCTAACTACCAGCCTGTCAGTTTAACCAGCATAGTCGTTAAGTTACTTGAAAAGATAATTCGGGTTTAGTTAATAATTCACATAAATTCGCACAATATGCTAACTCCCGAGCAACATGGGTTCCGTAACAAGCGTTCATGCTTGACTAACTCGATAGTTGTCCCTATCTTTAAAAATGGTTCACGTCGTTCCTGTAACAACTATCGGGGGATAAGTCTACTTCCGATTGCGTCCAAGCTATTGGCTTCCGTCATACTTCGTAGGTTGTTCAAAACCCGAGAAAGATTGACTCGCGAAGAGCAGGCTGGGTTTCGTTCTGGTCGAGGATGTACTGATCATATCTTCACCCCCCTCCAAATGTTAGAACACCGCCATACTTACCAAAGGCCAGCAATCGTAGTGTTTCTTGACATCAGGGCTGCCTTCGATTCGTTGGATAGGACTGTTCTCTGGGATTGTCTATTGAAGAAGGGTGTGTCTGAGAAGTTTATTAACGTCTTAAAGGCCCTATACACAAACACCTCAGGCAGAGTGAGGGCATACAACCACCTCTCTCCATTGTTCCATTCGAGCAGTGGGGTTAGGCATTGTTGCCCCAATCTCACCATTCCTCTTCAACTTTGCCATCGATGACATTCTGGAAACAGCTCTGATGGATGAAAGTAGTGGTGGTGTGGATCTGTTGCCTGGAGAAAGACTTCTCGACCTTGAGTATGCATATGATATTGTCTTACTGTGCGATAATGCCCAAGACATGCAATCCGCACTTAATCAGTTGGCAATCAGTGTCCGTAGGTACGTTATGTGCTTTGCACCTTCGAGGTGCAAAGTACTTCTACAAGACTGGCAGGATCCTAATCCTGTACTCACCCTGGATGGTGAGCAGATAGACGTAGTTGAGAAGTTCATGTATCTGGGTAGCTGGATAAGTGCTGGTGGGGGTGTGAGTGATGAGATCAATGCACGTATAGTGAAAGCCAGAGCGGTTTATGCCAATCTGGGCCACCTTTGGCGCCTTCGTGATGTTAGTCTGGCTGTAAAAGATCGGATCTACAACGCGTCGGTGAGAGCGGTTTTGCTCTATGCTTGTGAAACCTGGCCTCTCCGAGTTGAGGATGTTAGACGACTCTCTGTGTTCGATCATCGCTGTCTCCGAAGGATTGTTGACATCCAGTGGCAACACCATGTTAGTAATGCAGAGGTTCGGCATCGTGTGTTTGGGCACAGAGATGATAATTCAATTGGTGTCACCATCTTGAAACACCGACTTCGGTGGCTCGGACATGTTCTCCGAATGTCGTCCCAGAGAATTCCACGTCGTGCATTATTTGCCGACTCTGGGACTGGTTAGAAGAAGCGGAGAGGTGGTCAGTGCATGACATGGTGTCGTGGTATGAAAGAAAGCTGCAAAGGACTGTCTTCTGTCGGTCCTTCACGGCTCCCTGGTTGGGGTCCTAGAGATGGTGCAACACAGTGGTTAGAGAGGTTATCAGATATGGCTCAGAATAGAAGCCAGTGGCGATCCTGCTGTAACCTTCTTTTACTTTCTTCATAAAAAGTGGTTGTGTCTCCCTTACCTGAAAGATTTCTTCTGATTGTACCTTTCCGTTCCCCCATTATTACTATTATTATTACTACACTACCTTGCACCAACCTCTTCGTTATTGTTCTCTTTTTTTACGCCCCTTACCTTTTTTTCTTTCTCTTCGAATTCTCATTGTTTTGTGTGGCGCATATATATTGGCGCTCTCTTGTACCAATATTTATGTGTTCAAATAAATAAATAAATATCCATAGATTTTGTCAAAGCATTTGACAAGGTTTCACACCTAGGTCTTATGCAGAAGCTCTCGAGCTTCGGAATAACAGGTGCTATACAGGAATGGATGAGAAACTTCGTATGTGACCGCAGACAGAGAGTGAGGGTGAATGGAACGCTATCCGAATGGAAGCCAGTCAAAAGTGGTGTACCCCCTCTCTACGTTAACGAATTACCGCTGTTGCTTAAGTCGTCGACTTTATTGTTTGCGGATGATGTCAAAATCTGGAGAACAATAAGAAGTGAGGTTGATCATTTTGATCTCCAAGCTGACTTAGACGAATTAGATAGATGAGCTCGAGGTTGGGGTTTAGAAGTTAATTCTAAGAAGTGTGCTCATGCGAATCGGACACGGTAATAGTTAACACTATACTAGTGATGGTATATCTCTTCCACGTGTTTAAGAACATAAACTTAGGAGTAATAATAAGTCATGACTTGAAAACAACTACGCATTGCAACGCAGCTGCAGTCAAAGGTTTTCGTGCCTTATGGACACTTCGCTGTGCATTTAAATGCTTTGACGAGGAAATGTTTCGAATTTTATATCCCACCTATGTAAGACCACACTTGGAGTACTGTATCCAAGCTCCCGACCGTTGTTGCTACCTTGACGTGGTGGTCGGGCTTGCCTATTGTGATGAAGCAACCGAGCTATACTGGCTGGAACAACCGTTCCTCAAGGTCCTATCATGTCAGACAATTCGGTTGAGGAGCGGTAAGACTAAAAGCAACAAACCCAAGGTTCGAAGGCGAAGTCGTACTGCTGACTATATAGAGATGTGACGGTGGTAAGCTGTTTCTTTTAGACAACCAGCATGACAGTGATGCTGCCTTCCCACAAGGAGGGATGGGGT
Organism: Schistosoma haematobium; assembly: GCF_000699445.3. Lineage (NCBI taxonomy): Eukaryota > Metazoa > Platyhelminthes > Trematoda > Strigeidida > Schistosomatidae > Schistosoma > Schistosoma haematobium. The sequence continues at coordinate 74,964,245 of NC_067196.1, read as the reverse complement.
TAGAAAAGGTCGACCCTAAAAATGCACACCTCGCCTTATCCCACGGATATCCGTCTCCGGCGGCAAGGTCTCAACAAGTACGGAGCTAACACAAAAATACCCATAAAATGGTCGTGTGTGACCGACCTCAAGCAGTTGTCACTTGGGCACTGCGGTCACGCTCTCAGGTCACTACTTACTTACGCTTGTTACTCCCAGTAGAGCATAGGCCGCAGACCATCATTCTCCAACCCACTCTGTCCCACTCTGCCTTCTTTTCTAGTTCCATCCAATTCTTGTTCATTTTTCTCATGTCTATCTCCATTTTCCGGCGTAATGTGTTCTTTGATCTTCCTCTCCTCCTTTGACCTTGAGGATTCCATGTGAGGGCTTGTCTTGTGACGCAGTTGGGTGCTTTCCTCAATGTGTGTCCTATTCACTTCCAGCGCTTCTTCCTGATTTCTTCCTCCGCTGGGATCTGGTTTGTTCTCTCCCACAGTACGTTGTTGCTAATAGTGTCCGGCCAATAGATCTGAAGTATTTTGCGTAGACAACTGTTCATAAACACTTGTATCTTCTGGATGATGGCTTTCGTAGTTCTCCAGGTTTCCGCCCCATACAGTAGGACTGTCTTGACATTTGTATTGAAAATCCTGACCTTGGTGTTGGTTGACAGTTGTTTTGAGTTCCAGATGTCCTTCACTTGTAAATATACTGCTCTTGCTTTCCCGATCCGTGCCTTCACATGTGCATCAGATCCACCATATTCATCAATGATACTGCCCAAATATGTAAAGATTTTTACATCTTCCAAATCTTCTCCGTCAATTGTGATTGGATTGGTGCATTCTGTGTTGTATCGGAGAACCTTACTTTTCCCTTTGTGTATATTGAGACCTACTGCTGCTGAGGCTGCTGCTACACTGGTCGTCTTCTGCATTTGTTGTTGCGATTGCGATAGAAGGGCCAGATCATCTGCAAAGTCTAGATCGTCCAGCTGCATCCTAGATGTCCACTGTATCCCGTGTTTCCCTTCAGATGTTGACGTCTTCACGATCCAGTCGATCATCAGGAGAAAGAGAAAGGGTGAGCGTAAGCAACCTTGCCTGACACCGGTCTTCACATCGAACGACTTTGTCAACTGTCATCCATGCACAATTTTGCAGTTTCATCCGTCACAGGAATTCCGTATGATACTGACTACCTTCTCAGGCACGCCGTAGTGTTGAAGAAGCCTCCATAGTGTTGTCCTGTCCACGCTATCAAATGCTTTCTCGTAGTCAATGAAGTTAATATAGAGTGATGAATTTCATTCAATTGATTGTTCCACAATGATCCGTAGAGTTGCGATTTGGTCTGTACACGATCGATCCTTACGGAATCCAGTCTGGCGTCTACGGATTCCTTTATTCTGTTTAACAACACCTTGTTAAAGACTTTTCCCGGTATTGAGAGAAGAGTGATGCCTCCGTAGTTCTCACACTTGCTGAGATCGCCTTTCTTCGGTATTTTGATCAGAAGTCCTTCTAACCAGTCTGTTTGTACTTGTTCTTCATCCCAAATCTTATTGAAGAGAATGTGGAGTATCTTTGCATTTACTGCTACATCTGCTTTCAGTATCTCTGCTGGAATGTTGTCTGGTCCTGCTGCTTTGCCACTCTTGATTTGCCTGATGGCCAAGCTTATCTCTTCAATTGTTGGTGGGCCAAAATCGATTGGGAGGTCCGTAGGTGCTGCTTCGATGTTGGGTGGGTTCAGTGGGGTTGGTCGATTCAAGAGTTCTTTGAAGCATTCTACCCACCTGTTTCGTTGTTCTTCAATGTTGGTGATTACCTCGCCTTCCTTGCTTCTCACTGGTCGTTCTGCTCTATGATAATTTACAGAGAGCTTCTCTGTTGTATCATACAATTGTCTCATGTTTCCTTCTCTTCCAGCCTTTCCTGCCGTCATTGCTAGATCTTCCACATATTTACGTTTGTCAGTTCTGATGCTCATCTTCATTTTCTTGTTTACCTCTGTGTATTCAGCTTGTGCCTCGGCTTTCTCTGCTTATGTTCGGCTGAAATTGATTTCTACATTCTTGTTCCTTCTTTATTGAATCTCATCCAGTGTATCAACAGTGGTCCATTCTTTGTGATGGTGCTTCTTGTGGCCCAGAACCTCATGACATGTTGAAGTGATTACCTCCTTCATCCCTTTCCAGTTGCTCCCTATAGTAGTTCCCTCTCGACTGAGTAGATCATGAAAGACCTGGAACATATTGCTGAGGGCTATCTTGAATTCGTTGGGTCTGTCAGTACCTCGAAGAAAGGCCATATTAAAATTTTTTGATATTGTCCGCCCCGTTGTCCAGTACTTCTTGAGTTTCAATTTCATCAGCTCCTCTCTTGGTTCTCACGTCCTCCATCGTCCTCCTGAACTTTTTGTTGATGCAGATATGGTCGATTGGGTTTTGCGTAGTGTGATACGGTGAAGTCCATGTGATTTTGTGAATGCGCTTATGTGAGAATAAAGTGCCGCCTATGACCAGTTTATTGAAGGCACATAGGTTTGCAAATCTCTCACCATTTTCGTTCCTTTCTCCCAGTCAGTCCATGTCGCCCTATGATGTCTTCATAACCGGTGTTGTCCATTCCAACCTTGTCATTGAAATCTCCCATCAGAATGGTCAGGTCCTTTGTTGGGCACATCTCGACGATTGACTGCAGCCTATCGTTGAATTGATCTTTAGCGTCTTCATTGTAGTCGTTGGTAGGCGCATAGCATTGGATGACGTTCATTGCAATGCCCTCTTTCTGTGTTTTGAAGGAGGCTTTGAAGATCCTTAGTTCATGAGATTCCCATCCCATAAACGCTTCTTGTGCTTGTTTTGATGGCATCAATACAACTCCTTGTGTATGTGGAGCATTTTTTTCTTCATGACTGGAGTACAACAGAAGCTCTCTTGAAGCTAATTGTTGTCCAACCTGCGTCCAGTGAGTTCACTGATTCCAAGCACCTCCAGGTTGCATCTCTTCATTTCTGCAGCAACTTGCGAGACTCGCTCGGTCTCCCACATTGTACGAACATTCCATGTACCTAAATAAATGGTTGCTCTGGTTGTCAGAAGGGGCATCGGCCTCGTGACTTCCGAACGAATTCGGCTTTCATCATGAAGCGTCATAGTTCTTCTAAATGAACACCTTCTGACTCCCAGGGCAGAGTTTGAAAGGTTTGAATAACTTTTTCTGGTTAGCGTTTTTTTAGCGAGTTAGTTTTCTACGGGATGGGGACGCGAACACCATGCCCAACCCTCCTCCTTTACCCGGGCTTGGGACCGGCAGTAGCTCCGGAGGTGCTCCTTACGGAGTTTTCGTAATTACTTTGCACGACCAAAATCGTAACACAATAATGCGGAGATTGAATCTCGTGTGTAACGTGAACGCGATGCCACATTGGAGAAGATTTTGAAGATTACTCAGTTTATCTGAAGGATTGAACTGATATTCACTTTTATAGACCATAACTATTTATCATGCATACTGTGAAACGATAAATGTTTATGGATCATGACTGTAAAAGTGGAGTGTACCTGCCATTTCAGAGATATATTATTATTACTTGGAAGCGAAAAGAATCCAGGCGAGTTTTACCTTTTTTTCCCTGGTTAATTTACCGTTTTTTTAGCACTTCATAAATTACATAGATTTTTTCCGCTAGACTGGTTGTATGTATCTCATACGAGCCATTCCCAAGAGTTCTGGGTATAAGAAATATTTAGAAGCTTTATACTGCAACAGACTGTTAAGAAAAAATGTGTTGTTTAACCTGACCCGTACATGCGTTGCATTATATCTCTATGTCTATATACTACGACTTGAAGCCCTCTAGAAAAGAAGGCTTAGGTACACTTTGATTTACCACTTCAACCTCCTCAAAAATCTTACTTACTCAACTTGTGATATAATTATTACCCAGGACCCACATATATATGAGCTTCGAGATAAAGTTTCTTCGGTCGAAGTTGGAAATTACAGTTCCAAAACTCGAGAAAACGTATTCCTCATCAATTATGGATTATTATGGATAAGTCTTTCCTCAGAAATGTGCATGGCAAATGGATTACATAAGTTTGTACCACTTCTTGATGAAGCCTTCGCTTGCACTGACATAGCGTGTGCAAACAAATTTGCACCCTACTCAGATATAATAGGCTCTCTACATGCCTAAATCATATCATACTCTGAACTTAGTTTCCTTTTCTCTCCCTCTTTGCAGCTGTATTTGATGTCTCCTGAGCTATATGCCCCTCCTTAATTTTTCCTTGAGGTAAACAGACAACTCACCTGACTTGTCGATACTGCCCAACTTAAAAGAGAAATTGGAACGTTAGATGAAGAAAGATTATGATAAGGTCCAGATAAACATTCAGTCCTTGCTTACGTTGTTAGTCAAGGTATATTTAAGTTATTAACAGGTCATATTGCTAGAGCTTGAGGTCTTACGGAGTTTATTTCTCTGAAACATGTAAATGCTATTAAAGCTTGTTAATAAACCATCTTAGCTGATAATTAATATAGATGACCGGTTATTATTATCGACTGAGTTAGAATGTTCTGAGTATTATTCAATATGACAACGATAATACATGTGAGCATTATTCAAAAGACTGATCGAATAATGGGTTAACATAAGTAAAAATCGATCGATAAAGTTAGAATGGGATGAAAGATTAATAGTATTAGGTTGCGTTTCTTTAATCGGGCTTACCAATGTAGAGTTATGGTCCAATTCGTTATCAGTACTGCTATAATATCAGACCCAGTCCTAAAATTGTAGATTTTTTATGATGTTATTGCATAATATATAAGATCTTACATGGATTTCACATCATTATCTATCCTGATTCACTGCGTTATAATAACCATCAATATATGGTGAAGAACACACTTAGGTTAGAGATATAACAGTATATTTAATATGGATAAAAATGACGTTACATAAGACCACGCCTGCAAAGCCGAGCCAAGTCATCCGATCAATTCGAATTCATTAATTCATTCTCCACGCCCTTTACATCGTTGGGTTCTTCTCCGCGTTAAATGTTGAACATCCATTTTCCCAGTTGTCTCGGCTTCAGCTTTGAAGATTGTGTGGTTAGGGCCCAATGCCACTACAATGTCACCTGCGCCAGAACGTGCAGTCTGCTTAGAGGTTTTGATGACAGTGTTAGTTATGTCAATTACTAACCAATCAAGTTGTTGCTTAAACGCCCATCACGTCAACCTGGTCTGATATGTCTGTAGACTATTCCCGTTGTATGTGACTTCCCAACTGAAGGACATTATTATCCTTCTATATTAGTGTGACTCATAATTTTTATTCATTTCGATAAGACACGCGATACTGGTCGGTATGTTTGTGCGTTCCACTTAGTGACTATAATTCCTCTAATTATTGCACTAATCGGATTGGTTATACGTTTAAAAATAGATAAAATTTAGAGTCAAGTTGTCCGTGTTCTAACTATAGCTTTCACATATACTCTGGGGTCGCCAGTATCGCGTTCACAGTTCTAGTAGAATATCTATTGGACAAATTAAATCCTACTGGTGGTGTGCAAATCCATTACTGCCAATGTCTGGGGCACGAACTTTACTCGCATCGTAGGAAAACCGTTCACTTAGTAGTTCACATATGATAATTTAGTCATAATACGTCACACCATCGTACAGTATGGAATGAATGTTGTGATCTACACTCTTACTTATGCGCTCTTCATGGAGGTGACATAAGTTTTCGGATTGGGAAACGGTAGTAGGCACAGTACGGTCCTCTGCCTGTTTATTCTTCTTGTGACTTCTTGGCATACTCATGTACAGAATATATTTGGTGCAGGTCACTGAAGTCTTTTAATACGCAATAAACTCTTTTTAGTTTTGATAGCTTAGCCCTGGTTTTTTAGTCGATATAAAGAGTTATTGATTTGAAATCCTTTTCGAAGGGTATGATGGTACCTAGTGCAGATTTAGTGGTGAAATTGAACATTTCCAATGTTTCTTGGAGTTTATCACTAGTAAAGAAACTGGTAAAGAAAGTGTATATAGTCTCTTTATTGGAAATGCGTAGTTATTGTTTTGAATTTGTTGTATTTTGCAAGGAACGGTAGAGTGCAAAGGACTGTCTTATGGTCGCCATTGTGAAACTCTTCGCCAACTTCCACAGATGCTAGTGCGACAATGTGACAGAATATCAAGTCGAGAATGTTGTGGTTTCATGTAGTCAGGTTTATATATTGCTGCCAACCGTGTATGTCTAGGGAACTAAGTATGCTTTCAAAGCACAATGAGCCAGAGTGTCTTCCAGTTTATGCTTGGGAGGTTGAAATCACCACATAAATTGTGTAGGCAAAATTAGGGGATGTAGATTCAGAAAACAACTCACTTCTAGCTCGAAACATACGTCCAATAAGTGTTTTACATTTTCGAGCATGCACAGTAAGCCATATCGAATCAGGTAATTTGCTGTGTACAGCATTGCTATAGATTTCCGCCCTCATATGTTTAGATTAATATATAAGACAACTACCACCCTTCTTAGAACCTGGATAGCAGTGGAAGGGCTCATAGGTGTCTATTTGAAGGTATGACTCTGTGGAATCAGAAAACAACCATTTTCCCGTCATCAGGACAAGTGGAGGATTGTTTAAAAGCATCAGGGTGCGTAGGTGGTCGTTTTATCTCGTATAGATCGAGTATTGATTAACATGGGTCTCAAGTACGATGAGTATTTGCCTAATAGAGGGGCGCGATGAATACCTAGTGGGTTGTTTGTTATTTCGTAGAAAAAAGAGGAAGAAGTAGGTGTATCTGTTTTACATTCATGTCCGTTTTTTCTATTATCAGTATCGCTATTAGGAAAAATGTAGTTGGGGGGTAGCTTGAGGAAAGAGGCATATCTGGGAGTGAAAGATCAAATAGTAAGTCAAATGGATGTGTAGTGCATTTTAAAGGTAGTCAGGAGGTTCAGTCAAGAAGCTTGGAAGACCAGGAACAGTTGTCGGCGAAAGAAAGATCACTTCCCATTAGGTAGAAGTCAGTCAGCTACAACGTAGGATCAGGCACATATATGAATCGGTCAAAGTTGCCATACCTCATTAGCACAACAAGATGAAAACTGAATTCATAAAAGTAGTTAATTCAGAGGTGGTAGTATATAAAAGAAAGATTCCAATAAGGATATAGTACAGGAAGAATGAATTAGTCCGTAGAAAGAAATATATGAAGTGATTTTAATCTCTTAGTTTAAGGAAAGACATAGAGTGTATACACCTACGCCATTGTGATCGATTCTGAGCCTTGTCAACCAGAATCTCCAAACATTGGTTACGATAGTCACGCGGACCCCAACCAAGTAGTCTGCATCTACCAACATGGCTCAGACTAGAAGTTAGTGACTTCAAGCACTGATGCCACGTTTTGGTTTGGCAGCCCCTAACTTTCTTCCAACCACCTCCAACACCGGTTAGCATTCCACGTCGTGGTAATCGGTGTTCAGGCATACGTAACACTTGGCCCAACCATCTCAGTCGATGAAGATTAACAACCTCATCAACTGATTTACCATCATTACCTAATACCCTGCGTCTAACCGCACTATTGCTTACCCGGTGATCTCAGCAGATGCGAATTATCGCCCTCAACGGTTGAAGACCCCATAGAAAGACTCTCAAGGCGGAGAGAATTAAGAAAGAATGTCACCAAACATAACACACGAATAGACAGTCATGGGTGAGTCCCGTGGACGAAAATATTATGGCAATTCTCTTTGGAAGTGAGGATTCGGCCATCTGATGCGGAGACAAACCCTAACTAGTCTTAATGTCTTGTCATATTTTGAATAGTCTGATGCTGCTAAAATAGGTAAAGACTGGTGGCCACATTGCAACATGATCGATAGCATTCGATCTGCACTAATAAGGACTAGACAAGCATGACATTGATCACCACCCAGTGGTCAATCAATGTGATTACATCTCAGTCCTACAGGAGGTCAGTCACGGCTCGGATAGCTCAGTGGTAACGTCTCTGACTGTGAAGCTGGGTGACACGAGATCGAATCGGCCAGGGAGCACCAGTTCCCTCAAGATTACAGGTACACCTTGCTGACGAGTGCCAAGTAGCACGAAACCCGGGTCCAGGGTTTCCTGTTGACTACCTCCAACCACCATCTAATCTCAATATATAGTGCCGGCAGTTTCGAGTCACCTAAACTGGTGGCCACATTGCAACATGATCGATAGCATTCAATCAGCACTAATAAGGACTAGACACACATGGCATTGATCGCCACTCAGTGATCAATTAATCGGGATCGTAGTGAGTAAGTAACAGGTCTGAAACCAGTGGTTTGTTTAATTTCTTCAGAAGCAGCTTGACAATCTGTGGACCAATCTCATTTTATATCCCTCGTCAGAAGATTCTTTAACGGAGCACGTAAGCGATGAAGGTTCGGTAGAAAGGCTACATGATTGCTAACTAGTCTCAAAAAGATCGTAGTGTGGGGACATCTGTCGGTATAGGCATAGCTATTACTGCCTGGGTATTCTCTGGGTCTGGTCGTTTGCCATCTTCACCGAAAAATGACATATATCCTTCCATAACAGAGAGCATTCTCTTCCTATCCAGGTGAAGTTCCTCAAGTACAACCAAGTCATTGTTTCTGTCCAGAAAGGTTTGGAGCTTGGAGTTTATTTAGCGTGATGTTCTCACACTCGCTAAGCCGGGGCATATACCGGAAATCTGGAAGCTGGCTCACATCGCACCAGTTTTCAGAGGAGGTCAACGCAGCGAACCTTCGAGCTACTGACCGGTGGCTCTTTTCTCTTTATTTTCAAAAATTATGGGGTCCCTGATATGCGGCGGTATACATGACTATTTATTATCTTTAAATTTCTTCTCACCCCAACAGCATGGTTTCAGGGAGGGGCATTCTTGTATAACCAACCTGCTGACTGCGGTGGACAGATGGACAACCATCCTTGATCGCAAGGGGAAGGTTGACGTCATTTACCTTGACTTCTCAAAAGCATTTGATGGGATCAACCATATATGTCTTATCAATAAGCTCTAATGATCAGGTATCAAATCACCTTTGATTGATTGACTCACTTCACTTCTCAAAAATCGACATTTTAAGGTTAGGGTTAACCTCACTTTCTCTCAGGCTATGGAATGTCCTAGTGGGGTCTCCCAGGGTTCAGTGCTAGGACCCCTTTATTTATTGATTTATATAAATGATCTTTCACAACGGGTGTCGTCAGACTCATCACTTTTGCCGATGATGTGAAACTTTGGAGAGAGATACACAACCAAGAGGATATACTGGCACTTCAGGAGGATCTGACTCGACTTCAAAGTTAGGAAGACAACAACGGACTTGCCTTTAACTCTTCAAAGTGTAAAGTAGTCCGTCTGAGACATGTTGCAGACTACAGTTACAACTTAGGAAACTCCTCTCTAGAAGTATCCCAAGTTGAAAAAGATTTAGGAGTGCTGGTACCCTACGATTTGAAGTCTTACGCTAACTGTGACAAAAATGCCTTTCGAGAAAACTTTGCACTGGTAACATTGGAGCGCATTTTGGCCAGTTTGAGGGAAGAACTTTCCAAATAATCTTCAACAGTTTCATTCGTCCCCATTTAGAGTACGGGAACATAGTATATCGTCCCTCACTCCAAAAGGATAAGGAGCGTATCCGACGGCGAGCCACAGAATTACTTCGGGGACCCAAATTCAAGCCTTATGGGGAGCGCCTCCAGTCACAAAGACTTTGCCCAATAGAGTACGGGCGTCTTAGAGTTGACCTTCCAATGGCTTACAGCATCATTAACACTTCTGGACATCCCCTTAAACATCTACATAAGTTTAGCTCCAACACAAACTTAAGGGGTAACATCCAGAAACTAGCGACAAAACACAGCAGAACGGACTGTAGGCACAACTTGTACTTCTTAAGAGTTGTCGAATGTTGGAATTAGCTGCCGGCTGATCTAGTTCAAGCGACTTCTCAAGAGTCCTTTAAGAGGCAACTTGACCTATTCTTAAGGATTAATGATAGTACTTTACTATGATTTACCAATTTCTTTTCCTCTTTTATCGTTAATATACGTAGATTCCTACTTAGAGGTATTGGTGATCCACTGCTACTAGACACGGAAGCCGGTTAGGCGTAAGTTTATATTCCGTTCAAAACCATTTTGATCATTTAGACCAAAAACCTGTCTTCTACGTCACAAACGCTCTGATTCTATGTTCAAATATGTATCAAAGATTTTCTTTTGCAACTTGTGTTGTGTACAATGAAACCTTTCATGATTGATTGATTGGAGGTTGAACCACTTTGTCTGTATTAGGGTTTTGTTTATCCTAACTGATCTTCCGCCTGCCTCGGCAATTCAGTAGAGTTGGTTGCGTGCTGTTGGCGTGTTCCCTTCGTTTCACTGTGCGAATATGAGTGCTCAGCCTGATCATATCAACGCAGTGGTTATAGGACATGTAGATAGTGGGAAATCCACTACTACCGGTCATCTAATTTACAAATGCGGTGGCATTGACAAACGTGCTATCGAAAAGTTTGAGAAAGAGGCTGCTGAGGTAAGTGTATCATATCCTAGTCACACTGCTTTAGATGGGTAAAGGTTCTTTTAAGTATGCTTGGGTACTGGATAAACTGAAGGCAGAACGCGAGCGTGGTATCACAATCGATATTGCACTATGGAAGTTCGATACCAATAAGTACAAAGTCACAGTTATTGATGCACCTGGCCATCGTGACTTCATCAAGAACATGATCACAGGAACAAGTCAGGCTGACTGTGCAATGCTGATTGTTGCGGCTGGTGTTGGTGAGTTTGAAGCTGGTATTTCCAAGAATGGTCAAACAAGAGAACATGCATTGTTGGCATACACGTTGGGTGTCAAGCAGTTGATTGTCGCAATTAATAAAATGGACTGCACTGAACCACCTTTCTCTGAAGATCGCTACAAAGAAATCGTCAAAGAAGTGTCCGGCTACATTAAGAAAGTCGGGTACAATCCCGCTGCAGTTCCATTTGTGCCGATCTCTGGCTGGCATGGTGATAATATGGTAGAAAGGAGTACAAACATGCCTTGGTTTAAGGGTTGGGAAGTTACTAGAGTAAAGGATGGAAAGAATGTTACTGACACTGGCTACACATTAATAGAAGCAATAGATAAGATGAATCCACCCACAAGAATGACTGAAAAACCATTGAGAATACCACTACAAGATGTTTACAAGATTGGTGGCATTGGTACCGTTCCTGTTGGTCGCGTGGAAACTGGAATTATAAAACCTGGTATGGTCGTCACCTTTGCTCCGCAAAATTTGTCGACTGAAGTCAAGTCAGTCGAGATGCACCATGAAGCACTCACCGAAGGTCTCCCCGGAAGCAATGTTGGATTCAATGTGAAGAACGTGCCTGTCAGTGATATCCATCGCGGCAATGTTGCAGGTGATTCCAAAAATGATCCTCCTAAAGCAGCTGAGAGTTTCATGGCGCAAGTAATTGTCATGAATCATCCAGGTGAGATCAAAAATGGCTATTCTCCAGTCCTTGATTGTCATACTGCACATGTTGCCTGCAAATTTAGTGAAATAACCGAGAAGCTTGATCGACGTTCAGGGAAGGTGATTGAAGAAAATCCAAAGTTCATTAAAAATAGTGACGCTGCGAACGTGAAACTTGTACCGTCCAAACCCATGTGTGTTGAGACATTCCAGGAGTACCCACCGCTCGGTCGCTTTGCTGTTCGAGATATGAAGCAAACAGTAGCTGTCGGTGTCGTTAAAAGTGTCGTCAAGAAAGCTGATGCGGTTAAAGTTACGAAGTCCGCTGCAAAGGCTTCGAAGAAAAAGTAACTTATACTTTTTAGTATACCAATTAAACTTATTGGATAAAAACTGCTTTTCTAAAATTGCTTGATCAAATCTTGTGTTTAGTATTGTATGTGTGATTAAGTAGTTTTGTCGACTGTTTAGGTTATGTCGAGCGGATTCTTGTTTATGCGTCACTTATGTAGTACTCAGTCGAATGGGGCCTTGTTAAATTAGGTCTGGGTGACACGGTCTGAGTTTTGGATCTCAGTGTGCGTTATTCCAGGGTTCTGATGCTTTGCTAATCAAGAAAGTGTCGTTTGCTCCTGCTAGTGTAACAAGAATGCGTGTAGGCCGTCTAAAGTCTTAATCCCAGGTTGTTCAGCTGTCGTATGCGTGGATAAACCGTTTCGTTGAAACAGCGAACCTAACTGAAAGATTTTTTGTACGGTATTGTCGTGAGGGTACTTTTGATGTAAATTGCTGTGTCTCTACTCGTATAACATTTCAGTTTGAGAATGCATCCTCGGGTTTCCAGCTATTTATACCGTTGTGCCGATAGATAATGACACCAGGAAAGTATGATGGCTTTTGTTAATGGGATTAAACCTCCAGACCACTAAGTTTCAGGTTGGGACACGGTATTAATTCCCGTTTCCTGAAGGTATGTTGTGTTGCACGAGAGGTTCGTTAGTTAAGTATTCAGCCTTGAGTGAGTTCTGGTACGCAATATGGATCCATGCATAGAAGGTCATCAGGCATTCTAGGATTTCAGTTCTTCTGGTGAAATCATTCTAGGGTGAGTTGTGACTTGCTCGCTTTATAGGTAGTTGGACCTAAGCTGTTGGCAAATCAATGCTAGTCGTGGTGACGGAGGTCGTTTCCTCAACACCGCGCACTTATATCGAAGGCAATTATCGTGTACGATTTAGGTCAGTACACTTTAGAGATTATTATTAAGCACTAACTTCTGGACAGTCCAAGCAATTCGTTCAAATCATTTTGGAGATCTGTCCTGTCGGTGTCACTACAGATTACTTGGCGAATATTTACATAGTCTTCAAACAAAATTGAGAAACGTCCCACTCCGTTAGCGTTGAGTAGTGTTGTAGTGAGGCACTGGCACACCCCTCTCCATCCAAAAGCACTCAGTTTATTGATATTCTCATCGGTCTCACAGTACGTGCTTGGTCCAGGCTTTTATTATGTTATTCTCAAGTTAGAAGTTTTGTGCATAGGTCCTACAGAGGTTCCGTATCGAATGTTTATTAAAACCGGTAAATATTACCGGAATTCATCCGTGCCTGTACCTATGGATTGGGATAACAAAACGTAAAGGACTTATTCCCTTGACGTGCTTGAAGTCAATTTGTCAGAATTCACTTTTCTATCAGTGTACCTCAGTAATGTATAAAGATAATTTGGTGTCGTCAGTGATTTCCGTTCCGCGTCAAACACAGTTGTTCGCTATTCTCAATCAGAAAGCCTAATGTTTCAATTTAAAAAGCTTCAAGAGCATAAACGCTTAGGAGTAGTGATAAGTCGTGATTTAAAAACAACTACGCATTGCAAAGCAGCCGCTGTCAAAGGTTTTCGTGCGTTATGGTCGCCTCGCCGAGCATTCAGATCTTTTGACGAGGAAAACGTTTCGGATTTTATATCCCATATATGTAAGACCACATTTAGAGTACTGTATCCAAGCAGCTAGCCCGTGTCTGGTGAAGGATACTAACTCCCTTGAGTGTGTCCAGCGTGTGGGAACGAAATTAGTGAAGGTTGTTTCTAGACTCCCTTACGATGAGCGTTTAAAACGCCTAAATCATTCCCCCTTATCTTATCGTAGGACACGAAGTGACCTTATACTGGCATTCGTATCTCTAATTATGATTTGGGTGTTAATATGTCTTATCTTTTTGCTCCCCCAGCACTAATAATCTCCGAGGTCATAGTAAGAAGGTTCATAAACCACGATCTAATAAACTTAAAGTGGGGTCCCGTTTTTCTCATCGAGTAGTCAATCATTGAGACGCCTTACCCGAACAAGTGGTATTAGCCCCATCAGTGAATACTTTCAAGGAGATGCTGGACCTTCACTGGAAAGCGATGTGTCAATATTAATACAGGTTCACCAACCTACTATCCTTATTACTGAAGACTGGGTGGTGAATCCAATTATAGAAAGCGGATAGGTATTTGTTCAGTCACTATTTAATTTCCCGAATTCATTTCAGGGTATTAAAAAGATGGTTAGTAGTTCTAAAACTTGAAGTTATTGACGAAAATGACTTATAGTACTCAGTAATATATTGTACAACTGTCCAAATAAAAAAAACGGTGTTAGCGACAAGTGTTAAGACTGTAGACAACTATTTGTTTTTATTCCGAACTAGTCATCTCAGTGCGTGTCAATATTTTATGTAAGATGGTAATCCGGTGACCTATTTCAAACGTTATACGATTGTTTTTTCCGCTGTCCAAACAATCGATAATATATAAAATTGTTTTAGAAAACCAATTTATGAATTATCAGTTCAGTGCACTATCAAGTAAGCTGAATGACATAAACAGAACACTAGTATTTTAACTAAACTAAATGATGTAAAGTGGGATTACCCCAATTATCTCATCGGCATTCACTCAACTTAGAATTTAATATCGATCGGCCGGTACTATTATTAATAAAACAAGCTATCACGTCCGACTGATCGCATAGTGTTTTTTTCATTATTAAACTCAACTCTGCAGGCAAGAAAATGATGTATGTAGTGGTTTTGTTTTGGAATGTCTGGGTGGTATATATATCATTCCCAATAGTGTAACATGCTTGGAAAGTGCCATAGGACTGACCTGAAAATAGTTTCTGGTGCTTTGTACAGAAATATCTTGGAAAATTCAAACTTCTTTCAAGTGTAAAGAAAATACGTTTACCCTACGGTGGTGTGACAACTTATTACTCCCATAATGTATCGTCTCCTTAACATTTCGAAATATCATTTTGTTTACATGGAATGAACAACATTGATGAAAAATGGAAAAGAGTAACGAAAACTGATTACCGATTAAAGAAACAGACTAAAAAGAGCTGTGACCATGGAAGAATGAAAGATCGTATGTGCTACTTTTGCACACAAAATTCAGGCTTGAATTGTTAAAGCTTCTGCAGTGCACAAGGTTTTAATTTCTGCTCCCTATGAGCCAGCTTGTTTGGACGTGTATATTATTCAATTGGGATAACCTGACAAGAATTGATGAGAAGTTACTAGGCTGATGATCGTGTTACATTCTCCTTTTAAGGGCTAATCAAGCTACAGTTCTGAGATGAGTTTTGGTGAGCACTTACTGTTTTCTATCAATTTAATTTGTCCCACAAGAACAAGTAAATTTATAGATGTACATGATTTAATGAAGATGCTTATCCTTAGCACATCCGTGGCTGATACTACGGATAGCGAAGACAATATAAAAATTTACATAGTATGAAGTCATCCTCAAAAATTTCGGAATTCAGTTTTCCAGAATGTTTATATGGAAGGAATTTTCTCGTGCTGCCAGTATCAGTTGATAATGTTGATACTATTTATCACAAAACTAAGTACTATTATTCGTCTTTTCTTTAATGATCTGTGTTCGGAATGTAAGGTTTGGACCTGATATCATTTTAAAGCGCAACATGTATAAATAAAACAAAGTTAAACTACAAATAGACTGTAACAATGTTTCTTCTCATTACGGGTTTCGGTCACTTCAACTTAATGTCATTAGTGTTTTCTACCCGAAAGCAATTTAGACCCAACCAATTCTTCCTTTTTGTCATTCATTCAAATACCACTATATGATCAGTCAGTGAGCTAAAATGTAGGACCAGGCACACATATACATCTGTCAAAGTTGTCACACATTAACACAACAAGATGAACACCAAATTCATTGAAGTATTTACTTCAATGATAGTAATATATAAAAGAAAAGTTGTGTTTAAGGATATAATACAGGAAGAAGGAATTAGAAAGGTATGAAGTAATTGTAATCTCACGGTTTAATAAAACACAAAGAGTGCGTACACCGATGCCATTGTGGTCGATTCTGAGCCTTGTCAACCAGAATCTCCAAACATTGGTTACGATAGTCGCGCAGACCCCGACCAAGTAGTTTGCATCTGCCAACATGGCTCAGACTAGAAGTTAGTAACTTCAAGGACTGATGCAGCGTCTTGTTTTGGCCACACCTAACTTTCTTCCAACTATCCCCAACACTAATCAGCATTCCACGTCGTGGTAATCGGTGTCCAGGAATACGTAACACTTGGCCCAACCATCTCAGTCGATGGAGATTTACAACCTTACCGACTGACTTACCATCATTCCCCAATACCTCGCGTCTAACCTCACTATTACTTACCCGGTGATCCCAACAGACGCCAGCAATATTTATAAGGCATCTGTTGTCAAATACTAGTAGCTTACAAGTGTCTTCTACTCTTAATCTCCATGTTTCGCTGCCGTAAATTAAAACAGAACGGACTGCCACGCAGTATACTCGTCCTCTTATTGATAGACAGATATCTCGCCTTCGCCATAGGTGACGTAAGTTGGCAAAAGACAAACGAGCTTTTCGAATCCGTGCAGAGATTTCGTCAGACACCAATCCATTAGGGCTGATCAGACTTCCAACATAAGTGAAGTTGTCAACGCGTTCGACTACTTCACTCCCTATCCTTAATTCAAGTGTTCACGCAGACCAGTCCTGAAGCAACAGCTTGCATTTAGAGGTGGAGAAACGCATCTCAAACATTCTGGCATTGTTGCTTAGTGCTACCAAAAGACTGCAATTTATCAGTGTTTCCACCAAACTGGACTATGTCATGTGTATATTATAAGTCAATAAGTGGATCTCCTGTTAGATCAAGTCCCGAAAATTCAGACGAAGATAACGTTATTCCCAGTAATAGATTTATGATGAAACTAAGCAATAATGGAGATGATGGACAGCCTTGCCAGACATCACTTGGGGTTCTAAATTCAGATGGCAGTTCACCGTAATCTCTGACCCGACTGGTAGTGTTCGAGTAAATAGCCTGCACAAGGTTTATGTACTTCTGAGGTGTACCTTTCAATGACAGTCACGGACACAGAACCTCTCAGTCTACAGTGTCAAATGCTGCCTTTAAGTCAAGAAAAACCACCATTTTCGAACGCTGATAAGTATGTCTGTGTTCTAGAACCTGGCGAATGGTGGATAAGTGGTCAATACAGCCACGATCAGGTCTGAAGCCAGCTTGATTTTCTCGTATTTGCAGTTCATGAGTCTTTGTTAGGCGTCCGATAATTATTGAGGCTAGCATTTTAGATGCTATATTAGTCAAACCAATCCCTCTATGGTTGTCACAGGATGATTTTGACCCTTTCTTATATATTGGGACAATCAGTGATTGTGACCAGTCAGATGGGATTACGTCCAACTCCCAAATTCTAGCCAAAATATTGGTCAGCCTAATCGCTAAAATTGGACCACTATCCTTAAATACCTCTGGAGCCAATCGATTTGGACCATCTGGTCTTCCTCGTTTCAGATTAGCTATAGTTTTCTGAACTTCAGCTAGATTTGAAAGTTAACGTAGGAGGGATAATAGCAATTAAAGAAGGAGATTGATTATGAATATAGTGGTCTTGAGTGCTGTTAGAGGTCTAAGGGCAGTCATCACTTCTCAGCTGCCCACACAGTGGAAGGGTTCTTCTGGAGGTATCTGGAAAGGAAATTGGGTTAAAGTTGGACCTGAGAGCGTGACTGTTGTGCCTAAGGTACAACTGCTTGAAATCGACCACGCACAACAATTTTTGTGTTAGCTCCGTATTTGTTGAGACCTTATCACCGAAGACGGACATCCGTGGGATAACGCGAGGTGTGTATTTTTAGGAACGACCTTTTCTAACCCGGTCCATCCTTGTGGGAAGGCAGCACCACTGTTATGCTGGTTTTCTGAATGAACCATCATACTGCCGTCACACCTCTGTACCGTCAGGAGTACGACTTCGCCTTCGCACCTTGGGTTTGTTGCTTTTAGTCTTACCGCTCCTCACCCGATCTGTCTGGTATGGTAGGACCTTGAGGGACGATTGTTATAGCCAGTATAGCTCGATTGGTTCATCATGATAGGCCATCCCGACCACCCCTTCAAGCTAGCAGCAACGGTCGGAACTATATGATCACAAACTTAGAAAAGGTAACGAAAAATGTGTACAATTTTGAAGCTGAAATTAGATCAGAGGTTGACTCACTCAATTAGTTTGGTAACTATTTTCTGGATTTTAATCAATATTTAAAATCTCTCACACAATACTGATTCATAGTATAATTTTGGTTTCAGTCATAAACCGTTCTTATTTAAAAAAATAGTTTTATTCTAGGGATTTTGACAGTACGCTTCGCTTACTCAGTACTCAGTACAATGTGGGAGACCGAGCGAGTCTCGCAAGTTGCTGCAGAAATGAAGAGATGCAACCTGAAGGTGCTTGGAATCAGTGAACTCACTGGACGCAGGTTGGACAACAATTAGCTTCAAGAGAGCTTCTGTTGTACTCCAGTCATGAAGAAAAAAATGCTCCACATACACAAGGAGTTGTATTGATGCCATCAAAACAAGCACAAGAAGCGTTTATGGGATGGGAATCTCATGAACTAAGGATCTTCAAAGCCTCCTTCAAAACACAGAAAGAGGGCATTGCAATGAACGTCATCCAATGCTATGCGCCTACCAACGACTACAATGAAGACGCTAAAGATCAATTCAACGATAGGCTGCAGTCAATCGTCGAGATGTGCCCAACAAAGGACCTGACCATTCTGATGGGAGATTTCAATGACAAGGTTGGAATGGACAACACCGGTTATGAAGACATCATAGGGCGACATGGACTGACTGGGAGAAAGGAACGAAAATGGTGAGAGATTTGCAAACCTATGTGCCTTCAATAAACTGGTCATAGGCGGCACTTTATTCTCACATAAGCGCATTCACAAAATCACATGGACTTCACCGTATCACACTACGCAAAACCCAATCGACCATATCTGCATCAACAAAAAGTTCAGGAGAACGATGGAGGACGTGAGAACCAAGAGAGGAGCTGATGAAATTGAAACTCAAGAAGTACTGGACAACGGGGCGGACAATATCAAAAAATTTTAATATGGCCTTTCTTCGAGGTACTGACAGACCCAACGAATTCAAGATAGCCCTCAGCAATATGTTCCAGGTCTTTCATGATCTACTCAGTCGAGAGGGAACTACTATAGGGAGCAACTGGAAAGGGATGAAGGAGGTAATCACTTCAACATGTCATGAGGTTCTGGGCCACAAGAAGCACCATCACAAAGAATGGACCACTGTTGATACACTGGATGAGATTCAATAAAGAAGGAACAAGAATGTAGAAATCAATTTCAGCCGAACATAAGCAGAGAAAGCCGAGGCACAAGCTGAATACACAGAGGTAAACAAGAAAATGAAGATGAGCATCAGAACTGACAAACGTAAATATGTGGAAGATCTAGCAATGACGGCAGGAAAGGCTGGAAGAGAAGGAAACATGAGACAATTGTATGATACAACAGAGAAGCTCTCTGTAAATTATCATAGAGCAGAACGACCAGTGAGAAGCAAGGAAGGCGAGGTAATCACCAACATTGAAGAACAACGAAACAGGTGGGTAGAATGCTTCAAAGAACTCTTGAATCGACCAACCCCACTGAACCCACCCAACATCGAAGCAGCACCTACGGACCTCCCAATCGATTTTGGCCCACCAACAATTGAAGAGATAAGCTTGGCCATCAGGCAAATCAAGAGTGGCAAAGCAGCAGGACCAGACAACATTCCAGCAGAGATACTGAAAGCAGATGTAGCAGTAAATGCAAAGATACTCCACATTCTCTTCAATAAGATTTGGGATGAAGAACAAGTACAAACAGACTGGTTAGAAGGACTTCTGATCAAAATACCGAAGAAAGGCGATCTCAGCAAGTGTGAGAACTACGGAGGCATCACTCTTCTCTCAATACCGGGAAAAGTCTTTAACAAGGTGTTGTTAAACAGAATAAAGGAATCCGTAGACGCCAGACTGGATTCCGTAAGGATCGATCGTGTACAGACCAAATCGCAACTCTACGGATCATTGTGGAACAATCAATTGAATGAAATTCATCACTCTATATTAACTTCATTGACTACGAGAAAGCATTTGATAGCGTGGACAGGACAACACTATGGAGGCTTCTTCAACACTACGGCGTGCCTGAGAAGGTAGTCAGTATCATACGGAATTCCTGTGACGGATGAAACTGCAAAATCGTGCATGGAGGCAGCTAACAGACTCGATCGAAGTAAAGACCGGTCTTGATTTGGTTCTTTATTTTAGGTCGTGAATCCTGGTTCTGATATAACGTGATTAGTTTCATTAACGTATTACCGTAATATACGCGCGAGAGGGAAATATATCAAGAATATCAAACAATAAAAATATTCATTATAAAAATTGAATATACGTTAAAGACTATAGTACTTGATTTTATATAGGGCACTTGATAACTCAACTAGACTTATGGTTAAAAAATTGAACCAAAATCTCTCATCTTGTAGTTATATTTAAAGTTTAGTCTTACAAGTGTCTCATAGTTTCTAATCAGTCGGAATACTTATTTATCTTTATTTAGACATCACCATGATCCGCACTGGATGATTTCCACTCATGCTAAACTTATTCATAACTTTCATTTTCTCACCAAATATATGGTCGTACAACTTCTGATAATGAGATAATCAGAGAGGAGAATTTCTTCCTTTGAAAATTTATTTTAACTCAACATTAGTTTGATACAGAAAGATTTTCATCTTAAAAGGTTATGTTGTCCTGTCTACTTAAACTTATGAATGCCATTTTGGGATTAAAAAGCAGTCCCATAAACGAAATACTCCTTATTGCATTTTGTCTGCTAACTACATATGTAGAATAGAAGATATCGCACTTATGTCTTTATAAAGTCACTTTTGTGGGTTTCAGAGAAAATACATAGCTCGCAAATCAACAGACAAAGTTCATGTTCAAATGAACAACAAGTTCATATAAAGACCGGTAGTTATAAAAAAACATGCAATTTAACTATTGTCTGCTGTCTTCACATAAGTCAGTAGTATAGACATGCATATGAAGACATATGGAGGGTTGATATCAACACTAATTGATTGTTTAATCGATACACTCATAACCTGTAGTTGTTTAGACAGGACTCTGTATTATGTGACTTTCATCAATATGGTTTAGGAAGTTGTTTGATCACCTGCCAACGAGAGATTTGATTTATTATGCTAAATCGCCGGATTTGGTTGATGTGGTTTTTATTATTATGATTACTGGTAACAATAATGCGACTTAGATCTAACAAATGTCTAGATATTTTTTTAGAAATATCGAAACAATAGTGTCTATTAAATATATTGTTATTACCAATATCGATTTTTGTCCACCAGACAAGGTAAACTATTTAGCATTTTATCAGTGGATTTTTCTTGGCTCTAAAACAAGTATTTGACCAGTTAGGAAAATTTTAGAACTGTTACCAACCTAATGATAGTATTTTTTTCTTAAGAAAACTGTAATTTTTCAGCTCAGTAAGAAATGTAGTTAGGGTCTAATCAGTGTTTGCTGAGCGTCTCAATGCGAGTCAGTTGACCGTACCCAACTTTATTTTCAATAATACACATCTGAAGTAAGGATATTTTTTGTCAACTGTGACACAAATTAACCTCTACAAAATGCGTCTAGAATCTCAAGTGTTTTGATATCCTCTCGGAGATTTGAAACTGCATTATTCAACACTGTACTCAAAATTATCTCCCCTCGGTACTCTAAATAGTCAAAATCTAGCAATTTTAGTTTATTTCAATCCCATGTCTTATAGCTAAGTTAGTGAAGAAGCATCTAGTCAACGCAGGTGGTCAGATAACAAGGAGTTAGTTGTAATCTAGTGAGAACTTAGTGAAATGATGTCTGGAGTTATCCACAACTCTATTCTGAAAGCACATTCAATCCACTTCATAAGAAACATAAATGTTATAAAACTTAGGGCTTGAAATGAAATGTTTGATGAAAGCTGCTTTATGACATCCGACACTCACCCAGAAAAGGAACGCGAAAAAGCGAGTGTGCTATGGAAGACATATATAGTAGCCATAAGAACATTGTAGATAACCTCAGTCGAAATAGCCAGTTCCTCATCTTTTTTCTAGCTGTAAATGTTTCGCATATAGAACCATCTAATGGTTGTATCCTCAGATTATCCAACATATATTTACCTGTATCTAATGATTTAATTGAATAATTGTTAACAGTTAATCCTTCGACTACAACAAAATCAACGAACATATCAGAATTAAATTAATTTCTTTTATTTCATGGGTTTCCCTCAGGTCCTTACAGACTAGAAACAATTAATAATTTAGAAAGTAATACAGTACACATAATTTATATGAATGAAGATCTCGATTGAAATTAGATTTGGAACCCAAATGTAGGTTAGTGGGAAACAATAGTCGTAGAGGAATCTAAAAATTTGCTCGTACAATTACCAACTTATACGACTACCCATAGCCACTCCATTAATTTGAAAATATAAGACATTATTGAATTGAAGTCGAATATCTTTGATACAAATGAGTAAATCTACTTGAATCCGTCCTCTGATATGGGAGGTAGGACAGCGTGTTGATGTATAATTTGTATGGTTTCTCCTAATAGAATTGAGGTAAACAATGATGATTTATCAAACGAAACCATGAATTTATCAAAAAGTTCAAACTTTTCCAGAATTTGAGTAAATTAATTAGTGTCTTTCAAGTTGCAGATAGATAAATTTGAACGAACCAGTTCCAACTGATTAGTTAACCATCGAGAAATCACGTCGGGCTCACCAATGAAGATGCCACAGGTATTTGGAGTTTGACAACGCTTTAACCAGTAACACCTAATATGAATCGTACCCACTAAGTGAAATCAAAAGACAGAAGCGAGGAGGTTCGAAGATATATTTGATAGGCTATAAATATATCGAGAATCGTCTGATCTAATCTGGCTAGCGAATGCAGTAGATGTTGAGCACGGCGTTCCCACACGTGATCTGGTGCGGATGCATGACCGAGCGCCTTCAGCTAGGTGAGTCGATTAAAACTAATATGGTCAGCACCCAATGTCGAAAACTTACAGAGCTATTTATTTTGGGGATTTATTTACCGCTACAGATCTTATGAAATTGAGAATTAATCGGTGATAATGGTGGTCTAACTGGAACATTAGGCTTATGTATTTTTACTATTTCATACAAAAATGGTAACCTAGATCCTTGAGGTGTCAGTTCATCATATATTATATAATCGATTGACTTTTTTCTTCAAAACTCGCCCAATTTCATTCTGACAAAATTTTCTGCCTACTCAGTCATATCTTTCTTCGAACCACCAGCTAGGAATTTCAATAAGTCATCTAGGAGCCTATTGCCTTTATTCACATATGTTTTTGTCCATTATATTTTTATTACTAAGGTCACTGCATGGATGACCTTTCATTTGGTCAATAAAAATAAATCAAAACTTAGGTCACAGTGAATGCTCGTGTTTTGATGTCTAGTTCTGGTAACCTTATCAGATTATAACTGCTATTAGCTTACTATTTGGTCAATGATGAATTAATCTTATGAATGATGACGTGAAGATTTAAAAGAAAAGAAGGAAAATATAATTTTATATTCATGTATTAAGATTTCGTAAGAAGAAATGAAGAACCTGAAAGGAAGTGAGCAAATTAGATTTGTGCACGAAGACCTGGAAAACTATTATTTACATGTAAGATTGATACAATCCAGAGGAGACCCATTAGAATAATGTTTTGATTGATTTGATTTTCTAAATAATAACAAATACTGAAATTGTAGCTATGTGTTGTCGTCTAGAGATAAGAAAAGAGTGGATCAATAATTCCGTGTTCACTATAATTAGATCGCACTGGATAGTATTCAGAAACAGAAAAAGAAAATTTCATTGATAGAATACTGTATAAGAGCAAGTGATAATATTCACACTCATAGAATCAGTCAATCTTCAATAACCGGTCATAAAGAGTAGATACACTAGTATTTATTCATTAAAGAAAAGGTTTGTATAACTGTAAATTTGAGTGTTCTGGACACGCTAAATAAAATCATTTTATAAATTCGACAGTTAAAACACCTCAGTTTATACATGATTAAGTAATCCTCACAAGGAGCATACGAAAGTTTGCATGCACAAAAAACAGATTACTATCATCAAACAATTCCATATCCACTTCAGATTCCCGACGCAGTGTGTTCTTTGGCCTTCCTCTTTTCCAAGTCTCCTCAGGATTCCAAGTTAGCGCTTGCCTAGTGATTCAGATTGGTGATTTCTACAATGCATATCCTAACCACCTCCAACATCCTTCCTTAATTTCCTCATCAGCTGGAAGTTGATTTGTTCTTTCCCATAGTAGTTTATTGTTGATGATGTACGACTAATAAACATTGAGTATCCTGAGCAGACATTTGTTTAGAAATACTTGTACCTTTTTGATTATGGTTGTGGTAGTTCTCGAAGTTCCAGCTCCGTACAGTAGGACTGACTGACTGTCTGTCTTGACGTTCGCATTGAAGATTGTGACTTTGATGTTGGTTGAGAGACAGTTGTTTGAAGTTGCGTATGTTTTTCAACTGTAGGGATGTTGTGCTTACTTTGCCGATCCTTGTCTCTACGTGTGCATCAGATCCTCCTTGCACATCGATGATGATGCTGCTGACCAGGTGGGTGGAAGTTTCCACCTGTTGCAGAGTTTCTCCATCGAGTGTGATTAGTTTGATTGGTGTTTTCTATGTTGAATTTGAGGGTGTTGTTTCTTCCATTGTGTATGTTGAGGCCTACTGATGTAGGGACTGCTACTACACTGCTTGCCTTGACCTGCATTCGTTTGCATGTATGGGATAGAATTGTTAGGCCATCTGCGAAGTCCAAATTGTCTAGTTGCATGGAAGCTATCCAGTGTATTCCGTGCTTCCCGTCAGATGTGAAGGTCTTCATAATCCAGTCGAATACCGGTAGAAAGAGAAAGAGGGAGAGTAAGCAGCATTGTCTGACTCCGGTCTTCACTTGGAATGTGCTTGTCTAGTTGTGTGGAAGCCGTTAATTTTATTCCGTGCTTTATCTGAGATGTGGAAGCCTACATAATTCGGCCAACCACTAGACGAGAGAATAGGAGGTGAGAGTGAGTAGCCTTGACTGGTACCGGTTCTCATTTGGAATGCGTTTGTTAGCTGTGCTCCAAGAACGACTTTGTAGTGTAGTCCGTCGCATGAAATCCGTATGTTGTTGATGATCTTCCTAAGTACTCACTCCATAGTACCGAAGTAATGTCCATAATGCTCTCCTATCCATACAGTCAAATGCCTTATTTGTTCTTGACCGGTCTCTCTGGTTTACTAAATTTCCCTGCCAGTTCCTTCATTGTGTCATATAGTTGTTTCATACTTCCTACGCATG
Organism: Schistosoma haematobium; assembly: GCF_000699445.3. Taxonomy (NCBI): domain Eukaryota; kingdom Metazoa; phylum Platyhelminthes; class Trematoda; order Strigeidida; family Schistosomatidae; genus Schistosoma; species Schistosoma haematobium. The sequence goes on along the minus strand of NC_067196.1, from coordinate 74,938,795 downwards.
CGGCTTTTTCATCGGTCGTTGCTTGATGTTCCACATATTGCTGCTTGTCGGTTCTAATGCTCTTCTTCAATTGCTTGTTTGCTTCTATGTATTCGACTTGTGTTTCGACTTTCTCTATTCTTGTTCGGTTGTTGTTATTTGCTGTCTTCCTTTAGTGAATCCTGTCCAAGGTTTCGAAACAGGTTCATTCCCTATGATATTGCTTGTTGCGGCCAAGAATATCGTGGCACGTTGAATGTAGTGCTTCTTTTATCCCTTTCCAGTAGTTCTCCATAGTAGTTTCCTATTCTTCGAGTAGATCTTGTAAGGCTTGGAACGTGCTTCTGAGAGCTATCTTGAATTGGTCGAGTTTGTCAGTATGTCGAGTGAAGGCTCTATTGAACCTTAGTAATACTGTCACCACAGTTTTCAGTGATTCTCTAGCTTCAGCTTCATCTTGGCCATAACCAGGTTATGATCTGAAGCTATGTCAGCTTCGCCCATGGTCCTCACGTCTTCCATTGTCTTTCTGAACGTTTTAGTGATGCAAATAAAATCGATCTGATTTTGGGTGGTGTGGTCCGGTGAGACCAGTTAAGTTTTGTGTATGGGTTTGTGTGGAAATATTGTACTGCCTATAACCAATTTGTTAGATCCACATAGATTTGAAAATCTCTCACCATCCTCGTTCCTTTCTTCCAGTCAGTCCATGTCGTCCCATGATATCTTCGTACCCGGTGTTGTCCATTCTGACTTTTGAGTTTTGGTCTCCCATCAGGATTGTCAGATCTCTTCCTGGATTCTTCTCTGCGATCACTTGAAGCTTATCACAGAACTGATCTTTGTCGTCCTCATCGCTATCTTTGATGGGTGAATAGCACTGAACAGCACTTATTTTAACTCCCTTCTTCTTTGATTTGAAGGATGCTTTTATGATTCTGGATCCATGAAATTCCCATTCTATAAGTGTATTATGTGCTTCTTTGAACAAAATCAGTTCAACACCCTGAGTGTGTGGAGTATTTTCTTCTTCGTGACCAGAGTACAGCTGCATCTCTACTGAATCTATCATTTACTTTCCAACTTGTGTCTAATGGGTTTCACTGATTCCTAGTACCGTCGAGTTGTATCTCATCATTTCCGTAGCTATTCGACTGGTCTTTTCGGTCTCCCACGTTGTCCGGACACTCCATGTGCCTACATTAATTGTTGCTCTGGTTGTTATGAGAGGCATCAGCCTCGGGAATTCCGAAGAACCTTGGGTTTCACTATGAGGCATCATAATTTTGAATGAAGACCCCTCAACCTAGAGGACAGAGCTTGAATGGTTTAATTTGTTTATTCTGGTTGGTGTTTTTTTGTCAAGGTTTTTTCTACGGGATGGGGTCGCCGACCCCACTCTCAATGCCCCTCCTTTACCCGGGTTTGGGACCGGCAGTAGTCGTAGACGAACTACAGGTGGAGTTACTGATAATTAATTTAATTGTTTTACATCATAACACCTTGTGATTATACAGTATAAAGAAGTTAACCTTGCAGGTTTAATAAGTACGTATTCATATATGCTTTTTTATCATAACATTTATTGAATTATGAACATGTATATGTAAATTTTTGTATAGTTACTATATATGGGTTATGATCTCTGAGTACTGTTTGTATTTATTAAGAGATATTATTGATGCAGTAGTTCAAAACTGCGAAAATCATATTTCCATTATAATCAAACTGACACAATGGATAGGTTGACTTCATTTTTGTTTATGAACTAGACAGTCTGTAAGAAAACTAATAGAAATTAATAAGAATTCTGTGAATGGCATTTTAGTAACAACGGTGTATTATATTTCTTCATCACAATACTACTTCTACAACGAATTAAAATTATGTGAGTTATCGATATATATATATAACATATTCCTCGCCTTCTTTTAAATTTCTAGACAATTATCATTTTAAAGCAATTAGTCCATTTTATAAATTTCGATAGAACAATGAAAAGTCGGAGTTGATCTTAAAAATGTGATGTATTTGCTCTATACGTTTCGAATAAACTGGTCAGACATATACATGTCAGAGCATTTTATATGAAAATTAATAACGATCAATTAAATGAAAGTTCAAGTAAAAAAAAATGGGAGAGAAACAGTTTTACATCATATTTTTACGTGATTCTGTAAAATAGTTTGATCATTCAAACATCACTCATGCCGTTACAGTTTTGAAATCATCATCCACTTCATGTCACATAAACGAAGAAGCTTTCAATTATGGGTTCTATTGAATTGAAACACTTTATTCTAGTTTCATCTGACAATGTCTCACAAAATTAAAATGTAAAATTTTGTTCAGGATTTACAGATGCTTTGTTCCTTCAAAAAGAGCTTTGTTTTTCACACTTGAAACGTTAGAATGGAAATCGGTTTATATTTAGATGTTAATAACGTTTTTTGAAACACGATAATCAATATGTTCATAAGACTGCAGTTGGCTATCAGGTTATTGATTATTTTGATTTCTGTCTGGGTAGTGTATGTCTGAATTTTGTACAAAGATGCGTTGTTATTTTTATCAGTACTAATAATAAATAATCAGATTGAAGTTTATATGTGGAAGATAGGGACAGATAGAACTGTCAGATATTGAGCGTCCAAGCAGTTATTTGAATTCAATTTGGCCAGTTAGAAATGATGAATATAATAAGCTTTTCTCTTTAAATCGAGTTTTATTGATATGTACCTTGGTTTAAACCGTGATTATATGTCAGGGAAGCTATTTATATGTACTTATATTCGATAAAATAATCCACCATGATGCAAACATTTTTTACTGGTTTTATCATTGACATGAGCATTACGTAATGCTATATTGAATACATAAATAAAGGATCTTTAAAATTTCTTTGAACTATTGTATTACAGAACAAATGAATTTATGGCTATCATTTTAAGTAGATGTTTGATTCTACAGTAGTCCGATCAATTTGCGCAATTACTATTACGAGTAGCCATGGTAGAAACTTTGATAAATAGAAAATAATGGTATTTCATTATGAATTAAAGTTACAGCTAGTAATTATTTCCTATTGTTTGATCCTTGTTCTAGTTATCATTATCACTGGTCTCAAGTTTATCATTCATAAAATTGATGACTAATAATTCCTCTGCTTTGCTATCTATTTGTTAGAACATTTAGAGTATCATTCTTTGATACATTAAAATAACTGTGTGAGAATATAGATGATATTTGATATTATTATTGTTGTCACTCACTGGTTCGTATAGATATACTCTAATTTTACATAGTAATAACGGTTAGAATGGTTTGGTTAAATATTTTCTATTCAGTCAAATCCTATCTGGTTTAGATGCTGAAAATATCATGATGATAGTATTGTGTTTTATTGTTTGGCTTGTATATTAATATACCGTTAGTGAGTATTTTTGGATGTTAGTTATATGTAGACCAACCACTAAACTACGGGGAAATTTCCATTTTCTACTGGACAAATTAGAAAATACTTAGTCTAGTTTCTACACATCTTATGGAACTTTATTTAAATACCTATGATCCTTTTAGTTACTCACAAAATTGTAAGTAGTTAAACAGTATTTAATGAAGGTATCTAGCATGTAGTTGGAATGGGAAAAACCACTTTATGAGTAAAAATGAAATGGTGAAATTAAGTTGAAATTGGATTGTTTTTGTAAATAATGGTTTGCATATACTCATTTTGAAGTGGTAGACAAAATATTACCTCAGGTGGTAATTTTCAGAGCTACTGTCTTCCCTAAGTTGGTTGATTTATTATGTAAATCTTCTATTATGGGATGCAGGTACATCTTCAGCGGCCCCAGAATATCTGACTCCATTTGGATCATTTCTGATTGCCATCAAAATATATATGTCACCGATCCTCTTATATAATTATCAACTTAAGTCGCGTTAGTGAATAACGGAGAATGAAGTTTGAATGCGTGTATTTTATACGATCGTTAATCTGAACAGACAATCAGAGATACAGAGCGAAGGAAGCGAGGCTAAACGACGCGCAGCAAAGGTGAGTGAGGCAGCTTGATTCGATCAAGCGTAAATTGATATTTGTGGCCAGACAAAAATAAGTTACAGACATGTGGTAAGATGAGTAAAGCACACTCATATGTTGGTATAGAAACAGTAAAGGTCGATGAACGAATAATTATCAAGGTCAAAATGTGACTCGAGAAGAATGAATAAGTTGGCTGGTCCGGAAGCCAGAATAAGCTATGTGGGCTTGACATAGCGACAGACACTACAAATCCACCTGATGAATCCTAAATAGAACGAAATGCGCCTACTGGATTCGATTGCCACCCAACATCTATCTTTGCTTATAAAGTCAGTGTTATACAAAAAACAAAATATCACACTAAAAATAAGACAAATATTGCATTATATAATTATCATCTTAAAGTCGAAAAACAAAGGTTCGTTGAACAAAGAGCATAGTAAGTTTAGAACGTAATTGTGCCTTTTTATCCTGATTTGTCGCGACCTCATTTTTTTTTAGTTGAATACATAGGAGTAAATTTTCAGTAGGTGGGCTTATTCTAAGACTTGCTGTTCTCACTTGGTTATGCAGTTGTCAACCTAGTTCGAGTCAGGTTTTTATGGTATTTAATACAAACATATTAAAATGCCAATTACTGTGTACTCATTTTGGAATACGATATCTGACTGAGAATGCGACTGTCAAATATATGAATTCAGTTCTTTTGGTTAAGTTGTAATCAGTTGTGAGATTATTTTGAATGTCTTATATGTAGATCATTCCAATATTCCTTAGTTTGATTGCCTGTCTGATTGTATACCTATTATTCATAATCCGTCACCATATTGGTGTATAAATACTTGAGTCACGCTGACTAACTGAGCCTCTGGATAGTTTGAATTTATTTCGATAAAATGCAGATTAGGCTAGTTTACTTCAGTCTTGGATTTATTTCACTAAAAAACAATTGTTGGATATTCTATTCCTAGTGTTATTTGTATTGTAATACATTTACTGGTGATTGTAAGTGAAAGTGCCAATCTAAATCCAATTCAGTTACAATGAGGTCTAAACCTATTATTGATCCAATACGACTTTTATTTCAACCCAGCTGCGTCCACTTAGCCCTGTTATACTTTATTATGACTGTATATGGTAGCTAATTTAGTATGTAAATATATAATCATATTCTCAAATAACAGTATGTTACATGAGGCATGTCAGTTTACCAGCAAAATCAAAATGTTACAAACGACACAGGCTTTATTCCAATAATTTACTCAATTAGGTCGGCATGTTATAAGGCATATTTGTCATAGAAAAAGAGGATACATTTTCATACATGTTTGATATAACAGTTGGCACACGTTGAGGGGTTTGCCTTGCAACAAGCAAATGATGATCGAGAATAAATGTAAGTAAAGTCCAGAGCTGTTTATAACAAGAAGTAATGCGGTAAATGCATAACCAGTCAGTCATAAACGGTAACTTTAACGTATTATTTTGTTTTTCTTGAAATATTAAAAAAAACATTTGTATTGTAGTTCATTTTTCTTCAGTCATCGAGTATGAAGATAACGAATACAACTGTTTTCCATTGGTAAATTTGCCTGCAAAGTTTCCAACTGTTGAATGGCAGCATTGTTCTAGGCATTGCATCCTTTTACGTGACTGATACATCACGTCCATATAAGTTCTCCAACTTTTACTTCGTATGTGACTGCTCTTGTTTTTCTTCCTAACTCTTCTCATGACCATTGTGTAAAGAAATAAATAAGATGAAAATAACCGTTACCAATAGGGTAGTTATGCTGCTTCGAATATTTGATGCATCTGTGGACGTTAAAACAAAGATCATCGAATAAATAAAAAATGGCTGGAAATTTGTGATGCACGTTCGGTTAGATTGTTGCTGACCATTGCTGCATAAAAATGTGATGAATGGACATCATTTGCATATTGAAAACACAAGTTTCTACTGCCAGAAGTATACCTCCAAACTTATGTCTGTAGTAGCAATGCTAACCGTTTCCAGTGTTGGGGTAGTTGCGACTGTGTCTAGTACTTTTAGTGGTTGAAGGTTTCGACTATGTTTCATGGTGTGGAGATAGACCTGACAACCTTATTTTGTAAATAGTTTTCAATGTTATTTCTATTTGTTTTGTCAATTTTTCACTGTATGTACATTTATCATTAAATGACTGTACGTGTTGTTTTAGTCAACGACCTTGAACGCTTTTTCCGTTGTAATTCTAACATAGCGTGACACACATTTTCGATTGTTCACAAATACACTATTACGCACATACCCATTGTTCTATTCTCGCTCGTTACCAAGTCAATTGCGTTCTAAACTGGATATTATCCTCATTTCAGACTGCAGTGTCATTCCCATTATATCCTACATCAAAGAAACTTATTGGCGTCATATTTACCTCTGTGGAATTATTATGCATTTATAATTGTGGATTTTTGAGACCAAAACTCAACAGAACACGCAACGACTAGCCGATTTAAGTAACGTCCCTAATTTGTTATTGCATTTGTAACATTTAACTTGTAAATATTAATATTACTATTGATTGCTATTAACTTTGTTGATACTTTTGCGTTTATATATTGTTTGGTCCACCACAATTATTTGGTGAGCCTCGATTATTTTTTTATAGACATTTACTATATATATCTACATAATTTTTTTATTATTATTAATCGGCACGACACCATATTTTTGTTTTTGTCATTATGAACTCTCCGGGTAAACTTATTGATATTGATAGTTCACCGACCAACCTTCTAAACTCTCCACAACCAGAGGATAATGTTTTAAACTCAATCAACGCTATCTCGGAACTAAGATTACCAACGTACGGTGTTAATAATCCCAGGATCTGGTTTGCACAGGTTGAGGCATTATTTTTGTCGAGAGGTATACGCTCGCAAGCGACAAAATATGCATACATCGTTGGAGCATTACCCATAGAAGTGGCAGCAGAAGTCGGAGACCTGATAGATAACGTACCAGAAGCGGACCCATATGACAAAATAAAAGCCGCAGTAATCCACCGTACTTCGCAGTCTGATGAAAAACGCTTACAGCAACTACTCACCGCATACGAGTTAGGGGACAAAAGACCTTCACAGTTGCTTAGACATATGAGACAACTAGCAGGTTCATACAAGTTAGACGAAGCATTACTTAAGCAGATGTGGTCACAAAGGTTACCTTATAGCGTCAGACAAATTCTCAGCGTATCAGGAGCCACTGTCAGTCGTGATGATTTAGCAGACATGGCCGATAAGATAATAGAAATATATCCCGATAGTCGGGGAATTAACGCTGTACAATCCGCTAGTAGAGATGCTATGAACCCTATTCTTGACATGCAGCAACAAATGGCACACTTAACACGGCAGCTAGCATCACTGCAGGCGACTATCTCCACCATCCATTCTCGACGCCCCAGATCTAGGTCCAGAAGGAGATCAGTATCCAGACATCGTCTTAGGTCACCTAAGCGGGCAGCCGGAATTTGTTGGTATCATTCGAATTATGGTGAGAAAGCACGTCGTTGCACAAAACCGTGCAACTTCACGGCAAGCAAGCCAGACCATCAGGGAAACGAAGTGGCCAGACAGTAATAGCGGCAGCTGTTACTGGCCAACATGTCAGCCGCCTCTTCCACATCAGGGATCGTATTTCTGGCTCAGACTTCTTAGTCGATACTGGAGCAGAAATCAGCATCATCCCACTCCATCTCTCACGCAGACAACATACGACAAGCACTAAATTGTCCTTGGTAGCGGCTAACGAATCAGTTATCAAAACTTATGGAGAACAATCTCTTATATTAGATCTCGGGCTCCGTAGAAGATTCACATGGGTATTCATAGTTGCTCAAGTCAAACGACCCATCCTCGGGGCCGATTTTCTTAGTGCGTACAACCTGTTAGTTGATATGACCAACAAGAGATTAATCGACGTAAACACACGTTTACAGGTAAATGGTACACTCTCCAACGACAACGAGATCCATGGTGTTCGAATAATGAAACCTGTGAACAACATCTTCAACGACATTCTAACAGAATACCAGTGCATTACGAAATCAGATTACCAAAAGGAAGGTAACCCACAGCTGGTACAACACCATATCACTACCACCGGACCACCTATTAGCGCCAGGGCGAGGAGACTACCACCAAGCAAGTTGCAAGTAGCTAAAAGAGAATTCGAACATATGATGCAACTTGGTATTATCAGACCATCCAACAGCCCCTGGGCCTCGCCGTTACACATGGTACCAAAGAAGGACCAAGATTGGCGTCCGTGTGGTGACTATCGACGATTAAATAATCAAACCATCCCGGATAGGTATCCTATTCCACATATACATGACTTCGCGTTAAATTTACATGGTAAATGCATCTTCTCGAAGCTCGACTTAGTGCATGCATACTATCAAATTCCGATGGCACCAGAAGACATCGAGAAAACAGCCATCATCACACCCTTTGGCCTGTTTGAGTTTCTAAGGATGCCATTCGGATTAAAAAACGCTGCGCAGACATTCCAACGCTTCATGGATAACGTAACAAGAGGCCTTGATTTCGTGTTTGCATACATCGACGATGTTCTCATTGCAAGCTCATCTTTAGAAGAGCATATCCAACATGTCCAGACCCTTTTTGATCGTTTTAAAAACATGGCGTCGTCATCAATCCTTCGAAATGCATATTCGCAGTCCCAGCCTTAGAGTTTTTAGGGCATTACATTGACTCTCAAGGCATCAAACCACTCCCAGAAAAGGTTGAAGCTATTACCAATTATCCCGAACCAACCTCGGTGAAGTCATTACGACGCTTCCTCGGTATGTGTAATTTTTACCGCCGTTTCTTACCACATTGTGCTGAAGTATTACAGCCATTAACCGATCTGTTGAAAGCCGACAAAAAAGGTACGAAGAGAGAGAAGAATCAAACATTCAACCTATCTCTTGATGCCAAAACAGCGTTTGAAAAATCAAAGTCGATGATAGCTAATGCCACCATGCTACAATATCTAAATACTGACCCCACAACCCACTTAATTCTGTGTACCGATGCATCTCAAAAAGCCGTCGGGCAGTATTACAACAACAGGTAAACAATATGACTACCCCCATAGCGTTTTTCTCCAAAAGATTGTCACCAGCCCAGGAACGCTATAGTACCTTTGGACGGGAGTTACTTGCTATCTACTTAGCCGTTAAACACTTTAACTTTTTACTACAAGGACGAACTTTTACCATCATGACCGATCACAAACCTTTATGTTACTCATTCCACACATCGTACGACCGACATTCACCTCGCGAAGCACGACAACTGGATTACATCTCCCAGTTTACGACAGATATCCAATTTGTCAAAGGACACACCAACGTCGTAGCTGACGCATTGTCACGTAAGGACGTAAATACCCTGTTACGTAAACAAGACATCGATCTAGAAACCATCGCAAAACTACAAGTAGACGATGCAGATTTGAAGGCCTGCCAGGAGAAGTCTAACTTGAACCTTAAACCAGTACCCATCCCTTTCTCAAATACATCTATCATTTGCGATGTTTCAACGGGTAACAATCGCCCTTTTGTACCTCTAGCATGTCGTCGACAGGTATTTCATCAACTGCATGACCTTTCTCACCCAGGAATCAGAGCCACAATCAAATTGGTTACTGAGCGTTTTGTGTGGCCAAAAATCAATTCAGATATAAAACGATGGACGCGAAGCTGCCTACAATGTCAACGCAGCAAGATTCAGAAGCACACGATCAGTCCAGTTGGCAAGTATCCCCTGCCGGAAAAACGTTTTCAGCATATCCACTTAGACATAGTTGGTCCATTGCCACCATCTAATTCATTCACTCATATTCTCACTGCGGTGGACAGGTTCACAAGATGGGCCATAGCATGCCCTATTGCTGATACTTCTGCAGAAACAGTAGCCGGCGTATTCCTTGACCGTTGGATAGCAAATTACGGAGTACCTTCTATCGTCACTACCGACCGTGGTCCCCAGTTTCAGTCTATCTTATTTCAGGAATTCACAAGACTTCTGGGTGTGAACCACATCAAAACAACAGCCTACCACCCAGCAGCTAACGGCTTGGTCGAAAGATTTCGCCGCCAATTGAAAAGCTCGCTGATGGCACAAGATGATACGACAAAATGGAGTGACGCATTACCACTTGTACTCCTGGGTATCCGTTCAACTATAAAGGAAGATATAGGTTGTACAGCCGCTGAGCTAGTTTACGGTACAACCCTTACATTACCAGGTCAACTAGTGGACCCAAACACTTTAACACCAACGGACCCAAGTCGTTTTGCTAGCCAACTGCTGCAAACCATGCAACGAATCAAAGCCATACCGCCTCGTGAACATAACAATCGAATACAACTCAACAGAAATCTAGAAACATGCAAGTTTGTCTTTGTTCGAGTTGATGCTGTTAAAAAGCCATTGAAACAACCTTATGAAGGACCATATCAAGTAATTAAAAGAACGACCAAACACTTCATAATCAACAAGTGTGGAAAGAAAGAGACTATCGCTATCGATAGAATAAAGCCTGCTTTCTACGAAGCACAACTTGACAAAGAACATACTATTTCACTGAACCAGCCCCGTCCAGCAACCACCACTACAGCAGACAGGGAAGAAAAACTGAGTACCAAACCTACTTGTTTAACGCGCTCAGGCAGAGCCGTAAAAAAACCCAAACGCTATGTACATTTCGCCGAATAAAAAAAATCTAAACAAACAATTACTGATGTACTATACGATTATACTCACCCGATTTTTCCCAACAAAATCCATGATTTTTTTTTCACAGTGTACATAATTAACCATATTTTTTTCCCACAATTATTCGTTTTGTCACATTTTTTTTTCATAGAAAAAAATTTGTTACAATAATAAACGAGTAAACTCTATTTAATTATTCATTTGTTGTACACACACACACACACACACAAAAATAAGCAGTTCATTTTTTTGGGGGGGTCAGTAACAGTCTGCACATTATTATCATTGTTAGCAAACCAAGCTTTTAAATGACGGTATTCTCATTACTTTTGTTTGTCATGCTATGCCATATCACCACTATTTTCACTCAATAACACACTGTATATTGTTAACGTACATGTCATACGCATCTCCACATTGTTAATTGGTTATTATTGTAAATATTTTTTTTTTGGTATAAAATTTTTATTATTGTTATTGTAACCAGTGTTACCTCCGGACACTCTGGGGGGAGCTATGTGGAGATAGACCTGACAACCTTATTTTGTAAATAGTTTTCAATGTTATTTCTATTTGTTTTGTCAATTTTTCACTGTATGTACATTTATCATTAAATGACTGTACGTGTTGTTTTAGTCAACGACCTTGAACGCTTTTTCCGTTGTAATTCTAACATAGCGTGACACACATTTTCGATTGTTCACAAATACACTATTACGCACATACCCATTGTTCTATTCTCGCTCGTTACCAAGTCAATTGCGTTCTAAACTGGATATTATCCTCATTTCAGACTGCAGTGTCATTCCCATTATATCCTACATCAAAGAAACTTATTGGCGTCATATTTACCTCTGTGGAATTATTATGCATTTATAATTGTGGATTTTTGAGACCAAAACTCAACAGAACACGCAACGACTAGCCGATTTAAGTAACGTCCCTAATTTGTTATTGCATTTGTAACATTTAACTTGTAAATATTAATATTACTATTGATTGCTATTAACTTTGTTGATACTTTTGCGTTTATATATTGTTTGGTCCACCACAATGGTTAGCAGACATCAGAAATTGAGAATGATATTTATAACAGTTACGCATATCCAGTTTACATGATTGTATTACAAATCATTACTCTAGCATATTGATTCAAACAACATTGTGTTCAATGTTGGGCCACTCAGCTTCTATTTCGAGCTTTCGCATGACCCACAACTATGTTATCACGCTGCGCTAATGTGATTGTAGTGTCAGTTATTATGGCAAGCCCATATACCTTATTCTAACTTACGGACATCCTATTTTATTCATTTTACTTGAGCCATATTTTGACCTTGTCAATTATTCGCTTATTAGCCTTGACTGTTTTCACATGAGCGTATATGTGTGTACACTTCATGTCCCACGATTCACCACATGTCTGTAGTTTATGTTGTCTGCCTATAAATACTGAGTAACGCTTAATTAAAATGGAGTTGGCTTCCCAGCCATCTTCCATACGTGTGATTTTTGCTTTGCTGTGCTTCATTCGCTTCATGTACAAAATATATGCATTCACAAATCAATTCTCGTTATTCGACTTATTTAATTCGGTTATTGACTAACGCGATTTAAGTCAACGATGATACACGAGAATCAGCGATAACAAACATTCGTACGATCTTGGAGTCAGATCAACGGGCCATCACATTGGTAAGCCCGCCGACGACGAACGCAACGCAGCAAGCTACGTCGATGAAGGAACTTCTGCACTCTATACGTTCGACGAACATATTCAGCGAAGCCAGCGCAATCTCCAATCCGACGCAATCAGCACAGCCTGTGCAACATGACATGGACATGCTCAAGTCGTATTATCTTATCGATACTTTGTCCTCATGTCAATTATCCTCACTGATACATTTTTCGGATTGTTCCATTACGATTCAAATTATCATTATATGCTTATTATTACATTATTATCAATATCATGACCGAATGTGGAATTATTAATCTTGTTCGTGCTGTCACTAAATTGACATTTTCGCAATCATATCACTCACCGAACAAATTATCATTTTATGAAAATTCCACTCCGCGTAATGACATCCAGAACTCATTGGAATATTTTTACTATTCAAAAACGTGAAATTTTCCTGCTTTAAGTGAGTTCGTTCCAATTTTTTTCATGTCATTTTGATCTAATATTACATTCATTCACTTAGTCGAGGTCAGCAATTTATGTTATCACAACATACATTTTTCATTTCGAAATCACCTCCTATTATGTCTATGGATGCTTCTAACTAGCTGATTAGTAACCATTACGTTCATTTTATCTATTCTTCCACGTGCATAACTACATGCTGCATCACTTATCACTCGAAAACGCTATTCGGGTACTGCAACTACTAGACTATACCCATCGCACTGTATATCAGAACATAGAGTTTAGAGCTAGTCTCTCAAAGATACACTCTTGTTCGTCACATCCAAGTCAGTCTCATACGTCGCCATCACTAATCATATGTATTGGTATTTTTGTCATGCCTTGGTACGGTTTTGTAACAAACGAGATCGAGCGCATCTCCCTCAAACCACACAAACCACTCTAGGCTTCATGACCAAAAAGGAATACGACTCTACGTACCTCGTCTACTCAGTCACTATTCTGTTCCTCTGGTCATTCTTCTACTAATACATATTCAACGATAACTCGGTGCATTTGTCATAACGCAGACAACATCCACTGACTTCAAATTTTATGATTATTATCAATTGCAGTACAGCAACGAATATCACCCATCGATGCAGTTATCATTTCACGACTTGACTATTATCCTACGAACGGGAACTACGCATTTAAATTCGAATTCACTCATCACTAGTCGATGCTATTTATTCTGCTGCGGCTCAACAGAACATATATTTAACATATTTCACTATTTCGTCAGCATCACAGACCAATTTCTTTCATATTCTACTGCACTTATTTCGAAGATTTATTTCCCTGTCGTACCCACAAACAATTTATTATTATTTTTACGATATTTTGAATCGCTCATACAAACGTTATTTTATCGTTCAGACAGTCATAGCATTAGTACATGTTAATTTTTGTACGCCCATTAATTTGCTCATATTCGCATGTTAACGTTTCCATTTTTGTCCGCGCCTTTTCTATATTCATGTATTCTTTTGCATAAGTATGACATTTTCATATAATACGCTCACCCCTCATGTGACACTGTACTTTATCGAGTGTTGTACAATTTTTTTGGCTACTTATTGTTAACGTTAACTTCATACCACTTCAGTGTTATTTTCGAAAAACGACATTTTTTAAATGTGCTATTTTCTACAAGGGGGCTATGTTGTGGTGGACCAAACAATATATAAACGCAAAAGTATCAACAAAGTTAATAGCAATCAATAGTAATATTAATATTTACAAGTTAAATGTTACAAATGCAATAACAAATTAGGGACGTTACTTAAATCGGCTAGTCGTTGCGTGTTCTGTTGAGTTTTGGTCTCAAAAATCCACAATTATAAATGCATAATAATTCCACAGAGGTAAATATGACGCCAATAAGTTTCTTTGATGTAGGATATAATGGGAATGACACTGCAGTCTGAAATGAGGATAATATCCAGTTTAGAACGCAATTGACTTGGTAACGAGCGAGAATAGAACAATGGGTATGTGCGTAATAGTGTATTTGTGAACAATCGAAAATGTGTGTCACGCTATGTTAGAATTACAACGGAAAAAGCGTTCAAGGTCGTTGACTAAAACAACACGTACAGTCATTTAATGATAAATGTACATACAGTGAAAAATTGACAAAACAAATAGAAATAACATTGAAAACTATTTACAAAATAAGGTTGTCAGGTCTATCTCCACATAGCTCCCCCCAGAGTGTCCGGAGGTAACACTGGTTACAATAACAATAATAAAAATTTTATACCAAAAAAAAAATATTTACAATAATAACCAATTAACAATGTGGAGATGCGTATGACATGTACGTTAACAATATACAGTGTGTTATTGAGTGAAAATAGTGGTGATATGGCATAGCATGACAAACAAAAGTAATGAGAATACCGTCATTTAAAAGCTTGGTTTGCTAACAATGATAATAATGTGCAGACTGTTACTGACCCCCCCAAAAAAATGAACTGCTTATTTGTGTGTGTGTGTGTGTACAACAAATGAATAATTAAATAGAGTTTACTCGTTTATTATTGTAACAAATTTTTTTCTATGAAAAAAAATGTGACAAAACGAATAATTGTGGGAAAAAAAATATGGTTAATTATGTACACTGTGAAAAAAAAATCATGGATTTTGTTGGGAAAAATCGGGTGAGTATAATCGTATAGTACATCAGTAATTGTTTGTTTAGATTTTTTTTATTCGGCGAAATGTACATAGCGTTTGGGTTTTTTTACGGCTCTGCCTGAGCGCGTTAAACAAGTAGGTTTGGTACTCAGTTTTTCTTCCCTGTCTGCTGTAGTGGTGGTTGCTGGACGGGGCTGGTTCAGTGAAATAGTATGTTCTTTGTCAAGTTGTGCTTCGTAGAAAGCAGGCTTTATTCTATCGATAGCGATAGTCTCTTTCTTTCCACACTTGTTGATTATGAAGTGTTTGGTCGTTCTTTTAATTACTTGATATGGTCCTTCATAAGGTTGTTTCAATGGCTTTTTAACAGCATCAACTCGAACAAAGACAAACTTGCATGTTTCTAGATTTCTGTTGAGTTGTATTCGATTGTTATGTTCACGAGGCGGTATGGCTTTGATTCGTTGCATGGTTTGCAGCAGTTGGCTAGCAAAACGACTTGGGTCCGTTGGTGTTAAAGTGTTTGGGTCCACTAGTTGACCTGGTAATGTAAGGGTTGTACCGTAAACTAGCTCAGCGGCTGTACAACCTATATCTTCCTTTATAGTTGAACGGATACCCAGGAGTACAAGTGGTAATGCGTCACTCCATTTTGTCGTATCATCTTGTGCCATCAGCGAGCTTTTCAATTGGCGGCGAAATCTTTCGACCAAGCCGTTAGCTGCTGGGTGGTAGGCTGTTGTTTTGATGTGGTTCACACCCAGAAGTCTTGTGAATTCCTGAAATAAGATAGACTGAAACTGGGGACCACGGTCGGTAGTGACGATAGAAGGTACTCCGTAATTTGCTATCCAACGGTCAAGGAATACGCCGGCTACTGTTTCTGCAGAAGTATCAGCAATAGGGCATGCTATGGCCCATCTTGTGAACCTGTCCACCGCAGTGAGAATATGAGTGAATGAATTAGATGGTGGCAATGGACCAACTATGTCTAAGTGGATATGCTGAAAACGTTTTTCCGGCAGGGGATACTTGCCAACTGGACTGATCGTGTGCTTCTGAATCTTGCTGCGTTGACATTGTAGGCAGCTTCGCGTCCATCGTTTTATATCTGAATTGATTTTTGGCCACACAAAACGCTCAGTAACCAATTTGATTGTGGCTCTGATTCCTGGGTGAGAAAGGTCATGCAGTTGATGAAATACCTGTCGACGACATGCTAGAGGTACAAAAGGGCGATTGTTACCCGTTGAAACATCGCAAATGATAGATGTATTTGAGAAAGGGATGGGTACTGGTTTAAGGTTCAAGTTAGACTTCTCCTGGCAGGCCTTCAAATCTGCATCGTCTACTTGTAGTTTTGCGATGGTTTCTAGATCGATGTCTTGTTTACGTAACAGGGTATTTACGTCCTTACGTGACAATGCGTCAGCTACGACGTTGGTGTGTCCTTTGACAAATTGGATATCTGTCGTAAACTGGGAGATGTAATCCAGTTGTCGTGCTTCGCGAGGTGAATGTCGGTCGTACGATGTGTGGAATGAGTAACATAAAGGTTTGTGATCGGTCATGATGGTAAAAGTTCGTCCTTGTAGTAAAAAGTTAAAGTGTTTAACGGCTAAGTAGATAGCAAGTAACTCCCGTCCAAAGGTACTATAGCGTTCCTGGGCTGGTGACAATCTTTTGGAGAAAAACGCTATGGGGGTAGTCATATTGTTTACCTGTTGTTGTAATACTGCCCGACGGCTTTTTGAGATGCATCGGTACACAGAATTAAGTGGGTTGTGGGGTCAGTATTTAGATATTGTAGCATGGTGGCATTAGCTATCATCGACTTTGATTTTTCAAACGCTGTTTTGGCATCAAGAGATAGGTTGAATGTTTGATTCTTCTCTCTCTTCGTACCTTTTTTGTCGGCTTTCAACAGATCGGTTAATGGCTGTAATACTTCAGCACAATGTCGTAAGAAACGGCGGTAAAAATTACACATACCGAGGAAGCGTCGTAATGACTTCACCGAGGTTGGTTCGGGATAATTGGTAATAGCTTCAACCTTTTCTGGGAGTGGTTTGATGCCTTGAGAGTCAATGTAATGCCCTAAAAACTCTAAGGCTGGGACTGCGAATATGCATTTCGAAGGATTGATGACGACGCCATGTTTTTTAAAACGATCAAAAAGGGTCTGGACATGTTGGATATGCTCTTCTAAAGATGAGCTTGCAATGAGAACATCGTCGATGTATGCAAACACGAAATCAAGGCCTCTTGTTACGTTATCCATGAAGCGTTGGAATGTCTGCGCAGCGTTTTTAATCCGAATGGCATCCTTAGAAACTCAAACAGGCCAAAGGGTGTGATGATGGCTGTTTTCTCGATGTCTTCTGGTGCCATCGGAATTTGATAGTATGCATGCACTAAGTCGAGCTTCGAGAAGATGCATTTACCATGTAAATTTAACGCGAAGTCATGTATATGTGGAATAGGATACCTATCCGGGATGGTTTGATTATTTAATCGTCGATAGTCACCACACGGACGCCAATCTTGGTCCTTCTTTGGTACCATGTGTAACGGCGAGGCCCAGGGGCTGTTGGATGGTCTGATAATACCAAGTTGCATCATATGTTCGAATTCTCTTTTAGCTACTTGCAACTTGCTTGGTGGTAGTCTCCTCGCCCTGGCGCTAATAGGTGGTCCGGTGGTAGTGATATGGTGTTGTACCAGCTGTGGGTTACCTTCCTTTTGGTAATCTGATTTCGTAATGCACTGGTATTCTGTTAGAATGTCGTTGAAGATGTTGTTCACAGGTTTCATTATTCGAACACCATGGATCTCGTTGTCGTTGGAGAGTGTACCATTTACCTGTAAACGTGTGTTTACGTCGATTAATCTCTTGTTGGTCATATCAACTAACAGGTTGTACGCACTAAGAAAATCGGCCCCGAGGATGGGTCGTTTGACTTGAGCAACTATGAATACCCATGTGAATCTTCTACGGAGCCCGAGATCTAATATAAGAGATTGTTCTCCATAAGTTTTGATAACTGATTCGTTAGCCGCTACCAAGGACAATTTAGTGCTTGTCGTATGTTGTCTGCGTGAGAGATGGAGTGGGATGATGCTGATTTCTGCTCCAGTATCGACTAAGAAGTCTGAGCCAGAAATACGATCCCTGATGTGGAAGAGGCGGCTGACATGTTGGCCAGTAACAGCTGCCGCTATTACTGTCTGGCCACTTCGTTTCCCTGATGGTCTGGCTTGCTTGCCGTGAAGTTGCACGGTTTTGTGCAACGACGTGCTTTCTCACCATAATTCGAATGATACCAACAAATTCCGGCTGCCCGCTTAGGTGACCTAAGACGATGTCTGGATACTGATCTCCTTCTGGACCTAGATCTGGGGCGTCGAGAATGGATGGTGGAGATAGTCGCCTGCAGTGATGCTAGCTGCCGTGTTAAGTGTGCCATTTGTTGCTGCATGTCAAGAATAGGGTTCATAGCATCTCTACTAGCGGATTGTACAGCGTTAATTCCCCGACTATCGGGATATATTTCTATTATCTTATCGGCCATGTCTGCTAAATCATCACGACTGACAGTGGCTCCTGATACGCTGAGAATTTGTCTGACGCTATAAGGTAACCTTTGTGACCACATCTGCTTAAGTAATGCTTCGTCTAACTTGTATGAACCTGCTAGTTGTCTCATATGTCTAAGCAACTGTGAAGGTCTTTTGTCCCCTAACTCGTATGCGGTGAGTAGTTGCTGTAAGCGTTTTTCATCAGACTGCGAAGTACGGTGGATTACTGCGGCTTTTATTTTGTCATATGGGTCCGCTTCTGGTACGTTATCTATCAGGTCTCCGACTTCTGCTGCCACTTCTATGGGTAATGCTCCAACGATGTATGCATATTTTGTCGCTTGCGAGCGTATACCTCTCGACAAAAATAATGCCTCAACCTGTGCAAACCAGATCCTGGGATTATTAACACCGTACGTTGGTAATCTTAGTTCCGAGATAGCGTTGATTGAGTTTAAAACATTATCCTCTGGTTGTGGAGAGTTTAGAAGGTTGGTCGGTGAACTATCAATATCAATAAGTTTACCCGGAGAGTTCATAATGACAAAAACAAAAATATGGTGTCGTGCCGATTAATAATAATAAAAAAATTATGTAGATATATATAGTAAATGTCTATAAAAAAATAATCGAGGCTCACCAAATAATTGTGGTGGACCAAACAATATATAAACGCAAAAGTATCAACAAAGTTAATAGCAATCAATAGTAATATTAATATTTACAAGTTAAATGTTACAAATGCAATAACAAATTAGGGACGTTACTTAAATCGGCTAGTCGTTGCGTGTTCTGTTGAGTTTTGGTCTCAAAAATCCACAATTATAAATGCATAATAATTCCACAGAGGTAAATATGACGCCAATAAGTTTCTTTGATGTAGGATATAATGGGAATGACACTGCAGTCTGAAATGAGGATAATATCCAGTTTAGAACGCAATTGACTTGGTAACGAGCGAGAATAGAACAATGGGTATGTGCGTAATAGTGTATTTGTGAACAATCGAAAATGTGTGTCACGCTATGTTAGAATTACAACGGAAAAAGCGTTCAAGGTCGTTGACTAAAACAACACGTACAGTCATTTAATGATAAATGTACATACAGTGAAAAATTGACAAAACAAATAGAAATAACATTGAAAACTATTTACAAAATAAGGTTGTCAGGTCTATCTCCACAATGTAGTTTCAGTTATTATTGCAAGCCCATATACCTTATTCTAACTTACGGACATCCTATTTTATTCATTTTACTTGAGCCATATTTTGACCTTGTCAATTATTCGCTTATTAGCCTTGACTGTTTTCACATGAGCGTATATGTGTGTACACTTCATGTCCCACGATTCACCACATGTCTGTAGTTTATGTTGTCTGCCTATAAATACTGAGTAACGCTTAATTAAAATGGAGTTGGCTTCCCAGCCATCTTCCATACGTGTGATTTTTGCTTTGCTGTGCTTCATTCGCTTCATGTACAAAATATATGCATTCACAAATCAATTCTCGTTATTCGACTTATTTAATTCGGTTATTGACAAACGCGATTTAAGTCGACCCTGATATACGAGAATAGGTGATGGCAAACATTTATACGCTCATAAAATGGAGTCGAGAACCACGAGCCACTACATGATAACTTTAGTATATTTTCCCAATACAGTGGTCTTGCTATCGCGTACGGTTTTAGTTGTCTTGAAGGCGCTGAGGTAACTAATTTGGTGTTCGAATTCAGAAGGACTATTGTTGGTTTTAGTGAAAACTGATAAGGTTGATTCAACGACAGAGAAACAGTATCACCTTTGCTTATGTAAAAGGTGAGTCGAAATGCACGTTAATATGGGATGTGTATATAAAAGTATGACCTGAACATCGCAATTTAAGATATGGAACACTGTTTTTGGAACAACGGTTTAAAACATGATACGGATGATGTGATCTTTTCATAAGAGGATACTTTAATTAGCTCAGTGCGCAACATTTATAAATACATAACAGCTTCAATAAAAGTAGCTTAGTAGTTTCGAATGGAATTAAGTATCACACGTATGGTAGACTATCTAGAGAATCTATGGAATTTGTCCTTCTTAGTTTCATATTCATCACCGTTCCAAAAGTCTCTTGATCATATTAAATGTTAAGTGTTAGCAGGAATTTTTTTCGGTCCATATTGGTTAAAGATCTTCTGAAAGTTTATGGTTCGAATTCCAGGTAGCAGTAGTTTTAGTAATCAATCGACATGATGATTGTACACAATTCGAGGAAGCAGGTGAGTCTGTTCCGATTTCAGTTGTTAATTCTAATACTAATGAGTGCATTCTAGATAATACAGAGTCTTTATCCAATACAATGTCAAACAGACACAAGATGAACTCAAGAAGAAGACGTGCAATCGATTACAGACGCTTAAACTCCTATTTAAGTTGTGGCAGATGTGGTGTTTGAATGAACTAATGATACCTTTGTACTTGTTGAATGCTTGATTTCGAATTCTAAATACAGTACATTTGTTCATTCTTATCTAGTACTTCTTGATCCGACTGCGTTATTTCTCGGATTCCTAGTTCATACTACAATTCAAATACTCCTAATTATCACACAATCTTCAATGCGAACGTCAACACAGTTAATCCTACTGTACAGAACTGAAACTTCGAGAACTACCACTGTGGTGCATGCTACTTATATTGATATAAAATGTGGCGGCAGAAGATGGGGAAGATCAAGAAAGTAAGAGCGGGAATAGAAAGCAATTAGTATGGAAACGCAAGAACAATGAAGTTCGAGAAAATTATTGGACACTTTGCAAATTAAGTATTATAGTATGGTTTTTCTATTTTACCAAGTAACTCTATAATTTTGTGGTAAATTTAATTCGGTTGTCCTCACCTGTGTTCTCCTTCACTTCACCACAACCATATTCAAAAAGGTACAAGTATTTAGTAACAAATGTCTACTCAAGATACTCAATATATACTGGTCGGATGCCATCGAAAGTAAACTACTGTGGGAGGGGACAAATCAACTTCCAGCTGAGGAGGAAATCAGGAAAGGATGTTGGAGGTGGTAAGGACATGGGCTGTGGAAATCAACAATCTGAATCACTAGGCAAGCGCTAACTTGGAATCCTGAGGAGACTTGGAGAAGATGAAGGCCAAAGAACACACTGCGACGGGAGTTGAAAACAGACAATTAGTGGGTGAATAACAATTGGGAAGCTTTTTTGGGACAAGATTGCATGGATAGTGCTGGTCGACGGCCTAAGCTCCTCCGCGAGGGATAACAGGCAGAAGTACGTAACATATATGTTTATTTTGATCCTAAAATTCACTACACCTAAACCTAAATTTTAGTCTGTTTACAATATTTTATGTACATAAAAGGTTTTCAAAAACTGGAAATAAAATCCCTTTAAATGATGTCAAGTCATTTTGGTAAGAAAAACACTAACAGTATAATCAAAATGATAGTTAACTCACACAGTATTTTATCCCTCCCACCTCAAATCTTCAATTATTTGGTGTTTAAGTTCGTTGATACTGCTAGACATGTCGAATAAGTGATATATTCTCTAAACAAATCAACGAGAACTATAAAACAAACAACACAAACGTCGGGCGATTCACATCAGAATGAAGAACTTTAGGCCGGTGTGGAAGACATGCTCAGTCTACGCCTGGTCCTACGTTCTAGCTGACTGACTGACACCTGTAAAACTTTACATTCTTATAGACCTGTGATATTTATAAGTATTTGAATTATAGTGTGAACTAGGAATCCGAGAAATAACGCAGTCGGATCAAGAAGTACTAGATAAGCATGAACAAATGTACTGTATTTAGAATTCGAAATCAAGCATTCAACAAGTACAAAGGTATCATTAGTTCATTCAAACACCACATCTGCCACAACTTAAATAGGAGTTTAAGCGTCTGTAATCGATTGCACGTCTTCTTCTTGAGTTCATCTTGTGTCTGTTTGACATTGTATTGGATAAAGACTCTGTATTATCTAGAATGCACTCATTAGTATTAGAATTAACAGTCGAAATTGAAACAAACTCACCGGACTCCTGGAATTGTATTCGATCAACATGACGGTTGTGTACTTAAATCACTGATATCTAGAATTCTTTACCACAATCTCCGTGGCTGGTCAAAGATGATTTCCACAGCAATACGTAACTTCTTCAGACTCTAAACATCTCACGTTCGAACGAAAAATTCTTCCTTTTAATAGCTTTGATGGAGTCTCTTTCGTTACGGAATGTTTAGCATTTCTATATTGCAACAGAAAGGTACCTACTTCCTTCTCCAGTTCATTAAATGTTGAAGCTGCAATAGGGTCAATAATAGTCTTTAATGTCCTGACAAAATGTTCTGCCTAACCATTATAACGAGGGTGCTTGAAAGCAGTGAACAGATGTCTGCACCCCCTACTATTCGACCAGGCAGAGACCGCATCCGCAGCAGAATGAGAGCCGCTATCGGTCACTAACACCATGGGAACCCCTTCTTGACTAAACACCTTTCTTAATGCTTGGACTGGGAAGTCCGAATTTGGTGAAGTTATGGAAAAACTTCAGGCCACTTTGAAAAAGAATCAATGACTACAAGTAAACAGTGTTTTCCAAGAAATGGACCACATTAGCGGGCCTCAGGCGATACTGGCCATGGAGTTCACTTTGAAGGCTGACTTTTCAACCTATGAAATTTTTCACAATTGTTTGCTGTACGACATATATCTGCATTTGTCTCTGGCCACCAACATGTGAGCCTTGCCAAGGAATTCATTTTCTCAACACCTGAATGTCCACCAAGGAGATCTTCAAAGACAGGTAACAACACGATCATTTAAACACAAAATACTGAAGATGACACACGTATTTGGAGTTTGACAACGCTTTAACCAGTAACACCTTCTAATATGAATCGTACCCACCAAGTGAAATCAAAAGACAGAAGCGAGGAGGTTCGAAGATATATTTGATAGGCTATAAATATATCGAGAATCGTCTGATCTAATCTGGCTAGCGAATGCAGTAGATGTTGAGCACGGCGTTCCCACACGTGATCTGGTGCGGATGCATGACCGAGCGCCTTCAGCTAGGTGAGTCGATTAAAACTAATATGGTCAGCACCCAATGTCGAAAACTTACAGAGCTATTTATTTTGGGGATTTATTTACCGCTACAATACCATCAGGAGTAGTGGATAGCTCATCTCGCCCTGAAAAATAGACAGGAAATCTACGTTTCAAATTAGCATTCCAACCTTTCCGTATAGCACTGAGTATACATCTAAA
Organism: Schistosoma haematobium; assembly: GCF_000699445.3. Lineage (NCBI taxonomy): Eukaryota > Metazoa > Platyhelminthes > Trematoda > Strigeidida > Schistosomatidae > Schistosoma > Schistosoma haematobium. Next base: position 74,914,774 of record NC_067196.1, on the reverse strand, counting down.
GTATCTACGAGCTTCTCTAACGAAATCTGGACGTCTCACTGGTAAAGGTTGCACTAACAAACAGTTGGAAGTATTAACAGGTCTATCTTGTAATGATTGCCGAGAAATGCAGTCAACGTGTTGAATTTGTTTGGCACTCCTGTGCTGAACCGTATAGTCATAGGCACTGAAAGCAATACCTCATCGTTAAACCATAGCAGCTGAGGAACGCGCTAAAGATTTTCCAGGATGATAAATAAACTTTAAAGCTTCATGAGCAGTAACAATAGTGAATTTTTACGGATAGAAATTTATGGAGTCTTTTAACAACTCAAAATACAGCTAATGCTTCTCGCTGAGTCTGTGAATAACCTTGTTCAATAACAGTAAGTTTTTGTGAAACACAAATAACTGGTCTACCTTCCTGTTCCAAATCTGCATCAATACCCACAGGTGATGCATCAGTAATAAGCACAGAATGTACACTAGGGGAGTACGTTCGAAGAACAGCATCACTTTGAAGAAACTTCAGTAGACTTCGTAAACATAACTCTTCGTCCTCACTCCATTTGAATGAATTGGATGTCAAAATATTAAATAAACAATTTGCACGACAAGAAAAATTAGCAATAAAACGGGAATAGTATTGAAGAGCACCCACTAGTGAACGTAATTCTGTAAGATTTTTCGGAGACGCTGCATTAGTCAGTGGAGCTAGTCGTTTCATATCTGGTCTAAAACCATTACCATCAACTAGATATCCAAGAAATTCAAGACTAGATACACAAAATGAACACTTATTTGGGTTCACTGTAATATTCTTCTAAACTAAACGACGCAATAAAGCAATAAGTCTCTGGTCATGAACTAACTTATTAGAACCATGAACAATGAGATCATCTTGATAAACTTCAACACCTTCAAGATCACTAACTACTTTATTCATAACTTCCTGAAATATGGCTGGAGAACAACTTGGACCAAATGGAAGGAAATTGTATTTGAACAGACCAAAAGGAGCGTTAATTGTGGTGGAGTTTTGTTCTCTGAGCTGGATGGTTTAGTCGTGGAGCTTTCATCGTTCTTCTGAACGACATCATCAGCACAAGCTTCAGATAGAAGTGAAGTGTTTAGAAGCTTGGCACTCAGGTCAATCAGCAATCAACAAACATATTGAAATCAGTCCAATTTATCAACCAATCAGGAAAATTATGCATAAATATAGGAACAAAAATCAAACCAATGGGAGACATAACCAAAACAAAGAAGTAAACAATGATAAATTTAAGGTCAACAAGAACCAATCAACATCGAGGTGCACAGAACAAGCTGTGAAACACATATGGAGAAATTCGAACACTTCACTTCTATCTGAAGCTTGTGCTGATGATGTCGTTCAGAAGAACGATGAAAGCTCCACGACCAAACCATCCAGCTCAGAGAACAAAACTCCACCAAAGTCATCCACCTGAGCTACAAATCTTCTCCACCATCTCAAAATCATATGAGTGTTAATTGTCGTCAAAATAGATGAAGATTCATCTAAAGGAATTTGGAGATAAGCATCTTTTAGGTCAACTTTTGAGAACACTAGAACCATGAAGTCGATTTAGAATATCTTCAGCTTCTACCGTCGTGCACGTTTGCTTCAACAAACGGGAATTCAAAGTGAATCTATAGTTACCACAAATTCTAGGGGTCTTTCCGTCCGACTTCAGTGGCGTAACGATAGGAGTACCCCATGCTGAAGGCTGAATTGGTTCAATTATGCCTTTCGCACACAAGTCGTTTAATGTCTTACTTACTGCTTTTCAAAGAACATAAGAAATTCTTCGTCTTTTAAGAAAGACTGGATCACCCTGTACTTGAAATTTTATAAACTGAATTTTTATACCTCTAATGCGCTTAGCAAATGCGGCTACCAAATCTTTAAGTGAAGCATCAGAATTTTCTTGAGAAACTAGTGAAGACAACTCTGATTTAGGCCTTTTCAAATTATTTAAACCCAGCATTTACATTTCTTTCTCACTAACTAAAACTTCACAAGGTATGTATAAAGAATCATCATCTCTCATTAGCAATTCACAACATCCTCGTATGGGCAGTCTATGTCCAGTAATCCCTAAAATTGAATTCAGTGGGTCGTACCGCAATTTTAGAATCTAAAGATTTCAAGTTCTTGAATGAAATACTGGACTCTTTACTGCCTGTATGCACACAAAAGATCATGAAATGAACCAAGGGATGTACATAATCGCTTTTGAATATGAGCATTACCTTTCGAAATGGTAGACAAAGATAAATAATCACTAAAAACAGCCAAATTATTGGGATCTAAATTACAAGATTAAGTACTACTTGAAGCAAAATGAACGGTAGTTCTGCATACCGACTTAATATGTCCTATCTTAGCACATTTAAAACATTTAGCATTACGAAATACACATAAATTACGAGAATGAAATTTTCCGCAGGATAAACACTTACCAAACTTGATCCCACCTTTGTTATTTGTTTTGTAACTCCCTGTTGAAACACCCTTTATATTTACACGAGAATAAAAATCACTATTAAACGAACGCAAGTTTGATTTCAGATTCAGATTTGTGTAGTAAGAACAGAAGGCCTATGTTATTCCTTCTCTAGTATGCTCCTATGAGTGTCCAGTCTTCCCTTGAAAGAGTCAGTTGAAGGTGCGGACACCACTGCTTCAAGCAGCAGGTTCCAAGAATCGATGACCCGGTGTGAAAACCTGTATGCCAAGGGTATTTTGTTCGTTCTTGGCTTTTCTACTCACCTGCTATGTCTTCTGAGATGTCCCGATCTAGTGGGAAGAGGTCCAGCTTTTCAAGTCGCTCTTTGTATGGTAAACTCCGGAGTTCTGGAATTGCACGGGTAGCTGCCCTCTGTACTTTTTCTAGGATATCCAAGTCACCTTTTAAACAGTTGCTTGCAGCCTGGACGCAGTTCTCAAGCTTGGTTCTCACTAAGAATGTGTATAGTGTGGTGAACATGGTAGTTTCCAACATAGTGTCCAGAGGATTCTAAGCCCCTTGGCTGCAACCTCCTGGCAATAGGCTGTCGTCTTAGGGCCATGACTCACGGTCACCTCAATATCCTTATGAGACCTGACCACGGATAATGGCACTTCCCCTATGTTGTACCTATTACCCTTTGAGTCCCCAAAGTGCATGAGAACACACTTTGCCACGTTGATAAGCATCAACCACTCTTTAGACTAGTTAATCATACTACTTAAGTCTGCCTGAAGAGCACATGCGTCTGTGTCTCCAGTAATTACTCGCCAGATCCTTACATCGTTAGCGTATAATAACATTAGAGTCTGTAATATACTTGGAAGGTCATTAACATACATTATAAAAAGTAAAGGACCTAGGACAGAACCTTGAGGTACTCCACTAAGTCACAATTGATTGATCACTGGGTGGTGATCAATCTCATGCTTGTCTAGTCCCTATTAGTGCAGATCGAATGCTATCGATCATGTTGCAATGTGGCCACCAGTCTAGGTGACTCGACACTGCGGGCACTATGTATTGAGATTAGATGGTGGTTGGAGGTAGTCAACAGGAAACCCTGGACCCGGGTTTCGTGCTACTTGGCACTCGTCAGCAAGGTGTACCTGTAATCTTGAGGGAACTGGTGCTCCCTGGCCGATTCGATCTCGTGTCACCCAGCTTCACAGTCAGAGACGTTACCACCGAGCTATCCGAGCCGTGACTGACCTCCTGTAGGACTGAGATGTAATCACAATTGATTGATCACTGGGTGGTGATCAATCTCATGCTTGTCTAGTCCTTATTAGTGCAGATCGAATGCTATCGATCATGTTGCAATGTGACTACTTCCAACCACCATCTAATCTCAATACATAGTGCCCGCAGTGTCGAGTCACCTAGGCTGGTGGCCACATTGCAACATGATCGATAGCATTCGATCTGCACTAATAAGGACTAGACAAGCATGAGATTGATCACCACCCAGTGATCAATCAATTGTGATTACATCTCAGTCCTACAGGAGGTCAGTCACGGCTCGGATAGCTCGGTGGTAACGTCTCTGACTGTGAAGCTGGGTGACACGAGATCGAATCGGCCAGGGAGCACCAGTTCCCTCAAGATTACAGGTACACCTTGCTGACGAGTGCCAAGTAGCACGAAACCCGGGTCCAGGGTTTCCTGTTGACTACCTCCAACCACCATCTAATCTCAGTACTCCACTAAGTACTGGTCTCCAGATGGAGCACTTGGAATTTATTCTTACTTTCTGTCTACGACCTACTCGGAAATCCCTAATCCATTTTAAAAGAGGTCCGGCAATACAAAAGTTTTCCAACTTCAATAGCAGTCTATTATTTGGTACCTTGTCAAAAGCATTACTGAAGTCTATGTAGATAACATCCACTGAGTTTCCGTTGTCTAGCGTCTTTATCCAAGATTCCCTTGCTAAAAGGAGGTTCATTGTACAAGATAAGCCCTTTCTCAAACCATTTTGTTCTATTTTTGGCAAGTTATTGGTTTCCATAAATGTTATTATGGTCCGTTTGACTATTCTTTCCAATATTTTAACTACAACACTGGTGGGGCTTACAGGTCTGTAGTTCGATGGAACTTGTCTTGGTCCTGTTTTATGTATGGGAGTGACGATTGCGTTCTTTCATTCCATAGGTAACACACCTCGGTCAAGTGACATATTGATTATTAGTCAGTAGGACCGCGATATATTGTGCAATATGTCTCAAGATTTTGGGATGTGGTTCATCTGGTCCTGTTAACTTTTCCATGTTTAAGGCGCTAAGAGCCTTGAGCACATCGTCCTGATCGAAGTCCATGGTGAGCAAGCGGTTTGTTGACTTTGTATATGCATCTAGTTCTTCGCCTAGAAGAGGTTCCTGAGTGAAATCTGCCACACAATGTTTAGTCATAGCCTCATCATTTTTTATCTTTCTCTATCATTTCAGATTCACTCCCTTCTTTAATTATGTTGGGAATCCAATGATGAATCCTTGTTCTGTAGTTTATGTACGAGAATAGTCTCTTAGGCTTCTTGAGTACAGATTGTGCCAACTGCATTTCATATTTTCTTTGAGCTTCCCGAATTTTTGTTATACACTTGTTTCCTACCTATCTGTAGCCTTCCATCGTGCCTGCTGTGCGAAGGCGGATGGCAACATCCCAAAATTTCTTCTTTTGTCTTAGTAAACGTCGTATATTCCGGCCTATCCGAGGATGGCCGTGCTTCTTCTTCTTTGGAGCTGTCCAGGGTATGTATGGTTGAGTTACCCGATTGTATAACTGCCTAAAAAGAGTCCATGCCTCTTATGATGATGCCCTTGAACCAACTTCTCCGTTTTCAACCAATGTTGTGGGGTTGATTGCCTCTATATCTACCTTCCATATTTTAGGACGGGCCGGCAATCTCAGCCATGAATTTGAATAAGATGACTGCATGGTCACTTCTCCCTAGTGGTGGGAGAAAAGTCATTTAACCAACGTCATCACCGTGTGTGAAGACTAAATCTCAAAGAGGAGAAGAGTTTCTTAAGTCATATCTTGCGTGGTTTCTAATGTGTTGGAATAAAGCCAATCCGATCGAGGTTTCTAACAGTTTGCAACCAAACTATGTTATCGGTGACCCTACTTCTAAGTTAACCCAGTTTATATATGGTGCATTAAAGTCGCCTACTACAATGCTTTTACCTTTGTCACACCAGGACTTAAGTTTATTTGGGAGAAAATCATTTACTACACATTCTGGACTGCGATATACTACAACTAATTCAATATATTGCCGTCTACATTTCAGCTTACATCGCACCAGTTCACATGTCCCTGAAACATGTGTCACTGTCTCAGCTACTTTTATGGTTAGGGTACTTTTCGTGTATAGGATAACCCCGCCTCCCCTACGATTTAATCTATCAGCCCTGCTGGTTAAAAAACCAGTCAACTGAATTTCGTTATCTAATATTTCTGACATTGACCAGGTTTCTGAAACAGCAATAACATCCAGTTTTTCTTTATCCACCGCCGACTCGAGCTCCGCCATTTTATTTCGTAGGCTGCGAGCATTTGTGTAGCGTACCTTTAAGTCTGTGGAGAACTTTCCTTTACCACACAGAGTGGTTCGGGGATTGTTTTGCTCCGAACCTTTAAAATTTGAAAACCCTTAAGAACGAGGTTTCTTTCACCGTTTCAGCGACGCTCATTTATTTCCACTTCTGCAGCTCGTCTCTTAATACGATCAGCTAGGCTGAGATCCTCACGGACATATATTCCGGATCCAATCAGTTTATGTGAGTTACTTAGAACCAGGTTCCTTTCCTAATCCGTGGCAAATGTAACCTTCAAGAGGCGGTTTTTCTGAGGACTTTCAAAATCCTTTGTTGTCCTATTCTATAAAGCTTACAAATGCTAACACCTGAAGCTGTATCTGGGAGTAGTTTACTTACTAAGGACTTAATGTGACTGAGATCGTGTCCAAATGTAGCCTTTGGTTCCTTATCGGAAGATTCTCTTGACTTATGAAAAATGACTGACCTCTCAGAGAGATCTGTCCTGACACACAGTGGAGTTTTTGTTTCTGATACCGTCTCTTCCGATGACTTGCTAACCAACCGCGTTTTACCTACAGCCTTTTTCTTCTCGTCTCTTTTTCTCCGTACTGAAGTCCATTTATCATCACTCTGGACAGCCACACAGGGACGGTGACAATTTTATCCGGGTCTTCAATTTCCAATAGAGGTGTATGGTTACCAATATCAATATCAAGCGGCACTTCACTCCGCAATAATGTTAACAGAGATTTCACTTTTCCGTCAATCGAATTCGGGTGTTTAACGGGTCTGGTAGCAGCACATACTACACTGACACATTCTTCACTGTCAGCGCAACCGCCATCGTATTGTTACAGGCCAAAGCCAATAGGCTCATAGCCTCCTCGATTAGTAACTTCCTAGTTGTACGGCAAAACATACAAAGCCAATGCGAGTTAGGCGCCGAGCATCTTTTGTATGCCGTAAGACTTAGATGTGTACATATTTTATGGTGCCACTTTTTACATTCATCGCAACGCATTCCTTCCTCAACGGGGAACAAGCAGTTTGGTTATCCACATTCATAAGTCTTACTAACCATTTTAATTTGATCAAAAAAGTTTAAAACACAATACGATCATAATGTGATAACGAGTGTCAGTCAATCAGTAAAATGGTACCACAGGACAAAGTTTAGCAAACATTTCAAACCTTGTCCAAAGTACTTTTAGTTAAAGTAGACCAAAAATGCTTGTTGGTGTAACAAGTACACAAGCAAAGATAAACACAACAAGCACAAAAATCACTGCCCTTTTTGAAACGAGCGTCTGCCAGTTACTTAATCGTGTCATATAGATGTTGACAGGTCAGGTCCTTTCCTGGATACTTCACTACGATCGATTGAAGCCTGTCACAGAACTGATCTTTGTCGTCCTCATCGCTATCTTTGATGAGTGAATAGCACTGGACAACACATATTTTAACTCCCTTCTTATTTGATTTGAAGGATGCTTTTATGATTTTGGATTCATGAGATTCTCATCCTATAAGTGTATTATGTGCATCTTAGCTGATAATTAAAATAGATAACCAGTTATTATTATCGATTGAGCTAGTAAGTTGTGAGTACTAATCAATATTACAATACGATAATACACGTGAGCATTAATTAGAGGATTAATGGAGTCTGTGTTAACATGCGTGAAACTCGATTGGGATAGTTAAAGTGAAAATAAGGATTAACAGTAATGGGTTACGTTTCTTCAGTCGGGCTTGTCAATGTAGAATTATGGTCTACTTCGTTATTAGTACTGCTCTAACATCAGACCTAATCCTTAAATTGTAGATTTGTCATATTGTAACTGCCTAATCTATAAGATCTTAAGTAGATGTCACATCATGATCTACCCTGACTCATTCGTATTGTAACAACCATCAATATATGGTGAAGAACATATTAAGGCTAGAGATAGAACAATATACTTAATATAGATAAAACTGTTACACAAATAGGACCACGTCTGCAGGGCCGAGACACGCCATTTGACTGACTCAAACTAATTGAATTAATTCTTCCCGCCTTCTCCATCGTTGGTTTACTCTCCGCGTTAAATGTTGAATATCTATTTTCACAGTTGTCTCGTGCTAGGCTTTGAGGATTGTGTGGTAATGGCCCAACGCCACTACAAGTCTAGTAAAAATGATGTGGTCAGCATCAAGTATCGAAAACATACAGAGCTACTGATTAGGGGATTTGTTTACCGATGAAAATCACTCCCTCCCTGGTAAGGTATTGATGATCCTAAGACGTGGCCAGTCAGACGTTCAAACCCAACGAGTTTGTCATTGGTAAACACTCCTTTGATGGCGTGCTATGTTCACCAGCGTCTGGTCGTCTTTATTTACTATAATGGGCTATGTGGTACAATATGGTGATGACTGATAGGTACAATGGAAATTTATAATCTATGGAATATTCGTCGGTTTTTCATCTTTTCCAGACGTCCTGGAAAAAAAAGGGATTGTAAGTGCATACCGAGTTACACTAGTACGTGTGTAAGGACGCACTATGTGCGCATAAAGGAAGATAAACTTTTGTACATGCATCTCGTAAACATGCAGTGGCGTCAAAACAATTTTCGCAGAATAAATTCTTTCTGAAAGGATAAAGACTTGTAGGCATATGCGCATCAAATTTTTTTGTTTTTTCTGGAATAAAAATATAAATATATATATATGGTCAAATCAAAAAGTTTTTTGACACAATGAAATCGAGAGGAAAGAAAATGTCATGTGGTGTCCTACGCTCAGTAGTCGCACAAGTGTTCTAGAAAATTTATTCATCTCCCAGAACGTGTTGTTTTAAGTCAGCTGTCAGATACAACCGAAGTGTCGTCGTGATTGTTGATTATCGGGTGAGGTATCGTAATTGTGGAACGGAAGTCTATCGTTGGTTCAGTTGATATCGATGATATAATGCTTAGGTTTATGCTGAAGAACTTTTAAGGGTCCTTCGTAATCCGTTTCGAGTGGTCGTCGGAGTGAGTCGCGAGGTGAAAAGATGTGTGCACTACATGATGTGACTGGTTGAGTGAAAGCATCGGTTGATTGCGGTCGAGTGAAAATAGGTTTAACTGAACGTATACCGCTTGCAAGCCTGCTGGTGTAAGAGATTATATCCATATTCCCTGAAGATGATGAAGCATCCACTAATTTTTCTGAAGGTCGGAGTGTCTTTCCAGAAATGAGTTAGGCTTCAGTGTATCCAATGTCAGCTTTCAGTACACTGCGAATAATGAGTGAAATTAGTGGATGAGGGTCTGTCCACTGTGAAACGTTTTAAGCTGAGAGTAAAGGATTAAGCTGTCGATGAAAAAGTTCTACCCACCAATGTGCTTGCGGGTGGTACTCGGTCGTTCAGAATCGAGTGACTTCTAGTAGTGTAGACAGACAACGGAAAATTCCAGATTCAAATTATCGTCCACGATCTGTAGTGGTAGATGAATAGCAGCCGAATTTCGCTATTCAACGTTTGACGAAGGAGCAGGTCACTATTTTAGCAGTTATGTCCTCTGTCCATCAAGTAAAATGGTCTACACACGTCAAGAGGGAAGAGTGTCCATTTGAATCTGATAAGGGTCATATCCGATCATGATGAACATGGTCAAAATCAACGTTGGGAGTTTTGGAAGAGCTTATAGAACATTTGTTGTGTCCGATCACCTTAGATTTCTGACAGCTTACACAAGAGTGTGCCCACTCCCTCACGTCTTTATTCGTACCAGGTCAACGAACTGGTTTTGCGATGAGCTTTATAGTTTCTCGAAAACCTGAACGAGTGCATTTGTGCAAGGAGTGGAGGACGTTGCATTGAAACTGTTTCGGCACGATTGGTCGATCCTTATACGTAGATTTTTCACATAGTGAAGTCACCTTACCTGTTTCCATCTGTTTTATACAGAGTTTCATGGTTGTCGAGAACATCTCTCGTTGAAAATAGGTTTCTTCTCTTTGAAGCTGGTGGATTTAAGTGAGTTAGTCCTCTGAAATCTGTTCAGGGAAGTTACACAATAATAATAACGCTTGCCTTGTATTGTCGTCCAAATTGATGGTTTTCGCATTTCCACAAAGTTGGTCACTTAAGAGTCTCATGAGATATGTGCAATTCCGTATGAACCAAATTCAACGTGACCCCAAAAACCTAAATGTCTGGAGAGAAAAATGACAATTGCCATTTAACCTCATCAAGTGCAGGATGATGTATTTTGGAAAGAATCCCTATGAACTACAACTTTATTTAAATAAAAGTACAGTTCAGACAATCAAATCAGTACACAATCAAGGAATTAATCACACAGGAAGCTTCAACTTTGAAGAACATGCCTCCCCTATTTTTCCTAATTGGTTAATTGGCTAATTGGTTTCATAACAAAAAATTTCTTCACAACAGAGTAAGCTTCCCGTTTACAAAATGTGCGGACGACCCTCCCTTGAACATTACCCTTTTATCTTCTCAAATATGAATACCACATACAAGATAAGAGCAAATGATGTTCGAAGACGCTTCACACGCCAAATACTAGGAACTGACTCAACTCTCGATTACACAGATAGATGTAAGAACCTCTCTAGAACCTTTATGGCACCGTAGGCTAAGGAACAATCTAATATTTCTCTACAAAGAAGTGTACAGACTCTCATTTCTAGCCTCCTGCCCGTATACGCTTCATGACCCAGCCTACAGACTAAGAAAAAACGCATATACGCTACTTACCGTTAAACACCAAAAACAAATGAGTTTTGCGATTTTTACAGTGAGGTATAGTTTATTGTGGGACAAGTTGCCAATATTTACCCGTAATCGTGGGGCTTTTACGAAATTCAGCAGACTAATAACCTCTTTACTAGACTCGGAAGAACTTCATCAACTATTCGCGCTCACCAATGAGGCACTTTATTATGGACCGGCTAATATCTAGACGGAACAACAATACAACGAACCCCATTGTTATTAATATGAATATAACTAAATCACGGAACAAATGAGTTATCCTCTCCCATTAGTCATCGATTATTAGTCATGCCCTTATGCTCCTAACCCTCACTTTCAGTTTCTGAATCTCTCCAATGGTTAAAGGTACATTATTCTTCCTAAGTGTCATATCCTTTTTTTATTGCAGGTAGACAGATAACTCACTAATCTTATGGATGCTGATCAACTAAGGCCGATCATACGAATCCTAAAATGTCCTAAAGTCTTGTGAGTTGCTCAATGCTTTATTTTTCTTACCCTGAAAGTTTTACAATCTTATACCCGTACATATCCTTTGGTTTGCCATTAGTCCTTACCATCTCTTAACCATGTATAATCTGGTCAGTTTCTTATAGCTTATATCATTAGTTATCTTCATGGCAGTGTACTCATATTGCAAGCAAACTAGACAATTCGCTAAGAACAAAGCCTTCTCAAGACCCTAAAAAACTATTTAAAGAAATAATGGGTTCAAATAGCTTCGATAAAAAGGGAGACAGCCATTTGTGTATCAGAATATTGTTTTCAGTACTTTATTTTATAACTACACATGATCCCATACTTTCAGCTTCTTTCTAATCCACCTTCATTTATACAGTTCTTTATCCGCTTACAATTATTTTCAGTAACACATTAGAATGCTCTTGCATAATAAGTATCTTAATAAAAGAGAATTTGACTGAGTATTCATACCTTGACTATTCCCCCATGAACATTGTCTGCTCTGCTTCTCATCTTTTCTTTTTCTTACACCCTTTTTCAGCCCCTTCGGATATACCACAGAAAACAGATATGGAACCGGTGACTTTGTCGTGCACCATCGTTAAAGCCTCAGTTACTCCAGAGTGATATAAGATTGCGGTTTATAGCAGCCCCCAATTTCACATAGATTTATTTTCGACCATCAGTTGCACGTCGCGACGCAACCTTCATAAGGCACGCCAACTGTAATATTGACAATACGAGTCTTAATAAAACCATCTACATTCATATTTTATAAAATATCAACCCAGCTGAGTAATTTACTACAGTGAAAATTGTATCTTTCGTAACAATTCGATCTTGTCTGTAAACTGGTATTCCTCAGGTAACAAACTGTTATTTCAGAATAAATTATTGTTATTAATTCGTTAGGCGTGCGTGATTTCTTGACTGTGATAGGTTCTGTGTGATGGAGAATGGCCGCTCCTTTGCTTTACAGAGGACAGGTGCCTTGAGCATCAGTACTGTGTCCGAGAGGGTTCACGGAGTCAGCTCTGACTTGACATACCTGAGTATTTACAGTAACGCTGTGTTTTTGTAGTCGTTCGAATACAAAATCCAGACGCTGGAGATAGAATTCTCTGTTCGGATTTACTGTCAAGCAGTCATCTCCATATGTATATACGATACTGAGACATCAGAAGACGTCGTCAATTAATCTGTGGAAGTTTTGAGCATCATCTCTTAAGCCAGAAGGAACTCGCGAAAATTCGTAGATTTCCAAACGAGTGATGATACTGTTCTGGAACTGTCGTCAGCAGTCATGGGAATTTGGTTATACGCTTTAACCAAATCGATTTTCGATGCAAAGGTTATACCTTTCTAGGGACTATGAGCAAGGGAGATGCCCATGGGTTGTTTGGTGGTCGTACAGTTACTAGGCCTATCATACGATCGGATTCACTTATAGCCAACCTCAGCTTGTCGGGAGCTAGTTGGCGCGCTTTCGAGAATAAAGGTGGTCTTGTAGTCGCGATGTGCAACATTGCTGGTTACACACGGAAATTTTGGTGGTGTTTGGTTTTTCTCAGTGTACTTATCGAGCATTTGCTGGTAGCATGGGTCGATCTTGTGTCTTACTGTGACTGGGGATAATCTACACCTGGAAAAGGAAGTCATATAAACATAACTTCGTATTTCCGTTTACTAACTTCCGTTTGCTCATGTGGGTGAATTAGTTATGTTGCAGTAGGTCTGTACCAATGATTGGCATAGAAATATATGAGACAACGAAGATCCAGTGAGTGGGTTTGCGTAAATTCACACAAATCGCTTACTGTATGTGACGATCGGTTTCCCATTTTTCACCTTTAAGTTGTAAATTGCTTCATGAAGAACGCTAACTTGTGTCTCACTGTTGACAAGTTAGAGAACTTTCGTCATCACGTCAGTGGTGTGTAGCAGACGGCTTTGTACGTCGGTTACGGTTACCGTTAACGAATGCCGAGTGGGAAGTTACTCGAAATGTTTTTCGTGTCGGTTGGTTGGGAGCTTCGGAAACTGTAGGGTTTTCTACAATTTCTAGAAGACTTGCCTTACTTATTATGGTCTGTCTGTCATCGTCTAGAGACATGTCCTTTTCGTGGAGGACTCCTTCGAGAAGTTCGGGAGCGTATGCGGTCAATACGAATAGGAGGGTAACGTGTCAGAGTATGGCAGAGTTGTGTGACGCCTTTTCGCATCATCTGAGACTTTTGTTGGACTGAGTAGATCACGGTGTTCGAAGTTCTGGTGATCTCCAGAATCCGGTAGGCAGATGCATCCATTTCGTTTACAGTGTAGTTTTAAAATGAAACAAGCTTCACCTGCACCTGTTGTGGAAGTTTAGACAAGAAAAGCTCTCTAAGCAGACCACCGTCAAAGGTCCGTTGAACAATGACCCCCTCACTCATAACAATACGTCTGAGTCATGTCGTAGATCGATGTTGTTGAGGAGTTGGTCCAACTGTTGTCGATTGGTGAGATCTTCCTGCATTAGAACAGTTTTCTTCGGAGTTTTTTAAGGTTCCAAAACATCACTAGTAAACATACTAGGTATGACGTACCTGCTGTAAACGCTCGGTAGTGACTTCAATGCTGCGAGGAATTGTGGACATAGGTCTGTCACGCCGTGTTCGTGGAAGTCAGTTTATATGTAACAGAACTAGGCATCGATGTTGTCGTGCCAAAATGTTATTAGCTGAAACGAGGATGGCGGAAGAGTCTTGGTCTTAAATAATTTAGGAGTCTGTTCGGTCATAACGAATCTAAAGTATAGCATCGAACGAGACTAAATATATCCAAAAATGCTAATAAATCATCACAATATTCAAAAATCGAAGTAAAAAATGATAAAGCTTTAAAAAGAACAGACTCACAGTCTAGAAATCGGTGTACTGGACCGCGTTAGGCTCGCCAATAAAAATGCCATGAGCATTCATAGTTTGACAACATCTTAACCATTAACACCCTTTATAATCGAAATATGCCAACCCAGTCAATTCGAAAGCCAGAAGCAAAGAGGTTAAAAGATATATTTGATGAAATATCGATATATCGAGAAGTGATCAGTCTAAGCTGGTTGGCGGTTGCAGATGTGAAGCACGGACTACCTGTTGATGACCTGGTGCGGATTAATGACCGGGCGCCTTTGACTAGGTGCGTCCAGTAAAACTAATATGGTCAGCACCAAGTGTCGAAGACTTGCAGAGCTATTGATTTTGGGGATTTATTTACCGTCATGTCCATATTCTTAGGAGTCTGTGTTGGCCAGACTCATATTTGACTGGATCCGGTTGATTTAGCACAAAACTTCTAATGGTATCAGTAGAACTGCTCACATTTTCTGAATTGAACTGACTTGTCCTGGGATCTTGACCTCATAGTATCTTGTAATAAACTCTTACAATTTCCAACATGAACTTCCAGAACTTCAGTTTTATCCTGTCTGGATTAACGAGACAATATACTATCAATATCACAAGTAGTAATAGTGTTGAAGATGGCACAGGTATTCAGTGTTTGACAACGCTTTAACCAGTAACACCTTCAGACATAACTCCTACTCACCAAGAGAAATCAAAAGACAAAATCGAGTAGATCAGAAGTTGTATTTGACGATTGTCAATATATCAGAATTGTCTGATCTAGTCTGGCTAGCAATTGCAGTAGATGTTGAGCACGGCGTTCCCACACGTGATCTGGCGCGGATGCATGATCGAGCGCCTTCAGCTAGATGAGTCAATTAAAACTAATCTGGTCAGCATCCAATGTCGAAAACCTATAGAGCTATTTATTTTGGGGATTTATTTACCGCTACAATGTAACTGATTTGGTAGTCTATCTCTATTACTAAAATCCGAAATCATATCTATGTGTCGTTGTGGATCTTCATAATTCAGGTTATATGTTAATGTGCTTTATTTACACTAATTTCATCCTTAAAGCGACCCGTATTTTTAAAGGATCTAAACATGGAAAGGTTAGCGGGTACCCGTAAAATCTTGGAAGATTCGTTGAAACAAAAGAACTGGTTCACAGGTTTATTGGAGAAGGTGGAAAAAAAGTCAGGTGTCGACAGACTATACATCGTTACTGGTAATAATAGTGTTAGAGATCATAATTTATAAACAGGAAGTGCTGTATTGATATTTCTGTACCTCATTTTCGGTTATGGGACTAGCTTCATTGCAAACCTTATTGGATTCATCTATCCAGCATACAGATCGTAACTTGCGCAAAATTGTTTTAAGTTTTCAGGATCAAAGCATTAGAGACGTCTGATAAGGGGGATGATACAAAGTGGCTCACTTACTGGGTTGTTTTCGCAACATTCAGTGTTATCGAGTCATTAACTGATATATTGTTTTTTTGGATACCATTGTATTCACTGCTAAAGGTTTGTTTTTACTTGTGAATTGACCCACTCAGTCTCTATTTTTCTTGTTTATGATGATCCCAACATCACCTAACGGAGCTATCATAATCTACGAAAAAGTTATTAGACCTAACTTTTTGGCTCACGAAAAAAATATTGACAAGTTTATCAATGAGGCATCAGATTTGGCTGGTGATTTTGGAAATGCCGGTAAGTGACATCTGCGGAATGTGTGATACGAATTACCGTTTACTTTCGAATCTTTGGGTTACTAGTTTGGTCTAAATAACATCAAACCACAACAACCTTACTCAGTACTTCCCTCCGGAAACGTCATCTATAAGTTGACTGGCAAGGTTACGTAAGGCAGTTAGATTAAGATCTCAGCTAGAGCCTGAGAACTGGACGTAGTTCCATCTGACCGGTCGTCCTAGTCTGCGAGAAAGGAGGAAATACATTTTGCGGTGACAACAGAGAAATCAGTCCGACTATCATAGTACCTGGAATATCAGCTTCAATAATCCAAGTGTGTGTGGCGTGGTTGTTGTTTACGAAAATGAGAGAACGAAAAGCGAATGTCCGGCGCTTTAACCGGATTCCAAACCAATGGTGCACATGGGCTCCAGTAACCTGAAGGAACAAATGGCGCATGAACCGATTGTTGGTCACCGGCTTCCATGGGACTGCATCTCCTTACGATCCCCCACTGCCTTGTGGATCAGACCTTCAGGTCGAAGGCTCTGGGTGTGGCCTCTTAAGAAAACCACCTGCTTCGGTTTGGGCACCCGGGCGGTATCACAGCCCTCACACATATCAAATGAGATTTGTGTGGCGCATATGTATTTGGTGTCTCCTTGTACCAATATCTATGTGTTAAAATAAAATAAATATAAATTCGTTAAGAGATAACAGTTTCATCATCTAATAATGACAAAAACTGAGAAGTACAGTTTTCTAACCATCTTAAGTATCAGTGGCAGGATGTTTGAGATGCGTTCTTCTCAGAAATTCAAAATATTGCTTCTGGACGGGTCTGCATCAATTTCTGAATTGATGATAGGGGGTGAAGTAGCTGAGTGTGTCGTTCGTTTCACTTATCCTGTCTCATTAACCTTGGTTGGTTGTTTGACAAAATCTCGGGACAACTTGCGAGATATTCGTCTGCCATCCAATGGACGAGTTTTCTGTGCATCGTTTTGCTCTGTTCTGTTTTATCGCTGTAAAACCGACTACCTCAGGGGCGTATTTGGAGCTATATCTGACATCTCAAACCACTGTAGCTAGAGAATCGTGAATAACCAACATATGCTTGTCCCATATAGCTTTCTTTCAAGCCACGACACCATTTCATAAACCTATCACTGCTTTTTCTAAGCAACCCCAGCGTTGGGAAATAATGCACAATGTGAAATTCTCTGGGACAACGTTCGTGGTACATGTCCAAGTCACCAAAGTCGGTCTTTCAAGACAGTGACACTAATTGAGTTATTGTCAATGTGCCCGAGCACACGTTGCTGAACCTCTACATTACTAGCGTGGTGTTTCTACTGTATGTTGATAGTCCTTCATAGACAACAGTGACCAAACATAGTCACTTAACATCCTAAATACGGTGAGGCTAGTTTTCACAAGCACTGAGCAAAACTTCTCATCGGCGCGTTGTAGGTCCGAACTTTTACAGCCAGATTAACATCACGAAGGCATCAATGTTGGTTAAGATTAGCATAAACGTCTCTGGCTTTCGATATACTTGAGTTGATCCCATCGCTCACGCCATCACCAACAATTACCCATATACACAGACTTTCCGACCACCAACTACTCACAACCAAGAATGAGTGCAGGCACTGGTTCTGCCAGTTTTGTACTATGTACTTGAAAGTTGTCAAGCGCATGACATTCCTAAAGACACTGATTTTTAACTAGTGAAGTAACAGTTGCATGGTTTGAGTATCATCTCATAGTAAGACAATATCGTCTGCACACTCAAATTAACAGATGCATACCGATAGGACTAGTTCAGGAAGACAATTTTTTACTGACAATACTTTTAATTCACTGGTAGTTTAATTAGTAGAGGTGAAAATGAAATGATATCACAGTTCAGTTGGTACTTGCACTTGCATCCATGTGACGCATATAAAGTTATGTATTTGTCAAAAAGGTTTACACTCATTTCAAAGAAAATGTATGTGGTCCAAAAAAGTCTAGGCTCAACCAGCTCTTAGAAAATATGGCCAAACTGTTCAGCTGAATTAAGTTATTGTTATGGGTTATTCTGAAAGGAAATACCGGGAAGGCTGTTAAACGCTTTAAATATGAAACGATCTTACTTCATTGGTAATTACCAATCCGAGTCACGTAGGGGAAGACTTTCGAATTTTGTGATCGAAAACATTGGGTGAAATAAGTCAAAATCAATTGTTATAACACTAATTATGTATCTTTTCCCATGTTTTTTTGCACTTTAACTTCTTGTTATTGCATTCATATTTCGTCTTTATCTTCTTTGTGACCAGATAATATTAATATTTTATTATTGTTAAGATGTTATATTTAAAGGATCTTGTGTATTTCTGAAGTTCATTTGTTTGGATATATCCTTCCTGTTGTGATGAGATGAAGTGTTTGTGCTTTTGAATTTCAGCTAAAAAGAAGGCTACTGAAGCTATTTCACAGGATTTAATGGGAAAAAAAGACTAATACTACCAACTAGTTTTTATTTGGATTGCGAACCGTAGACTATTCACTAAAATATGCCAAATAGTTTTAAGAAACTCCCCAATGTCCATTATTCGTTGCTGCATGTTCTAAATTGTGGACCCGTTTATGTTTGCCATTGACTTTTTATTTTATCTTTTTCTCTCGTTTTCATTCCAAGTTAAATGTAATTTCTGCTTTGGCCCTTCTTATCTTCCTAAGTTTATTTGAATCCGCAGTATCCAATTTAAAAACATTCGTAAAGATAATGGCTTTACATCAAAAAGGTAACTGTATGTTGTAATTTTATGTAAACTGAACATTACAAAAAATGCATCCTAATTTTCGAGTTAATCTTTTCTTTACCATTAGACAAAATGTGACGGCTTAACAAAATGTACGTTTTTTGTGCTTTGTCTTTTCATTTGTACGTATATGTTGTTGAAAGATCTTTTCATTTCCTCATTTGTATCATTGCTTCTTTTCGTGTCACTAACCTCTTATTTAATAAAGAATAGAATGTGAAATAAATGACACTGACTTATTTCGCACAATCATAATTGTATTTCCAACAAATTTATTTAGCTTACCATTGGATATTTCACTAACCAATGTAATACACTTAAAACTGTGGATTTGAGGTGATTTTCTTATGTCACCTCTCCACACGTTACGTCTATTCATCGTTAATTTGGAGTTGCTTATCTCTTCGGTAATAAGATCGTTTGTATGTTTTTTCGTTTGTGAAGTCGTATCTAAATGATTTGAGTTGTTGACTTCCAATTGTTTTATTGCGTATTGTGCTTCTATCTACTTATGCAGGTGAGTAACATTATTAACCTTCGTATAGCAGATATAGTTTACGATCATTTATTCTTGTTGATCAAGTTCTATAAAGTTGAATTGAAATCTGTACTAAGTTATGTTATTGTTAAGACGTAGTTTTTCGTTTCGAAAGCCTTTTTCGCGTTACCTGCGTACCTTTCAATCAGGAATGTGGTAGTTCGTGTTCGTAAGCAGGGACAGGTACATTATCCGAATCATTTTTCCCTCAGTTGTTCAGTTGGGACGCCCTCCGAAATATGGAATTCCGTTTACGGTTGTAAGCCTGAATCCATTATGATTCTAAAAAGTACTGAGTTAACAGCCTTGAAACATTTAGCGAGACCTAGAGAAAGGTCAGGAAAAACGACAAATCTAGACTAACAAGAATCTATCTAATGAGTGTGTTCACTGATGAACAAGAAAGATGAGAGATAGAGGAGTCAGGGGCTATAGATTTCACGAAAAAGTTTTTAGACTCACTAGGAAATGTATAAGATAGTTCGCAACCTCCCCAAACGAGCTTTCTGAACCCGTGCAGAGATTTCGTCAGACACCAATCCATTAGGGCTGATCAGACTTCCAACATAAGTGAAGTTGTCAACGCGTTCGACTACTTCACTCCCTATCCTTAATTCAAGTGTTCACGCAGACCAGTCCTGAAGCAACAGCTTGCATTTAGAGGTGGAGAAACGCATCTCAAACATTCTGGCATTGTTGCTTAGTGCTACCAAAAGACTGCAATTTATCAGTGTTTCCACCAAACTGGACTATGTCATGTGTATATTATAAGTCAATAAGTGGATCTCCTGTTAGATCAAGTCCCGAAAATTCAGACGAAGATAACGTTATTCCCAGTAATAGATTTATGATGAAACTAAGCAATAATGGAGATGATGGACAGCCTTGCCAGACATCACTTGGGGTTCTAAATTCAGATGGCAGTTCACCGTAATCTCTGACCCGACTGGTCATGTTCGAGTAAAGAGCCTTCACAAGGTTTATGTACTAGTTTTGATTGAGAGAGCGTGACCGCAGTGCCCAAGGGACAACTGCTTGAGGTCGGTCACACACGACCCTTCTGTGCGTAATTTCGGTGTTAGCTGCGTGCTTGTTGAGACCTTACCGCCTGAAACGGATATTCGTGGGATAAGGCGAGGTGTGTATTTTTAGGGTCGACCTTTTATAACCCCTCCCATGCTTGTGGGAAGGCAGCATAAATGTTATTCTGGTTATCTGAAGAAAACATCTTACTGCCGTCACCTCTCTACAGTCAGCAATACGACTCCGCCTACGGACCTTGGGAAGACGTAGATATCTCATTGAAAACACTAAATAGCCGTAATCTACGACTGGAAACTTTCGATAAAGTCCAGAATCGGTCACAGTAGAATTTACTGACCAGCTTTTCAATCCATAATTTTTGCTCAGCATTATTTGATGGCTGATTCATATTTCTCATGCTTAGTTTTCCGTTGCGTCTGATTTTGCCATTCTCTGCTGCCCATCTTGTTAATTTTCTCTTTTTCTGTGTTCAGTTGGGGTTTGAAAAAGTGGAACGATCCATATTTGCGTTACGTCCTAAGTTTATTGTGACTTTCTGTCAAATTAATTTTTAACTGAGTCACCTGGGTATGCTGTCAGTGAATGTATTTCTGTGATCTTGAAACTATTCTTTTATTGTCGTATCGAAGTAACGTCCTACCCATTCTGTCCACTAGAAATCTAACTAAATTCTTATTGTATCAGAGAATAACGAACCTTTAAAAGTGTGAGTATTGGTTGGATCATACATCTTATATAATCCCCCCCATATGATATGAACATTTAGGAGTATCATTTTATTGGCATTTCTATGCGTATATATATATATACTTGTGCCTGTTACCCCTAGCAGAGAAGAATAGGCTGCCAACCAGGATTCTCGATCGAACTCTGTCCTCCTCTCTGCTTTCACGATGTTTCTAAGTGCTATTCATTCTTTTGATGTATGCTTCCAATTCCCAATGAAATGTGCTCCTCAGTCTTCCTCTTTTCATTTCAACTTCAGGATTCCAAATTTGCGCTTGCTTCAATGTGCAGTTTGGTTATTTGCACAGTGCATATCCTATCCACCCACAACGTCTTTTGCCAATTTCCTCTTCAACTGGAAACTGGTTTGTTCTCTCCCACAGTAGTTTATTGTCGATGGCATCCGACCAACATGTATTGAGTATCTTGAGTAGACATTTGTTTATAAATACTTGTACCTTTTTGATTATGGTTGTGCTAGTTGTCAAAGTTTCAGCTCCGTACAGTAGGACTGACTGACTATCTGTCTTGACGTTCGCATTGAAGATTGTGACTGATGTTGGTTGAGAGATGGTTGTTTGGAGTTGCGTATGTTGTTCAACTGTAGGGATGCTGCGCTTACTTTTCGAATCCTTGTCTCTACTTGTGCATCAGATCCTCCTTGTACATCGATGATGATGCTGCTGACTAGGTGGGATAGGATTGCTAGGCCATCTACGAAGTTCGAATTGTCTAGTTGCATGGAAGCTGTCTATTGTATTCCGTGCTTCCCGTCAGATGTGGAGGTCTTCATAATCCAGTCGACTACTGTAGAGAAATAGTGCGTGTTCTAAATGTAGCTCATCAACTTTGTAGAGGCTAGTGTCCTCTATATCTGACTCCAATAAATAGTATCCCGTTAACTGAGTATTTAATGCAGGCTGAATCTCCTAGTAGAATTATCGATTTACTCGAGATTATTCAAAAGTCTGAACACCAGTTATAGAGATAGTTTACTGTTAAAGATTGGTAAAATCCGCAAGCGTACACGAAGCAAGCACACAGTGAAAAAAAGTGTATGTGTGTGTGAGTGTTAGAAATCCATATATATATTTATGAGTATTAATCAAGTATGGATAAATTATTGATTATCTGTGTATTACAACCAATGGGAGAATAGAAATGAAAATTGATGTGCAGACATGTGCTCAATCATACTCACACAGAAATTTACATGGTGGATTAAGTGTCTAAATTACAGTGAGCGTATAAATAATACAGTAATGGAATGGGCTTACTACATGTACATAATGTTCTCCTATCCACACAGTCAAACGCCCTATCATAGTCAAGGGAGTTGGTGTATAGTGACCAGTTCCATTCACTTGATGGCTTAATAAGGAAGATCTGTGTTTACTGCCTCGATGTATGGTGGTTTGAGTGGAGCTGATCTATTCATGATTCGCTCAAAATGTTCAAAGTACCCACTTGTTCCTCTGTCCCTGAATGTCGGTGATTGTCCTGCCTTATTTGTCCTTGACCGGTCTCTCTGGTTTACTAAATTTCCCTGCCAGTTCCATCATTGTGTCATATAGTTGTTGACAGGTCAGGTCCCTTGCTGGATACTTCACTACGATCAACTGAAGCATGTCATAGAACTGATCTTTGTCGTCCTCATCGCTATCTTTGATGGGTGAATAGCACTGAACAGCAGTTATTTTAACTCCCTGCTTGTTTGATTTGAAGGATGCTCTTATGATTCTGGATCCATGAAATTCCCATCCTATAAGTGCATTATGTGCTTCTTTGAACAGCATCAGTTCAACTCCCTGAGTATGTGGAGCATTTCCTTCTCCATGACCAGAGCACAACATCACCTCTTCTGAATCTAATCTTTTCTGTCCAGCTTGTGCCCAATGGGTTTCATGATTCCGAGCATCGTCGAGTTCTATCTCATCATTTCCGTAGCTATTCGACTGGTCTTTTCGGTCTCCCACATTTTCTGGACTCTCCATGTGCCTACATTAATTGTTGCTCTGGTTGTTATGAAAGGCATCAGCCTCGGTACTTCCGGAGAATCTTGGGTTTCATTATGAGGCATCATAATCCTGAATAAAGACCCCTCAACTTAGAGGACAGAGTTTGAATGGCATAAATTGTTTATTCTGGTTAGTGTTTTTTTTACGAGATGGTGTTGCCGACCCCATACCCAACACTCCTTTATTTGAGTTTGGTACCGGCGTTAACCCCAGAGTGCATTTAGGTGGATTTCAGATGAATAAATGCCAATAAATAGTGATGTGCGAAAGGCAACTTGATACACAAGCGTACTGAATCAAGTTTCTATAAATTTTGTCAATCCATAGAGGAACATAGATAAAGGAAAAGAGAGAAGCTATCGTTAAAAAATAAAAGCGTGAAGGAGTTAAGGTCGATATTAATAATAATGTAAACATCAAATCATCGGATAAATTCAAATCATTTTATCATATGGAGATAAACAGACCTTATTGCATTATACGGTGAATTATGAATAGTGAACCTCTACATATTGATCAATTCCATGATAAAGAATCAATATAACGTATTGATTCCCCCATTTTATCTGTTTTGTAAATACTTCGGTCAAATGTTAACAGTGTTTTATGCAATATAAGCGAACGTTACGAATTGACTTGTTGTAAATGTTAGTTTCGTTTATAAACTATTAGCCTCGCTTTGTTTTTACCAGAATAGATATTAGTGACGCTTTATCTGATTACAATTAAATCAGACGACGATCTTAGCGAAATGCACATGTCGCCAACCTTGTATGTTTTCATCGACTTAATTCGCGTTATAGAACAAAGGAATGAAATAAGCCAAATACGAGAATTAAGTTTTGGATACTTATATTTCGTACTTTCGTTAATCCAGACGGACAGTCAGTGAAATGAAGCGAAGGAATTGAAGAGGAGAGAGCGGAACGAAGTGAGATGAATTGACGAACAGAGGAGAAGGCGAGTGAGCCAACTCGATTTAATCAAGCGTGACTCAATATTGATAGTCAAACAAAAATAAGTTACAGACACGTGATAGATAGGATACGCAATTAGCACATACGATCATATGAAAACAGGGTAAATGAGCAAATAATTGACAAGGTCAAAACGTGACTTGAGAAGGAAGAACGAATTGGTCTGTCCAGAAGCTAGAATAACCTGTATGGGCTTGACATAAAGTAGCCACTACCAGAATAATGAAATGAGATGAAAACAAAACATTTGGCACTTATCTGTTTAGCTGAAAGTTTTAATGTAACTGGTAAACAAAATATATATTGCAAGTTATCAGTAAGTCGGTTGATAATTAACGTTGTATATTAACAAAGAGATGTATGACTATGATTGATGCCACTTCTATTTGAGAAAAAACTGGTCGATTTTCCAATACAGATTTCATCGGAATATTTTCTAACGATTCTTAACGAAATAAAAGATTCTATGTCACATGTTTTATTCCCAATTTATGTTAAATTTCTCATTTCGTCATGTTTTTATATTAAGAGTACATTTTGCGACATAATGAGTTAATGTAGTCATCAACAGTTGATTGAAATGCTCCCAAAGTATTAATAGAATATAATGTTATATGAGAATTGGTGGATCCCAGGGATAACTAGTACTTACTCTGATAGTCACGAATGGATCAGATCTAAAGACAGCGAAAACATCTAGCCCACACGAATGTACTTCATTGAAATCGCGGTAGTACGGTTATAATGTATGAGGCAAATATTACAAGATACAGGCATTACATTAATGAAAATTACTAAGAATATATATATATATATATATATATATATATATATATATTAAAACGGTCCCAACTTTTTAAGAACGTAATCATGATATATCTCAAGCATAAACCAATTTGAGAATAACACATCAGTTTTTCCAATTAAGGTAATAAAACTGTAGGTTAGTTCGTATTGTTTTCGTTATATATCCATGATAATTTATAAGTAGTTGAATTATAGTACAAACTAGGAATCCCAGAAATAACGCAGTGGGATCAAGAAGTACTAGATAAGCACGAACGAATCTACTGTATTTGGAATTCGAAATCAAGCATTCGACAAGTACAAAGGAATCGTAACTTCATACAGACACCAAAATATCTCTGCATCAATTCATTTAACGTAAAATTAGTTCTTTTTAGCGTAAATGAATATGACTTTAAAGTAAGATTATACCAGTAATAACTATTGATATTACCCAATTTATTTAATTTATATACACAACAGTAGTTAAAATACCTGATTATTCTTCCTTGTTCCCTTTATAAATCAACATAGGGTCAGATTTCATTACATCTAAAGTAACTGAACACCTATAATGTTTCGAATTATTTGAATTATAGTACGAACTAAGAGTCCCAGAAATAACGCAACTGAATCAAGAAGTACTAGACAAGCACGAACGAATGTATTGTTTTTAGAGTTCGAAATCAAACATTCAACAAGTACAAAGAAATCATCAGTTCATTCAAACACCACAACACCTCTATCATTTCTGGCAATTAATAGTCATTTGTCCGTTGAATGACAAGAACAAGTGTCATAATGGGTAATGAGGGAGTAAAAAAACTTAATAAGCCTAGAAAATTTATTACGATTAATATGGATCTATGTACTAGAGAATATATTCAATAAGTTAGTGGTTGGATTAAAAATGACTATGAATTTTTTAGTTTCCCAAATTTTGAACAACAATTTCTGTCTGATAGACAAAAGATTCAATTTGCTTTTTTCCGAAATTGATAAAAACTATCTATGAGTAGTTTGACAATATCAGTAAGGAATTCCTAACTAAATTTTATACAGGTTGCAATGAATTCTGGAGGCTTCTTTTTTTCGGTAGACAGAAAGTAGATGATACACAGAAAATCACTGAACTGAAATTATTTTTATTGAATATGTACTGTATAATCAAGAAGTGGAAACAATTTAATGGTTGAATTCATAATTCGATTTATGCTAGACAACTCTGCAAAACCTGGAAGCACTGGACGGCCGTTTCGTCCTAGTATGGGACTCCGTATAATGAAGGTCATTTGAAATGGCCGAACTTCCTTAAGGTGAGTTTTTTCACTTACTTTGAAGAAAATGAACGAAATTGTTCTTTATCTTTATTTTGGATAATAAATTGAATAATGAATTGAAATTACTTTCCGTTTCTTATAAGCTCATGATGGTTTCACTACAGTTGATAATTGTCACCTGCTATGTCGTATTAAAGTGCTTACAAAACACACTTTTGTCTATGTATTTAGATTTAAAGTACTTTATTATATTTAAAAACTAGTGACATCAAAATGAACTCAATTTATTGGACCTGAGAAAAGAGAATTTTATAGAATTTTGCAAGTCATTACTAGTCTATTGTTATGCTTAACTGATACACAGTGTATCTAAACAAGAGTTATGAATAATGTTACTGTAATTCTTACTAATCAGTTTCTGAACACAGGATTGAACCTTACTGGTGTATCGTAGATCCTAAGGAAAGTTTTCACCCTTAATACCATCTATAGCTAAAAGCTAAATAACTTAGCACTAGCAATAGGAAACGACATTGAAGGTGATAATCATACTGATTAGGAATTCACTGAACAGTTGATATTCAGTTCAGAATATATTTGAAAAAATCATTTCTACTTAGACTTCAGTTAGTTTGTTGATTAAAAAAACTGTCTTCTGAGTTTCTCGTTGTGAAAATAGATAGATAGTTCATACAACGATTTTTGTCAAACAATTTATTCATACAATCAATTGTTGGTTTACTTTAGAAAAAAGTTCTTATATAGTAAGTTGAAAATATTGTTTATTAACATTTCGAATAATTTAGTGGTTGATTTATTAATATTATTCAGAGAAATTTTAAAGAAAAAAATAATTTTCATAGTTGAGATCATAAGTCACTTGAAGCTAGGCCACCATGAAAAACCCGGAAGCATTGGTTAGATGCCAGCTCCGTGGTCTAGAGGTTAAGTGTTGGCGCGCGAGACCGATAGGTCCTGGATATGAATCTCTCGAGGTGAGGTCGTGTATATGCACTGTTGAGAAGTCCCATAATAGAATGAAACAGCCGTCCAATGCTTCCAGGTTTTCTATACTGGTTTAGCTTCAATTAACTCATAATCTCAACTATTAAAATTACTATAATATCCACAAACCCCCCCCTTCTGTTATTAAAAAAATAAATAATAGTCGATCACAGTTACATAATCAACATTATCGAATTGTATAAGTTTTATATGGTATGATTGATTTTTGTAATCATTATTTTCAAATATTAACTTTCACTTCTCATTAGTTCCTTTTTGTTTTGTTGTTGTTGTTTCTTATATAGTTTCAATCAAAATATTTGCATAGTATTTAATAAGTTACTGGTTACTTTAAAATATGTCATAATTATGTTACAGAATGTAAAAGTATTTCTGATCATCTTTTGTTAAACATTTTCCAAAAAAAAATTTTTTTTCTAAATTTTTATGTTTAGAATATACCGTCATAAAAAAAGAACTGACCTGAAAGAGAGAGAAAAACAAAACGTTAATGATTTTGGCTAATTCAATGAAGTTTGTTAGTTTATTCAATAGTTGCTATTTTTCATGTGCTTGTTTCTCTAATATGATATGCGTAGTTTTTAAAAAAAAGTTTAGTCAGTAAATAGTTTCAATTTATTATTTACAGGATTGTAAAATTGATTAGGTCAAGGGATACATTGATGTTTGTTTGTTTGTTTTTTTCAAAAAATCTGTTTTGGAGATAAGTATATAAATTGTTTTGTTGTTGTATTTTTTGTCAAATTTTCTATTCAGTATAAGTTTGACAAAAAAGAATTATCAGATAATAATCATCTGCTCATAAGAGAGTGTGCCCATAAGAGTGTTGAATAGATGTAAGTAGTTTTAGAATTAAAGCTTATATACCCACTTTCACTTTTAAATCAGTGGATAATGTGTTACAGAACCAATAGAAACTCCAAGGTTGGGCTGTATTAATATTCAGCTAAAGTGTGCTAAATAGGATGGAATTCATATCCTGGATTTCACCACTCGGTACTGTGGGATGTGATAGAGGCGGATTGATTTATAAAGTGATAGGAAGTTATATTCTAAATTGAATATGAGTTTACAATATCACGGTTAAACAAGCAATATTACATGTGTAAATTAAATTTAGCTAAAGGTATTTCAAATTCTAAGAATAACAGACTTTTGTAACTTGTTATTCAGACTGTATTTCACTTGGATCATAATATTAAATATGAATTAGGACTAGAAGTATTGGTTAACTGTCTATCTGGCGTTTAGCTGGTTGCAAACTAGTCAGATATTTTGAGTGTGCATATAACTACTGCACTCACAGATTTCACGGATGTCCTGGTACAGGATATTTGTCGAGTCTGACTAATTAATTAGGATAAATTTATGATACCAAATCAGAGTATTCAGGAAATAAATCCAAGAATGTTTTAATAATATCGTTATGTGCTTCAGGTTTTGGTATCTCCCATTGAAAACTTTATGGTCTGCAATGCATGCCATTTTCATTTTATCAAGTTTTTAAATAATATATATAAATATGTTTAATTCTAAGAGTAGTTTTCATTAGTCAAATTGGTAACCTTTGAATTTTCAAGTTGAAAAGTGGTTATGTATAAAACGAAATCAAATGTGGCGAAAACAAACAACTGGCTATTTATAGAAGGTTTATTTCATTGACCAAGTTCAGCTGTATATCTCTTACAACCTAAGAGCTACAGAACAGTTGTTTTGTCCTAGTTTAGCGATTCTCAGAGGTCCACGTCCATCACAGTATATTTGATCGAAGTTAGAATCTTAATATTCCATGTTTATCCAGCTTACGAAAAAATACAAATAAATAAGGTAAAGATAGTTTAGACTAATCTATTTTACCAAATATGACAACAAATCAGATTCACATATTACCGCTAAAGATATTTCACAGCACATAACTGTCATTTCATCAACTGAAAGAAAAATTGGTAAAACGTAATGCAGTTATCGACAAATAAAAGATGGATAGTGGCTAGCGGTGGAATTCAGAATGCGCGTTCCATCCTATTTGGGACTCGTTGGCTGGATGTACCTGCATCCCAGAGTTGATGTTTACTCCGGGACACAACCTCAATACTTATGACAATATCGATGTAATCCGCATAGGGTCCACATATGCCAATAAAAAACTGATCAATTGCAATCCTAAACATTAATGGGAAGATTCGAATAAATAATGCAAAATGGATTAATTGACTTAGACATACTGTCTGCTTTGACTACCATGGATTTAGTTTTGATGTAAGAGTTTTGTTGAGAGTAGTTCAATTTTTGGTCATCAGTTGTCACGAAGTGATCACTATTTGAGTATTACTGAGAACTAGAAAGAATTAGATATCTTTCTGGACAATGACGTTACGTCATTGTTCACAAAATTCTAGAGAATAAGATATTTTTTTCTGAGTATAGGATTCCCATCAGTTCACATTTAACTGAGGTGAATCACTTACGCATACTTCCTACATATTAAACAAATTACAACAAGACCTTTAAATCATAACTTCAATAGTATGCTTACTAAAGACATACTTCTAAATGAGTTCCTGAAGTTCCGTTTGAATGTTGTGGATGGTGGGGTTCAACCATGCCAAAGCTCAAACAGTTGTCCTTAGTGGTATTGTATGTTCGTCATTCTATGATAAATGAACTTAGGTTAGAGATGCGTAATATTGGATATTAATTCGGTAGTCTGCTGGTTAGCTTTTGCTGTCAGACCGGAATATTCTGGGGTTGATTCATGGTGGGGCTACGGGCATGCACTATTAAGTGGTCCCATAGTAGGATAAACAGTCTGTTTTCCAGGGCCATCCTATATATATATATATAGAAAGTATATAAGGTCGTGGATGCACACTGCCTAGGAGTCCCATACTACGACGAAACGGCTGTCCAGTGCTTCCAGGTTTCCAATGGTGGTCTAGCTTACATCGACTCATTAATCCAACCGTTTATGTTATTATTATTATTATTATCATTATTATTATTATTATTATTAAAGCTATCTCATAACCTAATAGTTCGTTTGATGTAAGTAAAGCTAATATATCTTAATCCAAAACAACATTATATCAAATACAGATTGAGATTTACTATCCCACCCACCTGAGCTACTCAGGTTAACATGATATGAAATACTATATTTCTATATGGTGTTTTGCTTTTTCATATAAATTACCGTACAATAGATTTGTATCAGAGGATCAATAAACTTGAAGAGTACAGTATACTTAAACATTTCCGAATGTTGTTTGAGTATTATATAGCAAATAAAAGGAACTCGGCTTACTGTCAGTACGTAACTTTGTTCATCGTCCGTAGATAGTACCTGGTGAAAGAAAGGTAATATAACAAAACTATAGAGCATAAGAACGAGTAATTGTGATAAAGTAATAAGTGATAACTGGTTTTCTACTGTATTACCTATTGAGATGAGTAGGACTTTTACATTCAGTACATCTAATATGGATAGAACATACTGTTTACTGCTGATAATAAACACTTTGTCGACTGTTAAAACTTTATTAAAACTTGCGTAAGACTGTCAATTGGTGCAAAGTCTGTTTACTAATCTATAGGTTTGTGGTTTAATTTATATGGAATCGTTTGCTTAGTTCAACAACTATCATGATTATCCTACAATTTCACTTCTATTACACCAAATACTAGTAGTTAAGTGAATTTCTGAAAGAATTCTAACGAACAGAATGAATTCCAATATTTGACAAAATATTCACTCAAACCTATTCGTATCATATGATGGAGTGTTGTTTGACAAGAATCACGATATTAAGTACTAGTTATTTTTTGTCTCGTCAAAATGAATAAAGAATAATAAAGAAATCGATATACAACGCAATTTATGTCTTTATACATATATGTATGTGCATGTCTATTATTACAATTACAAAAACATTCAAACGACTGATAATACTGTGGTGTTTGAATGAACTAATAATACCTTTGTACTTGTTGAATGCTCGATTTCGAATTCCAAATACAATACATCCGTTTGTGCTTGTGTCTCATTTCTTAATTCAATTGCGTTATTTCTGGGACTCTTAGTTCATACTACAATTCAAATAATTCAAAACATTATATTGGCGTCGCGATGGAGCCTGTAATGGAAAAGTTAGATATTCATTCAGCTTCGGAAGCTTTTGAAGATTACTTTGAAAGGTTCGAAATCTGGGCTATGACCAAGGAAGATGATGAGGATGTTAATATTGTGGCACACTTCCTCACATTCATTGTAAAAGAAGCATACAGCTTATTAAGAATTCTGACTATGCCGGAAAAGCCTATCTCGCTTCCTTATACAACTCTCAAGGAACTGCTGCTAGACTATGTTAATTATAAAAATTTCGAATGCGGTAAAGGAGGAAGATCTCGTAAAATGATTCATGAGGATATAAAAAATTCCACTACATTACTACGTCATCCTGACCCAGTGCATACTCAAGGTTATGCAGATAATTCATTGAGATGCGATGCAGTTCACGAGGATGGGGACAAGTTTGGCCAGTGTTTGTCCTGTTGCAAGTTCCACTCTTCTAATTCATGTAAATTTCGTAATTCTAAGTGCTTTAAATGCCGTGATACTGGACATATTCAGTCAGTCTGTAATACTACTGTTCATCTGATTGCAACTAATATTAAGACTTGTAATTCTGATTCTACTGAGTCGAGTATTCATGATGATCATTTATCTTTATCAACGATTTCAAAAGACAGTGTAGAGTCATATGGCAGTTCAGAGTTAAATGAAATCCAGAATTCTTGTGAGACAACAGTCCCTAATCAACCGATTTATCAGAATTCTCATGCTATTGTACCAGATATGACTTTTCCTAATGATTCACATATATCTAATGAAATTACTTGCAATTCTGAGGAAAATATGTTAAATGAACCTAATCATGATCGAAAACCTGATGTGGTTTGGTTAGATGCTGATTTTTCTAACGATCCTACGCGCCGCAATGACAGTCCTAATGAATTTCATAAGAATATTTCAGAAGAATCAAATCCTGATGTCATATCATATATTACCTATCCTCATAATGCATTTGATCCTTGTGGAAAACCTGCTCAATGCGAAGCACGAGTACTAAGTGACCTCGAGTTTGATTACATTTTGGATGATTTCATATCAACTGCTGTTTACCCTTATCACAAAAACAGTTCTAATGTTTACTCTAAACAATGTGAGAAATATGTTTTAAATGAAGCCACATTATTCATAACTTGGGGATATAAAGATCCAACATTATTTCGTGGGAGAGGATAGTGTTGAAAAATCTATGGTTTGAATTCGAGATATTAATGATTTCAGTACAAAACCGACATGCTGGTTGTATACAATTCCAGGTGAGTCTGTTCCGATTTCGTTTGTTAATTCCAATACTAATGAGCACATTCTAGATACTACAAAGTTTTTATCTTATGCAATGTCGGACAGACTCAGGATGAACCTAACAAGAAGATGTACAACCGATTACAAACACTTATACTTCTATTTAAGCTGTGGTGGATGTGGTGTTTGAACGAACTAATAATACCTTTGTACCTGTTGAATGCTCGATTTCGAATTCCAAATACAATACATTCGTTTGTGCTTGTGTCTTACTTCTTAATTCAATTGCGTTAATTCTGGGATTCCTAGTTCATACTACAATTCAAATAATTCA
Source organism: Schistosoma haematobium (assembly GCF_000699445.3). Lineage (NCBI taxonomy): Eukaryota > Metazoa > Platyhelminthes > Trematoda > Strigeidida > Schistosomatidae > Schistosoma > Schistosoma haematobium. The sequence continues at coordinate 74,881,985 of NC_067196.1, read as the reverse complement.
AAACATTATAAATACTTTAACTAGAAAAGTAATTGAAATTTTCATTGAGCAACTAGGTGTTTCGGTATTAGAAATGATGAATCGTCTTTTTGTTTTTTTGAAAAAATGACTAATAAATACTTCCATTCGAGACATAAGTGTAGTGAACGAGAACACAAATGAGGGCAATCGAATGTATTTGAATATATTTTAGTAAAATCTGAGAACTATTTAGTAAATACTTCATTTACAAAATGTCAATCAGTTGTCTCAAACTTGACTGTTCCTTCCGCAAAATGTGAATCAATCGTCTCAAACTTCATTGTTCCTTCGTTTCCACACCAATCATTGTCTGTTCTCGTTCTCTTTCCTTCAATCTTCTTAACCTTCTGCATCCAGACATTTCATTTTCGATTGACGAAACATACTAATTATATCTGTCGACATCAGTAGCACACACCATATAGGTAACAAACGTTGAATGTGTAGTTAAGTAGATTGCAATCAATTTATGGTCAATGTTCAAGTTTTTATCAAAGTACCATATTCTAGGAAGTTATTCAAGTATGGGAATATTCTTATAATAAATGAAAGAGCGACGATCATTGAGATCCATATATTCTAATCTTTTCCCATTAAGTAATGTAAGGTAATGAACATCACAAGAAATTTCTCTGTTAATTTTAAACAACAAAACATTATAATTAAAGTACCTAGGTTTTTGATCAGAATTAAACCTAAAGTTACTGAATACTCAGTAGTTAATATGTATGATAGTTTTAATAAGTGTAACAAGAATTTATTTTCAAAACTGAATGATTTTGCGTCAAGACCTTGTATTTACGAGTCATAAATAAATTAAAAAAACACAATTTATCAAGGGGATAAATGAATTAAAGTAAATACATTTATTCTTGTGCTCGCTGTGCTTTTGGTATATTGACTTGAATAAAATTAAACTGAAAGTAGTTATGATGTTTGTTTAAAGATTATTGGACGTTCGAGTTACTGGATTTCACATAATGAAATTCAGATCTAATAAACTTGATTCTGTAAGGAAATTTAGTAAAGTTCTCTTTCAGTATATTATCCTTGTCTTAACGTGTGATTGTTTAATGTTCTCCATTCTCAGTAATTTGACAAGATCAAAATTTTTACTGTGTTGTCAAGTGTTGTTTTATCCCTTTGTATGGTTTCGCATTTGAATAGCAACACATTTTGGAAAATATGTTTATTTTTAAAATTTTCTTCACTGTTATAGTGTTAGAGAATCTTGTCGTGATATTCTCTATTAAGAACTCTACCGTATTTAGATATATAGTATTGAATGTGTAGAGTATTATCACAACCAAAATAAATATTTCCTTGGGAATCTTACTCATTAATGACCTGGAATCACTCATATTCTCTAGTCCAATTATCATTTAGTCTAGATGAAGATAGAACGAACAAAATAAAAATTAATGGCTGGGATAAATTTAAACCGATGAGATTCAACTGAGTAGATATTTACAACTATTAACACCTTTTCATTGATTATTGTTCCGTCACTAGGGCATTGGATTTATTTACATGACAAGAATTATGACCTTGACTGGTGTTTTCCTAGTTAAGAAATCACTTCGAGTACCAACTATAAAAAAGTACTTCAGGTGTACAGTGAAATCTATTAAATAAATGGAAGTCTCATAAATCAATTCTTAGTGTTTTCCTGTCATTCGTAACTATTTTAAAAGGATCAATATTACGGTGAAGTTTATTTGCTTACAGCAAAGTAAATACATGAATGAAAGTAATCATAAATTCAGTAGCAATGGTGTGCTTAAGGATATACCGAAAGAACTCAAATTTCATTATGCAAAATTTGGAATTGAACTGAGGCATGGTTATTTGAGGGAATCATGAGTCTTACATCTAGGTTTCGTGCTAGTCGACACTCATCAGTAAACTATATCCGTCATCTTGAGGCAACTGATGCTTCTCGATATGATTTGAACCATTGTTACTTATTCTAACAGTAAGATTCATTACTACTGAATTAATTCATGTATCAGATTCAACTCAACGATTGGAGATAAAGACATAGTTTCACAATGTCGAGACTTTCAAACTAATGATGATCACATTTTAACTTAATCGAACAAATTCAATCATTACTAAGGACAACATAAACAAGAGATTGATTACTAATCACTGATCATTCAGTGTGAAAAAAACTATTTTAAAGTGTTTAAATGAATTTGGCTTGAAGTGTAAAACGGTAGGAATACATCATATAAACATTGAATCAATGCAAATCGACCTAGTGACATGAATTGTCACATTTATTTATGTTATAAACTGCTAACGTGGTGCATTACCGAAATGTACCTTAACTAAGCATGAGAAATTCATGGAAATCTAAGCAAAATATATTTAGCTGACATTTCATCATCTAGTTGATGAAGCATGTATTTAAAAAATCCGAGGGAGCTGTTTCTGATCCTATCACAAATCATGTTTGTATTCACTTTCACTCATCTTTGTGTAAACATAATATAATGTTAGTTGTATTGTAATTTCAAGTGTTATGTCGGGTGATCAATCTTTTGTGTACATCAACAATAAAAATCAATCTTTTTAGTATTTTTCTACCAAAGACCACGATTTTCTTTAACATTTTGGTTCTTGTAATACCACACTTGTTGCCTTGTATGACAACAGTAATTATAAATAAAGTCAATAGTATGATATCAATCGGCCATAAGATTATCTATTATTCATACGTAAACCTATTGATTGAACTCTGATAACCATCATACATCAGAAGACGGACCAACCAGAACGAGAGAAATGAATCCATTCAGTCTTCAAATTCAGTTCATTAGGACGTCATATTGTAGTTAACTACGAAAGGTATATCATTCTACTTCTACTAAAGATGGCCCTTAGAATGACAAAAAAAGTTAAAATCACAGGCTGAATAGTGCAGCGGTAAATAAATCCCCAAAATTAATAGCTCTGTAAGTTTACGACATTGGATCCTGACCTCATTAGTTTTAATGGAATCACCAAGCTGACGGCACTCGGTCACGCATTCGCATCAGATCACGAGTGGGAACGCTGTGCTCAGCATCCCCTGCAATCACTAGCCAGTCTGGATCAGTCGATTCTCGAAATATTGATAGTATATCAAATATTTCTTCGAACCTCCTCGCTTCTGACTTTTGATTTCACTTGGTGGGTACGATTCATATTCGAAGGTGTTAATAGTTAGAGCGTTGTAAAACTCCAACTTCTACGAGCACGGCGTGAACGACATATGTGTAAGGGCACTACCGCTCAAATTTAACAGGTTCGTCGCAATTAGTATGTTTAATGTTGATGTTTCGGAACCGTACGAAACACTTAAACGATTTATTCTTAAACGCAGAGACCTAACCGATCGACCATGATTAGATAAACTCCTTAACAACATCTATCTGAAACACGGTTCTGTGACAGACATGTTGCAACGAATGGCAGCGGTTATCGGCCAAGGAACCTTCGATGATGGCCTATTCAAACAACTTTTCTTGTCCAGACTTCCTCAACAGGTGCAAACGGTTCTGGTCTCGTTTCACAACAACGCCTTAGACGAGCTAGCTGGATCTGCCGACCGCATTTTAGAAATCACAAAATATTCTTATACCGAGGATTTTCAGTCAAAGAAAAGCCTCGAACGGCCCAGAATGACATAACAGAGTTATGCCATACACTTACGCGTTATCTTAATTTTCGTAACGACCGTCAGCGATCACACACCCCACGTAGAAGCATTTCTCGTAAGCGATCTGTCTCTAGACCACGAGAGACAGATAACCCCGACTGGTGCTGGTATCATAACCAGTATGGAAAGTTTTCCAGAAATTGCAGAAAACCCTGCAATTTTCCACACTCAAAACCCACCAACACGAAAAACAACTCGGGAAACTTCCAAGCCGGCACGCATTAACGGCAACCATGGCCGGCGAATATAGCCGTCTGTTATACGTTACAGATGTGATAACGAGAGTTCGTTACTTCGTCGATACTGGCGCAGAAGTTGGAGTTCTTCCAGCAACTTCTAACGACCGGCTTCACGAATCTGTTTTAAACGACGACATACTGAAAACCGCCACCATTACTCCCTTCGGACTCTATGAATTTTTGCGAATGCCTTTCGGTCTAAGAAACGCTGCTCAAACATTCCAAAGATTCATAGACGACGTTTTTCAAGGTCTCAACTTCGTACATGCGTATGTTGACGACTGCCTAATCGCAAGTCCGGACAGAGGATCGCATCTGCAGCATCCGGATCTTGTTTTCGACCGACTACAAAAACATGGCATTACTGTAAACATTCAGAAATGTCAAATCGGAACCGACTCATTAGACTTCCTAGGACACATTATCGATGCTCAAGACATTCAACCCCCTAGAACCAAAGTGGCGGCTATTCTAGATTACTCAGAACCGACCACGATCAAGCAACTACGAACGTTTAACGGCCTTGTAAGTTTCTATAGACGTTTCATACCTAAATGCGCTTTACTTATGAAACCTCTTATCAACCAACTTCGTGGAAATGCGAAATCCGTCAATCTGGACGACGCCGCACGAAAAGCATTCTCCACAATTAAGGAACTTATCGCTAAAGCAACAATGCTTGCTCATCAGGACACTGAAACACCCATTAGCATCGCAGAAGATGCATCCGACTCAGCAATCGGAGGAGTCTTACAATAATGGGTTAACAACTCCTGGCAACCCTTAGCATTTTTCTCTAGACGGTTGCTAGACACCGAATCGAGGTACAGCACATTCGGTAGGGAACTCCTAGCCATGTATTGTGCTGTACAGTATTTTCGACACTACATCGAAGGCCGTGAATTCACCCTTTTCACTGACCATAAACCACTTACCTGTTTCCACTCGACCTCGATCAACTGATGCTTTTGTTAAACCTGACTTACGATATAATACACACGTCTACGTACGTCAAGACTCGCATCGACGACCATTCGAATCAGCAGACGAAGGACCTTTCAAAGTTGTTGAACGCGAACCTAAGTACTATATAATCGATAAGAACGGAACCAACGATAGCATAAGCATCGATCGCCTCAAAGCAGCGTATTTAGAAGGAAATCCTATCTACGTCGATTTTCCTTCGGTACAATCGAACAACACGACTCCGACACTTGTAATACCTCATCCGACAACCAACACGCACGATGATACTTCGACGGTATCTGAAAATATACTTAAAACAACGCGTTCTGGAAGAAGAGTAAGATTTCCAGAACATTTAAGTGACTATCGCAAATAAGACACTAGTTAACATTTTGTTTTATCTCGATTTTCCATGGTGTAATATATTTTAAAAAATCAATTTTGTTTGCTTATATTTATATATATTTATTATTTGGCTAATATGTGTATTAAAAAAATTTTCAAAAACAAAACAAAAAAACATTTTGTAAAAATGGCTATCACGTTATCAACCTTTTTTCGCCTATTTTGCGTCTTGAAGCGCGTACGAGTTTATTTCGACATGCACTTACATATTCTTTTTTTCTTTTCCAGGACGGCTGGAAAAGACGATAAAAAGAACGATGAGGTTTACGAGGGACCAAAATTTTCATTGTACATTATTTTCATAATATATTGTATTTCATGGTCCCTTATGGTAAGGAAAGACGACCAGACGCTGCTAAACCTAGCAAGCCATCAGAAGAGTGTTTACCAACGACAAAACTTGTTGGGTTTGAACTTCTGGCTGGCCACGTCTTTGGGTCATCACTACCTAACTAGGGGGGAATGATCTGTTGCGGTAAATAAATCCCCAAAATTAATAGCCCTGTAAGTTTTCGACACTGGATGCTGACCATATGCTTTAATATATTTTTAGCCTATCAAATATATCTTCGAAACTCCTCGCTTCTGTCTTTTGATTTCACTTGGTGGATACACATCATATTCGAAGGTGTTACTGGTGGAAGCGTTGTCAAACTCCGAATACCTGTGTCATCTTCACAGGTTCTGACGACGCTCCTCTCCGTATATAATGTTTTGAATTATTTGAATTGTAGTATGAACTAGGAATCCCAGAATTAACGCAATTGAATTAAGAAGTAAGACACAAGCACAAACGAATGTATTGGATTTGGAATTCGAAATCGAGCATTCAACAGGTACAAAGGTATTATTAGTTCGTTCAAACACCACATCCACCACAGCTTAAATAGAAGTATAAGTGTTTGTAATCGGTTGTACATCTTCTTGTTAGGTTCATCCTGAGTCTGTCCGACATTGCATAAGATAAAAACTTTGTAGTATCTAGAATGTGCTCATTAGTATTGGAATTAACAAACGAAATCGGAACAGACTCACCTGGAATTGTATACAACCAGCATGTCGGTTTTGTACTGAAATCATTAATATCTCGAATTCAAACCATAGATTTTTCAACACTATCCTCTCCCACGAAATAATGTTGGATCTTTATATCCCCAAGTTATGAATAATGTGGCTTCATTTAAAACATATTTCTCACATTGTTTAGAGTAAACATTAGAACTGTTTTTGTGATAAGGGTAAACAGCAGTTGATATGAAATCATCCAAAATGTAATCAAACTCGAGGTCACTTAGTACTCGTGCTTCGCATTGAGCAGGTTTTCCACAAGGATCAAATGCATTATGAGGATAGGTAATATATGATATGACATCAGGATTTGATTCTTCTGAAATATTCTTATGAAATTCATTAGGACTGTCATTGCGGCGCGTAGGATCGTTAGAAAAATCAGCATCTAACCAAACCACATCAGGTTTTCGATCATGATTAGGTTCATTTAACATATTTTCCTCAGAATTGCAAGTAATTTCATTAGATATATGTGAATCATTAGGAAAAGTCATATCTGGTACAATAGCATGAGAATTCTGATAAATCGGTTGATTAGGGACTGTTGTCTCACAAGAATTCTGGATTTCATTTAACTCTGAACTGCCATATGACTCTACACTGTCTTTTGAAATCGTTGATAAAGATAAATGATCATCATGAATACTCGACTCAGTAGAATCAGAATTACAAGTCTTAATATTAGTTGCAATCAGATGAACAGTAGTATTACAGACTGACTGAATATGTCCAGTATCACGGCATTTAAAGCACTTAGAATTACGAAATTTACATGAATTAGAAGAGTGGAACTTGCAACAGGACAAACACTGGCCAAACTTGTCCCCATCCTCGTGAACTGCATCGCATCTCAATGAATTATCTGCATAACCTTGAGTATGCACTGGGTCAGGATGACGTAGTAATGTAGTGGAATTTTTTATATCCTCATGAATCATTTTACGAGATCTTCCTCCTTTACCGCATTCGAAATTTTTATAATTAACATAGTCTAGCAGCAGTTCCTTGAGAGTTGTATAAGGAAGCGAGATAGGCTTTTCCGGCATAGTCAGAATTCTTAATAAGCTGTATGCTTCTTTTACAATGAATGTGAGGAAGTGTGCCACAATATTAACATCCTCATCATCTTCCTTGGTCATAGCCCAGATTTCGAACCTTTCAAAGTAATCTTCAAAAGCTTCCGAAGCTGAATGAATATCTAACTTTTCCATTACAGGCTCCATCGCGACGCCAATATAATGTTTTGAATTATTTGAATTGTAGTATGAACTAAGAGTCCCAGAAATAACGCAATTGAATTAAGAAATGAGACACAAGCACAAACGGATGTATTGTATTTGGAATTCGAAATCGAGCATTCAACAAGTACAAAGGTTGTAGTGACTCACATTTATCACGAGAACACGACTGGTTTAATAAAAACAATTATTATTATAACCAACTGTACCAGTGTTTGTTTTAACGTGCTTTTGTTTGACTGTGCTAATGACAGCTATTTTGTGCTTCCATTCTTATACTTACACTTTAATTGTAACTTCGCGCGAATTCGGTTACCTTCTGTAACCAAGGTTGTATCGTGGCACGATCTCGGTATCCTTTCGATGCCACGAGATCGCCAGCAAATAAATATCTCGACTTGGTCCATTAATTGCCTTCTGGTATTTGGCTTCTCGGGGATTTTATGGAGTCATTTGGAACGAGCTTCTTACGCCTTCTGATTTGTCTGGCACGTGTTTCTGGGTAGCGGTGTTCACAGGTAATCCCAATCCGACTACAATTGGTGACCCGTATTTTGGAACACGCCTCTGCTTCTGGTCAAATCTTCCAAAGAAGCCGATTCGGTGAGTCTATGATTTATCTATCCACGTCTGTCGTATATTTTCATATTTTTTAATATATAATATACGCGACATGACGGATAACGGTAAAAATAGTACTAATATAATAGACTCCCATTTATGTGTACCGAATCCCTGGCAATTTTTATTCGCGTGACGATGAATTCCACGCTTTATTCGAGAAATTTTCCCCTATTAACTATTCTCCTCGCTGACCCGGCTGCTTGGTACGGAATGCATTCGCATAAGCATATCTGTCTACCACCCAGCACCAAATGGTTAAGTAAACGGTTTCACTGCCAACTTAAAAGTGCTCTACGAGCACACGAAAACGGCAACTGGTACGAAACCTTACCGCTCGTTCTTTTAGGGATCAGAACGAGCTTGAAGGCAGATATCCAATGTTCCGCCGCTGAACTTGTATACGGCACGACATTGCGTCTGTCCGGAGAATTCTTCACACCACGGAGCAGACCTAATTTCGGTAAATCAGACTACGTCCATCGACTGTCTGCATTTATGCGAACGCTGTCTCCGGTGTCAACTCGAATACAACATCGACAGGTCGCTCTCCCTCGAGAGTTATCTACCTGTTCACATGTTTTTGTACGAGTAGATTCGGTACGCAAACCTTGGCAACAACCTTACGAAGGCCCTTTTCACGTGATCGCTCGTCACGAAAAGACCTTCAAGGTTGATCGATATGGACGCGTCGAGATCGTCAGCGTTGATCGTCTCAAACCAGCACACGTCGATGACAGTGCCCTATCTGGTAAGCTGAGTTCAATGCTAGACCTATTAAACCTAGCGGGATCCTTAAATCTTCTTCAGGTCCCACGCTAGATACACCTGAGACCTCACTCTCACGTCCCAGTCAACAGCACGCGTCATCTGCACCGTCTACGGACGAGACGATAGTCTCACGTCCAGATCAGCAGACCACGCCGCCCTTGACTTCGGATGAGATTGCAGGCTCACGCGACGCGAACGAGACTGCCGTCTCACGTTCCGGTCGCCGAGTACGTTTACCCGTACGCTTCCTCGACTAGTCGCACAGTCGACAACCGATACGGTGTAGGAATATTCCTATGCTACTTGCATGCTACACTCTTCTCTTTTTTTGATTTTCTTTTTGTTTCCTGAGCCCACGCCCTCGACCATCTCCGTTTGGTTCCGTCGACTTCAGTCAACTTTGGCGAAAGCTGGATTGGCCACCCATGCTCTTGTCAACGCACCCAGTCGATATATTGGTTTCGAATGCTTGGCATACGCTTGGTCTCGAACTTGGTCGTTATGGTCGCTTCTGGTCTTTTGGCTCAACGTGGTTTCGTCCTTCGTCTGCAGCGTTTCTGGTCCGCATTCCCTACGAACGCCCTCTTCAGATTCTGGATACAAACCACTCTCGTGTAGCATGCCAACTCAAGCAACAAATACAGCACATCGCTCCTGGTACCGTTCTCCGAAAACGACCTTCGTTGGCAACTCGACGATCAACGATCGCTTTCCTGTTCGCCAATTCTTCCGTCCTACAATCGCTCGTCAGCCGATCAGTCCCACGATTTAAACCGCTATTTATCGAAAGTGTAAGCCCTTTCTAGCGGGGGGCTCCTGTAGTGACTCACATTTATCACGAGAACACGACTGGTTTAATAAAAACAATTATTATTATAACCAACTGTACCAGTGTTTGTTTTAACGTGCTTTTGTTTGACTGTGCTAATGACAGCTATTTTGTGCTTCCATTCTTATACTTACACTTTAATTGTAACTTCGCGCGAATTCGGTTACCTTCTGTAACCAAGGTTGTATACTGGCACGATCTCGGTATCCTTTCGATGCCACGAGATCGCCAGCAAATAAATATCTCGACTTGGTCCATTAATTGCCTTCTGGTATTTGGCTTCTCGGGGATTTTATGGAGTCATTTGGAACGAGCTTCTTACGCCTTCTGATTTGTCTGGCACGTGTTTCTGGGTAGCGGTGTTCACAGTTAATCTCAACTCGACGCCACGCTACAATTGGTGATCCCAAAGTTTGGGACACGCGACAAGGTATTATTAGTTCGTTCAGACACCACGCCGTACCACCTTTGTATCGAAATATGGAGACCCACTGAGGTCAGAATTCAGGGATGAATGAGTTCGAAGATGTGTTTGACAAGTTTCCGATGTTTTGATTGACGCTTGATTTAAGCCAGCTTACAATTGCAAGTACTGCATAGTATGGCATACACGCTCATGGTTTTGTGTAGATGCATGACCAAACTTCTCTAGCTAGGATGTGTCCAGTAGAACTTATATGTTGAAGGCACGCAGGACTGTTTATTTTGGGGATTTGCTTACCGCTACGCTTCACCCCCACTAATCGGGTAGTGATGTTCCTACAGCATGGCCAGCTGAACATTTAGTAAGCACTCCTCTGATAGGTTACCATTTTCAGCTGTGCCTAATGGTCTTTCTTTGCTGCAAGAAGCCATGTGATACAGCATAACAACATAAAATGTACAATTAAAATTTCGATTCATTGTATTTTTTTCGGCTCTTTTTATCATTTCCATTCTTTCTGGAAGGGAAAAATGAAGGCATAAGTGCATTACGTGATACACACATACCCGCATAAGGAATCAAAACATGGGAAAAAACCCGGTATACATGCTCATATAAACCATGCGATAGCGTGAAAATATTTGATAGTGAATGGTGTTCTGGATATTATTTATAAAATACGATTTACACTTATATGAGAATAATGGAAGAAAAATGCTCATTTTTTTATTGGCGTGATAATACAAAAAGAGTGAAAATAAAAGCAACTATTAGCGAAAATGTCCATTTTGACATCTGGTAAATAAAAAAGGAACGAAGACATGCGGAGATGCACGAAAACATGGGTTAATCGCAGTCATTTGGAAGTTAGCCTTCATTAGCTCGCAAAGGAGATTGCATCCACATACACCGAAAAAGACGAAGTATTCAAGAGCTCTACAGAGCGTTGAAGTATATTTCCGTTAATGAGTTGCGCCTTATTGTATCCATTATCAGCTTTCACTACATCGCGAATATCGAGTGACACTAGTGGAAGTGTGTTAGTCCACTGTGTAACGTTTGCAGCTGGAAATGAAGCTGTCACTGGTCCGTGAAATCACTCTCCCAACTCGTTAGCTCGTAAGTGATAGACGGTCGTTTGGAAACTTGTAACGGCATAGATTGGTTGGTTAAGAGTTGACCTCAAACAACCAAGCATATGCCAAGACAGTACAGGTCAAGTATTCATTCACTTCCTTATTTTGCATAGGCGTTATATTTCCTGTTATCTTATATTGAATGTTTAGAGGCTTTGTTTGTCTGAACAAACAGTCTCACGCTCCACTGTGACTGCGCTTAGATCGAAATAAAGACCTATTCACTACTTGTCTGGTTTCTTCTATCAATAGCACGAGGGTTACCAAGATCTCATGATTCCTAGTAACGTAGTAAGGAAACGAAAAAGTCCAGATTTGAACTGGAGTTCACAGACTAGAGTGACAGTTGAATAGCAGCTGTATTTTGTTATTCAACGTTTGACGAAGGCGCATGTCACCATTTTAGCAGTAATGTCCTCTATAAATACTACCTCTAGGCATCATGTATAATGGTCTACACACGTCAAGAGGGAAGAGTGTCCATTTGAATCTGATAAGGGTCATATCCGATCATGATGAACATGGTCAAAACAAACGTTGGGAGTTTTGGAAGAGCTTATAGAACATTTGTTGTGTCCGATCACCTTAGATTTCTGACAGCTTACACAAGAGTGTGCCCACTCCCTCACGTCTTTATTCGTACCAGGTCAACGAACTGGTTTTGCGATGAGCTTTATAGTTTCTCGAAAACCTGAACGAGTGCATTTGTGCAAGGAGTGGAGGACGTTGCATTGAAACTGTTTCGGCACGATTTGTCGATCCTTATACGTAGATTTTTCACATAGTGAAGTCACCTTACCTGTTTCCATCTGTTTTATACAGAGTTTCATGGTTGTCGAGGACATCTCTCGTTGAAAATAGGTTTCTTTTCTTTGAAGCTGGTGGATTTAAGTGAGTTAGTCCTCTGAAATCTGTTCAAGGAAGTTACACGATACAAGGGGTCTATGACAATATTGTTTGCACCATGACTGTGTTATATATCTGTAGTAAACTGCGAAATGTAATCCAGTTGTCGAGACTCTCTAGGGGAGTGCTTGTGTAAAGGTGAGTAAGGAGCAAATGTCAATGATTGTTTTGGAATAACATCCTAACCTGTGCTGAACGTATTCCTCTCATTGTTGTACAAATTTATGGTTCTAGATGTTGAGCGTAGGTGGTCCATTAGGGTCTCATGACACGCACAGCTTGGTTTGATCCGCCAGAGAATATTCGCCAGCTCATTATACATAAGGATTTACTTGGCTGTGGTCGATTTTAGGTAATCCAGAATGGCAGCCACTTTGCTTTGCAGAGAGTGCATGCGTTGAGCATCAATATTATGTCCGAGGAAGTTCAGGGATTCGGTTCCGAATGGAAATTTCTGAATACTTACATGAATGTATTGTTCTCGCAGTCGTTCGAAAACACGATCCAGACTCTGGAGATAAGATTCCCTGTCCGGACTTGCAATAAAGAAATCATATACATATGTGTATACGAAGTTGAGACTTCGAAGGACATCACCGATGAAACTCTGGAACGTTTGTGCAGAATTTCTTAAACCAAAAGGCACTCACTGAGGGGAGTGATGAAAACTGATTTTGAGATGTCATCCGCAGCCATGAGAATTTGATTATGTGCTTTAATCTGGTCGGACTTCGAGAAAGCATTCAAGCATTTTAAAATAGCTGTCAGGTCGTGGATATGTGACGAAAGATGACGATCGAGAGTGGTTTTCGTATTAATATGCAGTCACCATTTGGAAGTAAATCGTTGTTGTCCTTCTTAGGATATTTTGAAAAATGGTTCGACCATATGTTTAACTATGATTGGGCATAATCTAAAATCAGAAAATGGGCTTCTATAAACAGATAATTTACTTGTTCCGTCCACTAACCTCCATTTGCTAGGGTTGATAATTAGCTTATGGTGTTGCAACTGGTTTATACCAATGATTGACATAGAAATGTTTGCACAGTCTGAACTTTTCTAAACATCTAGACTAAAGCACTTGAAATGCGGAAATTGCCTAACTTCATGCATCGTAAATTCTTTCAAATTGAATCTACATTCATTCTTTACAAGATATGCATGAGATAAGTCGTAGAGTACAACGGGTATTCTCGCGCTAAATGCATATGACTGACTTACTTAATGAGTGTCGCTCTCGATCTCATATTCTGAGACTTGAAGCCCTCTGAAAAAGAAGGCTTCAAGCTCCTCGAAAATCTTACTTACACAACTTGTGATATAATTATTACCCAAGACTCGCATATATACGAACTTCGAGATAACGTTTCTACGGTCGAAGTTGAAAGTCACAGATCTGTAGTGGCATTGTGTCCTAACCACTCAATCATCAAAGCTGAACACGAGACAATTGGCGAAATGGATATTCAACATTTAACATTGGGAAAAACCCAACGATGGAGGAGGCGGGAAAAGTGAGTAGAGAGTTGATTCTAATTGAACGGATGGCATGGCTCGGGCTTGAAGGCGTGGTCCCTGTTGAATGTTATCTTATATCTTTTATTCATATTAAATATATTGTCCTATCTCTAGCCTAAGCTTGTTCTACATAATGTATTGGTGGTGGTTACGGTACTATGAATTGGTGTAGATGATAATGTGACTTCCAATTAAGACCTTATGGATTAGGCAGTTATGTCATGACAAGTCTACAATTTTAGGATTAGGTCTATTATTAGAGCAGTACTAATATCATAGTAGACCATAATTCTAGAGATCCAAAACCTTCTTCGTCATCAAGGATGGATTATTATGGATCATTCTTTCCACAGAAATATGCATGGCAAATAGAATACATACGTTTTTAGCACTTCTTGATGAAGCCTTCGCTTGCACTGGCATAGCGTGTGCGAACACATCTGCACCCTACTCAGATATAATAGGCCCTCTACATGCCTAAATCATATCAGACTCCGAGCTTAGTTTCATTTTCTCTTCGTCTTTGCAGTTGTATTTGATGTCGCCTGAGCTATATGTTCCTCCTTAATTTTCCCTTGAGGTAAACAGATAACTCATCGGGATTGTCGATGCTGCCCAACTTTAATCGCCCTCAAGAGAAGCTCATTATTATCTAAGAGAGTTGTCGAGTAAACTTTACAATCTCTTGTATACTAACAGTAATCTAGCTACTATGGAGCCTGTAACCCACCAACCAGTCGGGATTGCACAAAATACCATCAACACTGAGTCAGCGTAAGTTCATTCTCATCCGTTTCCCACCAGTTTACTGCATTTACTTGCACACTGCTGACTTACAATCAACTCCACTTCACTAACCGTTGCCTTATGACCATTTTATTCCTACACTTCTCCGCCTGCTTCAGTAAACATCTGTCCTTCATTACACACTTCTAAACGTTCATACATTGTTTATAAAGTCACAATTTATACTATAGTCATTTAAAGCATTGTATCGATACCCTACTCACAGTTCATAAATTGTAACCACCTGATAAGCTAGTAAATGTTAATTATGGAAATAGTTTTCCCTACATATGTACACATGTTAACTCTTGCAGGGAAACATAAGCTTCCCACCAGGATTCTCGATCGAACTCTGTCCTCCTCTCTGCTTTCACGATGTTTCTAAGTGCTATTCATTCTTTTGATGTATGCTTCCAATTCCCAATGAAATGTGCTCCTCAGTCTTCCTCTTTTCATTTCAACTTCAGGATTCCAAATTTGCGCTTGCTTCAATGTGCAGTTTGGTTATTTGCACAGTGCATATCCTATCCACCCACAACGTCTTTTGCCAATTTCCTCTTCAACTGGAAACTGGTTTGTTCTCTCCCACAGTAGTTTATTGTCGATGGCATCCGACCAACATGTATTGAGTATCTTGAGTAGACATTTGTTTATAAATACTTGTACCTTTTTGATTATGGTTGTGCTAGTTGTCAAAGTTTCAGCTCCGTACAGACTATCTGTCTTGACGTTCGCATTGAAGATTGTGACTGATGTTGGTTGAGAGATGGTTGTTTGGAGTTGCGTATGTTGTTCAACTGTAGGGATGCTGCGCTTACTTTTCGAATCCTTGTCTCTACTTGTGCATCAGATCCTCCTTGTACATCGATGATGATGCTGCTGACTAGGTGGGATAGGATTGCTAGGCCATCTACGAAGTTCGAATTGTCTAGTTGCATGGAAGCTGTCTATTGTATTCCGTGCTTCCCGTCAGATGTGGAGGTCTTCATAATCCAGTCGACTACTGTAGAGAAATAGTGCGTGTTCTAAATGTAGCTCATCAACTTTGTAGAGGCTAGTGTCCTCTATATCTGACTCCAATAAATAGTATCCCGTTAACTGAGTATTTAATGCAGGCTGAATCTCCTAGTAGAATTATCGATTTACTCGAGATTATTCAAAAGTCTGAACACCAGTTATAGAGATAGTTTACTGTTAAAGATTGGTAAAATCCGCAAGCGTACACGAAGCAAGCACACAGTGAAAAAAGTGTATGTGTGTGTGAGTGTTAGAAATCCATATATATATTTATGAGTATTAATCAAGTATGGATAAATTATTGATTATCTGTGTATTACAACCAATGGGAGAATAGAAATGAAAATTGATGTGCAGACATGTGCTCAATCATACTCACACAGAAATTTACATGGTGGATTAAGTGTCTAAATTACAGTGAGCGTATAAATAATACAGTAATGGAATGGGCTTACTACATGTACATAATGTTCTCCTATCCACACAGTCAAACGCCCTATCATAGTCAAGGGAGTTGGTGTATAGTGACCAGTTCCATTCACTTGATGGCTTAATAAGGAAGATCTGTGTTTACTGCCTCGATGTATGGTGGTTTGAGTGGAGCTGATCTATTCATGATTCGCTCAAAATGTTCAAAGTACCCACTTGTTCCTCTGTCCCTGAATGTCGGTGATTGTCCTGCCTTATTTGTCCTTGACCGGTCTCTCTGGTTTACTAAATTTCCCTGCCAGTTCCATCATTGTGTCATATAGTTGTTGACAGGTCAGGTCCCTTGCTGGATACTTCACTACGATCAACTGAAGCATGTCATAGAACTGATCTTTGTCGTCCTCATCGCTATCTTTGATGGGTGAATAGCACTGAACAGCAGTTATTTTAACTCCCTGCTTGTTTGATTTGAAGGATGCTCTTATGATTCTGGATCCATGAAATTCCCATCCTATAAGTGCATTATGTGCTTCTTTGAACAGCATCAGTTCAACTCCCTGAGTATGTGGAGCATTTCCTTCTCCATGACCAGAGCACAACATCACCTCTTCTGAATCTAATCTTTTCTGTCCAGCTTGTGCCCAATGGGTTTCATGATTCCGAGCATCGTCGAGTTCTATCTCATCATTTCCGTAGCTATTCGACTGGTCTTTTCGGTCTCCCACATTTTCTGGACTCTCCATGTGCCTACATTAATTGTTGCTCTGGTTGTTATGAAAGGCATCAGCCTCGGTACTTCCGGAGAATCTTGGGTTTCATTATGAGGCATCATAATCCTGAATAAAGACCCCTCAACTTAGAGGACAGAGTTTGAATGGTATAAATTGTTTATTCTGGTTAGTGTTTTTTTTACGAGATGGTGTTGCCGACCCCATACCCAACACTCCTTTATTTGAGTTTGGTACCGGCGTTAACCCCAGAGTGCATTTAGGTGGATTTCAGATGAATAAATGCCAATAAATAGTGATGTGCGAAAGGCAACTTGATACACAAGCGTACTGAATCAAGTTTCTATAAATTTTGTCAATCCATAAAGGAATATATACCAGTAGAAAGAGGGCGAGTAAGAAGCATTATCTGTCTCCGGTTTTCATTTGGAATATGCTTGTCAAGTTGTATGGAGGCTGTTTATTGTAGTCCGTGTTTCGTCTGAGATGTGGACGCCTACATAATTCAGCCAACCACTAGAGCGAGAGAATAAGAGGCGAGAGTGAGTAGCCTTGACTGATAGCGGTCGTCAATTGGAATGTGCTTGTCAGCCGTCCTTTGTGCACCACATTGCAGTGTAGTCCGTCATATGAATTCCGTATGAAGGTTGATAATATTCCCAAGTACTCACTCCATAGTACCGAAAAAGTGTCCATAATGTTCTCCTATCCACACAGTCAAACGCCCTGTCATAATCAAGGGAGTTGGTGTATGGTGAGTAGTTCCATACGCATTTAACTTCTCCAGAGTCACTACCTGTACAAAACTCGCACAGAGCGGGGGTTTGTTGTGAGGTAGGCAACCTCATCCCTTAGATAACAGTCTTGCTATAAATATACCAACTAGTGTTTTCCTGTAGGATAAGAAACATCAAGGATCAATTTGGAAATGATATTTTAACTAAAATTAATTTTTAAAGAGTCTAAAGTCTGTTACTAGATACGGAAAGCTACTTCTCTTCCGTCCATAACCATTTGAAACATTTGAACTATTTACCGAGCTCAACTGGCGCGGCGAGTTTGCAGTTAGTTGATACGAGATGCCCCCAAAGAAAAATGAACCTTCTAAAAAGAATGTGGACAAACAGAAGCAGAAAATCGTTGAAGTAGTCCATAAGTTTCGCCAATACTATTTTTCTTCAAGGACAAAACTTTTGGAATGAAAAATAAAAAAGGGGCTAAGCAACAAAAGTTCATCCAACAAGTACAAAAACAAGTTACCCAAGGTAACAGGTCGGCTAAAGAGGTGCGAAACCATTTTCTAGTCGAATTTCATTTAGTTGGAGCGTGAAAAACAATCGAAGGAAGACAAGAAAAAAGAGAAGGTCGAACTTAATGAATTGTTCAAACCTGTGTTAGAATTACAAAAGTGTGCGAAAGGTGAGTGGTATATATTGTGCTAGCTGTATTCCTCAGGAGTTGATCCAAAGTCAGTTCTGTGCGTCTTCTTCAAACAGGGTTTGTGTGCCAAAGGTGACAAGTGCAAATTCTCCCATGACTTGACTGTTGAACGGAAGGCTGAAAAGCGTGGGATTTATTCAGATTCTGATAAAACGGACGGTACTATGGATGACTGGGACATAAATAAATTAGAAGAAGTTATTAGCAAAAAGCACGATGCGGATAACAAAGGGTTGCCACCGAGTACTATAGTAAGTTGTGAGTTTTTACATCAGATCTTTAGGTATGTAAGTACTTCATTGAAGCAGTGGAAAATTTCAAGTATGGGTGGTTTTGGGAGTGCCCGAATGGAAAGACATGTCACTACAGACATGCCTTGCCTTCTGGTTTGCTTGCGTTTGCAACTAATCGTTCTAGGTTTTATCTTACAACGAGATAAGAAGAAAATGGAAGAACAGAAGGAGATAATATCCATAGAGGATTTAGTTGAACGAGAGGTATATATAAACCATAAAACCACTCATTGATGTTTCCTATTTATCTTGGTATTTGTGGGTAATCTTGTTTTGTCACCTATTTCTTACGTAGTGACAAAAGTGAATAAAAGTAGCTTTCGATGTAAACTGGTACGTAATTTGGTCATATGTTGACACGAGTATATGAAGACCTATTTCAGTCAAATTCGTAATATCCAGATTTCCGTGTTCATCTGTCACTGTTGAAAAAAGGATAATGTATTAAACGCTAGAGTAGACATGCTGATAGTGCTAAGACATCCATAAAGGCTTAGTTATTTGAATTTTCGTTTGGCAGATTCGAAAGTCAAACTAGAAGGGGCATTAAAATGAAGGGATAAAGTGTCTTAAAATATATTTTGATACCAGGGAAAAATAATGGATATTGGTACATCACGTAGTAGGTCCAGCCACTGACTTCTAAACTTCTTAATACACATCACAAAGCTTAGCATAAAGTCGATAAGTACACATATTAGGTTTTAATAAACTATATACCGATTAGCACGTGACAGTTAGTATTTATTCATTTATTTGAACACATAAATATTGGTACAAGAGGGCACCAAATATATATGCGCCACTTGCCAAGGGGAACATCACTTCGTCTAAGTTCAGAAGCTAGCAGGCTCGATAAAATTCCTTTTAGATGAAAACAGTGACATCAAAAAAAACATTGGTGACAAACTAACTCCCGAAACAGGTATCTAAAATCATAGATTGGAGTTCTATGTTTATTGGAAAAGTCGTGTACAAGTTTACAGATCTGGAAAATAATTCTAGATTGTGGTACAATGTGAATGGTTTTTGATGTATATTTTGTTAACTGATTACAGGCATTAATCTAAGATTGTTAGCAATACTCTTAGATTCTGTTCCAAAACACTTCCTCCAATCTTTCAGTGGATATTTTTTTGTATAGGGTGTTCAAACGTTCTAGTCCTTTCATATAAAAGGAATGGAAAAAGTTAGGGGTTTAGTTAGGGACCGAGATGGGATTCTGAACCGGATATAATCTAGGGTTGATTATAAAATTGAGAGCTTATATGGTCAAGTTCACGAGTATTTTTTCAATCAACATGCTATAAGGACAAAATAAACTCAGTTTAAACAATCTATTATTTGGTTTATATATATATATAGACTGTATTTAGTCCTAAATAAATAATTCAATCTGTGAGCAGTTAATCCTTAGTATTTAAACCAGCTTTATACTTCTATTTGTTCTTTTACTGTCTTAGGCGCATTTTTGGTTCGTTACATTAAGATTACGTTTACGGGTCATTAAAACTGACCTGCTTTGATGCTAACAACTGAGGTCTTGTTAATTTATCTAACACGTGGTCTTACATGGGATTCTTATCTTTTAGAGGCAAGCCCTTGGACTTAATCAAACCAGAGTTACGTTACATACATTTATGGAATGGAAGAAACGAAAGGTAACGCGTTTTCATCCAAGACTTACCGTATTCTAAAAGAGGCTTGAGAAAATCGAGAAGCGATATGCCGATAAAGCGATGCGAGAAGCTAGTTATAAACAAGGCCGTTCCGCAGGGGTAAGTCGTTTTAGCTTTTATTATTTAATTTGTTTACTTAATGCACAAAATCTTAAACATCTAGGCATAAAGATTGTGACACATGAATAAGAATACAATATGACAAAATAAACGAGGGGAGGTAAGTAGAATTATATTACAGGAGCTATAGTTAGGTTAAAAATACAGTGGAAAAAGCCCTTTCAGTTAAGTTTTCCATACTTTTATGAGAAATTTATAATAAAACGATAGTAGGATCACTACTGACTTCTTTTCCGACCCATGCCTGATAATATCTCAAGACAACGAGTTAGACCATCTCTAGTCATTTGTATGGTTTAAATTGACACAAGGTTTTAAGATCAATCACCAGAGCGATTTTCAACTGGCCTTTGGAAAATCTTTTGAAGTCATATCCGGACCATAGCTGCTACCTTGACGTGGTGATCGGGCTTGCCTATCGTGATGACCCAACCGAGCTATATTGGCTGGAACATATGTTCCTGCAGGTTCTACCATGCCAGGCAGGTCTGTTGGAGAACGGTTAGACTAAAAGCAGCAACTCAAGGTCTGTGGGTGAAGTCGTACTGCTGACTG
The DNA here is from genome assembly GCF_000699445.3 of Schistosoma haematobium. Classification (NCBI taxonomy): domain Eukaryota; kingdom Metazoa; phylum Platyhelminthes; class Trematoda; order Strigeidida; family Schistosomatidae; genus Schistosoma; species Schistosoma haematobium. The sequence goes on along the minus strand of NC_067196.1, from coordinate 74,861,084 downwards.
TAGAGGGGTGTGACAGCAGTAAGGTGTTTCCCTCGGACAACCAGCATCTTTAGCGATGCTGCCTTCTCACAAGGGAGGAAGGAGTTAGAAAAGGTCAACCCTAAAAATGTCACGCCTCACCTTACCTCACGGATGTCCGTCTCCGACGGTAACGCCCTTTAAAGAACGGAGCTAACACGTTAAAAACTTCCCACAGAAAAGCCTTGCTCTACCAGTCTCAAGCAGTTGTCCTTTGGGCTCTGCGGTCACGCTCCCAGGTCGTTAAGACCAACACTAATCCAACTTCCTTTCCAGGTTCCTCAAGAAATACCCTTCCACGGTGTGGAAGTGACATCAGCCCTCATACCCGTAACAGCATATGAGACCAAGTTGGCCACATTCCAATCTTTCCTACACCTAATAGCTCTCTTATCTCCCTTTATCACTTCGCACCGCCAGTGCAAACGATTCGAGTACGCGGGACGTTATTCCTGGTCTCCTGAAACCACGCTTTAATCTATATGTAAGAGCTTATAATGTCTGAACACTGCCAAATAGGACAACAGGCTTCCTTAGCAGGACTTTAGAATCTCTCACCATCGATGTGTGCTGCGTCTCCGAAACGCGCATACAGGATCCGAGTAGCGTCATTCACTTGACCTCACCATGCCAAAATAAAGAACCAACTCGATTCACGCTTCGTGTATCTGGAAGTCCTGATACTGATTTCCGTGACCTCACAAGTGTAGGTATAGCGTTGGGTCCTAGGGCAGAACTAGCTCTCTTAGACAGTCGTTTGTGCGCTGTCCGACTAAACGGAACAATAAGGATCCGAAAAGATAGGGACACTCGTCGTTGCCTCTTCTTCGTCTCTGCCTATTCTCCCACTGACTGCAGCACAGATGATGTAAAAGATTAGTTTTACAGAAAGCTCTCCAACCTTCTCCGAAAAGCTAGGCGCTCGGATGTAGTAATAATGGCTGGCGACTTTAATGCTCAAGTAGGTAAACTAAGCGAAAGGGAAAGACATCTAGGTGGATCTTATGGTGTCGTGGCTCAAGGAACAGATAATGGCGACTGTCTCGCAGCTACGCTCAGATAACCACCGGTTTCTTGCGAATACTAACTTTAAGCATAAGGAATAACATCTTTTGACATGGCGACCTCCGAATTTGTCCCAACGTTGGACCCAAATAGATCACATCGCTATCAGCCACCGACGGAGGGGCTCGATAGGAGACTGTCGCTCATTCTGGAGCATGTGCTTAGATTCAGATCATGCTCTAGTACGAACGCGTATTTGTCTGCGTCTTACTGGACGTAGGAAAGACACTTCAAGGAAACCTCTTAGAGTCCTGCTTAATGACAGCCAAGCTAAAAATATATTTCAGGAACAACTAGAAAAAGTTAGGCAGCATGGAATGATGTCCGAAAAGCTGTGGAAACAGCAGTGATATCTACTAGTAAGGTAAACCATAAGTCTAAGGAGAAACACTGGATCTCAGCAGCATCTACCGCACTGATAGATGCTCGAAAATTCATTCCACCTGGCTCTGAACACAATGAAGAGCGGAGTCAGCTTAAGCGCAAGCTGACAAGAAGTCTACGCAATGACCGTGAACAGTGGTGGGTAGCGAAAGCAAGAGAGATGAAAAAGGCAGCGGCAATAGGTATTAGCAGACAATTGTTCAGACTTGTTATGGAAACCGGTATTAGGAAACCGACTGTTAGCGAAACAGTCTCCGAGAAGAATGGACATATTCATTCTCAATCCAGGGGATTCGATCAATGGGTAGAACACTTTAGGGATCAGTTCAACTGGCCTTCAGCCACGCTTCGGTTTCCCACAATTTCCAGTCGACCTGAATGGCAAGTTAATGTAAGTCCTCCAACTCTTTACGATGCTGAAAAAGCTACAGGAAATCTGAAGCGAGGGAGAGCAGAAGGCCCTGACAGGTTTATCTCTGAGATTTTTAAGGAAGGTAGTCCAGTATTAGCAGTGAGATTAACTGAGGTGTTAGGTAGAATTTGGGAACTAGATGTAATCCCATCCGACTCTGGTCTCAATCACTGATTGTGCCAGTCTATAAGAAAGGAAAAGTCCTCTTGTGACAAGCACAGAGGAATCAGTTTGACTAATATAGTGTCTAAAATATTAGCTTCAATAATACTTCGACGCCTAACCAAAGCTCGTGAAGAGCAGACTAGAGAAAATCAGGTTGGTTTTCGACCTGGACGTGGTTGTATAGACCACATATTCACACCACGTTGGGTCCTAGAACATAGACACACATTTAGGCGCCCCCCTCATTCGACTCTGTTGATCGTGAGGTTCTATGGCAGTGTTTGTCACTGAAAGGGGTACCAAAGAAGTACATTAACCTTATAAAGGATCTCTACTCGAACACAACTGGTCGAGTGAGAGCTTATGGCGAACTGCCATCAGAATTGTTCGTCAGGGCTGTCCACTCTCCTTATTCTTATTTAACTTTTTCGCTGACGTGCTTTTAGAGATAACACTTTCCTCATCTAAATTTCCAGGGGTTGAACTTCTACCTGGAAATTCACTTTTTGACCTAGAATATGCCGATGACATAGTTTTATTTGGTGAAGACGCTGACAAAATGCAGAGTCTTCTGACCACTCTAAGCAACAATGCAGGCATGTTCGGAATGCGATTCTCCCCCTCGAAATGTAAAATGTTGCTTCAGGATTGGGTTGCATCGACACTCGAACTAATGATAGAGAGTGAAGTAGTTGAGCGTGTCGACCTCTTCACTTATCTTGGAAGTCTCATCAGCTCTTGTGGTCTGGTGTGTGACAAAATCTCAGCACGGATACAGAAGGCTCGACTAGCTTTTGCCAACTTGCGTCATTTACGGAGTAGGCGAGATATCCGTCTGTCAACCAAAGGACGTGTTTACTGCGCAGCAGTTCGTTCCGTCCTACTTTATGGCAGTGAAACATGGTCGGTAAGAGCAGAGGATATTTGTAGGTTACTAGTATTCGATCATAAGTGTCTTCGAAACATTGCTCGTATATCATGGGACCATCGAGTAAGTAACACAGTTGTTAGGAAACGGGTACTAGGTAAGAATGGTAAATCAATTGATGAAGTAGTGAAACTTCATCAGTTGAGATGGCTGGGACACGTGTTACGTATGCCCAACGACCGACTGCCTCGACGTGCGATGTTCAATGGTATAGGAGTAGGTTGGAAGAAAGCTAGGGGCGGCCAGACCAAAACATGGCACAAGTCCATGAAGTCACTGACAAGTGGACTGAGTCATGTTGGTAGGTGTAGACTACCTGGTTGGGGACCGCGAGATGATAGCAACCGATGGTTAGAGACCCTGAATGACATGGCTCAAAATCGTTTGCAATGGCGCAGGTGCATCCACTCTTTGTGTTCTCCCAAATTCTAATCTTCTGAATTCTTCATGTCCCTTTTTTCCTCTTTCCAAATTTATTTCACTGGATTATACTCTTTAAATAACATCTCCAAACCCTAATCTTCCCGATTACTGCTTATACTCTTGCTACCTCTACCACTACGGGATTTGAGTCGGCAATTGTATCTGTGTGCTAATGTGGTGTGGCAACTCGAACTGATGTACGTACTTACGAAGTTCTACGTTGTTACTAACTGATTGACTTTGAAGTCATATGTCTACCAATTTTTGGTTATCAGAACAATTTTGTTTATAATTTAGAAGGGTATGTTGATTATATAACCATGAATATACTTTCCACTTTTTCTTCTCAGCGGAATGTTATGAAAAAGCAGAGAAAACTTTTTGAGGAGAGTAGTCTGATATGTATGATGGTGTAGAGGTTTATTTATTTCTTTCGGTGGAAAAAGAAAACAAAAGAATATTTTTAGTCGATGGCTTCAGGCGTCGATGTAAAAGTGGAAACAGATAGGTCATATTACTATCCTTATGGGAGACTATCTAACATTTTTCCTACTGGTATGCGATTAGATTGGCACTGCTTATTGTCCTAAGTACATCAGTGTCACTGTTTATGCTGAATGTAAAGAATAAAAAGAAAGCTGGTTCTCGTCTGTATACTATATTTTTGTAATTGTATTTGATAAAAAAATATTACCAGCCGTCTGTTGAAGCTTAAGAATGACATCTAGCGTGAGACTGATGAGTTTCGAACTGAATGAAACGTACATCCTACTTTCAATACTAGTCATTACCAAATGAGATCAACTTTTTGAGCCATGTTTGGGTTACGAGCAAAGTTTTATGGGTTTGCTGAATTATTTATTATATTGTGCTTATCGGAGTAAGCCAATAGAGCTCCATGATAAATGAAATAAGGCATCTAATAGATCCACAAAATCATGCAGTACTAGTCTTCTTGAAGTTTACTGAGTGATAGTGATTAATCTGAGTGTGTTGGGCGAAATGAATTGAAGTGGGTTATATTATTGTTTTCTGTAAACGACACATTTCATCAATTCCATAATTATTTGTTCCTAACAGACTGATATCACCTTTTTATTTGACTAAATACCTTTTTGATTCCTCGTGGTGTGTTGAAACTTGGCCTAATTCACTGTTTTTTCAAATCTACATAAGCTAGTTTCCTTGTTTGCATGACTATGAGATTGCATCAGTACAGGTTGTGATGTTATAATTCCTCTCATTACAACCCAGCTATTCCTATTGCTTAGTAGTCTTGGATACTACTTCACCCGACAAGTCTCTAAAACAGAACAAAGTTGAACAGGAACGAAATTATGTTCCAAATAACAAGGGTAGATGGAAGTAGGAAACACAATAAGAAGAACGTTAGTATATTTACGGTTTTTACATGAGAAGATTCTAGTGTTCTCCAAGTATCAACTAGCGCTGATTGAATAGGAGATAGCCAATCAGCGCGCACCAACACAATCGTACACGGAACGTGCTTCAATCCAGTCTATATTCTCCCAACAGGAAGGTTCTTATGGTGTCATTGGCTTCATAAGTGCATTAAAAATTTTCGATTTTTACACACTAATTTATGCCATCTTCATAAAGTTATTTTATTCTTTACTTATTACTTTTAATTATTTATTTTCTAAAAGAAATGGTTGAAATGGATTATATTATTCCCATCTTCTGCTTGTTTCATATTTGTTGATCCCAATTGTAGATAAGTGGTCGGGAGATTTTTGAGTTTGACCCAGCATTGGTTATGGAGGCGCTGGATGATGACGAGACATCTGGAGTTGTTGACTCTAGAATTCGTGATGATGGAGAAAATGAAGTTAGTATACAATTTAATCTTATTTGTTTCTTCCTAAATTTAAGTCATTGGTTGTCGAAATTGCGACTTATTAGTATAAACGCCAGACTTCCAACCTCTGATTTCTGATTATCAACCTCATCTAGTGTATTGAGATTGGGGTAATCAAAAGTAACATTAGGTTTAATACTGTACATGTATTTCAATTTTCACTGGAACGACAAATCACAGCAAACTAACTATTACCATGAAAACGTACCGAACGTCAACTAAAGAAAAGAACTTTAAATCGATATGTAAATTTTAAGGTTGATTTCTTCCGAATGAATTATATCTAAATTATATTTAGCCCGACCGTTGTTGCTACCTTGACGTGGTGGTCGGGCTTGCCTATCGTGATGAAGCAACCGAACTATACTGGCTGGAACAACCGTTCCTCAAGGTCCTATCATGTCAGACAGGTCAGTTGAAGAGCGGTAAGAATGAAAGCAACAAATCCAAGGTCCGAAGGCGAAGTCGTACTGCTGACTGTACAGAGGTGTGACAGCAGTAAGGTGTTTCCTTCAGACAACCAGCATGACAGCGATGCTGCCTTCCCACAAGGAGGGGTGGGGTTAGAAAAGGTCGACCCTAAAAATGCAAACCTCACCTTACCTCACGGATTTCCGTCTCCGGCGGTAAGGCCCTTTTGAAGAACGGAGCTAACACGTCAAAAACCTCCCACGAAAAGGCCGTGCGCGACCGGCCTCAAGCAGTTGTCCCTTGGGCACTGCGATCACGCTCTCAGGTCACTGAGACCGCCTCTAATCCAATTTCCTTTTCAGGTACCTCCAGAAGAACCCTTCCTCGGTGTGGGCAACCGGGAAGTGATAACCGCCCTCATACCTCTAACAGCACCCAAGATCACTGTATTCATAATCAACCTTCCTCTTCAATTCCTATTATTCCTCCTACATCGACTTTCAACTCTAAACTTCCTCTTTCGGCTTCCTCCTCAAGTGTCACCATAGCCAACGATTCTAGTGCTCAAAACTCTGTCCCAGGTCTACTGAAACCTCGCTCCAAACTACACATTGGAGCCTTCAACGTACGCACCCTATGTCAAATCGGTCAGCAGGCTTCCTTGGCTAAAACCCTAGAGTCTCTTTCCATTGATGTATGCTGTGTCTCCGAAACACGCATACAGGATTCCAGTGTGGTCATTAACTTGACCTCACCTCGGCAAAACGGAGAGCCAACGAAATACACTCTACGTGTATCTGGTGACCCTATGGCCAGTTCTCGTGGACTGGCAGGTGTAGGCATAGCACTAAGCATGAGGGCGGAACAAGCACTGCTAGAGTGGATCCCCGTCAACAGTCGTCTATGTGCTGTTCGGCTAAACGGCTCAGTAAGAACTCGGAAGGATAGGGACACACGTCGTTGCCTTTTTGTCGTTTCTGCCTACGCTCCCACCGACTGCAGCTCAGATGAAATGAAAGATGAATTTTACAGAAAGCTATCTGAACTTCTTCAGAAAGATAAACGTTCAGACATAGTACTCGTAGCAGGTGACTTTAATGCCCAGATAGGAAGTTTAAACCAAACAGAAAGACATTTAGGTGGGTATTTTAGTATTCCGGCACAACGAACAGATAATGGTGATCGTCTGCTGCAACTGTGCTCAGACAATCGCTTATTTTTAGTAAACACAAATTTTAAGCATAAGGAGAGACATCGTCTAACATGGCGACCCCCTACACCAAACCATCGATGGACTCAAATAGACTATATTGCCATCAGTCATCGTTGGAGAGGGTCGGTAGAAGATTGTCGCTCATTCTGGAGTACCTGCTTGGACTCCGACCACTCCCTAATACGGGCACGCATCTGCTTGCGCCTCACTGGACGCAAAAAAGCCACACTAAAAAGACCCATTAGAACTGAGTTGAGTAACGAGAAAACCAAAAGTAGGTTCCAGGAACAACTGAGGTCACACTTAGGTAGTTCTGAAGACGAGGCTGACCCAGATGTTGCTTGGAAAGACATACAAGCAGCTGTGGAAACACCAGTGACATCTATTAGCGACCTAAACCACAGAGTTACAAAGAACCATTGGATTTCTTCAAAGTCTATCACACTGATGGATTCTCGCAAACTCGTCCCATCAGGTTCCGAACATGATGAAGAGCGACAACAAATGAGATCTAGGTTAAGAAAAAGTCTTAGAAACGACCGTGAGCAGTGGTGGGCAATGAAAGCAAAAGAGATGGAAAAGGCGGCGACTATAGGGAACACAAGACAGCTTTACAGACTAATAAAAGAAACTGGAATTAATAAGTCAAGTGTAAGTGAGATTATATCGGAAAAAGACGATACTCTCATATGCTCCCAGTCCAGACGTTTAGAACGATGGGCGGAACATTTCAGAGAACAGTTCAGTTGGCCTTCAGCTACTCTACAACTACCCCCCATTCCCAGACAGTGTGAATGGAACATTGAAGTAGGTCTCCGACTCTAGATGGAGTTCAGAAGGCTATAGTTAATTTGAAACGAGGAAGGTCAGCTGGTCCAGATGGACTGGCTCCAGAGGTCTTTAAGGATGGTGGTCCAATTTTAGCGATTAGGTTGACCAATATTTTGGCTAAAATTTGGGAGTTGGACGTTATCCCATCTGACTGGTCACAATCACTTATCGTCCCAATATATAAAAGAGGGTTAAAATCATCCTGTGACAACCATAGAGGGATTAGTTTAACTAATATAGTATCTAAAATACTAGCCTCGATAATTATCAGACGCCTAACTAAGACTCGTGAACTGCAAACACGAGAGAACCAAGCTGGCTTCAGACCTGGTCGTGGCTGCATCGACCACATATTCACCATTCGTCAGGTTCTAGAACATAGGCATACTTACCGGCGTCCGACAGTGGTGGTCTTTTTTGACTTGAAAGCAGCATTTGACTCGGTAGACCGCGAGATTCTGTGGCAGTGTCTGTCATTGAAAGGTGTACCTCAGAAGTACATAAACCTTGTGAAGGCTATTTACTCGAACACTACCAGTCGAGTCAGAGCTTATGGCGAACTGTCATCTGCTTTTGCAACCTCAAGTGGTGTACGTCAAGGCTGTCCACTTTCCCCATTTTTGTTTAACTTCGTCATAGACCTATTAATGGAAATAACACTCTCGTCTACTGAATTCTCGGGCATTGATCTCCTTCCAGGAGGTCCACTTATCGACTTAGAATACGCAGATGATATAGTTCTGTTTGGTGAAGACGCTGTTAAAATGTATGGTCTTTTGGTAGCACTGAGCAACAATGCCAGGATGTTTGGAATGCGCTTCTCTCCCTCTAAATGCAAGCTGTTGCTTCAGGACTGGTCTGCGTTAACACCTGAACTAAGGATAGGGAGTGAAGTAGTCGAAAGCGTTGACAACTTCACTTATGTTGGAAGTCTGATCAGCCCTAATGGATTGGTGTCTGACGAAATCTCTGCACGGATTCGAAAAGCTCGTTTGTCTTTTGCCAACTTACGTCACCTATGACGAAGGCGAGATATCTGTCTATCAATAAGAGGACGAGTATACTGCGTGGCAGTCCGTTCTGTTTTAATTTACGGCAGCGAAACATGGAGATTAAGAGTAGAAGACACTTGTAAGCTACTAGTATTTGACAACAGATGCCTTATAAATATTGCTGGCGTCTGCTGGGATCACCGGGTAAGCAATAATAGGGTTGAACGCAGAGTATTAGGTAATGATGGTAAATCAGTCGGTAAGGTTGTGAATCCTCATCGACTAAGACTGTTGGGTCACGTGTTACGTATGCCCGAACACCGATTACCACGACGTGGAATGCTAACCGGTTATCGGGATGGTTTGAAGAAAGTTAGGTGCGGCCAAACCAAAACGTGGCATCAGTGCTTGAAGTCACTAACTTCTAGTCTGAGCCATGTTGGTAGATGCAGACTACTTGGTTGGGGTCCACGTGACTATCGTAACCAATGTTTGGAGATTCTGGTTGACATGGCTCAAAATCGATCACAATGGCGTCGGTGTATACACTCTCTATCTTCCCTTAAACTAAGAGATTAAAATGGCTTCATATCTTTCTACGGACTAATTCTTTCTTCCTGTACTATATCCTTACTGCAATCTTTCTTTTATATATTACCACCTCTGAATTAACTACTTTTATGAATCCAGCGTCCATCTTGTTGTGTTAATGAGGTATGGTAACTTGGACCGATTCATATATGTGCCTGATCCTACGTTGTAGCTGACTGACTGAAATTATATCTAGGGATTTAGTATCTTTAGCATTACTGTAGTTATTCGCTTTTATTTTTGTCTTCATGATTTTTTAGTGTAATAGTGATACTAACTAGCGTAAGGGACATAATACAACACATATTTCTATTTGAATCCCGTGGGAGACAGGAAACTAAGAGAAACAGTGCGATCACTAGGACAGTGTCTCATAAGAACTACAGTTCATTACGTACCAAATTTTTAAGTGAAACGTTTCCACGAAGGTTTGTTTAATTTGAAAGAGACAGGTCACATCCGAAGTTTTTGAGATGATGGCTGGGTATTATTAATTTTACTCACTACGCTATTCGTTAGGCTTTAGAACCAAATGTTATCCGTTTTAAGTAATCTCAGTCGTCGGTTGCTCCATTTTGGAAATAGAAACAATTGTCTGATATATAGGTCAATTTAAAGGAGATCTCGCCCTGTTATGAGTCCAGATAGATCACATGCTATCATAAGGGCTGATAGCCGCTATGAAGTGCACACATGAACTGACTTACTGCAAGCATTTGGATTATTCGTCCCTTTCCTTTTAGGTAGCTAGATAGGCAAGCGTTTAGGAAGCGTGCATTATGAATGAGTTGGATTAGAAGATAATAAAGTCTTCATTCAGTAAACACAGAAAACTAGTTTGAGTAAAATGAATTTAAGTTCCTGGTATCCTGCCATCGTGGACACTATAGTTTCTGTGTCCTGTTATTTGGTTGAACACATTAACATTTGACTTTTACTGAATTCTTAGATGTACAAGATTAGTAAGTGTAGTGAGTTAGTATACCTTCATGATATACAAACGTGATTATGTAGTAAATCTGTCGATTCTTACATTGTCAATCAAATCACTGAAGTTTATTCATGATGGCACCCTTGATCATATCATAGTTAATTTTGAGTTGTCACTTTAGTGCTTTTCGTCAGTGATGAACATTTTCATTGGTGTTGCCTGGTCTCATTTTTAGTCCGCTTGTTTTGTCTTACTGTTTGTATAATGTCCTGTGTTTTTTTATCTTTTAGTATGATGGTCCTGTCAGGGATATTGACTTGAATATGTTTGCGATCGAAGTACTTGATTGTGAAGACAGTAAGTTTGTGTGGTTTATGTAAAGTTATTTAAGCTATTCTCTTATTCTGTCCTCAACCAATTAAAATTGTCGCGTACGTTTGGCTCTCTTAATGATTTTGTAGCAGAAACAATAAGATCTACAGAACAAAATAAAAAATTCATGGTATTTAGCAAATTTTGTTCAAATTAAAAAAGTGTTGAATATTGCACCACGTTATATTTCGTCCTATATATATATATATATATATATATATATATATATATATATATATATATATATGTCATGTAGAGCTTGCGATATACTGTTATTGAATCTTTTCTTATTTCCTACTCTCGAGTTTACAATATATGATATAGCTTTGATGCAAATCAGTGTTGTACGAGACAACAGATAGTTTGTTTCACATGATCAGCGCTACCCTGGTTATACACCCGATTTGTGTGGTGAATACTTATTAGTCTTTATATACATTAAGAACATTTTTGAAACTGGTTTTAGTTCTTTCTTAAGTTCGAGTTTGGTTTCATAACTTATCTGACTTGCCACGTTCAAGTTTAACACCATACAAATGTTTCACTGTTTTAAAAGTTGTAACGTGTGTGTGTGGCGTCATCTCGAGAGAATACTGAAAATGGGGGATTCTGTCACATCAGAAGGTTAAGTTTATTAAAACATTGGGGAATATAATTGTTTCCTAAAGCATGTTTATTTGTGATGAAGGTTTACAATTTAGGTGGATGCGTTTAGTGGCATTAATTGCGGATTTTCCTCCGCTGTTCTGGACAACATCAATTCCTTTTTCATATGGTAGTGGCCGATATTATTATTGTTCACAATGACAATAGAAGCTTCACAATTAAACCATTTAGCTCAGTAAATACGGAGCTACTGAAATGTCCATCTATGCTTGCTAAGAGTTTTCAGTATTTCAACTTAAACAATTCAAATTACTTTCGTTTATTTTTTAAATCGAAATCACTCTAAATTATCTTCCAATAAGATCGTTGATGTGTTAGGGGATTCAGTTAATCGGTTCGGATCTCTAGATCTAGGTTTCTTGGTATTTAGAACTCACCAACAAGGTGTATTTAGAATTTATTTTCAGAGACGTAATGTTAAACATTCACAGCATAAAGCTCTTTTCATATTTCAGACGATAATAGAACTGAATTAACAGGGGATTGTGCTATACCGGGAGTTAGCGAAATTCACGAAAATGGATATAATAATGATGGTTAGTTAATTATCATTTCTATTGGTTGTTTTGTTTTCCACCATAAGGTACGCATAATTGTACATTCTGTTTTTAATCTGAAGTACGTTATTTATAAAAATAATCCGTAACAATGCTCAGATTCAGATAGGAGTGGTTTAGTGGTAAGGCAGTTCAACTGTCAGCCAGGTCACAGGTTTGAATCTTGCTCTGCTTACTAACTTTTGAGCCGTTGAGTATTGTAGCGAGTCCTATCACTTAATATGTGATTTGAAACCAAGTACATCTGATATTTTACAGGCATTATGATCACAAAGTCTTCACAAATGCATTAAGTAAGAATATACCATTCTTGTTTCTTCATGCGAGAATTGCCTTTTCTTCTGACCCTATCAAATTCACGTGACAAACCACCATTCGGAATATCGTCTTCTGTGACCTTGTCCCTAAGCCAATCACTACTAGTAGTTTTGAGTCAACTCTAAATCCTCTTTGTTCTTCGATACAGTGGCTTCTTGCCTTTCTCTGCCCGCTGAGTTCAGAACACGATTATCAGCCTCCATCGTATGGATATTATATCCCAAACATATGTAGTTTATACACAGGCAGACTAGACCGCATCACACCATGAAATAAAAATTAAAAATTACACAAGACCAAGCCAAAATTGGTTGTGAGTAGGGTAGGCTGTAAATAATAGATTGGGAACGAATCAAGGATAGTAAATTGTATATTAGTACTTAATGGGTCAAACGAAGGCTTTTCATGAAAGGAATATAAAAATGTCTAATCTAACTACTTAATTATACAATAAGAAGGTATGTATGTACATAATTATTACTTACCTACCTCTGTTACCTCTCGTGGATGAACACAGGCCGCCCACCAGCATTCTCCATCTAACTTTGCCTCCGCTCTTCTTTCACGGTGTTTCCAAGTGCTGTTCATTCTTTTAATGTATGCTTCCGATTCCCGACGTAGTTCTTCAGTCTTCCTCTTTTCATTTCAACTTCAGGACTCCAAGTTAGCGCTTGCTTCAATGTGCAGTTTGGTTATTTGCACAGTGAATATCCTATCCACCCACAACGTCTTTTGCCAATTTCCTCTTCAACTGGAAACTGGTTTGTTCTCTCCCACAGTAGTTTATTGTCGATGGCATCCGACCAACATATGTTGAGTATCTTGAGTAGACATTTGTTTATAAATACTTGTACCTTTTTGATTATGGTTGTGCTAGTTGTCAAAGTTTCAGCTCCGTACAGTAGGACTGACTGACTATCTGTCTTGACGTTCGCATTGAAGATTGTGACTTTGATGTTGGTTAAGAGACAGTTGTTTGGAGTTGCGTATGTTGTTCAACTGTAGAGATGTTGTGCTTACTTTGCCTATCCTTGTCTCTACTTGTGCATCAGATCCTTCCTGTACATCGATGATGATGCTGCTGACCAGGTGGGTGGAAGTTTCCACCTGTTGCAGAGTTTCTCCATCGAGTGTGATTAGTTTGGTTGGTGTTTTCTGTGTCTTATTTGAGGGTGTTGCTTCTTCCCTTGTATATGTTGAGGCTTACTGATGTAGGGACTGCTATTATACTCTATCTTCACGTGCATTTGTTGGTGTGTATGAAGTGTGAGTGCTAGGTGATCTGCGAAGTCGAAATCACCTAGTTGCATGCAAGCTGTCCATAGTATTCTGTGCTTTTCCTGAGATATGCGGGTCATCATAACCCATTCGTCTGCCAGAAGAAAGAATAGAGAGAAAGAATAAGTTGCCTTGTCTGATACCGGTTTTCACTTGGAGTGAGTCTGTCAGTCGTCCTCCATGAACGACTTTGCAGTGTAGTCCGTCGTTCCATTCCTCCAGTCAGTCCATGTCCTTCTATGTTATCTTTATACCCAGTGTTGTTCATTCTGACTTTGGAGTTTTTGTCTCCCATCAGGATGGTCAGGTCTCTTCCTGAGCATCATCCATGTGACTTCTGAAGTATCTCGTCTTTCACCATGAGGCGTTGTAATTCTTCTGAATGAATATCCTTTAACTCGGAGGATATAATTTAAATGTTTCAATTTGTTTAATCTGGTTGATGTTTTTTACCAAGATGTTTACTACGGGATGTGGATGCTGACCCCATAGCCAACCCACCCTTTTCCGACTTCGGAACCGACAGTAACTGTAGAAGATATAGAGGCAAAGTTAAGTACTTATATGTAGTCCATAAATATTTCCTCGATGTTACCTCTTAGATATTCTCAATCGGATATAACAGGAGATGTCATATCTACGTTTTTATTCCTCTATTTTTTATCAGTTAAGATCAGTCAGTCAGTTAGTAACAACGTAGAACTTCGTAAGTACGTACATCAGTTCGAGTTGCCACACCACATTAGCACACAGATACAATTGCCGACTCAAATCCCGTAGTGGTAGAGGTAGCAAGAGTATAAGCAGTAATCGGGAAGATTAGGGTTTGGAGATGTTATTTAAAGAGTATAATCCAGTGAAATAAATTTGGAAAGAGGAAAAAAGGGACATGAAGAATTCAGAAGATTAGAATTTGGGAGAACACAAAGAGTGGATGCACCTGCGCCATTGCAAACGATTTTGAGCCATGTCATTCAGGGTCTCTAACCATCGGTTGCTATCATCTCGCGGTCCCCAACCAGGTAGTCTACACCTACCAACATGACTCAGTCCACTTGTCAGTGACTTCATGGACTTGTGCCATGTTTTGGTCTGGCCGCCCCTAGCTTTCTTCCAACCTACTCCTATACCATTGAACATCGCACGTCGTGGCAGTCGGTCGTTGGGCATACGTAACACGTGTCCCAGCCATCTCAACTGATGAAGTTTCACTACTTCATCAATTGATTTACCATTCTTACCTAGTACCCGTTTCCTAACAACTGTGTTACTTACTCGATGGTCCCATGATATACGAGCAATGTTTCGAAGACACTTATGATCGAATACTAGTAACCTACAAATATCCTCTGCTCTTACCGACCATGTTTCACTGCCATAAAGTAGGACGGAACGAACTGCTGCGCAGTAAACACGTCCTTTGGTTGACAGACGGATATCTCGCCTACTCCGTAAATGACGCAAGTTGGCAAAAGCTAGTCGAGCCTTCTGTATCCGTGCTGAGATTTTGTCACACACCAGACCACAAGAGCTGATGAGACTTCCAAGATAAGTGAAGAGGTCGACACGCTCAACTACTTCACTCTCTATCATTAGTTCGAGTGTCGATGCAACCCAATCCTGAAGCAACATTTTACATTTCGAGGGGGAGAATCGCATTCCGAACATGCCTGCATTGTTGCTTAGAGTGGTCAGAAGACTCTGCATTTTGTCAGCGTCTTCACCAAATAAAACTATGTCATCGGCATATTCTAGGTCAAAAAGTGAATTTCCAGGTAGAAGTTCAACCCCTGGAAATTTAGATGAGGAAAGTGTTATCTCTAAAAGCACGTCAACGAAAAAGTTAAATAAGAATAAGGAGAGTGGACAGCCCTGACGAACACCACTTGAGGTAATCAATTCTGATGGCAGTTCGCCATAAGCTCTCACTCGACCAGTTGTGTTCGAGTAGAGATCCTTTATAAGGTTAATGTACTTCTTTGGTACCCCTTTCAGTGACAAACACTGCCATAGAATCTCACGATCAACAGAGTCGAATGAGGGGGGCGCCTAAATGTGTGTCTATGTTCTAGGACCCAACGTGGTGTGAATATCTGGTCTATACAACCACGTCCAGGTCGAAAACCAACCTGATTTTCTCTAGTCTGCTCTTCACGAGCTTTGGTTAGGCGTCGAAGTATTATTGAAGCTAATATTTTAGACATTATATTAGTCAAACTGATTCCTCTGTGCTTGTCACAAGAGGACTTTTCCTTTCTTATAGACTGGCACAATCAGTGATTGAGACCAGAGTCGGATGGGATTACATCTAGTTCCCAAATTCTACCTAACACCTCAGTTAATCTCACTGCTAATACTGGACTACCTTCCTTAAAAATCTCAGAGATAAACCTGTCAGGGCCTTCTGCTCTCCCTCGCTTCAGATTTCCTGTAGCTTTTTCAGCATCGTAAAGAGTTGGAGGACTTACATTAACTTGCCATTCAGGTCGACTGGAAATTGTGGGAAACCGAAGCGTGGCTGAAGGCCAGTTGAACTGATCCCTATGGTGTTCTGCCCATCAGTTAAGATATTTCCGCCGCTCTCCCCCGGATGTAATAAATTGTAGTTATGTGTGTTTAGGTCTTGTCTCAGAAATAATATTATAGATTGTTGTAATCTATTTTATAGGTATTTTTTTGATTATGGGTATAAGATAATTTATAGGAGTTAATTTCATTCCTCAATAAAGTGAATTATCAACCGTAAAGCAGGATTTAAAATCATGTACTAAGATAATGACAACTAACGCTTGTATTTGGACCTGTAGCGTTCTTCTATCACAGTAAGTATACTGGATTTGTGTATCATGGGAAATGTATCTAGAATATCTACTTCCACACTGTGGGTATGTGAGTCTGTCATGACCACAATCTCAATTAGTGAATTGTAGTATATCAACAAAAGATGAGAAGCTAAAATGTCTTCCGGCTTCGCTATATTTTATCGAGAATATATTGATACTGTTAAATAATGTTTCAGTAGTCTAGTTGTAAATTCTCAAGACTACCACGCAACTAATCTCATTAGTCATCAATGAAAAAATTGCAAATAAAATATTTACATTCCTGCGCTCAAAATCCAACTGGTTATTTGTTTCCTTATGTTTCTACAATACATTTTGTTTCTTTGTATTTCGAGGCAGTATTCGTCAATGATTGAGTTTACCTGACGAATCACTGAAAACCAGGATTCACAGGGTAGACATTAACTCTCAGTTTGGGAGTCGTTGGCAATATGGTGTCAACAGTGTAAACTACCCAGGATATCAGCAAGGGTTAGTCGGATTCTAATGTGAAACTGTGTAGAATGCCACACGGTGAAGCTATGTAGTCTTCATTAATCAGGAGCAAGAACCTTGGAGATAAGTTTTTAGCAGTTATTAATCCAATTGGGAATGGGAGATCGATTGATTAACCAAACAGATTTAATTCGACAAGATAGTTGTTTTATTGATGGTTATCTCAAGGGTGATTGTTGCGTATTACTTCAAGTCGATCTCTTACGATTTTTTTCAATGTAGATGTGGTGATCGATGAAGAACTGTTTGATGAAACAGATCTGGCTGACATTGAAGCCGAGATAAACGAATTGGAATTGGAAGCCTAATTTTATCTGGCTATATATGTGGTTAGTTTCGTGACAGTGATGCTGTTGTTCGTGATTATGAGTGATTACATATGAGTCAACAAAACTGTCCTCATCTTAAATTGTATTTCTTATTTCAGTTTTTGTACAAAGATGCTTCTTTCCCATTATATTTTGCCTATCTAATTTTATACTGAGTAAATGTGAGTACGATCTGAACTATCTGATTTCTTTCGTACACATTCAACAGAATTTCATGTGGCTTTTTCCGTAACACTTAGGCGTCGTCTTTTTCGTGTTAGTAATATATATCCATAAAGATTCCATACAAGGATATAATACAGGAAGAAAGAATTATTTCGTAGAAAGAGAGGTATAAAGTAATTTTAATCTCACCGACACCATTGTGATCGATTTTGAGCCATGTCACCCAAAGTCTCAAATCATTGGTTATGATAGTCGCGCAGACCCCAACCAAATAGCTTGTATCTGCCAACATGGTTCAGACCAGAAGTTAGTGACTTCAAGGACTGATGCAACGTTTTGTTTTGGCCACACCTAACTTTCTTCCAACCGTCTCCAGCATTAGTCAACATTGTGCGTCGTAGTAATCAGTGTTCAGGCATAAGCAACACTTGGCCCAACCATCTCAGTCGATGAAGATTTACAACCTTATCGACTGATTTATCATCATTCCCTAATACCTTGCGTATAACCTCACTATTATTTATTTATTTGGACACATGAATATTGGTACAAGAGGGCACCAAATACATACGCGCCACACAAAACAATGACAATTCGAGGAGAAAAAAAGAACAATAACGAACAGATTAGTGTAAGGTAGTGTAATAGTAATAATAATAATAATAGTGATAGTGATAATAATAGTAATAATAATAATAATAATAATAATAATAATAATAATAATAATAATAATAATGGTGGAAACGGAGAGGTACAATCGGAAGAAACCTTTCAGTTCGGGAAGAAACAACCATTTTTTTATGAAAAAAGTAAAAGAAGGTTACAGCAGGATCGCCACTGGCTTCTATTCTGAGCCATATCTGATAACCTCTCTAACCACTGTGTTGCACCATCTCTAGGACCCCAACCAGGGTTCGTGAAGGACCAACACAAGCCAGCCCTTTGCAACTTTCTTTCATACCACGACACCATGTCATGCACTGACCACCTCTCCGCTTTTTCCAACCAGTCCCAGAGTCGGCAAATAATGCACGACGTGGAATTCTCTGGGACGACATTCGGAGAACATGTCCGAGCCACCGAAGTCGGTGTTTCAAGATGGTGACACCAATTGAATTATCATCTCTGTGCCCAAACACACGATGCCGAACCTCTGCATTACTAACATGGTGTTGCCACTGGATGTCAACAATCCTTCGGAGACAGCGATGATCGAACACAGAGAGTCGTCTAACATCCTCAACTCGGAGAGGCCAGGTTTCACAAGCATAGAGCAAAACCGCTCTCACCGACGCGTTGTAGATCCGATCTTTTACAGCCAGACTAACATCACGAAGGCGCCAAAGGTGGCCCAGATTGGCATAAACCGCTCTGGCTTTCACTATACGTGCATTGATCTCATCACTCACACCCCCACCAGCACTTATCCAGCTACCCAGATACATGAACTTCTCAACTACGTCTATCTGCTCACCATCCAGGGTGAGTACAGGATTAGGATCCTGCCAGTCTTGTAGAAGTACTTTGCACTTCGAAGGTGCAAAGCTCATACCGTACCTACGGACACTGATTGCCAACCGATTAAGTGCGGATTGCATGTCTTGGGCATTATCGCACATTAAGACAATATCATCCGCATACTCAAGGTCGAGAAGTCTTTCTTCAGGCAGCAGATCCACACCACCATTACTTACATCCATCAGAGCTGTTTCCAGAATGTCGTCGATGGCAAAGTTGAAGAGGAATGGTGAGATTGGGCAACCCTGTCTAACCACACTGCTCGAATGGAACAATGGAGAGAGGTGGTTGTATGCCCTCACGTTGGCCACTGAAAAGTAAGGTTAAATTGGCGCAGACCAGCGCATGATCAGAGTCCAGATAGGTACTCCGAAAGGAGCGGTAGTCTTGTACACAACCATACCAGCGGTAGCTGATCGCGATCAATCTGAGTCCAGGCTTGAGATGCAGAGGGAGGACGCCAGGTGGTTCATCGGCGATAACTGTGCCGGAAGTTAGTGCTAGCCAGAAACAAGTGCTCTGTGCGCAGTTTCAGTAGACGGTCCCCGTTATCTGTCCTACGACCAACAAGTCCCCATCGGCCACCTAAACGACTCTCTTCTGTGCCTAGACACCCGACCTGAGCATTCAAGTCTCCGGCTAGTACTACAATATCTGTCGAACGCACTTTCTGGAGAAGAACAGATAACTGGTGGTAAAACTCATCCTTGATTGCATCCCGGCTGCAATCTGTCGGAGCATAGGCGGAGTTGACGAAAAGACATCGTTTCTCACGTCGATTTCTTCTCACTTTGATGGAACTTTCTAATCTAACAGCACATAACAGACTGTTAATGGTAATCCAATTTATTAGTGCTGCCTCAGCTCTAGTGCTTAGTGCGACACCAACGCCAGTAAGACCAGACGAAGATGCCACAAGGTCTCCGGATAGACGCACGTAAAATAAGCTTTTCGAAACGACAAACGGAGAGCGAATTTGTAGTACTTCACCAGAGTCTTGAACACGGGTCTCGGATAGACAGCAGACATCGATATTAAAACTTTCCAAAACATAGCCAGTCCTATCTGTTGTCCGACCGGCATAAGTGTGCGAACGTTGAACGCAGCCAGTTTGAATGGTGCACGTGGTTTCATAAAAACTGCTTCAGTATTCGTTTTTTGTGGTAGCATACAATGTTCAACCAGGCAGTGACTCGAGAACGTTTAGATACAGTCGAATTTCCACCATAGACGAGCTGCTGTATAAGTCGAAAAAATAAGTGTAGACAGAGTAGGAATAAAAGAGGGTGAATAGTGACGTAGTAAATAATAAAATTATTAATAATAATTTGAGTCATTTGATTGTTTTTCGAAGCAAGAAAAGTAGTGTCCATAAGTATAGACAGTTCATCATTTGTGTGTGGGTTGTGATACTACCTGGGTGCTCAGACCGAAGCAGGTGGTTTTCTTAGGGGGCTACACCCCGAGCCTTTGACCTAAAGGTCTGATTCACAAGGCAGTGGAGCATTGTGAGGAAATGCTGTCCCAAGGTAGCTAGTGACCAACGAATGGTTCATACGCCATTTGTTTCCTCGGGATACTGGAGCCCATGTGAACCATTGGTTTGGAATCCGGCTAAAGCGCCGGACATTCGCTTTTCGTCCTCATTTTCATAAACAACAACCCCGCCACGAGAAGGCAGTGAGTAGGACTTCCCTGGCAGAGGCTATATACGTGTGGCCGTGTGAGAGCATTTCGAGAGGGAGGGCGGGCCCACCTCACTCTCGGCCATACCAGGGCATTTGCGGGCAACCTCACTATTACTTACCCGGTGATCCTAGCAGAGGCGAGCAATATTTATAAGGCATCTGTAGTTAAATACTAGTAACCTACGAGCATCGTCTACTCTTAATGGCTACGTTTCGTAGCCGTAAAGTAAAACAGAACGAACTGCCGCACAGTATACTCGTCCTTTTATTGATAGATGGATATCTCGTTTTTGCCATAGGTGAGGTGAGTTGGCAAAAGTCAAACGAGCTTTTCGAATCCGTGCAGAGATTTCATCAAGCACCAATCCATTAGGGTTGGTCAGACTTCCATGATAAGTGAAGTTTTCGACAGGTTCGACTACTTTATTTCCTATCCTGAGTAAATCAGTAAACTGACGTTAGTGAAGAAATATGTTGTGCGAATCAAATTTACCTATTAATTTAGTGAGGCAATCCAATGAATGACATCGTGCATTGTAGTTCAAAATTATTGTCAATTTGATGGTTAATTCTGGAGTTGCGGATCATGCGATGACGCCTACAATCAATAACTACTAATGCGTGATACTTTGACGGCTTATTTGAAGAGAATTCTTTTTCACTTTACCATTAGGTTACGAAATATTTGATGGTCACGGTGGGCTTGTTCAAGTTCACCTAGTTGACTCTTTCTATGATTTATAGTATATGTGGGGATAAACATTTGAAGAGATATTCAGCAGTTAGTTTTACTGATGAAACATTCTTAGTGAATAATTAATACCTAGGAAATGTCAAACATCAAATAGAAGACTAGTCTCTCATGGTTTAGTTTTCAATCTGGTTAAATTAGTAGAAAAATCTTTGATAAACCTTAATATGGTTTTCGAAAATCTGAGTATGATGTTAGCATTTTACCATACACAATGAGGATTTATAGTATATTCAAACGAAATTACCATCTATAAACGAATATTTATACCAGACAATATCAGGCTGGGCAATATAACTCTGATTACAACTGTGTAATCAATTAGTGTGGGGTAGCCAGTAATTGTCAAGCTGTCAGCGAACTACAATACTATGGGTGACAATAGTATTATTATTGTTGGTATTGTTATCAGGGGATGACTTAATCGATTGAAGTGAGACTAACATGTGAAACTGATCGTCCATGACACGTAATATCATTTTGAGGAGTAATTATATGACTTTTTCAATTGGCTATATTTTTGAGGTTACAGATGCTTAATTGCATGATGTAAATGTGTTAACTCAGTAAGTTATTGACCAATTAATGTAAAATACTATTCAGTTCAATTAATAGAAATCTGACTGTTAATGTAGTTTATTCATACCTGATTTTGATTTTTTTTTCTTGAGTCAAATTCATGTCTCCAGTCTTTGTTTTCTCACTATGCGTCGTCGGAGTTGAGGTCTCAATACCAATGACAAGCCAGTTAGGCATATCCGCAGACAACAATTATTATTACTACCATAAACTGTTTTATGAGCTTAGAAGCTTTAAACTGATGTGTGTTTCACTTTAGTTTTTCTCTATTATTAGAAATAATATTCGTTCTGCTGTAACTAATAGAATGTTTGTGAATAAACGTGTATAATTAGGCAAACACACCATATGTAGTTTACTGAAACAGGATGTTACATTGAGTGTTGTGTAATAAAGGGTATGGTATGGCAACAGTGTATTTAATGCGTTTGACAGAAAGAATGGTTACTTTCTGAATTCTTTATTTAAAATTGTTCATTAGTGAATGCAACTGACTGCACATACATAAGAAATAATTGGTTGGAAAGTGTCCAAATGAATTCGAGATTATTGTTGTTGAAACGCAAAACATTGTGAAACTGGTACAACTAGTGAATACTTTGAGAGGCAAATACTATTACAAATTATGTACAATCCTGCAGGTAAGACTAAAAAAATGAAGCAAATTACCAAGGTTTGTGGTAAAACCATGTGAAACTCATAATTTCATCATTCAGCTTAGATTTATATATGTCGTAATATCGAATGTTTCCGGTTTGTAATTTATACTTTCCAGATATTTCTTCCTGGCCTTTAGTTTCTTCTCGTCACCCCTTAAACAATGCTCCCATCGTTTCTTCAGTTGTTCGGTAACATGGCACAAGAATAGTTGTTGATATTTTTTCTGCTTTAGGGATTTGATGTCTTATTTTGTTATTTTACCTAAATTATCCTTTCTGGATGCTCTAGAGTCGGGAGCAGCTACATGATTATTAAAAATCAAATACATGGATGATAGAAGTATCAATAATATACAGTTAATTGTAAGATATCATTTTCCTCAAATTATCGATCAGCCCGATAATTTTGGTTTAATATGTAAAGTATTTGATGAGACGTTTTATGAATCTCATATTTGAAGTCGTTTCTACCCACCATAAGTTAGAATGACAGACCAGACTGTTCTATGAAATGGGGAGGGGCGTTCATATTTCCGAATTGCAGGACATCTTAGTACAACTCTCAATGACTGAATTAAACTGGAAACTAGCAGGCCGTTCTAACCAGTATTCGATTCATTGAGCCTTTAATTTGAACTGGCTGATAATTAGAACGTGTATTTAAAGATCTGTGAGACAATCCCCACTTAGCTTATCGAGTTGCATTAGTTTGCTACTAAACCTATCGATGGAAAATAACTCAATATCTGGCCACATGTTTGGGCTCCATTATTTAGTGTTTTCGAACCATTTGAAGTCAAAATAGCCAAAAGTCATTTCTCTTTGATGGCTGTTTGTAACAGGAAAATTAATTTTCTTGAAGATAACCAAAATATATATGGGGACTTCAAAACTGTTACTTACTTACGCCTGTTACTCCTAATGGAGCATAGGCCGCAGACCAGAATTCTCCAACCCACTCTGTCCTGGGCCTTCTTTTCTAGTTCTATCCAATTCTTGTTCATTTTCCTCATGTCTATTTCCATTTCCCGGCGTAATGTGTTCTTTGGTCTTCCTATTTTCCTTTGGCCTTCAGGATTCCATGTGAGGACTTGTCTTGTGACGCAGTTGGGTGCTTTCCTCAATGTGTGTCCTATTCACTTCCAGCGCTTCTTCCTAATTTCTACCTCCACTGGAATCTGTTCTGTTCTCTCCCACAGTAGGTTGTTGGTAATAGTGTCCGGCCAACGGATCCGAAGTATTTTGCGTAGATAACTGTTAATAAACACTTGTATCTTCTGGATGATGGCTTTTGTAGTTTTCCAGGTTTCCGCCCCATACAGTAGAACTGTGTTGACATTTGTATTGAAAATCCTGACCTTGGTGTTGGTTGACAGTTGTTTTGAGTTCCAGATGTCCTTCAGTTGTAAATATACTGCTCTTGCTTTGCCGATCCACGCCTTCACATGTGCATCAGACCCACCCTGTTCATCAATGATGCTGCCCAAATATGTAAAAATTTTTACATCTTCCAAATCTTCTCCGTCAATTGTGATTGGATTGTTGCATGTTGTGTCGCATTGGAGAATTCTACTTTCCCCTTTGTGTGTATTGAGACCTACTGCTGTTGAGGCTGCTGCTACACTGGTTGTCTTCTCCTGCATCTGTTGTTGCGTGTGAGATAGAAGATTGAGATCATCTGCGAAGTCTAGATCGTCCAACTGCATTCTAGATGTCCATTGTATCCCGCGTTTCCCTTCAGATGTTGACGTCTTCATGATCCAGTCGATCACCAGGAGAAAGAGAAAGGGTGAGGGTAAGCAACCTTGCCTGACACCGGTCTTCACTTCGAACGACTTTGTCAACTGTCCTCCATGCACGATTTTGCAGTGTAATCCATCGCATGAATTCTGTATGATATTGACTATCTTCTGAGGCACGCCGTAGTGTCGAAGAAGCTTCCATAATGTTGTTCTGTCCACGCTGTCGAATGCTTTTTCGTAGTCAATGACGTTGATGTAGAGTGATGAATTCCATTCAAGTGATTGTTCCACAATGATCCGTAGAGTTGCGATTTGGTCTGTACACGATCTATCCTTACGGAATCCTGCCTGTTGGTCTCGAAGTTGAGCGTCTACGCAGTCCTTCATCCTGTTTAACATTACCCTGTTGAAGACTTTTCCCGGTATTGAGAGAAGAGTGATGCCCCTGTAGTTATCACAGTTGCTGAGATCACCTTTCTTTGGTATTTTGGTCAGAAGTCCATCTTTTCAGTCTGTTGGTACTTGTTCCTCATCCCAAATCTTATTGAAGAGAATGTGGAGTATCCTCGCAGTTACTGCTACATCTGTTTTCAGTATCTCTGCGGGAATGTTGTCTGGTCCTGCTGCTTTGCCACTCTTGATTTGCCTGATGGCCATGATGATATCTTCAATTGTTGGTGGGCCAAAATCGATTGGGAGGTCCGTGGGTGCTGCTTCGATGTTGGGTGGGTTCAGTGGGGTTGGTCGATTCAAGAGTTCTTTGAAGCATTCTACCCACCTGTTTCGTTGTTCTTCAATGTTGGTGATTACCTCGCCTTCCTTGCTTTTCACTGGTCGTTCTGGTTTTCGGTGATTTCCAGAGCGTTTCTTTGTCGTGTCATACAGTTGTCTCAAGTTTCCTTCTCTTGCAGCCTTTTCCGCCGTCGTTGCTAAATCTTCCACGTATTTACGTTTGTCAGTTCTGATGCTTGTAGTGTCCTTCATTATTTTAAGCCCATATATCTTATTCTAGCTTTCGGACATTACATTCTATTCATTCTACTTGAGTCATATTTTGACCTTGTCAATTATTTGCTTAACAGTCTTGAATGTTTTTATATGAGCGTATATATGTGTACACTTCATATCCCATGACTCATCACATGTCTGTAGCTTTATTTTGTCTGCCCATAAATATTGAGTAACGCTTGACTAAAATGGAGTTGGCTTCCCAGCCATCTTCCCTGCGTGTCATTTTGCTTTGCTCTGTTTCATTCGCTTCATATACAAAATATATGTATTCACAAGTCAATTCTCGTTATTCGACTTATTTAATTCCGTTTTTGACTAACGCGATTCAAGTCGACGATGATATACGAGAATAGGCGATAGCAAACATCCATACGATCTAAATAGGAGTCAGATCCACGGGCCACTAAATGCTCCTCTTCACTTGCTTGTTTCCTTCTGTGTATTTAGCTTGTGCCTTGACTTTTTCTGCTCTTGTTCGGCTGGTATTGATTACTGCTTTCTTGTTCCCCCTTTCTTGAATCTTATCCAGTGTATCGAGTGATCCATTCCTTGTGATGGTGCTTCTTGTGGCCCAGAAACTCATGGCATGTCGAAGTGATTGCTTCCTTGATCCCTTTCCAGTTGCTCTCCAAGTAGTTCCCTCTCCATTGAGTAGATCATGAAAGATCTGGAACATATTGCTGAGGACTATCCTGAATTCGTTGAGTTTGTCAGTATCCTGAAGAAAGGCCGGATTGAACTTTTGTGATATTGTCCGCCCCGTTGTGCAGTGCTTCTTGAGTTTCAATTTCATCTTGGCGACCAGCAAGTGATGATCTGATGCTATATCAGCTCCTCTCTTGGTTCTCACGTCTTCCATCGTCCTCCTGAACGTTTTGTTGATGGAAATATGGTCGATTTGGTGTTGCGTGGTGTGGTCTGGTGAAGTCCATGTGCTTTTGTGAATGCACTTATATGGGAAAATAGTTCCGTCTATGACCAGTTTATTGAAGGCACATAGGTTTGCAAATCTCTCACCATTTTCGTTCCTTTCTCCCAGTCAGTCCATGTCGCCCTATGATGTCTTCATAGCCGGTGTTGTCCATTCCAACCTTGTCATTGAAATCTCCCATCAGAATGGTCAGGTCCTTTGTTGGGCACTTCTCGACGATTGACTGCAGCCTATTGTAGAATTTATCTTTAGCGTCTTCATTGTAGTCGTTGGTAGGCGCATAGCATTGGATGATGTTCATTGAAATGTCCTCTTTCTGTGTTTTGAAGGAGGCTTTGAAGATCCTTAGTTCATGAGATTTCCATCCTATAAACGCCTCTTGTGCTTGTTTTGATGGCATCAATACAACTCCTTGTGTATGTGGAGCATTTTGTTCTTCATGACCGGAGTATAACAGAAGCTCTCCTGAAGTTAGTCGTTGTTGTCCAACTTGCGTCCAATGTGTTTCATTGATCCCAAGCACCTCTAGGTTGTATCTCCTCATTTCTGCAGCAATTTGGAAGGCTCTCCCGGTGTCCCACATTGTACGAACATTCCATGTACCTAAATAAATGGTTGCTCTGGTTGTCAGAAGGGGCATCGGCCTCTTAACTTCCGAAGGAATTCGGAATCAATATGTATGACTTCATTTGTCAAAAGACAACAATAGTAGCAGTAGTGGTTGCGAAAAATTTTTCTGTTTAAGTACTGATTTGCTACTAATTGATCCGAAAGTGAAGTACCAAAAAATATGTGTCTTTATTCATGTGGATCAGTCTCATCAACCTATTGAATATCACTATTCTTCTCTGATATATAGTGCTCGTTATGACAGTTGTTGTAACACAGTCTGTTGACTTCTGGATAGATATTTTGACATAGTTTTAAGTGGGTCACAGATAAATACTTGATAACTGTCTACCAATCAGATCCAAGTATGAAATAAACGACATTAGTTACTAGTTTGTAATTAAGTAGATAGTCTGTGCTAAAACACAATAGATCAAATTATGAGATGGAAAATTTTAGTGTAAGGAAAAATAATCGATTAGAAATGAATAAAATTATCACTTTTGAAGATAAACAGGAATAGAAACTGAGAGTAATATGAAATCACGAATTTTCTTCAGATGTTTACGACCTAAAATTAACAGTAGTATGAACTATCAAAAAACCAGTGTACATCATCTATGAAGATTGATGAAATGGACAGTGTGAAAAATTTTCAAGACGATCATATCGTCAAATATTTCTATGTTAAACTATGCGAATATCCTGGAAGATAAACTTTTCAAGACTGATGGAAAGAGTTGCTTAATTTTTTTTATCGTAGTTGTTATAAAGTAGCTTTTAACTTAAGATATCCGTTGAACAGTTTGTCTCTGCTTCTTAGAAGGTTTTGTTCTACAATATTTACATAATTCAACTTTATGAACATTTATAATTCTTCTATGTTTATTATCCTTTTCTATTAAACTTCACTGATGAGAAGTATGTATACTGTTCTCTTTTAACTAATTAACACTATTGTTACTTTTAGATTATAAGCAACTTTAAAGGATATGTGAATTCATCCTATTGGGCTGTAAACGTTTATCTCGGTGCATTTGTATTTAAAAAGGAAAAAAATTGTAATCAGCCATTACAATCAAATTCAGTTCTTACCTTAGTTGTCTAGGTTAAAAAAACACATCGATTCGTCAAATTCTGTGGGAAGCAGAATGACAACAAAGATGAATCGTGAATGTTTCATGTTATCAAAACCCTAATGTTTACTCGTGATAGCTTGACAACCAACTTAGATACCACCATCAGTCATATTAAGGACGTAATACAGCTTTACGTTGTAAAGTGCCTGAATAAAGAAATGTTTCTTATTTGAATTTCAACATGAGAAGAACAACCCTGCAAGAAAAATAATCGAGATGAGTGTAGATTGAGTTGAATACACTTGAATTTGGGAGCAAAAGTTATTTAAAAAGGGAATGTAGCGTTGCTAAAATAAGTTACTTACTTACGCTTGTTACCTCTAGTGAAGGAGCATAGGACGCCCAACAGCATTCTCCATCCAAATCTGTCCTGGAAAATCGTTTCCAGTTGATATTCGTCTTTTCAAAGTCGGCTTCTGATTCCCGACGTAGTTCTTCGGTCTTCCTCTTTTCATTTCAACTTCAGGACTCCAAGTTAGCGCTTGCTTCAATGTGCAGTTTGATTATTTGCACAGTGAATATCCTATCCACCCACAACGTCTTTTGCCAATTTCCTCTTCAACTGGAAACTGGTTTGTCCTCTCCCACAGTAGTTTATTGTCGATGGCATCCGACCAACATATGTTGAGTATCTTGAGTAGACATTTGTTTATAAATACTTGTACCTTTTTGATTATGGTTGTGCTAGTTGTCAAAGTTTCAGCTCCGTACAGTAGGACTGACTGACTATCTGTCTTGACGTTCGCATTGAAGATTGTGACTTTGATGTTGGTTGAGAGATGGTTGTTTGGAGTTGCGTATGTTGTTCAACTGTAGAGATGTTGTGCTTACTTTGCCTATCCTTGTCTCTACTTGTGCATCAGATCCTTCCTGTACATCGATGATGATGCTGCTGACCAGGTGGGTGGAAGTTTCCACCTGTTGCAGAGTTTCTCCATCGAGTGTGATTAGTTTGGTTGGTGTTTTCTGTGTCTTATTTGAGGGTGTTGCTTCTTCCCTTGTGTATGTTGAGGCTTACTGATGTAGGGACTGCTATTATACTCTATCTTCACGTGCATTTGTTGGTGTGTATGAAGTGTGAGTGCTAGGTGATCTGCGAAGTCGAAATCACCTAGTTGCATGCAAGCTGTCCATAGTATTCTGTGCTTTTCCTGAGATATGCGGGTCATCATAACCCATTCGTCTGCCAGGAGAAAGAATAGAGAGAGAGAATAAGTTGCCTTGTCTGATACCGGTTTTCACTTGGAGTGAGTCTGTCAGTCGTCCTCCATGAACGACTTTGCAGTGTAGTCCGTCGTTCCATTCCTCCAGTCAGTCCATGTCCTTCTATGTTATCTTTATACCCAGTGTTGTTCATTCTGACTTTGGAGTTTTTGTCTCCCATCAGGATGGTCAGGTCTCTTCCTGAGCATCATCCATGTGACTTCTTCAACTCGATCTTCTTAGCTTTCTGCTACCAGGTTTTCTACTTCCGACTGGCGTTACATAGTATTTATGTTGACAGAATAAGTAGCATACAACACCATACATCAAAATTCCTAATTTCATTGATGCACGAAATTCATTTATAAAATATAATTCATTGCAAGTATTATATTTTCAATTCATGATGATAAATAAATACATTCGAAATTTTTTTGTTATTCAATGGATTCATCAATCAACCTTTCTACCTAAAGATAAACTATCTAAAACTAGTTATCTGCAATGAAACAAACAGGATCTATGTATTTATGCAACTATAGATCAAATTAATTAATAATTTGACGATAAAATTAAGAGAAACAATTAGAATAACACTTTTTTTTTCTTCCATTTTGTTATGGTTAAGTGACTTAAACAAGAAATCTTATCGATCCTCTCTAACAGTAGATACATTTTATCTTGTTTCAAAGAATCAACAGGAATGGGATAAAATACAAAACTATAGTAATAATCAGTTGGGTTTTTTTTCTGTTTACTTACTGAGAATACTTTAGTAAACTGAAACAAACCATCAAGATAACAGTTACAAACAGAAATACATAACAAATACACATATATACATACTCATTTATAGCTAGTCTATGATATTTAATACATAATGAACAGAAAAATAACTGACACACTGACAGTGAGTGGTAATATTTCAAATGTTCATTTATGAATCTGTTTTATGTCTGATAAATTCTTAATTTAGATTGAAGATGATGATGACTATAAAAAAGAATTATACATAGTTTGTGTTCATTTTTCTAAAACAGGCAGAGAAACAAAACGTGAGGTGAAAATTTCAAGTATTCTATTAAGGCAAGCTTTTAATTATGACATTTAATGTGTAATGATCGATTAAAAACAAGAAAACCACAAGAAAGAGGGAGAATGTTTCATAATTTATCAATACTGTGTTATTATTATTATTATTATTATTATTATTAATGATGGTCATTTCTTTGTTCATGATGTTTGAAGTAACTGAACAATATATAGAAAAATGAATAGCGGAACTGTTTATTACTCCAACCAATTTAACATATTTATAGAATCTAATATTGTGATCAATTAAAATTGGTTAATCTCTTGTTTATCATTTGACTAGATTATAAATATTTTGTTATGATAACCTAAGAGAATAATTTTGATTTTATTTATTACGGTGTTATTTATGAATTGACGGTTCTTAATTTTTATCCACTATGTATCTATATATGTACCTATCTAACTAACTATCTATCTATACATTCCAGTGCTTACTTGAATGGAGAAAGTTTATTTTGCGCCGAATAATTTCCAATGATTCATTTTTTTTTTTGAATTTTGTTCATGATAAGCTAGAAAATTACAGTGAAAAGAAATAAGAAACGAAAAAAAAATCGAAATGAAATACGTTTTTCTCTCTCTTTTTTTAATAAAGTAAATAACTTCTATCTGATTTATTTTTAGGCTGTTGTATGTATTTATGTTATAATATCGCATTATTATATTATTATCAGTTTTTTAGGGGTTGTGGAGATTGTTAAGTTTTTGGTTAAAATCATGAGTCACTTGAAACTAGACCACCATGGAAAACCTGGAAGTACTGGACGGCCGTTTCGTCGTAGTAGGGGACTCCTCAGCAGTGCTCATCCACGATCCCACACCCTGCGAGATTCGTTTGTTACATATTCATCTTTTGTCAAATAATTCAAATGATCTTTTTACATTTATTGTAGTATTTTGTTAAATATAAAACTTTTTGGTTTACTCGCGTGATGTCTAGTTTATTTATTATTTAAAACAATTTGTTTGTTGCTGTTGTTTTTGTTTATTCAACGACATTTTTATAACTTCATTTTGAATGAATTAATTTGCACTTTAATGTGTAGTGCTATAGATATTTAAGCGTAGATTTATCTGTATATTTGGAAGATTAAGTATATCATTTGTTTCTTAGTTCATTTTAGTTAGCTGAAAATCAATATAGAGACAGGAATACTGTTATATCTGAACGAAGATTAAATCACGAGTAACTTCTGAGACATATTAATTGATTAATATTATCTATACATTCTTATGGTATAACTATTCAATAATTAGATTATGTATATTTATATTCCTCTTATTATAAGCTTCATTTTGATCTATATTTTATTATTGTACGATTTACTGTTCTTAAGCTATGTTCATTTTATTGACTACTGCCCCGCACGTTCACAGCCACTTTTTGGCTTTATTGTGTACAAATGTTATTTCCTATTTTATGGTGCGTCGCGGTCTGTTTGGTTGATATTTAAACCCAGTATGTCTGAAATAAATGATTCGATTCACATAGTGGAAGCTGGTATTGGTGTAATGGACTCAAGTCGCCGGGCTAGGCGGACATAGGACCAAATAAGACACTGGGCTGCCCATACCGGTCGAACGTCATTGGTTTGGCACAGTGCTAAGATAGTATAAGTCGTATTTTGATTGGTGGATAAATCACGTGATAAAAAGCCGGACATAAAGTCATAACAAATACATAAGGGTTTTGGAGTAATTTTGTCTAATTTTGATTTTAGTTCCTATTTAGGTATTTGGTTAGTATGCATGAAATATCCACATTACGTTTTCTGAATAAATCTATAATATTGAGATAGAAGGTTCATTGAGTTTAAAAAAACTCACATTATGGATTTACTCCAACTATAAAATCAATAGTTTAGGATATTTTTCATAGTGAAAAATTCAAACGATCAAGTCTAAGATAGACTACTGAAGAAATGTTTCACTGTTGTAATGAATGGTTGTGACTTGGGGACTCGGAATATGTTGGGAGTAGAGTAGTAATCGCATGTGAGAACGTATGATCTCTGTATTGTTCATTGGACCGATTGAGTTTCTTAAAATAGACAAAAATATGAAGACTCAGCTGCCTGTAAATAGTACATTCATCATGAGGACCGAAGATCATGACTTTGAAACTTAGTAGGGTTATTAGTAAATACTTTTGAAAATTCCAATATTTAAAATTTTAATACATAACTTTTTGGTTAACAGTGATTATCCAGCTAAAGTCACTTCATGATACATATATGATCTTTAGGATTGCAGTAGTTTGCACTGAAGATCACTGCGTTCAAGTTAGCTATGTATTGTAAAAGATCGAATCTGAATCCGATCGACAATTAACTGTTAGTAATCAATGGTTGTCTTATAATCCAGTTGTACCATCAAGTTAGTTCAATTATGTATACAAAACAAAAGAACAAGTTAAAACACTGATTCAAATTTAAGCCTTCTTGATAGTTGACTCGTGTCAGTCAACTAACATTTTGCTAGAATTCCTGTCGAAATTTTAATCCAAACTAGGTTAGCTTTGAAATCTATCCATTATTTGTCTACAGCCGATTGTTATTGATTTCGCAATTAAATTTCTAAATAACCAATTCTTTAGAAGTGGCAAAGCACTATGAACTACAGTATTAGCTACAAATTAGTACTTAATACAATATCATGAACTATTATGGGATATAGAAATTTTAATATTGGTGGGATGTAATTGTTTTCAGTCCAACAGATATTAATTGGCTCTCAATATAGATATTAAATATCCCGATAATTGTGAAGCTGACAAAAAGGATAGGAACTTATTATTAAATTGAAATAAACCAAATTCTTTACTAAACGCATATCAAAATGCATATGCCACATTTATAAAAAATGATTAAATACACTGATATTTTATTCACCGATCTTAATTGTTCATAATAAATACTTCTAACATTTAATAATTCGTCAAATTTTTGTTGACTGGGGCAGAGATTCTAATGATCAGTATTGGTGTTTGTGGGGATTGTAGTAATTTTGATGGCTGACTTCATAAGTCGATTTAATCTAGACTACCACTGAAAACCTGGAAGCACTGGACGGTCGTTTCGTCGTAATATGGGACTCCTCACCAGTGAGGATCCACAATGTCGTACAAAGGACTCGAGCCAGAACCTTCGGCCTCGTGCGCAAACACTTAAATATTAGACTATTGAGCCGACATCCAACTGTATTAACATTTAACTCTAATGATAATTTCTTTGTAATTAGTATTTACACGTTTATCTTTGAAATTACTCTTTTTATTAATAAATTGTTAATTACGTTAATATGAGTGAGCTATTACGTATAATTATTTAAATATGAAGGTATATAAGTCGAAAATAAGTACCGTATAGTGTTTTTGTGTACGAGAAATCAAGTGGGGACAGTCGAATGTATTTGCATACAAAATTACAAAACATCTTAGTAAAAATTGAGAACCATACAATAAATACTCCATTTGCAGAATGTCAGTCGATCGTCTTACTATTCATTGTTCTTTCGTTTCCACACCAGTCATTCTTTGTTCTCGTTCTCTTTTGTTTGGTCTTCTTAACCTTCTGCTTCAAGGCATTTCACTTTCGATTGATGATATATACTACTTATATCTGTTGACATCAGTAGCACACACCACAGTGTTAGTTAAAATTGAACAGGTCATTTTTAACTGATGTAGAAGTACCTCTTTTGTCAATACAGTCATGAGCTAGAAGACTACTCTAAACTAAAGAGTGAGAAACAGTTGTTTTATCTGGATATGGGGTTCTTCTTTTTGTATTCGATCAGTATCTGTAAGTTTTGTGGTTATGTAAAAAGTGAATATTATTATCAAGTAACCTGGTAATAAATATAACAAGATGCAATACGTTCGTAGGTAAGTGGCAGCTGATCAAAGTATAGATATGCTTGTTCCTTTAAGGTTATCTTGATATGTATTACCGCCTAAAAATTACACACTGATTGATTCTTAACTTTCAACGTGCTCTTAACAGTACGACTTACTCATCATCTATTATTTAGTAAACACGATACTGATATTTTAAAGTCCTTCAAAATAAACAGTGATTTCAAAATGACTGCACTGTATCAAAGTCATTGTTATTAAAAATAACCCAAACCAAAGTTATACATTCAAAATAGTTCTGCTGTCAATCATTCACAGCTCTGTTGATTTCGATTACTGACAATAACTTGCATATCATTTCGAACAATCAGTTAAAAATTCCTTATTCTCCACTGTTATATCTGATTAAGGCTTTATTCATCTTACTTTTGCCATCAGTTTATTTTTTATAGCTATTATTATCTAGCATTTGGAATCGATTCCTTAGATTGTTCAAATTATGTAATAAATAGATAAATAACTGTATGAATACTTTTTTTATAAGTTTGATTCTATGTATTGTTCACTGTTGTTTATCTTCATTGATGACGATTTAAATTGTCGAATGTTTTGTTTTAATATTTGTTAGAAGTTACGATAGTATCTGTGAGGTGGGGTCGTTAATATGCACTGCTGAAGAGTCCCACAATAGGACGAAACGTCCATCCAGTGCTTCCAGGTTTCCCATGGTGGTCTAGCTTCAGTTGGCTCATGATCTCAACTATTGAAATCTCCACAAAACCCCTTCTGATTCAGATAAATTCTAATTATTGTATTATGAATAGTGTATTAACTTCATTCAGATGTAATAGGCGTAAATCTAAATAGTATTATCGTTAATATCATTAAGATAAATTAACTTCACAAAGAAGTGATAACAATAATTGAACGTGTCAGAATATTTTCTTGGTTCTTATGTATGGAATTAAAAATGAGTTTAGTTACAGTTTTTTCGACTGTTTAAATTGATATTCCATATTGCTCATTATGTTCAAGATGACTAGACTTATAAAGTTTTGTTATTCATTATATTTCATAATACATAGTTGCTGAAATTATTGGTCTCTTTGTCATATACTAATGACCAATTCCTGACATATTTAAGTTTTGACTAAAAGCGAATAAATCGCCAAAGGATACAGTTGGTAGCAAACCAAAGAACAAAGTCACAAAAGAAGAAAAACACAACATCATTTACAACTGCGGAAAAACACCACGTCGGACAAGGTGGACTTTCCCTTCATCTTTGCCTGCACGAACATCAACTAGCAGCCAAATGCCATGACATATCCTAGCTTATATAAACAACTGTGGACATACATTCGATTGGGAAAATTTTGAGATCTTGGATTGGGAGAATTCTAATAACGCCAGAGAATTTTTAGAAGCTTGGCACTCAGTTCAATCAGCAATCAATAAACACTTTGGAATCGATCCAATCTAACAACCAATCAGAAAAATTGTGGAAAAATATACGACCAAGAATCAAATCCAAGGGAGATGCAATCAAGATAGAGAAGTAGAGAATGATGGGTCAAAGCTCAACAATAGCCAATCAATATCGAGATCGACAG
Organism: Schistosoma haematobium; assembly: GCF_000699445.3. Lineage (NCBI taxonomy): Eukaryota > Metazoa > Platyhelminthes > Trematoda > Strigeidida > Schistosomatidae > Schistosoma > Schistosoma haematobium. The sequence goes on along the minus strand of NC_067196.1, from coordinate 74,825,424 downwards.
GACAAACTGAGTCATATGTGGAGAAATTCGAACAATTCACTTCAACCTGAATTTCGTTCTGATGAAGTTGTTCAGAACAACAATGAGAGATCCAAGACCGATCTATCCAGCTTAGAAAGCAAATTTCCACCAAAATCATTCACCTGACCTACAAATATTCTCCATCATATCAGTTCAATAGTTCATCATTTAATTGATACCGGGTATACCACTGACATATCTCGATTCTCAAGATTATCGGCAGATAAGAAATGCGGCATCTCTAAGGTTCGCTGAAGAAGTAGCAATAAAGAAACTCACACCTGATTCACAGGTCCAGAAAGAGACAGTGATCATTTTATCACTACCTTAGTAAATTATTTTGTTGTTGTCTTTAATATTAATTTATTAGTGTTTATTTTGTTATATGGTCTTCACCATGCTTATTCCTATTCTATAAGCACCAAAATTATTCTTCCATTCACCGGTTTTTTCATTTATTTAATTCTCTAAACTTATGTAAACTCTCCAAATCTTGTTTAAATATTGCGTAACCCTTCTTATCGATTTCTAAGTGTAGACATTTGCCAACTCATAACTATCTGTCTTTTTTATCTGTTTTCAAATGATTCGAATCTTATTTGAAATCTTCACAACTTCTATAGTTATTACACAATCTATCTTATACGTTTCTGAACTTCATTTAATTTCTGTCTAATCCACTCCCCTTGTTGTAGAAAACCATCTCGAAATGACTTCATACCTGTCCTTATACAAACACATAGATATATAATTATTATTGATAACCTCAGTTATGAAAATTCATTTCGACATCAATGTTGACTGTTTCACATTATATCTTACATCACTTTAATACATATATGATTCTAAGTGGCTGATTAGGAACCATGAAATATAGTCAATTCATATTATTCTGCCTCAATCGTTATTTTGACTTTATTGATAAATGTTTTTCTCCTATTTTTCACCAATAAAGCTACAATTATTTTCCGATAATGTGTACAGGTGTTTCTTACTATAGTTATTGCACTTTGCAAGTTATGTTAGCAATATTCTCTTTTTTTAATGTTGAGGTTTACAAAAATGACATGATACATTTCATTGCATAGCGACAAGCTGTAAACGCAGTTTAGGGACTGTAATATGGTATGTTCAAACAAATGCTTGTTTACCAGACCATATGTTTACCATTACATATAACTTATTAATGTCACATATGTTGAAACATCAGCGTTCTCCTTATTCTTAGTTAATGTATACTTACTGTTATGGAATACTAACTTTCTGTTTCTACCAGTTAGTATCTGCTCAAACTTTAAATCAGACTACAATTCTTCCATATTTTCGAAAAGTTCAGTAACATAAAAGTACTGACTTAGTATTGTTTATTGAAAGAAATAGCTATTTTGTACAATTCGACAGTATTTGGCAAAAAGTAACTTGGAAAGCTTTTTGACTGAGATAACAATAAGATCATGATTCCAGTTAGTACTTTTTTGAATAACTGACCACTTTTCTCATATCAATTTCCATATAGAAATTTAAATAACTGGAGTATAGGACTGGATTAAACAGTTTGTGTGCTAGAACAAAAAAATTACTATTATCCGATATTCAGATAAATTGTTTAGTCTTTTCCAGGTTGAAACTCTGAAATCATTGAAAATCACAAGGCATGAAACATTTATTTATTCTTGGCGCATTCAGATTGTGTCCAACAGTGAAATCCATACATTTAGTAACCTCGATATATATAGATTCCATGATTGATATTTTCAATGAGGTACGAGATCAGTTTATGTCGCTTTAAATGTTTATGCATTATTCACTGAGCAACTAAACCCAGATAGCCACTAACTATTCCTGAGGTTATTTTAAAAATGCTTAATTTGTTGCGGTTGTGAATATCAACAACATGATAATGCAGAACTTCTAAATATCCGTTTCTTTCTTAAAGTTGAGTAGCAGTGGGACTGAATTAGTTTTTTTGTAAGTTTGACCTGACTGTGGTTTTGACTAGAAATATAAGCACTCTGAAAAGTTACTTATTATCCCTTCTTGATCAGTAAAGAATACATTACAATTGCTATCAACTGTATTTTTCGGCGACTTATTTGCCCTTATCTAAGATTCTAATATAACAGGAATCAATTGTTAGTATATGATAATGAAGTATACTTACAATAACGATTTCATTTACAACTACTATTTTAAAAATATTTATTTGTCTTCATGATATGGTATACATGGTTATTGTGAAGTCTACATTACCACAATTTTCATCAGGAAGTAGTTGACCGTTGAAAATTTGGAACTACTGGACAGTTGTTACATCTTAATGTGTGGCTACTTATGGGTGTCAGTTCCCGAAAACACCACAGAAGAGCGAATACGGGGCCTTCGATCTTGAGCACGAGTTCTTGACTTCTAGACCATTGGATCGTCATTTAATTGTGTATACGTTTAACTTTCTTATTTTCAGTTTCATGTAAACAAAATGTTCATTGATTGTCAAACAGAAATAAACGTTGCCTGTCACTTACATAAATCCCTATAATGGAAATATTAATAACAAATATTAATTATCATTATCATTTTTAAGTATGTAAGTAAAAGTTGGAGAATGTAATTTGTTTTAACTAAAAATACACAAATTTCGCAAATGTATTATAGAAAGTATTAATCAGCTTACCCATTGAAGATTATAACTAAATACTTTTGTACAATTTACCAATTATATACACACATATAGTAAATGGTTATGTAGAATTGTAATTATGAGATTAAATCTGTCAGATTTGTAATAAAAACAAAAAGGGTGACAGAATTAACCAAAAATATAATTGACCAATCAAAAATATCTGGATTTGATGTAAAATTAAACTGAAAAGTCTCACTGCAACGTGCATTATTATTATTATTACCATTATTATTATTATTATTGTTATTATTATTATTATTCTATGATCCATGCAACTCCAAGCTTAAAAATGTCAACTTATATTTTTTTTATCTCTGAAACAATGCAAAATGCACTATGGTGTAAAATTGAAATGTATATGTATATAAAATTTACTCGATTTGATGTAGAGATGTATTAGTGATATTGATTTAAATGAATAACTGTAATGTTTATAATTTAACAAACTAGAGCAACACTCTTACAATTAATTTCGATAGTAGTTAAATTTTATTAAGCTATTTTATTAACTTACTTAACAGATAATTTTATTTGGACAGTAACGGTTCGCATATTTTTTTTGTATTGTTATGATCATTATCTTGTCTGTATCAATGTGTACTCTTGATCACATGATAGACTCTAGCTAAAATGTTAATAGCATAAATATCGCTTGATGAATCATAATCTTTCTCATGTGTATATGTACTCGAATCCTATTAATAGCCTTTGCCTTGCTCAGCTGCGCCTTAATTCGATTTGACAATAAATTTGCTTCTGTATGCACTCACACACACACGTTAGCCTCTCTGCTTCAAATTCTCTCGATGTGCTTGTAATTTTGTTACCTGTGCTATTACTTAATAAACTGTAGTCACCATTTCTTATTGCCTTCTGAATTCAAACACCGTTAGGGATTTATATAATAGCGGTTATCAAGATGATTGATTTCGAAGCTAAGCCACTACAAATCTAATTCATGAACGAAGAATGTTCTTTTCAATAAACTCTCTTTAGATTCTACAAATATATATCCAAAGTAATGATCCGAAAAATGGCATAGTTTACGGGGAAATACATTGTTTTAAGTTATAGCATGTGGACTTATGATTGTTAAACAATAGTTAGTGTTGATATCACTTATAGGGAATGTTAACTTGAATCAGCTTATACGTCAAATGAAATTTAAAGATTCATGATCAGAATAAATATGGAACAGATAGAATCGGAGAAATGAAAGTGTAATTACAAATTTAATCAATTATTTAGTGGAAGACTATAATATGTAAAACATTTTATATGAACTGAATAGTTTAATGAAATAGTGAACAATATGTCCTGGGTTCGAAGCTCGCCAGCCGGGATCGTGAATGTGCACTTCTCAGGAGTCCCACACTAAGACGAAACGGCCGTTCAGTGCATCCAGATTTTCCATGGTGGTTTGGCTTCAATTGACTCATGAACTCAACCATTAAATTACTATAATATCCACAAAACCCTTTTTTGAAAGTAATCATATCTCAATAAAAGATTTTGGCGTTAATTTTTTAAAAACACTTTTTATTCCAAAAATATCATATCAACCATGTACATGAATTTACATTAATTTAATTATATTTCTGTTAAAGGAAATGTTTTTTTTATGATAACTATGTAAATGATATAAAAGTAGTACTCATAATATAATTGATTTTGTCTGGTTACTTTGTAGTGTTTGAATAAGGACTCTTCAGAATTGTTTGTTTAATAACGTCATTTACATCTAACATAATTTAAAAATTAGTTTGTTGATTTGTTATTCAGAATGATTACTTACTTACGTCTGTTACCCCTCATGGAGGAGCATAGGCCACTCACCAGCATTCTCCATCCAACTATGACTTGGACAATCCTTCCTAGTTGGTATTCGTCCTTCCGATGTCTGCTTCCAATTCCTGACTTATTGTGTTCTTCGACCTTCCTCTTTTTCGTTTTCCTTCAGGATTCCAAGTAAGCGCTTGCCTTGTGATGCAGTTTGATGATTTCCTCAATGTGTGTTAGAATATTTCGTGCTTATTGATCTATCTAGTATTTTGTTTTTCCACTTATTTAAACTATATAGTCTTATTTGTAAAGAGATTTTTAATTCTATCGGTCACTTAATTCATTTTTGGTGTTTTGGTTATAGTAAATTTGAGAAAACAATATTAAACGTTGTATAAATTGGTATAAGTTAGGGGCTGGTCCTGGTTAGATCATCACGAAAAACCAGAAGGCATTAGACTGCTGTTCCACTCTTTCATGGAACTGTAACAATATGAAATTCAACTAAGTCGCGTGTGAGAAAGTTATCTATTTTAGACAATAGTAGTTGTGCAAAATTGGTAACTAATTAAAGTTAGACATTTGGACTGTGGGGTATTAGCTCAGTGGTCTAGAGGTTAAGTGTTAGTGAGAGAGATCAAAAGTCTTGCTTTCGATTGTATGATCTTTTCTTGAATGGATACTGTTGGTTAGTCATACACTGGTATGAAACAGCTGTTAAGTGTTTACTAATTTTCAGTAGAGATTCCTGATGTAAACTATGGAAATTATATAACCGTTATAAACATACCCGTATTTATTGGCTTGATTGTAGTGCACACTAATTCACATGAAAATTTTGTTCTTTACTTTAATTACATTTTTACACTAATTATTGAATTATTTTCACTGTAATAACATTTCTTTAGTTTCATTTTATTTTAGCACTACAAAATAACAAAAACGAAGATATGTTAAAGTAAAATAACAAAAGAAGCATTAAACAAACCTCACCGAACGGGTGGAAAGTTATCTATGAAATATTAATAGATAGGGATTTTAGGCAATACTCTATGTAGTTTTAAATGCTGTTGTTATTGTCAAACAAAGAAGTAATGAAAAGATTCTAGTTTTAAGTGTCGATAATTTTGATTAATTTAATTTAACGATGAATATTTTCAGAACTGTGTGTTATATTGGCTTTGTGTTGACACAAAGCACAAGTCAGTGGTAAATAAAGCAAACCATACAGCAAGGATAATTATCATTTAAAATTCAAGGTCCATCTTTCACCAAAAATCTAAATAGCACGTAAATAATTGTGTCATATATCACTGCTTCACATAAATGTGTGGCTGTACATACGTAGGGCTGAGTCATTTTTGATTTACAAGTTAGGGACTTTAAACATCTACCGAAATGGCTTCAAAAACAAATAAAATCAACTGACACACTCTTGATAGACATGGTTGTAACAGGTCATAAGATTGATCTTAATCCAACTTCTGGAGTTTGAACAAAAGTGTTTAAGGGCGTCGCGAATGGTTTATTGACGTCTTGGCCATATGGAAAGTTGAGCTCGACTTTGTGTATTCGAAAGCTGTTTGTTCTAACCCTAAACCTATCCTTGGTAATAATGGTCCATTATTCATTGCAGTGGATTCCGTATCGTTTTTCATATTATTTTGTTGATTATCTTTTTTTCCCCTTTTCTTCCATTAGTGTAACTGAGCGCTTTTTATTATGTAAATGTCCTTAACAAGTTTATGCATGATCAGACTGTTCGAAATTTATTGCGCTAATATATCATATAGTTGTGAATATCTTCGTTGTCATGTCTTATGACCCTATCAAAGATCACGCGACAAAATCGCCAATCAGACCACTGAGTTATATGAATTTGTCCCTGTGCCAAGCCAACGATGTGTTAATCAACACGAGCAGCCTTGAGTTTTCTGTGTAGTAGCTTCTCGCTTAACCCAGTCCGTTCAGTCCAGAACACAAATGTCAAACTCCGTTATATGAATCGTATATTTCAAGTGTGGTTTGTATACAAGCAAACTAGACCACATCATATCATAAAATAAAAAAATAATAAATATGTAACATCAACTGCGAATAAGTTAAAAGTTGTAAATCGCACTGCAGTAGCCAATAGGTCAAGTGAAACCTTATAATTAAAGGAATATGAATATTTATATAATCTAGTTACTTAATAATTTTCCAGTAAGAAAATATGTAATAATGGTCTATAGATAATTCCTAACAGTTGCCATCCATTTATCCTTCTTTTGGAAATAACTTTCGTCTTTTTACTACATTATTTAACTTTATCAAAGGGACTAATTGTTTCAAATGTCATTTCTTTGACTGTTCAGCTTATTGTATAAGAGAACTTTTAATAAAAGTATTAAACAAGCTGTTAATACAAAACTTGATGTAATTTTTATTGGGTTGGTAGTAAGTGTTCTACTGCGGTGTAATCTAGTGTGACTCGTTTATCGAAATGTTAGTTATGTACTTTGTTATATCGTAATTTTTAGACTAACTGTAAAACACTGGTTATGTCAAATGAAGTATGTGTTGTTTAATTCAAATATATTACTTAAGGCTTGACAAGTGAGTGTTTTAGTCGAAAAGGCACAGACTGATGTGAAGAGGTGATTTCATTAGGATAGCTAGGTCAGTTTACAAGTTCCCATTTAAACAGTATAACTAATTAATGAGTTTGCTGACATATATTTAATAAGCACAATAAAAACGTCACGTTAAAATATAGCTTAATACATTTGTGTGAATTGTATTACATAAATATATGACTAGGGTTTTTTAATCAGTGATACAACATAATGTTTCTGAATTTCTGTTTTACAGCGACAACATAGTTTTCCACACTTTCTCCTAGTCAAAATAGCTCAGTAAATGTGTGAGAATAAAAATTAATTGACTGATTAAAACTGACAAAAATGATTTTTAAAGTAATTTTCTCAAGATGGTTTATAATTAAGAAGTAAGCTGTATTGATTTCTTCCAAAATATAAATCACGCAATGTTTATCATCATTGTACCTTAACCTACAATCATTCAATATTCAGTTTTGAGTGCCATTTACCAATTAAGTGAAATAGTTTTTTCTTATCAATAATGGTATAATACATTAAGTTAAAATTAGTGACTACTTTTCAGAAGTAGTGTGTGTATATGAGAGGGAGAAATAAACTTTACTGAACATATTCAATGTAGATTGCCTAAATATTTTGATTCAGCTTAATTAACTGAGAAAAAAATTTAGCTTTTAATCGGAGACAGTAAGATGTATTTTTTAGAAATTCTATTACACCATTTCTAATTTCTGAAAAGTATTCTCAATATTCAGTGTGAATACCTCGGTCAACTGTAATGCAAATTATATCTAATGAGTTTATACAGATTTGATAATGAAGTATTTAGTAATTAGAATGAGTAATGGATTTGTGAAAAGCTGAGTTGTTGATTCAAATGGAATATGGACTATAGTAAGTGCCCCCTTGGAGACTGTACTTTTGATTTAGTCAAAATATATATTGTTTTTTTCTAGAATACTCTGAGATGATATATATCGCCTTTAATATGATTTTCTACTCATGTTTCTCGCTTGCAGTCTGTAAAATATTTGTGTTTAGAAAACAATCAACGCATCGATAACTTTAGGGGACAATTTCTAATACAAATAATATCAGGTAGTAGAAACCTACATGTTCATTATTTTGTCTAATTACTGAAAGTAAACTTCCATCTGTTCTTGATGATGTATAAATCTGTAAGTACTTGTAGTGACCTACTTTTATCAAGAGAACGCGATTGGTGTAATGGGAACAATTATTATTATAACCAATTGTACTAGGGATTGTTTTACCGTACTTGTTTGTTTAATTGTACCAAAATACATACATTCTTCCTCTGATCGTGACCTTGCACGAACTCGGCTACACTCAGTAACCACAATTGTAACCCGGCACGACCTCGATATTCTTTCGATACCACGAGATCGCCAACGAATACATCTCGACTACAGCCATCAACTGCCTTCTGATATTTGGCTTACGGGGGATCTTATCGGTTAACTGGCACGTAGTCTTCCTGTAGTGGTGATCATAGTCAACCGCGAGTCGACGCCACACTACATACTTATTTATGACTGGACGTTGACTAGCACTTGTTACGCATATTTAAAACAGAAAATCACAAACGAATCAAACTGTCAGATTGAAAGTATAATGCACAATAACACAATGGTTAATAAAATATGGAAATCATACATCAAATATATCCTTTGCACGTCGTCTTCAAATTGTCTCTTACAAGCTTCACTGTTCCCTTACTCCTGTTGTTATATAGACTGCGTTCGCTTTCCTTCTCTCTTCTCTTCATTTCAATTTTCTCAACCTTCTGTTCACAGACATCCTACTTCCGACTGACGTTGAATACTACTTACATCTGCAGACGTGAGTAGCATACACCGCATTATTACAGGTGAATATATAGAATGTTCATATTGAAGGCAGACAGTACAAAGTTTTTTGATCGTGTGTATGTACTCTATTACAGTCGGGGATACTGTGGTATAGCGTAACTGTAAAATGAAAAGGTGTGCTAAATTCAAACTTTTTACTTGGATCAGCCAATACTATAACTGGGAAGTACTTGTATCGTTTACTTCTAATGTACAGTATAGTTAGAAACTAATCTGTGCTATTTAGTTTACTTAAACTAAATCCAACATTGTGAGTTTGTCAACAATTTATGGTAATTTAAGTTATTAAGTTATTTTATTGGTTTTTGATACTAAATGGTTGTGAATAAATGAATCACGATTTAAACTCATGAAGGAAATTAAACTGCATTCAGATGACGAAGTAAACAACAGGTTAATACCTTAATTTCACCTGATATTAAAAAACTGTTAACTTCCATTCAATGAACTATCAGTCTACTTATCAACCATTAAAAGGAAAGAGTAACGAAGATCATAATTGAAAAAATTTAGAACCTTTAAGAATATTAATAACAATTAGGGATATGTTTTAAACATTGTTATTGTTATAACTTGTGGCCTTTGTGCCTTGGTAATATATCACGCGATACGATCACCAGTCAGAGTCACCGACTTATTGACCGGACCAATGACGCATAAAACAGTACGAGCAGCCTAGAGTTCATATTGGTCCTTAAGATAGCAGCTTTTCGTCCAACCCAGCCGATCCAGTCTAGAACGCAAATATCAGCCACCGTTATATTGAATCACATATTTCAAACATACTTGATTTATATACAAACAAAATCAAACCACATTACACCACAAAGTAGAAAATAACAATTGTGCATGATCAAGCCAAAAAGTGATTGCGATTGTGGGAAATTGTGAATAATAGATTGAGAACAACTTGAGAATAGTAAATCACATAACCAATAAGTCAACTAAAAGCTTATAATAAGAGGAATATAAATACATGGAGTTTATTTTCTTAACAGTTAAACAATAAGAAGATATGTATAATAATAATAAACCATAAATAGATTTCAGAAGCTACCAATAATTTAATATTCTTTAGGATTCAACAGTTATGACAATGATTTTTATTTATTGACAAATCTATATTATCATCAATTTTCTGAAACATTATTTCCTCTTGATTGATTCATTACATATTTCATGGTTCATTATTACAAACCATTTGATAAACAAGTAGACATGCTTATCAACACTGATAATTCTATTAGGAGAAAAAAGAAATTAAATGTTTTCAATAATGAATGACATTCATTTATGTGTGTTAGACATATCTTAGGTGGGAAAGTAAATTTTGGAATTCATCTTGTTTCCACTGAATACATAAGTTATTAATAATTGAATATAATAGTGATTCCATAAATACACCTGTTTGTCTGTAAAGTTACTTTTTTTCGTGATATGAATAAAGTAGAACATTCACAATTGATTGATCACTGGGTGGTGATCAATGTCATGCGTGTCCAGTACTTATTAGTGCAGATCGAATGTTATCGATCATGTTGCAATGTGGCCACCAGTCTAGGTGACTCGACACTGCGGGCGCTATATATTGAGATTAGATGGTGGTTGGAGGTAGTCAACAGGAAACCCTGGACCCGGGTTTCGTGCTACTTGGCACTCGTCAGCAAGGTGTACCTGTAATCTTGAGGGAACTGGTGCTCGCTGACGGATTCGATCTCGTGTCACTCAGCTGCAACATGATCGATAGCATTCGATCTGCACTAATAAGTACTAGACACGCATGAAATTGATCACCATCCAGTGATCAATCAATTGTGATTACATCTCTGTCCTACAGGAGCTCGGTCGCGGCTCGGATAGCTCAGTGGTAACGTCTCTGACTGTGAAGCTGGGTGACACGAGATCGAGTCCGCCAGGGAGCACCAGTTCCCCCAAGATTACAGGTACACCTTGCTGACGAGTGCCAAGTAACACGAAACCCGGGTCCAGGGTTTCCTGTTGACTACATTCAACCATCATCTAAAGTAGAACATTAGCACAACTCCGAAGCCTTAATAACCTAAAAAAGAATCTAACGGGATTTCAATCGATTTCAGATCATAAACAGTGATTGATGATATCTAACAATTTGTTTATAGAAATATTAAGAAATAAGAAATCAAATTACCATTAATTCATCCTATTTCATATGGTAACTATTGGAAATGTCTTTGAATTAATTTACGAATTGGTTACGAATTTAACTCCCTAATTATGGAGCTTGAAGATTCTGATCCAGTAATTCAAAATATTATACGAAAGTGAATTTTCATAATTCATTATTGGTTAAAATAGAACATCTGTATTGTGAATTTTGGTAGCACATAGAATTTACAAGGGTTTCAGCATTCAAACAAAAAGTAAACCATAATAAAGGTTCCAGTTCAACTTTTATAAACTGTAGAAATTATTCTGTTTCAATCTATAGTTTTTATCATTATGGCTCATCATTTAGTTATTTCGATGATGAAAATAACTGATATTGGCTCAACAGCATAGTCTAGTTTGATAGAACAAGTAAAATGATAGCGACTAGAAGGGAATTTTCTGAGAAAAAAACAAACAACAACAGAATACTCAGTGAGATACAGGCGAACCTATCTGACGAGTCCGACTTGTCATTTTTTTTCTTAAAATCGAAGTAAGTTTTAACACCTGTAAATTGTTTAAATAGCACTTATTTGTAGTTTTCAAAATGTATACGATTCGAATTACTAATAATATGTGTTTCTGTAAATAAATAAAAATAAACTTTGATTTTCATAACGATCATTCTTACTGATAATTATATAATATTAATTCCTTATACAATGTGTATATGATCAAACTAATAGAAGGTGAAGGCATTTTTCATAGAGATTTCCAAGGAAGAACATAAACATATATCAGAAGGGGTTTTGTGGATATTATAGTAATTCTAATAGTTGAATTCATGAATCAGTTGAAACTAGACCACCATGGAAAACATGGAAGTATTGGGCGGCTGTTTCGTCCTATTGTGGGACCCCTCATCAGTGCGCATCCATGATTCCGCCTCGCGATATTCGAACTCAGGACCTATCGGTCTCTCGCACTAACGCTTAACCTTTAGACCACTGAGCAGGCATCCAACGGTGTTCGAGGCGAGATCGTGGATACGCCCCAAATGCCCTGGTACGGCCGAGAGTGGGGAAAGTCCGCACTCCCTCTCGAAATGCTCTCACTTGCCCATGCGTATACAGCCTCTGCCAGGGAAGTCCTACTCACTACCTTCTCTTGGCGGGGGTGTTGTTTACGAAGATGAGACGACGAAAAGCGAATGTCCGGCGCTTTAACCGGGTTGGTGAAAACATGGAGGGTTTACCTAGGGGAGCTGGAAAACCCTGATTCCAAACCAATGGTGTACATGGGCTCCAATATCCTGAAGGAACAAATGGCGTATGAACCAATTGTTGGTCACCGGCTACCATGGGACTGCATCTCCTTACGATGCTTCACTACCTCGTGGATCAGACATTCAGGTCGAAGGCTCGGGGAGTTGCCTCCTAAGTGAACCACCTGCTTCGGCTTGGGAACCCGGGCAGTATCACAGCCCCCACACATATCAAATGAGATTTGTGTGGCGCATATATATTTGGTGCCTCTTTGTACCAATATCTATGTGTTAAAATAAATAAAATATTAATAATTAGTCGTGGATACGCACTTTTGAGTAATCCCACAGTAGAACGAAATGGTCATACAGTAATTCCACGTTTTCCATGGTAGTCTAGTTTCAATTGACTTATGATCTCAACTATTAAAATAGACATATATCTTGCCTAGAATAATGTCAAGTTCATTCATATTCATAAGCAAATTAAAATTAAACTTAAAAAACATTTTGGAATCAATTAGAAATGTTTTTGACTTTACGGTTTAACTGGGAATTACATTGATTCACTATTAATTCGTTTAGAAATCTACTTTAAGTAATAATAAACAAGCTACATCTAAATTTAGTGAGAATCTTGTGTCACTGAACGTACTCAGTGAGTATCTAATGTATTGTACAAGACTCAATGAAGCCAAAATCAATAATTGTCTAAATATTCTTTGTTTTAGAATATAACTACTTATCAATATTTCGACTTGCTGACAGATCATAAAGAAACAAATATGGCATTCAACTAAAAGAGTAAATAATGTAAATAGAATATTTTCTCCATAGTAAAACCATATAAATAAAATGTGTAAAACAGTTTAATTATCAATTCTCTCCATAATTCATTTTTTAAGGTTGACATAACTATTGAAAACCATGCAATTTAAGTCGAGCTAATATTAGATAGTAAAATTCAATGTTTCGATGGTTCATGTTCGCCAGTGTAGATCATTTACATGCATAGTAAATCTTGAAACTTAATTGACGTTAGACATTTAAAGCTAAATTTTCTATTGAGGTCTTTTATAAAAAAATTCATGGAAACGATAGTCGATAGGTTGGAGAAAATTATATTCTATTGGATTATACTAACGTCTAATCATAAAATTTAACGCCATATTTATTATTTTATTATAAATAAGATTGAAAAAATCTCATGCAAGCATCTTAACAAATGAATCTTTCAATTTTTGCGCTAGTAGTATTTTTGATAAGTTTCCTTGTTTACTGTCTTCTCATTACAACTCATGTTAGTTACGACGCTTCAGGGTAGACATTTGTCGTTTAGCGCCATTCTATGACCTCTTTTAGTGTGTTTGGTTTGCTTATAACATTCATAATTTCAATTAGTTTACGAATATCGAGTGAATAGTTCAGTGTTATTATTCTGTTAGTGTAATTGATGTGATTGTATTTTCATTAATAGCAAAGTAAGGGAAGTAACAATATTTCGTTTAGGTGAATCCACTGAAAAACTACTAGCATAATCATGGATATGAAAGTGAATAGAGTAATGAAATAACTGACTTGTTTGTCTGTACTTTGTGCGTTCCTAATATATTTTCATACCCCATTCTCATACCGTCTCTTTGTGAGTTCTGTTTTGTTTCAGAGGTGAAATTTATTTTAAATCATAGCTTTATGCAATTTCTCTATATAATAAATGACTTATTTCAAGAGAAATTATAAATAATATTTAACTATATTGATTGCAACTGTTTTTCATGTGTAACCTTTGAATGGAGGATATTTGTGAAGATAGTGACTATGCTGACTGTTCAAACAAATTGTTGATCAAATTTGTTGTTGCTAATATTATTCTAAACTGAACCCATGGGACGTTGAAATAAGATAATGATCATTAGTATAATTAACTAGGCTGTTGTAAGGTTGATAAAATGTTTTAAATTTTATATTTTGCGACTAAAATTTATTGTCAATAATAAACGTCTTTCTCTCAACATAACTTGTTCTAGATTCTTATTGCTAGTTCTAAATGTGAATTTCTAAACAGATAAGTGATAATCATATTGTAGTGAACAGAACACGGGTGGGGACAATCGAATATATTTAACACAAAGTTATGAGACTTGTTAATAAAATCTAACAATCATAAAAGTAAATGCTTAATTTGCAAAATGTCCACCAATTGTCTCAAAATGACTCAGACTTCATTGTTCTTGCATTTTCATACAAATTGCATCTTGTTTCCATTTTTTACTGTTCAATCCTCTTGTCTCTCTGCTTCCACACCTTCTGTTCACGACTAACATAATATAGTACTTATGTCAATATAAGTAGCACACACCGCAATATAATCATTATTTGTTTATACTTTAACTGAGATAATTTTATCGTGAAGTTAAGGAATTTCATGCCTGAGACGTAAAAAGTATAAATAACCATTACTTTCTAACTTTTAATAGTTCTTCAAAGATAACACTAACTGATTAAGATTTATTTGGTTATTTCGTGAAACATGCCTGTTGAATAAATGCACAGAAACCATGAGTATTCATCTGTAAATGTCAAGGTATCGAATTCATTTACAGATTTATCTCTTCTATAAGGCAGCTGTCATATATTATTGTTCCTAAATTTGGTATTTCAATAACCTATTCGTGAAGAAAGAAAATGATTTATGCTGCCTTGAATATACGACTTAGAATTTGTACAGATCTATCACTGTTCAAATTATTTCTGATTATTAAAAACATTTCTTAAGTGAATTATATTTCCATAAATAAGCTATGGTTAGTTTACTCTAGAATTTAGGGGAATGAAAGAAAGTGAATCTTGCCAACTGATACCAATAATATATATATATATATATATATATATATATATATATATATATATATATATATATATATATATATATATATATATATATATTATCTCAAATTTTCACTGTCAATAACTCTATAGGTTTTAGTTTAATCGGCAATGAATATCTCTATCAATCTGAATATTGAATGAATAGTGTTATTATTTGAGAGCAACTGGATTTATTAAAAATCATACTTTGCAGATTCAGCTGTGGACTTTCTACTTCGTGACAATTCCTTATAAATAAAATGTCAATAAAGTGATACCGAGAACAATACAACTAGGTGCGATATCTGAAACGAAATCGGAAACTTACCAAAGTAAGGATTTATCAAGTTCAGAAAGATTTTATTTATTCTAAGTATGAATGTTCAGATTTATTATCTTTTAGACTGCTCACTCAGATAAACATACCCTATTAAAATATATCACTTCGTGTAATTAGTAAAATTATATCATAACGAAATATATCTTGATGACCTAACTAATTTCACACTTGAATAAATGGATCAAGGTCGTTTGTCACTTTAATTTATGCCAGTTAATCCTTACCCAAACTTATTATGCATAAAACGATGGATTACTTTGACTAAATACAAATGGTTTTCTACATCAATGTTCATATGCATTTTAAAATTTATTCAGGAGTTAACACTGTTGCCTGAGAGCTAGTTAGTAAATTAAAAAAAGCATAACAAATCTTGTATCAATACTTGTAATAATTCATATTAGTCCTATTAAAAAGATGTTGTTTAGTAATTTAGCTTAACGTGTGATGCCCTAAAGAGAGTGCAAGGATATGGTTGGGTTATTTAATATTATCAAAATAGTTCAGGAATGAATATCTTAATCTTATTATCAGTTATATACTCAGATGAAAAGCTATGAATAAATGATAGAAATTTGAATAGTAGAACCTGATAATCCAAGTACCAGTTCTGAAATTTTGGAGAAGATTTGTATCTTTACTAGATGATATTTGGTGACGTTTCATTTACCCAGCATTTAGTAACAAGTTTTATATGTAAGGACTAAACAGCTAGCTTTTATAGTTAATTTTACGTATGAACAAGTTAAGTACAGTTTACATCAGGGTTGAAAAGTATTTGTACATGCCGTACTGTTGATGCCATTTCAGGCGAAGATAAACAAAAAATATCTTTGTTTTACCTACAGTTAGAAAATCCAATAAACAGAAACGTTTATCTGATCTACTCAAATTTATTTTTGTTAAAATAAAATTCCAATTAGATATTTACGTAGCTTTAATGATTACTATTTGATTTACAGATAGTTTTCTTTCTCTAGATTTTAAAGAAATTGTTTATAAAGAGCTGTGACATTTCAGAATTGTTTGTTGGTTAATAAATTAAGCTAACTGGTTTTTGAATAGCAAGGTATACACTCTTCAGAAAATCAGTATTTATGATGCAAACTGAAGTTCTTCAAAGTTAAAAGAAAAGGTCAGAAATGTAAGTTTAGTTTATGATAGAAGATATGAACTAATAACTAGAAGTCAAGCATTCACGTGCGAAATCAAAGGTCTTGGGTTCGGATTCCGCACGAGGGATCGTGGGTGCACACTTCTCAGGAGTTCCATAATATGATGAAACAGTCGTCTAGTGCTTCAAGGTTTTCAATGGTAGTCTAACATTGGTCGATTCATAATAGCAATCAAAATTATAAATGCATAGGTTTGATTTGTTTTGATGCTTCATTTGTCCTATTTACTAATCCTGTCCAGTGTCGTTTTACTTTTAATAAAGTTTGATATCATTTTATAATTTGCTAGTTTTAAAGGATTATATTTTATTAGTGATCTTATCGTTTAATAATAGGATTATGGTCACCTTCCTTTTTCGTTTAGTACATTTGTTTGATCTTTATTAGATTTACTCTTAAATATTTATATTTGTCGTTCACCAGTAAGTTAATGTTATTTTTATTCATCAATGGGATTTAATGAATTTTTGAGGAGGATTTTATAATTGTTAAATGCTAAATCACTTAGATTACTATATCCATGTTTCTATGTGATAATATATTCACTAGCTTCATTTTTATTTGAACATTTGATGCTTTTTTGAGATGAAAGTGAATGCAATTCATGTACACTATACAGATCTGTGTATTTGGATTTAAAATAGACTGATTGTGCAAAAGATCTTTGCATTTCATGTTAGCTCAAACTAAAGTAGATATAACGGGACTTCCAGGTAAAATAGACCGATTTGACTGCTTCCCTAAAAAAATTCACTTCAATCGCTTAGTTGTGACTAACTGGAAAATCTGGAAACAAACGTAATAATGTTGGAGAAGATTTGTAGCTCAGGTGGATGATTTTGGTGGAGTTTTGTTCTCTGAGCTGGATGGTTTGGTCGTGGAGCTTTTATCGTTCTTCTGAACGACATCATCAACACAAACTTCAAATAGAAGTTTATTTGAAGCTCTATTTGAAGTTTGTGCTGATGATGTCGTTCAGAAGAACGATAAAAGCTCCACGACCAAACCATCCAGCTCAGAGAACAAAACTCCACCAAAACGTAATAATGTGCCACATGGTATTTAGATATGTGAAGCTGTGACACAAAAATAGTCAATTAGTTATTCAGCTTACTATGTTTAGTCACAAAGTCGATTTGTAACACGAATAATGAAGTATACTTTGATTTCATGTTGGTTTTTTGATTCATCATTTATTTTTACACAACTAAAGTTTTGTCAATGTACTTGAACAAAGACTATAATAAGTTCAATCGATTTACACCATTATTTGAAGTCATCATGATTCATATTTTACTGCTTAGAGTTTCATTCAGCTTTTCTCCCATATGAAAACACCAATGTGATTCAGTTTTTCTTTAATTTAACCATTTTGTATGCACAAATGTTTGTATAATAAAAGTTGAATTACAGTAGAAATTTTGCATAAATGAGATGGTGAAGTACTTAGTTTTAGTTGTTGGTAAAGGAACTTCTCTGTTTTAAAAAGTGTAGCCGGAGTTAAATTACACATTGTCGTAGTGAAAATATTCAGACAGTTGAAAATAGAATACGTTACTTTATTCATACCAAATTACAAGGTTTATCTACAATTTCTTATAGCATGCTAGATTCTATAAACAATATTATGTTTTTAATTTGTTTAGTTGTTTAGGTGAGTAAGTCTAGTTTCACTCTGCAGTTTAGCCGAAGCTTTGACGTAGTGTGACATTCTTTTAGATAATTTAAAATAGGTAAAACATTGTTTTCTAGGGACTTAATAGTTTCAGTGTTGTAGTGGACAAGAACACAGGCGGGCACGACCAAATGTATTTGGACAGGAAATTAAAGAACGTCTTAATATCAATACTTCATTTGCAAAATGTCAATCAATTGTCTCAGACTTCATTGTTCCATCGTTTCCACATCAGTCATTCTCTGTTGTCGTTTTCTTTTCTTCGATCTTAAGCTTTTGCCTACAGGTATTTCACTTTCGACTGATGTTACATACTACTTATATTTGTTGATAGTAGTAGCACATACCACAGTATGTCTGACTTGGCTTTTTGACTAAATTAATTTACTTTAGCTATCTATTGGTGATCTGAAGGTGTTTTAACCTATGCCGTTTAATTTTTTACAAACTACCATCATACTAATTGCACCTTGAGATTCAGTCGTCAATTCTAAGTTTCCTTTCTATCGAGGTATGTATGAATAACAGCCTGATGTGTTAGTTTTTAAATCAAAATTTATCATAATTTCGAAGTGAAACACAAACTTTTGAGTGTTTCAATATCACTGTCATTATTAATGCTGGTTTTCATTTTAGGATATAAAATTAAAGGACTATTTCTTTTATCAGATTCCCTTAATTAATTCCCTTCATTTTCTCAAAACTAAATAACTACTGTTAAAGTGAAACACATAAATTCAAATGACTCGAAACAATATGGTATTACATAATGATGAGATCTGACATTGAATTGTCTGCCTTTTATTTCAATAGAATAAAACAGTTTGACTTCACATTAAACGTCAGCCTGCAAATATAAATTTTTACCTGTAATGAATATATTGACTTGTTAAAATTAGCTGACTAAAGTGGACGTATTATCGTTAATGGTGTTGTAACGGGTGACTGCAGGTTATGCTAGGCAGCGTTTATATCGATCGCTTCTGTGATAGTGACACGTAAACACGTAAGGATGACCTAGTGCCCTGATTGGCCCTGCCCCGCTGTCTGTCCTAGCCAGTTGAGTCAAGAACACAAGTCACAGCCTCTGAGTTATGAATCATTGCATTCCAAACATACTCTATTTATATACCAAGCAAACAAACCACATCGTACCATAAAATAGGAAACAACATTTGTACAATATTTAACAAGTGAAGTAAACATCGACCAATAAGAAGTGTACATTTAAGGTCCAAGGCCACCGTAGACTTAACACAATAATTATTGGTATATTTTTCCGACTATCCTAACAAATGGATTGTATAAACTATTACTAACTACTCTAGCAAAGTCCAATCCACACAGGATACACACATGCCAATAAGAGGCTGATCAATGAGAAGATTCAAACATTCAATACAAAATGAATTTAAACTTCACCCCATCGCACTAGTAAGTGGCTATCACGACTTAGTAACTAAGTAGATAATGCGATGGCGCTTGAAGTGAACGGTATTGAGTTCACATCCAAGATTGAATATCAACACTGAAATGCAGGTACATCTAGCTGACGAGTCCAAAATGGGACGAAACGTGCATCCTGGATTCCACTGTTAGCTTGTAACTTAAGGCGTTATTAAGGCATAGGATGTACATATGCCCATAAGAGATTGATTAATTGAAGTGCTAAATATCAATGGGAAGATTCAGAGAAACAATACAACATGAATTTAGGTTCAAACATTGTTAGAAATGTGATTAAATTTGATTAATGAACTTGATACCTTATATTTTAAAAACTTCAAATGATCGATTTTGAATAATGTATACTTACTGTAAATGTTAAGTACCGAACAACTAATTCAACAACAAGAAAATACATCATTATTACATTCTCTTGTACATTATCATATTCAAATGTTTATTATATTTATCGTAAATATTTTCATTTAATCGACAGTAGCTCAAACTGCATAACAAGTAAATTTAATAATGTACTAGGAATCAGTAAGTTAACATTAATGTGATGTCACTCAAACACAACTTAAAGTTTATTGACTAATTGAATTAACACTAAATTTGATTGTTTATGTTGCTTCTTTCTTAAATCTCGTGAGATGTTTACAGTAACATTATTATTATTATTATAATACATTTTTAGTTTATTTCATTTTCCGTAAAATGTTTGATTGACTAATAAAAATGTATTCAATGTGCTAAATAACAAGATTGTGTTATATTATGAAACATGGAAGATAATTGTGTAAAATGTTTACACTTTAATCCAATTTAACTAATGTTAAATGAGTTAGTTTATTAAGAGAGTATATTTTTCTTTAATAATTACTAATCATCAAGGTAAAATATTTTATCTACTGAACCGAAACTGTGATGTACTTTAATTATTGTACTAATAAAACTTTAAGTTACCGAGATTGACAGTTTTATGTTCGGATTTGGACAATGTGGAGGCCATTAATTTTTGTCGTCATTTAGATCGAACGATGTTGTCGAAAGGGCTCTCCACTTTAGTAGCTCGAGATCTGACTCCAAGGAGATCGTAATGATGATTGTTGTTGAAATATATATGTCGCTTATCCTCGTATATAATCATCGACTTTAATCGCGTTAGTCAATAACGGATTTAGATAAGTCAAATAACGAGAATGGACTTTTGAATACATATATTTTGTATATGAAGCGAATGGAATGGAGAGAAGGGAAACGACGTGCAGTGGAGATGGCTGGTAAGCCAATTCCCCTTTAACCAAGTGTTAATCAATACTTATAGTTGCACAAAAATAAGTTACAGAAATGTGATGAGTCATGGGATAAGAAGTGTACACACACCTACGCGCTCATACAAAAACAGTCAAGATTGATAAGTGAATAATTGACAAGATTAGAATCTGACTCAAGTAGAATGAATAGAATGGGCTATCCGAAAGCTAGAATAAGGTATATGGGCTTAACATAATAATCGACACGACAACAACACCAATCATTAGGCATATGGTGGCATCAAAGATCATTGACAATTTAAAAAAAAACATACAAGCGATTTCAGTTGAGTTTGAATCAAAAAGTTGATTGGTGATCAATATTTTTTCATTCGTGGTAGATAATTATCACCACCAAGTAACAATAACTAGTCATGGATTTTTTTTGGCTTGTTGATAGTATAATTCGATTGAATCCAAACAATGAACATTTAATGGTATCTCTTATGTAAAGCGAGTCTACGCGACTGGATGTATTGAACGACCTGAACTTAAAGACTCTACAACCACGACGATCACATGGGAATACAAAGAGAGAGAAGATATTCAAGAGAGATCTGAAGTTTCTGCTGATGATGTCGTTCAGAATAATGATGAAAGCTCAACGACCAAAGCATCCAGCTCAGAGAACAAACGTCCATCAAATAAGAGATTTCAAAAACCATTATAAGAATTTTATGCTGCTCCATAAAGCTTATAAACATCCCAATTGACCAAACTATCTGAGTATGTTTGTCAATAAAAATGTCAATAGACATTTAACGCTATGGTTTATGTCTTATGTGCAGTTATTTAGGTAAAATGTGATTTGAACACTAGACAATAAAGAGATCAGTATTAAACCATAAATCTTTGTCTGTGCAAACAGATGTGTCGTCACAGCTTACCTTCTAACAGGGAAGAATTAGAGCCCCTCATATTTTGAAAAAGTTTTATCTTTAATTTTCACCTCCATAGATGAATATAATAAAAACTGAAATCTGTCTAGCATATTTTATACTGAAAAAACTAATGAGGGAAGTTTATTTATTTATTTTCGAAGTTGAATTACTACTGGTACAGACCAAAATTTCAATTTTCCCTTCGAACCTTAAATTATTGATTATTTTAAAAATGCTACTATGTATACTAAACGTTTAGAAATTGAAAAGAAATAGTAGGCCTGTTTTGTTAACCATATTACATGTGGTCATAAACTTACCATACTATGGTGATTTTAACAATAACTAGAGTAGGCCGAACTCCTATCTTTTAAAGTGGCTCTGTTATAGTTACAAAGTACCAGACAAACGATTGATTATGTATTATACAATTATGCATTACCCTTAATTGGTAGTTGATTCTAGAATAAATTTGCAGACCTATCATATATAAGTGAAATTACGGTACGGTCAACATACTACTCAACAGCATGGTCGGATCTGTACCGTTTGATCAATAGAAAGACAACGAATCAGTGATAAAGTAAAGTATATGTCGGACTCATACTAGCGACGATCTACGAACCGAATGGCTCTCTCTCTCTGTGTCTCTGAGTTCATTTCCATGCAGCATGGGTTCGAATTTTATTCAGACCAAATTCCTTCAATGCTTCAGTTACGTCTTGCTGACGAGCGTCGACTAGTGCAAAGTATAAGTTGAGGACATCACATTAATTGTTTCTTAACACTTAAAGCTCCGATGATTTAATATGATTCTCTTTTAAAATCATTCTTTAATGAAAAAAGATATATCCAATATTATTCGCTAGATTTCTTATAAGTAGAGGTCGTAGTTTAGAACTAACCACTATCTAGGTTGTTGTCCTACTTTACTTTTCAAAACAGTAAACAGATTGATTTTTACTATTTTAGAAATTTAGAAATTTACCCAGTTTAAAAGAAGTGTCGGTTTGGAGTTGTCGGTCAAGAGGAAAACTTTTATATATCAAGTTCCTTTTAAAATTATTATTGATCATCGAAATGATGAACCGGCTTAAGTTCGTCTACCACTGAAAACCTGGAAGCCTAGACAACCGTTTCCTCTTAGCATGGGAATCCTCAGCGTTCAGTTAAACAGAAACTAGACGTCACAATTGATTGATCACTGGGTGGTGATCAATGTCATGCGTGTCTAGTTCTTATTAGTGCAGATCGAATGCTATCGATCATGTTGCAATGTGGCCACCAGTCTAGGTGACTCGACACTGCGGGCACTATGTATTGAGATTTAGATGGTGGTTGGAGGTAGTCAACAGGAAACCCTGGACCCGGGTTTCGTGCTACTTGGCACTCGTCAGCAAGGTGTACCTGTAATCTTGAGGGAACTGGTGCTCCCTGGTGGATTCGATCTCGTGTCACCCAGCTTCACAGTCAGAGACGTTACCACTGAGCTAGACGTAAATACCATTGGATGCCAAGGTGTTTGTGTACGAGACCAAAGGTCCCGGGTTCGATTCTTATGGGCGGAACCGTGGATACGCACAACCAAGGAGTTTCGTACTAGGACGAAACGGCCATCCATCGCTACCATGTTTCAACGATGGACTAACCTGATTCATTTTATGATTTTAATAAAATTAAACAGATTTCACAATCTCATACTGAATATTATTAGTCAGTAAGTTTTGAAGTAAAATCAGTGATAACCATTTAAGCAATCTATACTTTTTGTATATTATTACTATTAAATAGCTTCGAAAATAAATCCCATCATATGATTGGTATTCAAGGAGACTCTAAATTGGTTTGTTGATATTGAGTAAACTTAGTTTGTATTTATCGTTTATTGTAAGATATCAGACTGTATTTTACGATTATTCTTTAAATTAGTGCACACCATTGGATTCTTTATTACAGTTGTTTTCCTTTTACAACATTGAAGAGCATCTGCTAGTACTAACTGTAATATTACGAATAATAATCATAAAGTCCTTTTACATTTATCTGGTTTTATCCCAATGACTATTGATTTTAGCTCACCATAAAGAAACAAAACAGATGAATTTGTTTTATTTTCGGACGATCAATTTATGATGGGAAAAATCATATTGAATAGTAGATTCCCAACGCTTGTTCCGGAATAAAAATAGCACAAAATATTGGTTGACACTGAACCGTTTGTACATTGGGGTTTTCATTGTGTGATTCAAACATTCTGATCTCTAGGTTTTAGTATTACATCTTAGCGGATTGCAAGAATACTTTTTCAATTAGTTGCATCTCAGAAACTGTGTCATTTTAATCCGTAGCTCACTGAAATTAAAAGTACTAAGATTTGAATATCGGTTTAGTGGCCTTTTAACAATATACTTGGTTAAAGACCTGCAGGTCATTGTGGATTTGTACCACTTGAGACTGTCAAATAAAACAATGTTCAAAATCATGATAAGTCAAAATGGATATAGGCTAGCAGTGGAATCCAGGATGCACGTTTCGTCCTATTTAGGAATCGTCAACTGGATGTGCCTGCATTTCAGTGTTGATATTTACTCTTGGATGTGAACCCAATACCGTTCACTTCAAACGCCATCACATTATCCACTTAGTTACTGAGTCCTGATAGCCACTTACTAGTGCGATGGGGTGAAGTTTAAATTCATTTTGTATTGTATGTTTGGATCTTCCTATTTATATTTAGCACTGCAACTGATCAGTCTCTTGTTGGCACTTGTGCATAATGTGCGTAATGCCTCGATATTGTCTTAATTCTAATGCATTATAGGCAAAGATTCATCTGACGAGTCCCAAACAGGACGAAACTCGCGTCCTGGATTCCACTGCTAGCCACTATCCATCTTTGCTTATAATGCTTGCGAGATAAGGCAATATCGATGCAATACGCACAATATGCACATATGCCAATAAGAAACTGATCAACTGAAGTCCTAAATATCAATGACAAGATTCAAGTAAAAAATACCTGGTGAATTTAGTGTTCAAAACCATTTATATTTAGCTGTTTATCAACTGATGAGAGTTGACGATAAAAATCACTTTTCAATTTCTGTGAAATATTGAAAATAAATTTGAACAATACCTCGAATATCATTAAACGCACAGTGACTTTTGTATTTTTGTTTTCTAATTAATTTTTCATCCCATTAAAAAATCTTTAATTTCATTTTTAAATTTTTTTCATTCCGTTTCGTTTAATCCAATGATCAGTTTTAAATTGGTAATAATTGATTAGCTATTTCTTAAAGTTAATATTAAATGTAAGTACTTGTCGACAGAGCACCTTTGCTCCAAATTATGGACGTTATTAACGTACATAGTTATAATCTCTGTCGTTTCTCACTTTGTCATGGATACGGATAACATGTTCTTGAATACATTGTATCTGGTAGCGTTCCAATCACTTGAAGCGTTGAAGAGCGCTGTCAGAACTTATGAAAAGGCGACGTACTGTCATTATGCAGTGCTCGATTCTCATTTCATGAGAATCAGGAGCCGTAAATTAAATTTGTTTGTTTGGGAAATGGCTGTAGTACATCTAGAGGATTTTCATAGTTGATTGGATGAAGGAGGTAGTTTGAATCGTGTTATTATATTGTTCATGAAGGACTGCTATGAGCACTCAATGTTCAGCCTTCATCTGTTGTAGGTCTATTGAAATTTACTGAACTGTTGTTCGTGGGAATGTGCATCACAATCATGAGTATGATCACCTGAAGTACGACAACAATTCACAGGTTCACGGACGTGGAATTTGAAATAGACTATGTGATATATGCAAACTTACTCAGCCGTCAAGTGAAATCACTGATGGAATCATTTAGATTTTTTTTCATTGTAATGCGATGTTTTATTTGTTTTGTGCCTGGGACCCACAACCACAATTCCATGGATTTCATTGTCCCATTTGCGGCGCGATAACAGAATAATAGTGACACTATTGTTCAAGACAATCGAAAATGTAAGGAAACCGAGTGAAGACCCTTTTCAAGGTCACGCTCAATTCGATTTGAAATCAATTTTTCAATTCGTTACAAATTGTACAAAAAAGTGCTTGTTAATCTCGTTCCATATATCTTCGTTTTTTTAAACCACAGTTTCGCCATCATTTCATTTAACATAAATTCCCAGTAGCTTAACAGTTTCATCTGATGCGTTTCGTATTATTTCGGTTATAAATTCATTAGTCCGTGTGTTCTTCAAGCACGAAAGCGTAAGAAAACTTTCAGCCTTACAATAACCAAATATTTATTATCTGCGCTGTGGCTCATTTGTATTGGTATTCTTAGATAGCTAATATCTACTATCTTAGCATATGGCATTATGTTAACTGTGAACATCGAAATCAAAAGTTGGTATAGCTAAATGTCAATTGATACAGTTGACCGTGTTCGTATTTAGCAGTATAGTCGACATAAACATTTATTATGTCAGACGTAGTCCTGTGTATTTGTACTTAATACGACCAATATTTCAGTTGACTGTCAAATATGGTTATTTTTGTAACGTTTAGCTCTTTCGGGTTTGATATAAACATATTCAAATATTACAGATATGTACATAGAATTTGTTGGTGTCCGTCTAAAATGTTAAACAAATGAAACCGATGATTGGAGAAATGATTCCATACGTTATTAATAAATAACGTATACGATGTCATTTACAAATGACATCAAAAAATTCAGATAATGATTTGGTCAAACTGCATATTTACAAAACATTTGCTATTGACATTGCATAAAAATTTCTCATCAACTGGGGGTGAGGAATCAGAACCACCGTGCCATAATTGTCAACTACATAAATTGAATAAATACTTTTTTTCACAGAGTAATTACATAAAAATCAGTTTCGTGTTTTCATTGTAATATCCTAACTGTTCAAACTTTCTTGCATGACTTAAGCACTTAATACTTTGTTAAATTATACAGATATTTATTTTTTAGTTTTATGTTGCGCTTAATCAATTCATAGATTTTATAGGAATAACATGACGTTCGCGGGGCGGTATCGTAGATGCGCACTGCCGAGGAGTTCCATGCTAAGACAAAACGGCCGTTCAGTGCTTCCAGGTTTTCCATCGTGGTCTAGCTTTAATTGACTCATGAATTCCACTGTTGAATCACAGAATAAGCTCTTTAGATTCCCATTTCAGTTAGTCAGTCTATCATGTTATAAAATTCATGGTAGTTTCTAGGAAATTCATATTGAAATAGAAAATCTTTTGGCGAGACTATAATTTATGGACGAGCCAGAGTCGTTTTAGAGATTTCAGGGTCATCGCGCCAACTTCAGTACTTAATGCTAACGTACAATCGGTTCAGAGTGGATTTTATACAAAACGTGATAACTGAGCGGCTATAACCAATAAAACGGCGAGACTATAATTTTTGGACGAATCAGTCAGATATAAGATTACAGATCTCGAATTTTGGAGTGAAAGTATTTCATCCATTTGGTTAAATAGAGTTTTGGCATTGTAGCTTATGTCAGTTTGTGATGAAAACCGTATATATAGCTCCTAATACAAATTATGACAGTTATTGGGAACTGGATAATAAAAGCACCCGTAACACTGCATGCAGCCAGGTACTACAATGTATGTGGATGATTGAAAAGCGTACAGACTCCTACATAGGCTGGGTTATGTGCATCGTGTCGTTATCCACAGGTGGCATTTTGTGTACTTAACAAACGGAGTGCACACAAACAATGTTGAAGCTATGTGGTCAAGGATGAAAGAGTTTTTGCGACCTTATCATGGCTGCAGAGGCCGACGATTCTGTAGTCATTTGGATGATTTCCTCTACCGTATGCATTACGATTTTAGAACCTCTGAACCTCTTTCTAACCTGGACAAGTTTTTGAACAATCCATAAGAGATGTATCCACTTTATTTCTTTGGTTTTGTATAATATACTTTTGCTCTGTACTGACTGTTTGCCAATTGGCTAATATTTCTCAAGGTCACTTAAGATTCATTCAAATGTCATCCATAAATTATAGTCTCGTCACACTTTTCATTAGTGAAGGAAAAGTTAAACTATTAACTATGGTGAATTCGCTCAGGTCTAGATTGAGATTGATCTTAGTCTAATAGTTGTAAAGTCATCACTTTAGTATTGAATAAATATCTAGTTATTGATTGAGCTTAAAACGTTTGAATGATTGTCCAAAGAAAATTGTACTTATGATCATTTTGATAGTGGTGAATAGGCACATTTTGGTCAACTATACTATTATTTTTAACTCCGCCTGTAGCTCTTCTAGAGTTACTGCCGGTCCCAAGCCCGGGTAAAGGAGGAGAGTTGGGCATGGGGTTAGCGTCCCCATCCCGTAGAAAACTAACTCGCTAAATAAACGCTTACCAGAAAAAATAATTCAAACCATTTTAACTCTGCCCTGAGAGTTAGAAGG
Organism: Schistosoma haematobium; assembly: GCF_000699445.3. NCBI lineage: Eukaryota > Metazoa > Platyhelminthes > Trematoda > Strigeidida > Schistosomatidae > Schistosoma > Schistosoma haematobium. Next base: position 74,796,886 of record NC_067196.1, on the reverse strand, counting down.
TCTTCATTTAGAAGAATTATGACGCTTCATGGTGAAAGCCGAGTTCTTTCGGAAGCCACGAGGCCGATGCCCCTTCTAACAACCAGAGCAAAAGTTTTTATAGGTACATGGAACGTTCGAACAATGTGGGAAACCGGGAAGACCAGCCAAATAGCAAAGGAAATGAGGAGATACAACTTAGCGGTATTGGGAATCAGCGAAACCCACTGGACCCAAGCTGGACAGAAAAGACTAGCTACGGGAGAGATGCTGCTATACTCCGGTCACGAAGAGGACAATGCTCCACACACTCAGGGAGTCGCTCTTATGCTGTCCAAAGTAGCACGAAATGCACTTGTAGGATGTGAATCTCATTGATCCAGAATCATCAAATCATCATTCAAAACAAAGAAGGAGGGGATCTTAATGAATATTATCCAATGTTATGCACCCACCAATGATAGCAACGACGACATTAAAGATCAATTCTACGAGCGGCTGCAGTCAATCATTGAGAAATGCCCAAGGAAGGACCTCACCATTCTAATGGGAGATCTAAATGCTAAAGTCGGAATAGACAACACTGGATATGAAGATATTATGGGACGACATGGACTGGGAGAGAGGAACGAAAATGGAGAAAGATTTGCAAATTTGTGTGCATTCAACAAACTGGTCATAGGAGGCACAATATTTCCACACAAACGTATACAGAAGGCTACATGGATCTCACCGGACCACACTACAGAGAACCAAATCGATCATATTTGCATCAACAAAAAATTCCGAAGGACTATGGAAGATGTGAGAACCAGGAGAGGTGCTGACGTAGCTTCAGATCACCACCTAGTTGTAGCCAATTTAAAACTGAAGCTGAAAAAGAACTGGACAAGTGGACAAACAGCACTACAAAGGTTCAATACAGCCTTCCTTCGAGATACTGACAAACTCAATGAATTCAAGATAGCTCTCAACAACAGGTTCCAAGCCTTACAAGATCTACTGAAGGAAGAAGAAACTACTATGGAGGACAACTAGAAAGGCATCAAAGAAGCATTAACTTCAACGTGTCAAGAGGTTCTGGGCCTAAAGAAACAGCATCATAAGGAGTGGATCTCTATAGAAACTCTAGACAAGATCAAAGAAAGGAAGAACAAGAAGGCAGCAATAAACAACAGCCGAACACGAGCAGAGAAAGTTCAAGTACAAGCTGAATACTTAGAAGCAAACAAACAAGTGAAGAGGAGCATTAGAGCCGACAGGAAGAAATACGTGGAAGAATTAGCAACGACGGCAGAAAAAGCTGCTAGAGAAGGAAATATGAAACAGCTTTACAATACAACGAAGAAACTAGCAGGGAAATACAGTAAACCAGAGAGGCCGGTCAAAGACAAAGAAGGCAAGCCAATCACTGAAATTCAACAACAGCGAAACAGATGGGTAGAATACTTCGAGGAACTCCTGAATAGGCCGGCTCCAATGAATCCACCGAACATCGAAGCAGCACACACAGATCTTCCTATAGATGTCAACAATCAGCTGAGTGGAACTCGTCACTATACATCAACTTCATTGATTATGAAAAGGCATTCGACAGTGTAGATAGGAGGACATTATGGGAACTTCTTCGACACTACGGAGTTCCTGAGAAGATTGTCAATATCATCCGGAACTCATACGACGGACTACAGTGAAAGGTCGTGCATGGAGGACAGCTGACAGATGCATTCCAAGTAAGGACCGGAGTCAGACAAGGCTGTTTACTCTCTCCCTTCCTCTTTCTTCTGGTGGTCGACTGGATTATGAAGACCTCGACATCTGAAGGAAAACACGGAATACAATGGACAGCTCAGAATCAATTAGACGATTTGGACTTCGCAGATGACCTAGCCCTCCTATCACGTACACACGAACAAATGCAGATAAAGACAGCCAGTGTAGCAGCAGTCTCTGCATCAGTAGGCCTCAGTATACACAAAGGGAAAACCAAGGTCCTCAAATTCAAAGCGGAGAACAGCAATCCAATCACTCTTGATGGCGAAACTCTGGAAGATGTAGAATCCTTCACATACCTGGGAAGCATCGTCGATGGACAAGGAGGTTCAGATGCAGACGTTAAGGCGAGGATTGGTAAAGCAAGGGCCGCATTCCTACAATTGAAGAACATATGGAACTCAAAACAACTTTCAACCAATATCAAAGTGAAAATCTTCAATACGAACGTCAAGAAAGTTCTACTGTACGGAGCTGAAACTTTGAGAACTACAACAACCACCATCAAGAAGGTACAAGTATTTATAAATAGCTGTCTACGCAAGATACTCAACATCCATTGGCCGGATACCATCAGCAACAGCCTTCTGTGGGAGAGAACAAACCAACTTCCAGCTGAAGAGGAAATTAGGAAAAGACGATGGAAATGGATAGGACATACATTACGCAAATCGTCAAACTGTATCACGAAACAAGCCCTAACTTGGAATCCTGAAGGGAAGCGAAAAAGAGGAAGGCCAAAGAACACATTACGTCGGATAATAGAAGCAGATATGAAAAGGATGAATCACAACTGGAAGGAGTTGGAAAGGATTGCCCAGGACAGGGTTGGATGGAGAATGCTGGTGAGTGGCCTATGCTCCTTCACGAGGAGTAACAGGCGTAAGTAATACTATTATTTTAAAGGCTATTAAGTCGTTTTACTTGATACTGTTTCGCAGTACGTATAGTGTGTTTCCAAACCGAAACATGATATTGCTCTTTACCAAATTAATTTTGATTTTTATGAAAGATTTATCTGAAAGCCATATGCTTTTCTTTTTTTTCAGTGACAAAAATTTCCTCAATTTCAATTTCTTGTTCTGTTGATTGCCTTGTTAAATAAATTGATGTATTTCATTATTTTATTGAAATATTAATTTTAATCAAGTCAAAGATGAAAAGACTTACAGCATTGAATGAAATTCTTCCTAATCTATAGTACTTTTTTAGTTGTAAACAACCGGAGATTACAACGAGTACCTTGGTCATAAACTATCGTTTCTATATTTCAATTGATTGATCAGAAAATCAAATTTAGAAAAACTTACCGTTATGTTTATATGAAACGATGGACTCTTTGTAAGCAATCACAGGCCTTATTTGTAATTGGAATCACATGAGATACATATATGTTCATGGTTTTTCTTATATTGAAAATTTTAGTAGATTCTTAGGTACAAGAGTATCTTTGAACTAATCTGTGGTTTTCTTTGTCGTTAGTTATAAACATTACTATAACTTAATCCATATGCGAAAATAGTAATGAGTAAATTTGATAAAATTGCAATACACTTATGTTACTATAAATCTAGATATTTAAAGTACTATAGTCGAAGTAACAAATAGCAATGGTCAGAATAATAATAAGTGACTTAGATTCAGTGTAGACCTAGATAAGTGAAATTTAACTAATCAGTAGAAAACGTGATTCAGTAATGAATTAATTTATTTAGTAACAGTTATTTTTATCACAAAAAACGTTGATTTATACTTCTGTGCACATCAATTCTTCAGACCACTTATTAGTGATAGTCTATGTAGAGCAAAGTAACTTTAAAGTGTGTTGATTGTTAATTGCTGTTTCCTACATCAAATTATACACACTTTATGATCTCCTATTGTTCGAGTGTCCGATATCGTATTTCAAAAGATGATTAACTTTTAAAAGCACAAATGTTTTCTGAATATATTCTTCTCTTTATATTATACTTACATTCTGCATGACTAGATTTTTTCTAAATAGGACAAGTAATACTGTGAACATAAATTTGAACATTATATGTAAACGAATTTAATTTCCCTTGATAGCTAATAATTAGGTTTGATATATATATATATATATATATATATATATATATATATATATCTTAAGAATTACCATTTATTTATTATCTGGATTATAAGAATAAACTGGGTGTCTTTTAATTAAAAGTCAAAAACTAATTACATAACAGAAACACTGGCTTGATTACTGATTACATGTTATTGTTTCTCACGTTTTAGTTATTTCAGTCAATGAAATTAAAAATAAAATAATAAGGATTTAGGCTTTTTATGTTATAGACATTAGTTAGAGTTGTTCAAATAATATAAAAATCATTGACAGAAACATAATTCATCAAGTCTCATATTGCATGTTTTATTTTATGATTGAAAGATTGACATAATATATATAGTTTCTCATCTGTATATTGGTTTGTATAATCTTTAGAAAAAAAAAGTACATAAAACCAACATGTCAGTTATTAACATGAATAAAAGTGAGAGATACATACAAGAATCAGATGACTTTAATACTGTTCACTCTAGTTATAGATGATAGAGTTATGAGTTGGATATTTTTACTTTCTATTTCCTTACTTTTTTATACATGTGGTGCACAATTTATGTAATAAGTTATACAAATGAAATAGACTATTTAGGGAACAAATAAATAAAATCTCTGCAATTAAATATATCCACATTAAAAAATGTTAATGGTGAATTTATTTAGTTATTTCATATCAAATGAAAAATGAAATGTCATAGTTTTATGTTATGTTAGTATACTTGCACACATAGACACACACACAAACAAACACAAATATCATTGTTCAAGATAAACGTAACACAGCTATCACGATAATGGTTCTAGAAATGTCTATTATACATTACCATAAAATTTTTAGAGGAAACAGCGGGAAACAGGTGAATACAGTTTTATCTTATGATTTTATCACCATTTCAAATATAAAAGAAAAAAAAAGAATAAGACTAAAACTATCAAAACTTAAGCAATGAATTACCCTATACATTATTTCATTCATTGTTATTCACTTTTATACGATGTGTCTTTTGAATGGTTTATTAAGTATGAGTAAATACTTGTTTTATACATAAATAATAATTATGAAGAATATTAAGTCATTACGTTGTACATTTTCTTGGATAATTTGATGCGATCGCAGAATAATAAATAAGAAGTTTCATCTAAATTTGATCAAATAGTTTCACAGTATTTTAGTGCCGAGTTAATGTGAGACATTAAGGAGGAAGAATGTATTTGTAAAATCTCAGCGAAAGAATTTGAAGTAAATCCAACGTTTCGCCTGGCAATCTTGTCCAAGCTTTTTCAAGGAAAACTTGGACCAAATACATTCTTTCTCTTTAATTAAATCATTAATTTGTAAACGGGTTTTATTATTTAAGAAATAGATAAATAAAAGAATGAATTCTGTTTTACAGTAAAATTATACAAGTAATCGAATGTTTTTCTGTTAAAGATTTGTCGATTACATAACAGTTGTAACTGATATAGTTGCTTTTTAAGGAAAAATCAACACTGTAAATGTATCATATTGATTTTGAAATTCTAATCATAAAAAGGGCATTTAAAGTGCAGAAATAATTGATGTCAGTGACAAAAAACATACACATAATAAACTGAAATATTTCATAAAGTTTCAATAGTTGAGATCATGAGTCAATTGTATTTCCTGGAGTTATAGTGAGAAGTAGTGACCAGTGGAGTATAACTAGGTTTGTTGTGAGATGGTAAATCACTGAAGACAATAAAGGATGTGTCTGGTTAGTGTTTTTGGTTGGCGTTTTTTAGTGAGTTTGTTTTCCACGGGATGGGGTCGCTAACCCCATGCCTAACCCTCCTCCTTTATCCTGGGGGGCTCCAGAAGGAGTTAGGGAATTGTCACGCAACTTCAAATTAGACATTAAAACCATTGGATGCCGGCCCAGTGGTGTAGAGGTTAAGCGTTCGCGCGCAAGACCGATAGGTCCTGAGTTCTTATCTCGCGAGGCGAGATCATGGATGCGCAGTGTTGAGGAGTCCCACATTGAGACGAAACGGCCTTCCAGTGCTTCCAGATTTTCCATAGTGGTTTAGCTTCAATTGACTCATGATATCAACTATTAAAATTACTATAATATCCACTAAAACCTCTTCTGATATTGCATAAAAGTTTATTTTTTGATAATATTTCATCAATAAATATATTTAATAGTTATATTGTCGAGAACAAGAACGCAAATGGGGACAGTCGAATGTGTTTGAACACAAATTGACAGCATATCTTAGTATAATCTGAGAACCATACAGTAAATACATAGTTTGCAAAATATCAGTCAATCGTCTCAGACTTCATTGTTCCTGCATTTCCATGCCAATTGCTTTCTGTTCCCATTCTTCCCTTCGTGACCTTCTGCTACCAAACGTTCTAATCTTGACTATCGTTACATACTACTCATGTCGATATAAGTAGCACACACCACAATATAATTAAAGAACGCCTGATGATTTCGTATTTTTCTAGTTTGTAAAAGATTCTTTATTAAATAGTGAACAGAGTGAACCTTAGACAGTATAAACAGTTAATATAAATATATAAATGAAATTGTTAGAATATTTTTCAATGTTTCTATTTTGATAATATTGACACTTTTTAAAATGTCACTAGTTATCCCTTGTCACAATATATTTATTGACCTTATTAATGTCATTTATATTTTGCATTCATTGAAGAAATTGTAGTTTCTATTATGGAAGAGAACAAACTACATCCCAGTTGAAGAGGAAATTAGGAAAAGACGATAGAGGTGCATACGGAATACATTACGGAAATCATCAAACTGCATCATTAGTCAAGCTCTAACTTGAAATCGTGAAGTGGAACGGAGAAGAGAAAACCAAAGAACACACTACGTCGAAAATTGGAAGCAGACATCGAAAGGATGAATATCAACTGGAAACAACTGGAAAGGATTGTTCAGGACAGAGTTAGATGGAAAATGCTGATGAGTGGCTTATGGTCCACTATGAGTGGTAACAAGCGTAAGTAAATAAGTAAGTAATAAAAAAGCTATTGGATAATGAAAGAAGGTTAAACTGCGCCCATGAAAAAAACTATGGTGAACTTTACAGAGTTGAAATTTATTTTGCTTATAATCGTTTTAGATATTCCTATTATATTCAAATAATAATACCTAAACGAAGAATATGCTTTTCAGCCTATCCACAATAGATTTCATATATTATAAGAATAAACTGAGAAATAAAAAGATCAGCCACTTTTAAACCTTATCTTAATTTCCTCAAACGGAATTGATGAATTTAACATTTTTTGTCAAATAGTTTCATCCGCGTTCATAAGTATTAAAATGACTATGATATAGTATATAGTTGAATTAGTTGTAAATATTATTGATTAACATGACTGATTAATAGAACTCTATTGTCTGATGTAATGGTATACATAAGTAAATAACTATTCATAAAAGTAAAACACCTTAATTGTTTAATAAACATTCAGAAAAATCATTAGCATTTGTTAACAAGATAGGTTATTTTTATAATCTTTAATTAAAACAAACATTTGTTACGATATGTAACTTAGAATGAATGAATTACTGTCAAATTGTTAAAATTTATTCACGGTAATCTGTGAACATATACCTTTACTATTTACCAGTTGGCAGTGTTCATTCCGATAGACTGAATCCCCCGTCACTTAATTAAACAGACAGTGACTTTATCATTTAGCCACTGGGGACGTTTTATCTCTGTAATATATATTAACGGGAATGTTACTGAAATAAGTATTTGTCATCTATTTTTCTATTTGGGTTTTAACACAATAGATATATCCGAACGTTATATCTTTTTAATAGCGTGCTGTAGAAAAAAAATCATCTTTTATCAAAATGCTGGAATCCCGAATATATGATTGTTATCAAAGAATAAATCATTCAACCAGGTTGACAATAATTGTATAACTCCATTTTATATGTAATCAATTCACGTGTAGTAACAAATTACTAAGAATAATCAAATATCATTTCATAGAACCGTAATAAAATATTAAATTGTGAAGTAACGTTTCATAACTTTGACTACCCTGTTCATTCTAAAATAGGCAGATATTAGTAAATGAGTTTATACTAAGCATATATGTATATACATATGTCAAATTGTATTAAATTATTATTCGTTTATATATATTTTTTTAAAAATACATAGATACTCAGCTATTTATGTTCTAATTTCATTGAAATAACAGTGAAGATTCCCAACTGTAGAGTATCGACAGGTAAAAAATAACAATTTTTATGGTATTTTGACAAAAAAGTCAAATATTCATTCCTATCTCAATATTATTGATTTCAATGAACATATTATTATTGACAGAAGGGGTTTGTGGAGATTTTTAGAAATTTTCACAGATTGAAATCATGAGTCAGTTGAAGCTAGACCACCATTGAAAACCTGGAAGCACTGGACGGCCGTTTCGTCCTAGTATAGGACTCCTCAGCAGTGCGCATCCACGATCCCGCACCACGCGGGGCTCGAACCCAGGACCTACTGGCTTCGCGCGCGAGCACTTAACCGTTAGACCACTGAGCCGGCATCCAACGGTGTTAATGTCTAACTTCAACCAATCCACGAAGTTGCGCCACCATATACCATTGTCTTCAGTGAGCTGATATCTCACAACAGACCTGGTTGTACTCCACTGGTAACGGCTTCCCACTAGAACTCCAGGAGTATCTCTTGAAGTCAGTCACTAGTGATTTCATGATTTCAATCTGTGAAAATTTTTAAAAATCTCCACAAACCCCTTCTGATAATAATCATCTGCTCACTAGTGACTGACTTCAAGAGATACTCCTGGAGTTCTAGTGGGAAGCCGTTACCAGTGGAGTACAACCAGGTCTGTTGTGAGATATCAGCTCACTGAAGACAATGGTATATGGTGGCGCAACTTCGTGGATTGGTTGAAGTTAGACATTAACACCGTTGGATGCCGGCTCAGTGGTCTAACGGTTAAGTGCTCGCGCGCGAAGCCAGTAGGTCCTGGGTTCGAGCCCCGCGTGGTGCGGGATCGTGGATGCGCACTGCTGAGGAGTCCCATACTAGGACGAAACGGCCGTCCAGTGCTTCCAGGCTTTCAATGGTGGTCTAGCTTCAACTGACTCATGATTTCAATCTGTGAAAATATTATTATTGAATTGAATAAATTCTCAGTGAAATGAACAAATTTTTTTCTATCTTTAACGAAGTTCAACACTATAGAGAATGCTTATTATGCAGTTTGCAAGGCTAATACGTGTATGACAATGTTTATAAGTAATGAATTATTATTACCATCAGTTAGTTTTCGTTGCAATTAAATTGTTTTAGTTTGGTTATAATGAATGTACATCGTGTTTTTATGTAGAACATTACAAAAAAGAGCTTCAGTGAAGTATCTAGTTTAAAAGTTTGTCAAGAGTAAAAGATGCATAAAATCTGACGACTGTTTGAGTTAAGAATTAGCTGTAGATAGTGCAGAAGATTTATAGGATCATTGTAAACAATGTCAGATAATGAAATCACAAAGCGAAACAAAGTGACTTATTTATGAGTTAAGAAAGACTAGCAAAATTAATTAAGAAGTTTAAGTTAGAGGTTAATCGTTTAGAAGTTTCTTTCTTATACTGCTTAATAACTGTTAACAATCTCTGTTTAATGTTCGTTTTAGTGGGCTAAAGATTTTATATTGATACCACATCATGAATATCATGTTCGAATTCAAAATTTCTGCTGTCCCATGTAAATAGAACAAAAATTAAAGTTAAAACTTTATTAAAACAGACTTTTAACTAGTTTGAGTAACAACAGAATCAAGAGTCCTGACAAACACTATTGTCGTCATCTATAATGCACAACTTTTTTGCAGATTACTCATCACGATGTCAGCTTAAATAAAATCTAACCAGTTATTTATAGAACCTCGACTCGGTAAAATCGGGAATTCACTTTCATGTTTTCGATTATTTTTGGAATCCTAATTGGTACCTTATGCTCTCCGAGGGGTCACAGGCGTAAGTAAATAAGTTGTCAGCTTTGAGTGTGGAACATTAAGGTATAATAAATTTTATACCCTCTATATTGGAATTGTATCTGGTACAGATAACAAGATTGCAAGATGTTGATTAAGTCTTCTCATTAAACCAGAAACTTTCAAATAGTGAACTGTAGATGAAACTTAGAAAGTTACTCAAAGAATAAATGTCATTTTCTTTCTGAATTCATAACAGTTATGTTCATCAGAAGAAACATGTTTTGAAAAATTTAAACAGAAAGTCTACTTTTCATGAAAATGTCAGTTTTCATTTTTTCCTAACTTAATGGATTAGAAGTCGGTGCGTTCAACTTTCTTATTTTAGAGATATTCATTCGTTTGTGGAGTACATTAATCTAATCGTGCATATCTTATCAACCAACATTTACATTTCTAATTCATAAACATGTCAAGTGGAAAAAGCGTTTATATTTGAAGACAACAACATTTTAAATAAATTATTATTTAAACGGTTAGCAAACAAGCTCAAAATTATAAGTATTTTAAGTATGTTTCGTACAAGTGCCGACAGAATTAAAAGAAGGATAACACATCATGATAACAAAGGAAATAAATCTGAGTAAGTGTATGAACTACACAGGCATCATACTACTATCCGTACCATGGAAAGTCTTTAACAGAGTGTTGCTGAACCGGATTAAAGATTCAATAGATGTTCAGCTTCGAGATCAACAGACCAGATTCCGTAGTGATCGGTCGTGCACAGACTAAATCGTGGCACCACGGATCATCGTTGAACAATCAATAGAATGGAACTCGTCACTATAAATCAACTTCCTTGATTATGAGGTATTTAACAGTAAGGCAGAAGACTAGAAACTTCTTCGGCACTAATAAATGAGTACTTGCAAAGATCGTCAACATCATACGGAATTCATACGACGGATTATACTGCAAAGTTGTGCATGGAGGACGACTGACAGACTCACTCCAAGTGAAAACCGGTATCAGACAAGGCAACTTATTCTCTCTCTCTATTCTTTCTTCTGGCAGACGAATGGGTTATGATGACCCGCATATCTCAGGAAAAGCACAGAATACTATGGACAGCTTGCATGCAACTAGGTGATTTCGACTTCGCAGATCACCTAGCACTCACACTTCATACACACCAACAAATGCACGTGAAGATAGAGTATAATAGCAGTCCCTACATCAGTAAGCCTCAACATACACAAGGGAAGAAGCAACACCCTCAAATAAGACACAGAAAACACCAACCAAACTAATCACACTCGATGGAGAAACTCTGCAACAGGTGGAAACTTCCACCCACCTGGTCAGCAGCATCATCATCGATGTACAGGAAGGATCTGATGCACAAGTAGAGACAAGGATAGGCAAAGTAAGCACAACATCTCTACAGTTGAACAACATACGCAACTCCAAACAACTGTCTCTCAACCAACATCAAAGTCACAATCTTCAATGCGAACGTCAAGACAGATAGTCAGTCAGTCCTACTGTACGGAGCTGAAACTTTGACAACTAGCACAACCATAATCAAAAAGGTACAAGTATTTATAAACAAATGTCTACTCAAGATACTCAACATATGTTGGTCGGATGCCATCGACAATAAACTACTGTGGGAGAGGACAAACCAGTTTCCAGTTGAAGAGGAAATTGGCAAAAGACGTTGTGGGTGGATAGGATATTCACTGTGCAAATAATCAAACTGCACATTGAAGCAAGCGCTAACTTGGAGTCCTGAAGTTGAAATGAAAAGAGGAAGACCGAAGAACTACGTCGGGAATCGGAAGCATACATTAAAAGAATGAACAGCACTTGGAAACACCGTGAAAGAAGAGCGGAGGCAAAGTTAGATGGAGAACGCTGATAGGCGACCTATGCTTCTTCACGATGAGTAGTACGTGTTAATGAGTAATTAAGTAAGCCAAGTATAGTTCAGTAAAATTAAGTGATTGCCACCTCGTTTCTAAAGAACAATATGTAAGATTTAATTTGTTAAGCTTTTTCTTTAAATGGATGCATTTTATTAATTTTATTCATTAATTTTGATGATTGAAATCTTTAGTCAATTGAAGCTAGACGACCATAGAAAACCTGGACGCACTGGACGACTGTTTCGTCAAATCGTGGGATTCCTCAGCAGTACACATTCACGACTCCGTCTTGCGAGACTCAAACTTAGGACCTATCGGTGTTGTGCGCGAACGCTTAACCTCTACATCACTGACTTGGCATCCAATGGTGTTAATGTCTAACTTCAACTAATCCATGAAATTGAGCGACGCATCCTTTATTATCTTCAGTGATTTACTATCTCACAACAAACTCAGTTAAAGTTGTAGTGTCAGTTATTATAAGCCCATATACCTTATTCTAGTTTTCGGACAAACCAGTCTATTCATTCTACTTGAATCATATGTTGACCATGTTAGTTATTCGCTTACCAGTCTTCATTGTTTTTATATGAGCGCATATATGTGTACACTTCCCATCCCATTCATCACATGTCCGTAGCTTATTTTTGTCAGCCTATAAATATTGATTAACGCCTGACTAAAAATGAGTTGGCTTACCAGCCATCTCTACTCTGCGTCGCTTCTCTTCCTTCTATTCCATTCACCTCATATACAAAATATATGTATTCAAAATCCCATTCTCGTTATTTGACTTATTTGTTCCGTTATTGGCTAACGTGATTTAAGTCGATTATATACGAGAATAGGTGATAACAAACACTCGTACGATCTAAATGGAGTCAGATCCTCGGGCCACTAAAAACTTCACTTGTCATTACTTCTCACTAGAACTTCAGAAAATTCCTACTGAAACTGATCACTAGTGAGTGATCATAATTAATCCTTCAATTTTCAAATAAAATGTCTATCATCCAAACTTATTCTACTAAGTACCAATCAAGCATATATATTATATCATATATCTGTTCAATAACCCTATCCTGTTTCACAGCAGGTTCTTACAAAATTTCACAGATTTTTTTATCTTTGCCAAAGATTTTTTTGCTATCCATAAAAATTATTAATGATCAACGTTACTATGAATTTCATCAAAAAATTATTAATTAACGTATTTAAATAAGTATTTTTGTTTTTTTTAATAATCGGATTATTGATTTTTTTCAGAAAAAAAAATTTATTGATTAATAAACATTTTTGTTTTACATCAATAGAATCAATTAAAAACAATCTCATCTACTACTGTGTTAATGTTCATTAAAAATATAAAATGAGTTAATATAAAGAATAGAGAGAATTGTTTTTCAATGGTTAAGATCATGAGTCAATTGAAGCTAGACCACCATGGAAAACCTGGAAACACTGAACAGTTGTTTCGTTCTATTGTGGGATTTCCAAGCAGTGCATGTCCACGACCTCGCTATCTGTGAGATCCGAACCCAGGACCTATTGGTTTCGCGCGCGATCACTTAACCACTAGACCACTGAGCCGATATCCAACGGGGTTAATGTCTAACTTCAACCAATCCACGAAATTGAGCAACACATCCACCATTGTCTTCAGTGAGTTACTATCTCACAACAGACCTGGCTGAACTCAACTGGTCACTACTTCTTACTAGAACTCCCGGATATACCTCTTGAAGCCAGTTTTTTTCCTTATTTATAAACATTGAATTTAGTATGATCCCCTTGGTTTTTTCTTTTAATTATTATTATTTCTCATTTTAATACTAATAAATGGAATCTCACAATAATCATAATTGTAACTATTTAATGCCATGTAAAAAAACACAACATTTGTGTGTGTGCATGTGTGTGTGCGTTATTCCAACTTGTTGAATGTTTAAGAAGATTTAAGTCTGTAATAATATTTTAGTAAATAGTAACTGATAGATAACTTATAGAGCTAAATGAAAAACATATTTCTTTTTATCTACAGCATGAAAAATTAGAGCAGCTCCTTGATGTCTAACAATATAATCAATAATTTGGAACTCCCAACCTAGCAAATCAGAATAATTGAAGAATTTATAATCAGACGCAAGTGTTTACTAACAGTTGTTTACACAAAATACTTCAGATCCGTTGACCAGACACTATTAGTAACAACCTACTATGCGACAGAACATACCAGATTCCAGAGGAGGAATAAATCAGGAAGAAGCGCTGGAAGTGGATAGGACACACATTGAGGAAAGCACCCGACTCTGTCACAAAGCAAACTCTCACATGGAATCCTCAAGGCTAAAGGAGGAGAGGAAGACCAAAAAACACATTACGCCGAGAATTGGAGATATATGAGGAGAATGAACAACAATTAAATGGGACTAGAAAGGAAGGCCCATGTCAGAGCGGTTTGGAGAATGCTGGTCAGTGGTCTATGCTCCATTGGGAGTAACAGGCGTAAGTAAGTAATGACATAGGGGTTTTGTGGATATTATAGTAATTTAATAGTTGAATTCATCTAGACCACCATGGAAAACCTGGAAGCACTGGACGGCTGTGGATTGGTTGAAGTTAGTCGTTAACACCGTTGGATGCCGGCTCAGTGGTCTAGAGGTTAAGCGTTCAAATGTGAAACTGATAAGTCCTGGGTTAGAATCTCGCGAGATGGAATTGTGGATGCGCACTTCTGAGGAGTCGCACGCTAAGACTAAACGGCCATTCAGTGCTTCCAGGTTTTCTATGGTGGTCTAGTTTTAATCAACTCATGATTTCAATTATTAAATTAAATAATTATTGTTTACCTTGGTTGACTTATGGTCAGGCGGAGTATAAAATAGGTTGTTCTTTATTAATAAAAGAGACCGAATGCTGAATAACTTGTAAATACAAGTTTACAGTAAAATACCTTGATTAAAATCTTACTAGTCATCATGTGACTGATATTAATCAGTAACTTAGTGATTATCATCATGGTGTATGAAGTAATGAATACCATATTTAAGTTCAGCATTAAAGTGTCATTTTTAATAAGAATATTTGATGAGTGAGTTGAAGAGAACTTGCTCTTCACATTTTAAATCCTTGTACAATGAATAATATCTTTTTCATCGTGAAATACCCATGAGTAATATCTATATACTAATAATTACATATTAATTCCAGTCGAACAAGTGATCGAACGGTTATAAGCTTATTTCTTTTCTGTCGGTCCATGTATGCCTTTACATACATTTATAGAATGTCAACAGACTTGGAAGACTGACTGTAATCAAATTATTTAAAGACTGTATCTCATCGGAAAACAAACGTATTAACATTTTCTTAGTCTCATAGTAAAATGATTCAAAAGATTAACGAAAAACGAAAATAGAATAGTCTTTTTAGGATTTTTTTCAGTATCTTACTAAAACTGAGAATGAAAACTGCCGCTCAAATATACTACCACTTGACGATGTGACGATGTAAACAATCATCGTAAGTGCAAGCAGAATTTTTCATTCCAATTAGATAAATTAACAATTGTGTCGGAAAAATTAAACAAATATCTTGATCTGCAATGAAATGAATCATAAACTAACCAGATCACTTTTATTAATCTGAAACTTGAAACAAGAGGAAACTTTACTTTAAAATTTTTAATTATCGGTTAATTCGAATATACTGAACTTCTTGAATTTTGTGTAAGTGTGGTGGTCGGTATTCGATATAATCCTTAAACTTCGTATACAGTTCGTCTTGATAACCATTCTATATAACGTCCCAACGGTATATTAATCAGAAGGCAAATACGAAGTGTTGATTACGTTTATTACGAGACCACACACATATATTCAAATGTACAGATGCGTTAAACAAGCATAGAAGAGTTGTGCCGAAAGGCAAGCAAGCGAGCGGGAGCCAGAGCAAGAGCGAGACGAGAGTGTGTGAGTGAGTGTGAGTCAGTGAGTGTTGAATATGAATAACACGGACATATATATACCATGTGAAATGAATGAGTAATCGAATCAAATAAGCAGTTAGTAGTAAGACTAGCAGAGTGAATAAATGCGTAGGCCGTAAGCAATATTCAAGCATACGTATTTCATACAAGCACAAAATAATAAGGGTACAATAAATTGTTATAGTGAGGATGACTTTGTCCGCTAAATGAGTTAGCAAACGGGCTTAACTGCGTTAGATGAGACTAAACTCATTTGCACGTGAGTCGCTATATAAGACTGCACAATAAACAATAATAGTGTATTTTTGAATAAATTATGATTTGATTATAACGTTTTATGTTCATTGTCCTACTTGAAACTTTGAAAGATTCAAATATTCCCTTCATTTTCAATTTATTTAAACAACTTAGGTTTATCATTTGCATTAAAACTAAATAATCCATTATTAATCAGTTAGTTAATTGTTTGTTCTCCAGGTTTTCTGATTGTTTATCACTAAGCAGAAATGTTGATTTCAAAGCTGACAAACTTTCAGTTTCACTGCAAACTTTACTATCTATCCAGTCTAGGGTCACTTATAATTATAAGTGCTCGGGCGCGAAACCAGTAGGTCCTGGGTTCGAATCTCGCAGGGGGCGAGGTCGTGGATGCGCACTGCTGAGGAGTCCCACAATAGGACGAAACGGCCGTCCAGTGCTTCCAGGTTTTCCATGGTGGTCTAGCTTCAACTGACTCATGATCTTAACCATTGATATAATTTTATTGTTTAAAATAACGCTTCTGATTCTAACTGTTAATTGAAAGCCAGAATGTGAAACAAAATTTAGGGTAATAAATAATTTCGATGTTCCTGTTTCGTTAGATACCATCAAAATGTATAATAAAGTTTCTATTACAATAAAAAAGGATTTTTTATTCTAGTTAATTTTTGGATGAACTGATATAATTTAATAGTTGAATTCATCAGTCGATTTAAGCTTGATTATCATGAAATAACTGGCAGCACTGGACAGCCTTTTCGTCCAAGCATGGAACTCCTCAGCACGCGTTGAGATTAGAAATGCCAGCTCGATGGATTCGAGGCTACACTTTCGGTCGCGAGACTGAAGGTTCTGGGTTTGAGTCCCGTGTGTAGGATTGTGGTTGCGCACTGTTGAGGAGTCTCATACTAGGACGAAAAAGCCATCCAGTGCTCCCAGGTTTCACATGATGGTTTATCTTAAATGCATTCATGAATTCAACTAATAAATGAGTACAATCTCCAGAAACCTCCATTCTGATGAACTGATATAAATAAAATTTTTCAGTAAGCTTAAAACATTCATTCATTTTCTTGGTTCTTTAACACAAATGCTAACGCAACAGTTACTTAAAATGCTTAATGTTAGTTAGATTAAAATGACTAAGAAAAATAATCTAGATGTATTATAAGCAATGATGGATGGTGGCTAGCAGCGGAATCAAGGACGTCCTATTTGAGACTTGTTAGCTGGATATACCTTAATCCCAGAGTTGATGTTCATTTTGAGACAATATGAAAATAAATTCTAACCATATACAAATAATAAATAAAATATATATAATCAGAGAGGTGATAAACTATGTTGCACTAGAATATTTGACTTTAGTGTATATTAGTAGGAATGGAATATATCTTTAAAGGTAATTGAGATCATGGTTTCGGGATCGCGGAACATCAATACGAAATGGAAACTACAAAAGACAAATTATCGTACATCCAAAAACTTCTCAATAGATATATTCACATTATATATATATATATATATATATATATATATATATATATATATATATATATATATATATATATATATATATATTATATTCATACTATTATCGTAACTATAAATGTTATTATTCTGTACATTTTTCCATTTGTATATTAATCCATCTGAATGATATAATGGATTTACTTGAAATCTGATTATTTAAATATACTTTATGTTTACTTATCTACTTTTGTTTAAACAAAATTTTAAAGTTATTATATCATATGATTTCTTAACAAAATCTAATAACAGTTAACATTTCTGTCATGAACTTCTGTTTTAATTAAAAGTTTCATAAACATCCACACACTTAAACACTTTTAAACAGATCTGACTTCAGGGCATCGATCATTTAGATAAGTTGAAATTACATATCAATTTAACATATATATTGATGTATATATTCTATTAAGTTGTCATCTATAGGCTTAGCTTATGGAAGTGACATACAGAATTACTATTTATAAGAAAAATAATATCTTTGAAGTAAGCATTTTAAGGTCTACTTTGATTAGTGTCTTATTCAAAGTTTTCTGAAATTGATCATGGTCTAAGGCTATACTTTGACAGATCTATATTGAGTAGTTAAAACAAAAGCTCATCAATGTCGAGACTTTAATAATATAATATTAAGTTTTTTAACATTTTTTCTTATATATTTTTCAACTGTACATTGTAAATGAGTATAAGAGTTGTCTTTATATTACAAAGGAACATTATAGATAAATGGAATATATTTCGATTGAAATAAATATAAGGGCACTTTCCTATTTCCATTGATTTCATTTTGATTATCATGTAACTTTCGATTGGTTCATTCTTTCCTAATACTTGTTTGATATAATGGATAATTATCATTTGTCATAATATTTCTCCCTTTAGTGTAACAACATTATCATTGTAAGTTTTATGAGCCAGAATTATAAAAGATCTTTATAACAAATAATTTGGTTAGACAATATTAGGCTATATTTCTAAATATTACTCAAATATTATCTGATAAGAGCGAAATTATTGTATGTTGTTTTATTTCAAAGGTAAATAGATTTACAGACTTAGTACAGTTTTAAAGATTTTTGAATTGTGTGTTGATCAGTGTTAGGTTGAATACAGGTTACATTTCGAATGTTTTCTTACTAGCTTAGTAAATAGTAAACGGTCACTTGCAATCAGTAGCATTTCTATATGAAGATTCAAAACGATGATAGCTATTGGAATTTTGTAGTCATGGGAGGTAGACATAGATTGAACAATAGTCTGTTTGTACTTTTTTTATTCAATATGCTGTAGAGTGACCGTAATAATTAATTTTTATTGGTTGTTTGATGTTGAGGACTAGAACTGATCAATCTGTTTTAGCATATGTGCATCATATGAGCATAGCTTCGATATTGCCTTTAAAACAAATGCATTACAAGCAGAGGTGGATAGTGGCAAGTAGTGGAATTCAAGACGTGCGTTTCGTCCTATTTGGCACTCGTCGGCTGAATGTGCGCACATGGTATCTCATCAACCCTGATATATAGTGATATCCAGCTGACAAGACTCAAATAGAATGAGATATGCGTTGTGAGTTCCATTACTAACCACCATTCACCTCTGCTTATATTTTAAATTTTTGAACAGTTTGCATAATGTTTGAACACTCATATCATTAGATGGTTGCTATATAATTACAAGGTAACAGTTTAGATGGTGGTTGGAGGTAGTCAACAAAAGACTGTGAAGCTGGGTGACACGAGATCGAATCCGCCAGGGAGCACCAGTTCCCTCAAGATTACAGGTACACCTTGCTGACGAGTGCCAAGTAGCACGAAACCCGGGTCAGGGTTTCCTGTTGACTACCTCCAACCACCATCTAAATCTCAATACATAGTGCCCGCAGTGTCGAGTCACCTAGACTGGTGGCCACATTGCAACATGATCGATAGCATTAGATCTGCACTAATAAGTACTGGACACGCATGACATTGATCACCACCCAGTGATCAATCAATTGTGATTACAAGGTAACAGTATCCTGTGATTGTTTACTAGCAGGCGATTTTCTCATTAAAGTTATAAATATCTAACCTCATTGTAATGAAATGGTAAGCGTTTACCATTGCTTTTAAAAATATAGTGTGCTGAATAATTTATTCATCTATAGAATGAGTGTTTTTAATATAGTTACAACTAACAGTTTTATATTCCCGGTATTCAAGACATTCATTCATAGTTTAAAGGTAGAACAAAATGAAAGAAAAATAATAATAACGCGTACCTTTCAAGAACTATTTTGGAATATACAAAAAAACTGGTTTCTTGGTGTATGATAATAATGAAATAATGAAACAGTTTGGGAACAATTATTGTTTTGTAAAATTTAATTAAAGATTTTACTAGTTTTGGTAATAATTTTTTTACAACACTCCTGAGTTTTTTTTCACTTGGTAACTGAATTAATTTCTCATTTATTATTTCAATCCATGATATAATATTGTTGTTAAAGAAATCGATCATCTGAATGAAATTTAGTGTATATTGTCAAATTCAGACATTTTTCTCTTTGATTTTAAATCACAAACTTTCATTCTTTCTTAGTCTATCGTTTTTTTTCTATCTTTCATTTGTTTGTTATTGAAAGTAAAGAAGAGGAAGGAAAAAAGAAGCATTTCAGTACAATGCACATAAAGATTATGTTCTGATAGATAGCAAGTTAAACGAAAACATAAAAAAAAAAAGGAACAAATTCACTAAGATTAGTTCGAATGAAGTAATTTATAATGTTATTATTTTTATATAATTTCTAGTCAGGCGAATATATGAATATATATATGGACTGGTTGTCAGATGACTTCAGAAATATCAGTTAAAATTTATAAAAGCGGAACAAAATTCAGTGCTCTGTTGACAAAAAAGAATAGAGAAATTGGAATAGGAATTACTCATGAATTACACAGACTGTTTACAGTCATTGACATTTATCAATTCATTGTTAGTTCAATGATTTATAAAAAATAAACTATAAGTATTTTAGTGAACAGTTGTCTGTCAGTATATGATATTCAATTATCTAATACTAATAAATACCATAATAAAGTTTACTGAGAAGACATACAAATGTCAGTCAAAAGTACTGTGTTTTGGTTTTGGATATTAAATACTTAAAGTTATTTTTATAATGGGACTGTTCGAGCTGTATTTAGATAGTACGCTGTTTCAGCCATATTAAGGTTGATGAAGATGATTTGCTTTTCTGGAAATGTTCCCCGTTTCTCATGGCTCACAAATGCACCATGTAGATTTGGTTTTGTAGGAAAGTTGTTACACCTAGGTCTTGGCTTACGAGCTTCACATCATGAGCAGGTGTAGTTTACATTCATACGAGTAAAATACAAGTTTTTACTCACGCATCCCATAGGTATCTTCACCTACCCCTCGAAAGGGTTTAAGGTCACCACTCCCGTTGAATGTTTTTGCTAAATCTGACCATCGTTTACGCATTACGTGTGCATCACTGCTACATAGGCTTCCGCCCCTGCACTTCACGACATACACATAAGCATAAGTATTATTTCAGGTGAGGTTGACGGTCACTTCTCCTTATTATTTGCTACCATATCTTCTGATTATGTCTTCGAACTGAAGAATTGGGCCGCCGACTTTATTAGACATAGGGTGAGCATTTTTCACTTATGTTCCTAGTTTTGACCAACGTACGTACACTTTGCATATACCTACACACACAAACCATACCAGCAAAAACTCATGCAACTCATTTACATAAGCACATTCCACAAGATTTTGGAGGGCCCCGAGAATGCAAGTCAGTTAATCTGGTTTACAGTAGAGTGATGGATTAGTCTGATATCCGCTGTCCGCTATAGTTAGCTAGTATGGTTTCCCCTACTGCCCACGGGGAGGCTATTGGTCAAAATTTGCCGACATTTTCTGTTTATTTTAGATAGTAATTTATGAATAAGCGCAGATTGTTGATTCAGTTTTAAAAACATAGGTTACTCTATCAGCTGATAACCTCTCATAATATAAACTTATCTTCAGGCTTATTCTTTAATTTAGATAAAATTGTAAACAGCGAAAGTGACAAACAAACTTAGTTTCACTGAACGAATAAAACGTTAGCAGATATAAGTTAAATAATCAAATAAACTTTAATAATTGCAACATGAGAACTTATTTAGTTCAAAATGTTTATGGTGAGTAAGAAATAATTCCTGCATCTAAATGTAGCTGATGAATTATCAGGGCAATCCGCATAGGATGCACATATACCAATAAGAGACTGATCAATTGCAGTCTTAAACAACAGTGCAAAAATACAAGCAAACAACACCAAGTGAATTTAAACTTTGCCTCATTGCAAAAGCAGGTGGCTATCAGGACTCAGTAGCTAAGTGGATCAGCGGGTGAGCAACTTGTTCTTATTAACGTAAATAAATAATGGATTGTAATAAGTTCTCATCAATACATTGTTCACCTCAAAACCTCATGCAAAGATAAATCGAAGTACTTAAATCATGATTGGGAATAATCTTTTCCTTCTCCAATGGGTTATTCTCAAATTGTATCATTAAACTTTACACCTGAGCTTTTTTTCAAGGATAACGGTTTTGGAACGTCTAACGATACTAACAACTGAAATGTGAAACAAGTTAAAATACACTTATACAGCCTAAATTTATTTCACGTGTGTATCAAAGCCGAAACAAAGAACTATTAGCATGATATTAAATGACCTAGAACATGTTTCCAGGACGACTTCTCAGGCAGTCCTGATTTATGCATTCATCCAGTCAGATTTCTGAAAAAGGTGAATGCCAAAAATACATTCATTGGCCAGAATATATTTAAATATATTTTCACTAACATTATCAACCGCTGACGCAATGAAGAAATGATTAATTTATTAGAGTACTCTGGATAGGGAGCTAAACAAAGTTTATTTTTAAGGAGGAAGAATGTATTTGTAAAATCTCAGCGAAGGAATTTGAAGTAAATTCAACGTTTCGCCTGGCAAACTGGTCCAAGCTTTTTCAAGGAAAATATAATCAAACAACAAAATTAGCGAATATAAATAGGTACATGGTTCTCTGGTTTACTGTTTACTGAATAAGTCATCCAATCAACGTGGACAATGTTTAAAGTAGGTATTTGTATTAATGTGTAAGAGACATGTGGTATGAAACGAGAAGTGTTAGGATGACAGATCGTGTGTATACGTAAGTGATGTGAGAAATTTCATTCAACTATATATTGTCTTCTGTCTGTGTATATTCAGAAAAATATCATTTTATAAATGAAATGAATCAAAAATGACACAGTATGCAATAATGAAGATAAATAAATAAGTAAACAAGAGAAAAGACTGAATTCAAAGAGGAATGTATTTGTAATTGAAAGTTTGTGTTATTTTAATGTTCCAGTCAATTGTTTAACATATTCAGATAAGCTGACTGATTTGAAACCATTGAATGTATTATCTATTGATTAGTTAATATGATATAGACAGATCAGATGGAATAAGGAGTTCAGGTTTACTTATTAATTATTAGTTGCCATGGGACAGCTAGTTGTATTCCATCTCTCCTATTATTACTATTTGAATTAGCTCATATATGTAGGGCTTCGGCTGTTAGTCGTTCTTTGTAAAAATAAAGTCTTTTTGAATGATTCTTGCGCCATTGAAATCAACTGTATGACCCGATTCAATCGAGTGCAATGCTACCGCTGATTTGTTCTCAAGCTTTCTTACATCATCTGAGGATTTAGGAATGTGCTTTAAGCACAGTTTGTGTTCCTTCACCCTCACATTCAATTGCTTTGATGTTTCACCTACATACGTTGCATTACATTCATTATATTTGATTTCATATACACAATTCTGTTGTTCATCTTTATGTATTGAATCTTTAATTCTTGCTAGTTTTGATCTTAGAGTATTGATTGTTCGAAAGAATACTCTTATATTTTGAAGAGTTAGAATCCTTTGATCTCTTCTGAAATACCTTTACGGTATGGGATCACAACTGTGTTAATCCATTCTTTTTGCTTAACTTTTTCTTTAATAATATCATTTATTTTTATACCGTTTTGATCATGTTGAAATATAAAGCTAATTATAGATCTTTATTTCACCAACCAAGTACACGAAATATTAACAATCTCTGTTGGTCTATTATTGATTGGTTCACAGTTTTAGTAAAAAGGCAACGATTTCCACAACTCATTACTGTGTTCACTAGTTTATAACTTCCAGAGTTAATGCTTGGAATTCCAGTAAGAAGCCATGACCAACGGAGTTCATTCATGTCGGTTGTGAGGCAGTTACGCACCGAAGACAATGGAAGAGGGTCACGCCATATCGTGGATTGATTTAAGTTAGAAATCAATACCGGCGGATGGCGGCTCAACGGTCTAGAGGTTTAGGCTTTGTGTGCGAGACTGAAGGTCTAAGGTCCGCTTCTTGCGTACGGAATTGTAAATGCGTACTGCTAAGAGGTCCTGTACGTAGGGGAAACGGGTTTTCAGTGTTTAGAATCATTTCGAATAGTATTATACAAACAACGGGACTAGACGTATCACAATATTTTGTCTCATAATAAAAATTATGTAGATTAGAAGATGCATGAAACGCGCGAGAATACATTGGGTAGCTCGATATTTTAAAGCTAACTGACTCTCATTTCAGGACACTGGAAATACGACTAACTGTCCTTAAGTGGGACTGTGAAGAAGACGCATTGATGTCTCAAAATAATAAGGTGCACACTAGAGTGTATTCAGAAACTTAAATTTGAGTGTATATCATCAAGTAGGAAACCTGTTTTTTGCCCAAATCTATAGTAAAATGTTAAACATAATGCTAACCCTGGATATATGGATTTGGTTATAACGTTTATCCGAAGTTGATGAACTTTTGAAACTCCTCAAAATTTCTAGATTTATCGTTTGAAATACTTTAGAAAGTAATCACTGATCAAATCTTGGATAATAAACTTGATTGTATTCGGTTTCGTTGTTTCGAAGTAAGTGTGTTTCATAAACCTTGATTTCATTAGGCACGAGCAACAGTTTGTTATAATTCATTTCAGCCCACATTTTTGAATTGCTGTGCGTTTAATTCAGATGAAGTTACGTTTTTTCAGTAATCCATAGTAAGTAAAGAAAACATTTTAGGGCAAAATCGCTTTTTGATTGTTTAACTTATAAAAGCCATATTTATATGTGATGAAAAAACTAATGAACGCTTTTTATGTATTAGCATGTATCGACGTGAGAAATAGAAATCATGGACTACATTGCGTTATAGTAAATATACTAATCTACTTCGCTCATTATTACTTAATGGGCATCATGATTTATTCTCCATATGTATGTGCAAACTAACACAGAAAACGTGTTCGCCCCCTTCATTTGGAATTTGAGATTAATTACTGTATCATGTGATTGCGAATAACCTTTAAATTCATCTAGTAAGAAGAAGTCCTAAGCGAAAACAATAGATAGGTTAACACGCTAAAACTCTTCAATATCCAATACTGATAGGAGATAGAAGACTTGAAATGAAGATGCATTGTTCATAGCTCTAGAAAAAATCAATTACATTTGGGTTAATTCAACTATATATCTGTTACGTTCTCTTATTATTAGTAACATGATTTATCAGACTTACTTCAATATCAAATCAGAATTTATTAATTATTACACTGAACATGCATTAAAGGTCAAATAAACTAACGTCTTCCTGAATAAACTGAAACAAATGAAAACACATTGAAACCAGTGAACGAGGTTCACTTAAAATCTATAGCCTGATTTCTTCAGCATCCCTAACACTTTCATGATTTCATACAAATACTAAAGTTCTCACAAACCAAATAGTCATGATGAAATTTTTCCTCACTAAAATTTGTTCGATAATAGATGTTCTCATAGAAATTTTTTTGACTCAAAAAGGATATTCAGGTTTCGATGTTCTTTATTTATTCATTTTTCTGTTGGTTGTTTGAATCTTCTCATTGATATTTAGGACTGCAATTGATCAGTCTTTTGTTGGCATCCTGTACGGATTGCCTCGATACTGACTTACGTCTTAGGCATTATAAGTAGAGATAGATGATGGCTAGCAGCGAAATCAAGGACGCGCGTTTCATCCTACTTGGGTTCGAGTTCTAGAGTGAACATCAACTTTGGGATTCAGATATATCTAGCTGACATGTCTCAAATAGGACAAAACACGAGTCTTGTATTCCACTTCTAGCCATCATCCATCTCTGCTGATAGTTCTTTATTTGGTTTTAAGTTAATGAAATTTATTGATTTACATACAGAAAAGATATGACAAATCATACAAATAAATGTCACCATAAATTCCAAATATGATTGGAACATTTCAGTAAGACCACTATAACATAATGAGTGACAACAATTTTTCATTTTCTAATTCTAATTGCTAATTATTACTGCTTAATTATTTGACTTTAAACTTATCACTACACTGAATATATGTTTATTTAATCGATCTATTTATTACTGTTATAATCTGAATTATGAGTAAACTCTAGCTGAATCTATTTTATTATTATCATCGACATTATCAACACATCTGTATTGTTTGTCCATTTGTTTACTGTTCTCAAAATATTTGAGCCGAAAAAATAAGATCGTTTTGGCTGAAAACAAAAAGAAAAAAACAAAGAAAAATAAATAAGAATAAATATGTATATTTGATGAAATAGTTTTGTTGTTATTATTTTCTTTATTTTTTTTCTTATCTCATTGTTTTACTTAACAGACATGAGAAATTTAGTTCTGTTTTTATTTTCTAATTTATTGGCGCCTATGTACATAATAATAATACTAATAATATTTGCATCGATACTGACATATATCACTAGGTTTACTGATATTTATCACAAATATAAAATTTTTATGTTTAGTGTGTTTTTGTTTGTAATTTTTTTTCTTCTTGTTACTTTATATTAATGAATCTATTTTCTATGGATTTTGTTTTTGAATAGAAAAAGGAAGCAATGAATTTATTGTTTAGTTGAATAATCCTTGTAAATTTCGGCATTGTATCCCAGAGGAGGAAGAAATCAGGAAGAAGAGCTGGAAGTGGATAGGACACACATTGAGGAAGGCACACAACTGCGTCACAAGACAAGCCCTCACATGGAATCTTCAAGACCGAAGGAAAAGAGGAAGACCAAAGAACACATTACACCGGGAAATGGAGATAGACATGAGAAAAATGCACAAGAATTGGATGGAACTAAAAAAGAAGGCCCAGGACAGAGTGTGTTGGATAATTCTGGTCGGCGGCCTATGCTCCATTGTGAGTAACAGGCGTAAGTAAGTAAGTAAGTAAGAGATGACTATTTGATCAGTTCATCAGATGAATACGAGAATTTCAAGTTTCGTTTTATTGAAATGATGTATATATGGCCTCTAACTATGTTAACAAGAGAATACAGTTAAAATCTGTTTCATCTTTTTGGAGAGTAGAATTTACAGTTAATATGTCCATGATGGTCTAGCTACAAATGACTCATGATTTCAACTATTGGAATACATATGCGCCACACAAAGTATTCGATTTGTGTAAGATCTGGGATACTGTCGGCATGCCCTGACCGAAGAGAGTGGTTTTGTTAGGGAGCCAAACCCCTAGCCTTTGACCGAAAGGTCTAGTCCACAAGGTAGTGGAGCAAAGTCAGGAGATGCAGTCCTATGGTAGCCGGTGACCAACAATAGGTTCATACATCATTTGCTTCCTCAGTATCCTGAAGCCAATGTACACCATTGTTTTGGAATCACGGTTATCCAACTCTCGGCGATGGATCCTCCGTAATCACTAACCCGGCTAAACGCCGGACGTTCGCTTTTTCTCCTCTCAATTTCGTAAACAATACCCCCGCCGCGAGAAAGCAGTGAGTAGGATTTCCTTGACAATGGCTATGTACGCGTGGTTATGTGAGAATATTTCGAGAGGGAGAGCTGGTTCTCTCTTCCCTTGGCCGTATCAGGGCATTTTGAGGTACTGAAAATACGGCAAATTATTATACCATTTTACCTAAAAAAGATAACTTTCTATGCTGATCAGTTGTCTTTTTTTGTTGTCTATTTATCATACTTTGTTTAGTCATTACAAGGTAAAATTCAACTGCATTTTATTCAAACCAAACGACTGAGGTTTAATCGATACACTGGTTGATTGACACAAAATCTAGTCTTTTATAAAGTCTTATTTTTGAATATCAGTACATTTAACTATACAGTTCAAATGGAATAGGGGTAGCAATTGAGTCCAGGACGAGCGTTTCGCACTGTTTGGGACTCGTCATCTGCATATGCCTTCATTTTAAAGTTGTATCTACTACACAGTTCAGACGCAGAACCTTTCGCTTCAAACAACAACACGTTATCCACTTAGCTACTTAGTTCGGGTAGCTGTTCATCGATGTAATGAGTATGAAGTTTATTTTATACCGTAGTGATTTGTATTATACCGTTGTCGATATTTTGATTTAAATTTGATTAGTCTTATTGTGTCATAATGACTATATCGGGGAAGTGAGCACTGGATCCATATTTATTAATTACGACTGATCAAATTTTGATCAAAATATTAAAAACGGAAAAACTTAAATCACTAAGAAATCAGTTAGTACATTTAATTATGATTTGGTCAGGTTAATCATTATTAGTTGTTAGTAAATATCTAATTTAAGTTTCACGTTAACTACCGGTCGACAGTTTCTAACCTTTTAAATACCCTCAGCTATGACTATTTATCGAATCTTAAATTCTCATATTTTGATGTTTCATTATCCATTTTTTGAGATGATTAGCATTTAAAAACCATATACACTTCTAAAGTGATAAAACCGATGTGCACTCACAGAAATACAAACCAATAGAAACTTTGTTATGCTTTATCATTTAGTTATTCGTGCAACTCGATTCTATCAATTAGCTATAAGCTATGCCTGAAATTAGCATTAACAGCTATGAATAACTAATAACTGTCTTTCCTATTATGACTTATTTATGTCTTATTTAACCACAACATACTATTCAGCTTACTATTTTTTTTCCAGTTTTTCTATCATTTAATTCTTTACCCAAATATATCAGTAATAGCTTATATAAACAATATTACCTATAGTATTAAAGGTTTTATTCATTTGTAATCTTTGATTTACAACCATTACTTTCTCTATAGTTCAATGATTTAAAACCCTGTATAAGTCCAATTTAATAATGAGAAAAAAAGCTCCCTTTTAGCTTAGCAACTTTTTTTCAATATTTTACAAATGATCGATCGCGTATATTTTTATATAGTTACATTTCGGTATTAAAACTCGTTTTGTTTTATATCATTCATAGTAAAATATACTAATCTGATTGTGAATTTATTAATGTAAATCTGATTAAATCTGATTTTTTGTATCGTCTAAATGAATTTAAAAGTATTTGCCAAAGAAAATTGGTTTTAAGATTCATTATAAAACATATTCGACTATATAATATTTATATATGTCGCTCAATTTCGTGGATTCTATGAAGTTAGATATTTACACCGTTGGATACCGGAAGGCTCCGTGGTCTAGTGGTTAAGCGTTCTTGCACGAGACTGATAGGTCCTTGTTTCAAATCTTTCCAGGCGGGATCGTGAATGCGCAGTGCTGAGCAGTCCCACAATAAGACAAACGGCCATCTAGTGTTTCCAGGTTTTCCATGGTGATCTGGCTTCAATTGACTAAAGATCTCAACTATTAAAATTACTATGATATGCACAATAAACTCCTTCTGATATATGCCTTTTGGTTATTAATTTTGATGCTGTGAAAAATGAAATGAAAGTGTAGTAAAATACGTGATGGAGTTTTCACTATTCAACTGAATATATGAAGTAGCATATTTCTAGCCTGTAAAGTGATTGAAGTTATGTGTTGAAATGCAAATCATTCTTTAGTTTGTTTTTAAATCATATTAGTCTACATATTTAAAATTCATGCTTATTTTTTAAAGGACTATAAAACAACTTATTGTCATTTGCAAGAAGTACAGCTGTAACTGCCATTTTTTTATTTATAATCAACTGTTTTATCACTTTAGTAATTTTGTTAGTGACTAGTGATGGGATCCAAGACACCTGTTTTGTCCTATTTAGAATTGGTCGGCTAGATGTAAACTGAACTAAAAAAATGTTGAATGCATAGTGATATTGAGGTAACTCGATGAGAATACATATACCCCAAAAAGAGACCGATCAGCTCCAGTATATAATATCAGCTTAGTGATGCAGTCGCTTACAAATCATCTTGTCCCTTTATTTATCAACGGTTTATTTATCTTCCATTAATAACCATTTTTATATAGGTCGACAAAAATAGCTGAGAACTTTTATCAAAATAGGTGATTTCATTTGCTGAATTCCGATGTGTTATAATCTCACACATCCTATGCGTTTTTGATCAAAATGAAACTTTGTCAAATAAAACAAATTCCCAGAATACTATCAAGTATAAATTATTATTGACGTTAGCATGAATTTGAGAAATAAAATGTCAATGAAATAAGAATTGTAGATTTAAGTTCGACGTTTAGCGTGTTGATAATTGAATGTCGAGAGATGAAAATGGAAATGCTAAAACAATTAATCATTCAACAAAAGATAAGAAATCCAATGCTTTCACGTTTTCCATGATGGTCTAGCTTCATTTGACTGATGAATTCAACTATAAAATTGATATGAAATACTTAAAAAGCAGTTTGTAAGTGAATTTAAATTAAAATCAGAAAGGAATTCAGTTAAATAATTTATCAATTCTCAAACTAATACTATCTAAAATCTTCATAGGTTTGTCAAAGTGATAATTGATAATACGTTAGTTAGTAATACTATTGATTTATTTTAGTAAAGAATGATCAAGTGTCCAAATAAACAAAGGTACCAAAAAGTGTTATTTTCATTTAGAAACTGGAAATTCACTGGTTACAACGTTGAACATTCCTCGAAAAAACTCTGAAGTGTTAGACTGCAATTGGTAATTGTGAAAAAGGTTGGTTTACGCGATGGGATAAAACTTACAAGTTAAAATGTGGATGACTTCGAAAAGACATGGGAAAGGAAATAATTTAGCTACGGTAAAAGTTTATTAGAGTAGGTGGTGTGTGTGTGTGTGGAAAATTAGAGGTCATACTTAAGAAGTCTTATTCTTTAATATAGATGTTATATCCTCTGAACGTGGTGATTTACAGTTGAAGCTCCCATCGTTTTTTGGAAACATCATTAAAATACAATTCAAAAAGAAGTTTATTTATTCAATTTTTCCACATGAGCTGAAAAATATGCAAAATTTCATCAGCCTGGAACTCAACAAGGTAGCATAGTGGTGCTCAAAATGGCAACTGGAGCTTAATACGGCTAAATGTGGATGGATATGCTTCGGCGATACATCACTCAACTTAGACCTTACCATAAATAGAGAAGTGTTATCTAGGTTACATACAGTAGTAGACTTAGGACTTAGATACTCCCAAGACTTGTCCTTTAGAGAACAGATATTAAAACAGACCTTTAAGTCTCAATGTCTAGTAGGTTACATAACTCGAAACCTTTATAACAATGAGTCATGTATTTTAATGTACAAAGTTTTTGCTCAAGCTCTCCTAGAATATTACACGTTTATTCTTAGCGGTGTGCGCATAAAGGATAAATTAAGGCTGGAATCAGTAAAGAGACGATTTACACTTCGTATTCTTAGAGCTGATTGTACTTTAACTTATAATTCTAGATGTAATAAACTTGGGCTAGACAATTTATGGAAGGGGAGACTCAAACTAAATCTTATCTTTTTCTTCAAACTACTTAATAGACTATCCTTTACATCCAATCACGTGATTCAATATGCAGGAACTTCTCATTATGACATCAGTAATTCTTTGTCACTAGTGAAAAAAACTTATTCTAAATCATCTCTCTATATGGATTATTTTATCTGTAAATTTTTTAAACTCTGGAATAACCTACCACAATCTATCCGTACGATAAAATCACTCCCATTATTTGTTCGCTGCATCGATGCATACTGCTCCTCTGAAAATGCATCGAATGTTCTAGCACCTGTAAGTATATCTCATTACACAAGTGATATTATAGGAACTTTACATGTTTAGCCATTTTTATTAGTGCATTCCCTAAGTAAAACCACCTACTTGCTGTCACTTTATGTTAACACCGTGCCTAGCAAGTTTAACTAATTTGAACAACATCAACAGTATATCACTGTGTCACATGACACACGCATTTAGGTAGACCTGATTGATATATTTTGGTAATTACTGCTTTTTTGTTCCGTGCTCTCTGTTTTCGTTTTAATTTCTTTGGTTGTAGATAATTGTCATTAATTCGATCTGGCACACGAAATGACCTTAATTACTCCGTTCATAAATCAACAGGCTGTTCATTTAAAAAAATATTAAAAATTCCCGTCTGATGCATTGGATCGTTGTAATACATGTACTACCAAACAACTACTGAACTAGTATACTTAAAACTTTCTTCTATCACATGTTTGTTCTGTACATCTAATTTTACTATTTATATCAAATTGATCATGTCTGTAAACTGGCGTGAATTCTGTAATTATTATTTTCAGGATATATATTATTATGTTATCTTCACATAATTTTGTAATGAAAGTAGATATTTGTGGCTCACAGTAAGATTTTAGAGGTTTTTTGTATTTTTACTTGTTTGTCAAGAAAAAGAGCCACTAGATTTCTAAATAGAGTCAAGCTCTATTGAAACGATGAGTATCAAATCAACTTCTCTTGAATGCTGAGTACCTAGGGGCGCATCAGTAGAACGAATCAGGTCTATATGTTCTTTTTTACAACTTTGTTCAAGAAAATGTTATTCCATTTCTCATTCATCTAGTTAAACCAGATACACATATAACGTATTATCGAATGTATTTCATTTATAATTATATATTGTTTGCATTCTAAATAACATATTCATTACTATTACTCTAAATGGTATTTTTATTAATAATATAATTACAACCATTAAGGCATAACACTTTTGGTTTTCACTTTATTCACATGATTTTATCTTGATGACACTACTTCCTTCCCTAACAGTATCTTTAACCCCATTGTATGTACTACAACTTTTCTGACTATAGATGTTTAATATAAAACATTGACCGATTCAGTCAAAATAATCATTGCATAAAGTGCAATAAACTATTCTTATCTTTTAGATTGTATTATTTCAAGACAGTCAGTAAAAATAGTTGTTTGTTTAAATATTATTAGATTCGAAATATATAAATTAAGTGTTAAGTTTGACATTTTCGTATTTAATGCCAATGTAATTGAATTTATAGTGTAAGGGACGCTACTCACAAAGATGTTTGTAAGTAGTATGTATCGGAACGTGGCGTCAAAGTTGCAACAATTGTCGGATAGATTGCAGAGTTCCAATGCATCAAAAGCAAAGCGCCAGAAGATCACATGAAGGCTAACCGAGAAAACAGTTCAGATTACAGAATACACTGGGAGATGTAAACGGATAATTGAAGGCTATTTATATCTATTATGCAAATACTTTTTAACTTCACGCATTCAATACACATTCGTCCGGCCTATTGTCATATTTTACAATAGTACATACTATTCCTGGTTTATTGATCCCATCATGATAATAAAAGAGTATATATATATATATATATATATATATCAATCCATTGAATTATACTATGGTGTAGAAATAATATAAGTTAAAATCCACATCTAAACTACTTGTATATTCTGTCGACTATTGACATCATATTTCCTGTAATAACAAGTACTCTTTTAGATACTTACAGTTAAATAAATAAATTATTATCAGTAATATTTATACAATTTATTTTAAACATGTTCCAAACTAGAAATCAAGGTAATAATGTTGATCTAATTAAAAATTATCATAATGAATTGAGTAATTATTAAAAGGAAACGGAAAAATTAATGATTTATTCTTTTTTTGTGATGTTAATGATTAATCTAAACAAAGTGTATAATTATTGAAAATGTTTACTTACAAATATACAATTAAGGATAAAATGCAATCCGTTTGTTTACATTTCTAAGCTATCTATGTTGTACCAAGTTGTATATCTCAATAATGATTCTTAATTTTTTTCTATATAAATATTTTATTGTAATAATTAATGGTTACTGTACTAGGTATTTATATGTTTAAGTGAAAAAGCTTTCAATCTATTGATGTATATAAAGAAAGTATTTACTGGAAGACATCTTAGTAGTTGGTAGTTTACTAGGAACAATCTGGTGTATATTTTTTTTGGGAAATTACTGTTTATCATCAGTATAGGAGTTGTGGCGATTATTAAGTTTTTGGTTGAGATCGTGAACAAATTGATGTTAGGCCACCGTTGGAAATGTGGAGTTACTGGACGGCTGTTTCGTCCTATTTTGGGACTCCTCAGCACTGAGCATCCACGATCCCGCTCGTGGGATTCGAGCCCAGGCTGTCGGCTCAGTGTTCCAGTAGGTCAAGTGTTCGCGTACAAGACTGAGGCCCTGGATTTGAATCCCGCGAGCGGGATCGTAGATGCGCACTACTGAGGAGTCCCAACATAGGAAGAAATGGCTGTCCTGTGCTTTCAGGTTTCCAATGGTAGTTTAACACCAATCTGTTCATGATCTCCATCAAAAATTTACTTATAAAATGAGAGTATTTCGAAATAAACTAGATTATTCAGAAATGAAGAATATTTGAGCGGACAATTGTTTTCAGTAACCTCATCAACAGGCTCTCCAGTTATAAGTCCATAACTATCGTGATATTTTACAATGTAATTTCAGTAGTTGAAATCATGGGTCATTTGAAGCTAGACCATCATGGAAAACCTGGAATCACTGAACGGCTGTTTCGTTCCAGCAGGGGACTCAGCAGTGCACATCCACGGTCTGCATCAATTGACGTTCGAACCCAGGGCCTATCAGTCTCACGCGCGAGCGCTTAACCAATAGACAGCTGAGCCGGCATCCAACGGTGTAAATATCTAACTTCAACCAATCCACGAAATCGCGCCAACGTACACCATTGTCTTCAGTGAGCCGATATCTTACAACATACCTTGTTGAACTCCACTGGTAAGGGCTTCTCTACAGGAGCAGTTGAATTAGAAAACACACACTGCGGAGCCCATCTTCGGTAACCTATCCTTGAATAATTGTTTGAGTACTGGTTCAGTTGAAAAGTATATATGTAGCTTGGCGGCGTGAAACGTCCTTTCAACAGATCTTTTGAGACCCCGTGTTAAAATATCACCCTGTATGTCCCCTTGAAAGTTCATTCTCAGATAGAGGATTTTTTGACTGAGTCACAATTTCATCTTTTATTGATACTTTTACTAGGAATTTTTAAAGAAATTTTCTGGATAGCCATTATTTCGTAATGTGTTCTTTAGTGTATCTATTTCGCTAGCCACTTACTTACTTACTTACTTACTCCTGTTACTCACAATGGAGCATAGGCCGAAGACGAGCATTCTCCAACCCACTCTGTCCTGGGCCTTCTTTTCTAGTTCCATCCAATTCTCGTTCATTTTTCTCATAACTATCTCCATTTCCCGGCGTAACGTGTTCTTTGGTCTTCCTCTTCTCCTCACCTGGCCTTGAGGATTCCATGTGAGGGCTTG
The DNA here is from genome assembly GCF_000699445.3 of Schistosoma haematobium. NCBI lineage: Eukaryota > Metazoa > Platyhelminthes > Trematoda > Strigeidida > Schistosomatidae > Schistosoma > Schistosoma haematobium. The sequence goes on along the minus strand of NC_067196.1, from coordinate 74,761,620 downwards.
TCTTGTGATGCAGTTGGGTGCTTTCCTCAATGTGTGTCCTATCCACTTCCAGCGCTTCTCCCTGATTTCTTCCTCCACTGGGATCTGGTTTGTTCTCTCCCACAGTACGTTGTTGCTAATAGTGTCCGGCCAACGGATCCGAAGTATTTTGCGTAGACAACTGTTAATAAACACCTGTATTTTCTGGATGATGGCTTTCGTAGTTTTCCAGGTTTCTGCCCCATACAGTAGAAGTGTCTTGACATTTGTATTGAAAATCCAGACCTTGGTGTTGGTTGACAGTTGTTTTGAGTTCCAGATGTCCTTCAGTTGTAAATATACTGCTCTTGCTTTGCCGATCCACGCCTTCACATATGCATCAGATCCACCCTGTTCATCAATGATGCTGCCCAAATATGTAAAGGTTTTTACATCTTCCCAATCTTCTCCGTCAATTGTGATTGGATTGTTGCACGTTGTGTCGCATTGGAGAATTCTACTTTCCCCTTTGTGTGTATTGAGACCTACTGCTGTTGAGGCTGCTGCTGCTGCTACACTGGTTGTCTTCTCCTGCATCTGTTGTTGCGTGTGAGATAGAAGATTGAGATCATCTGCGAAGTCTAGATCGTCCAGCTGCATCCTAGATGTCCATTGTATCCCGTGCTTCCCTTCAGATGTTGACGTCTTCATGACCCAGTCGATCACCAGGAGAAAGAGAAAGGGTGAGGGTAAGCAACCTTGCCTGACACCGGTCTTCACTTCGAAAGACATTGTCAACTGTCCTCCATGTACGATTTTGCAGTTTAATCCATCATATGAACTCTGTATGATATTGACTATCTTCTCAGGCACGCCGTAGTGTCGAGGAAGCTTCCATAGCGTTGTTCTGTCCACTCTGTCAAATGCTTTTTCGTAGTCAATGAAGTTGATGTAGAGTGATGAATTCCATTCAAGTGATTGTTCCACAATGATCCGTAGAGTTGCGATTTGGTCTGTACACGATCTATCCTTACGGAATCCTGCCTGTTGGTCTCGAAGTTGAGCGTCTACGCAGTCCTTCATCCTGTTTAACATTACCCTGTTGAAGACTTTTCCCGGTATTGAGAGAAGAGTGATGCCCCTGTAGTTATCACAGTTGCTGAGATCACCTTTCTTTGGTATTTTGGTCAGAAGTCCATCTTTTCAGTCTGTTGGTACTTGTTCTTCATCCCAAATCTTATTGAAGAGAATGTGGAGTATCCTTGCAGTTGCCGCTACGTCTGCTTTCAGTGCCTCTGCTGGAATGTTGTCTGGTCCTGCTGCTTTGACACTCGTGATTTGTCTGATGGCCATGCTAATTTCTTCAATTGTTGGTGGGCCAAAATCGATTGGGAGGTCCGTGGGTGCTGCTTCGATGTTGAGTGGGTTCAGTGGAGCTGGTCGAGTCAAGAGTTCTTTGAAGTGTTCTACCCACCTGTTTCATTGTTCTTCAATATTGGTGATTACCTTACTTTCCTGGCTTTTCACTGGTCGTTCTGGTTTGCGGCGATTTCCTGAGAGTTTCTTTGTCGTGTGATACAATTGTCTCATGTTTCCTTCTCTTGCAGCCTTTTCAGCGTCGTCGCTAAATCTTCCACATATTTACGTTTGTCAGTTCTGATGCTCCTCTTCACTTGCTTGTTTACCTCTGTGCATTCAGCTTGTGCCTCGGCTTTCTCTGCTTATGTTCGGCTGATATTGATTTCTACCTTCTCGTTCCTTTTTTCTTGAATCTTATCCAGTGTATCAACAGTGATCCATTCCTTGTAATGGTGCTTCTTGTGGCCCAGAACCTCATGGCATGTTGAAGTGATTGCCTCTTTGATCCCCTTCCAGTTACTCTCCATAGAAGTTCCTTCTCCATTGAGTAGATCGGGACAGGCCTGGAACATATTGCTGAGGGATACCTTGAGTTCGTTGAGTTTGTCAGTATCCTGAAGAAAGGCCGTACTAAAATTTTGTGATATTGTCCGCCCCGTTGTCCAGTACTTCTTGAGTTTCAATTTCATCTTGGCGACCAGTAAATGATGATCTGATGCTATATCAGCTCCTCTTTTGGTTCTCACGTCTTCCATCGTCCTCCTGAACTTTTTGTTGATTCAGATAATATCCACAAACCCCTTCTGATATTAATTGTTGGTTGTTTAATTCTATAAAATTGGTTTAGAAAATGTTTTTTGTTTTTGTTGTTCTCGTTGTTGTAATGATGTCATCAATATTTGTTTCAAGTTGTATATTGTTAACTCCTTTTTTATAGTTAAGACAATCAAAAGAATCAATATGAAATTTTAATCGAAATGTATTGAAAATGTACCTACACAAATAATAACCATATGGTTTTATATTAACATTGTATTACGTAAGTATATCGATTTGCATTCAATTTAGCAAGGGAAAAAATTAATCATGCTATCCTGTAAGGTGATTTTTGCAATGTTCAGTCAAATTTGTAATTAATGTTTCTTAGTATAAAATAGAATGGTTGGGAATTGTTTAACAATTATCTTGATCAAAAGTGTTTCGATCAATGTGAGAGGATTTTTCCCCAGTAGCTAAATCATTCAAAATGATATTCACTTTAAAATCAGTCATATTAGTGTAGTAATAAGAAAAATTGAAAAATAACTAGCATGGTTAAAATATTGGGACATGAATATTCTAAAAAGATGTTAATACACAAATAAGTGGAAGTACATTTAAATGCTTCTATTATATCTGTATAGAATTGTCTATATAACTGTGTATAGAGGAATTTTAATGACATTATATATAGAAATAAATATTGTATAGTATGATACAAGAATGTTAACAAAATACAAATGATCTAAATTAACAACAATGTCTTTTTAAATAATACAGTTCTTCTTCTGAATACAATGAAACACTACAAAATTTACTAACTATTATACACAATTAAACGTTGCATACTATTACATCTATGTCAAAATAATTGTATATATATCTAGATATCAGATGAACATTCGCAGAACACTGTGATTTCATGGAAGTAACATACGCGAGAGGAGAAGCAATATTATCAAATACAATACAGAAAACACCAACCAAACTAAGCACACTCAATGGAGAAACTCTGCAACAGATGGAAACTTCCACCCACCTGGTCAGCAGCATCATCAACGATGTACAGGGAGGATCTGATGCACACGTAGAGACAAGGATTGGAAAAGTAAGCACAGCATCCCTACAGTTGAACAACATACGCAACTCCAAACAACTGTCTCTCAACCAACATATACTTTTCTCGATTCAATAAATAATTATATAAAAATGTATGTGAAACGTATTTGATTTCTACCATTACATTATGTACCAATCATGATTCCTAATTTTTTTATCGTCATGCTTGTATTGTTTCCGTCTTACTTATGAACATTTTTTAATAGTGCTAAAAATGAATAAAGTCAACCAGCTTTTGAAACTTTAATCAGAAGGAGAGTTTTTGTGTAGATTGTAGCAATTTAATAGTTGAACTCATGAGTCACTTAAAGCTAGACCACCATGGAAAACCTGGAAGCACTGGATGGCTATTCCGTCCCACTATAGAACTCCTAAACAATAAGCATCCACGATCCCGCCTGCAGGATTCGAACCCAGGACCGATCGGTCTCACGCACGAACATTTAACCTCCAAACCACTAAGCCAGCATCCAACGTTGTTAATGTCTGACTTCAACCAATCCATGAAATTGCGCCATCGTCCGCCATTGTCCTCAGTGAGTTACTGTCACATGACAAACACGGTTGAACTTCATTGGTCACAGCCTTTAAAATTTTAATTAAGAAGATCCTCACAATTTGTAATAATTAGGGTGTGTTTTCGATAAATTATTATCTATTGTGAATTCATGCTTTTACCGAATAATAATATATAAGTACACCAAGCAATACATTTTGCTAACAAATACTTATCTTTTGGTGAACTTGAATATAAAGCGTCTTATGTATCATAGTACTGTATGCAAATAAATAAATTTCAAAATATACGATCTGAACATAAAGCAAAATGTGTAGCCTAGTTTATTTTTGTGGAAAACAAACAGTTAAATTTACGAAAATTATCAGAATTACTGAATTGCGAAACTAGCTGTTTTCCCAAGTATATGTGATTAATTGATTCTCACTAAATAATAATTCGATGCAGTTGATTGCGCCAAAATTAAATTAATTCAAAGTTAAAACGACAGACTGATATTAACAAACGAAGTATTGAAAAGGAGAAAATGGATTTATAAAATATTAGATTTATACGAAAAATACCTAGATTGGACAATATCTAAAGTTTCACAGATTGTATCCAGTGCAATACAAACGAGACTCAGCTAAGTGCTACTTCAATAGAGTTCAACAAATATGTACTGTAGATGCATTTGAAGAAGGCACAAAAATGAATTGTATAAATCGGTGTCAAAGTCCGTTAACATTAAAACTTATTTTTTATTCTGCTGGAAAGAAAATGGTTTGTAACTCTTCATCATTTGGAAGAGTTCTGACGGCCTAAAAGCAACCATCAAGAAAATGTTCTACGGTGCAAAATCGACTGTCAATGAAAATAAACTAGGTCCATGATTTTACATAGGCCTAGACACTGCTTAAACGACTACGTTACGTCCCATTGCATTTACCCATTTATACTGATCAGTTAAGTCTCATGTTACGGAACATTGGCTCGAAAGGTTTCAAAATTGTTTAGTGTCCAATGCTCTGATAAACTTAGGAAGTAGAAAACTGTGTTCATCGATAGCAAAGACTATCATTAAAATGACTTACAGAGTTGGCATTAATATAACATCTAAAGTGCTGTACAGGAACTGTTAAAGATGAACTCTATGGTTTATGGAAGCGTTTGCTATTTACGAATTTTAACTTTATCTGTACAGAAAAATTTTGCTATTTTCTTAAATCACTTCTAATTATCTGTAGATCATTTTGTGGTCTAAAGTAGTAGGATAGTTTGGTATTTTCTTTCCGTATTTCACCAATTTCATTTTCTCTCCCTTATTTACAATAGTAAGTTTATGTTTATTGTAACTTGAATTCAATTGACCTTAATTAGTTTTAATCTAGAATGACTTGATAGGCTTATGTGCTAACAGATTGTTTATAATGTATGAGGTGAATACATCATGCTTTTCAGATCAATCTTACTTTTTCATTACTCTATCAAAATATTAGGAACTGAAACTAAACAACAGGCTTTTCTTCTATTTCACGTTGAAACGTTTCAACATTACATATACAATTTAATCATTAGTTCAACTCATAATTTTTGCTCTACTCAGTCAACGCTATTTTCAACATCCCCTAGCTCACATTTCTATTTTAAGTTAATTTACCATATTTTTGAACCAGCATCCAATATTATCAGTGGTAAAAGTCTTTCTTATGCTATGGCTTCCCAATATGTTTTATAATAATAAATTTTCTCTTTATTTTTACTTCATGAATGAAGTTCACTATTTCTTGAATAAGAACAATAACAACGTTTCTAACACTCATGTTAAAATTAATTATGTTTATCAAAACTTATTTATAAAATTACTATTTCTTTAGGCAAGAAAAAAGAAAAAGAAAAAAAGAAAACGGTTATTTTTTGATGTGATCTATCAATATCATTTTAATAAAATCAATTAAATAGAATTGACCTAAACTAGAAATGAAAAATATCTACCGTTTTGATGAATCTTCTTAACTTAGTAACATCATGTATCTCTATTGAAAGAACTTCATTTAATTATAAATAATAATTATTAAAGTTTAATTCTGTTTAATTGTGTTATTATTTTTTTTCTTTTTCTTTTCTTTCTTTCTTTTTTGGATTAAGTTGATGATAAAAGAATATTCTGTGAAATATTATGTTGACATTTAAACGTGACATTTTTATTTTATTGCCTAAGAGTAATATAAATTTCAATAAAAAACATATGTATCTATATTGATACATAGTCATGGGTTTAAATGTTGATTGAACAGAATAACTTTCGAATTAAAATATGAAAATCAATTTTAGGTTCATTGAATTTTTAGAAGTAATCATAAATTTAGTACCTAATCACACTTGATAGCAAAACTTTGGAGGAGGAATCTTTCGTAGTATTGTTGATGTACAAGGAGGATCTGATGCAGATGTAAATGTGATTATTGATAAAGCAAGGGCCACATACTTACAGTTGACGAACATATGGAACACAAAACAACTGTTTGTCAACCAATATTAAGATGAGAATCTTCAATACGAACGTCAAGACAGTTCTACTATGCGGAGATGAGACTTTGAAAACTACTACAACCATCATCAAAAAAGTACAATTATTTATAGATAGCAGTCTACGCAGGATAATCACCATTCATTGACCGGATGCCAACAACAACAACCTACTGTGGGAGAGAACAAACCAGTTTCCAGTTGAACAGGAAATTAGCAAAAGACGACGGAGGTGGATGGGACATATATTACGGAAGTCACCGAACTGCACCATGAGAAAAGTGCTAACTTGGAATCCTGAACATAAGCGGAAAAGAGGAAGGTCGAAGAACACACGACGTCGGGAAATGAAGGCAAATATGTAAAGGATAAATAACAACTGGGAGGAGCTGGAAAGGATTGCCCAGGACAGGGTTGGATGAAGAATGCTGTTGGGTGGACAATGCTCCTCGACGAGCAGTAACAGACGTACGTAAGTAATAAATGTAGTAGATTATTATGACGCTCTTTTAGTGACATAGGGCAGAGAAATCTACTAAGAAAGTTTCAAGTTCGTTTTGTTTTGGAAGTTTTCATATGAATAAAAATTGGGTGGTATATTTAAATCATAATAATTATGAAGCCTGAACTTGTAGCTTGTTACTAATCAGTTCCAACGATGGAAATAATCGACTTGCACTGACAATTTAATATCGTTGTGCTAATGGTACCAGGTTCTACGTTGTTACTGACCAACTGACTGACCACTTAATTTCTACTACTGGAATACTGTCAATTGTGAATACTAGTTTGTTTTAATACTTTCTGTTAGAAAGGATAAAATATCGGGCAATGAAATTTCTAAAAAAATATTTATTGACCTGCAAATATTCATAAAATTACATGGAAACTGAAATAATTTATCCAAGCTAAAAGGATAATCGAGTAATGAATAACTGTGAAAATGTAATTAATAATATTGTAGCAGAACGATAATGGTAATGGTTGTGTAATGTCTACAGGATAGATGCAAGTAAAAAAACCACCTGGTAAAACCAGTATTAATGAGAATGGGATAAAGAAAATAAAGCAATCAATTTTATAAAATGGTGGTTGGAGGTAGTCAACAGGGAACTCTGGACCTAGGTTTCGTGATATTTGGCACTCGTCAGCACGGTTTTCCTGTAGTCTTGAAAGAACTGATGTTCCCTGACGGATGTGATCTCGTGTCACCTAGCTTCACAATCAGTACATCACAGTACACCTGTTTTCTATTTACTACTTTCAACCACCACCACATCTCAACATAGTGCACGCAATGTCGAGTCACCTAGACTGGTGGCCACATTGCAACTTGGCCGATAGGATTCGATCTGTACAAAGAAAGACCTGACATACATGACATAGATCGCTACTCAGTGATCAATCAATTGTAAATCAATTTTATTTTCGTCATATCATATGGTAGGATTTATTAGTCCACATTATAATTACATAGTTTTTACAAATCTTCCTAATTTACCCACAAGCTGTTAAGTTTATATGACCTTTGATATTATTTTTAAAAATTAATAATTTAGTGTTAATTTTCATTGGTACGACTTTATGCTTATTTACTTACTCCTGTTACCCCTCGTGGAGTATCAAAGATCCTCACTATCTAGCCGACCACCACAAGAAGAAATTTATTTATTTATTCATTTTAGCACATATGCATTAATACAAGGAGGCACCAAATATATATGGGCCACACAAATCATTTGTCAATTAGTTCTTAAAAATATATTTATCTCATACATAACTCTGAATATGATCATGTCCCTTGAAATGGCATAATATAGCTTTATCAACAATTTATTTTACTAATCGCCTTGGTGATAAACCTTCCCGTTATTGTTGTTAAAGTCACTTTAATTATTTTGCATATTGAATTATATTGCATAGATACTCAGTTTCGAAAGTTCATTTGAACAGGTTTGTAACTCTTAAACAAAAATCTAACCAGCCATTTGTAACTAATAAAATGACTGTTAAGATTAAACAGTAACTTTTTTCTTTAGATCAATTGGAGGTAGGAAGTCCATTTTCTTGAATGTCCAAACTGTTCAGTGACAATTTTATTCACGTTTTTAATCAAGCTAAATTAAATAGCAAGCAATGTAATCTGTTTTAAATTCATTTTTTGATAGTGAATCACTGTTTCGTTTCTTTATTTAACCAATATTCATACATCTTTGAAGCTATCTAATCAAGAAGAAATATCACTTTTTCTAAAAGATATAAAACTACACTATTTGCTATAAATCTTTTCAAGACGGACACAAATTACTGAGTATATTGTTTTCCTGCAAGACAGTAAAACGTTTACGGGCAAATTTCAACGATCAGATAAAAGGTCGATTGGGTTTCAAACAAAAATTATTTGATGAAAGTACGAACTATCAATTAGAATCCTACTTGTTTTTGTCTTGAATTTTTAGTAAGATATTTATAATACACAACATTAACAATTACAATGATACATAAAATTTTAAATACTATTCCTTACAACTTTAAGGGTTCTTTGGTTGAGAACAGACAGTAATTGAATCTATTTCTCCAAGTGCCATAAACATGATAAATTTACGTAATATTTACAGGAGATTATCAAACAACTCTTATTTCCAATGCAGTCGTAAATGTAGATTGTTTTCTCATAAATGTTGACTCTGTATCTAAAGTAACAGCGTACAACTAGCAGTCAAATTTTGATTGGTTTTTTGAGAACAGTTCACTTCTTTCCTGTTGAATATTAGTTTATTTCAGATCATACTTATTCAAATTATAGACAACTATACCCCTTTCATGTTACCGCCAACTGTATTTATAAATTAACGTGTACCTGCCAAAGCAGCTACGTCTTAGATTTTTTGAGCATGTTTTAAAAAGTCTCGAAACATGAGGAAGAAAGTCTAAACATTGCAATCACCAAACATCTTGAAACAGGACATCAGGTAGATACCTCTCAATCCTTTAAAGTGATTAGTAAGCATCCAAACTCCAGTTTTCTGAAGTTTGCTGAAGCCATTGCTATCAGGCGTCAAAAACCTGACTTATGTGTTCAAAAGGAGATGGTTATTAATCTTTCCTTGCCTTGGTGACAAATATTCCTTTGCTGTATCTTAATTTCTTTCTTTTTCTTTGGACTCTTTCTTGCATTTAGTGCATCACTGAGTTTTATTTCAACTATCTTCCAAATTCATTATTTTATTTTATCACTGAGCTCTACTCATTTTATTCCTATCAATGTTTACTCATTATGTAATCACTTGTTCCTGGCCGTTTGAACTGTTGTCATAATCAATGTTGTAGAATTTTCTCTTACATAAGGTATATATTTATAACATTCAGTCTATTAAATTTACTTACACCCTTGCTATACTAAACTAATGTGTCTCCAATATAACTTCCAGCCACACCCTCTGATGTAAGTAAATTAAACCCATTAAGTAATTATGATTTTAACTATCACAGGTTGTAATCAGCTGAATTCATGCTGTTCGGCTAGAATCTTTGTTCTTACTCTTTTCAAAATTATACCATACATGGAGGTCGAAAAAATAAAATAATAAATTATTTGGAAAGTTTAACAGTAACATAATTAAATTGAATTTTATTTGGAATTAAAATAACTCTGACGCTTCACTCGGCAGTTTTATTTGAGACTCTTCAGTGTACTAAACAAACGTCACGAGTCGATATTGTACTAAAATAATTATCCAATTAGGTTAATATTGTTGAATATGAAATTTGTTCTAATGTGTTTATAATTCATTTTGAAATACATGCGTGTATAGAGATTTGCTGTAAGAAAAATTATTGACCATATGTGGCCTCAGGTTATGTTAGATGACGACAGATGTTATAAATGGAATTTATCATTGCAATCATGGGAAGTGAATGAATTATATTGTGCATAACAGCCTGATATTTCATTATTGTTTTCAAACAAAACAATTGATCAGGACAAATAAATGTATGTCATTACTTTTCATAAACACGAATCGAACTAGTAGTAGTAATAGTGTAGTGAACGAGATCACCAGTGGGGACAACCAAATGTATTTGAACACTATTAAAGAATCTCTTAAAATCTTAGAACCATAAAACAAATACTTCATTTGCAAAATGTCAATCAATTGTCTCAGACTTGATCTTTCATTTCCACGCCAATCATTCTCTGTTCTCGTTTTCTTTTCCCCAATCTGCTTAACCTTTCACCCCCAGGTATTTCACTTTCGATTGGTGATACATACTACTTATATCTATTGACGTCAGTAGCACACACCACAAAAGTTATAAAATTCAAAATTACCTAATAATTAGTAGTTGACAAAGTGCAGTTAATTGTATTCCATCTCTCATATTTCTGTTGTTTGGGTCCTTCCATATATATGTAGGGCTTCGGTAATCAATCTTTGTTTATACAAAACAGACCATTCTGATTGATGTTTATTCCATCGAAGTCAATTAAGCATCTATAAAGGTTCGCTTTTATATATGGAGTATACTTAGAATGTTTAACGAGAACGATGTTGAAACTAATAGAGGTCTTCAAAGATAATTTATGTTTTAATCTTAATGCAACTTGATAGTTTGTACTTATACTTTAGTGAAACCGATGAATTTGTGGACGGGAAGTAGCCTAGTTAAACTGAATTAATTAATAAGATTGTCCATTGCCGCAGTTCTAAGTATTACCATATTAGTTTGAAAAAAATTAAATACTATAACTATAAGAAGGTTCATCAATACATCCTTATTAAACATTAGACAAGATGATTTTACAAGTAGCTTATAAAGTTCATTCAATCTGTCTCATGTTTCATAACATCGCAGTCTGCATAATCAACTTACATGCACAAAATTACACCAAGCCAAATGGACCTTTTTAATGTTTTTTATGTGCTTAATCAATAAACATATTGACAATCATAATCAGTATGCAGAAATACCACACAATGTTTGAATATTGTGCTTTTATATTTTACTGCTATTTGATCAAACTTAGTAACAGATAATTGAACCTAAACCTTTCTTTTGAATGAAGTGGTTTGTAGATTTTGTTAGTAATTTCCTTGATTCGAGTTAAATAATTGTCGAAATTCACAAAGAATACAGTAACTGTTCAATCCTAGTTTTGATCAATAGTGGCAGCATTCACAGCCATGCATTCAATCGTTCTTCAGAACAGCCTAATCTTTTAGCAGTCACGATATATTAAAGCTATACAAGGATCACATATTTAAATTTAATCGTTTTGCACTACATCAAAATTTTGTCACATTACTTGAATTATAAAACCAGTACTCTGTTGAATGCCCTTGTAAGCTGGTAACTAGTGGCAAAACTTATTATTTGACATAGGGAGGATCAGCAAAGTAAACACGGGAGAAGCTTCACAGTGATTATCCAACGGAGCTTTAAAAATTATTATACACAGTAAGATTCAGTCGTGTTTTATACGAATACTTTTTGTGCTCGACTTCAAAACCTCATTATTACTTACTTACGCCTGTTACTCCTCGTGAGGGAGCATAAGCCGCTCACTAGCATTCGCCATCTAACCCTGTTCTGAACAATCCTTTCCAGCTTCTTCCAGTTCCTATTGATCCTTTTCATATCTGCCTCTATTTCCCGACGTAATCTGTTCTCTGGTTTTCCTCTCTTCCACTGCCCTTCAGGATTCCAAGTTAGGTCTTGCCTCGTGATGCAGTTTGACGATTTGCGTAATGTATGTCCTATCCATTTCCATCGTCTTTTCCTAATTTCCTCTTCAGCTGGAAGTTGGTTTGTTCTCTCCCACAGAAGGCTGTTTCTGATGGTATCCGGCCAATGGATGTTGAGTGTTTTGCGTAGACAGCTATTTATAAATACTTGTACTTTCTTGATGATGGTTGTTGTAGTTCTCCAAGTTTCAGCTCCATACAGTAGAACTGCCTCGACATTCGTATTGAAGATTCTCACTTTGATATTGGTTGAAAGTTGTTTTGAGTTCCATATGTTCTTCAATTGTAGGAATGCGTCCCTTGCTTTACCAATCCTCGCCTTTACGTCTTCATCTGAACCTCCTTGTTCATCGATGGTGCTTCCCAGGTATGTGAAGGATTCTACATATTCCAGAGTTTCGCCATCAAGAGTGATTGGATTGCTGTTCTCCGCTTTGAATTTGAGGACCTTGGTTTTCCTCTTGTGAATGTCGAGGCCTACCGATGCAGAGACTGCTGCTACACTGGCTGTCTTCATCTGCATCTGTTCGTGTGTATGCGTTGGAGGGTTTGGTCATCTGCGAAGTCCAAATCGTCTAATTGACTCTCAGCTGTCGATTGTACTCCGTGTTTTCGCTCAGATGTTCAAGTCATCATAATCAAGTCGACCACCAGAAGAAAGAGGAAGGAGGAGAGTAGACAGCCTTGTCTGACGTCGGTTCTTACTTGGAATGCATCTGTCAGCTGTCCTTCATGCACGACCCTGCACTGTAGTCCGTCATATGACAGTATTGTGATGCCTCTGTAGTTTTCACATTTGCTCAGGTCTCCTTTCTTTGGGATCTTGATGGGGTGTCCTTCTTTCCAGTCCATCGGCACTTGTTCCTCCTCCCAAATCTTCTTGAAAAGAAGGTAAAGCATGTTTGTAGTTACTTCGATGTCTGACTTCAGTGCTTCAGCTGGTATGTTGTCGGGTCCTGCTGCTTTCCCGTTCTTGATTTGTCTGAGGGCCATTCTAATTTCTTCCGTCGTTGGTGGGTTGACATCTATAGGAAGATCTATGTGTGCTGCCTCGATGTCCGGTAGATTCATTGGAGCCGGCCTATTCAGGAGTTCCTCGAAGTATTCCACCCATCTGTTACGCTGTTGTTGAATTTCGGTGATTGGCTTGCTTTCTTTGTCTTTGACTGGCCTCTCTGATTTACTGTATTTCCCTGCTAGTTTCTTCGTTGTATTGTAAAGCTGTTTCATATTTCCTTCTCTAGCAGCTTTTTCTGCCGTCGTTGCTAATTCTTCCACGTATTTCTTCTTGTCGGCTCTAATGCTCCTCTTCACTTGTTTGTTTGCTTCTATGTATTCAGCTTGTGCTTGGACTTTCTCTGCTCGTGTTCGGCTGTTGTTTATTGCTGCCTTCTTGTTCTTCCTTTCTTTGATCTTGTCCAGTGTTTCTATAGAGATCCATTCCTTATGATGGTATTTCTTTAGACCGAGAACCTCTTGACACGTTGAAGTTAATGCTTCCTTGATGCCTTTCCAGTTGTCCTCCATACTAGTTTCTTCTTCTTTCAGTAGATCTTGTAAGGCTTGGAACCTGTTGTTGAGAGCTATCTTGAATTCATTGAGTTTGTCAGTATCTCGAAGGAAGGCTGTATTGAACCTTTGTAGTGCTGTTTGTCCACTTGTCCAGTTCTTTTTCAGCTTCAGTTTTAAATTGGCTACAACTAGGTGGTGATCTGAAGCTACGTCAGCACCTCTCCTGGTTCTCACATCTTCCATTGTCCTTCGGAATTTTTTGTTGATGCAAATATGATCGATTTGGTTCTCTGTAGTGTGGTCCGGTGAGATCCATGTAGCCTTCTGTATACGCTTGTGTGGAAATATTGTGCCTCCTATGACCAGTTTGTTGAATGCACACAGATTTGCAAATATTTCCCCATTTTCGTTCCTCTCTCCCAGTCCATGTCGTCCCATGATATCTTCATATCCAGTGTTGTCTATTCCGACTTTGGCATTCAGATTGATCTTTAATGTCGTCATTGCTATCATTGGTGGGTGCATAACATTAGATAATATTCATTGTGATCCCCTCCTTCTTTGTTTTGAATGATGCTTTGATGATTCTGGATCAATGAGATTCACATCCTACAAGTGCATTTAGTGCTACATTGGACAACATTAGAGCAACTCCCTGAGTGTGTGGAGCACTTTGCTCTTCGTGACCAGAGTATAGCAGCATCTCTCCCGTATTTAGCCTTTGTTGTCCAGCTTGGGTCCAATGGGTTTCGCTGATTCCCAGTACTGCCAAGTTGTATCTCCTCATTTCCGTTGCTATTTGACTGGTCTTCCCGGTTTCCCACATTGTTCGAACGTTCCATGTACCTATAAAAATTGTTGCTCTGGTTGTTAGAAGGGGCATCGGCCTCATGGCTTCCGAAAGAACTCGGCTTTCACCATGAAGCGTCATAATTCTTCTAAATGAAGACCTTCTAACTCTCAGGGCAGAGTTAAAATGGTTTGAATTATTTTTTCTGGTAAGCGTTTATTTAGCGAGTTAGTTTTCTACGGGATGGGGACGCTAACCCCATGCCCAACTCTCCTCCTTTACCCGGGCTTGGGACCGGCAGTAACTCTAGAAGAGCTACAGGCGGAGTTGAAACCTCATTAAAAACTACAGATATTTTGCTGAAACTATCAATATATTGAATCCGATTAACTACTTTCTAGAAAACCCCTGTTTTATTAATTAATTGAAAACAATCATTCATATTATGCAAATATAGATAGTGTCTAGCAGTGGAATACAGGATGCGCGTTTCGTCCTATTTGGGACGCGTCAGATTGATTTACATGCTCATACATGATGTTCACCCTGAGACTCGAACACAGTACCATTCGCTACAAACGCTATCGCGTTATCCACTTAGCCACTGAGTCTTGATAGCCACTTACTTGTGCAATGGGTGAAATTTTAAATTCACTTGATATTGTTTACTTGAATCTTCCCTTTGCTGTTTAGCACTGCAATTTATTAGTCTCTTGTTGGCATATGTGCTTACTGCGCATATTGCCTCGATTTTGTCTAAATTCACAAGCATTCTAATCAAAGATGGATAATGGCTAGCAGTGGAATCCAGGACAATCCACTATCCATCTTTGCTTATAATACTGTGAATGCGCATTTACCAATAAGATACTAATCAATTGCAGTCCTAAACATCAATCAAAAGATTCAAGTAAACAATATCAAGCGAGCTTAATCATTCATATTTCTTCATCCATAGGACTTAAAATAAAAAATAACATGTAGTTTTCTTTTTAAATTAGAGCTTTACAATTTAATAATTTTCTTAAAAAAAGAATTGATCTTTCTGTAATCCCTTGTGATGAGGCAATTCATTTAATTATATTTTTGAAAATTGATTACAGGGTTATACTTTAAGAAAGTCTACTTTAAATAATCTACAAATAACATATAACCGGAAGTTTATTGTTCACAGCTATTTATATGATTTTAAGTATAGACGTGGATTAAAAATAAATTTTAATAAATTTATAATGGTTAGTGTTTTAGATTTTATGTCAATATACTATAGAGAATCCATCGCAAAGAATTTATTTCTTATGAGGTATTTTATGAATGATAATGTAGTATCTTGATCTATTGTTCAGATAATTATTTGCTTTATGAAAAGTTAAATTTATCTGTTAATTCCTATACATTTGAAGATAACCCTAGTGATAGTACTTTTGAAGGATTGTGAAGGCTTCAGAATACTATTATGCAGATGAATCAGTTTAAACAATAAAATGATAGTAATAATTGAATGCTGTACTTATGTTTCCAACAAAATGATTAATTCTTGCTCTCAAACACGGAGTCATTAGAGAGCTGACCTCTTTACTTCATGAGTCTTTTCATCAGGACAACGTAGGAAACAATGTTGGATACAAAGCAAAACATGAGTAGTTGTCTGTTAAAATTTAGTTAAATAGAGTACTTTTGGTGATAATCAACACTGACTATTAAATACTAGAATATCGATACTTCATCAATATCCTCCTAAAGAAAGTAAAGGATATCATTAGGCCATAAAATATAGGCAAGAAATTCCATAATCTGGAACAAAAACAATTGACCATATATTTTCAGGGAAACGTCTTGCAAAAACTTGAAAAAAAACTAAAAAGGAAAAGTATGAATGGTTATGTAGTAAATATACCTAATAGATTATACAATGAAACCGAAAATTAAGCTTCTGAATGTGAATTGATGAAGTTTATGTAGATTATCGAATACAGAAATCCTAACTGCTTTCAAATCGTTGACGTTGTGTGGGAAGATTTAACAATGGATACGTCATCGCTAAGTCTCTGTTTATTTACTTTCAGTAGCTAAGGGTAATGGGATATTTAGATGTTTAAAAAAACAAGGTACTTGTCATTCAGTGCAAAAAATGGGAATATTTAGTAGATTGAAGGCACACTCAGTAACGATAATATACAATAAATAATAAAGGAATTCCTTATAAGATAGTATAGAACGTAATCGGTGTCATAATAATCAAACTTGTTTAAGAAGGATTAATCATAAAAAAGAAATATAGGAAAATATGATCTAATAAATCTGTTCTTTTTTGATTTTATATCTGATAATTTACCACGACGATTCATGCTGGATCCAGTAAATTCAATTAAAGGATTAGTCGAATAGATTTCATAGGAAATCGAATCAAGTGTATGAGAAGCTGGTTGTATAATATCCACATAAAATTGTGAGAAACCTAACACTAGGATGAATGTAAACGTGAAACTATACTATCTTTAAGCAAAACCCCTATTTCTAACAATAATTTTAGGATGTAAACAGCTAAAATGTAAATGAGTAAATGAGTCAACAAAATGTGTTAATTAGCGAAACATATACATCTTTAAAATATGTAACTAATTTTAACATTTGCGCTCAGTTCAAACCAACCCCATTACTATCTGTTTCTTCTTGTGTTTATGGGGAAGTAAGTTAACAGTGAAATAAGTAGTTTCCTTTCACGATTAATGAAGATATCTTTCTAATTTGTTCGTTTTGTAAATTATTTTGTCAGTAGCCTCATGCAGGTCATCAGAACAATTTGCTGTTCACACATTATACTGTTAGTAAACTCCTATCGTACTTTGACTGGTTGAGGTAAGGGATATTAAATAATACAAACAAACGTGTATATTCATAAGAAATATCTTTTACAAAATTTGTGATCAGTATAATCTAATCAACAAGCGCTCATTCCCAAATTTTAACGCTTAAATTCACATTTTATGCTTAAGAATTTTATTGTTTTCTACTACAACATCTATTTAAATAAAGCCAGAACAAATAGTGATACAGAAAAGTATGAATTCATTTTATTTCAAGGTTATTATTGATAACCTTTGTCAGTTCAATTATTTACATTCAATTATGTCAACTGTTTCATATTATTTCTTATCTCAATGTAAAATTCTATTACATATTTGGTTGTAAGCAGCTGATGAGAAACCACGAGATATAATGAATTCATACTATTCTGCATCAATATTTGTTCTTTCGTTATTTAATTAGGAAAAGCTTTGTTGGTCTATCTACTCTATTGTTTGAAAAACAAACTCTGAAGCACAGTCTCTACGGAAGTAGTGGTCTAGTAATTAAAACACGGTTTCCGACAATTAGATCTCAGATCCGAACTTTACTCCATTACCATTTGAGTAACAAGGGATTACTAGCCTTTCAACATAATGTATGAATCAAAGCCAAGTGCATAAATTTGAACCTGGTAGATGAATCACATCATTATTTGCAATCGATAATGGCTAAGAGGAAAAGTTATATTTAGTAACGTCTTGCATGAAACATCTATTTACACTGATTTAATTTAATTTAATCCATTCATTATCGTTTTCACATTTTTACATTTTCTAAAGTAGTAATTTTGTAGATTTGATCACTGTCTGAATAATTAGAACATTAGTATTCTTTCCTTAAAATTTCATACATTATTTTGCTAAAACTTTTGTTTCCATACTTTCTTTATCACTTTGTAATTGAACATTTCTTCCAAATTCACAGTCCTTTGATATGATTATGTTTATTCAAATGCAAACTTGATTTACTCATCTATCTAATATTTCCATTGAAAATTGAAATGTAACCATTTAAATAAGAAAATCAATTTATTTTGATGGTTTACTACATCCGAAATGCACAACGGTAATATTTATTCATATATCATCATCATCATCGTTATCATTTGAAGTGGATCAATAATTCGATTTATTTTTCAAGTTGTTTTCCAAGTGTCTCTTTGATATAAGAAAAAAATATTCTTATCATTACTTCTTTTTTTAATATTTCTCTTTACTTCAGTAAAACAACTGATATATCAATAAAATTTAGTTGACTGTGAGATTTCACGCTAAACAATTTGTTGAAATATTTCATTGGTGAAAAAAAAAGAAAATAAATAGAAGTTGGATATATAATTATCATTTCCTCAAGATTTATGTGGATTGTTCCAAAGAGAAAAAAAAAAGAAAATGTTCTTGGGTAATAAAATTTACTACTGAATTAAGTAGTAATATATTTATATATAGAGAGATTTTTCCTTTTAACAACTTATTACTTAAACCTAATTGACTATAATAAAAATTACTTGAAAACTATATGAACTCATTGAATAAAATAAAATGTGTTATGAAGTTGTAAATCTGTAAATTATTTGATTGTAGATACTAAATAAAACTGGTTATTCTATTCTTCCCTCTCCCCCCCTCCGCCAAAAAATACATTACAAATATTAAAATATTCATTTTAAAACAACGTTTGGTAATTTGTTTTAAATCATTGAAGTAAATGTTATACTACTTATATGAAGTGACAATTGAATATAGGCTAATGATAATAATTAGTTCAATCAGTTTTCTTTTTCAATGAATTTAGGTAGTACAGTAGGAGAACGAAGTTTCATTGAAACTATATGATATATTATCGATTAAATCAGTTATATTTAGCATTTACTGTGAGAGATTATTATTATTATTAAAAAAATAAAAGACTAACGATTCATTAAAAACATAGACAGTACGCGAACAGTTTCATTAGATCCTATTGTGTTGACTAATTTGCATGTGTATCGATTGTCAAACATCTAGTTAAAATAATCGCTGAAAAATTCCCATTATATTAAAACACAATTATATGAACGAAGAATATTCTTTTCAATAATTTCTCATCAGGTACTACAATTATAAATTCAAATTAATAATCCATAAAATTGGCCAGATTTAAGGCAGAGTACATCATTTGGAACGTAATTTCTGATTTTTATTCCATTATTTTCTCCCTCACCCCATATTAACCATATTTATTCTGATCATTTATCGCGCAATTTCATTTCACTTATAAACTGATTCAAGTTAACACTTTGTATTAAACGGCCCCAACATTAACGATCTGAATTGCTTTTATATAACAAACAACAATTCTCAATTCACATATTACAATTTCCAAATGATATACTCTGCCTTAAATCTGACCAATTTTATGGATTATTAATTTGAATTTATGATTGTAGAACCTGATGAGTAGTTAAAATAAACCATAAGGTTGGTCTTAACTCATGGTTCGTGGTCTCGTATAAAAGTTGTTTAGGGCGAATACTTAGGTTCATTGAAGCCTTTGCTTTATGAAATTTTGAACTTTACCTATGTATCAAAGATAAATTGTACGTGGAATAAAACTACACTAGTATTATTGATCCAGAATAATTTGAATGATACTACCTTTTCACTGTTATCTATTTTTTGCTTATCATCAATCTTGTCCAGTTTGATCTCTAGTTTTTTTTCAAATATAATAATATTAAAAAGTAAATGTATGATCAGACTGTTCAAAATGAATTGCGGTAATATAATACATAGTTTTAGTAAACTTCGTCTTAATACATTACCTGGAGAATAATAACACATACCTTGCATTTTAATAAATACCATATTGTCATAGTCAAGAAGTTATTACTTCTGATAAATCTACGAGGTAAAGTGATTTTGTTAATGACTTCTGATAATCCTTCTTTGTTTAGATGTTATGAACTTAAAAAACGTTAAAATTTATATATATTCCGAAACAAGACCATGTATTGTGTTCACAGAAGGGTCAATCTAATAGAATAAACTATGAAATATTGACTCATTTGTGTTTACTGACATTAATTTCCATCTGTTATCTGAATATCTTTTATACTTTCCAAAGTAGTCTTAATAAGTAGAAAAGTCAGTAATTGTATAAACTATGTGAAATATGTCACCACTTTTTTGCTTAAATATTCATTACTTTGATTATCTGATTCGCCAATATATATGCGATAGATTTCAATCACACCAGTTGGTGTATTAAATAGGTTATTTCGGGCTTACTTTGTCTATTTTAATCATGAAACTATTTAATCAAATTCCTTGAAAGATATTCTTACAAGGCATTATAATTTTTTGGCGGAATTTTTGTTATTATGAATCGCCGAATACATAACACTGGTCCAAGAACATTTCATTTCTAGTTTGGATTGTTCATAAAACATAGGTTTCAGCACCTAAATGTCCTGGTACGGCCGAGGGTGTGGAGAGTTAGCTATCTCGAAATACTCTCACATAGCCACGCGTATACAGCCATTGCCACAGAAGTCCTACTCACTGACTTCTCGCTGCATTACTGTTTTTTACGAAATTGAGAGGACAGAGAACGAATGTCTGTCGCTTTAAACGGGTTGGCGGACACGGAATATTCACCTAGGGGAGTTGGAAAACCCTGATTCCAAATCAATCATGTACATGAGCTCCAGTATCCTGAGGTAGCAAATGACATATGAATATATTGTTGGTCACCGGCTACCACAGGACTGCATCTCCTGACTTTGCTCCGCTACCCTGTGGATCAGATCTTTAGGCTGAAGACTCCTGGTGTGACCCCCAAAGAAAACCACCTTCTTCGATCTGAGCACACGAGCAGTATACCAGCTTTCACACAAATCGAATACTTTGTGTGGCACATATGTATTTGGTGCCTCCTAGTACCAATATTTATGTGCTCAAATAAATAAATAAAATTCAGAATTAAATGATAGACGTCATATGAATAATGTTTGTAATGTTTTCTTACATTTAAATGAAAATAATTATTTCCTCTATTCTATCAGTATATGGCTATGGAGATTATTAAACTTTTGATTGAGATCATGAACCGATTGATATTAGACCATCATTGAAAACATGGAGCAATGCACGACCGTTCCGTCCTATTGTTGAACTCTTCAGCAGTACTTATCCACGATCCCGCTCGCGGGATTCTATTTTACTTATTTTTCTTGTGCATCTGAACTGTTTTTTACTTTCATATTCTTCGATTTACATTCAATAAAGAAAAAATAGTTTTGAAGTATCGTGTAAAAACATTTTAAAACATCCACATAACCTTTTTTTTCTTGTAGACAATGTATCCATCTATTATTGTTATAATTAATTGTTAACTATTTAAACCTTTGCACGTAAGTTAATTATTGACTGAGGAAATGACTTTAGTTTTTCTAATGTATTTTGTTAGTACATAAATTGTTTCTATTTTTTTTGTGTGTCATTATTTGAGTGAGAATGAAAATGTTTTGTTTTATAGGATATAATCGGTGAATTAATAACCCTTGATCATGTAAGGTCAAGTATATTATTATAATCAAATAATTGAGTATATTATTAAATGTTCCACAAACATAATTTCGAAGGAATATGAATACTTCAGAATATTTTAGTGATTATTAAGATGAGAAATAATTATGCGCTTCATATGGAAATTGTTATTACAGTGTTGATAGTAAATATTACAAACAATAGAGATTAGGGTTAGTTTCAAATTAAACCAAGTCACGTTAACAATACTGTAGTAGAATGAGTTAAATGTTTATTGATATATAAATGTTGAAAATAGGTAATTCAATGTGTAAACACATGTGTACATAACCGAAGAATGAAAGTTGATGAATTTTAATACTTTTATTTTGTAACATAAGTAAAACAAATGGTCTCAACTTTTTCTATATTTATATAATTAATCGCTAGAATTCTCTCTTATTACGACCCAGCTATTCCTATTACTTAGTATTTCTGGACACCAATTCAATAGACAAGTCCCCAAATCAGAACATGGTTGAACAGGAAAGAAATTATATTCCAAATAAAATGGGTAGATAGAAGTAAGAAGCACAATCTGAGAAACGTTGGTATATTTATAGTTTTTACATGAGAAGATTCTAGAGTCTTCTCCAAGAATCGACTAGCGCTGATTATATACGAATTAGTCAATCAGTATGCACCAACTCAATCGTGTAAAAAATGTGCAATCTATGTCCCGCTAACACCTTCCCTTTCAATAGATTCGTAGGATCTGGTGCCTAGGGTTCAACTGAATTCGCGTGACTGGTATGTGCTTTCGATCCGTCCATCGTCCAGGCTATGAGGAAGTTATATATACATATATATAAAGAAGGCTCGAATCGAGCGAAGAAATCCCCACCCGTCTTCTGCTCACTACACCATCGAGTAATTTAATTATACGTGAACCATCATATATATATATATATATATATATATATATATATATATATATATCACGTTCAGAGTTTTTTATTTTAATAGTAATTATTGTAAAACATTGTCATTTTATAAAACGGCTTCGTCTGTAAAGATTTATAATTTAATTTAGTGTTTAATTTGAAATTGAATTCGTTTATCAAGTTTCTTTTTCTCTCACAATATAGTTTTTTTAATCCAAATCGATAACTTTATCCTGAAGATTTATTTCAGAATATACATGATCATTTCTCTTAGTTGTATGTCAGTAGAAATGGTTTAGACTTTTCAAATCTGGAAATGATGTTTTCGTGAATTAAAATCTACTTTGTTCAACGAATTGTAATAGAGATTGAAGAACCATTTATATAATTCACATGGTATTGTTTAATTGTATCTTCTTATTGTCATTTAAGACTGCAGTTGATCAGTCTCTTGTTGACTGCCTCGATATTACCTTAAGTCTAAAGTTTTATCAAAATAGATAGAGAGTGGTTAGCAGTGGAATCATGGACGTGAGTTTCGTCCTATTTGATACTCATCAGTTGAATATATATATATATACCATTTTGTCAATAGTTTTCATAAATTTTACATTTATGTACTGGATGTACTTAGGAATTAAATAAATATCTTTTAAGATGTACCATAATTATTAACTAATTATATGTTGTGTGAAACGAATAACTGTCTAGAGGTAATCAAACAGCTTGATAGAGTGATTTTATTAAACTCATCAATATTAGTTTATAGAATGTACTTATCACATCAAGACATTCATGTGTTCCTATGAAAACTTACCACACATTTTAGATTCAACGTAAAGAAAATGTATTTAGAATACTAAGAGAAGCGATTTTGAAAAGAGATAAATTCTTTATTTGATGATGTTATCTCAGAAATATAAACTCTTGTTACGTAACGCTGTTAAGTTTACGATTGATGTTAGTTTTTATTTCAATCAAACACTGTAATCGTTGCTTCACTGATTTTAAATTAAGATCAACGTAGAAATACCACTTAGTACATCGTAGTTCTTTCTTTATCTAAATCAAGATATAGAATATCTTGAAGTATATATTGTTTGTCTAAACGATTATTATAAATGAATATGTTAATTGTTTACAGCAATTAACAGCAGTCGAGCAAGAGCAGAGAAAGTCAAGCCACTAGCTGAATACATAGAAGTAAACAAGCATGTAAAGAGGAGCATTGTATCTTACAAACGCAAATACGTGGAAGGCCATCAATGACAGTGGAGAAGGCTGCGCAAAATATGAGACAACCATATGATATAACGAAGAAACTAGAATGGAAATGTAGTAAACCAGAGCGACTAGTCAAAGATAAGGAAGGCAAGACAATCACTTAAAATGAAGAACAGCGGAACAAGCGGGCAGAGTAACTTAAGCAACTCCTGAATAGATCATCCTCACTGCACTTAAAAGACATCAAAGCAGCATATACAGACCTTCCCATAGATGTCGCTCCACCATAAGGAATAGATCAACCTGACTATCAGACGAATGGAAGGTGAGACGGGGGCATCACTACACGATATGCCAACCGAAGCACTAAAGTTGGACGTAGAATCAACTGCAAAGATACTGCACATTCTATTTAGGAAGATGTGGGAGAAATAACAAGTGCCAACAGACTAGAAAAAAGTCTACCTCATCAAGATGACAAAGAATATTTCAGTGTGTGAGAACTCAGACGCATAGCACTGCTGTCGGTACCAGCATCATCGGCGAGGAAGGAGGGTCTGCTGCATATGTAAGGGTAAGAATTAACAAGGTAAGAGAAACAGTCGTACAGCTTAAGAACACATGAAGTTCAAGACAATTGTCAACAAACATCAAATTCGAAATTTCCATTACAAATGACAAGATAGTACCATTTCACGGATCTAAAACTTGAAGAACCATTGCAACCATCATCCAAGTTATACAGATATTTATAAGTTTTTAATTTGGGATACGCCATATCAATTTTTCAGACACTATCATCAGCAATCTACTATGAAGGAGAACAAGCCAACTTTCAGATGAAGATGGAATTCTTTGAAGACGCTTAAGGTGTATAGGACACACATTGGAGAAATTATCAAACTGCATCACGAGACAAGACATGACTTGAAATCCTGAAATCAAGCAGAAGAAAGGAAATCCAAAAAATATATTGCGTTGGAAATTGAGTACCAACTAGAAACAATAAGAAAGTAGAGCTCAGGTTAATGTTAGTTAAATAATCCTGGTTGGCTACCTATGCTCCTCCCTGAGGGATAACAGGCGCAAGTAATTGAGAGCGACAAACTGATAAAACCTGCTTAACATTTTATAACAAATCGCTTGATGATATCAACGTTTTGTGTCTGAAGCAGAGTATGTTTTTTCAAATACTGTTTTCAATTCCGTTCTTCATAAATTTAAAATTTGGGAAATGGTAAACGTTTTCATTCTAAAATTAAACATGACGGCGAAATGTTTAGGAACAAGTGAAATATATAGCCTAAAACTTTTATAACTATCTAACATTACACTTACTTGAATGAAAAATAAATTTTTAATAGCTATCTGTTTCTGCTGAACTAACAGTTTGAATTATTGACATATTTTATGCATCCATATCTAGTTAAGATTTTTTACTTAAAATTTCGTTAGTAACGAATGGAATTAATGTATTTTATTAACTATCACTTTCCACCTTGAAATGTAGTTAATTTAAGATATTTTCACATAGCTTGTTTCTAAAAAATTATTACCATTACGTGAAAAAGTAAACTCTGGAACGTTACAAATTCCTTATTCATTTAGACAAACCGAAAAATCAGTATTAATTTCATAATTGTCATATGAATTCTTTCTGTGATATTTTATTCTTAACGCGGATCAGTAAAGCAAGAGCAGTATATTTACAACTGAGGAACATCTGGAACTCAAAGCAACTCTCAACCAACACCAAGGTCTGGATTTTCAATACAAATGTCAAGACAGTTCTACTGTATGGGGCAGAAACCTGGAGAACTACAAAAGCCATCATCCAGAAAATACAGGTGTTTATCAACAGTTGTCTACGCAAAATACTTCGAATCCGTTGGCCGGACACTATTTGCGACAACTTACTGTGGGAAAGAGCAAACCAGATCCCAGCGGAAGGAGAAATCAGGGAGAAGCGCTGGAAGTGGATAAGACACGCATTGAGGAAACCACCCAACTGCGTCACAAGACAAGCCCTCACATGGAATCCTCGAGGCCAAAGGAGGAGAAGAGGACGACCAAAGAACACATTACACCGAGAAATGGAGATAGACATGAGAAAAATGAACGAGAATTGGATGGAACTAGAAAGGAAGGCCCAGGACAGGGTGGGTTGGAGAATGCTGGTCTGCGGCTTATGTTCCATTGGGAGTAACAGGCGTAAGTAAGTAAGTATTTTATTCTTGAAAGATATCATATAAAAATTAAATAAGAATTTTGATCATCATATAGAACACATCTTTCTTAATGAAATCAATGCAATACATCATATAGCATAACTTGTTATTGTTTACAGTGTATCCAATATTGGGTTTATTTGAATTTATTAAGTCAAATCTTAATAATAATATCAATAATATCATTTAATTTCTTTATAGTACAGTAAATTGATGGTAATGTTACAAATGATTTAATGTTATTTAGAATACGTTTCTTACTAAACAATGTGATTGATATGAGTTATAGTAGTATGACTAGTTATAAAAAGAAGAAAATTTAACTTAGTCATTCTAAAGGAAATAATTCATCAGTTTATTATTTCCATGATAGATTAGATTCTTTTTTTTTTTGATTAACTTCCTTTCAAATTTATTTTATTATTTTCTTTTTACTTAGTTATTAATCATTTCATTCATAAAACTTAGTTGTTGCTTCTTTTTTAAGCAAAATAATTTTTTAAACAGGCGGTATTAAATTATCCATATGGTTTGAAGATAGAACATGGAGATCAATAATTTTATTTCTATCTTTGTAATAATGATCTAAATTACAAAATATTGGTTCTTAACCAAAAACAAAGAAAAAAAACAACGAAAAAAACAAAACAAACATATACCGGTTTCTAAATAATCTGTAACCATGTTTTAATTTCCTAAGTAAATTATTGAATTTAAGTAATATAATAAGATGAAATACTAATGGAAAAATGGAGCCATTTCTCTTATGTAATTACTATAAATAAGAAATGATAGAAGAATACAAAGAAACAAATAAAATAAAAGATAAGATTAGTGGAATTCATATGGATATGATTCTTTTCCAAAACAATATCTTTTAATATATTCAATTTAATCAAATGAACAACAATAGAATAGAATAAGAATAGGATACAATTAATCCGGAAGTAATATTAGAAACTTGAAACATCATACACTTATATCTCAATTATTGTTAAAATATGATGATAAATTGATGTTTAGTTCTTTCTTTCTCTTTTTTTGTTTTTTTTGAAAAAGAAAATATTAAGTCTGTAAACATTCTAATTCAAGTTGAAAGTTGTAGCATAATGCACACTTTTTCGGATATGTAAATGTAAGTAATGATAGGCAAGTTTATTAAGAATTTCGTTAAGACTACACTCAGAAAACTATTATAGTTTTTAATCTTCAATAATGATATAATGTATAAGACGATGGGATAATAATAAAAATTTATTATTTCCTATTATAGTGCATTATTTGACAACGTCTAAAATGAATTACATATTTGTAATGGAATTAATGATAGTATGAATTAAATAAGATTATTAATTTAATAGAGGAATTCATTAATCGATTAAAGATAGACCAACATGGAAAACCTTGAAGCACTGGACAACCGTTTCGTTCCAGTATAGGACAGTTGTGAACGGTAGCGCAATTTCGTGAATTGTTTGAAGTTAGACATAAACATCGTTACATGCTGGCTCAGTAATCTAGAGGTTAAGTGTTCGTGCGCGGGATCGATAGATCCTGAGTTCGAATCCTGCGGCAGGGGTCGCGGATGTACATTACTGAGGAGTCCCATATTAGGAAGGAATAACAATCCAGTGACTCTAAGCTTCCCATAGTGGTCTAGCTTTAATTAACTCATGAATTCGACTATTAAATTACTACAATATCCATAATCCCCCCTTTCTGATTAAGGGTATTGCTTAAATTCGTTGTAAAGCGAAATAATAGAATAAAACTACTAACATTAAGATAGATTTCGATACAAGTACTAAGTGTAATGATGAATATACATATCGCAAACGTGATGCCTCATTTTTTAATTGTATGTTACGAAAGATAATATAAATACATATACAACTGCATAACCTTGAAATTATGTTCCCCATTACTAACTTTAATTAAATAAATCTATATGTACATTTCTGTTTTTAATTATATGAAGGAAGCATGTAGGAAATAAAACTATAAACTATAAATGACCGATTTGATTCCCTGCTGGGTTTTTCACCTTTGAAGTTAATTAACTTAAGTGAGTAATTATGTTTTGGTTAAGTGAATATTTGCCAAAATTTACAGTTTAAAACAAAATGGATAAAACCGATACTAACGCTTTAATTTGTAAGACAATAGGTCAAGATGGCAATGTAAGTGTTCACGGTATTTCTATTGGGTGATTGTAATATTCATTTACAATATACTTATTAGCCAAGGTAGGAATAACTGTGAAAATTTGTATCTAAGGAAATGAACAAAGTATAAAGTTAGTTTTATAATTCAAAGTGAGCATTGATTTTGATGTTGATTTTGTCCGCCTTCTAATCAATAAACAAAAGTAATTAAAGAGAGGAAGAAAAAAATCGAGCACAGTAACATGAATTCATTTTATTTCGTTAGGTTTGACTCGGTTGCTTTCAACCTGTAACAACGGTCATAAATATATCCAAATCATCATGGAACATGAAAAAGAAAGTAAGTTCCACTTTCTCAATGTTTCCATATAATAAATGGAGAATGGTACAATTCAATATTCAGTTTATCGAAAAGGCACAAAAATGTTTTCATCATTATTTAAATAGCTTTTATTCAGTTAGTTACAAAAATACACTTATCAAAATGCTTTCTCACAGAACGGAAAGAATATGTACTAGTGATACACCAAAAGTAGAATTAATGAACGTGAAAGAATTTCTAGGTAACAGCGGTTATCCAAAGACACGTATTCATAAATATGGGGTAAGTGAGGACGAAATGCCCGAAGAAACCACAGTAGACACCAAACTTTTTTTCGTTTCATTCGAATTCAAAGGTTATGTTGCAGTGACAATCAACAAAAGATTAAAAACCATAATGATCAGAATGTATCCAGTATGTAAGCTGGTTCTCTTGCATAAAACAATGTTATTTATTCAAATGAAAAATAGTTAGGTACCCACTTCATGTTACCACCAACTGCGTATACAAAGTTTCATGTATCTTCCAGAGAAGACATATTAGTAGAACAAAGAGAACGGCCTATGTTCAATTCTAAAAAAAATTATATCCCAAAATGTCTCAGATTTATGGGATTAAAGGCCTCTCTCAGCGCTGTTGAAAACATCTCCGTGATAAAAGGCATCAAGCTGATAGACTGAAGTCTTGTATGATCATCGATTGACAGTCAAATTCCATCCTTTACAAATATGCCTGAGCCATAGCCACCAAGATTCTCCTAAAAGAAAACAGTTGCAAATCTTTGTTTAGCATGGTGACTTTATAATTAGTTTACTACATCATTCCTGCAATCTTTTATTCTTTCTTATTTTGATTGCACCACTAAATTCAAATTCCTTACTTCAGTTTTACTTAACCGATCTCAACACAGGTTATTCTTAGTTTATATTCAGCCACTTCATTTTATTATCAATTAATTATTTATCCGTATGGTCTCTTGTTGTTTGACGGTTCAGAATCTTCTCTCACATATTATCTCTATTTATAACAGCTTTTATACGTCTTCAATTTCATTACTCCACCATGATGATACATATACATTTTCACTGTTACAAGTATACAAACTTTACAATAATCTGGATTGTAAAATACTATAGGTTGTGAGCATCTGATGAAAATCTAACTAAATAAAATGAATTCATATCATTGTGATCAATTCTTTTTTCTTGCTTGTTTCAAGATGATAAGCGAAACTAAATGTGTAAAACAAATAATTAATCTGATATACATTTCTATGCCTCGAAGTTAATTGTTCGAATCCCTACCCACAGTTTTTCATTCTGTCGACCCCTAACGCATCTAAAGCTAATGTGACAAAGACTGAAGCGATTCACCATATATTTACATAATCTGAGCAAAAACATTTTGAGTAAATATCCTATGAATGATGTAATGCGACCAACCATCTTTCTATTGGGCTCCAATGTCTGATGAAATAATTGCAATGAAAATGTTGATACAATTACCAACACTGTGTTATATTTTTCTAGATACAAAAAATATAAAGCACTTTACCACTTATATGTTGAAGGAAGCAAACAAACAAGCAATTACTATTTAGTGTTCATTTACTGTGGTAATACTCCTGATATAAATATTTGTTTAGAACGCTTTTTTACATGCCAATTTAAAACAGATAGCAATGAAGTTAGTATTATGTGTATCTGAGATAAAATCGCTCAGGTATATTTTCGGTTTGCATGCGATTACATCAAAAAACCATTAATTCACAATACTAAGTATCGAAATGTATTGGTAACTATTCAAGTTGGAGTAAATATTCTTTTGCGCATTCGTTTATCTTTCATTTCAATTTTTTACTAATGATATTCCGTGATTACAGCCTCAAGCGATTATTGTTTCCAAATTATTTTGATATTTTCCACAAAGATTGTGTTTTTTTAGTTGGGTTAGTCAGTAGTTACATAAACTCCGTTCCAAATACATCTGAGCTGAATGAAATACAATGTATAATGGAAACAAAACAAACTTTTATCATTTATCAGAATATGGATTCCCTATCAAATATAACCTAAGTTCTATACTGTTTTCAAAGTTGTGGTCGGTTTGATAATATGATAGTCCTTTCTCTTTATTACAATACAAAGGAGTTTATAATTTCTTCTTTAAAATGGTATACCATGTTCATGGAAACGACCCAAGTAAAAACTAGGAGCTCCTTGATAGTACTTTTTATTGGTAATAAAAATGGTCAAAATATATTATCAGTACACTCATCAAAAATTTTGAAGTAGTTGGAAATAAAGTTAAATAAGAGACAAGACAACGTCTGAAAGAACTAAAGCCTTTTATTGGCGTTTCTTTGTGGTCTACTTGGTACCCTAGATTCAGCATCACATAACTTTTCTATGGGCTACCATAAATTCACAAGCCTGACATTCATTTAAGGTCCATAATGGACTTCACAAATACTCTTACGTATGCTTTATCTAAATATTTAAGTAGTGTACTGAAGCAACTTCAACACAACCTAATTAATTTAGTAAATAAATATCATAAAGGATTCATTTGAATTCAAGTCGAAGATCTCGGAATTATCCATCAACAAAAATATTAAGCCATGATGCTAAATCTTGATACACTAGCATTCCAATCGATACATGTTTAGACCTCCCCAATGGTTTACTAGAGAATGATGAAACTCTATCAGGTACATGTCCATTGAGCATTAGTTCAATCATGATATCCCTAAAACTATTCTAGAATTCAACTCTATTCACCTTCAGAGGGAATTTATATAAAAAACCGAATGGAATAGTCATGGGATTTCTAGTATCTCCGATTGTTTTTGTCAGCACCATCAGACTGCGCGTCTAGCTCAGATATGTAGATGACACATTTGTCATTACTAAGTAGACACTCTTTAGAAATTTCTCCAGACGGATAAATACGTTCTCAGGAAACATCAAATTTATTTTCGAAAACGATGATGAATATAGTAAACTACCATTTTTTAGATTATTTAGTTAAAAGGAATTCTAATAGAAGTCTAAATCTAACCATATACATGAAGTCGGCACATTTAAATCGGTATATTGATTTTAACTCTTCACATCCATTCAGTGCAAAAATTTTCCTAGCTCTGAATCTTTTCAGAAAAGCAACCAAGATCATTACTTCAGAAGATGACAAACTAAAAGAATAAGAGAATACAATAAACATCCAACGATTTAATGATTTTCACAAGAATGTTATTAAAGATTTATTTTAAAATAAACTTCCCGTCAGTACACAACAATCCTAATGAAATATCTTGGATTGTAACTGTGGTTTTACCTTACCTCCAAGGTACGACAGAAGAATTACAACAGAAAACGTACAAAAGCAATACTTTTTATAGGACAACTAACACTGAGAAACGCTTTAGATAAAACAAAAGATCCAGTTCACTTCTACACAAAATTATGTCTACAGACTAGGTTGTGTCGATTGTAATGGGTCCTAAATTGAAGAGTCTTCCCGTGAGATCTCACCTCGTCCCAAAGTACATGTAAGCTACACAAAAAGACTTAATAATCCTGTGGAATAGGGACAAGTGTAATCAGCAGTAGTAAAACATGCTAATTTTAATCGTCAGATTATTATTAAAAATATGAAAATAATTCAGAAAGGTTTTTCTAAATGTAAAGCCAGGCGAGTGATGTTAAAGCCCTCTGCCCTCAATTGTCCAAACAATCACATTTGACCTTATTTATTTTCCAAACCTACATACACATACGTATTCAATTTCAACTTTACTATTCCATATTACACATGTATAAAATTTTCATACACGCCTTCTAACGCACAAATTAATACAGTTATGTGTCATATGAAATCACCCTGACCAATAAAATAATTTGACATTGATAATGTTCAGACCTGTTATGATTTTGATTGTACTGAAAACATTCTGCACTGTTTTCTTTATACTACTTAAACTTGTGTTAATTTTATTTCGGTTATTTATTTACCCTGAAGAAGTGGCTTCATTTAAGTCACACGACGTCAGTAATACATTGGACATAAGTAGTTGTACGTTTATACGTAATTATGAGTAGCTTGATAATGTTAAATTATTGCAGACACTAAAATGGCAAATAGAATTTCAGTTCATTATTTGTATAAATGTGGTATAAGTTATCTTCCCTAGTTCATTAATCTGACCAACTTCATAACTAGATACATATTCGTCAATATCATTCACTATGCTATCATAAGTGAATTTATTGAAATTTCGGTCTTAATAGTCAATGTAAATGATCCAAAAAGATAGATCTGATCACCTCAATATAACTTTTCTTTTTTCAATGCCATCCTACATAAAATCATTTTTGAATACTGGACTAGGGAAACCAAAGTTTGTTCCTTATTTCTGAGTGTAAAGTATTTTTATATTTCATAGTTAATATATCATTTATAAATGTTTTTTACCACTCATTGAAATTATTAAGAGGTTTGTCGGGAATAAGACGCATCGAATAGGTGGTTCTTTTGTCTTAGCTTACCAGTTTAAGGAATGTCACACCTACAGCAACTAACAATCAAACGTAGAGTATTTGAAATTTTCAATTAGTATAACAAACTATAGCATATGACCAAAGGTGCAGTACTACATTTTCAAAATGTTATCTATTTCAGTATATGGTATAATTATTACTTTAACTTTAAAAATTACTTGAGGTCTTGAATTAAAATAAAATGAACCATCGTATATCAAAAACAAATCCATATACGACAGGATGATTGTTGCAGTAAGTATTAAAGTAAGACATGTTATAAAACATTGACCACTAGGCTATGGGACTTAGTGACGAAAGAGTTATTTCATAGAATTAGGAAAATATAGATTTTCTAGACAGAATTTTGTATGTACTATTGGCTGTGTGATACAATAGATTTCTAAAGTAGAATAAAATATTTATCAATTTAAGTGTTTCTTTATAGCCTAACAAATTTCCAACGTATATTAATGATGAAAGCTATTCATTCCTAACGTTTTAATATTAGTTTCTATGTGTTATTTAGAAGTAAACTTCATATGTAAAATTTATTGAATAATAAATAATGAAACAGTAGTTCGGATTTGATATTTATTTACAACAACAAAAAATATATAATTCAAAGTCCTGTAGACATTTCAAGTATTTTAAATTTTGAAGGTTCTTTTGAAATCCACTCTTTCAAATATTATATTTAATTAAAATATTTGGTCCAGAATATCATCAGAATAAGCTTATCTACTGGTACTTTCATCATCCTCTTTTACTAAGTTTGTTTTAAGTCAAGAAATAAAAAATCCTTCCTTTAGAAACTTGAGATTATCTTTGATAGACGCTAGTTTTGATAATGAAACATGAATTTGGTCACTACTAATTTGTAAAATACATGAAAGAGTGATCATCATAGTTTTCTATGAATTGAAAAATAAATACTGATAGCAAAATGATCCATAATGATAAATCTATAATCATTTAGATCTTTTTAGTTAGATATATTAATTTACAGAAAATTTAAGTTATTCTAATCTAGTTTGGATTAGTAAATATATATTAGTCTCAAATAAATCCACTAATTCATACGATCACATGTCTTAACTATCAACAAAACTAACTGATAATTACTGGCTGCAATAAAGGTTATCATAATTTTGACTAACTTAACATTTGTAAAAATATTCCGAAAGTCCAATTGTTGTTGTTGTTGTTGGGTTTTTTTATTGACATAAAAGCTAATGATTTTTTTCAGATAATAAAAAAAGCATTTAATATATACAGTCTATCTAATTATTCGTGATATATATATATATATATATATATATATATATACTTACAAAGGAAATATATAAGCATGGTAAAGTTTTCTTTTCTTTTCGGTCATTAAGTAGTTTCTATGACATTTAATCATTTTTTTTATTCATCTTAGTCTAGTAACTAAAGCGTTGTTTATTGATTATTTAAAAAAATATTATTACTATGGTAAATATATGATTACATCGTTAAACTACTATTATTCAACTACATTTTGCTTTATAGAAACTTTTTTTGTTTTTTGTTGGAAATAAAATGGTTATACATTACCGACAATGAAACTAATTAATCATTTGTCATTATAAAATCGTTTATATTTATCCTGAAACATTCA
Organism: Schistosoma haematobium; assembly: GCF_000699445.3. Lineage (NCBI taxonomy): Eukaryota > Metazoa > Platyhelminthes > Trematoda > Strigeidida > Schistosomatidae > Schistosoma > Schistosoma haematobium. The sequence goes on along the minus strand of NC_067196.1, from coordinate 74,726,927 downwards.
TTCATTTACAAAATAGAAAAAAAGTAACGTTATTGAGTTTATTCATTTATTTTTTTTGGACTAATATTTGTCATTTAATATAGTTCAAGCTAATTATCGATAGGATAGTTTTGTAAAGAAAAAAAAAACAATCATCAAGGTATCTTGTTCTCCTATAGATCCTATTATGAACATTCCAGTAATATAAACTATACATTCTTTTGTATCTATATGGTTACCCTCAATGTATTATTCTTTTTTTGTTTCTCTCTGTCTAATTAGGTTTTGTTTTTTCTAAAATATAATACATGAAACGTGAAAGTAAATGTAGTTTTGCCTACCAGAAAGGTTTATTATTTTAATAATATGCTAATATACATGCTATTGGTTTAACCTCGTGAGGTATTCAAAAAAGTCTTTTTATCTTATTACAAAAACGTAAATAATTTAACAGTTTGTTTTTGGAGGGGGATTTAACAGCAATAATCAATGTAATGTTGATAATAAAGAGATGGTATAAAAATGATCCGTTTATAGTAACAGTAAGATTAAGTAAATGAGTAACAATCCAGTGGTTTAATAAAAACTTTAAATACGGTTAAAATGTTGTATTTATGGGTTTTGGTTTTCTCATTGTTGATATTCTAGACTGTAATTAGTCACACCATATAAGCAAATATCTTTTTTAATGAATTGCTCCAATATTCTCGGCATTCAAATGTGTCTGTCTTCAATCAATTCGGCTCAATGGTCTAGAGGTGAAGTTTTTGTGCGCAAAGTCGAAAGTTGTGAGTTTGATCCCCGCATGCAGATAGAGAATGGGCACTACTGAGAAGCTTCATACTTGGATGAGGCTCCCATCCAATATTTCCAGGTTTTCAGTTATGGTTTTACTTAGATCACTACATGATTTTAATGAAACTCAGTAATTTCCACGAATTCATAGTGACAATATTTGGTATCTAACAGAACAATCCATCTAGAACCCACTGTTAATGTTCACAACAAACTTCAGAGTGATCAAATGTAGTTTATAATATAAACAACGAGGAAACTTAAACATCAAAATATGTACATATATATTGTGAACATAACTTTAAAAGCGATCATCAAATAACTGGCCAAACAAACTTCAAAGCTAAGTGGATAAAGTTATGTGCGTTTGAAGAGACAAGTACTTGGTTAGAATCCTGATGCAAATATCAGCTAATGAGCCCGAAATGGAATGAAACCAAACCTCTGGATTTTACTGCTAAACAAAATTAAACTTTACTGAAACAGTTAAAATGATTTTTTTTAAATACCCTAATTTTTGAATGGATAATCTTTGCTATATCACATCATATGTTGGTTAAAATTAAGCATGTAGAATTAGGTAATGATAACATTTATATCTTGATATATGTATTAAAAAGATGCACCTATTTTCTTTAGTTTAATTTTAACCTTCATCAGTCATTGAAATGAAGACTATAAAATCTTATCAAGATTCATGTAAATTCAATAAAATAAATTTTTATTGATAAACAACATGATTACTATTAAACAGATTAAATATGCTGTAGTTAGTCTCATTGCTTGCGTTTATTATATTCGATCATATAAAAGCCAAACTAATGGAGCATAGAGTCTAATGCAATTGTTGAAAAAAGAGTATAGTACAAATGAGAACTGTGTTATCCAAGAAAAATAATTATTCCATCCCTTAACACTGATATTACATACAGTCCTATATATGATTAAATATAATTTTGAAAATTTTGACATAGTAGATGTTGCGAGACATAGAGTACTATGAATCTTACGACTTGAAATGAAATTTTCAAAGAAAATAACACTTTTATATGCAGTACTAATTGAACGGAAAATTAACCTAGCAGGCTTAATATCGCGCATCTGTTAAACAGTGAAGAACGGATAAATAACCTCACATCAAATTTAGATCGCAAATTTCGGACACTTTTTCAATAAAGTAAGCTATGGGATATTTCGTAACTTTGCTCCTTTGATTTAATCAAAATGGCTCAAGTTTATTGGATATTTACCAGCTACTTGTATTCTGCTATTTAAAAAAGATGTCAAAAATTGTCAATGGACATCCATGAATTCAAGTGATCTACACAAAAAAACGGCATTAGATACACAGATATGAAGAATGTGAAGTAAATCACTTACATCTTCTTGTTCATTTTTCAATATTGGAGTTAAATTTTAGGCTTATTGGACAAATATTTTAATGGCCTATTAAACCTCCTACCTGTTCTACAATAGTTTATTTGCGTACATATATTTTTACGGCGTCTTAATAAATAATTCTGTTAAATAACCAGTTTGAACAGGTGTTTAGAGAACATTCCCTAGTTCACTAAAGAAAATCTTCAAAATTATTCCTCCTTAAGCCAATAATTTAATTCAGCAAAATCTATGTACTTCGTTAACATTATTGTGATTATGGGAATTGTACATTGTATTTTCAATATAAAAATTGGAAGTTTCAGAAAATAAAACTCTGTAGGAGACTATGCTTCAGTGAAAAAAATCATATCTTATTAGGAAAAGATCTGTCTTTAGAAAGAATGAATTAGTATTTTACTAAAAACGACGTTATTGTATTTTTGTAATTGTTAACTTCAAAATAAAAAGAAACAGTCTCAACTCTAATCTTGTTATGTCGCGACATGAACAATGAATGGTAACTTTTGGGATCTATAAATGGACCAATACCAAACGTATATTTCTATTGTATAATTATTAAGTAAATAAACTATGCATATTTATATTCCTCTTATTATAAGCTTTATTTTGACCCATAAACTATTATTATACGTTTTACCATTCATGAGTTATGGCCTGTCTATTAAGTACTAACTCCCTCATTTACAGCCACATGTGGATAATTCTTGTACAAATGTTGTTTCATATTTTGTTGGTACGTTGTTGTCTGTTCGATTGGTATATAAACTCAGTATGTTTGAAATGTAAGGATTCATATTGCAGAGGCTGAGATTGGTGTTCTGGATTTAACTGGCTGGGCTAGGCGGAAGGCAAGGTCAATCAGAACTCTAGGCTGCTCGCACGTGTTTTGCGCGTCATTGTTCTGATCGATAAGTCACTGCTCTCTAATTGGCGGTCACAAGCGATAACAAATCTAATGAATAATGAACATGAAATCCGAATATTTACCCTATACAATTATCCATATTAAACAAGATAATAATAACTTTCTTATATTAGATTACTGAATTTCTCCACAGTATTATTGTTTACATATTTTATTTCACAATACCCAATAATAACTCAGTAGATTATGCAATTAATTATCTAAAAAAAATTTAATCTCATTTTAAATTATTTATTTAAAATCATTCAATTCATTGGTTAAATGTTTAGCATTTCTTGCACTTCTATTGGATAATTAATCGCTTCACATGATTGGCTAATTATTCTTAAGAAGATATATGACTATTAATTGTTCTCTATTGTTTATTATTTCAATTACCAACCATATTTTCATCATGTAATTTAAAAGGAAATTAAACTTTTTATAATAATTCAACTTCATTTTTTTCATAATAATATGTCACGTAAAAAATTAATTCCCAAGTAAACAAACAAAAAAAATATATAAAAATAAATAACCCACTGATGATTAATGTTTCACAGTTATTCAATATAATCAAATGAAGATAAACATTTTATTTCATATTTTATTGAAAACTACAATGGTAACCATAATAATTATAATTAATAATTTGAAATTTTCTCATACACAATCATGGCAAAATACATTACGTTTAGCAAAACGACATACACATCATGATGATATTGATATATTAAAAACTGCATTAGATAATTTTGTTTATAAAATGGACCATCGTAAATATAGTCAAAGAACAAGTCATTTAGTCAATATAACAAATAATTATGAAAACAATATAACAAATTTCAATAATGAACTAGATGATAATAATAATGAATTAATCTTAGCAAATTATAGCAGTGACACTAATACATTAATTGACGATTTTCAAGAAAATAATTTAAAGAGTTATTTTATTGATCAAACAGTTAAAAATTTAAAACATACAAATTCAAAGAATAAGTTCCTTACACAAGTTCATAGTTCATCAAAAACATCATTTATTTGGAATATATTACAATTTTCATTTGGTTTATTATGTTTTATCATACATGTTATGTGGTTCATATGGTTATTATGTCATACTGTATTATTTAAAATATGTCAACAATCTATTAGTTCTCAATTTGAAACTATTTCACATCTTAACAACAATGAAATGAATGAAAATGATTTACTTATTAAACATAATCAATTAACAATACATTCAGAATTACATTTAGGTTTTATAGGAACTATTTATGGATTTATTATATCTATTAGACAATTATCAAGTCCTTTTGTAGATCCTAAATCAACTACTACTTTAGATCAAACTAATTTAATGAATCGTAATTATTTATTATGTTATTTTACAAAGCATATATTACTTGGACTTTTAACAGTTTATTGGATTACTATATTTATCATCATTCTTATAAATACACATTATATAAAATCTATTTATGTAATGAATAGTTCGAAAATTCCATTCATTCATAATCTATTTATTATTTTGTATATAAGTTTTATGATATCATGGATATTTTCAATTGTTCTACGAATAGGTAGTTTATTAATTAATTATAATTTACAAAAATATAAAATAAAACATTTATTGAATACAAATTCTATTCCTATACAACAAGTATTACATTATGAATGTATAAATATAAAAAATATAGAATATCAAAAATTGTATTTTTCTATTGTATGTAATCAAACAACATTAGAACAATGGTTAGAAATAATCACTAATCTATTAAGTGATATATTACCAAATTTTTTAGTATTTAGTATGAGTATATTTAATTGTTTTATATTATTTAAATTACGTACTCATTCATATAATTCTATCCATTCAATTAAACAATTAAGAAACCTTTCAAATAATAGTAATAGTAGTAATAATAAGAATATTATTAAATTGAATAATTTATCAAAAGAATTAATAGGTTCATCACAAAATCATCAAGATAAAACAAGAATAAGTAAAATATGTAAAACATCAACATCAATATCAACACCATCAACATCATCATCATGTTTAACGTATCAATGTGATTTACCAATTGAATCTCTAAAACAAAATCATCAATTAAACAATAATACTACTACGAATAATAATAGTGATATATTAGATAAACAAACCATACAATTAAATCTATTACATAAAATCAATCAAATCATATATTTTTCAATGAGTTTAATTATAATAAGTTTTTGTTTATTCATTAATCATTTAATACGTTTAATTATTTATGGTAATTTAATGAAATCACAAATGAATTATTGTCATTTATGGAAATTTAATGAACCAGGTTTAAATAAACCAGAAAATATTAAATTATTTAAATTGATTTATGAACATTTATACATTCCACATCAATATTTACAAGGTTGTATATTCATGGAAATATTGATGATAACATTGATACCAATTATATGTTTTATTATAAGACGTTATAACCATTTATTTGATAAATTATGCTTTAAATTATATAAAATAAATGATATAAAACAAATAATAAATAATGATTTATATGATAAATCAATAAAAATGGATTATATTGATTTATCGAAATTAATAATACCAATGAGTTCACATGTAACATTAAATACTAATGAAGAGATTGGTAATCAAAGTACTATTACTACTTCTTTATCATCTACAATACAATGTTGTCAATTATTAACGGATACTATAATTCCACCTTGTGAATTATTAAAATTACAAACATTTACAAGGGAACAATTTGAACAAAAGTCCCAAATATTAATAGATAAAGAATTACATTTAAAACCTGTGTATACAAATATGCCAACATGTTCTAATGAAGTATCAGAACAACAAGCAACGACAACAACAACTTTTGTGCCAGTTTCTATAAAATTAGTAAATTTACAACCTTTATGTTGTCAACCATGTGATTTATTCACAAGTGGTACTAAAATCTTATCGAAACCAGATGATACTATCATAGAATGTGAATATTTAAATAATAGTTGCATTTATCCTATTGAAACTACAGGGTCAGTTGTAAAATTACATGTTGTATCAGATTCCAGTGGATATGATGAATAATGGTATTATTTACAGAAGTATTAACAAAATACAGAATAGGAATTAAATGAAATACCTTCAATTTTTCATGAAATATGGCAAGTTCTTCCACTGATTTAGATTATTTCTAAATATTTGTGTTTATATATATATATATATATATATATATATATATATATATATGATTGTAACTAATAAATATTATCATAATTTGATGAGAATATGAATTTTGTTTTTAAAGTCAAAATTTCCTTAACACATCTTATTTACCATAAAGATCACGCTGTAGGTATTTAATGGTGAGATGTGTGTGAAAAAATCTATTTGTAGCACATAATGCTATAGTCGGAGGAGCAGGCTCCAATTAGTCATGATTATTATTTGTTCTAGCATAAATTTGTCGTTAAATAAGAATAATTAACACCGTAGAATCAAATAATTTTGTACGTTACATGCATGAAAATGATTTAGTTCATTGGTGAAAAATAATCATAATTGTTTCGCATATTCACATAATTCTAAGTTAAAGCTGAATGAAACAGATGAGAGAGAGAGAGACCATGACGTAATAGTACGAAAAAGTATACAAATCATTGTGATCATTGAGATCATGAATCAATTGATGTTAGATCACCGTTGGAAACCTGGAAGCACTGGACGGCCGTTTCGTCCCAGTATGGGACTCCTCAGCAGTGCGCATCCACGGTCCCGAGATTCGAACCCAGGACCTATCGGTCTCGCGCCAGGCGCTTAACCAACTAGACCACTGCCGAGGAGTCCCATACTAGGACGAAACGGCCGTCTAGTGCCTCCAGGTTTCCAACGGTGGTCTAACATCAATTGGTTCATGATCTCAATCAAAAACTTAACAATCTCCACAACCCCTATACTGATCATTGTGATCATGGCGGACAAATTAATAAATTTGATGGTCAATGCAAAGGATAATAATAAAGTAATAATAATTGTAATAATAATAATGGTGGTGGTGATGATAATAATATAAGAGAACGCAATTGCTTGAATGGCTTAATTGATTAGATGTCAAATATTTTATTGAATAATTTTGAAATAGTAAAAATAATTTTCATGACTATAAATGAGTAGCAAAAAATCGAGAAAAATGATCAATAAAAACGTTATTTTTATTAAATAGAATGTTTTTAACTATCGATAATAGTAATAATAATGGTTTGAAATTAGGCGGAGAAATAATAGAAGGAAGAAGGAGAGTAAACTGAATACCATGGGAATCCAAAGTGAACCGTAATCTATTTTTGAATACATAGATTGTTGTTAACACGTCGATTTGTTGCCATTTCTGTATAAAGGTGATATCTGTCATAATTATACATATTTATTAATTGAAACACCATTCTAAAATGTACTAAATAACCCCTATCCACTATATATCTTTATATCACACTGGTTAGTTGCTCAAATCAAATTATCATCAAACTTGGAGGTATGAGTCATAAGATTTTTTTAAAACTATACCGACTATCGTCCTTCCAATGTACATTCAATTTCAGGTATAAAAGAATGGAAAATTCCAGAAAGGAACAACTAGAGAAGATCTATTGCCTAAGATTTCCTTAACGAGGATGTTGTTTCACATGTAATTATCAAACTGGCATGAGGAAAAATCAATCCAATGCTGCACCTTAATTGATAACTATATTATGAGCCAAGATAATCCCATTTGAATAGGTTCTATAAGCACAAACCTCAGGGAAATGACTTGTTGCAACATCTTGTTAGTAAAATTAAAGTACTCATTTACAAGCTTCATTGGATAACAATTCTGGACTAAGATTCTTTGAACAATTTTCAACTATGCATTGTTTAACCCTTTGCCAATGTAGTTATCACAACTTCATTATTATCCTTTGCATTGACCATCAAATCTATCAATAATATGTACATTTTTCTTGTACTATTGCGACATAGTCTCTCTCTCTCTCATCTGTTTCACTCAACTTTAACTTAGAATTATGTGAATATGCGAAACAATTATGATTATTTTTCACTAATGAACTAAATCATTTTCATGCATGTAACACTCAAAATGTTCGTTATGGGGATTTGTGGAGTTTGTAGTATTCTCACAGTTGATTCACTGGTCAATCTAAGCTAGACCACCATTGAAAACCTAGAAGCACCAGGCGGCCGGTTAGTCCTAGTAAGAGACTCCCCAACAGCGCACATCCACGACTCCGTAAGAGGGAATCGAACTCAGTACTTTCGGTGTTGTGTGCGAACGCCAAACCTCTATACTACTGAGCCAGCATCCAACTGTGTTAATGTTTAACTTCAATCGATCCATGAATGGTTGAGCAACCCTTTATACATTGTCTGAGAAGGATACCTGTCTCTACCAAACACAGATTGAACTCCACTGGTCACGACTTCTCATCAGAACTCTAAAAATTGAAGTTTGAAGCTGGCCACTAGTGAGCACATGATTCTTATGATTATGAGGATTTGTGGAGATTATAGTATTTTAACAGTTGAATTCACGAGTTTTCAACAACAGTATAGCCTAGATTGATTCGTGAATTTAACTGTTAACATTATATTTGTAAACTATTTTATTTCTTCGATTATCTATCGAAATCAGTGTTTTAACTGAATGTATCAAAGAACTTGAAACGAATTAATTTTAACCTACAGTACTAGTTGTTCTCGCTTTATAAAAGTTTATCAAGGAAACCAATTGTATGAAACATAAAATTGATTATTACTTAGACTACAAATTGCTGAGTTGTCAGTTAAGCTATCAGGAAAAACTATACAAATTATAAATGTTATTTTGTTGCCTATCTTAGTTTCAACATATGGCAAGTCATCAACAAAATGATTAAAAATCATTGTTCTCAATTTAATTCTTTTTTTTTTTTTAATTCAAAACATATTTTTATCGTCAAAGTAACTTATACACCGATCGTTTTGAAATATTAGTGGTTTATTTAAAGTTGGTTGACAAGTAAATAACTGTCAACCAATTATACTAAATAGCTGAAAGATTGTATTAAGCATAAATCGATTTTAAATAAATTATTCATGAATTCAAAGACAGTATTCAATAAGTTATCTAGTTGTTTAAATGCCTTTATTAAATCCTGGAAACATATTTTTGGTAACGTGAACGGTTACATTATGTTTAGTTGAAATAATAGAGATTTGTAGCTTTTGGTGTCATTGAGTTTACTCAGTCAGATGGTATTATTTATATCACACTAGGTCAATCACCTCATTCAACAAAGTGAGATGTACAGCGCGTCTGAGTCAAGAGGTACAGGACAATCAAAGTGAATATAAGAACAAGTATCAACCATGAAAACAACAAAATCCTCGAAAATATCTTCAAAATAAACTGATTTGAAACTGGTTTAAGAACTAAGAAACCTATTTCTGCAGAAGCTAATCGCTGATGACGTTGACCAAACTGATAATAAAAGCTCACCACTTAATTTATCTTGTTTAAAGAACTCAACATCAGCAGAATGTCACAGTTAACTAGCTATTAGCAAATTCGGTTTTTATATGAAATGACGTGACGAATAAAGTTCTAGGATTTCACTATAATTATGAAGTTGTATTAACTTTAAAAATATCTAAAGATTGATAAAACCTATTAGTTAGTTGTTTCATTATCAATCAGAATTTTATATGGCTACACACAGTAAATAACTGAACATGTAAGTTGACCATGTATTATAACATTCTCCAACAGTTGTCTCACACTCAGTACTACACTTAATTTTTTTTCTGTATTTGATGTGTTTTAAGATAATTATTTTGATCGTCAAAGAATGGAACTGTTGAACTCTAAACTAAAAAGTCAAAATTATCAGAGTTCAACTAGGTGATTAAACAGTAGTATTCACTACGATACCTGTACATTTTACATGGGTTTCATATTTTGTATAATCGTGGTAGGATGTGAACCAAAAGATCAAAGTTTTACAAATACAATTGGCTTTCAATTATTGTTCTTGGAAAAGTCAGGGTGATCACCAGAAATTCTATCGCATCTTATTATTCTTTGGATGTTCAAACGTATATCGAACGAAATATGTACGGAAAAATTTAGCCTGGATTTTGACGAGTATTAAAGGACGGCCTCAATTAGAGCTTCTTTGAGTGTTTGGAAAAGCCTGTGAACTGTGGCACGAATTCAGTACACGAACTACAATTTACTTAACTTATTTTCATCAAAAAAAGCGAAACATTTTAGTAACTGACTGCTGATACCCTTTAGTAATAGTGTAATCAAAAACTGAATGGAATTTTTTCTAAAGAAGGAACGAATTGAGCGAAGAAATTTCTTTTCAATTAGTTTTTCATCATGGCTCTACACTAATATATATACGTTTTACAATAATAATATAATACTCATCGAGTGGATACGTTATGTAATAATTACATAATCACATTTAAATTAACATTGATTAATTGGAAGAAAGAGGATTAATAATATTCAAAGTGATCAAGAAGTTGCTATGTTGCGTAATGTAAGAAACAAAGAAGGAACAGAATTTTAACGGATGGTCAATAGGATGGTAGTTACGTAAGAATCAAGAGATGAATGTTGAGAAGTTATTAAGTTCAAAAGCAACAGAAATAAAATTACAAAAGTTAAAAAAAAAATGGAAGAAGTATGAAAAATAGTTCTTTTGAAGGAAATCTTAAACTGATGGCCAGGGCAGGGAAAGTGGTTGTACGAATCTCTTTTGAATGCAAAGGTCAGGTTTGTGAACATGGATTGCGATGGCTTCCGCAATGTGCAAGAGGCGCACTCGTAAACCATGTGGCAAATTAGATGGGATATTGTAGATAACCTTAAAAGCTTTATTCAATTCGACTTGATGACCTGTGTCAACCAAGTGAGAGAGAATAGAACTTTTAATCACTTTTACCTGTCCTTTGTTTAACCACGACGGATGATGTTCAGTAATGCGGTGACGGACCTGTCGAATTGTACGCCCTATGTAACTGGCTCCACAGGAGTAGTTGAAACGATAGATACACATAGATTTGGCGAATTCAGGCAGTCTGTCTTTGTTGGCTGTTCTTATCTTGGGATAGTTGTAGAAGATGACATTTAATCTGGCAGCATTAAATGTCTTTTGTACGGCTCTTCTTAGTTTCTGAGTCAAGGTTTCTTCAATGGTGTCATTTATGAATTGTAGTTTTATGAATAGTACCTTCTTATGGACGGTGGGTATCTTTGTCCTTGTTTTCTTCTCCATCATATGTTTGTCGATGAATTTCATGGGATACCCATTCATGCTAAGTAGGTTCCGAATATTATTCAATTCTTCTTCGGTGGTGTCTTCAGAGCAAATCATTCTAGCCCGATGTGTCAAGATTTTTATCAAGTTCCTTTTGTATCTGATTGGAACTGCACTGTGGAAATGAGTGTATTGTCCTGCTGCTGACTTTCTGTGTACTCTTCTTTTTATAGTTCCATCTGTTCTTCTAGTTAGTTGGACATCTAGAAATGATATGCTGTCGTTCTGTTCATCTTCTGATGTAAAATTAATTGATGGATGAACGTTATTAAATGTATTAAGTAAATTGTCCTTATCATTCTCTTTTTCTAGTACTATGAAGGTGTCGTCTATATAGCGATAATAAGTTGGTAAATGGCTAATTATGTTTTTAAGTGGTCCGTTTTCCAGTTTTGCAAGGAAAATATCAGCCAGTAGAGGGCCCAATGGTGATCCCATGGCAACTCCATCTAGCTGTCTATAGTATTCATTGTCAAATCTGAATTGTGCATTGATTGTGCATCTGAGAATTAACTGTTGGTGCAAATTCTTAAACCATTACACAAAGAAATTGTCAAGCATAGTGTCAAGGATTCCTTTGAATTTGTTGAGAACATAAAAAATCTATCAGTCAAGAATAATTTCATGTTATCACTTGATGTATCATCTTTATTCACTAACATTCCACTACAAGAAACAGTTGATTTTATTTGCAATGAACTAACAGAGAGACGCATAGAAACCCCGATTCCAGCATCCGCGATAAAACAGTTAATTCTCAGATGCACAATCAATGCACAATTCAGATTTGACAATGAATACTATAGACAGCTAGATGGAGTTGCCATGGGATCACCATTGGGCCCTCTACTGGCTGATATTTTCCTTGCAAAACTGGAAAACGGACCACTTAAAAACATAATTAGCCATTTACCAACTTATTATCGCTATATAGACGACACCTTCATAGTACTAGAAAAAGAGAATGATAAGGACAATTTACTTAATACATTTAATAACGTTCATCCATCAATTAATTTTACATCAGAAGATGAACAGAACGACAGCATATCATTTCTAGATGTCCAACTAACTAGAAGAACAGATGGAACTATAAAAAGAAGAGTACACAGAAAGTCAGCAGCAGGACAATACACTCATTTCCACAGTGCAGTTCCAATCAGATACAAAAGGAACTTGATAAAAATCTTGACACATCGGGCTAGAATGATTTGCTCTGAAGACACCATCGAAGAAGAATTGAATAATATTCGGAACCTACTTAGCATGAATGGGTATCCCATGAAATTCATCGACAAACATATGATGGAGAAGAAAACAAGGACAAAGATACCCACCGTCCATAAGAAGGTACTATTCATAAAACTACAATTCATAAATGACACCATTGAAGAAACCTTGACTCAGAAACTAAGAAGAGCCGTACAAAAGACATTTAATGCTGCCAGATTAAATGTCATCTTCTACAACTATCCCAAGATAAGAACAGCCAACAAAGACAGACTGCCTGAATTCGCCAAATCTATGTGTATCTATCGTTTCAACTACTCCTGTGGAGCCAGTTACATAGGGCGTACAATTCGACAGGTCCGTCACCGCATTACTGAACATCATCCGTCGTGGTTAAACAAAGGACAGGTAAAAGTGATTAAAAGTTCTATTCTCTCTCACTTGGTTGACACAGGTCATCAAGTCGAATTGAATAAAGCTTTTAAGGTTATCTACAATATCCCATCTAATTTGCCACATGGTTTACGAGTGCGCCTCTTGCACATTGCGGAAGCCATCGCAATCCATGTTCACAAACCTGACCTTTGCATTCAAAAGAGATTCGTACAACCACTTTCCCTGCCCTGGCCATCAGTTTAAGATTTCCTTCAAAAGAACTATTTTTCATACTTCTTCTATTTTTTTTTTAACTTTTGTAATTTTATTTCTGTTGCTTTTGAACTTAATAACTTCTCAACATTCATCTCTTGATTCTTACGTAACTACCATCCTATTGACCATCCGTTAAAATTCTGTTCCTTCTTTGTTTCTTACATTACGCAACATAGCAACTTCTTGATCACTTTGAATATTATTAATCCTCTTTCTTCCAATTAATCAATGTTAATTTAAATGTGATTATGTAATTATTACATAACGTATCCACTCGATGAGTATTATATTATTATTGTAAAACGTATATATATTAGTGTAGAGCCATGATGAAAAACTAATTGAAAAGAAATTTCTTCGCTCAATTCGTTTCTTCTTTATTTACGAAATGGCAAAATGGGAATTTTTTCTACTTAGAGATTTAAACTATAATTTCGGCCTTGTTTGATTGCAATTTAAAGCGAAAGTATACACTGCACAAACATGTATTTTTCGCCTTTAACTCTCTAGGCAGAGATGGACTTTTGATCAGTCTAATCTGTGCCGATTTGGGACAGTTACTCACCTCAAACAATGGGTGAAGGGTTAAGATTCTGAGTTCGCGTCGTTCGTGCAAGATCATGAATGCACACTGCTGAAGAGTCCCATACTAGGACGGAATGGTCATCCAAAGCCCCTAGGTTTCCTATGGTCATCTAACTTCAACCGACCCGTGAACTCAACGTTTAATTTACTGCCTATTCATTCTTGTATTAAGAACTATAAACTGTCTAAAAGTATACTTGAAAGATTGATTGATCTAATAGGTTAATTATTCTTCTGTCAGAGTGATCTTTTTTGCATAAATGAATCTTCTAACTATTTAAATTTGTAAACATTGAATTTCTATAATGATGATCTTAAAGAATGTCTGGTTTAAAATCTTATCTAGTTATTCAGTAAAGATATTCTGTAAATTGTGTAATGGACGTTAAATCATATTAACCTTTACCATTATCAAAATAAGTGTGAAATTAATCATCTGACTCATGATCTTATGCATTGAAATTACTATAATATCTACAAAACCCGTTTGATATTAATCAACATTTGCCCACTAGTGACTGGCTTCGAGAGGTATATCCGGGAGTTCTATTGAGAAGTAGTGACTGGTGGAGTTCAACCAAGTCTGTTGTGAGATAGTAAGTCACTGAAGACAATGGTGGATGTGTCGATCAATTTTGCGGATTAGTTGAAGTTAGACATTAACACCGTCGGATGCCGGTAGGCTCAGTGGTCTAGTGGTTAAGTGCTCGCGCGCGAAACCAGTAGGTCCTGAGTTCGGGACTCGCAGGAGGCGAGGTCGTGGATGCGCACTGCTGAGAAGTCCCGCAATAGGACGAAACGGCCGTTCAGTGCTTCCGGGTTTCCCATGGTGGTCTAGCTTCAACTGACTCATGATCTTAACCATTTAAATAAATAAACGTTGAAAATAATATAAAAATATAGAATTGTATGAATGATTGATAAGACTGACAGTTGTTTTTAAATGACTTGAGCATATATTTGCATTCACAAACTAGATTTTATTCTAAGCATAAGTTCGAGATTTCGGTTGAAAATTTTAAAAAACTCGTGAATAAGATGATTTTGACATAAAATGACTATTTCATTTTAACTCAATTCTTTATTCAACTATTAGTTCATTATTTCTATTTTATTAAAAACCTTATTTTGGTAAAAAGCGATTCTTTCTTACCATATGTTCACTTATTCATAAACAATTTATTTCGATACATGTGCGATTTATATAAATTAAACCCCTTTTAAAGCAAACGTAGTATACATGTTGATTAATTTTAGATCAATCAAACGATAAAAAAATCTGATAACCATGCTGAATACAACATTAAAACCCATTGAATACTTAAGTAACGCTCATGAGATTGAACTTGTATTAACAATCGAATGAATTTCAAACACGTTGAAAAACCTGTACTTCATGAGTAATCGCAGTTTGGAAACTTTAATAAAGTGTGCAGATAGGATTTGAATAGCATCGGTATTTAGTCATGGTTACACATAAAAAAATATGTCAATTACTAACAATTGTCTCTTACATAACTGATGAGTTCTTTTTTCGTTAAAAGCTTACAAATAGTTTCCTACGACTGTGGGTAATTGAAGTGATCTATAATACTTTAATATCTCCAAAGATAATGAATCTTATGTCAAAGTGGTCAGTTTACATGTTGAATATTTTAGTGTTTGCTTCAATTATTCTCTTAAAGCTTTAAATTTTGTCAGCAATATTAACGACATAATATTCTTAGTGGACTTTATTTAAATTGTTCTACTGCCATATGCCAATATCTTAGAAACATCTAGTAGAAATCCAAACAAAGCAAATAACAGATAAATGAACCGTTTATACAAAAACACAAGAATTTATTCTAAATTCTATGGTATTATTCATCTTCAAGGACCTCTAACACTAAGTATTAATTATTGTGATCACTATCAAAAGTAGACTGTATTATTTAATAAGATGAACAAAAAAACTAGCTTTCGTAAATGAGTTAAAACAACATAGTATAAATTGTCAACAAATCATCTAATTCAATTCAACAACACATTCTCAAACAACTATGGACAATTCCACTGTTAAAATAAAACCATTTCAAAACGAAACCAGATATTTTAGGCTTTATACAATTTTATAAATGAATAAAATTGTATAAAGATCAATTATTATAACAGAATTACATGAATCCATTCATTTCGTGAATTCTTTTTAGCTGTTTACATCCAAAAAATACTATAGTATTAATCATGAAAACAAAACAATTGTACATACTTTATTTAAGAAGCATTTACAATAAACTGAATTGAAGTGTAGATATAGAATAATATTATAGTCTAGGAGAGTGTAGTGTTGGTTATTATGTTAAGCCCATATACCTTATTCTAGCTTTCGGACAGCCCATTCTATTCATTCTACTTGAGTCACATTTTGACCTTGTTAATTATTCGCTTATCAATCTTGACTGTTTTTATATGAGCGCGTAGGTGTGTGTACACTTCCTATCCCATTATTCATCACGTGTCTGTAACTTACTTTTGTGCAACTATAAATATTGATTAACTCTTGACTAAAGGGGAGTTGGCTTGCCCGCCATCTCCACTGCGAGTCGTTTTGCTTCGTTCTATTCCATTCACTGCACATACAAAAGTTCATTCTCGTTATTTGACTTATTTAGTTCCGTTATTGACTATCGTGATTTAAGTTGATGATTATATACGATGATTGGAGACATATATATTTCAACAACAATCACCATTACAATCACCTTGGTGTCAGATCTCGGGTCACTAAAGTGGAGAGCCCTTACGACAACATCGTTCAATCTAAATGACGACAAAATAAAGGGCCTCCACAAGAGCATGAGAATAGAACATTTTTTTATTTTCAAAATAGAAGATAGACCATGAGTATTACATTGTTAAGCTATTTCAAACTTCCTTCTTTATTTACCAAATGTCAAAAAATGGGAATTTTCACTTTATGATTCATTATTCTGAGTGTTTCACTAACTCACACTTCATTGTGATGTAAACGACTCACTAGTTAGTTCTTTCATAGAATGATGATCAGATTGATGTAAAATATATTCTATTTGTTATTCTTAAAATTATTTAACTAAATTATTCTTCTATATGTAGTTTCTTATTTTTTGTTGTGTGTGGGAGATTGTTTTATATCCGGTCATCATTTGTTTAGACAATCATATGATACCTATTGCTAAGTAAGAAATATGACCGTGATTGATTAAATTTATATTTTAGAAAAAAAAGACTAAGTTAATAAAATATTCATATTATATTCTAAATCAGTAACATTGACACCTTATTGATGAAACAGTGATTTCTAGTCGTCTCAGTATTTTCAACAATAACAACAACCACAAAAAAAAAGCGAAATTTCATGATCGGATATAAAAGCAGTATTTGACTGGAACTTTATTTGAATAATATAAGTGTAGGAAGCAATTTACTACAGGTTTAATTCTGAGCTATTCCCTAGACCGTCGAATACAGAGTCTTGGTTTGGCCAAAGTCAGAACAAGCAAGCTATTTGGTTAGATAAACTTTATCTGTTTCTAAAACATAAATTAATATCGTTAGTGTACAAACAAACAGTACGGTTTATTAATACAGGGAAAAACAGAGACAAATAACATACTGAACAGTAGCCAGGGTATAGGAAAAATGAGTCAACAAGCAAATATTGTTTTACAATGAACATCAAACGGCGATTGGTTAATAAAGAGATGCAGTCGCATAAGGTCAAAGGGAGTTAATGTAGTGGTGGGCGTTTCACTTTATTATTGGTGGGTTCGTCTATGGATCACATTTTACAATAAGTATATAGTCTCACATAGATTTATCATATCAACTGAGTCATGACATTGTATAATGAGAGGTATTTACTTCTATTTTGATCATCTCTCAAATTCATAAAATAGTAAGTTATAGATCTCAGTTTTACAGCATTGATATGTCAATTTATTTGAAAAATATATGCCTTCATATAAAGTTATCGTTCATCAATTAAGCATGATACAATTATTGTAAGAGATACTACGAGGGCTTGCATTAGTGTGGTGTTTTTAGTATTGATGTATTTTCTGTTCTAGGGAGAAAATATTATCATAACGAGGTTTACGAAGTATAACTTATGAGATAATGGTAGGAGGTAGTCAACAGGACACCCTTGATTTAGGTCCATGAAATTGCAATTTGAACGACAGAATTCATTCTGCACTATGAAGGACCTGACACACGTGACACTGATCACCACCCAATGATCAACAAATCATAAATACATTTCACTCCTACATGAGGTCAGTCGCAAACCGGATTGCTCATTAGTAAACTCTCTGACGGTGAGGTTGGGTGACACGGGATCGAATCCGTTACGGAGCATCAGTTCTTGCAAGATTACAAGTACACGTTGCTGACGAGCTGAGGAGGAAATCAGGAAAAGACTCTAGAAGTGGATAGGACATACATTATGGAAATCACTAAACTTCATCTGAAGACAAGCGCCAACTTGGAACCATGAAGCGAAATGGAAAAGAGAAAGATCAAAGAAAACAATGCGTTGGAAATTAGAAGCAGACATGAAAAGGATGAATGACAACTGGAAACAACAGAAAAGGATTGTACAGTACAAATTCCGATGGAGAATGCTGATGGGTGGCCTATATCTTTACAAAAGGGGTAACAAGCGTAAGTAAGTAGGTTTAACAATGCCCGTTATAAAATCAATATCATACATATATATATTGTTATTTCCCCTAGATACGACTTTTCTACGCAAAAAATCACAATACATATTAATAAGCTTATTAATAGAAAATTAGACATAGTTTAGTTCGTGTGTATTATAAATACTAAAGACATAAAATGAAAGCATATACCTTTGGAATATGTTTAAATATGATGTTCATTTACTGTCTGTTAATGGGTTAATAGTAGTTTTCTTCTATTATTCTATATGTATTATTTTATCCTGCAGTGTTACAACAGCTGCTTATCTAGCATAATAGTTTTTACTCAACAGAAAATCTTTATAATTTACTATAGACTTTTTTTTACTGAAAAAATTACTGGAGTAATTGAATATTATTTATAACAACAAAAGTATTATTTGTTACAATAGTTGCCATGTGAATGCATGATTTCTAATTCTTATGATTACTTCTTGTGTTTTGCAATAATTGAATGATTTAGAAATTTATGATTAAGGTAATAGAAATGTGGGGTTCTATTCTGATCTTAACATTATTTGCTTCAAATTAATTGGCATATATATGTACATAAATATTATGAAGAGATGTATCTGGTTGATAATAGTAATTTCATTGGACAAAAATCATTTCTGTATGGTTATCTGTAAACATATTTTTCACCACATTATTTAACATTATCAAAGTGAACGGGAAATTTGTCAAGATACAGAACAAATAAGATAGTTTTATAGAGATCAATGAATTTGACGACATACGCGACCGTCTTTCATTAGAACGATTGCACAACTGTTTCGATACAGTATGTGACTCATCAGTAGTGGGTATTCACAACTTAACTAGGGATTGACCGCAGAACCTTCAGTTTTTGTAGCGAATGCTTTTTCTACAGACTAAACAGCCAACATACAATTGTCTATATGTATTTATCAGGATATAATAGCTGTCCAAATTTTCCTGGTTTACAATGACTGTCCAAATAGGGTCATTTTGTGATATCAGAAGGCGTTTTGTTGATATTATGGGAATTTTAATAGTTGACATCATGAGTTTATTGAAGCTAGACCACTATGGAAAACCTGGGAGCATCGGACGGCCGTTTTATCCTATTGTGGGACTCCTCAGCAGTGCGCATCCACAATATCGCCTCGAGAGATATGTTTCACAAAATAAAAAAACAAGCATTTATCAGTCCTATAATGCGAAGCAAATGAATTATATAGTAGGTAAATCTTTTTTGATTGGCACTTTTATTAATATTGACTCAAAACATATAACTAGTGAAGACGACTTTTTCGCTTTTCGGAATGCAATTAAATGTGATTAAATTTAAGAAAGGGATGTGTTTTGATTGAATGTGGTTTCAGTGTTTTTCTAAAACTGGGAAGACACAAAAATTTCATGAATTTTATAAACAAGTTTTTGTAATCGATATGTAAGCAAAACAACTGAAGTTGAATTAACCCTAATTGTTTTAGCTATCATATGTGTACATTGTTAGGTAATTGAAGGACGTTTCAATGAAAACCCTAGACATATATTTTGTGCGTGTTGACACTCGTTAGCATGGCATGCTAGTTAGCTAAAAAGAAACTGATATCCAATGTGAAATTCGAATCCGCGTCAATCAGCTTTTCAGTTAAGGATGATATCACTTATCTTTTCGGGTCGATAGCATCCTATAACACTAAGATGCATTTACAGTTGATTAATGACTCAGTATTGATCTAGTAGCCCAAAATCTCAAGATAGTACCCAGTATCTAAATATCAAAATTGCAACTTAATCGATAAAGTTCCATGTGAACTAAAAGACTACACAAGCTTGAAAGTAATCACTACTCTTTAATAAATCAATTGTCGTCCTATACACACGAACAAATATAGATGAAAACAACTGGTGCAGCAGCAGCCTCTGCACCAGTGGACCTCAACATGCACATGGGAAAAAGCGAGTTTCTTAAATAGAACATTATAAACACCAACCCAATCATACCTGACGGAGAAGCTTTGGAGGATGTAGAATCTTTCACGTACATATCGGGGAAGCATCATCGATGAACAAGGAGGTTCAGATGCAGACGTAAAGACAAGGATTGTCAAAGCAATGACAGCATTCTTACAACTGACGAACATATGGAACTTGAAACAACTTTCAACAAATATCAAAGTGATACTTCAATACGAACGTCAAGATAGTTCTAGTGTACTCAGTTGAAACTTCGAGAACTATAACAACCATAATCAAAAAGGTACAAGTATTTATAAATAGTTGTCTACGTTAGGTACTCAATATCCGTTGGCCGGATATAATCGGCAACAGCCTACTATAGAAGAGGACAAACCAGCTTCCAGCTTATGAGGAAATCAGGAAAAGACTTTAGAAGTGGATAGGACATACATTATGGAAATCACTAAACTTCATCTGAAGACAAGCGCCAACTTGGAACCATGAAGCGAAATGGAAAAGAGAAAGATCAAAGAAAACAATGCGTTGGAAATTAGAAGCAGACATGAAAAGGATGAATGACAACTGGAAACAACAGAAAAGGATTGTACAGTACAAATTCCGATGGAGAATGCTTGTGGATGGCATATGCTCTTCCATGAGGGGTAAAAGGCGTAAGTGTTATATATATGATATAAAAAAGTCATATGGTCCTTGCGATAACTGACAGCAGTATATATTAAATGGCTTTCACTAATTCATACCCGGTTTCATTGTGTAAATGGATCACTTTTAATCCTACTACATTTTATTAATGGATTATGCTAATAAATTACCATAAATAAATGTACACTATATACATTCGTTTGGAATTCATAAAATCAAATTCTCTAGATTTTTTATACCAGAAAGACAATAATTATATAGGCGAAATGCTTAGGTGTGTAAATTGTTGGATCATTTAAGAATCCACAGTGTATGGTCAAAAATTTAAGAATATTTAGTGAACAATAGTTGTCGAAATCTTTTCAGGTTTCACACAGTATATGAAGGGATATATATAAAAGTAAAGATGAATGGTGGCTAGCAGTGGGATCCAGGATGCGCGTTTCGTCCTATTTGGGACTTGTCAGCTAGATACATCTACATCTCAGAGTTATTGTTCACTCCGGGGACTGAACCCAATACCGTTTGCTTCAAACTTCATCGCGTCATACACTTACCTGTAGAGTCCTGATGGCCACTAGCTTGTGAAATCGGGTGAAGTTTTAATTTGTTTTTTGTATTGCTTCTTTAAATCCTCCCATGGATATTTAGAGATTGATCATTTGTAGTCCTAAATATCCATCGAATTGATGGATATATATATGAAAGTTATATATGAAGTAATCGATATTATAAACCGTAAATAGTGGATTATAAGTTAAATATATTTTAATTACTTACAAGAATTATCATTAGTAAAAAGGTCACATAAAAAATACTGTAGGAAAAGTTAAATATTCAGGAAATGATCTTCAGTTTATAGATTAAAATCTTATGTAAACAATACAAAATGAAAGAGATTAGAACAGTAACAATAATTCATAATTAAGAAAAAATTACTTTATAGATTGAAAAAAAGATGATTGTATAAGTAGGAGTAGATTTAATAGGGAAGAGAAGATGAAATACATAAACGAAAAGGTGGTGGTGAATAGGAGAAGGTAAATGTTTATTATACCTACTACGTTAAATTGAATTGAGAATAGAATAAACCTCTTGTGGGTAAAGGAAGATAATTGAATTGAATACATTTTGTACGAAAACATAAGTTTGTTCATTTTTGAGTTTAAGCAGAAGGCTTCTAACACATAGAGAAGACATAATTCTTCATCTACTGTGAAATTATTCGAAACTCGATATTGAAGTGAAAAAGTTGGATATTTCTCGATATCATGTTCCCTGTCTGTCAGATGTCAGAATGAAGCCATATGAATATCAATTTTGAATCATAAAATTTCTCCATAGAGAAACATCTAGTTATAGAAAAATTTAATATTCAATAATGTCAGTTTTCTAGGACTATTATATTTAAGCTTAGTCTGTGTGAGGAACTATCATCAGCTACCAGAGAGAAATCATGAACAAAAGTATTTGAAAATTTCATTTATTCTAATCGCCACTTTTATAAAGTTGCTAGACATTGGTGTTGTTTCTGGTATGTATATTATCATTAGTGTGAAGAATCCAATTGAGACTTGTTTTACAGCTTATTACAAGTAACAAGTCTTTAGTTGTATCTCCAGAATTTAGTTTGTTTTAATTTTTGCTTTCACTACATATCGAGTACTATTTAAAGTCCAAAACTTAAATTCCAAATGTTTTCTAATCTATGGTCACTAAAGTGGTTCTATTAGATAAAAACGATGTGTTTTGATTGCAACTTTTTTAAAAATTGTATTATTAACCATAAGGTTAAAGCTATAATAACATGTTCCAATCGTTTCTTGATAATATCATACTTGTTAAAAACTACTGAAGAAAATATTCCATGTGATTCATCTGTTGACTGAGAGACACAAGTAGGCAGTTACAATGTCTGCTGTAAATTTTTAGCGTAACTATTTTAAATAATAGTATTACTTACTTACTTAGGCCAGTTACTCCCAGTGGAGCATAGGCCGCTGACCAGCATTCCCCAACTCACTCTGTCCTGGGCTTTCCTTCCTAGTTCTATCCAATTGTCGATCATTCTTCTCATGTCTGTCTCCATCTCTCGGCGTAATGTGTTCTTTGGTCTTCCTCTCCTCCTTTGGCCTTGAGGATTCCAAGTGAAAGCTTGCTCTGTGACGCAGTCGGATGCATTCCTCAATGTGTGTCCTATCCACTTCCAGCGACTCTTTCTGATTTTTTTACTCCGCTGAGATCTGGTTTGTTCTCTCTCACAGTAGGTTGTTACTGATAGTGTCTGGTCAACGGATCTGAAGTATTTTGCGTAGACCACTGTTAATAAACACTTGAATCTTCTGAATGATGGCTTTCGTAATGAATGATCTAAATTTTTTATGTTTTTAAAAGATCTTTCACTCCGATTTATTTACGCAATCAATACAAATCTAACTATTATTACAGTAACCTATGCATAATATTATTTGTAAATCCATTGTCAGCATAAAATTTGAAAAAAAACATAAACTTGTCAATTAGTCTAACATAGACGATAAAAATGTTAACATGATTAGGATATCCAAGTTTGTAAATATTAAGTCACTACCCTAAAAAAATAACTAGAAGCGCACACTTCCCCATATTCAACTACCGTTTATTACTTTAAACATCAACTTTCCGTCTTATTATCTTAGCGTTTCAAACTCATTTTACATACCTTGTTCCGATCAACTTTGTAATGCCACTACCTAGACAACAAGCTTTTCTCAAAAAATTAATCTATAGAAAAAAAGTATACTTTATAAAAAAACTTTCGTTAACATAATGTCAATCATCTCTTTTTAAATTAGAACTAAATTTAAGACATAATACACTTACTTGAATAGTAATTTTTCCTGGTTAGCGTTTATTTAGCAAGTTAGTTTTCTACGGGATAAGGTCGCTAACCCCATGCCCAACCCACCTCCTTTATCCTGGACTTGAGACCGACAGTAGCCCCAGAGGGGCTCCAGGTGGAGTTACATAATATACTGGTTTACTTTAAATCCCATCAAATCACTTTAAATCACGTTTAGATTTAGCTAGTTACACAATTCAGAATAGGAATGTAAAATATGAACGGAAAACATATTTCATGTTTGATAATTTTAAACGTTAATTAAAATAATCTTCTAATCATAAGCGTTCGTCAAGGTCGATGATCTTGAAAACATGACATAATATGATCTATATAATTTTCTCATAGTTGTACATCTGTAGACAAGTGCTATACATATTAAAAAAACACACACTAAAGATCCATGGATGAGTAACTGTACAAAAACTCTTGGAACTCAAATAAATAAACTCTGATAGGCTTCAAAAAAAACAATCAACATAAACCATGCATCCTGTTTCGTCCACTCTAAAACAAACTATGAGTACGAACCTATCACTGATTTAGAGATTGAAATGATGAACACATTCTAGCATCGTTTGAAACCAAGCAATTGAGTCTAGTTTATTGATTCCTACTGATCACCATCGACTTTCTATTAACTTATTTTAATCTAAATTTAATTATTTCAGCTAATGAATTGTTTTTTTATGTACCTAAATTCTATACGTTTAATGAGATAAAAAAGTTATAACGATTCCTTCAATAGAAGATGATAATAAGACAATATAAAGCTATACAACTTTCTTCATAAAGCAAACAAAGGAATAATTTGGCGTGTAAACATGCCAAAATAATTGATTTAATAGTTTGTACATTATTTATAATAAAGGCAAACTATTCTTATTTAAGTATTAGAAACATAAAATATAGAAAATTGATAAAACAGTCTATATTAAATTAATGATTTTCTATGATTACTTCATATCCGTAGATAAATGGTGAATGGATATTAAAAGAAAACGTTTCGTAAATACGAACTATAACAACTAGTTTATAAGTTGAAGAACGTATTAAATATACTGATTTATCATCGATTATTAACTGATATTGTAATTTAAACCATAGTTAATATCAGATTTAATTGAAACAAAAAGTATGAAGAGTTCACTAGTTTAGAAGATTGAACAAAGTAATGAATGTCTTGGCAGTCACATTTAACTTCGACATGTTGCATATCATATCGAAATAAATACTATTTTGGTGCGGATTTATCAACTTACGCTACGACAGAGGAATATGATAAAAATCAGATCCTTATCTATGAAATTCATATAAAAGTGTATATGAAATCTGGTAGTGTTAGTTATTGTAAGATGATGGTCGAAGGTAGCCAATAGAAAACCCTGGACCTGTGTCGAATCACCTAGACTGGTGGCCACTTGGTCGATAGGATCCGATCTGCAATAAGAAAGACCTGATATACATGACATAGATCACCACCTAGTGATCAAACAGTTGTAAGCATTAGTTATTCTCTAATGTATGATTACTGAAATCAATTTTTCGCAAAGTTTCTTGATGGCTTGTTATTGACTGATAGTTAAGTAAATTTTCGGAATAAAATATGTTGAAGTAATTATTATATCAGCCTCACTTATTTTTATAAGACCAGTATTTGAACGAAGAATATTCTTTTCGATAAATTTTGTTCAGGTTCTACAATTATATATCCAAATTAATAATCCGAAAAATGGCCAGGTTAAGGGCAAAGTACATCGTTTAAAGCATGTGAATTTAGGATTGTGATAAACAAAATACAATGAAATTGGTAATGTTGATAAGACTCAGATAAAATGTTAACTTGAATCTTCGTATATGTTAGGTGAAATTTTATGATCCATGATCACATTAAAATTGGGCCAAATAGGGTGAGAGAGAAGTAATAGTGCGATTACAGTTCGATCGAACAAGTAAGAAGTAATACGGAGGGATGAGTGCGAAGTGAATGAATAATGTATAGGGGAGATTAATAATGATATTTAACCAATAATACGAATAATAATAATACAAAGATTTATGAATGAAGATAACAGATCCCGCGAGCGAGATCGTGGATGTTTACTGCTGAGGAGTCTCACAATGGGACAAAACGGCCGTCCAGTGCTTCCAGGTTTTCAGTGGTGGTCTAACATCAATCAGTTCATGATCTCAATGAAAAACTCAACAATCTCCACAACCCCTAAACTGATGGTGACAATTACGATTGACTACGAAAGGTCATAGTTAAATTAGGTCATTCAGTGGTTAAGATTACGATTGATTAATTGGCCTTGATGTTGGTCAGGGAAGGAGGAGTGGTTGAATATATTTCTTCTGTACTCATAGCTCCGGTTTCTTCATCCAGATGGCTACTGCTTCAGCTGTCTGAAGAACTTTCAGTCTCACCAGTTTTGGCAAAAAATTGCTGAACTTATTTTTATACTTAAAAAAAAACGAGGAACCACTGCAATTCCCACTATGCGAAGTGAGAACACCATTACTGGTAAAGATTTATTAGTTCGAAAAAACATGACGAAAACCTCAGTCGAAAACGCGCCCATTTATATATTGATTGTACATCTATTGTGTTTGTTACTTAGAATAAAGTCACACACATGAAAAATACTCCGGGTAATAACGAAATCACATACTGCATATCATGTCTAGCATAGTTTACGTTAGTTCAATACAAAGAATATTGTATCTTGAATAAACAGCACACTCAAATAAATTCATGTTATTATCGAATAAAATATCACACTGGAAAACAGGAACAAATATTACACTTAGTAATAATCACAATTAATTGAAAACGGGAGTAATTTTGACTGAAAATCACAACCAGTCAAGATCTGATTTTGCCATTTCAGTACTGAATTAAAATTAGCTTGTCAAATTGGTATTTTTGCAGTGTTTCTCTTGAAATTATCTAAGTAAAATCACTTTATATCATAATAAAACTAGTTGGCATACTAATTTCATTAAATTACACACTGTGACCTTTGCACTTTTAAATTGCAAAAATAATTTTGATGAAGCACAGACTTCAGGTTTAGAAGAACGATGAAAGCTCCACGACCAAACCATCCAGCTCAGATAACGAAACTCCATCAGAATCATACACCTAAGCTACAAATCTCCGTCATCGTAGAAATAATGTTGAACTAAATTAGTCCATAAGCTGGATTCCTAAATCTTTCATCATATAGCTTATAAAATATTATCATCATTAGCTGATATGATCCATTTAAAATAGGGAGCGATGGTTAGTTGTTTCTTCTTAAGACAACTAGAAAGTGTGCATAAACTGATATACTATATCAATAGAACAAGTTGATGGTAAAATGAACTTACCAGATTTCTCCCATTGTAGCATAATTGTACGATTCGACAGTCTTGATTTCTGTTTTGTATTTGGTCTTGTGCTCTGACAATTTTACTATTATGACAATATTCAATAGATAACCTGTATAGAGACCAATATAATTCTATTTTCAATAATATTAGTGTTTCAAGCACTGTGTATACCACTATTTTCACGTAACTAGACTCACCTAATGCCAAACAAATATCATAAGTTTCAAATTCAATTAAAGTTGTTTACTTGTATCTTCCCATTGTTTTTAGAACTGCAATTGATCAGTCTCTTGTTGATATATATATGCATCCTGTGTGGACTTTCTCGATATTGCCTTAGGTCACAAGCTTTATAAGCAGAGATGGATGACGGTTAGATGTGGAATCCAGGATGCGATTTTCGCTTTATTTGGGACTCGTCAGCTGAATGTACCTGCATTTTAGAGTTGATTTTCACCCTGGGACTCGAACCAAGTACCGTTCACTTTAAATGCTAACAACATCAACTCTGAGATGCAGGCGCATCCAGTTGACAAGTTCCAAATAGGACGAAAAGCACGTCCTGGATTCCACTGCTAGCCACTATATATCTTTGTTTATAAATATCATAAGCATTATAATGTCATAAACGTTGATCTATCCTTATAAATAAACGTGTTCTCATTCAAAATGTTCATTAATTTTTACAAATTCACTTTAATTTGTAACACTTTTATGTATTCTATTTTACTTGTCATAATAATTCATATATTCGCTTCAATTTCAGACTAATAAAATTTAATGAACAAAACAGTTCAGTTTTCATTATTTCAGTTATTGAACATAAACTCGTAATATCATTTAATTCATTACAATACTTCCGTCTTTTTTAACGTTTAATGTTCATAAAATATAGATTCAATAAAAAGATCAAAAGGAATTGATGGATTCTAATAATTATGTCACTTAATTCAATGTGGTTAAATAGTTATGTTTGATTGTAGCGTTTATTTTCAATTTTTTTTGTTTTAAAAATATAATATAATTGGATTATTATGTAAATTTAGAAGACGAAGATTATCAGAACTATGTAATATATTAGCGCAATACATTTCGAACAATCTGATCACACATATACTTGTTAAGAACATTTATATATAAAAATAAAAGGTCAACTAGACTGGAAACGGAGTAAGAGGAGATGAGGATAATGATAAGAGTAATAATAATAATGTGAACACAATTCGGAATGGTGGAGATGTCAATAAGAACCAATCAACGTCGAGGTGCACAGAAAAAGCTGTGAAACACATATGGAGAAATTCGAACACTTCACTTCTACCTGAAGGTTGTGCTGATGATGTCGTTCAGAAGAACGATGAAAGCTCCACAACCAAACCATCCAGCTCAGAGAACAAAACTCCACCAAAAACAATTCGAAATCTAATCACTCTGGATAATAAGTCAATATTACCAGCGTAGGTTTAAGGTAAGAACAAACTGTTTTTGAACACACAAAGGGGGTTTGAATTTTCGTATGGCTAAGGCTTCAATAAACCTTAGTATACGCCTTTTTACACTTTTATACAATACCATAAAAGCTGAGTTTAGATCAATCTTGTGACCTGTTATTACCCTTATCATTATCCTTATCTCCTCCTACTCGGTTTCCAGTCTAGTTGACCTTTTATTTTTATATATAAATGTGTAATCAGACTGTTCGAAATGTGATAATCTTCATCTTCTAATTACATTATAGAAATTTATCAAAGGGACTAATTGTTTTATGTAAATTTAATTTGATAAAATTACCAATTTATGAGTGCGTAATACAGTGTTTAAAAAGTAATTTAGGCATAAATATGTGTGTACAATACTTATAATGTCATCTCATTGCCATAAATAAATTGATTTAAACTATAGAACGCCAAGTTTAAAAAAAACAGTTGAAATTTTATACTTTCTTTTGTTGTCGGTTCCCTTTCTTTTGACTTTTTATACTGAAACGTTAAAAAGACCGCAATTTTGGAAGTAATACATCCTATAATAGATTAAGTTTAATACATAAATTACGCAGTTATTTCTTTATTTGCTGCTTTGTTCAATAGTTCTTAACTGGACAATAATAGTTTTAATAACTGGTAAAAATAAGACATATTTTTCTAAAATCTTAGATAATCTATTATTGACTGTTAATAAAATTTCGACGGAAAATGTTGATTCCATTTGTAATCATCTAGTCTCTAAGTAAAATTATGATTATACTACTACCTAGTTAAGTATAAATAGAATGAATAATTTAGTTTTCACTAACAATTTTTATTGCTCATATTCTTCAGTCTATTTTCAAAATAAAGTCGTAATTTCTGTTTCTAGGTGTGACCATATAAAATAAAACCAATGTTGTATTAGGTGGAAATTCTGAAATTCTTATTAAAATAAATAATATCAATTGAATGATTTCAATATTTCAAGTTCACAATTAATAATCAATATAATCAATGATGGTATATTATAAATTCATGTTGTGCTAAGCAACTGTTATCAAAAGTAATGTGAAAAGTTGATTTAATGAATAAAAGTATACACTTCATTTTTGATAAAAGGTATTTCAAATGTCACTGGTTGAAATCATGAGTCAAATGAAGCTAGACCACAATGGAGAACCTGGAAGCACTGAAAGGCCGTTTCGTCCTAGTATGGGACTCCTCAGCAATGCGCATCAACTGACCGACTTCAAGAGAACCTCCTGGAGTTCTAGTGAGAAGCCGTGATCAGCGGAGTTCAACCAAACCAACTCACTGAATACAATGGTGGACGGTGGCGCAAATTCGTGGATTGGTTGAAGTTAGACATTAACACCGTTGGATGCTGGCTCAGCGGTCCAGTTGGTTAGGCGCCTGACGCGAGACTGATAGATCTTGGGTTCGAATCTCGCGGGGTGCGGGATCGTGGATGCGCACTGCTGAGGAGTCCCATACTAGGACGAGACGGCTGTACAGTGCTTCCAGGTTTTCCATGGTAGTCTAGCTTCAATTGTCTCATGATTTGATTCAGTGAAATTTCTAAAAACTTCACAAAACCCCTTCTGATATTTTAAATGTGCTCAAATTCGAAATCTAGTGTTATTTTGTGATTTCAAATGAAGACTTTCTTTCTTGAATAATTCCTAAGTTAAGTATAATACATTTACCTCTGGAATTTGAAATATATAGACATTTTAATAGAGTTTTGTTCTCTAAACTGGATAGTTTGATTGTGGAGCTTTTATTGTTCTTCTGAACGACTTAATCAGCACAAACTTCAGGTAAAAGTGATCTACGTATAATTCACAATAAAACATTTAAATTATAATTATCACTGAGTAGTTAGATAATCGTTTAGAATCTATCCGATAATAAATTTCTTTTTAAATCACAAAGATTTATATCCTTAAAATGATCACAGGATCCCCAATGAATTTTAGAACAAATAATATTAGAAACAAGATCAAGATCAAGATCAGAATTTTTACATGACTACCGAGTTTTTTTCAATCTATCAAACCTCTAGAGAAATATAATTACTTAAGTGATTATTGATTAATTTATTGACTAAATTTTCATTGCTATCCTATTATATGATCGTGTAATTTCTAGATAATTGTAAAAGAAAAACATTACTGTTTCAGTATTTAGTTCTAAAACTTAAAAACTCTGTTGATTTGATTATATTCAGGTTTATGATTAATATTTCTACTTAATGAACAATAAATATGACCTCATTCAAATCATCAATACATGTTTGTTCATATTATCTGATATTTGTAGGAAGCTGATCTTGACATTTCAACATATATCTACAAATTTTACATCCTTACTTGGATAGATATAGAAGGAATTCGGATGAATGTTAATAAATACAAATTATATTTTGCTAGCGTATAGTCAAAAAAAGCTTTATGATCATGTTAAAGTACTTTTGTTCTCGTTACTGTGATTCAGTATCAGAATCAAAGAAATATATTCACCGTTTGCCTCGATACTGTGACGTTTAAAAAGTAGAAACAATCCTGTAATCTTAAAAACTGAGTTTAACTTGTTATGAAGTGAAGAGTATATTAGGTTAATAATAATAAGATTTTACTGAATAGTTTATTTTACAAGTAGATTCTTTATTTACTGAAGGGTGGCAAGTTTCTGACTTCTTCTTCATTCTTTGGAAACTGTTGACTTCAGGATTTAAAGACAGTAGTCAAATACGAGTAACCCATATTCGACTGTACCACATTGGTTAAAAATTCATTGATGATTGTTAAGTCATTCTTTTAGTGATGAAAATATCCTTGATTAGAATTTTATTTATCATAGGTATACGAATAATAACTTATTGTTTACATATTAAAAATGTTTCGATTTATTTTATTGGATGGTTGAACCATTCAATTGCGATTTATCAGTCACTTTTGACACATGTGGATCATGTGAGGACTGCTGCGAAATTTACATTAAGTCACAAGACCTTTTTAAACAGAGTTGGATGGTGGGTTCGAATGGCGGAGTGAGCGTCAATTCTGAGATGAAAGTAACTTTAGTTGAAGAGTCACAAACGGGGCGAAATACGCATGCTGAATTCTTCTACCAACCACCACATAACTGCTTGAATATATGCATTTTAAGCTATGTTTTACTCATTGTTAAATATCAGATAGAGTAAGAATGAAACTAAGTAAGTTTAATAGTCAAAATGTATTCTGACAAAGTTAAACTACAATTTATATGCTTAAAATAAACACTTCAAGTAAATTTCTGAAGTGATCTACCACCCAGCATAACTTTCTCTCTAACCTTTTATTCTAAATTGTCATATAATTTGAGCTAATCATTTATTTTATCAATAATTTGAAATTTTCAGTGCATTTTATCTTAAAAATTTGCTGATGTTTTGGTATAAGTTTTAACTGATTAAACAAGTATAATGAAACAAGTCACACACTGTTACATATATATATGCCAAGCCAAGATAATCACTATCGTTTTTTAAATCAAACGCTTGTAAGTGTATTTTTACTATTCTGTATCAAACTGTACGAATATATATATAAATATATATATATGCTTAACTTGAGCATCAGTTATAACTGACGTATTTGGATAACTTCTATATATTTAAATATAATCTATTAGGTCACGATTCAAAGTTTACAAATCTTCCCATACTAACAGAAAGCTTATCTGGGGAAAGTAGAGACAATGACATTAGTATGTTGTTTATATGTTACAATATATACATTCATATATGTGCATTTTGAATATGAGTAGTGAGTTTTATTTTATGAAAAATATAATTCCTTTTTTATTCACTATTTATATTGGTAACAAATTAAGAAACAAAGAAATTCGAAGAATAAATTTTTTTAGATATTTTTCACCTAAGATCTTACAAATCGTTCAGCAACAAGAATTTACAGTATATCCTTTATCAAGTAAATAAATGAGGAATCAGTTTCATACAATAGTGTCTAGACAGTTGAAAAATAGTTTAAAATATTAAGGGTATGAAGGAATAAAAATAGTTTTTAATTATAAGACACTTGTTCTTCCTTTAATCATTAGATAAGTTTTTGTTAGAAAATAAGATTTAGTATTATCATTTCAGTTATCGGTTGTCATTGTGTAAAAATGAGACGTTGAATTGGACAAAGTGTTGTAAAGCCTTTGATTACGATCATGAATCGACCGATGTTAGACCACCATTGAAAATCTGTGAGCACTGATTGCCGTTTCGTCCTAGTGTGGGACTCCTCAGCAGTGCTCATCCACGATCCCGTATGCCACAATGACTACTTTAAAGATTATGATTTTCAGCAAAATTTTCAAATCTAGAAAAAAAACGGTTTTAAACATGATTTAAATTTCCTATCTTTTTTTCGTCAATATATGTTACTTGAACTTAACGTGAAACAGTTCATCATACTGTGTTCTTCTTTAGATGATCAGACAACGATTAAGTATATTTGTTTAAATGACTTGTATACAAATCAAATCTGCATAACAAAAAATGTTAGGAAAATCTCTGTATTCACATTTCTTGATCATTTACTGAAGTATAATTTAAAGACTAATTTTTGAAGTCTACTTTATTTAGTAAAGATACATTGACGAGGACAATAACAGTTCGATATTTTATTGTATAAATTTAAATAAAAATGTATAGTGGTTTTGTAATCTTCATTGGATTTAATTGCATAATATTATGACTGTAGTAAATATGTCATTTCCATCGATAACTCACAAATTAGTTCATTACATAGACAAATTCTGTAGTCAACTATTGTAAATAATTTGTTTTGTCTTCTCGTATTCATTAATAGTATTATTGAATGTTTTTAATATCATTCTACTTACTAACTTACTCCTGTTACTCACAATGGAGCATAGGACACCGACCAGCATCTCCAACCCCACGCTGTCACGGGCCTTCCTTTCTAGTTCTATCCAATTGCCGTTCATTCTTCTCATGTCTGTCTCCATGTCTCAGCGTAATGTGTTCTTGGTCTTCCTTTTTTCTTTGGCTTTGACGATTTCAAGTGAGGGTTTGCCTTGTGATACAATCGGGTGCCTTCTTATCCTCTTTCAGCGACTCTTCCTGATTTCTTCCACTACTAGAATTTGGATTGTTCTCTCTCACAGTAGGTTGTTACTGATAGTGTCTGGTCAACGGATCCGAAGTATTTTGCGTAGACAACTGTTAATAAACACGTATCTTCTGGGTGATGGTTTTCGTAGTTCTCCAAGTTTCTTCTCATACAGTAGGACTCTCTTGACACGTGTATTAAAAATTCTGACTTTGGTGTTGGTTGACAGCTGTCTTGAGTTCCAGATGTTCCTCACTTGTAGATATGCTGCTCTTGCTTTCCTGATCCACGCCTTCACATCTGCACCAGTTCCACTGTGTTTATCAATGATGTTGCCCAGATATGTGAAGGTTTTTACATCCATGAAAGCCTCTCTGTCAAACGTGATTCGATTGCTGCATGCTGTGTTGTATCGAAGAATCTTAATTTTCCCTGCTGTTGAACCTGCCCCTACACTGGTCGTCTCCATAGTGTTGTTCTGTCCACGCTATTAAAAATGCCTTCTCATGGTCAATGAAGTTGATGCAAAGTGATGGATTCTATTCAGCTGACTGTTCCACAATGATCCGTAGTGTTGCGGTTTCATTTGTACATGATCGATCCATACGGAATCCAGCCTGTTGATCTCGAAGTTGGGCTCTTATATCATTCGATTTAAGATAAATGTCTATTGTATTCTTTATATCAGCTTTCTTTGCATAGATGTTAAGTACAATCTGAAAGTGTTGTTTCATTGTAGAGAAATATGTTCTTTTGATACTCTTTCAGGCTAGATCTTGAAATTCACACTTATTTACTGTTCATTGAATTGATTACTTGTAATCAGAATACTTTTCATCATTAATTACTTTTGAAATTGTTCAATAAATTAGTGTTGCCCACTAGTGTTTAGTAGAATTTATGTCGGGATAATTATTAACACTGGCTGTGTTCCACATCAACCGATGTCAACACAGTAGTTTAATAATTGTTTCAAACATTTCCCTGCACATAAATTTGTCGTAAAGTCCTTCTAACAGATAGTAATTCCGTAAGCGTTCTATTTAACATTAGATACTGTAATCTTTCAACGTCACCTGGGGATATTCAGTTGATTCAATCGACTTAACTCTATAAGATTGCAGTAGTTACTGTTCAGAATAGATAAATCATTTTTGGGGAATATATTACTTTTATAAATTCGTTAAATGCATTTTGACAGTATTCAGCTTCTCACAGCTGTCATCAGTGTGTTGTTAATAAGCTTCCATAAGCTTTTTTTCCTAGAAATGTGAATAATATTCCTAAAATGTTTCAAAAGAACGCGTCACTTTAACGATATATAAATCTGACATTTATTTTTAATTAGTAGTTGCCATTCTAACATGACAAATAATCGGATGCCGCTGAATTTTGGTAGGATATTATAACCAATCTGGTGGTGTAATTGATCACATTTGATTCGGCAGCGATAAATCATAATCCATATTCTTTTGATATGATATTTTCGAACGGTAACCTTATGTATTTGGATGTAACAGGTAAATTTATTGGTGTCTTACCTGTTTAACACTTGATTTCCGGCATTTAGAATGAAAAATGAGTTTTAACATCAGATCACAAGTTTTCTAAAAATCACCTACAAATTTGAATATATTTCGTTTCAGTTAGTATTATTTCTGAATGCTCTTCTTAATGAATTGTTTAAACTGACGACATCGTCACTGATTCAAATCGGTAACCATTGACACAGAAAAATGAATATTGCTGAACTGATGTGCATTTTAAGTACTGATTAATGCAACATTTTAAGAGCACAGTTTCAGAAGACTTTTATTTGCAGTAAACAATAAATCTTCAAGCTTATAAACGATAATTTCTGAACTCACTAACTTCCTTATTTCTTCAGCTAATGTGGAAAATATAGACAATTGATTATCAGAAACCGAATTCATTTAATGAAGAACAAGTAGTAAAATTTCGGAGTCGCGTCAAACTCTTATTTACCAAAGTTTTCAACAGTGTTGCTGGACCAACATTCATAAAAGAAAGGGGAAGATTTTGAAATATCACGCAGAGAGCATCAAATAAATCATACTTTCTTGACAGACGCTGAAAGAGGTGGGAGCTTTCACTTACCAGGACAGTATCATTGATAAACAAGTGGGATTTAATGCAAATGTGAAGACGAGGATTAGCAAAGCAAGAGTGGAATTCCTACAATTGAAAAGCACCTGGAACTCAAAACAATCGCCTATCAACCAATACCAAAATCGGAATTTTCAATACAAACATCACTACAAGAACTTGGAGAACTGCCACAAAAATTATCACAGATATGAATGTAAGTACATGTATAGAGAGTGTATATTTACTTACCAAAAACAGGCGTATTCCATAAGTCCTACAAAACTATCAGCTGTGATAAGCATTAATATCAATGAAAAAAGTTGTTTTGTAAATAACTCTCGCACCTTTGAGTCGAAAGTAGAATGCATTACAGGTTCAGTTCAAATACTAACTATAGGTCAACTGAAAACATGTGTCTAGGATTCTCTGCTAACCACAATCTATCTATTCGTTAAACTAATTTATTTTGTCTCGCATTGAAATCTTCTATAAAATCGTAATTATTGTGCAGGAAATATCTGGAAAATCTATAGCGTTCCATTTTCCACAAATAGGCCGCCTCTTGTTATAACGTCTGAAAAATTTGTATAATAAAATCCGTTCATACAACTTATTGAAAACTCATTTTACTTATTCTGGCTTGATCAACCAAATACAATCATTAACACTCACATGTAAATTGTATTGCATAACAGGTAATGACTGGCTGAGTAAAGCTTATAAGTGAAAAATATGATATTACAAATTGTAATTAAAGCTGTTAAAATGTCTTACATAATGATCTCATGAAAAATAGGTCATTGAGATAACTGTATCTTTTACGATGAATAAATTCAGTTTAATTCTTTTTTTGAATTAGCTTTGGCAAAACGTACCAGTTTGGAACTATGTTGTTTATGGGTTATTACGAAAGATTTAGCAACTTCATTGTCAAGCAAATAACAAGTAATTACACTGTTGAACACCTATCTATTTAGTCTCGAAAGTTGTGGACTATGTTCGAAGAAACGGACACAAACACTTCTTTCTGTTCTTCCGATGTATGTACTTTGGCACGTATATCTAAAGTGATAAACATAATTAGAAGTGAGATAAGAGGGGTATATGCCCACATTTGATTGTCACAATGAGCATTTGGTTTGATATAGAGACACCAACTTGGTCGCTGGATAAGTTCTTGTTGGTATTGACTTTAGTTTGAAATCAACCATTTCAGCTGTTTCATTATCTTTGAAGCCGAGTTTCTGCAGCATGTAGCATATTTCGTCTTTCTTAGTTGTTTTGATTGTTAATGAAGTTTCGTAGACAACAAATAACTTGTTGTATCGTTCAACTATAACTAATACCAAACTCTCTCCTCAGATCATAATTTGAGTACGTATGTAAATAGGGTTCTAACCGAAAATCTTTATTAGCTTATTGAACAGAAGCTATGTACGTTCAAGTATGACCAGCTCCATATGTTCTTCCGGAAAACGTCTTTCCAATCTAGCATTTGAATTTTGAGCAATACCGACATTAAAAAATCGAACATTTCACTCTCACGTTTTTCTTTAAATCTATCTTCAATTTTGAGAAATACCCTGTCTCCATGCTATTGGGGAATATTGATGGTTCTAAACCATGGTTGAGTGAACGTTTGAACGATGTTCGTTCATCCGTAATATTGTCTCTCATTATTATTTTACCTCTAATGGTTAACTCAACTTAGTCAAGACGTTTCCGACGTACAGCATGTAAATTTGTTTCGTTTTAATGACTAAAATTATGGTTTTAGGTTGTAAGCATTTGTGATGAATCCACGAAACGAATGAATTCATGTAATTCTGTTACGTCATTTGTTCTTTTATTATTCAAGTCTACGGATGAAATTATTCTTTGACAATAGTCTGAACGACCAAATCGATCATAAATGTCTTATTATCATACACACTTGATTTTCATTTTCCCAATCATAACCTTAGCCTTTTGAAAAATTCAGTCACTTTTATTCGATTGTAAATATATGTAATAAAGCTTTTCTTGTAGTTTTGCTACTGAAGAACAATATGTAGCGGCGTTCGCGTTGCGAGCAACATCGATATATATATATATATATATATATATATATATATATATATATATGGACATTTCTAATTACAAAATATTGTGTTCTCATGGTAACTAAAAAATAATTACACACAATATACACTTAGGTACGTTTGTTTATATTGCTGTCATAGTGTGCATATATTTTTTTAAATATGATAAATTACACATATAAGTTAAAGTTCATTAGTGCTATCATATTTTTGTTTCTGGAATCTAGTAGAATTAATGGATTTTTATAGTTGATTTCTGATGGTGTAGCCGAAAACGGATTAATTTCAAAGTTAAAGAAAACTGACTTTGAATAACACCAAAGTAATTAGATGTGAATAGGTTTTATTTAGGTTCCCAGCTGGGTCGTAAACAAATTTTCATTTTGTTGAATTAGCATCATTAACAACTGCATTTCTATACTCTGTGAAATACTTGAAATAATTGTTCGTTTGAATACCATTTCAAATTTCATCTCAATAAATATGTAGAATTAGATAGGCGTAATTAAGTAGTAGTTAATTTACTTCAGATAACTATGGTTGTTAAGTTGATTATATGCACATAGATGGTAACGTGTTCAGTTAACAATAAATATAATAAGTGCTGAAGTCGTTTTCTGATATTTAGCTCCAAACTGGCTTATCACATAATGAGATTTCTAAGTTTAGAGTTAAAAACTGGTTATCCTGTATAACTCAGCGATTTATAAAAGTTCTATTTATTATGGGAATACCAGTACAGAGATTTTGGATATCAACATTACGAGATTACTTCAGTCTTTTAAAGCATGATTAATAGATAATTAAGGACGTCAGTGATTTTTCAATAAAGTTGTATATATGAGGCTGGATCAATTCAAAATCCATAGTAAGACATATATTTTCAAAGGATTAAGAAAACTTATTAACATCAACGTTTGCAGCAGATTATAATAATATTGTAATAACTGAAATAAGACGAGTTTTGTATAAAACGGTAGATTCTTATATGTTAATCGTTGATTAAATTAGTTTTTATTGTCAAGTGACTGTCGTGTAATCTCGTTTAATCATTACGCTTATGCACGTTCAAGAGTTCTGGCTGGGTCTTCATTTATCAATCAAAGTAGACATCAAATGGAATACAAATATTCTGTTTATTAGCTTATATCTTTTGTACAGTTCGAATTTCTTGAATGAATGACTATTTACAAATTAGTAGCCGTAAATTAGTCGTCCGAATTATTTTGTATAAATCCTCTTGCCTAAAAATTATCATTATTTAGAAGCACATGGTGAATAAAACCATTATAGATAATGTAAATTAACTCATATATATATATATATATATATATATATATATATATATATATATATCTGACTACAGATTTCCATATCAATTAGCCTGCAAATAATGAAAATTAATTGTTTTAGTGCACTCAATAATTCAGAACTGATGTGTTTTCTGTAATCAATTTTGATATATATTTTATTATTGTTGGCTTTGAACCATTTTAAACATAAACTCTTTTTTAATGTCCTTATTTGCTCATTTAGATTTTATTCGACTTTTTTTTAAAGAAACATGCATGCTACTGTTTGATGATTCTCATCATAAATTGTTAGATCACACACAATGAACGAAATGTTGTTATCGTTCTTTCATAAAGGCAAAAACCTGACTGTTCAGTAATGAATTCAGTTTTCTAAATGGTCTACAGTGTAATAAACATGGAATTTATTGGTAATATAAAGATTCGATGGGAAAAAATGATCTGTTTTTAATATAAATCTGCCAATCATTTGTTATCTTACATCTGATATACTTAAAAGTCACCTGTCCAAAGCAACCAAAAGAGCATTGTAATGGAGCTAAATTTAGTTTAACTGTTTCCTATTTACGTGAAGGACAAACTTTTATTTGGTTGCTTCTATGTTCATGTAGCAGTCCAAATGCTTCAGTAATTAAAGTATTCTGACTGTAGCTAGAGTTCACTTTCAATATTCATATGTGGGCATATTCCAACCTGGTTTTGCAATGGTAAGAAAAGAATTAGCAGTTCGATTAAATAAAATTTAATTAACTTTGATCAAACCATGATGATTGTTTACAGATTCCGCTTAAATCTATACAGACCTTTTTGTTTCTAACTTATTCAAGCAGTAAAGATGAACCCTAAACTGAATGTAAAAGCTTATTCGTATTATTACTGTTCTTTGCATTTCACGCGCTTTTGTGTTTGGATACATACCTTCCTTTGATTTTTCATTTAAAGTTGTTTCCGATATCCATTTCACTTTGTTCTATTCATATCTTAATGCTTAATTAATACGACAAATAGAACATTGGTGTTATATAGTTATTTTCTTTCACGTTGTTAGTTAGTTGACTAATTTTATGCCTATTGCTTATATAAGTAGAAATCAAATAATCATTTACGATTATCATTTGCATTGTGCAACTTGATATCAATACATTATTAAATGTTAGTATTGTTATGCCATCATGTT
Source organism: Schistosoma haematobium (assembly GCF_000699445.3). NCBI lineage: Eukaryota > Metazoa > Platyhelminthes > Trematoda > Strigeidida > Schistosomatidae > Schistosoma > Schistosoma haematobium. Next base: position 74,686,150 of record NC_067196.1, on the reverse strand, counting down.
TATTTACGCTTCACATTTCCTCATGGAATTAAGCCTTTGATGTTTCCGATGTATAAGTATATATATACATTTGAAAATAGATCTTCCGATAAGGGTTTGTATTTTTGACTTTTTAAGTAGATATTATAGAATCGTGAACTGATATGGTATATAAATATTCTCTCCATTAGTTTATCATGATTTGATTAGTGTATAGCCATTTCTAAAAAGACTATAACTGGACATAATTGTATAGAAGATTTTTCTTGTCACATTCAAAAGTGATTTATGGAAATAGATTAATCTATTCGATTCGTGAAACTCAAAATAAACATTTTTTTAAATCCATATAACGATGGTTTATTTTCAAGCTGCTTATTTCTGAAAAAAAAAAAGTTTGAAATTGATTTGTTTGTAAACAAATGAAGAGATTGAAAATTCATCATGATATATGAGCTATATAATACTGTTCAGTTATGTGAAGCAAATTTCTAGTCTAAAGTTTACAGCGTATAGTTCAATGCTTAAAACTTGTACAAAATATCAGGTACTAGTAGATGATTAGACAGCGTGACCCTTGCAATCCTTTACTATACTGGCTGCATTTGAAGAGTTCAGTGGTGATCCTCTTGACTGTGAGACAGTTTTGAATCTGATTAAAAGTGCCACTTTCAGAATTGAAGATACATCTATGTTGACAATGATCTACCAAAATTAAATTTAGATCAATGGCTTCCAAATGGAATACATATAACTATTCAAAATAACATACATTGCAATATCGAGTAACTAGGTCTACTGAAGATATTATAACTTGGTCGGTAGAGTCCGATCACTTTTAAGAGGTAAACAACATGATATTGGTTGCTAATAAGTGACCAGTTAATGTAAGTGGTTGATACATAAAAGTCTTCATAGTTGAGTATTTAGGTCCGATAGAAATTAGTAGTCTATTAGAAGATTTCTATAACTTTAAGTTACAATAAATTACAATATGAAAGAAGAATAATCAATTAAAAATTAATGTATCATATAACACACAAAAATCAATTCTGAAATAAATCTGATTGTCATAACTTATAGTCATTTCATTTTTGTTCAACTTTGATTTCACATAACGTAATACACTAAAGTTCACTTAGTCAGTAGTATATATTTAGTTAAAGTTAGAAATTGTCAGCATAACGTATACATTATTGTTACATTATTATTATTATTAATGGCTTTATTCAATATTATATTTTGGTACAATATAGAATTTTCAGCACAGGGTATTTCAACAGGTTACTTACGCAAAAAAATAAAACAGTAACAAGGACAAAAAGGGAATAAAAAAGACTTTAAAAAACCCGAAAGACTGTACAACTTTTCAAATTAGAGACATGTTAAGAACGCAGGTTATTGACTAGGTTAACTCTAACAACCTGTTCGTCAGAGAGTATATTTTCTAGGTAGGGTATTATAGAACTTTTATACTTTTGCTTGCGTGCATGGATTTTAATGTAATTACGTCTCGTTCTACCAAAAGATATACAAGGAGAAAGATAAGAGTGAAGGGGATGGTTAGTATCTGATAAAATAACAGCTGCCAGGAGTTTGCATGACTTTAGATGTCTATCCACAACCATATTAATTATGACTTCGAAAGATTCATCACACATCTTGCTAACCTGATTTGAATTAATTGTCTAGATCAATATATAAAAGGATTCTAACTTGTACAAAGAAAAAGTATAAGTTTACATAGTATATAGTATAATATAACATCACTAACTAACTTCTTAATAGTTTATTGATTATTATATCATTTGTTGAATTTTTCATTAAAAAAACTCTACATGGCTTCAATAATATGTAGATCTATTAATTCAGAATTGTATTTGACTTAAGAAAAAGAAACCATAATCAAACATAATTAATCAAGTTATTTTATATTCTAAATGTTATCTTGATTTGTATATTCGACTAAGAATATAGTACATAAATAAAACTAGACATTTACAGAACCATAAAGCTAATTTTAGCATACATTTGTTTTGCTTTTTTATCCTTTAGATATAAACGTTCTTTTTTTTAATTTTGCATAAAATAAATAAATGGAAAAACATATTTGACTTTTGAAGGTTACCTGTTCTATGATCAATTTAATTCGGCTTATTTTTTCTAGAAAAAAAATATTTCTAATATTCAGTTACTTAAGCTGTACATTCGTATATATAGTTATATGGAAAATGTATGTCTATAGATCATTATCCAAACGCATCTCGGAACATTATCCGGCTTGACTCTTGAAAGGGGAGCGAAAAACAATCACGAGTTCTATACAGGAGCACTTAATCAACTGTGGACATATCGCTCCAAAAGACTCTTCGTTTAAAATAGTTTACAGAGTCAAAGGAACTGGATCGAAGGGGGTTCGAATCAATATTTTATGCACCGCAGAGGCATTGGCAATCCACAAACTAAAGCCTGAACTTTGTGTGCAGAAACGACTTGTCCAACCTCTCATCCTTCCCTGGCCCTAATTCCCTTAATGGGCATGTTTCTAGGTGGGTTTTTTTAATGCACTTTTATTATTACTATTTTGCACTTTAAACTCTAATCATTTATTATTATTACCTTTTACAAGTTTTCTTGATTATTATTCAGTCTATTATTATGACCTTTGTTGTTTTGTCGTTTTTCGTCATATCTGTCAACTGGACTACTATCTGACCCTTAAATTTTGTTCTTCCTTACCCCTTGATTAGTACGTTAACCTCATTTGTTATTTATTGTCGAATCCATTTTTGTGATACAATCCATTCTATCATAATATTCAATTGTTAAGAGAATTTGATTTGAAGGTTTATTAGCATATTGTCGTGGAAGAAAACATTGTTTACATGGAATGAATTAAATAATGAACTTGGTGTATTGTGTATAATAAAATTATTATTAACTTTGGCATTAATCATTAATTAATTTATCATTGAACAATATTACTAAGGAAAATGATATAGCAAAAGAAACATAATTCCATTGGATGCTTATTGTAAATTTATCATTTTAAACTGAAAAATCACTGTTGTTTACATTTAACAGTAAGAAGTTATTCATAATCTAAAAAAAAGTATGAATTTGATCATTCATCAGATTGTAGTGTCTAGTTCTATGTCAAGCCAATGTGGGTTATTCTGGTATCCGAAAAGATTGGTTTATGTTGGGGACGTTAGATCCCAGAACTCACTTGGGAAAGGACCTAATTTTGTAATTTTATTTGGAACAATTTGAATTTCATTGTTTTCGCGTCAAAGACGCTCTTGTCACCTTCATGTCGTATTTCCAACTGGGAAATATCTTAAATGCTGCTGGTCCGTTGCTTCTTTTAGTATGCTATTTGGTAACTTTCCCGAAGGACGGTTTCGCACTGTATATATACGTTTGAACTGTTTTCGTTATCGCTCGTTCCTGGCTGTTCTGTATAATATACTTCTCATTCCAAGCTTGGACTTCTCTCTCTAGTTAGCGGGGCTATGAAGCATCAATAGCTAGCTTACTGGTCTTTGGTCACCGAGTCGTGTTCTCGTTCGCAGGTTGAGTGAACTCGTGATATCTTTAAACCTAGCAGTTTATTTATTCAAGTTACATTTTGACGTTGTTAATTATTCGCTCATTAAACCTGATTGATTTTATGTAAGCGTATATGTGTGCATTGTTTATCCTGCTCATTACATGTCTGTAACTTCTTTTTGTCAGACTATAAATATTGAGTCACGCTTTATTAAATCGAATTGGTTCACTCGCCTTCTCTATTTCGCCTCGCTTTGGTTTTCCCCTCACTATGGAAGGATAAATACGAAGCTTAAACAATTTCTGAACATAATCATATTTTACCTAATTTATAGGTAGAAAAACGAAAACTAAAGAGAATGCTAATTAGGAGAGTATATTGTTGAATAATCAGGAAAAGACATTTGTAGCAACGTCACCAGATCATCAACTAAATTTCGCAACTGTCTCATCAATTTCAGTCAGAGACTATGCATTTTCCTAAACGTCTGAATTCGATTGATGATCTATAGAAGATAAGAAGCTACTTCAAATGATATACCTATCAGCTATATCAAGTTATTGTGAATAATGTTTATAGATCGGTATTACTAGTGTTATCTTTTTATATTTAACGTCAGTGAACCGATCAATAAATATACTACTAGAAATTGAATAAAAGTCACTTAATTTGAGAATGTTACAGTATTGTTGATCTGATCCATCTTGTTTTTTTGTAAAAAGAATAGCAATTTAGTGCTAGAAGATATTTCAAAGAATAGAAGAATCCACATTGAACTTTCAAAGAAAGACAGTTGGATGATGTTTCATATAGTTAACTTTCATTTTATTGGGAATAATATGAAATTATTTCCCTTTGAGTAAAATAAAATTGTTTATCTACCAGTCCTACTCAAGAACAATGAGTTGAATGAATAGAAAAATTACTTTGTAATAACGTTTATATATATATATATATATATATATATATATATATATATATATATATACAAAAGGCAATTATTTCGTTTGAATTGGTTTATATTCACTTCGCATGTACGAGACTAATAAAAGTTACTTTCGAAATATATTAAATACAGCAGGTCACATGATCGTTAAATGTTTGTGTTTGCATTGTAATACGTGTTTAATTTGTTATGCATTAGAATGATAAGGACTTATTTGTTTATGATAACAAAATAATATATCTTGATTTTATTAACTTTCTAGCAGTCCATTGGTATTTTTTTAAAATACTTGGATTGAATAGTTTCATTTAAAATTAATCAAATAACTAGCCAAAGTAAGCTTCCACTCGCAGGAAGATTAACAGTTAGATTCCGTTACGCAAAGAAGTTCTTAACAAAAACAACTTAACAAAATTCATTTCGTATTGTTTACTTGAATCTTCTCATTGATGTTTAGGAATGCAATTGATCAGCCTCTTATTGGCACCTGTATATACTATGCGTATTGTCTCGATATTGCCTTAACTCACAAGCATTACTTTACATACATTTTACCACTAGTTAAATCATAATATTAGTAACCTAATAAATTGTTTCCTTTTGTGAATTCACTATTACATTTTCTAGGATACTGTTGTAGGTGAATATTATAATGCCGAAATCAAATGAATACTTGAATGATGCAAACATAAGGGTCTTTCATAGAGGATTACAACAAGAATCAGGTATTTTAATTCCAAAAGAAGTTCGCCCACCATATTATTTAAGCTGGAGGACCACTGAAAATCAAACGATCTTAGACAGTTTTCCATCTTGTATAGACAGTTTCAGTTCGGTAACGCATTTTAAGCCTCTATTTTTCAATTCACAAGGCAATACTCACAATATGCACATATGCCTGTATGAGACTGATCAATTGCAGTCATAAACATCAATGGGAAAATTCAAGTAAACAATATCAAGTGAATTTAAAACTTCACCCCATTGCACAAGCAAGTGGTTATCAGGATTCAGTAGCTAAGTGGATAACGTGGTAGTGTTTGAAGTGAACGGTACTAGATTCGTGTCTCAGAGTGATCATCAACTCTGAGATACAGGTATATCCAGCTAAGGAGTCCCAGATATGATGAAATGCGCATCCTGGATTCCACTACTAGCCATTATCCATCTTTGCTTATAAAGCTGGAAATGTGTTACTATATATTCCATTCTATTTATAGAAATTATCATTGGTATATTATTTACAATTCTATATATACTCAAGTACTGAATATTGTTCTGTAAATTTCGTTAGTTCAGTTCATTATTTACAGATAACATTGAATTCTTTAATAATCACTAGTACTAATTTATATACTAGTAGTTTACACACTATTTACATTTCTATCAAAAAGTTATTTGTTAAATTGTTTTACTTTATATGTTATTAAACAGAATAAATGCAACATTCTATTAACTCCTCCTGGAGTCCCTCCGGGGGCTACTGCCTATCCCAAGCCCGGATAAAGGAGGAGGGTTGAGCATGGGGATAGCGACCCCATCCCGTAGAAAACTAACTCGCTAAAAAACGCTAACCAGAAAAATTAGAATTAACATATAAAACTCGTTTCAATAATCTACTCTACTGAAAAATCAATTGGCTTTGAAATCAATAATTCAGAAAACTGTTTGTCTTTTATTTTTCATAACATAATTGTTCATAGTTAAAATTTACTAAACTATAAATATCCATATTCATATAGACTAAATAGTAAGCAAATAATATGCATGCATAAGTTACAAATTGTGTATTTTTGTTGTTGTTCTTGTTGTTTTCTATCAAGTAATTTGCTAACAAAATTCCAATTAACCAATTACAATTTGAATGTCAACATATTAGAATATTCTGTTTATTTGTTTTTTGTTGTTGTTCCCTAATTATTCTACGATTAATATGCCTTTTTTCTTCTTTTTTATTAAAAATGGTACAGTCATAAAATGTATTTAGTTTCTTTCTCTTTTTTTGGTAAAAACAAATATCATAAGCCGAAACAAAATTTAGTTATTTAATAAATACTTCATCAAGTTTTAAATTATAACAATTCAATTTTGTTAGAAACACTAATGGGAATTTCTTCGATCCAATCTTATTACTGGAGCATAGGCCGCTGACAAGCATTCCCTAACCCCGCTCTGTCCTGGGCCTTCTTTTCTAATTCCATCCAATTCTTCATTTTTCTCATGTCTATTTCCATTTCTCGGCGTAATGTGTTCTTTGGTCTTCCTCTTCTCCTCACCTGGCCTTGAGGATTCCATGTGAAAGCTTGCCCTGTGATGCAGTTGGGTGCTTTCCTCATTGTGTGTCCTATCCACTTCCAGCGCTTCTTCCTGAGTTTTTCCTCCACTGGGATCTGATTTGTTCTCTCCCACAGTAGGTTGTTGCTGATAGTGTCTGGCCAACGGATCTGAAGTATTTTGCGTAGACAACTGTTAATAAACACTTGTATCTTCTGCATGATGGCTTTCGATCCAATTTTATATTTTAATTGAAAAACTCGCCGAAAAAATATACAACGTTGAATAGAACCCATTCAATCTTATTTACTGATAAGATATAAAATGATACTTTGTGCGTGTGTGTGTGTGAGTAATTTTTATTATCTCAAACTAAAACTAATCAGACTTTTAAGTGAATACCATTTTATTATGTATAAATCATTCTGTATGTTTGTAAATAATTCAAGCGTATACAAAACATTGCGACCTTAAATGTTTCAGTAGAGTACTGAAAATTTTTTCTAGTGTATTCATTTTAGCTTTTCTATAAATTTCCAACATTAACTGAATATTTTTATTCGTTAATTGAATTCTTCATGTTATATTCTTACTTAAACTGGTTAGTTGAATGTAATCACCGCTAAGTATTAGAAAATATGGTGACAAACAATCATCAGTGATTGACCACCGATAATGTTTTTTCCCACAAGAGATTATTCGAGCCATAAATTGCACCGTGGTAGCTTATCTTTTGGCAAGAATTAGTTAGGCATAAAACATTCAAGGAGAGTAATAGTTATTTTTACGTTTTCATACATATTGTAGATAATTAGTGAGAATTCAGATTATTTCTAATCCCTAAACATAAATGAAGAGGCCTTTAAATGTGAAGTTAGTTTAATAAACTCAGTGCAACTTAATCGACAATATCTGATCAGTACTTAGTATTATCCTGCTTAACTTTTGAAAGGTGAATAAATGATATATTCGAGGAATGTTTTATCTTGCCTAAATTGTATTTAATTCTCCAAATTCAGGAAAAGGGATTTCTATCCAAGACTCCGGATCATAATCAAGAGATAAATTTAAATGGAACATCATCTACTCAACTATCATTAACCATTTACTTAACAATCTTCTTGAAAAAAAATTTAAGTATCATAATCTAGTGAAGTTCAACAATCTAACCAACGTTTTATTTTAACCATCAGTGTTTTGATTTGAAATAGATGAAAACAATTATAGAATTAAAATTGCCTTTTCTATAAGGCGAGGGAAAAACATCTAGTCATTCAATTTTCTTCTAAAATGAAGTAGAAGAAGAAATGAAAAATAAAAAAATGATTAATTTCAATTAAGTCAATCATAACTGAATGGTAGAAGGCATTTCTTCTGATTCTTTATCTGTGTTATAAATATCTACTTCATCAGTGAATGTATGCATATATATATGTTAATTAAGGAATTGCATTTCGTTCAACCATTTTTGTGTATGGATCAATCAACACAAGTCGAATCTTAGTTATGTATCATTTTCCCAATTCACATTCCATTTACGACAACTTTATAAACAGTAAAATTTGAGTAATCACATAAAAGCAGTGAAGTGAACCAAAAAGATACTAATAGCTTGCCTGAAATTTCAAGTACTTCGTAACATGTCCGTAATAAAGTAGATGTTTAAGTGAATATCACTGAATAACATTTCTGTTTTACATCTAATAAGATTTTATAATGAAGTTTGAAGTATCAGAGAAAATAATATGAACCATAAGACTGCAAATGAAATATTCTTCGTGTACCTGCCTGACTTATGACAATATTCTGTCAAGACTGAGTTGGATAAAACAACATAAAACTGTCGACGTTCACTGATCACTATGTTAAGTTGTGTAATGCGGTATAATTTATGACTTTTCTATGTGCTTTTTTAACCATGAATGATCTGCCACCAAAAAATAGAATTTTCGAAGTGTAGAAAGCTTTGTCAATAAAATGATAATTCAGGCATTAAGATTGATTACTGGAAAGCTATCGTCATATCTTGATCTAAGTTAACATTTTAGTCATTCATTTAGGAATCCCATACTTCACTGTTCGTACCAGTATTTGCCCATAAATATGGTCAAAATAAGACTAATGACGTTCCTGAAATGTTGTGAATTGATTTTAGATCTTCATTTTCTGTTTGGTCAAATATGAGATATTCCAAGTAATACGCTGAACTCAAATTAACAGTTGAAGTATATCTTGCTTAATTATCAATGGTATATAAGGGATGTCATAAGTTTTCTAAACTACTACGTTATAGAATGTTAAAAGAAACTTGTCATTACCAACCTATTTATTCAATTTCACAAAACTGACAAATTAAACAAAGATCTATAGATACATGAGGTATTGAAGATAATTTCTTCAAAAACATTCGCTGATAATATATGATGTCGGTTGTATAATGCTTCTTTTATTATTTCAGATGTAAATTAACAAAACAGTCTAGAGATTGGATGTGGTTAATATTGTATCGTAATACTCAATTTGTGCAACACATAATACTAATTTACACAAAAAGGTATAATGTAAAGACTTTATAAACTATTAGCCTATATTGATAGACAACTCTTAGATGCATTAAGTAGTTTTTTATCTGAACATGCCAAAAAAATACATTACAACATTGAAAAAGTACAGTTATTTTCCATTTAATTACTGATGTTTGTCTTTGTTTCACTGAACTTCTTTATAATAAACAATTATGTACGATAAATACATAACAAGGTAATCTTGGACAAGTTATTGGATCCAAAAATAAAAACATCGAACTTGAGTTTGTAACGAATGCATACTGGGTAAATAATATAATAGATTCAGTATGAGTGAATAGCTATCAGTAAAATACTAAATATATATTTTGCCTCATTAATTTTAAAATGATATTTGTTGCTGAACGTAACCAGATTCAGAAAATACATTTTGTGTAATTACTTATTGCATCTGATAACAACAACATCCAAATAAACTATAAATGAACAATATATTTGTAGTATCCAAATTAGTAGAAAAATTAGAGTTTCTGACGTTTCGTGACTTAGTGTAAGTCACTTCTTCAGAGAATAAATAACCAAATTTTTCTACTCATTGGGATATTACAAATATATTATTTATTTATAACAACCTACCCAATGCTCAACTTATTCGAAATTACCAAATCAAACCTTGGTATTGATACCTACATCCAAATGAACTATTTCAAGAAATGTATTAAGTGACTTAGTGTTTATCCCATGACTAATAAACGTTTGGACATATTTGCGACGAGAAGTTCTTTTTTCGAACTAAAATAAACCTTGATTGATGATTCAAGTTAATTCCCGCTCCAAAAACTTCAAGTCATCAGTACTTTAATAAACTTAAACCATAATTATAGCAGTAACCGTGAAGTAAGCAACTTCATCTCAAAATAATTTTCTTAGGTTGATTGATTTTTTCACATAAATTCAAGGGTACAATTGCTATCAATCAAACACTAAATTTTGATCATAGTTGATCAACAGAGATCCAACTTCAGAAATGAAACAATAACTGATAACCATTTTGTAATGAAATTTACTCATAGAGCAGATTTATTTTAAAACCAATTAAACTAAAACTTGGAAAGTCATACAAACGTAAGCTTTACATCTTTTCGTTTCAGTACCGGAGTCGTATGTCATTCTGAAGACTAAATAATTATCCAGGTAATGATATATATATATATATATATATATATATATATATAATGAATATGAGAACAACGAATAGAAATTATATGTCGTAACTACTTTGATAGATAGATACTTTCTGAGAATAACAACACTGACTTCATTTATCGAATTTCAGTCACTTAATTATTTAAGCACTTTTTTATTCTAGGAAGTTGTTTCTCTTGAACTTAACGCTGCTATTTTTCCACTTCCATGACGATTACACAACTTAATTGACTTTCCTGAGCAATAGCACTTTTTAAGATAACATGTATGTTATTATGTTGAAAAGAAAATTGCTTAACCACTCATTATTTATTATCCTATCGGTTGTGAATTTCACTGTTCATAATGGTTCGTATCAACATCTATCATAAAGTCACTTAACATCAGTTTATTGATTACGGTTTTTACACATTTTCTGATTGTAGCAATAATATCCTCCTAGATAAAATCTATTTGGCTAGTCACAGTGAAATTACTGAATCAGATTTATTCTCACATTAACTTCTTCGATACCGAATTTCAGTATTCTTCCATTCATTCGTTTTCATCCCTTCTACTCAAACCATACTTCCAATGTCCAGTTTTCCTAATTATCATTACTACTACACACCAACTCTATCCTTTGCTCTCCTTTCCAACTGTTACCAATTGTCAGTATAGGAGTTGTGGAGATTATTAAGGTTTTGGTTGAGATCATGCTCCGATTGATGTTAGACCACCGTTGGAAACCTGGAAGCACGGGATGGCCATTTCGTCCTATTGTGGGACTCATCAGCAGTGCGCATCCACGATCCCACCCCACGAGATTCAAACCCAGAGCTCTCAGTCACGCGTGCCAACGCTTAACTTATAGACCACTGAGCCAGCATCCAACAGTATTAATGTCTAACCTCAACCAATCCACGAAATCGCGCGACCGTCTTCTACTGTACTGAGTTAGATACCTGTCTCTACCCGACACGGATTAGCTCCATTGGTCAGAATTTCTCAGTAGAACTCGGAGAATTCTCTCACGAAGCTAGTCACTAGTGAGTACATGTTAATTATCAATATAGGGGTTGTGGAGATTATTAAGTTTTTGATTGAGATCATGAGATCATGTTACCGATTGCTATTCATTCTTTTCATATCTGCCTCTGATTCCTAGCACAATGTATTCCTTTTATCCTGAAGGTCCTATTTACCTTATAAGTCAACATTATTAGGTAAGATCAATTTAAACAGATCAATTATTTTCCTAATCGATAACATAATAGCTATTCAGTTATTGAGGTAAATGATCATGGATATGTTGTTATATTAAAATGGTTTACAAAGCTGCATTTAACTACTTTACCATTAATGACTAAATGACCGATTCCTATTAGTATTGTCTTCCGATTTATTGTTCAGTACCATTATCTACCACATAATACAGACAATGTTTAAACTTTGATACAAACTTTAAAGTAATTCATAAATTGCTTTCAGTTCTTATTAACTTCTAAAAGAAAATTACATCAACTTTATATCTTATTTAATTTTACATTATAAAAATCGTAAATAATTGATGTTTAAGACATATTATATAAACTACCAATATTCCTACTGATTTTGTATTGTCTGTGTATTATTATTTAAACATTCGAATAAACTATTCAATGATTGACATTGTTCTTCATAATGTCTGTTAAATATATACACATATATACCAAGAAATATTCCTAAACTTCCTTTCGTCCCTTCCCTCCTCGTAACATTTACGAATGTGTGTGAACAACAATAGATATAAGGTGACAGTTTACTAGTATTTTCTGTTTAATTAGCAAACATTTATGATATAATTAATTTCAGTAACTATTAAAATTCTTTTCATATATCTATGCAATAAAAGTTTATAAATAATTTCTTTGAAAAAATTGGTACTAAAGACAAAAAGTGATTTATTCTAATAGTAATTCACTCATATGGATTATATTCATGCACAAAAACAGAATTAAAACTGTATCCAAATTATAGAGGATGAATTGTGGTGCGTGCTACTTATATTGATATATGTAGTATATGACGCGAGTCAGGAATGTAATGTCTGGCGGCAGAAGATGGGGAAGATCGAGAAAGGAAGAACGGGAATAAAAAGTAATTAGTATGGAAATGCAAGAACAATGAAGTTCGAGACAATTATTCAACATTTTGCAAATTAAGTATTATAGTATGGTTTTTCTATTTTATCAAGTAACTGTAATTTCGTGCTGAACGTAATTCGATTGTCCCCACCCGTGTTCTGTTCACTATAGAATATATTTGTAAAATCTCAGCAAAATTACAAATACATTCTTTCTGTTTAATGTCTCACATTAACTCGGTGCTTAGATACTGTGAAACTATTCGATCAAATTTAGACGGAAGTTCTTATTTATTATTCTGCAATTCCATCCAAATTGTTTTACGATTATCAACAGAGAAAAAGAACCTCTTTTTACCTACATATTCACAAATTGATTTTATTCTAATTAAATTAAAAATATAATTTACTTCTCAAACGAAAATAAAAGTATACAATGGAATGATGAATAAGCCAAGACATTTCAAACTGAAGCCGAAATTTATGTCAAGATGATATGATTTTCAAGATAGTTTGTCGTGTAATTTAATTGTAGACCTATGAGATAAACTATTTTGTGTTTATGTGATATGACAAAATGTGGGCAAGAAGTTAAAAATAAAATAAAGTTTCATTTAATTGTGGACTAAAATAATTTCATGAATTCAAAACAAAAAAAGAAATAAAAGAAAATTATCAGATGATCTAAGTCGGTCTTGTTAGAGATGATATACAATTAGTTAGTAATCTATGCTTCATATGATTCAGTTTATGTGTGAATCGAAAAAGAAAGCAAAGATGGATACTGGGTAGCAGTGGAATCCAGGATGCGCATTTCGTCATATCTGGGACTCCTTAGCTAGATATACCTGTATCTCAGAGTTGATGATCACTCTGAGACACGAATCTAGTACCGTTCACTTCAAACACTACCACGTTATCCACTTAGCTACTGAATCCTGATAACCACTTGCTTGTGCAATGGGGTGAAGTTTTAAATTCACTTGATATTGTTTACTTGAATTTTCCCATTGATGTTTATGACTGCAATTGATCAGTCTCATACAGGCATATGTGCATATTGTGAGTATTGCCTTGTGAATTGAAAAATAGAGGCTTAAAATGCGTTACCGAACTGAAACTGTCTATACAAGATGGAAAACTGTCTAAGATCGTTTGATTTTCAGTGGTCCTCCAGCTTAAATAATATGGTGGGCGAACTTCTTTTGGAATTAAAATACCTGATTCTTGTTGTAATCCTCTATGAAAGACCCTTATGTTTGCATCATTCAAGTATTCATTTGATTTCGGCATTATAATATTCACCTACAACAGTATCCTAGAAAATGTAATAGTGAATTCACAAAAGGAAACAATTTATTAGGTTACTAATATTATGATTTAACTAGTGGTAAAATGTATGTGAAGTAAATCACTTGATTTACGTAGCATATACGATGTGCATTCCAAGTACATGTTACAATTAATAAAGACCAAAAAAAAAAAATAAAATGTAAGACAATAATGTTGTTTTGTCTTCATCAAAGTTACGCGTACTTCCTGACAAGGTCAGTTGATTAAAATGTATGATTAAAGCTAGTTACGAACGAAAAACACAATGGTTTTCATTTTACCAACCTTTCATTTGTTCCTCACCCTATTTTTGTTTCATTATTTCTTTTCAACCATTGATTTGATAACTTTTGCAGGTGAATTTAGTAAAATGTCTACAGGTCAAACGGTTTTTAGCTATTTAGAATGAATTTCATTTGAAAATATCTAAAATACCAATCTAGTCTTTTATGAAGTTGAATTGACAGTAGCTTATAAATGAATAAGGTTTATAACCTACAATATTATACACAACAATACATTTCAACTTCAAAATGATTAGTGTTACAAATTTAAATAAAAATACAAATACTTACTAAAAAAAATCAGCATTTACTTAACCTGGTGTTTGATATCGAAACACTGATAGATGTACAGAAAAGATGAAATCCTAATCATCATATGAAGTATCACAGTAATATACTGGCATCATTGAGGGTATAATGTGTCAGAAAGATGCAATTACCATATTAGTGTACATTTTTATTACAATACCAGTGTGTAATCATATGAAGTATGTGCCAGTATGGAAAGGACTTAAGCGGTTAGGCATGTTTTTACCCCAAAATGAAGGTAGATATTTTTAATCAACTTGAAAATAATAAATATTACCTAATGAAGTCAGTTATTATATATCAGTTATTGAAAGATGACAAGTTCAAAGTGTATATTTTACCACAATTAATATATTCAATATAATTGAATCTAATTCTTAATACGAACATTGTTTATCAGAAATATATAGACCTACACTTTTCTTTTTAAGGTCAAGGTAACGATAACGATAAGACGTACTTCTTTTGTACGCATAGTTCTGGTTTAAGCTCCTGGATGGTAAGAGCTTCGGCTATTTTTAAGAGTTGGATACGAAGAACTCTTAAAAATAGCTGAAGCTGTTACCATCCAGGAGCTTAAACCAGAACTATGCGTACAAAAGAAGTACGTCTTATCGTTATCGTTGCCTTGGCCTTAATTACTTTCCTTTTTAACTAAAATGTTAAAGAGAAATCAGTTCATGTTCATTAAATCATTCACGTATTATGTATTTTATTACTGCTAGATTAAAAGTCTTTTAATAAAAATTCTAAAAAAAAAAATAAAATGAAATAAACAACTCCCAGGAGCATTCAATCAAATTTAATTGAATTTTTCATATTAAACAAAATTACCTTTTATGGTGCTTTGTTTTTCCTGATGTGTAAAATATATTGACCAATCGAAATCAAATTAAATTTAGTCAAATTAAAAATGGTTTGATATAATACAGAATAATTATTTGCTTAGAATGTTTTATTTCAATCTGTTACACTAATGACACAAAAAATATAAAATATCCATAAAGATAATGTTTGCAAGATTTTCTAGTTTTCAATTTTTCATGTTTACTATCACAAAGAGTTTTGTGGATATTATAGTAGTTTAAAAATTGAGTTCATTAATTAATTGAACCTAGATCACCATGGAAAACTTGGAAGCACTAGACGACCGCTTCGTCAAACTATTGGACTGCTCAGTAGTGCGCATCCATGATCCTGCCTGGCGAGATTTGAACCCAGGACCTGTCGGTCTCGCACTCGAACACCTAACCTCTAGACCACTGAGTTGGCATCCACCTTCAACGAATCCACGAGATTGAGCGACACATCCATCATAGTCTTCACTGAGTTACTACCTCACAACAGACCCGGTTAAGCTATACTGATCACTGCTTTTCACTAGAACTCCAGGAAATACCACTTGACTGATCTGAAGTCGGTCGTGGTTGCAAGTGATGGGGAGTCCCACAGTAGGCGAAACGATCGTCCAGTGCTTCCAGGTTTTCCATGGTGATCTAATTTCAATCGACTCATGAACTCAACTATTAACTTACTATAATATCCACAAAATCCCCTTCTGATAATAATCATTATATGCTCACTAGTGACTGGATTCAAGAGGTATTTCCTGGAGTTCTATTGAGAAGCATTGACCAGTGGAGTTTTTAATGTTTGTCAAGTTATATTTTGAAGAAGTAAATTTTCAGTATTTAAGGCTATTTACGACTTGCGAAAAATGTCAAAGTTTTTTTGAAGTGTTATTCATAACACTAAAAATTACAGTAGCCTGATGTATGAATATGGTTAACAAATGGCAGTAATAGGAAATTTGTTGTGGGAATGCAAAAATCTATGTAATAATGAGCCTTTACACTTTTATAATCCTTAAAGCAAAAAGAAATAAGTCTAGCAGAAAAAAGCTATCAAATGTTTTCCCTGTATCTTTCACTTATCTGAACACCGAGCTGACATATATAGATACAGATACAACTAACTTTTTTAAAAAAGACTGAAATCATCGTAGAAAATGAAAGAATAGTACGATAAACATATTATATTTATTCAAGACATGATGAAGTAAGAATATGTTTTAACTGTTCATTGTTCAAATTAAGTAATTAGCTCCATTAATTAATCCATAAAAGTAAAACGTACATTACAAATATTTATGCGACATCAAAGAGATTGAGTAGTTTGCTAGTTAAGAATCTAAATAGCATTCAAACGTACAAAATGTTCTTTAGGTTCTTATACAAAACTTCAAGAAACTAAACAAAACGAGATAAAATTTGCAACAATATTATTATTTTTAGATTGAGACCATGAATCAACCAAGGTTAGACCACCATTGAAAACCTGGAAGCACTGGACGGCCGATTCGTCCTAGTATGGGACGTTTCAGCAATGCGCAACGGCGATCCTGTGCGCGAGATTAGAACTCAGGACCTTCAGTTTCGCGTGCGGAAGCCTAACCTCTAGATCACTGGGCCGAAATCTGACAGTAATGTCCCAGAGGTTAAGTGGTCGCGCATGAGACTGAAGGTCCTGGGTTACAATACTGCGTTCGGAATGGTGGACATGCACTGCTGAAGAGTCCCATACTAGGACAAATTAGCCGTTCAGTGCCTCCAGGTATTTAGTCGTCGTCTAACCTTGATCGATTCATGATTTCAATCAAAAACGTAATAATCTCCACAACCCCACACTGATAATAATTATTTTTGCCAGTGTATTTCAAAGAGCTGCGATCATGATTCACTTATAAAGTGGGAATGGTACTCTAATTGAATTTTTTAAAAGTTCCAGGTGATAAAATCAGAATGGAGGAAACAAGTAAGCTGAAACGATTTGACAGAATAAATTAAATATTTTGCAATTAGTGTCAATAAGTTTTTAGAATATGCTAACAATAATGTATCTGTCATCCAATCGACCGAAATATAGCTAAATGATCTAATAGCTAAGCATTACACTTGTAACACATTCAAGCAAACGAACACAACCTGTTTCTGTTGTCTAGCATTAACTAAACCGGATTTCTTAATGGTCAATCCTAACTTTTATCTTTGATATATTTGATGCAAATAGTAAGACAACAAATCATTGATATATTTCACTTGTTTATGTAATGTATTCTAGATAACTCACGGAGTCTATGGATAAAATTATTGTTATATTGATTCTCTACTTTAGTTTACTCTTGAGCATCATGTAATCAATCTCGGTTCAGTGCAAATTAATTATTAACCTATAAAATCTCTATGGCAGCCACAAAATTATGTAGAATTAAGGATTTTAGAAATATTTGCACGGTTCAGTGGTTTATTTACAGTTATAATAAATGAGTTAACAAATATTACTATGAGTGACGTTAAACATTTTATTTTTTTAGTATTTTAGATAATGCAAGATAATTGTACCTATAATGGATGCGTTAGATGGAACTTATTTCTTTGAGCTAAATGCTTCGTTTATGAAATTCTCACCAACATCAGTAGTGATGTTGTCCGGAATGACAACAAAAGTTATGTAATATTTTAAGTCTATAGAAGTAAATTATTTGTCTTACCAACTGATAAACAAGTACTTTTAACCTTTGCCTCAGTTCACATTTAACAGCTGTATTTCTAGAAGTTGACTAGTATAGTGTCTACTGTATTAAATCAACTTTTAATGATAATATTCTCATTTTCAAGAATATTCGAAAATAGTCGTAAAACGAAAATAAATACACTAGTTATCTTTGTAATTCTCTCACTGGTTACTATGTATTTACTTACTTACTTACGCCTGTTACTCCTAATGGAACATAGGCCACCGCCGACCATTCTACAACCCACTCTGTCCCGGGCCTTCCTTCCTAGTTCCATCCAATTCCTGTTCATTTTTCTCATGTCTATTTCCATCTCCCGGTGTAATGTGTTCTTTGGTCTTCCTATTCTCCTTTGGCATTCAGGATTCCATGTGAGGGCTTGCCTCGTGACGCAGTTGGGTGCTTTCCTTAATGTGTGTCCTATCCACTTCCAGCTCTTCTTCCTGATTTCTTCCTCCACTGGGATCTGGTTTGCTCTCTCCCACAGTTGGTTGTTGCTAATAGTGTCCGGCCAACGGATCCAAAGTATTTTGTGTAGACAACTGTTAATAAACACTTGTATCTTCCGGATGGTGGCTTTCGTAGTTCTCCAGGTTTCCGCCCCATACAGTAGAACTGTGTTGACATTTGTATTGAAAATCCTGACCTTGGTGTTGGTTGACAGTTGTTTTGAGTTCCAGATGTTCTTTAATTGTAAATATGCTGCTCTTGCTTTGCCGATCCGCGCCTTCACATCTGCATCAGATCCACCATGTTCATCAATGATGCTGCCCAAATATGTAAAGGTTTTTACATTTTCCCAATCTTCTCCGTCAATTGTGATTGGGTTGGTGCATGCTGTGTTGTACCAGAGAATCTTGCTTTTCCCTTTGTGTATATTGAGACCTACTGCTGCCGAGGCTGCTTCTACACTGGTCGTTTTCTCTTGCATTTGTTGTTGCGTTTGGGATAGAAGGGCCAGATCATCTGCGAAGTCTAGATCGTCTAACTGCATCCTAGATGTCCACTGTATCCCGCGTTTCCCTTCAGATGTTGACGTCTTCATGATCCAGTCGATCACCAGGAAAAAGAGAAAGGGTGAGAGTAGGCAACCTTGCCTAACACCGGTCTTCACTTCGAACGACTTTTACTATGTATTATGGTAAATGAAATTATAGAGAAATAGCTTCTTCATACATATATATCAATAACGTGAAAAATTTTGCCGAAATATCCTATAAATCGATCTTTCAAAATAGATTTTATTCATTCGATTATGGCCTATAATTATTGTAACAAAATATTTTATAAAGAATTATTAACAAATTAATAGAAAAATATGACTTTTTGATATGCAAGTGATAACGCTTGTGTTGGAGAGTCTGAATTCGTAAAAGTAAAAAGATTTTTAAGTCTTTTTCATAATATTACTTAAGATTTGGGTACTTATAACAACAGACCAAAGAAAAGGCACAGAAATCGAGTAGTGTATGATGATAAGCATATATTTTAAGTATAAATCTAATTTGAGATCTCAATACTATGCTTTAATAAAACGTTACATGATTAACATTGACTGTTAGATTAAAATAGTCAGAGTACAACAACAGTTAGTAACTTATAGTATTCTAAAATGATATCATCAAGATATTGTTAGAATTATTTCAATACTCATTGGAATGGATAAGTTAAGTTTGAGCTCTTACTTGCAGTAGTTTCAATTAATCAACTAAGCTTTATGCTATGTAATTTCATATTTTTCCCTTGAATGATTTAATAGGGTCAGAAACACGTCTAATATCAAACAATTAGAGAGTTATTTCACTTCTTAAATGTGTGTTTTTTATTTAGATTTACGTGGAATGTAGATTAAAACTTTCTCTTACGTTATGTCTACTTATGTGATTTAACGCTTAAGTATAAACTGGTAGAAATAACTGAATATAAAATTTGATGTATGAACAAATATGATCAGTGCACGAACAGGTTTCTGATGCATTTGTAGTGTTAGATATTAGCTCAAATTCAAAGATATTGTTGGAATGAGTGGACTCTTTAAAAGATTTGTACACATTGAATCATTCTTTGCAGCCCATAACATAAATCGAATTTTGGTAAAGAAATCCTATAATTTCTTTTTAATATTCTGAGATATATGATGTGTTTAGTAGTAAAAATGTTCCTTAAATGCTTTGAGTCCGGTTATAACTAGCCTACTAAGGTTTTAGATGTGAAGTGATGAAATTTTGATCCAAAGTTTATTACTTTGGTGATATCATTGATATTTACCATACAGTTTCACTAGATTTAAAAAATAATTAACATCATTTCAACGTTTTCAAAAATCTATATTCTAGTTTGTTACAATCACATAATTTAATGTTTCCAATGTTTTATAACGATACTTTGATCTTCCTAACTTTGCTACGTTCATGAAAATGTTCATTCCAGAAAGGTCACATACTTTATTAAGAAAACGCATAATAGATGTGAGCTAATTTTTAAAAAAAAATTTTATAATGATTTGAAATGAAGGTCATATAGTAAGATTTGTAGGAGTTGTTAGCCAAGTTAACCTGATATGAAGAGATTAATACGAAGCAGTAAATTAATATAAATTTAGATTTCTGTAGACCTGCCATTAAAATTAATCTGTTATCATTGAGTCTATTAATATAAACGTAATTTATTACGTAGTAAACCAAATGTTATTCGATTAACCGACAGAAGAAACGTTAAACATACTGTCATTGAGAATAACTATACAAACAAAATGAATATCTGAAGAAAACCTATAACAAATAAGGTTGATTGATTAGTTACCTGTAATGAAATTCTTCAAGTAAAGTTTTAACTAAAGTAAAATCTGGTGATATTCAGAATAATAGTGTGATATTTACAGTTAAACAATCCAGCGTTGGAAATTCATTGCTACGAATAGTATTGATTTAAATGAATTATTTTGAACTTTTTTACTTTTACTTACACCAGTTACTCCTCGTGAAGGAGCATAGGCCGCTCACCAGCATTCTCCATCCAACCCTGTCCTGGGCAATCCTTTCCAGCTCCTTCCAGTTGCTATTCATCCTTTCCATATCTGCTTTTATTTCCCGACGTAATGTGTTCTTTGGCCTTCCTCTTTTCCGCCTTCCTTCAGGACTCCAAGTTAGGGCCTGTCTCGTGATGCAGTTTGACGATTTGCGTAATGTATGTCCTATTCATTTCCGTCGTCTTTTCCTGATTTCTTCTTCAGCTGGAAGCTGATTTGTTCTCTCCCACAAAAAGCTGTTGCTGATGGTATTCGACCAATGGATGTTAAGTGTCTTGTGTAGACAGATATTTATAAATACTTGTACCTTCTTGATGGTGGTTGTTGTAGTTCTCAAAGTTTCAGCTCCGTACAGTAGAACTTTCTTGATGTTCGTATTGAAGATTGTGACTTTGATATTGGTTGAAAGTTGTTTTGAGTTCCATACTTTCTTCAATTGTAGGAATGCGGCCCATGCTTTGTCAATCCTTGCCTTTACGTCTGCATCTGAACCTCCTTGTTCATCGACGATGCTTTCCAGGTATGTGAAGGATTATTTTGAAAGCTATGAGTAAATAGAATAAGTTCATCTTATAAACTTCAGAGTTATTCAAATATTTTCCACCATCTCAATATTTTCATCGTAAAGACAATGAACATTCAAAACAACTTGACAAAAAAGAAAGAATTCTGAAAGACCTAAATTAATAAAGACCTCAAAACTTTGATAATAAGCTTCATCAAGAGAACACATAATATCGGATATTTAGTTTTTATTTACTGATGATTTAAAAAGAAATGGTAAATACAAAACAATTTTTTCCTGGTTTTTAATCAGTTACTTGGGTCTACAATGAAAATCATAATTAAATTGAGCATATTTAAAAAGGTAACTAAATCACACATCGTATTATTCAAAATTTAGACTTGGAATTTAGTACAACTGTTTGTCCATAGTAAAAACAATATTTAAAATGTAGATCAAAATATCCCATGTTATTGATAATATATCTCTTTATTCATATAGGCAAAGTAAAGTAAAAAAAAGAAGAAAAGAATTTTCAGTATAGACTTATGGAGATTGTTGAACAGAACAATTTAGGAATAATAGGAAAATAGATTTTTAGTTGCTTCATCAAGCACGATTCTCAATACATGAATACATGATTATCAAACAATACAATCAGCTATATTGTAGATCATTCACAGAACTCAATAGAACTAGTAGAATTCAAAACAATTGTTGTGATCCTATTTTATTATACTATTTCGATTTTGAAAATATTTAATTTTATCTAAGGGAAATATTAAAAAGAAATCTTCTTCGAAATATTCCATAATCGTCTACTAGAATCCATCTTGAGTTTTTTTTTAAGAAAAAAAAATTGGATAAATTCCATTCATCATTCAATCGATCAATATAGAAATGAACAGTCTTTAATAATAGTTCCAATTTTTATTTCACTACACCTCCACTATTCAATCTATCACGATCAAATTATTTTTTCGTTTTGTTTCCAAAAGCTGGCTTAGTAAGTTAACTTGATTGTATTTAAGTTTAGAAATGATGGGTGAAATATATATATATATTTATTCATATTTCTTTTCCCTAACCTATCAGACAACTGATATGAAAATCACTTTTCACATTCATATTATACATACTTAAGTAATTTATTTTTATCAATGTTGATTTAACAAATTCATAAAAAAAACACAAAGAAACAGGGGGAAAATCAACAACTAGAAAGATTTTGTTCGCCACAAACTAAGTTATCTTTGTTTATATTTGACATAGTAACGGTGTATATGATTTTGTGAAGATTTATACAGTTCCTTGTTGTTTCGTTTCGTTGCTAGTTTTTTGTTGTTGATTTTTTAAAATAAAATTTTATAACAAAAATGGAAGTGAGAATGTAGTATCTGGTTATAATATGAAAAATCAAATGGTTAATTTGGTTATTTGTTATGTTTGAATGTTTAAATTGTGAGTGATAATGAAAAGATAAACTGAAAATTACTGTTTCAGATCAAGATTTTAATAAAAAAAAACTTTATTCAGTCATCAACAACCATTCAGGGAATGAATTTTCATATCTAATTATTTAATGAAGTTGTTTATTCTATCTTAAATAGTCTTATGAAGAGTAAAAAAAGACAGTATTTACGAAATAATGTAATACAGATTCATATTGTGAGATATTGCCACTAAGCTGCCTAATCTTCAGTATGAGATAATTGCACTGATCAATCACCGAGTAATAAATAATATCATATTTTCCTAGTTCCTAGTACTTATTCAGTTTTATGAAACGACATTATCAGTCGATGTGATGGTTGACTTCAAAAGTTTATCAGAATATAGTGCATTTGATCTTGAGTCAATTTATATTAGTATCTATATCAATAGAATTCAATTTAAACGAAGACTTAGATAAGTTACATTGGTTATTAATCATCAGTCAAACAGTTCATAATGCCATGAAACTATCAATAAACCCATGTGAAAGTTTAATGCAAATCGTGTTTAAGCTAAACTTGCTCATAGTGATGAAGATTGCAATGACTTTACAGTTTGTGTTTATGTTGCTCAGAAAAACTTCGCGATAACATTTAAATGAAAGACATATCGAATTATCTTCATGAAGTATATGCACTCAAGATTTCAGCAATGTAATTACATGGAAAATCAAACACATAATTGTACATTTAAAAAAGTGGATAGCAACTAATCCTTTTTAAGATTGGACATTTCAAGTTTAAGCACGGCATTTTTGTGGCAATCATCGGTTAAGCATTATTTTATTCTTAAAGCGTGCGGCTGATTATTATTGTATCTTTTCTCATAGGTTGAACGTTGTATATAAGTGATTTTAACAAACAGTACTGATTATTCAGTATAACTTGAAACATTTTGGAAAATTACTATCGTATTTAAAACATAATCGTTTTGTTTATCAAGGTCATAACTTATAAGTGTCAAACAGATCCAAAGGCATGAGAAAGCCTTGTTCTCATAATAAAACAGAGCTTATTAATAAGACCTGACAAATATGAAGCGTACATCAAGCAGAGCTTACTGTCAATATTTTTTAACCAATTAGTATTGATTATACTTCTGCTCTGCATGTCATAAAAAGTATTTTACACTTTAAAACTTAAGGTTCTCATTATATATATGTAGTTGTTTCACTCAATGAACTGTAACCAATACCATGATATCTGCTAATAAAGAAAAATAATTTTATTCCAGAAAAACATTTTTTCAAGACTTATTGGTAGTATTAGAATGGCTTAAAGATAAACATAATAAGCATGTACTGTCAATCACAAGGATAAATACAAACTTAATTGACAGTTGTGTGATATACAGCATTTTAAAAAATATATATTGCCATTTCTGTATGTGATTAAATCTTATCATTTTTAGTGTACTGATGGAAATAAGTACTTTGAAAGATTTAGACATAACTACGTACTTTCTATTTAAGGTGGATAGATTTTCAACACATAGTAATTAGATGATCTAAGAAACACTTCATATTTAGTGAGCATAATTCACTTTTGTGCATTTAAACATGTTGAAGATTTTTTTCTTCAAAATATGCTACTTTTGTTTTTGAATATTAAATGTAACCTACATATAAATTATATTACACATTTGTTAATATTAGTTGAGAAAAAGAAACGAACACATCAGAAGCAAATGAGCTACCCATCAATTAAATTAGATAATGGTTGTGCAGTATCTCTAAATGACTAAAGTTAGAACAAATCAGTGGTTTGAAGTTAAGAAAATACTGCGCTACCTGAAGGTCCTGAATTATATTCAAGATGGAGTAGTGAGTGAGCACATATCAGGATGAGACAGCAAAATAATGCTTCTTGATTTTCATTGGTTATTTAACTACAATCGTTCTGTGATACAAACTGTGACATTCACCAGTCTTCACACAACCCACTTTGCTAATAAAAAGCAATGAAAAGATAAACTATAAAAGATACATTGCTCTAAGTCTGAAGATGAATGCACATTCTATTGCTCCAAATTTGTTGTATCAAAATATAACACCTATTGAGTTAAAACTATATGATATTGATTTTGAGCAGTGTCAAAATCTTTGATAGTTTTAGCTAACAAAAAAATTGAGACAGATTAGTGAGATAACATTGATTTAATAAATACATTATGAAATTATACTAACACATATGACTTATGTTGATACAACAGTAAAAGACATTAACAAGGAACCGAAAGTAGATTAATTGAGTCGATTTTCAAAAATTGCATTGATGACTAACAGTACATAAAAATCGGTGTGATTGTGTTTAAATCAAGTTATACAGATATTATTAATATTATGAAGATCATTATAGAATTTTTATATACGCAAGCATAAGACAAACCGTTCAAGTTTTCTCCCGTATAATGATTCATTTATTTCTGTTACTTACTTAAAATAGTTAACAATTATAAACATATTAAAAAACTTAATTAAACAAACATTTCATGTACAAAGTGATTAAGTGGTAGTCTTACATCAACATAATAAATATCAAAAATTTAAGTTTATATTTTAAGCCTAGTAGAAAAATGCAACTAAAATCCTGTGTAAAACCATGCTGAACAGATGACAACCAGATTAGTTTTATATTAACTGAATGAATTGCTTATTTTAATAAATAATAGTCTATCAAAAGTTTAGCTTTAAAATTTAGTCGACTTTTTATTGAGGAATAATCATAATCCTAGAAATTGAAAAAAGAATAATAATATTTTAATCATTTAAACACTTTATTTATTACTGAAAACTACTTAACATTGAAGTGTTGTCTATATTATAAATATTCCACCACCACCACCATCCCCCGCCAAAAAAGTAACAACAATTATGAAAATACTTCCTATGAAATCCACACGTACATAGTAACGCTAGTGTTGACTATTTTTTTTTTTCATAAAAAAAAGAAAGAGAGAAATAGCACAACAATTTGTTGTTAAGGTATCTTTTCTCGTTCATTACTGTTTTATACAATGAACGAAAATTAAATGAAACAATTTTCCCCATTTATAAAACAAAACAAAACAAAAAAATAAATGAAAAAATAAAACTCCAGTACAATTTAGAATTTTGTTTTTAGAAACAAGATAGATTCACATCATTTTATTATTATTTTAAAAAATCCGGAAATTATAAACACTACACTTCATTCAAAAATGATACTGATTTATTCATTTTTAAAATTTTTGGATGAGTATTTGTTCTCTTTTTTTATCATCAGTCAAAGAAAGAAAAACAACAACAACAACAACAACATCGAGAACACCGAGAAAAATTTATTTAGATTGTTTTCTGTACACATAATTTTGATTATTATCGTTAAACAGCTTGTTACTTCTTTCTTTCTTTCTTTTTTTTTCTTTTTAGAAGAAATGAAAATTTTGAACTTTGAATATGATGTATTAATCTCTTGAGAAATTTACTGAATAATTCAATCAACCTTATTTTAAAATTTGTTTAAAAAGAAATATATATATTCAATCGAATGGATTTATTTTACTTAAAGATTGAATTTTGAATAAACTAATCTGTCAAGAAATAGAATTGTTGTTCTTGAATAGATTTATTGTTAATAAAGATATTTAAGTTGAAATTTTCCATTCATTAAGTTATATACTATTTGGCAGAATGTATTAGTATCACATATATGTTGTATAGTTTGTTTATAGTAAATTAGATTCTAATGAACTATGTAGAACAGCTTATGGATTATTTTCTTTAGTTATATAATAATTATTAATATATTATTCAAAAGAGTATAACTTACACGACCTTTGAGAACTAAGAAAGATAATGTACTTTTACTAAATATTTAAAAGAAAATTATCATCTTGTTTATTTATAAAATTGACTTTCAATCGAAATATTTCTAACCTTTGGATAAAATAAACTGGAAAGTTTAACGGTTTTACTATTTGAAAAACGATTGAAGAACCAATTGTATAGGTTCTTTGTGTACTAAATAAAGAGTAACAAAATACTACTTATTTTTAACGTCTTCAAATTGTATGCCAGTAATTCTATGTAATTTGGTTATTTATTATTTGAAAAAGTGGCTTATACTAAGTCATGAAACGTCAGAAAATTTAGTTTTTCTACTCATTGGGATATTACAAATATATTATTTTTATTTATAATAATTGACTCAATGTTCAATTTACTGGAAATTATAAGATCGAACCTTGGTAATGATACCTACAAATTTTATGTAAGGTTGTACAGTAGGCTAAGAACATCATATATTTGAATAACTTGGTCATACTTTTAAGTTTGGATTTTTATAACAAGTGAATAATCATGACAATGTAAAGATAAGTCTAATAAGTGAAATATCAATTTGAACAAGTGTAGTTTATGGAAATTGTTAAAAGTTGAACCCTATAATTTGATCACCAATATGAGCATTAAATATTCTTTATATCTTTTTTAGCATACTAACAATCAACTTCCTAACTCCTTCACTGCCCGCTTTTCCACACCATTATTGAGTCACTTAAATTTTTACTGGCAAGACTATAATTTATAGACGAACCAATCAGATATAAGATAACAGGTCTTAGATTTTAGCGTGAAATTCATTCATTCAACTGGCTAAATAGCGTTTCGGCATTTTAGCTGTCATTTTGTGATGAAAACATTAAATCTAATTTCTAACCCTAACCATCGACTGTAAATCATAATTCCAATTCCTTGCACTGGTTTATAACCCTAATTCAGTCCTAGTTAGTTGTTGGACATTCTCAAGGTCACTTAAGCGTCGCCCAAAGACCGTCCATAAATTATAGTCTCACCTTATTATCTCAAAAATTTATTATGAAAGCATGATCCAATAAATGATGAAGTTATTTTGAATAGTTCGATTGTGCAAGTAAAATTCAATGCCAAAGTATGAAAACTGACAAATTTTAATAAGCACATAATCAAGCTATTTCGATTGAAAGAATAAATAATTCCATTAATTTTAGCCAACTTCAAAGTAGATGATATAAAACAACTGATGAGTTCAAGTAAAATATCATAAAATAATCATATGACACACAATTTTCATCGATAGAATTCGATCAACACTAAGAGAGACTTGACACACATACACTGATTATTAATCAGGTGCCAAGGAATTTTGGAGATATAATCTTGAAATATAAACAGACCAACTATTCAATATTTAAATATTCTCCTTCGTTCACCAGTTACTACTTCAATCATAATCTAATATACCAATTCTTCCTAAGTATGTTAATTTATTTTACAAAACTGTATCTTATCTCTCTCTACAACTATTAATCGACTATCTTTTGATATTAATCAACATATAATATTCCTATAATTTTCTTTTCTTATTTCATCATTAAAACACAAAATACGCTTAACATTGACATTAACAGGTGAAACTATTAGAATAGATAACAATTTGATAATGAATACATAACTGCCTTTTTTGTGTGTGCATATTAACTGACCTTTTCAGATAGTAATAGTGTTGACAATGAATTCGCTATTATTGGATTTCTCTATTTGATAGATTAAATAAATATGATTAGGATGAAAACTGATTCAATTGGAATGTGGAAGAATGTTTTCATGCATTCATCAGAAGAGTATCTATCTAATTTCATTGTATACAATAAAGTATTTGTATTAAAGAATTAGTCAGAACATTTTTTTTCATTGTATATGGACTTAAAGAAAATAACCCGTAAGGTAGCTTGGAAAAAAAGTAAGTCTTTAAGCTGTTATAAATCATATTTTTTTATTTAAATAACTATCGGAAATTGAAGCATTACTCGGTTTAAGGTGAAAAAGTGTCTAATATGAATAATCCGAAAAGAATGGGTTTTCAAGATTCGATGAAAAGGATAAGACAGTAAACAAATTACGGTATTCATAAGATTATATGAAATGTTGTTTTCTTAAAACACAGATGTCTGGCTCGTTTCACATTTATCTACACCATACATCTTTGAAAATTACTTCTGCATAACTAATTGATGCATTTATTTCATCTCCAAATTGTTTTGCTACTGTTATACATATATTAAAAAGATAATAATTGAAGAGGTTTAGCACATTTCAAGAAGCAAGCCTGAAGTACTGCTAACTGATCGTTTATTGACAACCCATGACCAATTTTTGGTTCAGTCCGAAACTCATTAGTTTATTTTGTTTCATATGACTACCTTGATTTAATAATGTATCAACTGGCTTTGGCAAGGACCTATAATTCAGGAGGTCGAAATCCATAAATTATTCATATCAAAATGGATAGCTACGCTAATTTCTTAAAATAAGTTTTGATGCTATTTGAAACGAAAATATAGATATCACGATTGAACAATGAGACCAAAACAACATGATCACTGAAAACAACTGTATACGACCCAATTATACTTGAACTTTTGAGCCACAGTTCAAGTATAATTGGGTCGTATACAGTTGTGTTCAGTGATCATGTTGTTTTGGTCTCATTGTTCAATCGTGATATCTATATTATCGTTTCAAATAGCCAACTTCGTAACCAACAAGCAGGATTCCGTAAGGATAGATCGTGTACAGACCAAATCGCAACTCTACGGATCATTGTGGAACAATCAATTGAATGGAATTCATCACTCTACATCAACTTCATTGACTACGAAAAAGCATTTGATAGTGTGGACAGAACAACACTATGGAAACTTCTTCAACACTACGGCGTCCCTCAGAAGATAATCAATATCATACGGAATTCATATGATGGATTAAACTGCAAAATCGTGCATGGAGAACAGTTGACAAAGTCGTTCGAAGTGAAGACCGGTGTTAGGCAAGGTTGCCTACTCTCACCCTTTCTCTTTTTCCTGGTGATCGACTGGATCATGAAGACGTCAACATCTGAAGGGAAACGCGGGATACAGTGGACATCTAGGATGCAGTTAAACGATCTAGACTTCGCAGATGATCTGGCCCTTCTATCCCAAACGCAACAACAAATGCAAGAGAAAACGACCAGTGTAGAAGCAGCCTCGGCAGCAGTAGGTCTCAATATACACAAAGGGAAAAGCAAGATTCTCTGGTACAACACAGCATGCACCAACCCAATCACAATTGACGGAGAAGATTGGGAAAATGTAAAAACCTTTACATATTTGGGCAGCATCATTGATGAACATGGTGGATCTGATGCAGATGTGAAGGCGCGGATCGGCAAAGCAAGAGCAGCATATTTACAATTAAAGAACATCTGGAACTCAAAACAACTGTCAACCAACACCAAGGTCAGGATTTTCAATACAAATGTCAACACAGTTCTACTGTATGGGGCGGAAACCTGGAGAACTACGAAAGCCACCATCCGGAAGATACAAGTGTTTATTAACAGTTGTCTACACAAAATACTTTGGATCCGTTGGCCGGACACTATTAGCAACAACCAACTGTGGGAGAGAGCAAACCAGATCCCAGTGGAGGAAGAAATCAGGAAGAAGAGCTGGAAGTGGATAGGACACACATTAAGGAAAGCACCCAACTGCGTCACGAGGCAAGCCCTCACATGGAATCCTGAATGCCAAAGGAGAATAGGAAGACCAAAGAACACATTACACCGGGAGATGGAAATAGACATGAGAAAAATGAACAGGAATTGGATGGAACTAGGAAGGAAGGCCCGGGACAGAGTGGGTTGTAGAATGGTCGGCGGTGGCCTATGTTCCATTAGGAGTAACAGGCGGAAGTAAGGAAGTATTGAGCCACAGAGATAGAAATAACACAAAGTTTATATCATTATCGTTTAACCATCTAACGGCATGGACGAGTAACGTTAATGTCATTGAGACAGTATCACATGACTATGAATCGGTTGATGTTGCAAATAAGAAAACCTAAAGACGTTTGATTATTTACTCTGCATTTACACTATATCATAGATAGGAGGACTAGCACACTTTAGGTGGATGGAGGCCATCATCAGGAAGCCCTGTACTTTGGCTTCGAGGTATTTGGTAAACCTAACCACGATGATCTACAATCGACAGTTTTCAAGTAACTAATTCTTATGCTATTTTTAAAAAATAAGGCACTATGTTTGTAGGTGCATATCCAGTATTCAATCTTCAAGGATTTAGAGATTATTTTTCACTTATGAAATATGAAAACCTACATTAAGGAATCCAAGGTAGGAGACAGGAACATTGACAACTACTTTATGTAATTAACGAAAATGTGTATATGAATAAAAAAAACATTTGTTTCAATGAATGGCAAACATATGTTTAAGCATCCCACCTTGTCATCGACTCTCGTACTAATTTTGATAACCTATCCATTCACAAAATCCATTACTATGACTACACTTCAACGGTGACATAGTAACTGAGGAAAAGAAACACAGTATCATTTCACGACTTATCAACCAGCATTTTTACCTGAAAGTTGATGGACAGTATTTAATTTGAAGGCCAAAGTTATTGTTATATTCAGTAAGAAACAGATATATCTTGGGCCACTTCAATGACTTACTTTAGTGAAGATTTTAAAACGCTATTTATTCAATGAAAATGAAATTTAATTCATATAATATTGTTTAATATCTTCATAATCATACACCAATGTAATTTTACTTATTGAAGCAAAGCTACTAAATGAACTAATCAACCGACTACGTGCAGAACAAATTTCATAATAATAGTAATCTACTATTGTACTCTTTCTATTTACAGATTGTATCTTAAAGACTAATATATCGATAGTTAAAAACTGTTGTAACCTATTTATATAAATGATGTATTCAATAGTAGTTAGCAATGGAATGAAGGATGAGGACACCCTCCCATTCAAAAATTATCGCCCAGATGTACCTACATTCTAATATTGATACTCATAGTGATTAATGTTATAGACTGACCTGATTATATTGTTGTTGTCTGATAAATAATCAACATTTAATACAATAATATAGATACACATTTTAAAAAATGAATCAACAAAAAACTAATTTGATGATTAATTTCTTTTAATAAACAAATGTAACGTAGGCGAGTTTTTTTAGTCCGATCGGAATTATTATTATTGAATAGTATTGTAGAGTATATTCATTTATGAAAGAATAAACAATTGATAATAGTAACAATAAATTAGATTCAATAACTTATACAACATCGTCAAATAGATAGATCAATTCATAAACTTTTATTTATCAGATATTCATTGAAATTAGTTATTTGATAATGAAAATTGAGATTTTCTCTTTCAAGAAAACAAAAAGAACCATCCAATGTTGTTCCCATCATGTTGTAAAAATGACAAGTTTTTCCTTTTTATTGTAAGACAAGAATAATAAATATTGTAAGATGAAGTCAATTATTTGTTGTTGTTTACTCTTCATTTAAATAAACGGACTGCTCAATTACAGTCCTAAACATCAATAGGAAAATTTTTTGAATGTCTCATAAGTCTATTGACTATATACTTAAAGTACACAATAGGAAAACAGTTGAACTCATAAGTTTACATCTTAAAGTCAGACAGAGAGATAAGTGAAAAGACGATCTACGTTCTATTCAAGAAGATTTGAGGGGAAAAATGAGAGTCCCGATAGGATTGAAAGGAGGATATTTCATAAAGATAGGGAAAAAGAGATCTGAGCAAATGTGAGAACTACAGAGGAATCACACTTGTTTCAGTATCAGGAAAGGTTTTCAACAGTGTTGCTGAATCGTATGAAAGATTCAACAGACACCCAACTTCGAGATCAACAAACCAGATTCCGTAAGGATCGGTTGTGCACAGACCAAAAAGTGACACTACGGATCATCGTTGAACAATCAATTACATCGAACTCGTCACTATACACCAACTTCATTGATTATGAGAAAGCAATTGACAGTGCCAATAGGAGAAAATTATAGAAACTTCTTCGACACTATGAAGTGAGTAGCTGAAAAGATTGTCAACATCATACGAAATTCATACGACAAACTACACCATAAAGTCGTTCATGGAGGACAGTTGACAGATGCATTCCAAATGAGAACCGGTGTCAGACAAGGCTGCCCACTCCCGCTCTTTCTCTTCCTCCTGGTGGTCGATTATATTGTGAAGACATCCACATCTGATGGGGAGCACAGAATAAAATGGGTAGGTTGGATGCAACCAGATGATTTGGACTTAGCAGATTACCTGGCCCCTCTATTCCATACACATCAACAAATGCAGGTCAAGACAAACAGTGTATTAGCAGCAAAAGGCCTCAACATACACAAGGGAAAGAGAAAGATCCCCAAATACAACACAGAGAACACCAACGCAATCACATTTGATTGATAAGCTCTGAAAGAGGTGAAAACTATCACATACCTTGGCAGCATCGTCGACAAACATGGAATATCTGATGCATATGTAAAGGTAAGGACTAACAAGGTACGGGCAACAATCTTATAACTTAAGAACACATGAAACTCAAGACAACTGTCAACCAACATCAAAGTCGGAATTTTCAATAGAAATGACAGGATAGTTCTATTGCACGGATCTGAAACCTGGAGAACCATTGCAGCAATCCTAAATATTACACATGTATGCATATGTTTTTTATTCGGGATACGCCATATCCATTTGCCAGATACTATTAGCAACAAACTACCATGGAGGACAACAAACCAGCTCTCAGATGAAGATTTAATTATTAAAAGACGTTGCATGTGCATAGGACACATTGAGGAAATCATTGAACTGCATCAAGAGGCAAGCCCTGAAATCAAAACAGAAAAGAGGGAGACCAAAAATCATTGTTTCGAAAGCCGGAGGCAGACATCAAAAGAATGAATGGCACTTGAAAGCAATCCGAGAGGAGAGCGGAGGACAGATTTCGATGGGGAATCCTGATGGACAGCGTAAACTTGTAGTGTCGGTTATTATGTTAAGCCCATATACCTTATTCTAGCTTTCGGACAGCCCAATCTATTCATTCTACTTGAGTCACATTCTGACCTTGTTAATTATTCGCTTATCAACCTTGACTGCTTTTATATGAGCGCGTAGCAGTGTGTACACTTCCTATCCCATTACTCATCACATGTCTGTAACTTATTTTTGTGTGTCTATAAATATTGATTAACGCTTGACTAAAGGGGAGTTGGCTTACCCGCCAACTCCACTCCGCGTCGTTTCTCTTCTCTCTATCCCATTCGCTTTATATACAAAATATATGTATTCACAAGTCCATTCTCGTTATTTGACTTATTCAATTCCATTATTGACTAACGCGATTTAAGTCGATGATTATACATGAGGATAGGCGATAACAAACATTCATACGATCTAACTGGAGTCAGATCCACGGGCCACTAAAGTGGAGAGCCTGTAAACAGACATCGTCCGATATAAATGACGACAAAATAACGGGCTCCACATACTTCTCCCCGACGGTTGACAGGCATAAATAATTACTTAACGAATGTGTATAGAACAAGTGTGTCACAGACGTAACTAGAAATATATTGGAATTTTTTGGTGAGTAGTTTTATTTTTTCTAAATTTAAAAACTCTCAGAGTTAATTTATTATCATCGTATTACCATTCAACCTAACCAGTGTTTCGAAAAAGCTAGAGAGATACAATCATATAGCCTGCTTGAGCGTCTGGGCTACCTGTTCCTGCCATCTAGATATTTCAACAAGTTATCTATTTTTGTTTGTTTTAATATATCATTATGTTTATTAATCGCATAACCTATTCTGCTGCGTTTCTGAAAAGTGTACAACCTTTCGTTGTCAAAGTTACTAAAAGCTCAATAAGAGATAATGTGGTCGCTGGCAATATGCAGAGAAAAGAATATACATTATTCAGTTGTTTATTTACTGAACTGCTAACATCTAACTGGCGATCACTCGATATTTATCGCCAGGACCGACCAAGAAGAAAGAAACGGAAACTTGTTGAAATACTTTGCGCTGAGAATTCTATATTGTACCAAAAATATAATATTGAATAAAGCTGATAATAATAATAATGAAAGAATTTCTCTATTCGTTTTATATACTAATAAACTGTCTGATCCACATCGTGAAAGATATCTACATCTACATGATAACATATGCGAATAGTTAAGACTAAATTGACTAAATATTAACGTAAACGGATATTTCCTCAAAATTTACAACAGCTAGTGAAAAAAAATCAAAAAATACGAAATGAAAATAATTTTTTATTCCATTTCTACAGATTCTCTATACATCAAACATACATCATAATAGAAGATTAAAGAATTAGTTTTAATTGGGTGAAAACGCACATTCGTACCGACTAAGTTTACCCGTCACCCTTTCCATTTTATAATGATACAAGAAGAAAACTATATGTATCATATTTAATCAATCGGCTTCACTGGAGGTCTAGCATTGAATTCACCTATATCATCCTTTTTGCAAAACAATAAAACAACGGATGATAAGGAAAATAAGCATATTTCGACAAATGTATTATTATTAAAACGAGACAATGACTAACAGTAAAATCCAGGACGTGTGTTTCATTTGGTTTGAAACTTGCCAGTTGGATGCACCTGCACCCACCAATGAGTTATCTACTGAGACATAACGAGTTCAGTCAGCCACTGGCTTATGTATGAACTTTATCTGTAAATAGTTTTATTCGCTGTTGTCGATATTACAGACTACAACTAATCTGCGTTCTGGATAATGTGTTGGTATTTGAAGTGAAAAGTTCTGAGTTCGAGTCTCATGGTAAACATCAACAATGAAATGCAGATGTGCCCAAATGACGAGTCCAAAACAGGACGAAATGTACTTTACCGGACCCACTGCTCGCCACAATCAAACTTTAATAATGACTTGTGAATAAATGGGAGTATAGAAACGATTAGCTCAGGATATACGTATGACAAAAAAGAATGGTAGATTGGAGGCTGTAATATCAACAATGAGATAATACAAGCCTTTACAAATTAAGTAGATTTTTATAGTGAACAAAAAGCATGTTATAAATAAACATTGGAAATAGACCAACAAACTATTTTTTTCTTAACACATAAATCTGACTACATAAATTTCCATTGAAAGACTCACCTACAAAATTACGAAATGGTGTTTTATTTAGTCAATGATGACTTTCGGTGGTCAAACTTAATGAATAACAGAGAATTTGTTAAATGCTATGATTATCCTAAATCAGTTGTATCCTATGGCATCGTATTTTATAGAATACTTTAAAAACCAATTGCTGTAAAGTGCGGTGTCTGAAAGCTGATGCCAATAGGCACTCTTACTATACACAAGCTCGGCTATTCTATAGGACAGATGAAGAGTGAGGAAGCAAGTTTATTTGACTAAGTGCATTCATGTATGTGTCCTGTTTGGTGAAGACGCTGACTAAATGCAGTCTTTTGGTAGCATTGAGCTACAATGACAGGGTATTTAGGATGTGTTTCTTCTCTATAAATGCAAGTTTGTTGCTTGCTAGGATATACAAACGTTTGTTTTTCAGTACTGTAATTGAATATGTGGCTAATAGGTTGTCCAGTCAAGAACAGATCATCTACAGAAAAGTATTATTTACAGTGATCAGTCGCTGATTAGTATAGTTAGTGTCATTTTGATAAATACTAATTTTATTGCCTTTTCCCTCCCTATAAATGCACGCTTGTTGCTTCAGGACTGATCTACATCAACACCTGAATCAAGGATAGGGAGTGAAGTAGTCAAACGCATCGACAACTTCACTTATCTTGGAAGTCTGATCAACCCTAGTTGGTTGGTGTCTGACCAAAACTCTGCACGGATTCACAAAGCTCGTTTCGTTTTTGCCAACTTACATCACCTATGGTGAAGGTGAAATATCCGTCTATCAATTAAAGGACAAGTATACTGTGCGAATCTTCATCGACTGACATGGTTGGGCCACGTGTTACGTATGCCCAGACACCGATTACCACGACGCGCAATGCTGACTAGTGTTGGAGATGGTTGGAGGAGTTAGGGGCGGCCAAACCAAAACGTGATATCAGTCCATAAATTCACCACCTTCTGGTCTGAGCCATGTCGGTAGATACAGACTACTTGGTTGGGGTCCACATGACTATCGTAACCAATGGTTGGAGACTGTTGGTGACATGGCTCAAAATCGATCACAATGGCGTCGGTGTATACACTCTCAGTCTTTCCTTAAACTGTGAAATTAAAATTGCTTTATACCTTGCTTTCTATGAACTAATTATTTCTTCCTATATTATATTCTTATACACAATCTTTCTTCTATATATTACTACCATTGAAGTAACTACTTATATGAATTAGGTGTTTATCTTGTTGTGCTGATGAGGTGTGGCAACTTGGACCGATGCATATATGTACCTGGTCCTACGTTGTAACTGACTGACTGACAAATCAGGCATATCAAGTGCATTTTTCATTTGATGATTTCTGATTGGTTCAATGTATCACCACTCCAAAATGTGTCAAACTATTCTCTATCATCAAGGATGTGTATAATGACCTGGAAATGTAAGCGAGAAATTTGTTTATATGAGACACTTAATTAGTCAATGTAGATGTACAAAGTAAACACTTTGTGAAAGTGATCATACTGTGTTTTCCCGTTTTGATAAAACAGATTATTTTTAGAATCAGTTAGTGAACTCTCTTTAGTAGTACGAGTTTTCGCTATTGGTTATGTACTTTTAACTAACTGTTAGTTCCCTTTAAATCATGATGTCACTGAATTAACTAGTTTCATCTGACTTCTTCACATCAAATCCATACACGATCTCTTCTATGAAAGTGAATCAGTGTATTTATGGTCGAAAATAAGGGAATAACCTCAAATCCAGTAGGATGATTTGTGACTTTTCACTATGTCACAGGATAACATAATAACCCTCATTTATGTTCATGTGTTTTAGGACTTTATCATTAGGTGATATTAAAACTAAACAAGAATCATGCATAAATATAGCAATATTTAAGCATAAGGAATCTCTCTGTAGTCTAATAAACTTATTCATATTTTTCAAATCAAAACCAATGATCTGCGGATAACAAAAAGTACTTTAACCAGAAAATAGAGAGTTAATTTAGAATTACATAAATGATTAAATAGTAAAATTATACTAAATCAGCTTACTCCTGTTGACTTTAAATAACGATCTCTCACCATATTATGAATATATTCTGGGGTAGATGGCATATTGCCCAAAATAAGCATTAAGAGTGGCACTCCAAGGTATACTGTTCCCCGAAATCCTTCACGAAACCAATGTCTTAATGCCTTCCAAAGAAATTTAATAAACCAAGGATTAGTCGCAAATTTTAAGTTGAAAACTGAACCCTTAAATTAGCGAATTAGTAAAATGCTTAAGATGAGTTATGCATAAAAGAAGGCACTTAAAAGTTGTCATTTGCTTGTTGTAAATCATTGGATTAGTCAAATGATTTAGCGACTAGTATTTATTTAATTTCTTCGTTAGGGAAACGTTCTGTTGCTAATATGATTAACAGTATTAAGCCAGAATGAACTGGATAATCTTATTCAGATGTGATCAGGAACGATTAAAACCCTAATTCACCTTTGATATAATATTAATAAAGTGAACTAAATATTATTTGAACGACACATCTGTTGAGTATTTATTAACCAATGTATATTTTTGTCTATAATCTGCTCTGCGAAATGTTATCCTTTATAATTTAGATACGTCATATTTATTTAGCAAAGTAATTCTTTTATTTAACTGAATAACGGAAAAAACTGGATATTTCCCCCACCTTTCAGTTTGTGATTTACCTCCTGAGTTAAGATTTTCATCGCTTGGCTGTAAATAGTTGTCGAAAACTTCAGTTTTGTAAGTCATCACTGAGCAACTAAAATTTGGTTATGGAGTAAACCGATCAGTAATCATTCAGTGCATATTTTAAGAAATGTCACTCACAAAGATATCATAAAACAGGAGCATCCAGTACGATGTTTTTTCTCTGAAATCCGAAACATCACCGTTCAATACAATTTCGAAAATTAACAGAATTAGTTCTGTTGATCAACTAAAAACATGCCATTTGTAGAGTTCATATGAAATTATGACTGCAAATTGTAGCTGTATGAAGAGTTGGAGAAATTTTCGAGTAATTAACATCATTTGAGAATAGCTAGCAAGATGCTATTGCACTTTCTCGGTCAAACTAAACACATCAAAGTGTGAATTTTGTTTCATTAGTAGTCTTTTCTTTCAAACATATATACTGTGGCTTATGAAATAAAACTCCGTACATGGAGTCACAGGTTAGAAGTGTCTCGTATAATACACTTAAGCGGATGAGTCATTACTCAAACCACAAAAGAAACATAACCTCAGACAAAATGGATTCATTAAAAATATACAGCTAAGAGCTGAAACCTAACTCCGCCTGGAGTCCCTCCGGTGGCTACTGCCAGTCCCAAGCCCGGATAAAGGAGGATGGTTGGGCATGGGGTTAGCGACCCTATCCCGTAGAAAACTAACTCGCTAAAAAACGCTGACCAGAAAAAATTATTCGAACCTTTTAAACTCTGCCCTGGGAGTCAGAAGGTCTTCATTTAGAAGAACTATGACGCCTCACGACGAAAGCCGAGTTCCTTCGAAAGTTACGAGGCCGATGCCCCTTCTGACAACCAGAGCAACCATTTATTTAGGTACATGGAATGTTCGTACAATGTGGGACACCGGGAGAGCCTTCCAGATTGCTGCAGAAATGAGGAGATACAACCTGGAGGTGCTTGGGATCAGTGAAACACATTGGACACAAGTTGGACAACAACGACTAACTACAGGAGAGCTCCTGTTATACTCCGGCCATAAAGAAAAAAATGCCCCACATACACAAGGAGTTGCATTGATGCTGTCCAAACAAGCGTAAAATGCGCTTATAGGATGGGAATCTCATGGACCAAGGATCATGAAAGCCTCGTTCAAAACAAAGAAAGAGGGCTTTTCAATGAACATCATCCAATGCTATGCGCCTACCAACGACTACAATGAAGACGCGAAAGATCAATTCAATGATAGGCTGCAGTCAATCGTCGAGAAGTGCCCGACAAAATGGACCTGACCATTCTGATGGGAGATTTCAATGACAAGGTTGGAACGGGCAACACTGGCTATGAAGACATCATGGGACGACACGGACTGACTGGGAGAAAGGAACGAAAATGGTGAGAGATTTGCAAATCTATGCGCCTTCAATAAACTGGTCATGGGCGGAACAATATTCCCATATAAGCGCATTCACAAAACCACATGGACTTCACCGGATCACACTACACAAAACCAAATCGACGTGAGAACCAAAAGAGGAGCTGATATAGCATCAGATCATCATTTGCTGATCGTCAAGATGAAATTGAAACTCAAGAAGCACTGCACAACGGGGCGGACAATATCACGAAAGTTCAATACGGCCTTTCTTCGGGATACTGACAAACTCAACGAATTCAAGATAGTCCTCAGCAATAAGTTCCAGGCCTTTCATGATCTACTCAATGGAGAAGGAACTACTATGGAGAGCAACTGGAAGGGGATCAAAGAGGCAATCACTTCAACATGTCATGAGGTCCTGGGCCACAAGAAGCACCATCACAAGGAATGGATCACTGTTGATACATTGGATAAGATTCAAGAAAGGAGGAGCAAGAAAGCAGCAATCAATACCAGTCGAACAAGAGCAGAAAAAGCCAAGGCACAAGCTGAATACACAGAAGTAAACAAACAAGTGAAGAGGAGCATCAGAACCGACAAACGTAAATATGTGGAAGATTTAGCAACGACGGCGGAAAAGGCTGTAAGAGAAGGAAACATTAGAGAACTGTATGACACGACAAAGAAACTCTCTGGAAATCGCCGCAAACCAGAACGACCAGTGAAAAGCAAGGAAGGAGAGGTAATCACCAAAGAAAGGCGATCTCAGCAACTGTGATAACTACAGAGGCATCACTCTTCTTTCAATACCAGGAAAAGTCTTCAACAGGGTATTGTTAAACAGGATGAAGGACTCCGTAAGGATAGATCGTGTACAGACCAAATCGCAACTCTACGGATCATTGTGGAACAATCAATTGAATGGAATTCATCACTCTACATCAACTTCATTGACTACGAGAAAGCATTTGACAGCGTGGACAGAACAACACTATGGAAACTTCTTCAACACTACGGCGTCCCTCAGAAGATAATCAATATCATACGGAATTCATATGATGGATTAAACTGCAAAATCGTGCATGGAGAACAGTTGACAAAGTCGTTCGAAGTGAAGACCGGTGTTAGGCAAGGTTGCCTACTCTCACCCTTTCTCTTTTTCCTGGTGATCGACTGGATCATGAAGACGTCAACATCTGAAGGGAAACGCGGGATACAGTGGACATCTAGGATGCAGTTGGACGATCTAGACTTCGCAGATGATCTGGCCCTTCTATCCCAAACGCAACAACAAATGCAAGAGAAAACGACCAGTGTAGAAGCAGCCTCAGCAGCAGTAGGTCTCAATGAAACGAGATTGATTACATGATGCTCAAGAGTAAACTAAAGTAGAGAATCAATATAACAATAATTTTATCCATAGACTCCGTGAGTTATCTAGAATACATTACATAAACAAGCGAAATATATCAATGATTTGTCTTACTATTTGGATCAAATATATCAAAGATAAAAGTTAGGATTAACCATTAAGAAATCCGGTTTAGCTAATGCTAGACAACAGAAACAGGTCATGTTCGTTTGCTTGAATGTGTTATAAGTGTAATGCTTAGCTATTAGGTCGTTTCGCTATATTTCGGTTGATTGGATGACAGATACAGATACAGCGGAGGAAGAAATCAGGAAGAAGAGCTGGAAGTGGATAGGATATACATTGAGGAAAGCACCCGACTGCGTCACAAGACAAGCCCTTACATGGAATCCTCAAGGCCAAAGGAAAAGAGGAAGATCAAAGAACACATTACGCCGGGAAATGGAGATAGACATGAGAAAAATGCACAAGAATTGGATGGAATTAGAAAAGAAGGCCCAGGACAGAGTGGGTTGTAGAATGGTCGGCGGTGGCCTATGCTCCATTAGGAGTAACAGGCGTAAGTAAGTAAGAGCTGAAACCTACGTAAACTGTAAATACCTCATCAAATCAGTGGTAGAGGAAATATTGCGTAAACGATTGGCTATTAGAAGTCATAGGCAAGTAATCGGTATTTAATCATGTAGTCCATTGTATTTGACAGATGAGGTGTGTACTGGAAACATCCACAGACAGTATGATTTCCAAAAAAGTAGCAAAATTCAGAAGTTTAGAATAAGACTAAGCTCGAAGATTAATGTAAGATATGGGATAAGTGAATCAACTCAGCTGCGAGAAACTCCTAGCTAATTAATTTAACACCACCAACCATGAATAACGATAGGTTCATAGATCTCGATCAAGAATTCTACAGCCGGGGTCAGCTTCTAACCCATACACCACTTAGAGTTTGAATCGCGGAAATATTTTACAAGTATCTTTATTTTAATGTCTTCCAAACGCCACTTATTTTAATTCCAAGTTTTAAAAAATTTATCGTATCTTAATAGAACATTGGATACAATGTTGATTTGTAAATTAATAAATCCATAAAAGCCGAGTGTTAACGAAATTAAAAACAACCAGAATCTTTACACATTAATAAAGGCATGTCATCAACAAGATGAAATGTCTGCTCTAATATCCTTCAAAAATAAATTCAATTTAAACGAAGCAAACATGAAATAGCGTCTCACGAACATACCAGAACAACAAGAAAATGAATTTGAATATGTTTGTGCAGCGTGAATTTATTTACAATCTATACAAAAATGAATACACATAAAATTTTTGCATAGTTTGATATACTACTCTTATAAGAAAATATGCACAAGAAAATAAGATATCACAACAAAACTATCCAGATCCAATAGACATAGGTATCCATTTTTTCAACAATTCATCGGTGTATAGATCATCAACGAGAGTGCATAGATCCATTTTAATTTTCTATTATTATAAAATAAAAAGCAATCAAAACAGCTGATAAACATCAGAAAAGGTATAAATAATTACGAAAACACGGAATCGAAAGAAAATGAACTGAAAGGATAAAATCACGATAACATATTTCAGAAGATATTGCGACAAATCAACTGCCGATGTTAGTATACATCAGGGTATAAAAGTTCTTGTATATATGATATTTATCAAAAGTAGCATGAACATGAGATACTTATTAGTTTAAACATAAACAATCAGGGATGACAAAAATCAAGGTGATTAAGTAATCAAACACCCTTCATTTTAGTCTATGTCATACTGTTTGATAACAAAGATACTTAATTTCAGTACATTGATAAAAATAACTTCTGACAATTCACAGCGTCATCAATCAAGTCCACTACAAAGTATAGTCGGTGGCAATATGACCTTTTTCTTATAAACCTAAGATCTTTTTTGCTG
Source organism: Schistosoma haematobium (assembly GCF_000699445.3). Taxonomy (NCBI): domain Eukaryota; kingdom Metazoa; phylum Platyhelminthes; class Trematoda; order Strigeidida; family Schistosomatidae; genus Schistosoma; species Schistosoma haematobium. The sequence continues at coordinate 74,642,523 of NC_067196.1, read as the reverse complement.
CTAGTATCAATCTATAAATAATTTTATCCCCCCTTCGGTAGTTTTCGATTGTTTATTTTAACAGTTTACTACACACGAACGTTGTCTTAGATTGGGAAGTAAACTACGTGTTTCTACTAGGAATTAATGGTGCAATATATACGGTAAAGGTTTGAAACTAGATTGATGAATGTAACCGAGGTTTCGTTACTTCGTTGGTTATGTTGTAGTGTTGGTTATCATATTAAGCCCATATGACTTATTCTACCTTCTGGATAGGCCAATTTATTCATTTTTCTTGAGTCATATTTTGACCTTCTTAATTATTCACCTATCGACCTTGACTGTTTTTATATGAGAGTATGTGTGTACACTTCTTATCTTATTCAAAACATATCTGTAACTTATTTTCGTCTGGCTATAAATATCGATTCATGCTTGGTTAAATTGAGTTGGTTCACATGCCATCTTCACTGCACGTCGTTTCGTTTCACTCTCTTCGCTTTATTCCTCTGACTGTCTCTTCCAATCAATGAGTGTACAAAATATACGCATTCAAAAATCCGTCCTCGTATTTGGCTTAATTAATTTTGTTATTCACTAACGCGGATTAAGTCGATAAATATATACGAGGATTGGCAACATGTATACTTCGATAATAAGCAGAAATGCTCCATCTGGAATCAGATATTGGGCCACTAAAATATAGTCGTATTAGCTTTGATAGACTACTCATGTAGAAGTAAGGAGTGAATAAAAGGAAGACGACAATTATCCGATATGATAAAGTGTAGCCTAAGGAGAAGTAAAATATATCGAAAGCTATATACCACAGAAAATTTATTCATGATAATTAACAAAAAGGTCTATTTTCAGTTACAAAAAACTATGTTGCATGACAGAAAAAAGTTGTCTGGATGAGTGGTTGTATTATAAACTTTATCGATAGAATTTGATCTATACTGAATAACTAGTATACTTGATTCAGCACTTAAGAAAGTCGCTACCGGTGTAAAAAAGATAGTATTAACGGTAAATGGCTTTGTTATTCAGTCATATGGATTAGAGTGATTATATGGAGCATCAGTTGTACATGCATCACACTAATTAATGCTAAGAAACAAAATTTAGATTTACAGTTTCGTTGACCGGTTTTAATAAATGGACACCTATTAGTGCAACATGGGTCATTCTGTTTAATAGACACGTAAAAATGATCGGCGAAAATCGCACAACTCTAATAAGTAGACAATATGACACCAGTTATCCATAAGTAATCAATTATTATTTAGAAATTTTTCCTAAGTAAAAGAAAACTCACTTCAATCTCTTCGGCTCTTACAAACTCGTCGGTATTTGTATATGCTTCACGGAGGCGTTGTTCTAATGCATTTCTCCTTTGTACCGCTGACAAACACTTATTATAAATAAATTTCTCAACATCATTCACATCAGCTGTTCCTGAAGTATGTGTCACTTTTTGTTTATCACTTTTATCAGAGACCTTTGCTTTAATATTGACAAGGGAATTAGTTATTAATTCAGGTGAAGTACTAGATAAATTCCCATGTCTTTGAACACTCTTCTCTTTGGAAGATGGGCTGCACGTAAGAAAACAAAAACGCCCCAAGGGATTACAATGAAATAATAGATAGTAAGTAATAACATTTGGTTAACAAGAATAAAACTTTGCTAACCGCAACTGATATTCATACTTAAAGTGAAGGAACACTAGTTTCCATGATAGCTTATCCTTTCTGTAAACAGCTTGTTTTGAACACCATCAGTTGAAATAAATATTTCTAAAACAAAGATGATGAGACAAATTGACGTACTTATTCTACTATATACTTTAAGCACATATAAGAACTCTAGAGGACAAGATATCCTGCTTGAAAATATTTACAGAAATATTTGCAATCATTTCCTACCCCAAACGAATCAGAAGTAGCACTCAACTTTTAACTAATCAATCGTGGGTTCCAACTTAGTTCTACCTCTTAAACAAAGACAGCACTTCATATTTCAGTACACAATCCTGTATAGTTGAGGAATTGCACAAGTAAATAATAGCTTGTACAAGGATTATGTGAACGAGTTATGAAGTTCATAGAATAGATGATTCTGGATAAATCCATTTTCTACAACGTAGTGGCCGCTCCACATATATGAATGCAATTTACTAGTTAGTATGTGGATAATTTTAGGCAATTCATCACTAATGATGTAAGTAATATCTGATAAAAGAAACTAAGTCAATGACTTTAATTTTTAAATACATCGATGGCTTGAATGAGAATTCGATAACTATCGGTAAGTATTATAAAAATGATATCAAGGGATCAATTAACACCAGTTGCCACTTCGATTGAAAAACGCAGGGTGAATGAATCAACTGACTATTGCAAACATTTGTCAGTGCACTTAAAAAATGACTTTGTGCAAAGAAACCCTTTTTGTAATGACTGACGATGCGAACCGCAAAGTATGATGGGTATATTAATTAAGTAGACAATTATAATGACCTTCGTCCCTTAAATGCCTGTGCAGTGACAAAAATGATGATAAATCTAGCTCAGGAAATATATGTTTATTTGAAACTGTAGTTCACGCTGAGGTTATCGATAGTAAATGTTGAAATAAAGTTGACGATTCCTAAGTTATTGGAGGAAAACTTATTTTTAAGAAAAAACATCTGAAGTATACTCTCGTGTACGCAATATGCATGAAGCTTTGAAAGCGTTCAGTATAAATGATATGCAATAGTGTAAACATAGATATAACTGACTATGAACAATATAAAAGCTCATTAATTCTACGATACAAATGCAGGTACATCCAGCTGACGAGTCCCAGATAGGAAGAAACGCGCGTCCTGGATTCCACCGCTAAAATCACATACTGTTTAAATTTTACAATTAAGTCCTGTCTTATTACTTAAATAAAAATCTTAAAACACTTCATTTTTAGAAATAGAATAGTGAGTGAAAATATGAACCAGTGGTAACTTGAACAATCGACTTCAATCATTAGATTTTACACCATATTTCATTTCAGTTTAGACGACGAGGTAGATTTAAATTCTGACGAAATAAATATAGTTCTTCTTGTCAAGCACAAAAACCTATTTGTGATTTAAGTGGCGAATATTTTATTGAAGAACATGTCATTAATTGTTTGTAAGAAACGCTTGATTTATTCTAGATCAGATGGATTATTATACTCAGTGTTTAATATCAAAGACAAACTGAGTCATCAGTCTGTAGAAATTGAAAGAACTCAGAAAAAATAAGAGAATTGTCATTAACAAGTGGTGAGACTAAGAGCAATAAAAATAACAACTAGTATGTATAACCTACATGTTAGACGGAATATCTGAGTTTCTTGTCTTCTGCAAAAGAAATAAAAAAATAACCTGCAGAAAAATGACTTCGAATTTATAGTTAACAAACTGTAGGTACGGATTAATTTATTTAGATAATATCAAATTTAAGCATGATATAAAAATTATAATGGTGTAATAATACTGTGGGTAAATGAGTAAAACTGTAGAAAATATACTTGTGAAATTATGGCAATTTCTAGACATCTGCTTATTATTTTTACTTACACAAGTAAATAGTTGATAGAAATGAATTTCATTAGAGTCATGAGATAGTTAACTTGATACATAAAAATTTTAAAACTCATATAAAGTTGAAAATCTAAAGTAAGATGAAAACTGTACAGGCTCAAAGCTTAAGCTTATCGATTGTCATTCAGATTTAGTCCCTAAACTACATAGAAAATCACTAGCGATTTTATAAATTATTAACATAATTTTAAAAAATCGGCTGAAATTTAAACATTTAAAGTTGGCATTTTAATGTGGTACTCATCCCAATTTTTAGTTGATGAAAATGTGCTAATTACGACAACATGAATATTTTACATCCTGTCCAAGATTTGAACATGAAGTCAATTTTCCTGACTATACAAAGCATATAGACGTAGATTAAGACTTGGAAACTTTCCAAAAGTTAAATCTGCTTGGGTTTCCATAACATAGAAACACAAAAGTAGGAAGGGTGAATAAGTAAATAATAAAATAAATGGATAAATAATTAATAAGACGTTTAGAATTTAAAGGGAAAAAATGAACAGATTTTATGAACTTGCAACGAATTTTGCGTCAGGTCCCCTGAAGTTTCATATCAACGAATGTTTAACATTTTGGAAACGCTAGATGAATAACCTATACTTCCATTTAGGGATAATCGTTATAGTTTGTAATGACTATCCTTAGTTTTCGCAGCTTGAACGTGAAGTAATGCACAAAAAATTACCAACAATTAATTTTTTAACCTTGAAAAACTTATTTTACATTATTTTGACTCACTCTATATGAGGCCAAGATACATTTTTCGGTGTCTAGAAACACGCAAGTCACAAGATCTGAGATCTAACAGTTAGACAGATCTGCACACGAATGCACATAACATTCTTTCGAAAATGTACAACTGTCCGACTATAACCAGGACAGAAAACGATTTATGGGGTGACGACTCATAGTTTTAACAAAAAGCTGAAAACGCTATAATTATATATTATTAAGGAATAGTATATCTTGTCTTTAAACAACAGGCGTAAAGACAATATAACTCACATTGTTACCAACCGAAATTTTCGGCATCTTCGATGGAGGCCCAGAAAGTGAATTTCTTTTCAAATTTCTGAGTTCATCAAAATAGAAACTGAATTAAATTTCACAACTTTAAGGCACGAAGCTTCTTAATTCCTAGGCTGCAGTATAAAAGCCTCTAACAAATAATTCATATTGAAAAAATGGTAACTCAGAAACAACAATTTCAGTATCTTCTTTAATGCACCCTATTTAACGAGTACAGATATACGTAATCGGCTTTGAGAAACACTGTTATTGTGATGGCTAGTGGCAATACTCAGTTGCTCAAACTGAATCGGATGAAGGAGAATTCGAACCTGTGACATACTGGTCGAAACCTGAATGTCGTAAACACTAAGCCACTGCAACGCCTTACTGAACCAGCTATTGATGGTCAATGTTCAGTCAGTCAGCTACAATGTAGGACCAGGCACATATATGCATCGGTCCAAGTTGCCATACCTCATTAACACAACAAGATGGACACCGAATTCATAAAAGTAGTTAATTCAGAGGTGGTAATATGTAAAAGAAAGATTGCAATAAGGATATAGTACAGGAAGAAAGAATTAGTTCATAGAAAGAAAGATATGAAGCGATTTTAATCTCTTAGTTTAAGGGAAGATAGAGAGTGTATACACCGACGCCACTGTCATCGATTCCGAACCATGTCACCAAGAGTTTCCAACCATTAGTTACGATAGTCACGCGGACCCCAACCAAGTAGTCTGCATCTACCAACATGGCTCAGACTAGAAGTTAGTGACTTCAAGCACTGATGCCACGTTTTGGTTTGGCCGCACCTAACTTTCTTCAAACCATCCCGATAACCGGTTAGCATTCCACGTCGTGGTAATCGGTGTTCGGGCATACGTAACACGTGACCCAACAGTCTTAGTCGATGAGGATTCACAACCTTACCGACTGATTTACCATCATTACCTAATACTCTGCGTTCAACCCTATTATTACTTACCCGGTGATCCCAGCAGACGCCAGCAATATTTATAAGGCATCTGTTGTCAAATACTAGTAGCTTACAAGTGTCTTCTACTCTTAATCTCCATGTTTCGCTGCCGTAAATTAAAACAGAACGGACTGCCACGCAGTATACTCGTCCTCTTATTGATAGACAGATATCTCGCCTTCGCCATAGGTGACGTAAGTTGGCAAAAGCGAAACGAGCTTTTCGAATTCGTGCTCAGATTTCGTCAGACACCAATCCATTAGGGCTGATCAGACTTCCAACATAAGTGAAGTTGTCAACGCGTTCGACTACTTCACTCCCTATCCTTAGTTCAGGTGTTGGTTGACGCAGACCAGTCCTGAAGCAACAACTTGCATTTAGAGGGAGAGAAGCGCATTCCAAACATTCTGGCATTGTTGCTTAGTGCTACCAAAAGACCATACATTTTAACAGCGTCTTCACCAAACAGGACTATATCATCTGCGTATTCTAAGTCCATAAGTGGACCTCCTGGAAGGAGATCAATACCCGAGAATTCAGTAGACGAGAATGTTATTTCTATCAATAGGTCTATGACGAAGTTAAACAAAAATGGGGAAAGTGGACAGCCTTGATGGACACCACTTGAGGTTGCAAAAGCAGATGACAGTTCGCCATAAGCTCTGACTCGACTGGTAGTGTTCGAGTAAATAGCCTTCACAAGGTTTATGTACTTCTGAGGTACACCTTTCAATGACAGACACTGCCACAGAATCTCGCGGTCTACCGAGTCAAATGCTGCTTTCAAGCAAAAAAAGACCACCACTGTCGGACGCCGGTAATTATGCCTGTTCTAGAACCTGACGAATGGTGAATATGTGGTCGATGCAGCCACGACCAGGTCTGAAGCCAGCTTGGTTCTCTCGTGTTTGCAGTTCACGAGTCTTAGTTAGGCGTCTGATAATTATCGAGGCTAGTATTTTAGATACTATATTAGTTAAACTAATCCCTCTATGGTTGTCACAGGATGATTTTAACCCTCTTTTATATATTGGGACGATAAGTGATTGTGACCAGTCAGATGGGATAACGTCTAACTCCCAGATCTTAGCTAAAATATTAGTCAACCTAATCGCTAAACTTGGACCACCATCCTTAAAGACCTCTGGAGCCAGTCCATCTGGACCAGCTGCTCTTCCTCGTTTCAGATTAGCTATAGCCTTTTGAACTTCAGCAAGAGTTGGGGGACCTACTTCGATGTTCCATTCACACTGTCCGGGAATGGAGGGTAGTTGTAGAGTAGCTGAAGGCCAGCTGAACTGTTCTCTGAAATGTTCCGCCCATCGTTCTAAACGTCTGGACTGGGAGCAGATGAGAGTATCGTCTTTTTCCGATATAATCTTACTTACACTTGACTTATTAATTCCAGTTTCTTTTATTAGTCTGTAAAGCTGTTTTGTGTTCCCTATAGTCGCCGCCTTTTACATCTCTTTTGCTTTCGTTGCCCACCACTGCTCACGGTCGTTTCTTAGACTTTTTCATAACCTAGATCTGAATTGTTGTCGCTCTTCATCATGTTCGGAACCTGATGGGATGAGTTTGCGAGAATCCATCAGTGTGATAGACTTTGAAGAAATCCACTGGTTCTTTGTAACTCTGTGGTTTAAGTCGCTAATAGATGTCACTGCTATTTCCACAGCTGCTTGTATATTTTTCCAAGCAACATCTGGGTCAGCCTCGTCTTCAGAACTACCTAATTGTGACCTCAGTTGTTCCTGGAACCTACTTTTGGTTTTCTCGTTACTCAACTCAGTTCTAATGGGTCTTTTTAGTGTGGCTTTTTTGCGTCCAGTGAGGCGCAAGCAGATGCGTGCTCGTATGAGGGCATGGTCGGAGTCCAAGCAGGTACTCCAGAATGAGCGACAATCTTCTACCGACCCTCTCCAACGATGACTGATGGCAATATTGTCTATTCGAGTCCATCGTTAGTTTGGTGTAGGGGGTCACCATGTTAGACGATATCTCTCCTTATGCTTAAAATTTGTGTTTGCTAAAAATAAACGATTGTCTGAGCATAGTTGCAGCAGACGATCACCATTATCTGTTCGTTGTGCCGGAATACTAAAATACCCACCTAAATGTCTTTCTGTTTGGTTTAAACTACCTATCTCGGCATTAAAGTCACCTGTTACGAGTACTATGTTTGAACGTTTAGCTTTCCGACCGTTGGTGCTACCTTGACGTGGTGGTCGGACTTGCCTATCGTGATGAAGCAACCGAGCTATATTGGCTGGAACAACCGTTCCTCAACGTCCTACCATGTCAGACAGGTCGGTTGAAGAGCGGTAAGACTAAAAGCAGCAAACCCAAGGTCCGAGATTAAAATAGCTTCATATCTTTCTTTCTATGAACTAATTCTTTCTTCCTGTACTATATCCTTATTGCAATCTTTCTTTTACATATTACCACCTCTGAATTAACTACTTTTATGAATTCGGTGTCCATCTTGTTGTGTTAATGAGGTATGGCAACTTGGACCGATGCATATATGTGCCTGGTCCTACATTGTAGCTGACTGACTTCCTGAAGAAGTTCAGATAGCTTTCTGTAAAATTCATCTTTCATTTCATCTGAGCTGCAGTCGATGGGAGCGTAGGCAGAAACGACAAAAAGGCAACGATGTGTGTCCTTATCCTTCCGAGTTCTTACGGAGCCGTTTAGCCGAACAGCACATAAACGACTGTTAACGGGGATCCACTCTAACAGTGCTTGTTCCGCCCTCATGCTTAGTGCTATCCCTACTCCTGCCAGTCCACGAGAGCTGGCCATAGGGTCACCAGATACACGGAGGGTGTGTCTCGTTGGCTCTCCGTTTTGCCGAGGTGAGGTGAAGTGAATGACCACACTAGGATCCTGTATGTGTGTTTCAGAGACACAGCATACATCAATGGTACGAGATTCTAGGGCTCTAGCCAAGGAAGCCTGTTGACCGATTTGACATAGTGTGCGTACGTTGAAGGCTCCAATGTGTAGTTTGGAGCGAGGTTTCAGTAGACCTGGGACAGTGTTTTGAGCACTAGAATCGTTGGCTGTGGTGACACTTGAGGGGGAAGCCGAAAGAGGAAGTTTAGAGGTGAAAGTCGATGTAGGAGGAATAATAGGAAGTGAAGACGGAGGTTGATTATGAATACAGTGGTCTTGAGTGCTGTTAGAGGTATGAGAGCGGTTATCACTTCCCGGTTGCCCACACCGTGGAAGGGTTGTTCTGGAGGTACCTGAAACGGAAATTGGATTAGAGGTGGTCTTAGTGACCTGGGAGCATGACCGCAGTATTAGCTCCGTACTTGTTGAGACCTTACCGCCGGAGACGGATATCCGTGGGATGAGGCGAGGTGTGCATTTTTAGGGTCGACCTTTTCTAACCCCACCCCTCCTTGTGGGAAGGCAGCATCGCTGTCATGCTGGTTGTCTGAAGGAAACACCTTACTGCTGTCACACTTCTGTACAGTTAGCAGTACGACTTCGCCTTCGGACCCTGGGTTTGTTCCTCTTAGTCTTACCGCTTTTCAACTGACATGTCTGACATAGAAGGACGTTGAGGAACGGTTGTTCCAGCCAGTATAACTCGGTCGCTTCATCACGATAGGCAAGCCCGACCACCACGTCAAGGTAGCAACAACGGTCGGGATGGTCAGTGTTCGAAATCAACCGGTCTTGATTTTGTGCTAGGATATACAAACGTTTGTTTTTCAGTACTGTAATTGAATATGTGGCTAATAGGTTGTCCAGTCAAGAACAGATCATCTACAGAAAAGTATTATTTACAGTGATCAGTCGCTGATTAGTAGTTAGTGTCATTTTGATAAATACTAATTTTATTGCCTTTTCCCTCCCTATAAATGCACGCTTGTTGCTTCAGGACTGATCTACATCAACACCTGAATCAAGGATAGGGAGTGAAGTAGTCAAACGCATCGACAACTTCACTTATCTTGGAAGTCTGATCAACCCTAGTTGGTTGGTGTCTGACCAAAACTCTGCACGGATTCACAAAGCTCGTTTTGCTTTTGCCAACTTACATCACCTATGGTGAAGGTGAAATATCCGTCTATCAATTAAAGGACAAGTATACTGTGCGAATCTCCATCGACTGACATGGTTGGGCCACGTGTTACGTATGCCCAGACACCGATTACCACGACGCGCAATGCTGACTAGTGTTGGAGGAGTTAGGGGCGGCCAAACCAAAACGTGATATCAGTCCATAAATTCACCACCTTCTGGTCTGAGCCATGTCGGTAGATACAGACTACTTGGTTGGGGTCCACATGACTATCGTAACCAATGGTTGGAGACTGTTGGTGACATGGCTCAAAATCGATCACAATGGCGTCGGTGTATACACTCTCAGTCTTTCCTTAAACTGTGAAATTAAAATTGCTTTATACCTTGCTTTCTATGAACTAATTATTTCTTCCTATATTATATTCTTATACACAATCTTTCTTCTATATATTACTACCATTGAAGTAACTACTTATATGAATTAGGTGTTTATCTTGTTGTGCTGATGAGGTGTGGCAACTTGGACCGATGCATATATGTACCTGGTCCTACTTTGTAACTGACTGACTGAAGTACTAAATTTGACTGAGTAAACTGGTAATATAACTAATAGACTACGTGACTTGGCATTACAGTGTACTCTATTTTAACAATAACTAGCACAATATTTCTATGAATATAGTGTTAATAGAAATTTCAACTTTTAATTTTAATTAAGACAATAAATGTATTTAAATGTCTAACATCCAGCTTTAGCCTTTCCGAACTTTCTTCTACAAGCATGGTCTAGCAAATGATCGTTAACCATCAACTTAATTTTCGATAAGTAGAAAATGTTAGTAAAACAGGTCAAACTAACGGAAGCCAAGCTCATCTATAAAATATTACTTACGATCATCTGTGATTTAAAATACAATACATTTTCTGTATAGCCTATTTCATGAAGATGCAAAATAGTAGTGAAATCACATGTGACCGAGAGGTGCTGTTGTTTAGGCCCAAAAGTATAAGACTAAAAGTGCTTCATTATTAAATACAAGTACACGATTTCAAGTGTCTCCAAAGTAATGCTGGCTTGTTAGAACTATTATGAGCCTTGAAGTGAGTTAGCCGGTAAACATACACGACTAAGGATAATTGGATTTCAACTAGAATACGTTACGACATCAATGACCACAAAATGTGATACTAAGTGCTGTCTGCGCAAACGCAGGACGGAAGTCTTCAAAGAAATAGAAACGACCATGCACTCAGTAAGTATTGAACTGAATTGTGTCAAGTGTATGTTTTAGGACTAAGGTCCCTAAAATATTAAGTTCGGCAACATTCAAATTTTAACTTTCTTTTAACCTCGAATATTTTACTAGCCTAAACCTATATTCTCCTTTCTCGTTAATTACCTGTTCATTTTCACATTGTTATACTTACTAGCCTGAAGAGTAATGATCTAAACAAATCCATTTTTGGTCGTGTTATACATTACTATATCCACAGAACTACTAAGATAGCGAAGCTCCTAAAAATGAACAGGAAAATAACAAATGTTTGATATAAGCAACTCGAAACCAGTCAGTCAACTACAACGTAAGACTAGGTACATATATGCATCGGTCCAAGTTGCCACACCTCATCAGCACAACAAGATAAACACCTAATTCATATAAGTAGTTACTTCAATGGTAGTAATATATAGAAGAAAGATTGTGTATAAGAATATAATATAGGAAGAAATAATTAGTTCATAGAAAGCAAGGTATAAAGCAATTTTAATTTCACAGTTTAAGGAAAGACTGAGAGTGTATACACCGACGCCATTGTGATCGATTTTGAGCCATGTCACCAACAGTCTCCAACCATTGGTTACGATAGTCATGTGGACCCCAACCAAGTAGTCTGTATCTACCGACATGGCTCAGACCAGAAGGTGGTGAATTTATGGACTGATATCACGTTTTGGTTTGGCCGCCCCTAACTTTTTTCCAACTCGAAACCATAACTGTGTGTACTAAAGTCAGCAAAATTTGTGGACTGATATAAAGGTAACATACTTTCTAGCCTTTGTATTGCGTTCGTCTTTAATTAACGAGGCAGATTTCAACTGATATTCAAGCGCTTTGATTCTAAAACAAATGATTGTTTTAATTATAATTGTTTTGGTCTTACTTTTGTTGGCGACTGTTTTCCACTTCCTTGACAAGATTTTCACGTGCTTTAACAAAGCTGTCATCAGTGGCTTTAGTTCTGTATCTATACTGGATATTTTGTAGACACTTTCCACTACAATAAATCAAAGGATATAATAAAAACAGCAAAAATGTTTTTATAGTTGGAAATCAAAAACCACTTGAAAGGTAAACAAATATTGAAACCATGTCTCGCATTCCTACATTACACCTATTTTGCTATGAAAAGCGTTAAAAGTTCCATTATTGTGAAAAATTTTCATACAAAGTTACACAAACAACACGATGGTCTAAAATTACAATAGAAACGGGCTTTTGAGTGGAAGGTATGAAACCAGAAAAATTAAAATGAAAATAAAACAACCCAGATACATAACTTTGTGTTAAATCGAGTTCAGCCTAGTATGGTTGGAGTTGATGGGCTCGTGTCTGTGAAGAAATTTACTGATGTAATTAACTCTAGATTGTTATAATTGTCATGAGAATCGAAATGCTGCCTGGAATTCTAAACGAAAAGAGCTTTTTGCACTAGGAGAAAACTAATGTCTAAAAGTGATCTTAAATATAAATCCCTAATCTTTGACTGTTGTCTTGCCAAAGCATACGAAAGTAAAGAGGACAAGTGATGGTCCTAATCTATAGCCGGAAATTCATGATAGAATTTGGCAATCATATACGAAAAACTACCCCACAGAGCACATATCTTGTAGAACACGCTTTGTTATCTGAGCGGATTTCCCATAAAATGAAATTGACAGAACATCGGATTATTACCTATGTGCAAAGACGATTAGGTAAAAAAGAACACTTTAGTAATGGAGTTACAATTCTCGAAAGTTGAAAACAATATCAACGTTCTATCTCTATTATTAAGTCCGTGTACTTTACTTATGACCTCTGTCGGTTCCCAAAAGCACTGAAAGATGGGTAGATGGAAACAACTAACAGCCAAGTTCAACATTGAGTTCTCTAACTTTTTTTCTACAGTGACCATTAACATCACAGCAAGTAGTTTGCTGTATATATCCAACCTCAGAACTCGCCGAGATGTTAGCTAGTAACAAAAAACCCATTTCTATAACTCTGGGAATATCAATAAAAAGGCAAAACATAGGCATTTCTGAAGAGTAAACAATACAAATATAGCTATCCGTAGGGTTTCGTACAGCAACGATAAGTGTAACTAACAAATCTTATGATGGAAATATACATTTTAATATGTGATTACATCAAAGTTGTTGCATGATATTTTGAGTCACGCTTAGCATGAGGGCTATTGATGCATCCTGGTGGGGCAAATAGATATAATTGAGATGAATTTCGAACAGCCAACCAAATGGTCAAAATTCTAGAGCTTTGACCACCAAACTACCGCACTAATAAGGATTGAAACTAGTTTAATGGAAGGTGAAGAGTTTTTGGATATTGTGGTAAAGACCAGAGAAAACCTGGCACCAACCTGGTACCAATAATTACTTATTAAAACTAACCTAATCCCAGCAAGTGAGCAGTGTTTAAGTACTCCAAGGAAAGTTATGAACTTACACTGATTTCCTAACATTGACGAGCGAAAAATATACTGTACCATGGTCGGGTTCGAGTTCATAAACGGAATCTGATCCCGAAGTAGTAACTACAATCTTCTAAAAGAAATAGAAAAGTTGGAAAGGAGGGATCGATAGTTACTCAGTCAAAACAAACTACTATAACATTAGTTATGTTTTGGCTTTCCATTTTAACGGAAATCACATCCGTGCTGATTTAGATCCATCATTCGTCTCTACTTAATTTTTTGGTAACAGAGCAAATGACCACCAATAAAAATGCATGATTGGCTGAGGTATTTTAAGCATTTCGTTTTCAACTTATAGATTTCGGTCACCTAGATTTAAGACAGGCTTAGCTACTCTGAATACATGATGTTTAAAAATCCTCGCCAACCTAGGATAGAAACCAAACAACTCATACCATTTACCGTTAAAGTACTTAAAAGTGCTTATTATGAACGAGATTGTTACAAAAAAATTGAAAGATGAACTAGAAAAGGAGCTAGTGAGCTGCAGCTCATTATTCATGAATAATGATATGAACTTAATAATGAATAAAAAATTTGTCGCAGGGTTTCTAACAAGTCACTTCCTTTGAGTAATTTTCTCGATTCTCAGAAACAACTAGTAGAAGTATTATAAAAAGACAACAGAAAAATAACACATTAAAACATACCGGGTTTTGCTGCGGTTCACAAGCAAGTGTGATCTTACCGCCCTAAAGTACTAGTGGGAGATTAAATAATGTTTACGTTTTGTTTGATATTTTCCAGAGAACATAGAAGACTTTCAGTCAATCTCAGATGAATAAAGTCACACTTATTACTTCGCATCGCTGTAATTCAAACACGTCGACACATTAGGCGTATAATCTTCAATTTTTCTCACTTGTAAACTCATGTGTCAATACAACTAGCCGTACCCTGCGAATAAAATGGATTTGTTAGGTCATACTTTATTCACTTATTTATCACCTTATCCTTATTTCAGACCAAGTACAATAAAGTTACAGCATCAGATTTTAGAATTGTGCAGTAAGGACCGAAGACGTACGGCTTGTGCTAGTCCTTTTCTGCTAAAATCTGAGTGTCTTATCTCCTCTCGGTTGAACCATTTGAAGTTGTAGACACCACATTTTTGCGTAATAGATTGCAAGAACTGATGACTTGGTGTGAAAACCTGCATGCCTTGGATACTTTATTCGTTCTTCGCTCTTGTACTCACCTGCTATATACTCTGAGTTGTCCCGTTTTGGTAGGAAGAAAAAGAAAGTGCATGTCAGGTCAAAAATCATCTCCTAGCATCCTATACATCAAAATCAGGCCACCTGTTAATCTGCAGTAGAGCAGAGTAAATAAGTCCAACTTCTCAAGCCTCTTTTTTCATGGAGTTCTGGAATTATAGGGGGAGTCGCTCTATATACTTTCTCCATGATGTATGGGTGACCTTATAAACGATGACTTTCGGTCAGGAAGCAGTTTTCAAGTTTGATTATGGCTAGGGCTGTGCATACTGCATTAAACGTATTAGTATCTAACTTGGTAAACGTTCGTCTTAAAGCTCATAGGATTCTGAACCCCTTAGCTCCAACCTCCTGGCAATGAGCTGTGGTCCTAAGATCATGACTCAGTCACCCAAAAATCCTCTTGGGCTCGGATCACAGGTACAGACAGTTTCCCTATGTTGTACCCATTTACCTTTGTATCCCCAAAGTGTATGTTGACTTAGGTGTAGGTGTAGTACATCCGATCCTGCTACTTTTTCTGTATATAAAGTGCCTTAAGTACACCGTCTCGACCGAAGTCCGCAATGAGCAGACGATTTTTTGACCTCTTATTTGGGTCTATTTCTTCATTTAGAGGAGACTGTTGAGTGAAAACTGACCCGAAATAGTTTGTTGTAGCCTCTGATTTGTCCTCCTCTATCATTTTTGATCCACTCCCTTCCTTAATTAGGTTGAGAATCCAATGTTGCGTTCTTCTTCTATAATTCGAGTACGGGAACAGTCTTTGGGCTGCTTAATTACAGATTGGGCCAACTGCTTCTCATAATTTCACTGAGCTGTCTGGAATGTAATTATATACTTACTGCATGCCAATCTGTAACTTTCCATCGCATTTGCCGCGTCAAGGCTGATGGAAACGTCTCAACATTTTTTCCTTTGTCTGAGTAAACATTGAATATCCCGGTCTAACCAGGGATGCTCGTACTTCTTCCTTGTGACCGTCCAGGGCAAAAATGGTAGAGTTGCTTGTTATGTCTTTCGGCCCTTTTAATTTATCATGTGATAAAATCCTGATGGAGTTTTGTCCTCTGAGCTGGATGGTTTGGCCGTGGAGCTTTCATCGTTCTTCCGAACGACATCATCAGCACAAACTTCAGATAGAAGTGAAGCGTTCGAATTCCTCCATATGCGTTTCACAGCTTTTTCTGTACACCTTGACGTTGATTGGTTCTTATTGACCTTAAATTTGTTATTGTTTACTTCTTTGTTTTGGTTGTGTCTCCCATTGGTTTGATTTTTGTTCCTATATTTGTGCATAATTTTCCTGATTGGTTGATGAATTAGATTGATATCAATATGCTTGTTGATTACTGATTGACCTGAATGCCAGGCTTCTAGAAATTCTCTGGTGTTTTTGGAGTTTCCTCTGTCTAAGATTTCTACATTTTCCCAATCGAATGAGTGTCCGTAGTTATCCACGTGTATTGATATAAGTGAAGAGATATCATGGCGTTTGACTGCTAATTGATGTTCATGTAGGCGTAGGTGGAGGGGGCGTCCGCTTTGTTTGATGTAGTGTTTGTCGCAGTTGGTACAATTTATTTTGTAGATGATGTTTGATTTGTTTTCCTTTGTTATTTCATCTTTTGGTTTGCATAGGATTGATTGTGGTGATTTTGTCGGTTTGTGTGCCACACTTCACTTCTATCGGAAGTTTGTGATGATGTCGTTCAGAAGAACGATGAAAGCTTCACGACCAAACCATCCAGCTCAGAGGACAAAACTCGATCAAAATCATCCACCTGATCTACAAATCTTCTCCACCATGTGATAAAATCGCCAATCAGAGTCACCGAGTTGCACGACCAGACCAATGACGCATAAACCTGTACGAGCAGCCTAGAGTTCTAATTGGTCCTTTGAGATAGTGGCTCCTACAATTCAGTTTAGAATGCCAATATCATTCTTCACTATACGAATCATATATTTCAGACATACTTCATTTATATGCAAACAAACTAGGCCGCATCATATCATAGAATAGAAAACAACAATTGCGCACTGTGGTTGTGAGGGGGTGTGACTTATAGATTAAGAATATGTTGGGACTAGAAAATCATCAAATAGTCAAATGAAAGCTTATAATAAAAGGAGTATGAAAATACATACTGTAGTTACTTAATAATCATACAGTAAGAATATACGTATAATACTTGTCCATAAATAGTTCCTAGAGGTTGCCATTCATTTCTTCCTCATTAGGACATAACATACTTGATTGCTTAACTGCCAGAAATGAGTCCGTGCCTCTTCTGATACTCCTAAATCAATTGTTCAGATTTTAACCGAGTCTACAGAGTCGATCGCTTTTGTGTGCCTTCCATATGTTAGGACGGGCCGGTGCAAATAATTGACGGGCAATCTCAGTCATATACTTAACGACCAAATGTTCACTTCTCTATAAAGGTGGGAGGAAAATTATTTGACTGATAGCCTGGCCGTATGAGAAGACGAAGTCTAAGAGAGATAAGGATTTTTGTTGATCATATCCCATGAAATCTCTAATGTACTGGAATAAAAATAGGGAGATTCATGTTCCTAACAATTTGCAATCAAACGATGTTTTTAATGTCCCTACTTCTAAGTTTCCCCGATTCATAGACGGTGAATTATAGTCACCTACTATGGGGCTTTTACACTTGATTAGCCAGGGTTTAAGTTTAGTTAGGAGGACGTCATTCGCTACATATGTACTGGCATTGGATACAAACCACATTCCTCAAAGCTGAACATGAAATAACCGAGAAAACAGACCTTCAACATGCAACACTAAGAGAAGGTCAATGATGGTGGACGCAGTAACATTCACTCGAAATTCAATTCATCGGATGAAATGACTCGGCCTTGCAGGCATGGTCATTCTTGAGTGTTGTCTTATATCTTTTATTCACGTTAAATATATTTTAGGATTAGGTCTATTATTAGAGCAGTACCAATAACGAAATAGACCATATGTCTACACATATTCTGGACTGCGGTTTACCACAGCCAAATGTCTTGCCTTTTATATTTCAGCCTACCGCACACCAGTTCACATGTTCTTGAGTCTCGTGCCACTTTCACAACAGTTCAAGTGGTTCAGAGCTTTGTGGGTACAGAATAATCACACCACTACTGAGATTTAGTACGTTGGCTTTGCAAAGTAAAAAGTCAAATTATTGAATTACACCATCATGTTACCCATGTTTCTGAGATGGCTATGACATTTGGATTTTCTGTGTTAACCATGGTACTGAACTCCGTCATTCTATTTAGTAATTTCCGAGAATTTGTATGGCATACCTTTAGTTCTGTGAAATACTTTCCCTTACCACTCAGAATGGTTTAAGTTTCAGATTTGTGTAGCAAGGACAGAAGGCCTACGGCCTATTTTATTCCTTTTCTAGTATGCCTCTAAGAGTCTCCGGTCTTCTCTTAAATGTGTCAGTTGAAGGTGCGGACGTCACTACTTCGGGTAACAGGTTCCAAGAATCGATGACTCGGTGTGAAAACCTGTATGTCACTGGTATTTTGTTAGTTCTTTGCTTTTCTACTCACCTGCTATGTCCCGATCTAGTGGGAAGAAAAAGAAAGAATATATTAGGTTTAAAATAATCTCTTAGTATTCTGTACGTCAAAATTAAATCACCTGTCAGTCTGCGATAGGGTAGACTAAAGAAGATACCTGAGTCACCTTTAAAACAGGGGATTGCAGCATGAACGTAGTTCTCAAGCTTAGTTCTAACTAAGGTTGTGCATGCTTATAATATTTTGAATAATTTGAATTGTAGTAGGAACAAGGAATCCCAGAATTAACGCAACTGAATTAAGAAGTGAGACACAAGCACAAACGAATGTATTGTATTTGGAATTCGAAATCGAGCATTCAACTGTTATGACCTTGAATCGCTTTTTACCCCGTTGATACTTGTTATGGCTTGACCTTGATCTGTCTAGTCTAAATTATGACCTTGACGCGTTAGGCTGAGCGGCTTAACCTTGAGTCTAGTACGCGTGAGTTCGAGATGGGGTAGAGAGAACTATTCTAAAACCTGATTGGTTGGCAAGCACGCAAGTGAAAGAAGACAAGATAGTTGGAACACTGAACTCTGGATTCTCTGAATTCAGATTAGTACAAAAATGTACATGAATAAATAAGTGAATATCTTGACCACGATGTACGATAATTTGGAAAAATACAGTTATGCCCGAAACAGGGAATTAGGGTAGAAAGTAAAGTGCAAAATCTTATGTTTAAATTACAATATTTTCGGAACAATAAAGGTATGCTAGTGAATGATACATAGAACGAAAGCTCGTGTTATGTAGAATAAGATAGGGACAAAAATAAATATAAGTGTTTTACAGGGTTTGAATGAAATGCAATAACGTCCCAAGAAAATAGCTTTCGTAATTGTCTGGGCTTCTTAATTCCCCATTCACAACACCTTCCCCCTTTAAAAAAAAAGAAAAACATGGTTAGTCACTATGTACAGGTAAGTGCTGAGATATCATCATTGATATCTTCCCTCGGAAACATATGTTCTTCTCTTTGGGTCTACCTGTAGAATATCTGGTCTTCTGCGTTTCCGTGATGATTTCCTAATAGGACTTTGTTCGGGTTGCGCGGTCTTCTGAGTCATTGAGCATTTTATGTCGAAACTGTCCAGAATGATTCTCCACATTGAGCCTAATTTCTCGGTTTTCTGTGAAGTGCCAGCATTTTCCAGTATGTGGTTGACATGGCGTGTCCATTTCTGTCCTTCAACTTCCACCACATACATTACGTTCCCTCGTCTCTTAAGTATGCGTCCACTGGTCCATTGTGGAGGTGAATATCGGAAATCACGGACGTATACTTTTTGATTTTTTTGGAAAATTCTGCGTTTCGCCCCATGATGGCGATCAAATTGGTTTTCCATCTTTCTGTTTCTTTTTCCGATGTCATTTTGCTGCGGTTTCATGGCATCGAGAGCAGTTCTTACTTTTCTACCAGACATAATTTCTGCTGGAGACATTTGATTTGGTGTTGATGGGTTTGGAGTTGTTCTATAGACCAAGAGAAAGTCATCAAGAATCTCCCCTATCTTCCGCTCCCCTTTCGCCTTCAGTAGCGCTCTTTTGAAGGTATCTACAAACCTTTCGGCCTGACCATTCGATTGTGGATGGTACGGAGGTGAACGAACATGTTTGACTCCAAACCTTCTGCAGAAATCTGAGAAGATGGAAGAAATAAACTGAGTGCCGTTATCTGTCACGAGAAAATCTGGGACTCCAAAACGGGAGAATAACTGCCGTAGCTTCATGATGGTCTGTTGCGAAGTGATTTGATTTATAGGAAAAATCTCCGGCCATTTTGAATAAGCATCAACACAAACGAGGAAGTACGTACCTTGGAATGGGCCAGCAAAATCAACATGTATACGCGACCAAGGTTCTTCTGGAGATGGCCAGGAATGTAGTTCAGCTTTTCGTGGACACTTAGAAACCTCAGCACATTTTCTGCACGCACGCACGAAATCTTCGATGTGTTCATCGATATTACGCCAATATACATAACTTCGAGCAATAGCTTTCATTCTTCCAGTACCTGGATGGGCTGTATGCAGTTGTTTCAGGACGAGTGAGCGTAAGTTATACGGAACCACTACGCGATCAGCGACCATAATACAGTCATTTACGATGGATAAAGATTGGCGTCGTTGATAATACTGTTCCAGTTCATGAGATGTTATACGTGGGGGCCAACCACGCTGGATAAATGTAGATAATCGTCTTAAGATAGGATCGCGGCGAGTGTGATCAGCGATTCGAGCAGCTGTCACTGGAAGAATTTGTGTTGAATTAAACAACATTCTACTTACATCTTCCACTGATATAGAAGCGATAACAGTATCTCCGTTTTCAAGCTTGTAACAGCTCAGGTTGGTTGGTTAAGAGTCGACCCCAAACAACCAAGCATATGCCAAAACAGTATTGTTCAAGTATTCATTCACTTCCTTATTTTTTATAAGCGTTATATTCCCTATTATCTTATATTGAATGTTGAGAGCCTTTGTTTGTCTGAACAGATAATCCCACGCTCCACTGTGACTGCGCGAAGATCGAAATAAAGACCTATTCACTACTTCTCTGGTTTCTTCTATCAATAGCACGAGGGTTACCTTAAGGCACGAAAGTGGTGAGCCCTTTTTGAACACAAATTTAACCTCATTTCTGTTATTAACACTTTTTTACTTAATCGTAAAAGTAGGCCTGATTATCCGTAAACTAAGTTGAGTGTATAACTAGTTTATTCCGTATTATCTTAAGTTATTCGTGTTACAGTAACCATTTTTCGTGCTAACTTTATTGCTATATTTGTCACATACCTCATGTCAGACTCAATAGAAACCCATAATCTGGAGGATTTGTCACCAGTGGAGATAGACACTGTTATGACTACGAAATTCCGACTTCCAGAATTTGATCGTAGTGATCCTGAGTTGTGGTTTGCTCAACTAGAGCATTATTTCACGGGACACAATATCAAATCTGAAGGGATTCGCTATAGAGACTTGTGTTCTATCCTTCCTCCTTCAGTCGCCAAAGTCCGTGACTTGATTTTAAGTCCACCATCACCACAACCATACACCATCTTAAGACGAGAGATAATGAACTGTTTATCATTATCAGATAGTCAAAGAATCCAAAGACTTTTTCAAGGTGAAACACTAGGTGATCAATCGCCGTCACAGTTTTTACGTCACCTCCAAGTCTTAGTGGGTGATAACACAGTGGGTGAAGCAGTCCTAAAACAAGGATGGATACAAGCTCTCCTATGCTACGTCCAACACTGTTTGGATGCACAAGATCCTGAAACCTCATTATCTCATTTAGCGCGTATAGCCGATAGAATAATGGAAAGAGGTCCTCCAACTGGATCAGGCACAATAAATCACACACAAAAAGTAGAATCAGCAAACGACCCCGTAATAGAAGGACTCATTGCGAGTGTTAAGAGTCTCACTGAGGCTGTCACCAGAATGCAAATGGGTCATAGAAACAGGAGCAGGTCACCACAACGACCACGATCCATGTCAAAAAACAGGTCACAAATGTCCAGACAATCTGGGCAGTTTTGTTGGTACCACTGGAAGTTTGGTGTCAACTCAACCAAGTGCATGCAACCATGCGCCTGGCCTAAGCATAATTCTAAGACAGCGGGAAACGAGTAACCCCTCCCCAGGTCGCGACGACTGAGGAGGGGCGCCTAAACAGTCGCTTGTTTTATGTTAGAGACAGAAACTCTGGCTTGAATTTCTTGGTGGATACTGGCGCTGCTCTTAGCATCATCCCTCGAAATAAAACTGAGATTAGTCGAGAAACATCATCAATTACACTTCAAGCTGCAAATAAAACTAAAATTGCGACATTTGGGCAGAAAACTTTAACCCTAGATTTGGGGTTCAGGAGGCAATTCCCTTGGGTTTTCACGGTAGCCGACTTAGATCTGGCAATACTGGGGATGGACTTTCTAGAGAGATACGAATTTCTAGTTGACACCAAGAAACGGCGATTAACACTTAAAGAAACTTCGTATTACACAAAAGGCAAAGAAAGTCACATCAGCTCTCTTAACTTGATTCAAACTCCTCCAGTAACAACAGCGAAATTCCAAGATATACTCGCGGAATTTCCAAACTTAACTAAACCAAACCCACAGCCTTCCAAAGACAAACTAAAAGTAAGTCACACTATCAAAACCGAAGGTGCACCGGTTTTCGCAAAACCCAGGAGACTAGCACCAGATAAGCTCAAAATCGCTAGGGCCGAGTTTGATTATGTGCTACAACTGGGTATTATCCGTCCCTCTGATAGTCAATGGGCATCCCCCTTGCATATGGTCCCAAAGAAGAATGAAGGTGACTGGCGACCGTGTGGGGATTACAGAGCCCTCAACCGTCAAACCGTACCAGATAGGTACCCAATACCGCATATCCAAGATTTCACAAACGGTTTACAGGGTATGAACATATTCACTAAAATTGACTTAGTCAGGGCATATCACAATATCCCAGTGGCTGATGAAGATATTCCCAAGACAGCTATTACAACACCCTTTGGCTTATTCGAGTTTGTACGCATGCCATTCGGCCTGAGAAATGCGGCACAGACATTTCAAAGATTCATAGACAACCTACTTCGAGATATGCCATTTGCGCAGGGGTATATAGACGACTTGTTAATTGCCAGCCCCGATTTGCAATCACACGAACAGCATGTACAAACAGTGTTGAAAAGACTGGATGAACATGGAATAAACATACACCAAAGTGTGTTTTTGGTGTTCAAACTTTAGAATTTCTCGGTCACACAATAAGCCCAGAAGGGATTAAACCTATCAAAAAAGAAGTGGATACCATCAAACAATACCCCATACCTAGTTCTCTAACACAACTGAGAAGTTTTCTAGGTCTAATTAACTTTTATCGCAGATTCATACCAGGTTGTGCACAATTAATGCAACCTTTGACAGATTCACTCAAAGGAAAACCAAAAGAATTCAAACTGTCTTCTGACGCCGTCGAAGCTATTAAACAGCTTAAAGATAAATTAGCTCAAGCAACTACATTGATGTATCCGAATTCTCTTTCCTCACTTGCTTTGATGGTGGATGCTTCAGACAAAACAGTAGGCGGTACCCTTAACCAACTGGTTAAAAACGCCTGGAAACCAATTGCTTTCTTCTCAAAAAGACTCGCTCCAGCAGAGACAAGGTATTCTACCTTCGGGCGAGAACTTCTTGCAATCTACCTAACCATTAAACACTTCCAACACATGTTAGAAGGCAGGGAATTTATAGTCTTTACGGATCACAAACCACTAACGAATGCACTAAAAGCGAGAGCTGATAAATACTCACCTCGAGAAGTCCGACACCTTAACTATATATCACAGTTCACAAGCGATATCCGACATGTCAAAAGTCAGGACAATCAGGCGGCAGATGCTTTATCTAGGCTAGAAATGAACGTGCTACAGCAGTCCACAGTAAACTTCTAGACGTTGAGAAACGAACAAGAGCAGGATCTAGAATTACAAAACCTGCTTAAAACAAACAATTCAAGTCTTAATTTAAAACAGTTCCCATCACCTGTCGATGGTATTCTAATCTACTGTGACACGACCAAGGCAAGTCCGCGACCTTTCGTTCCCAAAAGTATGCGAAAGTTGATATATAATAACTTTCATTCTTTGTCTCATCCTGGCGCAAAAGCTTCAACAAAGCTAATCAATGCCAGATATATATGGCCGAATTTACAGAAGGATGTACACAAATGGGTTAGAGAGTGTTCAGCATGCCAACAATCAAAGATTAATCGTCACACAAATTCACCCATAGGTGTTTTCTCGCAACCAGATGCACGTTTTGCCCATGTGCATATCGACTTGGTAGGTCCTTTACCTCGTTCAAACGGTTTTAATTATCTTTTTACATGCATAGATCGATTTACCAGATTCCCTATAGCCATCCCGATAGCGGATATCACAGCGGAAACAGTAGCCAAGGTTTTCACGCAGAACTGGGTAACCATTTTTGGTACACCCATAACAATAACGACGGATAGAGGAGCGCAATTCGAATCCGAACTATTTAATAACTTGGCTAAACTTCTAGGCTCCAATAGGATACGCTGCACTGCATATCATCCTCAGGCTAATGGGATGGTAGAACGTTTTCACCGTCAGCTAAAAACCGCCCTTATATCTCACTCGAACCCCAATCAGTGGACAGAATTCCTACCATTAGTTATGTTGGGAATACGAACATCTGTCAAGACTGACGCACAGTGTTCAGCTGCGGAACTGGTTTTCGGAACAACTCTGAGACTACCCTGTGAATTTGTTAACCCTAATACTAACAGTCAAAAACTCAATTTAGAAAATTATGTAGATCAACTACGGGACCACATGTCTAAACTTAAGCCGATTAATACTCGTGAACAATCGCGCGCCGTATATATACCTAAAGACCTAAGCAATTGCACGCACGTCTGGATAAGATGTGACAAAATAAAAGCACCACTCAGTCCTCCATTTGAAGGTCCTTTCAAAGTCGTCTCAAGAAAATCTAAATATTTCGTGATAGAAAAACATGGAAACATCGACACAGTAAGTATTGATAGGCTAAAGCCGGCTTATCTAGATCATGAACCACCATACGTGTTGTTAGATCGTTTAACTGACAAATCCATTACGGAATCGAAATGTAAAGATAATAAATCTTTACAAATGACTAAAACGGTTCGCTGGGCACATCCAATTAGTCAGTCAAGGATGTTGACAGTTTCGGCTGCAGGATAAAATCTAACCACGTAGCTAATCACACCCCGCATCTACTTGAAAATAATTTTTTCCCTCATTCCGCCTCACCGACAACTCCCCAGACCTTTTACCTTTGATATATAAGTGTTATGTTAAATTTTTTTTAAATACTGGACACATAAGCTAGGTATTCCGAAGCGATGGCTGAGGATTTTAATCAAACTCATACAACGAATTCAAAAAGCAACCTAGGCGAGTTTTATCATTTCTTTTTCTGGTTAATTAACTATGTTAGCTGTACTTCTTATATATTTATATACATTTTTCACGTAGACTGGCTATACATATATACCATATGAACTACTTCTAAAAGTTTTCGGTTGAGGATATGTTTAGTAGCTTGATACGATTAATACTACTATTAATAAGTAGTTTTCTAGACAAAACATTTTGGATTAAACCATAGTCAAGTACTTATTAAAGTTCTCATTTTTTTTCATGTTTAGGAAACTTACGTAATGACTTAACCAGTTTTCCTGCAGCATGCTTTTTAGTGTGATCATATAACCCATCTTTATTGGCAATATTCAGATTTTTTTAATTTCTGACATTTAAGAATCAATAACCGTGAAGATATAGTACAGTGCGTTACTGTAAGGTTACTATGTCAGCCGCATTGATTCCACATACCTAATTTTAAACAACTTATAAGGGAACTGTTTAGTAATCATAACATTGAACTGACGATATGAATATCACGACTATGCTAACGTTAAACCAATTATTATTAGTGGTCCATACAAAGTCCTGGGACTTAACATTAGCGTAATAAAAAAGACATTTTGTGTCAATAACTGATATATATATATTCGTTGGTTTAAATTTAACGTAAAATGGAAATTTACTAAACTTGTAGTTTTTTTTTCTATAGTAATAATATTAATGTAAACAAAGAACCTATACTTTTCCAATATGGCACTTTGATATATCAATCTGTCCTCTTGTCATTTTTTCTCTCATATGTGAGCGACTTACGGGCAACAAACATCGTATTGAAGGTGGGTCTGGTGAACAAAAACGCAGGCCCCACACGCACTCGAACCTCTGCCCTCCTGAATGCTAGACCGCGTGCTTAGCCGTTCAACCACATCAGACCACGGAGGAAGTGACTTCAATATTTCCTTACACCAATTAATCACTCATAATACTAATGAGTAATAGGACTTACACACTTCTGAGGTGCAAACCAATTTTTTACTTGGATGAATTGACGAAATATTGCTTCAATATATCATGCATACCTAAATCAAACCAGAAAAGGGTATTTGACACAACTGTACTTGATCCGCATACTCTACACAATTTTTTTGCTTCTTAACCGTATATTCTTATCCGTTTTGTGGAGTATTCTGATGCACCCTTGGTTACGCACCTAGTTGTAAAAGGCGGTCACCACAGTTTCAGTTTCAGTTTGGGAAGGACAGGAGGCTCGATGGCCTATGTTAGTCCTGGCAATGGTGGTCTCTCAGTTGATCCAACTTTCTTTTGAAAGAGTCGACGGATGGAGCCTCAACCACGTGCTGAGGTAGTGAATTCCACTCGTTGATGATTCGATGGGAAAGTCGACAGTCAGCTGACAAGTAATTTGTTCTCGGCTTGTGAACTTTTTTGGAGTGTCCTCGTAAATTCTCTGTTTTGGAAGACAAGAAAAATGAGGGCATGTTAGGTGCAAATTTATCACTAAGCAATTTGTAGACTGTAATCAAGTCGCCTCTAGTTCTGCGATATGACAACGGGAAAAGGTTCAGCTTGGCCAGTCGAGATTCATACGGAAGCTTCGCTATTCCGGGAACCAGCTTAGTGGCCGTTCTCTGAACCTTTTCCAGAAGCTCACTGTCATTTTTTAAGCAGGGGCTAGCCGCTTGTATGCAGTACTCAAGTTTAGGAGGTACAAACACTGTATATAAAGTCAAAAACGTCTTAGCGTCGACATGACTAAAAGCCCTACGTATTGACCATAACGTTCTAAAACTTTTGGCGGCTATTGCACGGCAGTGTGCAGTAGTCTTTAAGTCTTGGCTAACGATGACTCCTAAGTCATTATATGTCTGGACGACAGGTAGCTCAGTGTTATTCATCGTGTATGTGTCTGTACCTTGATGACCGATATGCATCACAACACACTTGGAAGTATTTATCGGCAACTGCCAGGCTTCAGACCATTCAGATAATCTCTTCAGGTCATTTTGAAGTTCTAAGCTATCACTCTTACATCGTATCGTTTTCCATATCTTGACATCGTCAGCATATAGCAAGACCGACGATGATAGGAGACGAGGAAGGTCATTTACATACAAGAGGAATAGCACTGGCCCCAAAACTGTACCCTGGGGCACTCCACTAAGCACAGTTTCCCAGCTAGATAACTTTGAGTTCACCCGAACTCTTTGTTGCCGCCCAACTAAGAAGTCTTTTATCCACATCAATAAATTGCCTCCAATCCCGACTTTTCTTAGCTTATATAACAGCCGGTTGTGCGGAACTTTATCAAAAGCTTTACTGAAATCAATGAAGGCGACGTCTACAGGTAGCTTTTGGTCCTTAAGAGCGCACCAGCTTTCACGAGCCACTAATAAGTTAGTGAGACAAGAATAACCTATTCTGAAACCGTGCTGCTTCTCCGAGAGGATCCGGTTTTTATAGAGATACTTAAACAGCTCCTTCCGAATAATCTTTTCTAAGATTTTAATAACCACACTAGTTAGGCTAACGGGGCGGTAGTTCTCAGGTTTGTGTTTCGTGCCTGTTTTGAAGACAGGACTTACTATGGCATTTTTCCAATCTTTCGGTAAGCGACCCTGCGTAACGGATAGGTTAAAGCATGTACTTAAAGGGCTTGCAACGAAGTTAGATAATTCTTTCAGTAGCCTAGGATGTAATTAATCGGGCCCCGTGGATTTACCTATGTCAAGCTCATTTAGTAGACCAAAGACATCGAGTTCTTTAATGGTCACGCTATCCAGTGTATGTATGGGGGGATCTGTATACGCTGACGAGAAGGGCGCTTCTATGGTATACACGTTGCTAAAGTAGTTTGAGAACGCTTGAGCCTTACCAAAGTCGTCCTCCACTGATGATGAAGCAGTACTGTCTCCCCATAGAGCAGGAATATTTCCTTTTCTCCTTGTCCTTTGGTTTATATAGGAATACAAGCGTTTAGGACATTCTACGGATTCCTTAACAAGTTTTTCTTCGTACAATTTTCTAGACTTACGGAGGGTCGAGGCACAAGTGTTCCGAGCCTTTCGATACTGAGATTTTGACTCATCAGTCCCCAGTAACCTAAATCTATCCCACACACAGGCTCAAGGTCATGCATTTGATCGATTTTGTCAAAGAGTCCAACTTCTAGCAAGTTCACCCTTTTACATATATGCATTACAAAAGAGTTTTTTTTGTTTTCATGGTTTTTCGTGCACAAGATATCTACACTATGTCTATTTCCTTCCAGAATACCAGTCCGTTCTGGAGGCCAAGCACTTACATGGAACCGAACAATTATCAATTATATTTATGTATTTCCATTTTGTATCTTATTATTTTATGCAGGCAGTGGAGCAGTTCTTCAGGTTTGCTTGATTTTCACCATTACCTTTGAAGTAGATTCTTCTTTACCTTTTACTTGAGGGCGACTCAAGAGGCAGGTGAGTAAACACCTGATAGCCGGTCTGAGCATGGAAAAATCGTACCTCACCAACACGGTGTTGGGTAGCCCGCTCGCGGCACTTCCTCAGATATTCTTATTCCACATTCTCACACTTTCTCTTGAAAGCATGCAGCAAACCGTCAGCGATAGTTGTAGAAGAGATCACATGCTACAAAATAAGATGACAAGCTAGTAAATGAAGAGACATCCATGGATTATCGTTGACAGCGTTAGTCGTAACTGATTGTAAGTCAAATAGTGAGGGAGTTGATAATTTTCCCTTGGGATGAGAAATAGAACTAAGGTGTTTTCGATAGATAGGTTAATCGAACCGACGTTCCTATGGAAGTCGATTCTAGGGGGAAGCTAATGTAACAGCTTAGGTTGGTTGGTTAAGAGTCGACCCCAAACAACCAAGCATATGCTAAAACAGTATTGCTCAAGTATCCATTCACTTCCTTATTTTTTATAAGCGTTATATTCCCTATTATCTTATATTGAATGTTGAGAGCCTTTGTTTGTCTGAACAGATAATCCCACGCTCCACTGTGACTGCGCGAAGATCGAAATAAAGACCTATTCACTACTTCTCTGGTTTCTTCTATCAATAGCACGAGGGTTACCTTAGGGCACGAAAAGCTTATGATTGCTTATTAAGCGCGATAATGCATCAGCATGGCCAAAATCAGAGGTAGATTTGTATTTAATAACGAAATCATAACCCAATAGCATTGTAGCCCATCGTTGGAGGCGGTTTGCGGTATAAACTGGTATACCTTTCTTAGATCCGAAAATTGATAATAGAGGTTTATGATCAGTGATTAAGGTAAATTTTCTGCCATGCAGCATCTTGTGAAACTTTTTTACTGCAAAGATTAATGCCAATCCTTCTTTCTCAATTTGACTGTACTTGCGTTCTGCCGAAGTCAATGTTCTGGAAGCATGTGCGATGGCCTTCTCTTTGCCATCTGGAAACTTATGGGATATGACGGCACCGATACCATAGTCAGAAGCATCTGCAGCAACAACGATTTCCAGCGAGGGATCAAAATATGTAAGAAGTAGATCCGACGTTAATAATGACTTTACTTCGTCAAAACATTTTTGACACTTAGTGGACCAATTCCATTTTACATTACTGGATAATAATTGGTTCATGGGTGCCCGGAGGCGATGCAATTGTGGCAAGAAATTACTGTAATAACTGATAAGACCAAGGAAGGAACGCAGAGCTGCTACATTAGATGTGGGAGGCATATTTTTGATAGCTCGTACATTTTCCGGATCCGGGCGTCGTCCATTTTTGTCGAAAACAAAACCAAGATATTTCACCGAGTTCATGAAAAATGTACACTTCTCTTCTTTTAGATAGAACCCACACTCAGATATTTTGGTTAAAACAGTATCGAGTCGATTGAATAACTCGGACTTACTGGGACCAGTAACGATTACATCATCCAAATAGACAGCGACTCCTAGCAAATTAGCCAACATAGTGTCCATTATTTGTTGAAAAATAGCTGGTGCTGGTTTCACACCAAAAGGTAAACGCTTATATTGGTAAAGGCCTCTGTGGGTGTTAATCGTCAGTAATGGTTGGGAGGCTGAATCAACTTCTATCTGGAGATGTGCGTCAGCCAGGTCAATTTTAGCAAAATACTTTCCTCCATTTAGTTTGATGAATAAATCTTCCTGTATGGGAAGTGGATACGTGTGATCTTCTAGAGCATTATTCAGACCAGTGGAAAAGTCAGCACATATGCGAACAGTTCCATTTGCTTTTCTTACGACCACTATGGGGGCAGCCCACGATGAATAATTTACTGGCTCAATGACACCTAGTGCTTCTAACCTGTCCAATTCTTGGTCAACGACTGACATAGCAGCATGAGGCACTGGTCGTTTCGGTCTGAAAATGGCCTTTGCATTTTTCTTTAGTGATAAGGATACTTTGGTGAATTTACAACAGCCCAGTTTGTTTTGAAATACACATGCATGTTTTTGTCGAAGATGGTTTATGTAAGATACGGACGACAATTGAGAGGAAACAGAAGGCTTTGATGTAGGCATAACATTAGAACGAAGTACATGAGATTCCGAAGATTCACCAGCGCATACTTTGTCTGAAGTCTTCGATTTGGAAATTTTATGAGAAGGTAATAAATCGGCGGTATTTGATTTGGCATGATGAGAACACATAACATTTGAATTGTTTGATTCAGAAAGATTATAAGAACATGTTTCATCAGAAGCATTTAATTCGTGAATATCCAGAGAGGATGATTCGTCGGAGGCATTCGATTTAGAAATATCATTAGGGATTTGGATAGACTCATAGGAAACATTATGAGAACATACCTCATCTAATAATTTATTCAAGGTATCAACATGTGCAATCCAATCTAATCCCAATAGATCTAAATCGTGTCGATTTGTGAGATAACAAACATCTGTAAATTTACTTCCCATGAGTTGAACGTTGCATAGAACCTCTTCTCTCGACTTCACTATGTCTCCTGAAGCATTTCGAGCGACATGTTCCGTCGGTCGGATGCGTGGGCATCCTAACTTGTGCCATGTGTTCTTTGAGATCAACGTGACATCAGAGGCAGTGTCCAATTGAAGTCGTATAGGTTTTTCATTTACTAATAAATTTACAAATTTCCGCCTACTTTTAAATCCAACTTTAAAGGTTGCAAACGTGGTTTTAATTCGACTGTTTGATCGTTGCTTCGAATTTTCACTACGATGTTTAGTCTTGCGTTTATTTAACGAACAATGACCTTCTTTGTGGCCAATGCGATGACATTTGCGGCATTTATGATTCTTAAACGGACAGAATTTTGCAAAATGCCATGCTCCGCAGAACCAGCATGGTGATGGGGGGTTGGCAGGTTATTTCATGCTTGTACAGTTTTGTTTCGATGATTTTATGGATCGGAGCGCGTTAATTGAATCAGAATCGGAAGGGTTAACCCTCTGTTGCACCATCGCAGTGTCATGCTTGAGATTAAGTAACCATTGACATTCAGTTGTGACCATTTGTAATGTCATATTCGGTTCTTGTTCAATGCGTGCCAACATCCTGGTACGGACATCTGCATCTTCTGCATTCTTTAGACCACATGTGAAAATCAAGCATTTGAATTGGTCCGCTGTGATTTCGTTTATTTTGAAGCGTTCGCACTCTCGATTTACCTTCCCAGCATACGTGAGGTAATCGTCCTCTGGAGATTTCGTTATTTGGAAACATTTATAGCGAGTATTAAATAATGAGGACTGTTCATCGAAAATATCAGATAGAATCTGGACTGTGTCTTTGAATGATACATCTCGTGGATTTTGTGGTAAGATAAAATTCACATATTTATTGTATTCCTGTGTTCCAAGTCTTCTTAACAGTAAGCGGACTTTAGCTGTGTCGTCAAGATGTGATCATTCGACGCGGAAAATGTCTTCACAACGGTGAAACCACGAATTAAAAATAACACCAGCTTCGGGATCATAATGGAATTCAGAAATAGAATTTATGATGCTTTCATACTTATCTGATTGACAAGTTGAGGACGACTGTAATGAGAGCATTCACGCCAATGCATCCAAAAGCTTCGTTTGATTTGCATCATTTTGTGCTTGCTGCATTTGAAGAATAGTTTTAAGGTCATCCAATGATACAGGCATTTTGTACTGGATCAATCAATATAGGAAAGAAAAAAAATTCTCCGTCGCCAGTTGTTATGACCTTGAATCGCTTTTTACCCCGTTGATACTTGTTATGGCTTGATCTTGATCTGTCTAGTCTAAATTATGACCTTGACGCGTTAGGCTGAGCGGCTTAACCTTGAGTCTAGTACGCGTGAGTTCGAGATGGGGTAGAGAGAACTATTCTAAAACCTGATTGGTTGGCAAGCACGCAAGTGAAAGAAGACAAGATAGTTGGAACACTGAACTCTGGATTCTCTGAATTCAGATTAGTACAAAAATGTACATGAATAAATAAGTGAATATCTTGACCACGATGTACGATAATTTGGAAAAATACAGTTATGCCCGAAACAGGGAATTAGGGTAGAAAGTAAAGTGCAAAATCTTATGTTTAAATTACAATATTTTCGGAACAATAAAGGTATGCTAGTGAATGATACATAGAACGAAAGCTCGTGTTATGTAGAATAAGATAGGGACAAAAATAAATATAAGTGTTTTACAGGGTTTGAATGAAATGCAATAACGTCCCAAGAAAATAGCTTTCGTAATTGTCTGGGCTTCTTAATTCCCCGTTCACAACATCAACTAGTGCAAAGGTATCATTAATTCATTCAAACACCACATCCGCCACAGCTTAAATTGGAGTCTAGGTGTTTGTAATCAATTGTACGTCTTCTTCTCAAATTCATCCTGAGTCTGTCTGACATTGTATTGGATAAGGATTCTGTATTATCTAGAAGATGCTCATTTGCATTAGAATTAACAATCGAAATTGGAACTGACTCACCTGGTTCCTGAAATTGTATTTGATCTACATGTCGACTATGTGTACTTAAGTCATCGATGTCTAGAATTCGCATTATCGATTTTCCGACATTCTTCAGGACAATACCCATAGATGGTCGAAGATCATTTCCTCGATAGTATGTAACTTCTGCAGACTCCAAACATCTCATATTCGACAGAAGAATTCTTCCTTTCAATAGCTTCGCTGGAGTCTCCTTCGTCACCGAATGTCTGGCATTTCTATATTGCAATAGAAAGGTATCTACTCCCCTCTCCAGCTCATTAAATGTTGGGGGCTATAGAATCAATAGCAGTCTTTAATGTCCTGACAAAATTCTCTGCCTGACCATTAGAACACGGATGTCTGGGAGCAGTAAATAGATGTTTGCACCCTATACCGTTCAACCAGGTAGTGACTGCATCTGCAGCAAAATGTGAGCCATTATCAGTCACCAACACCATGGGAACCCCTTCTCTACTAAACACCTTTCTTAATGTTGTATTGTGAAATCAGAATTTGGTGAAGTTGTGAAAAAAACTTCAGGCGCTTTGAAAAAGAATCAATGACTACTAGTGTGTAGTATTTACCAAGAAGTGGTCCACAATAATCAGCATGAATCCTCTGCCAGGCCTCAGACGATACTGGCCATGGCACCCACTTCGAAGGATGATTTTTCAACTGATGACATTTCTCACAATTGTTTGCCGTACGACATATATCTGCATTTATCTCTGGCCACCAGTATGTGAGCCTTGCCAAGGACTTCATTTTCTCAACACCTAAGTGACCACTATGAAGATCTTCAAGAACAGATTTACGCAATGAAGGAGGAATGACGACACGATCATCTAAACACAGAATACCATCAGGAGTAGTAGATAGCTCATCCCGCTTTGAAAAATAGATAGGAAATCTACGTTTCAAATTAGCATTCCAACCTTTCCTTATAGCACTGAGTATACATCCAAAGTATCTACGAGTTTCTTTAATGAGATCTGGGAGTCTCACTGGTAAAGGTTGCACTAGCAAACAGTCGGAAGTATCAACAGGTCTATCTTGTAATGATTGTCGAGAAATGTAGTCAACGTGTTGAATTTGTTTGGCACTTCTGTGCTGAACTGTATAGTCATATGCACTCAAAGCAATACTCCATCGTTGAACCATAGCAGCTGAGGAACGTGCTAAGAATTTTTCAGGATGACAAATAAACTTTAAAGCTTCATGATCAGTAACAATAGTGAATTTCTTTCCGAATAAATACTTATTAAGTCTTTCAACAGCCCGAAACACAGCTAATGCTTCTCACTGAGTCTGTGAATAACCTTGTTCAGTAACAGTAAGTTTGCGTGAAACACAAATAACTGGTCTACCTTCCTGTTCCAAATCTGCACCAATTCCCACAGGTGATGCATCAGTGATAAGCACAGAATGTACATTAGGGGAGTACGTTCGAAGAACAGCATCACTTTGAAGAAACTTCAGTAGACTTCGTAAGCATGACTCTTGTTCCTCACTCCATTTAAATGAATTGGATGTTAAAATATTAAATAAACAATTTGCACGACAAGAAAAATTAGCAGTAAAACGGGAATAGTATTGAAGAGCACCCACTAGTAAACGTAATTCTGTAAGATTTTTCGGAGACGCTGCATTAGTCAGTGGAGCTAGTCGTTTCATATCTGGTCTAAAACCATTACCATCAACTAGGTATCCAAGGCATTCAAAACTAGATATACAAAATGAACACTTATTTGGATTCACTGTAATATTCTTCTCAATTAAACGACACTATAGAGCAATAAGTCTCTGGTCATGAACTACCTTATTAGAACCATGAACAATGAGATCATCTTGATAAACTTCAACACCTTCAAGATCACTAACTACTCTATTCATAACTTCCTGAAATATGGCTGGAGAACAACTTGGACCAAATGGAAGGAAATTGTATTTGAACAGACCAAAAGGAGTGTTAATTGTCGTCAAAATAGATGAAGATTCATCTAAAGGAATTTGAAGATAAGCATCTTTTAGGTCAACTTTTGAGAACACTTTAGAACCATGAAGTCGATTTAGAATATCTTCAGCTTCTACCTTCGTGCACGTTTGCTTCAACAAACGGGAATTCAAAGTGAATCTATAGTCACCACAAATCCTAGGGGTCTTGCCGTCCGACTTCAGTGGCGTAACGATAGGAGTACCCCATGCTGAAGGCTGAATTGGTTCAATTATGCCTTTCGCACACAAGTCGTTTAATGTCTTACGTACTGCTTCTCGAATACCATAAGGAATTATTCGTCTTTTAAGAAAGACTGGATCACCCTGTACTTGAAGTTTTATAGGCTTAATTTTCATACCTCCACTGCACTTAGCACACGTAGCTATCAAATCTTTAAGTAAAGTACCCGAATTTTCTTTAGAAACTAGGAAGGACAACTCCATCTTAAGCCTTTTCAAATTCTTTAAACCCAAAATTGACAGTCCTGTTTCGCTAACTAAAAATTCACAAGGTATGTATGAAGAATTATCATCTCTGATTAGCAATTCACAACATCCTCGTATGGGCAGTCTGTGTCCAGTAATCCCCAATATTGATACTTCAGTGTGTCGTACAACAACGTTAGGATCTAAAGATTTCAAGTTCTTGAATGAAATAATGGACTCTATACTGCCTTTGTCCAGAATAAAGTCATGAAATGAACCAAGCGATGTATATAGTCGTTTTTGAATATGAGCATTACCTTTCGAAATAGTAGACAAAGATAAATGATCACTAGAAACATCCAAATTATCGAAATTTAAATTACAAGATTTAGTACAGCTTGAAGCAAAATGGACAGTAGCTTTGTATACTGACTGAATGTGTCCTACCTTACCACACTTAAAACATTTAGCATTACGAAATACACATGAATTGCGAGCATGAAACTTTCCACACGTTAAACACTTACCAAACTTCATCTCACCTTTGTGATTTGCTTTGTAATTCCTCGTTGAAACACCTTTCATATTTACACGAGAATAGGAATCACTGTTAAATGAACGCAAGTTTGATTGACCCTGAGATTTTAGTTCATCACGACGACTAAGCAAAGTATCAGAAATCTTCATCGACTGGATATCAAGTTCATTGACTGCTTCGTAGTTAATACACGCAGTTCTAGCATCTTGAAAGGAACAGTTTGGCATTTTTAACAGCTCTCTTTCCAAACTCGGTATGTTAATTCCTGCAATTAATCGATCTCTCAGTTGCACATGAAGTTGATCACCGAAATTACACTTGGCAGCTTGTTTCTGTAATTCAAGGATGAATTCCCGACCCTTTTGGTCATTTTGACGAACCATCTTATGAAACTTCGCCCTTTCACGGCATTCAAAACTTGTGCATTTTACATGACTTAATAATAGTTCTTTAAGAGTTGCATAAGGGAGTGAGATAGGTTTTTCTGGATATGCCAAAGTTTTTAATAAGCTGTACGCTTCTCTCCCAATGAATGTCGGAAAATGTGCCACAATTTTATCATGGTAGTAATTAGTGAATATCCATCTTAAAGCCCGGAAGGTTTTGAACCCCTTAGCTGCAACCTCTGAGCAATGGCCTGTGGTCTTAAAACCATGACTTACTATCAAAGGATCGTTTTTCCCCGAAATTTTGCAATCTTAAAAATCTTTAGGATTAAGGTTATTACCGTTCCAGTGGCGATTATTTGTTTCTAACTCCGCCGATCATCTCTTACTACGATCAACGAGGATGAGATTCTCATGGACATACATTCCGAGTCCAATCACTTTGTGTGAATTTTCCAGTATTAGATTTCCTCCTTCAGTGGGAGCAAAGGTAACTTTTAAGAGGCGGGTTTTCGGAATACTTTTAGAATCCACTTTTTGTCCTATTCTATAAAGTTGATGGACTCTAACTCCTGCTACTGCTTCTAGAAGTAGCCTGCTTAATAAGAGCCTAATGTGTCTTCAGCCGTGTTCAAATCTAGCCATTCGTTCCTGATTAATGAGAAATGGATGACCTGTTGGCAAAGTCCGTTTTAACAAGCTGTGAAATTTTGTCACCAGTTATCTTCTTATCCCTTCGGTCCAACCCGGCAACAAATGTGAAGGTCTCACTCTCTTCCTTTAATATTCTGGGTGTAACTGTAAGCCGATCACCGACCTTATTATGTATTTTGCTTGTATTGTCAACAGTGAACGGGCGTTGCTTCTCTATAATTTGTTTTGCGCCGACATGTAAATCCGGTGCTGAAACCATTGACTCTTCTATCTTTGAACCTTATTTTCCACGGAAAGTCAAGCTTCTCCTTGAAAATGTTTACTAATGAGGCTAATATCATCATTATGACGCTAGAATAAATGTTTGTGCAGTCATAGTTTGGAGTGATGCTATGAAAGTCTGAATTAAGTGAAAAGGATGATGAAATATCAATATTTATGAGTCATATGTGCATAGTGAAGATAAAGTGAGTCTGAAAAGTTAATTTAAGTGTAAAAGGGGATTCCCTGTGCCTAATGAAGAGAGTTTTAGAAGAAGTCTGTATCCTACCGTGTCGAAAGCCCCACTAAAATCGAAGTACAGAATTATCATTTGCTGACCAACACCTCATGTCTGGGTAATTTGGTCACAAGACTCCAGGTGTGATGTGAAGCATGAGCGTTTAGTCATAAACCTGTGTTGGGATGGGATAATCAGACCAGCCAAAAGTAAAAATGTTAATAGCTGTTTGTGGATGAATGTTTCCACGGTTCTTGATAGCATGGATCTCAAATTAATATAAATCCCAACACTGTTCGTAACTTGGGTTTGAGGTATGGTAACAGTTTGAAATTTTTCAAACACATTGCATCTCAAGTATCCAAAGTTGGAAAGCTCGTTGGATTCATAATGATAAACTTCGAAAGTATCGAACCAGGATTATTATTACACAAAAAATGTGTAAGATCCATTTTGAATGTTTTGTGTGTTTGTGAAAATCCCTCCATGTATAAACTTGCACTTTGTTCCTATTGATCCCCTTAGTTGTACATTGTTGTCTTGTGATTACATTTGAATTGTTAATACTTGTATTTTTTTATTATAGTTTTTGTTTTTCTTATGCATTCACTAAGTTTGTGTTTCTTCCCGAACTGCATCTGTGTTGTTTTACTTGACACTTGTTCTTGGCGGTAGCCATATTGATTTGCTCCTTCTTTTGTGTGTTCTATCTAGTCAGGATAGGATAATGTTCATTTGCTGTGACTGGTAATTTTCCCTTATCTCTCATCAACTACTTTATTTATTGTAATTTAGATTTTATTGATTGAACAATTATTGGTTGAATAGCCGGGTGGTAATATTTGTTTAGGTAACGATTTACATTTAAATTTATGATGAATTATAGAACCGCTTTTTACCCGATTACTTGTTTTGATTTCGACGGG
This sequence comes from Schistosoma haematobium, assembly GCF_000699445.3. Taxonomy (NCBI): domain Eukaryota; kingdom Metazoa; phylum Platyhelminthes; class Trematoda; order Strigeidida; family Schistosomatidae; genus Schistosoma; species Schistosoma haematobium. The sequence continues at coordinate 74,603,940 of NC_067196.1, read as the reverse complement.
AAAGGGCGCGTGTCTAACGTACCTGGAAGGCTATTCAGCAGTCCAAACCGTAGTTTGGATCTTACAAAATGTATTTTATCCATTCTTGAATATGGTATTTTAATTTTTCAGTAATTGCAGGTATATTGACCTGACTAGAATTGAAGGTGTTCAAAGAAAGTTCACTAAGGCTGATTTGGAGTATTCTGTCAGCAAAGACTATCAACAAAATGTCGATAACTCAGATTAGAACCCCCATGGATCAGAGGTATCAAATTAAACCTTGTCTTTATCTACTCATGCCGGTAGTAGTGCTAGATTGTCTCGTTTTCCTACGTTTGGCTGGACGCCCAGAAACAGGGCCCTTCGTTTTCTTCTGTGGCATGATAAGAAAGTGTTAAATAGCAAATGGATTGAACAAAATATTGGAAATAGAAATGGGTGAAAAAATCGATGTCGAAGGCTGAAGATAGTCAGGAAATCAAAGCCTATGTTTAAAACAAGAGTGAATGTAACGTCAGGATTATTAGAGTTATCAAAAACGAGAGGGGGGAATGGCAGGAAGATCGTACTAGAGATGTAGTATGTATGTCAGTACATGTGTGGCGGCAATATAGAACATAAAGGTGCACATTGTGTAAAATTTAACATATATATTACACGGAAAGATAGCCTCATTTAGAACTCAACAATTAGCATCAAAAAATCAAAGTGGGTACGGCATGTGGTACATATATGAACTGAAGGCCTGTATTGGTTAAAACTGGGGGTGCAGATATAAGTAGTTTGAAAGTTTATTACCATGTAAGATTGCTATGGTGCTTCATGACCAAATATGTGAAACAGCTTTTTGGATAAAAATACTGACAGAAAACTATCACAGACTCACCGCATCGGATAGGCAATTTCAGAAATTAAATGAGCTATAGTATCCAAATACAGTTTAAAGTATAGCATATACAATGGTGAGTACAATGTGTTGTCACGAGGTGGATTTTATTTCTAACAACCAGAGTAAAACTTTTTTATGTGCATGGAACGTCTAGACTATGTGAATGAGTGGAATGATCAGTCAAATGTCAACGGAACTAAGTAGATACATCTTGGTGGCTCTCGGAATCAGCAAAACCCGGTGGATAGCAAAAGCTAGATGCAGTATAGTTGCTGATGTACTCCGTTCACGAAGGAAAAATGATCCACACACTCAAGGAGTTGCTATGATGCTGTCCAAAGAAGCACGAAATTCAATTATAGGATGCGAATCTCATGGATCCAGGATGATTGAAGAATCAATCTAAACAAATAAGAAGGGAATTACAATGAATGTTATCTAATGTTATGTACCCACCACCAACAACAACGGTAAAGATCAGTTCCATGAGAGGTTGCAGTCGATCATAGCAAAGCGCGACGAAGAAACTGACGGGGAAATATAATAAACCATAGAGACCGGTCAAGGATAAAGATAGCAAGACAATCACTGAAATTCGAGAACAGAGGGACAGATGGGCGGAACACTTCGAGGAACTCATGGGTAGACCAGCTCCATTGAGTCCACCGGATATCGAAGCAGCACACACAGACTTTCCTATAGCTGTCACTCCACCAACGATCAAAGCAATCGGGATGGCCATAAAAAAAGTCAAGAGTGGGAAAGCAGCACAACCTGACGATATACCAGCTAAAGCACTAAATTCAGACATAGAAGTGACTGTAAACATGTTTCAAACTCTGTTTAGGAAGATTTGAGAGTAAAAACAAGTGCCGATGGACCGGAAACAAGGACACCTCATGAAGATACTAAAGAAAGGAGATCTGAGCGAATGTGAGAACTACAGAGGAATCACAGTACTATTTGTACCAGGAAAGGTTTTCAACAGTGTTGTGGAATCGTATGAAAGATTCAGTAGACGCTCAACTTTGAGATCAACAGATCAGATTCCGTCGGTCGTGCACAGACCAAAGCGCGACACTACAGATCACCGCTAAACAATCAGTTTTACGGAACTCGTCACTATACACCTACTTCTTTGATTATGAGAAAGTATTTGACAGTGTGTATAGGAGAACACTATGGGAACTTCTTCTTGGGTCTAGGAACTTAACTCTAAAAAGATTGTGCTAATATACATGGCAATAGTTGCCAGTATTCTATCATCAATACATCACTTCCATGCATGCAGGAACACATAGACCCACAGGCAACAGTAAGTCATGACTTAAAAACAACCGAAGATGGTTGAAATAATACTTCCTACAGGTCAAGATCTTGCTCCAGTGACAGGACCTGCTCCAGTTGATCATCTCTGTATGCCACAATTGATGGAGTTTTAACCAGAGTTCTGTTTAGTCTGGTTTATGTTACGGCTGCTGTTGTTGATGTGTCAAGTATACCCACTTATATTATGGTTGTATTGACAATGTTATTTCATAAGCGATATATTATATTATGCTTGGTATTTTACGGTGGCGCGGTGGTGAATGGATATAACTTTTGATTTTAGTGTTCCGATAAACGTAAAATTCAATTGCATGGTTCAAAGGTTATGTGTTAATTTTCCGTTCATCGCTACCCTAGTACCACTATGCTTAACTCTGTTTTAAGCACAATACCTTATTACTCATGCCTGGGGTATTCTTCCTACCTATTTTTTGAGTTTGAAAGTCTTGTTACTGATTTTGCTTTGTTCTTTAAATGTATGCTGTCCTTGCTTTGTCAGTCCTTGCATTTGCATCTACATCAGATTCTCCTTTTTCATCGAGGATGTTGCCAAGGTATATGAAGTTTCTCAGTCATTCCAGAGATTTTCCATAAACTCGGTTGGTTGGTGTTCTCTGTGTTTCATTTCATGATCTCGGTTTTGTCACTTGCTTAAGATAATCCAAATCAGCTTAGAATGTAAGACAGAATTTCCCATCTTGCGTGTAATGAGAGAAATGTCTTGTTCATTAATTAGGTTTTCAGCAATTCGCTTGATTTTTTACATCATGTTTCTTGATGTTTGCTTATTGTCGATTGAGTCTTCAGTTTGTCTAACTGCGGGCTTTCGGCTCGTTCAAGGTTAGCTGAGCTGCTCAAGGTCGCTGAGACAAGAGTATGGTAAGCTTGAGCCTGACCAGTTGTGGCGCGCTCGAAACCTAACGTCGTCAATTTCTAGTCCCAATTATCAGTTTTGTTTCATCACTGTCCGTTGTTGATAAATTTTAACACTCGATGTCCACTGAACAGAATATTCTATATCCTTATATAGTCGTTTGCTCTATTTCTCTTGTTCTATCTTCCAGCTTAACCTACGCTGCTTTTCGTTTTTCCTCTGCATCAAAGACACTATTGACTTGGACACCAGTAGCCTTTTTTAACTCTTCAATGCTTACGTGACAGAATCACTTGTACATCTCAATTTAGTGGCAAGTTTGAGCTACTCCTGAAGGCTCAGTCTTTTCGTCTGACCAGAACTTAGTACATATAGATACATATCACTTACAGTGCTAAATCTGGGATTTAGGTTCGATATTATGGTTTGGATTGAAATTAATAATTAGAGCTCGGAAAATTTTGTTGTGTGTGTATCAGTGTCGAGGTTCAGATGTAAAGTTTTAAATTTATAGTTAGACCTAAACGTTAAATATGACTTGATTTAAGGTTTATGGCACATATATAAATATTCCAAATCCTGTCCTAAGGCAGAAGCTTTTTTCTAAGTGTCATGTATTTAAACATAAACATTGGTACAAGGAGGCGCGAAATACGTCTGCGCCGCACAAATCTATCAATTTTTCTGCCTATTATTTTAGAAATTTTACAATTCAGTAAATTCTTTTCCACATAGGCAATAACTATAGAACTTAGGCTATCGCAATATTTAGTTTTAGATAGATTTAATTTCAACCAAGTCATTTTCAAGTGATTGAACAATTTTAGTTCGATTTGTTTTAATTTCCTTCAAAATATTTCTTCAAGTGGATCAGACTAAACTGTAACATTATTCACTTTCGCTTTGAGTATACGAAAACTAATCTAAATATTATGTGAAGTTAAAAAATAGAGTAGACTTTTAGAAAACAGTCAACCTGAAACAGAGCTATATGACGTTTAACGAAATAGTTTGATCATATGAAGATACCTATAATGAACTATAAACAATATCACAATTTTTACCACACTCCTCATACTCAGTCAGTCAGTAACAACGTAGAACTTCGTATGTGCGTACATCAGTTCGAGTCGCCATACAAAATTACCACACAGATACAATTGTCGACTCAAATCCAATAGTGGTAGAGGTAGTAACAGCATAAACACTAATCAGAAAGATTAGAGTTTGAAGATGCTTTTCGCGGAGTATATTCTGGTGAAATAAATTTGGAAAGAGAAAAAAGAAGGGGACATGAAGAATTCAGAAGATTAGAATTTGGGAGAACACAAAGAGTGGATGCACCTGCACCATTGCAAACAACTTTCAACCATGTCATTCAACGTCTATAACTATCGGTTGTTATCATCTCGCGGTCCCCAATCAGGTAGTCTACACCTATCAACATGGCTCAGTCCACTTGTCAGTGACTTCATGGACTTGTGCCATGTTTTGGTCTGGCCGCCCCTAGCTTTCTTCCAACCTAATCCTACACCATAAAACATCACACATCGGGGCAGTCAGTGGTTGGGCATACGTAACACGTGTCCCAGTCATTCCAACTGATGAATTTTCACCGCTTAATCAATTGATTTGCCATCCATACCTAGTACCCGATTCATAACAACTGCATTACTTACTCGATGGTCCCAGGATATACGAGCAATATTTCGAAGACACCTATGACCAAATACTAGTAACCTACGAATATCCTCTACTCGTACCGACCATGTTTCATTGTCATAAAGACGGAACGAACTGCTGCACAGTAACCTCGTCCTTTGGTTGATAGACGGATATCTCGCCTACTCCATAAATGACGCAAGTTGACAAAAGCTAGTCGAGCCTTCTGTATCCGTGCTGAGATTTAGTTGCACATCTGACCACAAGAGCTTATGAGACTTCCAAGATAATTAAAGAGGTCGACACACTCAACTATTTCACTCCCTATCAGTAGTTCGAGTGTCGATGCAACCCAATTCTGAAGCAACATTTTGCATTTCGATGGGGAGAATCGCATGCCGAACATGCCTGCGTTGTTGCTTAGAGTGGTCAGAAGACTCTGCATTTTGTCAGCGTCTTCACCAAATAAAACTATGTCATCAGCATATTCTAAGTCAACAAGTGAATCTCCCGGTAGAAGTTCAACCCCTGGAAATTTAGATGAGGAAATTATTATCTCTAAAAGCACGTCAACGAAAAAGTTAAACAAGAATGGAGAGAGTGGACAGCCCTGACGAACACCACCTGAGGTAATCAATTCTGATGACAGTTCGCCATAAGCTCTCACTCTACCAGTTGTGTTCGAGTAAAGAGCCTTCACAAAGTTAATGTACTTCTTTGGTATTCCTTTCAGTGACAAACACTGCTACAGAACCTCACGATCAACAGAATCAAATGCCGCCTTAAGGTAGAGATATACTACTATTGTGGGGCGTCTGAATGTGTGTCTATGTTCTGTGACCGGACGTAGTGTGAATATGTGGTCTATACAACCACGTCCAGGTCGTAAACCAGCCTGATTTTCTCTAGTCTGCTTTTCACGTGCTTTAGTTAGGCGTCGAAGTATTATTGAAGCTAATATTTTAGACACTATATTAGTCAAACTGATTCCTCTGTGCTTGTCACAAGAGGACTTTTCCTTTCTTATAGACTGGCACAATCAGTGATTGAAACCAGAGTCAGATGGGATTACGTTTAGTTCCCAAATTCTATCTAACACCTCAGTCAATCTCGCTGCTGATACTGGACCACCATCCTTAAAAATCTCAGGAGTAAACCTGTCAGGGGCTGCTGCTCTCCCTCGCTTTATATGTCCGATAGCTTTTTCAACTTCGTAAAGAGTCGGAGGACCTACATTAACTTGCCATTCAGGTCGACTGGAGATCGTGGGAAATCGAAGTGTGGCTGAAGGCCAGTTGAACTGATCCCTAAAGTGTTCTGCCCATCGATCCAATCTCCTGGATTGAGAATGAATAATATGTCCATCTTTCTCTGAGACTGTTTCGCTAACGGTCGGGTTCCTAATTCCGGTTTCCTTAAGAAGTCTGAACAATTGTCTGCTATTACCTATTGCCGCTGCCTTTTCCATCTCTCTTGCTTTCGCTACCCACCACTGTTCGCGATCATTGCGTAGGCTTCTTGTCAGCTTGCGCTTAAGCTGAATCCGCTCTTCGTTATGTTCAGATCCAGATGGAATGTGTTTTCGAGCATCTATCAGTGCGGTAGATGCTGCTGCACTGATTCTTGTGGCTTAAACTAACTGTTTGCTGAGTGTGGATGAATCCATACTCATTCAATTTTTGTTCGTATTATAGGTTTTATTTCATTTTTAATGAGGATATGAGCACAACCTTCATCCCAGTAAATATAAAGTGAATTATCTGAGTACTTACAAAGTTTTCAACGTAGTATGGTCGCCAAAGAAAGCCGGTGACACTCGGCATTCCCAGTCGGTCACCCATGTAAGTACTGACCGGGCTCAAAGTTGCTTAACTGCGGTAAGCATATATATCTGGTGCCCCCTTGTACCAATATTTATGTGTTCAAATAAATAAATAAACTTGCAAAGTTTCTAGCAATTCCTGCTTTGAGTCAACGCTCATTAATAAATACCACTTATACCCAATCATGTACTCTATCTGGAACTATGTTACTCTTAGTAATTGGCCACTCAAGCCATAGCAGGAGAGCAGTGTAAACCTATTGCCGAGTCCTTATAAACTGCTTGATTTAATCACGATTCACTCATCAATCTAATGACATTTATTTCTGCCATTCTGTAGCTGCACACTATATTTCGTTTAAAGAAGTCTGGAAACCAGTAAGTAAAGTAGTATCGAGGTTTATTTTTGTACACAATAAGGACTAAATGAGTAAAAGCACACGTTTTTGGTGTATTTTTTATTGATTCTGTTACTGTTACTCACAATCTATAGGTATGAGAATTTGAACTTCAGTGGATTGCGTTTATCATACAATGTCCTCACCAGTTGATCCAGAAGAATATTCGTTTGTCGCGTATGGCGATCCTTTTAGTGATGATGAAGATGGTTTGTTTGTGATTTAATAAAGGTCATTTGTTATTAGAGCAAAGCAGATTTCGTGGCCTTGCTTTGGGTAAACGTAAAGCTATTCCATCCGCCTATGAAAACCGCGTACTGAATGAAAGGGGTCGACCTATGAGGTTTCACGGGGCATTCACTGGAGGATTTTCTGCTGGATATTTCAATTCAGTTGGGTCTAAAGAGGGTAAATCCAGAAGTTACTTGCTTTCGTATACTGTTAAGTGATTTTTTTCTATACGATTTTCGGAAATCATAGTTTGCGTTGTATGGCAACACTTACTTACTTACGCCTCTTACCCTTCGTGGAGGAGCATAGGCCACCCACCAGCATTCGCCATTCAACTCTCTCCTGGGCAATCCTTTCCAATTGTTTCCAGTTGCCCTTCAAACTTCTCATGTCTGCTTCCAATTCTCAATGCAGTGTGTTCTTCGACCTTCCTCTTTTCTGTTTCCCTTCAGGATCCCAAGTTAGCGCTCGCTTCGTGATGCCGTTTGATGTTTTCCTCAATATGTATGCTATCCACTTCTAGAGTCCTTTCCTAATTTCCTCCTAAGCTGGAAGCTGGTTTGTTCTCTTCTATAGTGGGCTGTTGCTGATGGTGTCCGGCCAACAGGCATTGAGTACCTTAGTTAGACAATTGTTTGTAAACACTTGTACCTTTTTGATGATGGTTGTTGTAGTTCTCGAAGTTCCAGCTGAGTACAGTAGAACTGTCTTGATGTTCGTATTGAAGATTCTGACTTTGATATTGGTTGAAAGTTGTTTTGAGTTCCATGTGTTCTTCAATTGTAGGAATGCTTCCGTTGCTTTGCCAATCCTTACCTTTACGTCTGCATCCGAACCTCCTTGTTCATCGATGTTGCTTCTTAGGTACATTAAGGATTCCACCTGTTCCAGAGTTTCTTCATCAAATGTGATTGCGTTGGTGTTCTCTGTGTTGTATTTGAGGATCTTTCTCTTTCCCTTGTGTATGTTGAGGCTTTCTGCTGCTGCCACACTGCTTGTCTTGACCTGCATTTGTTGATGTGTATGAAATAGAGGGGCCAGGTAATCTGTTAAATCCAAATCGTCTAGTTGCATCCAACCTACCCATTTTATTCCGTGCTCCCAATCTGATATGGAGGTTTTCACAATATAATCGACCACCAGGAGGAAGAGAGGGCGGGAGTGGGCAGCCTTGTCTGACACCGGTTCTCATTTGGAATGCATCTGTCAACTGTCCTCCATGAACGACTTTATGGTGTAGTTTGTCGTATGAATTTCGTATGATGTTGACAATCTTTTCAGCTACTCACTTCATAGTGTCGAAGAAGTTTCTATAATTTTCTCCTATTGGCACTGTCAATTGCTTTCTCATAATCAAGGAAGTTGGTGTATGGGGTTGCCGACCCCATGCTCAACCCTCCTCCTTTGTGTGGGCTTGGGACCGGCATTAGTCGTAGAAAAACTACAGGTGGAGTTGTATGGCAACACTGTCTTGATTATTTTGTAATCTCGCCTACTATTTTTGGGCGATTGTTACATATGACGTTTGATTGATATGAACATTGTATTCCTGGCAGGTTTGATCACCAAGTGAATAACTTGACCCTGAACAGTGGTTATTATTATTTCATAGTGATCATTGATCTCTGAAGGATTTTCAGCGCTACTTGTATATTTAAAGAAAGAAAAATGAATTGATTGTTTAGTATGAATTCATGTTATGCGTCTAACCCACAGCTGTCGTTTAATGTATTTTTCAGAAAAATGAATACTTTCAAGGCTAACTGAAATAAAAAGATTGCAATATGCTCTTTAATTTTTATGTTGTATATATCTGTTTTCAGATTTATTATATTCACAATCATATAATCCTGTTAATTCACTGATTTGACTGGTTTTTGATGATTATTTTTTCAGGTTTTAAACCTAAAAGCTTCCACTCCTCTCGTAAAAATAGACAGAGGGATTTAGATGAAAAGTTTGCCCAACATCCAGAGGATTTTATGGATGATGAAGTAAGATTTATTTAGTACTGAGTCCAATAGGTTTTATTCAGTCAATTTAATATGGCCCTCTACTTGGACAAAATTCTAGCAGTAACATTCTGCTGCAGCTACTTAATCTGTTAAATATGGATTTCTCGAAAGTCGAGGTTGATTGAAAATGTCTGAGCCTTTAGAGTAGATTAGTGCATCTCTGTTGTGATGGGTTCCACATTTACGTAATAGTTTTTGGACTATCTGTATCTGATTAATAACGTTTACTGACTTGTCTAGCATAATATATATATATATATATAATCTGCCCCTGAGGAAATACGTTCGTCCTTCTGATTGGCATTGGTTGACCTTCTAATTCGGCTACTTCTGATTAGCTTTCCATACCACCTTTCCCTCCCGAAAAATAAGTTTTGCTCCTTGGATTTTACTGAAGGCGTTGAAACAAATGTCGTCTTGATGACGGTTTTCTTGGGGTCTGGCCATCACTTCGTCCGCGCTGATCCTGATGCTCCAAACTGGTGGTATCAATTAGATAGTTGCAAGTTCGAATTAGGAGGTTCTTTAGCTGAATTTGATCGTCTGTTACGGAAGTGGTTTACATATCACGTCCGACGTTTACCTGGAACATCAATTTCGTACATCACGTCATCGACTCTTTTTACGATGACACCCGCTACCTATGTAGGTACCCAATGTCGATAGTTACGTACACTAGCAACCCATTAGGAGACCAAAGATCAATTGTTTTCGCCTTTGGTTTGTAATCTTATCTTCTCCTTTGTGGATATATGCTATCAGATGAAGTTCGAATCATCCTTCCGAATATTGACTCATCAGGGGAGATACTGTTGGGTGAGGTTGGAAACGTGGTTATTCTGTATGTTCTCAGGAAATTCTGGATGACCTCTGTCGTGCCCCCCCCCTTGTGAGTTGATGAGAGCTTTCTTGAAGGTATCCAAAAAACGCTCAGCTTGGTCGTTTGTTTGGAGATGGTAGGGCTGTGACCGAGTGTGTGTGTGATTGCCTTCTTTAAGAAGTTCGAAAAGATTTCCGATGCGAACTGAGGTCCATTGTCTGTAACTAGTGTTTCCGAAAAATAAAACTGCTCGAAAAGCCTATTCATCATCGCCATTGTTCAAGTCGTTGGGGTCTGAGTCATTAGTTCGGAAACCTGTACTGAAATTTTATGAATTGACAAATTTTGTGCCATCATTTCGATCACTTTCAATTGTGATGCTTGAAATTTTGTTTGCTGTTGCTACAATATAGATATAAGCTGATCTAATGAAATCTGCATTCTAGAATTTTGTTTATTTTTGCATGGGTTTGAAAAAAATAACTTCGCCAGAGACTGCTGTGACGGGCGATGTCCGAAATCTAATACTGCTACACAGTGTGCTACGCGCTAACCCTTCCTCCGTAGCTGACTACTTGAGTGAAAAAGGTTTATTGGACTGCCGAATAAAATGTATAAATAATCATTCGTGTATATACCACTCTTATCCTTAGGAAATTGATCCGTTCCTTAGCTAATAAAATGCATTTGTCCTTTGGGTCACTTCTGATTGCCATCGATTGACCTTCTCATTAGACCGCTTTTGATTGACTCTCCATGTCACATTGACATCACTGGTTGCCAGCTCGGTGGTTTGCGGGTTAAGCGTTGACGAATCCCAAATAGGACGAAACGCGCGTCCTGGATTCCACTGCTAGCCACTATCCATCTTTGCTTAAAAAGCTTGTGACTTAAGGCTATATCGAGACAATCCGCACAGGATGCACATATGCCAACATAAAACTGATCAATTACAGTCCTAAGTAACAATGAGAAGATACAAGTAAAACAACAACAAGTGAATTTCAACTTACGTTTTGCCACTTCCTTCGTGGTATCACGAGTCAGTTATCAGATATCTCTTGTCATTAACAACAACCTCTTTTATTCATATTGTAGAGCAGGGTATCTTGTTAATATGTATTCTTGACCCTCCGCAAGCATGTAAAAATTGATAGAGCATCTAGGCACAATCAGTACCTGTTTCTAGGCACACATATCTAATCGATTAATACCACTCAGTAATCAAGCAATTTATGAAACACATTGCTTATGAGAAACGAATATTATATGGATGGATAATACTGTATTAAGTTATCATGTTATCTAATAATGTGAATATTTTTTTGTAATCACCTCTTAGGATTTCGGAGAATTCGGTATTGCTCCAAGGCGTATTCGACCGACTCATGAATTTGATGACACTCATGTACGTGATACATTGCAACTAGCATTAGGTGATCAGTCTATGATTCCACAAGCTGGTTCACTTTTGAAAGGATTAATTGTAGCTACCAGGTGAGATTACTCTTTTCCATGTTTCAATGTCTTAACCTTCTATATTGTTCAGTTGTACGAAAATTAGTTGGAAATTAATTTTCAGAATAATATTTACTATAATCCATGAAAAAGCGGTGATCCTAGGTAGAAATTGATAGTTATTCGAAATCATTATCATCATTTAATTCTTAACTGGAGGTAGAGAAACATGAGATCAAAAAGGTTAGACAGATTTATGTTTTTATTATGGATGTGTCAATCAAATCTGTGTATTTCAGATTCTAGAAGAACTTTCATTCTTCATCCCTAAGGCAACATTTGCCTCATTTGATTGACAAGTCTTGTGGAAGTATCTGTCATTATACGTGTCAAAACACATAATCCTACTCGAGCACTTTCTGTTGGATTTGGAGTAGTATGAATCGAAGGTATCCATTTTCCTCATTTTCACTCAACGTTTTCATGTGATACCAGAAATAAAACTATTTTCTTAACTTCTGAAATGTTAGTCTGCCTTAGACACTTATCAGCTAGTAGTACACAAAAGACATAGTTCTATCGAATGAACACGGAAAGAATTCTGAGTTTTCTGAATATTATAGATTTATTTATTACCCCAACTATGAAGTATTATCTTGGGTCTTGTCAACATGAGTGTTTAATGTAATAAGAAAGAGTAAAATGAATGTATGTATCAACTGCTTTACTTATATTGAGGATCTCATAAACTCTTATGATCTGAAAACTAACGAGATCTCAACGTGGATACTAAAAGCTGGTTTGGTTTCACAGAGGTTACTAAAAGATGAGGATACTTTGAAGCAGCCTGCAAGATCCGGGTGAGAAATGTGGTTCTCGGATGCTAAACGTATATATATTGAGTATACAGTCGTCAGTCTCTTGAAATAACCACTAACATATTGTGTAATATTAGTATTAGGTGTAGAAATGGGTTAACCAATTGATAAGGTTCTGATGGTTGGTAATGGTATCGCACATGCCCAGCTACAATCTTTCTGAAAAGCTGTGTTGCCTGGCATTGTAGTCAGTTGACATGAAGCTAAACGATAGTCCATGATGCCATAAACTAGTGCTCTCAACATTTGCAAGAACACCCGGTTTCCGTGGTTGAATTTTTCAGTGTGATTTACATTACCATTTAAAAACTTTGAACTATGGCTTATAATCAACCGTTATAACTTGAATACATATATTCCCGTTGTGGTGGACAGTACTCGCAGGATTGTTTGTAAGTAGTATGTGGCGTGAAGATTGTTCGTCGTCAGACGGAGAAAAGAGTTTCAGTAAATCGAAGCTCGGCGTAGGTCGGATACTTAATGACCAGGCGAGAAGACATTTTGGATTTCAGAACTCACCCCAAGATATAAATGGCTGATCAAGGGCTAGGTATATGTATTATATAAACTCTTTGTGATTCCTCTCAACAGGCGATCCTTCTACCCATTGTCTTGTTCTACTCCGTACTTATTGCTTTTTCATTCATGTCTTCCTCATTGAATTTGACATCCTTTGCTTTATGTTTATTTTTTCTCCCAAACACTAATAATGTGGTACAAAGGGTGTTACTTCATACGGGATTCCTCAAAGTTTTCGTCCTATCTGTTATCATAGAAAGCATATTTCCCACCCTAATTGAATTCCGACGAAAACACTGTTGATCTTATAGTTGATTTATTAATAAACTATTCTGCTTTTATATGTTATGTCTAATTATTAAAGCGATATTAACATTCTTAAAAAATCTCAACGTAGTCTAGTTAACAACATTGTTTTGTGCATTTATTTAACTACAGAGGTACACTAGCTGAGAGGTTATTACGACGTCTTGGGTGGAAAAATGCTCATTCAACTCCCCTGAATGATGATACTGTAGAAAATACGGATCAGAGAAAATTTCCAGACGATACGGAATCTATTACAGGCACTGATGAGTGTTTTGGTGGAGAGAAAGATTCAAGTACGATATAACATATTTGTAGGACTCTTATTTTGTGGTTTTAACCAGTATCAGTTAAGTTGTGATATATGGAGCTAGGAATAAATTATTCTCATCATGTTAAATGTATGGAGTTAGTTATTTCAATGTTCAGAACACACGTGAACTGCTATTATTTAGATTTGCTTGAACTTCTGACAAAATTTAAGTTCTTTACAATTCGAATGCCTCAGTTGTATCATTCTGGGTTAGGGCTGATCTCTTACTCTCCAGAGATTACTAAATTCCAAAAAAGTAAAGAATATCGTTTTACAAAATTTAGATGTCTTCTTTGTGAAATTTAATAGTTTATCGGTTCTGATTTACAGGGTAGGATATTGAATGTAACTGTAGGCATTTAATCGTAGGCGCTATGACTGTATTACTGGATGGTGCAAATTTGAATTCTAGGAAGATTCTCAGCTGTCTTGAAGTCATAGACTCATTGCTGATAGATATCAACAAGTGGAGAATCTAGTTTCGTCACTTCTTACTTTTTGCACCCAGATATCTTTATAGTATGACCATTCAGCGATTGAAAGATCATATCATTGTAGTTGTAAAGCCATTGTGTCGTCTGTGACAAATTCACACTAATGATGAATGGGGTGGTCAATGGTTATGTTGGTAGCCCTCTTGGATTTGTAGTCCGAAGGAAGTTTCAAATATAATTGAACAATGTTGTATCACTGAACACTAGTCTGTACATTCAACCGTAATTATATAAAATATGAAAATAATCACTGTTGTTTTTTGCGTATAAGGTCCTACAATGTTCGCTCAAATTAATTTTGTGGCTAAAACTAATACATTTGGTTTGGGGTATTCACCGTTGGATCCAGAAGTCGCTATGGGTCGGCGTAAGCTTAACTCAAATGATGCTGAGGATATTTGGTCAAACAGACACCCAGAAGAGTCTGTCAGTGCACTGTTACACAGACAACAGAAAATTCGTAACGAAAATGAATTTGATCTTAAAAGTGGATTGAAGCGTCATGGCATAACCGGTAGGTAAAATGTGGTGTAATGTACATATTTTTTGTGCATAATATAAATAGTCGATCTTATATAAGACATAATTACATTGAGCTGTTTTCTTTGTCGTGAAGTAGGTTATTAGCTGATGTCATTTGTTTAGTTACAGGAGTAATAATTAAGGAAAAAAGGTAAAAGCAATTAAAATCCTGAATCGATATTGACCGATGTGCCCGAAGCATATGTAGTTCATACTTATTTCTTATTCACTTATCGATCTTCGTTTGGTATTGTGAATGCAGAATAAAGAAAAAAAACCCATGATGATTAGATGGCGTTGTGATGATCTATGAAGATATTGCTTGTCATTTTTAGTGAATGCGGTAAATCTAGTCTTCCTCATTGAAATCATATTATCAGTAGTTAGTGTTTAAATACTGTTTAAAGTTGATGTCAGTTGCGCAAATAGGTCCAACCTTGGTTAGAGGGAATGGATCAACCATCAACATAAAGTTACACAGTTTAAGGTCAAGGAATACGTCTTACTTTATCCTAATTGTTCTTGTCATCTAGTGGTTTCTTCGTAGTGTCAATTAGTTTGACAGTTCAAACTGATCCACCATTTTTTCATATCATCAATTGTTTTAACTTGCAAATGATAACTTCATCGAAAATAATAAAAATAATCAATGAGTTAACTATTCTCAGGTAGTGTCCGGACACTTATTACATACACCTGATCATATGTTTTTTATACTCTTCTCTAGGTCATGCTTTCGGTGTAGGTGCTTTAGAGGAAGAAGATGCTGATGTGTACGAACAAGATCGTTTAGCAGAATATGATTGGGAAATAGGGGATGGTGAATCAAACGATGACGAAGATGAAGATGAAGAACAGGCTGAAATTGAGGCTGCTAGACTTGGACGTTTGTCATCTACTATGAAGAAGAAATCACAAGTTAATTCTAGTTCTACTGAACGTACTAAAATTATTGATGGGTGGACTGCTCCTTCACAACATCGTAAGTATTTAATACTGTACTTGTCAGTTGAGGGTTCAAGCAATCCATCTTATATCCGAACTCAATGGAATTATTTAGTGGTTATGTCAACCACAGAAATCACTTAAATTCAATGAGCAATCTGCTGTTTGCAACTAAATATTTGGACTACTTATGAGTAATATCAGACGGTGTCTATTAGTCTCATTAAATGGTAGTAGAATATTTTTTTCGTTTTAAGTCCACTATTTGATATTAATATCGCCTACAGTCCACATATGAAGTACGATAGTTAGTAATGTGAACTGTAGGTGTCATACACTGTGTATGCGACTGTATCTATCATTTATCTGTAGAAATTATCAACGACTATCATATACTCATAGCTTTATATGTTACTTCAATATCTATCCACTTACTAATGACTTGATATAGCACAAGTAAGTAGACTTTTTGGTGAGACTATAATTTATGGACGACCTTTGAGCGACGCTAGACTGACCTTGGCAGTGTCCACTTGATAACTAGGACCAAATGAGGGTTATAAATTAATGTGAGGAATTCGAATTAGGATTTACAGTTGATGTTTAAGGTTAGGAATTGGATTTAGGGTTTTCATCACGAATAGACATTAGCTATAACACCAAGACTCTATTTAACCAAATGGATGAGCGAGTTTCACACCAAAGTCCGAGACCTGTTGGCTTATACCTGATTGGTTCGTTCATAAATTAGTCTCGCCGACTTTTTTATACATGTACCAATTTTTGAAATAATACAATCAGTTAATCAAACTTGATGTCATATTTGAATCGTCAGGTTCATCTCAAAAATTGAACAAATCACCCTCAGATACTTTGCCTGGATTTTGCAGTGAATCAACAAAACAAAATGAATTCAAAACTCATCCAATTCAGGTGACTTTACCTCCAGGCTACATTCCGGTCTTTAATCCACGGTGTATATTAACTTGTGATAATAAACAAAGTATCAAATCAAATTCATTCAATCACCCTCATGTCAAACATGATGCTATTTCACGAGCCCGTTTACTCCAAGAAGGTAGGTTTCGGTGTGATGATCGTATATGCATCAAATTATGTTTTTGTAGAATTCGTAAAGTTTATTTTATTTATTGCTCATATTGTTAGGGAATACGATGCCAACTTTCATATTCCAACCAATACTTTGGTTTCTCTCCATAGGAAATTATGTAATACAATTTTGTCACTATTTGAAGGAAGGGAAATCTTTTCAGTGGGTTCGGAAACAGGGTGAAAGTTGTATTTCTCATGTAATCGTAAAACTTTGGCTGTTTGTCGAGAAGGCGCACGATTTCAGAAAGCATTATAAATAAATCTAGACAGAATAATTAGTTGCCTAATCAATATTAGGACTTTGGCGAACTATAAGCGAACAGGGATTCAAAATTGTACTAGATAAAGTACGAAAAAAATAAGTGTTACAAATGGATTTCAAGAATTTGACCGCCTCTAACTATTATTGACGACGTTAACTTGAGATAGATAAAAGTATTTCATTGTTCTACACGATTTTTATGATAACTGATCAGTGTAAAACAGGTTTCTTTCTTGTGGTTTGGGTCATATAGTTAAGTGCTAATTACTCAGAAAATTTCATATTTCTATTTGTCGTTTGAGATTTTTTTCTCCGTAAATGGATGCACTGAACTTCTTTACTTTATTTTGTTACTGATTGCCTATCCGTTATGGCGATTCAATCTACGAATTCTCTATTTTCGATACCAGATATTTTGTCATGTACTCTACGTGATTCAAATGTAATCAAATGTATTTGAGTGGTTTATTAAGGCATGTCTAGGATGTATTCAAAACAAATAGTTGATGGAAGTTTCTTTGGTATTTTATACTACTCATAAGTAACTCATATTTTACCGGTAAAATTATTAATATAAAAACAGGAATTCATGGATTATTTTGTCATGTTTTTAAAATTATATTAAATTTTAGTTATGATGCGTATTGCTGATAATTCATTGATTTATCTGGAAAATTTTATTGGCTATTTTTGGACTAAAATAATAAAAATTCGATTATTGAGATACTTTCGATCACGTTTCCTCTGTTAACATTATTATATCAGCTAACAGTCATCTTTATTAAGTGTTCTAATTTTATTGTTCACCATACTGTTGTAGTCAACTTGAAGAACAAAATTTGGATTGTGTTTTAAGAATAGGAGACATCTGCTGTTTTACGACCATATAACAAGTGAATAATACAAGTGTGGGCAAGCTGATTGTGAGTGAATTGGTTTATTTGACGAAGACCACCACCTACTTATTTTTTTCTGTCAATCAAGTACTATATAAATGCGTGTTGGTATTCCTATCTTTGAGCCACATTTATGAAGTGTTCGTAAATAACACTATTCAGCTATATATATTGAAGTATCTCATGTGGGGTTCTGTTTCATAATCTATTAGTTGAAAACTGTAGTAGTGGTTCAGCTTTGTTAATCAATCACCTTGATAACCGCTATTATATAAAAGTCATCGATGCTTGACATCAGAAGGCAATAAGAAGCGGCAACTACAGTTTATTAGCGGATAGCACAGATCACAAAACTACAAGCACATTTAGCGAATTTGAGGCAAAGAGGTGAATGTGTTCGTGAGCGATTCCAGAAGCGAATTTATAGTCAAATTTCATAAGGGCAAAGCAAAGTCTAATAATGGGATTTGAGTACATATATACATGGGGATTAACATTTTAGCTAGCGAGATATATTTGCGTAGACTGTCTTGTGATCAAGCGTACACGTTTATACATCCATGATAATGATTATAATAATACAAAGAAATATGCTAATTGTTACTGTCCGAATAACATTATCTGTTAAGTGAGTTTATAAAAGGGCTTAGCAAAACGTATTCATAATCGAAATTGATTGGAGAAGAGTTGCTGTAAAACTAAGTGCTCTGCATAGTTAGTTCTTCGACTATTCGGACCCTCCTATTAGTAACTGAAGTAGACGATAATACGTGAAAAGAATCACTATCCATTCCAGATACTTTTTCTAACTTGATTTAATAAACGAACATATAAATAGTATATCTGTAAGAATTTATCATGTTTTGCGTTTAGGATACTAAAGTTAATGGCAGTAGATATTTGGAACAAAACATTACATCAGAAAAAGAATTGGTGAATGTAGATGTTATAAAATCTATTCAAACAAAAAGAATGAATATTATTTACTTGGTAAAAAATAGATATATGTAATTCGTTGTAATCAAATAATTGTATAAAATGTAACGTAAACGAATTTAATGTGATTTATGTAAATAATATCAATTGTAATAATGATATCTGAGGACAAAGTGAAGAAAAATCTTCTAAAGTTTACAAAATACGGCAAAACTGAATGTCATTACAACAGTTGAATCATTTTAAATATTTTATACACATACTTTCCTATCATCATTCATAATCTATGGTAACTTGTTGTATTAAACCATTATAAATGTTTTATTCTTTTAATCTAAGTTGTCTCTTATATTCATATAACTTTTTCGTTCATTTATCCTGTATGTGTATGCATTCTCATTTCTGATCATCTCATTTTGTTCTTAAAAAAATTAGAGTAGAGAGTCAATTTTATTGAAAATACTAACGGTAAAGCCACTCAGATTGTTGTCAACTGGCTTTATTTAATTTAATTTTAGATTCAGTTTATGAAAAGTTAGATCCTATCCAACAACTTCGTCTGAAGGCTGCGGCAGCGGGCCTTCCTGTTCCAGCCCTAGTGTCAAAGACTTCTCCAGCTGAACAACAATTAAATCAATCTGAAAATTCAAATAAACTGGCTGCTTTTACTACTTCTAATCCAACTGCTGGTTTGTTGAAGATTTTTAAAACGGATAGTAATAAACAAGCACGGTTTGAGGCTTACCAAGTACTTGTTCGTCGAGGATTTGCCCGTATGTTTTTAAATATATATGTGTATATATTTTTTATTGAGGACTAAGTATGATACTTGTTAAACTTATTTTTCAGATTAGGAATCCTGATATTTGTGATAAACTGATAGCTTTTCTTCAATACGGTATCTTTCTTAGTTGGAAAATCATGGGCTTTATCAATATTGTGGTCTAGTAATCGGTGTTAGTTTGAAGGTCTGTTTGTATTCGTCACATATTAGAACTTGAGAAAGTCATTCGAATATTTTCCATTTTTACATGGATCAGGGGACCAGGAAACCTCAAAGCTTGGTGTTCACCAGACGATTAATGTATTTTTGTAATTGGGAGATTCTAGAGCTTTTCAATACTTCCTGATTTTTATATGCTTAGAATAATAATATCAATTTCAGTCATATTCTTATTATTTGAGCCAACTTCCTAGGTTTTGAGCTAAAGGTCATATCTGAAAGATATTGTAGTAAGGCCTATATACTCACTTCCATAGTAGGTTCATGTATATGCTTTTAGTTGATTTAACATCCTGGAGCCTTCGTTGGATGAGCCCTCCATGCATACCAGCCTGATTTAAGCACCGGTCGTCCTTTTCACTTATCTGTCATTACATGTATCTTGAGGTTATGAGTAAGAATTCTTTGAAATAAATGTTCGACACGCTGTAAATCACTTGAATGAAAACTTTCTCCAGATTGTTTATATCAGAGTATTCTATCTCTCTTAAAATCGTGACCAAGTATCCCTAATCTACTTCATTCCAGTTTTCTACATCCTATGTCCTGTTTTTTTTTAATTACCATATCATTACCAGTGTATCATTGTGATTATCAGTATGGGGGCCCCAAAATGGCCACGCATATATAGCCTCTGCCAGGGAAGTCCTACTCATTGCCTTCTCGTGGCGGGGGTGTTGTTTACGAAATTGAGAGGACGAAAAGAGAATGTTCGGCGTTTTAACCGGGTCGGTGGACATGGAGATTCCACCTAGGGGAGTTGGAAAACTCTGATTCCAAACCAATGGTGTACATGGGCTCCAATATCCTGAGGGAACGAATGGCGTATGAACCAATCGTTGGTCACCGGCCACCATGGGACTGCATCTACTTACGATGCTACACTGCCTTGTGGACCAGACCTTCAGGTCGAAGGCTCCGGGCGTGGCCCCCTAAGAAAACCACCTGCTTCGGTTTGGGCACCCGTGCAGTATCACAGCCCTTACACATATCGAATGAGATTTGTGTGGCGCATATGCATTTGATGCCTCTTCGTACCAATATCTATGTGTTAAAATAAATAAATAAATAAATAAACCAGTATGGGGTTGTGGAGAGTGTTAAGTTTTTGATTGAGATCATGAGTCGTTTGATGTTAGACCGCCATTAAAAACCTGGAAGCACGGGCCAGCTGCTTCGTCTTAGTATGGGATGCCAACTCAGTGGTCCAGAGGTTAAGCATTTGCGCGCGAAACTTAAGGTCCCGGGTTCAAATCCAGCTTTCAGGGACCTGGATGCGCATTGCTGAGGAGTCCCATTCAAGGACGAAACGGCCGTCCAGTTCTTTGAATTTTTAATGGTGATCTAACATCTATCGACTGATGATCTCAATCAAAGTATTATTATCACAAGGGGTATTGTGAATCTGCCCACTTTTATATAAGGTTCAACGTTCTCTGCCTGTTTCTCTCTTCAATTTCACAATAATCGCTCAGTAATATTATTAAGAGAAATAATTCAGAAAGAAGTATTACGACCAATTTTGCTTATAAAATCTATTGAACAATGATTTTGTCGAAAAACAAACAACGTAGAATTATTGTTGTTTTGATTGTACTATCAGAAAGATCTGTAAGTGACTTAAATACACAACTATCATAATCCCTATTATTATTACTCTTAATATTGTTTTTATTATAATTATGGTCATTAAGCAAAATAACACTTCTATTTTACTTTCAACATTATATATATAATTTACAATAATGAAATAATACTCACCGAGTTGATACGTTGCGTAGTAACTGTGTAATGATATATCGATTATAAATTAACATTGAGTAATTACAAGAAAGAGGATTAATAATAATCCAAGTAATTATTCGGAAATCAAGCAGTTGCTACGTTGCATAATATATAAGAAGAGAAGGAACTAACAAAATATTTTGATGAATGGTCAGTAGTATAGTAATGTAAGAATCAAGAGACGAATGTTGAAAGTAAAATAGGAGTGTTATTCTGCCTAATGACCATAATTATAATAAAAACAATATTAGGAGTAATAATAATAGGGATTATGGTAGTTGTGTATTTAAGTCACTTACAGATCTTTCTGATAGTACAATCAAAACAACAATAATTCTACGTTGTTTGTTTTTCGACAAAATCATTGTTCAATAGATTTTATAAGCAAAATTGGTCGTAATACTTCTTTCTGAATTATTTCTCTTAATAATATTACTAAGTGGTTGTTAAGATTATTGACAACTGTTCGAATCTATACCAGGATGTTGGTGGTATTGAATATTATTCATTCAATGTTATTGTATCGAATCGATAACAATTTTTTTCTTCCTGATAAATACATTAATTCATATTGATATATAATTGCACTGTCAACTGATGCTTTACTTTGTCGCTCCTTTCGACATTTATCCTTTCATATCATTGTGTTTATTTATATATTGATTTATTTAAACATACCAATTTTGGTACAAAGGAGCACTAAAATATATAAATGCCACACAAAATAGTTATCATTAAATTTTTATTTGAGCTGGGATACTCCACAAGTGCCTGAATCTAAGCAGATGTTTTTCTTAGTGGGCCACTCGGCGGGCTTTCGACCTAGAGGTCCAAACCATAATGGAATGAAGCGACTTGAGGTGATGCACTTCCATGGTACCTGGTGACCGAGGAAGGGTTCGTACCCTATTTGTTTCATCAAGACCCTTGAACTCACGTGCACCACTATTTTGCAAATAGTTTTCCTATTCTCCCAGGTAGGTTGTTCCGTACACACCAACCTCGTTTAAGCGCGGTTTAAGAAGTTTCTCCTCACTCTCTGCCCCGTACAATGCATTTGGGGACTATCACTGTAAAGTGTATCAATATATTACTGGATCGTGTTGAATTCCTGCACTTTTTAGTTCATATGACAGCTTAATTGATTTATAATTTTAAACCAAACGAAACATTTTACTATTTTGGTCCAATTTTTGTTTTCTATATTTATAAAATTTAAAAATTTGATGTTTTTTCTGAGGAATAAAAAGATTGATTTTAATTGTGTAATTTACGAGTAATATATCGATTGCTTTTTGATCTTTTTCTCTCGTCTTATCCTATACTATACAGTTTACCAAGTTTTATATTCATTGAAATGTTTTTATTATCACAAATTTTCCTCACTCTTTATCCACTATAGATGAAGATGCTTATCATCGTTGCTCTACCCTATTGGATTTAAACAATGAAGAGAAGGAACGTGAAGCTAACTCGTTTCAAACGCTTATTAAAATGAATCAAATGTCATGTACTAATAACTCTTCTCAAATGGATCCAGTGAATATGAATAATGATACAATGATTTGTCAAACTTCAACGTCAACCTCTAGTGCATCAACTATATCTTCTGATCCTTCTGATAGACTACTGCCATTATCAAATAAATTACCACTTCATAAACAACAGTTGATCTCATCGAAATTAGCTTTAAGATTTCGTTCTGCTGGTTGTATGGATATCAGTAAAGAATTAACTGAAGAAGAGGAGAAAGCTCAACGAGCACGAGTTGAAGTAAGTTCATTTTCCTATCACTCAAACAAATTTGTTTTATAGAGATCTTTACTTTTCATAGCTATATTCAGTTAAAATTAATCTATTTATCTTGATTATTTAATTACATTAAAACAATAGAGAGAAAGGAAGAGGAAACAATGTTTCTGCAAAGCGATTACTTTTTGGGCATTTTTTTCCTGATCATCAAATGTGTATAGTTTTTTTATATTAGCCAACTATGATATATTTGTTAGCAATACTACTACTACTACTACTACTACTACTACTACTAATACTACTAATAATAATAATAATAATAATAATAATAATAATAATAATAATCTATCGAATGTAGTAACAAAGGAATGGTTTTATTTTTAATTAAGAAAATTACTTGTTATCAAAATTGAGAAATGAGCTAAAAATGTCATAGAAATTAAATTGAGAAAAAGAATGATTCTGAAAATAGATTGCATAACAATGATGAGACGATTTCTAAAATGATATAAATTTAACAAGATTATAGAGAGACAACGATACAATTTTGTTTGGGGTATGATAACTCGATAATCTGTTCGACTTGAAATTATTGTCTTAGTTGAGGCAGTTGGATATGTTTCTTTTGTATTTATAATTGATAATTTCTTTTATGAAGGTTATGCATTCCAGAAATGCACGAAAACACGCTACCTTTGGTAAGTTGTTTTCATGTCATAGTTGATTGGTTTTTATTAGATAACCAACGTTGACAGGTTTACTGTTTTTGACTACATGGAATAATGCTGTTAAATGCTTTAATGTAGAGTATGCTTCAAATAACCAACATGCAGTTCTCTAGAAGAACTCTCATCAATTTGATCAGAAGTGAATGTACTTGTTTGTTTAGGTCATTGGAAAGCTTTCGATTTTGAAGGACCTCAAAATATTTTCGTATTTCTCTGCAACTGTATCACATTTGAAGTTGTCGTTCGTGTATAGAATCTTCTATTTTGGCATAAGAAATCACTAGTGTTATTAAATGTTCAGGTATTATATTTTTATTGATAAACCTTGCTATATACTTACTCAGATTGGTAATTTTCTTCAAGTTATCATTTATACACTGAAACAGTTATTAGTAAACATATAAATTACCAATTCGAGAAGTCTATCTAATTATTATTGTACAATTGAAAAGAGATCTGCTTATCGTACCACTCACTCCTGTCTTTATGTCTGAATTTAATTTTCTTTAAATTAAAAACTACTTGATTATTGGTGTCATTAATGAGGGATATTTTTTCAGACTTGGAAAAAACAATACCAAAACAGTGTGTAAAATGTGAACTAGTGTTAGATGTTGACTTGTTGCAAGTTTTCACAGACCATTGTTTGTCTAAAATTGTGTCTAAATGAAGTTGATATTATTTCTTTTGTTAAATAAATAGATCATGATGTCATTAGGCTTTTAATTTATACAATTATATCAATTTGTTTTTTTTCATTTTTCTTAACAAAATGTGACTATACGTTGTTTATGTAATCCCTATTCTTTTTATTCACTTAGAGCTTAGATACAGTTGAACCACGTGATCATGCTGTTGCAACAGAATCTTATGGAGCTTTAACTAGACGGCGTTTAAAATGGCATCCTGATAAAATTTTATGTAAACGTATAAATGTTCCTGATCCATATCCTGAGTAAGTGTTTGTTATTATTAATATCTTTATTTCTACTTTGATAAGTATAATCTGGACATTGAGTAAATAAATTATGTTTCAATAAAAAAGTAGAATGATACTAATTTTCCTTTTTAGTGTTAATCTTTTCCAATCATAAACTCGATGCGTTTCGAGGAATTAGTAAAAATCATTCGTAAAGTTGATTAGTCTACATTTGTTTTATATTCTACTCCAAAGAACATTCATATAGGCCAGTCTTTTAACATCAAGTGTAACAAAGTTATTCACTCACTGAAAAGAATTACTTCAAAAACTGTCACTGAAGAGTTGCAGAGATTGTTGAATTTCACTGAAATTTGATGAACCTATTTAGGTTAGAAGTTAAGCGCTTGCATGTGGACCGGAAGCCCTGGATTCGATCTCCGCACGTGCGGTTGTGGATGCACATTGCTGAGGAGTTCCATACTTGGATAAAACGAACATCCAGTGCTTTCAGGTTTACAATGTTGGTCTAACTTGAATTGGCTCATATTTTTAATGAAATTCTAAAAGCATCCTAGTTATTCCTTTTTTTAATTGAAATCATGAATCCATTAATGTTAGATCACCATCGAAAACCTGAGAGCACTGGACGGCTATTTCATCTTAGTGGAGTTCAACAGTCACGGGTGTGATGCAGTTACCCACCGACAACAGTGGAAGATGGTCACGCAATATCGTGGATTATTTGAAGTTAGACATTAGCACCATCAGATGCCGGTTCAGTGGTCCAAATGTTAAACGTTTGCGCACGAGACTGAAGGTCCTGGGTTCGAGTCCCCTGTACGGGCTCGTGGATGCGCACTGTTGAGGAGTTCCGTACTAGGACGAAACGGCCATCCAATGCTTCCAGGTTTTTAATGTTCGTTATACATCTTATAGATTTTTTCAGCTCCTTACAACCTTATTTGTATCGGTATATATATATATATATATATATATATATATATACAAGGTCATTTGAGGTTAGATCTAAAACATAACTGAATAGTGTACATAACATATAGTGAATACATATAATCCTGATTCAATTGTTCTTGCTTTGTTTAAATACCTTAAATGGAGGCCAACTGTATAGAATAAATTAAGTTAACAATTTAAAATTGTTCCACTACTATTTACTATTGTTACAAGCTGATGTTTTTTATTATTTTTATTTATTTATGATGTATAATATTTACTATTACCACTTAAGATAAATAAACTTTGTGTGAAAAAGACAACTGTTTCTTTTTTTGTTTTGTTTAAAAAAGAATACCTGTAATTCATTTTATTTTCTCTTCTTATATGACCTTTAATGAAATGATACATTGATTGACACAGACCTTATTTTAAACTGTAAATTAAATAAGCATTGTTTTATTCTTATTGTAAAGTTTTCCAGTTATCCATAGAGGGTCAACCATTATTTAACATTATATAATAGTAATTAACGTATTATTATTTTTATTCTTATTATTATTATGTAAAGATGTTGTAGATGATTATAAATGTGTGATATTTTTCTAGCCTTTCAATTGAAACAATTTTTTTATTGAGTTGATTTTATTTATTAAGAAGAAATTTGTTATAGTTAGTGGAACCATTAAAATTCTCTTGTTGATGATATGGTTCTGTTTGATGAGAACGTTTATAAAATACCAGGTCTTTTGATCGTCCTAAACAATAATACAAGTATGTTTGGAGTTTGTTTCTTTCCTACTAAATACAAAATGTTACTTTGAACTGGTCTGTGTCAACGCCTAAACTAATGATCGAAATTGAATGTATTTAGATGGAGTTTTGTTCTCTGAGCTGGATGGTTTGGTCGTGGAGCTTTCATCGTTATTCTGAACGACATCATCAGCATAAAATTCTACCAAATCATCCAGCTCAGAGAAAAAAAACTCCACCTAAGCTACAAATCTTCTTCAGACTCTTGAAGTGAATATAGTTGAGTGTTTCGATCACTCCATTTCTCTCAGAAATCTCAACCGTAGTGGGCATGAATTCGTAAAGCACAATTGGCTTTTGCCAACTTCACTTATTGCCAAGGCGAGATAGCCATTGACTAATCAAAGGACAAGTATACTGCTCATCAACACTCTTCTACTATGTAGCTGGAAAACGTGGTCCTTAAGAATGGAGGATATTCGTAGGTTGTTAGTATTTGATCATAGGTATCTTTAAGGCATCGCTCCTATATTTTGAGACTACCTAATTAGTTATGAGGTTAGTTGCAGAGTACTAGGTAAAGAGGGCAAATCGATTGATGATGTAGTGAATCTTCATTGACTGGGATGGTTAGGATATGTATTAAGTAATCCTATCCACTGACTACCTCGACGGGCTGGTGTAAGAGTAAGTTTGGAGAAAGCTACGATCAGTCAAACCAAGGCATGGTATCAGTCCTTAGAGTCACTGACTAGGCAGGTTGAGGTTCATGTGATTATTATAACCAATGGTTAGAAAGTTTGGGTGACGTGACTTGAAATATTTCGCAACGACATAGGTGCATTCACTCTATGTCTCCTTAAATTCTAATTTCCTAACTTATCTCATAAATTATTTTTTTATTGCGCTAATTCATACTTATTAATATGAAATGGAAGTCACCTACTCTGTAAAACGTTCGTTTAATAGTGATGCTTTTAACATCAATTGTTAATAATAATAATAATATGTCACTCTGTATGCTTTAGTCAATTGACATTAATCTGTCAAAACTACATATGAAGGTATTCTATGAAACTGTCTATATAAAAAATGTCACAATTATTTTATGAAATCGACCTTGAACTGGACATGATGGGCAAGAATTAAGCTTAATAGTTCAATATCCCATTGAAAAGCGAATGACCTATAGTTGTCATATTCTTTATTCATTTATTTGTTAAGCAACTTACAAGCATGTTTATTCTTGTGCTCGTCATATAAGCATGTTATTTTGTCAGAAGAAAAAAATCTATTCTGTTGGGCAACTGTCTTGTTTTCTGATATCAATTTCACTGTAAGCTTGCGTCAATAATTCAGTCTCATGGGTAGTCATCACTTGACCGCACTGTGTCATTAGATATTTTCTATTTATCAGCATCATATTTATTCATTTTAATCACCTAACTCATTCGCTCATAAAATCACATTTCATAATAGAAGTCTATTTCATTGATGATATTCTACTGTGTATCCTATTTCAGTTCGTTTTTTTTAAATGTTCACTTAGTCTTATTTTCAACTTTTTCCTTTTTGGAAAATTGCCTTAAGGTTTTTAAAATGATTTGCATGAATAAAAGCTAAATGTTTGTTAAATCTACACAATAATTTCTTTCATTCCTTCATAGTTCCACTTTTGTCGGCTGTCCAGATGACAGACGTCCTCGTAATCCTTTTCGTCAAAAGTTTGGTAAACATGGAAAAAGTAGATTCTCTGATAGTTCCACGGCAAATGAGTTTTCTATTTTCGATCTATTGGATGTTAACACTACTGGTTCAATTCAAAAGTTGAATTCTTCGAATATCACTTCCTGTGAACCACAATTAAGTGACGAGTCTAATTCTTCTGACAGTGACAGCAACGATCCTTCTGGTACTATGTCAGAACTTCCTGCCAGTAATACACCCTATAGGCCTAACCTGACTGGTACAACTTTTCAGTCTCGTGGAAAAGCTTTATTCGCAACTTTGTTTCAATCTATTGAGCAGAGTAAAACAACCGAAACTACAGACAATGTTGTGGAAATTGATAATAATAGTAATAATAATAATAATAGTTTGTTAGAAAACGTCCAACTATCAGATAAAATTTCTCATGATACTACCAGTGAGATTGTGAATGGATCGGTAAGTTTCGTTTTGCCCAAAAATTATCATGTATAGTGTATTTATCTACAGATTTTATTAATATCCGGTACCTTTGATTCTTGCACTAAACCTTACATGACATATTCTTATCGGTTATCTGATTGAAGACTATAGTGATCTGTCTCAAAATTGGTTAAAATGGCACTAACAAGTGTATCATTTCCTTGTTTAAATCTTGACTTTTAATGTTATTTTCTACTTCTTCACTTATATAATTTAATTCTTTCTTCCTAAAAGGGTTCTTTGTTTTATGTGTTTCGTACACTGCTTTTTTCTCATTTACATAAGCTAGACATCTTTAATGGATGATACTTTAAAATCTAGTATTTATTGAGTTAAAATGTCAAGGAAGTAATCAACTCAAATACCTTTTTTATCTAACTTTTAAGATTATATATTGGTCGTGTATTGATGTTTTCCTTTCGCTGGAATGGTATCTACTGTAGGGTAGAGTATATTCGTAGGTTACTACTATTTCTTCATCGATGTCTTCGAAAAATTACTCGCATATGGTGACTGTGAACTTTATCAACCGAGATGGCTGTAACATATATTAAGTATTCCCATATACCGTCTACCTCGACGCGCGATGATGACTACTTTAAGTGTAGATTGGAGGAAAGCTAGTAGCAGTCGAACCAAGACATAGGATAAGTTTATTAAATCACTGACTTTGTCTTAGGCATCTTACTGGGTTCCAGGTACTGAAATCGGTCCCATTGACGCAGCTGGATTCACTCCTTATCTTTCCATAAGTTTTGAGTTTAAGTATATTTTCATACATATCTTCTTTTTGAAACATATTTACCAATGTTTAGTTTTTCTCACTGACATTATGCCATTATTTCGAATAGTTAGCTATTCATCTTGTTAAATTTCGTTCACTGTGCCGATATGCTATGAGGACTTTGGCTAATACCCGTTCTTACCAGGTCATACGTTAATGACGACAGACTGAAATGAATTGTTAAACATGTGTTAAAATAGTCCTATCATTTGAGTCAAGAACAAAATAATAACATATATCACATATATAACTTTATCAGTTTAACTGTATGACTATGTACAAATTTAGTATGAAAACTCCTCCAAAAACCGTGGTACGAGCGAGAGTTGGGAAAGTCAGCTCTCCCTCTCAAAATGCTCTCACTTGACCACGCGTTTACAGCCACTGCAAGGGAAGTCCCACTCACTGCGTTCTCGCGGTTAGAGTGCTGTTCACGAAATTGAGATGACGAAAAGCGAAAGTTCGTTGCTTTAACCGAGTTGTTAGATATGAAGGATCCAACCAGGACTGGCAGAAAACCCTGATTCCAAACCAGTGGTGCACGTGGGCTCCAGGATCCTGAAGGAACAAATGGCATATGAACCTATTGCTGGTCACTGGCTACCATGAGACTCAATCTCCTTACATTGCTCCACTGCCTTGTAGATTAAACCTCTAGGTCAAGGGGGCGGGAAGTGACTCCCTAAGAAAACCACCTGCTTCATTTTGGGCACCCAAGAAGTGTCATAGCCCTTACAAAAATCATATGATTTGTGCGATGCATACGTATTTGGTGCCGCCTTGTACCAATGTTTGTGTTTAAATAAATAGGTAATAAGTATAAAAACACTATAAGTCAATAATAGTGCCTTCTTTTCGTGATCAGTATTGATGTAACGTGTTTTAATATCCTGACATAAGAAATAAGGACTCCTTAATACACTTTATAAAATAATCATGTACGTTTTATTTGTACTTTTTGTTTACTAGAACGCACGGGTTATGGGTCCTGCTCTTCCGAAAATAGGCATAGATGTTCTTACTGATCATACAGATAAACCTCCAATGGATTTGTTCAAATCAATATTTGCATCTGATGAAGAATTGAGTTCATCTTCGTTATCAGATAACGACGTTGATGATAATAATATTAACAATAAAGACCGTGAAAAAGATGATTTAACCGTATCGAGAGTTATCAAATCGAATTCCGTTGAACTGTCTAATGGTAATTTCGAGACATCCTGCTTTTGATTATCTTTAATATTTTATTTATCTTTTTAGATCAGCCTGATCTATTCAAAGCACATACATTATTTTCACACCTATTTGAACCGAATGGAGATATGCGTAAGTTTGTATTTACGGTAATCTATTAAGTGGTTCATATATCTTATTACCTTAATTTTTTAGGTGGTCCATTATCCGGCTTAACACGAATGACTACACGACCTGAAGTATCGTCCAAAGTTCATACCTCCTCACAGAATAATCTCAATCCGGATTTATTGTATGGACCGGATTTACCGCCGAATTTTAGTATGTTTTCGATTGTGTTTATAATTTTTTTATTTATCTGGATATCACTGGCGTATTTGAATGACCATTTTCAGTTGGTTTCTGTTTCATCAGAACTAAAAAATTGTGAAATAACTGTATTCAGACTTTATTCAACGGGAAACCGAAGAGTAATCAGTACTTGTTAAATAATTTATTGGAACTAATGATTAGGTCCTCGAGAATAGTGGTAGAATTTCTAGTGCAATATCCTTTTGTAGCTATCACCTTACATAGCCAATACTTACAAATCTCACAATGAAATCTTTAAATTTTAACTTCGTTTTTCATTCATAATAACGTTGTGGTGTATACTATTTATGTCTGTCGGCATAAATAGTATGTTACACCATTCAGAAGTGGAAAACCTGTCAGTAGAAGTCTATGAAGGTCGACTTGAAGAAAACAGAAATAGAAAGGAATTGTGAATTGGAGGAATCATATAGAATGTGAAGGACAAATTATAGAATTTCGCAGATGAAGTATTTAGTGTATGGTTTTCATATTTTATCAAGATGATTCTGTAATTTTGTGTCAATCAATAAATCGGTTGTCCCCACCTGTGTTCTGGTTCATTACAACGTCAAATGAGTAATTGGATTATCTGATAGTTCATGCCAGACATTCTACTAGAGGATCGGTACATGAGATCGTACTTGATCATCAAATTAAACTGCGTCACATTTAATTCAGTCTCTTAACGATTAGCTTGTTTAAGGTAAATAAAAACCTTTGGTATGTTTTTGCATTTCTTCCAAGTTTAAGCACTATAATCCATTCTATTTTCTACGGCTGTTGTATTTTCGAAATACCATATACAAATATCATTTTATATTATAAGATAACAACAGTGTGGAATTTTTCATTGCCAGAGTATTAGACAACGTAATAAAACTATCCATCAGTAAATACAATATACATCTAAATAGGTACATTGGTCACCAGTTATTGAAAATATTTATTCGTCTTAAACTGTTGAATCATTTCCAAGTCTTATTTATGAGATTTTCGAATAGTTTCTGTTTAAAACCATCGTATCTTCTTTTCTCTAATATTTCATTTCATTGTTTATTTAGCTCCTACATCTGATAAAACTAATCCAATTTCTTTGACAAAAAATCAAGAAAAAGCATCATGTTCTACCTTGTCAGATGATATTTTATTTGTGGTACGTGAAATTACTCCACTAACATTCAACGTATTTTATATTTTACCTGTGTTAATAAAATTGCGTGTTAGTAAAACGTTTTAAAATTTATAAGCTTATTATCATTGTGTTGATGGAGTTGTCAGTAAAATTTAAGTACGAGTTATACTTTGAAGTATCGATAATAACCTAATTTTATGATTTCAGGAAACTGTATTATAAGATCAAGTGAAATAATGTTTTAATTTAGTTCAGTCTGTGAAGAAAAGTTGTTATTAATCGTGGAAGGTGACTAGTGTTTGATCAACACACACTCATGTATGAATACAATATACATATAGATCCTTTACTGTATTATTTACCACACAGTAGAGTGATCTATCAGTGATAAGCATTGTGGAACTTAAGACACATATCCATCGAACTAAGTCTCCACACCACATTATTACGAAAGGATGAATTGGGACAGTGGACAAAGCAAAATAGACTAATGATTTAAATGTAGCTGGTTTATCATGTACTCGCCTATGAGCCACAGTACTCAGGAGTTGTTGATACTATCGGTGTGTCCATACCGAAGTTGCCGGATTTGGTTTGAGAGCTCTATGGCTTATTACTTAAGGTCTAATAGTTTGGGTACTTAGTCATCACTTTACATTAAAAAAAACCCAGATAATTGTTTATTATTTTACTTTCCTTTAATTTCATTCTAGGAATCTCATCTTGTCAATCGTGATTCCGCTAAACATAAAAAAACAAAGAACAGCAAAAGAAAACATAAAACAAAACATAAAAAACAACACAAGAGCAAGAAAGTTTCTCGTAAAGCACCAATTTCTTCTTCGGATTCAAACTCTTCTGATACTTCTGATTAGATTTCGACGATTGTCAAATTTGTACATAAACCATTTTTTAAAAGTTATTTTCTAACCTACTACTTACTGCTATTACTACTACTAATACTACTCTTACCATGTTGTTTTTGTAGTCTTCATATTCTTCTTCTGACTAGAAAGTTTTGGTTATATTTCTTTACAAATAAGTTGGCGTATATCCATCTTAAAATAAATATTTTGATTTTTTCAACTCTTTCCTCTAATATACCGGAAAATATTTGCATTTTGCGTTGCACAGATTGTATTTATGAATTCTATTTTGTGAATGAAATGATATATGACTTTGTACTAATTGAAAAAAATATATCATCTAAAGGATGTATTTCGGTTTATATAATTTTATTGTTTTGTTTTTTCTCTTTCTCTCATTCTCTACCGCATTCTATAGACGAATAACGAGTTAAACTTCATTGGCCTTGTTTCAGTCTATAAATTACAAATTAAGTGATATAAAAGTCAACTAAAAAGATCA
Source organism: Schistosoma haematobium (assembly GCF_000699445.3). Classification (NCBI taxonomy): domain Eukaryota; kingdom Metazoa; phylum Platyhelminthes; class Trematoda; order Strigeidida; family Schistosomatidae; genus Schistosoma; species Schistosoma haematobium. Next base: position 74,570,354 of record NC_067196.1, on the reverse strand, counting down.
TAAATACTGGATAGTTTCTGTAAAAGAATTAGTTAGAAACTAAACGAATCTTTATCTAAAATACAAAAGATACAATGTATAAATATTGTATGTTGTATGTAAGCAGAATATAATAAAGTCAAATGTCATAGAAATGTATATTTTGTAAAGTTATCGTTCTTTTCCATCTTGATGCTTTTTTTATAATTAAGACTTGTTGGTTGTTTTTAGTTATAAATAATATAAATTTTCAAGTAGAAAGTTCTTGCATACTTTTTGAAATGGTAAGATTAGTTATCGTTTTATATTTTCAAATTGATCGAGGCCCAATTTTAAAGTGAAGTAAGTACTTCACTGAATGAATTTTCAATCAAGAACTTTAAAACAAATGGTCATATTTATACACAATATTTCACTTTTTTTAAAAAGGGTTTAATAAATGGCTTATAGTAGTATGAGAAGTATAGTTAGAATCTGGGGACTGGACGTAATCCCATCTGATTGGTCTCAATCACTGATTGTGCCAGTCTATAAGAAAGGACAAAAGTCCTCTTGTGACAATCACAGAGGAACCAGTTTGACTAATATAGTGTCTAAAATATTAGCTTCAATAATACTTCGACGCCTAACTAAAGCACGTGAAGAGCAGACTAGAGAAAATCAGGCTGGTTTACGACCTGGACGTGGTTGTATAGACCACATATTCACACTACGTCCGGTCACAGAACATAGACACACATTCAGACGCCCCAAAATAGTAGTATATCACTACCTTAAGGCGGCATTTGATTCTGTTGATCGTGGGGTTCTATGGCAGTGTTTGTCACTGAAAGGACTACCAAAGAAGTACATTAACCTTGTAAAGGATATCTACTCGAACACAACTGGTAGAGTGAGAGCTTATGGCGAACTGTCATCAGAATTGATTACCTCAGGTGGTGTTCGTCAGGGCTGTCCACTCTCTCCATTCTTGTTTAACTTTTTCGTTGACGTGCTTTTAGAGATAATAATTTCCTCATCTAAATTTCCAGGGGTTGAACTTCTACCGGGAGATTCACTTGTTAACTTAGAATATGCTGATGACATAATTTTATTTGGTGAAGACGCTGACAAAATGCAGAGTCTTCTGACCACTCTAAGCAACAACGCAGGCATGTTCGGCATGCGATTCTCCCCATCGAAATGCAAAATGTTGCTTCAGAATTGGGTTGCATCGACACTCGAACTACTGATAGGGAGTGAAATAGTTGAGTGTGTCGACCTCTTTAATTATCTTGGAAGTCTCATAAGCTCTTGTGGTCAGATGTGCAACTAAATCTCAGCACGGATACAGAAGGCTCGACTAGCTTTTGTCAACTTGTGTCATTTATGGAGTAGGCGAGATATCCGTCTATCAACCAAAGGACGAGGTTACTGTGCAGCAGTTCGTTCCGTCTTTATGACAATGAAACATGGTCGGTACGAGTAGAGGATATTCGTAGGTTACTAGTATTTGGTCATAGGTGTCTTCGAAATATTGCTCGTATATCCTGGGACCATCGAGTAAGTAATGCAGTTGTTATGAATCGGGTACTAGGTATGGATGGCAAATCAATTGATTAAGCGGTGAAAATTCATCAGTTGGAATGACTGGGACACGTGTTACGTATGCCCAACCACTGACTGCCCCGATGTGTGATGTTTTATGGTGTAGGATTAGGTTGGAAGAAAGCTAGGGGCGGCCAGACCAAAACATGGCACAAGTCCATGAAGTCACTGACAAGTGGACTGAGCCATGTTGATAGGTGTAGACTACCTGATTGGGGACCGCGAGATGATAACAACCGATAGTTATAGACGTTGAATGACATGGTTGAAAGTTGTTTGCAATGGTGCAGGTGCATCCACTCTTTGTGTTCTCCCAAATTCTAATCTTCTGAATTCTTCATGTCCCCTTCTTTTTCTCTTTCCAAATTTATTTCACCAGAATATACTCCGCGAAAAGCATCTTCAAACTCTAATCTTTCTGATTAGTGTTTATGCTGTTACTACCTCTACCACTATTGGATTTGAGTCGACAATTGTATCTGTGTGGTAATTTTGTATGGCGACTCGAACTGATGTACGCACATACGAAGTTCTACGTTGTTACTGACTGACTGAGTATGAGGAGTATGGTAAAAATTGTGATATTGTTTATAGTTCATTATAGGTATCTTCATATGATCAAACTATTTCGTTAAACGTCATATAGCTCTGTTTCAGGTTGACTGTTTTCTAAAAGTCTACTCTATTTTTTAACTTCACATAATATTTAGATTAGTTTTCGTATACTCAAAGCGAAAGTGAATAATGTTACAGTTTAGTCTGATCCACTTGAAGAAATATTTTGAAGGAAATTAAAACAAATCGAACTAAAATTGTTCAATCACTTGAAAATGACTTGGTTGAAATTAAATCTATCTAAAACTAAATATTGCGATAGCCTAAGTTCTATAGTTATTGCCTATGTGGGAAAGAATTTGCTGAACTGTAAAATTTCTAAAATAATAGGCTGAAAAATTGACAGTTTTTGTCTGTCGCCTTCACAAATATGAAGTGTATTTTTCGGCGATGAGATTAAGATCGTCTACGTCAAATGAAGGCGTTTCTTTCAAATTAAGTTTATTTATGTAAACCTGTTTTGTGTAAGAAAAGTTGAATTATATTATTATGAACTCATATTTAGTATACAAATAAGGTTAATTAAATTACAAAGGATCTTTATGAACTGTATTCAATGGTCGTTTTATCTGATAACACTTTATTAGATAGAGTTTGTCGAGGTGGTTGGATTTTGTAGTCGTTATCACTGATTGGTCTTAGTTAGAGAACCAGGAAGTACTGAATGGATTTTTCATTCTAATATGAGATTAAACATGACGTAAGTCATAGGGATCTAGAAATTGATTCTTGATGTGGCTATGGATCGTTACAGCTAAGGAATCTCTTAGTGGAATAAAAACTGTCCAATGCTCCCTGGTTTTCATTCGTTGTCTATTATATATCAGCTCACATAGTAAACTATAGAAAAATATTTCTTATTTATTAAGACGAAACGGCCATCTAGTGCTTCCATGTTTTCCATGGTGGTCTAGCTTCAATTGACTCATGATCTCAACTATTAAAATTCTTATTTATTGGACATAAGATATTAGTAATGATTGAGTTATGTTCCTTTTGCAGCAATTTCAATTGACCTATAAGTTATAACGGAGTCTTTCAATCAAGCTTATAGTTAAATATGCTTACGATATTATTCATTACACTTTTATTTGTGATGTGTTAGTTGGTTCGTGTGAACTGATATTACATTGTAACTAGTTTGTTTTCTTTAGAAAGGAATAAAATTTCATGCAAAATATGCATCACACTTTAATAATCAGATAAATTGTGTTTTCTACTATTTCTCATTTTCATTATTTTACTTTTTTTGGACATAAAACACGCAATGATTATTACGCGTAAATCTTAATTTGTGTGTATAGAAAATAGGAGAAATGTTTGTGAGAATTTCAATTATTTTATTAGAGAAAGGCTGTACTTGTAACGCTATAAATTAATAAATTTTTATTTGATAGTGTATTTATTCTGTGGCATAGACGTTCTACAGTTATTTGAAAAAATTGAACGGTAGTGAAACTCAAGATTTCCCATATATATATATATGTATATAGCATTCGATCTTCAATTAAGCAAGACTAAGGTTAACTTGTAGAATTCGAAGTTTTTAATGAGAACGATAATAATCTCGTAATATTGAATTTTGTATTGTTTATAATCTTTAAACTATGGAAAAGCAATTAATCAGGATCTTATGTGTTAGTTGCAAATAATATTTTCAATAGCTGAGATCATGAGTTAATTGAAGCTAGACCACCATGGAAAACCTGGAAGAACTGGATGGCCGTTTCGTCATATTGTGTGACTCCTCAGCAGTGCACATCCACGACCCCGCCCCCGTGAGATTTGAATCCAGGACCTATCAGTCTCGCGCCAGGCGCTTAACCAACTAGACCACTGAGCCGGCATCCAACGGTGTTAATGTCTAACTTCAACTAATCCACGAAATTGAGGGACACATCCACTATTGTCATCAGTGAGTTACTACCTTACAACTTAACTGGTTGAACCCCACTGGTCACTGCTTCTTACTAGAACTCCAGGATATGTCTCTTGAAGCCAGTCACTAGTGAGCATATGTTGATTAGTATCAGAAGGGGTTTTGTGGAGTTCCACCACCGTCATCAGTGGGTTACTACCTCACAAATGACGCCGTTGAACTCCACTGGTCACTACTTTTCACTAGAACTCCAGTTAGACATTAAAACAGTTGGGTGCCGGCTCAGTGGTTTAGTTGGTTAAGCGCCTGGAGCGAGACTGATAGGTTCTGGGTTTGAATCCCTCGTGGCGGGGTCGTGAATGCGCACTGCTGAAAAGTCCCACAATAGGACGAACCGGCCGTCCAGCGCTCCCAGGGTTTCCATGGTGGTCTAGCTTCAAGTGACTCATGATCTCAACTGTTGAAACTACTACAATCTCCACAAAACCCCTTCTGATACAAATAATATTTTCCAAATAATTTACTAGTTATTTCATAATAGTTTCGTTCATAATATAGAAGTTGGAATTACAAATTATTCATGCAGTACACTAATATATCAGTCTTAATGTTAATATTACTTGCACAACCTGAACTCAGTACCATTCGTTTTAAAAACCTAACATATTGTCTACTAAGCTACTATAATTACTATATAACGTTAATAAATATATTATCTAATCAGTTAAAGATTTATTCTGTCAATGAATAATTAGCAGGTTAATCTGGTTAACAATTGACTTAATTAATATTAATTATTTAATGATTCATTCAGTTGATTTCAAAATGTTCTTTCTTAATTTAACACACTGAATGTTTTCCTTTTTTGAGTATTTCTTTGTTTTTGCTTTATCATTTTCTATTTGATTGAAAAAAAAACTGTTTACTGGGATGTAATTGTTTAGTTGTTTGTTTTTAATTGTTTTTTATTAGCTTTGCTTTAAACTGAAGTTTTTTAAAATGGCCCCATTAACAAAAAATGTTTTTCACAGTAACTTTATTTTTATCACTTTTTTTTTAATAATACGGTTATTTTGAGTAGATATATCCCAACAGATGGTAAATTAATTTGATTATGTAACTGTTAATTTTACCGCTGTTGTTGTTGCTGTTATTTTTATCATTGTCATGAGTATTTATTTTTTATTTGCCTTTCTACTTTGAAAAAAAACGAGATTATCTAAGATAGTATTTGACAATCTTGAATGTTTTATATTGTCAACATATTTACAAGAACAGATTGTAGTTATACTGACATGTTCATAGCTTTAGTTATCTAATGATGTACTTATTTTATACCTATAACTTAATTAAAAGTAATTAGTCCCCTTTGATAAATTTCGATAATGTAATAAGAAGGGGAAGATTGTTAGAACTATGTGATATATTAGTGCAATACATTTTGAACAATCTGATCACATATTATATACTCGTTAAGAACATGATGTTTCAAATTGTTTTTCATATTGTCAGAATGGGTTTTGTGGAAATTTTTTTTAGAAATTTCACTGGTTGAAATAATGAGTCAATCGAAGCTAGACCACCATGGAAAACCTGGAAGTACTGAACGGCCGTTTCGTCCTAGTATGGGTGTACGGTGGTGCAACTTCGTGGATTGGTTGAAGTTAGACATTAACACCGTTGGATGCCGGCTCAGTGGTCTAGTTGGTTAGGTGCCTGGCGCGAGACTGATAGGTCCTGAGTCCGAATCTCGCCGGGGGCGGGATAGTGGGTGCGCACTGGTGAGGAGTCCCATACTAGAACGATGCGGCCGTCCAGTTCTTCCAGGTTTTCCATGGTGGTCTAGCTTCAGTTAACTCATGATTTCAACCAGTGTTTTTCATATTATTTATTTTATTATCTTGGTTTCCTCTTACCCTCCATTCCTAGTCTCGTTGACCTTTTATTTTTCATATGGAAATTTTCCTAACAAGTATATAATGTGTAGTCAGTTTGTTCGAAATGCACTGCACTAATATATTATATAGTTCTGATAATCTTCGTTTTCTTATAAAAACTAATTTACTCAATTCTTAAATATCAGTTGTCTAATATTGTTTCATTGTTGTTACGTATAAAGTTGTAAAAGCATAAAGCTCATTTTGCTTAATTTTCTAGTCATTACATTTAAAATTGAAACATTAAATTTTAATGTATTTCAAGTAGATAAGTGTGCAGGAAACCTGTTTTTTTCACAGTTTCAGCTACAATTAATTCTACATTTTGTATTTATTCAAATTAACTTCAAAAACCATTATCAATAAAGAACTATCAAAGAACCACTGATTAATCTGTTGTAGATCTGTTAAATAATTAGGGATCTCACGTATGTATATAGAACAGTATGGGAAACAACGTGTCAACTGCGTTACTTAATTTCTAAGGCCTAGTTTGTAAATTTTAAACAATCTTCTTATTAATTTTGTAAAACCACATAGATTTTGCAAATCTAACTTTTTTCTGAATAGATTTGACCTATATATATATTCAGTTTTAAACTGATGTTATATGTGTATGCATATGCGTCAAAATGAAATATTATTAGATTTCATTTTTTAGTTCTAAGTATGATTTATTGTAGGACGTAAACTGGCAACAATGCACTTGAATTGTTAAATCCGGTGAATATGTATGAACATGACAGGATATATGTATTATTATTATAGATACGATTTATTATAATATAAACTTTGCTCTTTTAAGAAATTTTTATTGTCACTGTAGTAGCTTTTAGTATTTTCATTGTATTTCCTATAAACTAGTCGATATTACAAATAACAAAACTGAATCCAATAGATCACTAAGGTGATAATATCTGTTCTTTTCTACAGAAGCTTATAATTTCCTATATTATATAATAGGAATTTTAATTGATCTAACTATTGATAAATGTGACTTTATTGCATAGATTTTTATATGTTAGTTACAAATAGTGTAATTTGGCTGTAAGTAATCTATAATTGTAAGCTTAATAATTCTATCGAAAAATCATGAGATAAAAGACGCTTTAAGTAAAGATGGATAGTGGATAGCAGTGTAATCCAGGACTAGCGTCCCTTCCTATTTGAGACTCGTCAGATGGATGTACATGCATCTCAGAATCGAAGTTCATTTTGGGACTCGAACCCAATACCATTCCATCACGTTATCCATTCAGCTGATAGCCACTTGCTTGTGCAATGGGGTGAAGTTTGAATTCATTTGGTATTGTTTATTTGAATCTTCCGATCGATGTTTAAGACTGCGATTGATCAGTCTCTTATTGACATATGTGCATACCGTGTGTATTGTCTTGATATTGCTTTAATCCACAAGCATTATACGCAAAGATGGACCCAGCTGATGAGTCTCGAATAGGACGAAACGCGGGTCCTGTATTACACTGCTAACCACTATCCATCTTTGCCTATAAGTCTTGTGAATTAAGGTAATATCGTGGCAACATACAGTATGCACATATGCCAGTAAGAGACTGCTCAACTGTAGTCCTAAACATCAATGAGAAGATTCAAGTCAACAATACAAAGTGAATTTTAATAAGACGTTTTATTAAAAAGGTTGGTAATTCAAAAAATAAATTATCTGATTTCTGACCAAGTTGGATAATTAAGTTATCAGTTGAATAAAGCGTAGATACCCATTTTTTTCATTTGTTCACGATTGTTCAGCTATCTACAAAGCCTGGAGAATCCAAGATTAATCTATCTATTTCAAGGTATCCATGGATTGATTACTTTTCTATCATCTATCAAATTACACCTAATCAGTTGGCTGTAGCTTTCATCATTATGATAAGTACGTCAAATTATCAACCTGCAAATTACTACAAAATTAACTGAAATTAATGTCTGTAAAGAATGAGCACTTAAAAATTTTGTAAAGTCCGTATATCCAGCTAGCTGTGTGACTGGTATCGACTCACTCGTTTACAAAATATGATGGAAAAGCCAAAGTGAAACATCTGTGTTTTTTACATTGAGGAACTATATGCAAGTATGAGTGTTGAGCCAATCAGGAATTTTTATTGAATGCCTCTTACCATCGACAAAAATGTTTTTCCTTTGTTCGTCTTGCTATTAATCATGCTCAGTTTTAAACGTTCATATTACACATATACTCCCAAAAGCACTTAATCTGGAAGAACAAACAGGACGGTTCTTGTTGGGATATCAGAGCTTACACTATAGCAAATGAGAATGGAAACTCTACGCCTTTTGACACCGCATTTTTCCGTCATCTGCTTTCTAATGGACATGATACTGATATTTCGAAAACTTAAAAATAATCAATACTCTAATACCTTTGAAATTAATACGTTTTTCTGAGACCGTCACTATGATCCCGAACCTACTTATCCATAGGGGAAAGTTGTAAATCACACACTACCTTGATGACTTCATTTACCTAATTACATAATTTTTTGTTTAATATTGTCAGTTATAAATTCCTTCCTTTCGTTATTGCGCCATTGGGTGAGCTTTACTCATATTATTTATTTTTTACAGAAATTTTTACATCAGCTTCCTTTTTTTTAGAGACTTGTGTCGATGTGTTCCTTCTGGGATGTTCACACTGGTTAACGTAATTACTTTAGTGTATAATAAAGTAACTACAGGAACATTTTTATAATTCTTCTATACTGAGTTGCTGTTTTTTACTTATGATCATGAATATAACACAAATTATATGTACACTATATTACTTTCCAAGTAATTAGTTGTTTTTACAAATTGTAAACATCTGAAAAGAATCCATAAAATAAGTAGATCCATAATACCAGAAGGGGTTTTGTGGAGATTTTAGTAATTTCAATAGTTGTAATCATGAGTCAGTTGAAGCTGGACCACCATGGAAAACCTGGAAGAACTGGACGGTCGTTTCGTCCTATCATGGGACTCCTCATTAGTGCTCATCCACGATCCCGCCCAATGCGAGATTCGGATCCAGGACCTACCAGTCTAGCGCGAGCGCTTAACCACTAGACCACTGAGCCGGTATCCAATGGTGTTAATGTCTTACTTCAACCAGTTCACGAAATTGCGCCACCGTCACCATTGTCTTCAGTGAGCTGATATCTCACAACAGATCTGGTCGAATTTCACTGGTCACGGCTTCTCACAAGAACTCCTGGAAAAGCCTCTTGAATTCATTCACTGGTGAGCAGATGATTATTATCAGAAGGGGTTTTGTGGAGATCTTTAGTAATTTCAACAGTCTCGTACAAGGACGAAATTGCCATCCAGTGCTTTCAGGTTTTCCATGGTGGTCCAACTTAAAATGACCCATGATTTCAACTATTGAAATCCATAATTCTCTGCTACGTTTTGTTATTATTGCTTTACTCAAATTTATAATGCTTTGTGATGAAGTTTAAAGCAATTAGTGCCTTTGATAAATTTCTATAGTTTAATAATAATAATAAGATTATCAGAACTATATGATATATTAGTGCAGTGCATTTCAAACAATCTGACTACACATAATATACTTGTTAAGAAAATTTACATATAAAAATAAAAGGTCAATAATACTAGAAATGTATACTAAGAGGAGACAAGGACAATATCGATAATAATATGAAAAACAATTTGAAACCTCGTCGCTCTGGATAATAAGCTCAAAATTAGGGTGTGTGTGAACATGTACCTAAATGGTTGCAGAAACAAATAGAATCAAATGATCCAATAAGAGTAGAGGATAAGCATCCATCTTCCTCCATTGCCAAACACATAATTGAAACAGGTCATAAGATTTATCTTAGCATTTCTTTTGTGGTGTTGTAGAAAAGTGTAAAAAGGCGTATACTAAGGTTTATTGAAGCCTTAGCCATACGAAAATTCAAACCGCCTCTGTGTATTCAAAAACAGTTTGTTCTCACCTTAAACATACCCTAGTAATATTAGCTTATTATCTAGAATGATGAGGTTTCAAATTGTTTTCACATTATTTTCCTTATTATCCTTGTCTCCTCTTACCCACCATCCCTAGTCTCGTTGAACTTTTATTTTTATATATAAATGTTCTTAACAAGTATATAATATGTGATGAGATTGTTCGAAATGCACTGCACTAATATATCGCATAGTTCTAATAATTTTAAGTACTACTTTAAAGGTAAATTAATTTTAAGATAAGAGAATACTCCCTTAAAATACATTAGTTTATTTTATTTGAGAATGTTTAATATGAAATAATTATTATTGAGATGGGTTTTTAATGAAATAACATTAGTTTAAAGGGATTTCTTCTTAAAAAAACACGTTGGAATTATTGTTAAACATGGAATATTTAAATGTGTACTTAAAATGTTATGAATATGTTGAATTAAAAAGTCAGTCAGTCAGCTACAACGTAGGACCAGGTACATATATGCATCGGTCCAAGTTGTCACAATCCATTAGCACAACAAGATGATTACTGGATTCATAGAAGTAGTTAATTCAGTGGTGGTAATATATAAAAGAAAGATTGCATAAAAGGATATGGTACAGAAAGAAAGAATTAGTTGGTAGAAAGAAAGATTTGAAGCGATTTTAATTTCATAGTTTAGGGGGAGACTGAGAGTACATACACCGACGCCATTGTGATCGATTTTGAGCCATGTCACCCAGAGTCCCCAACCATTGGTTACAATAGTCATGTGGACCCCAACCAAGTAGTCTGTATCTACCATGATGGCTCAGACCAGAAATTGATGACTTCAAGCATGGATGCCACGTTTTGTTTTCGCCGCCCCTAACATTCTTTCAACCATCCCCAACACTAGTCAGCACTGCGCGTCGTAGTAATCGGCAGATTGAAAAAAAAGCTTTGTTGTGATTAACGAAAAAACATCAATTTCATGTAATGTTTTTATGGATATAGTTTAAATTTACTTGGAAATTTATGCACCTCATTGAACTTTATCTTTAAATTTCTTGGAGTAGAAAATTTGCCACTTCTTTGTTGTCCAGAACAGTTTCAAACTTAAGTAATATTAGGTAGCTTGTTATAATGTATTCTGATTGGATTAAAGAACAAGGTTCTGTACTTTTAGAAAACATTATCAAGACATTTATAAATGGAGGAAGATTTGAACTTTATGTCACAGTCAATTAGAATGTTAAGTGTTGAACCGTACTGAATCAGACTCTATCTGATATATGATCTAGTCAACAGATTGTGCTCATAGATGTTTGATTTCACACATATTTACAACATTAATTGTTTACTAGTTCGTAAAAGAGACGAAAGAAAATATATGAGAAAAGTCAGTATATCAGTGTTTACTTACGAGTAAGAATTGTCTTTTGAGGATTTAGCTGTGATGAATATAATGAAATTTACACATTGAACGTAAATACTTTTGACGAAAAATTATGTAGGTTTAATTTATTAAAACTTCCTGAATAACTTGAGTGTATGGCTTAAGCTTACAAAAACATAAGCTTTTCTCAAAAGTCAAATTATAGAATCCGTTGACAGTCAGATATCTTCAATAAGATTTATTTTGAGTCAACACTTTAATCTGTATAAATGATAACTGACACTTAAAACGTTTAGTAACTAAATAATATATCACATATATTATATCATGCTAGCCACTATCCCTCTTTGCTTAGAATGCTTGTGAATTAAGGCAATATGCACATATGCCAATAAGAGACTGATCAGTTGCAGTCCTAAACATCAATGAGAAGATTCAAATAAACAATACCAAATGGATTCAAACTTCACCCCATTGCACAAGCAAGTGGCTATCAGGACTCAGTAGTTAAGTGAATAACGTGATGGCGTTTGAAGCAAACGATACTGGGTTCGAGTCCCAAAATGAACTTCAATTCTGAGATGCGGGTACATCCATCTGACGAGTCTCAAATAGGAAGGGACGCTCGTCCTGGATTACACTGCTAGCCACTATCTGATTTTGTTTATAATATCATGTTTTTATGTTTTAGTAAGTTACACAACGAAACATAATCTAAGGAAATAGTCAAGATGATTTTCAGCAGAATCTTTGAAAACAGTTTATCAAACGCATATGTAAATGCCAAGAATTCGTACATGTTACTTCAACTTGTAAGTATTTCTCACAGACTCTTCATCGGATCTATGTGTAACCGCTTATCCTAAACATATACACTTCATACGTGGAAAGAGAGAGAGAGTAAACGTTTGTACAGTATTTCAATTAATTTTAAAATGGTCGATTCACATCATGGTAGAATTGATTGAAATTTTATCTATGGAAGTTAAAAGTAGTTAATTTTGTCTGATCGTATATGGATCAGAAAACTGAACAGAGATTGAAATAAATAAATTATTATAAGTATATAAACGTCAACAAATAGTGTTCATTATATAAATTGTTTTGTATAAATACACTTATTACTTAGTAAATACAATTTGAACTAAGTATTGAAACTCGATCTAATTTCATAGATTATCAATTGTCAAATATAATAAATATCAACAAGTATTCTAATTAAAATAAATGAAAGTATTCTGATCATGAATGCAGAAAATCAATTGATTGGTAGACATATTGATTATGCAAAAGACTAAAGCCTTATAATCTACTCGACATGCCTGAAAGTTTGGGAGTTCAACCTAGATTCAAGACATTGAAAAACTAACATTTCTCTAATAAACATAATCTTATTAAATAAAGTAAAATACATACATATCTAACTTTACAATGGATTTCATTATGTTTGATATAATGTAGTTAACCACTGAGAGTGGAAGATGTTTGTCTCATAATCTCGCAACTTTACTGAAGGCACACTAGATTCCAACTCTAAGGTCAAAAGATACTTGATGATCTGGTGTTCAAGTGCTATAAATTTCATGGGTCCATAGTTTTTAGAACTTCTAAACTTGGGTGAAGCTGCTATTTCGTTCTCTTTTGATTTTAACTGTTTTCAATCTGAATTCAGCTCGTGAGAATAAATATTTCCAAACGAAATATGATTAAAATTTGCAATGTAAATAACCTATTTATACCATACACAGGTTATTCCTTTGTAATAAATTTATGGTATAACCAGAGTAAAAAAAACTATTAAAAACTAAGCTATAAGTTAAAGGATTATCAAAATAGGATCTTTGTGTTGTGGAATAGTGATCTCCATCCTGTGATCAATTAATTGTCTTTCACCATGTCCAAGTTATTATTTTAACCTTATAATACATGTTCAGATATGTTGGGTTATTTTAATCATACAAAAAATGTGCATTAAAGCACTAAGTAAAAATCTTAAGCTATTCTTTTTCAGTTCTTTCTTATTGAAAACTATGTACAGTTTTATTATACAACTATTTCTTTGATGAATTTCAGATTGCTTTCTTCGAAGCGTGAATTTTCGACAAGAACTTAGTTTGAGTTTTTGTTAATAATTACAAGGAATTAGTCGAACTTGGAAAATGGTATAAATAATAAGTTGTGATTGTCTAATATGAATTATTTATATCTCTTTGTTATATATACACATACTAAGTGGATACAAGTTCTTAGGAAACGGCATGGTAAATAATTTCATCTTATTATTTAATATATTTATAGAAACTTATCACGGGATCACTAACCACTGCTACTTAGATTTTTCAGCGTACTCAATTAAAACTATACATAATAACACCATAAACACTATTGAAGTAATTTGGTTAATCGGATATCTTTACCTATAATCAGTGACCCCAAATGCCCTGGTATGGCTGAGAGTGGGCTCTCCCTCTCGAAATGTTCTCACACGGCCACGCGTACAGAGCCTCTGCCAGGGAAGTCCTACTCACTGCCTTCTCGTGGCGGGGGTATTGTTTACGAAAATGAGAGGACGAAAAGCGGATGTCCGGCGCTTTAACCAGATCCCAAATCAGTGGTGCACATGGGCTCCAGTATCCTGAGGGGACAAATGGCGCATGAACCAATTTTTGGTCACCGGCTACCATGGGACTGCACCTCCTCACGATGCTCCACTGCCTTGTGGGTTAGGCTTTTAGGTCAAGGGCTCGGGGAGTGACCCCTTAAGAAAACCACCTGCTTCGATCTGGGCACCCGGGCAGTATCACAGCCCTCACACGAACTGTGGCGCATATGTATTTGGTGCCCTCTTGTACCAATATTTATGTGTTCAAATAAATATAAAATAACCTATAATCAGAAATACGTTTGTAAACTGAATCAAATTACAAACAGAATATTTAGTATTTTACATTATTCACAAGATTCAATCAGTTGTTCTTTTTGTACTGATATTAACAATGTCGGAACAAATTTTTTATACATTTTTTGATTCATATACTTGTCTAAATAATTATCAAGTTGCTTGTCCAACTGAGTGATGTTAGATTGGAGTCCAGATTATTGTATATATTGATTTTTTAATTGACAATAGATTTATCTAAATATAAATCATTTTTTGAATAATGATACATGATAGAAATGTAGAGAGTCAGTAACATGTCATTCTTCGAATCCTTTGTGTCTGGTTATTTCGTTTATTGTTACAAAGCATTTATGTAATCAGAAAGGGGGTTTTGTGGATATTTTAGTAATTTAATAGTTGAATTCATGAATCAGTTGAAGCTAAATCACAATGGAGAACCTGGGAGCACCAGACGGCCGTTTCGTCCCAGTATTATACTCCTCAGTAGTGCACATTCAGAAGTCCGCTCGTGTGATTCGAACCCAGAGTAAGTTCACAAAAATTTCAACTGAACTGAACATTTATAGTAAATTCCAAATGTGTTCAATATATTCATTACATACAGTATTCATATCAAGATTATCTCTGATAAATTATTTGTTTATTACGATGGACAGGTTAACTATCTCAGTACAGTTTAATAGTGCGCGTTGCACACTGCTGAGGAGTCCCATACAAACACGAAACGGCCGTCCAATGCTTCCAGGTTTTCCATGGTGGTCCAGCTTTAATCGACTCGTGAATTCAACTATTAAATTACTAAAATATCCAACCCCCCCCTTTCTGATAATAATAATAATAATCATGTGCTCACTAGTGACTGGCTTCACGAGGTATTTCCTAGAGTTCCAGTGAGAAGCAGTGAACAGTTGAGTTCAACTAGGTCTGTTGTGAGGCAGTAACTCACTGAAGACAATGGTGGATGTGTCGCTCAATTTCATGTACTAGTTGAAGTTAGACATTAACACCGTTGGATATTGGCTCAGTGGTCTAGAGGTTAAGCATTTGCACGAGACAGAAGGTCCTGGATTCGAATCCCATTAGGGCGATCGTGAATGCGCACCGCTAAGGAGTCCCGTACTAGGACGAAACGGTCGTTCCGTGCTTCGAGGTTTTCCATGGTGGTCAATTTTTAATTGACTCATGAATTTAACTACTAAATTTATGTAATCATTAATTATCTTCTGTTTTTATTATTTTATGAATTTTGTCACTGAAAGAAAATAACCGAATGTCCGTTATTTTTAAAAAAAGAGCTAATTCTAATCGTTTTAAACTTTTTAAATATGCAAATTAACTATGAAATATCATGAGAGATTTGATATTTTTGAAATGGAAGTTTTTATTCTATTCTGTTAGTTGTTAGTTTCATTTTGTATGTCAAATACTATTTTAAGTAAAGTTTACCGTATATCTCGGTATTTTTATCTACATATAGTAGTTTACTATCAAACTGTACTGAGATAATTAATCTGTCTACCGTAATAAACAAATAATTTATCAAAGATAATCTTGATATGAATACTGTATGTGATGAATATGTTGAACACGTTTGGAATTAACTATAAATGTTCAGTTCAGTTGAAAGTTTTATGAACTTACTCTATTTTCGTTGGATTACATAAATTATCATATTCTAATGTTTATATATTACATTAGGAAAATCTCAGAAAATCATTTCAGTAATTATTTTGTTTATTATGCAATCTATAGTAGATCAAATGCAATTGAGTTTGTTCATATTTAATTTGGTTAAGCCGTTTTGTTAACCTATTTAACGGACAGAGTCAATCGTACAATTACAACTTATCCATACCATTGTACCTTTATTATTGTTGCACTTGTATGAATATGTATGCTTGAGCATTGCTCAGTGCCTACGCATATATTCATTCAGCTAGCTTTACTATTAGTCGCTTAATTGATTCGACGATTAATTCATTTCATTATGTGAATATATGTACATTTTAATCCTGTTCGCTTACTTGGTCACTCACTTGCCTGTTTGCTTTTCGGTACTACTCCTTTCATACTTGCTTAACGTACCTGTAAATTTGGATATCTGTGTGTGATGCAATAATAAACTTAATCAACACTTCGTATTCACCGTTGGGGTGTTATCTAGTAATGATTATCAGAAAGAACTGTATAAGAAGTTTAAGGATTATACCGACCACCACAAATCAAATGATTAAATCTGTCACTAAGTAATTATCAATTATTAATTTAGTTTACAAAAATGAATATCAGTGAAAATCAGTATATAAAATCACCCTATTGAGCTGAATCAACATATGTAAATAAATATTTCATCAAGGGTTCATGATATTCCATTTATTCATAATTTAAATTTATTTTGTTATGCAATAACAATGCAGCTTTATTAGTCTGGTTTTCGACGTCTAATTATTTTGTTACAATCAATTTTCACCAATTTATTGTTAGATTACCCTTTCTAGAAAATACAATGATGGACTTGGCTTGTATTCAACTTGAAATTCTATGAAACTCTCACAAAGACCAGAATTTTATTTCTATTAATTAATTAATTATTAAGTAAAGCCATTTGTCCTAGTAGTTCTAATTTAATATTAATTGCAAACGTATTCGAATCTCCTCAATATTTTAACATAATTAATAGTTGAAACTTCAATCACAAAAATACTTCCTGTAAAATACAATTTTTTTGTGTGAACTAAAATCAAGCAGAGAAGTAGGTTCACTTTACAGTGTTACGTGAATAAAAACTTTCTACATTCTAGTAATTGTATTTTGACTTGAAGTTACATTTTCTTTAGTGATTTTATTATACTGTCTTTATGAATGACAGAATGCACAGTTTCATTTAACATGTGTTCAATAACTTCATGAATAAAGGAAGTATTCATATATTTTTTGTTACAAATGATTGACAAACAAATAATAGAGAACATCTTAGAAAATATACCTTAAGTGGACTGAAATCTAAAATATTCGTCAACCATATATTCATGTTCTTGTAGGATATTTAAAAAAAAAGATAATTCTCAGTCACTTCTAGGAAAATATAGTGTAATGGATAATAAGTAAACCTGAACGGTAACGATTGATCTAGTTTAAATGTCTCAAAATCTTATTGTATTGGCAAGTACAGTCATTGTTTTGTACCGGCACCAAGAATATATATGTTGTTGAAGTGCAATTAAATTACATTAAAACGTCTTGACGGTCAGTGACTTTTACTGTATTTTAAAAGCAAACATGAATAAGCTGCTTAAAGATGAATTAACTATTTATCTGTATGCTTAATAATTTATGAGAATTTATTCAATGTAACTTCAGCAATCTCATCCCGTAGAAAGCAACCTTGCTAAAAAAAGTGGCTAACTAGAAAAAAAAACAATCTAAACCATTTAAACTTTGTCTTTGGAGTTGCAGAATCTTCATTTAGAAGAATTATGATGCCCCATGTTGAAAGCCGAGAGTTTTCAGAAATCGCGAAGCCGATGCTCCTTCTGACAACCAGAGCAGCAATTAATATAAGTACATGGAATGTCCGGACAATGTGGGAGACAGGAAGGGCCAATCAAATAGCTGTTGGAATAAGAAGTGGAAACCACTAGACTCAGGCTGAGTAGAATAGACTAACTTCGGGAGAGGTACTGCTGTACTCTGGTCACGCAGAAGAAAATGTTTCTCAAGCACAGAGTGTAGAGTTGTGATGGGCGGTGTCTGAAATCTGATACCGATGCACGACGTGCTATACGCTAATCCTCCTCCCAAATGACTCTACTTGAGTGAGAACACATGAGTGGACGTGAAAGCATATTGAGCTGGTGAATAAAATGCACAAATATTCAGATTATATACCTCTGCTACTTAAAAAGTCAATCAAATTCTTAGCCGATGGAACGCATACATCCTTCAAGTCACTTCTGACTGTCATCTATTGATCTTCTCATTCGGTTACTCCTGATTGGATTACCATATAACTTTTTATTCCCCAAAAACAAGTCTTGCCTTTTAATCTGACTGAAAGCGTTGAGGAAAGTGTCGTATTTTGAGATCTGGTCAGCAATTCTACGCTGATCTTGTCGTCCCAGACTGACTGCATCAATTAAATGATCTAGTGGTAAATTGGAACTAGGGCTTTTTAACCGAATTCGATCGTCTGTCACGGATATGGCCTGCATGTCGCGTCAAACATTTACATCGAACATCAATTTTGCACATTGCGTCATTTAATTTTCTTATGATGACACCCACACCATGCAGAACCAGATAGATCATATTTGCGTCCGTAAACAATTCACAAGGTCAGTATGAGATGTGAGAACCAGGAGAGGAACTGACATAGCTCCACATCACCACCTGTGGACAAAATGACACTGAAGGTGAAGAAATACCGGACATCTGGGGAAACGGTATTACATAGGTTCAATACAGTCTTCTTTTGACATACTGACAAACTCGACGAATTCAAGATAGCTCTCAATAAGAGGTTCCAAGCCTTACAGGATCTACTGAGAGAATATGTGATAGGAGAGCATTCTGGAAACTTCTTCAACACTATAAAGTGAGTAGCTGAAAAGATTGTCAACATCATAAGAAATTCATACGACAAACTACACCATAAAGTCGTTCATGGAGGACAGTTGACAGATGCATTCCAAGTGAGAACCGGTGTCAGACAAGGCTGTCCACTCTCGCCCTTTCTCTTCCTCCTGGTGGTCGATTATATTGTAGAGACCTCCACGTCTGATGGAGAGCACGGAATAAAATGGGTAGGTTGGATGCAACTAGACGATTTGGATTTAACAGATTACCTGGCCCCTCTATTTCATACACATCAACAAATGCAGGTCAAGACAAGCAGTGTGGCAGCAGCAGAAAGCCTCAACATACACAAGGGAAAGAGAAAGATCCTCAAATACAACACAGAGAACACCAACGCAATCATATTTGATGAAGAAACTCTGGAACAGGTGGAATCCTTAATGTACCTAAGAAGCAACATCGATGAACAAGGAGGTTCAGATGCAGACGTAAAGGTAAGGATTGGCAAAGCAACGGAAGCATTCCTACAATTGAAGAACACATGGAACTCAAAACAACTTTCAACCAATATCAAAGTCAGAATCTTCAATACGAACATCAAGACAGTTCTACTGTACTCAGCTGAAACTTCGAGAACTACAACAACCATCATCAAAAAGGTACAAGTGTTTACAAACAATTGTCTAACTAAGGTACTCAATGCCTGTTGGCCGGATACCATCAGCAACAGCCCACTATAGAAGAGAACAAACCAGCTTCCAGCTTAGGAGGAAATTAGGAAAGGACTCTAGAAGTGGATAGCATACATATTGAGGAAAACATCAAACGGCATCACGAAGCGAGCGCTAACTTGGGATCCTGAAGGGAAACAGAAAAGAGGAAGGTCGAAGAACACATTGCATTGAAGGGCAACTGGAAACAATTGGAAAGGATTTCCCGGGCCAGGGTTGGTCTAATTATTTTGGTCAGCAGCCCATATTTCTCCTCGAGGTGTAACATGAGTATGTAAGTATTGTCATGTTTAACCTCAATGTTATTTGCTTTGTGTTTTCATCACTCAGCCATCGATTTTGAAAAGTGTGAGAAAATATATTCAGTGTGCACGTATCTTCTGTTTTTAAAGTCCGTGATTCGCGGTGACATTATATAAAAAAGTAAACTTCTGAGCCCTGTTCATGCTTCTTATTAGACAGAGTGAGCGAAATAAGTTGATTAAATTGAGTAACTTTTCGGAATCTATAAAAAAATATTTTCATGCATGAAGTGGGTTTGGAATTTCCCGAATTCTTCATTTACTAGCCTTAATTAGTCGTATCTGATATTTTAAACACAACATTCCCCTAGACATTTCTTCTGTTTTTATTACAAGAGTATTTCTATTGTTTCTGACCAAATGATCCAATCAACAATCGAGGTCAGGATCCATCATGTTTAGATTGTAAGCTTTAAAGTAGTCAATGCAACTGCTATGACTAGATCACTATTCTTAAATACCTTTGATAAAAATCCATTAATAACAAGTTAGCATTGAAATAGATTGCTAAATTACGTCAAGAATAACTCTTTATACTATTACTTTCATTGATGTTAGCATGGTTTGTTGACTAACATAACTAATTACCAATTTATTTGATATGATTTGAAGTGATGCTTGAAATCTATCAAGTCAACTGTATCACTAAACTAATTTTCGACATAAAACATTATCGTTATAAAAAAACAACTTTAATACTAATAAAATCACAATACCATTGAAAGTGAATTAGCTTAACAATCAGTCAAATAAACGAATATCTTTATAGTTATAGCCTTAGGGTTAAATAAAACAATGTTGTTCGTTTCAATTTTTCATTAACCGATTTTAACGCATATTATAGTAATCATAATGAATAGATTTTTTTCTAATATTTATGCCTATACTTTAAATGGTTATTCAGTTATATATTCTCTTTGTTTTCATAAAAGATTAAAGTAACTAAGAGAAATATTCAAGCTAAGAAGCAAGCTAAGACATGTAAATCTAACCTGAAGGCAATATTCAGTACAGTTTGTTTCTTTAGAATATAAAAGTACATTGTAACTGATAAATACTTGATGGTGAGAAAAAAATTAGGTATTAAAATAGAATTAATTATTTTTAGTATTCACTTGGCATGAGTAATAGTTTTAGAAAAGTAAATAATTACAGTCGTGTGATTTAGAATGGTTTATTGTTTGCTTTGTTGTTAAATTCTTTTGTGATAAAGTGTTTAGAGTGAGAATATTAAAAAATGTATATATAAAAATACTTAATGAATTGGTAATTGTAACATAAGAAGAAAATGAATATGTTATTTTCCTACACAATATATCATTGTAGTGATTTTAATAGTTGAATTCATGAGTCGATCTAAACTAGAGCACCATTGAAAACCTGAAAGCACTAGACGATCGTTTCATCCAAGTATGAAACTCATCAGCAATGCGCATCGATGATCTCGTATATAGGACTCGAACCCATGACTTTCGGTCATGCACGCGAATGCTTAACCTTTAGACCACTGAGCCGGTACCTAACAGTGTTAATGTTTAACTTTAGCTGATCGATGTTCCTGTGCAACCATTCATCTATTGTCTGTAGTGGATGACTATTTCACACCCAACACGGATTAGAGTCCACTGGTTACGAATTCTTATTAGAACTTCAGAAAATCCATCATTATAATCATCATAACAGTGATGATAATGCTTTAAATACTTGTGAATTTATTAGTAAGAGTATTATATTTTATCAATGATTAATATTTGTATATGACAAAATGTCAACACTACAATTGTGACTCTCATCTCCAATATTTTATCTAGATAATAGTGATTATAACGTTTATACTTCCTGTTCACAGCCTAACTGTTTGTTTAATTCGGAAAGTTACTCATTTCACTGAAAATACATCATTTTTACTAGAAGTTAATTTTAAATATGAAGAACCTTCGTGACTCGAAAAAATAGAACAAAAGAGATCACATTTTATCAGTTAAATTTCTTGAAGCAAATATACGTTTGTACTATAAGTTTAACAATCTAATAACTGCTATGTCAAATTATGAAGTTGAAGTTACTCAACAAACTAACTTCCAAAAAAGTTTTACTATGATCGTTTTTCTAAATTAGTAGTTTTGTGATTATGAGAAATGTGAAAACTTTAGTTGTAGTATTGTATCTATTAAAATGTATTGGTTTTTCATGAGTGAAGTATCAATAAGAAAAGGCAATGTATTGATTTTGAGTTATGATTGTCGCTTTAATTGAATATTAATACCGGACAAACATAAATACTAACGCTTATATGTTAAAAAGAACTTACAGGCTTACCACACTTTCTAAGATAGATTCTATACTCTAGATATTTAACATACATATACAATATATACGTATATATCCTTCTACTTTAGCGTCACTAAAGAAAAAATGTGACATAGTATAATATTCAAATACCCGATCAATTGTAGATATAGCTACATGATGGATGTCGTGTAAAAATATTTGCAAAGTTATTCTGGACTAATGAATTGATTTCCAAGAAACAATTTTCAATGTTTATAGTTTCCAATACCTCAAATGACGTAATCTCACTCAACTCTAATCAATAAACAATAATGAACTGCAATTCAGATAAATGTACCAGTACACATGTAGAAAAATGTGTTTTTTTTCCAAAGAGAATATGGACATATCTTGTTTATTTAACAGTTGCATCTTATTGATAATGAATTATATATAGTCACATAAATATTTATTGATCTATAATAACACCAACTGGAGAGAGTTGATTCGTTTTAGAGATAAACAGGTCAATTTTTACATTAGATTTAGGAACCGAATAGAAGAGAAAATCGACAATCTTTTTCAGAAAAATCTTTCCTAGTTGATTGTTGTGTTCTAGAAATTACGCGATTTAATTTTCATTTACTAAATAACGTCATATGTACAAGAAATATCTAAATCACACTTCAAATGTCTACTGAAAAATTTAAGGTTTCTTTCGTCGGACCAGTAAAAACTGTCTTACACTTTAATGTATATGGAAAATTGAATGTCACCTAATATTTCACTTCTATCGTAACTAACCGAAAATAGTCTTTGATTATTCCATACAAGCTGTCGAGTTGTATTTTCGCTAAAAAAAAATCGATGATCAACTGCTCTCAACGGACATTTGATGAATATAAAAATCAAACATAGAAAATGTCCTACAAAGTTCAACTCTATCACTTCAATGTATCTTGTATTATGTGTTATTCGAGGAATTTCAGTATTGGCTTTTTTTTTAAATTTATGTTAGCTCAAAATGTATATATTCCCAATACTTCTGTACCTTGAGAAAGCCTTATTTTTATGTAGTTATCACAATGGTAGAGATATCATTCTTGTTGTCATTAATAATAGCTAATTGTCAAATTCAAAATTAACCATCGATCAATTATTCAGTACTCGACAGATTCTACTAAACTGTGTTATTCTGAACAACTTTTTGAAATAAATAACCCTTTCAGCATAATGAAAAATAAAATTAAAATAACTTATATGTGTTTATTTTACTATTCAATAACTTGTAGAGCTCCAATAACAATATACATCAATACAGAATCATCAAAGGTATTCAGTGCTTTGGAACCGATTTCGCATTAATAAAAACAATGTTATCACAATTGATTGATCACTGGGTAGTGATCGATGTCACCAACCACCATCTTAACTCAACATAGTGTACGCAATGTCGGGTCACCTAGACTAGTGGCCACATTGCAACTTGGTCGATAGCATTCGATCTGCACTAAGAAGGACTTGACATACCTGACATTGATCGCCACCCAGTGATCAATCAATTGTGATTACAAGAGTTCGGTCGTGACCCGGATAGCTCAGTGGTAATGTCTCTGATCGTGAAGCTGGGTGACACGTGATCAAATCTGTCAGGGAGAACCAGTTCCCTCAATATTACAGGTACACCTTGTTGACGAGTGTCATGTAGCACGAAGCTCGTGTCCAGGGTTTCCTGTTGACTACCCCCAACCACCATCTTATTTGGAAACAAAGTTAGTTATTTTGTACCAACCAAAAAAATGTCCCCACCGAAACATGACATAGTTTTTATGTCATAAATCTATTCCTAAAACGAAAAAAAACTAACATCAGAATATGCTGTTGACAAAACGATTGTATACTTCCTTTTAATGACAACAATATATGTTTGTGTCTAAATATTTTGGTTTTAAGAAAAACATTATTTTTTTAAGATTAGTAATAATATTTGTAACTTATTTTATACAGTAACTGTTATGATATAATGTCAGATTCAGCTATGATACTCCAATAATTGGTTTGATTGTAGTGAACAGGGCACGAGTGGGGATAATCGAATGTATTTAACACAAAATTACAGGACTTGTTTATAAAATCTAACAATCAAATAGTAAATAATTAATTTGCAAAATGTCCATCAATTGTCTCATAATCACTCAGACTTCATTGTCTTTGCATTTTCATACAAATTGCATTCTGTTTCCATTCTTTACTGTTCGATCCTCTTGTCTCTCTGCTGCCAGACATTCTGTTCACGACTAACATCATCTACTACTTATGTGAGTATAAGTAGCACACTCCACACCATAATCTATAAACAATTACAATGAAATTATTAAACATTAGATCGACAGGGAGCGCATGGACAATTAAAAAAGAAACATTTTTTGTTTCTTATTTATCCAGGAAAGAAAATTTTTTTTAGTTTTCAACTCATAATTATTCATTGACAGGTACTTGTCTGGTCAATATTTTCTACTTATCATTATGTATATTTAAAATAATCACTGACGGATATGAAATGATTTCTTTTTATCAAAATAAATTATGATTGCCTATTTTATTGTATAAACAGAAATATAAACTTAATATATTTTCTTATAATCTTGTACAAAGCTCTATTCGAAAAACTATAATTTAATTTTAATAGTTGAGATCATGAATCAATTGAAGCTAGACCACCATTGAGAACTTGGAAGTACTGGACGATTGTTTCGTCCTAGTATAGAACTCGTCAGTAGTGCTCACCAACAGTCTCGCATATAGGACTCAAACGAAGGACCTTCAGTTTTGCATGCGAAAGCTTAACCTCTAAGCCATTGGGCCATCATAAACACCGTTGGATGCTTAGATTGACTCGTGGATTCAGCTGTTAAAATACTACAATCTCTACAGATCCCCATTCTAATAAAATGTAAAAAATCAACTAGGAAAGATTAACAACCTGTCAAAATATCTTGTAGTGAATTTACTTTACTTTACTTATCAATTATATCTTGTATTTATAGATCAGCTTCCATTTTAGAAATATCCAACCAGAAGACTAACTGATGTATCTCATTATTCGATGGAACAGAGAACTATGTAATTTTTTTAGGTGCTATCCAAATAAATTGAGTTATCTAATAGAAACTAACATTCAAAAACACTTTTAAATATTTTTTTGAGAAGTTTGTGTGATATATTCTTGAATTCTAATTTTAATAGAAAGAAAAGAACATATAACTACACTCGAATGTTGTGTTCCAGGCAACAGATGATACTTAGAATTGTTCCAAATGAATCATTTGAAAGATTTTTGATTGGTTTATGATAAATATGCGATATATTTATTATTTAAAAATGAAAGACTATTCATGACACATAAAAAGATATATTGATTATATCCAAAACATAGAAACTAGATCTTTAAGCATAAGTGCTTATTGATACCGCAATAGTTTGTATACAATAATGGTAAAGTAATTCCGCTAATTATAAACTTGATCAACGTATTTTAAACCTGTGGACTAAAAACATGTTAATTAATAGAGACTATATAATGTTGTGATGTGAGGTACTTATATCCACACAAGTAGTATATAACGATGGTCAGGAATATAATGTATTTCAGTAGAAGACCAGGAAGGAAAGAAAGGTAACGGAAAGCAATCGGTATAAAAAAACACGAACATTGAAATCTGAGACTGAGATTTGCCAAAGGAACAGTCAAGTTTGAGACAGTTGATTGGTATTTTGCAAATTAATTATTTACTGTATGGTTCTCAGATTTTAGTGAGATGCTCTGTAATTTTGTGTTTAAATATATTCGATTGCCTCCACTCGTGTTCTTGTTCAGTATAATATAACCTTTACGGGTTAGCTATAAACGTTGGTGATAAATATTTATGAAATTCAAAAATGAATTCATGATCCTTTATTCGTATATACTTTAAATTTTAGATTGATAGAGATTTGTAGTTCAGATGGTCGATTTTGATATTGTTCAGATTTCTATGTTAGATATTTGTAAATGCGAATCTTTCATTGTTACTCTGAATAACCTTATCCTATTATAATACAAAGTAGACGAAATTGATGTAGATCATAACTATTACTGTAAAAACAGTAAATTCATCAAAAAAAACCAAAAAAATAAGTGAATCAAGGTTAAAATAGATAGTTTAAATGATCGATTTTAATAGCGATTCTTCTGATACATTAATCTTCATAATGAATGTAAATTATAAATGAGTTGTAAAGTTTTGCATTTTCGGTACTAAGCACTCTAATTGATTATTCACTTTGGGGTATATACATCTTCGGCTGATCACCTTGATATTCTCACTGGTCGCAATTCTTTTTAAGCGGTAAGGAAATCAATGCATTAAAACCAAATTATAATTTATTCTCATTGCACAATTTAATGACTCTCAAGACTAAATAACTTAGTAGATAGCTCACTGACTTTTGAAGTGGAAGATATTAGTTTCACTATGAAAATCAACATTTTGATATACGTATATTCAGCTGACAATTCTTGAATGCAGGAAAACGCTTACACCAGATTCGATTGTTAGACATTGTTTATCTCTACTTCAAAATTATTGTGAACTGATATTAAAAGAAATGAAAAAAGCAATAAATTCAATTACGAAAATTCTTAAGAAAACAATAGACGTTTTTAACAAAGTATAATCTATTCAGTAAAAAGGTTAATTTAGATGAGTTCAAGATTATTGATAGATAATGAACAACAATATACAAACCATTAATATATCAAAGATTTATTATTATTATTTGATATATAAATAAGGCTTTTACTTTGTATAAATGATAAAAGTAAACGTTTACTGTTCAGAATAATTATTTTGAATGAAGAAGCAACAATAAAATTTATCAAAGAGGATGAACTCATATTCTATTTTTAGGTTTCATATTGGCTGAATACAATCTAAATTTGAGATAAGATGATGGTTGAAGATAGTCAACAGGAAACCCTGGACACGGGTTTCGTGCTACATGACACTCGTCAACAAGGTGTATCTGTAATCATGAGGGAATTGGTTCTCCCTGACGGATTCGAACCACAGGTGTACACGTATTTAAGATAGCTTCAGAGGAGAGGTAATCACTTATATAGTAATAAGATAACAGTAGTGATTTGGGTTCACGCACGTTATTACAAACTATTTCAGTGCTTCAATAGTTTACTTACCAAATAATTTATATCAAGAGAATATTTAAAATAATATAATACCACTTTTGACAAAGAGTTACCGATACTAAAGTTAGACACTTCCACATATTAAGTTGCATCAACAGTTATATCAAATAGTTTATTTTGTACTATCAAAAAAACGATTTGATTGAGCTTAAGACTCCATTTCTATGATAAATCAAGTCATAATCTGATGGATCTATATTTGTTGTTTGAACTATAAACATTACCATCTTAATGCAAAGAATAAATTATCGCTGGACAAAATTCAACATCATTTTATCAAGTTCATCAATTAAAACTTATATTAATATTAGGGTAATTTTGTGATGTGGATTACTTATATCCACACAAGTAGTATATAACGGTGGTCAGGCATAGAATGTATTTCAGTAGAAGGTCGATGAGGAAAGAACGGGAACGAAACGCAATCGGTATGAAAACTCATGAACAATGAAATCTGAGACAATGGATTGATGTTTGCAATAGCAACAGTCAAGTTTGAGATGATGGATTGATATTTTGCAAATTATCGATTTACTATATGATTCTCAAGTATTATTGAGACGCTCTGTAGTCTCGTGCCAATTACATTCAACTGTCCTTACTACAGTTTTAACTTTTAACTCTGAAAAGAAAACAATTTATTTATTCCAGTTTTATTATTATTATTGTCAAAACAACAACAAAACTAAAACAAATTAATCCATTGAAATTGTAACATAAAATAAAACGAATGCTGAAAACATTTGACAAGTCATATCTATCTATCTATCTATCTATCTATCTATCTATATCTATATCTATATCTATATATATGTACATAACACTTTGATACAAATGAATGAAGTTCATTACACATTGAATCCATAATTCTACTCGCATATATATACAAGCCAAAAATTTAAATAAGGATGAATTATGATTATTTGTTTTTCTTTTCTTTCTTTCCTTTCTATTTTTTTCCCAAATTATTTGCTCACAAAAAATAAAAACTTCACTTGCTCTTAAAAAAAAAAGAAGAAAATTGCAAGAATATTTTTTTCGAGTTTAATTGAACATTTTATTTTATTTATGTGATTTATGGTAGTAATTTCCTTGAATAAAATAGAAAGTTAAAGTAATATATCTAGAAATAATTTTCAGGAAATTACATAGTGAAATAACATAAGTGGAGTAACTTTTTTTTCTTTTCTCTTTTCTTTCTTTCTCTCTCTCTGTTTCTCTTTATTTCTGACACTCATACCATTTGATTCTTTTCTTTTTTCACTCTTAACAAAACAACAACACTTTGAGATTTACTGATTATAAATATTTATCTGTTTTGATGATTTAGGTCGAAAATATGCCATAGAATGATTCATGCATATCTATGTGTACATATATATATATATATATATATATATATATATATATTTGCATATTTAACAAAGGGTATATTGAAAAAAAGAAAAAAAATTGTTTACGTTTGATCGATTGACTTCAAACAATTATATGTGATATAAATAAAAAGTAAATGAAATAACTCAATAGGACTGGAAATTTATGATGATTAATTTGGTTGCATATTAATCTTAATTTGATTTAGTAAATATAAAATTTACAAAAGTAACTACCATGATATAAGTACAAAGGATAAATAGTTTCATGGTTGAAATATTTGACGTTTTCCTGTTAATAGAGAAAATGAACTTGGTAATATAAATATATATGGCGTAAAACTAGATTATATAATCGATGACTTAATCTTTAAAGTATTTGGCTTTCAGACATCATGTGGCAGATTTGAATCTCATTCCGATTTATTCGGTTTGAGCGATGTATAGTATTATAGCACTCACACGTAAAGTGTAGCTTATCAAGGATCTAGTGAATCATTATTATAAAAGTGCAGAGATCTAGTTTCGGAAGACCAAACCTTCTTTTTTCTCATGAGATTTATAAATAATGAATAATCATAACTTAAAATGTATAAAACTTTTCTGAACGTTTCTTTACAAATTGCTTAAAAGGCTTATAATAATTAAAGATAGTCGATTTTTTAAATTTATAGTATACATAGTTTTAAAGTGAAAATCTTGTTAATCATTATTCACTTCTACAATACATAAACAACGTGTATTTGTCTGTTTGTTTATATCACATTTTCGAACAAATCACGTCTTAGTGATTCAGTGAATACTAAGTGCTCCATAGTGGTACAAACTATTACTTCTTTATTGTCGTGGATGTGCACTGCTGAGGACCTACATACTAGGAAGAAAAAGCCGCTTATTACGTCCAAGCTTTCAGCGGAGGTTTAGCCAATATCAGTTTGTGATTTGAACGATGAAACTAATTCAATCTCCACAAATCTCCTAAAGTAATTATACTAAATTTATTATAGGACTAAACTTGAGTAGAAGTTTTATTATTTACATCGGGAGCTGAAGATTGAATAGTGGTCTAGCTGAAACATGTTCATAATATTAACTAAGAAAATCATTTTCCTGTTGATGGAAATTTTCTATCACGCCTGGTAGTCGCATGATAAGTTTTACTAATCAAATTAAGAATAATTAAATAAACCAGTGGATATAAAATGAAGTTGATCGCGAGTTATCATGGTAAATTCAAAGCAGTAACAAAATCTTTGATGACATTGATGAAAGTGATGATCGTATAGCATCGCGAGTTGATTGAAGCCGGAAGTATGGATCAGTCAGTCCCTGCTTTTCCCTTTTAAGGTAACGGGCTCACCAGGACGATTATAAGTCTACCACATATTCATGGATGTGCACTACTGAAAAGTACTGAATACGACAGATACAACTGTTTAGCATATCCTAATTTTTAGTGACTGTTTGAATGAAATCAGTTTATGATGTAAGCTCCCTTCGAATTGAACGGTAAAAAAATCTATCTTTGTAATGCAATAGTGTATTTAAAATAAAGATAAATGTATACCTATTTAAATAGTAGAACATAGGGCGTAAATATAATAATAATTTTAGATATCGATAATATTACAAGAAATGCAAACGAGGATTATAATAATGAAAGCGGTAATCCGCAATTGACCGATATAGCTAAAAAAACAAACAACATTATTATGTGATTAATTGATGAAATCCGTAGAAAGTACATCACACGAGTTTGCAAGCTTAATAAGGAAATTTCATATTGACGAAATGGTGGTGACAACGAAAAGTGTTTTTTTGCGCAGTTATCCGAACCTGATATTAACATATAAGCTTCTTATGCTTGGTAAATCAACTACTTTGGCGAGAAAGTGAAGGGTACACAAGTAACATCTATTAGGTAACCAAATTGAGGTGTACGCACAAATCCACTCATAAATAGCGATATGTATTCCTCAGATACATAAGAAATATTCTCAGCCGATAGCATATATCTGTCTACCGAGAATTTAACAAGGTCTTGACCAATAGCTCAGATCTATCTATATGCCTGGATAGTCCAGCCTGTCAGAAGTCTCAAGAGCTAAGAAATTGTATATATATATGAAAGAAAAATCATAAATATTTTTGACGTGATATGAATGTGAACTCAACAGTTACCAGTTCAGTCAATTTATGATACAGAATTCATGTAATCCCATACCACTTGTATCCATTTTTCTTCTATCTAGTTTGGCCTCATAGAGCATATCTATACTTTAAAACCTTGAAAACTCCATAGTAACTAAGGTCTTTATTCAGTAGCTAACGTGCATTAGAATAGTTCACCGTTTAAATATGTATAAATATATCTCGAACGCGTTCTAAATTTGTTTGAATGATCTCTACTACAAAATGATTTTTATTGTTATATAGGATTTAATTTTAGTTTTTCACTAAAGTGATTTTTAATTTAGACAAATTACATATAAACTCCACTTGGGGCCCCTCTAGGGCTAATGTTAGTCCTGAGCCCGGATAAAAGAGGAAAGTTGGGCATGGGGTTAGCGACCCCGTTCCATAGAAAGTTAACTCGCTAAAAAACGCCAACCAGAAAGAGTTATTGCTTATTACTAATATTATATTATTATTGTATTTAACTATTAATAATATTGATAATATTAGTGAATTATTTATTAATTTCATTGTATAGTTAGTCTACGTAGATGAAATATCTATCAGTTGGTTAATAAAATAATCATTGCGTTACTTTAATTAATTATATGAAGGATATAAAACTTTATTTGCGCTAAAATTAGAGTACTTGAAATCGTGTGATTTCTATCATCAGTAAGTGATCGGGATATACGTCCATTCACTTTTCCAGATACCAAAGATTTATCTCGTTAAACTCTTGATAGTGACTTTTTTCATTTATCAATGTATATAAAGGATTTATCTTGGATTACTTAATGCATCAACAGTACGGTAAAATTTCTTGAATAGATCCTAAACGTCAAGCAGTGTTTATGAATATTAAGAAGTGAGTACACTTAACTATCATTCTAGTCTACCTGGATCAATATTTCAGTTAAAGTATACGGTGTTCCAGCCGTGTTAAGGTTGGTCAAGACTTACCCAGTGAAGCCGATTGGCCTTTCTGGAAATGACTTCCGTTTCGTAACACTTACAAACCTACCGTGATTGCGCGGGGAAATCGTTACCCTCAGATCTTGGTCCGCGGGTGTCGTCCCAACTGCAGGAAAAATATATATGCGTCGGTAACATACAAGTTTTCACCCATGTATCCCTTGACATAAATATAGGTATATTTTCCCACTTAAGAGAGTAGATGGTCACTTCTCCCTTCGAACGTATTTGCTACAGATGATTGTCACTTACGCATTCATGCGTATCACTGGTACAAATACCGTAGCTTCTGCACTTCATGATATAAATAATCATAAACACTCTTTCAGAGGAGATTGCTGGTCACCTCTTCCTCATATTTGATGTCATATTTTTTTATTATGTCTTTGATATGAAGGATTAGGCCGTTGAGTTTATTAGACATAGGGCAGATATTCTTTAGCCTACGTTTCTTGTGCTAACCCACATGTGTATCCTTTTCATAAACTTACATACATAAACCACACAAGTTGGACTCATGCAATTCGTATACATAAACGTACACATCAGCGACATGCAAGATTTACCTAGCACGATATCGGAACCCAGTTAGTTCGGTTGACAGCAGAGTAGTGAATTAGTTTGATCTCGGTGACCGCCTAAATTAACTGGTAAGGTTTCCCTCACTATATAGCAGCGCCACGTGGATTCTTCGAGTCGGATTTTGCTGCCATCTTGGTCGCAATACTTTTTTTACTCAAGTACTATGTGTTAACGGCCACAGTCTGTCAGAGGTATCTGTTAGTAGTCGGTTATAAAAATCAGAAATATCGATCAGATAGACCATCAAATTAGATTTAACTTACTTGTAATTCTACCGGTTCGAATGTGTAAAGTCAAAACAACGTGAGTCTACTGATGAATACATCGAATTTAATCTAATTCATTTACGTGTACAATACTACCAAGAAGTCGAAGTGATGATGGATTATTTCTACCCTTAATAACTTTGAGCTAGGTGACTCGATTGTGAAGCTTCTGTTGTTGTTCATGACTTCATCAGTGCTTACCTCAAGTAAGATAAATCACTGACAGCATTGTCTGGAGTTACAGTTAAAGCTTCACTATTAAATCGTCTAGTTCGAACAACTAAACAACATTAAAATCTGTCAAGTATTAGATAAATTCACTTGATGAATTGTCAGTATGGGGTTGTGGATCATTAGTCGATTGATCTTAACCACCATTAAAAACCTGGAAGCACTATATGGCCGTTTGGTCCTATTGTGGGACTCCTCAGCAGTGAGCATCCACGATCCCGCCCGCGGGATTCGAACCCAGGGCTTTTGGTCTTGAGCACGAACACTTAACCTCTAGACCATTGAACCATCTTCCAACGGTGTTAATGCCTAACTTCGACCAATTCACGAAATTGCGCTGCCATCTCCCATTGTACTGAGGTAGATACCTGTCTATACGTGACATGGATTAGCTCCACTGGTCACGGCTGAGTGGTCTAGGGGTTAAGCGTTCGCGCGCGAAACCGAAGGCCATGGGTTCGAACCCCGAGTGCGGGATTGTAGATGCGCACTGCCGAGGAGTCCCACAATAGAAGGAAAAGGCCATCCAGTGCTTTCATGTTTTCAATGGTGATCTAACGTCAATCAGTTCGTGATTTCAATCAAAAACTTAATGAATTGTAATAGCTTGTTGATTTACTGTTTCCAAATTAGCTTTGCACTTAGTTGTATACCTTTTGTGTATCTCTCAAAAATACTCCAAATATAATATTTGTCTAGTATTATTGTTTATACTTTTGTTTATTTGAAATGAATCAATTTTCATGAGCATATTTTCAAATTACGTATATTTTTAACTGTTAACAATATAAATAAGCATAAAGGTCATATTCTCATATATATTGTCTAGTATTTACAATAAACAGTGATAAATTATTTAGATAAAATGAAATGTTTTAATGGGTGTATTCCGTTTACTGTTTAATGATTATTGTTTATCATATCAAATCAAATCGTTAATTTTGATGATGTAATAAGAAGACGAGGATTATCGGAACTACTGAAACTGAAGTTTTATAGATCTTGTACATAGTTCTGATAATCTTCGTCTTCTTATTACATTATTGAAATTTATCAAAGGGACTAATTGTCTCACATCGTTTATGTTGGGATGACTAATGATGAAGTGTTAACTTGAATCAGTTTATAAGTGAAATGAAATTGTGGGATAAATAATGATCAGGAAAAATATGGTCAACATGGGTTGAGTGAGAGAATAATATAATTACATATCAAAAGGTGGTTTTGTGGAGATTTTAGTAATTTCAGTTGTTGAGATCATGAGTCAATTAAAGCTAGACCACCATGGAAAACCTGGAAAAACCGGACGGCCGTTTCGTCCTACTGTGGGACTCCTCAGCAGTGCGCATCCAAGATCCAGCTCGCGGGATTCAAACCCAGGATCTAATAGTCTCGCGCACAAGCACCTAAACATACCAGAAATTACATAATATGTAAGAAAATATGAATCAGGTACGAATTAGTAGATAGGGGTGGGTACTGAATAAATTTCTCAAAAAGGTTAGCAAGTATAATAATGACAATAATGATGATGGTATGGTGTATGGATAAGTTTAGAATATAAAAATGAACATTAATCAAATCAT
Source organism: Schistosoma haematobium (assembly GCF_000699445.3). Lineage (NCBI taxonomy): Eukaryota > Metazoa > Platyhelminthes > Trematoda > Strigeidida > Schistosomatidae > Schistosoma > Schistosoma haematobium. Next base: position 74,535,795 of record NC_067196.1, on the reverse strand, counting down.
GTCACTATAATATAAAATTGATTATTAACTAGTTGGGCCCGCAGTTGATCAGAATAAAAGGAGCGGTTGAACATATTTCTTTTGGACACAAATCTCTGACATACTGATCCGAATAGCTGTCTGTAGGATTCACAGTTTGACGGAATCAGGTAGACTGATGTTAACACTATATATTATTGTGAAAGATTGCTTTTATGTTCGAAATTTATCATTGTTGTATATCGGATTCTCTCACTGTATATTTGATTTAAAACACATAAGATGACGTCTGATATAAATTAATTATATTTTCATGCACTTTTCTTAACAAGCATTTTCTTATCAGACATACTGTTAATGCAATTTTGTTGTAAATTAACCTAAAATATTATTTAATTCAAGTCATTTAACTTTCGGTATCTAGACAAGGTATCATTGTCAATAGTTCTTTTATTCATGAGTAATTCTACAAATGCAAAAGGCTATCAGGACTCAGAAGCTAAATGGATAACGCGATGGTGTTTGGAGCGAACGGTACTAGGTTCGAGTCTCAGAGTGAACATCAACTCTGAGATGCAGGTACATTCATCTGACGAGTCCCAAATAGGACGGAACGCGCATCCTGGATTCCACTCCTAGCCACTATCCATCTTTGCTTACAAGACAATATAGTTTTAAGTGAAATACGTTTGGTACATAGATATTTGCACTTTAAATCTCTAATCATATTTATTAAAACATAACCATTTTTTAAAAATTTTATCCACGTCTTAACTACTTCCATTGGATATTGTCTTGTTGTAATTTACCGTAGTAAAAAATAATCATTTTAATTCTTATTGGTAGTCCGATGGGTAGCGTCAATTATAGAACCAGGTTTAATTTATACAACCAACTGATTGAATTCAACTAATTACGCATTAGATTTTATGTTGCTAGCTGGAAACGTAGAAATAAGGGTCATGGACACAAGTTCAGGGAAGAGTTATGAGCGTGTATTCATTTGGGACTAGTTACTTTCATATAGGCTAGCGAGACTCCTTATCTTGAGATTTTTAGCGAACATACTTCATGTTTAGTCTTATCCAGTTTACGATAAATTCATAACAGATGCAATATCTTGTATGTTCTTGATTTTTGGGCAAGACTACTCAGAGTAATTCTTAGAAATAATCTATCAAAAATCTTTTAACTTCACACTTGCTGATCTTATTCAAGATGAAGAGTCCATATTAAGTTATTGGACTTTGAAAAACTTTTAAGATATGTTTATGTATGTATAAGGCATTTATTACGTTTTTGTCAGCCGACTACTGGTTCGGACGGTTAATGCACTCAGCATTATGGTATACGTCCATCACGAATGTTATTGAAAAGTTTGATGTACAACATAATCCTACTCAGTTGGTTAATAATAAAGGCATTACTATGATCACCTATTTTATGATCTGATTAGCGTTTTTTAGTGAGTTAGTTTCCTATGCGATGGGGTCGTTAACCCCATTCCCAACCCTCCCCCTTCATTTGGGCATAAGACCGGCAGTAGCTCCAGGCGGAGAAGAATATCTGGAACTCAAAACACCTGTCAACCAACACTAAAGTCAGAATTTTCAATACAAATACTGTACTACTATATGGGACGGAAACTTGGAGAACTACGGAAGCCAACATCCAGAAGATACAAGTGTTTACTAACAGTTGTCTACACAAAATACTTCAGATCCATTGGCCAGACACTATTAGAAAAAACCTACTGTGGGAGAGTACAAACCAGATCTCAGCATAAGACGAAATGAGGAAGAAGTGCTGGAAGCGGATAGGACACATATTGAGGAAAGCACCCAACTGTGCCACAAGGCAAGCCCTCACATGGAATCCTGAAGGCCAAAGAAGAAGAGGAAGACCAAAGAACACATTACGCTGAGAAATGGAGACAGACATGCGAAGAATGAATAATAATTGGATAGGACTAGAAGGGAAGGCCCAGGAATGAGTGAGTTGGGGAATGCTGGTCGGCGGCATATGCTCTATTAGGAGTAACAGGCGTAAGTAAGGAAGTAATTTTCTGGTCACATTTTTCGGAAAACAATGAGATAATTTGAGGTGGTTGATAAGAAAACGTAGATCTAGATATCGTGTTTTTAGACATTCACTTATGATTTCTAAATGGTTATTATACTCCTAACCATTTCAACTTAGACAAATTGACTAATTGATGCAAACCAGTCGCTTCCTTTATTCCAATGATGTATTAGTGAATTAAATTCTGATTTAACATGAATTATCCGGTATAATTAATTTCACTACAAAACACTGTGGTAGACAAATAATCAGGGTTTAGTACATAAAATGATTTTATAATTAAAATTTGTAGATAATTTATCAAAAGATTATTCCTATCGGATAAACTAAACAAATCAAATGATTTTTATTATGGAGGTAGACAGACTGTCATACAAGTTAGAATCAAATATTTCATTCTACAGTGATACATGGGGATGCTGTTCAGATATTTGAAACCTAACAAATAGCTAAAAGATTTGTATTAGAATATGTCCGTTAGCCTCATAAGTGGACGCACGCACTTCGAGTAACGTACACTTTGAAGCAAAATATTACAGACGAATAGGAAGAAATGAAATCCAAAAAGACGCAATTTTATCACAATATGACAATCATAAACACTTCTTATTTTTCGATTCTAGTAAGACTAACATCGTCTTATTCACAAAAAATAAACAACGTCGAAAGGTATGTTCATTATAGGTAGTAATTAACTAAATCAAAAACCTACCGTCTTGTTTGAAACTGCATATCTAATGTTTACGTTTTAGATGGATCAACGAATTCTTTTGTTAAAAACAGTAAAAAATATTAATGGTTAGTTCAAATAAGGCGGTTCTGTAGCTTACAATGTTGGCTAATATGCAAAGCTAATGAATTGCATTAATGTAGTATTGTGGCATCATCGATGAACAAGGAGGTACAGGGATTTATAAACAGTTTTCACGTATGATACTCAACATCTGTTGGCCAGATACCATCAGCAACGGCCTACTCTGGGAGAGGACAAACCAGTTACTAGCTGAAGAAGAAATTAGGAGAAGACGTTTTAAGTGGATAGGACATGCATTGCAAAAACCATCAAACTGCATCATGAAGCAAGCACTAACTTGGAATCCTGAAGTAAAAGGGTGATCAGCATTCTTCGATGTATTGGTCACCAGAACCGACACAGAAGAACTGAAGACTCAAGTATATAAGAAGCCGACCCACATAGATCAAATTCTCAATTTCGGTAGCAACAACCCAAGAGCTCGTAAAATCAACTGCGTATAAACTCTGTTCAAGAGGACGAGGACACTCTGCAACACACTTTAGTCTCGGAAAAATGAAGAAGAACACCTGAAGACCATCTTTCAAAAGAACGGCTACCCTATCAACCTCATCAAAAAATACCAACCAAACGCATCAGCAGAAACGAAATCAAGTGCAGAAATCAACAAAAGGATCACCCTACCATACATAAAATGTATATCTGAAATGCGTTGCACACAAACTAATAAAATCACCAAAATCAATCCTATGCAAACCAAAGAACAAAAAGACAAAAGAAGAAAAACCAAACATCATCTACAAAATAAATTGTGCCAACTGAGGAAAACACTACATCGGGCAAAGCGGACGCTCTCTTTATCTTCGCTTACACGAACACCTATTAGCGGTCAAACGCCATGACATATCTTCACTTATATCAATACACGTGGATAATTGTGGACACATATTCGACTGGAAATGTGTTGAGATCTTGGATAGAGGAAATTCTAAAAACACCAGAGAATTTTAAGAAGCTTGGCACTCAAGTGAATCAGCAATCAACAAACACATTGAAATCGATCCAATATATCAACCAATCAGAAAACTATGGACAAACGTAGGACCAAAAAATCAAATCAGTAGGAGATACAATCAAAATAAAGAAGTAAACAATGACGGGCTGAAGGTCAACAACAACCAATCAACATTGAGGTCTACAGGACAAGCTGTGAGGCAAATGTGGAGAAATTCGAACACTTCATTTCTACCTGAGGTTCGTGCTGATGATGCCGTTCAGAGGAATAAAAAACGCTCCACGACCGAACCATCCGGTTCAAAGACCAAAACCCCATCAAAATCATCCACCTGAGCTACAAATCTCAATCATCTCAATTAGCAATCAAGCAATAGATGAAACAGTATTGGTCACTACTTAGTGACCAGTCAGTTGTGAATATCCCATTTCCTCAGGAGGTTAGTATAAGCCTGAATGCCTAAATGGTAACGTCTAAGACTTTGAAGCTGAATGTCACTGATCCAAAGGGAGCGATCTATTTAATCAATATCTTGCTTCTCGGTGCCAAATAGCACAAGATATATACCCAGCATTTACTGTAGATTTCCTATAATAATCTAACAGCTCAACATGGTGAATGAAATGTATTATTTCCAATTTATTGAAGAACTATAGATGGACAGTAGTATACATAAATCTTAAACAAAGGAGGGAACGTACTATTCTATATTTGAGAGATAATTCCCATTTAAACATTAAAAATACGAAGTACAGCGAAGCGAACTCTTTTCAAGCCGTACAATCGTATATATATATATATATATATATATATATATATATATATATATGAAAAGTTTTTAAACTACTAGTTTCGTGAGGAGATAATGCAATAGAAAGATTATAACACTAGATTACGCAATACGAATAATAACAATAGATTTCTTAAGTTAGTAACGAATTATAACGTGATTGTAGTAAGATGATCAAATTGTTTTTTTAATAGCTGAGATGATGAGCCAATTGTAGCTAGACCACCATGGAAAACCTGGAAGCAATGGACGGCCATTTCGTCATATTGTGGGACTCTTCAGTATTGCGCATCCACGATCCCGCCGACCAGTGCTTCCCGGTTTTCCATGGTGGTCTAGCTTCAACTGACTTATGATCTTAACTAACAAAATATAATATATAATATCCACAAAACCCCATCTGACAAAATGTTTTCGTTACAATAATTAAAGGTCATTAAAAGTTTAAAAACCTCATAGTTCCGTCATTCCTGTTATTATCACAACTACGCTCTGTTTACATTCCTGTTCACTTTAATTCAACCTTCTTAAACTTCTGTTGGTGTTGCATACTAATTATGTCTGTCAACATAAGTAGCATACAATACAATATTAATAATATAAATTCATTTGTGTCGTTTTACTAATGTTTATTTATTATTAATAGATTTAATTAAGAGGATATTGATTTCCTAACATGAGTGAGAAATTAATGAGAATTCTGTTATTTCGGTGATGTAACACGGAGTAGAAATTAATCATTCATATTTACTGCAACAAGTTGACATTACATATATATTTTATGTAAATTGGAATACTATATATCACATGGATATTTTTCAGCATAATAAACTGAGAAAATAATTTAAAGACAAAACATATAATCAGTAATAAGCAAAGTTGAATAGTGTCTAGCGGTGGAGTTCAGGATGTGCGTTTCGTCCTATTTGGGACTCGTCAGCTGGATATACCTGCATCCGAGTTGATGTTTACTCCGGGACTCGAACCGAGTACGATCTTTGCTTATCAAGCTTGTGAATTAAGACAATATCAAGGCAATCCGCACATGATGCATATATGCCAACAAGAGACTGGTCAATTGCAGTCATAAACAACGATAGGGAGATACAAGCAAACAATATCAGTAATTTTTCAGTAGATATTATGGTCACAAATTTATATTTATGTATGCATTTAGAACATTTAAGCCATTGTATTTTATAGAATTAGAAAACATGTGAATGACATTAAAGATAAAATAGGTGATAATAAAGATTTATATATAATGAAAAAATGAATGAATCAATAATGTGTTATATGATTGATGAGTAAGTTAAGATTGCTAATAACAATAATGACAAATAAGATTAGACAATAATAGTACATAGAGAAATAATAATCATTATTGTTCGAATTAACTTTTACTGTTATATTTCAGTAGGCTTGGCAATCATTCTGACTACGTTGCCGTTACCATAGTAGTAGTTAAATTTATACATGCAACGTCTTCTTTATCAGTCAAAAAAGATTATTAAAGAAGTTTCATTAGTAAAACACGCCTATAATAAATAAAGCCACTGTTCAATCAAAAATTACCTATTTCAAGACTGGATAAACAGACGAGAATCATAAGTAATTATAACCAACATATAAATGAATTAGACTCGATTCATGTTTTGTATAGAGCAGAATAAATTGAAAAGATGAATATTACTCCTTCTTTCAATAAATAAATTCAAAAATTTGTGAATGATCAGGACTAGATAGAGAAAGAATTAGGAAACTACTCAAACACCTTGAAATCTTTGTTGACGAGTCAGACAATACTATCTGTTCTTCTTGAACTTCTAAATCCTCTTGGAACATATAGACAAACAGTTTTAAGGACCACTAGAAACATATAAAATCAATCTATTGGAAAGAACAATTCTGGAGATATCTAACTCCCTGTACCATGAATTATCAAGATGGTTTGAGCAAATACTTTAGCTGTAAAGGCAGAAGTCGACTAGATAAAGCTTGAACAATATTCTCGCCTATCAAGAAAGCTGTGGACAAAAACATACAAAACTGGATTATGATCTGCTGGGATGCGAGCACGTTGTTGGTTCTTTTGATGGACTGATAATCATGTTAGTGAATCGCTTTCATAATGCAAACCAAAGGTATATATACCACTAACAACCCTTCAAGACCTTTTACTTCTACGAACAATGAATAATTATGGTCTCTCCGTATATTGTATATGCGGATCAAGGATAGACTTCTGAGTCCAGATAGTTACGAGTGCATGTTTAAGTTTAACTGGTCTTGTGAAGACAACAACATGTGCTCACCATAACTTTCCCAAACATTACCTTGTATTGTCAAGTAAAGGGTCATAGAAAGCCCAATAGATTCTTATCTAACAAATGCATAACACATGTATAAGGGTTTGATATTCAGTATAATATAGAAAGTGACAATAATACTCTTATGATTTGTGAGTCACCATTTACTAAACATGACTCAGGTCATTGCCATCAAAATTTTTTAAGCATAATGTGTATGAAAACAAAAGTTCTTTATTTAATCATAACCAACAAAAGATAAAACCTTGGGTCATAACAATATTCATTTTTGCCTAGGTAACTTCGAGCCATAGTGAATATTATTTCTCTATGTACTATTATTGTCTAATCTTATTTATCATTATTGTTATTAACAATCTTAACTTATCAATCATATAACATATTAATGATTCATTCATTTTCCTATTCTACACTATATATGTACAATTTCATGAGTTGTTATGATTATTACATGTATTATAATTCTGTTAAATACAATATTAGGACTCAGTAGCTAAATGGATAATACGATGTTGTTTGAAGCGAGCGGTACTGGGTTCCAGTCCCGGAGTGAACATCAACTCTGAGGTGCAGGTACATTCATCTGACGAGTCCCAAATAGGACGAAACGTGCGTCCTGGATTCCACTGCAGGCCTCTATCAATCTTTGTTTATAATGCTTGTGAATTAAGGTAGTATCGTGGCAATACACACAGTATGTACGTATGTCAATAAGAGACTGATCAATCGCAGTCCTAAACATCGATGAGAAGATTCAAGTAGGCTCTACCAAGTGAATTCAGTGGCTTAAATGCATTCATAAATATAGATTTGTGACCATAATATCTATCAAAAAATAACTGAGAATATGTATTTCCTTCAATTACTTTCTTGATGTTAATAAGTGATAATATTTTTTACTCAGTCATATTGCATGATAGTGTAGATTTCATGTTGCCATGTAACTGATTTACAATCAAAATGTACTTTAAATACAAATGCTGTCGTATTGGTACAATTGAATTACATAGCAACATATGGTTTAGTTCAACACTATAATGAGTTACGATTTTTTGTTACTGTATACAATAAACAGCTGGTTTATTGTCATTTAAAAATTTTTCATTTAATTTCTTCTATGAATGTGTAAAAAAGAAATAAGCTGTGAACCTAATGGATAATTTTTATTAAGTACATCTTAATCACGGCTTAGATGTTTTGATCAATGATCCGTAGTGATCGAATCGGTTGTTACTAGTTAACAAGCTCTTTAAACTGACAAAGAAACATTTAGTGCAAATAAACTTGAATATATGACTGTGAATAGCAATACAGTCCAGAAGACTCTAACAACAAACGATACTATTTTATAGTAAATAAATACACTAGCCAGTGATCTGATGGATAACGTACAGGAGTTCCATCATATCGTTACAAGTGCGTTGATCTTGTAAGTCACAGATAGTTTCAAACGTAATTTTCAGATTTCAGTAGTAACTATTAATAGTCACATATTTAAAACAATATTTCTTCCTTGAGTGCCAAGATGTTCAGTACGGGTTCGACAACGAACTTGTTTAAAATGAATTTATGTTTATACGATTGTTAAGAGATGATGGAGTAGATTTGTTGCTCAGGTAGACGATTTTGATTGGGTTTTGTTCTACGAGCTGGATGGTTTGATCGCTTAGTTTTTATTGTCCCCTTGAACAACATCTGATCAGATCATAGGGAGGTGCGATGAAAATAAAGTTCTTATATATCATTCACTATTCATAAGTCTTAAGATGTTAGTTATTCACACTAGCAAGATAATATCAGATACATTCGAAATGAGTTTCTTTTTAACTTCCAGTCGGTATATATATTAGTTTCTTGAGAACATCTAAAATGTAATAAGTGAGTAAATTTTCTAGGTATGAGATAATTATTAAGTTATTAAGGTTAGTCTAAAACTTTAATTTGTTTTGACTAATAAGAAACTGATAAGAGTTGTTTATGGAGATCTGTAATATAAACGTATTGTCTAGGAACAGATTAGACTAAATCAAAATAATAACATATGTTTTTCTAATCTTAGATTCATGCTATCCTAATGTCATGTTATTTTCAGTATTATTATCACTTGTTATGGAATTTATAAAACTTGTAATTGTTTTAATATAATTGTCCATTTCCCTTATTTATGAATTAAATTAACTTACAACCTGTCATATGAACTGAAAGAAATTTTATGTAGTATTATGTTTGTACTGCATGTATTATGTCGGTTTAGCCTCTGTTATGTACCGGCCGACTATGTTGTATCCATGGTCTTACTAATTGTAGTTGGAATTCTGAAACCACCACAACTCAAACGATATGTAGTGAAAATATAAAGACCGATACGAATGAAGATTTATTGACTCTCTGAAACACGACCATAAAACAAGTCATACAAAACCATCGTTTTTAAATATACTACAGTTATTAATGATTATTTAATAAACATCGTGTGCATGAACAGATACACAGGGTGATTGTGAAACACATATTCAGTTTACACAGAATAATATTAAAAATGTGATTGTCACATTGAATGAACTTTCTACTTATTACATTAAATGAAATTTTTACTTTTATCCATGCAAAACACACTGACCTGAAGTAATGATATACTGGAAAATATCTATATTGTACTGACTAAAGTGTTACACTGGAAATACTACTGATATCATAAAGTGTTACACCAAAAAATGTGAACTCAGCCTCACATCGCTGTTTATTATGTAATAACAATGGAAGGTCTGTTCAACATACTGATGAATTTCAGGAAAATTGAATAAGAATATGTATTAATTTTCACGCATTTATAGATGTCAGAAATGTTTAAAGTCTTATACTTTATGCAGTTGACTAAAATTAACAATACAAAAGTAACACTCAAATATTAAACATTAAATATACTGGGTGCATGATACTGAATTACTTGTTACGTTTCATTTAAGGGAAGAAACAAGTAGAAATGTGAACAGAAATTCCGTTTAGTTAAGAGAGTTTCTTATATTTCTGTTACTGTTATTTCGTTAGCAAGAAATGGAACGCCGTAGGGAAATAAAATTATTTTCTCAAAGGAATATGGAGTCAAAAACTGAAGACATTTGAATTATCAGCTGAGTTTATGTTAAAAAAATGAATTATCTTAACCAGAGTAATTACCGTATAATCGTGATAAGTCTTGCGTCTTGTTATTAACTATCCGAGCTGTACTGTTTAGGGCAATCATTCCCTGAGATGTTACCATGTTAGATGGGTCAAACGAGAGTAATAAAGTTGAAAGCAGCAAGTTAGAGGTCAAATTGGGACGTGATATTCTCAGATGTACTAGCATCTATTGGAAAATAAATGTCTAACTAAGATCTGTAACTTTTGAAATTCCTATCAACTTATATTTAGTGGTAATACAGTCAGTTGGGAGGCTTAATAATAAGATAAGGTTATAAACATGATGTTATCTAATAGTAAACTTCAATTAAAGCTAGACCACCATGGAAAACCTGGAAGCACTGGACGACTATTTTGTTCTAGCATGGAACTTCTCAGCAGTGCGTATCTTTTAAAGAAATCACTCTAGTCTTTCACGAACCTTAGTTAGAGTTTGAAAACAAGAGATTTCAAAGGGTTGAATGACACCATATAAACTTCTAAAAGCACACATTGTACTCAAAAATACTTCCAAAACAGTTTCTCATAATGGTTCTTCATAAATATATACTTTTTAAAATTAATAATGTAATCGATAGTAGCAGAAAAAACTTTAACTGGAAAAATGTTTTATAAATTAAGAATTATCCGATAATGTAAAAGTGACTTAAAAATTATGTAATTCGAGAATTATTGAAAATAACATGACAAATTTGTTGTAGACCAACTATAAAATTTGTGTTAGATTAGTGATAGATTAAGTGTTCATTGATAGGTGAGTCGAATGTTTTGATAATATAGTCGTATTAATGAATTATTTATAGAGCAAGGAATTAAAGAGGGTGAAATCAGTTGTCTTAGTGTATGGTAAAAATTAATGTATACATGAAAGAAATAGAGGAATGTGGCTAGAAAGACAATACTATTGATACTGAATGGCTTCTTAGTGTAATTTTAAACCTATGACCTTTTAGGAACTAGAAAATATCAAGTGTCACCTTTCATGTCATTAAATTTATTATGGATTTTAGTTCACTTAAGATACTTAACATGGAGAATACATTTTCTAAGACATAACTCACAGATTTAATTACCATATGGATTGACAAATAATGGCCTATTCCCCTTTTCATGTATTTAAATGTTCTCGAAATTTTTAGATTCACATTTGTTAACATGGTCATGTAAATTTATTTCAATGTTTTAGTATGAAATACGATGAGATAAACTGTAGTTTGATTAAAAAAGTTTTTTCTTAAAGAATTTAAAAACCTTGAAAGATTTCATCCTCAACAACTCACAAAATAATGGAACTGTGGAATGTTCGTTATATAAACAGATTAGATACACTATATGGAATTCCGAATGTTCATTTTGTTGTAAGTCGAATAAAAAAAATCTACTTTATTTAATAAAAGTTATAGAAATGATAATTAAGTAGCAAAGAAACAGTTGAGATGACCTATAAAATAGAACACGTGAAATGAGATCGCTGGTTTGTAGATTGTGCTATGGAACCTAACTTCTATTCTAACCTAAGACTTTTAAGATATAAATGACCATAAAAGTTTTAATGATTACTATCTACGTATAGAAAATATATTAATCAATAAAACTAACCCTACAAAAAATGAAACGATAGTGTGGATATTTTAATAATTGAGATAGTAGGATACGTCTACTCTGCACACCGATAGTAAGAGTTTATCTATATTTTACTAAATACACTATACTGAGTAAAGTGATAATAATGATAATTATCATTTTATATTTTTGAGTCTATTTTTGACTAGAGTCGTCGTCGTATTTTGGCGCTAATAAACTTTCGCTGATACCAGTTTTTGTGTTCTTACTTTCGCGTTGTGGGAATTGCAGAGGTCCCTTGTTTCGAGTATAAGTCATTAGCGTTCCCGATGCGACAATCAGCGACGACCAGACATAACATGTAACATTCAATCGACAAGACATTACAACTTTCGCTTGCTAGCCTATATGACAGATAAACATTATGTTTCCTTTCAGTTGTTTTCTAATTGTGATTTTTAATGTGATGATGATTATTGTTAAATTTGTGCTAAGGCGCCAATGAGCGACGATATTTTACGCTTTTGATTGATCGGAGTGAGAGACTCTCAGCTTAACGTTTGACCTTTGATTGTATATTCAACTCAAAGAGCAAGAAGGAATAGCTGATTTGTTCACAATCAGAAAATCGGAGACAGACAAACAGTTTGTATAAATCAATAGAAGTGGCAAATGGAATTTTAATAATGAATCACAATATAGTCTTAGGATATTTTACGGCCTTTTACTTATGCCGAGTATATGAATTATTTTATTGATAGTCGTTTGGTGATTATGTGATTGATCTAGATATACTAACAGGCTTCACCTTTTCAACAAATATATATTGTAATCAGGGAGAGGTTTCGTGGATGTTATAGTAATTTATAATGATTGAATTAACGAGTTCGAATCCCGCGAGGTGAGATCGTGGATGCGCACTGTTGAGGAGTCCCATACAGGAACGAAATGACTGTCCAATGCCTCCAGATTTTTTATAGTGTTCTAGCTTTAATTGGCTCATGAATTTAACTATTAAAAATATATATTGACTGAGAGGTTCTTTTGGCCTAACAGTTATCTTCTTTATTCGTGTTTATTACTATAGGTGAATGTTTATTTTAATGTCTAAATTGCTTATATTTACGGGATTGGCTTTACATCCTTTTTGAAAGCAATAATATTTAAAATCTAAATTTGAGCATGATCACAATCAATCTGAATTTACATTCTTAAATTGACATTGACACCACTTCATTTATTGTACAGATCGATATACATAAACTTCGAAAGTTTAAATTATTAAAATTACCCCATTCTAACTACTTAAATAGAATGTTATAAATGAAGCCGTCTATAGAGTATACATGTGGTGCATTTACGAAGATTGTGTGATGATACAAAAAAAAATAATCAGACCAATTAGGATTGAGGCGAATGAACTTCTAAAGGAATAACGTTTCTAATTTGTTTAATATACTATTATTTGATTGGTTATTTAATAATACAACTACAGAAATCTACAAAAGATGAAATGAATGAGGTATGAAAATTTAATTGAAAATATTATCACAATAACTTTGAACTAAATGGAACTGATGCATAAGTGTACGATTTATGTATTTTTAAAAATTTAATTATGGAATATAAAATCAGTAATATATCTGTATGGGAACGTTATAATGACAGTGATCTTTTATTATTTAAAACATTTGCACCACATTTAACCATAGTAGAAAGAGCAAATTTTCCATTATGGGCTATACTTGGTTTTCCTGGAAGTATATTCAGTATTATTGTATGGAGTAGTCGTCCAATGAGACGTGGTGGTAGTGCTGCTGCTGCAGTTTATCAAGCTAGTCTTGGCGTTGTGGATTTATGTTTTTTTATTATACATTTGAATTGGTATTTACATGTGGCATGGCAACTCGGTGTACTTGATCATCCGGTAATTTGTGAAACATTCCCTGTTATAAATTATTTAATACAATATCTAAGTCCTACATTGGCATTTACATTCACATTAGAAAGATATTTAGCAATATGTCATCCATTCCGTTCACAAAGAAGTGTAATGCGTTCCACAGTGAAAAGTGCTTTTAAATTTATTGCCATAATGTTTGCATTTTGTTTGATTACAGCTAGTGTTCAAGCATTTGTATATGCTTATAATAATGGTGTATGTACTACTAGACCATCAGTTGAAGATCCTAATTCTATTGGATTTAGTTTATATACAAATTGGACTTTTATCACAGAATCATTATATTTTTTCTGTTTACCAATTACTTGTCTTGTATTAAATATATTAGTCATTGGAGTATTACGACAAAGCATTAAATCAAAACGAAATACTTTAATTGCAACAACAGTCAATGGTAATTCAAATATAAACTGTGATCGTAATCAAATTTCACAACCGATAAGTAAAGGAGCACGTTCAAGTACATTGACATTATTATGTACATCATTTTATCTTATTATTGCACATCTATCTGTAGCAATAGCCGTAGTAATTCATAAACGTTTACCAACTGGTAATGAATATTTAAGTGATGAACAAATACGTAATGATCCTGGTTGGACAACTTATTTTCGTTTCTTTACAGTACGTGTATTAATCGAATGTTTTGCAATGACACATTATGCTGCGAAATTTCCAATTTATTTAACAACAAGTAAACAATTTCGTTATGAATTTTGTAGAATATTTCAATGTTTTTGCAGAAATCAATCTTATTTATTACGAGATACTGATGCAGATATTGATCAAAATACACATTTACAAAATGGTAAACGTTCAACTTTCATATATAACAGTAAACATTCATTAAACACTGTATGTAAAACAAGTTTTACACAAAAGAAATTAAGAAATTCTTCTGTATCATTCAATTCTACAAATGAAAAGTTATCACCTACAAAAATTCGAAGACGTCCATCACCTGGTCTAAGTCGTACTGTATTAGGTGTAGATGGACAACGTGTAAAAGTTAAATCAAGTATTTCTATAAGTGTTTAATAAGTTCAAGAATTAAACCAAATATTATTATCTACATCAAATGAACAACACCTACACTCCCACCACCCCCCCGCGAAAAACTTAACAAATATTAAAATATGGCTACTTTTAACTATTCATTTCAGTTACGACGGTGTATTTTTTTTATATACGCTATACAAAGCATATAATGTATGAATGAAAATTTATTATTTTTATAAACAATGTAAAATGTCATAAACATTATCTCTTTAATATGAACAATTTTATTAATCGATAAACAAATATTTGTTTATTTATTTATTTGTTTTTTTCTATAGAAACTAATAATCTATGCATTCGACATCCAGAAAAAAAGTGTGTTCAGTGATCTCTTAGATACTATACTATACTGTTCATTCAAAACATTACCACTATTATTATTCATATGAATGACAATAAAAATTTATCATATTTTATTTTATTTCATTTCAAGTTTAATGAAGAATAAATATGATAGAATATTCTATTTGGGAATTTATTTATAGTGAAATATGATGTAATGAATTCATATTGTAATGTTAATAAATAGAAAATGCATAAATGAGTCATAGTAATAATACATTTTCTTACTATTAATATTACATTGTAAGTATTTAAGTTTTAGTGATTATTTTCAAATTTATAATGTGATATCTTTTTTAAAATTAAAAGCCATAGATACTTTACAAAAGGTTTAGTAACTATGACGATTATCTTTCTTAATTTGAAATTATCTAAGGCCTTAAGTCACTGTTAAAAACTGATTAGCCTAAAATAGTTAATTTACAGTATTCTTCATTTAATGTTAAATTATGATGTCATATTTAATTAGTATCTATAAATATACATCTATCATGAATAATATAATTGCAAGAAAATTGAAATTAAAAGTCTCAATTATTAGTAATCATGAGTAGAATATCAATCAATGATGTAAGATAATGGGCATACTATGTGTAATATATTACGCACTGCTAAGGAATCCAATACTAGGATGAAACGGCCGTCCACTGTTTCCAGGTTTTTCATGGTGATCTAGGTTCAATTGATTCATGATTTCAAACCAAGAGTGTTTATTACTTATAAAGTCAAAACTTCCGCAGAACAAAAATAAAATATTCAAACTGAAAATAAGGTAACTTTTTTCAAGTATATTCAATACCAAGTTAGAAAACTATGTATTTATTAATCAGTTTCTCACAAATCATTAAAATATATTAGAAAGTAAGTGAAAAAATACAACAACAACAACAGCAACAACAAAACCATTTAGATTACAATCTTGAAATAGGTACAATTCTTTGTGTTAATGTGAACCGAATTAATTAGATTTATGAATATCCATAGAAATTATTAAGTTAATCATTACATATTATCTTTGTTGATAATTAGAAAAGAAATCAATGAAAAACTTTGTTTCATAATGTGATCTTAATTATGACTTGATATTACCCATATAATTATTTAATTTTGTAAGCAATGATGTATAGTGACTAGCAGTGGAATCCAGGATGCGCGTTTCGTTCTATTTGCGACTCGTCAGCTGGATATACCTGCATCTCAGAGTTGATGTTCACTCTGAGACTCGAACCCAGTACCATTCGCTGCAAACGCTATCACGATATCCACTTAGCTACTGAGTGCTGATAGCCACTTGTTTGTGCAATGGGGTGAATTTAAACAGATTGATCAATTGCAATCTTAAACCTCAATAGGAAGATACAAGTCAAATAATACCAAGTGAATTTAATTATTTAATTGTTTATATTATAATTAATATAACTATCTGACTATTATTCAATATTAAGAAACATTAATAATTTGTAAATCACCTGTGAAGATTAATTATATATTTATTTATTTATTAGAATTATATATATTATATTACTGAAATACATTTTAATATAAATATTAATTACATACAATTATGCATTCATTTTGTTTAGTTATATCATAATATGAAATATATAATGATAATAATAATTTATATGAAAATATAAGAATCATGTAGATATTAAATAAGGCAATCATAATCATCTCTCAATCAATAATATCAAGGTAGGTTGAATGATCGTTTGGTTATTTTATTTCATTTTAGGTAATTCTAAACATAATTTTATTTTATAATTGATTCTTAGTTTGGTGGTGGTGGTGGGGGGGGGTAAGCAACATTGTAAACTTATTTTATTGTAACTGGGGGTCTTTACTTAATGTGATAAGTATTCAAAAGTTGAAATACTAAGTTTTTTATTTTACGTTTTTGCATTACTTATTTATTATTATCATTGAATGACTACTATATTATTCAATGTTATGACTAATTTCATATATCAAAGCTTAGATTTAAAAACTCACCTTGAAGGTAGTCACTAATGCATTTTCAAAAATGACATTGAATATTATAGTTATATGGATAGTCAATTGGAACAATAGTAGAAACATCAAGTTACATAAAACAACTAGATCTTACTGGATTCTAGCCTTGAAAGCTCGTGCTGTTTGTGTAAAGTGTAGTAATGTTTTGTTAAATTAATGAAGTATTAAGGATTCAATTTCTATTCATATTATGATATGTTCAAATAAATATACTTTTAGTAATACTGATAGTTTGTTTATTCTAATTTCAACTAGATTAAGCTGATTACTTAGACTACCTTCAAAGTAGACTTAAGTTTTATATATAGTTTAATTAACACTATAGAAAAGAATTAGATTTAAATATTATTATTTTACTGTTTGCTTTGTTGTGATAATCGTTTCTAGCAAGTATTAAGTTTTTCCTTTTCCAAGTATAATGTTTAATGGCTTAATTTCTATAGAATTGTTGATATTTTCTCAGTTGATGAACATTTCTGAGTACCATAGTGATCATATTATAAATTTTAAGTAGCTATAGTCTTATGTAGATATTAATTTCAAAAATCGCATTGTATATAGCATAATATATGCTTCAAACAAGTGAATTGATAAAATTATATTAACTAAACTGAGAATAGCTCAGATAAACCTCATTTCATAGCGGTATAAGCAATTGAAGGTTTGTTAATATTCTAGATTATATATGTTCATTTGACAGTCAAATTAAAAATAGTTCTCTAAATAATGAATCTATATATGCATTTTAAAGGTATTCCGTAAAAAATAAATTCGATCAATGTTAAATAGCTATCTCAGTTTAATCCACTTGGTCACAATTTAGTGGTCTGAGATCTGACTGTGATTGGAATATAAATTCTGATTATTCTCCTATATATTTATTGACTTATTTAATATCGTTATTCATTAACCCGATTTCAAGTCGGTGATTATATACGTGAATTGGCTATATGTATATTTTAACAGCAATCAGAAACGATCAAATTGGAGTTAGATATAGGGCCACTAAAACTTTCATAAGGGTTAAAATAAAGAAAATTTATGACTTTACAGTATTTATCTTAAATTCATTGAGATAATTTTATTACGTAGATATTTTTCAATGTTCTATTTATTAATGATAAATTCATTGAAATGAAATGCTGTTATTTTTAATCACAGATTAACTGGACGGTTTATCGCCGTTTGGATTATCTCAATTTTAGGCTCTTAAAAGTACTCATAATGATATTGGCCAATATTTGTTTTTATTTCAGGAGCCCAGTTCCCTTCGATAAAACACATGTATAACATCATATGCTTGTATCATAAACGCTTTGCCTCAATAACTGTTATATAATGCAGAATTATGGTACGATAAAAACGATATCTATTCGAATCTCATTTACATTGAAACAGAGTATAAACTTTGTCTTTGATACATTTGCACTTTATTGGTCTAAATATATTCATAGTTGAATCGAGTTTAAAACATGAAGCATTAATACTTCCGATATATATTCATGAAGCATGAGGAGTGGGTATATTTCATGCTTCATTTCGAATATTATTTTATATGACATCAATCCCATAACTGGTGATCATTTAAAATTACAATAGCCATAACATCAAAGTAGTGTACATGAAGAACGTTCTGTTGAGTAAATTTAGTTATTTTCTTATTTACATAGTTCCTTATCCGTGTTTAAATAAGTCCATTCAATTGAAACGAAATCTAAAGAGATCAAAGTTAATTCTAAATAATTTTCATGGTAAAACATCCCACAGGAGTGATCATAAATGCTAAATTTTATATTGAAAAATCTGTACGACAATCATTGCGACTAGCACAAGCTTATAAAGGCAATTGTTGAATTTGGCTCAGAAGCTACCTGTGTCCCAAACAGTTCGGTAATCTGACGTTTGAAAACTAAATAATTAAAGTCTTGAGTTATAGTTATGTATGTGATTGACAGTACAACAAAAATGAAGCTTTAAAAAGTCCTGGAAAATCCCACAAATCGATTGTATATAGGGTGTTTCACGGCAATGTTTATTGAGGAACAGCATGGATAATGTAAGTTCTTTCACTTTAGGTATATAATAGATTCAGAGTATTTAGTTTCAGTCTCTATGCTTTAATTTACTTAAAAGCTTCAAGAGGTATTTCGTGGTGTTCTAGTGAGAAGCCGTGACCAGTGGAGTTCAACCGTGTCTGTTGTGAGGCAGTAATTGACTTATGATAATGGTTGACCGTAGTGCGATTTCGTGGATTGGTTGAGGTTAGAAATTAACACCACTGGATGCCGGCTCAGTGATCTAGAGTTTAAGCTTTCATGCGCGAAACCGATAGGTCCTGCGTTCAAATCCCGCGGGCAGAATCGTGGATGCGCACTACTGAGGAGCTCCATACCAGGACGAAACGGCCGATCAGGTTTTCCATAGATGCTTAACTTTAATTAACTCATGAATTCAACTATTAAATTACTAGAATCTCCATAAAACCTCCTTCTGATAAAAAACAATTCTTCAGTTCTCTTACTTCTTATCATTTCATCATACTTATAGTAAATTTTTTTAGTTTTTATACTTCATTTCAATTGATTATCTTCAAAAGGCTTGTCTAAATAAGTTTCTTGATTTTGATTTATATATGACTTATTCTGTTCTTTTAAGCTAATGTTAGTCGCACATATTTGTGAATTTTGTAAAATTCCTGAACATAACTATTTTCACTTGGAAATACTCAGTCAATTTAGTAATTTAAAAAAATGTCACATTAGTATTCTAACAAGAATATAATTGTTTTCAGGTTTGCATCAAAAACCTGGAAGCACTGAACAATCTTTTTATGTTGGTATGTGGCTTCCTATCTTCTGTGACTGTTGTTCAGGAAATCAAACCCTGAACCTTCTGCCTCACACTTGAACACAATTTATGGATCACTGAGCCTCCATCTTCAATTAATTCACTATATCTTCCATTGGCTGCAGTAGGTTATCACACTACACCCATGGTCATTGAATTCCACTGATCATGACTTAATTATTCACTCAACTCAACTTTACGCTCATAAATATACATATATTGAGAGCTGGACTGAATTTTACATAAGCTCAACAGGAGAGTTTTTTTGTTTAACTGATTATTTAAGGATAGTAAATTGTTTAGTATAAATCATAGTATAAATTCACTTGGTTTTACTTTACTTGTATCTTCCGATTGTTATTTAGGACTGCAATTGATCGATTTCTTGTTGGAATCTATGCATCCTGTGCAGATTATCTCGATATAATCTTAAGTTACAAGCTTCTAAGCAAAAGTAAATAGTGGCCATCTTTGCTTAAATCATAGTTATTTTTTAATGAATAAACAATATTCTAATGTTACTAGTCAATAAATTAATAGAATAAACTAACTATAAAACACATTCGTAATATTGTTCATCTTTCAGTTGCAACATTCCCCTTTATATTTTATTCTATTAAACTAATTTATTACATTTTCTTTTAACTCATTTATTCATTGTTCCTTTCCTCATTAACCTTTCCTAACATTTATTATTATAAATTCTATTAATGTAGTATACATTGTGTATATTCATTCGTTAAAGTTTATTATTACTATAAATTCATAAATAGATAAGAATGGAATAAATAATTGACATTTGTCTTGAATTTGTGTTGAAAAATTGAATACAGATTTTGAAGAAAGAGAAAAAATCTCCGTCATTACATCCATAGTAATTTTGTAACTATGCATTAATTAGAATTATTATTATTATCAATCATACCGTTCTGAATAATTTAATCAAAGAAATAAATAATTACTTCTAAATTATGATTCAAATTATTTGGATTTAATTATTGAAATTAAAGTTGGTATTAAATAATAAGCGGTGATGGTTTCAAAGAAAGAAATCGGAGATTTTACTTTGATCATAAAATCTAGGATCACTTAACTTGCAATCAGTCATAGATAATTGTAAATTAACTTTGTTCATATGAGTGTATATATATATATAATTATGGATGATTAGAGATGTTTTCTAATTTTATTCAGTTACCAGTTGTCAAGAATGCAAGAATTATGCTGCTTTCCAACTGATATAATTCAATGTAAAGAGAGAGTAAAAATAGATTGATAGGTGGAAATTTATTTAATTTTAAAGCGGCTTTAAAAATATATTATCTTAGTATGCTTATATTTAAAGATCTTATTTACATTGAATAAAAGTCAGGTCCCGTAGCACGTGTTGTGATAAGATTTAAACCATATCTATGCATTTAAAAAGAAACTTTCTTTTTTGTTTTGAATTGCCTCATCACCTTGTTTTACAGCGGCTGGTTGCATGATGTCCGATTTCACGCTTTCTATTATCAATCCGTTTACTTTATTTATCTATCCTCTCTGAGCCTAACTCACTTTACTCTTTTAATCTATGAATTTTCAGAGTAACTGTTGACTCCAATGTTCATACACAAATGTTCAAACAGTTCGTAGTGTTTTTTCATGGTAATCATCTGATTTTTCTAATCTTGATTGATAAGAACGTCTCTGGTAATATGATGCAAATTTGTATACTGTATATGAAAAATTACCAATATTGTTTCTCAGTTACGATCACCTGAAGAGAAATTTTAAAATGAAAGAATTCATGTTATCCGAATAGGAATGATGTCCATCATTCATTTAAATTTTTTTTTCAGAAAACTTGATATTGGTCAATCAATAACTTATTATATGAAAATAATTTACAAGTATCTTGGGATTTTAAAAACTATAACTAACAATATTACTTACTTACGCTTGTTATCCCTCGTGGAAGAGCATAGGCTGCCCATCTGCTTTCTCCAACTAACAATATACTGTTAAATAATTGAGTTTTAAGTTTGCTTCTTCTTAATACACAGCTAAAAATGAATTCTACAGCAATTAACATAATAATAAATAGGATCGTCTCGATTATTATATTAATTTTTATCAGATGTTCGCACTGGATACCTGTTACACATACCTGGTTTTTACATATCACTTTTTAATATTTTTAATATTAGATTTAACTACAAAACGTAAATGGTAACGGAGGAATAAATTTAATTCCTAGATATATTGGTCACTTGTCCAAGTGACATATTTACAGATTCTTTCTCAAATCAACTTCTTAAGGTAGTTGAAACCGATATATAACACCAGTGTATGTATATCGGTACTTTAAATTTCATGTATATGTAACTCTAGAGCTGCCAATCGCTTTAAGCATATTTCATGAAAGGTTAGTATAAAGACTCTGACAATGTTTAACTGAGTGTTTCTTACTTGTTGGACTAATCGGATATTTGGTGATTTTAGTCTATAAAAATAAATTGTTGGTCCCTCTCTATATGTGCATACAATTCAGTCACAAATGTTAGAAACTTCTGTAACCAAGATTTACTCATGATTTTTGTACTGAAATAACGAGCCGATGTTTCTTAGCATTTTTAAAACAATCAGACGGACACAACGAGATTATGTTTCATTGGTTTCTACAGTCAGCATACATCCAATTAGGTGACAGTCATAAAAAGTGGTTATAATCAGTTTTGTAGAAACC
Organism: Schistosoma haematobium; assembly: GCF_000699445.3. Taxonomy (NCBI): domain Eukaryota; kingdom Metazoa; phylum Platyhelminthes; class Trematoda; order Strigeidida; family Schistosomatidae; genus Schistosoma; species Schistosoma haematobium. Next base: position 74,513,147 of record NC_067196.1, on the reverse strand, counting down.
AGGTAATTAAAACTAGGCAGTATATTTATGTTAGGTTAAATGAAAAGTGATATGTTGCGTAAAGATAATAAGACTATAAAAGAAAGAAAAGATTTGTGAGCACTTTTTGACTGACTAGACAATGTTATTATATGGATGATTGATAACAACTAAAAAACTAACACGGAAACTTTCCAACTAAACTTTTAGTCTGATTAATTGTTAAAGATGCACAGGAAATGTAACGACTGGCTTATCGTATTACAATAAATTAGTTAATTATGTTGAAAATTAATTTACAGTTGAATAAATTATTGATGGAGAAAATTACCATATGAAGAATCAAAGTAAGTTAATAAAAGAATTATGAGTTATAGACTAAATTACCAGCCTCAGGATATAACAGATTGCACGAAATCTTGTGTATGTTGCGTGCACGCTTCGCAGCTAGCATGTTATCATCGAATCACTGAATTGACGCCCAATTGTCAATATCTCGAGATTCAGACTACTGCTGACATCCAGTAATCAGTATCTATTATCTACTGATGAGTTCCATACTTGGACAAAATGACTGTCTAGTGTCCCTTAGCTTTTGAAGCTTTCCTATGATAAAACAACTGTTCCTTTTTTGTTTTCTGTAAATTGATGAAGTAAAAGATGCAACTAAGATCGGAAAACAGTTAAATGATGTCTTATTTTTCTGAAGTATCATTAATTAATACCTGAAACGAACATAAAATATGAAAATGTTCCTAAAATACCAAAATCAAATCGTTGGTTACTCATTGCATTGTGCAACAATACGAATATTTAATACGCATCAGTAATAAGTAATAAAAAGGCTTCAGAAACTTTATTTATAGACAACTGATCGTTTTATCGTAGAGAATTTTACTTAAAATAGCACACTATTAATTAACTTAAAGATCGTTAATGATCTTTATTTCGGTATGGTTTACAAATTGTGACATATGTTTTAGCGATATAACAAGAGCTTCTTATTTATATGGTACTGAATACTCCAATAATCTTCATTAATTTGTGTTCTGAGTATGATTTTCAGATCATGCGTTAAAACGGATCACCAACTATAATAATTGTTGATAACAGTCAATGAAGTGGTAAGTAAAATTACAAATAACCAAGTAAGACGAGTTTCCTTCATGTTAACTGTATAAATCATAATGTTGACCAACCTTAGCTATGATTTAAGTGATTGAAAACAATCACTGAGCGTTTTTATTAAAAATTCTAAAGGCATCAAAACAATCCCATCTTTAAAAAGTTGATTCATGCTAAAATATAATCCAATTATAAAGATAAGTCAGTCTATATTAAACGATACTTTAATTCAATTTTTTTTAGTAAAAAGTTCAAATTATTATATCAAAATTTGTTAGTTCATTCAAATTGAACAACACAAAGAATATAAGAACTCTATTCAATTGCAACCTGCCTATGCTTTATTGCTTAAAGTAGTTCATTATTTTCTGCCTAAATAGTTTAATAGAATATTTTTTTTGTTTAATTTAAGTTACCTTGGTTAAAACACTTCCCTCGTATTTAGTGATACACATTTCTGACAAATCCTGCGATCGGGATAGTGGGTGCGCACTGCTTAAGGGCCCCGCAACAGAACGAACCGGCCGTCCAGTGCTTCCTGGTTTTCAATGATGATCTAACATCAATCGGTTCATGGTGTCAATCAAAACTTAACAATCTCCACAACCCCTAAACTGATAATTACCATATGCAAACTAGTGACTAGCTTCGTGAGAAAATTCTCGGAGTTCTGGTGAGAAGCCGTGACCAGTGAAGCTAATCCGTGTCGGCGAGACAGGTATCTACCTCAATACAACGGAAGATGGTCGTGCGATTTCGTGGATTGGTTGACGTTAGAAACTAACACCATTGGGTGCCGGCTCAGTGGCCCAGTAGGTTAAGTATTCGCGCGCGGAACCGAAGGCCCTGGGTCCGAATCTCGCGAGCGGGATCGTGAATGTGCACTGCTGTGGAGTCAACCGAATAAGCAGATATCTAAACAACTGAAATTATAATGAACTAAAACAGTATTTGAGGGCAAAGTATTGGATCTATATCTAATTACCATTATTTGTTTATATAAAACTGAAGAAAGCTACCCAAAATAATTAATTAAACTTTTAGGAAACAACTTTATTCGAGAAATTTATACAAAATTTACTGTATTTTATAACTGAAAATTTGTAATTGTAATTCGTTCACAATGGAATTCATTATTATTTCTGTTATGCCTTTTTTTCTTCTTATAAACATCAATACCAGTTACATATTTCCCGTCAAAAATCTTCCCATACAAATACAAATGAGAAAGGAAACAAATTTCTTTAAATTGTTTTTATTTATTCCTTTATTTAAGGATAAAACTTGATATTGTTTCTCTTTAGACAAACACTAGAAGTTTGTATGTAAATTTTTGATAAAACGTAGTGTATCTAGAGGGATGTACTTGTACCCCAATACTGATATTTGTATTAAGAACTGAATCCAGTATCTTTCACTCCAAACGCTTTATTATATTATCCATTGAGTATCTCTGACCAAATATAAATGACTTATACATCAAAGATAAATTTCATTAGTTATTTTTAAGTTTTTTTCTGTTGTTAATGGTGGAGAAGGTAGATGATTTTGATGGAATTTTTTCTCTGAACTGGACAAGCCGTGAATCATGTGTTGAGAAATTCGAACACTTCATTTCTACCTGGAGTTTATGTTGATGATGTTATTCACAAGAACGATGAAAAGTCCACGACCAAACTATCCAACTCAAAGAACAAAACTCCAATAAAATCTTTTATTAATGTTATAGGATGCATTTGATTAATCTGTTTTCATATATATGAGTCGTGAGAAATGCAGAATAAGACTAGAAAGAAATTACTTATTACTGTATATCCTTAAAATTTATTACAGTTAAACAATAGTTCACTCAATCTCAGTTTATATTAATTTATAGAATCCTCGAATTATATTCATTTATTTCAAAAACAGTGAATTACTTTGGTCGAATAACTGTCCTAGATATTTCATAATTCTGTTTACAGAGACAGTTATTTCCGTTTTAATCATATTTATAAGTGACATTCCTGTGTTGAATTGTATGAGAAAAAGCTTAATAGATTTACGTATTCATGCATGTTCTTTCATCTTAGTACATTCATTCGCAAATTTTGTTTTATCTTCAATAGAAAGGAAGTGTTTTTCTAGGCGTCTTTAAAAGTTTATGGGGAACAGACAGAATGATTAATAAGTAGATTTAATTTTATTTAACCGTTTATATGCTTCTGTAGAAGCTTAACATAGTTAAGGTTTAAGTCCGTTTTGGATGAAAGCGTATACTGAAAACAATAAAATACACTGCAATCAGCATAGGAAATGTCGTGTCTAAATTTTATTAACATTGTTTTTAGCATTCAAAGAACAGTAAAACAGAATGTGTGACATTATTGTCATTCAACAACAAATGTTACTGCATTATCAGTACATAAGCAAATCAAAATGATCATTCACACATGTCCTACCTTGTATCACTAAGTAAACATAATTCACAAACTTTTTAGACAGTATGTCTGATGGGTACTAAAAAAATGTAACGGATCGATCTCACTTTATTTTTTCTAGGATTCGAACAAAAACCCAAATACTTTGTTTCAATAAAAATGAATATTGTTTAATGGTACAATCGAGAACTCGTGAATTATCCCATTTGGGACTCGATAGTTAGATTTAACTGCATTTCAGTGTCGATGTTAATATCAACCTGAAAGTATGTATAACATAAACAGTTATTTATTGGCTAATGAGCAAATTAATGTTTGGGCATCAAAATAAACGGTATTTTGCGTTTAGTGACAATTTAGTGATGGTGGAAATTTGTAGCTCAGGTGGATGCGAATACTAATACTATAACTAATACTAATTTAGTAAACATCATGAACTTTAGTTACATACGCCTCTTACCCCTCGAGGAGGGGCATAGGCCGTTCTCCAGCATTCTCAATTGAATTCGCTGTTCATTCTTTTGATATCTGCCTCTAACTCCCGACACAATATGTTCCTTGACATTCCTCTTTCCCTTTGCTCTTCAGGATTGCTCCATGAGACATTTTGATAGTTATTGCAGTATATGTCCTATCCATTTACAAAGTCTTTCCCTAATTTCTTCTTTAGCCGGAAGTTGACTTGTTTTGTACCCTAGTAGGTTGTTGGTAATGCTGTCTGGCTAACAAATATTGAGTATCTTGCGTAGACAATTTTTTTAAAAATATCAGTACTTTTTTTATGATGGCTGTTGTAGTTCTCCAAGTTTCAGCTTCGTATAATAGAACTGTCTTGGCATTCGTATTGAAGAAGCTTTTTAAAGGCTTGAATTGAATCAAAAGCTTTTCATCAGAATATCCGTTAGATTTGTTTACAAATGTGCTTAACTTTGGCTGTTTATAAAACTTAAGGGCGTATTATACAAAAAGTGGAAATAAATATTCATGTCGATAATTTATGAAAGATAAACGTCGAGAATTAGTTATTTTCAAATTTGTTAGAAGCATTCATCAAAATATGGGTATAAATGCCAAGTTTGGACTTGACAGTTTCAGACAAATTGTGTTTCTGACGTTTCGTGACTTAATGTAAGCCACTCCTTCAGAGTAAATAAATAACATTGCCATTTAAAACTGTTTTAATTTATTCCAGTTATCTATTTACTCAGAAGAAATAGTTCACATTAAGTCACGAAACGTCAGAAATACAGTTTTTCTACTTATTGAGATATAAAATACATATTTATTATTCATCAATACAGTTTATTTTCTGAGTTTGTATTATAGCTGATCTAGACCGAATTCATTGGTTCAATTTGAAGGATTTGAGGAGATATTGCCAATCTGTGAATTCGCTACTGAGTTTACTGTGAGGGAAAATTAATCAAGATAGTTCCAATATTTCGTAAAAGTATTTTTTAGCAGAAGACCATAAAAAGGAGTTATCAGTATCTAACTTGTATTGTTGTCTGACCTCCATTTAATACATAGTGACCAGTTGCTAAAGTTGTGTAATTATTTATTTGTCTTAATTTTCCTACTTAATTTATCTCTGATAATCGAACGAATGCTTATCAGATAGTGTAAGCAAAACATAAAATATATCATGTATCAAAATTTTATTGCATTCACTTAACTGAAGACTTAGTTCTTACTAAAATTATTCAATTAATTACTAAGTAAATGATGGTACGTCTAAGATTAGTCCGTAAATGTGCAGATAGCAAGTCTACTTTTTGAAGTATAATACACCGAAAACTGTACACATTAGCAACTCAGATAACTCTATTTCTTAAGTTTTTATTGTCCCAAAAGACAAGTGCTAAAATGTCATATTTACATGATACAGTAGAATAGCCTCACCCAGAAATGTCATCCTATATAATACAGATTTAGAGATAGTAAATGCAAAAGTTTTTAAGGGAAACTCATTTCTGTCTTTAAACAATACAAAATAGGAAGTATTTACACTATCTCAGTTTCTATTAAATATAATGTGAGCTTATTATTAAATCTACAACAAATCAGTCCCAAATATTAATTAAGAAAATAAGTCACATATACGTCGTAATTTCATTTTAGGTAGTTTTCGATATTTCACTCAATTAAAGAATAGTTGCCATTGTAATCGAGCATTTTAGTATAATACCACTGATAACACAAGTGTAGTATGTTTGATTTAAACGCTTCACGGTTGCGGATCAATAACCGTATCGTGAATTGAATACATGACATTATAGTCACAATAATAATCATGAAAATACTCGACTATGGAGACAGAATTAAATGCCAATATTTTTCCCATTATTTTTTACTCTGGTGTATATAGTGATCTTTATCAGGTGATTTTTGTGAAGCTAGTACAGCTAAGACAAAATAGTCAGTCAATTTCTACTGATGAGCAGACTCCATTCATCGAGATTTAGGTTGTAAATGACTTCCAAATTATGTACCTATAGGAAAGATTTTGAGTTCTGATTAGAAGAAATGCAGTATATTGATATAACTCAGTTCCATTTCTAACAAATGACAGATATATGACATACTATTCAAAGAGAACATTTAAAATACAAAGTTTGTTATCATTTAACGATGAACTACTTATTTCTAAACCAAATTAAATGAACTACATAATGACTACTTAGTTTCATATAATAATTCTAATCTCACTGAAATCATAAAGTAACCAAATTAAACAACCGTTTAAAACCATGAAGCAACCGGAAGCTTTTTTTGTCCTCTGATGCGATCGATCTCATAGCAAGATTTCAAGGTGGTAGGATTGATTCCAAGTGTGGTCATCAATGTTCATTACTGAAAAACCTAAGAGTTAAATAAAATATATGCCCAACCCCTTTAGCTGTTAAATGGTTGTCTAGAGTGATTCGGTTAGTGATCTCAGTAGACCTCCATACTGATATTGTAATGAGCGTGAGCACAGACGAGGACGATCAGACCTAATTGAGTACAAAATCACGCAGTAAAATCTGAGAAACATACAATAAATGCTTCATTTGTGAAATGTCAGTCAGTTGTTTCAAACTTGATTGTTCCTTCACTTCCACACCAATCATCCTCTGTTCCCGTTCTCTTCTCTTCAATCTTCTTAGCCTTCTGCTGCCCGAGTTTCACTTTCGACTGATGATACATACTACTAATATCTATCGATATCAGTAGCACACAACACAATATTATTTTTTGTTTGTTTAATATGACTTATTGGAAATTATTTATTATGAAGAGTGTATTGATTTTGGATGAAAATCAATCAGTAAATCACTGAAAACCAAAGAGTATTGGAGACTTATTCCATTTACATTTAAAAAGTGAACGGTACTGGGTTTGAGTCCCGGAGTGAACATTGACTCTGCAATGCTGGTACATCCAGCTGACAAGTCCCAAATAGGATGCAACGCGCATCCTGGGTCCCGCTGCTAGCCACTATCCATCTTTCCTTGAAAAGCTTGTGACTTGAGGTTATATCGAGGCAATCTGCACAGGATGCATATATGCCAATAAGAAACCAATCAATGGCAGTCCTAAATAACAATGGGAAGATACAAGTAAAACAACATCAAGTGAATTTATGATAAGAACGGTTACAACATATATGAAATGTTACAACCATGGTAACTAAGTAATTCTGTACTCTCTACAAAAAAAATACGTAATATCTTGAATCGGAAAAGATTTAAGATATTATATGCCTCAAACTGTAAGAAAACCTCTACATAAATTCCTTTTTTAATTATATTTTATACTATAATACAAAACACTTTGTTCATTTGTATTTCACTAACAAAAAGAAAACACTTTATTTATATTTCAGCTTTCTCTTTTTTGTCGAAGTGAAAAGATCGAAAATCAACCAAAAGTTTCACATCAAAGCATATAATCTTATCTTGTAAAATTTGACCTAATTTTCTTCTCTTTTCTTTTCTTTCTTTTTTTTCTTTTGTCCTTTACATAAAACATAAAAGTATATAAAATAAGTGAATATATATACTATATAACCAAATAGAACAATTGGACATTGTTTAAAATACTAAATTCTGTTAAAAATGAAAAAAAAGGATGGTTACTTTGTTAAAATAACATTTTTCTTTGAGAAAAAAGCGCCAACTTTTTATTTTGTATGTTACTAAAATTTATATTTTAAGAATGAAAAAAAGTTGATCACTAGGGAAATGGTTTATTCATTCTTGTTTTTTTCTTCATTATTATTTTATTATTAGAAAGATAATTATCATGGATAAATCCGTAATTTCATTTTGTTTCTAAAGGAATTTATTTTGTTTTATTGAATAATCTATTAATGTTTTCCGATATTTATCACTTTAAGAGAGAGATAAAAACAGGTCATTAGTAAAAGCAATTAATTGTTTGCTAAAAGTTTATATTTCCTCTAATACAACACCGAGAACACTAATCCAATCATATTTGATGGAGAAACTCTGGAACAGGTGGAATCCTTCATGTACCTGAGAAGCACCATCGGTGAACAAGGAGGTTCAGATGCAGACGTAAAGGTAAGGATTGTCAAAGCAACGAAAGCATTCCGACAATAGAAGAACAACTTTCAACCAATATCAAAGTCAGAATCTTCAATACGAACATCAAGACAGTTTTACTGTACTCAGCTGAAACTTCGAGAACTACAACATCCACCATCAAGAAGGTACAAGTATTTATAAATAGTTGTCTAAGTTAAATACTCAATATCCGTTGGCCAGATACCATAAGCAACAACCTAATGTGGGAGAGAACAAACCAGCTTTCAGCTTAGGATGAAATTAGGAAAAGACGATGAAAATGGATAGGACATACATTACGGAAATCACCAATCTGCATCACGAGGCAAGCGCCAACTTGGAGTCCTTAAGGGAAACGAAAAAGCGGAAGACCAAAGAACACACTGCATTGGGAATCGGAAGCAGACATGGAAAGGGTGAGTAACAACTGAAGGGGCTGGAAAGGATTGCATAGGGCAGGATTGGATGGAGAATGCTGGTGGGCGGCCTATGCTCCTCCATGAGGAGTAACAGGCGTAAGTAAGTAAAAGTTTGTATTATTTCATGAAATGACTTTTAAGAAATATGTTCATAAAGTTTTGATGTTAAACCATATTTTAATTAAAATTATGAACCGATCGGTGTTAGAGCACCGTTGAAAATCTGAAAGTACCGAACGGTTGTTTCGTCCTAGTGTGAGACTACTTGTCATTGATCGGTTCATGACCTTACTTAAACTTTAACAATCTTTACAGCCCTATAATGATAATTATCACGTGTTCACTAGTAACTTGCTTCGGAAGTTACTTCTTGGAGTTCTAGTGAGACGTCTTGACCAGTAGAGGTCAACTGTGTCTTGTGTGAGGCAGATTTTCACTGAAGACGATGGAGGATGGTTGAACAATATCCTGGATTGATTGAAGTTAGACAATAACATTGTTGGATACCGGATCAGTGGTCTAGAGGTTAAGCGTTCGCATGCAAAGCCGAAAAAGCTGGGTCCGAATCCCGCGTGTGGGATCGTAGGTGCACAGTGCTGAGGAGTCCCATACTGGAACGAAACGGCTAGTCAGTGCTTGCAGGTGTTCAATGGCGGTCAAACATTGATTGGTTCATGATTGAGATTAAAACTCAACAACCTCCACAACCCTGCACTGATAAATCATATTTTGCCCTTAGTGGTACACATTTGAAAATGACTATCAGGTTGGAAAAAATGAATAAAATGGTATTGGTTGCACAGATATAAGATTGACTGACCACAGATATCATGTTTGTCTTATTCATAGTGTTGGCAAAATCCTATTATTCATGTGACTAATAATGTGTGTGTTCATTTAAATTTTGCTAGGAGAAAATCGTTGATTATCAGTTAACACTCAACAACAAGATTTATCAACGGTTTATAGGAAAAGGATGTTTCATATTTTACTCGAAAATGAATTTAATTTGAATCACTTTCAGAGATGTTATACTGGATCAACTGATAGATTTAAGTCATATTTGTGGAGCAGATATTTGTTAGTACTCAGTGATCTATCAGTGTAAATATTTAGCCCCAGCAGTAGAATAGTCTCAGCACAAATAGTTGAATGATTGAATGTAAAGGAATGCTAAGGGTTTAATGCTTATGGGAGATAATAAAATCTCAGTTACTCTTTCCAGATGAGTTTAAACAAGATTGGAAAAAAATATCTACGGCTTATCATCATTTCCATTAAACTACCTAACAACTTAAGAAATAAGTTGACACATTTGTTTAGGTACATTTTGAGATTTCAACAATATGCCGTGTAATCAAACATTCATTGATTTTTGGTCCAATGAATGAGTACTCACATGTGTTAGTTTTATTTGCACAAGAGAACTTTATAAATGCCTCTGTTGGATATCCACCAAAGTATCAAAATAATAGCTCAGGTGTTGATCGCCAGCCCAGTACTGAATTACTAAGAGTATAAAAACCCTATGAAACTTGAGTTCCGATTTAGAAACTTACATGAATGTAAGAGTATACAACACTGCTCTCTTGTATAAAACAGTCGCTTTAAGAAACTTTATTACAGAATATTCACTGTTGTTTGGATTTTGGTAGTCTATGCCCTAAATAGTTCTTGCTTTGTGATGCTAAAGAATTAAAGAACGTTTAATGTTCTTATCGATCAAAATGACAATTTTTTACAATACTTTTGACTACATTGTTTATCTATTTGACAATGTGACATCAGTATATCAGTTGAACTGATTTTTCATTTAGTCTTTTAAAACTGCTACGAGGACCAACAAATGATCCGTTCATCTCATTTATCGACCAATAACCTTTGCCTATGTAATCACGAATATTACAATATTACACTACATTATTGTTGGAATACAATAAAAGTTAGGCAGTTGGTACATAATTTCATTCAGTGTATCTACATTATTCATTTTAAAGGTTGTCAATCAATAATTAATAACTGAAACAGAACATTTCTGTTAAAAATAAAGATTTGCTTATGATATAATCAAATGAAAGACTCTACGATTATTGGAAGAATCCTAGTTGTTGGAGAAACGAATGATGTCTTTATAATGTAAATAAAAGAATCATCCACAAGAACTGTTTTGAATACCATTACAGTAGAAAAAATGTACCATTAAAAGGATTATGTACATCATAATGACTGGAATAATGTACAATATACAAGAAACGTACCATCACACTTATTCAATATTTATATATATCATCCAAATATTGAAAAACATACAGTATTACTGAAAGAGTTTGTTAAAAAGACTGAGATAATACTATCCACACCTAGAAATTGTATAATATATGTCAATCGTAAACAATAAATCACATTGCTGATTGTTGGCCTCGAAATTTAAAAATGAATATTATGAGAAGCATTACTTAGTAAATTTATAATATTTTGACAGTTGAATTCACGATTCGATCTAATCTAGACCACTGTTAGAAACCTGGAAGCACTGGACGGCCGTTTCGTCTTAGTATAGAACTCTTGAACAGAGCGTATCCACAATCCTGCACGTGAAACGTCTAAATTACAAATAAAATGATTACTTACTTATTTACGCCTGTTACTCCTAATGGAGCATAGGCCGCAGACCAGCATTCTCCAACCCACTCTGTCCTGGGCCTTCTTTTCTAGTTCCCTCCAATTCTTGTTCATTTTTCTCATGTCTGTCTCCATTTCTCGGCGTAATGTGTTCTTTGGTTTTCCTATTTTGCTTTGGCCTTGAGGATTCCAAGTGAGGGCTTGTCTTGTGACACAGTTGGGTGCTTTCCTCAATGTGTATCCTATCCACTTCCAGCGCTTCTTCCTGATTTCTTCCTCCGCTGGGATCTGGTTTCTTCTTTCCCACAGTTGGTTGTTGCTAATAGTGTCCGGCCAACGGATCCGAAGTATTTTGTGTAGACAACTGTTAATAAACACCTGTATTTTCTGGATGATGGGTTTCGTAGTTCTCCAGGTTTCTGCCCCATACAGTAGAACTGTCTTGACATTTGTATTGAAAATCCTGACCTTGGTGTTGGTTGACAGTTGTTTTGAGTGTCAGATGTTCTTCAGTTGCATCAGACCCACCATGTTCATCAATGGTGCTGCCCAAATATGTAAAGGTTTTTACATCTCCCAAATCTTCTCCGTCAATTGTGACTGGATTGGTGCATGCTGAAATAAAATGATGTTTGATTATAAATAAAACTAATATGCACCAAGTTATGTCCATAGATTTTTAATTTTACTTATCGAGCGACCATATATATGACTTTCACAAGTTGAAATCATGAAATCATGACTATAAGAATGAACTGAGATACCCTTAATCTACTATGGCCTAAAACAAATTTTATTTTCGAATTACTGTTCTATTAAAGGACACAATTTGTTTCGTTTTTCATCTTACATTCACTGAAAACAAAAAAAAATATAAAGAGAAACGAAAAGGAATTCAATTTTATCCCACTTACCGTCCATTTCCGTCCAGGCTTATTTTAAAACAATCTGGTTAATAATCAAAATGTCCTGATACAATTTTTATGAATAAAATTTATTTACAATTTTGAAATCAATGTTCAACTTTAGCAGTACAAATATTCGATTTTTTTTCTAAGGAAAATCTGTTTATCTTGGCAATTATTTGTATAAGGTTTCGACAATCGAATATTTTACATTTCATTCAACTGACGAAATCTTACATAGATAATTGCCAAGATAAACTGATCAAGCATTGCCTATATTAAAAGAAAACCTGTTTATCTATAAAAGAAATATATATATATATATATATATATATATATATATATATATATATATAATTATGAACATTTCGGAATATTTGCCATTCTTCTAATTAAGTATATTCGATTGAATTTATCTCAGGTAATTTATCATATCACTTGTGAAGTTATATCACTGATAGTGTTGAATTTTTGAAATAGTTTTATAAGAAACAAAATCTGGATGAATATTGTGTGATATAATCTAGTTGTTTAAGAGCTACATCAAATAAATAAAGGAAGGTTGATAGTAGAAAATATTTTAGAAAATTTTGTCTGAATTAGTCTATTTTGAAAATTCCCATCTTGACAATTGGTAAATAAAGAAGGAACGAATCGAGTGAAGAAATTCCTTTTCAATTGGTTTTTCATCATGGCTCTACGCCAATATATATATAATAGAGTAATAGTAGTAGAGTAGTAGAATAGAATAGAGTTCTATTCTCGCTCGCTTGGTTAACACAGGTCATCATCTACCATATTCCATCAAATTTACCGCGTAGTTTACGAGTGCGTTTCTTGCGCATTGAGGAAGCCATCGCAATCCATGTTCACAAACCTAACCTCTACATCTAAATGAAATTCATACAACCACTTTTGCTACCTTGGCCATCAGTATAAAGGTGCTTGCAGCAGAACTGTTTTCGTACTTCTTCTATTTGGTTTTTTTCTTTTTGAACTTTGTATTTTTTCTCAACATTCATCTCTTGATTCTAACATAACTACTATTCTATTGACCATCCATTAAAATATTCTGTTCCTTCTCTTTTTCATATATTATGCAACGTAGCAACTTCTTGATTTTCGAATAATTACTTTGACTATTATTAATCCTCTTTCTTCCAATTACCCAATATTAATTTATAATCGAAATGTGATTGTGTAATTATTACGCAACGTATCTACTCGATGAGTATTATTTCATTATTGTAAATCATATATGTATTAGTGTAGAGCCATGGTGAAAAACTAATTGAAAAGAAATTTCTTCTCTCAATTCGTTCCTTCTTTAGTTTATTTTATTTGCTTTAAAGTACATTTATGTTGTATCCTTCTAATTGTATTTAAACATTTAAAATTCAGTATAATATTGTGGATGAGTATTTTACATATCAATTTATAGAAAACTTTCATTGAAATCTTTACTATTTCCTGGTGCATTCCTATCAAACAATCATATAAGTCCCCAAGTATAAATAAATACCTCTTTTATTTTTAAATTACACAGAACTGACAGACTGAATTGATCAGATAATTTTTTTAGAAAAATAAGTCAATAAACAAAATTCAATATGGTTTAATGAAGAATATAACCATGTAGGTAAGTTGCATTACAGCAAGGTCTCAGTTTCGGCAACTAAAATGACAGGTGACTACATACAATCTTTTCATAGAAACATGTTTTTAAATGAAATGGTCATTCAGTGCTAATTTAAAGTTTAGATAGAAGGCTAAGGGGAAGAACTAACACTGACTAATTTATATTGAAACATACTTTCATTTGAAGAAAAAAAGAATTATTGGATGGTACTACAAAAACAAAGACCAGTAGATTATTTGAAGACTTTGCTGTCTAGTTTTACTACTAAGCTTACTCATTGATATTTACTTCCATCTTTTACCAATGAACTATAGGTCTCGTTTCACACAGACATAAACAAGTAGTGTAAATATGTACGGATGATGAAAGTAAAAGCCAACCTTACGTAAATTATGAAATCGTTTATGGAATGGAGAATCATTATTTTAGAATATATGCTGAGAGTTCCCTACCCTACTTTTCTTTCTGATAATTACTATAGTTACAGTAAAATAATATTCCATAGTTTATTTGTATCCATAACACAGAATTAGGATACATTGAATGAACTTCAATATTCTATATCAACAAGTATCCAACATAGGTTTATCAATAAATCTATTTTCATATATTTCCAAGGTTTTTAATATAATCACACATCAGACAAAACAGGGTGTGATCAGCTGTTGATAATTGAAACAAAAGAATAACCATGAGTTAATTGGCTTATGATATGATGGGAAGAAAAGTCAAAATTGGATTGATTTACTCATTGTGATTTTTACTCAACATTAATTCTGTTTTAGTTCAATGTGATGATTACGCAATGTAGTATTTGTTTTGTTTTCCGGTATGACATTTTATTCTATATAACATACGGAGTTCTTTTATTAAGTTAACGTGAACTATGCACAGCATGTGATTTGTTATAATCCTAAGTATTTTACATGTATGTGATTCCATCCTAATTATAAATCAAAGTGTGTGTACAACCAATGTATAAATGAGTGTATTTTTGACTAGGATCTTCGTCGTGTTAGGGGGTCAATAAATCTTCACTTATACCAGTCTTTGTATTCTTACCTTGGGAATTGCAGAGGTCCCTCGTTTAGAGTATAAGTCAAAAGCGATTCCGATATAACAATCAACGACGACCAGCTATAACAAGTAGCATTCAATCGACAAGACATATCAGCTTATTTAAAATAAAGATCTGGTTAGTTCATCTTAAATGTCTTTTCTTTCTAAATCTCTCAGGTTTAGATTCTACAATATTTTAGGACTGTCACGTCTAGCATTTACAAAAGAGACCAAGAACGAAGATTGGTGCAGAATAATATGATATGGTATGATATGATATACAGATAGAATCGATACAGAAACTTAATTTGAGAATTTATTTGATCTAATTAAAGAGTTGCAAATTTCATATTATTCTGCACCAAACTTCGTTCTTGCTGTCTTTAAGATAATATAGGGAACTATTTGTATGTAATTTACAAAAGAGTGTTAAAACTTAAGTCTTTACTACCACCACTACTACATTCAATCCAACTTATCATTTGCTGTAGTACAATGGACTTTTTTTAATTCCTAACCACCTTAATAACTTATAAGATTTTTAGCAGTTAAATAAAAGCAAAATACACGACGATTATCCCTATTCTACGATCAATCTCATTCTTTCTTTATTTAAATTTATGAATAGAACCAAGTTGGATGAAGTTAATTGTGTTAATTTCAAACATTTCTACAGATAACTGTTAGTAACAAACTTCATTTAACTCTCATTTAACATAGAGAAACGCTTCTGAAAGAAAATCAAAGTTTGATAAATCAAAAGCAAAAAAAAAACTTATTCGGTGCTATTAAAATAAATTTAGAACAACATATATAAGCGAACATAATTGTTTCGATTAGATCCTCATCTGGCTTTACTCTAATATACAGTAAAATTTATTTGCATATACGAAATTATTAAACCAACCAAGGTCATTTGTGAGTCAGTGATAACGATGGAAAGGATTACATAATAAGTGATAAGTACAAATTGATAGTGTGATGACAGGTGTACTAGTTGTAAAGGCTTAAATCAATGTTACGTAATCGGATATAGGTCAGTGATTAGAAAAATATCGACAGTGAGATAACATTTTTAAAGATTATAAGATTATGTAATAAATGTGAAAGTTATATTTGAAATAATATCAACGATTGAAATTTAAATAATCCCAACGTTTCGTCCAGCTGACTTGTTTGGACTTCTTCAGGGACGAGACGTTGGAATTACTTAAATTTTAATCCCCGAGTTCATTTTAAATACAATTTTCACATATAATGACTTCTCTATACTCGGCGCCCAAATTCTGTCAAACCGTTCGTTCTAACTTTGACGAATATTCGTATAAATTATGTAATGAGTGTTCAGATAATTCGATCGTGAAGCGTATATTTGAGAAAAAAGGGTGGGAGGGTGTGAAGAAAAGCAAACGAACAAAGAGTATGGAAAATAATAAATAAATTCATTTTTTAAGGCTAAGGGGGAGATAAGGGTGTTACAAATTTCTTATGAACACAATGATTTGGATTGTTGGCTCGAATTCCTGTAGCTTCTGCTATGTGTAAGAGACGAGATCGAACACCATAACTAGTAGGAATACAATAAATAACTTTAAATGACTTGTTTCTGTCCATTACATGACCCCTATCGATCAAGTGTGGTAGAACCGAGCTTCGTATTGTCTTGACATAACCTTTTCCTAACCACGAAGCGAGGTTTTCATTAACTCTTTGGTTCAGTTGTCTGATAGTACGCCCAAAATAGCTTTCTCTACAGGAGCAGCTGAATTCGTAGATACACATAAAAGTGGCATAACCACGTAACTTATCTTTTAGTTGGGGAATCACCATAGATCGGATCGAATACGATAGACAGAGGTTTCTGCATTAAACGTTCTCTCCACTGCTCTAGCCAGTCTATCACGTAATACATCACCAGCTACATCTCCACTGAATTGCAGCTTCAAGAAAAGAGGTTTCTTACTTGTTACGTTTATTTATGTAATTCTTTTCATTGGTATCATTGATTCATGAACTACCTTGATTGAGTTCACTTGGTGTTGTTTTGCTTGTACCTTCCCATTGTTATTTAGAACTGTAATTGGTCGGTCTCTTATTGGCATATATGCATCGTGTGTGGATTGCTTTGATATAACCTTGAGTCGTAAGCTTTTTAAGCAAAGATGGATAGTGACTAGCAGTGGAATCCAGTTCTGATTATATATGACATATATATATATATATATATATATATATATGATTCAGTTGAAAATCCAACCAGAAATACTTCGTTTAGTTTGGTTTTTTTCTCTCACTTTTAAGAGGAATGTAGGGGAGATTACGATAGGATTGCCATCGGCTTCTAATTGAAAGATGTTTCTGACAAAGTCTCAAGTCACTGAGTTGCACCATTTCACTGTACGGAATCATAAACTGTAGTAACCTGAGTATCATCACTTAGTCAAACAATATCATTCGTATGTTCAAGTATAGAAAGACTTCTCAGTAAACCGATCGACACCACCACCACCACTACCCACTTCCGTGAGTAACGCTTTCATAATATCACCGATAACAGAGTTGTGGTGGAAATGACTCAATTAACTAATCGAGTCCCGGAGTGAACATCAACTCTGAGACGCAGGTACATCCAGTGGACGAGTCTTAAATAAGAAGAAACGCGCGTCCTGGATTCCACTGCTAGCCACTATTCATCTTTGCTTAAAGATTACATTGATTGGTTTAATAATTTCGTATATGCATATAAATATTACTTTATATTAGAGTAAAGCCTGATGAGGATCTAATCAAAAATAATTATATACGCTTATATTGTGTGATTCTATATTTACAATATGAGAATTTTTCAAATTTGAAAATACTGTCCTTGGGAAGCGTTACAAAATAGCATACTAAAAGACACAACGGACCAACAGCGTTTAAGATTCTCCCAAGTGGGAAATACGACATGAAGGTGAAAAGAGCGTTTTTGGCGCGTAAACAAAGAAATTCAAATTTTCCAAATAAAATTACAAAATTAGGTCATTTTTCAAGTGAGTTTTGGAGATCTAACGTCATATTGTTCAAAGTAAAACAATCATAACTCATTAATTTAACTTTTTTCTTTCTTTTTTTAAAGCTGTACGAATAGACTACTATAAACGAATATGCAACTACTGATTACTTAATGAAGAAAAAATTATTTTTGTTTATTTAATCAATAATTTGAATTACTAAACAATTTATCATCTTTACTGACGTCAATAAATAAATGATGCCTCCGTTTTCTTTTTGTTTTTCTTTTAATAAGGTTTATTTAAAACTTTTATAGATAATTTGAATTCAGTATAGATGACGACAGTGTCTCAAGGTAAATAATCATTGAAAGTTTCCTGTTACTGAGTGATTTCCTGGCACAATATTAATAAGATTTAAAAGAAAGAAGAAGAAGAAGAAAGCTTTATTCCGTAAGTTTAAAGTTTGTAAGGATAAGAATGAATAAAACGTTAACTTCTAGAACAGTAAATATATATATATATATATATATATATATATGCCTGGCATCAGTAGGGTAATTAATAGGAAACAACAATAGAGTAATTAAGATTTTCAATTTAAGAAAATGTAATTGTATTACATAAGAATACATATTCATCAGATCAATAGAACTTTGAATATGAATATAAACATCTTCAGAACATATATATTTAGATATTAGAAATATTTTGGTAAACAATTTGATAAACACTCCAGTTATGATATGAAAAGAATTAATGAACAAATCAAATATTTATTGTTGGATTTAAGTGTAAAATAAAAAACACAAATATCTGTAGAATGAAATGACTTACTTAAGTATTACATTTTGAAAACTATGACAGAACCCAGGACATATCAGTCTCGCACAACAGCTTGACCAACTAGACAACTGAGCCGGCGTCCAACGGTGTTAATGTCTAACTTCAACCAATCCACGAAGTTGCGCCACCGTACACCATTGTCTTCAGTGAGTTGATATCTCACAACCGATGGATGAGCACTGCTGAGGAGTCCCACAATAAGACGAAACGGCCGTCCAGTGCTTCCAGGTTTTCCATGGTGGTCTAGCTTCAATTGACTCATGATTTTAACCAGTGAAATTCCTAAAATCTCCACAAAAACCCTTCTGATAACTATGACAAAATTCATTTTAATTCAACTTAATGCTTGAACAATAATATACAGTGATCTAATTTTTTATTAAACTGATAATAGAACAAAGAATGAAACACTTACTTATTTACACCTGACATAAACCGCTCACTAGTATTCTTCATCCAACTCTGTCCTGGACAATCCTTTTCAGTTGTTTTCAGTTGCTGTTCATACTTTTCATGTTTGTTTCCAATTCTCAGTGTGTGTTCTTTGATCATCCTCTTTTTCATTTCTCTTCAGGATTCAAAGATAGCTCTTGCTTCATGATGCAGTTTGTTCATGAGAATGGAACACTTTGATGACAAAACGTAAGGTCGATTAAATGACAACTAAACATTTCTGTAAGTGATATAGCATATCATAATGATATTCGCAGTCGGTAGAATAATCAGTCTGTTCTTAAAAGTTATTTTAGCAATTTAAATAAGCCGAAGCGACCCTGATATTAAGAGTATATTTCACAGTGCGAACAACTGATGAATACCAAATTACATTCAACTGTGAATAGATGATAATACTACGTGAGTGTTTTATTCGTAAGTTAACAAGTTAACAAAATATCATAATAATTTTTATAACAACGCTTACATCATAAACTAACCTTACGTTATGCCACCATCAAAACCCTGGAAAAACTTGACAGTTATTTCATCTTAGTATAGGACTCATGAGCAGTGCACATCCACAACCACGCCGGTGATTGAAACGAGGATATTCGATCTTGTGGTATGCACTTAACCTGTTGATCATTAAGCCTGAATTCTCTGGTATGTATGTTTAATTTCATTCAGTTTGCGATATTATATGATCAACTTTTGTTGCATGAAGTAGATAACTGTTTCACAAAAGATATGGTTGAAGTCCGCTAATCATGACTCCTTATTAGAACTCCTAGAATTACCTATCAAAGTTATCAACATATGAGTACATGATTATCATAAATACAAGAAACATGTTGTAAACTGATAAAATTTATTCACTATAAGTCTGAGCAAACTATTTTTCCCTAATGTTGTTTACATTTTAGGGAAAAATGTTATTTTCTGCTCTCTCTGGTCAATTTTCTTTGACCACACACTAGTTATTTTTAAATAAAAACAAATTTTACACTAACATATTTCTTGGTTCTTTTGTTTTTTTTGTTGTTGTTTTTATTCATCTGTCATAGAAATTAGTTTGATATGACTTTATGAGTCAGTTTGCTAAAGTTTATATTTGTTATGTTGGTATCGTAATATCACACAACTTTTCTCATTTATAAAATTGACTAAAACATGAATAATTATTCTAGTAAAATAATAAGAAATCATGATATTTCTCAATTTTTCATCAGTTGCTAACAACTTAAATATAGTAGTATGAATCTGTATAATCTGTGTACACATAATATATCAGAAAATCAGAAGTGTTTTCATCAATGAAGATTAATGAAAAGAGTAATAACTATGAAAGAACGATAAGAAATGTTTATATGTTAACTAGTATGAGTCCCAAAATAGGACGAAACGGCCGTCCATTGCTTCCAGGTTTTTCATGGTGGTCTAGACTTATGATCTTAACCATTGAAATTACTATAATATCCACAAAAACCATTTGATATAAATATTAATAGTTTGAATATAGAGATATTCTAGAATAAATAACAAAGAACATTGAAACGGAAACATTTGGAAATAAGATATTAATGTTGTAGTTATATAACTCTTAAAAAGAAAATTAACTAACGGAGTACAGATCAAATAACTAGTGAGAATTAATAAATAGTGTCATGAAAAGAAGGATTGTATAACAAACGTTTATGAATAAGTTCACTACAGTAAAGCAAATCTGATAAGTGAATCATTCTGAATATATAATTCTGATTTGTCCTTTCACAGTAAGTGCTTCTGTAAACCATAGTATATTCGACGTTCTCTGTTCATTAATTTTCCTGAAGAACTTTGAAACATCAACATCATGGTCACTGTTAAGAGAATGGCGTGTAGTTGGATCACTGAAAATAATATTTCAACATCCTGACCCACTCTTCCAATCAAACGATCTATAAAAGATCTAATAAAGATCTATTGTAGTCACTTATGATATCTAGAGACCCAGAGAAACTAAAACTTTGGTTTATTGTGTGTCTGAGTGACGTTCTTATCATGACTGTAACTAAAAATATTTTTAGTGAAAACAAAAATGAAACTATAGACGTAAGAATCTCTGATATATGCAAATCATAAATACAAAACGAAACATACCATATAAGTCACAAAGCGAATTAGGTCAGTTTATGTGTTTTCTGACTCATGGATGAATGTGGAGTACTATAGAGCCATATTTAGGATTTTTCAGTTCATTATAACAAATCATCATGATGATGAGACAATTAAATTACAGTATGTATGCAAGATATATTTAAAGGTGTGGGAAATAATTATGTATATATTAACAAATAATTTATCAAAATGCTTTATAAGCTTAAGTCTCATATATTTTCGTGCTTGAAAATACTAAAATATTACAACTCGAATTAAATATATTTTTAGTTACAGTCATGATAAGAACGTCACTCAGACACACAATAAACCAAAGTTTTAGTTTCTCTGGGTCTCTAGATATCATAAGTGACTACAATAGATCTTTATTAGATCTTTTATAGATCGTTTGATTGGAAGAGTGGGTCAGGATGTTGAAATATTATTTTCAGTGATCCAACTACACGCCATTCTCTTAACAGTGACCATGATGTTGATGTTTCAAAGTTCTTCAGGAAAATTAATGAACAGAGAACGTCGAATATACTATGGTTTACAGAAGCACTTACTGTGAAAGGACAAATCAGAATTATATATTCAGAATGATTCACTTATCAGATTTGCTTTACTGTAGTAAACTTACTCAAGATGATATAACTAGCTTTTCATTGGTCACTGAATAAAGAACTTCAGAACTTACTTTGTTTGTTTTAGGTGATAAATCTTATTGTGAATATCAATGTTCTGTCTTCTGATTTATTTATCTGTTCAAATGTTTAAACTTAGAGAAAAGTATAAAATTATCATTCGATTTTAACCCCCAGTTAAACAAAGTATTTTAGCGCATTATAACCGGAGAAAGTGAATTTTCAACCGTTTATTTCTAAAATTGATGTTCAGGCTTTGTTCAGTCTACAGATGATTAGATTATTCTCGTTTCAATGTGTTAGTGGTTCAAAATAATGTTATGTTGAATTTCATGTCAATAACATAAAACAATCAAATATATAGTCAAAGCAAAAATATATGTTTAATATTTAACCAGCGGTGAAATGTTATGTTTGTTTTTTTATAAATGTAGGGTTAACTGTCATAAAGTTTCTCAGGTTTTCCAAGCTACTGAGATTAAATTGTAACTCTGTAGAAGATTATGGCAACATTTTTATTGATGTTAAGAGCTTATCTTAGTTAAATATCTGTTGTTTTACAAGTTACATCATGTATCGTAGTTTGTCAGATAATCGATGAGACTGGATGACTGGAAAGATATTTATTCATTGTATGAGACTTTTCAACACCCACGTTTTCGCGAAGAATCGTTCCCAGAGACCTCAGTTTCCTTCTGACATTTACATTTTTATTGTAAAATATCGAAAGTAAATGTTATTTTATGTATGGGAAATCTCAGTCCCAATCATTGTTTAAAAAACTGTTACATAATTTCTTGTCTTTAACATTCAACGTCTGAAGTATAGCTAAAAACTGTCATACAGTTGGTTTACTGGTCTTCTAGGTAATTCAAGTTCTGAATAAGAACTATCTTTTAGTTCACACAATCAACTTGAGCATTTAACAAATAAAATAATGCTTCTTGAATTATTCATAATTTTTACATAGAATATATTAAAGATACGAATAAACTAGATGCGATATATAATACATTTATGAATGAACTAAATCAGACTGGTAAGTGTTATATCTTAGTGAAGATTAAATTCTACATAACTTCAGAGAACGACTTATGGATTAATATTATACGTATATTCTCATTGTATATCAATTCAATAATTAGATTATGTATATTTATATTCCTCTTATTATAAGCTTTATTTTGACCTATAAACTACTATGATACGATTTAAAGCCACTTTTTGGCTTGATCTTGTACAAATACTATTTCTTATTTTATGGTGTAATATATTCCGTTTGGCTTGCATATAATCCACGTACGTTGGAAATAAGTGATTCGCACAATGGGAGCTTGTATTGGTGTTCTGGACTCAATTGGAATGGCTGAGAGGTAAAAGGACCAACAACGACTCTGATCTGCTCATACCAGTTGATACATCATTGATTTAGCACAGTGCTAAGATTGTATAAGCCGTACTCCGATTGGCGAATAAGTCACGTAATATATAACCGACTTAAAGTAACAACAGTAAGTAGTTGAAAAAAGTTAATCAGAATATGATTGACAATGTTTTAATAACCTTTCTACATAAATTTACTAGCACCAGTAACATATTGGAAATGAAGCAAATAACAAAAAAATCTAACTTATTTTGAATAATGACAAAATACAAATTTGGACTGGACAACCATGTCTTTGAATGGATCGTAAAATTAATTGTACTTTACAGTTTCTTATAATAACCTGTGTTAAATATTCTGAAAATAAGTAGTCATTCAATTGAAGTAATAAGTGTATTCACATAAAACCAAAGGCAGTGAGACTATAATTTATGGACGACCTTTGGGCCACGCTGAAGTGACTTTGAGAGTGGACACCTACTGATTAAGATTAAATGAGGGTTATAAAACGGTTAGAACTGTCATTTACAGTTGATGGTCAGGGTTAAAACTTAGATTTACGGTTTTCATCACGAACTGACATCAGCTGTAATGACAAAACTCTATTTAACCAAATATATGGATGAATTTCGTGCCAAAATTCGTGACTCGTTATCTTATATCTGTCTGGTTCGTCCATAAATTGTAGTCTCGCCGAAGGGAGCACAGATTAATTGACGGAAATAAATTGATATCATGGCTTTTTACCAAAGTGAATCTATAATCCCTTCATATTGAATATTTAAATAATCATTTTCTGTTATTTTATTTCAAATGGTGTTTGTAGGTTAATCATGTTTACTAATGAATATATATGTAAATTATTCAATTGTTTACAACGTAAGATAATGAATAATAAGCATAGCAAATTGTTCGGTGTTGATAAAACAAGATAATTTATACAACAAATTGTCGGCAAAACCCACAAGACAAGATCATGTAAAGACTGTTAGTATTGATAACATGGAGAAATAACTTGTTATCTTTTTAAAACTACTCATATATTTCAATAATGCAATGAGAAGACGCGGTTTATCAGAATTATGTGATATATTTACGCAATACATTTCGAACAATCTGACCACATATACTTGTTAATACATTTTTATATGAAAATTAAAAGATCAAACAGACGGGTTAAAGGTAAGCTGTATTAAAGAAAACAGTATTAAAGTACACAAAAACAATGTGATTACCACTCTGGTATTACCAGTATTACCAGGGTAGGTTAGGTATAAGGACAAATTGTTTTTGAACGCATAAAGAGGGTTTCAGTTTCCATATAGCCAAGGCTTTAATAAACCTTAGTATACGTCCTTGTAGGTTTTTGTACAACACTGCAAATGCTGACTGGATGTCAACCTTATGACCAGTCACAATCAAATGTTTCGCAATGGAGGATGATGTCTGTCTATCCTGTGATCTTATTTGACCATTGGAATTCATTTGTTTCTGCAGCCATATTGGTATGTGTTCACCCACACTTAATTGCAAATCACGATTGCTCCTCCCTATGTACGTGTTACCGCACATGCATGTAAACCAATAGACACAATGGGATGTGAAACAATGGCTTAAGTGCTGATTGGGCTTTTGGTGAAACATAGACTTTGTCTTTTCAATAATGACAAGTTGAGCTGCATAAAATGTCCGGTTGATGGCTAATTGCCTTGATAGAGCTCGGACCAGATTGTCAGACGAAACGTTGGATTCACTTCAAATTCATTCGCTGAGATTTTACAAATACATTCTTCCTCTTTAATTACTCATGTATTTGTTTATATATGATAGTGTGAAAGTCCTTATTAAATCACACTACAAACAAGCTATCAATATTTTTTGTGTTTTGTATTTGTATTTATCTTTAAGCAAAGCATAGATTCGAATCAAAAATAATGTGCCCGGGAAATTTCTACTTGTTATTAAAAGTTTGTTGAACAAAAATACACAACAATATGAAACCTTAAATTGAAAACTTAATAAAGTTATGTATAAACTAATAGAAGTTGATTTCAGCTTCTTGAAATAGTAAGAAAAAGTGTTTCATTTCAATTTACACGTATTTAAAATAATTCTCAGTTTTACATTGAAAATTCTTTGATGATAACTCTGTGGAGAAAAAAAACTTGTTTGAAAGTCATGTTTATTATAATTCATGATTATATATAAGTGATACAGAAGAGTTAACTAAAACATGATCACTCCAGAAACAATCCATAAAATTGGGCTTTTCTTGATAGTTATATGTACTTTATTCAAAATCGTGAACAATAGTATGTTTATTTATATTCTTGACAGATTTCAATTGAAAGATATTGGATTCAATTATCTGTAAACTAAACATTTACTCTTAGGTTTGTGATAATATGGTAGTTGAGATTAGCATGATAATATTTGGTAAGTACTCAAATATTTTAGCCCTCATTTGGAATTCTCAAGGCCAAAGGAGAAGAGGAAGACCAAAGAACACACTACGCCAAGAAATGGAGACAGACATGAGAAGAATGAACAAGAATTGGATAGAACTAGAAAAGAAGGCCCAGGACAGAGTGGGTTGGAGAATGCTGGTCAGCGGCCTATGCTCCATTGGGAGTAACAGGAGTAAGTAAGTATTTACTCACTTCGATCCAATTACTAATCATCAAACGTTTGATTGTTCCTCGTTCAGAACTAATATGAGTATCATTTCAACATTAAAATAATGAAATTTTAGGTGATTTATGAAATATAAAATTATCAGTGTGGGGTTGTGGAGGTTATTAAGTTTCTGATTGAGATCATGAACCGAATGATGTTAGGACACCATTGAAAACTTGAAATCCCGCGAGCGGGATCGTGGATGTACACTGCCGAGTTGTCTCACAATAAGATGAAAAGGCCGTCCAGTGCTCACAGGTTTTAAATGGTGGTCTAACATCAATCGGCTCATGGTCTCAGTCAAAATATAAAATCATCTGATGCTTTGATAAATGAAACAAACACAATTCACTTCCGAAACCACAATTTTTACTTTCTTTTGGTCTGATTATTTTGAAAGATCACGAGAATTCAAAGTAGTTATCTTGAAACATTCATTCAAGTAAAAAGGAAATATCACCTAAAATCGGTGATACATGTTCATTCCTCTAAGTTGGATTAATGTCTTTAGATTCTGTCAGCCGAAATACAAATCAAAAACTGAAATTAATGAGTTAGAAAAAGGGTATTGAATTTAGGACGATCATTACTATATTTGAACTGAATTGACATTATTTTAGTAAAACTATCAGTAGAGTAAGATTTTTATTAGCTGAAGACATATAAGTCGAAATTGAATCATTAAATTGCTGTGAAGAAAAACTAGCACATTTAGTGCTCAGTAGTTTTGTTTGTCTAGTTCTTGGGCCTGATCAAATTGTATCGAGGCAGTTTTACCACCAGTCAAAACTTGACAACACGCGATTTGTGTTTCACTGTTAGGTAGTTCTGGAGAATCTTCAGGGAACCATAAATCTAGGTTTGTACAAATAGGAACCTCCAAATCTGAAATAACTAATACTCAATGTTTGATTCAGACCCGCGTCATATAAATTCACCGTCTGTGACATGAAAAGCCAATTATTTAATCAACATCTAAAGTGGAAATGATATTCTCAATAACTGATTATTGATTGGTACTCAATGTCGTGATTGTCCGATCGTTACTGATGATTCAATTCCAACCGTCAAATCGTGATATGGGTAACAGTCCAAGTGAATGTTAGCGTCACTATCTGAGACCATATAAGGTATTACTGAGGATAGATGACCCTAGATAGTTCGCAAACTTTTAGAGATGTATACAGTTTATCAAATTCAGGATCTATTCTCGTAACAATCATGAAACCATCCGGCTACTTAGCCTGAATTTAGTGATGTACACTTTCTAAATGAAGTCAATTCATGATGTCACATCATCTAGTTAGTTAGTTAGTTGGCAACAGGATATGAAGTGTATCTTGTAATCGCTTTTGTAATAAATATGATTTTCTAATATATAAACTCTTCGTTGTAGTAATATTATTATTGAAAATGATCTTGAATAATAGAAATATTTTAGGTAAAGAATCGTGGAGGAATCTTAAAGCGAACATTCAGTTGATAAATAAATTGGATCATTAAATGATAAAATAGCTAATTTTGAGATGGTGAAGATTTGTAGCTCAGGTGGATGATTTTGGTGGCGTTTTGTTCTCTGATCTGGATAGTTTGGTCGTGGATCTTTCATCTTTATTCGGAACAATATCATCAGCACAAACTTCAAGTAGACATGAAGTGTCCGAATTTTCCCACAAGACACGTTATGAGTCATCCGTGAAGAAATTTGAACATTTCACTTCTACCTGAAGTTTGTTCTAATGATGTCATTCAAAAGAACGATGAAAGATCCACGAGCAAACTATCCAACTCAGAGAACAAAATCCCATCAAAATTCCCATTTTCATATAAAATTTCTGCTGACTTAATTCTCTTCACTAATAATTTTGTGTCAAACATTTAACTTGATTCTATCAACAACTATGTATTTTCTTTTTCAAATGAAACACGAGTCCACTAATGAAAACCACTGGATAAATAAATAAAAATCACACTTTCATAATCGTTTTTCTTTTAATTAGTCACATTTTACCCCCCCTACGCAAAAAACATAGAAATTACTAACTATTCACCAAAAAATCTATAAATAAATAAATAAATAAACGTGTTCTGTAAGTTGCTCTTTTTTTCTTTTTTTAAAAATAGTTTTTACCCCTCAACTTTTAATTGATTTTCTTTTATTTATTTTTCTCTTTCTTGTTATTATTGTTGTTTTCAATTAGTTTGTAAAAACTATTTTTATCAACAAAAAAAACCAATAAAATAATCAATTAATTATTTATTTATCTTTTAATTTTATTTATTTTATCTAACACAATTTAACTCTGTGATATCACCATGAAGTTGAAGTTGAAACCGGTTTAAAGACATTTAGTTGATTATTTCATTGTTTGACTATAAAGATAATTATATACGATTAAATGTTATTTATTTTTTGCTTATTTCTCGAAATCATTAACATAATTAATGAAAATAACTGAATAGCTGAAGAAAAATTCGGCCATAGTTATGAGTGTGTGTGTGTCTGTGTCTGTGTAATATGAGTGTACATGTGTTGTAAGATAACAAACAATTAGATAGTATTGGTTAGATAGTAGGGTTTACACATAGTTATGATCAAATATGAATAATCAGTGTAGAATGAATTAAATAATAGGAATTAAAACAAATTGAAAAATAAATATGCAGAATTTCGAGGAAGATGACAACAGAATGTATTCTAATTAAAGATGAATAGTGGCTAGTAGTGGAATCCAGGACGGCCTCTCGTCCTTTTTGGAATTCTGGGGTGCAGGTACATCCAGCTGACGAGTTCAAAGTAGGATGCAACGCGCATCCTTGATCCCACTGTTAGTCACTATCCATCTTTCCTTAAAAAGCTTGTGACTTGAGGCCATATCGAGGCAATCTGCACAGGATTCACATATGCCAATAAGTTACCGATCAATTGCAATCCTAAATAACAATGGGAAGATACAAATAAAACAACATCAAGTGAATTTATGATAAGAATGATTACAGCATATATGAAATGTTACAACCATGGTAATTAAATAATTTTGTACTCACTACAAAAAAACGTAATATCTTGAATCCGATAAAATTTAAGATATTACATGCGTCGAACTATAACAAAACATTTTCCTTTTTAGAATGTATTCAATGTTATTTTAGTCGTTTGACTGAAGTAAGAATATTCTCTTATACTAGTTTACTATATTAGGACATGTTAAAATCAGTTTAGCCTAATTGTATAAAATACTAGTGATTATATTCAGTACGGGTTTAAATAAATTAAATAACCGCAATCTCTCATGAAAACAATTTTACTGCTCTCATATATCAAGAGACCAATAGTTTACATAAAGTTATAATTAACTATTGCATTTAGCTATATATAGAAAAATCATCTCGTTGGTGACTTTTGTTGTTTCTAATGTTAACGTCACCAAAGCTGGATACACGGCATTATGTTTCCCATTAATCTAATCAGTATGTTTCGTTATTTCAAATAAGAATGCAAACGGTTGATCAAAACTCATAGCATATAAACAATTAAAATTATTGGTTAGACTGTTGTACAGTAAATTTAGAACTATTTAATCATCACTCTCACAAGTGAGTTACTTATGATATAGAACCTGATGATACAAGACCAATAGATCCTGAGTTGAGATCTTGCGAGGCGGGATTGTAGATGCGCACTACTGAAGAGTTCCATACCAGAACGAAACAACCGTTCAATGTTTCCAGGTTTTTCATGGTGATTTAGCTTCAATTGACTCATGAATTCAACTATCAAATTACTGTAATATCTACAAAACCCCTCTCTGATTATAAATTTATATGCTAATCATAATGTTGACCAACTTATATGCAATTTTAGGATGATCAGTTTTGTATTAATTGTATCAGATTAATAGATAAACTTTTGTTTTCATAAAAGCAAATAGTTTATTTTGAATACGAACAACTTTAGCACAATAAAGAATAGAGGAAAATTATAAATTAATAGACTAGTGATGTTATATAAGTCTCTATTTATTTATAAAATTCCGTGAACCAAAATCAATGGTCGTGGCAGAATATAATGAGTTCACCTATTTTGTTTATTTTCTTTAGTTGTTTATATATTACACACAATAGAATTGAGTTTTTAGGGAGCATTTTACTTACTTGCTTGAGGATGATATATAAGTAAAGTAGAAAAAGATGAATTTTGAACAATTTAAGAGCTGTCTATAACAATTAGTATTTATAGGAAGTGGGAAGCGCCTGAAGGTAAATTTCTAGAAATAGAAAATCGGTGTCCTTAATTACATAGGACAAACTTATTGTGCTTGACCTATATCAATATAACGATCTGTTGATATTCTCAAAATAATAGATATTAATGAGATCTTTGTACCTTGGCGATTTCACTCAATAAACAATTATTCCTATCAGTAACTTTATCTTAGTAAATTCCATTGTACTACATTACTGATCTATCGTATTATCGGTTTTGGAGACAAGAAAGGTCTTGAGGAACATTTCATCTACATTCTTCTTACTCGTATTCAATTGTCATTATCGAAATGTCCGTGTCCAGTGGCAATCCATCTTTATATTCATTTTACATTCAATCCGATATTGATTGTTAGTGAACCTATCTTAAACTTTCAAAATTGAGAGAAACTGGAAGTTATTTTGAAATTTTGTAGACAACTTTTATCTAGTAACTACAGAGATGGTGAAAATCAGGAATCTTTAGCTAAAAAAGTAATGAAATTTTATGCATACGCCAAATTTATGTAACATAATTGTTTGACTAAAATGATGGTCAAATATCATCCATAGGTTTACTATTTTCTGCTACAGACGCTCATTCATTTCAGAGGTCAGTATATGCCAGAGTCATTTACCTAGCTACAAATGCATTTTTAACTAATTTTCCTTAGTTTTTACAAAGTATATGGCCAGAGATTTTTAAAGACATTGATCTGAGTACAACGTAGTGAAACCCCCTGACTACTCTTGTACTCTTTAAGATATGAAAGTTCCGGTTATCTAATGGATGAACCATGACATAATTTTATTGGAATAGCAATTAGAATACAGGTTAAAAAGACGAAGTTTTTTGTTTTCGATAAAATATCGACGGGAAGGAATGAACAGTTAGTTCAATTTCTTATGTATAGAATGTCCTTTACATTGTGTTTCAATAAAAATCTTTTACCTATCAATCTTAAACAATTTCGGTTTCAAATTAAGATATCCTCTGATACTGTATCATTAAGAGAATTGCATAGAGTATGGTCGATTTATTTTTACTCAAAAATTTAAGTTAACTACTTAGTCTTTGTTCACTACGCAACCACTCACTTGTAAACCTTTTTCCAGTCTTATTATAGATGTTGCAGAATATTTCGCTACATATATATTTCCCATATTTTTATTTAAATCCATTTACATGTTTGTTATACTGTGCTTTAAACAACATTCATTTGTGTAAGTACCTTCAACCCACTTTGTAGTCGTAGTAGTGTAAATATTACGTTTTGTTAGCAGTGAATTAGAACTTAGTTAAATAAAATGAATTCTACTCAAATCTTTGATGTCCTCTTCAAGAAAATAATATAGGGAACTAAGAGTTTGAAATTCCACAATCATCGAAATTAGCTGAATTTACACGGCACAATTATATCAAACATTTCTGAAAACACATTGTACTAGTTAAACTATATGCAAGATCTGGTTAGTGGAAGTCACTCTGACTGAAGTAATTCACCTATCTTACTTGAGAAAGTATATATTCGAATATATGGTAGAACTAATTCAAAAACATAATATAAACACGACAGTATCAACACATGAATGAATTTATTTTAGATTTTATGTCACAAGTTGAAGTAACGATCATGTGAGTAGTTAAAATCCAAAAAGATCTGATTGGTATAACATGTTAATGGAACAATGGCTTATAAATTATATACGGAAGTAGGAAACATGTTTATTCTACGGAAATGTCATTATAGAAATGTGATTCTGCTAAATCCTACCGTTGTATCATCGTTTAGTTATATAGTAAACTAATATGTGTTGACTGATCTTAACAAATCATTTAAAACATAACAGAGAATGCCTTCATTTTCTAACTGAAGAAATAGCGAGAAGGTTTTAAGTCTTCTAAAAATAGGCAATCTATCCTGAGTATAAACTTGTTGTGTACACTAATTTTATAATTACATCCCAATTTTCTGTGTAGTATGCATCTCAAAGACTCATTTAAATGCGTCAAAAATGGAAAATTATCGTCTGAGTTTCATTCTTCATAATTACCTTTCAATCAGAAGTTATGATGTTTACTTACACATTTGATCAATGAAATAGGTTATCTGTAAGATGATAATTAAGTGTTTTAATTGTTATTAATGTTATGATTATACATTTTATTCATTGGAGTAATAATTTACTATTATAAAACGTTAATAATTAACTGAATTTCAAAATGATGATACTTTGACCTACTTACTTACTTACGCCGGTACTTTGACCTACACATTAACAATATTACGATGGATCATCACCTTGTTTTAGTCTAAGTAAAACCACTTAGTTTTCAAAATATAACAATCTGCTACATAACGGACAGTTTGAAACCATGTAATTATTTTAATGTTAAACGCTTATTAATTAATAGTTGCACTTTAGAATGATTTGATCCCAGGTCCTTGAATGCTTAATCTGTTTTATTTATAATCATAATTTCCTATACTACCATCCATTGTATGTGAATAATTTATTATGTATTTGTTTCATAAAGTCATTTATTACCCAGAAACAAAACAACAGTTGAGTTATCATTTCATACCAAAAAATCAATATATTTTTATTCATTTGTCGTCTGAAAATGAGGCTGTTATATATATTTGTTTATTTCATTTGAACACATAATTACTGGTACCAAGGGGCACCAGATACATATGCGCCACACAAATCTCATTTGATTTGTGTAAGGACTGTTATCGCCACCTATTTTTGTATACCATTCACGAAGCATTCATCATAACTTCTAAAATTATATGCAAAATCTGGCTTTTTCGGGTTTGTGGTTGATTTAAATTTAGTTTTTATGGCGAACATCAGATGTATTCTCTGTCCAGAAATAAGATGTTCGTTATGTATGATTACTTAGCTGTAACATATTTTGAATGTAAAGTCTCACTTGTATTGATTAAAGTATACACTAAGGAAGTTCCACCTTCTAATTAACATCCATGCATCACATATATGTGTTGACCAATAAATAGTCTGTTTACAACCCATCAACATCTAATAAGCGTAATAAATTCTAATTAGTCAAGAAATTACGGGATTTAAGACTCAATTGCCATACAACATGTTGTAAATTATATTGGAAGTGATATTAACTGTTTTTTTGCCCATGATCTTATTATGTTTTAGGTATCGGAAAATAGAACTTCCTGTATTATGGTAAATGATGCAAAAGTATATTGTCGTATTTATTGACACAGTTTAGAATAATAATAATAGTGATTAAAACATCCTTAAACTGTCATATCTTCAGAAAACAAGACTATAATTTCTAATCATTTCAGTTGAAATAAAATTATCAAGAGACTATAAACCTGATTAAATGAATATGTAATGCAGAGAAAGTGCCTCCTTTTCATGAACCGATAATACATACAATATGTTCATGAAAAGGAGGCACCTTCTCTAAGTTTAATTTTTTCTGTTCCTATAACACGAATATGTAATGCCTGAATCAATCAATTTCTGATCTCAGACAGTTTTTGATTAGTATATTGTAATCATGCATCACTCTGTAAATTTGAATCGATTGTTTAAAAATACCCTAGTATTTTGACAATTAGATCTAATCTATTAAATATTTTTTTTAAAAAATATTACTTTGTAAAAATGTATCAGTAACTTCATAAGCTACCTATTCTATATCGGTGAAGTACCATTTTTATTAAATGTTATTCAGACTACCTACTGTGAAACATGATTCAAATGATCCATGTATTGAAATTTATAAAATCTACCTAAACAAGTGTAACAAATATCTTTGATGTCATATTAGATAATTCGAACATATAATTCGTTCATTTGTTTAGGGAGATTGTTCTCGTTTGTAGGGGGTATTCATTAAAGATTATTATCGATTTCAGTAAACACGAAATAGGTGTTATTAAATGATCTCCATGGTACCTACTAAATGAATACAATCAGATGTAAGATACGTTGGACTGAAAATCAATAAATTAAAGGTTAAGTACTAGCAGGTTATTACAAATATCTTGCACTGAATGATTGACATGAACTTGAATAGGCATTTCTAAAGAGTCCCATAATAGGACATTATAGTTGTCCAATTCTTCTTGACTTCTTAAGGCACCTGAACAAATATCCATAAATGACAAAAATCATGTACAAATCTAAATTTATGTTCAACTGATAAATTGTAATGATAATTCAAACTATATACGTTCTTTATATTGAATTTTAAGGATTGAATATCTTTACCTTCATAAATTATACTCCAATGAATGTATGATAAATTTAAAACATAACTTTTCTACTTTTTTTAAATTTTAGTGAATTTAGATCAAAGGCAGGAAGAATAGTTGTTCAAACTCTTCTAATGCAAGATGTTTTGGAAATGTTTATAAAACATTAAATAATTTTCGCTTGGATTGATTTAAAACAAAATCGGATTCAAATAGATATTTCATGTTTCTTTCTTTTCTTAAATACCAAACGGCTAAGATCAAACAAGTGTATGTGAATTACAAATAAAAGAATAAATTTATAGGTTAGATATACATTCATTGAATAGAAACCTGTTGATAATGATTGTTCTTGTGTTTATGCCAAAACTGATGATTGAAAATCTGTAATGTCATTGATAAAGTGCCGGAGTATATATTCTTGAATATATGATACTAGATGTATGACAAAAACACACATTACTGAATGAATGTAGTTAGAAGAAACATTGGTAAACATTTAAAATCTAACAAAAAATGGATTAAATATGATAGAAATGAAACAATCATACAATTGACTTCAATATTTATTGTTTTGTTAAAGGAAATTAAGTAAGAATATCAATAAATATGATGGATTAAGTCCATATTCAAATGAAATTTATTTCTTACTTAGAAACATATTGGAATTTATAAGAAGTTTCGTCTAGATTCAATTGATTAGTTTCATAAATACATCCTTTCTTCTTAATGTCATACATTGAAATTGTTTCATATCCGTTGCTTGTTACTGTATATCTTGTTTAACAAACATATTGGGAAATCTAAAAAAAAGAGAATGTAAAGTTGAAGTGATTTGTAACTGATTCTCATTGTTTTAGTGTATGTCAACTTCACGATGGATAACATTTAAACAATTACTTACAAAAAACTTGATTTTATGGTTAATGAATACATTAAGTTACTGATAGCCTTTCTCTGTAATGTAAAATCTGCTTGACAGTCTACAATATCTAAATAACACTAAACAATCGGTTGAAATCGTTGTATAGTTTTTTCTAAAGAACAACAGATATATATATATATATATATTCCCAATATTTCTGTACTTTGAAAAAGTCTTATTTTTATGTAGTTATCACAATGGTAGAGATATCATTCATGTTGTAATTAATAATAGCCAATCGTCAAATTCAAAATTAACCATCGATCAATTATTCAGTACTCGACAGATTCTACTAAACTGTGTTATTCTGAACAACTTTTTGAAATAAATAACCCTTTCAGCATAATGAAAAATAAAATTAAAATAACTTATATGTGTTTATTTTACTATTCAATAACTTGTAGAGCTCCAATAACAATATACATCAATACAGAATCATCAAAGGTATTCAGTGCTTTGGAATCGATTTCGCACTAATGAAAACAATGTTATCACAATTGATTGATCACGGGTTAGTGATCAATGTCACCAACCACCATCTTATTTCAACATGGTGTACGCAATGTCGAGACCCCTAGATTAGTGGCCACATTGCAACTTGGTCGATAGCATTCGATCTGCACTAATAAGGACTTGACACATATGACATTTATCGTCACCCAGTGATCAATCAATTGTGAACAATAAATGATATACGAGCCGTATCATAATTTAAACTACAATACATTCATCTTAGTGATTTAAACAAAGAACTCATTTCGTTTAAAACTTTTATTTATAATTGAAAATTTTATATATTTCAATATATTGAAGATAATATCGTTCGATGAACAATTTGCTTTATTACTTAAACTTTGTCATTTAACAAATAACATAAATCAATCGTTGCCAACTAAGACTTTTATCTGTGATCATTTTAAAAAATTGTAAATAATGATGATAAAATCTGTGGAACAGTGTTATAAAACTAGGTGAGTTGTTGTCTCTAACAAGAGATTAGTTTTTAAGTGATAACATCTTTGAATTTTACAGTAGAGGTGTAATATCATATTTCAAGCAGTAGAGCTAATGAATATCAACAGCTTTGTAGTCAAAATTTAAAATATCCGAAATCTTACAGATTGGCTAACAATTAAACGAAAAGCACTACCAGAAGAGATGAAGGATGGCTAGCTCATGTTTCGTCTTATTTGGGACTCATCAGCTGGATGTACCTGCATCTTATCCATCTCTCCTAATAATGCTTTTGACAGAAGGCAATATCGAGTCTATCCATACGGGATACACATATACCAATAACCGACTGGTCAGTTACAGTCCTAAACATTAATGGAAAGATTTAAAAAACCAATACAAAAATGAATTGAAACATATTACCATAATTAATCACTTCATTTAATATCCTATCAGCAATGAGGAAAGGACAACATGATTTGGACTACTTGTTCATGTTTGACTAAGGTAGAACTATGTTTTATTATAACTGCTTTCAATTTAATTTACTTTAAAATGAACACATTATCAATGGATGAATGATTTCTCTTTAGATTACAGGAACTAGTTTTAAATTATGATAAAAAGTAATAACTCGTGATCAGGTTCAATGTAAGTGATGTAAATGAATCTAGTTCGATATTCTAATAACAGGACACATATTAATTGAAATTATATTCATGAATTAATTTATTCGTCAATCAAAATTAAAATCATACCGTAAAACACAAAATGGATTAAGTTTTAGCCACAATTTTACAATATCGTTTATTAGGATGTATTGGATTGTAATATTGTTTACGTATTATATATTTAGATTACTTGCTTGTGGACAAATTTGTCATTTTTGTGTGGTGACATTAAAATAAGATAAGAGGTGTTTATTCGAAGAAAAAAACCCGAAAATTTATGCGTACTATGATTGCGAAGTGTGATATGTATTTATATATATGCATTGTATGAATGTGATTTCGTTTGATTGATGTCCGTATTGTTTACTATAGTAACGAGGTTACGGTAGCTGATTTCAAAAATATGGTGTGCCTTCCTTATTATGTCAAGCAAATTTACTGTAGTGTGGATGACTAGATACTTTCTCCAGACTCCCATACTCAGTTGTTTTCAACCACCAATTTCCATTGTTAAGAACTGTTAAGAGGATTATCAGTCGCAATATAGTCTTTCTGATATACATCTAGAATATTTAAGTAGTTAGAAGCTAGTGCAAATTCTCTACGGAGGAGTTTCAAGCAAAGAAATACTCATGAACAGTAAGATCGTTATTTTTCGAATACTAAACATTTGTATCCATGGTTTCGGAAATTAAGTAATTAGAACTACCACTTTACAATCAAATATCTTTCATGTTTTCAAGCCTCAAACACCTTTTTTTTGTTATGGGCCTATATCAATAAACGAATTTGAGTTCTACAATATAAAAAAATATATAACAGAATTTCTTGATTGAACGAGTTTCAAACATTCTGGATTAGTCTCATTTAATGTACATTATAAGTATAATTTGATCATAAAATATGTGGGATGTGATCTTAGCGATTCCGATGTAATATAACAAACTTTATTCTTCTTTCATATGTAAAAAAAGCTTTTATTGGTTAATTATGATAGAAAGAAGGTAATCGTTGTGCTATTTTGTTTAGAATCAATTAGCCAGTTGAATATAAGTGTAGCTAAAACTATGTTTCTTATGGTTCATTCCGCTTGTAAATCTTGACTGACAATCAAAAAGATGTAATAAGACTAGTTATTTTATTTTATATGCTTATTTGCATCAATCCTTGTTTTTAGATGCAAGAGTAATCATGACAAGCTAAACGTCAGCAACGTTTTGTCTTTTTGAATATAGGTGAAGATGTAGAAAATTCTGAAACTGTTAGTGCCCTAATTATTTCTCATGTAACTATTTCATGAACATAAAAACTCACAATTAACTTAATTTTTTCTCATTTATGTTGAGCCACATTTATATAGTAGACACGTAATTAAACAAACAGTGATAAGGACAGGTTTTTGGTTAGTGTTTTAAGCAAAGTTCTTTTTTGCGAGATGAGGTTAATAACCCTCATGCCCAACCTTCCTCCTTTATCCGGATT
This sequence comes from Schistosoma haematobium, assembly GCF_000699445.3. Taxonomy (NCBI): domain Eukaryota; kingdom Metazoa; phylum Platyhelminthes; class Trematoda; order Strigeidida; family Schistosomatidae; genus Schistosoma; species Schistosoma haematobium. The sequence continues at coordinate 74,474,758 of NC_067196.1, read as the reverse complement.
TAGGACCGGCAGTAATCCTAGAAGGGTTCATGATGGACACTATCAACGACGATTTACTGCAGCAGCGAACAAGCTGGTCTCTAGCTGAAGAAGAAATTAGGAAAAGACGCTGGAGGTGGATAGGACATATATTGCAAAATCCACCAAACTACATCACGAAGCAATCCCTGTCTTGAAATTCTCAAGGCAAAAGTGGAACCAATAGACCAAAGGACGGACCTGGTCGAGAATCGGAAACAAACATTGAAAGAATGATTAGCTCTTGGCAACAACTGGAGAGGAGAGGCCAAGACAGGGTCGGTTGAAGAATTCTAGTCTACGGTCTATGTTCCATGAGAAGTTGGCAGGGGTAAATAGTATAGGGATAGATATATCGTATTGTTTTATATGAACAAATGCCACTAAGTATTTGGCTAATGTTCATGTTTATCCTTGATCACTCAACAATCACTAATTAGATCTACAGCTATTCAAATCTGAAGTTAGTGATGAGCATAAACATATCAATATAGAAGTAACATAAATAAATTATAAGACGTTTTATGGTTAATTAAGCTTTATTTTAGAACACAGTTGTTCTACTTAACAAAGATTTGTCAACATTCAAATCTAACTCAAACGTCTTAGCAACCACTTCGAATATGAAACTAGATATTTGAGTAGAAACGAATCTGAAAATTTATATGCCTCGTTGAAAATTAGTAAATTGTTTGTTCTTGGAAATTAGTCATCATATTTATAATTCTCACCTATATTTATTCTTCTCATATTCATGAGGAAACCGTTACAAAATGGAGAAAGCAGAGGAATCTATAATTTATTAGACTTTAAAAAACGATATACATGGGTTTTCAGTAAAATAGACATTATGAAGTAATACTTAAAAGTGGTAAAATATAGAACGTGTATGTGTACACTAAATTCTGAAGTTGAAATTAATAATAATGTGATAAATGCTTAAAACATCAATTCTATACAAGTCACTGTAAAATGGGAATGAATAATAACAGTGTAGTGGCTTTGCTTTGTTAATCAATCACCTTTCTAACCTTTATGATATAAATTTCAACGGTGTTTGAAATCAGAAGGCAAAGAGAAAAGGCAACTACAGTTTTTTTGGCGAATAGCATACATCGCAAAGCTATAAGCACATCAATTGAATTTGAATCAGAGGGGCGAATATATGTATATACGAGCGAATACATAAGCAAATTTATAGTCAGATTGCATAAGGGCGAAGCAAGGCAAAGCAAAGGCTAATAATAGGATTTGAGTACATATGTACATGGGGAGAAGAATGAATCGTCAAGTGATATTTAAGCTATCAAAATTTTCGCTAGAGTCTGTCATGTGATCAAGCGTATACGTTTATGCAGATATGATAGTGATCATAATAGTACAAAGAAATATGCGAATTATCACTGTTCAAACAACATTGTCTGTTAAGTAAGTTAATAAAAGAGATTAACCAAAATTAACCATAATCGAAATTGGTTGTAGGATAGTTGCTATAACAGTACTCAATATATCCAGATTGTATATCAAAAGTTATTTATATGTTCAAGTGACGATCATTTATAACAAGGACAAATGATGTGGTACATTTTAAATTTATTCTTCAAGACCTTAAATACTTAAACGAAGTAGAAGAAAAATTAAACTTTATGTAAATGTGTTTATATCCAAAACTGAATACTGTTTTAACATATCAAGAATATGTCATTTGTAAATTCAGTCTTTAATCAGTACACAAGTTCACCAGTTTGTTGTGTAACACATTTCTAATCAATAACCCTTTCTAATCTATGTTTCACAAGTTAAAAACTACAGGATTTTAATGAAATAATTTGAGACAATCGTTTACACAATTACATTTTCTACTTTAAATCCAAACAATTTCATATTAATATACAATCAGTTTAATGATGTGCTTAAACAAAATCAAAAATCAATTCGAATTCAAACTATCCCAATCTCCCAATTTTGGGTAAGCTGTCATTTTATAGAAATGGCACAAAAATCCCGAAATTTCAAAAAACTTTTCTATAGCGGCTTCCCCATGCAGATTTAACACATATATTGAAAACAGAATATCCAATAGAGAAATAGACCACCGTTTGATGATAGTTTACTTCTCAAGATTTGGGGAAATTCCCTAAAATAAGATTAGAATGCACTATGTCTCCTTTTCATTTTTTGTTCTTTATATGTTTATATGAATCGTATTTATTTTAGACTTTCAATGTAATTCATTATTCTTACCCAAGCTCCCAACTTTGAGGAAAATTTGGAGCTTTTGTGCCATTTCCCCAAAATTTACAATAGTGGCTTCCCCAAAATTTCCCCAAAATGGGCCAAGATTTCCCCAAAATTGGGAGCTTGAGTATTAACATAGTTCATGACTAAAATTTTTTTTCATTTATCATATACACATGTAGTGTCGGTTATTATGTTAAGCCCATATACCTTATTCTAGCATTTGGACAGCACATTCTATTCATTCTACTTGAGTCACATTCTGACCTTGTTATTTATTCGCTTATCAATCTTGACTGCTTTTATATGAGCGTATATGTGTGTGCCCTTCTTATCCTATTAATCACATGTCTGTAGCTTTATTTTGTCTGACTATAAATATTGAGTAACGCTTGACTAAAATGGAGTTGGCTTCCCAGCCATCTTCCATACGTGTCACTTTTGCTTTGCTATGCTTCATTCGCTTCATGTGCGAAATATATGTATTCTCAAGTCAATTCTCGTTATTCGACTTATTCAATTCCGTTATTGGCTAACGCGATTTAAATCGATGATTATATACGAGAATATGCGATATATGTATTTTTTTTATAACAAACATTCATACGATCTAATTAAAGTCAGATCCACGGACCACTAAACACATACATATGTAGTTAAAGGTATATTCCTTTACTTTTTTTTCTCAAATCTTTCTTTGATAATGATAAAATATTTAGCTTAATTGATTAAAATCTACTTAGTGATTGCATGTTATAAAATTAATCAATTTTAACCATTTGTTTAAATAAATCTTATTATATTTAAAGATTATTATCATTATCATTATTATTATCAATGATCCATATTGTTCATGAATTACTTTCTATTCAACCAAATTATTTTATGTCATTAAATCAAAACATTTGAACATCTGTCTTATTGAAGTTGATGAGTAAAATGATTTCAAGTTATTTACAGCTGATTAGTTATCTCACGAAGTAAAATAAATAATTATATTAGTTAAAATAACACCATTATTATAATTTTAATAAAGGGAATATTTGTTTCTAAGAGCACTTCTGTTATTTGTCTGTTTGTTTGTTTGTTATTCAGAAACCATAGAAAAATAAATAATTAACTATCGAGAAGATAATTTATTGATTTTATGGTTGGATTCATGAGTTAACTGAAGCTAGATCACCATGGGAAACCTGGAAATACTGTATGGCCATTTCGTCCTATTGTGCGACTCCTTAGCAGCGCCCGTTCACGATCTCGCCTCATGTGATTCGAACCCAGAATCTGTAGGTCTTGCGCGTCCGCGCTTAACTACCTGATCATTGAACCGATATTCAACGGTGTTAATGTCCAAATTCAAACAAACCACGAAATTGCGCCACCGTCTATCATTGTTCTCAATGAGTTACTATCTCACAACTGACTCGGTTCAACTCCACTGGTCACGGTTTCTCAACAGAACTCTAGGAAATACATCTTGCAGCCAGACACTAGTGAGCATACGATGACTATTATCAGAAGGGGTTTTGTGGAGATATTGTTGTATTGCATTTTTAAAAAAAAAATGATTTTAGAGATATACTTCAGTTTATTGTCATAATGAAGAACTGAAAATGTGATAATGACAGATATAAGGGAAGTGTTTATTAATTCGTATTTTGATGTGTATTATTGATGAATAACAAGAATGGAAGAGAAGAAAATTTATAATCCTACTCCTAGCTGAATTGTAATTGTCAATCGCTGAATGAGAAGAATAGTATACCTGGAATTTGTCAAAATGTTAAACACTAAGAAAGTTGGTTTCTAGTAGCACTTTTTCATTTAGCACATTTATTATGTTTGAAATTCATATTTTTAAACATAGTATATATGCTCTTTTTTCTAGACAAATAATGTCACTAGATGATATAAGCTATTAAACTGTTAAAAAATAGTAAGCGTTAGACAACTGTTTAATTTTACGTTGATAATACTTGGCAGTTCGCAACCAACAGTTCGCGTGGATCATTTTATTTAGATAATTAATTCTGAATCCAGTCGTTCAAGTTTTCTACTTCGGTTATTTTGCAACACAAGTCAAAGTTTCAAATGTGGACTTTTGCATTCCGACGCCAAGACATAACTATTAATGAATCCTCTAGAGACCTGAATCCTTACTTACATGAGGTTGTGTCTTTACACTCACGATGAATCCTGATAAACGAAGGAATGTCTACTTAGTTATTTCTAGTTTTGTAACGATTTCCAAGTTTTTATTTATTTATCACTGCTTTTACAACTGTAGTTATTTTTGATTATCCCAAGAAATGAATAACTTCTGTGCTTTATCTAGTGTGCTGAATGAATACATACATTGCAAAATCTCATAATTTAAAATGGCATATAACATAGACTTAAGTTAATCAAATTTAGTGAAATTGTTTGAACGTTCAATGTTTTTTTTCAGTAACCGAACACTAATGTGAAAGCAAAAACAATATGTGATACAAATACCTGGAAACACCTATTGACACTGAAAAGTAGGTCTTTTCAATTGTGCAAGTTCAGTAATAAAAACTAAGATAGCGTGAAAAGTAAAATTTGGATAACTCACATTATGTGTTAATAGTTAATAAAAACGAAAGGTGAATAGATGTTTGATATTTTTCTCGCTATCTTTACTGAAATCTTGACTGTAGTATTCTTGCAAAATATATTCACAGATGTATCATCAACGGACGAAAAACCTACTGAACGAAATGCGCTTACCATTTTATTTTCATACTAATCAAAAAGATTAAGTAGCATAAAATAAGAAAATATTGAAATAGGTTACACGTTTTTCCGTATGTAAAGTTGATTCTACTACTAATGCAACCACAAATGATTGACCCAAACAGACATGTTTTATAGTAACTCACCATCAATTAATTTATACTTTGAAGAAAGTTAACTATCATCAAACGGTTGTGTATTTTTCTATTGGATATTCTGTGTTTTCAATATGTGTTAAATCAGTGTGGGGATTTGGGGGGATTGTTATATTTACACAGATGAATTCACAAGTCGACTTAAACTAAGCCACCACTGAAAACCTAGAAGCGATAGACGGCCGCGACAAGCGGAGTCCAGTCATGTCGGGCGTGAGACAGGTATCTACCTCAGACAACAGATTATTTGTTCTTGCTCTTTTCAAAATGATAAAGGGAACTATGTGTATGGAATAGATTAAGGGTTGAGCAAGATCATGTACCGTTTAAAGTGCAGACATTAACACTGTTGGATATCGGCTCAGTGGTCTAGAGGCTAAGAGTTTGCGTGCGAGACCGAAGGTCATGGGTCCGAGCCTCACGTACGGGGTCGTGGATGCGTACTGCCGAGGAGTTCCATACTAGGACGAAACGACCGTCCAGTGCTTCCAGGTTTTCAATGGTGTCTTAATGTCCCTGTATCTGGCTCCATTTAGATCTTATGATTGATTATTATTGAAATATACATTGCGCCATATCCTCTCATAAAATTATCGAGTTAACTCGCATTAATAAATAGCGGAACTAAATAAGTCAAATACAAGAGTGAATTTTTAAATACATATATTTTGTACGCTCATTGATCTTAACAGACAGCCAAGGGGACGGAGCAAAGGAAGCGAAGCAGAATGACGTGCGGTGGAGAACGCATATGAGCCAATTCGATTTGATCAGCCGTTAATCGATATTTATCGTCAAACAAAAGTAAATTAGAAACACTTGATGATTAAGATAAAAAATACACACTCATACGCTTACATAAAAACAGTCAAGGTTAATAAACGAAAAACTGACAGCGTAAAAATATGGTTTGAGAAAAATAAATAGATTGAATTGTCCAGAGGCTAGAATAACCTATGTGGATTTAACACGTATCTACGACCGCGTACATGAGGCTCGAACCAATGATTTTAGATTTCGCGCGCAAACTCTTAACTTCTAGACCACTGGACCGATATTCAACAGACTATTAGAAAAACTGGTAAATAGTTGATAATCATATCACATTTCATTTCATCATATCATTGATTTACAATAGAATGTTCATAGTTTGTTAAACTGTTTTTAAGAACAATAATAATTTCTAAATTAAGTCTTTTTATCAGTATTATGACAAGTGGAACATTAGATTTTCCAAAGTTTTAAAATAAAATTTTTCTAGTTTCATTTTTAAATTATTCAGAAAAGATTTCATTTATATATAAATATATATAAGGCTTATCTAAAAATGATTTGATTATTACTATTAAAACTATTATTATTCATAATAATAATAATAGTAATCAGTCTTTTGCCTGAATAACGAACAAATAACTGTTTATAGGAAGAATACAGAAGAAAAATTCTGTTATGGTTCATTATTCCTTTTCTTTTTCTTCTTCTTATACAACTCATCTATTTCATTAGTTCATTCTTTTTCTCATTTAGTTTTATTCATAAACGATATTTTAATTTTAAAAATAGATAATAAAATGTCTTAATTCACCCATGCAGAACATATTCATGTCTTATTATTATTATTATGTAATATGATTGTATAAAACTAGATATAAACTATATAATGAATCCATATTAGGGATACTGTATTTAGACGAACGTTTTCATTAGTGAAAAATATAAAAACAAGTGATCATTGAAAAAAGGTTTATCCATATCAATGTATATATATAACAAATTAATCAACTATATATAGTTCAATATATTATGTATAAAGAATTTCATGACAAGACAAATCAATGAATTGCAAAATTTCAAAGTAATTTTTTTGTTTTATTCACTTGGTGTTGTTTCACTTATATCTTCCGATTGTTATTTAGGACTGCAATTGATCAGTATCTTATTGGCATATGTGCATCTTTTGCGGACTGCCTTGATATAACCTTAAGTCACAAGCTTTATAAGCAAAGATGGATAGTGGCTAGCAATGGAATCCACGACGCACATTTCATCTTATTTGGGACTTGTCAGCTGGATGTACCTACATCTCAGAGTTGATGATTGTTTGTTTTTTCTTCTTTATATCTAAATAGAACATCTGAAAGTAATCCCAAAAAAATTTTTCTTTAAAATTCATATATTAGGAAACTTGTAAAACTGAATGTCTCGAGTTTTTCGAAATAAAAGAAAGATCACATAATCTTTATTTAGTAATATTTTTGTGATTAGTTAAAGAAAAATATCAGGTAAATTTATACATTCCATAGGAATTTTTTATTCGAGTGAAACTTGACAAGATTTCACATTGTAATTGGTACATGACACTTTCTAAAAAAATAATGTAAATTCATGAATTCGTGGATGAAACTTCAATGTCGATAGAGAATATTTGTTTGTTTGACTCAATATATGAATACTGTCAATGAATAAAATGAAGATACGTTCAGTTGATAGGCTAAACACAAAATATGACCCATAACTAAGAGTATATTCAAGTAAATTATTAGACAAACGGAATTAGTGATTGTGATATTTTATGAAGCAAATAAATAACTTGTAATGTTTGTAAAAAAGAATTTAACTTTTTTTCGATAGTGTGATAAGAGATGGTAGAGAAGATTTGTAGCTCAGGTGGATGATTTTGATGGAGTTTTGTTCTCTGAGCTGGATGGTTTGGTCATGGAGCTTTCATCGTTCTTCTGGACGACATCATCAGTACAAACTTCAGATAGAAGTAATGAGATGATTACCAGAACTATGTTATATTAGCGCAGTACATTTCGAGTAATCTGATCACAAATAATATACTTGTTAAGAACATTTACATATAAAAATAAAAGGTCAATGATACTAGAAATGGATAGCAAAAGAAGACAAGGATAATAAGGAAAATAATGTGAAAATAATTTGAAACCTCATCGCTCTGGATAATAAGCTCAAAATTAGAGTGTGTGTGAACACGTACCTAAATAGTTGCAGAAACAAATAGAATCAAATGACCCAATAAGAGTAGAGGATCTTCCTCTATTACCAAACATATAATTGAAACAGGTCATAAGATTGATCTTAACATTTCTTTTGTGGTGTTGTACAAAAGTGTAAAAGGGTGTATACTAAGGTTTATTGAAGCCTTAGCCATACGAACATTCAAAAAGAGTTTGTTCTTACCTTAAAACTACCCTTGTAATATTAGCAATTATCCGGAGTGATTGGGTTTCAAATTGCTTTCACATTATTATTTTCTTTATTATCCTTATCTCCTCTTACCCTCCATTTCTAGCCTCGTTTACCTTTTATTTTTCATATATAAATGTTCTTAACAAGTATAAAATGTGTGATCAAGTTGTTCAAAATGCATTGCACTAATATATCACATAGTTCTGATAATCTTCGTCTTCTTATTACATTATCGAAATTTATCAAAGGGACTAATTGCCTTCACTTTTTTGCAAAAATAGCAAATTATCATGATTAGAATGCTTAAACAATAGTTGGTTAACATAATTATTGGTTCGTTATCGTCAGCTTATTTTCGTTACTAAAAAATTTCATTTTCATATTAAACATTGAATATTTAACAATGACTGAGTAAATTAAATATATACAACTATATAAAACTGAAACACTATTGTCTCACTTAAATCAGATGAAAATGTTACGGAAGAGAAGAATAAAACTGATTATTATTTAACTGTTGAGAATGGCTACGGTTCATAAATTCAGTTTTTCAGTAAAAGTAGATAAACAACAGGACTACTGGTAGAAACTACTTATTTTTGTCTTTTAAACTTAGTCATTAATTTCTTATCACCGATAACGTAGGATTTTCAACTAAACTACAGTTTAGTTAAACTCACTTGGTATTGTTTACTTGAATATTCTCATTGATGTTTAGCACTTCAATTTATCAGTCTCTTATTGGCATATGTGCATACTGTGCGTATTACCTCGATATTATCTGAAGTCACAAGCATTCTAAACAAAGATGTATAGTGACTAGCAATGGAATCCATGATACGCGTTTCATCCTATTTGGGACTGATCACCTGAATGTACCCGCATCTCAGATTTGATGTTCACTGTGGGACTCGAACACAGTGGCTATCAGGACTCATTTCATTATTTCATATTTTTATAAATTAACAAAGGATAGATTTAATTTAGTTTTATCTTTATTGAAACAACGTTAGAAAGTTATGAAAGGTTCTTCTAGGACAATATGCCAAAATATACATTTATATCGACAAATAACTGTGATGTTTTCATTAAAACAATCAATACATATTCACTTTACAAATATTGTTCAAGTTTATCATTATTTTTTCTCTTATTATTTAATACTTAATTGGTAACTCAGTATAAGTATGAATAACCTGGAGAAAGACACTAAAATCTGGATTTGAATTAATGAAGCGATTGATCAATAATTCATTTAGGTTAAAATAAAAATTTTACTTTTATATAGAAGCAACTGTTCATTTATAAGATCTATGTCAATAATATTAAGAATTTTCCATCAAAAAGTACATTTTTATAAATTACTTTAGTACGCGGAGATTTGTAGCTCAAGTGGATGATTTTGATGGAGTTTTGTTCTTTGAGCTGGACGGTTTAGTCGTGGAGCTTTCATCGTCCTTCTGAACGACATCATCAGCATAAAATTCTACCAAATCATCCAGCTCAGAGAACAAAACTCCACCTAAGCTACAAATCGTCTTCAGAATCTTGAAGTGAATATAGTTAAGTGTTTCGATCACTCCATTTCTCTCAGAAATCTCAATCGTGGTGGGCATTAATTCGTAAAGTACAATTGGCTTTTGCCAACTTCGCTTATTGTCAAGGCGAAATAGCCATTGGCTAATCAGAGAACAAGTATACTGCTCATCAACACTCTATCTTCTACTATGTAGCTGGAAAACGTGGTCCTTAAGAATGGAGGATATTCGTAGGTTGTTAGTATTTGATCATAGGTATCTTTAAGGCATCGCTCCTATATTTTGAGACTACCTAATTAGTTATGAGGTTAGTTGCAGAGTACTAGGTAAAGAGGGCAAATCGATTGATGATGTAGTGAATCTTCATTGACTGGGATGGTTAGGATATGTATTAAGTAATTATATCCAATGACAAATTTAGGGTCGGTAAGAACCAATCAACGTCAAGGTGTACACAACAAGCTGTGAAACGCATGTGGAGAAATTCGAACACTTCACTTCTATCTGAAGTTTGTACTGATGGTGTCGTTCAGAAGAACGATGAAAGCTCCACGGCCAAACCATCCAGCTCAGAGAACAAAACTCCATCAAAAAATTATTTAAGTACGTCTTTGGTTTTAGTATCATCGAATATGGTCAGTTAATAGACACTTTAAAAAATTGTAAATAGGAAGCCAAACATTTATACGTTCAACCAGATGGTTGTCCATTAATAAAGGTTCTCAAACGAATCGTAGTAACAGTTCTGAATCGGTGAATAATCCCTATTCAAATAGTTGGAATGAAATATATTTATTAAAAATTATTTAAATGTTTTACTGTTATATGAATAACTGAGAAAACTTCCTTGTAATCAAAAGGCGTTTTGAAGAGATTTTGGTAATTTTATAATTGAATTCATTAGTCGATTGAAGCTAGAGAACTATGGAAAACCTGGAAGCATTGGACAGCCGTTTCGTCCTAATGTTGTGTTCTGTGCCTGACTCAAGTACCTAACAAAATAGATTTAAATTTTCTGGACCAACGTTGTTTGAATTCATATATCTAAATATCAGGAAACTACCTGAGGGTGTGTAACTCAGTCCTTCCATGAACAGTCCCTTTTGAACAGTTTTTTGAGCACTAATAAACTTCTAGAGAAGTCGCACTGCGAACAAATCAGATATTAAAATAGAAGGATTTAGCTGTTATGATGTAAAAATATATCTGTTTTGGGTCTGTTGTCTAGCAAGACAATGTAAGTTGTGCAGTTTCGAAAACATATCATTACTAGATACATTCAATACACCTATTACTAATTGACGATTCGTTTACAGACAACTTGCATGGTCAGTAGACACATTTATTGAAAAGTGACTTACCAGTTAGCTATATCTTTGTGTTCAGAATCTGTTTGGAACATAAATATATCTAAACAAACGGTGTATGTGAATTTTATGGAAATTCACGCCTTTATTGGAGGCCTAATTTTCATAAGTCAAGTATCGGCTAAAAAATAGTCATGCCCTTGGGAACGTGAAACTTTCAGTAGCCAACATGGAATACATATGACCTAAGAAAAACCTCAGATCAAGAAATCACTTGCTATTTTATCAATCATAGTGACTTTGTGCTATTAAATGTCAGTTACTAACTCCCCCTGGTGCCCCTCTGTGGCTACTGTCGCTCCCAAGCCCGGATAAAACAGGAGGGTTGGGTATGGAGTTAACGACCCCATCTTGTGGAAAACTAACTCGCTAAACAACGCTAACCAGAAAAGAAAATAATTCAAATGTCAGTTATTATAAAAACCTTTCTAGATAAAACCGGAAACTGTAGATTTATCAACAGATATTTACCATGAATAAACCTAATGAAAATGATTACTTTCTATTATTTATTCCGATTATCATTGAATCAATTCATTATTGACTTAAAGGTAAAGTAATATTTCCACACTAATGTCTGTCGAAATAGATAAATGGATTAAGAAAATTTATTATCCTTCTCTTTCTTGTTAGCCACAAATGGAGTGGATTCAGCAGTGAACAAACATTTGGAATATTTCATCATGTTTGTTTACAGACGTATTTAACCCTGATTTACCTGTTATTAAATTATTTAAATTATTTTTGTCTCAATTATAATCGATAATGAGTTAAGAATAAATGTATTTCTGTTATATCCCAATGAATGGAAAAACAGTTTTCCTGACGTTTCGTGACTTTGTGGACTTCAGAAGAAGAAAAGTGGCTTACATTAAGTCACGAAACATCAGAAAGACAGTTTTTTTCACTCATTGGGATGTAATAAAAATTTTTATTTATTATTAACTTTCTACCCAATGTTCAATTTATTTGAAACTATCAGGTCCAACCTTGACATTAATAATAAGTATTTTGTAATTTAATCATCATTCCTCATATTTTACACTTTAGCCTATTTAGGTAAATATACCTTTACTGTTATTTTCATTACTATTAATCAAGGGCATACAAAACTCTCAGGTCGTATATTCGTGAACATTACTATACACAATTAGTCCTAGTGTTACCAAACTATACATGAATTAATGTAACATTCATAATGATCATTGTATAATAATCCAACTAATTGTCAATGTTTTACTTCACTGTTTTTTTTCTTTAGATTTTTAAATTGTTTCAATGATCACTATATTTATTTTGAATTTATTCTTCAACTTTTTCACATTTTATACACATTTGATACTTCATTTAATTGTTTTCTAATTTATCCTTCATTCTGTAATCCCATTTTAGACACTAGAACACATTATTATATAATCTTTGTTCTATTTATATTAAAAGAATTTTGTGGAGATTATAGTAATTTCAATGGTTGAGGAGTCTCACAATAGGATGAAATAGCCGCCTAGTGCTTTCAGGTTTTCCATAGTGGTCTAACTTCAATTAACTCATGATCTCAACCATTGAAATTATTTATTCTATTTGTTTTTAAAAGAGATTATTTTTTTAAATCGTTATAGATGCGATTTTACAGTTTAAGTAAATAATATCATTCAAATAAATAATTTCGTTTTTTTTTATTTCGTCTTTCATTCATCTTGAATAACATAATCAGATAGTTCTGTCATTGAATAATTGGTATCATGGTGGTGTAATGAATTCATAAGTTCAACAGCAACAACAACAGAAAAATACTTTTTTTCCTAATCCTATGTATAATTAATCCAACATAGAAAAAAATCGTTCCCAAAACTTGTCAGAAAGCTATCAATAGAAAAGTTATTACGGTTCGTCAGTATGAAGATATCGGGCCAACGAAAAGAAGTTAAAATGTAAATGTAAACTTAAAAGTGTTTTCTTTTTTTTTGAGAAAAAAAGAAGAGCATTTAAGGGTTCATTAATAAATATATGAAGTTGACAATTAAGATCATCAATTAATTTCTTTTGATGTGAAATTAAGTATATTTTATGGGGAGACAACAAGTTATAGATGAACCAATCAGATAAAAGATAATAGGTGTTAGATTTTGGTGCCATACCGTTTTGACATTATAGCTGATGTTAGTATGTGCTGAAAACCCTGAAATCTAATTTCTAACCTTAAACATCAACTGTAAATTATAATTTTAATTCCTCACACAGGTTTGTAATTTTCATTTAGTTCTAGTTATTAGATAGACAGTTTCGAAGTCACTTTAACGTTGCTCAAAGGTTATCCATAAATTGTAGTTTCATCCTACTAGAAAAATCTTTTAATGAAGATGATCAGACATTAGCTATGAAGTTAAAGAAAATACTAGAAGAGTAACAAATCCGTACAAATAATGTGATTGTTTATAAATGAACTTATCAGTTTTTTTGAAGAACTAGCTATTTGAATTTATATGTGTAATTCCTTAAGACTATTATACGTATACTGTTCGTAATGAGAAAGAATGATATTAAGAAATCTATTGCACTTCATATACCTTTCAGTTTGTTTACGTTTATTTTTGTCAAACCTTTCAATTAACTTATTTAAGTGTCATTGGAATGGTAAATGCCTATTTCTTTGTATTATTATTATCATGTCAGTATGAATATGTATACTTGATCATATGTTACAGCTTACACATACATTCCCCTCTTATTAGCTTAAATGTTAATTACTTAAATCACTCAACAACTCATTCGTCTTTCTGTATACGTGTAATTGAAGTGTATAAGTTCATTCAACTCTCCCTTTGCCTATTTATTCGCTCTCTCACATTCACTCTCATTTGCATTTCTGCTCGAATCAGTTTTGTGTGCTTGTATCTTAGTGATATGCGATCTACAATAATAAACCATTGTCTCAGACTTCATTGTTCCTTCATTTACACAGCAATCATTCATTGCTCTCGTTCCCTTTTCTTTAATCTTCTTAATCTTCTGCTGCCTGGTATTTCACTTTCGACTGATAATAAATACTACTTATATATGTCAACATCAGTAGTACACACTAAACAACATGACACTTTAAAAAACATTAATTATACTAAGATATTTAAAAAAAAATTATTTGAAGTATCTTCACATAATACTGATTTACACTTACTTCAACAAACAAACCATATTATTTCTTATTATTATATGGTAAACTTATAAATAATTAGTAATTGTTGATATTTTTGTAGTAAGCCCATTCAACTATTTTACTATTTGTCTGCTCATTGTAATTTAGACACTTAATTTACTATGTAAATTTATGTGTGAGTATGATTGAGCGCTTATCTGCACTTACTACATTTCAAGTGAATGAATTGAATTCATATTCAATTTGTTTGTCTATTATCATGTTGAAATTCATAACAGTCATTTATTTGCCTGATATCTATCTATATTTATTTGTAACCATAGAGTTCTTTTCTAGTTTAAACTAATTAATCGGTAATAAGACGGTTTAAACTGGACGTTTATTTAGAATATATCTTTCTATTAAAAGTAAAGCAGTGCATAACAAAATGAAAATATATTTAGAAATATTTAATGTTTTACTTCTATTTCTATCATTTTGCACAACTGACATATATAGTTTTTTATCCAGAATCTTAATGTCTATGGTATAATATTTGGAAAATGTAGAATTATATGCTGATTGTATGCCTTGGCTGTTATTTCTAAAACATGAATATATATATATATATATATTGGACTCAAGTGGTTCAGTTTTCTATTATCATTTTTTTTTACAATGAATGCCGACAATTGACGGTTTCCGTTAATTCATAATTTCTTTTTTTTTTCAAATTTAATATGACTTAATTGTAGATAACTGAGGAAATGATGTTTTCATTTTTGAAATGAGTCAATATTATCATAATTATTACTGAATAAGATGTTTTGTTTGTAAGAATAATGTGTTTTCATCTGAATATGGTCTCTCTTATAAAATGATAGGAACTAATGAATCGTTAAATGATTGAGGATGATTGTTAAAAAGTTGGTTATATAATGATCCTGTTAAAGATTTTCCATAGGGAACGGATCTAAGTTTTATAGTGAGATCATCACCTTTGACACGGTATGTTGGAGTACAATAGTTTAAAGTTTTTAATGGAATTTTGTTCTCTGAGCTGGATGATTTGGTCGTGGAGTTTTCATCGTTCTTCTGAACCATGTCATCAGCACAAACTTCAGATAGAAGTCTTCTAGTTTAAAGTTTTTTCCAAAGCTTTTACATTTGCAGAACTTCAAGCCAACGGAGTCATTTTTTAAAGGAAATAATTAACCATATGAAAGATTTCAAATGACCTAGTTATTCTTTTTTAACGAAACAAAAATGTTTTGTACTAAAAAGAAATACTCTTTACTATTTGACATTGTGATTAAGTTGTCACTTACTTCTAATATCTGCAGAAACATTCAATTGTTAAAACATTTTGTTTAGTCAAATAGCTTAATTTATTCGACTTCAATTTTCTTAAACTGATACAAATTCTTTCGCCTTCATTACATTAAGTAGATATGTGATGTGAGATACTTATATTCACATAAGCAGTATATAACGATAGTCTGGAATAGGATGTATTTCAGTAAATGATCGAGAAAGAAAAGTAATTGGTATGAAAATACAGGAACAATGAAATCTGAGACGATGGACTGATATTTACAAAAGAGACAGTCAAGTTTAAGACAATGGATTAATATTTTGCAAATTAAATATTTACTGTATGGTTCTCAGATTTTAGTAAGATATTCTGTAATTTTGTGTTCAAATGCATTTGGTTGTCCCCACTCGTCTTCTTATTCACTACATATAAACGTTTAAATAATTTATGACCTTTATTTCCTTGTTACTTTTAGTGGTATATTTGATATTGATAATCATTATTATGGTAGGTTTTCACGAAAACTAATTTCACTTGTAGAACATCTTATGATTCTTTATTCTAACCGATATATTTTATTAACTCTATTAGACTTGTGATAATTAAACAGTACGGCATGAAACACATTGATTTCATACTAAATTACTTCAGTTGTTTGCGCTAACTCTGATAAAATTTATTTATAAAATATGTACTTTGGATATGTTTAAGGTTAGTTAAAGAACTAGATAAAATAAAGTAAAATTATACAATCCTCAGTAATATGAACATACAGCTCCAAGTATGATTAAACCTAAGATCTTCATCAATCACAATGTTTAGGATATGTTTAAACTAATAACTGGAATTAAAAGCTAACTAAATCAGTGCTCACAGTTACATGAATTAGAGATGAGGATGGCATATAAAAATGAATCTTAGATTTGAGCTTATTCACCACTATATCTGTATACTCCAGGTGAGTACTTGATATGCCATGATTACAAGGCAAAATTTCGTTATTTTCTTCTAAATTCACTTCAACATTACTTCCGTTTTTAATTCTATATGATGATTCAGTGTAATATTTGTTTTATTTTCAGTGTCCTATTTTACTCAATACACTTTAGTGTGATAGTTATGGCATGATATTGTATGATATTCTTGCATTAAATGAACGTGAACTATGTTCAGCATGACATGTTATGTACAATTTTGCTATCATTACATACATATAACTTTTTGCAGGTGAATGATCAAATGTGTTTACAACCCAGTATATAAATGAGTGCATTTTGGGTTATTTTGTGTTAATAAATCTTCACTTGTACGCGTCTTTCATGTTCTTACTTGACGTTGTAAGAATTGCAGTGGTTACTTGTTTTTTTTCAAGTACAAGGAATAAGTGATGCGGATATAACGGTGCTTATCACCAATCCAGATAAACATAGAAGTGAGTAGATTGACCCTTATCAAAACCAATCACTAGTATCTTAAACACTAAAATAGAGTAGACAGCATGAACAAACCATAATGTTTTATACCTGGTAGTATTCTTGTGAATTCTAATAAGATAGGATATATCATTAATTAGTCAACGAATACATCATATGTAGTGAATTTACACTAAATGTTTATCATTGAACTGTCTTATATCTGATCTTTAGCGTAATGCATTGAAAGGGAGTGATTTCCACTTAACTTAGTTATTCGTAAGACCATTACTTCATAGTTTATAATATACTTTCTTAACATATTTTTAAACACGAATTCTTTTTTAAGCTGCAGATTGGATTTCAATGTAAAATGTCTATCAAGTGTCAAGATTTCAAGGTTAGTTTCTGCAACGATAATAAATATAAAAGAGTAATAATGTTTCATTTATTTTTGTTGCCAAAATGAAAAAAAGTGATAGGGTAGTTTCTTATTGAGGAAAACAAAGCATATATCTATACAATAATAACATGAATGATAAATAACTTCCGATACTTGTAATACCGTTATAAGTCCATAAAACACAGAAGGAACAAAAATTGATCGAGATTTCTTAACTAAGAATACGTTGTTTGTTCATTAGTAGATAAATAATTATTATTTGGAAATATTCCCGGATGTTCATTAGTATATCAATCTTACTTCCGTATTTTAACTAAGGTCTATAATGCATTTGTTATTAAAATGTTACAAACCAGTAAAAATATCTAACCTATTTACTTGTGCTTGGATAGAATTGTGTTATATTTCAATAGTTTGCGATGAATAAGAGTAGTAGATAATTAACCAATAGTTAGATGAGTAAAATCGAGAATCATTGGCCATTTCACGAGTTGTTGCTATGAATAGCATTAATTTCCTTTTTGAAGTGTATGCATAGTTAAAAATAGCTTCTATACATTTATTTTAGTACTTATTTACTTACTCATGCCTGTTAGCCCACGAGAGAGCATAGGCCACTTGTAGTCTTCCTAAGTTCACTGCCAGTTCCAGGTGCGGATAGAGGAGAAGGGTTGGGGATGGAGTAAGTGGCCCCACCCCATAAACAATAACCTTGCTAAAAAAGCTCTCACCAAGAAAAATCATTTAAACCATCTTCGTTAGCAACAACGTCAAATATGATCGATTGATCGAATGATTGTGGGAATTATTGATTTCATAGACTTTTACATGCGTTAAAGATGTTGTACTGTGCATACTGATATAGACGAGCTTCTAAAAACAACCAATAACATTTAATTGTATTGGAATGAGGTCATTTAACAAATATGGTAACAATCCACCTTATGTCCATGTCATCAAGTATAACAAAGTAACTATCTGTTTTAAGAAGGTTTAACATTGTCATAAACCATCACTGTTTTCACAAGAAACATAGGTTGAGTAAATAAATGCTGGGACAACTGGAAAACAGATAACAATTTAGAAGAATTAATATGTGCTTTGTCCAAGTGGTTTGTACATCATAAAGTACATTTCTTCATTATTTCAAAATGAACTTCATATTCAGTTTGCACGAAAATTACAAGATATTTAGCATTAGCACAATAATAATAAACGTATATTGACACATAACCAACTTTGAGGTGAGTTTTAAAAGTTTTCGTTGGAAGTTATGATCTTTGTTACCAACTAAATCAGCATTATAGTGGTTACTTGACAGTGATGTTTGGTGGTGGGGACCATGCCTCATTCTGAAAATATAGATATTGAAAAATCTAGATCATTTGATTATATCATAGTAGTTGAAAAATGTTGTGCACATTATGGGACCTAACGGCGGTTGATTCGATCACATCTACAGCTACAAGTACATAGTCCAGAATATGGTTTTATTTCTATTATTTATTATTAGCTTTATTCACTATTATATTCCTGGTACAATATAGAATTCTCAGCACAAAATATTTCAACAAGTTTCCGTTTCTTACTTCCTGATCGATCCAGACGACAAATATTGAGTGGTCGCTAATTAAATGTTTGCAGTTCAGGAATCGACATGTGAATAATGTACATTCTTTTCTCTGTATATTGCCAGTAACCACGATATTTCTGATTGAGTTTTTTTTGTAACTTGTACAGTGGAAGGTTGTAAACCTTTCATAAACTCACTTTGATAGGTTATACGATTAATAAACATAATGATATGTTAAAACAAACGAAATCAGATAATTTGTTGAAATATCTATAAAGCAGAAACAGGTAGCCCAAATGTTCAAACAGGACACCAATTTCATAATATTATCTAGTTTTCTCTCGTTTTAATTGATTATCTAGATTGAATGTTTCCTTATGAAATCGAAAATACACCTCATCTGTTATAACATTGTATTTGTTTCTAAATGTACGTTTCTTTTTATTTCGAACAAATCCAATATTCGCTTAATCAATTATTGCCAATTGAAGTGTTGTTAGTTGTTACCATCGTTGGAACCATTGAAATAAGTGAAAATTCAAGGAAAAACTAAAAAAAAAAAAAACTAGTCAACCACTTAAATTACATTAGAGACAGTGAATTATATTATTCTGATTATTGATTTAAGAATATTCAGTTATTTCACATATATCAATTTAATAATATGTATCCCACTTATTCACATATACTGTGTATTATTCATTTATAGAAAATCCTAGTATTATTTACATCATATTTTTATACATTACCAATGTGTTGTATTTGTATGATATTATTATAGGATTTTCAGTTTAAAAGCACTAAATGCATAACTTTGTTAGTTTAGAAGATGAAAAGATGGATGTATTCATTGATATAGAAGTTATGTAACATGAAATATGAAATATGTTATCGAGATAAGTGGATGTTTTCAAAGAATTCTAAACATTTCATATAATAAATTGACTTGGTATTGTATGTTTGAATCGTCCCATTGATGTTAAGGACTGCAATTGAGTCCCAGAGTGAACATCAACTCTGAGATATAGATACATCCAGCTGACGAGTCCCAAATAGGAATAAACCCACGTCCTGGTTTCTACTGCTAGCCACTATCCATATTTACATTTTATACAATAGGCTTAAGTATTTTTAATCATCTTTTAAATTGTACTCAAAGTATCAAATACACGAAATTAATTGTTTAGTTTTGCTACTTCTGTCCAAGTAATAGGGTTACAATTTTTCTTCATTCATAATAATTGGCAAAATTTACTTCACTAATTGGAATTAATCTTCATACAATAAGTATTTCTGCAAATGAATCCTATTTAACGAGTTCATTTTCAAACCTGTACAGCCATAAATATATATATTCATCAGTTACATATTAATAAATAATTATATCGGTTAGAATTCGATTGGTTGTTGTGCAAAAGTTGACTACATCATTTCAAATAAACTAGTTGAAGTCAAACAATAACACAATTGGATGGTGGCTCAGTGGTCTAGAGGGTAGGAACTCGCATGCAAGGCCGATAGGTTTTGGGTTCGAATCCCGCAAACGGGATCGTTAATGCGCACTGCTGAGGAGTCTCATAATAGGATGCAGCGGTCGTCCGGTGCTTCCAGGTTTCCCCTGGTAGTCTAGCTTCAGTTGACTCATGAATTCAGCTATTAAAAAATGTAAAGGTCTCTTTGGATTACAAACATTAACCATTTCAAGAACTTAAAACCCCAATTATTTATTATGATACCTAGTGTGATTATTTCAGTCTATTCATCAAAATATTCTGTAAATTAGATTAATGATTGTAAAAACCTGACGAGAATTCACACACTACATTAATGAGTTTATATTAGATTGATTTAATAGTTATTCTTACTCTCTTAAAACATGATTGACTTATGGGACTGCAATATAATCAATAAAAATAGGACACAACTGACCAAACATACAACATAACATTTTAATAGTGTTATCGATCGACATTGTAAATTATATTAATACAAAATTAGATAGAATTATTTATCACTTTTACATCCAAACCTTCATTTTTCATGTTACGTCTTGAAACAACCACTAATTTTCTTTTCAAAGTAACTAAGGCATTTTACAAATTCAAGATTGAAAATTAATCTCTGGATATCAGAAAATTCTTAATCAGCTTATCTTTGAATATTATATGAGATACAAACTTAAGACTCATTACATTGATAACTAATAGTTAGTAATAGTATCACATATACCAACGAAGGTTAATCAAAATTCATATAAGATTACAAACAATTCTATAACTTATTGTTATATCTAGAGCTCAGATTCTTAATGTGCCAAGTATAACTTGAGCAGTCGAACGCAAATGAGTAGACAGAAGACAAATGGAAGGAATACTATTCCAAACAGTGTCAATTATGGTACGAAACTGTCAGGTATTTATAGTTCTCAGTAAGAATGAAATCATGATTATAGTCCTCCAATCCGTGTACTGGGGGTTATTAGCATTTGTCCAATAGGGAAGCTACACGTAGGGATTCTGAAATAGCCTTCCAAAAGATGATTGGATAGGATAACCTGGGCTCTTTCTGAGCTTCTTAGAGCTTCTCCGAGTTCACCCATGGACCGTCTTCACAGTTATACCCTTATTTATAGTGATATAAACACGATACACATTGAACAAGTTACTGATTATTTCGACTCGAACACTTAGTTGGTAACGCTGTAGCATTTGAAGTAAAAGATATTTGTTTTGAGTCTCAATATCAACACTGAGATATAGACACAAAAAAATATATAGTCATAAGTAAGATGAAATGTTAGTGCAACATTTCAATGTTAATCATAAACCATCTATTTTATAAACAAACTATTGTTCACTGAATTATACAATATCTATTGTACATCATTTAAGGACAATAATCTTTTCCAATTTCCTTTTGTTATTTTTTTTTCTCTGTTGTGTAATTTTTATTTAGGAATTCATCAATAAGTAATCCTTGTTACCGCCTAAGAAAATAACTTTAAACTATTACTATCTGAAATAATAAGCAAAACTATAGAAATAAAAATATTTTTTTGTAATTAATTCATATAATGAAATTATATAATCAGTTTAGGGGTTGTGGAGATTGTTAAGTTTTTGATTGAGATCATGAACTGATTGATGTTAGACCACCACTGAAAACCTGGAAGCACTGGTTTTCAATGGTGGTCTAACATTAATCAGTTCATGATCTCAATCAAAAATTATATAAGAATTATCGAGGTCAAGTGTCATTTATTTGAAAAACTTTCAAATAATGTACGATGATTTGTTATGTAGTTAAAATGAACAAATCAACAAATATTTAGGTTAGTAAAAAGTAAAAGTAATAATCATTTATTATTGATCTAGATGACCTCGATTTTTAATTGTTAACTATAAACAGTTGTTATCTATTCTGTTATTCTATATAGATATGAATATTATTCTTACAAATGATAGTTTTTATTCGTTATTACATAGTCAGTTAGTTGGTAAATGATTCAGTTTAGGATAGATTTCATAAGTAAACAATCAATTTCATTAGTTGTCATTTTATTGTACTTTATAAAAAGTAAATTCAATGAGTATGATATACTTTTTTTCTTCAGATTACTCTGAGTTGATTAATGTCAATTTTATACCTTGAATCATTTTTGAAATGTCTGTTAAGTTACATGCAAATAATTAGAAGTTAAAAAATTATGTTTCATAATTTCAAACTGCATCACGAGGTAAGCCCTGACTCGGAATCCTGAAGGGAAGCAGAAAAGAGGAAGGTCAAAGAACACATTACGTCGGGAAATAGAAGCAGATATGAAAAGGATGCATTACAACTGGAAGGAGCTAGAAAGGATTACCCAGGACAGGGTTAGATGGAGAATGCTGGTGAGCGGCCTATGCTCCTTCACGAGGAGAAACAGGCGTAAGTAAGTAAACTGATCTACTATGTTATTCTCCCAACCGATTTATAACAGCTTTTTTTTTAAAAACCGCCAATTGGTATTATTATTATTATTGCAGTTTATAATTGTATATATCTAATATTTATATGTGTACATAAATTTCTACTGAACAAACACTTTGAAATCTGGAAATCGAGTAAATTAATATCTAGTTTCAGTTAATCTCCTATCATAGCTGTTTTATATACATTTTATAATTGGATATAGAATTATTATCACTTAGAAGTTCATGGATCAGTTAAAATTATTCACCAAAACTATCCAGATATTTGTCATAGGTGTTTACTACATATGTTCCGAAATTCCACAGTTCATGCTATTTAGTTGACTTATTTATTCGCAAATCTTTAAATCTTCTCATTACCGATGTCAAGGATGAAAGAGGGTCTCGAATTGCACAAATGGTCACCAATTATCTTTCCTTAAATATTAATTTGACTATCTCATAAACCTTTTCAAATCACTTACTCATTGTTAGGAAAGAATTTCCAGTTTTATTTTATTTAAAAAATAATCCATTTAAATGTACAAGTGATATATTCACCTGCGGATCACCCATCCCATTATTTCCCAATGAAATCACTATTATTTACACAGATAATATTTAATGAATTGTAACTGAAAATGTCCACAATTTCAATTGCAGTTAAAACTGTCCATCATCTATTATCACCAGTTAATAACTCCATTATTGTCAAACTTCAAGAAATTCATCTGCAAATAAGTTAACAGTGATGATACACTTTTTATCTAGATAAGTTGTTTGTTAAAATGCTTAAGGTAATGTGTATCACATATAATGCTTAACTGAATTGAATTGTTTTCAAAAAGTTGAATTCCTTAAACCGGATGTTTTAATCGTGGTCTTCATTCTCCTTCTTGACATCTTCAACACAAACTTCAGGCTACACCAACATAACAACTTGAACACGAGAGTAAAGGAGGGAAATGTGGAAGAAACGCTTTACTCCAAAGGTTTGTTTATGTACAAAAAATTTAGGGTTTTTGTAGTATTTTAGACGGCGTTGGGTTTTCGGAAAATTCCGGAACGCTACTAAACATACTAGCAGTATAGGTAGTCATCCAATCAGAAACTTGACATGTGACTTTTCACTTTCTAGATGTTTCTGACAAAACGTCTAGTGAATGCTGATAGGATAAGATGCTTATCATCGTTTCCAGAGCCTTTGTTGGCTTTTGTCGAGGAGTCTCCTCGATCTCCCCAATGATGTTACATCTATTTTCCATCATATCAGTGTAGTCGAGCATAGTTTTACACTGGAGAGCAAAGAGTTTTTGATGAATATTACTTAACAAGAACATCAAAATAGATTCGTCTAAGGCAAACTATCAGCTTGAAGTGTTAAAAATCTTACCGAATTTCATTGTGATAAGTTAGTTTCCTTCAGCGAATTTCCTCAGTTCTTAACAGAATATCCTGTATTCCCTAGCAGATGTAGTAACCTACAAGTTGCAAAAATACGTTTCAAGTTTAATTCATGCTGAATACTACCACAAAATTATAAAGCTTAGTCAAGAAGTCATTATTCTAGAGCTTAAGAATGTAGATAGTATATTTCAGAATAAAATTTATTAAAATCAAATCTGTTTTGTATGATAACTTATCATTCAACTTGCCTATACAACACAGAATCATATCAAATTTCATTATTTAGTAATTAAATTGTAAATCAAGTTTAACTAGCACTAAGAGCAAGATACAATTATGTAGAATATATTTTGTTGAATAGACAATCAAATAAGTGAATCAAACGTAGTCAACATCATGTTTATTAATTAAAGATTTGAGTTTAGAACGTATACTATGTCATGGTAACATTAATATAGGTCAAAACTATCGAATCAATTTTTCAATATTTCAGTAATATTTTCATCATACCTCTTAAAAATCTTGTCACTTTCCCCACCACCACCACCAATATAAGAGTTATAAAAATGTATAACATTATTGTCATTTACAATTATCCATTATACTTACTTACTTACACCTGTTACTCCTCGTGAAGGAGCATAGGTCGCTCACCAGCATTCTCCATCCAACCCTGTCCTGGGCAATCCTTTCCAGCTCCTTCCAGTTGTAATTCATCCTTTTCATATCTGCTTCTATTATCCGACGTAATGTGTTCTTTGGCCTTCCTCTTTTCCGCTTCCCTTCAGGATTCCAAGTTAGAGCTTGCCTCGTGATGCAGTTTGACGATTTGCGTAATGTATGTCCTATCCATTTCCATCGTCTTTTCCTAATTTCCTCTTCAGCTGGAAGTTGGTTTGTTCTCTCCCACACAAGGCTATTGCTGATGGTATCCGGCCAATGGATGTTGAGTATCTTGCGTAGACAGCTATTTATAAATACTTGTACTTTCTTGATTGTGGTTGTTGTAGTTCTCCAAGTTTCAGCTCCATACAGTAGAATTGCCTTGACGTTCGTATTGAAGATTCTCACTTTGATATTGGTTGAAAGTTGTTTTGAGTTCCATATGTTCTTCAATTGTAGGAATGCGGCCCTTGCTTTGCCAATCCTCGCCTTTACGTCTGCATCTGAACCTCCATGTCTATCGACGATGCTTCCCAGATATGTGAAGGATTCTACATCTTCCAGAGTTTCGCCATCAAGGGTGATTGGATTGCTGTTCTCCGCTTTGAATTTGAGGACCTTGGTTTTCCCTTTGTGTATGCTGAGGCCTACTGATGCAGAGACTGCTGCTACATTGGCTGTCTTTATCTGAATCTGTTCACGTGTACGTGATAGGAGGGCTAGGTCATCTGCGAAGTCCAGATCGTCTAATTGGTTCTGAGCTGTCCATTGTATTCCGTGTTTTCCTTCAGATGTCGAGGTCTTCATAATCCAGTCGACCACCAGAAGAAAGAGGAAGGGAGAGAGTAAACAGCCTTGTCTGACTCCGGTCCTTACTTGGAATGCATCTGTCAGCTGTCCTCCATGCACTACTTTGCACTGTAGTCCGTCGTATGAGTTCCGGATAATATTGACAATCTTCTCAGGAACTCCGTAGTGTCGAAGAAGTTTCCATAATGTCCTCCTATCTACACTGTCGAATGCCTTTTCATAATCAATGAAGTTGATGTATAGTGACGAGTTCCACTCAACTGATTGTTCGACGATGATCCGTAGTGTTGCAATTTGGTCTGTGCACGACCGATCCTTTCGGAATCCAGCTTGTTGATCTCGAAGTTGGGCATCTACTGCATCCTTCATCCGGTTCAGCAACACCCTGTTGAAGACTTTCCCTGGTATTGACAGTAGTGTAATGCCTCTGTAGTTTTCACATTTGCTCAGATCTCCTTTCTTTGGAATCTTGATGAGGTGTCCTTCTTTCCAGTCCATCGGCACTTGTTCCTCCTCCCAAATCTTTTTGAATAGAGGGTAAAGCATGCTTGTGGTTACTTCGACGTCTGATTTCAGTGCTTCAGCTGGTATGTTGTCGGGTCCTGCTGCTTTCCCGTTCTTGATTTGTCTGACGGCCATTCTAATTTCTTCCGTCGTTGGTGGGTTGACATCTATAGGAAGATCTGTGTGTGCTGCTTCGATGTTCGGTGGATTCATTGGAGCCGGCCTATTCAGGAGTTCCTCGAAGTATTCTACCCATCTGTTTCGCTGTTGTTGAATTTCAGTGATTGGCTTGCCTTCTTTGTCTTTGACCGGCCTCTCTGGTTTACTGTATTTCCCTGATAGTTTCTTCGTTGTATCGTAGAGCTGTTTCATATTTCCTTCTCTAGCAGCTTTTTCTGCCGTCGTTGCTAATTCTTCCACGTATTTCTTCCTGTCGGCTCTAATGCTCCTCTTCACTTGCTTGTTTGCTTCTATGTATTCAGCTTGTGCTTGGACTTTCTCTGCTCGTGTTCGGCTGTTGTTAATTGCTGTCTTCTTGTTCTTCCTTTCTTTGATCTTGTCCAGTGTTTCTATAGAGATCCATTCCTTATGATGGTGTTTCTTTAGGCCCAGAACCTCTTGACACGTTGAAGTCAATGTTTCTTTGATGCCTTTCCAGTTGTCCTCCATGGTGGTTTCTTCTTCCTTCAGTAGATCTTGAAAGGCTTGGAATCTGTTGTTGAGAGCTATCTTGAATTCATTGAGTTTGTCAGTATCTCGAAGGAAGGCTGTATTGAACCTTTGTATTGCTGTTTGTCCACTTGTCCAGTTCTTTTTTAGCTTCAGTTTTAAATTGGCTACAACTAGGTGGTGATCTGAAGCTACGTCAGCTCCTCTCCTGGTTCTCACATCTTCCATTGTCCTTCGGAATTTTTTTGATGCAAATATGGTCTATTTGGTTCTCTGTAGTGTGGTCCGGTGAGATCCATGTAGCCTTGTGTATACGTTTGTGTGGAAATATTGTGCCTCCTATGACTAATTTGTTGAATGCACACAAATTTGCAAATCTTTCTCCATTTTCGTTCCTCTCTCCCAGTCCATGTCGTCCCATAATATCTTCATATCCAGTGTTGTCTATTCCGACCTTGGCATTTAGATCTCCCATCAGAATGGTGAGGTCCTTTCTTGAGCATTTCTCTATGATTGACTGCAGCCGCTCGTAGAATTGATCTTTAATGTCGTCGTTGCTATCATTGGTGGGTGCATAACATTGGATAATATTCATTAAGATCCCCTCCTTCTTTGTTTTGAATGATGCTTTGATGATTCTGGATCCGTGGGATTCCCATCCTACAAGTGCATTTCGTGCTACTTTGGACAGCATTAGAGCAACTCCCTGTGTGTGTGGAGCATTTTCCTCTTCGTGACCGGAGTATAGCAGCATCTCTCCCGTAGCTAGCCTTTTCTGTCCAGCTTGAGTCCAGTGGGTTTCGCTGATTCCCAGTACTGCCAAGTTGTATCTCCTCATTTCCGTTGCTATTTGGCTGGTCTTCCCGGTTTCCCACATTGTTCTAACGTTCCATGTACCTATAAAAATTTTTGCTCTGGTTGTTAGAAGGGGCATCGGCCTCGTGGCTTCCGAAGGAATTCGGCTTTCACCATGAAGCGTCATAATTCTTCTAAATGAAGACCTTCTAACTCTCAGGGCAGAGTTAAAATGGTTTGAATTATTTTTTCTGGTAAGCGTTTTTTAGCGAGTTAGTTTTCTACGGGATGGGGACGCTAACCCCATGCCCAACCCTCCTCCTTTACCCGGGCTTGGGACCGGCAGTAACTCTAGAAGAGCTACAGGCGGAGTTAATTATCCATTATAATCAATAAATAGTCTCGGTTCACAGCATGATTATATGAAACATGACATGATGTATTATTTTACAAACTATTGACTAATACAATATTATACCTTAATGAAAACGAAACAAACTTTCAAGTCATATATTATTCATACATTAACAACAACAATAATAATAATATAACAAAATATATTTTAATAAGAATGAATAGTTAAGTAAAAACAACTATTAGGAAATAGATTTCTCATAACAGTTGTTTCTATGGCTTATTTAGTTAAATTATTTGTACGCTCTTGGTTACAGATAATATTACTAGAAATCATTATATATATTTATATATATATATGAGTAAATTCATTGTGGAATAATTAAACTACTGATTCTAGTTACTATCATGTGATTAGATTAGTAAAGTTTCTTAAACGTTAGTAATTTATTATGTACAGGTTAATGCATTCAGTGCTATATCATCGTTTATGATATAATAGCTTGTGATACTACTCAAGTCAAAATAGGTGAAATGAATTTAGACGAATAACTTGATCACTGAAGATTATTACTGTAATCATTAAGCTGGTAATTTTGTACGAATATCACTAATACTAATCTAAAAGGAAGAATCTAACTTGTTTAAACTAATATAACAGATAAAGAAGATACTATCCAGTCATTTGACAAAAATCAACCTCTTTCAGTATTGAAACGTTAATATTAATTAATCAATGAACGTTAGCTGTTTTAATTGAATTCCAAGTTCTAGACATCAATTACCTTTTCTACATTAAATTACTCCCCAAATAACATACCATTAAAACATATTGAATAAGAAGACAAAACAATTATCCTAGTAATTTAGAAATCTCTTCACATTACAAAATCAATCTTTTATATATACACAATGAAAATTGAAACATTTAAAAACCACAATCATAAACGAACAGCATGAAATCTCATAAATCTAATCAAGAATCCTCATTTCATGAAATTTTCTTCTGTATTGTTCATAAGCAAATTATCAGTTGTATTATAAATCTAATTAATCATGGTCAGTTTAAAATCAATTTCATAAAACACTATAAGGTTTTTGCTCTTTATTACTTAATGAGTATATTATGTAATGCGTCCCTTCATTTTGACATCAATTAGACAACACGATATTGTCGAAGGACTCACCACTTTAGTGGCCCAGTGTCTGACTCCAGTGGGATCATTTCTGATCGCTATTCAGATATACATATCGTTATTCCTCGTATATGATTATCGTGTTAGTGAATAAAGGAGATTAAATAAGCCAAATACGAGGATGAATTTTGAATATGTATATTTCATGTACTCATTGATTTGAACAGGTAATCGGGGAATGAAGCGAAGAGAAGAGAACGAAGCGAAGTGACGCGTAGTGGAGATGACATGTGATCCAATTCCATCTAACTAAGTGTTAATCAATATTTACAGTCACACAAAATTAAACTACACACATATGTACTCATATAAAAATTGTCAAGATTGATAAGCGAATAATTAATAAGGTCAAAATGTGATTCAAGTAGAATGAATAGATTGGCCTGTCCGAAAGCTAGAATAATGTATACGGACATAACATAATAATCGACACTACAATTCAACTGCGTAAATTGACAATCCTCTAATTTAACACTCAATAAGTTAAATAATAACAATAATGAAGAAATCTATTTCAGGTTAGAATCGTTTCTTTCATCTCATTAAACGGTAAATTGATGCTTCATATCACATTTTTTTGTAACAAAAAATCTTTATTCAGTATGTTTTATGTTGTCAGTACAACAAAAAATATAGTTACATAACTAAAAATACTAACTAGAGTAATCATGAGGGAAATGAATTGCCGCAATAAAGTAATATAGTTTATATTGTTTCCTAGTATAAAAATAGATATATTCATTTAAAATTCATTAGTACTATGTATAATCTTGAAAAAAAATTGTTATAATTCTATCCTCATCATTCAGTTAAAACAAGCAAACGAACAAACAATAAGACACTATCTTTTATTGTACAATGAAAAATTTACCTGATATAAGTGAAGAATGATAATAAAATGTTACAAGTTTTATAAAGTAATGAAAACCGATAGTTTGTTCAACTGTAAAATTGTAATCAGTAAATTTTATACGATATATCATTGACTTCAATTAAAACACAAACACTATGGTTTTTTGATGGATAAAATAAATTAATAATCACTTTTAGAAAAATTTAATGGTACTTAGTCCAAGGATTATAATCAATATCTCTTACTTACTTACTTACGCCTGTTACTTCCAATAAACCATAGGACGCCGATCAGCATTCTCCAACTCACTCTGTCTTGGATATTCCTTTCTAGTTCTATCCAATTGTCGTTCATTCTTCTCATGTCACTCTCTGCTTCTTGGTGTGATGTGTTCTTTGGTCTTTCTCTTTTCCTTTGGCCTTGAGGATTCCATGTGAGGGCTCATCTAGTGACGTCCTATCCGCTTTCAGCGATTCTTCCTGGTTTCTTTCTCCGCTGGGATCTGGTTTGTTCTCCCCCACAGTAGGTTTTTTCTGATAGTGTCTGGCCAACGGATCCGAAGTATTTTGCGTAGACAACTGTTAATAAACACTTGTATCTTCTGGATGATGGCTTTCGTAGTTCTCCAAGTTTACGCCCCATACAATAGAACTGTTTTGACATTTGCATTGAAAATCCTGATCTTGGTGTTGGTTGACAAATGTTTTGAGTTCCAGTAACTTCATTATAGAATGAGGTCGATAACTCCATGCCCAAGCCTCTTCCCTTATCCGGGCCTGGGACTGGCAGTAGCCTCCAGGTGGAGTTATCAATATCTCTACAAAAATATTATTTGTATGATTCTTCTTTGACGTGTAAAATCTTGAAAGTGATGATTAAATCATTCGAATCAAAATAACAGTTCAAATCTCTCATTTCATGAAACTTAACTCAATAAAATTGAGGACAGATTTACTTATTTGTCTATTTCAAAAATAAATTGCAATCGATTACTTCGTTAAAATTACGATAGAATGCCTGTTGAAATCCATAACATTTGGCAGTTACTAATCGTTGATTACTTTAGTCTGGTAGACAAAGAGGCTAGATGATAGTTTTGTGGCATACGGTTTATGTTCTACGGTTCAACAAATATTTTAGTGTATAACCAAACTCGTGAAAGTGTTTGGTAGTAATACTTTACTACCTTTTGTTTTCTAATTACATTCTAAAAAGTTTGGATTAGCAGAATACAAATGATTTTCAAGTGTTCATAAAAGATATTTATCTAGCAAGAAGTAGAAAATAATGTGTCAATAATCGATGAGTTTTTATTTTATTCTCTGAATACCCTTGATAGTTAAAGATATACATATTTCTATCCTTAAAAAACACTATCAATATGGAAATATTTAGTTCGATATACATCATTGGAAGTGCATTGGTTAGAATGAACTAACAACACGAATACATAATTTACACATTGTTTTATATCTTTCAAATATCCGTAAAACAGATAACAAGACTCATTATCTTCATAATTTTTCAAAAGTTTTGGTATACCAAAGTGTTTACTTTACGCATAACATTTCCCTTGGGTCACCTAATTTTCACGTTCAGAAACTTTAGGTCGTATTTTTATCAGTAATTATATATATATATATATGTCATTACCTATGTAGGTCATAAAACGTTTGGTATCAGAAACATTAATGTTTGTGACTTATTGATTATTTCAGTTCAGTTTGGCCTTGATTATGAAATGAAAAACTGATAAACTGGGATTATGTGCTGCCGTTTGCGTTAGGCGTTTATAAAAATATATTTCTCATCATTTTGGTTTCCTCTCAGCACTCATTGTATAGGGACGTTTAGAAACTAAGACAAAACTTCCAATTCATACAGCAAACTTTGTGTGTTTCTCGGCTATAAAACAAAGTCATCAATCTAATAAATTGTTTGATGAAATGAAATTTGACATTAGTAAATCATCGTTGACAAATTATTAAGTTTCAGCCCTAAATGTTTTAGATGTTAGTGTTTTCACATACAAAAAGTCCCACAACTTTGTAAATTTTGAAACTTGAACCAATAAAAAGAGAAAATACTACAACTTAACGTTTGCTTTAAGTTCACTTAAGTTACAAAAATGAACGATTATTTATACATTTTTATAAACAGGGATACAACTGAGAAAATTTTCAAAAAGTGATTCATTACATTTTATAAGTAAGATTAATACTGATATTCAAGATTCAATCCTCAAACTTAAAGATACTTCTTCAAGGATGTTGGATTTACACCACTGTATCATGATCTAATGGGGTAAACACTAAGCAACGTTGAACTTTCGGAGCGATCCTATCTGAAGTTATTGTTGATATTTTTAATGTATAAACAAGCAGTATTTAAACTTCTGTGTTTTGTATTTTCCTACTTACATTCTTTCCCATAATGAATAAACTGTTGTTATGTGTTGTACCTTTCTCAAATTATTGTTAACTTATTACAAACCTGTTACTCAGTCCTCTTCCGCTTGTACATTTATTGTGCACATATTATAATTTCTTGATTCCGTCGATATGTGGTCAGTATTTTGCTTTATACTATTGTTTTATTGATACGTAGATTCGAACGGCATGATTAAAAGCTATCTGCTTTTTTAATTTGCTCACTATTCTTAAATAAGAGATTGGCTTTCTATTCTGGTTATCGAGTGAGCAAGGGTGAGGAATAATATTCTGAACACAGTCATTTAGTGTTACTCTTAGCTATTATCCCACATTTGTTGTGTGATTGGTTGGCTCATTGGTTAGTTCATTCGTACTAGATAGATAGTCTAGATGAACTGATCAATACTTGGATTAGAATAATACAACTACTCTCATGTCCTACGATCAGATCTCACGGGCCTTAAGTAAACTAAACAGGAAAATCCTGTTTACTTTTACCATCACATAGGATTCATACTTCTATTTTCGGCTAGTTAATGTTAATGCACGATCATTATTGTATTTCATCAATTATATTTATCTCATGGATCTAAAACATCATTGAGCTAAGCTTCTTACAACTGTCATGTGCTCCCTAGTTTCAATATTTATTTTATTGCAATGATTTCTTAATTGATATAAACTCTGAACTTTTGTGTAACCATTATATCCTAATAATTAACTTTGCATTGAATTCCCCTAAAGAGGTTTCTTAAATTAAATCATATTTAAAAGCTTTTTACTGTAAGATTAAATAGGACTAACAGTTCAAATTAATTAGTAAAAACTAAAAAAATATTTTAGGACTAATTTCATTAAATAAAAATGAAGATTTTAATCTATTTTATTAAAATGATACTTTATTTGGTTACTAACCTAAAAGATGAAAAACCTTTTGATTACACATAATAACATAAAATGGTTACCAAGCCCTACAGTCACGAAATTCGATTAGGAGGATTCTTTCCAAGGAATTTATTACTAACCAGTACAATTATCTATGAATAAATGAATTTTTAAAGTCCCACAATAGGACGAAACGGCTGTCCAGTGCTCCCAGGTCTCGACTCATGATCTCAATCAAAAACTTAACAATCTCCACAACCCCTTGATGAAAAAAAAGATTAATTAGTTGAATAAAAATATCCTCTCAATGTACATTATGACACAATAGAAAGGCCTTAACACTAATTTATATATTGTGAATAATAATGATAATAATCATAAAACATTATGTAAGTTCTACAGAATCTGTGTATACCAAGAAGGGACGTAAAATTAATAAGTTCACATTATATTACAGTGAAAATGGAGCAAGCCAACTAACATAGTTTCGTCATTATAATTACATGTATTGAATCGGTTAAATGAAATTATATCAGAAACAATTATGAGTATGCTAGAAATAATTATAGCGAAGGAGATAGCTTGAAATACCAAGTTAATGGATTAAACATAATGATACAAACATTGAGATAAGGCTACGGCATTTACGAAGATAAACCATACCTTTTTATTTAAAATTCCAAACTTCATTTCATGATTAGTAAACCATAAATAAATTCCTTCCTTCAAACAATTCGACAAGAATTAACGAAATTTTATGGATTTTCATATGGAAAAGAAAACAAATTCACATATTTTTTTAGTTTAAAGTATACCAATGTGGTGAATGAAGTCTTGGTAAGTAAGAGAAATTTATTGTTGAATGCAAAATGACAGGGTGCCTTCATAAAGTATGAAAATCATACACTAACTACATTATTTACAAATCTTCCTTCAGCTGTCCTACACGTGCTTCATGATTCTTCCAATTCTATTTTTATTACAATTACTCTCTATTTCCTTTTCTGTCCTCTTCAGTTCAATCTTCTGTTGTCAGACACTCTACTTTTGATTGTTGCCATATACTACTTATATCTGTCAGCATAGATAGCATACATTACACCTAGAGTAAACAAGAAACTGTGAGTGTCCAGTGAATCAGCTAAGAAAAACGACAAATGAGTTATTGTGGGATGATCAGTGTTACATTTCCGCATTAGTATTGGAAAACTACTGTTAAATGAATATATTGTGTAATCTATGAGATGAATGAAAATGCAAATTTGTAGTAGAATTACGGAATGTCATCATCGATGTATTTGAAGCCAGATGGCAATCGACTGTAAGCCTACGATCTGTTTATCATGTTTTTTCATCATTCTATTAGCACTCATTGGAAGTGTAAGTTACTCATTGATATTCTCTATGAATATAGGTCTCATGTAGGTTTAATATTTTTTTCTGAACACTGATAAATATCATAATATGTTGAAAGATTTCCTTGACTAAATCTAAATTGTGATAGTATAATAATAATAATCATTATAATCATAATTTCAGCTGTCTGAATGGATTCAGGAAGCTGTTAATCAAATGAACATCTACCATCAGATAAACAAAACCATAGTTGTTTAGTCAGTTAAATCAATGATTTAATGGTTCAATTCCTCATCTATATGTTATGATTAAATAATAACACATACATAACACATGAATAAATGACTCTATTATCTTTCACAGTAATCTCAAAATGAAAAAAAATATTTGGTATTGTAAAACACTGAAGTCACTCGGAATCTAAGTTCATTTCCTACTCATTTAACTTTCTTCTTTCATCTCTGAACTTCAAAGGACTCACATGAAGTTTTGTTTTTCGACATATCAATGTTATCGAAAAGGTCGTTAACTTACTGACATCAAAACCCTTCATAAACTTTTAATGTTTCCTGAGTATCTTAGTTTATCAATTGATCAACTTATAAATGACCTGAAGCATAGTGGTTGTACAACGACTGATGTAATATGAACAATAAATGAAGAGTTTAGAATTAAGTCGACTTGTAAACAATATCCTAAGAGGAATGGGATTGTAAAATAATATAATGGATTAGATTAAAAACGAACTCGAAACGGTATATCTATCTGCAACATTGTATCCACAGTGTGTAATATATATCTGAATAGCGGATGACATTTTTTTACTCACTTCAAACAATCTATAAATTTACATTTGCAACTGCCACTTATATTAGGCGATAGTTATATATTTTTTAACTCTGTATAAGGGAGCGATAATGTGGAAAGAGAAGGTGGATTACTGGAAGCTTCATTCTTATATTATCTAGGTAATTGATGTGATGGCTTGACCGACTAGTCTCTGATGATTGACCATTGTTTAAATCTCAGTTCTTCTTCAATCACTCAAGTTGTTCATATATTTTGTGTTACTCTAGTTTTCACTAAATTGACTCTTTCGTTATTTTTATGACACCTTGTTAGCTCAAATAACTTAAAAATCTCCACTCATTTAACGAATAATCTTCTTCTTGAAAGATATTTGTCATTTTTTAAATTTCGTATGTCTACATGTCATTACATTTCCATTTTAATGTCATCATTCTCATAACATGTAATCTTATGATTTAAGTATTGCTTTGTAATGCTGTTTATCACGCATTAAATACTTCATTTGCAAATCTTCCATCAATTGTATGATTCATCAAAGTCACGATTCCTTTCTATTTCCTGTTTTTTTTCTTCAACTCGTTCTTCTTAGCCTTCTGCTCCCATGCATTCCACTTCTGATTGGTGTTACATACTACTTATGTCGACAAACATAAGTAGCATACACTGTAGTACCATGAATAAGTCGAAAAAACTGTTGATTCCTACTCTTTTTGTGTATATTACCTATTATTGTTGCATTATTTATTAAATACTTTTCGTATGGAACGAAATCTATATTTCACATTAATCACCAAATTTCATATTTCTCTTCCTTATTCCATGATCAATCCGAATACGAATTATAGAATAACTCTTATTTCTTTGATTAATTTCACAATAAACACCAACATACAATAATCTAATACTAATAGTTACTTTAATGATCAATTTACATGGAACAGAGATCGGCTAATAACCATGATGTAATTTTTCATATTCACTCTTTTGTACATTATACGATTTCACTTTTGTGAAGTTTAGAATTTTTTCTGATTTTTTTTACATTTTATTTAGTTACTTCACATTTCAAAGTCTCATTTTGTTTCTTCTCTTCAATACCACAATAATTTCTATGTAAAAATTTACTTTTGTACTAGTTTTCTGTTTGTTTAAAACTTCGTTTTAATTCAAATAATAGACGTGAAATAAAGTCAGTTTATTTTATTCTACAAAGTCATCGTTATTCACTAGCTGTTTTTTTGGGGGGGATAGGGGTGAGGAATAAGGAAATAAGTGACTTATTTTATGAAACAAATTATCTGTCTCCTTACTCAAACGATAAAGTCGCCAAAATTAATTGAGTTGTTATATTGAAGTTATGTTTTAAATGTTGAATGCCTTCTATTTAACTCATCTTATTACTACTCTTGTTAGTTTTTTTCCCAGATAATTTTGCATGCTTAAATGTTGGAGGATTTTCTAAGATCATCCAAATGACACTCACTTGTATTCTAATGACATCTATATATTCTAAATAATTTTTGATATAATTTCAGCATTATTCAATGTACTATTGAACGGTAGTCTTAATGCCAATACACACATATTTCCATTTATTGATGAGTATTTGTTATTTGAATGAAAAACAATAAACAGCCTCTAGAAAGCTTAATTTAAACAAAGTCTTCATATAATTAAAATTAAATCATGAATACCATCAACGGGATAAATCAAACCCAGTCTAATAATTAGTCTTCTTATTATATTTAAAAATTTTAATTATCGAAAGATTGACCTGAAAAATCTTCTAAGATCTAGTATAGCAATTCACTATAAGACTGAGTAATTACAGTCAAAATTATTTTGTTCATAATAGGAGTGGCCTTATTTCATAATTATACGTTTATCCCTTAACTAGAATCAGATGCATGGTGCATGTTTATAAAATTCATGATTGTTTAAGCATGATAACACAAGATAAGATAGATGGAGAGAAAAATGAAGTTTATTGACAAGGAAATAGATAATCAATTTATTCCATCGTGACAACCATAGATTTTGATTACATTGGTATAAATCTACTTTTTCTTTAGCTTCTAAGTATTACTTCTTTTGGTTGTCATCAAGTTTGAAATCCCATTTAGAAGTTAGTTTTCATTGGACCAGAATTAGATCTTAAGAAATTTCTTTCTCAAAATCAACTTTCCAGTGATATAATCAGTGTAGCTAACATAAAAGCACTTATAAAAGCGCAACATTTGTATTGTAATGAAGAAGATCTACATTCACTTGAACCTTGAGATTTTCTGTACTGATGCTATATAATATATTCGGAAAATAATAATCGCACAATTCTAAACTAAAAGAAAATACAGTCAATTAGAGAATCTGCATGTAAATGAGGGAAGTATGAAGTAGTTTAAAAG
Organism: Schistosoma haematobium; assembly: GCF_000699445.3. Classification (NCBI taxonomy): domain Eukaryota; kingdom Metazoa; phylum Platyhelminthes; class Trematoda; order Strigeidida; family Schistosomatidae; genus Schistosoma; species Schistosoma haematobium. The sequence continues at coordinate 74,436,547 of NC_067196.1, read as the reverse complement.
AAGGCTTTCTTCGTACATCTTGGATTCAAAGAAGATAGAACTATTTAATTCATAAACCAAAGAATAAATGCTGGATTAAAGCCTATTCATCTCACATCAAGGAATATTATCTCTTGTGACGTGAACAGCTTTCCAGAACCAAAAATTTGATAAATCTTTTTTTATTAGTACCTCCAATTGCGTTTATCAGTCGAAGTGTACTTACCGATTATCGCCATACAATCGACATTTGCCAGTACTTTAAAACAATTAATATACAAAATCAAATCTAAATTCTTTACTCTTCCCTGAAGCAGTAGCCGGTGGGGTAGCTCAAACCGGATTTATGTATTCAGATAGCGAAAGTTGCTAATTTATCACTACCATGATCAACTCATATTTTTGATTAAATCGTCCCCGATTATTATTTTATTTTATCATCAGATCTCTGCTTTATCCACCATCTGTGATTCTCATTCACCCGATTCTTAAACTTATACAGACTATATAAGTCTTTTAAAATTATCAAGTAACACATTTAAGTCATTCTTAAATTGCCAAAAATTACGGCCTCACCTCCTTTTAGCTTTCTATATCTGTCTTTAAATGACGTACACCTACTGATTCTCATATATGCATATCAATACAGATGAGGCTGTAACTAAATAATAAGTATTCACTAAGCAAATTCAAGCTCAAAGTTTTGTAACGATTGTAGTTCTTGTTTTATTTAAACTCATTGACAAAATGTCTATTTGATTTATTTTTTTTTCAAGTAAAACTAATGAGCCATTTCTGGTGAAAATCTACCACACACAACTGAAAAAAAAGGTTTCTCAAAATACCACTCAGTTACTTTATTTTCTCTTCTAAATTTCAATCAATAGGTGAGGTATTTTTCAAGTAGTTTCTTTCTCACTAATTGATAACTTAAAAAAAAATAGGAAATGGTAAATTGAGTATCGATTGAAATGTTAATGATCCTATATATTTTAGATATCAAGATATCTCAGGTGGATCAAGTTCAACAAAGTTCAAGGTTATTGCATATTTTACCATTAAAAAGATAAGAAAATCAATGTTTCTTTTTTACGTGTTATGATGATAACAATTAAGGAGACTGAAAACAAAAATAATTAATTTAGATAAAAGACAAATACAATTGATTAGAGATAAGTTATATAGAGTTTAAAGTATTCATGAACTCATTTTAAATTTATTCATTTGGATTATTTCACTTAAATAATGTAAAAATGGATTTTGAACTCCCACAGTTTATTCAATGTTCAATTAGTTATTCTATAGGGATTCAAATATTGAAATACTTAAATATACTTTTTGTCGTTGTTGTTGTTGTTAAGACTTATTACTAAACCTGAATTATCCATTTCATCAAATTAATATTATATAATTCAAAGCGTTTCTTATAGACTATAATGAGGATGTATATTGTTAACTATTCACTAAAGTATTTACACATAAACTGAGGGTTATTCATAGTGATATTCTTTTTTAATGTAATAAAATAATAATTTGTTCCAAGTCATAATACATAGATTTACGAACAAATTGGCGGCCTGCTTGAATATCTAGACTACCTGTTCCTGCTATTTGGATATTTCAACATGTTATCTGTTTTCTTGTTTGGTTTAATACATCAATATGTTTATTAGTTGTATAACCTAATCAGTTGCGTTTGTGAAAATTTTACATTTCTCTGTACAAGTTACAAATGAGCCCAATGAAAGACATCATGGTTGCTAGCAATATGCATCGAAAAGTATATACATTAATCAGATGTCGATTCCTGAACTGCTAACATCTAACTAGCGATCACCCAGTATTTATCGCAAAGGTCGATCAAGAAATCAGAAAAGGGAACTTGTTGAAATACTTTGTGCTGAGAATTCGATATTGTATCAAGAATATTATATCGAATAAAGCCACTAATAATAATATTTTTGAAATTAGGTTCAATACCAATATTTTTCTCTAATCCTGAGATAACCTATACTCCCCATGAAGTTCGAACCCACTTGACTAAAGTTTTGTTACCAAGTTGAATATTCTTTTCCATCAATCAAATAGAAAAAAAGCATTTACACTAAACATATTAGTAATTAGTCATCTTTGTTGTTTCTTTGTATGTAGTTACTAATTCAATAACGGACATTACATACATAAAGTATATTTCTGTGATTAGTTATAGTAATAATGTATATTTATTCAGTTAACATGAGTTCATCATGAGAAGGACCTTCAAATTATAATCAGTTAACATACTGGTTATGCCCCGATAAGAATAAAGAGTGGTAATTTTTGGGATCCAATTTTGGACCAATACCTTACGTATATTTTTACTGTATAATTGTTAATTAACTAAACTACTTATAGTATTCGAATTATCGTATGAACGAGGAATTCCAGGATTAACGCAATTGAATTAAGAAGACATAGGCACAAACGAATGTATTGTATTTAGAATTCGAAATCGAGCATTCAACAAGTACAAAAGAATCATTAGTTAATTCAAACACCACATTCGCCACAGCTTAAATAGAAGTATGAGTGTTTGTAATCGGTTGTACGTCTTCTTGTTAAGTTCATCCTGAGTCTGTCCGACATTGTATAAGATAAAAACTTTGTAGTATCTAGAAAGTGCTCATTAGTATTGGAATTAACAAACGAAATCGGAACAGACTCACCTGGAATTGTATACAACCAGCATGTCGGTTTTGTAATGAAATCATTAATATCTAGAATTCAAACCATAGATTTTTCAACACTACCCTCCCCCACGAAATAATGTTGGATCTTTATATCCCCAAGTTATGAATAATGTGGTTTCGTTTAAAACATAATTCTCACATTGTTTAGAGTAAACATTAGAACTGTTTTTGTGATAAGGGTAAACAGCAGTTGATATGAAATCATCCGAAATGTAATCAAACTCGAGGTCACTTAGTACTCGTACTTCGCATTGAGCAGGTTTTTCACAAGGATCAAATGCATTATGAGGATAGGTAATATATGATATGACATCAGGATTTGATTCTTCTGAAATATTCTCATGAAATTCATTAGGACTGTCATTGCAGAGCGTAGGGTCGTTAGAAAAATCAGCATCTATCCAAACCACATCAGGTTTCCGATCATGATTAGGTTCATTTAACATATTTTCCTCAGAATTGCAAGTAATTTCATTAGAAATATGTGAATCATTAGGAAAAGTCATACCTGGTACAATAGCATGAGAATTCTGATAAATCGGTTGATTAGGAACTGTTGTCTCACAAGAATTCTGGATTTCATTTAACTCTGAACTGCCATATGACTCTACACTGTCTTTTGAAATCGCTGATAAAGATAAATGATCATCATGAATACTCGACTCAGTAGAATCAGAATTACAAGGCCTAATATTAGTTGCAGTAAGATGAACATTAGCATTACAAACTGACTGAACTTGTCCAATATCACGACATTTGAAGCACTTAGAATTACGAAATTTACATGAATTAGAAGAGTGGAACTTGCAACAGGACAAACACTGGCCAAACTTGTCCCCATCCTCGTGAACTGCATCCAAACTCAATGAATTGTCTGCATAACCTTGAGTATGCACTAGGTTGAGATGACGTAGTGATGTAGTGGACTTTTTTATATCCTCATGAATCATTTTACGAAATCTTCCTCCTTTACGACATTCGAAATTTGTATACTGAGCATAGTCTAGCAGTAGATCCTTGAGAGCTGTATAAGAAAGCGAAATGGGCTTTTCCGGCATAGCCAGAGTTCTTAATAAGCTGTATGCTTCTTTTCCAATGAATGTGAGGAAGTGTGCCACAATATTAACATCCTCATCATCTTCCTTGGTCATAGCCCAGATTTCGAACCTTTCAAAGCAATCTTCAAAAGCTTCCGAAGTTGAATGAATATCTAACTTTTCGATTGCAAGCTCCATCGCGACGCCAATATAGTATTCGAATTATCGTATGAACGAGGAATTCCAGGATTAACGCAATTGAATTAAGAAGACACAGGCACAAACGAATGTATTGTATTTAGAATTCGAAATCGAGCATTCAACAAGTACAAAAGAATCATTAGTTAATTCAAACACCCCACTACTCTTTAAAGAGAGCAAGAACAAAGGTTAGTGCAGAATAATGTGAATTCATTTTATTTCGTTAGGTTCTCATCAGCTGCTTACAACCTAAAATATTTGAAATTCAAAGTTATTATAGATATTGACATACTTATACAACAGAGGGTGATGAAGGATGAATATATGTAACATAACGTAGCAAAGATTTCGTTAGAGTTAGTGAGGTCATAAAATTTTGTTTCGAATATATAGAGTTTGGGAGGGAAAGTTCCAGAAAATTGAGATAGTGATTAGAAATCATGGAATTAAAACACATTAGACGATTATGTACTGAAGTAACTGAAGATAGATTAATGTTAATAAAGAGAGATATGAATTGAAATTGGTCAGTTATGAATGATGTAATTATAAAATTCAGAAAGAGTTGGAATGACGTAATAAAAATAAAAGGGGTGGGGTGAATGTTACCAGGGCAAAGAAAGATTTATTACTGTTTCTTTTTGTATACAAAGATCTGGTTTCAAACGTTTGATTGCTATTGCTTCGGCGAATTTCAAAAGGTTTGAATTTGATTGTTTGTCGATCACCTTGAAGGACTTCAGTATATCAACTTCGTGTCCTGTGTCAAGGAGATGTCTTGCGACAGCGCTGCTAAATGCTTTTAGTCCGTTTGATCTCAAACTCTTCGGAATATGTTCTTTGAATCGGACGTAGGCTCTCCTTTCTGTTCTACCAATGTAACTGCTCTGGCAGATACATATAAATTTGTATACACAGTTGGTGGTAACATAGAAGGGTTACCTGTCGACCTTTGATTGTGTCAAAGAACATGTCGTTTTGGACAGGACAATCAATTTAGCTGCAGGATATGTTTTTGTCAATGCAGTTTTTAGTCTCATATTGATTGACCCTATGACATTATCGCCTTTGAATTTGAGTTGAATAAAAACAGGTTTTTTATTTACTGTAGTTTCTTTGGGTATTTTATCTTCACGTTTGCCATATTTCTCAATAAATCTCAATGGGTATCCGCTAGTTCTTAAACACTTTTTAACATTCATAATTTCCTCTTCTATTGTATCGGCAGTACATATTCTTTCTGTTCTGTGAAACAGTGTTTTAACAAGTGCCGTTTTATAATTGATTGGACAAAAGCTGTTGAAATTGAGATAAATACCATTCCATGTGTCTTTCTTATAAACTGAGCGTTGAACTGTGCCATCCTTTCTTCGTTTTATCGCTATATCGAGAAAATGGAACATGGTTTCTTTTTCATGTTCCATAGTGAAATGAATATTTGGATGAGCTTCATTGAAAAACCTTAACAGATTTGTTGCATGTTGTTGATTATTACATAAGATGAATGTATCATCAACATACCTCGAATATTACATCATCTCATCAATCGCTCGTTTGAGTTTGGTTCTTTCGAGGCTAGCCATGAAAGAACATATTCCGAAGAGTTTGAGATCAAACGGACTAAAAGCATTTAGCAGCGCTGTCGCAAGACATCTCCTTGACACAGGACACGAAGTTGATATACTGAAGTCCTTCAAGGTGATCGACAAACAATCAAATTCAAACCTTTTGAAATTCGCCGAAGCAATAGCAATCAAACGTTTGAAACCAGATCTTTGTATACAAAAAGAAACAGTAATAAATCTTTCTTTGCCCTGGTAACATTCACCCCACCCCTTTTATTTTTATTACGTCATTCCAACTCTTTCTGAATTTTATAATTACATCATTCATAACTGACCAATTTCAATTCATATCTCTCTTTATTAACATTAATCTATCTTCAGTTACTTCAGTACATAATCGTCTAATGTGTTTTAATTCCATGATTTCTAATCACTATCTCAATTTTCTGGAACTTTCCCTCCCAAACTCTATATATTCGAAACAAAATTTTATGACCTCACTAACTCTAACGAAATCTTTGCTACGTTATGTTACATATATTCATCCTTCATCACCCTCTGTTGTATAAGTATGTCAATATCTATAATAACTTTGAATTTCAAATATTTTAGGTTGTAAGCAGCTGATGAGAACCTAACGAAATAAAATGAATTCATATTATTCTGCACTAACCTTTGTTCTTGCTCTCTTTAAAATACTAAAGGGAACTATATGTATGAAATAAATTGTTCTTATCGTTTAAGTGTTTAAATATTTCAATGGCAGTCGATTGACTAACTTATCGATTAAATGTTTAAAAAACTTCCATGGCAATATCGATTATATATATATATATGATTGATATATACGTTTTGAATTGCGTTTGTTGTGATCGCTCGTTCTGGCTGTTTTGCAGAATATACTTCACATTTTAAACCTGAACTTCTCCCTCTAGTTAGCGGTGCTGGGACGCATCAGTTGATAGCTTGCTGGTCTTTGGTCACTGAGTCTTTGTTCTCGTTCGCAGATTAAGTGAACTCGTGATAGCTTCAAACCTAGCAACACTTAAGATCACTTAACGTATGAGTGTTCTAACTAATTATAGGTAAATTCATATTATATTTCAGTAAAATGCTAACGAATCATTTCTACATACTTTTGACAGTTGATCAAGCAACATGTTAAAGTCATTTCCTTTCAGATATAATTTAACAAATAAAAAAATGATGTCATAACTAAAATTTTGGACAAGCATCACCATTTTTTCAACATCCAAATAATTAAGAAATTATATTAGATCAACTGAAACATTAAACATGAAGTATTAAGACATTCCTAATGAAATGTGATTGGATAGTATGATAGAAACTCATTAATTCATTTCTGAATATACCAAATAAAGCCAATTAACTACTTCAATATTGGGATTTAAAATGTTAACTTCAGAATAACTTCAGTTACTTGATGAACTGATGATAGGATTGACGATTTATATGTTATATTTATAATAATCTACCATTTAATGTGTTCTGATAACATAACCTGCAGACTCTGCAACAATAGGTCTCAACATACATAAAAGGAAAATCAAGATCCTAAAATACAACACGAAGGATACCAACCCAATCTCATTTGATGGCGAAACACTGCGACAGGTAGAAACTTCCACCTACCCGGTCAGAAACATCGATGAACGTGGAGGATCTGATGCAGACATAAAGGCAAGGATTGGCAAGGTAACGACAGCATTCCTACAGTTGAACAACTCATGGTACTCAAAACGACTGTCAACCAATATCAAATTCAGAATCTTCATAATGAATGTCAAGACAGTCCTACTGTACGAAACTGCAACTTCAAGAACAACAACCATCATCAAAAGGGTTACAGGTATTTATAAACAACTGTGTAAATAAAGTACTCAATGTCCGTTTACTGGATATCGTTGCAGAAACTACTAAACTGTATAATGAGGCAAGAGGTAACTTGAAATCCTGAAGGGAAGCTTAACAGAGTAAGAAGCAGGCATGAGAATGGTCAATAGCAACTGGAAACAACTGGAAGGGATTTCCTAGGACAGAGTTAGACGGAGAATGCTGGGGGTGGTCTATGCTCCTCTACGAGTGGTAACAAACGTAGGTAAGTAATTAAGATAACATAACCTATTTACAACGAGTAATGCAATTTTAAGCAATAGGGTACATAAAAATTTATTTTATAGACTATTTTAAACATCTGCCATGTTAGAATAAAATTTGTAAACATGGTAACTGACAGTTTAGACAAGTGAATAACAATAAATTGTAAATATCTATCACTGATCGAAGTCACAATATCTAAGATAAATTCATGATGAATAACATACCCATGACATGAAGCATCTTTTTTCATGGTAACTGTACATTCGTAAACAATAAATTTAATGTTTTGTTTCCATTATCTCAAATAACTAGACCAATATAAAATATTCAACATGACAAGGAAATGTTTTGTGTTCATTGATATGCAATAGGTTTGATATGAAGAAAAATATAGTAGTCTAGTTCACCTGTTTGCCAATACATACATTGTTTTACATTTCCAGTAAAAGAAGCAACGAATTTTATATAAAATGAAAATAAGTACTAATTTAATTTCGTTGATTCTTTTCAGAGTTATAAGCGATTCAATGAGGTAAACATACGGAATTCTATGTTTTTCTAAAGATGTAAGGAACATACTGTTTTGTGGAATGAGATAACCATAAACATTTCAAAACTAATTTTCCATAGATTCAACAGTGGGTTTCACTTAGAAGTACATTGATAAACAGGAAATGATTGTCTATTGTTTGTTTTAAGCCCTAAAATACATCATTTGAGACATGACCACACAAGGTAATCTCTAATAGTTTTCGTTGTTAAATCTGATAAAAATAATCAATTTTATGAATACATTTATTAACCTACCTGAATAATCTCATTAAATAGCAGTAAAAAGTTGTGATCTAATCTTTGTTGATTCGATCCACGAATCAAGGTTAATATCTGAATTGAAAATCAATTAGTAAAACAGTAATAGAATATCAGTCAATTTAACTGATGGAGTAATCAATTGTTTCATAATGTTTAAAGTTTGATAAATGAATTCAGATATTTCACTGTTTTGTTTCCAGGATCTATCTGTGTTGATTTCAGCTAGAAATGAAGTATGTTGAAGTTGGACAAATAGTTACACAATAAATTCCTCCACTCTATAAATATAATCAACCCTGATTGCTAGCAGTCGCAACAACAAATGCAAGAGAAAACGACCAGTGTAGCAGCAGCCTCGGCAGCAGTAGGTCTCAATATACACAAAGGGAAAAGCAAGATTCTCCGATACAACACAGCATGCACCAATCCAATCACAATTGACGGAGAAGATTTGGAAGATGTAAAAACCTTTACATATTTGGGCAGCATCATTGATGAACAGGGTGGGTCTGATGCAGATGTGAAGGCGCGGATCGGCAAGGCAAGAGCAGCATATTTACAACTGAAGAATATCTGGAACCCAAAGCAACTGTCAACCAACACCAAGGTCAGGATTTTCAATACAAATGTCAAGACAGTTCTACTATATGGGGCAGAAACCTGGAGAACTACGAAACCCATCATCCAGAAAATACAGGTGTTTATTAACAATTGTCTACGCAAAATACTTCAGATCCATTGGCCGGACACTATTAGCAACAACGTACTGTGGGAGAGAACAGACCAGATCCCAGCGGAGGAAGAAATCAGGAAGAAGCGCTGGAAGTGGATAGGACACACATTGAGGAAAGCACCCAACTGCGTCACAAGACAAGCCCTCACATGGAATCCTGAAGGTCAAAGGAGGAGAGGAAGACCAAAGAACACATTACGCCAGGAAATGGAAATAGACATGAGAAAAATGAACAAGAGTTGGATGGAATTAGATAAGAATGCCCAGGACAGAGTGGGTTGGAGAATGCTGGTCAGCGGCCTATGCTCCATTAAGAGTAACAGGCGTAAGTAAGTAAATAAGATTGCTAGCATATTTTTATTACGGATTAACTTATAACCTTCATTATGATCATTGTTAAAATGTTATTCTCGATTGATGACTTTTTCAGTAAATTTTTCAGTCTCACGGTATTTATATACATGTATCGGATGACATATACCCTGTCTTAGTACCAGTTTTCCGAAATTCGTTTGTATTATTTAAGTATGAGTACTTTAAGATCACTGTTTTGCTCCCATTTGTGTTGCGATAATACTTTTCCGCATGTAAGAAGACCAAATAAACGTCATCATTGTTGTCTTATAACTACCCTAACTTTATCACATGATTGAGTAATTCAACGACTAGTCTGAAAAATATAACGCGATTAACAAAAATCACTAGTGAATTTGTCAACTTTTTTTCTCCAAATAGAATAAAAAATCCCAAACATTCTGATACCGACCATATATTAGTTATATTCTGTTTAAATTGATAACTTCACTTGATACATAATATAGATTCCCTGATCATAAGATTTGCTTACAATACAAATAATAGTCTGATTAAAATTATATTTTTTAACTGCTACACAATTTGGCCATGTAATAGGTATGTATAGTATCACTGTACTACTCAATTTTTAGTAAGTTTTATGGGAAATAGTTAACCTCGATTCCACCAAACAATTCATGATAAAACATTTGAATGTATATCATACATACCTTCATAGTATGTTCAAAAAAGATAAATGCTCATGTCAAATAAAGAGTTTGTCGTAATTATCTATAATTGTCAATGCATTATAGAATTTGATACGTCTTGTCGATGAAACGCTATACACGATTTCTAAGCTATTTCGGTAACCCGCAGTCTAGAACTACACAGCCACTTGAACTCCAGAGAGAAGACACAAGTATGAAAGAAAATATTTATCCCAAGGTTCATTTTTGTACAGAACATCATAGGTATTTATAGATGTTGGCGTCTGTTAAATCAACATCATTTTTCAGTCAATCCGTTAACGACATATTATGCTACCTACCAATAGTAACACGCCACGTTGGAATTCCAGAACGTTCCATCATACTCTGATTGGCTAGGTCCCTTCTGCTCCTTTTGGGCCTCTGGAGGCTCCGTTAAAGTTCTCCGGAAGCCGACTCAACAGAATTCATTCGTGTGTTTTATGGCATTTATACAAACTAGAAGAGTTTGTTACTGTTTTTTTATAAAAAAATCGTTTTTTTAATCCATTCGTTAATATGGTCAAAACATGAATATTCGTCAATATTAGAACAAATAGTTTAACAAAACTTGGACTCCAAATATACAGAAAACATGATATGTGAAAATTGCATTTGAAATAGTCTTTGATAATAGAGAAGATTTGTAGCTCAGGTGGATGATTTTGATGGAGTTTTATTCTCTAAGCTGAATAGTTTGGTTGTGGAGCTTTCATCACTTCTACCTGAAGTTTGTATTGATGATTTCGTTCAGAAGTACAATAAAAGCTTCACGACTAAACCATCCAGTTCAGGGAACAAAACTACATCAAAATAATCTCAGTGATTGAAATTTCAACATTTTATCCAGTAAACTTGTATGGACTTCTTCAGAGTTATAAGTAAAATCAAAATAATTTTCATATTTATTCTTAGTTTATCAATAAACAGAACATTTTTAAATCAAGTTTTAACATTACTTAGTACTTAAAAAGTAGTTACTATTTTTAATTTGTATCAAATAGATTTTTTCGTTTTATTGTATAAAATGTTCGGTTTTTAGAAATTTTCAGGCAAACAAAAAAAGTTTTATGTAAGATTAATGGATAAAATAATTTTCAGACAAAAAACGAATCGATAATGTTTTCATTTTTGTTTTTCAACTTCAATAACTTTAAATTCTTTCATGAAGTTAGTTGCAGGACATCTACGCTTATCTAGATTTATTTAAACTTTAGTTTATTTCAAACCACGTGAATTTAGAAATTTAATTAAATATTTATTATTAGAAAAGGGTTTTGTGGAGATTGTAGTAATTTAATAGTTGAATTCATGAGTCAATTAAAGTTAAACTACAATGGAAAACCTGGAAGCACTGAACCGTTGAATACCGGCTCAGTTGTATAAAGGTTAAGCGCTTGCGCGCGACATCGAAGATCCTAGGTTTCAATCATGCGAGCGCAATCGTGGATGCACACTTCTGAAGAGTCTCATGCTAGAACAAAACGGTCGTCTAGTGCTTTTAGGTTTTCCATGATAGTCTAACTTTAATTGGCTCATGAATTCAGACAATAAATTAATCATTTATTTTTTATAAAATCTTTATTAATGATTGCAGTGTTGGTTTTTTATGAATTTACGATGAGGTTATAATTTATGGACAAATCAATCAGATATATGATAATGAGTCTTGAATTTTGGCTTAAAGTTCACTCATTCATTTGGCTAAATAGAGTTTTAGCGTTCTGGCTGATATCAGCTCTTGATGAAAATCGTAACTTTAATTCCTAACCTTAACCATCAACTGTAATTTATAATTATAATTCCTCATACTGTTTCATAACCTTCATTTGGTTCAATTTAGTAAGTGAACACTCTCAAGGTCACTTCAGCGTCTCCTAAATGTCATCCATAAATTATAATCTCACCGAATTTACCAAGATCATATTTATGTTATATTAACTAAATTACAAGCAACATTTTGAGTACCATCTTCTTAGTCACCTGAGTTATTGATCATTCTACTTATTAGTTACCATCATGAGGCATGGATTCAGTAAAATATCGGTTATTGTTTTCTCATTTCAGCATATCTGCTTATTAGTTGATACATAATAACTAGACTGTAATAACGTTTGATAATTTCCCAATCGTAATTTTTAAACTGGAAGTAGTAGGGTTTATTTATAATTCTCTATTGCGAAAAATATTACTTCTCAAATATCTAGATATACCTTTAATAACTAAATATTATATATGTACGAAAGACACTATAACCAAGTACCAATACTCCAATTTTCTGGTGGCTCTATTCTACGATATATTTTAAGCATAAACTTTAGACAGAGATTTAGCCAAAGTGTAGTTACCAGATAAATAATGCTTCCAAATTATGGTAAATACATCAATTATTCAATTACCTGTAAAAATATATCCCACAAGTATTTCTAATATCATTAACATGTATCTCTTAGTTCAGGTCCAAGAATGTTCCCTCCCAGGATTTGTCAGTGGACTCTTTCGTCTCTTTTAAATCCTTCTAAAATCATCCAACTTTCAGTTTCATTCATGTTTACATTTGTTATATGACAACAGTATAGAAATTTTTGGATAGCTACAGATAAAGATCAATATTATCATTCGATTATTCTATAAAACGATCATTTAGAAAATATATGCATTACACAGTAAACTAAAAGTAACGATTGTAGCAAAGTGACTAATAATTATGTCATAATTCTCGAAAAATACCACAGATAACTGATAGATTTGTCATATAAACTACACCTAATTATGTTTTTTGTTGGTCAACAAAATGACCGGTATAACAAAGCAATAACATGAAATTCGTTTATACAACTTTCAGTCTCATCCTATTTAGAATACTAAATTAATAATTTTTGACGTGAAAGTATATTTGAAGAATTTGTAAATGTTGAAAACAAAAGAATATTGACTGGTTGATTAGTCACAGTTAGTGAATTATTAGAAGTATATTGTCAGAATTTGTTATTGATAGAATATCGAATATGATCGAGTTACCTACCGGCTACATCAAATAGTTATCGTTCTATGTTGTAAATTAACTAAGATTAAAAATTTATTTCATTAAATCACAACTTAGTGATATGGATGTAATATACTCACTGTGAGACCTAAGGTTCCTGGGTACGATCTCTGTTGTAATATTTGATGAATAGTAGTGAAAAGTCTCAAACTGGGACATAAGAGCAGTCCAGTGTTCCATATTCTTCGATGATTAATTACCTTATATCAGTCTTTAGTTTAAATTATCTTTAAATCAGTAAATACCTTACCAACGTTATTTTAAACATATTACTCAACATATACCTGACGAGATTTACGTAAGATAAACTACAGAATTGTATTGCTCAGTTCGATGTTCATTGATTGCTTTGGATTTTTTGAAAAATCTATATCATTACCGTTATTTACAGATTACATGCCATTTTCGAGGAAAACCCATTCAAACTGACTACATCTACCAAGCCCCGAATTCTTGAAACATTTCAGTAAAGCTGAACTGTATGTTAATGCATATAAATTATCAAAATGATTGTTTGCTGAACTGTGACAGTTTATTATAATTCTAAGTGATTATAACTTGTAGCTCAATTATGTGTTATTCGGACAGATGAAGTAATGGAATCCGATAAAGAATAAAATGGCATTTTGTACCTCTTTTACTCTTGGGAATTTTTTATATTGCGTTAAGAATAAAGTTTGTGGAATAAAATTAATTCTATCTACACTTCAGTCAGTCAGTCCATCAGCTACAACGTAGGACCAGGCACATATATGCATCGGTCCAAGTTGCCACACCTCATTAGCACAACAAAATGAACACCGAATTCATAGTAGTTACTTCAATGTCTGTAATATATAAAAGAAAGATTGCATATAAGGATATAGTACAGGAAGAAAGAATTAGCTGGTAAAAAGAAAAATATAAAGCAATTTTAATCTCATAGTTTAAGGGAAGATAGAGAGTGTATAACCGACGCCATTATAATCTATTCTGAGCCATGTCACCCAGAGTCTCCAACCATTGGTTACGATAGTCACGCGGACCCCAACCAAGTAGTCTGCATCTACCAACATAACTCTAATCAGAATTTAGTGACTTCAAGGAGTGATGCCACATTTTGCTTTGACCATCCCTAACTTTCAACTGTCTCCAGCACTAGTCAGCAGTGCACGCCGTGGTAATCGGTGTTCAGGCATACGTAACACACGCACACGCACACACACACATACATTTCAATTTATGATGAAGTCAATAGATGTTATTTTTATAATGGAAAGTTTGATGGAAATATCACATAGCTTTATGTTTCGTAAAGCTTAAAAATCCGATCACTACTAGGCATACGTTGTAGAACCAGGGATTATACAAATACATTTATTTTTTTAAGCAAAAAAATACGGGATTATTTAAATTGTATGTTGATTATAAAATTTTCAAAAAAAAGAAGAATCTGAAACCTTAAAATATTCAAAATCAAACTAAAATTTTCTCTGCCTCTTCTAATTACATTAGAGATGGTTATTAGATTTGTCTGTCTTTCAGTTAGATAAGTTAACATGTAGGTTATTGTATAGCCGTATGTGTATGTTGATTGTATTTACCTTTAACAACTTTGTAATATGAATTATATTTAAATTAACTAATAATAATAATGTTCAAAGTGATTATCACGTTTACCTTTTTGTGTCTAGAAAACAACATCCATTAAATACTTTGAGTCTTTAAAGTTACTATTCATGTCTACTTAAAAGAGATCAAAATTGTGATAATCTTTTTAAAAAGATTTATTTTAACACTATTATCTAAAAATTAATGGTTGTTAACATCAACTCATCAGGTACTTACATCTATCTTTTTGACACAGTTTTGTTCTCTGAGCCGGATGGTTTGGTCGTGAAGCTTTCATCGTTCTTCTGAACGACATCATCAGCACAAACTTCAGGTGGACTAGTGTCTTCTCTGAAACTGGATCCCAGTAATGATTTTTTTAATCACTACATAGCTGTTCACCAATTAATTAGGTTACTTAAACCTCTCACTTTTTACTATGCCATACTTTTATAATGAAGATTGTAGTTAAATTTTTCAGGACTAATCGTCGCTTTTTACTGGTGTATGCTGTCTTCAGTGGGAATAGATAGACCCATATTGCTTCAAGGTTTGATACCATTAGTTGCAGTTAGAATCAAGACTGAATTTAAATATCAACACTTAGACGTATTTGTGCAGTAGACTTTGCAACTCTGAACCAATTCAGTGATCTGAAGATCAATCTCATGTTTCTAAAACCGAATGTCCTCGATTGAAGCCTCAGTGGGTTCATGAGTGTACATTACTGAGGAGTTTTATATACTAAGACAAAAAAGCAGTCCAGGCCTTCCCTGCCTTCAATCGTTGTCTAACTGCTATTAGTTCATGTTGTAATCTATGAAGAATTTTCGGCGACTCTATAATTTATGGACAAACCAATCAGGTATAAGATGACAGGTCTCGGATTTTGACGCAAAATTCGCCCATCCATTTGGCTAAATAGAGTTTTGGCATTATAGCTTATGTCAGTTTTTGATGGAAACTGAAAATTTAATTCCTAACCTTAACCATCAACTGTGAATCATAATT
Source organism: Schistosoma haematobium (assembly GCF_000699445.3). Taxonomy (NCBI): domain Eukaryota; kingdom Metazoa; phylum Platyhelminthes; class Trematoda; order Strigeidida; family Schistosomatidae; genus Schistosoma; species Schistosoma haematobium. The sequence continues at coordinate 74,420,679 of NC_067196.1, read as the reverse complement.
CGAATTACTCACACTGGTTTGTAACCCTCATTTGGTTCTAGTTATTAGGTGGACACTATCAAGGTCACTTCAGAGTCGCCTTAATGTCGTCCATAAATTATAGTTTCACCGAATTTTATTTTACCGGTTAGTTGGCAACTGAATACAACAGTGATCGTGATCATGACAAATAGTGTTAAATCATAAGTGACTCTTATGTTTAAAATGCTTTGTGCTGAAGAGTCATAATAATCGTTAAATTAAAGTTTATGAACCATGTCTGAATGGTTTCAAAAGTAGTTGACATAAGGATACTGTGCAGTCATAAAATCTATCACAGTGGCCACATTCTACTATTTCGCGGACAGAATTTAATTAATAATCAGAATATTAGTCGCTATGATCCCTTTTGATTCAAATTATCATTGTCTTTTGTTTTGACAGTCTGTTTTTCTTAGCCATTTTATCTTGGAAGAATACAATCACATATATACATATATTTTTATACTGACTTATGGTTTACGTCACGGACTGACTTAAGCTAGACACTCATTGGAAATAATAAACTCTGAACGGTTGTTTCATCCTAATACAGAGAGAGTTAAGCACTGTGCACACATAGTTCACCAGGAATCGAATCCATGGTGTTAAAGTCAGAATAAATTGATATTATGCCAGACACTATTTTTACTCTTATGAGAATGAAACCTTTGTAGGGCCAGTGAAATGTCACTGAGCCATAGCCAAATCATCTGGCAGTTGGATCACTGAATGTCGAACAGATCGTCGCTCCCTGCCAAGGTCATGTACAACAAACGCGCATTGGTTAATCATATGCCATGGACTGGCCCATGCGGCAGTGGTCTTACTTTCGCTTGTATCTACCTTAACTAATATATTTCTGTAATAACGTCCTCTGTGTTGTACAGTCTTCAAAGCATCTATGGTACCTTGATACGTCAATGGGGTAGTCCACGTAAGGTGCTGACCACGAGGTGTGACTTCGACGTTAGCTACTTTATCACACCATTCACGTCTAACTCGAGTAGGCCTCCAATCATTTCGACATAGATCATCTACGTTGGTGATCTACACTGGTGAGCAAGACTTCGAATAACGCATTCCATCACTATAATCTTTATTATTGCATTCTATACTTTTTTTTTTCATTTTTATCATCGCCTATGTTAATCTATCACCGTGAACTTTCGTTGCTTCATGTCAATGTTGATTAGTATTTAAACTTATATACTTAGTTCAATCGACAGAACTAACCAATCAACTACGATTATAATCGGCTATCGTGTTTCTTTAACAAGCATTAGCGGCATGTAAATGCTCCTGTGTAATATGTCTGTTAAAATATCAACCACTCGTGAGCATAGCCACAAGGCAACACGAACGCACATCTGTTTGTAACTTATCCACTGGTATAAATAAGACAAGATTAACTATCGACTATAAATTCATCTTTCTGCTTAACCACTATCCACTAGAATGTTTTGCTTTTTTTACCACTGTCTGCCTAATTTCCAATTGCTGAGTTCCATGGCCAAACAGAGGATACGAATGCTAGAAATTTACGGTGAGTTTGAACTATAAATTTCCTGCGATCTTAGATCTCGTTTAGACTGTTCGTCAGGTAATGCTATGTATTCGGCTTACATTAATTCTGGACTTATACAAATTCAGTCTACAACGCTGTGTTAATCGAAAAATTTAATCAACAGTACCTCGTACATAATCCAGATTCAAACTACTGCCTACTTCATTACTTAAAGGCAAGAGTAACCCAGGCGAGTTTCATAATTTCATTAGATTATTTCGTACTATATTTATGATGCGTGATAACATTTCGTAGTTGCTTTCACGTAAACTAGTCATATATTCTGTCACTGCCGTCAAGTTTTAGTCGAAATCATGTACATTTATGACTCATTAGTCGACATACTGTGGTAAAACATATTGCATGTACACGAGCACGCTTAGTCCATGTCCCAAGTACACATGTTGTCTCACTTAATATGTCACTTAACGCTAGGTAATAAGCTCTTTGTATCAGCCTTTTACGAAATGGCCACGTTACCTGGACCCTCTAAACCTTAGTTACGTTGGTGGTTACCATTTTTAATTAATGTTTATTATACCCCTTGTATTTGCTAATAATTCACACGGTAAATCATGGCTCGATTTCCTTATTACACGACAGTCATTTTAATTCTATTTTCGGTTTATTTACATGCGATACGGGTTTGGAAAATATCTAAACGTCCTCGAAAATTCTCCACGAACCCAACCATAGTTTTCGTATATGTTTTTATTCACACATCCAACTGTTACGCTAATAATGCTTAAACGAACGTTCAGTGCAACTGTCAGTATACGTAAGAACGATGTTATTTAGACTTGATATTGTAACACATCTGAACTATTGTAGTTATTCTACTTCGATGTCGTACCTTATTTTATGAAGTATTGTTTCCTCATGGCTGTTATTTAACAGATGATTTCGGTACATCAATCAGCTGTTCAACTACTCGACGATTTACAACCTGTCCAGTTCAATTGGTGGTCTGACGACAATATCATTCGCGCGAATCATCAGTTTATGCAGTCGAGCGAATCTCCTGCAAACTGAAAACGACATTGTCGCCTCTATCCCAACACTGACAGCGTTTTTCACGGGTATCATTGACATGAGTCCAGAGTGACACTCTTGTTTTCTTATGTTCTTTTCGATATTTTTCTGTTTACTAACCGAACAAACACGCAGCACTCACCGTTTATCATCTTTTAGAAACTTCATCGTGCCACCTTTGCTATGGATTTGTAGCCTTCAACCCTTACTGACTGTAACAGCAGTCATCGACTTTTCAAACTGTGACTACAAGTTGGTCAATAGCTTCGCACAACGAAATCACGACCACTCTTCACTGTTATACTTCTGTACTTACGGTTAGTCTGTTAGATATGGATATAACTAGAATTCGGCACTAATTAATAGCTGTCAACGACACTGTCCGACTTACAACTTTAAACTAATGACAGTACAAACAAGGACATCGATTGATAATACACTTATCCTACTATCGCTATAGCATCATTACTCTTGCGACAGACTTAACGTTTGTCATCGGAGGAACTGAATTACTTATCAAGGCTATATATTTCAGCGCGACTTGATGCAACATTAAAACGTTTTGTTCTTTTCATTATTTCTATGGTTAATCAATTTACATTTAAGCAACGTCCTACTAACATATTACGACTCGCTGTTTTCCGACCAGTTTCTGCCGCCTCCTTTCCATTTGTTTTACAGATAAGCAATACCTGGAGGATTTATAATATTCGCTTGGCATTCTCCGGCGCGCGACTGCTCCCAACATGTTTGGTACCGATTCAAACGGCCGTTGAATCTGGTGGGGGAGTATTGTAGGGCCAGTGAAATGTCACTGAGCCATAGCCAAATCATCTGGCAGTTGGATCACTGAATGTCGAACAGATCGTCGCTCCCTGCCAAGGTCATGTACAACAAACGCGCATTGGTTAATCATATGCCATGGACTGGCCCATGCGGCAGTGGTCTTACTTTCGCTTGTATCTACCTTAACTAATATATTTCTGTAATAACGTCCTCTGTGTTGTACAGTCTTCAAAGCATCTATGGTACCTTGATACGTCAATGGGGTAGTCCACGTAAGGTGCTGACCACGAGGTGTGACTTCGACGTTAGCTACTTTATCACACCATTCACGTCTAACTCGAGTAGGCCTCCAATCATTTCGACATAGATCATCTACGTTGGTGATCAACACCTTGTTCTTACCAATTTTTTCAAATAGAATTTTCCTTACAGTAGAATAATTTGAATTCATAACTAGTTGATACTGGACGGTAACTTTGTTCTATATCACCATAAGTGACTTTATGTAAAGTCGGAATTATAGACATATGCTTTCAATACCATTATATCTCTAATCAGCCACCCATTCCCAGTTTCTGTCATTTTTGAACTACTATTCACTGTTCTTTATGGATATTCATCCTCACCCCTGACTTAGTCCACGATAAAATTTATCTCAGGCTCTATCTAAAGATATGAATCAATAATATCAGGAACAGAAAATTGTTTGCTCAGTCAATGAATAGTGTAAGAAGCATAATTTTAGAAGGAAATCTTTCATGATTAATGGATTCAAGAATTCTGTAGATAATTTCCAATTGCCGTATCGCTTTTGTTTAACTCTCATCCTTATTCACTTATAAATGAATAACGTTTGTCAAACTTATTCCAGATATTATGAGTTGAATAAATAAGCTGAAAATATGAATCGTTTACTTACATACTTTTAGTTGGAATAATAATGTGAATGCCGTGATGTATGCTACTTATTTTGACAAATGTAAGTAGTATGTAGCAGCAACCGGATGTGGAATATCTGCCAGAAGAAGATTGGGAAGATTGAATTGAAGAGAAAAAGGGAACTGAGAGTTATTGTAATAACAACAAAATTGAAAAAAATCATTAAGCATGTAAAAGACAACTGTTTGAAGGTGTGCAAATAATGTATTTAATGTATGGTTTTCATATTTTATGGTAGTACCTGTAATTCCACATTAAACAATGAATTGGTTTTTCTGAGTCTTTGTTCAATGCGATATATTCATAATGTGTTCGTTTCAATGTTCATTCCCATTTGCGACGGATATATACACTACTCATAAGTAGTTTTGTTGAAAAGTTAAATTTCCATAGCCATATAATTTTATGCGGCTTTCCAGAAAAGGGTAAAATTTATCCATTCTTTGAACTTTAAACTTTACCTTTATGAGACACAAATTTTGTGAGTATCCTTAAAATATGTAACTGTTTATTGTAGATATGTAGGGATATGTGTCGATTGTATCAAAATATTATATTCATATCCCACAGAAGAGATTGCTCTTGTACGCCGCTGGAAACTAATAGAACGGTACTATATTCAGATCGTTATTTACGGTTTTGCCAAGTAAGACTTTTTTGTAAATGGCTGAATCAATAACTCTTTGAACTGAAATATTACAATAATGTGAGAAAAGTATTAAACCACAGAATACCCTGAAACTCATAACTCAATGAGTCCTAAACTCCGGTAAATGACGTAGTTAGTGTTGACAAACAAAACTAATTGGTAGTACATATCGAAGTCGACATCAGTTTGATGAATATCTACGTATTAGCGCGCTTCATATACGCTTCCTTCACAATCAAGAAAAACTTCGTTGTCGAGTACTTCCGTTCTCTAACAAATGTATTTTCTCGACACATGATAACTAACTTCTTTAGTTGTTGTTAATTGAATATACACTAAATCCTATGGAATTAAGCATGAATTGTTTATGTTCATAAGTTTTTGTAATCAGTCAAGGAAGTAAATATAGGTTTACTTTGTATATGTTTTGTCTCATGTATGAAACACATGAACAACAAAATGCACTCCGAATTACATTGAAGATCAACACGATGGTTTTGTTAACGTCATCCAGTAACTCTGTAAAACCATGCAGTTCTCTGAACTTTAAAATTAATGACACAACTGACCCTCAGAAAGACCTCCTCAATGGTACACATAGACGGCAACTGTAGCCAATGAAATTAGCCTTCTGTCAAACATCACAGATGTGATGATGAAGGTTCACTACCATTTCAAAACTGGCGCATAAGTTAGCATTTTTCTTGCAGATTTAAAAAATCGTCTGCTATGGTGGAACTTTAATCTACCGTTGGGAAACGGAAAACCGATCGCCATATTCAGTAACATAGCAGAAGGAAGTTAGTGGACGGCGACAGAGTTATATATTTGTCGAACTTTATTTCCTGGCCTGGGGTTATATCCATTTCAAGTCGAACAGATGATCGGTCCGTGTTTTTACAACTCCACCGACCTCCACAAACTACAAAAAAATAACCGAGTGTAATCAGCAAAGTCACCCGTCACGACTACAAGGTCACTCATATCCTCGAAAGCATGTGGACTAGGTACCTAAAAAAATGTAGATAACGCAAAAGTAAACTTGATCATGTAGTGGGTCTAAGAATAATGTGGTCATCAAATAGTCTATGATCATTCCTGTTAAATATGGTCCTTAAAGAGGACAACAGCGGTTAGGTTCTAATTGGATACACTAGACGAATAATCACAAAATCCAATTCTGACCATTATCAGTTACCCTGTAGCCACCCATGTTGAATAGTCAAATACCTCCTATTACTATGAGAATATCGTAGTGTGGTGGTCTGTATTCGATCTAATCCTTAAACTTCGTATACAGCTCGTCTTGATAACCGTTCTATATAACGTCCCAACGGTTTATTAATCAGAAGACAAATACGAAGTGTTGATTACGTTTATTACGAGACCACACACATATATCCAAATGTACAGATGCGTTAAACAAGCATAGAAGAGTTGTGCCGAAAGGCAAGCAAGCGAGCGAGAGCCATAGTAAGAGCGAGGCGAGAGTGTGTGAGGATGAATAACATGGACATATATATACCATGTGAAATGAATGAGTAATCGAATCAAATAAGCAGTTAGTAGTAAGAGTAGCAGAGTGAATAAATGCGCAGGCCGTAAGCAATATTCAAGCATACGTATTTCATACAAGCACAAAATAATAAGGGTACAATAAGTTGTTATAGTGCGGATGACTTTGTCCGCTAAATGAGTTAGCAAAAGGGGTTAACTGCGTTAGATGAGACTAAACTCATTTGCACGCGAGTCGCTATAGTAGATCAAATAGATATTTAATTCTCTTTTCCGTTAGACTTAACATTTCCTACTTCTCTACAATAAGCGATGAAATATTTGTTTCGGTTGGTGGTCTGCAACTCCACTCCTCCTTGTTGTTGTGTAATGAATAATGCTATCATCACCTTAAAATTTTCTGTAACTCTGCGACGATGGTTGAATATTAGCTCTACAACCTAACATTCAAGACGTGATAGCTACCTTGAAAGGTATAGCCGTCCTGACTTGATTGAAGTATGCAGAAAAGTTTCGATGGCTCCGAACGATATCCTTAGGGCTGAAATTATCACTTCTTACAAACTATGTGAGCTTCATGTATGCTTTTCGATTTACGGAATGTCCCCAGACTTCCCAACAATTCATAGATTTCTCCAAATGTCTTGACTTTGTGCACGCATGTAATAACGAATGTATTGTCCCAAATATAGATCGAGAGTCCCATCATCAGCATTTGGAATTTGGTTTTCAAAGACTACAATGATAGAGAATAGCTGTAAACATCCATAAGTGTCAAACTGCAACTGACTTCACAGCCTTTTGCAGCAGCACCAATAAATCGCGAGCTGTTTGGGCTCTTTATGGACTAGAGTAAAGTAATTCGTCAATTGTGCTGATGTTGCTCTGCTATGATAGCTATCTCTCTAACTCATGTGTGCAACCCTAAATTGTCTTTGCTACGTACTCTGAAATCTAATTTAAAACAAAACAAGATTTTTACACTGAAACTAGGTGCCTTGTAGGAGTGTTGGATCTTGAACACGTGATCTTCGAAGCTGGACATATGATTACTGAAATTTACAGTCAACATTTAACACATGGAGGATGTCAGCAATATTGAACGCTGGAACAATTCTTCGGCATGGCATAGCTCGGTCTTTTTGATGTGGTCATTCTGTACAACTTATCCCTACTCACACTAAAAATATTATTCTATTCTCAGCCAAAACGTGTTCCTCAAAAGTACCAAGCATCATTTTACTGATTATCACGATAAGACGAGTCAGTAAAGACAATGATGTGGCTTTCATGTAAGATCTTTTGGATCAGATAGTCAAACCATGACAAATCTGCAATTTCGAGATCAAGTCTGTGCGATGTTTTTATGAACTAATGATTCCTCTGCACTTGACGACTGCCTGATTTTGAATTCTAAATACAATACACCTCGTTCTTTATGGCTTGAATTGGGTTATTTCGGAAATTCCTAGTTCGTACAACTATTTGACCAGTTCTAATTATCAGTCTATTGTTTTAGTAACAAAGATAAATGTACTAATGCCGAATTACATATTACTTCAACAGTCTCACTTATGTTTCTTTAAAAATAAACTAGTCATAAAAGATATGACAAGAAAAATTGAATATTCAAATACTGTACTCCTTTACTATATATTTAAGACTTTTGTAAAAACTTTATCTGTTTCTTAACTTTTAAATCTCCTTTGTCCATACACCCCCATGCCCATTTGTTGTCCTAATATCAACCTCTTTTCTTCGGTTTGTTTGAAAACGCCTGCGTAAAAATCTATGCGACAGAAGTGTTTCACTTTAAGTTGTCATCACAAATTGTCAGAATTTGCAAATCGTATACAGTCGTCCGCTCTGCTGATTACTTTTTGCCCCTTCGTTCGTCCTTTTCAGCATCATTGTGACATAATACCCGAAATACATATATGTAACTCCATTCTGTGTCTTACTTGACACTCCTGTAAAATTTCTAACAACTTGGTCTCGCCAGTATACTGTTATGCCTCATGTAGCTTTTTATTATTCGACTATAAATTATGACCACTGTTACTATTGTTTGAAAATAAATTAGTCTATTTTGTGTTACCTGGATCCATCTACAGTCAAGGAACGGAGTATATTTGACAAACTGGCAAGTTTTCATCGATCGTCTATACCGAATTATGCTGCACTCATAAGACCACTATCAGATTATGTTTATAGGAATGGGAAAATCATCGAGTTTGATAACGGTGCATAAAAGGAATTTTCAACAGTGAAAGACATCTTTGAGTCAACTGTGCCTGCATACTACAACACCAAAGCCGTCATCGGCACCGCTGTAGACACATTCAACTTAGAGATCGCAGTCTTGCGACAGTGAATAGACGAAACTTGACAACTCTCGGTATTCGTATTTGGATTGTTCGACGAGACTGAATCGATGTAAAGGCGTTTCGGAAAGGAGCACTCTTTTGAAGGCCTAGAATTCAGTCTTTTTGCTGACCATGCACCTCTAACGTTTCCGCTTGACATATCTTTGGACAAGTATTCTCCTTAAGAGATCAGACGACCGGATAACATCATGCAGTTCACTTCACATATACAACATATTACTATGGCGATTTATATATATATATACATTTTTAAACTCGTCAGTTTTAAAAAAGAGACAATGATCTTCAGCATCAGTCATCGACAAACCTAAAATAAAAATCAAACAGATAGTAACAGTTAAAACAACCATACTACATGACACATTTACTGATAGGGATCAGTCCACCGCGTCTAAACGTTATTGTACGAATGTCTAGAATATAGGGCGCAAACTATCTTATCCATGTGTTTTGACAACCACAAAGTTTATAGCAGAACGATTTTTCTGACCTAGCATCAATAAAGACGTGCGAGAATGTATATGCTCTCATGTGAGTTGCCAAAGTTTAAATGTAACCAGACATAATAAATGTTTATGTGTTTTGCAACTGAGGCTTTCTCCGACCACATTCATCGTGATTTATTATGACCCTTACTAGTATAAAACGGATACCATTAGTCCGAGATGGAGTAGCCGACACTGAATTTAATATAGCCAAACTAATGAACTTCTGTGTTTTGTTTAATCCCCTCCTCCATAGCTGGAGGCCTGCTTAAATATCAGTTCCACCTCTTCCTGCCATCTAGATGATGAGAATGATTTATTCCCAATAACTACAAGTTACATAAGGCATTGTAATTTGAAGGCAAGATCAAATTGTTTTGTTATTTATTTCGTTAGACCTATTGGCCCATTCCTTCGGCGCATTATAACCAAAATTCCACTGCAGAAGCAGGATGAAAAAATTTTGGTTCTTAAACAGAAGATTGATGAACTGAGATTGAATCGTATTGCCCAAAAGATGAATGCTGCGTTGAAATGAAAGACTGTTCATTGGTTTTTCGACGAGTTATCTTTTTTGTGTGTTTTAACACACTATTATGTTCATTCATCACGTAACCTATTCAAGTGCATATATTTAAAGTTTACAACCAACCACTTTGCTGAGTACAAAAATGTACAATAAGAGATATCGTGTTAGTTAACAATGTGCTTTGAAAAGAATGAACTTCGAACATATGTCGATTCCTGCAGATCGTTAACTTGCAAGGTGGACTATTTTCAGTTCCTACTAACTCTAAACATGTATTGTAATGGTGAGGTTATCACATTTTAAGAATCCTCATATCAAAAACACTTTGGCTTTTCTCAGGATAGTGGAAAACCTATTGCTACTTCCATTTCAACCTGCACCAAACGAACACATTGATCTATATCAGTTTGTCTACAAAATGCAGAAGAAGCACCTTGGATGCTGCTGTTGTTCTTAATCACTATATGGTACTCTGTTTGGGAAAGGGTAAGAAGTATGTTTGATGCACATCTCAAGACTATACTTCTGCTCTATTTCAAGACCACGACGACTTAGCACGTTTGTCGGCTAACATATGGATTAACAACTTCCATAGTCGTCACTGATATCATTGGTGGGTACATAACTTTGGACAACATCTGTTGTTATTCTCTCCTTTGTTTCGAAGGATACTTTATGATTCTGGATCGGTAAGATTATCACCCAATAAGTAAATTACGTGCTTCTTTGAACAGCATCAGAGCAACTCCCTGTGTGTCAAGCGTTTTCCTTTTCGTGACCGGAATACACCAGCATCTCTCCAGTATCTAGCTTTTGCTGTCCAGCTTGTGTCCAATGGGTTTTGCTGATTCTAAGAACCGCCAAGTTGACTGGAACTCCCGATCCCCCACATTGTCAGTACGTTCCGTGCACCTATGAAAGTTGTTTCTCTGGTTGTTAGAAGGGACATCGGCCTCGTGGCTCAGTGATAACATTGTAGTGTCGGTTATAATGTTGAGCCTATGTACCTTAGTCTAGCTTTCGGACATCCCATTCTATTCATCCTACTTGAGTCACATTTTGACCTTGTTAATTATTCGCTTATCAATCTTGACTGCTTTTATATGAGCGCATATGTGTGTACACTTCTTATCCCATTACTCATCACATGTCTGCAACTTATTTTTGTGTGCCTATAAATGTTGATTAACGCTTGACTAAAGGGGAGTTGGCTTGTCCGCCATGTCCACTGCGCGTCGTTTTGCTTCGTTCTATTCCATTCACTTTAAATACAAAATATATGTATTCACAAGTCTGTTCTCGTTATTTGACTTATTTAATTTCGTTATTGACTAACGCGATTTAAGTAGCTGATTATATACGAGGATAGGCAACTTGTATATTCCAATAACAATCATTCATTACGATCTCCTTGGAGTTAGATCCCGGGTCACCGAAGTGGAGATCCCGTCAACAAACATTGTCCGATCTAAATAACGACAAAAATAACGGGCCACACAACATCTTTGACTGTGAAGGCCTGCGATACGTGATCGAATCCGTCAGGGAGTGCCAGTTCTCTCAAGATTATAGGTACACCTTGCTGACGAGTGCCAAGTAGCACGAAACCTAGGTCCAGGGTTTCCTGTTGACTACCTCCAACCACCATATAATCCAGAGTTAACACTTAAGGACAATGGAATACAGTCCACGTTTGCTGTGTCAGAGTTTTTTTAGTAGGGCGGTGTTGTGACCTTGGATCGCCTTTACCCCGTCGATACTTTGTTATGACTTGACCTTGATCTGTCTAGTCTAGATTGTGACCTTGGCGCAGTAGACTGCGGCTTAACCTTGAGGCTAATACGCGTGAGTTCGAGAGAGAGAACTATTCCAGAATCTGATTGGTTGGCAAGCACGCTAGTGAGAGAAGACAAGACAGTTGGAACACTCTGAATTCTGAACTCTCCGAATTCGGATTCGTGCGAAATTGTACATGAATAAATAAGTTAATATCCTGACCACAATGTACGATTATTTGGAACAATACAATTGTGCCCGAAACTGTGAATTAGGGTAGAAAAAAGATACAAAATATTACGTTTAAATTATAATATTTTCGGAACAAAAAAAAGCATGGCAGTGAATAATACATAGAACGAAAGCTCATGTTATGTAGTGTAGCGGTAAATAAATCCCCAAAATAAATAGCACTGTAAGTTTTCGACATTGGATGCTGACCATATGTTTTAGTGGACTCATCTAGCTGAAGGCGCTCGGTCAGGCATCCGCACCAGATCACGTGTGGTAACGCCGTGCTCAACATCAACCGCAATCGCTAGCCAGATTAGATCAGAGAATTCCGATATATTGGTCATCGCCAAATATACTCTTCCGATCTCCTCGACTCTGTCTTTTGATTTCTCTGGGTGGGAACGAAATACATTAGGTGTTACTGGTAGAAGCGTTGTCAAACACTGAATACCTGTGACATCATCATTGGTGAGACCGACGTGATCTGGTACACCTATTTGCAACTGTGAGTCTGTTCCTTTTTGGGATTATTATATATCATTGCCTTATTTTTTTATTTTTTTAAACATTTTGATTTTTTTCGTATTTTTTCTTGGATATATATATATTTCCCCTCGTTCATTATCGTACTTCATATTTCATCATGACTGAACAGATACCTAAAGTACTCAAGCTTAAGACCTTGTCCCCACCTTCGTTTCAACTGATGCCTTTCTGGCCCGACGACATCGAAGCTTGGTTTTGCTACGCAGAAGCCGACTTCTCCGAGCACGGCGTGATCGACACACGTGCACAATTCCTCGCAGTAGTCAAGGCACTACCGCGCGAATTCAACAGGTACGTAACACCTAGTATGTTTACTAGTGATGTTTCCGATCCTTACGAAATCTTAAAACGCTCGATTCTTAAACGAGGGGACCTAACCGATCGACAAAGGTTAGATCAACTCTTCAACAATATCGACCTGCAACACGGTTCTGCGACAGACATGTTGCAACGGATGAGAGAGGTTATAGGCCCAAGAACTTTCGACGAAGGTCTATTCAAACAACTCTTCTTGTCAAAACTTCCCCAACAGGTGCAAGCAGTTCTGGTCTCGTTCCAGAACAACGCCTTAGACGAGCTAGCTGCATCTGCCGACCGCATTTTACAAATTACGAAACCTTCTACTACCGAGGTATTTTCAGTCAAAGAAAAACCTCAAACGACTCAGAATGATATAACCGACTTATGTCACACACTCACGCGTTATCTTAGTCTTCGTACCGACCGTAAGAGATCGCGCACACCACGTAGAAGCATTTCTCGTAAGCGATCTGTCTCTAGATCACGAGAGACAGATAACGCCGACTGGTGCTGGTATCATAACCAGTATGGAAAGTTTTCCAGAAATTGCAGAAAACCCTGCAATTTTCCCAACACGAAACCGACTGATTCGAAAAGCAATTCGGGAAACTTCCAAGCCGGCACGCGTTAACGGCAACCGTAGCCGGCGAACAAAGCCGTCTGTTATTCGTCACAGATGTGACAACGAGAGTTCGCTACCTCGTCGACACTGGCGCAGAAGTTAGCGTTCTCCCAGCAAATCCTAACGACCGACTACACGAATCGACCCTAAACTTACAGGCGGCAAACGGAAAACCGATCGCTACGTATGGCAAAAGGTACGTTTACCTTAACGTGGGTTTACGCAAACCCATACACTGGATTTTCGTTATTGCAGATGTTTCTATGCCAATCATTGGTATGGACCTTCTACAACACCACAATCTGATCATCGACACGCGCAAACGGAGGCTAGTAGACGGAAACACTGATTTGTCCGTTTGCGTAACTTCCTTTTCTGGTTGCAGATTATCCCCAGTCACAGTTAAGCATATGATCGACCCACTTTATCAGCCACTACTCGATAAGTATCCTGGGATACAACAAACTCAACCGAAACTACCGTGTGTAACCAGCAATGTTACACATCACATCACGACTACAGGACCACCTGTATTCTCTAAAGCACGACGACTAGCTCCTGAAAAGCTAAGGTTAGCGAAAAACGAATTCGATCACATGATAGATTTAGGAATCATACGACCGTCAAGTAGCCCTTATGCATCTCCGTTGCACATGGTCCCTAAAAAGGACAGCAACGATTGGCGTCCAACTGGTGACTATCGGCGATTGAACGCGAAAACCATTCCCGATCGTTACTCGTTGCCTCACATTCACGATTTGACAGCTACCTTGAAAGGTACAACTGTTTTTTCGAAAATCGACTTGGTTAAAGCGTATAACCAAATCCCCATGGCCACAGACGACATACCGAAAACCGCCATCATTACTCCCTTCGGACTCTATGAATTTTTGCGAATGCCTTTCGGTCTAAGGAATGCTGCTCAAACATTCCAAAGATTCATAGACGACGTTTTTCGAGGTCTCAACTTCGTACATGCGTATGTTGATGACTGCTTAATAGCAAGTCTGGACAGAGAATCACATCTCAAGCATCTGGATCTTGTTTTCGAACGATTACAAAAACATGGCATAACTGTAAACGTTCAGAAATGCCAATTCGGAACCGACTCGTTAGACTTCCTAGGACACACTATCGATGCTCAAGGGATTCGATCTCTTAGGACCAAAGTGGCGGCCATTCTGGATTACCCAGAACCGACCACCGTCAAGCAATTACGCACGTTTAACGTCCTCGTAAGTTTCTGTAGACGTTTCATACCGAAATGCGCATTACTTATGAAACCTCTGACCGACCAACTTCGTGGAAATGCGAAATCCATTAATTTGGACGACACCGCACGAAAAGCATTCTCCACAGTTAAGGAACTGATTGCTAAAGCAACAATGCTTGCACACCATGACACCCGAGCACCCATTAGCATCGCAGTAGACGCGTCCGACTCTGCAATCGGAGGAGTCTTACAACAAAGGGTTAACAACTCCTGGCAACCCTTGGCATTTTTCTTTAGAAGGTTGCTAGACACCGAATCAAGGTACAGCACATTCGGTAGGGAACTCCTAGCTATGTATTGTGCTGTACGGCATTTCCAACACTACATCGAAGGTCGTGAATTCACTCTTTTCACGGACCATAAACCGCTCACTTTCTCGTTTAGCTCTCCTTCAGACAAGTACTCTCCCCGTGAGTCTCGACAACTGGACTACATTTCGCAGTTTACTTCAGATATTCAACACATCTCTGGAGCAGACAATGTAGTTGCAGACGCTTTATCTCGTATAACTTCCTTGAACAGTTTCCAGGGAATCGACCTTCTTAAACTCGCCGAGCTTCAAAAAGAAGACAGTGATCTTCAGCACGAGTTATCGTCCACAACACTTAAACTACGCATCAAACAGATGGGAACAGGTAAAGAAACCTTACTTTGTGACACATCTACAGGTAGGGATCGCCCAATCGTGCCGAAACATTATCGACGCAATGTCTTCAACACATTGCACAAACTTTCGCATCCAGGTGTTCGTGCAACCATCAAGCTTATAGCAGAAAGGTTTTGCTGGCCTGGAATGAATAAAGACGTGAGGGAGTGGGCACGCTCCTGTGTAAGCTGCCAAAAATCTAAGGTTATCAGACACAATAAATGTCCCTTAGGCTCGTTTAAAACTCCCGATGCTCGTTTCGACCATGTTCATTTGGATTTGGTAGGACCTTTACCAGATTCAAATGGATACTCTTATCTCTTAACCTGCGTAGACCGTTTCACTCGATGGCCAGAAGCAGTACCTATCAAGGACATCACTGCTGAAACAGTGGCCCGCACCTTCGTCGAACGATGGGTAGCAAACTTCGGTTGCCCTTCAACCATCACTACAGACCGCGGACGTCAGTTTGAATCTGATCTTTTCCGTCGTCTGACCACACTTTTAGGAATCACTCGCTTCCGAACGACCGCCTACCATCCACAAGCAAACGGGTTGGTAGAACGTTTTCACCGACAACTGAAAGCTTCGCTATCAGCTGCAAACGTTTCACAGTGGACCGACGCTCTTCCACTCGTCTTACTAGGTATCCGCAATGCAGTGAAAGCTGACATTGGATACACTGCGTCTCAACTCGTTTATGGAACGACACTTCGACTTCCAGGAGAATTCGTGGATCCTTCATCCTCTTCAATGAACATGGATCTAACCTCCTACACGAACAGGCTTACAAACGCAATGCGTTCAGTTAAACCTGCTTCCACTCGACCTCAATCAACTGATGTTTTCGTTCAACCTGACTTACGATATAGTACACACGTTTTCGTTAGTCGAGACTCGCATCGACGACCATTCGAATCAGCATACGAAGGACCCTTCAAAGTTCTTCAACGTGAGTCTAAGTACTATATAATCGGTAAGGACGGAACAAACGATAGCATCAGCATCGATCGCTTAAAAGCAGCGTATTTAGAAGGAAATCCTATCCACGTCGATTTTCCTTCGGTACAATCGAACGATACGACTCCACTCATAATTCCTCAACCGACAACCAACACTAGCGATGATACTTCGAATGTATCTGAAAATATACCTAAAACGACACGTTCTGGAAGAAGAGTAAGATTTCCAGAACATTTAAACGACTACTGCACGTAAGGCACTACTCGACATTTTATATTATCTCGATCTTTCTTTTTAACGACATACGATTTTTTCTTAAAAAAAGACAATTTTATTATGCCTATATATTTATATTTTTATTTTTAAAAAAAACAAAACATAAAAAACATTTTTTTAACGCTATTACGTGTGCTTGAATATATTTTCCATTTTTTCGCCGACATTGTGTTTTTACGCACATACGAGTGTATTTCGACATGCACTTACACTTTCTTTTTTCTTTTCCAGGACGACTGGAAAAGAACGATGCAGTTTACGAGGAGTCGAAATTTTCGTTGTAACTCTTTCTTTTTTTACTATGTTGTACCTCGGTCCCATATAGTAAGGAAAGACGACCAGAGGCTGCTACACTTAGTAAGCTATCAGAAGAGTGTTTACCAACGACAAACTCGTTGGGTTTAAACTTCTGGCTGGCCACGTCTTAGGGTAGTCACTGCCCCACTAGGGGGGGCGTGATCTGTAGCGGTTAATAAATCCCCAAAATAAATAGCACTGTAAGTTTTCGACATTGGATGCTGACCATATGTTTTAGTGGACTCATCTAGCTGAAGGCGCTCGGTCAGGCATCCGCACCAGATCACGTGTGGTAACGCCGTGCTCAACATCAACCGCAATCGCTAGCCAGATTAGATCAGAGAATTCCGATATATTGGTCATCGCCAAATATACTCTTCCGATCTCCTCGACTCTGTCTTTTGATTTCTCTGGGTGGGAACGAAATACATTAGGTGTTACTGGTAGAAGCGTTGTCAAACACTGAATACCTGTGACATCATCAGTAGAATCAAATAGGGACAAAAATAAATATGAGTGTTTTACAAGGTTTGAATAAAATGAAATAACGTCCCGA
Organism: Schistosoma haematobium; assembly: GCF_000699445.3. NCBI lineage: Eukaryota > Metazoa > Platyhelminthes > Trematoda > Strigeidida > Schistosomatidae > Schistosoma > Schistosoma haematobium. The sequence goes on along the minus strand of NC_067196.1, from coordinate 74,403,283 downwards.
GGAAATAGCTTTCGTAGTTGTCTGGGCTTCTTACTTCCCTGTTCACAACAGGCGGAATCAACCATGTCTGAACACCCTCATACCATGCTCAATGAATGACGTAGTACATTTTGTTGATACTGTAGATCACCAGCGTAGATGATCTATGTCGAATGATTGAAGGCCTACTTGAGCTAGACGGGAATGGTGTGACGAACCAGCTAGCTTCGAAGTCACACTTTGCAGTTACCATTTAACTTGGATCACCCCGTGTTACAGTGTCTTAACAAGTCGGATGGTTGATGTACTTATCAAGAATTTAATGGCAACACTATCATTACAACTCAATCTGACTTTTCTACAGAGTGGAAACCCCATCAGTTAGATTTCACTTTTATGTCAGTCATGTTCTCGAGATTGTGAAGACAACTGTCAGATAACATGGCAAACTGTTGGCTGTGAATAAGTTTAGACTATCAAATCAAGAATACTAGAGCTACCCAATCATCTAAATACTGAACACAGTTGAGAGCAAATCAAACGTAAATAATTTGTCACCTCAGTCTAATTAATTTAATTGCCCATTAAAATACTTTTCAGCTAATCACTCCTCACACCGTAGCACGATAGTGACGGATAATCACTACTAAATCATGGTCTGTCAACAAGAAGAATTTCAATATGACTAAAAGAGAACCGATTTCCCATCCGTCAGCTTGAATGACATCAGTGTGTCGTGTGTCAGTTGTGTCACTAGGTTATGCCCACTCGTTTACCAGGTTAGAAGCTCTGATGCAACGAAAAATTAGTTCTATTTGATGTTTACCCACTCATAGACAGTTTAGCCGTCACGCCCGATGCCGTCTATTTCGATTTCTGAAAACCGTCGTTTAATGCTGTCAGAGAGACTAATATTGAGGAAGAAATATATTTCCACCCCATTAAGCTTGTGAACGTCTCCTAAGTATAAATCATAACCCATAACAGACGTGTGAACAATCAAACACCATTACGAACAACAGACCACAGAAAGAAAGAGTCTACTACTTCATTTACAACATTTAAGGGAACTTAAAAATTTCCCACCGTCTGGCTAATTATTTACCACTCCTACCATAGAACATGAAGATGCCACATATATTCAGGGTTTGACGACCATTTTGTCGTTAATATCTTTATAACCGAAGGATGCCAGCCCAGTCAAACTAAAAGTCAAGAATGAGCGAGTTTGAAGATATACTTGGACGGTTGTCGATATGTCGAGAAGCGTTTGACCTAAGCTGGCTAATAGCACTGTGTAGCACCCACTCGTGATCTGGCGTGGAATTTATGGTTGGACGCCTTCAGCTAGGGTGTGTCCAGTAAAATCAGTGAGGTCAGCATCGACCTTGAAGACCTAAAGAGCTACATAATTTGGGGGATTTATTTGCCACTACAAACGCGATGTAACTATACATTAATGAGCATTAAGTATCTAAAGTAATGAACTGGGTGATAACATGTCTCATCTATTTGTCTTCTTTGAAACCAACCTTCTATGACACTATAAGAAGGTTCATAAACTGCTATCAAATAAGCTGGGATCGGGATGCCCTACATGAATAACTAATATTAACCCCAACATTGTTTTCGAGAAGAAAATTCGGTTATGTTTTGAAAAAGCTGTAAGAACTAACGCAAGTCACTTAAAATACTATTTTTATTGCCGAAGATTAAAGGTTGAGATATTGAAAAATACGACGGCCATTCAAAAAGTGAGTTACCATGTGTATTTGAAGGTAAACTTCCTACTCAACTATTGCAGTTATTTCACGCCTTAGGTAATGTAAAGTCGGCATATTTCACACTGATGTATATAAACCTAAATAGCTCCCAAGTTGAAAGAGATCTGGGAATGTTGGCATCCTATGATATAAAGTTTTACGTTAACTGCTACAAAAATGCGTTTCGAGCAAACCTTGCACTGGTGATATTTGAGTGCATTTTTAGCCAGTTTGACGGTAAAACTTTCCACTTAATCTTCAACAGTTTTATTTAACTCCATTTAGAGTGTGGAAATAGTATTTCCTCCCTCACTCTAAAAAGATAAGGGTACACTGGAACGTATCCGATGGAGCCACGATATCAGTTCGGGGAATCGAATCCAAGCCTTATGAAGAGCACATCACGCCACGAAACCGTCACTCATTAGACTATAGTCGTCTCAGAGGTGACCTAATAACTTACAACATCCTAAACTGCTCTGGAATCCCTTTAAATACCTACTTAAGCTCAGTCCCAACACAAACGTTAGGGATAATACCTAGAAACTGGAAGCACAACATAGCAGAACGGACTGCATGTATACCTTCTATTCCTTAGGAGTGGTCAAATGCTGTCATTCGCTGCTTGTCGATCTGGTCCGTGAAACTCCCCAGGCGTCCTTTAGGTGACCTGCTTCGGTTTGGGCACCCAGGCAGTATCCTGACCGTCTCTTACTTACGAAATAAAATTCTGTAGGTTTAAACTATTGCAATCAAAATACTTGGTAATTTTAATTTTGAATCCCAACTCTTTATTACACTCAAATGCCGTAGTCAACATGTAGAGGTTCAAATACCTCTACTTCAAAGCCATAGTGCTGTTTGACCATTCTGTTTTTTCACGTACATGGTCTCAATCAAACAAAAAAGAGGAAATAAAGGAGAAATTTCAAAATAATTTCCCACTTGTTGCCTACAAGGGGCAAAAAGACATTTTTCTAAAGTATTACACGTCATTGGGAAAGGTAGACTTTTCACCTCAATACACATCAAGTTTATTTATTTATTTGAACACAAATATTAGTACAAGGAGGCACTAGATACATATGAGCCTTTACTTTCCTTTTTTTGTTTTGGGTCTATCGAAACCATTATATGACCTGTCGCGAATGCGTGTCAACCCCAGTTACCGAATTAGCGCAATATGAATACTGAAATTGGTCCGAATAGTAGTAGAATCAACTATGAGAATCTTTTCCACCACTTTATTTGTCCATAATTTTTCTACCTCTTGTTTTCTGTTGTTGGTATTATTACTTCCATCCATTTGATATCTTCCCGTAATAGTAAATCAAGATGATTTGGAATAGTATGCATTTATATCGAACTATACTGTTTGTTTTGTGTTAGGTCATAGTGTTTATTTTTCTCATCTGATTTGTAGTTTACCTTTCGAATAACTAATCTATGTATTCATAATTTCAGACCTAATGATTCAAGAATCGACATCTGTTTGTGTTGTTTTTAGTGGGAAAAGAAAATCAGGCAAAGATTATACTGTTAATCGTCTGACTAATCTGCTCCAATGTAATCATCTTTCTTGTTTAGTAGTACGAATAAGTGAACCAATTAAATCGTATTTCGCTGAACATTATGGATTGGACTTGTCTGAATTATTGTCCTCGAACGAATATAAAGAAAAATATCGAAAACAAATGATTGATTGGATGGAACAGGAAATTAGGCAAGATCCTTATATATTCACCCGGAAATCATTGCTTGAAAGTATTAGACGATGTGGGATACCTCATCCTGATATTATTATTATCTCAGATGCCAGAAGGACAAATGATGTGGAGTATCTCATCAGGACATTTGGTCGATCCAAATGTTTGTTAATACGTATTGTCACACCTATAGAAGTTAGAATCGAACGGGGTTGGTCATATGTTGATGGGGTTGATAATGCTATGTCCGAGTGTGGATTAGATGAATTCACTTGTTGGGATTACATTTTATCCAATGATGGAGACGAAAGTGCATTTAAAAACCATTTAAACGATATTGTTGTACTCATTAAAGAAGTGCGGAAATGATCCTATTGCTTATTATGCACTCATTGATAATAATGTTTGATGCAAGTGTAGTCGTTTACGTTGTATGGACACTTTCAACAGGCGTTTACTGCAACAATGCTGAGACGTACTTTTGAGCACTGTCGCAACTGAACGAGTTTACATCTCATATGATCGTTATTCTGGCTACAAATTTCCAGATTGTTTGAGAAATAAATCTTGTTTGGTTATTGGAAATAGGATACCGATCTACTTCAGAAAATCCCAGTCGACTCATGTCTAGATTTATCCATTTATGAGATTGTTCCTGCATAACTCATGAGATCTGACTTTAAAACCCTCACGGTCAAATATATATTCAGTGTACATCAGATAGTCAATATCTTCATTTTTAGTAAAAGCAGTTTTTTTCCTGAGTATGTCACCCATCATTTTCTTAATACATTTTTATAGACATATTCTTTTTGTACTATTGAGACTTTAATATTTGCCGTAGATCCAACTTCGTTATTGCTTATTCTAAAAAAATGTTAAATTCAAAGGAATTCGCCATGAATAATGGCTGGTTAACCGTACATAACTTGTCCTAACCGCCCCAGTTGATGAAGATACACAACCTCGTTAAATCTGTCCTCTAACTTGTATTTAGCCAACTACTACATTTATATTTTATGGAGTTATACAATGCGGTAGTAACATGTTGCTTAGTTTCAAATTCCGCAACACAGGCTTTGTACTTGAGTCTCTCCTAAGAACTATTAATTTATTAATAGACTTTTCCCAATTGGTGGTGTTGTTTAGGTAGTGGTGTAGCCGTTTTTGTATTGTTTATTTGAATCTTCCCATTGGTGTTTAGGATTACAATTAGTCAGTTTCTTATTGGTATATGTTTGGGGCAAACGGTACTGTGTTCGAGTCCTGGTGTGAACATCAACTCTAGGATGCAAGTACATCCAGCCGACGAAATGCACGTCCTGGATTCCATTACTAGCCACCATCCATCTTTGTTTACAATAGTGTAACCACTTGTTACGATTAGACTATGTTCCATCCAGTACACTTCATTAATATATCTTTAAGTAGAATTCTCATATTGTTCTTAATTATACGTTTAAAAGTCCTTCGTAGTACTTGCACTACCTAGTCGAATCATTTCAAAAGATGAGAAAATAAAGTATTCATTTGGGTTATCACATTATTTAATAATTCAACTCAAAGTAAATCGCGAATTTGTTTCGAATTAACTGCAACTCATTTGCTGAGCACGGGTTGTGTATTCAGCTTTGAGCAGGGCTTTCTATTTAAGAGCTTTTGTTATTATTCTGTTGTCCAGACTAAAGTAACTGGAATGAATTTTGAAACCTAGATAGTGCTGATTGTAAAAAAGCTGTATGGAACAAAAGGCAGTCACACATTAAGGAGGCAGTTTCTAAAGAACAGCCGTCTGTACTGATCGATGCATTTATTCATCTGGTTTAAAAAATTCACCACTACGAAATCTAAATTGTAGAAGGATTCCATTTTCGTTAGTTTGGCTATTAGTCTTGTTATAAAGGAGTTTATGGTTTATTAACATTTGATGCATAGATAAGTAGCAAACAACTGATCAAAAGTAGTGTCATACTGACTTTTCTAAATGTGGAAAAATCGTTTTCACCCATCAGTATCACAAGTGAGGGCGGCTACAATCGATGCATTCACCTTAGCTGACAATGACACCAATCATGACGATAAACAAAGTTCCTGTAGTGCAAGCACATTCTCATCAGATATTCTCTTTGTTGCTGTAGTTATTTCCAATATTCTTTCTAGGCTATAGTAGTTCAAACTTTTATCTAGTAAGTAGTATAATGATGGTGGATCAATAATAGTATGAAGACCAATATATCTTCAAGTTGATATCTACTGCGATATAAAGTAAAAAATATCTGTTCAGCAAGTTCTTTTTTCAGTAAATTTGTTCCTAAAGTTGAAACATGCTTTATTGACAATAATAATCGGTGACATTATTAATGAAAACAATTTACTCGCCATATTGACAGTGCAGCAAAAGTGTTTATTGTTAAAGTATATATATTCGTTAAGAGCTTGAATATTCATTAAGAATGTCATTAAAGTTAGTTGATGATTAGTAATTGTAAAAGTGAGAAAAATACTGGAGTGGGGTGTAACGAGGAGGTATGTTGAAACGAAAATAATCCGTAGTTCAAATCGTGAACCGATCTTAGACCATGATCGTAAATCAAAAAGCACTGGACAGCTGTTTCGTCATAGTACGAGACAGCAGTGTATACCCACGACTCCACAACCCGAAAGTCTTGGGTTTGGTACCTTGTGGTCTCATACTAGAAAGAAAAAACTGTTCAGTGCTTTTTGATCTGCTGTGGTGGTCTAATTAAAATCGGTTTATTATTTGAACTACGGAAGCTCTATAATCTCCACTTTTTAATTGAAGTAATCCGCTTCCTGTTAAAAGGTCAATAAAGTAGTGGAACGGTGGAGGTTAAGATCATTGTAATAGAAGTCTGGATAGGTATCTTTAGTCTGCATAGTTTCTAGATTCACGACAAAAGCTTCAATAATCCATAGAAGACAGAATTTCAGTGTTTCTGTACGCTATATCGGTAACTTTTAACAGTGAGTGTGTCTTTATCGGATTATTCGTGTTCACAAGGTATTTTCAATTACCAAGCTTCCTATAGTTAGGTTTCTACTTTTAATATCTAGTCTGTCTTCAAATTCTTTAGGATCATTAACTATTACATATTGAACTAATTGCCCAAAAAAATTGTGGGATACTTTAGGTGTGTTCACTTTTGATACAGAAACCATTTGTATGTCGTTGAAAATCTATACAAATGTTGGACCCAAGAAAGTAGATGATCAATAAATCTTTGAAAGGTTTGTACACGAAAATTGTAGTTTCATAATTTAAAGGTGAATAATTCGTTTGCATTAGATTCAGCTATGTTATTTGGTTTTGAAGAAATGTAATTCCGTAAACTAGTTAACTATACATTTGACAGCATCCGCTCCACAGCTATGAAACCACTAAAATTATTGTTCAGTGAGTAGGACTTCCTTGTCAGTGGCTGTATACGCGTGGCCATGTGAGAGCATTGGAAGAGGGGAGCTAACTCTTGGTATTTAGCATGCCTCAGTAGAGTTAGGCACATGAATATTTTAGTTAGTAAAACGCACTGATAAAACTGTTCACTTTACTTTATTCAGTAAAACTCAATGAGACATGTCTACTCAAACTGTGGAAGTATCAGCCTGTTCGAATACTTTGTCACAACATAACTTCCGATTTGTTTTAACCAAATATTTATGTATGTCAACTGAGTAATTTAACTCACGTGCAATAACCTATTTCCATACTAAATACTGCGATCGGAAACATATATTATCCTATTATAGTATGTTTTCTGGCTAATCCAAACTCGATATAATTTGGATTTATGTACACTAAGAAAAATACAACATATGTAATTAGATTTAAAATGTTTTGAGGGGGTAAACTAACCAAAAGCCTTTTGGAGTTATAAATACAGAATGGTTAAACATTGTTTTAAAGACATCATTCAATATGCATGTATATTTGAAACTTTTGTACTAAAATTTAAATTGCGAGAAAGGATTTATGGTAGTCCATAACTTACTGATGAAAATTCCCGAATGAACAGTAGTGAATATTGTCAGAATGAAGATTTGTGGAGATTGTAGTAGTTTTAATGGTTGAATTCACTAGTCGATGTAAGCTAGGCCACCAGTGAAAATCTGGAAGTACTGGACGGCCATTTCGTTCTAGTATGGGACTCCTCAACAGTGCGCATCCACGATCCCGAACGCGGAACTCTAACCCACGACCTTTTGTCTCACGCGAACGCTTAACTTGTAGACCACTGAGCCGGCATCAATCAGTTTTAATGTCTAACTTCAATCGATTCATGATCTTGTGGTGATCTAGCTTAAATCGACTCATGAATTCAACTATTAAAAGTGATTATTACCAGATACCAGTGAAATTTGTAAATCAAGTTTCTAAATAAAATACAGCCCTTCACCGTTACTTAAGACAACTAAAGTTTAACAGGAACTTGATTCATTGTCTAATTCAAACTGACAGCCTCAGAATAGCCAACCGAAGTTATTTTGCCAATATATCTCAGTATTCGTCTATTTAATCAATATGAGACTTATTTCCACAGATGTATAGTGGAAATTTTCCTCGATTACATTTATTCATAAAGACTAAATTTATAATGAAAGAGAAAAGGTTGGATAAATCCTATTCTAAAGAAACTCTTCATTAAGTAATTACTTATCACGATTTAAGCGTACACGCAATAGAGACGTATTTATTAATGTATGTAAGTTTTGTTTCACGTTTTGCTTGTTTCATTTATAAATATACAACACCTAAGATAACATGAAAAAACCAACATTATTATTATTATTGTCATTATTATTATTATTATGACAAACTTAAATAGAAAAGCATAATAATGATATCCAGAAGGAACGAAAGAGACTGCATCCAGTTCATTAGAGTATTACATTTAATCAACAATATTCCGAATCACCACGTATTTTCTTCTTTTTAACAATTCATTATTAAAATTTATTGCTTATTTCAAAGAAAAATTCTAATGATAAAATAAAGTTGAAAAGAATATTAAGATTTATGTTTAGATAACTGTTATAAAATAATTAAAATGTTTTTCTTATTACTAAACAAAGAATTATTTCACTTACACGTATATATTATGTTAATCATGAATAATTATTATCAGAAGGGGGTTTTGTGGAGATTTTAGTAATTTTTATAGTTGAATTCATGAGTCAATTGAAACTAGACCACTATGGAAAACCTGGAAGTACTGGATGGCCGTTTTGTCCTACTGTGGGACTCCTCAGCAGTGCATAGTCTACGATCTTATACCGCGAGATTCGAGCTCAAGGCCTGTCAGTCTCACGCGTAAACGCTTGACCTCTAGATTGTTGAGCCTGCATTCAACGATGTTAATGTCTAACTTCGACCAATCCACGACATTGAGCCACTGTCAACCATTGTCTTCAGTGAGTTACTGTCTCACAACAGACCTGGTTGAACTTCACTGGTCACTGCTTCTCACTAGAACGCCATTCACTAGTGAGCATATGGTGATTATTATTAGAAGGGGGTTTTGTGGAGATTGATAGGTCCTGGGTTCGAATCTCGTGGGGTGGGATCGTGAATGCGCACTGCTGAGGAGTCACATACTAGGACTAAACGACTGTTCAGTGATTCCATGGTGGTCTAGCTTCAATTGATTCACAAATTCAGCCATAAATAATTAGTAATGTACTAAACTGAACTATTACGTCTGAATTTCATTCCCCTGATCTTGAGACTTTCGATTAAATGTACAATATTGATAAACTAACAAAACTACTTGACGTTATTCGAATCAATAGCAAGATGAATTTCCCGAAAAGCAAGAAGTAGATAATTTGACATACTTACTTACTTACATACGCCTGTTACTCCCAATGGAGCATAGGCCACTGACCAGCATTCTCCAACCCACTCTGTCCTGGGCCTTCTTTTCTAGTTCCCTCCAATTCTTGTTCATTTTTCTCATGTCTATCTCCATTTCTCGGCGTAATGTGTTCTTTGGTCTTCCTCTTTTCCTTTGACCTTGAGGATTCCATGTGAGGGCTTGTCTTGTGGCGCAGTTGGGTGCTTTCCTCAATGTGTGTCCTATCCACTTCCAGCGCTTCTTCCTGATTTCTTCCTCCGCTGGGATCTGGTTTGTTCTCTCCCACAGTACGTTGTTGCTAATAGTGTCCGGCCAATGGATCTGAAGTATTTTGCGTAGACAATTGTTAATAAACACCTGTATTTTCTGGATGATGGGTTTCGTAGTTCTCCAGGTTTCTGCCCCATACAGTAGAACTGTCTTGACATTTGTATTGAAAATCCTGACCTTGGTGTTGGTTGACAGTTGCTTTGAGTTCCAGATGTTCCTCAGTTGTAAATATGCTGCTCTTGCTTTACCGATCCGCGCTTTCACAACTGCATCAGATCCACCCTGTTCATCAATGATGCTGCCCAAATATGTAAAGGTTTTTACATCTTCCAAATCTTCTCCGTCAATTGTGATTGGATTGGTGCATTCTGTGTTGTATCGGAGAATCCTGCTTTTCCCTTTGTGTATATTGAGACCTATTGCTGCTGAGGCTGCTGCCACACTGTTTGTCTTCTCCTGCATCTGTTGTTGCGTTTGGGATAGAAGGGCCAGATCGTCTGCGAAGTCTAGATCATCCAACTGCATCTTAGATGTCCATTGTATCCCGCGCTTTCCTTCAGACGTTGACGTCTTCATGATCCAGTCGATCACCAGGAGAAAGAGGAAGGATGAGAGTAAGCAACCTTGCCTAACACCGGTCTTCACTTCGAACGACTTTGTCAACTGTCCTCCATGCACGATTTTGCAGTTTAATCCATCATATGAGTTCTGTATGATATTGACTATCTCCTGAGGCACGCCGTAGTGTCGAAGAAGTTTCCATAGTGTTGTTCTGTCCACGCTATCAAATGCCTTTTCGTAGTCAATGAAGTTGATGTAGAGTGATGAATTCCATTCAATTGATTGTTCCACAATGATCCGTAGAGTTGCGATTTGGTCTGTACACGATCTATCCTTACGGAATCCTGCCTGTTGGTCACGAAGTTGGGCGTTTACGCAGTCCTTCATCCTGTTTAACAATACCCTGTTGAAGACTTTTCCCGGTATTGAGAGAAGAGTGATGCCCCTGTAGTTATCATACTTGCTGAGATCGCCTTTCTTCGGTATTTTGATCAGAAGTTCTTCTTTCCAGTCTGTTGGTACTTGTTCCTCATCCCAAATCTTATTGAAGAGAATGTGGAGTATCCTTGCAGTTGCCGCTACGTCTGCTTTTAGTGCCTCTGCTGGGATGTTGTCTGGTCCTGCTGCTTTGCCACTCTTGATTTGTCTGATGGCCATGCTGATTTCTTCAATTGTTGGTGGGCCAACATTGATTGAGAGGTCCGTGGGTGCTACTTCGATGTTGGGTGGGTTCAGTGGAGCTGGTCGATTCAAGAGTTCTTTGAAGTGTTCTACCCACCTGTTTTGTTGCTCTTCAATGTTGGTGATTACCTTGCCTTCCTTGCTTTTTACTGGTCGTTCTGGTTTGCGGCGATTTCCAGAGAGTTTCTTTGTCGTGTCATACAATTGTCTCATGTTTCCTTCTCTTGAAGCCTTTTCCGCCGTCGTTGCTAAATCTTCCACATATTTACGTTTGTCGGTTCTGATGCTCCTCTTCACTTGTTTGTTTATTTCCGTGTATTCAGCTTGTGCCTTGGCTTTTTCTGCTCTTGTTCGGCTGGTATTGATCGCTGCCTTCTTGTTCCTTCTTTCTTGAATCTTACCCAGTGTATCAACAGTGATCCATTCCTTGTGGTGGTGCTTCTTGTGACCCAGGACCTCATGACATGTTGAAGTGATTGCCTCTTTGATCCCCTTCCAGTTGCTCTCCACAGTAGTTCCTTCTCCATTGAGTAGATCATGAAAGGCCTGGAACTTATTGCTGAGGACTATCTTGAATTTGTTGAGTTTGCTAGTATCCTGGAGAAAGGCCGTATTGAACTTTTGTGATACTGTCCGCCCCGTTGTCCAGTGCTTCTTGAGTTTCAATTTCATCTTAGCGACCAGTAAGTGATGATCTGATGCTATATCAGCTCCTCTCTTGGTTCTCACGTCCTCTATAGTCCTCCTGAACGTTTTGTTGATGCAAATATGGTCGATTTGGTTTTGTGTAGTATGATCCGGTGAAGTCCATGTGGTTTTGTGTATGCGTTTATGTGGGAATATGGTGCCGCCTATGACCAGCTTATTGAAGGCACATAGATTTGCAAATCTCTCACCATTTTCGTTTCTTTCTCCCAGTCCGTGTCGTCCCATGATGTCTTCATATCCAGTGTTGTCCGTTCCAACCTTGGCGTTGAAATCTCCCATCAGAATGGTCAGGTCCTTTTTTGGGCACTTCTCGACGATTGACTGCAGCCTATTGTAGAATTGATCTTTCGCGTCTTCATTGTAGTCGTTGGTAGGCGCATAGCATTGGATGATGTTCATTGAAATGCCCTCTTTCTTTGTTTTAAACGACGCTTTGATGATCCTTGGTCCATGAGATTCCCATCCTATAAGTGCATTTTGCGCTTGTTTGGACAGCATCAATGCAACTCCTTGTGTATGTGGTGCATTTGACATAGGAAAACTGTAATCATAATATGAATAGCTTAGTTACACGAAACATGATTAGTGGATAAGATAAACAGTGATAATGATCACAATAAAAAAGCAACAAATTAAAATGCTATGAAAATAAATAGTTGATGGAACTCTTTAGTTTTGAGGAGTCACTTTTATTGATATGTTACTTGCTACTACAGTGACAAAGTAATTTCGCTGAAATTTTATACAAAACAAATTCTGACCCAGTGGTTTAATAGAAGATTGACTGTGACAATTTCGTGAAATTATTGGGTTTGAGGGGTTACAGATAATTTTGAGGCAGTTGTTCACTAGTTTTCCTAGTAAATATCAGATTATGCCAGTTACACTCTGAGTTAAAGTAGAGTATCCGAAGTTTCTTCCGAATTTCTCTTATATTCTCGAAATTTCGTTGATGTCAAACCAGCTCTTGAGCTGTTTACTATAAATTGAATAATACTTCCTAATATAATATCTAACTGACTACCCAAATCGTTCATTGTGAATGTATGATAAAGATCCCTTCTATGACAAATTCCAAAGTACCGTTTTTGGTTGTTTTTTTTTAGTGTTATGAGCCTGTAGTGGCTTTGCTTCGTTAACCAATCACCTTTGTAACCGTTATTATATAAATCTTAAAGCGAATGTCCGGCGCTTTAACCGGATTCCAAATCAATGGTGCACATGGGCTCCAGTATCCTGCGGGAACAAATGGCGTATGAACCAATCGTTGGTCACCGGCTACCATGGGACTGCATCTCCTTACGATGCTCCACTGCCTTGTGGGTTAGACCTTTAGGTCAAAGGCTCGGGGAGTGGCCCCCTAAGATAACCACCTGCTTCGGTTTGGGCACCCGGGCAGTATCACAGCCCACACACAAATTGATGAACTCTTTATGCCTATGGAAATTACCTTTCTCGCTTTGAAAAACAAACAATTGATTCAGATTATTATCATTACAATTATTGTCATTATTAATACTATTATTATTATTATTATTATTATTATTATTATTATTATTATTATTATTCCACATTATTCACCCTCTTTTATACTTATACAGCGGCTCGTCTTTGGTGGAAATTCGACTGTATCTAAACGTTCTCGAGTCACTGTCCGGTTGAAAATTGTATGTTACCACCGAATACGAGGACTGAAGCAGTTTTTCTGAAACCACGTGCACCATTCAAACTGGCTGCCTTCAACGTTCGTACATTTATGCAGGTCGGACAACAGATAGGGCTGGCTATGTCTTTGGAAAGTCTTAATATTGATGTTTGTTGTCTATCCGAGACCTGTATTCAAGACTCTGGTGAAGTACTACAAATTCGATCTCCATCTGTCGCTTCGAAAAGCTTGTTTTACGTGCGCTTATCCGGGGACCCTGTGGCATCTTCGTCTGGTCTTGCTGGCGTTGGTGTCGCACTAAGCGCTAGAGCTGAGGCAGCACTAGTCGATTGGATCCCCATTAACAGTCGGTTATGTGCTGTTAGATTAGAAAGTTCCATCAAAGTGAGAAGAAATCGGCGTGAGAAACGATGTCTTTTCGTCATCTCCGCCTATGCCCCAACAGATTGCAGCCCGGATGCAATCAAGGATGAATTCTACCACCAGTTAACTGGTCTGCTCTAGAAAATGCGTTCGACAGATATTGTAGTACTAGGCGGAGACTTCAATGCTCAGGTCGGGCGTCTAGGCACAGAAGAGAGTTGTTTAGGTGACCGATGGGGACTTGTTGGTCGCAGAACAGATAACGGGGACGGGGACCGTCTACTGCAACTTTGCACAGACCACAACCTGTTTCTGGCTAGCACTAACTTTCGGCACAGTCATCGCCGATGTGCCACCTGGCGTCCTCCCTCTGCATCTCAAGCCTGGACTCAGATTGATCACATCGCGATCAGCTACCGCTGGCGTGGTTGTGTACAAGACTGCCGCTCCTTTTGGAGTACCTATCTGGACTCTGATCATGCCCTGCTCTGCGCCAATCTTACCTAACTTTTCATTGGCTAACAAAGTGACCACCACCAACGGATTGATATTAGCAAGCTGGTTGCAACTTCTGTTGCTAGTAAGTATCGAACCGAGCTAGCCTCTAGGCTAGCTACCACTCCACCGAAAAGTATAGATGAGCATTGGTTGCAATTGCATGACGCCATGAAAATGGCGGGGACAGTCAGTTGTGGGTTTGCGAAACGTCCCGCTTTTAAGCACTGGGTTTCTTCTGGTTCCTTACAACTCATTGAAGCCCGTCGGTCTACTCCGGGTGACCGTGAGTTTGACCATAAACGAAGGATGTTACGTAAGGAAATTGGGCAAAGCTTGCGTAAGGACCGAGAAGCCTGGTGGTCGATGCGTGCTAATGAGCTGAAAGCAGCAGCTGCATCTGGTAACTACCGGAAGCTCTTCCAGCTCATCCGAGTCACTGGCAGCAAGAAGTCTGGTGTGAGTGGAACAATCTGCGAGGGTGATGGGATGCCAATTACTAACATCCATCGACGTCTTGGACGATGGGCAGAATTTTTCGAAGGGCAGTTCAACTGGCCTGCTGCTCCGGCAACATCGGTCAGACTGTCCTGCCCTCCATGGCCAGTGACGACTGATCCACCAAATGAGGAGGAAGTCCGCAAGGAACTCCAACTCTTGAAGCGTTACAAATCACCTGGCCCAGATGACTTACCTCCGGCTCTTTTTAAAGATGGTGGTGACTTTTTGACTAAGGAATTGACGACGTTGTTTACAAAGGTTTGGGAACTAGAGAGTGTACCAACGTCATGGAATGAGTCGATAGTTGTCCCTATCTTTAAAAGGGTTCACGTCGTTCCTGCAACAACTATCGGGGGATAAGTCTACTTCCGATTGCGTCCAAGCTATTGGCTTCCATCATACTTCGTGGGTTCAAAACTCGAGAAAGATTGACTCGCGAGGAGCAGGCTGGGTTTCGTTCTGGTCGAGGATGTATTGATCATATCTTCACCCTCCGCCAAATGTTAGAACACCGCCATACTTTTCAAAGGCCAACAATCGTAGTGTTTCTTGACATCAGGGCTGCCTTCGATTCGTTGGATAGGACTGTTCTCTGGGATTGTCTATTGAAGAAGGGTGTGCCTGAGAAGTTTATTAACATCCTGAAAGCCCTATATACAAACACCTCAGGCAGAGTGAGGGCATACAACCACCTCTCTCCATTGTTCCATTCGAGCAGTGGGGTTAGGCAGGGTTGCCCAATCTCACCATTCCTCTTCAACTTTGCCATCGATGACATTCTGGAAGCAGCTCTGACGGATGTAAGTAATGGTGGTGTGGATCTGTTGCCTGGAGAAAGACTTTTCGACCTTGAGTATGCGGACGATATTGTCTTACTGTGCGATAATGCCCAAGGCATGCAATCCGCACTTAATCAGTTGGCAATCAGTGTCCGTAGGTATGGTATGTGCTTTGCACCTTCGAAGTGCAAAGTACTTCTACAAGACTGGCAGGATTCTAATCCTGTACTCACCCTGGATGGTGAGCAGATAGACGTAGTCGAGAAGTTCGTGTATCTGGGTAGCTGCATAAGTGCTGGTGGGGGTGTGAGTGATGAGATCAATGCACGAATAGTGAAAGCCAGAGCGGCTTATGCCAATCTGGGCCACCTTTGGCGCCTTCGTGATGTCAGTCTGGCTGTAAAAGATCGGATCTACAACGCGTCGGTGAGAGCAGTTTTGCTCTATGCTTGTGAAACCTGGTCTCTCCGAGTTGAAGATGTTAGACGACTCTCTGTGTTCGATCATCGCTGTCTCCGAAGGATTGCTGACATCCAGTGGCAACACCATGTTAGTAATGCAGAGGTTCGGCATCGTGTGTTCGGGCACAGAGACGATAATTCAATTGGTGTCACCATCTTGAAACACCGACTTCGGTGACTTGGACATGTTCTACGAATGTCGTCCCAGAGAACTCCACGTCGTGCATTATTTGCCGACTCTGGGACTGGTTGGAAGAAGCGGAGAGGTGGTCAGCGCATGACATGGTGTCGTGGTATGAAAGAAAGCTGCAAAGGACTGGCTTCTGTCGGTCCTTCACGACTCCCTGGTTGGGGTCTGAGAGATGGTGCTACACAGTGGCTAGAGACGTTATCAGATATGGCTCAGAATAGAAGCCAGTGGCGATCCTGCTGTAACCTTCTTTTACTTTCTTTATAAAAAGTGGTTGTGTCTCCTTTACCTGAAAGATTTCTTCTGATTGTACCTTTTCGTTCCCTCATTACTACCACACTACCTTACACCAATCTCTTCGTTATTGTTCTCTTTTTCTTTTGCGCTCCTTAGTTTTTTTTCCTACTTCTCTTCGAATTCTCATTGTTTTGTGTGGCGCATATATATTGGCGCTCTCTTGTACCAATATTCATGTGTTCAAATAATAATAATAATATAAATCTTAACGGTGTTTAGAATCAGAAGGCAATAAGAAGTGTCAACTACAGTTTGTTAGCGGATAGCACAGACCACAAAGCTATAAGCACACCGAGCGAATTTGAAGCAGAAAGGCGAATGTGTGTATGCGAGCAAATACTGAGACAAATTTATAGTCAAATTGGGTAATGCTCAGCTAGGCAAGGCAAAGGTTAATAGTAGGATTCGCGTACATATAAACATGAGGAAGAGAATGAGTCATCAAGCAATATTTAAGCTACCAACATTTTAGCTAGTGTTTGTCATGTGATCAAGCGTATACGTTTATACAGATATGATACTGATCATAATAGTACAAAGAAATATGCGAATCGTTACTGCTCGAAAAACACTGTCAGTTACTTACTTACGCCTGTTACTCCTAATGGAGCATAGGCCGCAGACCAGCATTCTCCAACCCACTCTGTCCTGGGCCTTCTTTTCTAGTTCCATCCGATTCTTGTTCATTTTTCTCATGTCTACTTCCATTTCCCGGCGTAATGTGTTCTTTGGTCTTCCTCTTTTTCTTCGACCTTGAGGATTCCAAGTGAGAGATTGTCTTGTGACGCAGTTGGGTGCTTTCCTCAATGTGTGTCCTATCCACTTCCAGCGCTTCTTCCTGATTTCTTCCTTCGCTGGGATCTGGTTTGTTCTCTCCCACAGTACGTTGTTGCTAATAGTGTCCGGCCAAACTGTCAGTTAAGTAATTTAATAAAAGAGCTTAACCAAAACTAACCATTATCGAAATTGGTTGTAGGATAGTTGCTATAAACCTTCTTGACTGATAATATATTTTCATTGGTTTCTAACTAACTTTTGTAATGCTATTCAACATATCTTTCTTTGAAGTTGTCGTAGATGAGTAGTGTACACTTAACCATCTAAATTATGAATAGTCCTAGTTGTTTTTTTATCTGACATGTTGGGTAAATAATTAGCGTATTCAATTATTGAACTATTACAATTTTCAGATCGAAGCTATTGGGAATATCACTTTGTTTACTGATTGCCAACTGCACATATGTTATATGTACATATTTGTTTATACAATTTCATAGGGACTAGCAGTGAAATCTAGCACATTTGCTTCATTATATTATGAACTAATCAAATGAACCTAATTTTAGTATTTCCGTGAGACTATTTAATGTGGTTAGTTGTAAATATCGTAAAAATCCGTAGTTTACAATACCTATTGTAATATTTTTACTATTTGATTGTATGATACAATGTCTGTCGGTGTTTTAGTCTTTTTTTCTATGTTGTATTCTTTGTTTCAGTTAATTATTCTCTTCAATATATCCCGTTCAGTAGTGAATTGAACTGAATAACCAAACGAGTATTACGTTGAATACACTTAATGACATGATATAGTTACATTTATTATTTCATTTAAAGTGATTAACGAAAATTCCTTTAGTCAGATCTTGTATTTGGTGATCTTAAAAAAATACATATAAACCTGAAGAAAATTTATATACTATCTCACACTGGCAAATATGACACGAGTTAAGTTGTTTAGTATAGTAATGAAAAGCGTTTCTCCTGACTTTTCTAAACATTAAGTGATTTACCATCCATAAGACTACTCTAGATACACATACAGAATGTTTAATTTTAAAATTTGACATTAAAACCTTTATTATTGACTTAATTTGCATCACCTTCAAGGGAGCGAATCGAATATCGTTAGTGTTTATCATCATTTACTTAAATAGCTAAAACCTATATAAGACTTGTGTAGACCTCAACTCTCACAAAACAGTACAGTGGCTAAGGAACTAGAATGACAGGAGTAATTATTTAATTTATCATTAGTAGATTCTCACATATTCTGATGTCCTTGAAATTAATGTTTCTAATATGTTTGTTGGTTCAATGACATGGTCATTTTTCTTTGACTACATGTCTTTCACTTAACATGTGGATGGTAGGTAGCTTAGTTACCGACATCATTATATTTTTACTTACTAAAGACTGAAATCTAGCAGTGACTAAAAGCCTTACAGTTTCATTCTTAAATATAGTGCCGTTAGTCAGTTTCATTTGATGTGTTACATTATTCAGGCGTTAAAGTGTAGTTATATTTTTTGAGAAATCGTATTCAGATCAATGTAGCGATGAAATATTTCCTCACAATCAGTTAATCGTATTTCATTCCCAAAATTAATATTTAGCGCGAAAAACTCAAATCCATGTAATGATCTCTTAGCGAGATAAAATGTTTTCTGGATCCCGCGTTTCCTTACTTCGAATTCTGCTTAATGGTCTAATCATTTTTATTTATGTGGAATTGACAATGGTACTATGAAAAATTTCAATGAACACTTCTTAATAAATTTTAGGAAAAATTTTTTCATATTATAGAAATAAATTTTTTCTTTCCATGTCTCTAAACTGACGAACAATATGAATTCAGAGATCGAACTTAACAGGGGCAAGATCTCAAATGACTACCTGTGAGAAGTCGCAAACTCTCCAGCTAACCTAGTTCAATAAATGTATATTGCTATTAAATTACATTTTTACCGATACATTTAAGCAAATGATCTTCCTAATACATCTTGTTCATATTGGATAAAGGAATCAAATCATTTATTCTTTCTTAAAATTACCTTGATTCTTTTACAAACTTCCATTTCTAATTTCATCTGACAATTCACAATTGTTTTACTAAAAGTCAACTGTTTTTTATCCCGTTTATTACTAACTGACATAATTGCAGACTGTAAGTAAAAGAAGTTACACAAAAAGAATCTCATTTTACCTTTATTTGGTTAATAGTAGTAAGATAATGGCTGCAACTAAAAGTAACGACAGTAACGTTTTCGGAGATATCACTACTTATTATCTATCGTAAATAGTTCCAATAGTTTTACAGAATTTCTGTTACCAATAATGATGTAAAGTTCTCTTTTTTGTATTAGAGAAATATTATCAATTGATGCCACCACCATGTTGTTTTTAGTTTATTTACTTCTACGGAAAGAGATAAACTTTTCCCGTTATCTAACTAACATTCTTCTATGTACATAAACAAAAGAAATAAGACAATTAAATAGTAAATGCTACTGTTTGATCAGCCTATCTTTATGTGTGTTTGGATATGTGTATGTATTTGTTTTGTTTTTGTGGCATCCTCTCCATACCCATTCCACTTAATCTTCTGCTATCGGTCATTCCTAAAACAAATGCTTCATGTAAACCGGCATTGTTGTGTACTATGATCACTAATAGTAAACACTAATTACCTAAAATAAACTAAACATATGGTGGTCTATATATATTCACATGTCTATACATACACATGATATGTATGATAAACTGGGAGAGAAAAAAATTAAATCAAATCTTACTTATCTCAAAATACACTTAAAGTAATCTATGTACAAATGATGAGTTCTATAATTCTTACTTCAACAATCCTCCTGTCATTTTCAAACCATAAGATAAAAAAAGGGAGAATTAAGAAGCAAATAATCACTGTGTTTATACATATGTTCCTCTTTAGTTAATTGACAATTTGAATGTTTGTAATAGTCTATATACATACAAAAATTAATTGAATATACGAAAGAATGCTTAACGGAAAACAAAACTTTATGTTCACTATCTAGCTAAATAAACATTTACATTCAGGGAAAAAAATGTCAAATGAAATACTGTTAAAGTAATTGTGATGATCGGGAAATGTTTCTTTTTTTTTGTAACTGAATAAACATAAAATCTTTCAGTTTTCGTAAAAAAAAATTAAATAAACTCGTAAACGGGATGGAAGATGAGTTTATCTGCTGGTTTTATAATCATGAACCAGTTTCAAATGGAGAACTATTAAAAATGAAGAATTGTAAATTTCAAGGTAAACTTACTTAAGTTCTAGTTGTAAGTCGTATGCAAATTGACAGTGAGTTATTAATAATAATTTATATGTTCTGAAAATAATAATTACAGAATTCACGTTAGCTTACAGGCTTGATCAATTTGATATAAATAGCAACATTAGATGTACAGAACAAACATATGATAGGAGAAAGTTTTAAGTATACTAGTTCAGTAATTGTTTAGGTAGTACATGTATTACAGCGATCTAATGCATCAGCCGGGAACTTTTAATATTTTTTTAAATGGACAGCCTGTTGATTTATGAACGGAGTAATTAAGGTCATTTCGTGTGCCAGATCGAATTAATGATAATCATCTACAACTAGAGAAATTAAAACGAAAACAGAGAGCACGGAACAATAAAGCAGTAATTACCAAAATATATCAATCAGGTCTACCTAAATGCGTGTGTCATGTGACACAGTGATATGCTGTTGATGTTAAATATTATTCAAATTAGTTAGGGTTGCTAGGGACAGTGTTAATTTAGTGACAGAAGGTAGGTGATTTTACTTCGAGGATTAACTAATAAGAATGGCTAAATATTTAAAGTTTCTACAATCTCACTTGCGGAATAAGATACACTTACAGGTGCTAGAATATTTAATGCATTCTCAGAGGAGCAGTATACATCAATGCAACGAACAAAGAATGGGAGTGATTTTATCTTGCAGATAGATTGTGGTAGGTTATTCCAGAGTCTAGAAAATTTACAGGTTAAGTAATTTATACAGAGAGATGATTTTGAATGTGTTTGTTTCACTAGTGACAAGGAGTTACGGATATCGTGATGAGAAGTTTCCGCACATTGAGTCACTTGATTGGATGTAAAGGATAGTTTATTAAGTACTTTGAAGAAAAAGATAAAATTTAGTTTGAGTCTCCTCTTCCATAAAGGGTCGGGCGTAAGTTTATTACCGTGTTCTGTTATGAATTGATTAAAGATGGAAATTTGGTCTGCTGCGTTTCAAATGAATGGTTTTTATTTAACCGCTCATTATAATATCTGATTTCCTAATTTTCACTCTTCTGTGGTATCGCAGATGAGTGTTGTTGAGAAATCCAAATCAGGATGCAAAACGTTTTAGTGCTCTCTGGTTTTCAAAGGTTCCTCCATTTATACTAGTCTGTAATGCCAATCATGTTAAAACATGAAGTTTACTTTTCCTCAAAAGTTAAGTATCATGTTGATCATATGTAACTACTAATCAAGTGCAAAGCAATTAGATGAAAATCAAATAAACTTTAATTTAATGTGAGACTGATTACTTAAGAAATAGATAAGACGCTTTGAATCTTAAAATGGTAAACTAGATCCGTATTGAGTAGAAATAACATAATATTTTGTTTTTATTTGCATATAGCTGACATACCACTGTAAGTATACTCACTACGAGACTTAAATATTCCTACCTCGATCCCTTAAGGGGTATAAAGTAGGTGTTTTTAAAGACAAAACATTTATCCAACGCTCCTTGATTTCCAATAGATTTTAATCTGATATCCATTTTTTGATGAGAATTAGCTTTCTAATGTATACTGATCAAAACATCATATTATTTTGTAGAAGGAAAAGTAGGTAAAATACATAATATTTTGTCTTAGTAATGACTCTTATCAAATACACCGCTTTTCAGTTAAAAACATAATCCTGTATCATGATATGAATTCAAGATAGTATCATCTATATTGAGCAAAATGGGGTAATTAAAGAAGATGGATCTTAAAGGCAGTCATCAGGATTATTGATGAGGCTATCGCCCGTATTAAAATACATGATTGTGGATAGACACTAAGAAAAATGTGTACACCTGAGACTCTTTACCAAATGCAAGATATTTACTGTAATTATAACTTTTGAATCATTATCAGAATGGGGGGTTGTGGAGATTGTACCAATTTTGTGGTTGAATTAATGAGTCGATTTAAGCTAGACCATCATTGAAAACCTGAAAGCACTGGACGACCATTCCAACCAAGTATGGGATTCCTCAGCAGTGCGCATCCACGATTTCGCACGTGGGGCTCAAGCAATATCATGGGTTGGTTAAAGTTAGACATTAACAATGATTGATGCCGGCTTAATGGTCTACAGGTTAAGCGTTCTCGCAAGAGACCAAAAGTTATGGGTTCAAGTTCTATGTGTGGGATCGTGGATGCATTCTGCCAAGGAGTCCTATACTAGGACAAAATGGCCGTTCAGTGTTTTCAGGTTTTCAATGATGGTCTAGCTTGCATCGACTCATTAATTCAATGATTAAAAAAAAACTTCTGAATTGTTTATAATAAGGTAAAACGAGAAGAAACTATTGAAATTTATGCACATGGAGAGAACTATTCTACAACTTCTTATCCAGTATACATACACATAATCCAAGAAAGTTATTAGAGGAAAATTTCCCATATAACATATTTTGTTAATGGTGAATAATTAATCATAGTTTCGAAAATATCACTTAATGTTCCTATGAATTTTCGTAATATGGGTATCTATTTCATAAGAATATAACATCAGTTAATTATAAAACATTAGATATAAGATTGCAATTATAAATACCTGTTATTAACTTCACATTGATGTTTGGAGAAGGTGAAGTTCATGTAAATAGCTATATTGAAAAAAAGATTTGTTCAGTCATGTTGAGTATGGTTTAGTATGTGAATTTGAGTTATTTGCTTTGAAATTTATATATTATAAAACTGTACACATAAATTGTGGTTCAATGTACAAATTCGTATGACCTCAGCTATATGTAGGAGACAGGAACGAACTCCGTTGGGAAATGATGGAGGTATACTTTTGTAATTCAATGATTATAATGGATCATAAACCATAGTCAGAAACATAGTAGTCACTTACGTAGATAATAATCAACTGAACTTATCAAAGTTTAAATAAAATATAAAATAAAATCTTCGTTTTTATTGTTATGTTGATAAAACTAGCCGCAAAAGTTATTCAAACATATTTACTAATTAAACGATTCAATGTATGTTATTTTTACAAGCTATATTAGTCTAAGTGAATGTAAATTTATGAGTTGGTGACTATTTCTTATCAAATCATTTATTTGTCAGTGACATTTATAAAACCTTTTTTCATATTCCATCTAGTTTCTCCAGATTTGTTCAAGTACAGAGTTTTGGCTATCATCAGTTTTACACACGATTCAAAATCTTTCAGAACAATTCTAGTTCTACTGATAACAATCATATAAATAACTAGTCGAACGCAAAAAGATATTCACGATTACTAAGTTAGCCTTTTCCTAATCTGCCTTTAGAAGAGCACTGGTAGAATCAATATTATATAAAGTCAAAAAGATATATACAAGTACTTAAAAAAAGGATCTTTGATTCCTATAAAGATATATGTCTAAAAAAATTCATTGACATAATCAGAGGTAATCAATCAGAGTAAACTATACTCAACAATCTTAACTTGAAAAAGCAATGAACAAAAGATAAACCATCAGTACTTTCTAAGCCAGACAATTCAGTCGCTTTTAATCGGAGAGCAGATAAATTAACGCTTTCTGTATGATTACTAATTATATCTACCAATACATCTATATCATTTTTTAGCATTTACACTGAAGCAACAGAAAGTAATGCCTATCCGAGATTTTGAACATAATTCTGTGGGAGATAATGTATTATTACTGGTTTTTTTGGATGCTATCTGAATAACAAGATCAACTATATTCCTTCGAATACGTAAAGTGAGTTCACAAACATTATGTCCAACATCTTACAAGTTATATTTAAAACTAAATCTATCACAAAGAAAGAGCTAACTAACATCTGTCAAGTTTTTTAAGTAGACTAACTTGAATCCCTTTCTATTGATTCTAGGTAATATCATATTTTCAATTTAAAATTCTTGGCACATACTCGTAAGTATAACTGGTCATTTCTTCACACATTTAGGTTGTGTTTTTTAAAATTATCTACCGAATAACTTATATAATTTTATATAGAGTAGATGAAATGTGGCTAATAGTTGAATCCAGGAAGCGCGTTTCATTGTGTTTGGTGAATCCCGAAATAGGACGAAACGCGCGTTCTAGATTTCATTATTAGCCGATTACATATATTCTGTACAAACCTGTGTCTTCGTGGCTATCAGTATATAATGCACATATGCCGACCAAGACTGATCGAATTTCAGTCAACTTATCGATGACAGGTTAATTCAAACGATTGCACATGCAGTAAATTATATAATGCTTTATCACAGTTTTCATAATAATCCATTATTAATCCTACTGATTTTCTTGAATTCACAGGATAGTTAGACATATAATTGTAATCTTTTGACTTGCTTCTTAAACTTCTCTATTTTTCATTCTTGTCACATTAAATCAGGTACTTCTTTTTATCTTAGCTGGTTCATATGTAGTAAAGCCCAGTTGCTAAGGGATTATGAAATGTTATGGGTAGTGGCACCTGAATGAAACCTAAGGACAATTAAAATGAATTTGTCTCTTTCTATAAATAAAATCTTCGTTCCGATTGCTTTTAAGTTGGACATTCAAACTGTCAATTTCTATTCGGAGTCAAATCGCTTTGGTTCAATTACCAATAAAGCTTTGAATATGGGACACAGTTGCGTAATTGCAAACCTTTTTACGTTTATATTGTTGATAAAGACCTACTAAAAAACTGACATCGTTTGTCACATATCGATTGACATTCTCACTGGTATAACTCAATCTAGTCCCTGATTCAAATCTCACCGTTGGACTCCATTCGCTTTTAATATCTTTTACATTGTTAATAACCATATCAACAAGTTCAATATTGTATCGTTGTAAATGGTCAATCACAAGCTAGAAACTGTCACCATTGGATGCCGGCTCAGTGGTCCATTTGGTTAAGCGTTCGCGCGCGAGACCGAAGGCCCTGGGTTCGAATCCCGTGGGCGGGATCATGGATGCGCACTGCTGAGGAGTCCCACAATAGGACGAAACGGCCGTCCAGTGCCTCAAGGTTTTCAATTGTGGTGGTCTAACATCAATCGGTTCATGATCTCAATCAAAAACTAAACAGTCAAGTGTTTAATATTTACTGATTTTCAGTAGTTCTTTAGCATTTAATATTTTATTATAAATTTTAACCTTGAACGATAGTTATCAGTGTCACAATAAATAATCAACTGTTATTACTTTCATAACTGTAATCTAATGATAAAAAAACTTATTTTATCATACTGTCGATCTGATACAAAGTTTTTACTATCTTGGAACTTCACATATTCCCATTGATCAAAACATAAAATTGAATAATTCTGTATCAACCACCATATTTTAATTTTATTACCATAAGTAATAACAGGAGTGATTACATAATATGTTAAGTAGGTTAAACATGAACGATTCAAAACGACAAATTGGTTACCCTCATGAAATGGATTTATCCAGAAAGAAACGTAGAATATTAGTTGATTGTTATGTTACGAGATTAGAATATAAGTTTATGATATGGATTTACTACTTTAATCAGCCCCTCCCCCCATATCTGTTTTTGAAAGCATGACCAAATAAACTTAAGTTAACTATAGTAATTTAAAGATTTAATCATACTTCACCTAGCATTTTTCGTCAACTATATAAACAGACTCATTTTACCATATCAAGCAAATATTTTCATTAGTACAAGAGGCTTGTGGAGACCTGAATTTTATAGTTTACATCACGAACCAAATTTAGGTAGGTAGCCAATATATGCTCACTAGCAGCTAGTTTCTAGAGGCCATTCCTGGAATTCCAGTGCTAAGCCATACCCAGTGGAGTTCAACCAAGTCAGATGTGAGCCCGACTTGATTGAACTCAAGTAGATACACAATAACGGCTCTGAAAGTTGGTTATGAATTATAGCGAATCGTTTAGAGTTTTTAAAAAAGCAAATTACTTTATGCCAACTTATTAGTCCAAACGTTAAAGGTCCACCTTAAGACTGAAGTTTATGGGTTGGATACCAGATGTGGTCATGGATGCGCACCGCTAAGGTCTCCCATATTAAGACGACAGTTGTCCAACGCTTTCTGTTTTTTAATGGCTGTCTGATTAATTAGGATTAGTTTGTGATGCAAACATGAAAAAAAAGCATTTTCACTAAGAAATAAGTAGATTAAACGAATTATTTTTTGTAATAAGGTATTTATTTTTAGCTCTATGAAAAGGATGAATAACAAGTGGAAAGAGCTGGAAAGGATTGCCCAAGACAGGGTTTAATAGAGAATGCTGTTGAGCGGCCTATGCTCCTTCACGAGGAGTAACATGCGTAAGTAAAGTAAGTCTACAACAATCTATATGTTTTACAGTCAATAACCACAAAGCGATACCACCAAGTGGTGATGAGTTAGTTGGTTAGTTAAAATTAGAAAAATAATGATATCAAAACATTAAAATTCTGTTTACTCATAGTTATTAAAATAACAATTTCTTTTATTAGCCGATTTCACTCTCTATTGGATACCTAATTTGAAATTGTTATAACTGTCCATCTTTTTTTAGAAACGCTACATTCGTTATTATGGTGTGTTCTCCACACAAATTAACATCAAGCCAATGTTGCAAACCTTGTTGTTAATAAAACTGTATACATTACAGAACTCATTGCTGTTATTATTAAACTAAGTAGCAATTCAAATAATTGTAATCACTGTCAGGTATCTGTGAGTAATAGATAAAATATCTTTAATATATATATATATATCAATTACTATTAACCGATAAAATGAACGGCATTTATAAAACAATTTCTTTAAACGTCTTCTCTTTTTGCCTATTGTTTGTTGATGGGTATTTTTTTTAAAAAGTGAAATGTCATTTGATACACACTAGTCCATAAATTCATTGTCCATTTGTTCTACTTCCTGGTAAGTACTGTCCACTTTAAGTCAATCTTTGGTTTCTCTGGAACTCAAACAGATTAGTGAAATCATTTTTTCGAATTCTATTGAGGGAACATAACAGGGGGGTTAGTAGCAAAAAAGGTTTTTTAACAGATAAGTAATCATACGTGAGAATTAAATTTTCTCAACAGCCTTGTTTTGTGGAAAGCTGCACATTCGTAGATCTATGACATTAATTGACATTATTATCAGGAGGGGTTCTGCGGAGATCGTAGTAATTCCAACAGTTGAGATCATGAGTCAATTGAAGCTAGATTACCATGGAAAACCTCGAAGTACTGGACGACCGTTTCGTCCTACTGTGGGACTACTCAGCAATGCGCATCTACGATCTCGCCTCATGAGATTCGAACCCAGGACCTATCGGTCTCACGCGCGAGCGCTTGACCACTAGACCACTGAACCGGCATCCGACGGTGTTAATGTCTAACTTTAACTAATCCACGAAACTGAACGACATATCCACCATTGTTATTATTGAGTTACTATCTCACAACAGATCTGGTTGAACTCCACTGGTCACTTCTTCTCACTAGAACTTTATTACAGTCCATTCAAACCAACCTTTTACAAATATCGATAAAACATTAAATGCTGATTTAGAAGTTTGGAAATTGTTAATGACATATAAAATCAGCATTCGCCAAAACAAACGACCTATTAAGTATTCATTTATCCAGCTTCGTATTAACAAGGTTTATGTTAGATATCACTTGTTCAATACTACAGGTTGTGATTGATAAATCTTCTGATTGAACTCTTGAATCGGTTGCCTAAGCTCTTGTAATAACCCCAGGATATCTCTACACGACAACTTGAACATGAGAGAAAAGGCAAGTAGTAAGGAAAGAACGCTTTACTCCAAGATTAGTTTATGTTCAGAAAATTGAGGGTATTTGTAACATTTCAGGCAACCTTGGGCTTACGGAAACTTCTGTAACCCTACCAAACATAGTAGCAGGAAGGGCAGTCACCCAATCAGAAATATAACACGTGACTTTGCACATTCTAGATGTTTTTGAGAAACTTCTATTCAATGCTGATTGTTTAAAATGTTTCTCAGCGTTTTTGGGGCCTATTAAGGCTTTTTTCAAGGAATTTTCTAGGTCTCTCCAACAATTATCTCATATGCAAAAATGTTGTAGATTATAAACTCTTAAAATTGAGCTAAAGATTTAAGAATAACTCAACTGTTCGAAAAATACAAATTTAACAATATACAAACAGTTTTTAATTTATTTATTCAGATTACAATATCTTGAATAGAGTAAATCATCCTTTTATAAACAAGTAAACTCAAGTCTAGATGAATATTTCTAACATACTTGTAGTGAGACCTATTTTGCAACAGATGAAAGTTATCACAGCTTTTCTTTCCAATGAATAATTCACTTCACTAATCAACTAAATAAGAATCAACCTAATGAATCTTTAAATATTAATAGTATTAAAACTTAAAACAATTAGTCCCTTTGATAAATTTCGACAATGCAATGACATGACGATAAACTTCGTCTTCTCATTGCATTATCGAGTATTGAAACTATTGTAAATTTGCCATTCGAAAGTCATTCCATTATTTGGTTAACTTCAATCATGAAATATTATGAAAATGATTGATAGAATTTCATATTATAACTCTAAACTAAGTAAACTGGTTTATTTTGTTTATGTTCCAGTCAGTCAGTGGAAACTTTGTCTATTAATATTTAAGAACATGATATAAGTAAATATCATGTCATAATAATTTTTTTCTGGTTAGCGTTTTTTTTAGCGAGTTAGTTTTCTACGGGATAGGGTCGCTAACCCCATGCCCAACCCTCCTCCTTTATCCGAGCTTGGGACCGGCAGTAGCTCCCAGAGGGACTCCAGGCGAAGAACACATTACGCCGGGAAATAGAAATAGACATGAGAAAAATGAACAAGAATTGGATGGAACTAGAAAAGAAGGCCCAGGACAGAGTGGGTTGGAGAATGTTGGTCGGCGGCCTATACTCCATTGGGAGTAACAGGCGTAAGTAAGTAAAGTATGTCATAATAACAGATTACTTCATTATTAATCATAATTATAATTAATTATATAAAGAAATAACTCAATGATAAAATTAAAAGAAACAATTACAAAGAATGAAAACAATCATTCATGTTAATATTGATCTTTTTCAATTGAAGGAATGAAATGAAATGATTTGTTTAAATTAATCATTATATAATTGAAATGTATTAATGATCATCATGGATCATATTATGTTATTTATGATGACTTCAACTATTATTAACAATATCACTAATATTTATCAAATTCGATATTACTTTATATTAAAAAAAACTTTTTTTTCATAATTACTAATCGTAATAACAAGTAGTAATATTCACTACTCAATATGAATCATAATAATGACCATTTAAATGATGATAATGACAATAATATGAATAAGATCTTAGATCAGGATCTGAATTTAAAATTGGTTCCTTAGAATCAGTTGAAATATGAATTGAATTACTAGTTTCTAACGGAGTAATAAAATTTATTTCTTCATTATTAAGTAATTGTAATTTTGTGTTGTTCATCGAATGTTCATGATTCATTGATTCATTTAACTGATTATTATCATTATTTTCATTATAATGAGTAGGTAAATAAGGAATTGTTAAACTATATTCATTCATTTCATATTGTTCATAATCATATACAACATTTTCATATTCATACAATTTATTATTTAATAGATCATTTTGAGATTTTAATAATTCTGTACAATTTGATGAACAATTTCCTAGAGATTGACTAACATTTGAAATTGATGTAGACTGATTAGTTGGTATGGTCAATGAAACATTATTTGAATAATAATAATAATAATCTAAATGGTTCATTAATTGTTCATCGGTCAATTTATTTTGTAATAAATTTGACCTTATAACATTTTGTTGAATTTTTTTTGTATAATTAACATCATCATCATCATCATCATCAATTGGTGATGATGAAATGGATGATGACGATTTGTAAGAATGATCATATGGTAACTTATTTTCATTACTATCAGATACATGATGCTTCATTAATCTAGAAGGATCACTTTGTAAAGCAGCTGCAATCTGATTAGTCGTTATCTGTGACAAACCATGACATAAATATTTTATAATATCTGTTATCGATTCAAAGTGTATATCATTTAATATTGAAGCTAAAAGACCAATGTAATTACAAGCTAAACGAAGCGTTTCAATTTTACTTAATTTTTGACCAAATTGATGAAAATTATTCACATTATTATTGTTGTTTATTTGATCTATTGGATTGTTGGTTTGATGATTTTTCGAGAATAATTTATTACTTTCATTTTGTTTTTGATTGGTATGAGTAGTACAGATAGTTGTGTCATCTTTTTTATCAAGATCAAAGGAAATATATCCACCGAATAAAGCAGATGGTATGTGTTGTCTTAAGGCATCTAATGCTGAATTTAATCCATGCATTCGGCTACGTTCACGTGCATTAGCTCTAGCTCGTCTCATTTTCATTCTAACAACACGTTCTTGTGAATCTGGCTTCTTTTTAGGACCACGACGTCTTATACCAGTTGGGACAACTAATGAGGGTTCAATAAAACATTGCGAACTAACATTGTCAGATGTAGTGCATTTCTGATGTTTTTTCGTTACATAAGAACGTTGAACATTCTTAGTTGAAATAAATGAATGATCCTGTTGCTTCAATTCTTCATGCATAAAGTTTGCTGAGTTTGAATGAAATGAATCTGTATGAATTTCATGGTTGTTTGGAAAAAAAGTTATTGGGTTTAAGTTATCATTTGTAACATTGAATGAGGAATTTTTTGAATGTTCAGTAAACATAACTGTTTGGTCAAAACTAGACCAGTTATGTGAGTTCATCACTTTTTTTTTACTGTTGTGGTCTTGAAAAGAATAAAATTGAAAAAAAAAACTGTCTGTAATATTAAGAATAACTGCTTAAGAGGAATAAAAACAATGCATTTAATTTTACAAGGTCATGATAAATTGCTTGTAGTGTGCCCACTCGATGTGAAATTTAAAGGTGCTGGGTCCAGTCTAGTAGAACCATATTCTCTGGTTCTCAATGGTCTTCCATTTCAAGTTTATATAAGGTATAAACTACCTTTAAAATAAACTGTAAATTTACTTGCTAATTTGGCCTTGCTGCTCAGGACAGAGTTCCATGGAGAATTCTGGCGGGCGGCTTGTGTTCCTTCCCGAGGGGCAACAGGCTTAAGTATTCAAGTAAGTAATTTGGCCTTGTACTATTGTGAGTTGTAGGAGGCTTATGTCATTCTGATTCTATTTGTGCTCTTACATTTCCAAAATTAGGCTGTCAGAAAATAATGCTTAGATCTGTGTAAAGTGAAACAAACAAGAAGGCTCATTACATTTCTATTTAAAGTATACACGTTACGATAAATTGATCAAAGAACGAATAAGATTTGGTCATTTTTGTTGGTGGAACCCAATTGTGGAATTTGTCGGCAACTTCAGACAACAACTTCATTATTAAATGCAAATTAAATTGAAACAACAGCAAAAAGAAAATAACACTATATAAGAAAAAAATAGCTTGATCCTAAGTCGTTGTGAAAATCATTTAACTGTAGAACGTTTTAATTTATATTGATATACTTCAATGTTGCTATTCGTCTATGAACATGTTTTTTGTTCCTGAAAAATATGTTAAAATGTTGAGAAGTTCTAATGTAAAAAGCAGTTTAATATTGGTAATACCTAGATCATTTAAAATCAATAAATATAATATGGGCTTAATTTTAAAACTGATAATCATCTACAAAGTTAATGGTTACATCACTAGAGATTATGATCCGAAATTAATGTTTAGATATTAACTAAACAATGAACGTAATAAATAAGTTACATTTCATAAGCTTTTATTCAATTGTAAAAATGTTCTAATGACATATCTTCTAAGTTTATATCAGTAAAATATTCATAACGAGAATTGTGACTATATCATTATAAAAACATACAGTTGAAGAGGATAATGTCATTGAAATTTATCTCGTTAACTCCAAATATTCTCCAACATTTTCAATATCTTAACTCAGAGAGGTAACATCATGTGTATCCATCAAATGCCCTGGTACGCCCGAGGGTGGGGAAAGTTAGCTTTCCCTCTTTAAATGATCTCACACCGCCAGGGAAGTCCTATTCACTGCCTTCTCACGGCATTGTTGTTGTTTACGAAGTTAAGAGGATGAAAAGCGAATATCCGGCGCTTTAACCGGGTTGGTGGATATGGAGGTCCCACCTAGGGGAGTTGGAAAACCCTGATTCCAAACCGATGGTGCACATGAGCTCCAGGATCCTGAAGGAAAAAATGTTGGACCAATGTGAATCAATTATTGGTCACTGGCTACCATGGGAGTGCATCTTCTCACGTTATTCCACTGCCCTGTGGATAAGACCTTTAAGTCGAAGGATCAGGGCGTGGCTCCTAAGGAAACCACCTGGTTCGGTTTGGGCGCCCGGGCTTTATCACAGCCCACACAGAAATCAAGTGACTTGTGTGGCGCATATGTATCCGGTGTCCCTTTGTACCAATATTCATGTGTTCAGATAAATAAATAAATAAAATAATAAGTTCCAGAAAACCTACAAAATTATTTTATTTTTTCCATTCTGTTTAACTTCTCGATTAGTTAAATTAAAAACATATAATCTTTTGACTATACTAATTTCTTATTTTCTAAATAACATCAATTGGTATGTAATAGGCTGAAATATTTGATTTATAGTCAAGAAATACTTCTTTGTATGATAGTAAAATAATATTTAAGAAAAGTGGATATCTAACTGATATCAAACCTACAATGATAAGAAGTCAGATCATTCTAACTAAATGGCAATTTTAACAGTTGGACTCATTAATTAACCTAAGCTAAACCACCATTGAAAACCTGAAAGCACTGGACGGCCATTTCATCCTAGTATGGGACTTCTCAGTAGTGTATATCCATGATCTCAAACGCGGAACTCGAGCCCATGACCTTTTGCTTCTCACGTGAACGCTTAACTTGTAGACCACTGAGCCGGCATCCATCAGCGTTAATGTCTAACTTCACTCGATTCATGATCTTGCGCAATCCCTTATCCAGTGACTCATCAATTTAATTGTTAAAATTATAAATCCCCATTCTGATAAATGGTAATTCCAAATATTATTTTGAATTTCATACGCTATATCCTTTAAAGGATAAAATTACTGATGACATTTTATTTTGAAAAATCATTTATGTGGCTATAGAACGACAGACAATATTTTCTCAGAAATTTTTAATAAATAAGTCATAATCTGTCAAGAGATTATGAATTTACATTGGTTA
This sequence comes from Schistosoma haematobium, assembly GCF_000699445.3. NCBI lineage: Eukaryota > Metazoa > Platyhelminthes > Trematoda > Strigeidida > Schistosomatidae > Schistosoma > Schistosoma haematobium. Next base: position 74,369,593 of record NC_067196.1, on the reverse strand, counting down.
GGGCCAGTAACACTAATTGTTTCCATTAACGATCTAATATTTGAATCATTGTTTAACTGATTACGTAATCTGTCAATAAGTTGTAAAAAACAAACTTCAGTTTCATGAATAACCAGTCATGTTCTTTCATGATTTCAACAATATATTCTTTGTTTATGTTTACGAAATTATTGTCTTAGTATAGATTAAATAGTGTCAGCTTCTGATTGATCATTTTAAAATCAATCGATAAACAAAATTTACTATCGGTTGTGTATGATTTCATCATTTAGTTTTATTTCATTTAATATTTGTGTTTTCTACTGTCCTACATATATAGCAGGTAACAATAATGACGAGTAATAAGTGTCCGACCGTTGCCTATAGTGATGAACCGACAGGGCTATATTGGCCGGAACAATCGTTCCTCAAGGTCCTACCATGCCAGGAAGTTCGATTGAAGAGCAGTAAGATTAAAAGAAACAAACCTAAGGTCCGAAGGCGAAGTCGTACTGCTGACTGTACAGAGGTGTGACAGCTGTAAGGTGTTTCCTTCAGACAACCAGCATGACAGCGATGCTGCCTTCCCACAAAGAAGGGCGGGGTTAGAAAAGATCGACCCTGAGAATGCACACCTCGCCTTATCCCACGGATATCCGTCTCCGACCGTAAGGTCCCAACAAGCACGGATCTAACACAAAAGTTACTCACAAAAAGGTCGTGTGTGACTGACCTCTAGCACTTGTGCCTTGGGTACTGCGGTCACGCTCTCAAGTCACTAAGACTACCCATAACTGAATTTCCTTTTTCAGGCACCTCTAGAAAAATTCTTTCACGATTTTGGCAACCGGGAAGTGATAACCTCCTTCATACTTCTAACAGCACTCAAGACTGACAAGTAATAAGTTCTGAATAACTTCTTTACTGCAATCAGTCAATAAAAACTTCACATTATATTTTGACGTGATTACTTTATTCAAAACATGTTTCAAGTTTATACTACTTTAAAATCGAATTAGGTCAGTCTCTTTTAACGTATGTGTACTCTAAACAGATTTCTTGATACGGTTGTGTGATCATAAGTTTTAGCATATTTCTCGAATTGTAATTAATAATGCGATCCAAGATGTACGTAGTATACACGACCTTGAAAATAATATTATAACCATTGAATAATCATTTGACATTTCATTGTTGATGTTCATACTGAAACTCATACCTCTCAAACACCAATGTATTATCCACAAAGTTACTGAATACAGATACCTATGGATGTCACAACAAAAGCCAGTTGATTCAGTCGTGTATAACAAAATTTTGAAACATAATGGTTTAATAAATAAATCTATGAATAAATATGATTATCTTAATAGGTAGTAATTTTATGTTCGAATCTCTGGATACCTGAACATTAATGATAAAAATAGTATGACATTGGTTGAACTATTAGTAAGTAAGAATGAATCATATAAAGTTATACATAATTAAGTAACTGATGAAATTCAGTATTCTATATGATCTGAGCAATAGAGAATGAATTTAGGAGATCGGAGACATAAAGATAGACAATTAGTCAGGGGTAAGATAACTTACTAAAATATAATTCTTTCAGTTCCCATACTTCTTAATACGACGTACAGAAATGGATAACAATAGTAAACGGGTACTAGTATGAAAATTGGAAAATACGCACATAGGTTGAGAATAATTATAAAAGAAAGTAAACAAAAGTTCAAGATTTGTAGCCCAATGTATATGAACCAATAGTTATTGATAACCTAACTTCATGTCATATCTTTATCAATTCAATAATGATCATGTATTTATTTAATTCTTTTTAAGTTAACATGAAATTTCATGTAGCCGTTGAATATGTTTAACCTCATTAATTGCCCCCTATTATGTGCAACAAATAAATCCAAACATGGTTTTCTCTCAAGATACTTTAATTGAAAACTATTAAAATATACCAGTGTTACGTCCTAAGCAAGTGGAATGTCTAGGTATTATGTAAACCCGTTAGCAAGTTACATGTCAAAAATTCCTCTTACTACATGGTAGTATTTACTAAATAGTACAATGAATTGATTCAATAAAAACAATATTATCACTGAATCATATGGCATTAAAAAATTACCATGGTTCTTTAAAGTTCAAATCATTAACATTTGAATAAACTTCATAATTGTTATCTAGATATTTAGATTACTTAGTAATAAGCATAGTGTTGATTTTTAACATTCAAGTTTCCCAATTATACTGAAAAAGGTAATGCTACGCACACAATGTCGATTCACCTGGACTAGTGGCCACATTGCAACTTAGTCGATAGGGTTCGATCTGCACTAAGAAGGACCTGAAATACATGACATTGATCCCCACCTAACCAATTGTAAATACATCTCACTCCTACAGGAGTTCAGTCGCTGTCCGGATAGGTCAGCCGTAACGTCTCTGACTATGAAGCTGGGTGACACGGGGTTGAATCCATCAGGGAGCATCAGTTCTCTCAAGATTACAGGTACTCCATACTGACGAGTGCCAAGTGGCACGAAACCTATGTCCAGGGTTTCCTATCGACTACCTCTAACCACCATCTTATTTAAGGCAAAGCCATCTTGATTTATGTCATAAAATAAATTCATTATACTTCAATTACAAAAGGCGCTTGAAATCGTAGAGAAATTTCAGTGTATCAGTTACATGAATGATACTTTTAATTATTTAACGTGAAATTTCATTCTAAAAATGTTTAGCTTCCCACTCTTTAAGTTTAAAAGAAATATATGAAGCTGGAATTCAAAATAACGAATAAAACGATATTAATCTCCATAAAAATACAATAATTCATGGAAGAAAAGTTGTGGAAGTAATATTCTTAGTATCTAGAATATCGAGTGCTGTTTCTATGTCGGCAACTAAGAGATATATTAAGAAATTAATAAGTAAAGTAGTTACTAATTTACAGTAAGTATTGAAGAGTTTATGACGCGAAACACTTTTCTGTAATGTACAAATTATTATAAAACTATTAGCGTTCATAATCTTTTTTCGTACACAGGTCAATTGATAAGTGTTTCGTGCTGACGATTTTTACAATCGTTGGGGGTAGACTTATTGTATATTAAGTATTAATAAGGCAGAAAACTTTGTTGGAATCGATTACACATATCATATCCATTTAGCGTTTGGTGATAGCATTTTGAAACCCTTTGAATTCTCTTATATCAGTTACTTGTAAATATCTCAATCCTGCAGGAGATTAGTTACTACCTGACTAGCTCAGTGGTGGTTTCCGATTGCATAACTAAATGACGTGAATCCATGTTAACTGGAAAAATCAATTTCCTTCGAGATTGTAGGTAAGGCTTTTTGACAAGTATGCGCTAATAAGAAACCTAGTTCTAGAGTTTGTTTCCGAATATTTCCAACGATCTAACACTTTCAAATGTTCAGTTTCGAGAATACGTATTCTACAACTACAGAATAAATCTTTTCCTTATTGATTCGTTGATAATATACACTTTTATAAGTTCATGTAAACTTGTGCATACAACTAAAAGTTGTGCGACCGACATATAGATTTGAAATAATTTAGTTAAGTGAAGGGCATATAAAAATTGATGGAGTTTCAATACAACCATTTTGAAGTACTTCTAAGATAATTTATAAAAGCCTACTGAAATTTTATTTTTTTATTTAAACTAGAGAAAAACAAATTTTCATAACACATAAGTCTTTAGTTTATACACCGTGGCCAGTGTAATCCAATCTTTGTCGGGTGTGAGACAGTTATCAACCTAAGACAATGGATGAAGGGTTGCACAAGATCATGGATCGATTGGAGTTACACACCAACACCGCTAGAGGTCAGGCGTTCGCGTACGAGAACGGAAGTCATGTGTTCAAACCTTTCATGTGGGATCGTGGATGAGCACTTCTGAGTAGTCTCATACTATGACGAAATGGTTGTCCAGTGCTTTCAGGTTTTCAATAGTGATTTGGCCCACATCGACTCACAAACTCAACTATTACAATTTCTACAATCTCCACAAACCTTATTCTGATAATAAAAACGAGAAATGACTAATGAATTCACTGATATTCATTCACTCATGTTTATCAACTAATAATGATTGTTTGTTTTCCATACAACCAAGTCTACTAATCATATACAAATTTACTGATTAGTCATTTTGTTTTGAAGTATATGTTCAGTTAGATTTATTGCATCATTAAGTTGACTTTTTTCTTTGTAAATATTTCTCACTCAGTAGTCTTTCATCAATCCAGTTGACTGATCAGATAATTCACTCATTCATTTTACATTATGAGATATGTAATGACTTATAAAAATTAAATATAATATCATTTGTTCACAAAGTATTAATACTTTGTATACATCGTATAGTAGAGCGATTGATTCAGGAATAAGGTAATTCACCATCATACTATAAGTTAATAACCGAAATTTATTATTCAATCCACTGAAAGCCGGTAATGTGGATTAATAGAATAGTACAACCGAAAAGTCATAAGATTTAAGAATAAACTTCATGTATGATTGTTGAATACTTCTGAATTAAAACAAAACAGTTGTTCAATTCAGTAAAGGACATTACTCACAAAAGGATACTTATGTCATGAAATACATATGAATTTTCTATAGAATTCATATAAATGACTATAAAGTGTCCATTCTATAATAATCATTTAAAAACTGTTTTATTTCCATCATGAAAAGAAATAATATAAACCGCATTTAACTTGAGATAATCAGTACTTGCAAGAAGCATTCGAAGGTAACTGTTTTGTTTGTTTGTTCACACACTTCTTTTTAAATTCATCCGACGACTAGTTGATTCACTTTAGTTAGCCTCGTTAGTCAACTATTTGTTAATTTTAAGAAGAATGATAAATTATTCATCACAATCTCGTGAGGCGGGGTCATGGATGCGCATCACTAAGGAGACCCATAATAGGATGAAACGGCCGTCCAGTGCTTCCAGGTTTTCCATGGTGGTCTAGCTCCAATTAATTCATGATCTCAACTATTGGGATTACTATAATATCCACGAAAACCTCTTCTGATACTTATTTTTTAATTGAATATTAAATCTTTTAAAGAATTTGCTAATGTTTTTAAAAACAATGATGGAGAAGATTCGCAATTCATGCGTATACTTTTATCGACCTTTTGTTTATTGAACTAGGTGGTCAAATTGGAAAAACTTCAATATGTTTGTCGTGGAAGAAATCATAAAATCCTAGTTCTCCGTGAATTTGACATTGTTGGTATCCAGACAGTCAGCTAAAGTTTTTTGATAAAGTTTTGTCCTTCGAGCTGGATGGTTTATGCTGATGATGTCGTTCAGAAGAACGATGAAAGCTCCAGGACGAAACCATCCAGTTCAGAGAACAAAACTACATCAAAACCATCCAACTGAGCTACAGATTTTCTCCACCATCTCAAAATCGTACGAACGTTTTTCTTACTATTTCTAGTTGATTCTGAAGTATATTATCTCTTAGTGAAGAGCATCCAATTACTGAGTTACCTTTATGATGTAATAGAGGTAATAGAATAAGATATTTTTATGACTATTCAAGATGATATAAGCTGAATAATAGCAGAAATATTATTTTTAATCGTCAATCATTATAACATACAGTAAAACTGCTTTTTAGTATCCGCATATTTTAAATAATTAGCCTGTGATGAAGCTATATAAACAAATCTCATTAATATATAGTATAAATGTTAACTTTTGATTTTAGTGATAAATACATGGAACTTAATTACTGAATTATAGCCAGATCTTGATTACATTTCAGTTGTTAAATACTCTGAGAAGCATTTGATTTAAGTCTGATCATTGAGTAATTGATATTAGTGTCTTTGGGTGATATCAATTTTTTCTATAAAAATCATTTCCAAATCCATGAACTCATCATAAACTGAAGTCAACTGAAGAAGAATTAAAAATCAGACAGAATTAGTTAGCTGTTTCTTCCTAATTTCTGACTTAACAGCGGTGTACATCTATGAAGGGAACAAAGACTGAGGTTAGAATCTTTAACTCTTGTAGTCATTTAAATTATTTTTAGAGGTGGAATTGGAGTGTTCGAACTTCAAGCTTCAATGAATTCATGATATAATGTAATACTCATTAAAAGTCATTTCACTTTCAACATGTTTGATCTTCAAAAAATACAAACTCTTACGAGTATTTCGGAATCTAATTTATAAATAATTAATTCGTGAGAATATGGTAAATTGTTGGTCGAATTCACTTGGTACTAAGGGAGGTGTACACTAAGAAGTTCCTATTTTTAGAGATAACTGATGGTTTGGACAGTATAATTTAATCAGACGTCTTAGTGAACCGGGTTACAGAATTGACTTACAAAGTTGAATATTATAATCTGCTCATGTAGAGAATCTGAACCTCAAAAACAAGTACATAACAATTTTCTTTCACATTCGTACGACTGAAGAACATGTGGAACTCAAAATAACTGCCATCCAATAAACAAAATCTGTTATTAACCACGGAGTAATTATATATGAAATTTGAACAAGTATTTCATTTGAATTACATCATTAGTATAATTGATATATTTTCGAAACTACCATATATCAAAGTAACAAACTAAACGGAATCACCTTCATACGTGTGATTTTATGTGCATCATCACGTCATTATTAGTTTAAATGGAACCAAACTCATCTTCGTCAGGAAGAATTTAACGATAATCTGTGATTATTAGACTTGTATATACTCTGAAAATAGGTCAATAAAATTTAAATGCTAATACACAAGCACATGCAAATGTTTTCCTCAGAACAGTAGAGTGAATTAAATAATAACATTAAGCGGAATCATTAAGTTGAATCATTATAACTTGGTATCAAGTAATATAATTATCACGAAAAGAAAGAAAGAATTGAGTTTAGTTAAGTGGCGATTTATACAGACTTACAGGATGTATGAAGATTTTTTCACTACACATACTATCATGACCAAGGGAACACAAAAAAAAGTCAATGAGTATTAATACAGTTAGTTCATAGTAACTTCTGACTTATCAACAGTGTACCCCTACAAGTTCACGTGTGATCCAATTTAGAACCTTCGAGCCTTAGAGTGAACACTACTCTTTTAGAGCAGTGACTTGTACATCAATAATCCATATTTCTGGTATATATATCTTTAAAACAAGTTCCACTCAAGTTCTAAAGTTCTGAATCTATTCAGGAGCTTTTTTCACCCTGGCGAAGGTCATGATCAATATGATAATATCTATCTTCATTATAGTATGTACATAGATCCTTCACATATGAATTTACATAGAGTAAATGAATTTCATTCATATATTATTGTAAGTTAGTATTATAATTATTCATAGTTTAATTAGCACTTCCATCATGTTATTGTTTCTTACTGAAGTCATAAACATTACGTAATCTGCGACCGGACATTTGATCTGATTTGTAATTCTATTATTATTTCTCCCACCCTATTCTGATTATTCATCTCACAATTTTTATAGACCTATAAACTGTATACATTCCAATATTAACAATCTAATTTTACTAACGGTTCTAAATTCATATGCTATAATTTCAAAATGTTGTATCTTCCTTAAGTTTGGCTATCCCCTTGAACATTTAGATATATAAATGAAAAAGAACTTGGTGTGGATTTACTGAAAAGAATATTCTCCCTTGATATATCAGTGAATTATTATTAATATTAGGTAAACCATACAAATATTGAGTTTATTAGGGATTTTCCTTGGTTTCTGGTATGTAGAAGCTAAACTTGTGAAAGAAGACTGTATATGATTTTACAATGTACCAATCTTTGGTTTATAACATACTTTTCTCTTCCACTTCTTCTTCATACTCACTATTATCTTTAGATCTGTAAAATTCTTCGGAAGATTTTTGTTCTTCCATTTTTATCATTCTATTCAATATTTTAATGATAATTTATACAGTAAGCATTCGTAATATGATTAATAATTTCAAGTATACGCTTACCTATAATAAATATCAATCAAGTTGCTTGGTAAGAAACAACATAAACTTTATAGTGTGTACTGAACATCAGAAAATGTGTAAATCATATTTAATCCACTTTTAAGTTTAATGTAGGTTTGAATTATCCCTTATGTAATATATCAACTGGGAAAAATTCCTAGTCATGATATTTAGCGAATCTTATTACTAATTGGTTAAAGCTAGACATAATAGCATGTTTATGATTGGTTAACTTAATAAATATTATTACCTAATGAATACGGGGTGAGAAATCGGTTTATCGATAATATTAATGTTCTTAACGGAAATAAATTTGTATAGTGTAATACCCTCTTGATACGTAAAGTTTTAGCTTCTTATTGGATAATTTATATATACCGTGAATGAAAAGCATAGGGATTTGTCTATTCGGAAGAAAAAAAAATGCAAAAATCACTAATTAATAATGATGCCAGTAGAAATAATATTGTCGGTATGTGGTTTTATGGAAATTTTAGGAGTTATGGCTTAAACAATGATAATTCCTCAATATCCACGCAGTCCAATACTGATAATAATATTTTTATCAGTGACTAGCTTCAAGAAACAATTGCTTAAGTTTTATTAAAAAGCCATAACAAGTTGAGTTCAATCATGTCAACCGTTAGACAGTTTTCCACTGCAACTGATAGAAGAAGGTCATATAACATTTTGAATTTACTGATGTTGGACACGTACATCCCTGGATGCTGGCTCAGTGATCCAGTGGTTAAGTGTTCGATTCTCTGAGGGGAGGGGGTCATAAAAGTACACTACCGAAAAGTTCCGTTCTAGGACGAATCAGCTATCATGGTTTTCATAGATGGTCTAGATAAGACCAATTCGTGAATTTAACTACGAAATGATATTCATCAGTTATCATGGTGGAGCATAGGTTAAGTCGCCGCAAATCTACATGAAATGCACTCTAATAATTTAGGAGTGAAAATATCAGAAGATATATGTTTTGCGGTCAACTAGTATGAAGTTAATTCCTTTATCGATAACTTTTATACTACAAAATTAGAAAATATCATTTAAATATCAAACGCGAAAAGTAAAATACTTATTCGCAACTGAGTAAATTAACATTTGATTCAAACTGCGGGATTCATTCAAACGATGTTATCAAAGATAAAATGAAGTTGTTTAATAAAACTAGTATAAAATAGATGTTTGTTTGGATTCATAAATGAAGGGAAATTTTATACGTATGTACCAACCAGGGTCGTAATGTCGTAAAAGTACCTCCACATCAACCTGATATTCAGAAGTCAGTATCATATCCTTGAGTTGAAAAAGTTCGAAACAACTCTCATTATGATCTACCACACTGCTAAGTTTATCGTAAATGTAAACAAAAGGTCGTAGGTTCATTGAAAGCACAGATGGTTTGCACATGAGTGAGTCACATCCCATTAGATTAAGGACGAGTTGTCATGATATGCTCGTGACGTTATACTCTCGTTCAAATGGTTACAAATGCAACTAAATTTCACCGGAACAGTCAAAGAAATCTATCGTGTCATTGAATGAGAATGAAAGACCTCAGAGAAGACAAGTTCCATTCCAAATTTACAATAATTGTACAATTGTGTTTGTATTTACACATGCAATAGTCTGTTGGCAAGTTGACTGATTTTGTGTCACAAATCATTTTTTAATACAATGGGAACTTATCAATTAGTAATCTACTACTTGAAACAAAGTTATAAATGTTGCTAGATGTCACAACCTACAGAAATAACTTATCTGTTCAACTATATTCTCTATGTCTGTGTCTCATAGCATAATGAAGAGCAAATCCCTGATCAATACAAACTCTCATAGTGCTCCATAAATCAGTCAGGACTATTGACACAGGGGTATTTTTAAACAAATCAAGAACAACAAGATTTCCCGAATAAAATGAATTTACTATATTTTGAGACTGCTCATCAGCTAAAGGCGTACTTAAGTTACAAACAACGGTTAAACTTGTGTTTAAAAGAGAAATCTACACAAATATGTTCACTAGACACCTAGTGAAGAGTAGACATAAGTTGGGTATCACATAACGTTCAAAATAATCAACAAGCAAATAAATTCATTTTTGTCTCCACTTTATAAGTGCCATTCCCATAATGAGCTTTCGACCTGATTTTGTACACAAAAGGAATGTGTGGTAACTCTATCATTTACACAATAGAATAATTATAGTGTTATAAAGTCGTCTATTGCATAATCTCTTCGTTTTCTTTTGTATTCTTAGCATTCCATTGGTGTTAATTTTAATTTCATATGAGGTATGTTGCCCGATTACGCAATCACTAATTTATCAATTTTTTTTTCATTTTGCCTCTTAATTAACATTTATAGCATCACCTTCTTCTCAAAATGACTTCATTATCAATAAATGAATACTCAAGACCTTCACACACGAACGTTTAACTTGGAGACCATTGAGCCGTTCCCAATTGACATGGCCAAGGATGTGCACTACTGAAGAGTTCCGTACTAGTTTACAATCATGATTTAATCAAGATCAGTCAGTGATTTAATTTAGGGAAATTTGACTATTTCCACAATATCTCTATGCTAAAATATATACTTATGAATCTTAACTATTATGTTAAATATTTCGTATCTTATCCGTACTTTTTATATATTTTCCCGCCATTTTAAAGTCAACGTCTCCGACTAAGTTATGTAGAACTTTACTCATATGAACATTACTAATTGTAACATTAAGCTGACTGAATCGAATTATTCTTGGTTTATTTTGAATTTATCAAGGGGTTCAATTGTAAAGAGATATTTTTTTAACTAATCATATTATTTACATGTCACCATAAATTCGATATTTTGTCTTCCTTCTCATTGAACGATGAAAATGACTTTCCATTCATTTATTTTCTATCCAAACTTTAAACTTCTTGCTATGTACTTAATCTTTTATTATATGAATAAGAGTGGTGTGCTTGAATAGTGTATGAAGTTCCCAGTAAGAAGATACAACTTACACTATACACTTCACTAGTAAATCAATTGTAAACATATCTCATTCTTACTGGAGGTCAGTCGCTGCCCGGATAGGTTAGTGGCAACGTCTCTGACTATGAAGCTGAGTGACACGGGATTGAATCCATTAAGGAGCATCAGTTCCTTCAACATAGCAGGTACACCATGCTAACGAGTGCCAAGTAGCACGAAACTTATCGAATCCTATCGACTACCTCCAACCACAATCTTATTTCTACATAGTCCACGCAATGTCGAGTCACCTAGACTAGTGGCCACATTGCAACTTGGTCGATAGCATTCAATTTGCACTGAGAAGGACTTGACATACATGACATTGATCACTATCCAGTGATCAATCATTTGCTAAAGACGAACATCAGAAAATATTTACTTATTTGCAGAACTGAAATTTTTTAGGGGAAACATGGCGTTTTATTAAAAGACGTGGACAATGTTGATTGATTTAGTGAAAATCTCAAAATTATGGTGTTTAATGCTAAATAATATAATTAGATACGGGTGAATGACTGGGAAAGGTTTATGTATCAACTATTTGATTTATGATTTATACAGTTTTGATTGAAAGCTTTCATGTAATTTATTAACTATAGGTATAGATTTTACGGTTTATGAATAATCGTTATTTCATTTATGCACTTGTTCTTCTGTTTTATACTATAAATGATCAAGTTATGCACAAACTGTACTTCATCACTTATAGTTCAGTTCTTGGAACTGACAAATATTATCATGTTATTTTTTAGTTATACACGGTAGAGTAAATCAGATGGCATTCCTCGTAGTCCGATTTGTCAAGATCAGCATAAGTTGTGCGGGGGCAATCAACGTCAGCATGCTTAGTGGACATAACAGGTAAAGTGAAAGTCATTTATATTTTTGGGGTTATTAGAATAGTGAAATCCATAAATTATTGACTCCAGTAAATAAGCACCTTAAAGTTGGTAAGATAATACATAACATCTTATCAGACTAAAGAGTATTGCTAAAGTGTGTCAAGTTAATGAGGATGTGTTCGATTTTTAGAAGTAACTATTTGATGAGTTTCAAGGCGAAACTAATGAAATGAAGTATCATTTAACTGTAAATCCGTGAAGTGATTTGAAGTGAATGACTGGTGCTTCTAGAACTACTGAATTTAAAAATGATTGTTGCTTAATTTATTTTGATATGGGAGCTCCATATTTACATTGAGTAATTCACTGGTTCTCTATAAAACAAACAATCAATTCAGCTATATGTGTGTCTGTTATATGTTGAATGTTGATTTCTTGATATACCACGTGTAACAGAGCATCAGAACACCAAAACCCTTCCAAGTCGCAATAAGAAGACAGAAGACTAATGAAAGGAATATTATTCCAGTGTCAATTATAGTGCAAGATTGTCAGGTATTTATAGTTTTTAGTAAGAACGAAATTATCATTACAGTCTTCCAATCCGCATACAGGGGGCTATTAACATTGTCCAATCGGGAAGCTACATGTAGGAATTCTAGAATATTCTTCCGAAAGGTGAATGGATGGAACATCCTCGGCTCCTTCTGACCCTCTTACAGTTTCCTCGAGTTCACCTGTGGTTCGTCGTCACAGTGTCCGAGTTCCATTTTAACAATTGTTAAACTTCTGTCAGGTGAACCGTCACTATCTTCAGATTTTGTTAGCGTAAACTAAGATAGCTATTTGAAAAGAAGTCATCCTTGTTTTCTTAAACTTTTTATCGTTCCTCATAATTAAATATCTAGTTTTTGAGACTGCATGACATGTCTTTTACAAGTAAAATGCTTGGTTATACTGTAACTCATACAAATTACATAATACATTTTGTGGACAATTATCATACATACTAACCGTAATAATACTACTCTAATGTGTTGACGACAAGGAATCACGGTATTACGAGCCTGATAAGTTTCTCTAATATAAGTCATAATTTAATGACCTGTTATATGAGATATGAATTACAAATAGTTTGTGATTAGTTCAAGTTATAAAGATTGATTAATTTTCCCATTTTACATATTATAAAATAACAAAATCACTTTCCTGATTTGTTGTTTGATCAATCAGTATATCCTGTATACTTATGTGTTATTGCTTATACATTTAAATGATGTTTTTTTTAAAGTGTACGTTTTACAGGATCTAGCATTTCCAATCACCACAAGGAGACAATAATTCTAAATTGAACAGTTTGGTTGAGGAATGGAAATGTATTATCTACAATATTCAAATGTATGAAATAATCGAGACTTTATAGCGACTCACGTGCAATAGAGTTTATTCTCATTTAACTCAGATAAGCCCTTTTGCTAACTCATTTAGCGGAAAAAGTCATCCGCACTATAACAACTTATTGTACTCTTATTATTTTGTGCTTGTATGAAATACGTATGCTTGAATATTGCTTACGGCCTACGCATTTATTCACTCTGCTAGTCTTACTACTAACCGCTTATTTGATTCGATTACTCATTCATTTCACATGGTATATATATGTCCATGTTATTCATATTCGACACTCACTCACTCACTCACTCACTCACTCACTCACTCACTCACTCACTCACTCGCACACTCACACACTCACTCACACACTCTCGTCTCGCTCTTGCTCTGGCTCCCGCTCGCTTGCTTGCCTTTCGGCACAACTCTTCTATGCTTGTTTAACGCATCTGTACATTTGGATATATGTGTGTGGTCTCGTAATAAACGTAATCAACACTTCGTATTTGCCTTCTGATTAATATACCGTTGGTACGTTATATAGAATGGTTATCAGGACGAACTGTATACGAAGTTTAAGGATTATATCGAATACCGACCACCACAACTTCGACAAAATAATGGAAACCTTACCGAGTGAAAAAACAAAAACAAATAGCTCACTAGATGTTATTTATAAATATTTATGAATAAATCATTAGTAATATGAAAATGTGTACTATTTGTAAATTCTATTTTGCATATGTTAGTCTGTACATGAAAATATCCAAGAAAATTTGGTATCTAGCCTTTTGATTAACGACATTAAATAAATTTTTTTCAAATAACTTCTAAAAGAATATACTTTTACGAAATCTTTGTGTAGACTTTATATAAGATTCCATTTAATGAATTTACCAATAACCTGTTCAACTGAATTGATTAATTAACAACAAAATAATGCATTAATCATTTAATTTAATTATTAACAAATGTGGTAATACAGGATAAAATTAACTTTCTTAAAAATATATAAACTACTACAATAATTAAAAGTAGTTTAAAATAAATACTTGAAATAAAAGAAATCTAGTATGTGACTGAAATACTAGCATGTAGAGCTGCGCAAAACGATGTATATTGTGTAATATAATATGAAAAGATGATTATTTTGTGAAACTATTCTAAAATATGGGAGATATGTAATTATGAAATCATTACTTCTTCATGATGTGTTAGACTGATATTTTTTGGAATGTGTACTTCATTAAAATCGGATACAGTTTCATTGATGAAACTAGGACTATTAGTTCCATCATCTGATAATGTATTATCTAACTCACACACATTTATTCCTGTATCGTTTTCATTTCTGTCTTCACTCCTGTTACTTTCATCCTCATCATCTTCATCTTCGTCATCATCGTCCTCTTCACTAGCATATAATCCTAATTCTTTTAGTTCTTTAACTGTTATACATTGTGGTGAATCAGCATAGTAGTCATTTTCACCACCTTCAGGTATAGCTAATAATACGGTGGCTGATATTGGAAATCTTTCATATTCTTGATCACTATTATAATAGTAATAATATTGATAATCGGAATCCTTTTCAAATAATGATGTAGGTCTAGAATGATTATTTAATGTATGCTGTGCCAGTTGATTAGGGCATGAAGTTGATTTAGCTGAAAAAAAACACAAGAAAAAACAACATTCACCAATAGTATTATCAATATGTGGAAAAACAGTCTTATAGACAGAAAAATGTGATGCAATAAAGAAAAACTTGATTCAACTCTCAGTGTAACTATCTGTTAGAACTGACTCAATGGATGAAATTAATTAAAGAATGGACAATTCATTAAAATAAGGATGTGAAAGAATGAAAATGAAATGAAAAATAAAGACGTACAAACAATTCATTCATAATAAAAGCGTACACCCATTGTAAAAATTATTTTTAAAGAAAAACGTGAAAATTATGAAAAGTTATGGATCATTCGATATTTCCTTCTTCTTCTTCTTCGTTGTTTAAAACTAATCATAGAAATATAATTAATAAACATTTTCCGACTTGAAGTAGTTTATTCATAAAACACTTTCCTTATCCAATCTTATAAATGGGTAACTGTTCTTCTCATGACATATTAAAGATGGTCAGTGAAAGGTTTTAGTTCAAGAGGATAATTTCATACTTCTTCTGAACAAAATCAACACAATTTTAAGGTATAAATTCGAAAATGTGTTCATTAGAACATGGACTAACCTACTTTAAAAAAGAAAATCTTTGGTAAACATAGGATTAGTGCTTATCCAGGATAGTCTGTGAAAATTTTTACTGTATAAAGATGTTTTTGTTATGTTTTGAATTAAGTGAAGTTGGAGTTTAACTCGGCAGTTGAATAGTATGAATTTTTTTTAGACTTTCATTTTTTTAATTCACTTGATATTGTTTTACTTGAATCTTCCCATTGATGTTTTAGGAATGAAATTGATCAGTCTCTTATTGGCATATGTGCATACTGTGCGTATGCCTCGATATTGCCTTAATTTACAAGGATTATAAGCAAAGATGGATAGTGGCTAGCAGTGGAATCCAGGACGCGCGTTTCGTCCAGTTTGGGACTCGTCAGCTGGATGTACCTGCATCTCAGAGTTGATGTTCACGAATATTTCAACCCTGAGATGCAGGTACATCCAGCCGACGAGTCCCAAACAGGACGAAACGCGCGTCCTGGATTCCACTGCTAGTCACTATCCATCTTTGCTTATAATGATTGTAAATTTCAGTTTTTAATTTTGAGAAGTTTTGAAACAGGGTGAGACGTTCATCTAATACTTATAGGTAATCAGTAATTTCCTAGCTGATGTGAATTATGAAAAAATAACCCAGCTAACATGTACAAAGTTTACATAAATGAACAGTTTACTAAAATACCAATGTATTTGTTTAACTAAATATTTCATCCGCTTTTGGAAAACGTTTAGAGACGATCAATATAGATATCAATAGTTCATTATGTTACTGACTGGGTCGCATTGGGATATTCAAACTACCTTGGTAATAACGGTATAGTAGCATTCATCAGCAGTTGAAGATTTTAGGTATTAGATTGTAAATAACTATCTAACTAAGTGTTATTTATCAGACAAAACATCATAAAAAACGTAGAAACTAGATTGGTTATAGATACTTGTTGATTGTTATTGAGAAAAAGACAATATCATAACTGGTACAGTATTCATGAAGAATAATTGTGTTATTAATTAATTATGATTTTAAAGATAAGCATAAGTTAAAGTTAACGAATTACTTAGCAGAGTCTCGGTTTTCTCTTCAAAAGAACATTCTTCATTAGATTGAAGAAATAATTCACCATTGTTTTTTTCATTTGATACAATAACAGGACTTTCAGGAATATTCGTAGTAATAGTGGCAGCATTAGTAGTATTAGTATTAACTACTGTTGTTTGTGGTGACAATGGTTTTTTCGTTGATATTCCCTTTACTATTGGCGATGGCAGTGCTTTCGGTATCACTGATTGATTGACATTTACGGATGACTTCATTGTGACTTTCTCAACAAAATCTTCAGTTGAAACATAATTAACCTTTAAAAAAGTATATAAATTGATGTGGTTAATAGACTTAATTATCACTTTCAATTATGAGAAAAAAAACAAATAGTGAAATTCACACAGGCGAATACATTCTCTGCTTTTTGCTTTCATGATAGATAAGACGTTAAAACAATGACGATATCGACGTAACTTTCTTTTGTCATAAAAACTAACTGTGGGATGAAATACTTTAAGTTAAATATATTACAATTCATACGCTCTTATATATATACTATGCATAAAGTGTGGTTACAGTTAACTTCAGTGTTAAAAAAACGCAGTGATAACACCATATTACAAATTAATTTAATATAAATTGTGAATGGTTGCATTCTGACAAGCTAATTCAAATATAACACCCTTCTAGTGGGGCCCGGGGGTTAATGAATTCAATCATTTGTCGATAGGTGTACTTAGGATATTAACCGCTAAAGAAGCCCAAACTATAACACGATACTGAGTTCGAGTCCCAGAGTAAACATCAACTCTGAGATGCAGGTACATCCAGCTGACGAGTCCCAAACAGGACGAAACGCGAGTCCTGGATTCCACTGCTAGCCACTATCCATCTTTGCTTATAACGAAGTAGTTATTCGATGTTCTTTGATTTTAATAGTTCATCATATAAAGTTATTTTATGTTAAAACAAAATCTCTAAGCATTCAGTAAGACTTATAAGTCAGGTGTTCACTAGTTCCAATTCGAATGAGGCCGTAATTGGACTTAATGAATAATTCTTAGAGATAAATATAATAAATGTCAGGTTTTGTAGTCAATGAGATATCAATTTAGTATGATCTTTGGAATTAATTAATTAATTCTCAATCATTTTCTATAGCTATTCAGAGCGAATTGTTTTTATTGCATCTACAGGCTTTTTTTACTTTTGGTGGTCTAAAGTCTAAAACGTCAGTTTCATTTTTAGTTTGTATTAATCTATTTTTCTCACAAAGGAAATGTTCAGCTTCTCTCACCTAACTTTAGCTATTTAGTATTTAACCAAAATAATACATTATTTATTTCACTTCCTCGTTTTGTTATAGATTTCATAGACATAATATGAATTTCATTCAGGATACAAATAACGAATAGATTGCTGTAAAGCACTGTACACAATGACATACAATTATGTCATTCAATCTATCAATCATAAATTTCCGTTATATATACATATATCAATTTTTAATCGCGTGAAATAAACCTGGGTCACTAAACATAGTCAGTAACGTATTCTCACGGTTCTTAACTTAACCATTACTGATTAAGACACAGTATACCACTGTAGCCTAGCCAACAAGATTCGCCTTCCGTTAAGATTTGGCGTATGTATATAAATTCATTACCTGTACAAAATTACTTTCACCAAAGTAAAACTATACACAAATTATAGTTACCGTTCCACTGAATGTAACTTGTTTAATTCCACATTTTTGTTTATGATTATCTTCAGGAGACTTAACCGTATCATTTTCATATTTCTGTTCACGACTTTTCCTGTTTAAATAAAATCAAAGCATTCTGATAATAAACAGTAATTAGATATTGAAACTATTCAAGTAAGAAATATATAATTATACGTTGAATAAGATTCCGCATGCTGTTGTTTTCTATGATCAGGCTTCATTACAGCAGCTATATTGAGCAACACCGAAGTGATCCTCGAAGTTATAGTTTCTTTGTTAGCCAGTGAGTACTATAGACTGTCAAAATCAAAGACTAGTTTCTAAAATATGACGAAAACTTCACTGTTGTGGTGTATTTATGTGGTTTATGGGTTTTTCAAGGTTCATAATTAATTTTCTTTAATCTAGAAAAGACCACTTAATCTACAAGTT
This sequence comes from Schistosoma haematobium, assembly GCF_000699445.3. Taxonomy (NCBI): domain Eukaryota; kingdom Metazoa; phylum Platyhelminthes; class Trematoda; order Strigeidida; family Schistosomatidae; genus Schistosoma; species Schistosoma haematobium. The sequence goes on along the minus strand of NC_067196.1, from coordinate 74,350,865 downwards.
TACTCAGTAATTTAGGAAAATTTCAGCATTTCTATGGGTGCTTTACTAAGTTATAGATGCCCTTATGAAAGGGTTCTCATGGTTTTAACAATATTTATTTAAAGATTTGTTAAAAAATCGATTAATTAATATTATGAGACTATACACTGAGTATCACATAACCAACAGTTCCAAACTTCTCAAACATTTATACCATAAAAGAGTGTAGATTACTTTGACTAACATTAATAGTGTGGCTTAGTTGAGAATGTAGTCTGAACAAAGAGAAAGGAACTGCCCCTTATTGAATCATGTTATATATGTAATCTGAATCGGAAGCAGTAAGCATTCCACATAATATCCTATTATCACCATGTCATTTATTGTCTCTAATCAATAAACTACTGCTTGCTCTATTAGTAGTTCATCAACCTCATTCCTTTTGTTTTTACTTGAGTTTTAAATCCAGGGAAATGAAATAATAATTTCCATGATTCTCAGTGACAGCACCTTCCTTGATCCATTTGAAAAATAATTTGTACTTTGAACGTAATGTTTTACTTATAAGTAGTCAGTAGTTCTTGGAATTAAATTACAATCCAAATACCAGCTGAACAATAATAAGAATTTACTCTTAATTAAACAGTTCACCTATATATTTACATTTTAGATATTTGGTGAAAGAAAGATATGAAAGTTTATAATGATGATGATGATGATGGATGCATTTAAACAATCAATAACTTTTTTTTAGCCATTTTGAAAACTAAATTAGCTTTCTTCTTTGAGTAGTAACAATATAACAATTTCTTTTCATTTATTTAGCTAAAAGTTTGAATTCAACCCATAGGGATCAAAGTTCCCTAGAGAATACGAAACGAATTTCTGTAATTCACAAATCAATTATACAGAAATAAATAATAAAATTAACATTTCTTTTCCCGAATTCTTTGCTAGAAGTAGTTATTCCTTTAAGATAGCTTACATTTGTTGGTACAAAAATAATTTTTCATTCAATGAACACCACTGAGACTTTCTATGTTGATTAAATTAAAGGGTGACTATAATTTAAATATCTTGACTAATTATCGAGTAATCAGAAGGGGTTTTGTGGAGATTGTAGTAATTTCAATAGTTGAGATCATGAGTCAATTGAAGTTATAACTGTATTCAACAGAAAAGTATCTCACTGTCGCTTCTAGTGACACTGGAGTAAAAGCCTTCTCAAGTCGGAAAATATTTTATGGTCATCAGTAGCGATAACACACAAACCTTGTTATCAACTTTCATGTCTGTTACCTATAAACATTTGAGATCATACTTAAATTAGTCAATTAACAACAATAAAGCCTAATAACATCCCAACGAACTCTCCACCGTAGCAAATATCAAACGGAGAGATTTTGTGCTGACACGAATGTTTCCGAAATCAGTTTTATTCTGAACACTTATTTTATATTTAAAAGGATGTTACGCTCAACCCATGAAGTAGATGCATTTTTTATACAGTGAGCTGAGGTGAACTATAATTAAACCCCACATCATTTAAATGTTAAGTGATAAATAACTCATAATTAGAACTCTACTTCAAGTAGGGGCTAATGATATTGTTTAGAAAGTCATTAAAAATTTCTCAACTAGATCATCTATCTCAGATAACGCCATAAAGCAAAACTACTCCGACTGACTTTTCTGTTTACAAAGAATCAACTCAAATTCCTAATATACATTGGCATTCAGTTAGCCATTTGTTATTGTCTTATGTGATCTATTTGACTGAGATTCGGTGTTCAGTTGTGTAAGTAGATTGTCATTCTTCCTATCTTACTTATTCTGTAAAAACACCGGTGCATCACAGTAATATAAACATGATTACCAATCTATAGGGAACGTAGACTATTTTTTTTACATCAAAGCCAGTATCAGCATGTTAGTTATCAATGATTACTCGATAATTTCAATAGTTGAGATCATGAGTCAATTGAAACTAGAGCACCATGGAAAACCTGGAAGCACTGGGCAGCCGTTTCGTCCTATTGTGAGACTCCTCAGCAATGCGCATCCCCAAACCGCCCCACGGGATTCGAACCCAGGACCTATCAGTCTCGCGCCCGGCGCTTAACTAACTAGACCACTGAGCCGGCATCCAACGGTGTTAATGTCTAACTGATAGGTCCCGGGTTTGAATCCCGTGGGGCGGTTTGGGGATGCGCATTGCTGAGGAGTCTCACAATAGGACGAAACGGCTGCCCAGTGCTTCCAGGTTTTCCATGGTGCTCTAGTTTCAATTGACTCATGATCTCAACTATTGAAATTATCGAGTAATCATTGATAACTAACATGCTGATACTGGCTTTGATGTAAAAAATAGTCTACGTTCCCTATAGATTGGTAATCATGTTTATATTACTGTGATGCACCGGTGTTTTTACAGAATAAGTAAGATAGGAAGAATGACAATCTACTTACACAACTGAACACCGAATCTCAGTCAAATAGATCACATAAGACAATAACAAATGGCTAACTGAATGCCAATGTATATTAGGAATTTGAGTTGATTCTTTGTAAACAGAAAAGTCAGTCGGAGTAGTTTTGCTTTATGGCGTTATCTGAGATAGATGATCTAGTTGAGAAATTTTTAATGACTTTCTAAACAATATCATTAGCCCCTACTTGAAGTAGAGTTCTAATTATGAGTTATTTATCACTTAACATTTAAATGATGTGGGGTTTAATTATAGTTCACCTCAGCTCACTGTATAAAAATGCATCTACTTCATGGGTTGAGCGTAACATCCTTTTAAATATAAAATAAGTGTTCAGAATAAAACTGATTTCGGAAACATTCGTGTCAGCACAAAATCTCTCCGTTTGATATTTGCTACGGTGGAGAGTTCGTTGGGATGTTATTAGGCTTTATTGTTGTTAATTGACTAATTTAAGTATGATCTCAAATGTTTATAGGTAACAGACATGAAAGTTGATAACAAGGTTTGTGTGTTATCGCTACTGATGACCATAAAATATTTTCCGACTTGAGAAGGCTTTTACTCCAGTGTCACTAGAAGCGACAGTGAGATACTTTTCTGTTGAATACAGTTATAAGTGGATTATGTTTACAGATAGGTTATTGAACGGTCAGAAACTCCAGCATTTGTTCCTGAAACGGATTTTAGAATTCTGATAACTAATGTATGTTACTTCTCTCAGTTCATTAGTTATATTATCTCTTCTCAACTACAAATTATCATCAATCCTTAAAACTTGAATATATTATTAGTTACCATCAGTAAGCCAACTTGAAGTCAAATTAGTTAAGATAATCGACGCTCCTACTTTGGATGGCACTAACTGATCAGCTGTTTGTCGATAATTAAATTAAGTTAAAGTTTGTAGTGGATTATCTTCGAAATAATTCTCAAGGCTTAATATATCAATCTCCCTGATAGCCATTATTAAATAAATTCCAACGGTGTATAAATTCAGAAGGAAATACGAGGCGCCAACCATGGTTTATCATTAAACAGCACAGATCACTAAGCCAAAAGTACGCATAGCCAATTCAGGAAGAAGTGTTAATGCGAGCGAGCGAATAAAGGGGTAATTTAAGAGTCGAATGAATTAATAAGATTTAAGTACATGTATATGGGAAAGCGAATGATTGATCGAGCATTTTAAGCAACTGACATTTAAGCTAGGTGAGAGGGATATGAGCTAACCCGTAACATGTGATCAAGAGTACATGTTCATGAAGACATGATAATAATAATACCAAGATATATAAATTGTTACTGTTCGGATAGCATTGTCTGTTAAATAAGTTAACTGAAGTACATGACAGAACTAAATGTAAATAAGCTTATGTGTAGGAGAGGTGCCGTAAGTTTAACTGAGATTACGAATCAGTGAACTGTCAATCAGAAGATCTAGCGTACTCATGGAACCTCACTAATTTAAACAAGTTTAAAATTAATACTTTGAAACAAATACTATGTGAATAAATATAATTTACCAACCTTAAAATTGGATTGGTTGTCGAACGTACTGCGTTTGTATAAATTGTACGTTTTGGTGGATTTAAGCCTGAGGTGAATGTTTTTGACCGAGTTATTTTCGACTGAGAATAAGTCACATCTGTACCATAAAAATCAGTGAATTTATAAAAAAAGCAAGCAGAAAACAGATGAGGAATTTTAAGCTTAATTATTAAAGATGTTAATTCATTACAAAAATTGATTTAGATGGGGTTTTGTTCCCTGAGCTCAGAGAACAAAACTCCATCAAAATCATCCACCTGAGCTACAAATCTTCTCCACCATCTAGAAATTGATTTCAGCATGAAAACGTTTCGCCGAAATATTAGTACTACTTATAATAATCACAATAGTCTATTGCGTAGACTGAATGGAGTTGAAAATATGAAGCATTAGATTCGAACTTGACATTATATACACATTTTATATCAAAACCTGAAAGTCACCGGTTTAATCTCGTTTAATTCTTAGGTGAGCACTACAATCCGGTTACAATTTCGAATGAAACGGCTACCCTAGTGATGTCTGTTATATCCGGTGAAGATTAAATTACAGGTAACTTCCGAGGACTATTCATGGACTAATATTCTATGAATATTCTTATTGTATAACTATTCAACAATTACATTATGTATATTTATACCCCTCTTATGACAAGCTTTATTTTGACCTATAATTTATTATTGTACGATTTACGGTCCTTAAGTTATGTTCAGTTTATTAACTACTGCCTCCTTCATTCACAGCCACTTTTTGGCTTATTTGTGTACAAATATTATTTCCTATTTTATGGTACGTTGCGGTCTGTATGATTGATATATAAACCAAGTATGCCTGAAATAAACGATCTGCTCTGATTCGGAAGCTGGTATTGTGTTCTGTACTCAAGTGGAAGGGCTCGTAGGACATAGGACCAATAAGGACGCTAAACTGCCCACACCGGTTGAACGTCATTGGTTGGCCTAGTGTGAAGATTCGTATAAGTCGTATTCGGATTGGTAGATAAATCGTGCGATAGAAAAACCAGACATCCAAGGTCATAACAATTGGCGACGGGGTGTAGAAAAGTTTTGAACCCTCAACTTCAAGGTCATAACAATTGGCGACGGGGATTTTGGCAAAAACAAAATAATTGGGAGACGCAAGGTCATAACAATTGGCGACGGGGTGGAGAAAAGTTTTGAACCCTCAACTTCAAGGTCATAACAATTGGCGACGGGGAATTTGGCAACAAAGAAATAATAATAATACAAGTGGTGACTCAGATTTTGGAAATAAATTAGCTGTAATAAGTTGCCGGTGATTTTTGGATTAATATTATTATTAGCAGTAAAATTTTTATTTAAAAAAAAAAAAAAAATGTCAGATTCTTCAGAACAATTGCAGTTATTATTACAGCAGCAGCATCAAATGTTAGCTTCGCAACAACAACTATTGGAGGCACTTTTGGGTAAACTATCTATTCAACAAGGTAATCCAGATTATAGAAGTATAGAATCATATCTCAATCCAATTCCAGAATTTATATTTGATGCAGACAGCGGTCACACTTTTGAAGCATGGTTCGGCAGAGTAGAAGATATTTTTCGAGTAGAATTTGCTACTATGGATGATGCAAAGAAAGTCCGGCTTCTATTACAGAAACTTGGTCCTAATGAGCATCAAAAGTATAAAAACCATATTCTGCCTAAACATCCGCGAGAAGTTAATTTCGATGAAACTGTTAACATCCTAAATAAAATGTTTTGTGAACAGGCGTCTTTATTCCGTATCCGGTATAACTGTCTACAGCTGACTAAAGAGGCTGATGAAGATTATAATACGTACGCCGGAAGAGTAAATTTACAAGCAGAACGATTTAAATTAAATGTATTAACCAGTGATCAATTTAAATGCTTATTATTCATTTCTGGTCTGAACTCTCCTGTTGATGCTGACTTTCGCATGAAGTTGTTATCCCGTATGGAACATGATGATGAAATGACGTTACAAACTATCACCACTGAATGTCAACGATTAATAAACCTAAAACAAGATACAGCTATGCTGGAAACCAAAAGTGTTGTGCCCTCAAATTCTGTTCATGCTGTCAAGACAGGTCAAAGACAAAATAGTACCAAAAGTCATAAATATCACTCAAAAGCTCCTAAACCTGCAACTAAATGTTGGTATTGTGGTGCATGGCATTTCTCAAGATTTTGCCGGTTTAGAAATCATAGATGCACTATATGCAATAAAGTTGGCCACAAAGAATTAGTCTGCCGAACTAGAGAAAGTTTAAGACCAAAACGAACCAGACGTCCGCACCAGTACGAAAATAAGTATATAAACAGCGTATATTCTACACGGGCTCTAAGCGTAGCGAATAAAAGAAGATATGTGGAATTAATTGTTAATGGTGTTTATATTCGATTGCAATTGGACACAGCGTCAGATATCACACTAATCTCGAGACGAACTTGGTATTTAATTGGGTGTCCGAAAGTATTACCAACAGAGCACACTGCACGGAATGCGTCCGGAGATATATTGAAACTTGTGGGAATGATAAAATGCTCTGTTAAATTCCGAGGTAATTACTTTACAGGAAATTGCTACTTAACGAACAGATATGAGTTAGACCTTATTGGTATAGACTGGATAGATAAACTAAATTTATGGGATGTACCATTAAATGAAATATGCACAATGAAAGGCGCAAATAATCCTAGAGATCCACCCGCAGTTCATGTAACCAAGAAAGTCGTAACGATAGAAGATCTTTTACAGAAACATAAAAACTTGTTCCAGAATAAATTGGGATGCTGCACAATTGAGAAGGCAAAATTATACCTACGACAGGATGTAAAACCTGTTTTCCGTCCAAAGCGTCAAGTTCCATATGCAGCTATTGACAAAGTCGACAAAGAATTAGACCGACTAGAGGAACTCGGTGTTATACAACCTGTTAATTATTCGGCATGGGCAGCACCAATTGTAGTAGTTCAGAAAGCGAGCGGAGCTATTCGCCTTTGTGCAGACTTTTCAACAGGATTAAATGACGCTTTACAAAATCATTCATATCCATTACCTTTGCCAGAAGGAAAACGTAATATTGGTAACGTGTCCAGCTCAGAGCAAGAAAATATTGTGCTAAATGCACATGAAGTTGTGACAATACCAGATGATCAGGAGCCAGATCCTGTAGATGATGCCCAGAGTCCAGAATCAAATGAAACACTACTGGTACTGTCTAGCTGCGAAAATAAACGTCAGCTCGAACAAAATTGTGGTCCACGTGCTATTAGTCGAGAAAGCTATGGTGACTCGTATTCAGAAAATAACTGGAGCAACACGATGAACCAAATTGTACCAGATGTTACTCAAAATCATCGGAAGACAGAATTTTATATTGAGTCAACTTATCCCATTTCTAATGACAGTGTGCCAGATATTGATTCTCAGAATAATGCATATGATTTTGATGAAACTTCTTATAACAATGAGGGAAATATGTCAGCTGAGTCGAATGATGGCCAAAAATCTAATTTAATTCTGTTAGACGTTGACTTTCTTAATGACTCGTTATCTGCTAATGAGATTCATAATGAACTTGAAAATAATGACCTCAAATCAAAAGTCGTTCATTATCGTCTAGTCACTTTTAGTGGATTCTCCAGTCAATACGAGAAACATGGTTTAAACAAAGTCCTATTAGTTGTAATTTGGAGACATAAGGACCCAACATTATTTCGCGGAGGAGGAAAATTGAAAGTTACACATAATTTTTCTTAAAAATCAGAATCTAAACTTGGAATCTTAAAAAAAAAAAAGGGAGGTGTTATATCCGAGTGGAGATTAAATTACAGGTAACTTCCGAGGACTATTCATGGACTAATATTCTATGAATATTCTTATTGTATAACTATTCAACAATTACATTATGTATATTTATACCCCTCTTATGACAAGCTTTATTTTGACCTATAATTTATTATTGTACGATTTACGGTCCTTAAGTTATGTTCAGTTTATTAACTACTGCCTCCTTCATTCACAGCCACTTTTTGGCTTATTTGTGTACAAATATTATTTCCTATTTTATGGTACGTTGCGGTCTGTATGATTGATATATAAACCAAGTATGCCTGAAATAAACGATCTGCTCTGATTCGGAAGCTGGTATTGTGTTCTGTACTCAAGTGGAAGGGCTCGTAGGACATAGGACCAATAAGGACGCTAAACTGCCCACACCGGTTGAACGTCATTGGTTGGCCTAGTGTGAAGATTCGTATAAGTCGTATTCGGATTGGTAGATAAATCGTGCGATAGAAAAACCAGACATCCAAGGTCATAACAATGTCTTTTTGTCGGTGCTTCTCTGACTAATATCAGCTCCTGATTAAAAAAATTTTCCCCTGATCTCAAATTCCCTACAAACCACCTATTTGAAATGGATCTAACATAATCTCGAATGTAAGTCTTATCAGCTGTTGAATAAAAGTCTTTCTTATTAAGCCCAAATTAGGAACAACGAATATTCCTTGATTAAAACAAAAGTATCAAAATTAAGTTGAGCTGGAATGGATGGGAATTATTTCTCACAACAGTAAAACTTTGGTAGCTTCCAAACTTGTATTCTCGACGGCGTCTACGGTAACCAACAGATCACACGTTTCTGACGACACATTTTCATTCTCAGAGGAAACTGTATTTTAATTTTTCAGTAAGTTTTCATTTTGTAGCGTTCTAACTTTGAATACTGAGTCTTGAAAATACTTGCCTTAATTTTTGTTTCATTATCAATCACTTTCTTTAGCTAGACAAAAAGGAGATAGCGGTTTAAACAAATTCTTATTTCCTGAATAGTAGTGATTGAGAGGTATTGGAAATTTGACGGAAACTAATAATCACTCAAAAATTCGAATGTGATTCTCATATAACTGAGGTACAACAGGTTTAAATAGACTGACTAACGTTAGTTAACACGGGGACCTAGTCAGCAACACATTGGTTATTATTCATTGGACGCTGTTTTTGCAAAATTTCTGTATTTAAAGAGAGTTTCACTAATTTCGGATTAAGAATAATGTTAATCATAATATTTAAACACAGTATGAGATTTTTTCTACTACATACATTGAGAATTGTATAATCAGTCATAACATTAGGTGTACTTTACATGTCAAAACATTAAACTGTCCTTGATCTACTATTAAATTCATGTGGATATTTTGCATAAATTATGATTAATTCTGACTATATAATGAATACCAAAACGTTTTTCTATATCACGAACCTAGCTGAGTTAGAAATCTTTCGAGAGACTAAGCGTTCGTACGCTAGACCGAAGGTCTTATGTTCGTGAATGGTCACCCCAGAGGGGTGCCATACAAGAATGAACCAGCAATCCAATGTTTCCTAGTTTTTAATAAGTGTCTAAATTAGATCGGTTCGTGATATCAATCTCCTTTAGTTATCTCTACGATCCTCTATATGAATAAAAAACGTTGAAAAATTATTCTTTACTACAAAACATCAGTTTGATTCAAATAGTTCAAACAAATTTACCATGTTCTGTAATTCCTTTCTTATTAATTGAACAATTCACTCCAACATATCGTATCAATTGTTGTACAAGTGATTTTGTAATTGCAATAGATTCATTATTTAACTTCTGTTCAGTTTCAATTCGATGGTAAACTAATTGCTTTTCATTGACAGAATCATTTCCTTTTTTTGAATCTAATGTTACTGAATAGAAAAATACTTTGGCATAATTCTTATGATGTTCTGTTATGTTGGACAATTCTATTTCATAAGGGATCCATGTAAACAATACACTATAAGATAAGCCATGGTTAGCTAAATTAACGAAAAAAGTTTTTAAAAAAAGTTATAACAGTGATTATTTCACTTGCGTTTATCTTTAAGGTATCCTTCTGGTTGATAGATAAAAAGATAAACAAATTTATATGATAATTCATCCGTACACATCAAGACCTGATGTTAACTGGACAATAAGCGCACGTGTTTCACAAATTAATGTTAAACATTCCATTGTTTTACTGATAGGTTGTGACAACAGAATACTCTAGGCGATTAGCTTCTTAAGAAATACTAAGTTCAGTGAAATTCAACTTACTTACTTACGCCTGTTACTCCCAATGGAGCATAGGCCGCTGACCAGCATTCTCCAACCCACTCTGTCCTGGGCCTTCTTTTCTAGTTCCATCCAATTCTTGTTCATTTTTCTCATGTCTATTTCCATTTCCTGGCGTAATGTGTTCTTTGGTCTTCCTCTCCTCCTTTGACCTTGAGGATTCCTTGTGAGGGCTTGTCTTGTGACGCAGTTGGGTGCTTTCCTCAATGTGTGTCCTATCCACTTCCAGCGCTTCTTCCTGATTTCTTCCTCCGCTGGGATCTGGTTTGTTCTCTCCCACAGTACGTTGTTGCTAATAGTGTCCGGCCAATGGATCTGAAGTATTTTGCGTAGACAATTGTTAATAAACACCTGTATTTTCTGGATGATGGGTTTCGTAGTTCTCCAGGTTTCTGCCCCATACAGTAGAACTGTCTTGACATTTGTATTGAAAATCCTGACCTTGGTGTTGGTTGACAGTTGCTTTGAGTTCCAGATGTTCCTCAGTTGTAAATATGCTGCTCTTGCTTTCCCGATCCGCGCCTTCACATCTGCATCAGATCCACCCTGTTCATCAATGATGCTGCCCAAATATGTAAAGGTTTTTACATCTTCCAAATCTTCTCCGTCAATTGTGATTGGATTGGTGCATTCTGTGTTGTATCGGAGAATCCTGCTTTTCCCTTTGTGTATATTGAGACCTATTGCTGCTGAGGCTGCTGCCACACTGTTTGTCTTCTCCTGCATCTGTTGTTGCGTTTGGGATAGAAGGGCCAGATCGTCTGCGAAGTCTAGATCATCCAACTGCATCTTAGATGTCCATTGTATCCCGCGCTTTCCTTCAGACGTTGACGTCTTCATGATCCAGTCGATCACCAGGAGAAAGAGAAAGGGTGAGAGTAAGCAACCTTGCCTAACACCGGTCTTCACTTCGAACGACTTTGTCAACTGTCCTCCATGCACGAATTTGCAGTTTAATCCATCATATGAGTTCTGTGTGATATTGACTATCTTCTGGGGCACGCCGTAGTATCGAAGAAGTTTCCATAGTGTTGTTCTGTCCACGCTATCAAATGCCTTTTCGTAGTCAATGAAGTTGATGTAGAGTGATGAATTCCATTCAATTGATTGTTCCACAATGATCCGTAGAGTTGCGATTTGGTCTGTACACGATCTATCCTTACGGAATCCTGCCTGTTGGTCACGAAGTTGGGCGTCTACGCAGTCCTTCATCCTGTTTAACAATACCCTGTTGAAGACTTTTCCCGGTATTGAGAGAAGAGTGATGCCCCTGTAGTTATCATACTTGCTGAGATCGCCTTTCTTCGGTATTTTGATCAGAAGTTCTTCTTTCCAGTCTGTTGGTACTTGTTCCTCATCCCAAATCTTATTGAAGAGAATGTGGAGTATCCTTGCAGTTGCCGCTACGTCTGCTTTTAGTGCCTCTGCTGGGATGTTGTCTGGTCCTGCTGCTTTGCCACTCTTGATTTGTCTGATGGCCATGCTGATTTCTTCAATTGTTGGTGGGCCAACATTGATTGAGAGGTCCGTGGGTGCTACTTCGATGTTGGGTGGGTTCAGTGGAGCTGGTCGATTCAAGAGTTGTTTGAAGTGTTCTACCCACCTGTTTTGTTGTTCTTCAATGTTGGTGATTACTTTACCCTCCTTGCTTTTTACTGGTTGTTCTGGTGAAATTCAAACAACTGAATATAAAGAAATTTATTCCAACACTATGTATTACTTATCATAAATTTACAAGTAGTATATTAATGTCAAAAGTTTTGACAATTTCAAGCTTATTTAATGATAAGTATCAACTATAAAGCAAAATTAGGTAATGCTTTGTAATTTTAAATAGCAATATTACATTGTTTGAATAGAAGTGAATACATTTGCAAATAGTGATTTCGTTCGAATGTTGATTATTTTTATGAGGTCGTTGCTCTCAAGTTAAATTATTAAATCAAATTTCTCTTGCTTGTGGCTGGCCGCGTAACAGGCCGCCCTTAAATCCTAAAATAATTGACGAGGTGACTTGTCGCTTGGTTATTTAGAAGTTTGCTGCCCGTGGTGTACCAAGTCAGCCAACTTTTTATTCGTGCCTCACTCACTTTCATCAAGTGATGGTGTAAGTGATCACAATCCCTAGACTGATAATAGTTTACAATTTGCTAAAAGTGAACGGACATTTACTAACGTGGTTTATAAGACTTCGATTTATATGCCTGTAATTTATAAATCTAAAGGGACATACACCTTACAAGTAATCAAGTTATTGCATTTTCACTCTAGTCTTACTTACACCTGTTACTCCTCATAAAGGAAGATAGGCTAACCACCAGCATTCTCCTTCGAACTCTGTCCTGGTCAATTCCACTTGTTTCCCGTTTATATTCATTCTTTTGATGTCTGCTTTCAATTCACTACACCATGTGTTTCTTGGCCTTCCTCTTTTCCGTTTCCTTTCAGAATTCCAAGTTGGGACTTGTCTCGTGATGCAGTTTGGTGATTTTCTCAATGTATGTCCTATCCACTTCCATCGTCTTTTCCTAATTTCCTTTTCAGCTGGAGGTTGGTTTGTTCTCTCCCACAAAAGACTGTTGCTGATGGTATTCGGTCAACGAATATTGAGTAGCTTGAGTAGACAACTGTTTATAAATACTTGTACATTTTGATGATGGTTGTGGTAGTTCTCAAAGTTTCGGCTCCGTGCAGTATGACTGTCTTGACATTCGTATTGAAGATTGTCACTTTGATGATGGTTTGGAGACAGTTGTGAGTTCTATACGTTGTCCAACTATAGGAATGCTGCCGTTACTACCCTTGATAATCTGTGTCTTCAGATCAGCATTAGATCATCCTAGTTCATCGATGATGCTACCTGAGGTTTATGCTGATGATGTTGTTCAAAATAAAACTGAAAGCTCCATGACCAGATCATTCAGCTCAGGGGACAAAACTCCATTAATACCATCCACCCAAGCTACAAATCTTGTCTACCATCTCAATAGCATTGTATTCTGTCATTCCCCTGAGATGTGGTCTTCATAATCCATTCGACCATCAGAAGAAAGAGAAAGGACGAAACTAAGCAACCCTGTCTGACACCGGTCCACACTTGGAATGCATCTGTGAACTGCCCTCCATGCACGACTTTTCAGTGTAGTCCACCTTATGAATTCCGAATGATATTGACGATTACCTCTGGTGGAGCGTAGTGTAGAAGATGGTTCCTCTTTTTTCCCTAGTGAATAATTGCTATTCATTTTTCCCCATATAGTTTATAGGTGTCCTCAAAACTGAACTAAGACTATGCTTAAATGGAAAAGGTAAGCTACAAAATGACTTAGTTGAGATTATACATAGACGTTTATTCCCCTAAAACAAAAACAATAAATTAAAATTTTGAATTTGTCATCACAATTGATTGATCACTGGGTGGCGATTAATGTCATGCGTGTCTAGTCCTTATTAGTGCAGATCGAATGCTATCGATCATGTTACAATATGGCCACCAGTCTAGGTGACTCGACACTGCAGGCACTATATATTGAGATTAGATGGTGGTTGGAGGTAGTCTACAGGGAATCCTGGACCGGGGTTTCGTGCTACTTGGCACTCACCAGCAAGGTGTACCTGTAATCTTGAGGGAACTGGTGCTCCCCGGAGGATTCGATCTCGTGTCACCCAGCTTCACAGTCAGAGACCTTACCACTGAGCTACCTCCAACCACCATCTAATTTGAATTTGTCAATTAGACAAAACATGAAATACAAAGTAAACAGATCTTTCTGAGAGTATCTTGGACAATTTGTAAAACTGACAAATCTCATCACCTTGATAACTTACCAACACATCCAGTTGAGATAGGTAATATTTTCAATTTTCCTACTCCAAATTTTTCATATAATAATAAATTTCGTTTGAGTAATTCACTATTACAATTTGTTTTCTGTATTGATTGATTATTATTATATAACGTAAGGTGTAGTTTTTCACTTATAGATGAACTCATTGATTGTGTATGTTGAAATCTTGTCCAAAATTTATTTCCATTAGAAACTTGTAAAACAGTTAGTCCTAATTTCAATGCAATTTGTAACCAGATCATTTCTTTAATTTCATCATTCTTGATCATTGAAGATTTTATTAATTTATGTTGAAGTGAATTGAATTGAATATGTTTCAACTGACATATCGTTGGTAGAATTAAACATGTGCACTTTTCAAATATGAATTGTTTGCTAGCAATTTCATTGAACAAGTTATTTAATGATAATTGAACAGTTGAATTCCATTGTAATACAATGATGACATCAATTCTGATTTCATTGAAGAAGAGAAACAAGCATGAATTGAGTGGAAGGATATAAAAAAAAACAATTTGAGTTATAAAATTTCTACAGAATAATAGGATCATAATGTAAAAACCACTATATAGATTATAAACAGAGATAGATGGTGGCTAGCAGTAGAATCCAGGACTCAGCAACTGGATGTACTTGCATCTCAGATTTGATGCTCACGCCAGGACTTCAAAAGCCATCGCATTATCCACTTAGCTACTTAGTTCAGATATTCACTAGCTCGTGCAACAGGGTGAAGTTGTTGTTGTTTGAATCTTTCCACAGATGTTTAGGACTAAAGTATGCTTATAATGCTTCTGACTGAAGGCAATATAAAGGCAATCCGAACAGGATGTACATATGTCAATAAGAGGTTGATCAATTGCAGTTCTAAACATCAGTGGGAAGGTTCAAACAACCAATAGAAAATAAACTATACTATGTATATTGTTGACAGTTTTCGGTTATTTAAATTAAAAATAAGTGTGAAGATATTTTATGGTTATAGATTGATATCAATTAACAAATCATTGAATCCACGGTACTTAAGTCAATGTTCAGTACATGATTAATATCATTTTCATAATAAATTAATGTTCATGGTCTACGCAATAAATTATTAGTTATAAAACAGTTCGAAAATTCAATGAGTAGACGAGACTTATCAGAACACAAAACATTTCTTACAATTTGATTACACGATCACTTCTTATTATGTTCATCAAACCATAAACAGTATGTAAACGATAAGGTCATATCTAACTGTGTTTACCAATTTACATGTATGTGGACATACACACAGAATTGAGTAATCGTGATTTGCAAGTTAGGGTGACCGAACATATATTAACTTGTCTGCGTTGGCAAATATACTCAAATGACCCAATAAGTTAAGATGAATAACACTCATCTCCTGTCCTAAAACACGGTCAAAATAGGTCACCAGACTGATCCTATCTCAACCTTTATCATTTGTAAACGAGCTGCCAACGGCGAATATCTGTTTCTTGAAACCTCCCAACTTCCGTTTAGTGTTCAAGAAAGTTTGTACACATACTGAACCTATCTAGACTGGTGTTGTTCATAATATGTTACTTTATTATCTGTTTTTCTTTTCTTCCGATCTATGTAGTTTTGACTTTATTATGTGTAAATACTGCAATAATCTAATATATGATCAAAGTGTTCGGGATATATTATGCTAATATGTCACATACTGCTGGTAAATTTCGTCTAATAAATTTAGCTTGAATTCAGTGTATTTTTGTCAGATGTTGAGTCGACTTTCTGAGAACTGCAACGGAACCTCCAGAGGCCCTAAATGAGCCGAAGAGTCCTAGCCAATCAGAGCATGATGGAGCTTTCTAGAATATCAATGTGGTGTGCTACTATTGGTCAGTAGCATAATATGTCTTTTAGCGGATTGGCCAAAATATGATGTTGATTTAACAAATGTTAACATCTATAAATACCCATGTTTTTTTTGTACAAAAATGAACCTGTGGAGTAAAGTGTTTTTCTCTTATTTGCGCCTTTTCTCTCGAGTTCAGATCGCTGCGTAGTTCTAACTTGCGGGTTACCAGAATAGCTTAGGAACCGAATAAAGCGTTCAAATTAGCAACCGTTACGTTATTAAATTCTATCTATAAAAGAAGTAGGGACCAACTTCTTTAAACCATCAAAAATAAATTAGCATTCGAAAAGAAATCCACCTTGTCCAAGTCAGTTCGGTTACAAATAATTTATCTTCGATTTTGGTTAAAGAGCTTAAACATATTCTGATTGATGTTCAGTTAACTAATTTATAAAAGATCAACTGAAGGGATGTGAGTGGTCATAAATTTGACTCATTTTTACCATTTGAAAATTCTGCTTTGTAACCAATTTGAGAGAAAATTTATTGTAGCGATCAATAGACACTCAGGTGGATATTTGAAAAGTTTTATTTGTTACTCGATTTGTGTCCGAATTCACCATTAAATTAGGTGTCATATGTGCTTATTTTATTGATTAGAATGACGTAACTAGACAGAATCACAGGTAATTATAACGTATGTGGTGTATGCTACTTATATCGACAAATATAGGTAGTATGTAACACCAATCGGAAGTTGAATACATGCTATCAGAAGATTGAAAAGATATAATTGAAGAAAACAAAAAAAGGAAACAGAAAGTTATTGTAATAACAACAGAATTGAAAGAATCAGGAAGCATGTAAAAGACAACTGATGGAAGATGTTCAAATAATATATTTAATGTTTAGTTTTCATATTTTATGAAAGCATTGTAATTTTGCATTAAATAGTAAATTAGCTTTCCCCACCAATTCTTCACTCACTACACATACAAACTAAACATCTTCAGTTCTTAAGTTGATCTTATTTAATAGATGAAAAGTATACACTGTTGAAAAATAACAAATGAAATACTTTTAAATTGATTAATAATTAGTTTCAGGAGGGGTTTTGTGGAGATTGTAGTAATTTCAACAGTTGAAATCATGAGTTAATTAAAGCTAGACCACCATGAAAAACCTGTAAGCACTGGACAGCCATTTCGTCTCATTGTGGGATGCGCGTTATTGAGGTGTCCCACAATAGAAAGAAACGGCCGTCTAATGCTTCCAGGTTTTCCATGGTGGTCTAACTTCAATTATCTCATAATCTCGACTATTGATTAATAATTATCAGTTTCTAATCCACCCATTTTGTTTCATCTCAAAACTATTCCATTTTAAATAAAACAGGAAATATTTTTAATACTGAAATTTACATAATTTCACTTGTAAGCAATATAATAATAAAAACTGACAAGTTTCTAATTATATTTCTTATTTTTTGAGAAGGAACATTTTATACCGATGTAAATGTTTGACATGGAGAATTCACTTAGTTTTTATTATTACCACAAATATACTCAAATTTTGATGTGAAGTTGTAAATTGAGTTAGTCAAACTGCCTAAAAGAAAGAGGACCTTTTTTAACAAGACTTCGTTATTAGAGTCTGTTTGTCGTATACATATATATTTCACCGAAGAAATAACTGTCATTGTTTATCGACTAGTAACTTCAATAGATAATAAGTTTTCACCGGAAATCTAAAAAATATGTATCTCTCCAATATTATTTGTAAATAGGCATTGAATAATTAGTTATATGGTGGTACACTTAATAACCATTTTTCACCCTCTAAGTTGATGTAATCAATAATCTACAAAATAGAAATAATACAGCAAAAAGAGATTAAGTTGCAAAATATCTTTTATGAGAATCAGGTAGTTAATAAGTCAACAATTAAGGAGTTGTTGAATGAGACCATAAACCGATTGATGTTAGACCACCGTTGGAAATCTGGAAGTACTAGGTGGCCATCTCGTCCTATTGTGAGACTTCACAGCAATGCCCACCCACGATCCCGCTCGCGGGATTTGAACACAGGGCCTTCAGTATCGCGCGCGAACGTTTAACTTACTGAACCACTGAGCCGGCATCCAATGGTGTTAGTCTAACATCAGTTAATCCACATAATTGCGCGACCATCTTCCATTGTACTGAGGTAGATACCTGTCTCTGCCCGACACGGATTAGCTCCACTGGTCATGGCTTCTCACTAGAACTCCGAGAATTCCCTCACGAAGCTAAGCAGTTGTCACAAATTATATGGATCTTATCTGAAAGAATTAACACTGATAAATCTTAAAATTTCCAATTCATTAATATAGTTTACTTAAGTGCCCTCAAATGCCCTGGTACAGCCGAGAGTGGGAAAAGTCAACTCTTCCTCTCCAAATGCTCTCACATGGCCACGTGCATACAACCACTGCCAGGGAAGTCATACTCACTGCGGTATTATTGTTGTTTACGAAATTGAGAGGACGAAAAACGAATGTCCATCGCTTTAACCGGATTGGTGGACACAGAGTTCACCTAGGGGAGTTGGAAATCCCTGATTCCAAACCGATTGTGAACATAGGCTCCAGGATCCTAAGGGAACAAATGGCGTAAGAACCAATTAATGGTCACCGGTTACCATGAGACTGTATCCCCTGACGTTGCTCCACTGTCTTGTGGATTGGACCTTTACATCAAAAGCTCTATGTGTGCCCTCCTAAGAAAATGTTTGGGTGATACAGAAAACTTCTCACAAAAGACAAGAAATGCTCAGAACACACTAAAAAGCATTTCATACAATCGGCGTTCACTTGAAGTTTAGCCAGAAACATTAAGAATGTGAAAAGTCACATGTAGAGTTTCTGATTGACTGATTACCATACTGCTACTATGTTTAGTAGCATTCCAGAATTTTCGGAAAACCCAAAGACATCTAAAATATGATTAAAACCCTATATTTTCTTTACTAAAACGAATATTTTGCGCCTTTTCTCTAGTGTTTAGGTCGCTGTGTAGTTCTAGTTTGTGGGTTATGAGAATAGCTTAGGAACGGAATATAGCGTTCAATTAGCAAGACTTATCGGTAAATCACCTGGTTCGGTCTGAGCACCTAGGTCGTATCACAGCCCACACAGAAATCAAGTGACTTGTGCGACGCATATCTATTTGGTGCCTTCTTGTATCTATGTTTATGTGTTTAAATAAATAAAATAAATAAAAGTTATTGATAGACTAGGAAATCCATTTAAGAATAAGTTAACAAATTATGATTCTTGTAAATTTATCTAAAGAACTAAACACAATGAAATGAGAATTTCTTAATAACCATCTATTCATGAAATTAGTTAATAACTAGAGAACAGTTTCAATAATTAACAAAATTAAGGCGTTTACTTTTTGTACAATATTTTATTATATTTATCTAAGATTATAATTCACTCATTCATTTATCTCAATGTTACACATAGTGTATATTGAATTTAGGTAAATATTCTATTCTTAACTTAATAATTAATCAGTGGAATACAATTATGAATTAAACATTGGAAAGAAAAGACAAAACCAAAAAGAAATCTGGAACAAAAAAAAAGTGAACTTTACAATGAGGTTTAAAAAAAAAGAAAAAAAAGGATGAAAAGAAAATGATTAGGATCAAATATTTATTTCGTAACCTTGTAATTTTATTTCTCTTAACTATTTGTTCAAATGTAAAGAAAAATAAACGTGAATAAATAACACAATTCGATATTCGACAAATATCTATACAGAAAGGGTTTTGTGGATAATCTAATAATTTTAATAGTCGAGATCATGAGTCAATTGAAGCTAGATCACCATGAAAAACCTGGATGTACTAGATAGACGTTTTTTCCTATTGTGAAACTCCTCAGTAGGAGGTGAGTCCATGATCCTGCCTCATGAGACTTGAACCCAGGACCTATCGATCTTGCGTGCGAACGCTTAACCTCTAGACCACTGAGGAGTCCTACAGTAGGACGAAATGGTTGTCCAGTAATTCCAAGTTTTCCATGGTAGTCTAGCTTGAATTGACTCATGATTTCAACTGTTAAAATATCTATTCATCAATATATCTTTAAAGATATTTCTTGAGGAATTCTAGTTAAATAAAAGATTGTTTAATTAGTTCTACCAAATCTAAATTAGGAATTGAATAATTCTTTGTTTTCTTCAAGAATTCAATCAAGAAACTTTATAATAAAAATGAGAAATATCAGAAATCCACATATTCTCTTAACATTGAAAATTGAAATGAAACAAGATTTTTCAATTATCTAACTGAATTCAATTATCCCACTTCTATAATTCTATGTATTAACATATTTAGAATATCAGAAGGGTTATTGTGGAGATCGTAGTAATTTCCACAGTTGAGATCATTAGTCACTTGAAGTTAAATAACCTGGAAAAACTTGAAGTACTGGACGACCGTTTTGTCCTGCTGGGGGACTCCCCGGCAGTGTGCATCCACGATCCCGCCCCCCACGAGATTCAAACCCAGGACCTATCAGTCTCACACGCGAGCTCTTAACTATCAGACCACTGAGCCGACATCCAAAGGTGTTATTGTCTAAATACAACCAATCCACGAAGTTGGGCGACACATCCACCATCGTCATCAGTGAGTTACTGTTAGGGACGATAGATCCCCAAAACTCATGTTCTGTAATTTCATCTTATCGATCAACTTATCGATTAAATGTCAAATATTTGAATGGATGTCGATTGATGAACTCATCGATTAAATGATTAAATAGAAGTCAATTGACGAACTTACCGATTAAATATTTGAATGACTATCGATTGATGAACTTAATGATTAATGTTTAAAAACATTTTACTATGACAATATCGATTGTAAATATTTGTATAAATACGCTTGACTTGTGTTCTTAACCTGACTTGGTATCTGCTGTTTGCCTGTAGAATACACTTTCTACGCCTCACCCAGACTTCTTGATCGCGTTAGCTGAGTCGGGTACAACGGACGAGAATAGCCTATCGAGATTCTGAATCTATTGATCCGATCGATAAGTCACTGTCCTCTAATCGGCGGCCCCTTGAGATATAACAGTTACTATATCACAACAGACCTGGTTGAACTCTACTGGTCACGGCTTCTCAGTGAAAATCCAGGAAATACCTCTTTAATCCAATCACTGGTGAGCATATGCTGATTAGTATCAGAATGGGTTTTACGGATATTATAGTAATTTTATTGGTTTAGATCATGAGTCAATGAATTATGTGTTCCTTAACTGGTAAATTGTATTAAGATGAGAAGCTTTGAATCATACTTTTAACGTAAATTCAAACTGATTTAAATTAGACCGCCACTGAAAACCTGGAAGCACTGGGAGGTTGTTTCGTCATAGTTGAACATCGGCAGCGTTCGAGATCGGCTCGGTGGTATGGAGGTTAGCCGTGCACGCAAGGCCGGCGATCCTTGCTTCGATCTCCACTTGCAGGATAGTGGATGAACGCTTCTGAGAATACCCAAATTAGGATAAAACGACCATCCAGGGCTTCCAGATTTTCATTGTTGGTCTGACAATGAACGGTTTATGATTCCAGTGAAATTTTAACAATCTTCACAACCCTATACTGTAAATTCTAAGTGCATTTCAATGGACTTGGGAACATGTGAAATATCTAAGGCCTAATAACAACCATTTCAAAATCAGAAATATCCTTACGTTGATAAAAAGATTGGAACTATGCCTGAAACAACTAACCAGTTTTATTCGTTTTTCATCAGTGACATAGTGTCGATAACTGAAGATGAAAATTTCAAACGACTGGATTTAGTTAACATTACACATTTATAGTAGATGAGATTTTTTATTCCGTATTATAAATCTAACGTTTTCATTAAATGTTTGTGTAGACTGTTCCTGTAAAAAAAATGTGTAAATTTATTTAAAAAATGATCATATGCTATATGTTAAATAGACATTTTATTCTGTACTAACAATGTATAATTTACAATTCTTTGTTTAATATGTGGCTAGCGATAGAGTCTAGATTACGTGTTTCATCCTGTTTGAAAACTGTCACCTTCCTAGATGTTCTGCTTACAAGGAGAAAAGATGGATCGCTAAAAAGAAACATAAACAGGAAAATGACCTGGACGGGTCAATATACTAACTTTTTCAGTTTCGTTCCTCTACAACAAAAAAGGAACCTTATCAAGACACTACATCCTAGAATCAAGACTATATGCACTATGGATACGATTGAAGATGAAACAAAGACATTGTTTACAACTCTGAAAGAAAATGGATATCCAGAGAAATTTATAAATAAAAACTTAGCCAATAAAAGACAGCGTAGAGAATGTCCAACGGTAAATAGAAAGCCTCTATATATACGCTTACAATTCAGAGGCGACGCGCCGAGTGAAATGTTAAGACTTAAGTTAAGTAGATCAATTCAAAGGACTTTTAACGCAGCTAAACTACAACTAGTATTCTCCACACGACCAATAACCACCCCGAGGTTGAAAGATAAATTACCTAGACTAGCCACCTCCTTCTGTATCTATCAATTCAACTGCTCCTGTGGAGCAAGTTATATTGGCAGATGTTCTAGGAATTTGTACATTCGGGCTCGTGAGCACCTACCCGTGTGGTTAAGCAAAGGTGT
Organism: Schistosoma haematobium; assembly: GCF_000699445.3. Classification (NCBI taxonomy): domain Eukaryota; kingdom Metazoa; phylum Platyhelminthes; class Trematoda; order Strigeidida; family Schistosomatidae; genus Schistosoma; species Schistosoma haematobium. The sequence continues at coordinate 74,328,324 of NC_067196.1, read as the reverse complement.
TGTCAAAACTGTTAACAGCTCCATCTTAGACCATTTAGTCCAAACAGGACATACAGCCAACATGGAGCAATCTTTCGCAATAGTTTATCGTGTCAACAGCAGTCTACCTAATTCCGTCAGACTGCGAATCCTACAGACGGCTGAAGCAATTGCTATTCGGATAAAAAAGCCAGAGCTTTGTATCCAAAAGAAGTATGTTCAGCCACTCCTTTTACCCTGGCCAACTAGCTAATAATCAATCTTATAATGTGGTGACATAATCTGATTAATGTTCATTTTATGTCCCAAACTTATTATTATTATTATTGTCTTCACACTTGATAACCCCCTTTTTGAGGAATTTATTCAATATCCACCCCTGAATCTACTATATTTGACCTAATTATTTTACACATTACGCAATTTCCGATTTGTAATCACAATATTCTCTCTCTCTCTCTCTTACCCCATGTTTACCATATTTATTCTGATAATTTATCTCACAATTTCATTTCGCTTATAAACTGACTCAAGTTAACACTTCACATTAGTCAGCCCCAACATTAACGATTTTATTTATATAACAAACAATTTCTGATTCACATATTACAATTTCCAAATGATGTATTTTGCCTTAAATCTGGCCAATTTTATGGATTATTAATTTGGATTTATAATTGTAGAACCTGATGAGAAATTATTGAAAAGAATATTCTTCGTTCATACAATTGTGTTTTTAATATATTGAAAAAAAGATAAATAAAAGGAGATTTTATTGAAACGAAATCTAAGTCTAGAAACTTAGTTTGTTACATCTATGAATATTTTTCTGAGTCAAATTTTATTTGATAAATATGAAAATGGTAGATTTAACGACTTCAAAAACATTGCACATTATTTTTGGAAATGGATACAATTATGTTAATCTAATATTCCTCATATACTAATTAATACGATTGGTATGAAGAATTTGGTGGGAGATTGTTGAGTTTTGTATTTAATACCACGAATTTACCCTAGTTAGACAATCAATTAAGCTAGGATGTATCAAATAATTGTTTTATTCTCGCATGGAACTCTTCAACAGTGAACATCCACGACACTCTGGAAGTTTCAGACAGCTGTCCAGTGACTACCGATTTTCACTAGTTGTCTCATTAATGTCACTTTATGGTGTAAACCAAGATTAATATAAGCTGAAAGCTTTTAGAAAACGCTAAGCACTGAAGTGTTTTTGTCCCGGTTTGAGAAGTATGACTTATAGATTAAGTATTTACATTCGATTATCCATACTCACCTAATCTAGAGCAAATTATCAACTAAATTATCTGAATATATTGTTCACGTAATGTTGAGTGACATTAAGATCTAATTTTTAGAACGAACCAATGACTGTCGATCAAGCCATCCATTATGATTCTAGGTAGTAAAGTGATTTTTTCATTACTGAATGTTATTCAAGGTCTCCAAGAATTAAGTCATTTCACAACACTTAGAACTTAGCTGGGGGTGCAGCCTGTTAGTCTGACCCAGCATTAAAAATTAATCTCTTTGATATTATTCCGAAACATGTGTTTGTGATCTTAGCATAATATTCGCTCTGAAGCTTAGAAAACATCATTTAGCGGTTTATTTTTTATCTCCAGGTCTATTTACATAGCTCAAAATATAATGTACATGAATACATTTCAAGCAGAGATGGATGGTGGCTAGCAGTGGAATCTAGGACGCGCATTTCGTCCTTATTGTGTCAGTTATGTCCATGTCATTGTTTAAGTGCCTACCATTTCAATCTTGTCTGATGTATTTTTAAACTATCCCTGTTGTATGTAACTTGCCAATTGAAGGACATTATTATCCTATTATATTAGTGTGACTCATAATTATTATTCATTTCGATAAGACACGCAATACTGGTCAGTATGTTTGTGCGTTCCACTTGATGACTATAATTCCTTTAATTATTGTACTAATCGAATTGTTTCTACGTTTAGAAACACATACAGTTTAAAGCCGAGTTTTCTTGTTCTGATTATAGCATTCACATAGACTCTAAGATCGCCAGTATCGCATTTACAGTTCTAGTAGTATATCTGTAAGACAAATTAAATCCTACAATTGGGGCTTGTCATCTGGATGTACTTAGATCCTAGAGTTAATGTTTACCTAATGTGACTATCAAGACAATGCGCATAGGATGTAGATATGCCAAAATAGACCGATCAGTTGTAATCCTAAACATTAATAGGAAGATCCAAATAATCAATATATGAATGTATAATTAATGATTTATATTATTTAAAACTTTTAAAGTATTACCCAATTGAAATTTCTTTAATTTTTTTCAAAGAATTAATCAACAACAAAAATTGAAAGGAAACAAGAATTATTGGTTAAGTTCTATTAAAATATTAAATAAAAATCATTTACAATTTCTATGTGTTACTTTTATTGAACTTTACTTTGAATTCCATTACCTTTCAACTTCAAAGTTAATAGAAAGGTCACATTTCTTTGTTGTTCACATAATTCAATGATAAGTTTTCTCAATATATGTTTTTGTTTAGCTTTTCCCTTCCAAACAGGAGCAATCGATTTAAAACTTTCTATACGATTTATCTTACTTTAATAAGTTTCAGTTAGATAATGATTTTGTTTATAACCGATTCAAGTTCCTTATCATAGAAGTTGTTGAAAGAAAAAAATATATATTCAGAATGGTTGTAAATAAATCAACTTAAGTTAGTGATTAATTTGAAGACAATTTTTAGTAGAAATGGATAAATGGCTAGAAGAAAAATCATTGAAAAAATTTATAGCAGCTCACAAGTAATTGAGTTTGTTCATATTTAATTTGGTTAAGCCCTTTTGTTAACCTATTTAATGGACAAAGTCATCAGTACAATAATAACTTATTTATTTCATTGTACCTTTATTATTACACTTGTATGAATATGTATGCTTGAGCATTGTTCACTGCCTTCACATATATTCACTCTGCTAACCTTACTATTAGTCGCTTAGTTGATTCGATGAATAATTCATTTCACTATGTATATAGATATATATATATATATGTACATTTTAATCCTGTTCACTCACTCGGTCACTCACTTGCCTGTTTGCTTTTCGGCACTACTCTTGCTTGTTTAGCGTACCTGTAATTTTGGTTATCTGTGTGTGGTGTAATAATAAACTTAACACTTCGTATTCGCCTTCTGATTAATACACTATTGAGGTGTTATCTAGTGACGGTTATCAAGACGAATTGTATACGAAGTTTAAGGATTATATTGAATAACGTCCATCACAAATGCTTTATCCCACTTTAAGATCATTCAATATTGTTACATCTATCTTACAAGATAGGATACAAACAGTTTTGTACAAACTAATCTGCTAAATATTTAATAATTACTAGTTAGTAAATTGATTTGAAATGAATATATGTTGCAATGAGTTCGAACAATTTATTGATAGTTCTCTAATTAAGACAACTGACATCAGGAATTAAGGTAAGGGATAGATGACATGCAAATTCACTTTATTAATGTCCTAATTGAACTTATTCTTCAAAAACTTGTTAATTATTCGGTGAAATGAATAAATCTGAATTTTAAATATTCATGGTATAATACAAGAAACATACAGTTATATCCAAATGTATGAAAGTACATTCAGTCTGCTGCAATACAAAATGTGTTCACGTTCACTTATCTATATAAGGACATATGTCTACACATTCAATATGTATGATACATAAATTGTTCACTATTTTTAATGTCTATATTTCGTCGGTAAAACTAAGCAATACTGAGTGATAAATTAGTGAATACATTAATAAACAGTTAGATCATAAACGTGAATATCCATGTGTGTGTTGTGTGTGGATATAAACGAGAATTAATAGACGGAGAAAAATCTGTTGAGATATATATTGAAAAACACTGGTTCAATAAAGAAATATCTTTTCAACAAATTCACTTTCAAAACTAGAGAATCACAAGTATACATTGTGGTTTTACACACACTGACAATCAATTAGATGTTGATAATACCAACAATTTACTGAACATAGTAACAGAAAAAAAACAAACAAACAATCAATCATATCTATAAATTAAAGAGACTAGAATTATTTCAATGTTACCGGAAAATAAATTCTATTCACCTCTATAACAAATAATTTAACTCATTTGTTTTTTCTATTCTATCAATAAACATGTGGTTTATAAATTAAGTGTACAATCAAAAGACGGTAAATGAATCATAATGATTAATTAAATGCTGATAATATACCCTTTACTATTCGATCAATTGAATTATTCTATGTGGGTAAATTAACAGACTGCTTGAAAAACAATTAACTAATTAATGGTTTTAATATGATGCTTAATCACTTTCACTAAGTCAAGATCTTCAAATAAATGACAATCATAACCAATATACCGATGATCAAGTTGTGTACTACTATTGATTAAGAAAAATGTATTCGATATTTATTAAATTGTTAAGGTTCAACAATTTGTATCATTGTGTAGTTCAATAAAGGCACTATTTAACACAACATGATAATTTCTTGGTGAATAATTAACCTAGAGAGTTATTCCATCTACCGTTCAATAGCTGTTTCTAAGTATTACATCATATTTATTGAAGGAGTATTTAGAACAAAACATATAAATGATCTCTTCATCTAGTTTTAGTTTGATATATACAATAACATTTCATATTAGGTGAATTAAAATAACTTATAATGTGGTGTGTGCTACTTATTTTGACATAAGTAGTATATAACGCAAGTCAGGAATAGAATGTCTGGCAGCAGAAGGTAAAAAAGATCGAGGAGGAAAGAATGGGAACCGAAAGCGATTTGTATGGAAATGCAGGAACAATGAAGCCAGAGACAATTAATGAACGTTTTGTAAATGAAGTATTTACTGTATGGTTCTCAGATTTCACTAAGATGTTCTATAAGTTTGTGATCAAATAAATTCGATTGTCCATACTTGTGTTCTCGTTCATTACAATATGTTTATGATAACAATGAAATAAATTAAGTAACTAACCAAGAAAAGTGGGATTATTTGATATTTTAATCTCATATCCAGTGAAACATCAGCTTGATTGATATTTCGATTTAAAAATTATAAATCACAGCTTTATGTCCGAAATGTCTAACTTATTAAGACTTTATATATATATATATATATATATATATATATATATATATATATATATATATATATACAAAATTAAGGAACAGTGGAAATAGCTGAAGTGGGATCGAGCCCTTACCACAGAATCCTCAAAGCTGCATTTTAATATGACTTGTTAAAGTATCGCTATACTAAATCGTTCTTCATTGTTATAATCCCACCTTACTTGACGCATAAATAATGTTCATGTGGGTTTTCGTGTTATGTGTTTTAAACAATAAACCAGATATTTTAAAGTTATTACATGTATTTCCCGATCAGTTGGTGCCACCTTCTTTCTGATTTATCTTTCAGCTTATCAATACCCGGAGGATTCTTATTATTCTTTGCAACCTCTGTCGTTCGACAATCCCACTCAATTTGGTGTTGAACCAGAATCACGTTGATTCTGGTGGGATAGTAGTGTAGTGGCATTGGGCCCTAACCACACGATCCTCAATGCTGAACACGAGATAACTAGGGAAACAGATATCCAGCATTTAACGCGGAAAAAAACCTAACGATAGAGAAGATGGGAAGAGGGAACTAAATTAAATCCAATCGGGTGGTATGGCTCAGTCTTGCTGGAGTAGTCATTCTGTATGACTTGTTTTTACTCATAATAAATATATTATTCTATCTCTAGCCTGAATATGTTCTCCATCATATATTGGTAATTGTTACGATACGATGAATCAGTGTAGACAATGATGTAACTTCCACGTAAGACTGTATAGATTAGGCAGCTACATGAGAAATCTACAATTTTAGGATCAAGTCTATTATTAGAGTAGTACTAATAACGAAGTAAACCATAATTCTACATGGTATATTATTATTATTATATTTCTGATGCAATATAGAATTCTCAACACAAAGCACAAAGTATTTCAACAAGTTTCCTTTTCTTATTTCTTGATTGATCCTGACGATAAATACTAAGTGATCGTCAGTTAGATGTTAGCAGTTCAGGAATCGACATCTGAATAGTGTTCATTCTTTTCAATGCATATCATCAGCCATCACGACGTATCTAATTGTACTTGTTTGTAACTTACACTGCGAATTATCGTAAACTTCTCACAAACGCGCCTGAATAGGTTATGAGATTAATAGACATAATGATGTGTTAAAACAAACAAAAACAGATAACTTGTTGAAATATCTAAATAATAGGAACAGGTAACCTGGATATTCAAAGCATGCTGCCAGTGGGATGAATGATTACCTACCATAAATATGCTAGTTGAATCATTATCAATTGTCAAGATGTTTTTGGGTGGTAATTATCATTAAAATATATCTTGAAGTTCAAGGTCCATTTAAGTTATACTTCTCACAAATTTGATTATTTGTCACGTAAATCCATAGTCATGTTTTCTGTAATCGAGCTATGTATTCAATAGGATTTTGATAAGATTATATTAGTCGTATTGTAAAAACTATATGAAGACTAAATTGCCTATAAAAATTTAACGGCGGCTATGAGAATTGTGTTCACAGAAAAGATTAATAAAACTAAAACTCCTATTCATTTGACTATTTAATCCTATTGACTGCCATACATCATACAAAAATTACGTCTAAAGCTCTGATTATGAAACTGAAGTGATAATTTATGGACGAACCAATCAGATATAAGATAACAGGTCATGGATTTCATTTCATTTCATTCATCCTTTTGGCTAAATAGCATTTTGGCATTTTAACTGACATCATGATGAAAACCCTAAATCTAGTTCCTAACCCTAACTGTCAACTGTAAATCATAATTCTAATTCCTAACACTACTTCATAACCATCATTTAGTCCTATTTAGTAGGTTGATATTCTCAGGGTCAATTTAGCGTCGCTCAAAGGTCGTCCATAAATTATAGTTTCACCACAAACACCTCCAGTTTCTTTATTGATGACGCATATAGGCTTGGATTTTAATTGGTTTTTGTAATTCACGTTATGATAGATTTTCATTATGCAAATCATATAGACGTTATCATTTACAATATATAATCCTTGTTATTAAATTTATAAATTGGAATGATTAGCTTAGAAGAGATTAATAGTTAACCGGTCACATATCCAATATCATTGTTAGGCGAATTAGGTTATATTATCTAGATTGAAACGATGTCTTTCTAATTTAATGTTGAATTAACAGTGTTGATAAGATTTTTTTAATAAAAGGGAGTTTATGCCTTAAACCACAACAAAAACAAAAATTAATTAATTTTCAAACACCAGTGATTGATTTCACATTTTTACACGTTACATGACCTTAATATTTGGTCATTTTCTTCTTTACCTATCAGTAAATGTTGTAAACATTTGATGACAATATCTTTTGATAAACAGTTGTGATAATAATAATGACAATGAGGAGGAGAGGGAGAAAGAAAAGGGGAAATCTTGCCTTATCAGATAAATACATCGAAGATTGTAGGTAAAGACGGATGGTCACTAGCAGTGGAAACTGGAGTGTGCGCTTTTGTCCCCATTTGGGACTCGTCAGCTAGATGTACCTGCACCACAGGATTTATGTTCCCCCCAGGAATTTAACCCAGTACCGTTCTCTCCAGGAGCTAAGTGGATAAACGCGAAGACGTTTGAAGCGAACACTACTGGGTTCGAGTCATGGAATAAACATCAACTTGGATGCTGGTATACCCAAATGATGAGTTCTAAATAAGATGGAAGGCATATCCTGGATTTCACTACTAGCCACCATTCATCTTATGTAATGCTCATTATCTAAAGCAATATCGAGGCAATCTCCACATGATGCACATATGCCAATAAAAGACTGACCAATTTTGGTCATAAACATTAATGGGAAGATTCGAATATGCAATATAAAATGAACATCAAGGATTGCTACAAAATCATCATATCATATGAGAATTAAATGCTAATGACATATTATCAGCAGTCATAATGACGACAACAATAACTCAAGATCACTAGGGCTAAATAAATGAGACTAAGAAGTGCAAGGCAAGAAGTAGCACACACCACAATATCACCAGCAAACATTTCAGTTCATGCCACTTAACTGCTAAGAAACAATACAAATTACAAAAATTAAGCAGCCTAGACACGAATAATTTGTTAAACTGTATTATTCCTTCAAACCAGTTAGACAGGGGATAACAACTTTTAAGTTGCACTGTAGAATTTTAAAAACAATTTCAACTAATGAGTATAAAGAGTAACAATATTTCCATAAAGTGCTTAAGATATACCAAATTGCTAAGAAGGAACATATTGTACTTTGCTAGAGTTGAAAAAACCTCCAATGAATGCAAACAAACTCAAATCAGAGGGATTTCTAATGATAATATGAATTATTTTGGTAAAGTAAATAATTGAGGGATTCAATAAAATTAAAAGGTACCGATATTTTAAATATTTAATCTTTATATTTGTAATATATTTTTTACTAGTCGTACACCAAGAATACACTTGAAGTCAACAAATTGTTAGAACAAAATATCATATAAATGTTACTACTGAGTTTTAGTTGAACCATGTACTCGCATACATGTCCTTTTTCGGCAGATAATTAACTGCCCAATTAATAGTTCTAATCCATTCACACGTAACTAGAGGTTTCAAATTAATCCACATAATTCTACAGTTGTCTAAAGATTGTCGACTTGAAAACTTTGTCCTGTTTCACTGAAATGCCAGTATCAATGAATAAAATTTCCACTGCTCCAAATTCACTTCTGAATTGTTGGTTACTTGGAGTTTTCAAGAACATTTTTCAAGGTCCATCGATTTTCAAAGGTATGTACAGTCAAATTAGCAATAAAATATATGTGTATTTATCTTTAAATAGAACACAATCTCAAGCGCTTTAAAAAAGACAAAACAGTATATGCTGTGCAAAATGATGAATTTCCAACTGAGAATTGACATTGGTCACGTAGATTACAATAAATTTAGATAAGTGTTTATAACCAACTATGTGAAAGTGTCAATTGAGAGATTGAGAGATATAAAAAATCATATTTAGTCCTGTCAATAACTATATATATATATATATATATATATATATATATATATATATATATATATATAATAACAGCATGCGGTGTAGTATTCATAACTAGATTTGTCATTATAGTAGATGATTATAACAAAATAATATTTACGGGTCTAGTCAAACTTAAAGATGTTTTATTCTATAAGTGTTTTCATGAGATTATAAATAAAGTTATAATATATATATGTATGAACAATGGGGAACTTGATCAATAAGAATTAATCAGTACTATAAGTGAGGCAGCTATGAAATCGATTCTATTACATGGTCATTAATCAATGTAAATGTTTCAGTTCTATAGGGTCACACTTGTTGTCTGAATAGTTAAATAACGATTAATATAAATCTGTGAAAGTGAGTTCAATGGATTCGAATCTGTTAGGCAGTACGGATTTTCTTAATAGGTCAGGTATCCCTTGTCAGTTACTTCCAACCACAACGGAACACATAAACGGACGCTTCTTACCCACTGCCTCCCAAATACTTAACTTTATAAGGTAAAAATATCATATTTGTCATTGACTAATACAAGGTAATATAGCATTCACATTGAAATTCGTTTCATGAAATTCATGTTAAACTGACATGATTACAATGTTCAGAATTTAACAGATTTTCAACGACCTGTACAATCGTTTTATCTGTTCACAGAACATTATATGAATATTGTGTTAAAAAGTGATTTGAGAACCAACCAACAAATGTGAGGTCGACTGGATTATTGTAAAAACTTACATTAATAATGTCGATTACGATGTAGAAAATCTACTCCATTTTCTTCACCATCTCAAAATCTACTCCCCCTAGATATTACAACTCTGATTATTTTTATTCAACCTATTTCTATCACAGTTTTATTTAGGTCATTCTGAATAGAAGATTGTGGAGTCAAATTTTTATATGCTTGTAAGTTGACTGTTGTTCAAACTTTTTCATTCATTACGAATAGTTGGACTAAATCAACTGGAAGACAAATAAACGCTTTGTGTCTTTTTTTTTTACAAATCACTAAAGCTTCTGAATCGACTTATGGTAACCTTTTCTAATCAATATAAATAAACCCAAGCTGTTAAGTGATAGGAATGGCTATATTTTCTTTATTCATACTAATAGAAGCGCAGGAAAAAGGACGATTATCGAAAGGGTTAGTGAAAGAGGGCAAGGATAAAAAAGAGAGCAAGCTAATAAGAGCGACCGTCGAAAGGGAGACCATGAATAGGGCGCATATTATTAAAGGTGACCAGTGGGAAAGGGAATAACAATTTTAACAAAATCTCTTGGTAAAATATTGGGACCATAAAGTGAATACTTCATTTGCAAAATTCCATCATTTTCCCTTCATATTCTATATAACTCATCCAAGTAATAATTCCTTTCTATTTCCGTTTCTGTTTTTTTAAGTCAACCTTCATAGCCTTCTGCTGCCAGGTTTTCCACCTCCGACTGGTGTTACATGCTAATTATGTCTGTTTACATAAGTAACATGCACCGCATTATAACCCTAGTCATGTTATCTCGTACGTATATTTTGCACGGTTAAGATATAATCCATTAAAAAGGATGTTTATATGTGTTGGCTCTATATACAGTTGTTTCATCTTGAAATCTAGTCAAATGTTTTATTTGAAAAACAAATTTATTTTATATATCAATACATTTTCATTCTAAATACCTCATCATAATCAAGTCTATGGCCTTTACATTTTCGATCATCTAAAAACGTCTAATAACCTTTGGACCCATAGGGAATTGAACACAAACAAGCATCTATTTTAATGGATTATATCCTAGCTGTTCGAAATATACTTACAAGACAACAAGACTAAGATAATAACGATAACAATTTATTATCAAACTAGAGAAATTATGGTAATTATCAGTATTTGTTGAAAGTGGATTTTTTATCTTACGTTTAGGGAAATACGTTTTCGTTGGTCCTAAGGTGAAGTGACAAAGGATAAGGCGAACACGTTTCACACCGTTAAAAATGTTATTCCCTTTGTCACTGATCACCTTTATTGATATGCGCCTTATTCATGATCTCCCTTCCGATGGTCGGCTTCGTTAGCGTGCCCCCTTTTTATCCACTCCCTCTTTCACTTGCCCTCTTGTTGGCGCCCATTTGAGTTTATAAATGTTCTATTTCACTGTATTGAATATCAGATAGCTAGATGATAACTCTTTTAAGTGTGAAACTCACTCAGAATAACAATTATTGAAAGACTGACAAAAATATACTATTAATGTTACTAAGTTTGAAACTTTCGTCCAATATATTCTAACCTATTTGCCGTAATGAAACGTAACGTGATTAATAGACTATTATTATCATCCTCATGATTTGTTGATCATTTTTTGTTTTTACTAGATCCTTTCGAATGACCAATATTATCTATGAGATCACTACTTATAATTATGATACAATATAAAATTCACATAAAACTATTCTATTTATCAAATGGTGTTATTTTCTTCTAATGTAAATTAGTCATAACTTAACACATATCTAATTTTATTAATATCTTTAATTATAACGTCTCACTAGCATTTCATTTCTTGAATATATTATAAACTATTAATAAATAAATTAATGTATTTGTAATATCCCAATGAGTAGAAAAATTAGATTTTCTGACATTTCATGACTTAGAGTAGGCCACTTCTTCAGAGAATAAATAACCAAATCAAAATTAATCCAAGTTTAAATAGTACAATGGAACAACGCAAGAATATTATATATTGTCCTCTTGTACTATTTAAACTTGGATTCATTTTGATTTGGTTATTCATTCTCTGAAGAAGTGGTTAACACTAAGTCACGAAACGTCAGAAAATTTAATTTATCCTACTCATTGGGATATTACAAATATATTATTTATTTATTCATTTATTTATAACAATCTACCCAATGCTCAATTTATTCGAAATTAACAAATCAAACCTTGATAATGATACCTATAAACGATTAATTTTCATTCTTTAATTATTATTAAATTATTTATTTATTATTTTAGATATTTCACTCTAATTAGTTGATTGGTTCGTAATGAATGAATTTAATTTGAAAATCGACTCATTCTATATATTATTTACTGTAAATTAAAATAAATAAATTCTATTCTTCCATTTCTCATTAGTTAGAAAGTTCTACTTATCAACTGTCTGTCATTGAATATATATTGAATAGATAGATATTTATATTTAGGTCATGATGAATGAGTATTTATCATAATAAACTTTAATCTGTTATAAATTGAATTCATCTAGTTTAACCACTTAAATACCTTTTATTGCTGCTCATTTATTAGATAATATAATATACGTTATTCGAATAAAAGTTATGTCACTATTACAATCAAGTTAATATCATGAATAAATTCAATTACAGATCATTTAAAAATTGAAGTACAAGCTTATTTTTGTCAGCAACAACAACAAGAAAAAAACTAATGATAATCAATATCTGTAAGAATCAATATTTATACATCAATAAATTATTGAATATTTTATTAGTTTCTAATATAGTTTTGTAAAACTATAAAGTGAAATATTATTCTTTTACAGATATTATATACAAACAGTTATAAGCATAGTGTGTGTTCCTTTCACTATTATATGTTTAAGTAGTTTAGATCAGTTGTAAACTGGTTTGTAAAATTAATAAGTTTTAACGATGTATAATGTATTCTGATGCATTTAGTTAACTTTATCACTAATTGAAAATGGTTTAGATCTAAAATATCATAATGGAAATAGTATTTGGAAGAATAAAATCATAAAGGGTCTTGTACATAGAATTCAGATTGTTATCTGTAAATTCTGACTTTCTGATTCAAGATCAAACTATAGGCTCTGAGATATTACAAGGTTTTTTTAGTGGATGTTCATAGAGAAAATTTATCTCTATTTATAGCATCCCTGACTGTAAAACCCATGTTCAAAGTCTTCTAGTTGTTTAATTACAAATTATACATTTATGGGAAAAATGTAGTCGAATTGTATTAAATCTGAGAATCTCAGTAGTCCTTACGTAATTGTTTTCCTACGTATCGTGCTCATACTTCAAATTCATTTGAGTATATCATTCGTTTTTCACTAGCGCCACCTAATCAGTGATTAAATGAAGTCTAGAATATTGAAGATTCCCATTGTGAAAATTAGAACAACACATGTAAGCGAACAATTGTTTTCAATTAGATCATCATCAGGCTTTACTCTAATATACATGAATATTTATACGAAAATTTTAAGCCAATCAAGGCAATATGGGTCAATAATCACAATGAAATAGAATAAGTCTCTACACATAATAGGTAAAAGTACAAGTTTATAGTAGGAAGACAGGTGAAGTTTGTAAACATACTGTACTATGCTCGATAAGTTAGATGATTTTATATTGTGTACATTATGTTTTGTGTTAGGTGTTTGATCGAAACTGACGGAAAGATCTGGTCTAGTTGATACTCGTTAATAAGTTATGTCTGCAACCTTCAGTGTATCGATGCTCCAAACCTTTGGGATTCAAACTCACACCACCTGGTGTAATAGTATGCGTGATCAATAGGATTCGACCAGATATCAGGATCTGACAGACATAACATCGGCTAATAATCCTTGATTAAGAACTCCTTTATATCATTTTCACCTAAACAGCTCATCAGTAATGTTTTTGCTTTTGACATCAGGTGACATAAGTTCAAATCCTAGTTCTATTAAGATTGTAGATATACTATGATGGCAAAAGGAAAAGAAGATCCAAGAACACATTGGGTTGGTGATTGGAGGCAGACAACAAAAGAATGAATAGCGAACGGGAACTCAGGACAGAGTTGGTTGGAGAATCCTGGTTGGCGGCTTATGCTCCTTCATTATAGGCAACTGGCGTAAGTAATTACGTAGGTAAGTATGATGACAGCTGTCAACTCGTACGAAACCTTTGTCCAAATATTACCATAGGTTATCTTCAAACATATGACATTTCATTTATTTAACACTACTATGTACAGTAATTTGGACCAAAAGAATTTACTGTTTTAAATAAAAGAATTCTTCGGTTCATAAACTGAATTGATTTATAAATTTTTTTGTTGCAATAGGTTGTGGCTACGCAAAAAGTATTTTATATTAAACAGTATCAGGAATGAATATTTTTTTTCCATCTGTGATAAATCCAAACTACGTTTAAAGGAAATAAAAATAGATTGACAATTGTAAAGACGATATTCACCAGGGATCGACTGATCAAAATTGCTGATTATATCAAAACTTCAATCAGCTGTATCCTCAATAAAGAAAAAGAAAGCCAAAATTAAATCAATCTGATGATCCATTCTTGTCAATGAACGAATTATAACAATAATCGATCTGGATATTTAAGTTAGTTTTTACCACGAACTGGAGCACTAAAAAATTTTTTAAAAATATTGAAGAGCTTTTTGTTATCAGTTCGTGACTCTTTAGTAGGGCATAACCCTGGCTTTACAGAGAACTGAACCTGTAACCTTTAAGTATTGTTATGAACTTGTAACTTTCAGTTTAGTGATATGGAGTTCTATGTTGGGCGATTGAAATTAGTCCATGGGAAAACAAAAAGACCAACGTTTCATACCAGTTGAGACTCACTAATAAGGAATACTTGTAGCCCTAAGAAACTGATGCTCCATCTGGGACGTGAACCTATTCTTGAATGTTTCTACTGAGCTGCTCAAGTCACGACTGACCTTCTGTACGACTGAGGTATTTATGAATGAGTTCAATATTTCATACTTTGGTTTTAGTAATTTTACGATGAAGAGCGGAATCACAATTCAGTTCCATCTGTCTATTTTGTCACGGTTAGACTTCAACAGTCACGGCTTTCCATCAAATATTTATAAATTTTTTCTATTTTAATGGTCATCATGTGCTCATTACCTACTAACTTCATACATGATTAGCATAGTTACAGCTAGAAGCCTCCCAATAACATATAAAGCGAGACAGACATCACATTATTTATTAACTCAGGGTTAAGTTAAATTAAAATTTGACCGGAATTGGACAAGTAGATGACTGGATTCCAGCAATATAGTACCATGAAAAGATCTACAGATCCTTAGGTCAAATTTTTCAATTATCTTAGTTGGTTCCTACTTACATGAAAAACTATTACAAAATTGACAACCGAAGCCAAAAATATAATAAGTATACCATATTTAAATATAATTTATTTTAGGAAAATCTTTATATTGACATTATCATCAGTTGATAAGATTGAAAGTTTCTGAAACGGTAGAAATAAAGTATCTAACAACTTGTAGTTAATCGCCTTTACCAGTCGTTGCGGACCATAAAAATAATCGATTCATTAATAAATAATGCATTAATAGATTAACGTGAATATATTCATTTTGAGAAACAAAAGATGAGTAAAGGGGTTCATTTACATGATTCACTGACAAACTATAATAATAAGACAATAGTTCCGTAAATAATCTTTATTAACTAGTATCAAAAAGACAATTGTTGAAAATAAGAAAGCATTGAAAAGATGTTTCATTCTATTTTTAAAGGTTCATATTTCTCTCCTGCTGGTATTTAAGGTTGCAACTCATTCTATTTTATCAAATGTGCATACTGAAAAAACTGTCTCAGCGTTTTATCCACATATCACTGTAGATGTTTACTGTGGGACTCAAATCTAGCATCTGTAGATTCAGAGCCCAAACACACTTCCCATTCAGCTATCGAATTAATCTGTTCACTAACTTAGGTTCAAAATCCAGTGTTAGCACCAAAACTAGGATACAAGTACATCCAGTCGATGAGTCTTAAATAGGACGAAGTATCTGTCTTGGATACCATTCACAACCATAATTCAATCTCAACAGGAAATGTTTCATTCCTGGTTGAAACTATTTAATAAGGCACACTTCAACTAGAAAGAATAAGTAATCATCAATCGGATCTGTTTAAGAGTCATTCAATCAAAGAGAAACAAGAAGAAACGGTTTTAAATGGATATTTTGCCAATGTTAATTTATGATAAGTAAAGTTTGAAAATTAATTAATCATAGTAATTAAAAGTATAATTTAACTTTATCAAATAACTGATTGATCGTCATGGCTTTCAACTATTTATTTCATTTTTATTATTTAACCAATGAAAATAAAATGATCTAATTTATTTTTTAGTATTTGAGATCATGAGTCTCTTGAAGCTGGACGACACTCGACTACCGTTTCTTCCCATTGTGGGACTCCTCAGTGGTCCAGAGGTTAAGCGTTCGCGCGCGAGACCAATAGGTTCTGAGTTCGAACCTCGCGGGAAGCGGGATCGTGGATACACACTGCTAAGGAGTCCCATACTAAGACGAAGCAACCGTCTAGTGGTTCCAGTTTTTTCCATGGTGGTCTAGCTTCAACTGAATCATGATTTCAACTATTGAAAAGAAAATTGAGTGAATATGGACCAGTGATCTTCAAACTGTTTTCTCAATATAACTAGTAATGAAATGTTACGTCTAACAGTGTTGCAAATTAAAAACTGTACTCTTGGTAATCATCATATTCATTAATAAAAATCCTCAAAGGCTACCCAAGAATTTCTTTTAATGAAGTACATATATACAGGAAAAAATAAGTTGAACCTCTGATAAGAAACCCCTTAACCTAAAACTACAATTCAACTGGGATGTAGCTATCCATACACTACATGATAGTTTAGCGAGGAAAGTTGATTAGATATTTTGTGCACTTAGTCTTGAATCGACATTTTCTAGTAGACCAGTGATATCTACTCGAACAAAAGATAAGTTACCTGAGTTTGCTCTTTTGTGCGCATTCACAAATTCAGCTGCTCCTAAGGAGATAGCTATATTGGGCACAGTAACAGGTAACTTAACCAATGATTGGTTGAAGATCACCCAACCTGGTTTGTAAGAGCCCAGATAAAGAGAATACACAGCTCTATCTTGGCACATCTGGTAAACAGTGGTCATATAGCAGACAAAGCCAAATCATTTTGAGTGATCTGTTGTATATCGTCTATCCCGTTTTCTTAAATATAGCAGAAGCTATATGGATCCTAACTCATAACCCTAGTTTATGTGTTTAAAAGAAATTAATGATATTTTGGTCTTCGTTGACTGCATATTACTTAACAAACTATTTTATTAATATTGTTCACATCCCGTATATATGTGTTTATATTCTTCGCTCTCTGATTATATACACAATTTTTATTACGTAATTTTAGTGTTTATTTTTATTTGACGGTTTATTCGTCCAACTTTGACCCACTTCTTATGTCGAACTATTAACTAGAAATTTCATTATTTTGTTATTCGTATCAATACTAGTACACAGGTCATCCTACTAACAATTTGTACTTTTAACCCATAAAATATACTTATGTACTCCATTTTATTAAGATTATTGACTAATAAATTGAGTTGGTTAGCTGAATATTTTCATGTACCCGTGTGAATATGCCTCTTTAGCCTGATAACGATCTAAATGAAAACAATAGTGTTCGATTATATATGTTGTTCTAATATTTGTTATTGTTGTAGATCTCGGTAACCTTTATGAACTAAATGCTTTAAAATTAAACTGTTGACTGATTTGTACTTTTATCTGAAATTCTCATTTTAATATTGACCCGGATTAGTTGCTTCACTTTATATGGTTTAGGTAATAAATGTATAAACGTATTCGTGGCTGCTATCGATAGCTAAAGAGTTTACTCCTAAGCAACCAAGAATACACCAAATGAGTATGACCAGATGTTTTTTGGCACGTTGACTGAGAGGAAGTTGTGCAGCTGAATTCTTAGATGCACGGTGAACATCCACTTCCGATTCGACAATGAACACTACAGACAATCGTATGATGTAGAATTAGGGTCTCCATTTGGCCGTCTTCTGACAGACATTTTCCTTGCAAAACTGGGAAATGGACCACTCAGATACACAATCAGTCATTTAAGATCCTACTTTCATAGTATTAGAAAAAGAACATGAAAAGGATAATCTACTTAATATATTTAATTACATTCATCCATCTATTACTTTTACACTAGAGGGAGAACAGAGTAATAGTATATCACTTCTAGATGTCCAACAAGAAAAATAGATGGAACACTAAAATGAATGATACATAGAAAGTTTGCAGCTGGACAACATACTTATTTGTTAATGAATTGAGTAATATTCGTAACCTGCTAAATAAGGGTGGATATCCAATGAAATTAATCAGCGAACACATCAATGTAATGAAAAGAAAACCAAATGTATCTACCGTTCTCAAGAAATTACCATTTTTAAAATTACAATTCATACGTGATGCTGCCGAAGAATTTCAACCCAAAGAAGCAAAGTGGTGGAGAAAACATTTACTGCAGACAAACTGAATACCGTTTTCTACAACCGCCCATTCATAAAGACCATCAATAACGACACACTGTCTGAATTCGCCGCGTCCATATGCATTTACCAATTCAACTGCTCCTGTGAAGTCAGTTGTATGGAGTGTACGATTCGGCAAGTCCATCATCGCTTAGCTAAGCGATCTTGGTTGAGCAAAGGACGGGTGAGAATGATTAGGACTTCTATTCTCATTTACCTGGTGGACACAGGTCATCAAGTTGACTTGAATAAAGCTTTTAAGGTTATCCGCCATACATCATTGGATTTACCATATGGTTTATGAATTCGTCTGTTGCATATTGCATGTTCACAAACCTAACCTTAATATCTGAAAGAGGTTTTTTCAACCACTCTCGCTACCTTGGCTATCAGTATAGAACTGAGTATTTAGCCCAACCTTGAGTAAATCATTTTCATCAAAAATATTTGAACAATATTATGATGTTTTTGCACCTATGTAGTTTTACATATTCTCAGCAGTCGTCTCTTGATTGTTACATAACTACTATATTACTCGCCTTTCGTAAAAATACTTTGTTAGTTCTTTGTATATGTTATGCAGTGTAGCAACTGTTTGATTTTCCGAATAATTACTATGATTATTATAATCCTTTTCCAATTACTCGATATTATTTTATAATCAATGTAACATCATATACTTATTGCGTAACGCAACTACTCGATGAGTATTATCCCATTGTTGTAAATCATAATTATACATATTAGTATAGAACCATGATGAAAAACTGATTCATTATTTTTACTAAATTGAAGTGATCTCTGTACTTTTTTATTTGTTTTGTTTTTATGTTTCAATTTATTTATGTTTTCATCAACAATTTTCATAGTACAGTCATCATTTTACCGGAATATATTAGGTTAAATTAGCCACAACACCATTGAATTTACTCCTCAATTCTCTATAACAATTGTTTTCCAAAAGTTTCTCAGCGTTAGTCTGACCTGAATACCTATTTCAAAAGACTATTTTACACATAGTCTTTTTTATTTAATTGTTTTAGTATCGAATAATTAGAACTAATTTCTAATCAGTATAGGGACTTCGTAGTTGAAATCCCGAATCGATCTGAGCTAGACCACCATTGAAAACCTGGAAGCATTGTATGGTCTTTTTATTATAGTATGGGACACCTCAGCAGTGCACATCCACGGCCTCACACGCGGGACCCGAACCCACAGCAAATGGTATCGCTAGTAACTTAATAATTATTCAGTAGGAATATATGTAATAATAGTCCATAATAACTCCTGGCAGTTATCATTCATTTGTTCTTCGTTCGGATATAACAGTTGTAGTGATAGTTTCTAGCTCCTTTAAGATAATCTATTTTCTTCCGAAAATGAAAAATGATCTGAACAATACATATTTAATGTGCATAATGCACTGAATTATAAGTGCTGTTGATCTCTTGGCATTTTATGTGTAATAATTTTACGTGTTCGTGTGCATTTTTGAATTACATTTGCATGAGTCATCGAACTTAGTTTAGTAAGCGAATTTTTTCCAGATTTTCGTCTCGTGCTTGTTAGGTCAATAAAATGCAAAATTATTTATTTGAATCAAAAATTCAAAACTTCCACAGAAAGGATTTCTTACAGTATTAGCTACTTTACCGTCTACTCAGAGGTTTAGAGAAGATATTCTACTACATTGCCCATCCGTAAGCTCACTTAAGGGAATCGGACCCAAGATCTTCGGTTTTTGTACGTGAACACCCGAACTCTAGACCACTGAGCCGGGCTTCAACAGTGTACAGCTCCGCCAATACTCGCCTTGGCATCTACATCCGATCCTCCTTGTTCATCGATGATACTAGCCAGATAAGTGAATGTTTCCACATCCTCCAGAGTTTCTTCATCATGTGTGATTTGGTTGGTGTTCTCTGTGTTGTATATGAGGATCTTGGCTTATCCTATGTGTATGTTGAGGCCTATTGATGCAGGGGCTGATGCCACACTGGCTGTGTTCATCTGCATTTGTTGGTGTGTGTGGTATAGAATTACCATGTCATTTGCGAGGACCAAACTGCCTAGTTACACGCAACCTGTCCATTTTATTCCGTGCTTCCTCTCAGGTGTGGAGGCCTTCATAATCCAGTCGACTACCAAAAGAAAGATATAGGGGGACGGTATGCAGTCCTTTATGACTTCGGTCTTTACTTGGAATGCGTCTGTCAGCTGTCCTCTACACACGGCTTTGCACTGTTGTCCGTCGTATGAATTCGTATGATGTTGACGATTTTTTCAGCTACTCACTCCATAGTGACGAAGAATTTTCCATAATTTTCTCCTATCCACACTGTCAAACGCCTTCCTATAATTAAGGAACTTGATGTATAATAACGATTTCCACTCAACTGTTTATTCAACGATGATCTTTGGTGTCAAGATTAGGTCTGTGCACAACCGATCCTTATATATGAATCGAAATTTACCCCGTTGTATAAGCCGGTAGTCATCTGGAATAAGTTGCTAAGTGGGTAACTTGATGATGTTTGGAGTAAACGATACCGGATTTTAATCCTGGATTGATCATCACTTCAGGTATCCAGGTACATCCAACTGATGGGTTCTAGATAGGATGAAACACGCGTTCTGGATTCCACTGCTTCACTTTCATCTTGACCACACATCAGCAGCTGGTGATCTGAATCTATGTCAGCTTTTCTCCTGGTTCTCACGTCTTTCATTGACCTTGTGAATTTTTTACTGATGCAAATGTGATGGATCTGGTTCTCCGTGATGTGATCCGGTGGGATCCATGTAAATGTGTGTATGAGTTTGTTTGGGAATTTTATGCTACCTATAACCCATTCGTTGAATGAATGTAGGTTTGCAAATCTCTCCCCACTTTCGTTTCTTTCTCCCAGTTCATGTCGCCCCATGATATCTTCCTACCCGATGTTGTCCATTCAGACATTGGCGTTTAGGTCTCCCATCAGGATAGTGATATTTTTTCTTGGGCACTTCGCTATGATTCATTGCAGCCTCTCATAGAACTGATGTTTAATGTCGTCGTTGCTATCATAGGTAGGTCCATAACATTGAATAACATTCATCGTGACTCCCTCCTTCCTTGTTTTAAATGATACTTTGCTGATCCTAGATCCATGAAATTCCCATCCTATAGGTGTATAAAGTACTTCCTTGGACAGTATCAGAGAAGCTGCCTGATTGTGTGGAACATTGTCCTCCTCGTGACCAGAGTACAGAAGCATCTCTTCGTACCTATCCGTTGCTGTTCAGTGTGGGTCCAATGGGTTTAGCTGATTCCGAGTACTGCCAAGTTGTATCTCCTCACCTCCACAGCTGTTTGACTGGTCCTCCCGGTTTTCCACTTTGTCCGGACGTTCCATGTATCTATAAATTTTGTTGCTCTGGTTGTTAGGAGGGGAATCGACCCCGTGACTTGGGAAGAATCTCGGCTTTCAAACGATGCGTCGTAATTGTTCCTTCAACTCTGAGTGCAGATTTTAAATGGTTTTCAATGTTAATTCTGGTCAGAGTTTTTTAGCAAGGTTGTTTTATATGGGATGGTGTTGCCGACCCCATATCCAACCTTCCTCCTTTGTGTGGGCTTGCGATCGGCAGTAATTCTAGAAGAGCTACAGGGGCAGTTAGTATTTATCATAGTGATATGATAAATCCACTATGGTCTAAAGACAATAGCAGCTTATTCTATTGGCTTAGAATTTGGTTAGTTGTCCAAAGTTGTGTAATCGTTGTTTGAAAGTTTATTTTGATATTCCTTACCTCTCGACTGATTTCAGACCTTGTGGTTGTTTGTCCTTTTCCTATAGGGGTTAATAGACTGAGCTGATTTCGATAAATATGATTGTTGATACATAACCCGAGTGATAGACTTCTACACAATCTTCCAAATTTCTTCATATTTCTTCCATCCAAGATTTTGACATTTTCACAGAATAATTCATATTCGTAGTTGTTCGCATGCATTAATGGAAGTGACACCATATTGTGGCGTTTAATTGATAGACGGTTTCACATAGACGTAGACGGAGTGGATGTCCACTATTCCCAATGCAGTCCTTTTCTCAGTTGATGAATTTTGATCTGCATTCGTTTGTCATTATGTCCTTTGACTTGGATTACAATGGTTGTACAGATTTTATTTGTCATATCTATCCATATAAATTCCATTACAACAGAAAACAGTTTTAAAGAAGTGTTGATATATAATGTCTTCTATTAGACTGTTAAAATTTCTGTTCAATTCCATGTAAAATCAAAAGTGGATACGGTTAAGGCATATTAAATGAGGACCAAACAACTAATTATTGATTCCACTGATTTTTACGAGTTCTGTAATTGATATCAGTTTGTGGCAAAAACAACTTATAATTAAGTTATATAAAATGAATGGTCATTAATCTCATGAGTTATATTCAAATCAGATCAAACCATTAACATCTAAAGGGTAAATTTGTTTTCTGTTGACTGATGGAATCATTCTCAATACTTATGGAATCTCTGTCTTGTAATTAAAAAGGTCCCAGGTTTACTTCTAGTTTTCTGTTGTTATTTTTAAATATTATTATATGAAATGAAACCATTTATAATGTCTTATTTTATCGTTCAAGTGATTTACTAGTCACAGATAGATGGATTTACTTTATTTAGTCGTTCGCGAATGATATTATTAGCAGCTTCTATGCTTATAAACACTTATATCTTAATTTATGTTTTATTCTGTAAGCTAAGACTTCAGTTAGTGAAATAAATAGATCTACAAAATTGAAACTTTTATACGGGTACACGGATTCATATTACACTCCCTCCCTTATCCCCTTCAATCACTACTATATTACATTTACTAGTTGATTATTTCTTTTTTTATTTGTTTTCCTGAAATTTTTATTTCTTCCTTACAGGAGACAGTAAGCATAGATCATTATAGTCATTTATTTTATTGCTAGATGATTCTCTTATCTCACATTGTACTATAATTACTTCGTTCTTTCATTTTTAAATTAATCAAATTGCAATTAATTTCTGTCTAACTTAACAAAAAACACGACAAGATTTATTACTTTCCTTAGCTAAACGGATTTCAGTGTACAATTTCCCGTAACTTAGTACCGACGATTGAATTTTTATTTAATACCTATTACATAAAATGTTTGTGTGTACAAATTTAATTTGATCAAAGATGTTTTTATTACTTTAAGAATTGTTACAAGATAATTGCTTCTTCACCATAGTTTAGAAATTACCATTCACTCATACATAAGGCTAATATCATAAATGGTTGTCATTTGGAATTTTAGGTCCTATAGATAGTACATTGTTACATATATGTTAATCATGAATTTGATGCTTTGCATAAACAAGTACCTATTTGAATACAATTAGAATGCTTCTTAACTTTGATTTCAATAAATTCATTGGTTACTAATTCAAAATAACACATCTAGACATTATTCTAGATAAAAAAATCAATCATTAGTTATTATGTAAAGTGATTAGTAGAGATCTAAACATGAGTTTGATTAATATTTTTCAATGAATAAAGACAATCTTTTTAAGTCTCTACAAGTATGAAGCTTAGCCCAGTTTAAAATTATTATATCACTGACAAATAATGAAATACAAATCATAAGTTTTATTCTTTTATGAACTTGTCTGATAAATGTGCCAAGTGAGCTTACAACCTAAACATGTTGCTTGAAACAAAACGAAGATAATCATTAAATGTAATGAATTACAATAAACACTGATAATCACTAGTAAATTTAATTGAAATGTTATCATGTTATAGATTGTTAACTAGTATCCCTGTAAATCCTAAGTAGATAGATAAATTACAAACTACTTTCAGAGCATCATAACACTTGGAAATCTTTAGTGAAATTGAGAAACTGTTACATCTATCTTCATAAAACATCAAAGATTTAATTTTCCACTTACTACGATATGATAAATAAACTAGTATCTTTATTATTGTGATTGACGAAAGTTGTGTTAAAAAAACTTATTTTATTGTTTTTTCCCTATAACTCAACATTTCTTTGTAGTACTCCCTTATTGAAGTAAAATCGTTGTCTGTTTTCATAGTTTGTATTTGTTGCTAAGCTAAGAAAGCAAGCTTTACTCTGAATATTTTTTTTAATTTCAACCTTTTTACAGTTTTATAGGTTTACAAACTTGTTAATCATTTGGTCGGTCTGTGGACATAAATTCTATTTGGAGCCAGTATTTTCCAGGAACTGACTTCAGCTGAGGTGATCATAAGGAACCAGGAAGCAGTGAATAGTTGTCTATTACTAGGTTGAGACTTGTTTGAAGTTTGCAGTACCAACTTTACAAGGTAATAGACACATAACTTTCAGATCTCATGATGGTTTCCTGACTTCCACACAATAGACCAAATCTGGTTATCCGTATTCTTAACGTCAATCAACTTGTGATGTAGTGGTATGATCATCCAATGCTATAGGTAAGACCCATTTTCATACTATTTTGATATTTGACATATGGCATACTCTATGAATAACATTTTTAAGTCTTGTTTACTAATTTATGTCGATAAAGCGGTCAAATCTTAACCAGGTTTAACATATCATCGAAAAATAAAGTCAGTAATAATAAGATTGAAACTGATTGAAATATACATGATAACGATTTTTATAGGAAAATAGATAAAATTTCTGGAATGACTAAAGGTAAACAGGAAATAAAATGTTTCACCAACCATTTACCAATTGTCTTTACAGAAATGACTCTTTCTAAAAAAATGATACCTTAGTTCCTCTAAAACTCAATATAAAAAATACATAAAATTTTGATATGAGGAAGTAAAACATAGTTTTATGTATTTCTTTTTATTACTAACGTACTTGAAAAGATTTCTAGATATTAAAAAAATTCCATGAAAAAAATAAGCCTGTAAAGATGGATAGTGGCTAGCAGTGGAATCCAGCACACGCGTTTCTCCCTATTTAGGACTCGTCAATTAGATATACCTACATCTCAGAGTTCATGTCCACTATGGGACTCAAACCCAGTAACATTCGCTTCAGACGCCATTACGTTATCCATTTACCTACTGAGTCCTGATAACCGCTTACTTGTGCAATGGGGTGAAGTATAAATTCACTTGGTATTGTTTACTTGAATTTTTGCTTATAACGATTGTGACTTAAGTCAATATCGAGGCAATACGCACAATATGCACATATGCCAATAAGAGTCTGATCAATTGCACTTCTAAATAACAATGGGAAGATTCAAGTAAAGCAACACTAAGTGGATAAAACTGTAAGTTATCGATTTGTTTATGAATTTTATAATTTTTTAATAGTTTTTCCTTCTTTTTTAGAAAGACAGGAAATTTTCTGTCATTCTTCAATCAAATATGATAATGATCGTAATCATAAGCTATGTATAATCATACAATAAGAAAACAATGAAATGTTTGTTAATCTACAATACTGTTATCAGTAATGAAGGTCATTCAAGTTTACTAATCCTTATTCAGATAAAATGACAATGTAAAAAATTTCAATCAACATTCTCAATTGACAATAAGCTTAAAAACAATTTGATCACAGTCTATTCTAAATGTAAGTGGTTCAATATTTTTTTAAATATTGTGAATTTTAAAATGATTGAAAGAGTTTGTAACTCGGGAGAATAATTTGGGTGAAGTGGTATTCTTCAAACTGAGTGAAGTTTTCACTGTATTTATAGACAACATTTTAAATAGAAGTTAACTGTTCGATTTTTTCAATATATGACTACCAAACAGTTCTGTAATTATCGATTCTGATTAAATGCTGTTGGTAGAATAAAGGTTTTTCTTTTTAGATTTTATTTAATTTACGAGTTCACTAGTAAACCCTATTGTAACCATAATAGTTGAATTCATGAGTCAATTGAAGCTAGACCACTATGGAAAGCCATGAGAAGTTGAGTTCAAACATGTTAAGCGTTAGACAGTTATCCACTGCAATTGATTGAAGATGGTCATATAACATTTTGAATTTACTGAAGTTAGACATACACACCCCTGGTACTGGCTCAGTGATCCAGTGGCTAAATGTTCGATTCTCTGAGGTGAGGTCATGAAACTACACTACCGAAAAGTCCCATTCTGGGACGAAACAGCTATCATGCTTTTCATAGATGGTCTAGATAAGACCAGTTCGTGAATTAAACTACGAAATAATATTTAATTAACTTCCAAAGGAGTTGAATATTCATTAGTTATCAGAGTGCAGCATAGGTTAAGTCGCCGTAAATCTACACGAAATGCACTCCAAATAATTTGGGAGTGAAAATATCAAAAGATATATGTTTTGAGGTCAACTGGCATGAAGTTAATTCTTTTATTGATAACTTTTATACTACAAAATTAGAAAATATCATTTAAATATCAAATGCGAAAAGTAAAATACTTATTCGCAACTGAGTAAATTAACATTTGATTCAAACTGCGGGATTCATTCAAACGATGTTATCAAAGATAAAATGAAGTTGTTTAATAAAACTAGTATAAAATAGATGTTTGTTTGGATTCATAAATGAAGGGAAATTTTGTACGTATGTACCAACCAGGGTCGTAATGTCGTAAAAGTACCTCCACATCAACCTGATATTCAGAAGCCAGTATCATATCCTTGAGTTGAAAAAGTTCGAAACAACTCTCATTATGATCTACGACACTGTTAAGTTTATCATAAATGTAAGCACAAGGTCGTAGGTTCATTGAAAGCACAGATGGTTTGCACATGAGTGAGTCACATCTCATTAGATTAGGGAGGAGTTGTCATGATATGCTCGTGACGTTATACTCTCGTTCAAATGGTTACAAATGCAACTAAATTTCACCGGAACAGTCGAAGAAATTCATCGTGTCATTGAATGAGAAATAAAGACCTGAGAGAAGAGAAGTTCCATTCCAAATTTACAATAATTGTACAATTGTGTTTGTATTTACACATGCAATAGTCTGTTGGCAAGTTGACTGATTTTGTGTCACAAATCATTTTTTAATATAATGGGAACTTCTTAATTAGTAATCTATTATCCTAAACAAAGTTACAAATGTTGCTAGATGAAAACTTTACAACCTACAAAAATAACTTTTCTGTTTAATTTTATTCTCTATCTTAAGCGGTTTTGTGGATAATATAGTAATTTTAATAGTTGAGATCATGAGTCAATTAAAGCTAGACCACTATGAAAAATCTGGAAGCACAGAACGGCCGTTTCATCCTATTGTGAGACTCCTCAGCAGTGCGCATCCACGATCCCGTCTCACGAGATTCGAATCCAGGATTTATCAGTCCTATACTAGAATGATATGGCCATCTAGTGCTTTCATGTTTTCTATGGTGGTCTAGCTTTAATTGACTCATGAATTCAATTATTAAATTACTACAATCTCCACAAAATTCCTCTCTAACGATTGTAACAGATTAAAATAGGTAGAAACATTCATTGTTTTTCAATGATTCTTTTAATAATATCAAATATATATATATATATATATATATATATATGAAAAGCTCTCCATAAATTATTGATTGAGATCTTGAAGCGATTAATGTTAGACCAACATTGAAAGCTCGGAAGCACTAAATGGTCGTTTCGTCTTCTCGGAGTTCTAGTGAGAAGCCGTGACTAGTGGAATTATTCCGTCTCGGGTAGAGACAGGTATCTACGTCACACAATGGAAGATGGTTGCGCAATTTCGAGAATTAGTTGAGGTTAGACATCAACACCATTGGATGCCGGCAGCTCAGTGGTCCGGTAAGTTAAACAATCGCGCGCGATACTGAAGGCCCTGAGTTCGAATCCCGCGAGCAGGATCGTGGATGCGCACTACTGAGGATTTCACATTAGGACGAAACGACCACCCAGTGTCTCCACGTTTTCAATGGTGGTCTAACATTAATCGGTTCAAGATCTCAATCAATAACTTAATAATCTCCACAACCCTATACTGATAACCCTCCGTAAATTCAGAACATATAAGAGGATAGACTTTTAATAACTATTAAACATAGAAACCAAATATAGGATGATACATAATTATCTTAATTCTTTGTACAAGCATGAAATTTTTTATAAAAATGATTATTTTAATACATCAGTAGTTAAAATTTAAAAACAACTTAGTAATTTTTTCTATTTAAAGTACTTGTCTACAATGTAACCTTATTACATTATGCACTTGATTAAAGAGTCACTTATATTCATTTATGAAAGTGAGTAATATTATCTAAGTATATGTTTTATTATACACTTCACCTTTATTGAATAGAAGTCAATATTGAAAGAAAAAGGAAATCAAACTATATGACTTAATCATTTTATTTGTATGAAAATCTCCGTAAGTATTTCACCTTGGATATTATAAATAGAAATTATACACCTATGTCAACATAAGACAGATCCATTGCAGTCCTAGATAACAATGAAAGATACAAATGCAACAACACCAAGTGGATAGGAATCATTGTTCCAAATACTACAATTTAATTCATTTAAGTATTTAATTTTGTTAAATAAATTGGTATGAAGTTTTATTTATGTTTATATAGAATGATAAATTATTAAAACACAATTCATATGAACGAAGAATATTCTTTTCAATAATTTCTCATCAGGTTCTGTAATTATCTCATATCCAAATTAATAATCCGCAGTGTCGAGTCACCTAGACTGGTGGCCACATTACAACATAATCGATAGCATTCGATCTGCACTAATAAGGACTAGACAAGCATGACATTGATCACCACCCAGTGATTAATCAATCGTGAATAATCCATAAAATTGGTCAGATTTAAGGCAGAGTATATCATTTGGAAATTATAATATGTGAATTGAGAATTGTTGTTTGTTATATAAAAGCAATTCAGATCGCTAATGTTGGGGCTGTTTAATATAAAGTGTGAACTTGAATCAGTTTATAAGCGAAATGAAATTGTGCGATAAATGATCAGAATAAATATGGTCAACATGGGGTAAGAGAGAAAATAATGGAATAAAAATTACGTAATACGTAGAATAATATGAATTAGGTCAGATATAGTAGATTTAGAGGTGGATATTGAATAAATTCCTCAAATAGGTTAGCAAGTGTAATAATAATAATGATGACAATGGTAAAGTGTGTGGATAAGTTTGAATCAAATTACATCACCATAATATGAAATTTATTATTAACTAGTTGACCCCAAAGCTCACCAGGGTAAAAGAAGCGGCTGAATATATTTCTTTTGGATGCAAAGCTTTGGCCTTTTAATCCGAACAGTAATTTATTTGGATTTATAATTGTCGAACCTAATGGGAAATTCTTGAATATAATATTCTTTGTGCATATGATTGTGTTTTAATGTAATGAGAATTTTTCAGTGATAAATTATTATTAATGTATATGATTAGCTATATGATTATTGCTTGAAAAAATAGTGATATTAATATTAATGTTTTTATATCATGTATCATGGTAATTATTTTGATCTTATCCTAAACTATAAAAGTTTAAAAGAACAACAACTTAATGTTAATAAGTGTATTTTACATCACAGAAACAAGATATATAACAACGAGAAAAATTTTAATGTTCAATGCCTTCTTGGTATTCATAGACTTTAACTTTAACATCTGTTTACATTACTGAGTGTCAGATAATACGATATAATAATTATAGCTGAAAACTAATGTAAACTAAAAGTTTTTGTAAATGTCGGCTTATTAAACATTTAAATACGAGTTAAAAGCACATAATTTAGCTCATGAAAACCAATTCAACATAATTAATCGTTATTCATTAGTTGATTTCATTTAAAACATACAGTTCGACAAGAATATCACTCATCAATTCTATCATTCAACAGTTCGTCAAGATATGCTGCATC
The DNA here is from genome assembly GCF_000699445.3 of Schistosoma haematobium. Lineage (NCBI taxonomy): Eukaryota > Metazoa > Platyhelminthes > Trematoda > Strigeidida > Schistosomatidae > Schistosoma > Schistosoma haematobium. The sequence goes on along the minus strand of NC_067196.1, from coordinate 74,297,783 downwards.
ATCCGCATATATCATTTCATATATACAGTCTGATTTTACCGACCATTATTTTACGGAACTCAACCAATAGTTTTACACAAATCTAGACAGATTAAGTTAAATGCAAATCAACTAGCATAGAATGATGTTGTAGGCAGTCGTTAAATTTGTGTAACATATTTATTTGCCATTTAAAGTTATTACAACTAAGAATATCTTAAGATAGTATATATATTTATTTCATGAGCTTGTACTTACTTTACTACACATATCTAATCAACTTCTCAATTGAATGGTTTCATTATAGGTAAGTTAGATATATTGAATATACAGAAACAAATAAAACAGATCTGATTGACTTATAATTCTATGTCATTCAGAACGTCTATTAAATTAGTTTTGTTTTTTTCTCTTTTTATCTAAATGTCCATTTCTATTATTATTATTTTTCTTTTATTAAATTGACAAAAGATAATGAAATAAAATTAATTGATTTTTTTATGTATTTTTTCTCCTTTTTTTGATACATTCAATCCCCAATTCTTATCTAACTTTTGTAATATTTATCAATATGGAGACAGTATGGAACACATATTGCTTTTGCACTAAGCGGTTATTTTTTTTGTTTTGAGAATTGGTATCTTATTTGAATAACATGTTTTCTTTGTATAATGATTGATTGATTAACTTAGTAAAACAATGCTAAACAGTAATAATAATAATAATGATAATAGTAGTAATTGCATATTGATTCAATGATCATTATCTAACCTTATGTTGGTTTATACTAGTCTGGACAAGATTCTACTATTATAACATAGTCTACTCCATTTTAATGATCAGCTACTACGTGTTTCACATATTATCGCTAAGTTCAATTACAGAAGACGCATAAAGTTTGTGTAACTTTAATCAATATAGAGTTCTACCACTGATATTGTCATTACAATTTATTAATCATTGATCTAAAATAACTTAAAAATGACAACATTTGATTGTTTGATTCTCAAACGTAAAAATCACAGAAATTCAACACCCAATCAAAACTGAATGAGTTCCGTTGAATTCATCTAATCAGATTACAATTAGATATGGCATAGAACCAATTATATACTGTATTTCAGCTAATAGCAATTTGACATCTGGTCACATTGAGGACTCATTTTAAAAGCAGTAGAACCATCTAGCATTCTTGAAAGATTTATGATCATTTTACTGAGGAGTAAGGAAGGTAAATCGCAGTTGTTGTATTATCACACCATGATATAGATGACTAAAAAAATATATTAAACAAAGTTACGAAAATATATCGGAAAAATACATCTGGTGAAATTGGAAGACTTTCTCTCTCTCTCCATATATATATATATATATATATATATATATATATATATATCATCAGTTCAGTTTGGAAATTATTCACCTTTAAGCATCCGCTAAAGTTTGTAATATTACCAGTAACAAATTATTTGTGTTACTTACTTACGCCTGTTACCCTTCATGGAGGAGAATAGGCCGCCCACCAGCATTCTCTATCCAACTATGTTCTGGGCAATACCTCCCAGTTCATTCCAGTTGCTATTCATCCTATTCATATCTGCTTCCCCTCCCTGACGCAATATGCTTCTTAGTATTCCTCTTTTACGTTTCACTTCACGATTCCAAGTTGGTGCTTGCTTCGTGATACAGTTCGAAAACTTCCGTAATATATGTCCTATCCACTTCCAACTACTTTTCATAATTTTCTTTTCATCTGGAATCTGGTTTGTTCTTTCCCACAGCAGGGTGTTGCTGATGGTATCCGGTCAACGAATATGGAGTATCTTGAGTCGACAAATGTCTATAAATACTTACACATTTTAATGATGGTTGTCGTAGTTCTCCATAGGACTGTCTTGACTTTCGTATTGAAGATTATCTGTTTGATATTGGCTCTCAGATGGCTGTTTTGAGTTCCATATGTTCTTTGCGATACCACTTCGAATCGGTCAGCGAATATCGGTCACTGCAAGACTACAGGTAATTCCTGTTGATGGGTGTCAGACAGTATGGTTTCTGGGTTTAGGGTTTCCCATAGACTACTTTCAACCACTTATCATCAGTGCAGACAGTATAAGTGAATAAAATCTGTAGTTTTTGAGCCATAAAATCCGATTATCTTTGAAAAAAGTTGTTCTGTTTATGAATAATAAGTGAAATTTAAACTGTCTGTGAACTACCAATCATGTCTGCTGTATATTCAAGCTACCAACACTATCTCAATTCCCAGATCATGGAAAAGAAGTTCGTTTTAATAATTATCTATGGGACTCCATTGATTCATTTTAATCTTGAATAAATAGATTTTCCACAAAATAAATCAAAAACTCTGTTAAGATTCAAGTGGGTTTGTAAAAACTAGTTTTCATATAAGAAACATTTAATTAATTCCCTAATAGCTTACACTCAATAAAAAATTATTGATCGAAAACAGAAATGAAATGGAAAAAATTTACCTATTCAGTATTTGATTTTTCAAATCTATTCAAGAAAATTATCTTGATGCCATAAACGTTTTAATGTCTAAAACTATGACGAGTATAGAACAATGTAAAATGGAAAGACTAATGAGTCTGTAGCAAAGATCGAGACGTGTCCAAATACACAAAATACACACAAGCATGTATAAAGAAGAAAGATAGAAGAAGTAGAAATAGGACTAGTTTAAACAGTGAGTTGCTTTCTTTGATTTCTCTCATTTTCTATCTGGGAACTGAAGACCTTAAAAAAAGACATCTAAGTAGTTATTTTTTTCCATAAATATCACTATTATGATTAGTATTAAACATTTTGCCATAAATATATAACATAATAATGAAGATCAGTGGTATATAGTTGATCTAACTAGGAAATTCATTGCACGACAAATGACATCATAGTAAACTGAAGGTAAATTTTGTTTGAATTAATTTCCTCTTATTTCTCCTCTCCAAAATATTTACGTTGACGACTGTTCAAAGAATACGAAGGGGAGTGGAAAAAGAGTAAGGGGGGGTAAGTAGGAGGTTTTAAATTTTAAACTATGTGTTCATTGTTAAACACCAGAATTTTTGGTATACTTTATGACGTAAATATACTATGTGAGGGAGGGACAGAAAGAATTAAACTGGAGTATAATATTTCTAATATACTGAAACTAAATGTAATTCATTTATTAAGAGTTCTGTTTTTTTATACCACAAAAAAGCAAATTGACATTCATTTTAACACGTAACTACTCAGAAACCAAAAAAAGTCATCATTGTCATTACTCTTTGGAAAGTACCAGAGTATATTTGTTTCTGATATAGTGAATACTCTTTCAAACAAATGTCACCTTATTTAGTGTAAAAATATTTATGATGTGATTGGTTAAAATATTTTCTAAAATCTATTAAAATTACTAAATAAGTAATATAAATAAGTTATGCCTTACTAACTCATATTGCATCAATAAATATTTATTTTGAATTCACTTGGTATTGTTTACTTGAATCTTCCCATTGTTATTTAGAAGTGCAATTGATCAGACTCTTATTGGCATATGGGCATATTGTGCGTATTGCCTCGATATTGACTTAAGTCACAATCGTTATAAGCAAAAATTCAAGTAAACAATACCAAGTGAATTTATACTTCACCCCATTGCACAAGTAAGCGGTTATCAGGACTCAGTAGGTAAATGGATAACGTAATGGCGTCTGAAGCGAATGTTACTGGGTTTGAGTCCCATAGTGGACATGAACTCTGAGATGTAGGTATATCTAATTGACGAGTCCTAAATAGGGAGAAACGCGTGTGCTGGATTCCACTGCTGGCCACTAAACATCTTTGCTTATGAGTGTTTATTTTGCTTACTTATAGCAAAATAAATATACTTAAATGATTTAAAAACATTTGAAATGTAAGTTTTCTAAAAGATTAGTTATTGATATGAATAGACAAACAAAAAAACTATGATAAACAACGAAAGCTATTTTCGGAGACGTCATTTCACTTAATTCAAATTTGTAAAATACTGAGATTTAGTTCTGTCCCTGGGTTATTCTACAACCCATAAATTTTCGCTTGATGTATAATTCACTGCCATACCCTTTTGTGTTCCAATGCTATTTTAATTTAAACATAACCTTTTGTACTCAATTTTTTTACATTAGTGCCAAGTTTGGACAAAACTGTATTTTCTTAATTGATTGTACGTTGTGATTATGTTAGTCACATATTTATTCATATATCTTATTACACTAATCTGAATCGGGAATCAGTAATAATCGAGTAGTGTACCAGTTGACTCGTCTTTTCTCTCGCTTGCCAACCAATCAGGTGATAGAATAGTTTCTGTCCCTCTGCACAATACTGTAGTCTCAATTCGGACTTATGCATTTCTGGCCTCAATATTAAACCAGTTAGTCTTTTGTGTCAAGGTCTTAAGTTGGATCGAGACAAGTTCTCTCCCGTATATTATTAGGTAAACAGATCAAGAAAGTGACAGTTTTAAAGTAACTTTTTTGTTCTGGCATTCATGACTCTACACTGTGGTTGCAACGATCCACTAGAACCACAAACAGAAAATACATGGAATCTATTTTTATATTTCGATTTTCACACATGTTAGAAACTTAACTTCAACTAATGTGACATCAGTAAATTCGTGTCTTATCAACAACGTAGTTGATTCTCTTAGTCACATGCTTTCCACTAGGAATTGGGAAAATCAACCATTATGAAGTTAGTCACAAGTAAATATTGTCACTAAGATGAACATTCTTAAGGATACTGTACAATTCAACGATCATTTTCATGTAACCTATCCAATTTTGTTACATGTACACGGAGCTTTTAATGGGTGATCTAACAAGCTATGCAAAAGTGCATACATAAATTATATTTGAATATACGTATTACTGAAACAGTCTAGAAAACGATATGTGAGTAATGAGTTTACTTCCAATAGTTTGTTCGCTCTTGCATTCCATCTGTTTGCAATCGTTCGGTCTATCACAGTTTCACCACATATCTGATTATTTTCACTTGTTTAACTATAACAATCAAATCTTTCCGAATCAAAATAGTCAGCTTACATAATAATTCAATGCTATCTAATGATTATACCACTGAATTACAAAAAAATTATCATAAGTATGGGGCGAAATTCCAATTTACTTCACAATAAAAGAAATTAGTTTAGACGAGTAAATAAATAGATGGAAACTAGGCTAGTTTTTTTGCGCTCCCATATTTAGACAGAGTAATTATTTCGTTTACGTAAGAATGAAAACTTCAATCTTAATTAGCCGAATATTATTGAGTTCACTTCCTTAACAAAAATTTATATCTGTACGTGTATAGATGTTTGCATAACTTCTATGTGTGTTTACAAGTGTGAATGTAAATATACCAAATTGCATAACGTGAATTATATCAAAACTCATTTATTTTCGTTATTTTAGTCAACAGATATTATGAAATTTAAACCAAAAACATTGGTCTGTGCACAACCGATCCTTATATACGAATTGAAATTTACCCCATTGTATAAGCCGGTAGTTATCTGGAATAAGGTTCTAAGTGGATAACGTGATGATGTTTGGAGTAAATGGTACCGGATTTTAATTCTGGATTGATCATCACCTCAGGTATCCAGGTACATCCAACTGATGGGTTTTAGATAGGAAGAAACAAGTCTTCTGGATTCCACTGCTACCCATCACCCATCTAAACTTAACATGATTGTTACTTAGTTGCATTATCAAGGAAATCTGCACAGGATGCACATATACCAATAAGAGACTGGTCAATTGCAGTTTTAAACGTCACTGGTATATATGCATATCAGTTAGTCATAGATATAAAAATTGACACAAATATATCTGTCCAAGTTGCCAAAACATATCACCAATCAGAAATATAATGATGAAAATTAATAGGGAATTAATACACTCAGTAACAGTGTTATGAAGGATTATAAAATATATTGGACATAGAAGGGAAGAAATAATCCGTGGAATAAAATGTATCAAATGATTTTGAAACTCAAGATCAGGGAATAGATTAAGAGTAAATTCAATTGCATCATTGAAACTGGCTCTCGGTCATGTCACCCAATATTCATACGTAGTGAGTACGATTGTATCACGGATCACAGATGTGTGGTCTACACTTATTAGTAGAGTTCAGACCAACAATCAATGACTTCATGGACTGGTAGTAAGTAAACAACCAAAGTACTTTTTTACTTAATCAAACCACTATTTATTGAATAATCAATCAGTGATCTATTTTTTTAAAGGATAATAACGAAACAACAATTATTAATTGAAATTAAATTCTAGTTTTATTTCAACTGTCAACAGTAACTATACATTATAGGATTAAATAAATACTACTTAAGTATAACTGATGTTTCTTTTGAGGGAATAAGCTAATCAGATAACCGGAACATTGATCAGTGTTTAAAATTAATTCGATAATTCCTTATTTCAACTCTTTCTTATTCTAGTGATACGTTTGAATTTCATGTTTAGTGACATGAACAAAATTGTTTATCAAATATCTAATAATAATATATTATACTTAACTAATAAGTAGTGATAGAGTTTTATCCTAAGGAAAAATAAAAACGATAGACAGAGGTGATGATTTCATTCTTGTAATCAATACAATACCACAATCTTTTACAGTATCTTTGTGTGTTTAGTTTAACAATTACAATCGGAGCTTAAATAATACCTTTTCACAATTACGAATTACTAGTACTAATTATCACTTATGAAAACATGGTATGACATAACAAATCTATTCATTTTGGAATATGTGTGAGAAAGACAGCGAGGGAAATAACTAGGTAGAGGTAGACATACGGTTAATAAAAAAATTGACTGACTAGAACATTCATCTGACATAAGACACGTGAAGTAGGTGGGACCGACAATACTTCAGCAATAACTAGACAAGTAAATTGTTGGAAGAGAATTCAAGAGTACTATGAAAGATTTGAGACTCAAATAAGTTGAAATTGTAACAGATGAATCATATTTATATAACAACAAACATAACCTTAAAGCACATGAATAACGTTACAAACTAAAAGCTAAAATAACTAAGCAGATCATGACACAGGTTAATGTAGCAATATAACTTATAATTTACAGAGGGCTCGCCTATTTGTCAGGATGAAAATTTCTTAATAAAAATGGTAAACTTGATTCCTTCTAATCATACTCTTTTTAAAATACAATGGATTGAAAGCATTCAACAATGCCATCACAAGACATCTCCTTGACACAGGACACGAAGTCGATACACTGAAGTCCTTCAAGGTGATTAACAAACAATCAAACTCCAACCTTCTGAAATTTACTGAAGCGTTAGCAATCAAACATCTAAGACCAGATCTATGTATACAAAAAGAGACAGTAATAAATCTTTCTTTACTCTGATAACAACCCCCCCCTTTTATTCATTTATTGCTATTTATTTATTTATTGCGTCATTATTCCAACTCTTTCGAAAGTTTAAATTACATAATACATAATTGACTAATTTCAATTCATATTTTCTTTATTACCATTAATCTATTTTAATGAGTTCTCATCACTATTTCAATGTTCTGGAACTTCCCCTCTCAAACTTTATTTATTCAAGACAAAATTTTATGACCTCATTAACTCTATCGGAATCTTCGGTACTCCATGATACATTTATTTATCCTTAATCACCCTCTTATGTGCATGCCGTAAGCGGCTGATGAGAACCTAATTAAATAAAATGAATTCATATTATTCTGCACCAATCGTTGTTCTTGCTCTCTTTAAAATACAATTAATTTGGTTAGGTTTCATCATGATAGCATGAAATGGGTAGGGTTGTTACATGATTAGAAAGTAAGCGATAATACCAATCACTTGATTGATTCTGTTCACAAAATATCATATGAAAATGAACAAAATCATCACTCTAATTACAGAGGTCTGTAACGATTTCAATTTTGTTAACATTCCACTATTGTAAAGATTCAAAAGTAACTCAGATTTTTTCCCTTATCATAATAAATGAATATTATTTTAATGAATTGGGAAAAACATGTAGATGTGTATTCCACAGTACAACTATATGCAGGTTTGTATATATTTAAATTAGTCAGGTCTTAAAATTAACCTATTCGACAGATAGTATTATTTTAGCTCATGGTAATTAGTCAATATTTCCATATATATATATATATATATATATATATATATATATATATATATATATATATATGTACATAATGAGTACAAATGAGTCATTGTATGTCCACCTACATATTCATTCATCTCATTGGCTTAAACCTTAATGGTTCAATCGCTTAATCAGTCCTTCGCGTATTCATAATTGATTGTTGAACCATATCCGTCCACTTTTTATCCATTCTTTCACTTTACTGTCCTCTAGTCATAACGTTGGTTTGGAATAAATTTTTCTCAATGAACTTTGTACGGCCTCTGAATATTTTATTCCGTTAGTGGAGTGTCAGAGATAATTGTTATTACGACAAACTACTTACGAAATCAGGGCAAACTAGGCAACCATTCCACTATAAACTCTCCAATATTTCCTGGTTTTTCCTACCTATCTAATTAACATCAATCAACGATAGAAAATATGAAATTCAATAGTCTTCATATATTAATCAAAAGTGATTGTTTATAGATTCATCTTGATTAGTTAGATAGTCAACCAGTCAATCATTCACTCAATTAATAAATAAACATTATATCACAGTTTCATTTGCAGTTCTAATGCCTTAGAAATGGGTAAGCAAATACTAATTTATGTAGCAATCAAAATATAAACCATAGGTAAGCTAAGACCATGCATTAAATTACTTTTTCATTCTACTAAATAGACAAGAAAAGAAGGAAATGAAGTAAAATAATCATAAATGTTGTTTTTCGTCCTATATGTTTGTGCTTCTCTTAAATTGAATTTGCAAGTTAGCAAAAGAAACTAAACCTACTCTCAAGTGACTATTTTGGTTTTTTAAACATTGAGCAAAATATATATTTTCCTCCAATGCATCAATTGATCAATGATATTTAACTTTAATTTGTTTAATCTGGTTGGCGTATTTTAGCAAGATTTTTTTTATGGGATGGAATTGCCGACCCCATGCTCAACCCTCCTCCTTTACTCAGGTTTGAGACCAGCAGTGACTCTAAAAGAGCTACAGGTAGAAATGGAAGCAGGTATGAAAAAGATGAATAGCAACTGGAAACAACTGGTAAGGATTGCCCATGGTGGGGTTGGATCGGGAGTACTGGTGGGCAGTCTATGCTCCTTCACAGGCGTAAGTGATTTAACTTGAAGAAAATACATGAATAAGACGAGACCCCTTTTTCGAAGAATTTTTCACAGAACAAGAAATTAGTGTTTTGGTGTTATTGTGGTGCATGCTACTTATGTCTATCGACATAAGTAGTATGTAACGCCAATCACAAGTGGAATGCCTGGTGGCAGAAGGTTGGGAAGATTAAATCGAAGAGAATGAGACCAGAGAGTAGCTGTTATGGCAATGAAGGAATTGCAACTAAAGTATTGGACGTATGGTTTTTATATTTTAGCAAAGAACTCTGTAATTATAAGTCGGTTCTCACTACTTAGGTATTCGTTCACAAGGTCATCCAGTTGTAGTGTATGGCTACTACAGAGTTATACTTCCTCAGAAAAACCTATGTAAATATATATTCGTACAAGATTTTTGGTGTTAAAAAGGCAGTGACCGGGCACATTATGTGAAGATCTTGAAATGCCATAAGTGTATATTTACAGAATTTTAAACACCTTATCATTTTAAATTTTCGCCAAATGACATGAATTGTCTAACTGAGATTTTTCTCACTATCTCAGAATTAATCCTTAAATATTTTCATTAACTACTACTGGTAAACATCTAAAGAATTTATTTCCATTAGAATTATTTTGTCCATACAAGTAACTGCAAACTCCAGAAATAATTTACAGATGGATATTTTATTAGTATAGGGGATTTGTAGAGATTGTGGTATTGATAAGCGTCGCTAATTGGACGCTATATTCGGTTCCTAAGCTATACTCGTAACCTCCAAACTAGAACTACACAGCTACCTGAACACGAGAGAAAAGGCGCAAAATATGCGAGAATCACTTTACTCCAAAGATTCGTTTTAGTAAAGAAAATATAGGGTTTTTATAATAATTTAGATGTCCTTGGGTTTCCCGAAAATTCTGGAATGCTACTAAACATAGTAGCAGCATAGAAATAAGTCAATCAAAAACTCTACATGTGACTTTTCACTTTCTTGATGTTTCTGGCTAAACTTCTAGTGAACGCTGATTCGATGAAATGCTTTTTAGTGTTTCCTGAGTATTTTTTGTCTTTTGCGAGAAGTTTTCTGGATCACCCCAACAGGTATTTTAACCATTTAAACTACGGAGTGATCTTAGCTAGACCACTATTGAAAACCTGGAAAGATTCGACAGCCGTTTCATTATAGTATGGGACTGTTGAGCAATGCTCATCCACGACGACACAATCGGAAATCAAAAGCAGGACATTCGCGTCAATACACGAAGACTTAACCTTTATACCACTGACCTGAGGTCCAACAGCGTTAATATCTAACTTCAATCAATCCATGGCATTTCACTACCCTCATCGACTGTTTGAGGTAGAGGCTGTTTCACATCCAAAACGGACTGAACAGTTATGGCGGGAAGCCGTGACCAATGAAGTATTAATCAGTGTCGTGCGTGGGACAGTATCCACCGCTGGAATTGAATGAAGAGTTGAGTGAGATGATAGACTGATCGAATTTCGACATTAGAACTGTTGGATCCCGGCCCAGAGGTCTAAAGGTCAAGGCTCAGCGCGCGAGATTGTAGCTCTCTGGTTCCATTTTAGGTTGGGAAATCGTAATGTTCAGTGTCATACTGTTTCATAATAAGACGAAAAAGCTATTCAGCGCCTCCTGATTTTTAATGGTAGTCTAGCTAAATCAGTTCGTGATTTCAATAGAGGAAATGTTTAATCCGTAAAATAAAGGATATTATTGTTGTTCACTCTTGGTTATCCACTGTTTTCAAATATTATGATACTGTCAGATGAACAACACAAATAAAGTGAAGTGACTTAAAATAAAACATTAACAAAAATAAACTGAAATAGAATTCAAATGTGCTCTTTGGTACGCCATTCTTTCACAAACTGAAATCATTTACATTTACGTGTATAGTAATGATCTTATTCAACAGGTACAAACTCATGCATTTGACTTCGAGTCATACTCTATTTGTGAAGGCGAATTATACTAACCAGCTGCCCAAATGAAATCAGGTGACGAAGGGTTTAAATTATTGATTGAAATTTAAACACCATAACCACTAAGCCATTGCTTCACATGTTACATACATAAATACATACAAAAAAGTAAATAATAACTTGATGTAAAAAAAAGAGTTTTGATCTCATTACTTGTACAAGTAGGAATTTTACACATTGTTGTTGTTCTAACTGTTAATGATATTTATGATGTTACAGATTTCAGTAAACCAAAAAAAATAAACAAGAGAAAAATAAAGAAAAACAAATAAGCCGACAACTTGCCCACCTTTATATATTTCTACCAACCATATATGTAAATTTCAATATTTTCCTGAATTTAAAACAAATTATTATGATGTGATAAGTTTGTTTTTAATATTGCTCGAAGGTATGAAAATGTTTAATGACAAAAAGGAAAAAAAACAAAACCATGAACTTACAATAACAAACTAGTTTATTACCAGTTCGTTAATTAATGAAAATAAAAAAAGAGAAAAAAATGTTTACGGTTTTATTTTTTGAAATGAGTTCCTTGAAGATGATAAATTAGAAGAAAACAACATCAAAATAGATTGTATACTATATGTTGATAGAGTTTTGTTCGCTGAACTGGATGGTTTGGTTGTGGAGCTTTCATCGTTTTTCCGAACGACATCATCAGCACAAACTTCAGATAGACGTGAAGCGTTCGAATTTCACAGGACAAACTGTGAAACATATATATATTAATGAATGAAAAATCATTTATATCTGATTCTTCTTACATAATCAATCAAAAATATTATCAACTATCGATAACTTGTATCAGTCATTATCCCCATTTTTTTCTTCATATACTAAATCCCCCATTCATAGGGTTCATCAGAATCCGATTTATAATATAGATGAAAGTGATTTCTTTGTAATTCAAAACAAAACATTAAAACCCATGATATAATAAATAGTGTGATTGAAATAATAATAATAATAACTGTTCCTTTATCTTAGGGATAATATTGATAATAATAATAATGATAATGACAATAATAATAATATTTGAAAGAACCATAGCAATAAATAAAGTATTGTTCTATATAGAAATGAATAACAGAACGGATTTTAACTAGGACAATTTAATTTCCCTTGTTAAATATAATAAAATGATTATAATCAAATCAACAACTCATTTATTTATGTAACTAGTTGTTATGTTGTTGTTTATTAATAATTAACATAACTATGTGTTTATATATAAAAGAAACAATAGGAAAAAGAGAGGGGGTGGGAAGAGAGAATGGATAAAACGAAAGGATCATTTATTTTTTTTAATTTTTTTAAAAAGAATTTCTGTGTATTTACTTATTTCAATAGTCGATAATTAGAAAAACTACGGATAATTGTGTATGATGCATTTTGTACCGATTGTCATAGGAAAGAAACTATATGATGTATATTTATGTATAGATTTCGAGAATGAACAAAAAAACTGATGTCATAATGTTTACTGTCAACAAGAGAAGTGACTGAAAAGTATTTTATAAACAATCTTATAATAATTTATACGAATATTCGTCAAGATTGGAACGAATAGTTTGACAGAAATTGGGCGCTGAGTACTTTTATTTATTTATTCCTTCATATATCACACACATCAACACAGAACATCAATAATTAATCTCACACATACATACATACATACCTACACACTCACATACATACAGTTTGTTATTCAGTTAATTATTTCCATGTAGTTAAAATTTTTCACATGAATTGTAGTTAACTGACTCATATTATCCTGTTTTACAAAAATCAACATCCAAATTTGATTGGTGTAACACAGTATAGTTATGATTGTTAAAAAGCTATACATTTCTTTGTTGATTTTGATTATTACCCTGAAGAAGTCCAGACAAGTCAGCGGGACGAAACGTCGGAGTTATTTAAATTTCAATCACTGAGATTATTTCAAATATAATTTTCACATATAATCTTATAATACGACTAATAATAAAGATACATATTTGTAAGATGCATAAGAAAACTTTATATTCAGTAAAGTGGTTAAGTCAGTTATTATTCATTGGTTTTAAATGATTCTGTAGTAATAATAATTACAATCTAATTTGATTTGAAATATGTGGATCACTGGACTTTAGTTTATCAATCATTTACTTAATGCTTGATTAACAAGTTAATAATTTCAGGTCTTACATAAGAGTATTTCAAATTTCCACTAACTTCGTAAACAATATGGTGTGTATGATGCACTACTAGACTTATATATTTACCAGTCAAGTATATATAAATGTAAATATATATAAGCTTTTCACTTGATATTGTTTTTACTTGAATCTTCCCATTGATGTTTTTGGACTGAAATTGATCAGTCTCTTATTGGCATATGTGCATACTGTGCGTATGCCTCGATATTGCCTTAATTTACAAGGATTATAAGCAAAGATGGATAGTGGCTAGCAGTGGAATCCAGGACGCGCGTTTCGTCCTGTTTGGGACTCGTCAGCTGGATGTACCTGCATCTCAGAGTTGATGTTCACTCTGGGACTCGAACTCAGTACCGTTCGCTTCAAACGCCATCGCGTTATCCACTTAGCTACTGAGTCCTGATAGCCACTTGCTTGTGCAATGAGTTGAAGTTTAATTCACTTGATATTGTTTTACTTGAATCTTCCCATTGATGTTTTTGGACTGAAATTGATCAGTCTCTTATTGGCATATGTGCATACTGTGCGTATGCCTCGATATTGCCTTAATTTACAAGCTTTTTTATAAGCTTTTTCTGTCAATGATTCGAGTGTAGGACTAACATAAATGTAGGAAAAATAAATTCAATCGTATTATTTTATATTGATTATTGCCCATATCTGCCTGAGTCAGGGTAATTGAATCAAATAAACTGGGTTACTCATAAGATAACTCCTCATTCTGACTAATTTAAGTTCATATTATTTGCCGCATGAAATTTGCTTTATGCCATATGTTAGAATTAATAATTTCAAAGAGAAAGTTATACCGTTTGATGCAAACAATCATACAAACAATTGAAATGAGGATTTACGTTTGACTAAATTTCTGTTCTAAAATAAAATGAAACGTATCTATAATTTTTGATAATACAGAAGACAGCATGAAATTTCAGTTTGCGCGTACAGTAATTGCATGATAATCGCTAAAATAACTTTGTATACAATTCAATCTTTCGCTTTAAGAGGAAATTAAACTGCTGAACCAAATTTCTTAAAAGCAATAAGACATTTCTCAGCATATTAAGTATAATTATCAGAATGCTTCAATGAAGTATTTGAAATAAATAAAGGATTTTATTTGTTACTAGTCTAAGAAGTACTTGCTTTTTATTTCAGGGATTACCATCGACATAATCACTACTTTGAAGTTACCAAAAAATTGAGTCAGTTAACTTGTACGTAAATAATTGAATTAGGTATCTTTTCAAAACTTTGTCTAGGATCCATCTAATTCTATACTGAGTATTCAACTAAATCAATATAATTCCCATTTCACTTTATCATTTAATTAGGGTGATAAATATATACTTGATAAATTTCAAATAAAAATCATATGTATCATTCAAATAGTAGATAACTATATTTAGTAAATATTCCTTCAGATATTTAGAATAACTAAGTTACTGAGAATAAAAAACAACCAGTGTATTGTAGAGTCCAGGTAGAAATGAAGAAAAAAGACTGACAGTCAATCGATACATTTATACATATATATTATGATGATTAGTTGAACTCAAGTTAATTATTTAATCATCATGCAATCAAACTGTCTATAGACTGATGGATGTCTAACAAAATTCAATTTCAATAGTTGAAATCATGAGTCAATTGAAGTTAGACCACCATGAAAAACCTGTAAGCACTGGTGGTCTAGCTTCAATTGACTCATGATTTCAACTATTGAAATTTCTAAAATCTCCAAAAAACCCTTTTTGATAAAATTCAATTTATTCAAAAGAAATTAAACACTGAACTGATAAGTAAAAGTATCCATAGTTTTAATAGAAATAATTTAAGTGGGGAGGTTTGAAATATATTTCTTAGTTATAACTAATATTTGCGAGTCCATTCAGCCGAGTGTATCTACACATACCAAGATTTGAATTCAATATCTTTCATTTCAGTTGCCAAACGGATTATAAACCAAGATATTGGGTCAAGAATGCCACTAACTTTACAAATTCAGTTGACATGGAGAAGTAAACATTTCTTCGTTAAGTCAACTCTGATATCTTAGTTTGGAATATAGTGATTAGTTCTCAGTGACTTTGGCTGATTTCTAGTGAAACTGCAGATCATATCTGTTCTTATTAGTACGGGGGATCGAACAATATTAATGTCTAACTTCAGACGATCCACGATATTGCACAACCATCATCCACTGTTTGCAGTGAACAGCAGTTCCACACATGACACAAATTAAGCTCCACTGGTCACGGTATCTCATTCGATCTCTAGGACTTACGTCTTCAGGCTAGTTACTAGTGAGCACATGATTATCATTAGTTTAAGGGGAGTTTGATAGATTGTAGAATGTCCACGGTTTAAATCAAGAACTACTCTTAGCAAGACCATCCATATGGCCGTCTAGTGTTTCCAGATTCTCAATGGTGGTCTAGCTGGGATGAGTTCGTGATTTAATAACTGTGAACATCCTATTTCTGATGAAACATTTAACAATTTCATTAAATTAGCATAAGCTGACTTTAATGAATGGTTTTGAAGATGGTTTTTAGCTGAACCAATAAATTTCCAAGACTATACAACTATATTCTTTTCATGGATAATAACTATCAGTATCAAGTCTAGATGAATACGTGTTTTTAAACAACTAATTAATCGATGACAACAAATATATTGCATGGTTTACGTTCACCTTATTCCAAGTTCAGTGTTTCGTTTTATATGTATATGTATATATATTTGGAAGCGGTACATTAATACTACTTAGATTCAAACAGTAATGAATTGAATTATCAAAAATGGTATGGTTAATTAATTATCTGATGACAGCTCATTAATAGATTCTTACTTTTATTTCCCTAGAACGAGGAACTATAACTTGTCAATACTGGCACCATACAAACAAAAACACGACGCTGCATTGCTGCTATATTTCTGTCAACTTACAAAGTACTTCCAACGAGACCTTATTATGGATTATTTGCCAAGTTTGAATCATTCGCTTATTTGATTTGTCACAATGAATACTAACCAGAAAGTGCACCAAAACAGTCATTATAGTCTATTCTGCAGATAAAACACGATCATAATTATGCAGAAATATATATATATATATATATATATATATTCCCTTTCTTTTTTTGGTATATGTGCTGGTTTATTTAAAGGCATAAAGCTAATAGGAAATCTTAGTACACCGAAGTTTATCATCCAGCAAACAATGTCATCAGTGGGCTTTTTGTTAGACATAACTGAATATGTGTAAATGTGAATTTTGTTCTGTGAGGAATTATTATATCTAATTCTGTTGTGTACTTATTCAATATTTGGCCTATGATATTTTTATATTACCTGATTGTAAGTTTATATTTGATTTATTAGCTGTTGACATATACTTAAACGTCTTGTATTACATATGACCTAATTATGTACAGATTGAGATTTCCTGTTTATGGTGTGTTATGGTCTTATAATTGATCTTTAATATCAAGTGAATTTTTTGAGTCACTATAATAGAAGGTAAGCCGACTTTCTGTTATCGTATCCTGATTGAGCGTTAAAGGATGAAAACAGTGATATGGAACAATAGGCGTTGGAATATCCGGTTGTTGTTGGTTGTGGTCGTTGATGTTATTGATCAGGCGGAAGTTAATTATATTGTTGGTGTAAGATAAACTTATCATTAGGGGACTCTATAATCTAGTGATCCTATTAAATGGGTATATATAAGTTGAATTTATAATAATATTTACCTGAAGAACTTATATTTGATACAGTATTTTATTGTAAATGTATGTCCAAAATATATTCCAAACTTTAATATCAAAGTTATTCAGTACACTCTGGTTTTTAAGTTAATCTATTTTAAGATGAATTATAAATAAACGCCCAGAATAATGTATAATAAATTGGTTTTCATACTACTATTATTATTACTATGTCTTTTCGTCGTATGATTTAATGAATAAACCTGAGCATATTCAGTTGAAATATAATTTGATGGATGACTTGAAGATATTTCAAAAAGCGTACACAATGAATCTTCTGAATAAACAACATATACTCTTGATACGGCTAAAATCCGCCCTTAAAACTACAAGATGAGTTTTGCTTTAAAGAAAAATAATTGGAATAATTAAAATAAACGAATATCTTTGAATGGTTTCTGAATTATTTAAAAAAGCAATCGAACACTAACTTATTGCTTTTTAGTGTTTCTCTAAGATCTTAGGTAAATTCAACAAGTTTATGACTTACTTTATAAGGTAAATTACATTCAAAAATATTGTTTACTGTTCAGTATTTATTATGCTCCATTACCCAGTTTTTAAGAAAATTCTTCAGTTGATTTTGTAATAAAACTTAATTTCATAAACACTGATAAGTCATTTACACACACAAAAGAGGCAAGTGATAATAACCAAACTTACGTCGATAAAATATTTGGTTTTCTATGTCTTTCTAATAATCCAGTATCTATAATTAATATACGATAACCGGGATATTGAATAATAACTGATTTGCCTTCATATTTATTGTTCTCATCATCAAGTACAGTTACATCATTTGTTTTTATTACATTGAAGGTAGAAAAAGCCATTATGTTTTCTCAGATTGTTTTACTATTAAATTTTCGTAATAAGGACTTTCATGATGTTAAAAAAACAAACGAAATAATTGATCATGTACATAAGGAATGCTTAGTTTTAGGGGAAAAAATTACGTTAAAAATATCACGTGATGCCAAGACCAATAAATGTAAACAACTGCACCATAATCCAATGCCAAATAAATGAATATCAGTTAGATTTACTAACTAAAAAAAAAACTAAATTTTACCTAATCAGCTTTGAAATAATCCTGATTGGTTAAATGTCAACCAATCAGATTGTTAATTTCAATCAAAATATCTAGACACAGACTAAATATAATTTAGACTATGTATTACAGATATTTTATACATTTGATTGATTGATGTCGAAAAAATAATAATAAAGATATTCTAAAGGTTGTAGGAGAAAATTTTACAAAATGATTATGATAAAAATTGGATCCAAATGAACTATACTGATAAATGTGTGAAGAAAGGTAAATATATCTAGTTAAAAATAATATGAAGTATGTTTGAAATCATATAATCAAAGAAAGTATTTGTTTTCAAATAATATTGTTAAATCAATCGAAGCGTCCAGGTCATCCGATTGAGATACGCGCGAAACCGAAGTTCCAAAACAACGATTTGTCCACAATAGCTGTTCTTTATTGAATAATACACAAAATTTAGTTACAAACTTCAACTTGTGAGGGGTCTGGGGCATTTAAACGCGTCCTTCAAGTATGAAAATAAAAAGGCTTCTTGTAACAGTAATATAAAGAATAATTATAACAGACGGTAGTACAAAAGACAGCTGATAGATGTGTCCAAATTTGATAACAGTTTATGAACAACCGAAACCCGAACCAAGAGTAAAACAGTATGGAAACTGTTGCGTTTAAACAAATGCACAAAACTGTGGATAACCGCTACAACGATCAAGGTACAGTAATTATAATGATAAATACAATGATAAGTACAATAAACGTTATAAGTAGATGTGAACATTTCAGAATACTACATTACAACTTGCGTTACAACATAAGTGTAAAAATTGTTGAGAATACAACTGCTTGCTGAATGTGGAAAGAGAGCGAGTAGGAACAATGTGAGACAAATTTAACAAGTATGTATTGTAATTAAACCAAAAATATTGTTGAAATAAAGATTATTCATTTTTTAAAATTTTTAAATAAATCACTTTTATTCATTTTTTTGGGATCAGATTCGATTGATTTTTCTTGGTAACTACTCTTTCTTTTTATCGATTTTTCTATGCTATCATAGATTGTAGCAAACAGAAGAATCTAAGATTAATCGTTTCAGGGTGTTTAGTTTAGAAGTTCATCCTTGATTATACTGTTAGTTATTATTTAGAAATATTAATATTCGAATAGATTACTTTATTATTTGTTACCATACATCCTTTCTTTATCTGATATTTTATTATATAATTTACTTGTTCATTATTTATTATATCTTAAATGATAAAACCTTATTGATTCAGTCCGTTTTTTGACTGGTAATTATAATTCGATAAAATTCTCGTGATGGTAGTCTTCATAAAAGTTCCATTTATCTCAAACCATAAGATGTTATATACCAATAAAAATCTCAACTCAAAACTAAATTAATTAATTTAAGTTGTTAATACACAAATATGGAATTTCATTTGATTAAACAACATTTTTATCACAAACTTATCAGCCAATCGAGTCAACTTATTAGCTTAACCCAAATATGACTTTATGTAAACCGTTTAAAACATTTTGAATAATGCAACATGTAGATATTCCAGATATTCAGTTGAGCTGGTTTGGTTTTACATGTTCTTCATCAGTTGTGCATACTGAAATAAAATTTTCAGGGATAAAAATTTTACATGGAATTGGAGATTACAGTCATATGAAACTTCTTCATTTTGTCTGTTATTCAAATTTCATAGTTGTTTCATAACACCGACAGGTTAGGAAATATGAAGATATATATAAATATCCATAGAATAGTTCTCATAACTAATTCAACAATACCTATTTGAATGTATCATACATTCTTAATATCTAAGTAGTTAATTTTTTACCTAAAGCATGAATTGACGCGGATGTTATTATATAGAAGATCATTGATTTATTGCAGTCACACGCACTTTACTTTGCTTTCAAGCATCTAACACTAAACATGAATTACCGTTGAATTTTTTCCAGTAGCTTCATAGAAAATTTTTTTGTTTCAATGAACAACGCGAGTTACTAAAGTTTTACTAAACCATAAGAATATCATGATAAATCATATGATCTATGATTGTGGAATATTTCACTGAAAAAACAATTCTATGAAAATAGAACTGTTGATGTACAATGATTCACACTGATTGAAATAGAATATTCAATAGCATTATTAAAATCGTATTCAATCCAACCGTTAATGAATAAAATCTTACACTTTATCCATTCATAGCGTTAAGCTGTCATATTTACTTAAATGGGTATCAATGCCAAGGTTGGATATGATAGTTTCAAATAAATTGAACATTAGATCAAAAGTTAATAATAAATATACATTTTTTGTTACATTCCAATAACTTGGAAAAATCGTATTCCTGATGTTTCATGACTTAATGTAAGCCACTTCTTCAGAGTAAATAAATAACTAAATTAAATTAACACAAGTTTAGACTGTCTTGTATTAAGTCACGAAACATCAGAAATACAATTTTCTGCTAATTGAGATGTAACAGATAGATCTATGTTTATTAATAATACTCAAATAGATTGAATATAAAAGAAATATAATATGATCAACGGTATACTACAGTTGACAAATAAACAAATATACTAGAATATTGTTTATGGTTTGATAAGTTTTGAAATTCGATACTGTTTTCTTCTTTTTGATCTTCATCAAATTAAATTATTATTAGGATTTTGTTGATTACTTTATTTTGAGCAAAATTTTCAAATTTTTTAAAAAATAATTTGATTGGTTGTAATCAACAAATAATTCCCAAATTTAGAACATTAACCAATAAGAAGGAAATCATGATATTCCTTATATTTTATCTAATACTCAAAATAGAATTAATTAACTGATATATTTTTTTATCAGTATGGGGGTTGTGGAGATTATTAATCTTTTTATTGAGATCATGAACCGATTGACGTTAGACCACCATTGAAAACCTGGAAGCACTGGACGGCCGTTTCGTCCTATTGTGGAACTCTTCGTCAGCGCGCATCCAGGATCCTGCTCGCAGGATTCGAACCCGGAGCCTTCGGACTCGCGCGTGAACGCTTAACCTACTGGATCACTGAGCCGTCATCCTATGGTGTTAATGTCTAGACCATCTTCCATTGTCTGAGGTAGATGCCTGTCTCTACCCGACACGGATTAGCTCCACTAGTCACGGCTTCTCACTAGAACTCCGAGAATTCCCTCATGAAGCTAGTCACTAGTGAGCACACGATAATTATCAGTATAGGGGTTGTGAAGCAGATATTATAAGTAAGCTAGATTCTGTATGTGTGTGTATGTGTTTACACGATCGAAACAGAATAAATCCAGGAACATGTTCAGTCATTAAAAAAAATATTCATTAGTTAATGATAGACAGTCGCTAGCATTGGAATCAAGCACACGTGTCTCGTCCTATTTAGGACTCGTCAGATGGATGTACCTACATCACAAAGTTGGTGTTTACTCTTGGACTCGAACCCAGTACCGTTCGCTACAAATGCCATCGCGTTATCCACCTAGCTAATTAGTCCTGGTAGCTAGGACCTATCAGTCTCGCGTGTGAACGCTTAACCTCTAGACCGCTGAGCCGGCATCCAATTGTGTTAATGTCTAACTTCAACTAATCCACCATTGTCATCAGTGAGTTACTATCTCACAACGAACTCGAATGAACTCCACTGATCACTGCTTCTCACTAGAACTACAGGAAATACCTCTTGAAGCCAGTCACTGGTGAGCTGATTAGTATCAGAAGGGTTTTTTTTAACTAATTAGGATGACAAAATTACGGTGATTTTCCATAACGAATCACAATAAACTACATTCACAAATGTTATGCTATCAAACTACATATGATTTAAAAGGAACACATTAAACGAATGCATAACTTTGTGCACGGTTCCAACTTATTTTCAATCTGAACATTACCATTTCTACTACCCTATCCTTGGTCGAGGTCATAATGTGGATATATTTCTACAAAAACATTTTTCACTCAGAAAGTAACTAATTATCGGTGGATGCGCACTACTGAGGAGTCCCATACTGGAACGAGACGGCCGTCCAATCCTTCCAGGTTTACAATGGTGGTCTAAATTTATCGGTTCATGAGCTTAATTAAAATAAAAAATTCAATAAAATATTTTTTGATTAGTCTGTCGTCCAACTTAATAAATATACTACCTTACGCTAACAATTAAATATATATTATACGTTCATAAATGCTAGACAACTGAATAGAACTATGAAAGATTTGATTGAAGTCCACTGATATAAAGCTTAAGCACTCACTACAAGAGACTAAAGGTTTTGTGTTCGATTACTACCTGAGTTGTGAATGTTGACTGCTCATCATTCTCATGTTAAAATGTAACAGTGGTAACATATTTCATAGTTTTCGATAGTTGTTTAGCTAGTATCAGTTCATGATACCATTTAGAAATTGAACAAACTCCACAAATCTATTATAATTATATAAGAAATGTAATTTTGTTTTTTATTTACTGAATTTATCGAATACGATTGTATAATCCATTACTTTAAATCAGGAATGTAAGCAGTTAAACAGAGATGGATGGTGGTTAGCATTGGAATACAGGACACTCATTTCTCACAGGATGTATATACGCCAATAAGAGACTGATCAATTGCATTCTTAATGGGAAGATCCAAATAACTAATTAGAAAGGAATAGACAGTTAAGTTTGGTATAAATTATACTCGGATTTATGTTATCCCAGTGAAGTTACGCATGAAAACTTCCAGAAGCAAATACAATAAAACGGTATTTTTAAGATATTAAAAATCCCCATATTGTAAATTAGGATAATACATATATCTGAACAATATTTTTTCACCCAGATCCTCACCAGCCTTTACTCGTCTACACAGTAGTATTCATATGAATGCATGAAAAATATTAAACTAAATGAAGGTAGTTTGTGAGTCAGTAAAAACAATGTACAGTATAATACTGATCTGTTTATGGTTTCAATGAAATTCAACAATTTCTACAACCCCATACTGATTATTATTAATTTGCCTACATTCTAACTTACTACTGATTATTTAATGCCACACTGATGAAACTGACTAAAATAAAATATCAAATTCATTTAACTTCTATTCTACTGACTGATAGGATTACATTTACTGTTGGTATTTAATTTTTCATAATTTATTCATTCATTTTTAATAATTACCAAAAATAACCATTTAGTCATTAATAATGAACATATTTATCCGTGATTAATTCCATTGAGATGACATCAATAAAATAATTACTTGAAAAAGGTTATGGTGAGTTTTCTCTTTATGACCGACCTGGTCAAGTGACATTAGCTGTTACTCTAAAATTCTTTCTTAGAGATTAATCAACTATATTAGTATTATATTGTTAGTATAGAAACTCAACAACAGACTTTGATTCAAACACTATTTGAATATTATCATCAACAATCTAGGAGAGTTGAATTCAACTAAATTATGAAGTGAATTGAAAAGAAATTGAAGAAGACTGAGTTTGATTAAACTAGTGAAGACAATAATTTTTATACATCGATTTCAAATGAGGTCTATTATCAGAAAAATAATATTTAACCTTCACATGATCACTGGTAGAATTTAACAGGTTGCTAATTAAGAATGTTGTTAGTGAATAACCTAGAATTTATTGGACATGACGATAGATTTTGAAGAGATTATTCGAAAATTTAGAAAACTAATGGTTTTTCTTCACTTTATATATGTATCCATGTATTCATTCAATGATCTATTCTGGATTACTAGGATGATAATAAATAACAAGATAAGATATTGTTATAACTTGTGACCGTCGATTATGGAGAAGTAAATTATCGATCGGATCAAAGACGCGCAGAATACGTGAGAGCAGCCTAGAGTCCTGATTGGCCCTGATTCCTGCTTAGCCCAGCCAGTTAAGTTCAGAACGCCAATCTCAGCCTCTGCAATATGAATCATTATATTTCAAACACACTGAGTTTATAAACCAATCAAACAGACCACAACGTACCAATAAAATATGAAACAACATTTGTACAAGAATTAGCCAGATGTGGCTGTGAATGGGGGAGGTAGTAATTAATAAACTGGGTATAACTCAAGAATGGTAAAACGTATAATAATAGTTTATGGGTAAAAATAAAGCTTATAATAAGAGAAATATGGATATCCATAGTTTAGTTACTTAATAATTATACAATAGAAATATACGTTTAGTATTGGTCCATTGATAGATCCCAAAAGTTACCATTCATTATTCTTGTCGGGACATAACAGATATCGTCCTTCCAGTCGATGAAAATCAATGTGTTCTTTTTCAAGATGAATTGTGTTCAAAAGTCTATAGTTTTCCGCTACTATTTCAGTTAAATTTTGATGTTAATTCACCATCTTGTTTACCTTCAAGTTATAAGTTCTTAAGTTTGTACAAAATGATAAAACAGCAAACGTCTTTCATTGAATGAAATAAAATTAGAAATATGCGTTGCTTTTTAAAAGATAGATTTTAACTATGTAATGAATTTATTAAAAGGAAAGAAATAAAATGACCGTCAGTTGTTTTACACAGGTATCTATGTATTTGTTACTTTTAAACAATCTACAAATAATATTTCAACAATATACTGAATTTTATACATAATGTCTAGACTACAATATAGCAAATGTGCCACGCCCAGTTTTATCTTTTCCATGCGTAGGTCAATCTATTTTTAAATTTTGGCTTGTTTACCATAATGAGATATAACCATGGAGCACATCTGGAAGAAATGTTTTTGTAGATTAATCTTGGACAAATTACAGCCTGTCGGTAAATGTGATCAGTCAGTGATATCCTTTAGAAATGTGCATGAAACCACTAAAAAGATAAATGATTTGAAGCCCATTTTAAGAAACTAAACACTTTATATTATAACATTAGAGAATTTTGAATAAAACCATAATCCATTTGATGTTTAAGCCACTTGAGAGATTTAAGTTAAACGATCAATAATGAATTTTCATAACGTTCTAGAGATTTCATAGGATTTTAAGCAAATTGAGAAATGTTGATTATTAAATTTTCTTTGACATTGAGGTACTTAATCATGATTCCTAAATGGGACTTATCGACCAGAAAGCTGACAGGGATCTTAAGGAACACTTTAGACATGTAACATTGTATGAATTCTATTTGTCAGTGATGCAGTATCGATACAATATAAAAACAGTTGCACGGAAATTGTTTGACCTTTGAGGTTACGCTTTACGACAAGTGAAATGATTCCCAATTACAATGCACTGATGAAAAACTGTTCACAGTTGCACATACATGATTGAGATTGCGAACACTGATGATTAGATAGTCAAGTACTAGTTTCAATGAATAATAATGAGCTTGAGTTTTTTAATTTTGCGATTTTTTACATGCGACTCACCTGACGTAGTTGATATGACGAGAAGAAAAGTCAAAATTAGATTGATTTATTCAATGATTTTTGTTCGACATTACTTCCGTTTTGATTCAATGTGGTGATTACGCAATGTAGTATTTGTTTTGTTTTCCGGTGTGACATCTTA
Source organism: Schistosoma haematobium (assembly GCF_000699445.3). NCBI lineage: Eukaryota > Metazoa > Platyhelminthes > Trematoda > Strigeidida > Schistosomatidae > Schistosoma > Schistosoma haematobium. The sequence continues at coordinate 74,271,832 of NC_067196.1, read as the reverse complement.
TTCTGTATAACATACGATTTCTTGTATTAAATTAACATGATATATAATTAGCATGTGCTTTGTTATAACCATAAGAATTTTTCGTATATGTGATTTCATCCTAATTATTAATCAAAATAGGTGCATGAATCAATATTTAAATAAGCGTATTTTCGAATAGGGTCGTGGTCGTATTTTGAGGTTAATGAAACTTCACTTATACCAGTCTTTGTATTCTTACTTTCGCGTCGTGGGAATTTCGGTGGTTCCTCGCTTTACAAGTATAAGTGATAAGCGATTCCGATATAACAAATAGCGTTGAATCCAGAAGACATATCAGTAGTACCTAGGTTCAAGCGAATTTTTATTAAAAATATTTTTCAACATTTTTAGTATGGTGTAATTCAAAATAACTGACAGTTCAATAAATATTCAATGCGTGATGGTGGCTTCGTCAGTTTTGGCGAAACAAACTAATTAGGCATACACAGTCAAGTATTGACTACGAATTCGTAACTTTCCTCGTAGGTGGAGTTCTCGTATTAGGTTAACTCTACCTACCTACCTACTTCTGTCGGTGAACATATCTGTTTTTTCCCAGACGATCGTTAGTTTCTATTTCATTCGCGAACTATTAAGTGTAGAAAAGTAAGGGATGGAAGTAACAGTTACAGCTAGCTAGTTTAATTGTTAATCTAGTAATGGGATTTTATGCTATTGCCAATGTGGATAACTAAGAATTATTGATTTTAACGTATTTATGAACCCATTAGTTAGAGTTGCCATACATAGAAGATGGTTGAAGAAACAGTTATTTCATTCTACTTCGGGACTCCACTTAAACAAACGTTAACGCCCTAAAATGGGATTTCAATCGCAAACTTACCGTCTATCAGTGAGCATTATACCTATATACCTGTATTTAACACTTTCAAATTCAGAAAATTAGTGACATATATATATATGGAAAAGTGTTCCGTGATCTGTGCTTCTCTGTTGTAAATAAATCTGTAAGTGAAGTTACAGGAATAGTTTAATCCAAAATAGACATCTAGCTCTTGTATTTTTTCTTTCACTAACTTTACCAAATTTATATTTATGACTTTAATAAATAATTAATTAAACTTTCAGTAATTCGTTAATGGTTTATTACTTTTAAACTTACCCCTCTTATTCACTTCTTCTCTCAGCCTTGATTTTCTATACTACCATCACCAGAATCATCAATCCAAACTGAAGTGTTGAATTAACTATAAATCTGTAAACATTCACATGTTTTTTATGATGATGATGATGATTTTATTTAGGGATTTCACGTTTTTTTCTTGGACAAAAATAATCAAGTTATTGACTGGTAAATCCGTAATATTATGTTATGTGGTTGGAGATAGTAGTCAGGAAAACTTTAACTTGAATTTCATGCTGGTTGGCACTTGCCAGTAAGGCGTATCTAAAAACTAGCACGAAATTTAGGTCCAAAGTTTCTCGCCTACTGTCTTTAACGATTTAATATCTCGATACTGCATGTGATATAAATTTACGCATACTAGTGAGTATATTGCAACTTAGTTGATAGAACTTGATGTCTTAAAGATCTAATCCAAATGGGAATTGGTTGCTACTTAGTGACCAATCAACTGTAGTTTCATCATATTATCACAGATACAATTATGATTTTTCGTCGACAATAGTAAAAAATAAAGTCATAGAATAACAGTGGATAACTCATTCGAGATATCTGTAGTGAAAGCAGACGAAGTTAAGTACCATGACTTAAAACTAGGGTTATTTTCCAAATATAGGCTATTAATCTTTTATACTTTGCGTTCTCTTAATTTTAACTGCATTGTTTCTTTTAACTGGTTGATGTGGAATGCAGAAGATTAATTTGGAATTGCGCAATTCTTATTAAGATTGTTAAGATCTATATAGTGCATTGTTTAACATTGTAGATCAAAGAAAGGAAGAACAAGAAGACAGCAATTAACAACAGCCGAACACGAGCAGAGAAAGTCCAAGCACAAGCTGAATACATAGAAGCAAACAAGCAAGTGAAGAGGAGCATTAGAGCCGACAGGAAGAAATACGTGGAAGAATTAGCAACGACGGCAGAAAAAGCTGCTAGAGAAGGAAATATGAAACAGCTCTACGATACAACGAAGAAACTATCAGGGAAATACAGTAAACCAGAGAGGCCGGTCAAAGACAAAGAAGGCAAGCCAATCACTGAAATTCAACAACAGCGAAACAGATGGGTAGAATACTTCGAGGAACTCCTGAATAGGCCGGCTCCAATGAATCCACCGAACATCGAAGCAGCACACACAGATCTTCCTATAGATGTCAACCCACCAACGACGGAAGAAATTAGAATGGCCGTCAGACAAATCAAGAACGGGAAAGCAGCAGGACCCGATAACATACCAGCTGAAGCACTGAAATCAGACGTCGAAGTAACCACAAGCATGCTTTACCCTCTATTCAAAAAGATTTGGGAGGAGGAACAAGTGCCAATGGACTGGAAAGAAGGACACCTCATCAAGATTCCAAAGAAAGGAGATCTGAGCAAATGTGAAAACTACAGAGGCATTACACTACTGTCAATACCAGGGAAAGTCTTCAACAGGGTGTTGCTGAACCGGATGAAGGATGCAGTAGATGCCCAACTTCGAGATCAACAAGCTGGATTCCGAAATGATCGGTCGTGCACAGACCAAATTGCAACACTACGGATCATCGTCGAACAATCAGTTGAGTGGAACTCGTCACTATACATCAACTTCATTGATTATGAAAAGGCATTCGACAGTGTGGATAGGAGGACATTATGGAAACTTCTTCGACACTACGGAGTTCCTGAGAAGATTGTCAATATTATCCGGAACTCATACGACGGACTACAGTGCAAAGTAGTGCATGGAGGACAGCTGACAGATGCATTCCAAGTAAGGACCGGAGTCAGACAAGGCTGTTTACTCTCTCCATTCCTCTTTCTTCTGGTGGTCGACTGGATTATGAAGACCTCGACATCTGAAGGAAAACACGGAATACAATGGACAGCTCAGAACCAATTAGACGATCTGGACTTCGCAGATGACCTAGCCCTCCTATCACGTACACGTGAACAGATTCAGATAAAGACAGCCAATGTAGCAGGAGTCTCTGCATCAGTAGGCCTCAGCATACACAAAGGGAAAACCAAGGTCCTCAAATTCAAAGCGGAGAACAGCAATCCAATCACTCTTGATGGCGAAACTCTGGAAGATGTAGAATCCTTCACATATCTGGGAAGCATCGTCGATAGACATGGAGGTTCAGATGCAGACGTAAAGGCGAGGATTGGCAAAGCAAGGGCCGCATTCCTACAATTGAAGAACATATGTAACTCAAAACAACTTTCAACCAATATCAAAGTGAGAATCTTCAATACGAACGTCAAGGCAATTCTACTGTATGGAGCTGAAACTTGGAGAACTACAACAACCACAATCAAGAAAGTACAAGTATTTATAAATAGCTGTCTACGCAAGATACTCAACATCCATTGGCCGGATACCATCAGCAATAGCCTTCTGTGGGAGAGAACAAACCAACTACCAGCTGAAGAAGAAATTAGGAAAAGACGATGGAAATGGATAGGACATACATTACGCAAATCGTCAAACTGCATCACGAGGCAAGCTCTAACTTGGAATCCTGAAGGGAAGCGGAAAAGAGGAAGGCCAAAGAACACATTACGTCGGATAATAGAAGCAGATATGAAAAGGATGAATTACAACTGGAAGGAGTTGGAAAGGATTGCCCAGGACAGGGTTGGATGGAGAATGCTGGTGAGCGACCTATGCTCCTTCACGAGGAGTAACAGGTGTAAGTAAGTAAGTTAACATTGTAGATTATCATAACTGTCATTCGTTCAGGTTACCTGTTAATATATGTTTCATATCCCTCAGACTTTACTTTAGAATATCACCAGAAGTTCTAAGGAGATAACATACTATGACTGTCATATTTCTATGATTGTAAAAGATCACAGAAAAATTTCACAATGGGACTATCCGTGTCACCTTCCGCTCATGAAAGTGTAAGTGTATTGTCAATACATGATAATCATTTCAATAAAAAGAAAGGTCGTTGATCGCTTGTTATTTGTAAACAACGTAGAAGTCGGCACATATTTGGATCGATAAAACCCCCCACATCACATCACTATGTTAAGATGAAGTTGCCAAGACAAATGCCAGAGTAGTAGAAGTAGAAAATATTTAGCACAGACATTCTGATTCGATAAGCAATGAATTCACAGAATAAAAAGTATAAGATCATTTTGAAACTCGAGACCAAGAGGAACACAAAGACTAAATACATTTTCGCCGTTATGACTAATACTGACCCATGTCACCCCGCATCTCCAACCGGTGGTTAGTATCATTACACGTATCCTAACCAAGGTGGTTTGTGTAGTGTCGATTTTATGTTAAGCACATATACCTTATTCTAGCTTTCGGATAGCCCATTCTATTCATTCTACTTGAGTCACATTCTGACCTTGTTAATTATTTGCCTATCAATCTTAACTGTTTTTATAAGAGCGCGTAGGTGTGTCTACACTTCCTATCTCATTATTCATCACATGTCTGTAACTTTCTTTTTGACTTTTCAGTACATATATTTTGTATATAAAGTGAATGGAATAGAGCGAAGGAAAACGACGCGCAGTGGAGATGGTGGGTAAGCCAATAATCATAGTCAGACAAAAATAAGTTACCGACGTGTGATGAGTAGTGGGATAGGAAGTGTACACACACTTACGCGCTCATATAAAAACAGTTAAGATTAAGATTGATAAGCGAATAATTAACAAGGCCAAAATGTGACTCAAGTAGAATGAAGAAAATGGGCTGTCTGAAAGCTAGAATAAGGTATATGGGCTTAACATAATGACCGACACTACAGTTTGCACCGATGAACACGGGTTAGTCCAAAAGTTGATGACTTCATGAACTGATTTTATTACCAAAGTACTTGTAGATTTCTTTTTGAGTGAGATCAACATTTTGAACGCATTAGTATAAATATTATTATTCGACACAAGATTTACTGACTGAAGTTATCAATTTGATCCATTGGTATTCATTGTCTATGGATTAGTGCACTCTCTGGTTAGTTGGTCTCGGGAATTATCATCATTAGCTTGGAAAAATTCATCTTTTCAACACAGTAAGTGTTCTGGTAATATATTTTATTTAAAGAAACTTCTAAATGTTAAAGATTAATCGGGAACAATCTAATAAAATGAATGTAAAAAGAATTATAACCTGTAAATAAGTTATTCATGTGACATGAATTAAATTAAACAATTTCAAACGATTATTTCTTTTTCGTAGTTCTCACTACAAACTGATTTTAATTAGATAACCATTTAAAATGAGGAAGTACTACACACTTGTTCCTGCTAGTGCGGGACTCCTCAAAAGTACGCATCCACGAATCTATCACTATTCAACCCAAGAACTATATCTCGTAGAGAGCCCCTAACATTTAAACCAATGAGTCAAAATTCGATTCTTCATTTTCATTCATTTAATGATATTGTGCCACAATCTTTCAATACCATTAGTAGGTAACCGCTTTACTCATAACTTAGCTGAACTTCATTAATCATAATCTCCCAATATAATTCTAGGAGTTATTTCTTTTCTATTTGTTTTATAGCCTTATTAAACATCATTTAATTTTAAATTGACTAATCAGTCTTACTTTTGTTACATATGTATGATAATATCAGTAAAATTCCTGATTTAATCTCACTTATATAAACAAATGCTTTCTCTTTCATAGTCCCTACACCTATGATTTTTGTCTCAACTTAATTTGAATATAAGATAAAATCTGGTGGAAAATAGAATAAATCAGTAAAAAAATCAAATGTTGAACAATTTACGAGTAATTCTGTCAAATTATCTACTGTAGTCATGTTTCTGTATGAGGAAGCAAGTGAATATGTTCATCATGTGGCTATGTATGACTCTTTTAAACTGTATTCAATAACAGGTATTTGAAAGAAACTTTAATTTTATGGATACTATAATTAATTTTTACTTCAAAAAATGTTAGGGATACGTTGTGTCATTTACGAAATTGACTTTTAGAAAAACTTGAATTCTATGTTAAATGGAAATCTTCAGACTGATAACAGAGAATAAAGTTTTGAACCTGTTTATCTATAGAAATGTATGTATAGATATCTAAACACTTGGGAATCAAGACACTGAATTATATTTTCAAAAAGTTTTGTTTTTAATTAACATGTAGAAGCTATTTACTGTCTGTAAAATTCCTGTTATTAAAGAATTGATAACTTAAAATTGTCTGATTATCATAGGTACTTTTCTAATAGGATATTATTATTCAAAGGAAATTAGTTTGAGAAGCTGAATTATATGTACATAGGGGTTAATGGTAACTAAATCAAAACTTGGGTAGCTTGAAGGAATCAACTCCGCCTGTAGCTCTTATAGGATTACTGCCGGTCCCAAGCCCGGGTAAAGGAGGAGGGTTGGGCATGGGGTTAGCGTCCCCATCCCGTAGAAAACTAACTCGCTAAAAAACGCTTACCAGAAAAAATAATCCAAACCATTTTAACTCTGTCCTGGGAGTTAGAAGGTCTTCATTTAGAAGAATTATGACGCTTCATGGTGAAAGCCGAGTTCCTTCGGAAGCCACGAGGCCGATGCCCCTTCTAACAACCAGAGCAACAATTTTTATAGGTACATGAAATGTCCGAACAATGTGGGAGACGGGGAAGACCAGTCAAATAGCAACGGAAATGAGGAGATACAACTTGGCAGTACTGGGAATCAGCGAAACCCACTGGACCCAAGCTGGACAGAAAAGGCTAAATACGGGAGAGATGCTGCTATACTCCGGCCACGAAGAGGAAAATGCTCCACACACTCAGGGAGTCGCTCTTATGCTGTCCAAAGTAGCACGAAATGCACTTGTAGGATGGGAATCTCACGGATCCAGAATCATCAAAGCATCATTCAAAACAAAGAAGGAGGGGATCTTAATGAATATTATCCAATCTTATGCACCCACCAATGTTAGCAATGACGACATTAAAGATCAATTCTACGAGCGGCTGCAGTCAATCATAGAGAAATGCCCAAGAAAGGACCCCACCATTCTAATGGGAGATCTAAATGCCAAAGTCGGAATAGACAACACCGGATATGACGATATCATAGGACGACATGGATTAAGTGGGAGAGAGAAACGAAAATGGGGAAAGATTTGTAAATCTGTGTGCATTCAACAAATTGGTCATAGGGGGCACAATATTTCCACACAAGCGTATACACAAGGCTACATGGAAAACCAAGGTCCTCAAATTCAAAGCGGAAAACAGCAAACCAATCACTCTTGATGGCGAAACTCTGGAAGATGTAGAGTCCTTCACATCATCGATGAACAAGGAGGTTCAGATGCAGACGTAAAGGCGAGGATCGGCAAAGCAAGGGTCGCATTCCTACAATTGAAGAACATATGGAACTCAAAACAACTTTCAACCAATATCAAAGTGAGAATCTTCAATACGAACGTCAAGGCAGTTCTACTGTATGGAGCTGAAACTTGGAGAACTACAACAACCACAATCAAGAAAGTACAAGTATTTATAAATAGCTGTCTACGCAAGATACTCAACATCCATTGGCCGGATACTATCAGCAAAAGCCTTCTCTGGGAGAGAACAAACCAACTTCCAGCTAAAGAGGAAATTAGGAAAAGACGATGGAAATGGATAAGACATTCATTACGCAAATAATCAAACTGCATCACGAGACAAGCCCTAACTTGGAGTCCTGAATGGAAACGGAAAAGTGGAAGGCCAAAGAACACATTACGTCGAGAAATCAAGGCAGATATGAAAAGGGTGAATAACAACTGGAAGGAGCTGGAAAGGATTGCTTTGGACCGGGTTGAACGGAGAATGCTGGTGGGCGGCCTATGCTCCTTCACGAGGAGTAACAGGCGTAAGTAAGTAAAGTAACTGAAGGAATCAGGCGCTTTGTCTAAACACTGAGATCGTTGGTTGAAAACTCGCGATTGTCAAGATTTTTGTTGAATATCAATATAGGTCTTGCACACAAGATAATACCAAGAAAGTTATTATTGATTTTCTAACTTTGAAAGGTTGAGTACTTCAATATTTATTGTCTATTCGACGACCAAAAAATTAACATTCGACTAAACTACAATAGTAAAAGATGAAATTCATTATTGGTTGCAACCATGATCTTGTATTGTCGGTTATTATGTTATGTCCATATACCTTATTCTAGCTTTCAGACAGCGTATTCTATTCATTCTACTTGAGTCACATTTTGACCTTGTTAATTATTCGCTTATCAATCTTAACTGTATTTATATGAGCGCGTAGGTGTGTGTACACTTCCTAACCCATTACTCATCACATATCTGTAACTTATTTTTGTGTGCCTATAAATATTGATTAACGCCTGGTTAAATGGGAGTTGTCTCACACGCCCTCTTCACTGCGCGTCATTTAGCTTCCTTCTCTTCGCTTCATTCCTCGATTGTCTGTTCAAATCAATGAGTGCATGAAATATACATATTCAAAATTCATCCTCGTATTTGGCTTATTTAATTCCGTTATTCACTAACGCAAGTTAAGTCGATGATAATATACGAGGATTGACGATATGTATATCTCAACAGCAATCAGAAACAATCTCACTGGAGTCAGATTTCGATCCACTAAAAACTGATATCGGGTAAAGATTTGAAAATCGAAAAGCAGTAAATGGGTGTTTCGTCCTAGTTTGTTAACAATTTGATTTCATATGCGACTTAGCGTTCACAATGATGAATAGTTTCAAACTGTGAACAAACAAACTGTCCAGTGCTCCCTTGGTTTTTGCAATAGTCATCCTCAGCTTATGTTAGTTGTCTGCTACTTCATCTGGGAATAGTGTGCTTGTGAGGCCGAATTTATTCTTTTGCAAGAGAATGCGGTTAGCGAGAAAATAATTTTCAAATCTTATAAACCAAAGTTTTGGGTCTGTGACTTTAAAAGAAGGGGCAGGAAGGTTAAGGGACCTCAGGGACGAGGTTTGCTGTACGCCTGACACTGTGTTTTCGTAAGACATGTTTATAAAAAATTAAGTAGCACACGAAAATAATGTATCTGTCACAAGGACAAATAGACGGACAAAAACAATGATAATAAAAAATGGTACAATTTATAAAATGGAACAGACTTACTAAGTTGCACCAATATATCAATTGTTTACGAATAATTGTTATTTAGAATGATTATGATCGTCACGTTTAATGTCTGTGAAATAATGTAAGTATAATTAAAATAGTAATATAAATCCACAGTTGTAATTATAGTTCATATGATAATCCAAATTGAGATGAAGCGCGTCGAATTTTCGGAATTTGATTATTTCGTCAAAATTCGCTTCCTGTTCTCACATCGGGATTACCAGTTCTGTAGTGGCTGTGCTTCAATAACTAATCTCCCTCGTACCGTTATCGTCTAATCTTCAACGATGTTTGAAATCAGAAGGTAAAAAGAAGCAGCTTACTTACTTACGCCTGTTACTCCCAATGGAGCATAGGCAGCTGACCAGCATTCTCCAACCCACTCTGTCCTGGGCCTTCTTTTCTAGTTCCATCCAATTCTTGTTCATTTTTCTCATGTCTATCTCCATTTCTCGGCGTAATGTGTTCTTTGGTCTTCCTCTTTTCCTTTGACCTTGAGGATTCCATGTGAGGGCTTGTCTTGTGGCGCAGTTGGGTGCTTTCCTCAATGTGTGTCCTATCCACTTCCAGCGCTTCTTCCTGATTTCTTCCTCCGCTGGGATCTGGTTTGTTCTCTCCCACAGTACGTTGTTGCTAATAGTGTCCGGCCAATGGATCTGAAGTATTTTGCGTAGACAATTGTTAATAAACACCTGTATTTTCTGGATGATGGGTTTCGTAGTTCTCCAGGTTTCTGCCCCATACAGTAGAACTGTCTTGACATTTGTATTGAAAATCCTGACCTTGGTGTTGGTTGACAGTTGCTTTGGGTTCCAGATATTTTTCAGTTGTAAATATGCTGCTCTTGCTTTCCCGATCCGCGCCTTCACATCTGCATCAGATCCACCCTGTTCGTCAATGATGCTGCCCAAATACGTAAAGGTTTTTACATCTTCCCAATCTTCTCCGTCAATTGTGATTGGATTGATGCATGCTGTGTTGTATCGGAGAATCTTGCTTTTCCCTTTGTGTATTTTGAAACCTATTGCTGCTGAGGCTGCTGCCACACTGTTCGTCTTCTCCTGCATTTGTTGTTGCGTTTGGGATAGAAGGGCCAGATCGTCTGCGAAGTCCAGATCGTCCAACTGCATCTTAGATGTCCACTGTATCCCGCGTTTCCCTTCAGATGTTGATGTCTTCATGATCCAGTCGATCACCAGGAGAAAGAGGAAGGGTGAGAGTAAGCAACCTTGTCTAACACCGGTCTTCACTTCGAACGACTTTGTCAACTGTCCTCCATGCACGATTTTGCAGTGTAATCCATCATATGAGTTCTGTATGATATTGACTATCTTCTGGGGCACGCCGTAGTATCGAAGAAGTTTCCATAGTGTTGTTCTGTCCACACTGTCAAATGCCTTTTCGTAGTCAATGAAGTTGATGTAGAGTGATGAATTCCATTCAATTGATTGTTCCACAATGATCCGTAGAGTTGCGATTTGGTCTGTACACGATCTATCCTTACGGAATCCTGCCTGTTGGTCACGAAGTTGGGCGTCTACGCAGTCCTTCATTCTGTTTAACAATACCCTGTTGAAGACTTTTCCCGGTATTGAGAGAAGAGTGATGCCCTTGTAGTTATCACAGTTGCTGAGATCGCCTTTCTTCGGTATTTTGATCAGAAGTTCTTCTTTCCAGTCTGTTGGTACTTGTTCCTCATCCCAAATCTTATTGAAGAGAATGTGGAGTATCCTTGCAGTTGCCGCTACGTCTGCTTTTAGTGCCTCTGCTGTGATGTTGTCCGGTCCTGCTGCTTTGCCACTCTTGATTTGTCTGATGGCCATGCTGATTTCTTCAATTATTGGTGGGCCAACATCGATTGGGAGGTCCGTGGGTGCTGCTTCAATGTTAGGTGGGTTCAATGGGACTGGTCGATTCAAGAGTTCTTTGAAGTGTTCTACCCACCTGTTTCGTTGTTATTCAATGTTGGTGATTGCCTCGCCCTCCTTGCTTTTCACTGGTCGTTCTGCTTTGCGACGATTTCTAGAGAGTTTCTTTGTTATGTCATACAGTTGTCTCATGTTTCCCTCTCTTGCAGCCTTTTCCGCCGTCGTCGCTAAATCTTCCACATATTTACGTTTGTCGGATCTGATGCTCCCCTTCACTTGTTTGTTTACTTCTGTGTATTCAGCCTGTGCCTTGGCTTTTTCTGCTCTTGTTCGACTGGTATTGATTGCTGCCTTCTTGTTCCTCCTTTCTTGAATCTTATCCAGTATATCAAAAGTGATCCATTCCTTGTGATGGTGCTTCTTGTGGCCTAGAACCTCATGACATGTTGAAGTGATTGCCTCTTTGATCCCCTTCCAGTTGCTCTCCACTGAGTAGATCGTGAAAGGCCTGGAACTTATTGCTGAGGACTATCTTGAATTCGTTGGGTCTGTCAGTATCTCGAAGAAAGGCCGTATTAAAATTTTTTGATATTGTCCGCCCCATTGTCCAGTGCTTCTTGAGTTTCAATTTCATCTTAGCGACCAGTAAGTGATGGTCTGATGCTATATCAACTCCTCTCTTGGTTCTCACGTCTTCCATCGTCCTCCTGAACGTTTTTTCGATGCAGATATGGTCGATTTGGTTTTGTGTAGTGTGATCCGGCGAAGTGCATGTGGCTTTGTGTATGCGTTTATGTGGGAATATGGTGCCGCCTATGACCAGTTTATTGAAGGCACATAGGTTTGCAAATCTCTCACCATTTTCGTCCCTTTCTCCCAGTCCGTGTCGTCCCATGATGTCTTCATATCCAGTGTTGTCCGTTCCAACCTTGGCGTTGAAATCTCCCATCAGAATGGTCAGGTCCTTTTTTGGGCACTTCTCGATGATTGACTGCAGCCTATTGTAGAATTAATCTTTCGCGTCTTCATTGTAGTCGTTGGTAGGTGCATAGCATTGGATGATGTTCATTGAAATGCCCTCTTTCTTTGTTTTAAACGAGGCTTTGATGATCCTTGGTCCATGAGATTCCCATCCTATAGGTGCATTTTGTGCTTGTTTGGACAGCATCAATGCAACTCCTTGTGTATGTGGGACATTTACTTCTTCATGACCGGAGTATAACAGGAACTCTCCTGAAGTTAGTCGTTGTTGTCCAACTTGCGTCCAATGTGTTTCACTGATCTCAAGCACCTCTAGGTTGTATCTTCTCATTTCTGCAGCAATTTGGAAGGCTCTCCCGGTATCCCATATTATACGAACATTCCATGTACCTAAATAAATGGTTGCTCTGGTTGTCAGAAATGGCATCGGTCTCGTAACTTCCGAAGGAATTCGGCTTTCATCATGAGGCGTCATAGTTCTTCTAAATGAAGACCTTCTGACTCCCAGGGTGCTATAAATGTGACGGCAGATTAGAGGGTAGCGAATTATTGATTGGACCAAAGACGTGCAAACACATAGAACGGCCTAGGGTTCTGATTGGTCCTGCCCCCTGTCTAGCCCAGCCAGTTAAGTCTAGAACATAAGTCTCAGCGTCGGAGATATGAATCACTATATTTCAAACACACTCTGTTTATATACTAATCAAGCAGACCACATCGTACCATAAAATAGAAATAACATTGTACAATATTGACCAGTAGGAAAATGACACGTTGAATGAATATTGACCAATGGGATGATACCATTTCATGTCCAAGGATAGCATTAGACTTAACAGAATAATTTTTAGGATATTTTTCTGAATATCCCAACACAGGGCAAAGTTTAAAAGGTGTGAATAATTTTTTCTGGTTAGCGTTTTTTTAGCGAGTTAGTTTTCTACGGGATGGGGACGCTAACCCCATGCCCAACCCTCCTCCTTTATCCGGGCTTGGGACCGGCAGTTGCCCCCGGAGGGACTCCAGCCGCAGTTGAACGAAGTACTAGGAACTCCAAATAGTTTGGGTCTACAGATATTAGTTCAGAACACAAAATCGATCTAACAAAGATTATGTTGAAGCTTAATCTACTCTACATCCAAGACTAGGCCAACAAGCACAGCATCAACAATAACTGTTTAAAAGTGGCTATCTTTAAAATAAATAATTGCGTCACACTTCAAAACCACATAGTGGTTATTCAACCTGTCAGCAGAGTAAAGCTTAAAGAAGAGAATCCAGAAGTGATCTCTAAAAAAGGTCAGTGGTCTTTCGGAAGCTGACAGAGAATTCTGATAACGATCCAAAAGCTATTTAAAGCAAAGGTGGGTAGTAGCTAGCAGTGGAATCCAGGACACGCGTTTCGTCCTACTTGGGACTCATCAGCTGGATGTACCTGCAGGTAGATAGGACGAAACGCGCGTCCTGGATTTCATTGCTGGACACTATTCATCTCTGGTTAAAATGCCTGTGACCTAAGGCTATAACGAGGGGATCCGCACATTCTGCACATTATGCACCAACAACAGACTGATCGATCACAGTCCTAAATAACAATGGGAAGATACAAGCAAAACAGTACTAAGTGAATTTGATCCAAAATCTAGTTTGTAACATAATGTAAGTCATATTAACTCACCAATATGCGAAATACTTTCGGAAACGGTAGCATGAATTAGCGTACAATAATTAAAAAAATTAAATAAAAGTGGACTTAGAAAATCTTTAGGCAAGAGCCGTTTTCAAATCTCCTTGAAGTCCCCTAAGAAATAATCATCTATCAAAAATTAACACGGACTGCGCAGAGTGCCGTAGTCCTGAACGAGTAGTAGGTGAGTTTTCCTTAACCAAACAGCAGTCATAGTCAAGTAGGCTCAGCAACCCGATAGTGGATAGCTTCAGTGCACCGTCTAGAAACTGGACTAACTTGGAAACATCTTTCGTTTTCACATTTTTGTAGACCACAGCACCACCACTACCTACTACCTAGAATATTATAGACCCCGTCAAATAAAACTGGATGTGTTCTGGCCTCATTTTTGATTCGTGGTCATGATATTAGCTATAAAAGTTACTTTTAACTTTTAAATTGTGTTACGGGAGGACTGAAGACATTTGGCTGAATAAAACCTTTATATTAAATATTCTTAATTTCACTGTTCTCTTGGATGTATTTATTTAACTGAACTTCTGAACTTCTTTGTTTATATCACTATTTTCGGACAATTTGGTTTGTATTTGATTTGGTATTTGGGAGTTTTCGCTCCGGGAACCTACAAAATTGAAGAACGACATTTAAGTCGACTATTTGTAAATTGCGAATAAACCTTGGTACCGAAATTGGAGTTTGGTTCTATTGTTGATTTGGGTCCGTAAGTTGAAAATAGATTGATATGCCGTAGAGACGAGCAAAAACTTAAAAATAACAGAGTTAACTGGCCATACAGTCACCTTATTTAATTCACTGTTAATATGATCTTTCAGTCAAACACTCTGGTTCATCATAGGGCGTGGAGGGTGGAAGTGTGATTAAAAAACGTTCACCCATTGTAGAATTATAGTCTCTTTCGTTGTTAGCACTGCTCTAATAATAGACCTGATCTTAAAATTGCAGATCTTTCATGATGCAGCTGTCTTACGTGGAAATCACATCATTGTCTACTGTGAATCATTGTATCGTAACAATTACCAATTTATGATGGATAACAAATTCAGGCTGGAGACAGAACAATATATTTAATATGAGTAAAAGTAAGTTACACAGAGCGACCATGCCTGAGAGGTTGAGCCATGCTACCCAAATAATTAATTCGCTCGATTCATTCTTCCCGCTTTCTCCATCGTTGGGTTTTTCTCCGCGTTAAATATTGAACATATATTTTCCCATTTGTCTTGCGTTTAGCTTTAAGGACTGTATGGTTATGGCCCAATGCCATTACAACCTTATTCATAGATTATGAAGGCAACCTCAGATTAATCTGTGGAAGAGGCACGTAGTAACCCCCAGCAGTCGGGAAGGTTAGTAACCTAGTCATTTATACCATGAACAGTATTGAGGAGGAAAAGACACGAATATTCCTGGATAAAGCAAGAGATCCTACGTTTACCATGGCAAATGAGAAACTTAATGAAATTCGCCATCATCCTAGGAACAGAGAATGAGATGGAATGTCACAAGTTCATCCAGAGTAAGTGTATACACACAACTTATGTATCTCGGTGGAACTATGAAAACCAACTGTCATAACCTCTAAGCAGGCAGATAAAGCCACTGTTCTCATACATTAACTACAGGACAAGAACGTGCTCATGGATTCCCGGTTTGGATGAGTCGTTTAAGAGAGAACTAGACGCATGCAGGAGCATACTAGAAGAGGACTAACATGGAATGGATTTGTTGTATTATTCATTCGACAGGGTGTAAAATTCTAGTTTCGCTATCAACTATGAACCATTGTGATGACTCACCTTGCTAGACAAATCACACGAACTAATGTCATGGATATACAAAGCTCGGTAACACTGTCATCCGAAGCGCCTATTTATACGAGGATCCCAAAGCCAGTTAAACAAAAAGTTAATAATGAGGGGATGCGACGTACACGGAAATGCTCGATGTGTTGAACTATATAAAGTGTAAGCCGACCACTTTTAAAAGATGGTCAGCTCGGCTTCTCCAAATGTGATTATGTGAGGATGTTTGACCAAGCGACTTCAGAAAAACTAACGAGGTCACGACCAATTCTGAAGACTTACGAAACTATTTGCTCCAAGTATTTACTTACCTCTAAGTGAGGATAACTCGGATACATCAGAACAGGGAATACTGGTTTCAGAGTAACTTCTGACCAATTAATTCAGAGAAAAAGTAGAAATTTAAAGATATGGTTGTAAGGAAGAGTGGTACTGATTCACACTCAAATAGTTGGATCCTAGTGACATAATATTGTCCGCGTCAACATCGAATATTTGAAAAAATACATTCGTTGAGTATTTTGCCGCCGTGATCGCTTCACTTTCCAAGCGTTTCGAAGTTAGGCAAAAATGAACACTATCGTATCTTTAATCCCTAATATACCTAGGTTCATACCTGGAGGTATTGGCAATCCATTGATACTGGACACGGAAGCTCGTTAAGCGATGGTTTCTTTTACTCCGTCCACGAATATTTGAGCTTTTTTCAAACCCCAGATATAGATTGCTATTAATATTTTAAAACCCTACTACGATTTTAATACTTGAATGCATGAGTCGATGTAAGGTAGACCACCATTGAAAACCTGGAATCAGTGGACGGTCGTTTTATACTAATATTATGGTACAGTTTACATAGACTCATGAATGTAGCTAATAAAATTACTGCAATCTCCACGAAGCCAATTCTGATCATAATTAAATTTCTAACAACAATTGGGAGTTGAATGCTAACCTTAAGTAAAAGCGCCACAGCTAATGGATAGCGGTTCAATGATACTAGAATGCTTCCGATGTGAACAATGAGGGTCTCTGTCGATGGACAAAAAGAGTAGAAGTAACTTTGACACCTGGAGTTCCAGAATGGTTGTTGGGGTTGAGTTTAGGTGCAAAGTAAAAGTTCCCACCATCACTAACCTGCCAACTTTAAATGAAATTTCGTCATCGGCTTTTGAGGTATTGCTTTTGTTTACGTTCTCTTGAAATGACTGTTGTTTCACTTACTTACTTTGTACACAATCTGGAAGAGCTTTTTAAAACTTCACTCCTCAATGACTTCTGTTTTGATACGTAATGGTGTAAACGTTAGCTATATAGCTATAGCTTTATTTACGACTGTCCATTCAGCTGTTATTATTTTAGTATATAGTCTCTATGTATATTGTTATTTGGGAAACGTTAGGGAGTCCCACCGATTGGTTTTCGCTTTCAGTTTTATTCATTCGGCTTGAAAATTTTAAAAGCAAAATTAGGCATAGACGCACTAAGACTTGTGTATCCTTATCCCAAAAGACTCAGTCGAAAAACGTGTCTTTCAGTTTACCGATAACTTTCACATTCTAAATCTCTTTCAACTTCAGTAGCATCCTTGTCTAATAAGTCTGCTCTGTAGTATACTGGTTTATCTTGTCACTTCACCACAAATTGAGACAAATATATATGTATAGTCGAATACTTCTGTTGGAACCCGCTTCCAATTCCAATAAAGCTTTTAAGGTTATCTACAATATCCCATCAAATTTGTCACATGGTTTACGAGTGCGCCTTATGCGCATTGCGGAAGCCATCGCAATCCATGTTCACAAACCTGACCTTTGCATTCAAAAGAGATTCGTACAACCACTTTCTCTGCCTTGGCCATCACTATAAGGTTTCCTTCATAAGAACTATTTTTCATACTTCTTCCGCTTGTTTTTTTTTTAAATTTTTGTAATTTTTCTGTTGCTTTTGAACTTTATAACTTCTCAACATTCATCACTTGATTCTTACGTAACTACTATTCTATTGACCATCAATTAAAAGTTCCGTTCCTTCTCTTTTTCATATATTACGCAACGTAGCAACTTCTTGATTTAATAATTACTTTGAATATTAATAATCCTCTTCCAATTACTCAATGTTAATTTAAATGCCATTATGTAATTATTATATAACGTATCCACTCGATGAGTACAATATCATTATTGTAAATCATATATATATATTAGTGTAGAGCCATGATGAAAAACTAATTGAAAAGAAATTTCTTCGCTCAATTCGTCCCTTATTTACCAAATTCCAATTTGACTAAAAAAGGGAAAAGATCTATCTTAGACATTGCTTTATTTCTGACTAGTCGTTAACAATGATTTTGTTACATTTTCTCATGTTTCCTGGGCATTACCTGCAATATTCGTGCAAATGGGATTACAAATATTTTGCAAAACATCTGTAACTTGTTGGTAATTCCTCTAAATATGTTGGGTGACAAGAATAAATGCTTTTACACCACTGGTCAATTTATAATGTTCTCGACTGATTTTCAGGAATTGATCTCTTTGCAGGAGGGACACCTATCGACTTGGAATGCACAGATGACATAGTCCTGCATGGTGAAAACGCTGATAAAATGCAGGGTCTTTTGATAGCACTCAGCAACAGTGAGAGGGTGTTTAGAATGCGCTTTTCCCCTTCTAAATGCAAATTATTGCTTCAGGACTGGCCTACATCAACACCTAAACTAAATATAGGGGGTAAAGTAGTTGAACGTGTCAACAACTTCACTTAACTTGGAAGTCCGACCAGCCTTAGTCAGTTGGTGCTTGACGAAATCTCTTCACGGATTCAAAAAACTCATTTGGCTTTTGCCATCTTACGTCACTTATGGCGATCCCGACCGTTGCTGCTACCTTGATGTGGTGGTCGGGCTTGCCTATCGTAATGAACCAATCGAGCTATGCTGTCTGGATCAATCGTTCCTCAAGGTCCTACCACGCCAGACAGATCGATTGAAGAGCGGTAAAATTAAAATTAGCAAACCCAATGTTCGAGAACAGAGTCGTACTGCTGATTGTATAGAGCTATGACGGCGTCAAGGTGTTTCCTTCAGGCAACCAGCATAACATCAATGCTCCCTTCCAACAAGAAAGGGCGGGGTTAGAAAAGATCGACACTGAGAATGCACACCTCGCCTTATCCCACGGATATCCGTCTCCGACCGTAAGGTCCCAACAAGTACGGATCTAACACGAAAGTTACTCACAAAATGGTCGTGTGTGACCGACCTCTAGCACTTGTCTCTTGGGCACTGCGGTCACACTCTCAGGTCACTAAGACCACCCCTAACCCGATTTCGTTTTCAGGTACCCCTACAATAACTTCAACGGTGTGGGCAGCCGGGAAGTGATGAGTGCCCTTATACCTCTAACAGCACTCAAGATCACTGTACTACCACCTATGGCGATGGCAAGGAATGCGTCTATCAACTAAGTGATGGGTGTACTATGTAGCAGTTTGTTCTGTCCTACTTTACGACTCTGAAACGTGGCCATTAAGAGTAGAGGATACTCGTAAGTTATTTGTATTTGATCACAGATTTCTCGTAAATATTACCAGCATCTCGTAAGTAATCGCAAAGTTAGATGCAGGGTATTAGGGAATGATGGTAAATCAGTTGATAAGGTTGTGAATCTTCATCGACTGAGATGGTTGGGCCACGTGTTACATGTGCCTGGACACCGATTACCACGGCGTGCAATGGTGACTAGTGTTAGGGACGGTTGAAAGAAAGTTAGGGGCATCCAAACCAAACCTTAGCATCAGTGCTTGAAGTCACTAACTTCTGGTCTGAGCAATGTTGGTAGATGAAGACTACTTGATTGGGGTCCGCGTGACTATCGTAACCAAATGGTTGGAGACTCTGGGTGACATGGCACAGAATCGATCACAGTGGCGTCGGTGTATATACTCTCTGTCTTCCCTTAAACTATGAGATTAAACTTGCTTTATATTTTTCTTTTTACCAACTAATTCTTTCTTCCTGTACTATATCCTCATATGCAATCTTTTATATATTACTGCCATTGAAGTAACTACTATGAATTTGGTGTTCATCTTTTTGTGCTAATGAGGTGTGGCAACTTGGACCGATGCATATATGTGCCTGGTCCTACGTTGTAGCTGACTGACTGGCCGATTTTGAGCGATGTTGCTTCATATTTTTATTATTTATTATTTATTTGGACACATAGATATTGGTACAGGAAGACACCGAATACATATGCGCCACACAAATCTCATTTGATTTGTGCGAGGGCTGTGCTGCTGTCCGGGTGCCCAAACCGAAGCAGGTGGTTTTCTTAGGGGGCCAAACCCGGAGCCTTCGACCTACAGGTCTGATCCACAAGGCAGTGTAGCATCGTAAGGAGATGCAGTCCCATGGTAGCCGGTGATCAACGATTGGTTCATACGCCATTTGTTCACTCAGGATACTGGAGCCCATGTGCACCATTGGTTTGGAATCAGGGTTTTCCAACTCCCCTAGGTGAACTCTCCATATCCACCAACTCGGTTAAGGCGCCGGATATTCGCTTTACGTCCTCTCAATTTCGTAAACAACATCCCCGCTACGAGAAGGCAGTGAGTACGACTTCCCTAGCAAAGGCTATATATGCGTGGCCATGTGAGAGCATTTCGAGAGAGTAAGCAGACTCTCCCCACTCTCGATCGTACTAGGGTATTTGGGGGCTACTTTCCGACTCGATTTTCAGATTTATGTTGACGGAATATTTGGTTAAAATTGAGTAGCTGACTTTTAATCAGATCAAAAGGAGTTCAGCAACTTCACGTTAACTCCAGCTTGCAAACATCTAGCTGTACGATAAGAAGAAACCAAGAGGAAAATCATCATACTAGTGAGGACGTGACGAAAAACAAGCACGATGTAATGGGGTGTTATGAGGCGAATAGTATGAATGCATCCATCCAGATGGTCAATTTCGGACCTTTTATGTGAGATCTTCAACTAATATTCTATGTTATTCGCTTCAATCAGCCAAGTTCTATCTTTTTTTACTGATCGAGTCAACTAGCTTCACTATTAGAGTTACTCAGTATCGTCCGGGAATATTTGTTTAGGCAATTGAGAGACAACTATTTCCAACCAGAAGAATGCAAACTGTAGATGCTTTTACGTTTTTACTCGCGTTCCAGTAACCGCCTGTAGCGGCTTTTTGTCTTTTCATCGGAACGCCTTAATACATTTGAATTTTTTAATTCATCATCAATTATGTGTATCAGGACTATTCAGGTCATTATGGACTAACTTCCTCAGTTGATTTTTACGTTGACAGGGACCATAAAACCCTAACCTAATCAAAAAACAAATTGATATGGTCTACAAGCAACCAGTACTCATTTTAAAAGGAACAGTTGTTGTAACAATGTATTGGAAGCTTTCGTTGTCTACCGAAATCCGGTAAAATTCGAATTTATGGAGTTTGGGTTCTGTCTCGTCAGCTAATTTATTCAACCTTCGAATAGTCAGCGTGGAACTCTTTCGTTTTACTGCGGCTCGACCAATCAAATATTTTTTTATCGATAATCATTCTTTTTAAAATCATGTCATGTAAGGAAGTCGCTCATATTTGTTATTTTAGATCAGTTAATTATCTAAAGACTAGTGAAACCAAGTAGGTCGTAATATATAGTTCTTCAAATTCTATCTTTTCTTGTCTAGATTTGTGTAATTGCATTATTTTGTGATTAACACCTAATGTTATTTTTGACCTGGTTTTTTAATTGTATCCTAACGTTTTTGTTGCATTTTACTTGTAGTATGACTTTTTACACGAAAAGCAAGTTATTGCTGATTATGATGAGTATTTCAACGCAAAGAAAAATTTGGATGAAACACTTTCTACATCAGTGTATGGAATTCCACCAGATCAGTCTAATCCATTACAGGAAAGCAATAAAAAGGGCATTGAATTACCACGCAGTTTTCATTTCTCTGATCCTCAGTCACGTTCTTCAAATAATTCGTGTCCAGCTTCAGTTATCGGAACACCTCCACCTGCTGCTAGTCATCTTGTTTCCGGGAAAATTTTGGAACCTAGCATAATAGATAGTGGAGCTTCTAGCCAATTATGTAAATCAGAACAGATGAAGGTTTCGGATAATAACCCTGAATGTTCTAGTTCAGAGTTAATTCATATGAAACCAGGCTCTTCTACTAGTTCCACAATTTGCACATACTTAAAAGATTTTGATATCCAACCTGACGACCCATTCACGATGACTGAACTTAAAACAATAAATGAACTTGAGGAACTTAAGGAAATTTTAATGCATGACTCCATTTCTAGTTCCTGTCAACCACAACCTTATCATTCGACAACCAAGGATATAATAAGTAATCATAGTGAAGGTTCATCTGTCACCAACTCTTCGAATACTCACTCCGTAAATTCAGAAAAATTGAGTTATCCTCCTTTCCCTAGTTCAAAAAACAAACACGAAACTTGCAAATTTCCTGAAGCAGCTAATTCATTTCAAAACAATTTTTGTTTCGTAAGTAATCATATAAGTGATCATCAAGTTCAAACACGTGCACAAGATGTAGCTATCTCAAATGGATTTCATAATTCATCTGGATTTGGTAATGCACCGACAAAGTTTACAAATTTGTCTAAGCCATTTGTAAATTCCTGTGTTCCATATAGCATAAAGGTAAGCATCCCATTTTTCCTATGGTTTTTCTATTGATCTAACTTCACTTGTCAAGTCAAATCAACCACATGTAAATGTATTTAGGTGTGAACCGTACATATTGTGTGACTTGTAACGATAATACCTGACTGCACAAATTTCGGTATATCTAATCTGAAACGAAGAGTTTCAGGAACACGAGATATCTTTTTCATGGTTGCTGTAAATTTGTAAACACCCATAACCAAAGCACTAGTGGGATAGATCTAGATCATTATGAATTCTCCTTCACTAATCTCGTCATGTTGTAGTTAGTTCATATATTAGTGGCACACTATGCGAGATTAAAGTGAAAATAAACAGATATCTCATACCAACTGCAAATGTTTTGGTAGGGCTTTACATAGTGTTTATTGTTTAGGGGAGCGATCGAGAGAATCTTTTCGTTGGTATTCGTGAGTTTACCTACAGTCGCAAGGGTAGCCATGCTTTAGGATTTCTCTCCTAATCAGGAAGTTACCACTGTTGTATTTAGATCTTAACATATATCCTGTAGTTGTATATAGAAATAATTTACCAGATAGTAAACATGATAGGGCTTTAAGCCTTCGTTCTTATTTGGTTCTGTCAATAAAAATGAATTAAAACTTATGTTAGCGGGACATAGACTGGATTAAAGCATGCTCAATGCACGATTTCTCTGGTGCACGCTGATTGGCTAATTCTTAACCAATCAGCACTGGTCGATAGTTGGAGAATACTCTAGAATCTTCTCATGTAAAAACTATAAATATACTAACGTTTTCTCTATTGTGCTTCTTACTTGCATCTTACTTCCATCTAACCTTGTTATTTGAAATATAATCTCTTTCCTGTTCAACCGTGTTCTGATTTGAGGACTTGTCGAGTGAATCGGTGTCCGAGAATACTAAGCAATAGGAATAGCTGGGGTCATAACCGTAAGAAAGAGATTATAACAACTTACATTTGAAATCAATAGTATTTGAGATCTGAGTACTCAAACCCGTACTTGGTAAATAAGTTGCATTCATTTATTCTATATAGCAAATTATGTAAAACAAATTTATTTATATATAAAGCGAAATTGAGGCGACATTAGGCGAAGATAAATTGGTGAAAATAGTTGAATAATTGTGTCATTAGTTGTGAACGTGAAAAATAACTACTTCTTTCGTGTATCTTTATTGATGTTCATCGTATATTCTACCAGCATTCGTCTGAGAAAATCTATTACATCACCTTACTAGAGCCCTAAATATAACCATATGACCATATCTATTCTTTAGTGGCCTTTCAGTGTTAATATAACTTAATTATACCATTGACTGATTTCAGATACTTCGACCGACATTTTCAGAATGCGTGACCCAAGACATTTCCCGTTCTTCCGGGCAACCTAAAATTTCTGTTTTAGGCATTTTGCTACTAGCCATTTAGCTGATATCAGACATGCAAACTTGATAGCGACCAAATGTTTGGAATGTTTAACAACAGAAAGTAGTGTAGTTTTCGGTGTCGATTTTTTTTGCTGCCTGAGAACATTTGCATGTGTCTCGGTTAGTTGGAAATCAGGTAACTTTTGCTGTGGATATAGAAGTTTTATTTAACTCCCGTTAACACACAGTGTCAGTGTAATTTACGCAGTGATTCCCTTTCTGCAAGTTCAGCATTTGTATGTCATGAGGTTTGACGAATATCGAACAAGTCGTTTATGTTTGTTGAAAAAATTTGTTGACAGCTCTTTACGACTGTAGTAACTCCCTCAGACTAGTAAATTAGTTCATTCTTTCAACCACTTTACTCTTAGTTCATTAATCTGTTAACCATTTATGCCACATTATACATATATATACTTATATACGTTGTAGCTGACATAATACTTAAGAGAAGTACAAGACTTGTACTAAACATTTTCAGATTTTTGTTCAGGAGTCATGCTTTGGTTCAGTTTCCTAGCGAAATACACTTATTTTGTCTAAAAAAAACCTTCCTCACACATTCCAACCATCGACCGACAAAAATTTCAATAAAATTTTTTACTTAGTTAACTACTTAATCATTTCTAATGAAATATCGGTACCCTCTCATTTCTCTCTACATTCAGTTTCGTTCATACATATGTACTTCATGCTTTTCCTCATAGATAATTGGTGAGCAAATATGTTGCCAACATGTTTTATGAATAAGAATAATTTTAGGCCAGACTAAATAATATTGGTCTACTACGTAAATGTATTTTTTCTATTTTTATTTATTCTTTCGAATGAATATCAAGCATATTTTTGGAATGATATCTTATAATAATTAATCAGTCACCTCCAGCTGTACATACTAGTTTAATAAAACAGAGATATAATTGGCATATAGTTTATTTTTGGGTCACAATTTACACGTAATTTCAAGAAAATTAAATATCCCATATATTCTTGTAAATAACTTTTAAGTACTATATACAATTCCTTTGATATATATATATATATATATATATATATATATATATCAACAAGTGTTGTTTTTCGATGATTAATTTTAGTCGATTGCCTTCACCAATCAACCCCAAGCCTTCGGTAGTATCGTTGAACAAAACGGTCTTATAAATACTGAAAAATGTCAAGACATGTTTAAAATCTCCACTACTGGTATAAGAACACCTGATCCACATCATTCTCAAATAAAGCTTTTAGAAAGTTTGTTGTCGTGGGCAACAAATTGTGGTTTTTCTCATTCTCATACTCGTCGTCTCTTAGAATTAGGACTACAGAAAAGAGGTAATTCATGATGTCAGTTTTTTAAAAAGAAGAATATATAACTGATTTGATTTATCTTATTTTATCTCTAGCTAGATTTAATGTGCATGTGACCAAAGTATTATAATTCACTGAATAATTATCATATACATATTTTCCACATACACATAGTAGCTTGTATGTTTATCTATTGTGTTAAGATTTGATATTTTTTTATTTAGCATCTACTCACTTAAAGTAAAATTAATGAGGTTCATTTCATATCCTGTAAACATTATTGTTTTTGGTGTTTAAGTGAGTGTAATAAGTGTATATAAATTTTTCTATAATGTCAGTTGAATGGTTTATTATTTCAAATTTTACTTGACTTAGTTCTCTTTTCAACTACAATAGCTAATATTGATATAGAATAAATGGAATGTGGCTAGCAGTGGAATCCAAGAAGTTCGTTCCATCGTATTTAGAACTCGTTGACCTGGTTTACGTGTATCTCGATGGGATGATCCAAATCACTTCAAATTGAGGTAAATAGCATACTCGTTGCACGACTGAGTGGCTCTCTGGACTCAGTAACCAAGTGAATAACGCAACGGTATTTAAAGCAAACGGTACTGGGTTCGAGTCCCGGAACGGTCATCAACTCTGTCATCTAGGTACATCTAGCTGATAAGTCCCAAACAGAGCGAGACGCGCGTCCTGGATCTCACTGCTAGCTACATTCCATCTATTCTATATCGGCTTGTATCATAATGAATACATCGAGGCAACCCGCATATGACGCCCATATACCAATCAGGACTGATCAAATATCAGTCGAAAATATAAACATCCGGATAGTCCAGACCATTTCAAATTGAATTAATCGGTAATATTTGTAATTCTGATGTGAATGTCTACTTTGTACTGTCCTAAGAGTTGTAATTTGGTCGGTAGGGGTTTCACTATCAATTTGCCTCCCCCTTAACTAGTTAATCTTCATGAGTAGTGTATTGACTTACTTTGACAGTGCACATATGTCACGTTTCAGTAAATTCTCATGATATGTGCTGTTTAGCTCACCAGCAATTTGTTATTATTTGACAACCCGTCTGCATCATTCCATACGTTAAGTGTGAAATCCACCTTAATGTGTAACACCAATAGTAACTGGGTTGTTGTTCCAGGTTTTTTTGACTAACTTCAATTCAATGAGATGGTGTTTATTGGTTTTAAATAGTGCTATCACAATCATTGCTTCCTAAACGGAGGCAGATGTCATTCCTAAGATTTCAAAACGATGCTTCATAAAAGTAACCAATCTGTTGTTTGTGTTGAACTCTAAAAGTTACCACCTTAGATTTGTCTTAGCATAGTTTCTTTTCCAAGCAGACATGGTAGTCAGGTAAGCTTGCACAAATCTGGCAAGTCTGTAGCCACGCACATTACTACATGCTTAAGTGGTTAGTCCTAAATTTTGGACGGAGAACTTATTCTAATTATTCCGATTATCATGTCACATATATTTGAGCTCTTCACTTATATGTAATGTTGATTATTTTTTTAAATTTATGTGCTCATCATAGTATTTATGATTTTATTTGCTTCTTGAATTTCTTTTGTGCTTATAAAAATGAAACTACCTTATTATTCGCATGGCCGGTCTATTACTGAGCTCCAAATCTCTACGTTCGCTGGATCTTTCAGTGGATGTTTGCCGTTCAATATTAGCATGTCCAAAATATACGTTAAGATGAATACAATTCGTGTTCTACTTTTGTTATCTACGTTGTGTCAAAGTGACTTATCAACAGAATCTAGACGTAGTAAATAGGATATGCATTTCGTCAGCGTCGATTTCGTTTAATCATACTTAAGTCAGACGACCACTGAACGCTTTAAAGTCACTTTCAAACATTTTAGTAGGCATTCGGCTGAAATAAATCTTTTCGATACTCGAAGAGCTAAATTCATTAAACAATTAGCGACTTTCGAATATCATTACATTACAATTAGTTATAATGTCTTTAGGTCCTGATAATGCTTATTTTGTCAAATTATTTTAATGTATTGCTATTTTACGGAGTTTGGATGAGTCTAATTTAACCAATGAATTTTCATATCAGTTCATTTATGGGTCTTTTAGGCTCAGTTTGTTTGTTTTGCTTTAGCGCTTCAATAATAATTCTTATAAGAATATTGTTGTATCCACAGATTTTTGTCAATTGGATATAACGTCGTGTTTAAATTATGTCTATCGAATTTTTATATTTATATGGGAGTGGTATGTAATTACAGCTTCACTGAACCACTATAAGTAAAAATATCGATAAACTTGTATTAAACGAGTCTGAATTATACCGATCCGTTGAAATATAACTGGAAAAATTCAAATTAATTTTATACTGCTGATGATAGTCTTCAACAGGCTTCAAAACTTCCCAGAGCATCTTATTTTTAATATCCTTAACCAAAAAACTCAACAGTTTTCGTACCCATGTGACGCACAAATTAATACACTGACAGATCATACAAGTTCACCTTGACCAAGAATAAATTGACATTAATATTTCAAGACCTATTATAATTTTGAATGTACTAAAAGTATTCTCTATTGTTTCCTTCGTATTATTTAAACTTGTTAATTTAAGTCAGTTATTTATTTACTCTGAAGAAGTGACTTACATTAAGTCATGAAACGTTAGAAATACTGTTTTTCTACTGATTGGGATATGACAAATAATATATTTATTACTAACTTTTTAAAGAAATCAGAAAAATGTCATACGTGAACAAAGAAATCTACTTAAAAGTTGTTCTATTGATTTCATCTTTTTTTTACTTTAAACACTTTACATTGTACTATATGGGGTGCTAATTAGTTTAAACTTGTGAATCAATCTTGAGTACTATAAAACCTATCTCATGTATGTATCAATCCATGTTGCCACATCATATCAGTAACTACGGTTAAGGATTGTATTTTGTGAATTTTGTTTCTTATCTTTTGTCAACTTAATGTGGATAAATACACATTGTTTCTTTTTTCATTTTAGCCTTTACATGTCAAAATCTTGAGCAGAACAAATTGATCTTGTTAAATCTTCTTCATACCTTCAACTCACTATTGACAACCTTCTCAACTAATCAAAATTCTCAGAAGCTTAGTGAACAATCAGCTCTTTTGATTACAGTTACACATCCTAATAATCTATTCAAGGTGAGAATTATTTAAAACTGTAACAAAAAATAATTGGGTTCATAAATTGTGGAAAATTAAATGTATCATAGACCAGTGAGTTGTTTGAAACGCGAAATTAAAATATAGTTTAAACGTTTCCGTAACATTTGATTTGTTCTTAAATTAAGAAAAATGTAGTTTCACACTGTCCGGCCAATAAATATTCGAACTTAGCTACCTATGGACGATTTTCGACCCTTCATGCTACTGAAAGTATCGAAGGTGTTCGATTTCTTGAACATCTTGCTCACCAGATGATTGTTAAAGATGACTGGATATCATCTGTGCGCACAATTCTAACGAAACACTGAGAGTTGAGAAATTTGTATTCCAGAGCCATCTCAAGGTTATTGAACTTAACTATAAGTTAAGTTGAACAGAACGTCGCCCCAACAAGATATGCTCTGTTCAAACTACGGTTGTTCTTATAATGAGTTATGATTCTGTAAATTTAACCCTAAGCTTTGGCATCTAAGGGCTTCCAAATATGTTTTGAATAGTGAAAACACACGGAGCAAACGTAGTACTACAGATGTTTAGTATCTTAAATTGAATAAGATTGATGTACTGTAGATTTTTCATAAAATATTCTTAGGAAAGTTCGCCTATTTAGTTGTCAAGAAAGTTGCTTCATTACAAAGAAATTATTAAAGTTATGGAGTTTAGGAAAATAAAAATCTAGTTAAACTATTTGAATTGTAATTGTGGTTTTGAGAAGAAAACAAAGTTGTAAGTCATATCGACCATGTAAATGTCAACCGCTCATTATCTGAGAGTGCAATAAATGATATTTTTCAAGTTTATATCGTTTTTTTCGCAGCTGAAATCACGGGTTGATCTGAGCTAGACCACCACTGAAAATCTAAAAGCACTAAACGGCTGTTTCGTCCTAGTGTTAGACTTTTCAACTATGAAAATACTACAATCTTCATAAGTCCCTCATACTTATATCGTTTTTGTTTTGTGTGAATGTGAAAAAGAAAAGCAAATGTGCTTGTTTACTGTTTAGTTGTAGCAGTCTGAGTTTTCGTTTTCATCAACTTAACCTCACCGATAAAGTCAACTACAAGTTTATAAGACCAAAAATGTAACATTATTAGAACCTATATTATTAACTAATATCGTGGAAGGAATCATTTCGCAAAATTTACGGAAGTACCAAGAGAATAGAAGGTTTAATCTGGGATATTAGCATTTTTGTCAATTTAATCTTACTAGTGCACATTATATTAAATGAATTGAGTAACAGTTTCAGAATATTCAAAGCACTTTTCACAGAGTATATAATTGGTTCAAATTTTCACTCAATATTGTCGTAGGAAGTGATGTAACTGGTGAAATAAAAAATATTACTGGATAGAGTGTTAAACATCAGCTGTAATGATAGATATAACTCAAGATAGTAGTTGCTCTTGAATGTTATAGGTTTTTATAGATAGGTTTCATTGTTTTCTTATGGGACTTATTTTTTCTTTAACGGGATTCATGTCTGGATTCCTAGTTTGCAGCTTTCTCGAAATTAGGAAGATTTGTTTAACTTTGTAACTGGGATCTAATCCCGATTGCTTTTTTGAGTAGTATTATCACAAAAGAAAAAAGGTTATATCCCACCTTTCTATCACTCCGATTGAAATTAACCGAGAAGTGTGAATAAAAATGTCTTTTTTAACTTCAATAAAATCAAGTTACCCTGTGATTCAAGGTAACAGTTTCATATCGTAAGGCTAGATATTTTAATTTTTACTAGACAATTGTTTTAGTCTGGTACATGTCCTTCCGGGAATATTTTAATTTGTTGTAATAGGTTCAAAAGACCTCAGCTTTTATGGCGAACGTATTTAACGTAAACCATCAATTCTTGCTCCTATAATTGATTCGTCTCATGATGACAGCGTGATTTATCTTTGTCATAAAATTTACCGTTTCAATAGCACGTGATGGTGACATTTTTAACTATACCCATTAAATCCACTAACAATTATCATATAAAGTCAGTAGATAAAATCTTGGTTTTGAAAGATATATTGATGGAACAACTTTTTTATTGCATAACATTTTTCAAGGACTCAGTGTGTAAAATGAAATTCGACAGCAGTTGAGTGATATAATATAGAATTCCGTCATTACATGATTCAGGTTTTCTTGGCTGCCCGAAAGGTAACGGTCGACTATTTATTATCCTTATGGGTTTCGATCTTGATATTACACAGATGTAACCATCATTACTCATTTGGGATTTTTTCTAATTGCTCAATAATCTGGATTAACTGTCCCTCATTATACTCATATTCCTACCTAGAATCTCTGGAGGAAGCAACCGTAATGGCTTAGTTGTAACCTCTTTCATTGCAATACAGCATTAAGGTTTGGATTTCTGAGACATTATCACTTCCCTCACGATCACAGATGTGCTTTACTGATAAGTGTGAAATACATATCCAGGGTTTTCTATGTATTGATTTCAAGACAGAAAGTGATGATTATCAGCTTGAAATTACAAGGAATAAAATATTGGTAGAGCTTCGTTCTGTAAGCTGAATGGTTTATTTGTAAAGCGTCCTCTGTTTTTCTACACAATATAATCAGGAAAAACATCAGACAGATGTAAAGTATTCGAATTTCTCCATCTATGGTTGATGATTTGTTCTTCAACCTTGATCCTGAGTAGTTATTTCTAACCATTAACATGTCGTCTTCATATTTATTTTGACTGTACAGACTTGGAAAATAAGTCATTTCTATTTGGAGGATAATCTCATATGTTGTTTCTTATTCGTACTATATGTTTAAAAACATTTGTCGGAAGTGCAGGTTTAAAACCTGACGGCTTTCTAATTAAAACTTAGATTCTGTCATGTATATGTTTCATATATTTTTACCTACTTCACATAGTTTGATCCAGAGCTGTTCTAGTAATGATCGCATCGTTTAATTATGGAACAGGCTCATAGCCTTAGTATATTCATCTCCAATTAATTTCAAAAGTATTTTTAAATTGCTACATCGTACCTGCATAAAATAATTATGTCTTTATACTTCTTGTTTACTCTAGGCACAACAACTGGCTCGACTAGTTATTTATCTAGAACAGAGAGGATTCTCACAAGATATGATCTATCGCTACATACAAAATCCTCATTCCATGGAAAACGAAGAAGTGGCCAAATTTCTCAACGATTTAACGACACCTGCCAGTACTGTTTATCAAGTCAGTCCTATGAATTTTCCATCATCAAAATCACTTAGCATGAAATACCCAGAAAAATGATTGTGAAGACGATGGAAAGTATTCTTTCACTTTCTGATGTTCATTGTTTTCAATGAAATTTTTCTAATATCAGTCGTATACTGTACTACTAAAGCTGTGATCACTAAAGCTTTTCAGATTATTTAACAGCCAAACATTTCATTTTCTTCCATATAATATTTGTACTACTTTCGTATTATATTCCCATTATGTTTGCAGATAATAAATAGTAATGGTATATGAAGAACGGATCGTGCCAACCAATTTTTTTTATCAGTTTGACTTGACCTTTTCTCAGGTTTGTGTCGAATTCACAGTAATCAAAACTAAGAGGCTCTGTGTGTTCACTCATTTTCTCTATTACATATATGAAATCTTTTGTAATTAACTCATAACTAACTACCATCTGGCAGTTGTTTGATATTTTCTTTTAAGAATTATTGTATGTATACATATATAAGGTATATGTAGTTTCTATTTTTAAATAATTCACAGATGTTTATTTTCAAGAATAAACTTATTCAAACATTTCCTAAAATATCCTTCCTCAAAGAATTTCATGGACGCATTTTTCGTTTGTTTCTGTGAAGCATTTATTCTACTGACATGTAGATAGCATTAGATGTAATACTCTTCTTGGATTGACAATTATTTAGTATAGTGGATTTGCGGTGAGTGTGAAAAGTTTTACAGTTTAATATACTACTAGGGAGTCGCATACCACGATGAAACGGCCTTCTAGGTTTACAATAGTTGTCTAAGATCAGTTCATGGTTTAAAATGTGAAAATCATTTATTTCTCAGAGCTTTTGATCATGTTTCCAGAACTGAGTGGAGCATATAAATGTAATTTTCGTTGTCTACCGGGATTTGACACTGACATAATGTTAGGTCCTGATAAAAACTATTACGTCAATTGAAGCTTCCAGTTGGCTTCCAATACTTGTGAATGAAGGATTGATTAAACGATTATGGTATTAACAGTTCTGTTCCTGGCACACAGTTCAAAAATTAACCGCTAAGGCAAGTGTACGAAAAACTCGATATCCATCTAAAGTTACTTGGAATATTACAACTCATTGCACATAGTAACGAAGGCATGACCTTCAGGCATACAGAAAATTAATTAACTAACTGTAGTAACAGCCAATCAAGAGACGACAAAGGTCATGCGAAAAATCGGGTTACAGAAGGAACACTCGTGTTTATCGCTATTACTGAAGATTCACCATTATTTACTAAAGCTGAGCAGCTTTTTAATTGTCTTAGCGCATACTTGTCCTCGATTCCTGTCTTAATTCTTTTAGGACGGGTATCTAGTTAAAAAGTTTTGCGTCACTAACTGAAAAGAGCTGCGAAAATCCTTCGGCAATGCCGAAATGTCATCCTCCTATTATTAAAATTATCGCAATAATTAAAAGCAAATGGAACCGTGGTTTTTCTTGTGTTGGGCCTTCTACAATACAAAGAATTAGTTCTTGACTGGATCGACTAAAATACCGGATAACTTCTTTACATAAGTTAATGTGTTGTTATGCATTCTAAAATACATGAAATCAATGATTTGTGGATGAGATATCGATTTCGGACGTAGATCCGAATGTCACAAAAGTGAACAGTTGTGCAACTAACGATAATTTGAAGATTAGCATTCGCTATTCTTCCCTTCTTAAGGCCATTTTAACACATACTAGTCACCACTATCTCCAATCATTATTCCTCTTGACAATATGTCACAATATTCATTTGTTCACCTTTGTAGACATTTTTTCAATATGTATCAGTAATGAAGTCTTCCCATGGAATCTCCTCTAAACATTTGGTAATGAGTATTTTGCAAAGAAAACATTAATTAGCATCAATTTTGTTTACTTAAATTACCGAGTTATGTAACCAAATCAGTATAACAATCAACAAAAGCGACCATGAATAATATTTCGTCTTCTGAACTTTACAATTTCTTATTCTTCATCATTAATATAATCAATATTTTCAAATGAGATGCTTCTACCTGCTGATTTTAATAAATTTAAAATTAGGGATGATTCATTTTCATCCGTATTGTTCATAATGGTGTCAGAAGATATATCTCTTGTAATTTTTCTAGGTATCTGAAAACTGTAATAAGCATCTGTTAATTGTTTAGTTTTCATTTTAGATTTATTCTCATCAATTTTTTTATTGTCATCAACCGCCCCTCCACCAGAGGGTGTCGATGTAGCTAGTGGTTTGTAAATGTGGTTTTTCGTAGATGATAGTATCGGCAGTTGTTTAGTGATGAAGTCACTCGTAATAATCGACTCATCATGAGTGTTTGTTTTCCCTGTTGGTGGAGTCTCACGTTTAAACTGATAAAACCAAAACGAAACAAAAAGTAGGAAAACGGTTAGCAAACAATTATTTGATCGACGAATAAGGAGATATCTTAAAAATTGTCCTCAAATAATGATCAACATATACCCTAAATTGTTTGGAAAAATCTAGATGAACGGTGCTCTTGAGGCACATGAGAGATACACTTCGTTAAACATTCGTATCAGTCTAGTAGAGGTACATCTAGCTATCGAGTCATATATGGGAAGAATTACATTACCGATTTGTATTGCTAATCACTAACAGACAACAGAATGTGATCAACTGCAATGTCAACACATTTGAACTAAAAGTGTTTCACAAACGATTATTTGTGTCCCAGCTTGAAACGCAACTGGGATAGATTATTATTAGGATATTCTTTAATAAACCATTTCGATAGAGGAATAAGAAGATGGAGTTGATCTAAAAAATGTGATGTATTTACGTTATACATTTCGAACAATCTGTCCACACATCCTTGTCAGGGCATTTTATATAAAGACTAATGAAGGTCAATTAAATGAAAGTCTAAGTAAGCAATGTAATGAAGGGGACATCTAATGTTCACATAAAATGTCCTGACTAGTATATGTATGCCCAGATTGTTCGGAGTGTATAGCGTAAATACATCACATTTTTCAGATCAACTCTATCTTCTCATTGCTCTATCGAAATTTAAAAAAGCGACTAATTGCTTTAATAAAATATTGTCTGCTATTTAACAAGTACCAAAATATTATTTTTTAGTCGTCTACTCCATAAAGGTGGTCATTTGTATCTAATGTATAGTTAATACCAGCATGTATTTAAAGACCATAGTAATACGTTCAACTTTATCTTTGAAGCAGTTTAATTTACTGGAGGGCAGTTAAGCATGATTTTCAAGTCTTCATTCAAATATTTCGTGGATGATCCATTAATATTCGTACTCACTAATAGCTTATGTTTTGAGTTACTCTTCATTACATTTATTATTATATTAACTTTTACCTTTATACTCAAGTTACTTATTGAATAGAATTAAACCTATTTTACGTCTTACTTGTGTTTTAATTGATGCCAATTCATTTTAGGAAGAACCTTTGTGTCATTTTTTCAGTTTGCTTGTAGAATCATCACTCAATCATGTTATACCATTTCAGACAATCGTCCATATAAACATAAATTCACAAAGTTGAATCTATTCGTTTTTGTATAGTGGAAGCGAATGACTAGTTATTAAATATAAAAACAATTCTGAATTTAAGTTTGTTGATTAGATTTATAATAATAATAATAAAAAAGTAAAACCTTTTGAAGTAATATTATTGGTCAACACATTTTATCAGCTGAATGTTTCTTTAAACAATCATATTCATTCATTTTTATCTAATTCTTGAAAATGGCAAACATAACGATTATCAATCTGCATTCACCGCTGTTCACAGTGACTTATTTGGTAATTTTTAGATAATTTAAGTTATGTCATTGAATTAATTTACAAGATATAGTATAATATATATGCCGTTAATAATTAAATGTACCAGATAGTAACGCTTACCTTTGAACCATTTAGACATTTTGTGTAATATGTCTTTTCCATGTTAGAATTTTGTTTTCTATATGGGATACAAAATGTATCTTCACATCCTTCAACTGTTGAATATGTTTGAGTTGATACTGTTGATGTCTTAGCAGATTTTAGATTGTTTATTTTATCAGGTAAATAGGATAAACCTAATGAATGAATCTTTTCTTCTTGTTCCAAATTTAGATCACTCTTTGAATAATCTACGTGCTTAAGAGCGTTAACGTTTTTATTGTAAATAAAGTCATTCTTTTGTTCGTTTGGGAAATGTTTGACAATATCCTGATTTTGATTATCTTGACTACATATATAAGTTTCATTTAACTTATGACATTCAGTATTGATTACTTTGAAAGGAAACACTAATTTAAACTCTGGTGAAGACTCATGGTGTTTGAGTGTATGAGCATGAGCTTTTTTAAATTTACTTGTCAATTTATGAAAATTATGTTGAAAAACTTGATCACTCTCTAAATTTTCGAAATAATTATTCATACAGCAATTATTGTGTCCATTGAATTGTTCAAAGCCTGTTGTCATACAATGTCTAGGTAAGTAGAAACAACAAGATTCTAATTCAATAACTTGGTGTAAAACGAGTTGAATAATTCATAATTCTAATAGTAAAATAAAAATTACTGATTTTCATGCTACATAATTAACTGAGTAAAATTTATAATCTTGTAATACAACTACACGTTTTCATGGGTTACTTCCAACAAAGCTATTGCGTGAAACAAGTAGATAATCAATAATGTGTTTGTGGGCATTAGTCTTACAACTTCAACAGTCAACATTAGATAAAAAGAAACAATAATAAAAATTCACATCACAAAGATGAGAAGGACTCAATTAACACATTCACCAAATTTAAGTTATTGTTTGATTAAACTCTCGTTTCTACGAAATAAGACATTGTTTATAAATTTTCAGAACAAATACATATTGGTATAACAGACGGTTTAAAATATCTTTCTCTCAGGTACACTTTAATAATACGTCGATACGATAATGAGATTAGTCACGTCATATAAGATCCAGGATTCCCTGCCCAGAATAGAGAACCAGATTAACACTAAATAATACCTGATTCAGCACAATTACAAGCAGTCAAACTCAGTGACTCCGCAGTAGAAATCAATGAGGGGAAAGGAAGTCACATATTTAATAGTCAGTAGGCTAAGTTCCTGTTTGTCTACACTCAGTGACCGATCGTATTCCACTTTTAACTACCACATATAAATGGAAATAATATATCTTATTTACATTCATACTGTGTTTAACAGAAGCATATCTAAAATAATAGCAGATAATAAATCAGTTTCACAATGTGAATACTATTACTTTAATGATGTTTATATGTTGTAAAAAATAATATGTGAAGGGTATCTAAGGAATAAATTTAAGAACAGAAGAAACTCTTAACGTTTAATTTTCTCCTAAGTGTTCGAATTCAGAAAAAATTTTTAAAATAAGTAAATTTAATTGTTGGTAGAAATTTCAAATATCCATAATATTTTGTGAATATAATTAACGTTCACTGACGTCTTATTTTTAGATATTTTAATCTTTACATAAAAGTATTTCATTATTAAGTTGAACGTACCTGGATTTACAGTCATCTAAAAAATCCCGAAATTCATCTCTGTTCGTTTCTATTGGATAAAAATTTAAATTATTTACATTATATGGTTGACTAGCGAAGTTAAACTTCCAATTATCTTTTGAAGACTTGTTGATAGAATTAGATTTCTGAGTGTTTTGAAAAACATTTGGACTAAAATTTAAAATATTATCAATTTGAAGGTTTGTATTTGTCTGTTTACTGTACAGCATTTGACAGTTTTTACACAATCCAATGTCATAAGATCTAAGTGCTTTCTCTTCATATTGATTAAATTGATTTTGGGATAAAATACGCGGTCTATTATGATATACATTTGTAGGTATAATTTTGCTTTCCATCTGAAAGACAATACATGCGAAGTATCTCATATATTACCGTATATTTAAGAATACTTGAGGTTAGGACAATAAAAAAAAGAAATTCCTGTTGAGCAGTCAAAGAATTAATCGTAATAAAACATAAACACACATTCATGTATGACACCGAAAGGTCCAAAAGCTCAGTTTATAGTGAGTTGGCTGATAATAAGGCACAAGAAAAGGATTGCATGTAATTACGTCAAATTCTGAACTTAGACATATTGAGAGTTACCAATGAGATATGCATTCTCAACAACTAAAACAGTTTTAGAATAAACATGAGCGTGAAGAGAGAGTGAGTAACAGATGCCCGATCTTAAATATGTCATTTTTAAATTTTGTATACGGAAGCCTTAAACTATAATCTCTGAAATCGAACCTCAGTCATTTAAAAAAAGCACTGGCCTTTTTTCTAAAAGACTTTTAGCATGAGTACTGAAGTACTTTTTAAAAAGTGGTGAGAACTCTTTGATATGGTTTTCTTGATGATAAGACTATAATTGAGATTTTCGAATCTTTTTACATAGATTCATGACATAGGGTTTCTGACGTATCTTCCAAGCTCTTGTAATGGCAAGTCATAAGTCTCAAAAAGTTGATTTTTAATGCCGTTTGCAAAGATTCATGTGCATTTACTTCTAACCCCACTAGAGTTTTTAATTTCGCATAAACTTGAACAATAATACTCATAAAGATACCTAGGAGAATATAATGTAAATCTTTGAAAAGTAGAGGCGCTTGTTGATCTATCCTTCAGAAAGAGAGAAATAAATCCTTCTGCAAAAAGGTTTTAGTAGTTCAAGATTGCGATAAAAATTATATTATCTCCACACATTTTATTCTGCCATGAAAATACACTGGATTTGACAATAATCTGTTAAAGAAAGGTAATTTGTTTGCATTGGTCAATCAGTTCTGAGCAACGTAGAACCTGGCACATACATATGTTAGTTCCAGCTACCATACCCTATCAGCACAACGAAATGAAATTGTTCAAGCCAGTCCCAGGTTGGTATAAGTAGTAATAAAATGAGTGGTAATAGAAAAGTTTGGGCATCATAAATAGGATTCTGGAAAAAATATAAATTAGCGAATTAAAAAATGTTTTAGGCAATTAGGGAACTTAGGAATTAGGAAAAAATTG
This sequence comes from Schistosoma haematobium, assembly GCF_000699445.3. Taxonomy (NCBI): domain Eukaryota; kingdom Metazoa; phylum Platyhelminthes; class Trematoda; order Strigeidida; family Schistosomatidae; genus Schistosoma; species Schistosoma haematobium. The sequence continues at coordinate 74,233,229 of NC_067196.1, read as the reverse complement.
TGAATGCAACTGCACAATTGTGAATGATTTTAGGCAGTGTCACTCAAGGTCTCTAAAAATTCCTTACGATTTCAGTGGCCCGAGATCTGACTCCAGGTATATCGTTTCTGGTTGTTATCGAAACATATGTGTGTCACTAATCCTCTTATATAATTGTCGACTTAACGCGAGTTGGTGAATAACGGAATCAAATAAGTCAAATACGATGATGAATTTTGAACGAAATAACGCTCAGCAGAGAAGGCGAGTGAGCCAACTCAATTTAACCAAGCGTGAATCGATATTTACAGTCAGATAATAATTTACAGACATGTGATGAGTAAGATAGGAAATGCACAGACATACGCTTACATGAAAGCAGTCAAGATTGATAAGCGGATAATTAACAAGGTCGAAAATGTGACCCAAGAAGAATGAATAGATTGGCCAGTCCGGAAGCTAGAATAAGCTATGTGCGCTTGCATAGCACTACTCGATAATAACGTGGAACCCGATCAAGTGATTTGAGCCTACCTACATGGTTTAGTCTAAAGCTGAAGTAATTAGTAAAACAGCACCCATATGCCCTGCAGATTAGAACCTCTGTACTCATTAACTAGGACAACCATGATCGTTAGAGGTGCTTTTTAGTACAAATGCCCCATGTTAATTATATTGAAACTCATTGGCATGATGGTAAAGTTCGTGAGGTTCTTCACGGACGTTTGAAGTGTCAAAAGCGATCATGTACTGTGATTACAGTAAAACTAATAGAATGAAAAACAAAATATAGGGTAATATCCTCTGAAATTTTTAACTTCTAAGTATTTTGTAAGATAAAGCTTAAAAATAAAGTATAGTTGTCTATTAAATGACCATTAGCATATGACAGGTTGTATTTGAAAAATAAATGGAAGTTCCCTGCATTCTAAAATTAGCGCATATGGCATGCTTTTAAAATTCATAAAATTCCATACGTCTACTACCACCGATAATTTAGGCAAAAGGAAAACGTTTTTCAAACACATAGAGACATATGTTTTGATTTTTTTTCTTAAACAATCATCACATTTAGTAACACATAACTATTCATCCATTCTACTGCTTTATAATTTCTTCAGACACTTGTCATCGTTCTACTAATCTTCCTTATTTATATAAAATATGTATATTGGTTATATTTGATCATTGCGCTATTGTTTTTAGGTTGTAAGCAGCTGAAGATGAACCGGGAAATAAATGAATTAATCTTATTCTGCTACACTTTTAATACTTGCTTTAATCAAATTCATGAAATTATGCATGTTTGACTTATGTTCAATAAAAACTTCACTTGGCAATATTAACATTATTAAATATATTTAAGTTCTTTATACAGCACAAAATATATGCAGCACATCTATCTTACAGTTATAGGACTATGCGGTGTTTTTGTATTTAGTTCAAGTTAAGAAACAAAATAAACATTCGTTGCTCATGTTGTGTTAAGGAAAATGATTTCTAAACCAGAGCTTACGGCATGGGCACTTCTGTTGTTGATAACTGAGAAATTATTGGTTGAGTTATTATTTGGAAATAATGGGAATTCTACCATTCTAGGAGATTGTTGCATTTTTCGGGAGTACTGGGAAAAATACGAGTCAGAAGGCTGAATTATTTCGTCGTAATCTGACTTCGAAAAATGGATTTCATGAAGATGATCAAACAATCCAAAACTTGTTTCTTTATCAATTATATTCATTGGTTGTTTTAGATCATTTTCTGAATTGACTTTATTTCTTTGTAGATCAAATAAATCTGGTGAGTCCGATCGAATACTAAAACCTGGTGACTAAAAAGAGAGAAAGTTTAAATATATGATACAAAAAATAATTAAATATTTTTAAATGATCTGTCTTAACATGCTACTTTCTCTAGTGATTATGAGTTACTCAGTCAAGAATGATCAATACTTTTGACACTAATCTACAAATGAGTGTACAAGGAAAATAAGCATAATCATTTATTTGGACATATGAAATCTCATTCATTTTGCTTACAAGTTAGTTTACATTTCCAAAGTCAGTCAATTCACAATATTGCATGACTACCATGCGTTTTAATTAGCGATGTTTATTCTCACAGAACTTCAATAAGTTGTTCTAGGCTTTTATTACCGATCAATTAACATGAAAAATCCACTTGAAAATTTATGCATAGATTATCAATATACTCAGTTGTAATTTGTTTCATCTTTTTAAATTGCCATGAAATTGGAATGTTTTATCTTACAGTTTTGTCAGTATCGCTTATTTCATGCCGCCGCCATATCTAAGTCATTAAAAGATGTTCATTTTATAAATTTAGATTTATTGCTAGGTATCTTTCTATAAGGTTTTGTCTAAGTGCTGCAGAAGATGCACAGTGTAAACATGATTCATAATGTCAAATGAAAAAGAGAACTGAATTTATATTAAAGCAAATAATGAAGCTGAAGGAAAGTGTAAATCACACACACTTAATAGTCATTATATCATTAGTTTTGTACTTTTACTACTGAGCATAAGGTGTGAAATGACGCAAATCTGTCTTAAACTTTATTAACTCTAATAATTGAAAAGAATATAGCACAGCATTTTGTAGACAGTTTATGATAAGTACTTTTTATCATTAGTGAGCATTATATTCGAAATCAGCGGAATACATGTACTGATCAAGGTCTTAATTATTACTTTTGACGAACTTTTAACTACTTTGATGATAAAACTCATAGGTTTTAGAACAAATCAAACTGTACAAAACAGGATTTTAAAATTACTCAAAGTGAATAATTCATAATTACTTTTAAGACGGGTTAACTAAATTATCTTTAAAGTGGGTTGATTCAAAATGTCTATCTTGCATGAGTTTTTAGTCAGTTCGTTTTTTGTTGTTGTGTTCTGTGATTGTTTATTTTAATGAACTCGTTTTGACGTCATTTTAGAAATCAAAATTTCTGTTCATTTGCGTCCTAATAAAGTATAGAAACTATAAATAAATGGTTATAAGGATTATAAAATTACAGAAAAGTTGTTTGAAATATATATTGTTTGGGAGTAAATTACTTCATTATTCTTAAAAATTTGTGTTATATATCGAATGATATTGCGGGGAAATTATTTTTGATGTACATTAGACTATTACCAATTTGAAACTGGTAGAAGCGCTGAACTCATTAAACTCACATAAATCCCTGAAGAACATGTGTGATGAAATTCAGTATCAAAATTACTGCGATTGGCATCAAGTAGAAGATTTTTATGCTCTGTTGGAGGCAAATATTCCTTAACACTAAGACTGATTTCTTTCCCCTCTCTAGGCTTATATGATTGACGACTAACTGAATGACACTGGATTTCCTCTGGAGGGTTGTTTCTTTCTTTAGACGTTCGGCCACCTAGTCCTCTAAAACAAGTAAAAAACATGGTAAAAGTTTCATTTAACCGTGCAAATGAGTAGAATTTATTGGTATGAGGATAGATTTGCTATGTTAACTGTTTACGAATACAAACTTAATGACTATCATTACTTTTATCAAGTGATGGAATGTTTTGTTATATTTAGTCGACTGGTTTCATCTACTAATTGGTCGTTCGGTTATCGTATTATTCTAAATCCATTACGAAAAACTGCCAATGTGTGGAAGATAATAAACTTGGAATTGCTTTTAGATATTAGTTGTAATTGACCTATGTTCCTAAAAGGAAACATTGAAGATAACATTTTCATTTTCTTAAAAGTTATCTACCGCTATTATAAATCACACTGATTAGCCCAGCGTCGAAATGAATTGAAAAATTCCTTACATTTTGCTCGGTAAGAAAAAAATAATCATGAAAATAGATTAATGGTAATAAAGAAAATATGAATTGAAATCAATCATTTATGTATGATGTAATTTAAAAGAGTTGGAGTAATGACGCAATAAATAAATAGAGAAATAAATGAATTAAAGGGGTTATTGTTACCAGGGTAAAAAAAGATTTATTACTGTCTCTTTTTGTATACATAGATCTGGTTTTAAACTTTTGATTGCTATTGCTTCAGCAAATTTCAAAAATTCGGGGTTTGATTGTTTGTTAATCACCTTGAAGGACTTCAGTATATCAACTTCATGTCCTGTATCAAGGAGATGTCTTGCGATAGCACTATTGAATGCGTTCAATCCATTTGATCTTAAACTTTTCGGAATATGTTATTTGAATCGGACGTAGGCTCTCCTTTCTGTTCTACCAATGTAACTGCTTTGGCAGATACATGTAAATTTGTATACACAGTTGGTGGTAACATAAAAGGGATACCTGTCGACCTTTGATTGTGTCAAAGAACATGTCGTTTTGGACAGGACAATCAATTTAGCTGCAGGATATGTTTTTGTCAATGCAGTTTTTAGTCTCATATTGATTGACCCTATGACATTATCGCCTTTGAATTTGAGTTGAATAAAAACAGGTTTTTTATTTACTGTAGTTTCTTTGGGTATTTTATCTTCACGTTTTCCATATTTCTCAATAAATTTCAATGGGTATCCGTTATTTCTTAAACACTTTTTAACATTCATAATTTCCTCATCTATTGTATCGGCAGTACATATTCTTTCTGTTCTGTGAAACAGTGTTTTAACAAGTGCCTTTTTATAACTGATTGGACAAAGCTGTTGAATACCATTCCATGTGTCTTTCTTGTAAACTGAGCGTTGAACTGTGCCATCCTTTCTTCGTTTTATCGCTATATCGAGAAAATGGAACATGGTTTCTTTTTCATGTTCCATAGTGAAGTGAATATTTGGATGAGCTTCATTGAAAAACCTTAACAGATTTGTCGCATATTGTTGATTATTACATAAGATGAATATATCATCACCATACCTCGAATAATACGTCATTTCATCAATCGCTCGTTTGAGTTTGGTTCTTTCGAGATTAGCCATGAAAATATCTGTTAGGACAGGGCCCAACGGACTTCCCATCGCTACACCGTCGATTTGTTTGTATATGATATCGTTGAACTGGAACTGAACATCTTTTGTACAAATGAGTAATAGTCGTTTGAATTCTGGTACTGGTAGAGGTAGGATGTCAGAATGTTGACAAATTATGTCTATGGTTTCAGGAAGTGGTATTTTTGTAAATAAAGATGTTACATCAAAAGAAACCATAAACTTACCAGTAATATTTATGTGATTCATGCTGTCAGCAAATACAAATGAATCCTTTAGTGTATAGGTGGCTAATCGTTGACGCACTGGTTCTAACTTATCTGCCAACCATCGTGCAACTTTGTGGTATGGTGAATTGATCATTGACAAAATAGGTCTAAGAGGATAACCTTGTTTATGTATTTTCGGTAATCCATACATGTGGGGCAAACGAGACCCACGAGGTCGTAGATTATTGTAAGTAGAGTTATCGATCATCGTTTTCAGAAGATCTCTGAGTACTTTGGTGATTCTTTTCTCAATGGAATCAGTTAAGTCTTTGTTACTTTTTTCTAACTTGAATCTCATTCAAGATGGACTTCATCTTAGAGACATAATCTGTTCTGTTCATTAGAACAACACTTGAGCCTTTGTCGGGCCGTAATATCATTATATCATCATTTCGTTTAATATTTCGTAATGCTGTTTGGTGATCTTTGGATAAAAGCTTAGACTGTGGTGCGGGTGAAACAAGATATTGGTTTGCAATATCGACTAGTTTAGATTTAAACCAGCCTTTCTTTTCTTCGCTAACTGAGTGCAGCTCTTTAATTTGATCAAATAAATTCTCAAATTGAGTTTCTGTGTCGATTCTGTCGGCATGTGTTTTGGGGATATGAAATTTAAATCCAAGTGACAAGGCTTCTGTTTCTATCTGATTTAACTTCATTGTTGATAGATTATAGAGAAACTTTTCGGGGTTTCCCGGAAAGCCAAAACATAAGTGTTCCTTTGACAGAGTCTTTGGCAAAGTTACGTGGAAATTCTTGCATATTTTGCTTTGCAGATCTTGTATAAAGTTGACAAATTTTATGTGACATACGATACTTAGATCGTTGATTAATTCATCAAAGGCATTAGTTTCTGCCCTCAAACGTTCAATCAGTAAATTTGTTTAGTATCGTTTATCTATAAAGCAAATCCCTGTCTGGCCTCGTACAGGATAATAACGAATCGAGCGACCAGAATAGTACTTTTAGAACCAAGTTCACGTAGTCTGTCAAGTTATGTGCAAACGACATTGAATAAAAAATCTGACCACATATCGACTAGTGTTGATAAAATGAAACGACTGGTAAATACTGTTGCTCAAAAAGAAATATTCCGTCCAGCCGATCCCATCGGTTGATGATTAGTTTAATTATTCTCAAGCCTCCGAATGATTGACTCCTCTAATAGGAACATGAAGCTTTTCATTATTTATAGAGTTAAGACTAACTAGTCTGCTTTAAACAGGATGATTACCTATTGTTATGAAGGTAAACACTCAAAGTAAAGTAAAAAAACATGTAAATAGTATCGAATTTATTCTGTATTATTTGTTTAGTACAATATGGAGTTGTCAAAATACAATATCTCGTCAAGTTTCCTTGACACTTCTTATAACGCAAAAAGAACAATCGATAAGCACATGCATGTATGCATGAAATTGGAAAAAAATTATTTACAATTAAATGAATCGTTCTTCAGAAAAGAAGAATCCAATCAACTGTGAATTATCAACGTGTTCATGAATATATGTTTAGAATAAATCGGTCCTTACAACTTGTTTGTCTCACTGTGTGTGTTAGATACTCTATTGTATAGCTTCTGATTACAGGTATGTCTATAATTGCAGAACAGTGAATAGTGTACAGTTTCAACAGAGCTGTCTAAGAGATTTTCTGCTATAATCTACATATCTTTAATTTATTTCTAATAGTCGATCGCATAACAATCTACTTTCTGGGCTGATAATGGTACGTTACATCTCTTACTTTATTTTGCTCATTCACTCATTTATCCACATCATCTAAGGTGACTAGAATTAGGGTTTTAAAGCAATCCAATGGGACTAGCTACATCATTAAGGGGAACTAATTCATAATGAGCTTTAAGATGTCTTATTTGTTTCAGTATAATTCATAGGTAAAAAACAATGAAAAGCCTCATTTTAAGGAGAAAAAGCTTTGTGCCATGCCATACTTCCAAAGTTTTTCAATGAATACAAGACTCGGGGAAACCGTTTTCATATTTACGGAGAATGTCATTGATATTCACGACTGACGTGGGACAACTAGCTGCAGATATCATATCCATTGTATATTTTCCCAGTCAGTTGTTTTACTATATCGAATTTGGGTGCTACAATTTGCCGGAAACTTAGCGTGGTTAGTAATGAACAGCCTCCGAATAACGTTATGCACTGATTTTAAACCAGTATTTGGATGAGAAATTAAAAATGGAGTTTTCACGTTATAATAACTAAGTATTAAAAATGAGGTTTACATTGAAACTCTAATTAATCATGAAATCAAGTGTTCCCAACGTGAACTACCCAAATTAGTCTACAGACTAATTATAGAATGATTTCGTGTGGAGATTTTCACAACTTTTTTTCTTTTGCTCTCTACTTTATTACTTCATAGTGTGACAAATCCATTAATACACCGAACATTAAGTTTTAACTAGAATTTCATATAAGTGTGTTCTTATCTTTTGATGTAGAAGGTAAAGTAATGAAAAAATCGGCAGCCTGGAAACAATATAATTAACAATTTATTTGGGTTATAAATACCTATTTTATTAGATGATAGATTTATAGATCCACTGATATTCACTAAGAAACTATAAAAAACACGACTTTTTAAACTACTTTCGTCTAGACTATATAATATTACCCCATTTTAACTTGTCTCCGAAAATATTTTATCAATTATTGATAGTAATCCATCTTCAAATGACATGAAGTCATTGTGATACTATTCTTGAATTTTTACCATGGTATTGAAATGATATGTTTGTAAAATTTAAGACGAATGGTAATGATTTAAACATGAGGGCTGTTTACCTACCGTTTTCTGGCTTTGTGAAGAAAATCATCGATTATTTGTTGAACACGTGACCGTTGAACAAATTCACTGGATAGAGAAAGACAAAAATACTTTTTCATAATAATAGATAAACTTAAACGATGCTAAGTAAAGCTGACGGAAATCACTGGCTAGTATATCATAATTTTAATATAGGTAGATCGAAAAACACTTTGACTTTAGTAATTTTTATCTTATTGAGATAACTACTTGTAAGCCATGAGTAGTAAGTTTTCAATAGACCATTTTAAATGTCGCAAGAATAACGCATAAAATAGTAAACAAATTTTTAAGTTAATAAATAGATCAAACCACCAGTTTAACCTTTAATCAGTAACAAAAAACATTATTTATCGGACACTAACCTTGGTAATCTATGATGACAAGATTGAGAATTCGAAAACGTTGGTTGAGCGTGGTTGTATGTGGTCGGTTTGTCTTGATTATTTCCAGTCCTCTTTATTTAAAAAGATTTATGAAACGTATTTTTACACACGGAAATTCACAGTACGGTGCTAAATCTTCCAGTAAAATTTGATATAAACAGGAGGAAGATTGTTATCCATTGACACACGCACATAGTATGCATACTGGATTTAAATTAGTGATTGAGACATGAGAATACATGAATAAACATCCGGAGCTTCATCAGGAATATATCCTATAGCTTCGCGCTTGTAAAATAATTCAGTTTATATCCACTTCCACTTTTTTGTCAAAATGAAATGAGGCTAATAAAAAAGGTTTCAAAGCATTTTCGGGCTTAAACAATTGCCTAATCAAATGGTTTACTCAAAAACTCTCTAGTTCCAAAAAGCAGCAGCTTCCAAAAAAACGAATCACAAAGGCTACACTAGATTATTTCAAGCTACAAAACTGATTTATTCGATATTTTTAGGTGCTATTTAGTCATTTTACTTAAAAATTAGCATATGAGGCACATATGGATAGTTTTACATCTCAAAGGTTGTTACCAAGCAAATGTAATATAGAATCCATAAAATGGGAGTACTAGATGAAGATTCTTCAATTCAATAGGAATTTATAGTTTACATAATATTTTTTAATAAGCATCAATTCTTATAATGACTTCATTTGAAATGAACCCTAAATATAATTACACTATAAAGTATACTGATGTATTGTGATGAATAACAGATACATTTAATGCACAGTTAAATATTTTATGTCATGTGTAAACCTATCATAATGATACAATACAATCTCATACTGCGTCATTAAAATTTGAGTTCTTGGTTGCGTCTTATTGAAGTTCCAGACTTATTGGAATTAATCCTACATAGTCATATTATTTTAAATTCATATGCGTCTATTAAGTGAATGAGAAAAGCCCACGTTTCAGCAGACATACGTCATGACTAAAAGTATAAGATTTATTCCAGAAGTGCACAAAAGTGTTACCTGGGTTATTCTTCTCCTTTGTTGAATACTTTCAATTATTCGATCAACTGCCTGAGTACATCGTTTCGAGTTATTGTACTCACTGAAAATTTCAGAAACATCATTTACTTTGCTAGGGTTGGACGAAGTAACAATATCATTTGTTTTTCCATGTATATTTACTCTCTTTGCCCAACCTTCTGGAAAAAACCTGCAGCAAATAGTATATATTTCATGTTCACTTTTAATTTAATGTAAAATATAAAGAAAATAATCAACCTAGCGAATCCTATTCCTTGATAAGTGATATTTATATGCGAATCCCTGAGTCAATACATCCATTCGATACCTTGAGTGACAAAGCAAAGTAGAACAGAGAAATGAAGACTTTTCCACTTATTTCTGTGTTTTGTCTCTACATTACTAAGTAAAATTAAAATGACTTCTAAAATACCATTCAATTAACAGGTTTGTTGACAGCACTTTCAAGACCAAGATAAATCCTCATTTTTCAGAGTAAACATTAGGAGAGACTTCGATCTCACCTTATCTTGCACAAACTGTTTCATCTTGGTAGCGAAAAGAGAATGCTTTTGAAAAATGTTTTGACGATGTTATCATAATGATGGACACCAAATCTATCAATTGAAAAACTCAATAATATGGATTAACTTGCTTCTAGTCCATACTAAACAATGCTATTCGTTTCTTTGTGTCAAATCTGACTTCTTAAAATCATGAAAGTTGCTTCAAATGTTAAAAGTGTGAAGTATGTAATCCTTATCAAGAAACTTTAACATGAAAAGCACAGATAATATTGACTGTCAAAGTAATGAATTGTCAAGAAGGTGGACTGCATTGCACAACCACTTATAATTCAGTCTAAAAATAACTACCGGGACAAAGTGAAATGCATACTTAGGGCCAATACCTTTGCTGTCCGGATGTATGCATAACCCTCAGAAACACAAAACAGTTTTGAAGAGCCACAACTTAGTGAATATGAACAAACTATGTCCCATATCCAATTGCTCATATTAGTTAACCAAAGAAGTAGTATATATTAACCGTTATTTTGTAGCGAAAAGTGAAAAAGTTAACGAGATGCATGTAATTTAGTAAAGTGTTCCAGTATTATAGTTATGTCTTCTATTTTGTAATCATAGAGGATGTGTCATTACCCGTAGTCCGGTCTCATAAGGATCTAGGGGTGACAGTGAGTAATGATCTTAAGACAACGGCCTATTGCCGGGAGGTCGCAGTTAAGGGGTTTCGAACCCTCTTGCCTTTAAAAAGGACATTCACTAAGTTAGATACTACCATGTTCACCACAGTATACACATCCTTAGTGAGAACTAAGTTAGAGAACTGCGTTCAGTCTGCAAGCCCCTGTTTAAAAGGTGACTCAGATATAATAGAAAAAGTACAGAGGGCAGCTACGCGTGCGATTCCGGAACTCCGGGGTTTATCATATAAAGAGCGGCTTGAAAAGCTGAACCTCTTTACTCTGTTCTATCGCAGACTAAGAGGAGATCTAATTTTGATGTACAGAATACTGAGAAATGATTTTGGACCTAACTTATTCTCTCTCTTTCTTCCCACTAGATCGGGACACCTCAGAGGACATAGCAGGCGAGTAGAAAAGCCAAGAACAAACAAAATACCCGTGGCATACAGGTTTTCACACCGAGTCATCAATATTTGGAACCTGCTGCCTGAAGCAGTGGTGTCCGCACCTTCAATTGACTCTTTCAAGAGAAGACTGGACACTCACAGAAGCATACTAGAAAAGGAATAACATAGGCCGTAGGCCTTCTGTCCTTACCACGCAAATCTGAATCTGAATCTGAATCTGAAAAAGTCACTTAGTGAAAATATTCATTCGTCTGATCTTAAAACGTCTTAATTATGAAGCCTGTATACGGTGACTGGTCTTCCTTTGACTGGCTAAACATCTCAACGTCGCTGGCATGTTTCACTGACTTTCCGATACAACAAATAATATATAGAAGCATCTCTAAATCTCGTATTTCTTTGTACTAGTAAACGGCTTCTCCTCCGGAATATAACAAATTCTAGGTATTTATCTATGTTTTTGTCACCAAAATCTCGCACATTACTAATTCTTCAACCGACATTTTGATATTGCATCATCCAATAATCGTCATCCAATACTGAAATACCCACCTCGGGTTTCATTCCGTCTTTTGGATACTGGCTGTCTCGGCAATATAATTAACTTGATCATATAACCCTTCATGTTTATTGAATAAGTTCGCAGTTCGTTTAGACTCGCGGTGCATTATAAAAATCAGTAGTAGTTGTTTGCTAGTAGTTTACACATCCACTTCATGGAATACACGTAACTTACGTGGAAATCAATTAATATTGCTATGGCTTGTAGCGGTAAATAAATCCCCAAAATAAATAGCTCTGTAAGTCTTCGATATTTGATGCTGACCACATGCTTTAATGGACTCACCTGGCTAAAGGCGCTCGGTCATTCATCCGCACCAGATCACGAGTAGGAACGCCGTGCTCAACATCTACTGCAATCGCTAGCCATATTAGATCAGACGATTCTCGATATATTGATAGCGTATCAAATATATCTTCGAACCTCCTCGCTTCTGTCTTTCGATCTCGCTTGGTGGGTACGCTTTATATAGAAGGTGTTGCTGGTTAAAGCGTTGTCCAACTCCGAATACCTGTGACATCTTCAGGCTATTATGATTGTGAGCCATAGTATTTGGTACACTAACTGGTTAAGTCTAAGACTCTTCGGTGCTTATTCCAGCAGTCACGAATGAAGCAGTACTCAATTCAGAAGGAAAGCAATGAGACCTATCGGAAGTACTGTAACTTGAATGTCGACCTCTGTAAACAATAAGAAACTAAATAATTACCTCGATATAAAAACAACTCAATACACGAAAACCAAAACCTTTATACACAATACTGCCCTAAGGGGTTCCATGAAAATCATTCTTGGGAATCCACTGAAACCCGCTTTTTAGTGCATACACATGATTAGATTCTGTGTGGTCCAAGATTTATTTCTGTCTAGTCAATTATAGCTATCCAAAAGTTCTTTATAGTGATCTAAGGACTTTGGAGCTTGACGATTTCAAAGTTATAGAAGTCGTAGGGCTCTAAAACCTTCTTAAATCTATCGTCTACCTAAAGTTAGACCCAAAGTGCTTAATGTTTCAACACGCTTGCTCTCCATTACAGCTATTATGCACTACTAGTTGAATTTTGTTTGCGTTCACTTGTCTTTAAATAAAAAAATGAATGGATATTTTATGGTAGGGGCCTCTGGAAGGCCATTATCAAAAGTGGATCCCCAGTGTAAATGTCGAGGAGATATTCATTTCTTAGTTTCCAATTGTGCGTCAGCTTCCCTTGACAATCTGAAGCAACTAATTTGTGCCGTTTCGGCGTTTCCTTACAGAACTTAGGGTAACATGTCACTAGAACTATTCAAAACCGTTGAAGTAATTAATTAGGACCGAGATTGGCGGAAACTTCTGAAGTATATTTCATTTTATTTATAAGGGTTCCGACGAGCTGAAATTTGTTTTAAAATGATCAAATAAAAAATTATCTTACGTAACAAACAAACCTTTCTCGACTTTTCTGTTCTATGCAGTACTAAGCGTTTACGGGTGTGTGATTCTAATGTTTCACCTCACATATATCTCGGCTCACTTTGATGAGTAACTATTAGGTTACAATACGTAAGTGAATAAGAAATGCGTAGATGAAAGTGTTGTGAAGGATTTTTCAAGCCAAAGTGGTCCGATAATATTTGGAGGAAAATGGCATTATTGGCTTCTCTCCTAGATTGTGTATATTATTTTGGTACTAAAAGGGGTTTTGTGGAGATTTTAGTGACGCGCGAGACTGATAAGTCCTGTCTCGAATCACGCGAGGCGAAGTCATGGACGCGCACTGTTGAGGAGTCCCAAAACAGTACAAAACCGTCGTCCAGTGCTTCCAGCTTTTCCATGGTGGTCTAGCTTCAATTGACTCTTAATCTCAACTACTGAAAATTATTTTGGACCGATGTAACTTCGTGAGCACTTTATGAGACTCTTATTAAGCATTTGCCTATAATTTTTGAAATAAAATGATATATGGGCGCAGTACCATTCCTATTACATTGTCTGGTTTGTTGTTACGGAACAGCTGGACATCGTAAAGTCAGAGTTAACGTTCTTTGTACCATTAGAAAGCCACGTTTCTCAGAAAATTATTATATTCCAAAGCATATCGTATATTAGCTACCTGGACTTGAGAATTTGTGATTATTACTGCAACGGCGTTGTAAGCGAAACATTGACCAGCACCATGTCTCACTACTTCAGGTCTAGTGTAGATCATCATGATAGATCACTTCGTTGCAACTCAGACTCAAATGCACAGACGTGTAAAATGTGGTCGATGGACGAATCCGCCAATAATAAAGTGAAACGCCCACCACCACATTAACTCCATTTGACCTTGTGTTACTGCATCTCTTCATTAACCAATCGCAGTTTGATGTTCATTGTAAAACAATATTTGCTTTGTTGACCTATTTTTCCTATTCTCTGGCCACTGTAGGGTATGTTATTTGTCTCTGTTTTTTCCTGTATTTATAGACCGTACTGTTTGTTTGTACACTAACGATGTTAATTTATGTTTTAGAAACAGATAAAGTTCATCTAGCCGAATAGCTTGCTTGTTCTGACTTTGGCCAAACCAAGACTCTGTATTCGATGGTCTAGGGAATAGCTCGGAATTAAACATGTAGGAAATTGCTTCCTACACTTGGCCTTTGCTTACTTGTTACGTACGAGATTGATCTAGTGCTGTTTATTGTAACTAAAGAAATATTCTTCATAGTTAAATAAATGCATCATCAATAACTGATAAATATCATGACTGAATGCTTGAATCTCTTTCCTAGGCTCTTCTAGTAACCCTGGGTTTGATATCTGAACACATCCTTAGAATTTGATTAATCTATAAATTTTTGCTACCACAGTATTTGACCCCATCAGAAAATTTTAGATTTTACATAATGTAATCAATTTGTTCATAAGACTCTACGCAGAAGTCACATCATTGTCTACACTTAATCGTCCCATCATGACAGCCATTTGTATAATGTTCAGCGCATCTGGGCTACGAATAGAATGTGTGAATGAATAAGTCACATATAGTGACGAAATCTGCATGGCCGAGCCGTGTCTTACCAATCAGGGGTTCTGCTCTCTCCACTTTTAGACGTCCTATCACTATAAAAGCAACGAAAAAATCAAAAGCTCGAAGCATAGACAAAATAGATAACTCGGATCTTATACATTCGATGTCCATTTTTTATGGTGTCTTCGTGAAGCATGGTCGATTGATATATGCGTAAAGGACTACCCAGCTCATAAGATAACGGGATTGAGTTATAGTGTCAAATTTTCATTCATGAATCGTGAGTAATCAGCATAGATATATTATTCTGAGGACAGAATACACTCAACAACAGAAAATTTTCGATGATCTAACTCGGGTTGGTGAATCGAATTTCTATCAGACATTGCAGACTGTCACCACTTAATCTACCAGTAAGACGGTCATGAATAACTGCCATCGTCTACGAAGTGCTTTCCGAGATTTTAATTTTCATCTATGATCTAACGTGCTTTGATGTACAACAATTCAAAGAAGTAAATTGCTTGGATACTACCACAAAACCGGAGCTGTATAGTGAAATGAGTCAACCCGTTTAATTTGTCCTTGACCATGACAACGTCAGTAAACTACCCAACATGGACGTTATCTTTAAGTGACTCAAAAACGTCCATCGAATGAGACTCCATTTTCTCTCGGATACCTTCTCAGTTCTCGGACCAGGAGCTAGCAATACCTGGGATGTCTTTGTTTCGCAACGACAGAAAAACAGGAATTAGGGTTGGAGCAGCCGTATACATACGATCTTGCTTGGAGGTATACCAAGTTTAACAATCTTGAGGAATCCATATGGTGCTCTGTTAGGTTGTCTATTACTTCGAGGTGCCTAGTCGGAGTCATATATAGGAAGCCCACATCGAGTATGACAGGCGTATGCTGGAAGGAATATCCCCCTCTACGCGTCTCGGTTTCGCTCATATCCTGATTCTAAGGGACTTCAATCTCCCTAGGTGAAAACTCAACTTAAGCTCGGTTCTTCAACCTCATTGAGGACTTGGGATTATACGAAAATGTAAAGTCGGCAACTCGTTGGAGAAACAGTCAGACATCGTCGCGCTTAAACTGTGTATTTACAAACGAAGAATTTCTAGTTGACAACCTCTCAATACCGGCTCCCCTGTGGAAAAGCGATCACGCCGTCATAGCCTTCAGTTTAGTCATCAAAACTGAGCTAAGATATTCCACCAACAACATGCGCTGGAATTTCAAACGGTTGAATGTGTCAACTCTACAGGACTATCTGCAACAGGTGGATTGGGATGTTCACCCTCAACTCAATGTGGATGCTCATTGGGACTTCTTACTGCACATGTTCTCATGTTCTACAAAGCAGTCAGTTCCTCAAACGGTCCCCAGAAACTACAAGCAACCTACAGTCATCAAGCTGCAAAAGGCACTGTTGGGGAGAATATGAACGAACTGACAACAATGGGGCGTACAGGCAATACAAACATATAAGGAACATATGCATGAAGGCTGTAAGAGAAGACAGGCTTCAGTACCAGATAAAGCTTATGGATAAATTCGTCCCCAATCCGAAGAGCTTATTCCGTTATGCAGTCTCTCTTCGTCAAGCCAAAACTGGAGTTTCCCAAATGCTATGTCCTAATGGCCGCTAACCTTTTGTCTGAACAATACTCTCGGACATTTCAACCGACCCACATCAACTATGCTGCTGACAGCTTCATTTTCGAATGCACAGGACTTTCTGTAGTGACCCTGAGCGCTGACTTGGTGTTCCGGAACCTGCAGAACTTACGAAAAGACATGCCTCTTGGCCCAGATATGGTTCATTCTGCTATACTGAGGGAAGCAGCCTCAATCCTGGCAACGCTGCTTAGCGTGATGTTCTCACACTCGCTAAGCCGAGGCAAACTACCCGAAAATTAGAAGCTGGCTCACATCACACTAGTTTTCAAACGAGTTCGACGCAGCGAACCTTCAAGTTACCGACCGGTGGCTCTTCTCTCTATACCTTCAAAAGTCATGGAGTCCCTGATATGCGATGGTATACATGACTATTTACTGTACTTAAATTTCTGCTCACCCCAACAGCATGGTTTCAGGAAGGGTTACTCTTGTATAACTAACCTGCTGACTGCGGTGGACAGATGGACAAGCATCCTCGATCGCAAGGGGAAGGTTGATATCATTTACCTTGATTTCTCAGAAGCTTTTGATAGGGTTAACCATATATGTCTTATCAATAAGCTCAAACGATTGGGTATCAGACCCCCTCAAACTGATTGGCTCACTTCATATCTGAAAAATCGACATTTTAAGGTCAGGGCGATGGAATGTCCTAGTGGGGTCCCCCACGGTTCACTACTAGGACCTCTTCCCTTCTTGATCTGCATAAATGATCTTCCTCAACAGGTATCGTCAGACTCATTGCTTTTTACTGATGACGTGATACTTTGAAGAGAGATACGCAACCAAGAAGATATACAGGCACTTCAGTAGGATCTGACTCGACTTCAAAGTTGAGCAGACGATAACGGACTTGCCTTTAACACTTCAAAGTGTAAAGTAGCCCATTTTGACATGTTGCAGACTATAGTTACAACTTAGGAAACTGCTCTCCAGTAGCATCCCGAGTCGAAAAAGATTTAGTAGTCCTGGTACCCTATGATTTTAAGTCTTACGCTAACTGTGACAAAAATGCCTATCGAGCAATCCTTGCACTGGTAACATTGAAGCGCATTTTTGGCCAGTTTGACGGAAGAACTTTCCAGATAATCTTCAATAGTTTTATCCGTCTCCATTTAGACGTACGGCAACATAGTATTTCCCCCCTCACTCCAAAAGGATAAGGACACTCTGGAGCGTAACCAACGGCCAGCCACGAAATCAGTCCAAGGACCTAATGAAGAGCACCTCCAATCACTTAACCTTTACCCATTAGAATATAGGGGTCTTAGAGGTGAACTTTCAGTGGCTTACAGTATCCTTAACACTTCTGGACATCCTCATAAACATCTACTTAAGCTTAGTCCCAATACCAACCTAAAGGGTAACACCCAGAAATTGGAGACACAACATAACAGTACAGACTGTAGACACAACTTCTACTCCTTAAGAGTTGTCAAATGCTGGAATTCGCTGCCGGCCGAGCTAGCTCAAGCGATTTTTCAGGAGTCCTTTAAGAGTCGACTATATCTATTCTTAAAGTCTAAGGATAGTATCATATTATGACTTAGCGATTTCCTCTTCCTCTTTTATCGTTAACATGCATAGGTTCCTGCCTGGAGTTATTCGTGATTCCCTGCTACAAGTCTCGGGAGCCTGTTAAGTGAAAGCTTCTTCTATTTCGTCCACAACCATTTGAGCCATTTGAACCATTTGTTAGGGACTAAAAGTCTATCCGAACAGGTGGTATCAGCTGTGTGAGAGAATGAATGCAGAAAACAAGTTGGTTCATACTTAAAAACACACTGTGATGAACTATAGAGGCCGACCGATGTACCCTACTTCTTGCTGATTAGTGAGTACCAAAATTGTTTAAACCGAATAATATGAGCTAAATGTACTCGTCTAGCAGAAATGATGCGCACACTTTGATTCCAAGTAGTTGTTTTTGCTTTTACGTGAGTAAAGTACTTTTCACATTAACAGAAGGTGTAAAATATGTTTTTTAAACATCTATGTTGCCACTTCATTATTTAATTTCTGCCTGTTCACCACAGTTTGCTCTAACTCTTGTGTCACTGTGGTGGGTTTGCAGCCATCTACTTTTATATGTACTGAGATTTGAATTATTTGCTCACTGTTTTTTAATTATAGCTAAATGTAATTCCCAAATTTTAAGCCTCCTAGAATTTTACGTTTTATGAATGTCAATTTTAAGTTTAAAAATACCTATTCGTTCGGAGTAAGACTATTTTCCATCTCTTTCTGCAGTTTCTGTCTTAGCAACCATTATTCTCTCTCTTTATTTTTTTTTATTGTGATGATGTGTTTTGCTTTTGCAAGTTATTATCTCAGGATGGTACATTGTTTCAAACAACGCTATTAGAATCCAATGGATATATATATATATATCCATGGATATATCAATGGATAATCCATTGAGGTATCTCAGTACTTCCTTATATAATGTAGGCATATTAATATTGATATCACACTAAACTGTATTAATTGTCCCAAATTCTCTTGACAATATCGAGTTACTTAACAAGTAGCCTCTGAGATGAAACTGAGAGCGGTCTAACCATTGGGATGCCCATTGTTCTACGAA
Source organism: Schistosoma haematobium (assembly GCF_000699445.3). Lineage (NCBI taxonomy): Eukaryota > Metazoa > Platyhelminthes > Trematoda > Strigeidida > Schistosomatidae > Schistosoma > Schistosoma haematobium. The sequence continues at coordinate 74,214,313 of NC_067196.1, read as the reverse complement.
GTCAGTGGTTGTTTGACTAAGCCCTTTTGGTAAGTACAGACTATCTAGTTAGCGACCGTGCAACTATCGTGATCGATGGTTATAGATGTTGTGTGGCGTGACTAAGAATCAGTCGTGATGGCCCAGGTGCGTTCAGTCTTTGTTTTCTCCAGAATTATGGGACTGTAATCTATTTTATGCTTTTTGTAGTGTAGAAATTCTCCCTTTTTCTTGAGTCATATCCTCTGTGTTTTTTCTTGCTGTTGCTGGCTTCTGCACTACTTTACTCGCATTCTGACTTTGTCTCTGTACTAATGTGTTTTTGGAATTGGGTTCGATGGATATTTATACTAGGTTTTGTATTGCTTTATTATATTTTAACACATAGATGTTGGTACAAGAAGGCACCAAATACATATGCGCCACACAAATCTCATTCGATATGTGTGAGGGCTGTGATACTGTCCGGGTGCCCAAACCGAAGCAGGTAGTTTTCTTAGGGGGCCACACCCACAGCCTTCGACCTGAAGGTCTGATCCACAAGGCAGTGTAGCATCGTAAGGAGATGCAGTCTCATGGAAGCCGGTGATCAACGATTAGTTCATACGCCATTTGTTCGCTCAGGATACTGGAGCCCATGTGCACCATTGGTTTGGAATCCGGTTAAAGCGCCGGACATACGCTTTTCGTCCTCCCATTTTCGTAAACAATACCCCCGCCACGAGAAGGCAGTGGGTAGGACTTCCCTGGCAGAGGCTACATACGCGTGGCCATGTGAGAGCATTTCGAGGGGGTGAGCGGACTCTCCCCACTCTCGGCCATACCAGGACATTTGGGGGCTTATTATTTACTGACTTGGAACCCAGGTTTCTACAAACTATTATTCTGTAGGTTCATAAAATAAACACTTTACTTTGATGGCAAACAGTAAACGCACTTTTAAGACATTGAAGTTCTTGGCTTTATTTTTCTGGAGCCATTGTTTTGCATCATTGATGAATCCTAAACTAAAACTAGACAGCTTTTTATAGTTATTCAACTTATATCTGTTTGACGGGCGTTATCCAAAATCTGTTAGTGATACACGGTGTGCTACAGGCTAACTCCCTCTATCCGACTGATTACTTGAGTGAGAACACAAGAATGAGCGAAAAAGTGTATTGAGCTGCCGAATAAATTACATAAATATTCATTTATATATATATATATATATATATATATATATATATATATATCGCTCTAGTCCTTAGGAAATTGGTCAGTTCCTTAGCCAATGAAATGCACTTGTCCTTCAGGTTGTTTCTAATTGTTGTCGATTGACCTTTTCATTGGGCTACTTATTAGCTCGCCATATGAATATCAGTCTTCATTAGTATTTTTTTTACACTAGTGAGTGTTTACTTTTCATCCGTTCTGATGTGCATTTTCCTTGTTTAATTATCTATTCCTGATGGTTCTCCTAGTTAGAGCAAACAGGTTTAAGGTTTGAATGGTCATCTAGTTGCCGTTATAGCTCCTGAAAATTCCTGTCTGACTTACAATTAAGAGTTTCAGTGAGACTTAAATATTGATCGTTTTAATTACTTATGTAAACATATAACAATGTTATATTATACTATTTAATTTAGTATATGACGCATGAAATTTCTTGACGACTATTTTTGAAGACTATGCTGTGTGTTCACCGAGAAAGTTCAGCTCCAGCTTTGCCTATTCAACAGTTTTATATCGGAAGCGATGATGGTTATGGTATTGCTGATGAAATACATAATTCCACCGTTCTGTCTGTTCATCAAACAAAACATATCAGCTTATCGTCTAATGAACCTGTGAAATCTATTTCAATTGATTACTGTAAACAGAAACCCATTTTGTACTCACAACCTGTTGTACCTGATTTACATTTACAACCACCATGTGTTCAAGAGATAACTGATTTTCCTGGTGAGACATCAGCCCAATTATCTACAAATTCTGATCACCAATTTACCCAACCATCAAGAACCACTGATAATCCTTTTGAGAATCTTAAACCACCTAGTGATCCAGCTAGAAATATTCGACCTCATGTCTCAGATAAAGAAGGATATGAAATAAATGAAGGTTTGTTCCACGTTTACAATTTCTATGTTTTTAATATTGTGGGATTTTATGGTACTATAGAGTCATGCGTCTTACTGAATACTACGGTCAGTAAAGCCAAAAATTAGGACATTAATCGTCTACGTATCAATTATTGCTGTGAAATTTAGTTTTCTGTAATAAAATCTTAACTCACTGTAGTTTAATTATGCATGTTCCATGATGTCTACAAATTTCTGTCCGGTTATAACGTACTGATATTGAGACCTTGGTCCTGACACCGAACTGTGTCGTAGGTCAACATTTACAAAATGTTATCATCTACCGTTTTTACAGCATTTGAACTTCCATTACTATGTCTATCTACTTCATCAATAAACTTTGCGAAAGTAGGCTTAAATAATATCCCATCAAGTATTGGTTGATGTGCTTGGCTTTGAGGCACAGTCCATAAATGTTAGGGATAACTATACCTGAACTGAAGTGGGTGGAACGGGCTTCGAAGCAGCGACGTATTTTTGTTGAAATTCCAGTACCTTAACCACTAAGCTACCGTTTCGTGCATTTAGGTACTTAGGCTAGTTCACTAGTTAAGATTTATAAATTGCTAGATAACTAAGATATTGTGTTACTAGCTATATTATAATGTTCAGTGGCCGATCTTATTTCGGTCATTTTTTAAACATGATACTCTGAATTCTGAGGAAACAGTCAATTTTTTTAAATGATCGACGTTAAATGACATTCCAGTTATTTTTCTTACAATCTTCACAGACTGAATCGGTTGATACGAAAAATAATAAGTCAATATCCCAACCCTATTTTATGCAGTTCGTAAACTCATTTTAAAAATTAATACGAAGAGAGAGTTTTTCAAAGTAGCAGTGCATTCTTGTTTTTTTCGTATATCTTTTGGACATCCATGCTTTTTCATAACAAAAAATTACCTACTTATTATAATGCTTCGAATAATAGAATACTGATATTATTGCGACTCCTTAACTGAAGATTTACTGAGAGGACCGGTCTTCAAACCTATCTCATTGAATTCCAGAAGACAACTGCTGGCCGACTGACTGGATATGTGAATAAATATCAAGCAGTAGACATACAAAATGATATCACTTTTTTTCTAAAGGTTATTTCTATGGTATAGAATTCTTTACGGGTCCATACAGTCAAATATCTTGGCATTAGCTGAATTTAAGGTACTGGGGAGTAGTCGTTTCTTGGTTCAAGATGTGCTACTCCCACCATTCTAAGTGTCACTAAATATGGTTTATTATCATACCATGTAACTTCCAGACCATCGCTAATACTAGAATTCTTTTTATCTCAGTCTGGAGTATACTATTTGCATACATTACTATTCAATTACATTTTTCTGTGCTAGTATCACTTCATATCAACAATTATTTTTCCATTCTTAGATTTTTTACGTGAACCAGCTCCAAATGGTGGTTGGGGTTGGCTTGTTGCACTAGGGAGTTTTCTATGCATCTTTGCTGTGGATGGTGTGTGCTTCACTTTTGGTCTACACATTAATGAAATGATTCACGAAGGACAGTTCAGAATAGATCCATCTGACTCAAATGAGTCACAAAGAAAACCATCTTTAGCTTTGTTAAGCTTGCCTGGAGCATTACTGTGTGGGATGTATTTTTTATTCGGTAGGTAAACATCTGTTATTTTTTAGGGGAAACAGTGCATTGGATTATTCCAAACAATTTTACTTTACAAAAGGCCTATTACGAAATGTTCATACTATAACATCTGAGATAATGTATGGAGTCCATGTGCTCAGTTGTTTGTTTTGTGGCACATATTTAGTATCTTCGTCAATATCTGTTCACTACCCCATTAATTAAGTTATCTTTAATTTTAGTGATTAGTTGTTGTTGAATTGGGACTCGTATACATTAATTTGAGTTGTGTAGTCTCACATTTTTTTAAATTTCCCACCTTACTGCTTATAACATAATAATCATCTTATTGGACATGAAGTATTGTTATTATCAGCAGTGATGCGTAAGGAAAGTGAAAAGATAAGGGACAACTTGTAAAGAGAGTAATAGAAATAATAATGGAAAACTAAGAACAGTCCAGAAAATAGGTAACTAAGATCTGATGAGAGTATCCAATAGACGACAAGTTAAAGATTTGTTAAATGAAGAGCGTTTTATAGTAATTGCGTCTGACAGAAATATTTCAAGTAATTTTTGACCACAGACTACAATATCCGGCGAACCATAGCCAAGAGGCCTTCAACTTTCTTTCACTATTCTCTCATGCACCTATTGCTTTCGTAATATGATGCCACTTTTTCCCTAGTTTTTTTATGCAAGCCATCACAAAGCAATATGATAGATCGTTGGGTTGCTATGTATAACGTTTGTCTCAAGCACATCAGTCAACAGAAATTTGCAGGATATCCAAGCTATCTGTAACCTTGAAAGCATAATGTTAGGATTACTCTCTTTATGGTTTCACTATATGAAAGTAATGATATGAATGAAATACCACACACTTGCAACTTAAACATAAATTTTGATTTCATAGACCGATTCTCTCAGCTATGTAACTATACAATTCTCCGCTTAGTTTATGCAGATGTTGTGTGATATTTTTGTACAATCCCGAGTTTTCATCAGTGACCTATCGTCAGGGTTGATAAGATTATCAAGCTACGTAGAATGGTTAACATTGTCAACTACTTCACTCCACAGGATTACAATGACCATTGAAACAGCCAAAATCTGATGGATTATTTTGATTTCAAAGAAAATTAACCCATTCGAAATATTCTTGTATAACCACTCAAAACATTTAAAAGCCGATGTGGTTAGTATCTTCATCAAACAAAACTATCGTTTACTAACTTTGATATAACTAGGGTTTCCAGGTGGATTTATTTTAGACTAAGAAAGATCTGGTTTGAAGTATATAGTATAAAAAAGGAGATTGGGCAGCTCTGATAGACATCACTTAAAGTAGCCAACTCAGAAGTTCGTCCACCAGTGAACTCTGTTCTTGCCAAAAGAACGAGTAAAGGGGCTTTATTGGATTGACATACTTCTTTGGTATACATTATTATACTTATTATCAGAATTCTTGTACCATAGAGATAAACTTCGTCCTTAGAGAAAAGAATGCATCTACAATCAAGAATCTGTAAGGGTTTCTATATTCTAAAGCTTAGTGAAGGGTGAAGATTCGATCGACTTGTCTACCGGTCATGTAAAAAACATGTGCGGCTTTTTGCGTTCGCTACTCCTGAGCTTCGTTTGAGTGTGACGTGGATATGGTCTTGACGACGATAGTTGTCAGACATTTCTCTGTCGTTATCTTAATAGGGTTTTGACCATTTATTTACTCGAAGCACCAGCCATTTGGGCCGTTTAGATGTAATTAGATTCAGCTGGAAGTAATAGGTTGGATCTTTTTCGTCGAAGATATCTAAAAGACGCCAGTAATGACCTGGTGCTTCTATCTCAAATTTCGTTACGGTTATGTAAAATAAGTTGTAAGTTTCAGTCCCAATGTCGATATCTAACTTCCACTGTCAATTGGTAGTACTCAACCTAAGAATTAAGTAGAGAATATTTTTAGTTTTCTTTCAACTTGTCTTCCATGTCTATTGCCCTACCCCTAATCTTCTACTTCTTCACTCTGTGGTCACCTACGAGTGTGTAATGACATACTTAGAGAATTTTTATTTCGTCTACCCTTGCGCTCGGATAGCTTTAGATAGAATGCTAAGCTGTATAGTTAGTCCATTATTTATGTTTGAATCCACTGTTGAAATGACATAGTTTCGAATGAAAAAATCCAAATAGATTCTTATGGATTTATTCCACGATTATTTAGGTTGTTGAGATACTAAAACTGAGAATGTAATCCGATATAGAGGTTACAACTATCAATTTCAACTAAACTAATTGAAAATAGAGATGGGACATTTTTAATACTTGTTTTAAATCAGCATTACTGAAGCAGATAACGGCCTATAGTATTATTAATATTTAAACGTTTGATAAAAAGTAGCATTTAATTTCATAAATCTAAATATTGGTAACCAGTAAATCTAAAAAGCACATCTAAAGTGATTAGAAAAATCGAGATATTTTCGCGATCTATGAGTACGCATTGTATTTCTTCATTCGAGATGTCTGATTTCAATAACGGCTGCTTAAGGAACATACAAACTTTGCAGTTTTTAAAAAAATAGGTAAAATTCTAGAATGCTCCATTTGTTAATATGATTCTATTGTTCAACAGTCGTTTTTGAGTTTTAGTTTTATTTAATATTTATGATACTGTGATAATTAGAAGTATTTGAATTATTGTACGAACTAGGGATTTCCGAAATAGTGCGATCTAAGTAGACAGAACTAGGTGGGCACTAACGAACGTATTGTATTTGGAATTGGAAATCATGTAGACACCTAGTACAAAAGAATCATTAGTTCATACAAACACCACAGATAATCATATAAGATCGATTTATTTTGTATAAAATCTTAACTCGAGCTATCATATATAAAGGTTTTGATGTTGTACTTAATAATATTTTTTATATCATCATTGGAACTAGGTGAACAAAAGTTTCTTTTAGTTTGTTGGTAGTATATCAATATTTGCGACTAGCTTTTTTATGTGATTATTTCCTCTTTTTTGTATTAGGTCCGTTTACGGGTGCTCTGGTAAATCGTTTTGGCTATCGTATAGTTGCATCAGTTGGTGCAGTCATTACTTCATTATGCTTTCTAATAAGTGCTTTGTTCATTTATGATTTGGTTACATTCATCGTTGTATTTGGTATAATAGGTGGTAAGTGAATTACTTGAGATTGTAGTGTTTACCTTTTTCTCCAGTGTTTGTTTAAGATGTAAAAATATACAGGAATAATACGAAACATGTGTGGTGGTTGAATTTGAAGTACCGGTCTGATAATATGACAGATGAGCTAGAGAGGCTGTAGTTTGAAACCCTTTATTTCTGATAGACTTTTATCATTGATATATTCTAATGTTAACCAGCAGAGTTCACTTTGTCTGCTTCTTGAGTAAAGATGGTCTAAATGGTTCCATAATCTGTTATTTTGTATTTCGGAGTAGAACTAAAGTATATAACTATTTATACTTCTGTTAGTTGTAGTTGACTTTCTTCCAAGACATCTGCAGCACCTATTAAAGTTTCATGACAGTCCTTATGTATGGTTTGATTTTATGTTATATTTTATAGTGTTTGTACAGTTTATACAGTCAGAGATTATATTTGTGGGACCGCAATGAAGTTTTTTCTCTAAACTATGATATGTATTGGATACTTTGCCTAAACTTGAATCTTTAACCATTTCCATTTCGTGATTTCAACGTGCTAGTAAACAAGGAATAAATTTGTAGCCTGGCTCACATGGTATTCCTCCAGACAGGTGACAATTATAATTGTTCTAAATGTTTTTATAATAGTTGCTCTATGTTATTTGATCTGTCTGCTTATTCGAACGAAGCTTTTTTCTTGATTAATAAGTGTGGAAAAAAGTTATTAAAAGGTACAATCAAACGATATTAGGAGATTAACTACATAACAGATTTATGGTCTCATGAAGCAGATTGAATGCATATTTATGTATATTCTGATTTGTTTAAATTGGAAAGGCAGAAAATACCAAATTTCTAAAAGTATACATAAACTTGTTGGGTTCGCTTTATTAATTATTTAAATATCGTTATCTTTATTTCCTAGGAATCGGTTGTAGTCTAGTTTATTTACCGGCAATTACAGTTATCGGACACTGGTTTGAAAAACATCGAGCTTTCATTGTTGGCATTGTAATGTGTGGTGGATGTTTAGGTGCCGGTTTAATGGCTATTATTACACCTCATTTAGCAGTTCATTTCTCATGGCGTGGTAGTCTCATTCTCATTAGTGGATTGTTTAGTCAAACCTTAGTAAGTTTTAGATTTTTTGCAATGTTCATGATTAATGAAACGTAGTCTTTCTTAGGGTAATACATACATTTATGAGTATTTAAGGTTTCCTAAAATGAAATGTGTTATCACTTAAGAAACATACAACTTACGTACCTATCCAAACTACTTGTTTTTAGCACCCATCAAGTAAGCATAGCTGTTATATCAAAAATACTTATCTCCTTATTGTAGGTGAAAAATATCACACATTTGGGATATCATATACATAATTATTACGGGTTCGAAGCTTCAAGGATATATTCCTTTGAGGTTGTTGCTATGGTTCAGTATTTAAAAATACATCTGGGTTTAATAGGTTTCAGGAGACTTCATCAAACCATTCGAAATTAAATATTTTTCTGTGTCAAATACACTTGCTGTTATATACTACTCCGTAATCGACAAAATTAAGTTGCCATTTGAGACTACAGGCCAATATTATTTATTGTGATTAATGGGTACTATAAAAAATCGCATATATATATGTATGTACTAGTGAACTAAAATTATGAAATAATATTAAATGCCGATATTCGATGAAAGATAAGGAATGAATATATTTTTGACACATTGACCGGTTTTGAACCATATGATTTTAGTTATTTAATCACTAAGCACAATTGTCACTTTTTCGTCAGACAGAAAGTATGCACCCACCGGTACTTTTAGAACTAACACTTATTAGTCTATGAACTTCTCTTTGACCGACTTACTATGTTTAATTGGCAATCTAAGCTCGATCTCAACATTATTTATTCCGTGGTTGCAGTTTGTGCGATAAATGCTTCCAAGACACCTAGTATAGAATTCCAACAACCTAGGCATGTCTTCAGTAAATCAGTGATAAGGAATTATGTTAACCTAAGCTCGATCTATTTACTTTGAAAGACCGGGTAGAAAGTCTTTTGATCAGGTTTCAAGTCATATAATCAGTGAACAGAGTTTGGGGGCGCCCTTTAGCAATGGAATTTTTCAGAATTATCAGTAATACTGTTGCGATATTTGGTACCCATATATAACGTATGAGAAGAAAAGTCAATCTTCTCATACCGATTTAAGCTGATTTTCACCCAGTCAACTTCACTTCAGTTTCATTCTGTTCCTTATTTTTCAGAATATTTCAGTTGTATTTGGTTACTTATTTCTTTGTCTTCTTTGGTCTCGTTCAATAAATCTTAACACGATTCATCTTTCAGAGTAGCTAGAGGGTTCCATACAAGTGGAGGTGTTGGATATGTTGTCTCAACTGTTATTAGAGTTATCGGTGTATATCCTGTTCCGTAATAAGCCCGTACTGTTATCAAGACGAATCGGTTCATCTAATGTAACCACGTTATTAGAACTGTATAAGTTCTACTACACATCACATTTTATTTCTATATTCAATTTTTTGATTTCATAGTGCAGAAAATCGATGTGAAGATTTACTCCCAGAGTAAATTTAAAGTAACGAAAAATCAAACCACTAGTAGATATACATGGTATTTCTAATGACCAACACATTGTGGTTACAAAATATTAATAGTGGTAGGAACATCTGGAGTGTTTTGTACTGGCTTAACATCTCAGTACTACCATTACGTTTGACAACATGAGGCATATATCGTGCCAATGCTGAGAATTAGGGATGTTATATATATGCTTTGTTTTAACACATTAAGGGTTTTTATTTCTTTAAAGAAATGTTTTAAATCTGGTAGCTTTGTATTAGAACTTTACATCCCCATCTCACTATAAACCTTAGGAAGTATATATTTTAAGAGTATGAAGTATAGATTATCACGTGGTTCTCTTTATTCAAATTTCCGTTTCATTCACTATCACACCCTACTTTTTTGATTGATCTCAGAAATTAGAATAGGTTTTGAGAATATAAAATGATTTAGAATCATTATGTAACTGATTTGAATCACGGATTGACATCAGCTAACATACCATTGAAAACCAGTGATCACAGGTTGGCCGCGTACACGACTAATTGAGGATCAGACCTAAGGTTTTCATGTTACTCAGCGAACCCTATGAACTTCAGACTACTGTTTTGAAATCCAGTAGTAGGTAGATAGGGTTACAACCATCCAATGTCATTAGTAGATAACAGTGAAATTACACTAGTAACAACGTTTTATATTGTAAGGGATCCTTACCGCAGAGATATACTAGTAACTGGTGGATTGTATCTTGGTCTAGTTGTTTGTGTAGAATTCGATCCTTGGGACTAGGGTATTGAGTGCGTACTACTGGTTATTTTCACACTGGCACAAAGCAACTATTCGGCGATCTCAAGTTGCTGTGACATCTCAAATGATTCCCGTTCTTAACGAATACCACCAACAAATTAAACTAATCTTAAAAATCCCTTCAAGCAAATTTAAAGTTAGTTTTATCACCCCTAAATAACATTAACATTGTTTAGTGTTTATTGATTTGATAAATAGTGATTTATCACTGTACTTTACTTATTTCTTTCCTCTTTTTTGGTTGAAAAAAATATGTTATATTTAACGACAGGTTGGTATAGCGTTATTTCGTCCTGTGAGTGTACATGAAAGAATAAGAGCTATTAGATCATTAAAAGAAGTAGAGAAGAAACAAATCAAACGAAAAAAGTGCAAATTGAATTGTTTGCTATCTAGTCATAAACCAAAACATCATTCTGTAAAAAAAATCGCAATTCAACGGTAAGTGTGCTTCTTTAATTACATTCATATGATTTGGCTCACGTATAATTAGAATTCATGTCTTATATTCAACTTGAAAGAATATCACTTCTACTTAATTGCTACCCAACTAAATGTTTATTAGTTCATATTGAAGACTTTTTGGAGGTGTTTGATTTGATCAAAAACTGTAATCTGTCATGAACTTTCATCGTCTTTCAGACAGACAAGTATGAAGACCATGGAATCTTGTAGGAATGTTTATTGCTTCAAGTTATCACGTTCCATACGAGAAAAGAGGAAAAAGATTCAGTGAAAGGGTAAAAATATTGCTGTGAACAGTAAATAAGCAAACATAAGAAAACAGTACAAAAAAGAGCAAATGAAAGTAATCGATGAAAAGCATGCAATTAAACTATGTTAGTGATAGAGAGTAATATAGTGCAAATATAGTCAGGGTGTTTTGCCGGTTTAGAAAGTATTTAGCAGAGAGTTAGGAGCAACCGAACCAAGATATAATTTTAGTCCAAGATGTGGTTTTCGTCCATGAAGTCATTGACTGGTAGACTGAGTTATTTTGGGTGAAGAATACCTTGTTGAGGTCTGTATGATTGTCGTAACCGATGATCGGCGACTGGGATGACCAGGTTCATAATCGATTACAGTGGACCGGATATATTTACTTTTTACATTTCCATTAATCTTAACTTATAAAGGTAAGTTTTTTAATCCGTCAATTCATTATATCTTCTGGAATCATGTGGTTTATATCTGATTTTTTCTTCCTAATTTCATCTCACTGTCCTGATATGGAGTGGCAACTTGAAACAATGAACATATTCGCTAGGTTCTACGTTGTTTATTACTGACTAACTGATGTAGAGTGAATATCCATAGATCACAGCTGCCTTGCAGATATGAAGTATGGAGTCTACATTTCCATAATAATGAAACGAATCAATTAAGGGGTCCTTACCGCAGACATATACTAGTAACTGGTGTATTGTATCATTTCTTGTTTTGTCCACATGTAGTCTATTTCCAATCTGCTGCTGTGCTCGTAAGTAGGCGTTGTGTATGCATGCCTATCTACATGTCCCAACGTACGTAATCTGTGAAAATTTATCACTATAGTCTTTTTCAAATGTATGTTACATTTCGTACAAAAACATTTCTAAAACTCGTAGTTAATCTCTGAGTTATTTCTTTTAGCTGTATTCAGTGATTAAATCTATAAAGAGGATGTTTACAAACTCCTTATGTATAGTCGAATTCATTGTAATCCTTTCTTATAACTAAAAAGTTTAGCATTTAGGAAAACCTTTAGTTCAAGCCATGATGTTAAATAGTTGATAACTCAACTGCCTTTTTAAGTGTGTAAAAACCACTCATGCTAAACTCTTATAGGTTGACGAATAAACTGATTAACTTCACCAAATGTTTACAGAAAACTATCAAGGTCTCATTTCCCGATCATGAATTTACCTTCTCCATCGATCTTATTACTTCGTCTATTTCTTTATCCCTAGTAATATATCACTTAAGTTTTCCGAACACCAACGCATATACTTTGACGTTACTCCTAAATTTAGCCACATGACTTACAGTAAGCGTTTATTTTTATGTTTCAATAAACACTATGTATATATTTGTGTGTTTACACACCCAGTATCTGTTTTTTGTTGTTAGTTAAAGTTTATCTATTGTCTAGAACGAATTTTATGTACTATCTTATGACTGTTGCCTTCGGAAACCTTTCCCATTTTCTGTCGAAAGCAGACTAAAACCAAGTTAAGATTTTAGCCTATTTCACACTTGGTACATCATATATTGTACATTGTATGTTTATTCCAAATAAGATCTTATTCTAGGTCTTGTATAATACATATAACTTAATTGGATTTGTACACTATTGAAACTAAAGAAATAATGTAATCAACTTGCATATTATTTTCATTCGAGTTTTTTGTAAGGTGTTGACGTTTGCATAACGGTCAGTTAGATGATGTAATGATTAAACTTTAACAATTTCTTTTAATTGTAATAGTTAGATAGTACTACTAATTACTGTATAATCTATCTTATTTACAGATTGTAACTGGATATTATTTGGTAGAAATTTTCAGAGTAATTTTATTTTCACAATATCAATGTATTTAGATTAATAAATTAAAGTGTTATCATGAATATTTGACTTGAATTCTTTCTAACATATAAACTATAATCTTTCAATTTTAATTTCAGTGGTTCTATTATGGCTCGTATTATTGAAGAAAAATCACGTCAGCGAACTACATCTACTGGCAGTTTAGATGGAATGGTAATAACACGTGAAAATGAACTTGTAGCTCTATCATCTGATGCGTATGAAGTGGTCAAAGCTGCTGCTGTCATTTACAGTGCTAATACTAATAATACTGTATCAATAAATGCTAAACAAAAGGAAGAAATAGGAATACAAAAGAAATTTGAAGAAAATCATTTATCATCATCATTTGAATCAACATCTTTTGAACAATTAAAGCCTAGTAATAGTACGAATGCAAAGAGTAATAGTCTAAGATATTCTCTAGATAATAATCGTAAAAATCTACAAACACTAACTGAAGGATTTCCTATGTCATCATTTGATCAAACAACAGAGAAATTTCAAACAAACTCACAACCTGTAGGTTATTATTTTAAAAAAAAGAAATCACGTTTTATTTTCTGCCAGTTTATTTCTAAAGACATGTATAAAATAATTGGTTATTACATTTATGCATACAATAATCCGCCTGGTTGACTTAAACATACTGTCTGTATTGCTTAACACGTGAATATACAAGATGTTATTCCATTGAAAAAAATTCAAAATAAAGTTTCTACTTAGAGTTTGGAAATTTAAAAATCAACCTCTGCAAATTTCACTTGTCAACATACGATAAAATGTCAATATTTTTGGGTTTGAGTGTGTTTAATCGTCAGTTTCATTAAATGCTACATTGTTTTACAATACATACTAACTAAATAAGTCAGAATACTATCAAAAAATAAATTCAAGTAGAATCTCTTTCTAGGTTGTACAAATTCACAAGTTCCCCTTCATTTTATATTAAAAGTAATCTTACGTTTTTATATTTCAATCAAAACAAATGATCCATCTTTCTTAGATAGTTAGAAATATTTTTCAGTTTTAGCAATTCTTTCTGTGAATGTCTATCGTTGATGGAAACTAAGTTCAGAATAACCCTATGATCGTAGACCGCCCACCAGCATTCTCCATCCAACTCTGTCCTGGTCAATCCTTTAAATGCTCCTGCCAGTTGTCCTCCGTGCACGGCTTCGCAGTGTAGTCCATTACATGAATCCCGTATGATTTTGATTATTTCAGGTACAGCGTAGGGTCGAAGAAGGTTCCATTCTTGTTCCTTTCTCCCAGTCCATGTCGTTCTATGATATCTTAGTACCCGTTGTCGTCCATCCCAACTTCGGTCTCCCATCAGGATGATCAGGTTCTTCCCAGGGCACTTCTCTATGATTGATTACAGCCTCTCATAAAATTGATCTTTAATGTCGTCGTTGCTATCATTGGTAGGTGCATAACATTGGATAATATTCATTGTGATCCCATTCTTCTTTGTTTTAAATGATGCTTTGATGATTCTGGATCGGTGAGATTCCCATCCTACAAGTGCATTTCATGCTACTTTGGACAGCATTAGAGCAACTCCCTGAGTGTGTGGAGCATTTTCCTCTTCGTGATCAGAGTACATCAGTATCTCTATCGAATCTAACCTTTACTTCCCATTTTGTGTCCAATGCGTTTCGCTGATTTCGCTCACCGCCAAGTTGTATCTTCTCATTTCCACAGCTGTTTAGTTGGTCCTCCCAATCTTCCACATTGTCCAAACATTCCATGTACCTATAAAAATTATTGCTCTGGTTGTTAGAAGGGGCATCGGCCTTGTGACTTCCGAAGAATTTCGGCTTCGATTATTTAATAAAACTTCACACAATTAGTTCCCTTTAACAATTTGTTAATAAAGCATGAAGAATAATGAGAATCCATTTTTATTTCTTGATTGCTTACCAACCGCTTACAATCATGTTTGTGTTGAAATATAACAATATTAAGTGATAAATATTAATGACCTAAAAATTGTTGAACCGACAGTCTTTATGTAAGGTCATCGCAGATTAGATGTAGAAAACATTCAGGGGCGTAGGTTATAATTATGTATAATTTGACAATTGAAACTATAGGTTGCGCAAATAATAGTGTCAGATTTAGAGAGAATTACAGATAGGTGCTAAGTAAAGTACAAACCACGATTATGATTAATTTTCCATAGTAGTTATAAATTGGCAACTGTCTCCTTTTGGATATATAAATTTGGTTTGAGTTTTCTAATAGCTACTGCTTCAGCAAAACGTAAAAAAATTTGTGTCTTTTTTGTCGGTGAACTATTTTGGCAGGTCGGCAAAAGTCGATAATGTAACCGGTATTGACTAAAAATGTTGAACTATTGCATTGTTTGAGGCTGTGATACCTTTTAGTCTAAAGTTCTTTAGAATGTGCTCAGGATTACAAATATGTACTCTCTTTTCTGTTCTTACAGTGTATGCGCTTTGACACGTACTTGTAAATTGTAAATACAATTGAATATTTTGAAGAATGTCAGTTTTTGTTTGTTCTAGGGAACCTTGCACTTATTCTGTGGTTAATTAATCCATTACTTACATTCTATTTGAAGCCAAGTTGTAAGAAACAACAAAATTTATTTCCAGCTTTATCGTACTGGACGTATCCAATCATTTTGGCTTAATTATCGACCCACTTTTGTGAACAAAAGAAACCACAAAATAAAAATAAATTTATATTATTCTGTGTTAATCCCTTATTCAAATAATTAATCATTGAAACTTCATACTATTTATTTTCAAATAATTGTATATATGTTAGCCGACTGAACTGTTTTTTGTTCTGTAACCAGTTAATATAGCTTTCTATTTATTGATTCAGTGATGTTGATCATCATATTTATAACGATATAATTCAACAGTCATAATTTCAAAAACATGAAACGTTCTGCAGTCGTTAAGACTTCATATGATGGTTGTGTAGAAATATTTAATAGTTGAAAATAATTAGGATAAAATGAAATGTACAATTAGGTTAATTATATATTAAAAGTAAATAAATAAATGATTATTTACCTCGTTTTCATTGTACAATCATAATTGTATGCTGAGGTTTCTGTTATGGCTTAAGATCAAACCGTAGCATAGGATTCACAAACAAGGAGAAATAGTTATTCTGATCTATAGTGCCAGCGCATATCAAAAATATAAAGTGAGAATGAATTATTTGCCTACACTAAGTATTCATACCATTTTGATCATTCTTTACGTATGTCAAAATTTGTAATCTGGGACCTGAACAAGTCAATAATCTTATCGACGTATACCGTTCAGCAATATACTTTCTGCTAACTGTAGCTTATGGAACTTGAATATATGTTATGATCTCCGGTATGATTCAGTTTTTATCCACACTATTAACTCCTGACCAATCCAATGGGCAGAGAGAAAACAAAGGTCTCGTAGAAAACTGTATAATGAAAAGTGAAATTATAATTATTCGACAACTCAGTATGTATATCTAAGCGACAGGATTGACTTATAGCAGGACATGTAGACGGTAGACTCGAACTAAATAAATGATCTATTTACTTTTGTAAAATCATCAAATAATTGTCCCCTCAACTGTATATTACATTACAACGTACTCTTTAGTGTAATAATTCAACATTCATTTTAATAATTTCAGATAAAATTTATTTCTTAAGAATAAACAAAATAAAACGGCTTGAATTACACTAAAACAGGTGTTTGAATACAATTTTTAAATGCTCTGTGCTGTTGTTTTCTTCAATCATTTCTCTTTTTACTAATGGAGAACTATTGATTATACATTACACAATTTAAAAAATCTGAGTAGGAGATAATAGTTGAGAGAAAACAGGTTTTCAATAAATTATTGTACAAAATTGCGGATTGTTATTATTATCTATCTTTTCCTGTCTGTATTCACATTGTTAATGAAATTTCGATGTCCACTTGATAAGATTATGGTGATATAACGTTGCATAAATAACATATAAGCAAATGCTTTGACCCTTTGAGCAATAGATAGGATGTTGTAAGATGTAGATATAATAACGGTATTTCTAGTGGTTCATAGCTTTATAAATATTTATCATAAATCTGTAACATATCTTTTGAAGCGTACAAGTTCATGTTAACTCGTTCTTGTCTGTAGAAGTTGCACATAGTATTTGTATTCATTCTCTGGTTACGTGACCTTCTAGAGAGAGGGCAGTGGGTCCTGATAACTTAAATGCAAAGGCCTTTAAAGATTATGACAGTCCTGGTTGTTGCAAACTCGGACATGGTGCGAAGTCTTTTGATCGCATTTAGCAACAACGCTAGCACGTCTGTGATGCATTTATCTCCCTCTAAATCTGAAATATTTCTTCAAAATTTATCTGCAACTCGCGGACTAGTTATTGGTAGTGAAGTAGTTGAATGCGTTGGCTACTTTACTTATCTTAGAAGTCTCATCAGCCACAATGAGTTGGTGCCAGACCAAATCATGGCCTGGATTCGGAAAACCCGACTGGTTTTTGACATCTTGAATAATTCATAACATAGGCGAAATGTCCATTTCACAAACAAATGGCGTTTATATTACGTATTAGTCCCTTCTGTTCCAATTTATTCGTATGGGACATGGTCTGTGAGAGTAGACATGAGTAGCTTTAAAGTTTTCAACCAAAGGTGTCTGTGAAGCATTGGCTGGGTTTTCAGAACAATTGGATGAGCTATGTCGATGTTAAGCATAGGATATTCAAGAAATTGGTTCAGACGTTGGATGATACAGCTCAGAATCTCTTGCAGCGGCTCACATTCATCTACTCTTTATCCTCCTTTCGATCTTGACCTTGAGTATGCCTTCATACATACTTTTGCTCAACTTATATTTCTAAGGTTTAGTCTTTACTCGTATCGTCGCTACTATAATATTTCGATCTTTTTGTTGTTTTCATTTTATGTTAATCAGTTATGCCAAATTGAACCTACGCACATCTGTACTAGGCTCTTTGTTGACAATGTTTGTCTCAGTTTATTTGTTTAACCTCCCTGGTTCGATTTATGATTACAAATATCCATGATTAATTTTATTTCTTAAAATAGTGCATTTCTCTAATGCGACAGTCATCGTATTGAAGCAATCTTATAGTTTTGATGTGTATATATTTTTCAGTTTGTTATGAAAGAATCATTTAAGTACTTAGCCAGTCACCTTCCATAAACAAAGTTTCCTTTATAATCTTAAGGAGAGCGAAAACAAAGATTGGCGCAGAATAATATGAATTCATTTTATTTCGTTATGTTCTCATCAGCTGCTTACAACTTAAAATCAAAGTAATTACTTATATTGACATATTTATAAATATGAAGGTGATTAGAGACGCATATGTGTATCATGATTTAGCGAAAATTCCAATAAAGATGACAAAAGCTCTGTCAGATATTTGAACCTGATTTCTTCTGTTAAACAAGCGTTAGCTAGTCGGATAGAAATCTATTTTATTTAATTTTTGCTTATAATTTGAAATATTTCTTGCAGTTTTATTTTGTTATTGATTTCACTTGTAATTAAACAAATTGTAATTCTTTTATTTGCTTCTGTGTGTTACTTTAGCCTTGTATTGCAGTACTTCCTCCGCCTGTGCAATTCAGTCGTGCTGCTGTACGACGTATAGCACGTGCAATCTTACAAAAATTACACGGACAAAGTAGACTGCCGTTTTCACCATCAATTACTTCTATATCAACTGGTTCAAGACAAGTTATAGCATCATCTTTTCGATTTAGTGGTGATAATCGTATTGATTCATGTGCAAATTTTAGTACACCATATACAAATAGTTCACGAAATGTTCATTATGACAGAGTCAGTCAAGTTTATCTATATGATATATGCCATAGATCAGTAGCTACAAATATATGGAAAGGAAAAAGAAATTTATGTGCCTCCTCTCTGTATAGTGAATTGGTTTCAAACGCTAGAGATTCGGTAGCTTCATCTGCTCCTGTACACCATTTATCAACAGCAGTGAACCGTTCTATCTCTGCACAAGAATCTGTATGTATTATCTTATTGTTTGAGATAATTATTTTCTAAATTTGTAGAATTTCATTCTCGCTTTGTTCTATAGAACAATACTTAACTGGAATATTTACCTACTAGGCATTATTTAACCATTGTCATAATGTATGATAAAGATTGAGAATTAGTTGGTAATGTAATTTATTGAAATAATATGTTTTGTAAAGTGGTTTGTTGTTTGTTCACTTGGAAGATAGTCTTCATTAACTTGTTTTTAGCATTCTGGTGTGTTCCCGAAGTCCTAGCTAGAAGTTTTGATTGCTGAGTTTCATCTTGTCGGGGGCAGGATAAGTATTATCAAAGAAATGTTGACCATCCACCTATATCTTTTGTTGACTGTAGTTGTGAATGTGAACTTCTTGATTTCATTTCAATGAGCCTAATTGTCCAAATTTTGATATCGTGATTTTTTAGTGCAGAATAGGGAAACGTTTCAAACCTAGATGAAATAACTGTCTAGTGTGCCCCGAGTTCAGACAGCTCTTTAGATTATTGTTTATCCTCGACAAAAAGCGATTTTAATTAACTATAGGAGGGTTTATGTACAACATCCAGCATTCATTCACATTACATTTGAGGAAAGTTTTGTTTTTCTCAGATAACTGATGTCCCCTACCACATACTAGTTATTTTTATAATTTATTTCATTCAAAGGTAAACATCAAAACTGAATTTGCTGTAAAAATCGGTAAATTTTTAAGAAACACTTACCAGTGGTTTTTACTTCTGTGTAGATCTCCTTAGTCTGTAACGTTGAGATCAGTTGTGTTTCAAACAAGACCCAAATACGTTTCTGATGAACAAATTATTCATTATATCATAAAATCAATATCATACTTTCTGATTGTTAGATTGATTTTTACAAATAACTAGTTTTATTTTGGATGTAAATGAAGCATTTATTCAATACTATTTGTTTTTTTAAATAAACTTTATCTGTACACTGTAAGAAAGCGGCCATATACGCATTACTTATTTATTCCATACTTGCTCATGTTTAGCAGGTTATATTGTCCACCCAAAGTGAGCGCTTTCGAAACGCGTCTCATAACATAACCCTGCTTGACTCTTCAAAGGATTACAGTGAATTCCGATCACTCTACTTCACCAAAAGTCTCCTTCAAAACCACACGTACAGTCAGAAAGGTCGGCTCTAAAGGAATGAAAATGAAAAAAAATTATATGCAAAATAGACTATTGCTATTCACAAGTTCAAGCCTAACCACTGTGTACAAAAACAGTATGTTCAGCCCTACCTGAATTTTTGTCTTCCAGAATCTATCGTCTCTCGTTTCATTATTTCTCTTCCTTTCCAAATACTTTCACAACTACTAATTAACCATCATTACAATTTTTAATTATTCTGCTCTTAATAGCTGTCAAGTGGACAATTATCTTTATCTTTGCACTTCTCATCAACTGATTACCACATAACTTCCTTTGAATATCTGATTTTCAAGTCTTGATAGCATATCATTTCAAATCTTCTACATATTTAGCATCATTCTATCTTATTATAGAATACTATTTTAACGGATAAAGTTAACTTTAAATGCGATTGTACGGCATAAGCATATGGAATCGTCAAAAAGAAAATTCAATTCTCTAAATCGCCTTCATTTTTCTCCCATGATACCGTGTGCCTCTTTTCTTATTCCATAACTTTTGTTTAGATAGAATTTACACATTTGTTGTTTTTTCACTGGTTCGCAATTGATTGGTCACTGTGTATTAACCAATTTTATATGTGTCAAGTCCTTAATGTTGATTGAAGTCTATTGATCAATTTACACTGTGGTCACTAGTCTATGTGACTTGACATCGCGCGCACTATGTGTAGCTGTAAGGTGGTGATTGATCGATTAAATTCATTCAGCAGCAAATAGGACTTGATATACACGACATTAGTCACTGAGTAGTTACCAATCAATTGTAAACACGTCCTAGTTTTATAGAAGTTCGGTCGCAGTCCGGATAACCCACTAGTTAGGTCCTTGACTGTGAATCTGTGTGACACATGGATGAACACTCCAGGGAACATCAGCTACCTCAAGATTACAGGTATATCTTGCTAACAAGTCCATAACAACACGAAACCTAGGTTCAAAGTATCCTGTCGACTAACTTCAACCACCACCTTACAGTTTTATTATAGTGGATAAGGGTTTATATTTTCGTGCGGTTTCACTTTACATAAATTCCATCACGTGGGTTAGATGCTTTGGATGCATCCATTAATCATTACTTGTCTTGCACATTTAAATACTCTGTAATAAGTAATCATCTGTCACCTGCATAGCTCTTGACAAGACATGATGAGTGTTAAACGGTTATTTTATTTTTATCCGTTTGGGGATTTCGTCAACCTATTAATCATATATAGTTGATGGCAGTTCCCGGCCAAGGTAAAACTTAAAGAACATGAATCACTCAATCATTCGGAAGTTCATTTTTATTACTATATCGGAGTTACTTTGAAAGTGTAAATGAACTATTGTATGTCATTTGTTACTATAAGCAAGAATATCAATAATGAAAGTCTAATGCCTGTGTTTTCAGACATTTTTGAAAAGGATAATCGTCAGTAAGCAAAATGACCGACTAGATGATAAAATCATTTCAGTGAGCCAATGCTACAGATGTTTTTGATAGTCTTCAAGTACTTTTGTCTGTTAAATGAAAACATATACAGTTTTATACAGTTGTTAACAATTTGTTGTGTCACAGAATTTCTATTAAAACCGACTCTTGTCTAGTTCATTGACCTCTATATTTTTAGTTCATTCTAATTCTATAACCAGCACATTATGAAAGATAACTTAAATCTAAGATGAACACTGTACATTGCACGTCACACATTAAAATTATTTTAATGTTATTTCGAAACTTTCGTCAACACTGAGAAGACTTGACCCGCAGGTTGATTTGACACTGTTATATCACGACAATAACGATTAAGGTATTGGGGTTTCTGATTGGCCCACGCTAAAGTCTATTAATGGATAATTGAGGTCTCTTCTAATACTATAAAACAAATAAGAACTTGAATAGACCCTACGTAACTTGCACAACACTTCTACATTAATAATCTACACCGCTAATAAAGAGATGGCATTTTCTGGATAACTTTATATTCCATATAGAAGTCAAAAACTTGAAAAAGAATAATTCTGATTTTCATGGTAACGAACAATGACCATGATGGATGTAACAGATATAACAAACTAAAAGCGATAGTAATCAATTACATAACAGGAAATGTTACTGCAGTAATACGGATTAGTATTATATCATCGTAGTCATTCTTTGATGAAAGAAATGACGTGTAACAATGAAAAAAGTGGATAAATTAATTTCTCATCTCAGCAGATACTAAGAGTGAAGCAAAATATATCTTAAAATATATAGTATTTAAATTTTTAATAAAAGAATGAAACAATTCCTAATTAGTTCAGAATCTTTAAATTTATAGAAATATTTTAAGTGAACACTGCTTGTGTTTTCATTATGCTTATAAATGTATAAAAATATGCATATATGTTTTTTTATTCCTTTCAAGCATATTCGATTGAAATTATCAACACCTGATTCACCTTCAGCATTAACATCTTTAATCAGTTTAGATTCTTATACAGGGCATATTATATCACGTGAATTGAATAGTCTTCTGTTAGATCAATCTATTAAACTAGCTATACTGAATGATATACGTCGTGAGTTAAGTCGTCCAAAATATCGTCCAGATTTTTTCTACGCTGGTAATAAACATAAACTTCCCTTGTATCATGTGCCTGAATATACAACATCTAAACAATTACCATGTGATGTAAGTTTACATACATACTTCTTTCGAAACATAAATAATAAATGCTAATATTATTTTATGAATGCACTCTCACTTTTCTCCTTTAAAAAAACCTATGTGATTTTATTGGTCTTTTCGATTTTATCAAATTTTTTCATATAGTTTCTTTCTTTAAAAAACAATAGAGTGAACCAAAGTTCTGTTATAATTCACACGTATGCTGATGGAAATGTTAGAGAGAGAGAAAGGAGTTACACAAACTCTTTCTAAACTATTGATTTAGGTTATACAGAAGTAGTTTGTAATAAAACTTTGATTGGCCCGAATTTCTTAAAATATTGCAAAATTTATTTCATATTACACTCGTATATAGTTTTAATATTTGTCTATTTATTATTATGTAACCATAAAAACCAACCACTTGAATAGTATGATGTTTTTCTTTTTAAACATTGAGTACTTGTATGAGAAGTTTCTAATAAGTAGTATTAAACGGTTATAAATTACTTAAGATAAAAATCTTCAGAATATCCTGTTTCTTTATTTGTATTTATATACACCAACCGGTTAGTTATATCTTTTTAATACGGTAATATATCCAGTTAATAATTGCAAAGGATGAGTATGAGAATTCATCCTGGTTGCCATTGTTTAACAGTCCTAAATACAATACATTTTAATAAAATAGAGTTATTTATATTAGTGATCATCTTACATCTTATACCGAATAGTTGAGCACGAGCATCGCAACTATTACTAACTATCACCGGGTGATCATTTTATGTCCGGAGTATGAATGTTCATATAGGCTTAGTCGTAATAATGGCAACATAATACTATCGTATCTCGAGATTTTTGACAACAGCCGAAATGACTGAGTTTTGAATATGACCTTTAAACGCCCTATTACAACAGTTGATTTTTTTGGGATATATATATATATATATATAATATCCAATTAAAAATTTATACATTTAGTCTTTGTTTCATATGACCTATATTAATGGCAATTTTAAACCAATGAAAAATAGGCTTTATCCAGAACAATTCATATGACTTGTTTTTTGTTTTTTACTACATTCATATACACACAAACTTATTTCATCAAAATTAACAATATTTTGTCGAAATTTTGTTCACGATACATGAATTTGTTATCTTCACGTTTATTTTTCTAACGACAGACGACAATCAATTAGTTATGTTCGCTTAACTAAGAGATTATGACACAGAAGTCTGTGAATTCCAGACAATGTTTATTATTGTACTTGGCGAACAACATTTTTCTACTTAGAAAACTAGCTTGTATCGTTCTCCCTCATGCTTCTTCCGGTACAGAAAAATACTGTAATTCTCAAATCTCTCATTTCAGGTCATAATACTGCTCACTGTGCTGATGTGATGTCGCAACTTGGCCCTATAGATATTTGTGCCAGATTCTAAGTTGCTTGTAATTGACAGGCTGACTTATGACAATAAAGATAGCTTAACAAGTTAATTTGTGACCCGAATATTCTAATTGTCATTACACTGGTAAATGGTGCGAAATAAGTCGACTTGGTTGTTGTTTAGGTTCACTGTATATTATCTCATTTCTGTGTATTACTTCAGGAATTTCAGTAAAGATGTATCCACTTATTTTCAAGGTAATATATGTAGACTGTGAATATATAACTGAACTTGCCTCAACAGTTTGACTACAGTCGTCATTCATTAAATTCCTGTTTACTCATAAAACTGAATATCTGAGAACTTATTTTTTATTTTCGAGGCTATTTTTATTTCAAATTTCACTTGAAACGGATGTAATAACTTTAATTGAACTCAATTTTACATGAAGTATGGTCGATAAAATGATGTTTACCTTATAACAAGAGATACTTGAAGGTTGTTGTATCAATATCTTATATACAGAAATTATTGAATGAGAACTTATCCTTATGGGGAATTTTTAACCTTTTGTTAAATGATTTATACCACTGTAACACTTTAATTTAAAAAAAACGGTAAATTAGAACATTGAAACAAGTTCCTAATTATATGTTCAGCGAATAAATTGATCGATCTTGAAAGAGGAGTAGGAGTAACATAAAGACTTTGAAGTGAAGTGAACGATGAAGTAGATTTTGTTATTTGTTTGATAAGATATTCGTAAGCTACTAGTATTTGACCACAGATGCCTTAGAAATATTGCTGGCGTCTGCTGGGATCACCGGGTAAGTAATAGTGAGATTAGACACAGGGTATTAGGGAATGATGGTAAATCAGTCGATGAGGTTGTGAATCTTCATCGACTGAGATGGTTGGGCCACGTGTTACGTATGCCTGAACACCGATTACCACGACGTGCAATGCTGACTGGTGCTGGAGATGGTTGGAAGAACGTTAGGGGCGGCCAAACCAAAACGTGGCATCAGTGCTTGAAGTCACTAACTTGCAGTCTGAGCCATGTTGGTAGATGCAGACTACTTGGTTAGGGTCCGCGTGACTATCGTAACCAATGGTTGGAGACTCTTGGTGACATGGCTCAGAATCGATCACAATGGCGTCGTTGTATACAATCTTTGTCTTCCCTTCGCTTCATATCTTTCTTTCTACGAACTAATTCTTCCTTCATGTACTATATCCTCATTGTAATCCTTCTTTTATATATTACTACCTCTGAATTAACTACTTTTATGAATTCGGTGTCCATCTTGTTGTGTTAATGAGGTATGGCAACTTGGACCGATGCATATATGTGCCTGGTCCTACGTTGTAGCTGACTGACTAACTGACTCCTTGAAAGAATCTTCATCACTAGCACTAAACAGAACAACGGTCTACAAAAAATGTTTTGCTGTTTGATTAATAAACACCAAATATTAACATAAATAACACTAAATATAATATAAAAGATATGATGTCGAATTGTATTTGATTAATATGCTAATACATAAGATTGTTTACCACTTGTCAAGTTTTATGCGGTTTCTTATACTATAATTCTTGTTTTTTGTATTTTTTGTTATCAAGCTTAATAGACATGAAAATTTGTCTCACAATAAAATTAGTAGTCTTGCTTTTTGTATCCACTGTCTCGTTTTTTTTTACCAACCTGCTAACTATATATGATTTGTTCTTTTGTCTAATCTATTGATCCTTTCTTTTTTTCGATATAGGCAAATTATGCTTTAAAAGAGTTGACAATTCAATCACATAATCCCACTGTAAATCAATGTCCAAATCTATTCGAAGGTGTTATTCCTGTAGAGAATATCATGTTAACTCGAAACAAATCACTTATACCTGATAATCAAAATTTTGACGCACTCATTCATTCATCAAAACAAAATAAGAGTATTTCTAATCTTCAAAAATTTATTACTTCACCAAAAATCAATGAATTATTCTCCTATCTTGCAGATATGTTAGATAATCAAATACTTAAAAGTTTTACATTTATTATTATTTCAATCGCCTGTTTTGTAAATATGTTGGGTAAGAGTGAATTTCAAATTTTCCGGTTTCTTTTTTAAAATAAACAGTGATAGAGTTAATATTTTTTAATTGGTTACTGATAAGTATATAGCAGTTAATTTCAAGTGTACTTAGTTTTTCGAATTGATTGTAATGAATAACAAGAACGTTCTGGGTCCTGTGATTAAGTTTCTGTTTCTTCTGAAACAGTAATGTATAAAATACTGAAGTTATTTAATTATATTTTATCCTCTTGTCAACTTGAGTCAGTATAGTCATTTAAGGAAAATCCTTATGAAGATTTGGTTCTAGTTAATTATCAAAGTTCGTTGAATGTATCATATATGTTTTTTTTTAATGTCGAATTTCTAGAAGAAATATCATCCGATATCATGATTATGAGTTAGGTTTCATTTATTAATTAACTATCCATTAATTGAATATTAGAATTTATTGTGAATTTATATAGTAGAAATAATTTTAATGCCTTC
Organism: Schistosoma haematobium; assembly: GCF_000699445.3. Taxonomy (NCBI): domain Eukaryota; kingdom Metazoa; phylum Platyhelminthes; class Trematoda; order Strigeidida; family Schistosomatidae; genus Schistosoma; species Schistosoma haematobium. The sequence goes on along the minus strand of NC_067196.1, from coordinate 74,187,644 downwards.
GTCTCCGTTAGAATAAGATAATATTTGTGATAGTTACTATAGGAATAACTTAATTGTATGTGATGAATACCTCTTTTCAATGTAAATAAATTACATTTATTTCTATTCTCCTGCATACTAGTTATATTTATCAAGTGTTCATTTATTCTAGCAAGAGAATACTAACTAATAATCATATTTTTTCATCCAGATATTTATCTATGTAGTGTTAAAGATATTACTTCATCATAAGAAAATTGATTAATAACTGTAAAATATGCGACTGATCTTGTAATCTCTTTTTTGATAGAAGAATACCCCTAAACAATTAAAAAGAGGATGATTGAAATGAGTCCAATGGTTGTAAAAAATCTTTACTAACTATATACCTCTAGATTCGGTGCTCTTAAGCACAATTTTTCTGTACCATCCAATATGCAAACTTCACTTTTGATATTGTCAACAAATGTACTGCATTTGGATCATAAATAGAAAAGTACAAAGTATGACACTTCTTGATAAAATCCATTATTCTCTTTTAGTTGGATGGATTTGTCTGAGACAGGTAAAAATCAGCGATAAACCCAGTTTCTGAACTTGCTTTTAATCGCTGGTCAACATCTAATAATGCAACTCAGTAAATGAGTACAGATTTAAGTATAGGTCTTTAGTCTACAATTCCTACTTGAGTAGCGGAGATGTTATTAGGCTATTGAAGTTGCGATCAGCATAAGGTAGTACTAATGTTTCAATTAGTGACTAGACATTGAATACTTTAACCAATGAATCACTAATCTAACCATATCCTAGAAAATCCTGTGTAGTTGCATATCTTGTTTTATTCATTTATTAATAAATTGAAATGCCATATTTACTATCTGAAGGATCGATTTCCTTGCTAGTTTAACGAGTCAGTCAGTTTGACGTCCATGGCTACAATTTACATATTTAAATGAAGTTACATTTTTTTAATATCCCAACTTTTTTCCTCATACTATTTTCTTTCCTATTCCTTCCTCCTCGTTACAGTTTTTTTAGTTCCATTTCACTACCTTCCACTTTTATTGGATTACGGTGGTCTTGAATGTTATTTTAATTCATTTTGGTGTCCGAATGGATTGACCGATGAAATTAAATATAATAGAACATCTGGTCAATTTGACCAATCAACTGTTAAATATATCAACGCTTTAAAGAGAAACTATGCATTTCCTAGTTCAGAATCCCTTTTTTTAACGATCGGTTGTGCTAGTATTCTTGGTCGTTTATTTGCAGGTGAATCATATACTTTTTTGATTGCAAATGTATTTGATTGTTTTAAACACTGATAAATTCATTTAATAATATTAATATTAAAATGTGAAACGTTACATAATAGCGGGGGTCGTTTAATTCCATATACCTTAGGAGTTTCATTCACCATCATAGATTAGACGCTAATAATGTCCTAAAATATTTACAAAACTTATTTTTTTATACCATCAGTGATTCAGGCAAGATATTAATCAAACTGTTCAATTTTTATCAGTGGTTCATTCGGAATTTTCGAGTGAGTAGAAAAGAAATTGACTTGCCAAGAGTAAGCTAAAATTAGTTTGTGTTACAAATTTCTTTTATCTTTCATTTGGACAACAATAAAAGCAGGTCGGACAACAGATAGGGCTGGCTATGTCTTTGGAAAGTCTTAATATCGACGTTTGTCGTCTATCTAAGACCCGTATTCAAGACCCTGGTGAAGTACTACAAATTCGCTCTTCATCTGTCACTTCGAAAAGCTTGTTTTACGTGCGCTTATCCGGAGACCCTGTGGCGTCTTCGTTTGGTCTTACTGGCGTTGGTGTCGCACTGAGGGCTAGAGCTGAGGCAACACTAATCGATTGGATCCCCATTAACATTCGGTTATGTGCTGTTAGATTAGAGAGTTCCATCAAAGTGAGAAGAATTCGACGTGAGAAACGATGTCTTTTCGTCATCTCCGCCTATGCCCCGACAGATTGCAGCCCGGATGCAATCAAGAATGAGTTGTACCACCGGTTAACTGCTCTTCTCTAGAAAATGCGTTCGACAGATATTGTAGTACTAGCCGGAGACTTCAATGCTCAGGTCGGGCGTCTAGGCACAGAAGAGAGTCGTCTAGGTGGTCGATGGGGAATTGTTGGTCGCAGGACAGATACCGCTTTCCGTTTCCCCCATTATTATTATTACACTAGCTTACACTAGTTTGTTCGTTATTGTTCTCTTTTTACGCTCCTTATCTTCGTTTTTCCTCTTCGAATTCTCATTGTTTTGGGTGGTGCATATATATTAGGTGCCCTCTTGTTCCAACATTTATGTGTTCAAATAAATAATAATAAAAGCAATATAGAAAGAAGCTTCAAATTTTCCACTTCTCTATGTTATGGAGCACATTTCTGATCCTCTTAAGTCTAAGTTTATTAAATTTTTGTGTGTAATTATTACATCTGTTTAGTTCTATTCATTATTGATTAATTGTGTTTATTTGTTTGGAAAAAAGGACGGTTTAGATTTAATAGTAACAATTCTCTAGATGATTTTCAGAAGTTAAATTAATTCAAATGATTTCTTTTGATTTTGCATCAACTTCTAAGGATAGGATAACGGTAAAATCTGTGTAGTTTCTTTCCATGTGTGTAATGAGTGAACTAGAAGTAAATGGTATTATATAATTAGGTGACACATTTATTAACTGAACTCATAAGAAACAATGTTTACGTTTTACTCTAATGAAAAACAATGACTAAAGTTAATACCAAGGTATTCTGGCGACTGAGATTAGCTGAGTAACCGTTGGTAGTTAAATTTTAATCATTATGTTTCAGGTTCAAGCCTTCATTTGTTACCTAACAGTCCTGATTCGTTATCACTTAATTATTCATTAGAAAAATATTTTTATAAATATACTTTCCCCTCATCTTCGTCAAAATATTAGATACATATTATTTTACCCATAACTATTTATTCCTCATTAATCTATTATTATTTTTTTATTCATTCACATAAACCTGTTTTTCATATCCTTATACTATTTTATGATAACTGATGATTCTTCCTTATTTGTTATCTGTATATCTTTTATCAGATGAATTTTTATCATACCCAACTGCTCCATGTTTTTTTCATACTTAAAAGTATCTTTTTTGTCATAAGTATATTTTGTTTACATTGGTTTGAGATGAAGTATGCATAAATTATCGTACACAAGCTTTCAAAATATGCATTTTCACTAATCAATACTTAGGGGACGATTTTCTGTACAACATCATTAGTGTTTATTACAATTTAGTTTTCTTCTTTTTGTTTTTCCATATTGAGCTACATTTCAAGCGTAAAATTGGATTTAGTTTCAAGTTATGGATCAGTTTATTATAATTTCTCCTATGCATGAAGCATAAATTATTTTCAAGATTTGGCGTGGTGTATTGAAGGAAAAATAACTTGTCATTATATTGCTAACAGGTGTGCTGGTTAATTCTTGTAAACTACACTTATACACAGAGATGTCTTTTTATTACTGATATAAAAAAATGTTCTGTAAATTAATATTCAAACTGGTTTCTTTGTCTTAGACTAATTGATTCTCTCAATACACCAAACAATTATTAATTGTAATTAAATACTAGGCAAATCCATTTCATTTTCACTATCAAGATTAGTGTTGACTGGCAAACTTTTACATTATGCATTCTTCGAAAATATTTTGTAGTTGTCATTAAATAGACAGCTATTCTTTAACATACCGGTTATAATATAATATCATTTTCGTAAAATATTTTCAAAGGATCTATGGTGGTTGTGCAATAACTAGACTGAGTTGATTGACCTAGATAAGTACTCACGAGAACTCTGTTTGATATCAAACGATAGAAATTACTGTTACTAATTTAGATGGTTATATTAATATAAAAGTTCCATATGATATGGTCTTAAGTTGCTTTTCGAATAATGAAGTTTTAATTCTGACTGTTACTAATAACGTTGGAAAGTGATCATCCAATGTCTTGAGTCCACTCAAATCGGAAAATGCAGGGGATTGAATTCTTACCTAGTAGTTATTTAACTCCATGATCTCAGATGGAACTGACGATTCTGTATTAGATCTGATGTTATGTAGTCGGTCGATACTGCTGAGGAGTTCCAAATAACGATCGAATACTTTTTGGTTCTCAATAGTTCTGCAGTTGATCTTAGCCTGTATCAAAAACCCTCAAATTATGAAAATTTCTATAATCGAAGGTTACTGGCCTGATGAAACTGAAAACAAACAAATAATTAATAAAACCTTACTACTTAATATGACCTTATAATACATACTTTCATATTGCTATTTGATGAATAAAGTTTTAGGGAATGCAAGAGGTAATTTCTTTTCTAATTGGTTTATTTCTGTTGAATTTATTTGAGCCTTAATTTTAGTAGATTAATAATTATTTTGTATTTTTCCGTATACAGGATTGTATATTGAAAAAGGTTTGAATACAAATCGAAAATTTTTGTGTCGGTTTCCTCTAATGGTAGATCCTATGCTCCTGAACAATTTCGCTTTAATTGTTTGTGGACTTTCAGTTATCTCATTTCCATTAGCAATTCATGGTATTCTGTTGACAAAATATTCGGACCAGTCTTCGTCTGAACGCCTTATGCAAGCATGGTCCTTAAAGTTTCGGCGTCATTTGTTATATCTCGGTAGTATAGTGTATGGTTTAACTAATAGTAAGTTATATTGTTGTATCATTGTTTGATTACAATCGACTAACCAAAAAAATTTTATTTATGTAATTGTCTTTTTCATAAATTCATCTCATCATAGTGGAAAAATTAGTTCAAATGAATATTTAGGTTTTCGGGCTATTCCTACCATTAATTACACAATTATTTCTACCTAAAACATCCGAAAGTCATTTAAAACCTAACTTCTTTTAGCTCATTATGTTTACTGGATAATAGTTTCATATTTTGTAATTGGTCGTTGTTCCACTTACCATTTTTGAACCAAACTAATACTTACGCCTATTACCCCTTATGGAGGAGCATAGGCCACCCACCAACATTCCCCATCCAACTTTGTCCTGGTCAATCCTTTCCAGATGTTCCCAGTTGCTATTCATCCTTTTCATGTCTGCTTCCAATTCCAGACACAATGTGTTTCTTGGCCATCCTCTTTTCCGTTTCCATTCAGAATTCCACGTTGGGGGCTTGCCTCATGATGCAGTCTGGTGATTTCCTCAATGCGTTTCCTTTCCACCTCCAGCATCTTTTCCTAGTTTACTCTTAATCTGGAAGCTGATTTTTTCATCCCACAGCAGACTGTTGCTGATGGTATCTGGTCAACGGACATCGAGTATCTTGTGTAAATAACTGTTTATAAATACTTTTACCTTTTGATGACGGTTGTGTTAGTTCTCCATGTCTCGACTCCATACAATAGAACTGTCTTGACTTTTGTATTTAAGATTGTGATTTGGATGTTACCTGACAGTTGTTTTGAGTCCCATATGTTCTTCAATTGTAGAAATGCTACCCTTGTTACCATTGTCAATCCGTGCCTTCACATCTGCATCAAATCTTCCTTGTTCATCAAGGATGCTGACCAGGTACGTGAACGTTTCCATCTGTTCCAGAGCTTCTCCATCAGGTGTGATTGACTTGGTTTTCTCCGTGTTGTATTTGAGGATCTTGGTTTTTCCCTTGTGAATGTTGAGCCATACTGATGCAGAGGCTGTTGCTACACTCGGCCTGTAGTTCTAAGGTTACTGCCGGTCCCAAGCCCAAGTAAAGAATGAAGGTTGGGTATGGGTTCAGCAATCCCATCTTGTAGGAAACAACCTTGCTAAGAAATCGCTAACTAGAATAAACAATTTATGCTATTTAAACTCTGTCTTAGGAGTTGAAGGATTTCCATCCGGAAGAATTATGACACTATGATAAACGATATTTTTCAGAACTCACGAGGCGGATGGCTTTTCTAACGACCAGAGTAACAATTAATATAGGTACCAAACGTTATATAAATATGATAAGATGTTGGATAAAGTAACGTCTTTTTGTCAATAATTTTGGATAGATTTTGATGCGTAAATGTTCCTTATGCTAAGTATCAAATTAACTCGTTGGTGTACTTCATTTTCATTTTGGTGTTAGGACTTAATTCACTTCTAATCAATAGCATATTTTCATTTTTCAAAGCTGTAATCAATTCTGTGAGTCTTAGAAAAATGGTCTGTCTTATTAATATCAACGTTAGATTTCTCATTATATATAAAAGTGACTGTTTGCTAATTTGTTTGTTGCTCAAGATCCTCCGAGTATTATTTGCAAACGTCTGCAAAAGTCAGAACAGATCTGAAAAACATTTCTTCCAGTCAACATCTAATAGAAAAATCCTTGAAACTTCTGGGAAACCAAAGGATAGCATGTCCCACTCTGATTAAATAATTACCTATTGTGTTATTAAATTTAGTTCACTTGCTGATATGATAAGCTCAGACAGTTGAGATTTACTTGTTCATCAATTTTGTTGTTGTAGAGATCGTCTGATATGCATTATTTTCATGACTAAACTTTGTTATAATTTGATCACCACTGAGAAACATTTCTGACGCTACATCATCCATCTGGCTCTGTCATGTTTGTTTTGTATTATTTGCCATTTTTGATCTATATTTTTCAGCCATATCAATTTCTTTACGAAGTGTTATTCTTGTTGAGTTATTTGGTCTTCATCGTCTGACAAATGCATTTGGATATTTACTTATTTTCCAAGGCCTTGGTGTAATTTGTGGACCTCCATTATTCGGTAAATAATGTTCTTATCTTCCTATTGTCTTTCATGTTTATTAAAAGCAGATGTACGGTTTATGCTCATTTATATCATAACAAAGTAAATGATTAAAATATAATTTGGTTCATTCTAATGGAATAGTTTTTAACATATGTGAAAAATAGTTGTGAAAATCAGTTGTGTTTGTCGTTGAATGGTTAGCAAGAATTAGGTAACAGTCTCACAATTATTCCTTTCTCTTACTTATATATGGAACTAAATTCCAATACATTTACGTTGGGTGATCTTCCAACTAAACTTTTTTTACTTTAATGGTTATCGACGGCAATGCTGAACGACCTATAAAACTTTTCTGTAAAAAAAACATTGTTTAATTTACATAAATAAATGTTGAAGCCTATAGTCATTTTCTTTGTCTTAGTGTGGATTTCGAGGAATTGAATGTACTGGTATTTTTCTCTATCGACTTAATTATCACTAGCTTTCTCATGGTGTAGTATACTAAAAGAAACATATTTTTATTACATGTGAATAATCACTTTTTCCTTATGAAACCTTAAAGATCGAACGCTACGAATGTTATTTAATATCGTCTTGTGAAATGTTATACATAATATTATGACAAATCACTTAATGAGTTAGTGAATTTTCATCAACTGACATGATTGTGCATGTATAGCATACGTTCGACCACCTCCTACTTTGACGGGCGATGTTATTTGATTTAGGAGTAGTAGGCTGAGAGGAAACTAGGGGCGAACAAACCAAGGCTAGGTATCAGTCCATTCAGTCACTGATAGTTTTACTTTATCATGTAAGTAGATGTAAACTACCAGGTTGGGGTCCGTATGATTGTCGTAATTTCGCTCAGAATCTAGCGTAGTAGTGTACATGGATACACTCCTTATCTTTCCTTAGATCTTTTGAATTTTAGAAAATATCATACTTTTTGTTCCATGAATTAACTACTTGAACCATATTGTCGGTGCCTATTGTTTTCAATTATCACTGATACTGGTACTACTTCTACTGCGTGATGATTTCATTTCGCCAATGTGGTGTGAGTAATTGAAGTGACTCATGTATGTTCAAAGTTCTACGTTGTATATGATTGACTGAGTACATGATTAATTGGTTTAGTTATTATTTTCTCTTCGCGATAGAACCACATTTACAGATAGTTTCTTTTCTCAAACATTCTTAAAATATTTCCATGATATGAATACCGTTTTCAATCAGTGTCCCATAATTAACTAAAGGGCTTTGCGGATATTACTGAATTTTTGTAGGCAACATCATCAACTGATCTTAGTTAGACAACCACCGAAACTTATATATGGTGTGCGACTATTCCTCACTAATGGAATCAGAAGATTGTTGAGCAATATCGCGAATTAATTAGAGCAAGAAATGTGCAGTATGGGATTGTAACTTACCTGTCTGAAGGTTGGATACACTACCGGTTAGACTTCCGGTGCGAGTGATAGATGTGTGTTGCTAAAGAGTCGCGTGCTAGAATGGGATAGATAGATATCCAGTACTTTTTCCTTCTCAATGGGTATATCAATAGTGTCTCGTCACCCCTACTATATTTACATACACTCGATTTTCTGTAAACTGTATGATACTAATTCATTTCTTGTTATATCCCGTATTCTAAAATCTATTCCTAGTGTCTTCTCATATTTTTGAAAGAATTTTTCAAAAACAACATATTTTCTACTGTGTATATATTACTTTACACTACTACCTTGATTGCAATGATGTATGTTTAACAGATCATTTCTATGCGTATCAGTTCATCAGTAATTTCTTGAGATAGGAAAATAACCTCGATTACTACCACTATTATTTTCACAATATTTAACTGTCATCTAAACGAGCGACCACTTAAAATACCAGAATAATGGATCTATCTACTTCGACTGCGGGACAGTAAATGGTTAAAGGATACTTATCTTCCAGTCAGTTTGTTGATGGAACCTTTCTCCTATCATAAATGTAGCGCTGATTAACATCACTAGTCACCATCTCATAATGAACCGTATGATGCAAAACTGACTGCATAAACTCATCTGTTCTTGATAAATGAGTTACATCATATATTTAACTTATCTACTTCAATTCGACCATTCAGATAATAATATTATTATTTATTGTCACACATGAAATTTCACCTGATTAACATACTCTAACTGTCGATACACATTTGAATGTCTAGACATTATGACCTTTTATGTGAATATGTTTACTAGTTGATAAAATTAATCATAAAAACAAAGGGGTTACAATATAAGTATATTCATAAACATACATGTTGTTTACAAGTGATCTATCTAAAAATAAACATTTATTTGGTAATTTTGACTAAGTTCATTAAAAAGAATTTCGTATCAACAAGTTTATGGTTTGTTAATCTTCGTCGAGATTTTATTCACTAATGATTTTTTTTAAATACGGAATTTTTCGTTATTATTCTAATAGGTTGTTATAACAAAACGAATATTTCGGAAAGTTGGAACTTTCGGAACTATTTTTCGAATTACTATCATCTGTATTTTTGTTGTATAGTTAATAGATAATTGTATTGTAAAATCTCTATATATTTCAGCAAACCGATCAAATATCGTTAGATGATTTACTGTACTCTAGTTATTGTTAATTAATAGTGTACTGCTTGCTACATTCTCTACCATTTATGGTATGATCGTTTAAAGTATGAATTCCTATTTGATGTACTGTATAGCCAGTCATTTTATGTATAATATCGTATGCGTTTTGAGTCATGATTGGATTGAGTACAATAAAAAATTAATCTGGCACTTATCTGCGTTTTCTGATTGGCTCCTGGGTTGAAAGGAGCTCGATGGCCCATAGACGTTAAGGTCTTACGTGTTATTCATTGGCCAATGGGTCAAATGGTACTGTAAGTGTTACCGGTCCTTCTGGCTATATAGGTGAACTAACTGATGGTCGGAATCATGATATCAATCAACGATTCGAAGCCATGACAGCTGTTTCGTCTTTTTATCAACTTTAATTATCCGACTAGGTGTTATTTTTTGAAGTGCTAAACTTGTTGTTTATTAACTTTTTCTCATTTGACCCACGTTATAATACCCTATGACTGTGTAGACCTATTATTATGCATTTTGTTTTATTGAATGTAGCGTAAACAAAACATCATGTCGTTTATTCTGTTGTATTGTGTACTTCTAAATGTATTTAAGAAATTAACATAATATTTTATCAGACGGTGTAATCGAGTATTTTCAATAAAAAAGTGCATTCCTACAATTTATTGAATCGATATTTCGTCTATAGGAGGTATTTCTGTCAATCGAATGTATGAAAACTATATTCATGATAATAAGGTTTTAATCGGTTATCATCTAGTAATTAGTCATTTATCAAGTACTGATATTGCAAGTTATGGACGTGTGAATAAAATTGACGCAGTTATTTTCATTATAGAGTACATTTTATACAATGAACATGTTTTTTTTAATGGAACAATTTCCTATTCATAATCATCAACAAACGTGGACAACAAGACTCAAATTAGAGAAAATACGGATAAATAGTTGTAAAATTTCGTTTCAGACATCCATTACATGTTGAATGTGATATTTTTCTAAAACATTTTCCTTCCTAATTAATTTTATACTGTATCACACCTATAATTCATTATCAATTATTTTAGATAATAAATCGCAGCCATCTTACCCGTCCTAATTATTTTCTTTTGTCCTTCTTTTCTTTTCTGTTTTTATACCCAGGTCTTTTTTCGGACCAAGCCTGTCACGGATGTTTAGATAGTCGTCCATTTTGTGAATCTATTCCAATACAGTTTACATCAACCGGTCATAAAGAATGTACAATGCATTTAATATTATCTTTTTATGTTTGTGCAGGATTACTCATTTTGTCAAGTATCTTATTTATGCCACTGCGTTGGTTAGCCCAACATGATCCATATCGTAATGCACATATGTTACAGTCATCAATAAATATTTCAAGTAATGCACCTCAATTAGATGAAGATATTTCATTTTCACTTGGATTAGGTCAAGGTGAAGTATATGATCCTCAAGAAACACAGACTACGCATGTACTGGTAAAGTTTATATTGTTAATACTTTGAAGTGTTGTCTATCTCCATGTTTAAAACTATTGGGTGAATCCTCTCTAAACGAAATTCACTTAAAATTGTTGTCTTTGTCAAATATTATATATTAGCTTTTAGTTATTCCAGTTGTCAATACCATTTATTTTCCAGTCACATGAAATTAGGTATAAAGTATAACTTGAAATCTATATTTTTTTATTCGTCACATTTCTACTACTTATCAGCTGACTATAAGTCACTTAACGTAGTTTTCGTGTCAAGTACTAAACAATGAATAAGATTTTGAAATGCTGTTAGTAAAAAGTGTGTATATAAAGCTTATAACCTTTTGTTAAATGACTAGTATCCAATTTAACTTAATCGAATGATGCAGGTCGTAAAGTTATTTTATTTTTTCAGTCTGTCTTCGACATGTTTTGACGATTTTATTTTATCCTTGTTTTTTTTTTACATCCGTCTCGTATCATTCCATAGAAATAAGAATTAGAAATGAATATTCTTTTTTTTTCAAAGCAAAAGGTATTTACAATCAACCTTTATTTCATATTGTGCTTAGTTTTAATGGCCAACGACGCATATATTTATATATCATGCGTTAAAATAAAAAGTGATTTGTAACATATGACGACAGACTGTTGACTTGTATTACTGGCAAATGTTTGCCAGCTGATTATACAGTGACATTTACACACATTATTATTATTATTATTATTATTATGCTTATAAGCATAAATGTGATTTGACCTATGACAGAAAATCACATTTTTCTATTTCCTCAATGTACAATCAAATGACTCCAAGGTATCTGTTCTCTTAATCGATTTCACTGTGAATGTTTTATTTTATTTTTTTGAACCGATATACATTTATGATTAGAACAAATTATTAAAACTAATGATTAAGAAAAAATAGGTCAATTGTTTTTGGTAAATTTTTATATACAAATAAAAACCTTTTTTAAATGTTAGAACTGAGCATTTTATCATGATTTCATCATGTTTTATATTGTTATGATTTATCTTCAATATGGTTTATAGACAAATAAACTTGATACATTAAAAATAAACAAGCAAAGTATATCATGAACATGCTTATTGAAATTCTAATTATTTGTGTTATAATACTGGTCAAGTTTTGTGTATCTCTAATAAATGCTGTCATCAAATAGAGTAAAATCCTTTTATTGTGTGTGTGTGTATTTAACTTTTTTTTATAGAAAGTTAGACAAACTACTAAGTTAGTACATAATAAAAAAGTTGTAACATAAAAAAAAATTAAAGAACAAATGGAATGCAAGTGGATAGTAAATCGAGCTGCTTCAGGAAGATATAAATATTTTATTACATCATGGTAACTAAGGCATAAGTAACAGAAAAATAAGAATATCACATCAATTTACTGTCTTTGATTTCAAATCATATATGATAGAGTTTTAATCTAGTATAAAGATGCACCAATATTTATTAATTGAATGTAATTTTGATCTATTCACCGTAAAGAGAACTCTTTGCTGTACCAATATTCCCTACTTTAAGCTCAGTAATAATATGTATGATTGGAACGGATTAGAATTAAAATAAAGCCAGAACAAACATAGATGCAAAATAATATGAATTCATGATATTTTTTAGTTTCTCATCAGCTGCTTACAACCAAATATGTATTAAAATTTTACATTGAAGTAAGATATAGTGTGAAACAATTGACATAGATGAATGAAAATAATTAGAATGACAAAGGTTATTATGAACTCTATACATATGCGTAGGAACAAGTCGTAGGTCATTTGGTGTTGGAATTAAAAAAAACATAATGGGTGGGCGATACATTAATTGAGGTTCAGAGACAGATAAGATAAATTGTGTGATAATTTTAGAGGTTGAGAAAGGTTTATATAAGATTCCTGTAATTAAAAACTGATAAGATGGATTACGTAGTAATTGAACAGGATTTGAAGAGTGAACAGAATTGAATGAATGGAAATGTTCAAGTGGTTTTAATGTACATAAAATAAAACTTCGGTAAGGGAAGACCATATAACAAGATGAACACTAACAAAATTAAGATAATGACATGAATGATATGCTAGGGTGGTAATAGGTTGGTTACTATCTCCTTTTGGTTACATAAATCAGTCTAGAGTTTCTTTTTATTATGGCCATTACTTCAGTAAACTTTAACAACCAGATCTTCAAACCATTTGTGCTTTCTGAATCTTCTAAACTTACAGACGGATTAGTTAATGTGCTTAATTTCTTTGTCTTATTCTACTCAGAAAAACTGTCAATTCTACTGTTTTTTTATTTAAACAATTTTTTGAGGATCGTTCATCAATTATTATTCATTGCTGAGAGAAACATATCAGTCGATTATCATATGGTGAATAATCTTATTTAGTACACCGATCAGCATTCCATTAATCTCTATTTACAGAACCAAAGATAAACTCATAACATAACAGATTCTAAATTATCTATATGATGACATACTAATTGCGCTTTGTAGTAGATGCTTGCTTTAGGAAAATATTTTTTTCGGATATATTCACATTGTTTTATCATTTACTAGTAAAAAATGTGAAAATGTTTTTTTTTCGTTTTTATACCTCTAGTATGATGAAAATGAACCGAGTGTAAAAACTCATTAAAGAACCAGTGGACATTATACCCACCTATATATATATATATATATATATACTGGTTAGATATACTTCCATTATTTTTATCAATGTATTCTTTCTCCTCCATCCTACTCTTTGTCATATTTTTTCCACTATGTCATATGTATTTATCTGTATAACTGTGTCTTTATTCTAAATGATAAATGAGCATTTTAACGGTAATGTTTCACGAATTCACATTTCTACTATTATTTTGTACTTTTATTGATCTTACAGTCAGTTATTTAGCATTTCTTCAAACCATTTATATCTTTACATTTTATAACATACAAATCTTCCTAGAGGTAGATGGTGTTCATTCATTGTTGTCTTCATCCATACCAGCGTCATTTACCAGTATTATTATTATTATTATTATTATTATTATTGTAAGATGTCGGTAACACTTGAATGTTTTCTACTAGTTTCCTTTCACATGAGTCTCGACAATCTTTTAAATTATCATACGTACTTACGAGCTACATTTTATCGATTTTCAGCAAATTAACGTTAATAATGATAATGTTAACACGTATCGTTATCACTATTATTATTACAATAATCAACAAACTGTATGTACACATGTCAATCATGTTTTTTTCCTATATATAAATATTATTTTTCTTTTCTCTCATATAAATGAATTGTTCATGAACTGGTTTCGTGTTCTTTGTTTTATTAAATTCATATCTATATATCAATAGGTCGGCATTTCATTGTTGTAATTATTCACTTATACATATTCCTATGCTTTTAATTTTTAACACAGTTGTAAATTGATTGAGCTATTCTTTTTGCCTCCTTTCTTTGATTTGTTTTCTTCCTTCCTTTTTTTCAGGATCCTTCCTGGAACTTTAAAATTACTTCATATTAGTCTTTGGTTCATTTTAACCATTGTTATTATTGTTATCATCATTGATATCAAAGTTTATTCATCATATATCTAATAATATATATCATTGTCAATGATAGTGTTGCACTTGTGTTTTTTATCTGTCATAATTAAAAATGACATCGTAAATATCGTTACAGGAGAAAAAAAAAAGCAATCATACTAATGACAGCCATTTCACAAACATACAATAGAAATATCACAAACCCGGTCACTATGCCGTCAGTTCGTCTATAGAACTCACTGTTAAATTGGACATTCAGAGTGCATCGAGGATATTCTTTCAAATAGTGTTTTGGGATACGGATATCGAGTTTGTTGTCTTCAATTTGATTACACAGTAGAAGGGGTGTTTTCATCGGAGGTACATTTATATGAAGAGATGCAATATCTAGTGAGGTCATCATTTCCAGTTATGTTTGATATTGAATCAAAGAAATCTAACGAATAAGCAGTTGTGTATCTATTGAGTTGTTCTCTGACGTCGTGGAATTTCAGCTAGCTATTTGGTGATAGTATGATATGGCGGGTAATTCATATGTAGAATAGTACGAAGAGGCGGAATCCTTCTTATGTATTGTAGATCATCAACGTAGATGATCTATGTCGATTGATTGAGTTAGGCGGGAATGGTTTGACCTGCCAGCTAACGTCCAAGTCACGCATCACAATGAAAACCTATTGTGGATTACCCTTTCGTCGTGTCCAGGTACTAGGGCTTCTTTGATGATCGTACAACGCAAACGACGTTATTACAGAAATAATATCAGCAAGAGTATGTACAAGAAGCAGTGCTATGGTGTGTGCTACTGATGTCGACAGATATAAGTGAAATGTATCACCAATCGAAGGTGGAATGCATGACGGCAGAAGGTTGAGAAGATCGGAGGGAAGGAAGCGAGAACAGGGATTAATTAGTATGGGAACGAAGGAACAATAAAGTCTGCGACAATTATTGGACATTTCTCAAATACAGCATTTACTAAGAGATTCTGTAATTAGATACATCTGTTTGTCCCCACTTGTGTCCTGGTTCACTGCAGTGCGACCACTTCTGCACGGGCCAGTACATGGCATGTGATTAGCTGGTGCACGTTAGTTATCTTCAACCTTGTCGCGTATTTGTGAACTGCTCGACACTCAGTGACCCGACTACCGAATGAGTGTCTGGGGCTCAGTGACACTTCTTTGGCCTTACAGTACTTTAGAGAGTCCATACAATCGTGGGTCAATGGATCTAGTTGGTCGAAGTCTTTGATTCCCTTAAGAATTTCACTTAGTTTTTGCTTATTTTGGTCCGTAGTATTATTTTGGACTTTTCCTCTAAGGAATGCGTCTGTCAACTGTCCTCCATGCGCTTTTAATCTAAAAAAACCAAATAAATATTATTAGAAGGGGTTTTGTGGAGATTTTATATATATATATATATATATATATATATATATATATATATATATATATATATATATATATATATATATATATATATATATATATAACTATCACGTAACTGTATTATATCTATATTCATATTCCTTTTGCTATAAGCTTCCATTTGACATATTAACGACTACTATACGATTTGTTAGTATATAGTTATTACCAATCTATTTGTTACAGCCTCTTACACTCTCAGCTACTTTTTGCTTGGTCTTGTTTAATTATCATTTTCTGTTTTATAGTTTGATGCGATCTAATTTACTCGTATATGAACTGAGTATATCCGAAATACATGGTTCATACAATGGAAGCTGAGATTGTATTCTGAACTCAAACAGACAAGTCTAGGCAAGAAGAACCAATAAGGACTCAGAATTGACTCTAGTCTGTTAATATTTCAAAATTTTGGGATTGAGATAAGAATCTATCTTTAGAGATACTGCCTACTAGTTAGTAGTATGAATAATCAAGCTAAATACTTCAAAATATATCGATTCAAAAGAAAATATTCTGTCAGAAAAAAATAAATGCTAGTTTGTAAGAAGTCCAAGTAGTCAAATATTCTAATCATAAATGTTTCATACGTTACGTTGGCATGCTGAACATGACATTAGAAAAGAACATTTGTATGCTATGTATAATATCCTAATTGATTTAATAAGCATGATTCGTTTTAGTCTCCAATCAGCTATCATACATTATTCAAAGAAGTAATTAGTTAAACTAATGTATCTGGATTTCACAACGACAATGAACGGTATCCGCGGCTATGAGTAATAAATAAATATGGAGCTTGGTAGATTTTATCTTCAAATATCTGATAATAGTAAAGTAAGATTGACCTTATTGTTTACGTATTCTGTTTATTTTCCAATGATTCTGTTCATTACATAAAGGAAAATAAAAATTTGTTAATCTCTTATTTCTTACTGTCTGAATTTTTATCTCAACGTCTTTCGTCTCAACGGATGTTTCTAATTTAAATATTTGTCAATAATTACCTTCCATTTTACTCATTTAATTTTTTTTAGCAATGATTTTTACGAAGTGTGGTATATTAGGGCTTTAGTCAGCTAAGTTATAGTCTATGTAGTTCCCAGTTTGTTTTAAAGTTTGACTGACTGATAATTATTTGTTTCAGTGTCTTGTAATCTTAGTCTTAAAAACCAATAGTCTAAAGTAGTCTAGTATTTAAATTTAGTTTAGTTGGAGTTTTTTTCTCTGAGTTCGATGGTTTGGCCGTGGAGTTCTCATTGTTCTTCTGAATCACATCATCAAGAGAAACTTCAGTTAGAAGTGAAGTGTTCGAATTTCTTCGCATATGACATACAGCTTGTCCTATAGACTTTGATCTTGATTGCTCATTGTTGACCTTTAATCGCAAGACACGAATATTGTCTTCAACTAAATATTGATGCTACTGTAAACTGTCTAAACTAAACTATAAGAACTGTGTACAAATGCGACGGCGTGATGAAATACATAACGGATGCCAGAAAATGTCAAACTCCGAATGATGAGGTACCCATAAATCAACTAAAATTTTGACCCCCTATCAGAAAGCGAAATGTATCTGGCACATTATAATCGCAAAATCACATCTGTGACTGAAAATCAGAATATATCAAGCTCAAATATTCGAGATTGACAAATATTAATTAAGGGTTACATCCGGAATACGAGCAAGAACAACAAGACATTAGTAAGTAGAAAAACTGAATGAAGAAGTGAAGAACAAATTCTGTTACACGCAAAATATCAGCTTGGTAAATGCAGTCGATCGTGTAAGTTATCAGTTCAAGCTAATGTAAGTGGCTTGTTATAACAAACAAGGCTTTGAAATATGTGAGTAGATGTTGAACTACTTACCATTATTAAGTAGTACGATTTATACATAAAAAGAAGCGTCCAATTAACATTTAGGTCGCCAAATGACTTAATGAGTGTACTTTTTCCAGTGAAAGTAAATGCTTTGTTTCTCAGTAATTCAAGGAAGTAATTACAAAGCATCATGCCCAGAGAACAAAACTCCACCTAAATTAATAATGATCAAGTGATATTTAATTCCATTTCACCTTTGATATTTCATCATTTGATTATCATCCGTAAGATTAATCACGTGTTCGCGTAGACAGATAGGCAGTTTTTATCTTGACGCTTTGTGATGTATTAACATTGAAATATGTGTAGTAGCATCTTAAGGTTTAGAAAACCCATATAAAGAAAGTTGAAGAGTTTAAATTACACATTGGTTGGTTATCTCTTGTTTAATTTATGACTAATAGTGATTACTCAGGTACAATGGAATGAGATGAATTGTAAAGAAGGAGTAGGAAAAGTGTCATTTAAAACATTGATAATTAAAAATGTGACCATTTTTTAATGTCTCGTCATCTTTAGCAGTCATAGTATTAAAAGAACTTTTTAAAAATCTTTTTACATCAACTCCGAAAATACCTTGATACCTTTTAGATTAAAAATTAAATATGAAATATACAATCGATGCAAAATGAAGCCACACAGTACAGTTAATGGTCATTGGTTTTATCGAAATAAGAAACACAATATAAAAGCTTTCTACACCACTAGACGGACAAGCATAAGTTGAACTGCCTGAAACTAATTTTTCACTTGATGTCATTAGATGAATGTTTCTACCACTCAATAAACATTCATTTACAATCATTCACAGTGTAACATGTCTAATGTCGCTTGTTACGGTTAACGTAACACAGTTATGTACGTAAATTACCTTATGCTTATCTCATAACACTGGTATATATTTCAAATTGACAGGTATAGATTTATTACATAGATCATCCACTAAGCAAAGTCTATTTTACTATCGATTTCAAATGAAAATGTTATTTTACAACCAATTATTATAAGTATATAGCTACTTATTATTAGATATCAAATAGGTCCTACCTTTCAATCTTTAAAAAAAATAGTTATGTTTCACTATTTTTCCTATTAAAATCTAAGATTAAATGTAAAAAAGGAAAACAATAGACATAACTCTGTATTCATCTTAAAGAATCTATTGAAGTATTTCATGAGACACTTTTCGTTGGTAACAGTGAAATAAAGCTAAAAAAATTTTTGTGTTTTATGTAGTTTTCTAAGAAGTTATTATAGTCACATATAAAGCATATTATAGATTAATCTTCAAAATAGAACAAAACCAACAAAGACACTCATCTATTTCTATTGTATATACATATAAATTCTATTTTTATTCAGTTGATATTAAGATTTTTCAAAACAAAACGGAAATATATATTTTGTTCAATGTTATATAATAAGTTAAATAGTAACAAAATAAAAATTTAAATCAATGTTTACCTTCTTCCTCTCCCCCTTCCCTCTTTCCCCCCCCCTCCATATCAATTTATATAGTTGAAATAGTAAATAAGGTAATGCATAGTATTTTAAATATTATCTTTTAATTGATCAATAAAATTTTTTCTTTAATGTAATACCATTTTAAGAAGGTAATCAATTCACTATTTTTAACTTGGATATTTATTTATTTTGATATGTGCATAGAAAAAGAAAAAAAGAAACTAATGTAAGTTTTATCACATTAGAAAATTGTAAAATACTCATTATTATGATTATCATACATTAATCATAACATAATTCATTTTATCATTTCTATAGGGTTAATTATCATTATTTTAAACTGGTATCATGGAATTCAATAAAGTCTTAAAGTTGAAAATTATGATAATGTGATTATATTCTACATAGTAAACTAATAATCTTGTGAAACTGTGAATTGGATGATTTACATATTGGTTAGTTTTACTATTCATATAGTTTTTAATAACAATAATATATGTTCATAGTAATAAGATTCTTTGAAATATGAATATAGGTTCTTATGATGTTTGAATGAACTAATGATTCCTTTGTACTTTTTGAATGCTTGATTTCGAATTCCAAATATAGTACATTCGTTCGTACTTGATCCGATTACGTTATTTCTGGGATTCTTAGTTCATACTATAATTCAAATACTTTTAATTATCACAGTTCTGTAGTGATTTTGATATGTGTTAGCAGCTAAGTTCAAACATTCTTACTAAGATAAGTATTTATTTAAACGAGTGAATGTGTTAATAATTTACAAATAATAGCCAATTAAGTAAGCTTTTATGTTTTTTGCCTTTGGATTTGGATTTATAATTGTACATACCTGGGTGACCTGCTTGAATATCTGGACTACCTGTTCCTGTCATCTAGATATTTCAACAACTTATATGTTTCTTTGCTTGTTTTAACAGGTCATTATATCAGTTAATTGCATGACATTTCGCTGCACAACTTATAAACATTTACAATCGGAGGCATCATGTTGGCAAGGAATATGCATTGAAAAGAATGAATATTATTCAGATTTCGACTTCTGTAATACTAATATTTAACTGGCAATCACTCAATATTTATCGTCAATTTTGATCAAGAAATAAGTAATGGAAACTCGCTTAAATACTTTATCTGAGAATTCTATATCGTACCAAAAGTCTAATATTGAATAAAGCTAACAATAGCATTACTACTACTACTACTACTACTACTACTACTACTACTACTACTACTACTACTACTACTACTACTACTACTACTACTACTACTACTACTACTACTACTACTACTACTACTACTACTACTACTACTACTACTACTACTACTACTACTACTACTACTACTACTACTACTACTACTACTACTACTACTACTACTACTACTACTACTACTACTACTACTACTACTACTACTACTACTACTACTACTACTACTACTACTACTACTACTACTACTACTACTACTACTCTACTACTACTACTCTACTCTACTACTACTACTCTACTACTACTACTACTACTACTACTACTACTACTACTACTACTACTACTACTACTACTACTACTACTACTACTACTACTACTACTACTACTACTACTACTACTACTACTACTACTACTACTACTACTACTACTACTACTACTACTACTACTACTACTACTACTACTACTACTACTACTACTACTACTACTACTACTACTACTACTACTACTACTACTACTACTACTACTACTACTACTACTACTACTACTACTACTACTACTACTACTACTACTACTACTACTACTACTACTACTACTACTACTACTACTACTACTACTACTACTACTACTACTACTACTACTACTACTACTACTACTACTACTACTACTACTACTACTACTACTACTACTACTACTACTACTACTACTACTACTACTACTACTACTACTACTACTACTACTACTACTACTACTACTACTACTACTACTACTACTACTACTACTACTACTACTACTACTACTACTACTACTACTACTACTACTACTACTACTACTACTACTACTACTACTACTACTACTACTACTACTACTACTACTACTACTACTACTACTACTACTACTACTACTACTACTACTACTACTACTACTACTACTACTACTACTACTACTACTACTACTACTACTACTACTACTACTACTACTACTACTACTACTACTACTACTACTACTACTACTACTACTACTACTACTACTACTACTACTACTACTACTACTACTACTACTACTACTACTACTACTACTACTACTACTACTACTACTACTACTACTACTACTACTACTACTACTACTACTACTACTACTACTACTACTACTACTACTACTACTACTACTACTACTACTACTACTACTACTACTACTACTACTACTACTACTACTACTACTACTACTACTACTACTACTACTACTACTACTACTACTACTACTACTACTACTACTACTACTACTACTACTACTACTACTACTGCTGCTGCTGCTGCTGCTGCTGCTACTGCTGCTGCTGCTGCTGCTGCTGCTGCTGCTGCTGCTGCTGCTGCTGCTGCTGCTGCTGCTGCTGCTGCTGCTGCTGCTGCTGCTGCTGCTGCTGCTGCTGCTGCTGCTGCTGCTGCTGCTGCTGCTGCTGCTGCTGCTGCTGCTGCTGCTGCTGCTGCTGCTGCTGCTGCTGCTGCTGCTGCTGCTGCTGCTGCTGCTGCTGCTGCTGCTGCTGCTGCTGCTGCTGCTGCTGCTGCTGCTGCTGCTGCTGCTGCTGCTGCTGCTGCTGCTGCTGCTGCTGCTGCTGCTGCTGCTGCTGCTGCTGCTGCTGCTGCTGCTGCTGCTGCTGCTGCTGCTGCTGCTGCTGCTGCTGCTGCTGCTGCTGCTGCTGCTGCTGCTGCTGCTGCTGCTGCTGCTGCTGCTGCTGCTGCTGCTGCTGCTGCTGCTGCTGCTGCTGCTGCTGCTGCTGCTGCTGCTGCTGCTGCTGCTGCTGCTGCTGCTGCTGCTGCTGCTGCTGCTGCTGCTGCTGCTGCTGCTGCTGCTGCTGCTGCTGCTGCTGCTGCTGCTGCTGCTGCTGCTGCTGCTGCTGCTGCTGCTGCTGCTGCTGCTGCTGCTGCTGCTGCTGCTGCTGCTGCTGCTGCTGCTGCTGCTGCTGCTGCTGCTGCTGCTGCTGCTGCTGCTGCTGCTGCTGCTGCTGCTGCTGCTGCTGCTGCTGCTGCTGCTGCTGCTGCTGCTGCTGCTGCTGCTGCTGCTGCTGCTGCTGCTGCTGCTGCTGCTGCTGCTGCTGCTGCTGCTGCTGCTGCTGCTGCTGCTGCTGCTGCTGCTGCTGCTGCTGCTGCTGCTGCTGCTGCTGCTGCTGCTGCTGCTGCTGCTGCTGCTGCTCTACTGCTGCTGCTGCTGCTGCTGCTGCTGCTGCTGCTGCTGCTGCTGCTGCTGCTGCTGCTGCTGCTGCTGCTGCTGCTGCTGCTGCTGCTGCTGCTGCTGCTGCTGCTGCTGCTGCTGCTGCTGCTGCTGCTGCTGCTGCTGCTGCTGCTGCTGCTGCTGCTGCTGCTGCTGCTGCTGCTGCTGCTGCTGCTGCTGCTGCTGCTGCTGCTGCTGCTGCTGCTGCTGCTACTGCTGCTGCTGCTGCTGCTGCTGCTGCTGCTGCTGCTGCTGCTGCTGCTGCTGCTGCTGCTGCTGCTGCTGCTGCTGCTGCTGCTGCTGCTGCTGCTGCTGCTGCTGCTGCTGCTGCTGCTGCTGCTGCTGCTGCTGCTGCTGCTCTGCTGCTGCTGCTGCTGCTGCTGCTGCTGCTGCTGCTGCTGCTGCTGCTGCTGCTGCTGCTGCTGCTGCTGCTGCTGCTGCTGCTGCTGCTACTGCTGCTCTCTGCTGCTGCTGCTGCTGCTACTGCTGCTGCTGCTGCTGCTGCTGCTGCTGCTGCTGCTGCTGCTGCTGCTGCTGCTGCTGCTGCTGCTGCTGCTGCTGCTACTACTACTACTACTACTACTACTACTACTACTACTACTACTACTACTACTACTACTACTACTACTACTACTACTACTACTACTACTACTACTACTACTACTACTACTACTACTACTACTACTACTACTACTACTACTACTACTACTACTACTACTACTACTACTACTACTACTACTACTACTACTACTACTACTACTACTACTACTACTACTACTACTACTACTACTACTACTACTACTACTACTACTACTACTACTACTACTACTACTACTACTACTACTACTACTACTACTACTACTACTACTACTACTACTACTACTACTACTACTACTACTACTACTACTACTACTACTACTACTACTACTACTACTACTACTACTACTACTACTACTACTACTACTACTACTACTACTACTACTACTACTACTACTACTACTACTACTACTACTACTACTACTACTACTACTACTACTACTACTACTACTACTACTACTACTACTACTACTACTACTACTACTACTACTACTACTACTACTACTACTACTACTACTACTACTACTACTACTACTACTACTACTACTACTACTACTACTACTACTACTACTACTACTACTACTACTACTACTACTACTACTACTACTACTACTACTACTACTACTACTACTACTACTACTACTACTACTACTACTACTACTACTACTACTACTACTACTACTACTACTACTACTACTACTACTACTACTACTACTACTACTACTACTACTACTACTACTACTACTACTACTACTACTACTACTACTACTACTACTACTACTACTACTACTACTACTACTACTACTACTACTACTACTACTACTACTACTACTACTACTACTACTACTACTACTACTACTACTACTACTACTACTACTACTACTACTACTACTACTACTACTACTACTACTACTACTACTACTACTACTACTACTACTACTACTACTACTACTACTACTACTACTACTACTACTACTACTACTACTACTACTACTACTACTACTACTACTACTACTACTACTACTACTACTACTACTACTACTACTACTACTACTACTACTACTACTACTACTACTACTACTACTACTACTACTACTACTACTACTACTACTACTACTACTACTACTACTACTACTACTACTACTACTACTACTACTACTACTACTACTACTACTACTACTACTACTACTACTACTACTACTACTACTACTACTACTACTACTACTACTACTACTACTACTACTACTACTACTACTACTACTACTACTACTACTACTACTACTACTACTACTACTACTACTACTACTACTACTACTACTACTACTACTACTACTACTACTACTACTACTACTACTACTACTACTACTACTACTACTACTACTACTACTACTACTACTACTACTACTACTACTACTACTACTACTACTACTACTACTACTACTACTACTACTACTACTACTACTACTACTACTACTACTACTACTACTACTACTACTACTACTACTACTACTACTACTACTACTACTACTACTACTACTACTACTACTACTACTACTACTACTACTACTACTACTACTACTACTACTACTACTACTACTACTACTACTACTACTACTACTACTACTACTACTACTACTACTACTACTACTACTACTACTACTACTACTACTACTACTACTACTACTACTACTACTACTACTACTACTACTACTACTACTACTACTACTACTACTACTACTACTACTACTACTACTACTACTACTACTACTACTACTACTACTACTACTACTACTACTACTACTACTACTACTACTACTACTACTACTACTACTACTACTACTACTACTACTACTACTACTACTACTACTACTACTACTACTACTACTACTACTACTACTACTACTACTACTACTACTACTACTACTACTACTACTACTACTACTACTACTACTACTACTACTACTACTACTACTACTACTACTACTACTACTACTACTACTACTACTACTACTACTACTACTACTACTACTACTACTACTACTACTACTACTACTACTACTACTACTACTACTACTACTACTACTACTACTACTACTACTACTACTACTACTACTACTACTACTACTACTACTACTACTACTACTACTACTACTACTACTACTACTACTACTACTACTACTACTACTACTACTACTACTACTACTACTACTACTACTACTACTACTACTACTACTACTACTACTACTACTACTACTACTACTACTACTACTACTACTACTACTACTACTACTACTACTACTACTACTACTACTACTACTACTACTACTACTACTACTACTACTACTACTAGTGATATTAATACTACCAATAATAATAATAACAATAGTAATAACAATAATAATAATAATAATAATAATAATAGAAAGTGATGAAAATGTTTATCAAAAATAATATTCTTTATTCATATAATAAAATGAAAATTTTTCAATTACACTTTAATATTAAGAACTGTATGTCTACAATAACAATTTGTTGAACAAAAGTTTAACAATTTGAAAAGCTTGCCATAAACTATAATCTTTAAATCATGAAAAAAACCCTTCTTATTAAATTACTAACCACGTTTTAAACAATTTACTAAGTTAAGAGACTGACCAGTTTCGGACCTAAACATCAATGGGAAGATGCAAGTAAACAGTACCAAGTGAATTTAAACTTCATCCTATTGCACAAGCAGGTGGTTATCAGGACTCGGTAGCTATGTGATTAACGCGGTGGCGTTTGAAGAGAATGATACTGGGTTCGAGTCCCAGAGTGAATATCAACACAGATGCAGGTACATCCAGCTGACGAGTCCCAAATAGGACGGGATGAGCGTTATGGAATTCACTGCTAGCCACCATTCATCTCTGCTTATTAGTTAAGATGTTGATAGTCTTCATGACTATTCACTTTTCAAATTAATTTGCCCTTATAACTTGAATATATATTTTCGTTAAGTTCGCTACTTGATTGACGTAGAATACGGTTTACGACTACAACACTCGAACGTTGGAACGTCAGCGTCGCAAATCAGAAGACAGAAAAGCTGGAGAAGTGTTTATTTGGTAAGAATCGAAATGTACAGAAAATCACGGATATTTATAGATATTAGCATTTGTTAAATCAACATTATAATTCGGCCAATCTTCAAAGAAACATATTATGGTACTGTTCAGTTGTAGCATGCCACGTTGATATTCTAGAAAGCTCCACCATGTTCTGATTGGATGGAAACTCTTCGGCTCCTTTAGGATCTCTGGAGGTTCCGTTGTAGTTCTCGGAAGCCGACTCAACAATTTTCTATTTTTATTTCACTTAATAATGTTTAAAATAAATAACATGAAAATACAAACAAATTTTCGTAAATTTCATGTATTCGGTCTATTTTAAACTTTGAAGAGGGAAATAAAAACATAACGTTTCTAAAATATAAAGAAACTTATTGATTTGTATTTCATTGCTTTTTCTTTAGATAAATACAACTGAATAAGTATGGTTGATTGGATTGTAGTTCAATAAATTCACCATAAACTTGGCCAAACATTATAGTTCTTGTTTGTTTCTTTTTTGTTGAAAAGCAATGAATTCAAGATGTTTTTTTTCATAAGAGCCTTAGCAACACAATAAAACAGATATTCATCAACAAACAGTTTTTGAGGTTTTAAAATTAGTAATATAAAAATGTTAACTGCAATCCACTTCAACAATCGCTGTATGTGTCAGTTATAAGAAGCAAGTTAATACCAAGGTATTACTACTGTCTAATTGCCTACATGAAATAGTCTAATGTAGTGATGGATTATATAAAACAAATTACGTTTTTTTATGCCGTTACTAAAGAATAAAATTGCTATCACGTGAAACGATAATGTAAGTTATCATCACCTCATGGTATGTGTATTGCTTGATCGAAAGTTATAAAAGCGATTAATTGCTTGAAAATAAGACTCCCTTCGTCTTGCATTAAACGGTTAGATGAACTTGTTAATCTGAAATGCAAAATTGCATCTGAAAAAAAATAAAACTTGAGTTTCATAAGACTTGTATCACATTTTTAAGATCAACTCTGTCTTCTAATTGCTCTATCAAAATGTTATACTTTAAATCAGTCTATTTTTGTCTAAACAACTCTGTCCTAGTCTGCTTTGTTCTCTCCCACAGTAGATTGTTGCTGATAGTGTCTGGTTAATGGATCCGAAGTATTTTGTGTAGACAACTGTTAATAAACACCTGTATCTTCTGGGTGATGGCGTTCGTAGTTCTCCAGGTTTCTGCCCCATACAGTAGAACTGTTTTGACATTTGTATTGAAAGTCCTGACTTTGGTGTTGAATGACAATTGTTTTGAGTTCCAGATGTTCTTCAGTTATAAATATGCTGCTCTTGCTTCGCCGATTCGCGCCTCCACATCTGCATCAGATCCACCGTGTTCATCAACGATGCTGCCCACATATGTAAAGGATTTTACATCTTCCAAATCTTCTCCGTCAAGTGTGATTCGATTGTTGCATTCTGAGTTGTGTCGGAGAATCTAGCTTTTCTTTTTGTGTATGTTGAGACCTACTGCTACTGAGGCTGCCGCTACACTGGTCGTCTTTTCCTACATGTGTTGTTGCGTGTGCGATAGGAGGGCCAGATAATCTGAGACGTCTAGATCGTCCAGCTGCATCCTAGCTGTCCACTGTATCCCGTGCTTGTCCTCAGACGTTGACGTCTTCATGATCCAGTCGATCACCAGGAGAAAGCGAAAGGGATAGTGTACTATTTATCCCACAAACATGACTGACTTACCCATTATTCACTGAGTAGCTACGTTTGGGATTCTCCAATTCAAATCTCATTGAATGTATTGACGAATGTATGAAAGATGTATTACTAAAACTCTCGTATTCGAGTTATTTTATTCAGTACTTTACTAACGTAATTAAGTTCATAAATGTATATAAAGTTAATGAATAAACTGTATTTTATTGTTCCTCATTGATTTTCATTGAAGTTAGCAAAAATTTCATTTTGTTAAAACTTACTTAAAATAACAAATGTTTTACAAGACAGAGATTTCGCTTTTATCCTAATTTATTAGTTTGCCAAATTTATGTAGATAATGTACGTAACAAATAGAAAAAATATATTACGTTAGCATTAAGTTATAAAATTAGTTTTATTAAAATCGAAATGTAATATTGAAATGGAATTTCGTAATACTATAATTGTTCTGTAAGTACTTGGAAAAAGTAGGTTCTGTTTACAATTTACCGAAAGTAGTATACTTTATATTTTTCAAACAGATTCTTCTTATAACAACTCTGATAACTTTTTCACTGGGAGTGTTTTAATCTAGTTTGCTTGAAATTTATTGTTTATTTAATTGAATTTTTGATTACCATTAGTATGTCACTGACATCCAAACAGATATAATCTATGTCATGGTAACCGCTTTAGTTCATAGAATATGTTTTAAAGTAATTAATGTGATATTTTAAAAGTTGAGATCATGAGTCATTTGAAGTTAGACCACCATGGAAAACCTGGAAGAACTGAATGACCGTTTTGTCCTAGCATGAGACTCCTCAGCAGTGGTCATCTACGATCCCGCCTTATGAGATTCGAACACAGGACCTATCAGTCTTGCACTCGAGCGCTTAACCTCTAGACCGCTCAGCCGGCATTTAACGGTGTTAATATCTAACTTCAATTAATCCACAAAATTGAGCGACACATCCACCATTGTCTTCAGTGATTTACTATCTCACAACAGACGCTGTTGAACTCCACTGGTCACTGCTTCTCACTAGAACTCCAGGAAACATCTCTTGGAAATCTTCACTAGTGAGCATACGTAGAGTAATATCAGAAGGGGTTTTTGTGGATATTACAGTAACTTTAGTAGTTCAGATCATGAGTCAGTTGAAGCTAGACCAAGAGCGAGACTGATAGCGCCTGGGTTTGAATCTTAAGAGGTGGGATCGTGGATGCGCACTGCTCAGGATTCACACAGTAGGACGAAACGGCCATCCAGTGCTTCCAGGTATTCCATGGTGGTCTAGCTTCAAATGACTCATGACCTCAACTATTAAAATTACTATAATATCCACAAAACCCCTTCTGATATTAATGTTACATTATCTAAAGATTTTTACATAGTCACTAACACTGAATATCCATGAATATTCACGGTAAGAATAAACTTCATTTTGTCATTTAAGCTCAAGAGAGCGAACGTACCATTAGTGTAAACAAGTGACATTAACAATAAACAACTGAAGGCCTAACATAAAATGAAATTCTATATCAATATATTATAATGATAGTTTTCATTCACATATCTTGACTACTTCTAAATGATGCTGATGACAGTTTTCCTGAAGCCATTGCGGACAAAACAGGCAAATAATTATGTGAATCAGTAGTTTGTTTTATTTGAAATAATTAGTCTCTGTAAAATTTGGATAATACGATAAGATGATGAATGTTGATGGGGAGTAAGAAGCATGAGATACAAGTAATGATGAGTGAACACATACACAAATGTCTTCGAAAACAAATGAATTCTAATGGTCAAATAAGATCATAAGAAAGATAAATATCCTCTTCCATTGAGAATCATTTGGTTGAGACTGAACATAGTGTTGATATGGAATCAGTGTTTGTAGTTTAGAATGAACGTTTTGAAGAGTGCATACGAGAAATTAATGAACGATAGTGTACACGATAATTTAAAGTTGCTTAATGTGTTGAAAAACCATTTGTTCTTACCCTTTATTTATCCTCGTAATACTGATTTATTATTCGGTGTAGTTTTCACATTGTATTTGTGTACTTTATTATTATTATTATTATTATTATTATTATTATCTTTGTTTTCCCCCTTACCTTTCAATTGATCTAATTGACATTAGATTTTTCATATGTAATCTCTGAACAAGTATATGTGTGATCAGATTGTTCGAAGTATATTCTCTATCAAATCATATAATTCAGAGAACCTTCATCATCTTATTGCATTATGCAGATTTACTTTATACTAAAAATCAAATTTTTAAACATTCGTATACGAATGTTATTGTTTCTCAAACTAATTCAATTTTCAGTTTTATAGTACTTACAAGTAGTTTCAGAATGATGTCTAAAATGTCACAACAGTCAATGAATAGTGTACTCAGAGGGCTTTATTCTTGCGTATTCGTGAACATATAACAGCATGGTTGGGAAAAGAAGTTACTAAGTCGATTAACAGCACTATTCTTTCTCACTTGGTAGGTATTGAACATCATATCAAAACAGAGGAAGCTTTCTCTGTTTTATATCAAGTTCCAAAATATCTATCTCAAGGAGCTAGATTACGATTGGTCTACATAGCCGAAGCCATCTCGATCAACTCCAGAAAACCAAACTTGGGTGTCCAGAAAAAGTATATCCAGCCTCTATGTTTTTTTTCGTATTTTCATTTTTGCTATTATACTATTCTACTCCAAGTCTGACCTTTATTGAATGACCTTTCTAATTTGGAAATAATACAATTTTGAAGTATATATATATATATATATATATATATATATATATATATATATATATATATATATATATATCGTAACAGATGCAAACGTTCACCATTTTTAACAGATAACATTGTCAAATTCATTAATACATACCTTATTTTGGCCTTTGTAAAATATCATAATTATGAACTTATAACTGTAGAGCCTGATCATGAAGTTATTGTAAACAATTGTTCGCTCAAATATTCTTCATTTTTGAATAGTAAATAATTGGCGAAAACGTTTTAAATGAGAATGAATCACACACTATCTTGTAAATCCGCATTTCATTTCTGACTGATGTTGCTTTGATTCACTAGCTCCATAATTTTTCTGTTGAGTTCATGAAATTTTAATACATTCACTTATTTTGTTAAGATTTGTGATTATAGTCAATATTCAAGCATGGGATATCAAGTTTTAAGCGAACAAAGCATAAATTATATTCAAAATGAAGTGATTGTACTAAGGTGTAGTAAAATGAAATTAAAGTTTTAAATAACTCCTATAAACAAAAACGATATTAACTAATACCTAATAAACAATGAAACGGTGTTGTATGAGCTAACGGATAGAACTTACTCTTCTTAATTTAATATTCATCATTTTAACTTCATAAATGTTGTACATCATTCGTCTATTTATTAGCAAATTAAAATCTAGTTATTTATCATCTGATAAAATTTTCAAGTCGAATGATCTTCGAAAACACGTCCTACATCATTTTCAATTCATTTCAGCTACAAATTATGATATAACTCATGTGAAATTCCTAAGCATTTAATGCGTGCAAATGCCAAAAAGAAAAACATAATCTGTTTTGTTAGTTATATGTATATGAATTTTCAATGCTACATCAAAGATTAGAAAATGTTTTAGTGTTTTGTTATGTTGATGATTAACCCAATTTAAGTATAACATATCGTTATAGAATTTAATAATAATAATAATAATAACCGTCAAAATAATCACTTTATTCATTACTATATGCATAGTTCAATACGGATTGGCCGACAGCTATAAACTTCAATTTATGTGATGTAATTTATTACTCAAAAACAAACAGAGAGAAGGATTAATCAGTACTGAAATCATTAAGTATACTGATCTCCCTTCAACACTTTCATCATATACAAATCAGTCTATAGTTATTGAATTATATAAAATGAGTTAAAGCATAAACAAAAAGAAAACAAACAAAAATAACTCATAGATTATTGTTTATATACATGAATGATCATTTTATTAGTTTTTTTCTCTTCTTACATTGAAGTAAAATAAACCAATTTTCAGTTTGATAAACAAAAAGATAAAAGAAACCTAACGATAAACAATAATGTTTAATAAACGAAAATAATCATTGTGATTGTACTTTATTGATATTAATGCTCACATGATGTTAGTTGTTTTCATTATTGTCTGTACAATTTAATGAGTTGAGATTGTTTAGTCACTTATAAAACACATTCAAACTTACACGTACACATTCAGCATAATTTTCGTGTATATATATATAGATATATAATTAGTATATAACATTAATCAGAAGTGATGTCTGGCAATAGTAGACTAAAAAGACCGAATTGAAGATAACATAAAAGAAACATAAAGGAATTAAAAGTTGGAAGAATCAGGAAGGATGTAAATGAAAATTGACGAATGATTTACAAATGAAGTATTTAATGTATGATTTTAACATTTTACGAAGGAACTTTGTAATTTTGCAATAGACAGTAAATTAATTGTCCACACCCGGGTGTTCCTTCACTATATATATATATATATATATATATATATATATATATATATATATATATATATATAATTTTCACTGATGAAAAGTAAGATGAAAGGAGGAAGAAATCTATGAATCGCATAGATTTATTCACTAAATTCTTTAGAGTTGTAGTGAGCTGTTGGGGTGGTCCAGAAATCGCTTGCAAAAGACAAGCAAGCATCAAGAAACACTAAGAAGTGTTTCGTCCAATCAGCGTTCATTTGGAGTCTTGGCCAGAAATATCAAGGCAGCGAAACGTCACATGCGGAAGCTCTGATTGGTTGGCTACTACAGTGCTACTATGTTTAGTAGCATTCCAGAGTATTCCAGCGACCCAAGGACATTTAGATATATTATAAAAACCCTATATTTTCTGTAATAGAATGAACCTCGGAGTAAAGTATTTTCCCTCATACTTGCGTCTTCTCTCTGGTGTTCAAGTCACTGTGCAGTTCTAGCTTTCGGGGTACCAGAATAGCTTAGGAAACTAATATAGCATTCAATCGATAAGACTTATCAGAAGCCGTCACCAGTGGAGCTAATCCGTGCTAGGTAGAGACAGGTATCTACCTCAGTACAATGGAAGATGGATTGGTTGATTTTAGACACTAACACCATTGGATGCCGGCCCAGGGACCCAGTAGGTGAAGCGTTCGCGCGCGAGACTGATGACCCTGGGTTCGAATTCCGCGAGCGGGTCGTGCATGCGCACTGCTGAGGAGTCCCACAATAGGGCAAAATGGTCGTTCAGTGCTTCCAGGTTTCCAACGGTGGTCAAACATCAATTGGTTAATGACACTAATCAAAAATTCTTTAGAGTTTACACAGTATCAAGTAATGTTAAATAAAATAACAAAGGTTATAGATTTATCTATTTCACTATGAGCGTTTGAATTACATGTATATATCTATTATGGTTTACACTACATAATTTAAATTCTTATATTCATCCCTCTCGTTAATGAATTAGCAAAATAGCACAAACGGTTATATAATAACAGTAGTATCAATGATATTAAAATACAATGATACATTTTTTTGAAGCTGAAGTGAGTTTTTGTCGATGAATTAAAATTAGCTGGAGAGATATTGAGATTGATTCGGAAAGCTAAACAACTATTACTTCTAAAATTGGCATTGATAATATCTGATTCTAAATGTGACGCTCAAGCTAACCATTTCTAATCACATGGTATATACATAAAACATTGATCATTTTAATGCACGACAATCATCGTCTCATCTATTAGTGATAACTTATAGCTGAAACATAAGTAATCCATTTGAACATTAGTTATTGATAAACGTATGATTATCATTTAATCTAGTAGATAGGAAAGATAGTTTCAATGTAAAGATAGTTTTTGTTAATCTGACACCAAAAAAACATACACACTAGTCGTTTCTAATTTGTTTAACATGAATATCCATTAGTCAAAATTTTTGTTTAACTGCTTAGTGATAAAGTCACTTAATATAAATAACATTAGTGTCACGTAAATTAAGGAAGTAATATAATAACGCTTGAAATTATACCATTATTATATACAATAGAGAAGAGGAAGGTCAAAGAACATATTATTTCGGGAAATAGAAGCAGATATGTAAAAAGGATGAATAGCAGCTGGAAAGAACTGGGAAGGATTGCTCAGAACAAGGTTGGATTGAGAGTGCTAGTGGGCGGCCTATGCGCTCCTCCACGAGGAGTAACAGGCGTAAATAAGTATGTATATATAATAGAAAAAGAATCATTTGCTTAGGAAAGAATACATAGATTTATTGACTATATTGTTCAAATTAACAATCTATTATGTAATCAAAGAATTATTCCGCTTATCAAAAGGGTATTTCCAATTTTACCGATAAAGAAATTTTAGTTTTACATTAATTTTACATATTTAAAAACGAAATACTGATTATTAAATTGAAATAAAATGCAAACGGCACATAAACATCATCATTATTAAAGTTGTAATTGACTTTAATTTTATTCGAAAAAAGCAGAAAAAACTTTTCATTTTTTATTTTATTAAAAAATGACAATAAATTTCCTTTCCAGTATCGAAACTACTTTTATGAATTTTGTAAATTCTGTATTATTAACAATGGGAATTTTTCTGTTGGGAATTGTCTGTAACTTAAATGATCTGATTTAATGAACAAATAGTTATCTATTACCTAGTTGAATACTCAATTCGAAAGATGTGTCTTTATAGGCGGTACATGTATGATATCATATTCATAGGTAATAAACATGAAGATGTGACCCGCTTATTAAGTGAACACAACACAGGTCAAATAAATATTTCCCTTATGTGCAAAGAAGAGACGAATGACCAGCTCTTTTCAGACTGATTAGTAGGAGAGATGATGGTTTCATCAAATTTAATAAGCTGAAATGGATAGGGAAATATCTTGGTTTTCAGTCAATATCCAATACCGTGCAAACGTGGATTGATGAATGGCGTGTTCCAGAGGAACGATCGTATTTCTCCTATCGATATTATTGATAAGTAAAGCTTTCGACTAAAATGGTGATGAACAGCAGTTACTAAATGAAATTTATAAATGATTGGAAGGTTATTATCCAAAAAACGAGATTCTAATACCCTAGTATTCATAGGTGATTTGAATAGTCTCATGTAGAAACAAAGATTTAAAATGTTTATCAACAAGATATTTTATGCAGACAAACACGGCATCACCAAACATTCAGGGTCTGTGTTTCAACGAAAAGCAAAACAGTGTCTAAGTGATTGTGTCGCAACCAACCGAGTTTATCAATTTATATGTATGTGCGAAAACACGTTGATGGGGAGTAAGAATCATGAGATACAAGTAATGATGAGTGAACACATACACAAATGTCTTCGAAAACAAATGAATTCTAATGGTCAAATAAGATCATAAGAAAGATAAATATCCTCTTCCATTGAGAATCATTTGGTTGAGACTGAACATAGTGTTGATATGGAATCAGTGTTTGTAGTTTAGAATGAACGTTTTGAAGAGTGCATACGAGAAATTAATGAACGATAGTGTACACGATAATTTAAAGTTGCTTAATGTGTTGAAAAACCATTTGTTCTTACCCTTTATTTATCCTCGTAATACTGATTTATTATTCGGTGTAGTTTTCACATTGTATTTGTGTACTTTATTATTATTATTATTATTATTATTATTATTATCTTTGTTTTCCCCCTTACCTTTCAATTGATCTAATTGACATTAGATTTTTCATATATAATCTCTGAACAAGTATATGTGTGATCAGATTGTTCCAATATTGGAAACCTTCGTTTTCTCGTCTCATTATCCAAAAAATATATCAAAAAGATTAAAAAAAGCACTAAACAAATTTTATTTAATCTATTTCAATAGGAATCATTTAGTTTTATGCTCAACATATCATTAGTTAACCAGTTGAAAAGCGTAAAAATACGTCAAGTTCATTAAAACAATCACGCAACCATTAGAGTTAACTATTTTTACCAATAACTACAAAAAAATAATCTGTTGAAATTCTAAAAATGTTTTTTTTTATTACCAATCAGTCGTTCATTGTTTTTCTTAGATTTAATAGAATTTGAATTACATGCTATGATGGTTAATCGATTTACATATACCAAAATGGTTCCAGAAACAAATGGATTCCAATGGTGAAATAAGATTTCAGGATAGATAGACATCATCCTCCATTGCGAAACATTTCTTTGTGACTGGTCATAAGGTTGACCATCAAGTCAGCATTTGTAGTGTTATACAAAAGCATTTAAGGACGTATACTAAGGTTTATTGAAGCATTGGCTATACGAAAATTGAATCCCCCTTTATGTGTTCAAAAACAATTTGTCCTTACACTTAACCTACCCTGCTAATACTGACTTAGTATCCAGAGTGGTAATTGCATTGGTTTTGTGTACATTAATAATAATATTGTTGTTTTTTCTTTGTTAAGAATTGCCTTTAACCTGTCTAATTGATCTTTAATTTTCATATAAAAAATGTCTTATCAAGTATGTGTGATCAGATCGTTCAAAATGTATTGAGCAAATATACCACATGATTCTGATAAACTTCGTCTTCTCATTGCATTATCGAAAGTTATAACAATATTCTTAAATCCTAAATTTGTTCCTCTATTGTCCATATAGTGAACATGAACACAAGTAAGTATGATCGAATGAATATGAATACAAATTACAGAGTTATTTCGTAAACTATGAACCCCCTGAGTTCAATATTTTATTTCCAAAACGTTCATCGATTATCCTAAAATTTGTTGTTTCTTCATTTCCATACTAATCACTCTGTGGTCCCGTTTTCTCCTATTCGATCTTCTCAATCTACTACTGCCAGACATTCCACTTTCAGTTGGTATAACATACTACTTGTATCTCTCAACATGAGTAGTACATACCACATACTATTTTCAACTACTTCATAGTTTAATAATTATCAAATGGTATAAAATATTTTGTTAACTAGTAATTTTAATGTAATTAATTTTTTCTATTGTCTATCATAATTTTATGTAAACTAAGCCTATTTTATAACTTTTAATAACAAAAGAAGACACTGACCATCTCTAGAATAAATCTTCTACTTACTTCATAGAATTGATTTCTTTTTATTTCCTGTTTTAAGTAGGAAAAAAAATGCAAAAGTTTGATTATTAGTTAGCAAAGATTAAATTTTATTTTCATTTGTTTTTAACACTATTGTAAATTAATAGTTGAATTCATGAGTCAGTTAAAGCTTAACCACCATGAAAATCCTGGAAGCACTGGACAACCGTTTCGTCCTGATGAAAGACTCCTCAGCAGTGCAAATCCACGACCACGCACGTGGCATTCGAACGCAGTATTTATCGATCTCGCGTGTGAACGCTTAACCTCTTAAGCACTGAGCTGTCATCCAACGGTGTCAATGTCTAACTTCAATCAATCCACTATTGTAATTAATCATAATTAAATGAACTTACGTAAGTAAGCATTTGTTTCAATTAGGCACGTCTAAGTTCCTTTATTTCTACAACTTTTAAATATAATAAAAAACTTCTCTAAATTATTGACATTTAGTTCATAAAGAGTAAATTTAAATCTTCTGTATTGATGTTTATCTCTAAATTGAATAATGGTAGCGGAATAATTTGTTCTATGTTATAAGTTCGTTCGTAATCAATGTTATGTATTTAGTTGTGCAAATTGATCAAAATCGATTGGATAAACTAATAATGTGCACAATATAGTAAATGAAATAAAATTTATTGGTTCTGCATGTCACCAAGAATTCCTGAGAAGAGACTTTAGAAGTCCGGAGAAGTCTGAAAACCTCTTGTCCAATCGCTATTTAAATGAAACTTCACAGAAACATCTAGAGAAACTAAGGATTATGAGATGGTGGAGAAGATTTGTAGCTCAGGTGGATGATTTTGGTGGAGTTTTGTTCTCTGAGCTGGATGGTTTGGTCGTGGAGCTTTCATCGTTCTTCTGAACGACATCATCAGCACAAACTTCAGATAGAAGTGAAGTGTTCGAATTTCTCCATATGTGTTTCACAGCTTGTTCTGTGCACCTCGATGTTGATTGGTTCTTGTTGACCTTAAATTTATCATTGTTTACTTAAGGTCAACAAGAACCAATCAACATCGAGGTGCACAGAACAAGCTGTGAAACACATATGGAGAAATTCGAACACTTCACTTCTATCTGAAGTTTGTGCTGATGATGTCGTTCAGAAGAACGATGAAAGCTCCACGACCTAACCATCCAGCTCAGAGAACAAAACTCCACCAAAAACTAAGGATTATGTCACAGTTTGAATGAATACTTACATATGTTGCTACTAAGTTTAGTCTATTTTTAGAAGCCTCTGTATGGTCAGGACCACTCGTAAACCTATAACTATATTCATTTTGTGAATATCAATTAACCTTGAAGCAAAGCTTCTATTTTTACTTCATTCTTTTTCTCCACTGTCCGGGCCCTAAGTCGTAGTGCATTTGGAGAACCTAGGAAGCTCTTAGGAGTAATTATTTTGCATTCAAGTAGCAGATATATCAGTTGGATTGCTGAAAATAACAAGTAATTCGTTCAATCTGAAATGAAGTTCTCACTTACTGTGTGTTATAAAATAAGCTCTT
The DNA here is from genome assembly GCF_000699445.3 of Schistosoma haematobium. Lineage (NCBI taxonomy): Eukaryota > Metazoa > Platyhelminthes > Trematoda > Strigeidida > Schistosomatidae > Schistosoma > Schistosoma haematobium. The sequence goes on along the minus strand of NC_067196.1, from coordinate 74,148,863 downwards.
TGCATTTGCAGAAAATAATATCTTCTTTGACTTATTGAATCCATGTCATTCAGCTTTTAAGTCATAAATGTCATCATGATTGAGCGATTCCCATTAAAAATTACTTTTCATATGACTGAATGTCGTTATGAAATATAGTAACAGATAGTAACCGATGTCAAGTTGTCGGGCACTTGTGCCCCATGCGATTTTTTATTTAAAATAAGTAGAACATTTTATAACTGTCATTATTTTTATGAGACAGTGTTAATCTAAAAAAATATGTTGCATTTACTCCATACATTCCAACTTGACAAAATCTATACTTGTCAAATCATTTGCATGAGAAAGTTTGCTAAATTTAAAGTAATAGCTGGCAATAAAGGAGAGATAAATTAATATAATGTGGAAAAAATAAGTTATCACACTACCCTACACATTAAAACAGATTGAAGATTGCCAGGGAAGATTCAATGTATTCGAATGAAATGTTTTCGTATGTATGAGAGGACTGAGTTTGCTTATAGTCAAAGTTTCTTTAAACTTAAGCATTCATTGTTAACAATCTCCATTCTCAGTTTTCAAATCTGATTTATGTTCAATCCTAGAACTTGTTTCACTCGTGCGTTTTGCAATCAAGAAATTTAGTTTAATAATTGTTATGTTTATCGGAGCATTTGTGACTGACTGATCATTAAGCCACAAAGGCATATATTCTATCGCCCTTGACAGGAATATCCGATTACTCCACCGCATATACGTGTGTCCACAGGAGTGTAGATTAGTAAATACAACGGAATACGATGTAAATATTTTTGTAATATTTTGGTTTAAATGAAATAATCAGATTAGTCTTTTCTATTACGAATAATTTAACAACATCGTGTGTTTCTCCAATAGCTGCTTTCAGTCTCTACCTCAGAAATATACTGTTTGATTATCATTTAGACGGCGAAAACGCATAAACTCATTACTTTGGAGCATAGGAATAAGTTTTGATTTAAAATGGCTGTTAAAGAAAGTTCTCAACTTTAGTAGATAACCGTTAAATGTTAATGTTTTGGTCATCGTTTTTGTATCCTCTTTCATTGTATATGCACTACATATCCATTGAATCCTACTGAAAAGATATCACGTCAAGCCTCCTTTGCATTTCAGTAAATAAAAGCTGTGAAAGTGAACGAATTTCTCATCTTAGGTGAGTTTTCTCCAAATCGATAGTCACATAATTCTCTCTTGGACTCAAAGTATTTACATGATGGTTAATCGGTTGTTCAATTCCTCCTCGCAAATTAGTACAACATCATTCTGTATAACATTAACTCTAGTAAAAAAATCAATTCAATATCTTTACGACATTTAACTAAGGTAACATCCACTTAGCTCACTTGTCATATTTTCAACAAGTGACATAAACATCAGGTAAGAAATTCTTCAAAAGACTATCCACGGAAGCATCACCCACTTGTTTAAGATATTTACTTTTAAATGTGAAACGAACTTTTTATTACATGATAAAAATAATCTTATCCAACTGTGTTCACTGAATAGGAAAAAAGGAAAATGATCAGATATGTGACACTGGATACGTTGGTAAATGAAGCATTTACATCACAAGAATGCTTAGTCTGTTGTTTAATATTCATGTCATCAAGAATATTGATTAATTTAAAATAACTTTCAAAGAACATTTGCAGAATTTCTTTAGTATTGGAATTTAAAGCTTGTTAGCCATGTGTAAGTGAACAGAACATTGATATTACAGGTCTTAATGGATTACTGGGTTTGAGAGCTTTAGGTTATCGAAGCGAATTTCAGAAGTTCATACCCTATAAGCTTTCATATAGTACGTTCCTTTTGATGATAAAATTTATGTAAAGCTGTTTCGCTAAACTAAAATTTACTCTGGTTTTAGTTTCTAACTTCATAAGATGGTTTGTGCACGATGAGCATACTTTCGTTACAAACAATCGATGACATTTTTTCGTCATAGTTACTATTGTTCCTAATAACTAAATCTCAATCGATATCAGGTTTGAGGATATTTATGTCAAATCTGTTCTGAATGTTGTTTCAAGAATTGGAGTGTTTATCAAACACTATACTCTTGTCGTATTTGAAAACCATAAAATTGGCGAAGATCTATTCTGTTATCTTTATAGCATAATAAACTTGTTATGGAGTTCCTCTATGTAAAATTTTCAAATAAAAGAAATCAATAAAAGTAAGTCTAAAGAATTCACTGTAGACACTATTCTGTTTAGAGTTAAGAAAACAAATTCTGCTTAAACAAGAGAAACTAATTCTTTATTAGATAGTTAATGTATCCAAGATCTTAATTTTCACCAATCAATATTAATTTTAGAAAATCCCGTTGAACTGATCAACTGACCCGGCCGTAATATCTAAAGGTGTTGATTACAATCTTTAAATCATTCAACAAAAAAAACAACTTCTACTCGTATTTTCTAACATTTACTATTTGCTTTTTTCAAGTGAGATATAAACTTAGCATAAACAGTGATAATTAGTCGAAGATTCTGTCTCCTAAATTACTACTCACCATCAATAAACTATAATCAATCAGTGATTGCTTAACCATAAAGTTCCACTATGTTTTATGATTTTAAGTATTTTATATTTTTCGCTTCATCTTATTGATCATAGTGAAAAATGGAATAGGGAAATATTTTGCATAAGCCACCATCACAATCTTATATATTCAATTATTAAATAATCTATTTTTTTCTTTCTAAAACATAAATACAAATAAATTCAGAGTTACCATAATTTAATTGTGTCATAATAAACAAAATCTAAATGAGAATAATATCATTTTACTAATGAAATACAAAATATGATTATTTCAATATAAAATGTACAAAAACAAAATAACATTAGAAATCAAATATGGGGCGTTTTCTTTATGTTCTGCCTCAATCACTACCATATTTGTTTCCACTTGCTCTTTCGGTATATGTACCTCTCCTTCTTTCTTTCGCTATCTCCCTCTCTCTCTCTCTCTCTCTATATATATATATATATATATATATATATGTGACAAAGGACGGTTATTTAACATTTCATTTAGATGAGTAAGCTTAAAAATATTTGAAATTGTTTTGTAAAAAGAAATATGGGAAAAATTACCATTCTATATGTATATATATGATGAAATATTTTGGCTAACATTCCATTGCATACTAACTATAGCATTGAATAACTGTTCACTCGTTCATCATCTATCATCAAGTTGTTTTCTATTAGATAAAATCAAAATGAATTTGTAAATAAAATGAGTAGATGGAAAAAAACAATAGAGAATATTAAATCAAAGGGGAACTCAGTAAATAGTTAATTGTTATATATATATATATATATATTGGAAGAGATAAATTTATTTCAGTGATTATTTAATGTTGAATTCATTCTGTTTAATACTTTGTAGTGGCTTTGTTTTATTAATCGATCACTTCGACAAACGTTAATAATATAAATCTGAACGGCGTTTAAAATCAGAAGGCAATGAGTAGTGGCAACTACAATTTATTAGAGGATAGCGTAGATCACAAAGTTATAAGCACGTTGAGCGTATTTGAAGTGGAGAAGCGAATGAGTATATGCTAGGAATTATATAGGCAAATTTATAGTCAAATCAAATAAGACGCAGCAAGGCAAAGCAAGGATTAATAATAGGATTTGCATACATACATACATACATGGGGAGGAAGATGAATTATCGAGTGATATTTAAGCAATCAACATTCTAGCTAGAGTGTATCATGTGCTCTAGTGATCATAACGATTTAAGCAAGTATGCAAATTGTTACTATTCAAATAAGATTGTCTGTTAAGTAAGTTAATAAAAGCGATTAACCAAAATTAGCCATAATCGAGATTGATTGTAGGATAGTTGCTACAGCTTTCTGAATGTTTGTAGAATGTACATTGTTTTGTTGAAGTGGAATTGAATAGAATGCGTAATTTTAAAATGTTCTTTCTAAGTACATGTTCATTGACCCTTGATTGCATTGTTCGAATACTCCTCCCTATTATATGTGTCCACACAAACATGTAAATTGGTAAATACAATGGGATGTGACGTAATCATTAGTGCATTGTTTGGGTCTATTAGGAATCATGGGCTTAGACTTTTCAACCACAACCAACTGAGTAGCATAATAAGCATTCTCGATGGCTGCTTTCAATCTCTGTCTTAGAACTATAATGTTGGATGGCTTCAAAATCAATGTGTGTCAAATGATCGGATCAATGTGGGAGTTAGAAAACCAGGTTCATCGATAGCGAAACATATAATTGAAACGGGGCACAAAATTGACATTAATATAGCTTTTAGAACGTTGTATGGAAATTGTCAAGGACGAACTCTCAAGTTTATTGAAGCCTTGGCTATTCGTAAATTTAAACCCCCCTTATGTGTATAAAGACAATTTGTCGTAACCTTGAATTTACCTTGGTAATCCTTAAGTCATTCTATGGCCTAGGATAACGCGACAATTTCTTATTCTTTCTCTCCCCCTCCTTTGTTATTTTACTTGAACTTTCATTTAATTGACCTTTATTAATTTTCATATAAAAATGCTTTGACAAGTATATGCATGACCAGATTGTTCGAAATGTATAGCGCAAATACATCACATTTTTCAAATCAACTCCGTCTTCTCATTGCTCTATCGGAATATTGAAATAATCCGAATAAATTATAGATTCCTGTTATCAAACAGAATATAAGTTATCATTATCAGTTTTTTATGAATGATTTGTTGATTTTACATATATATTACTTCAACTCGTATCAAATGAATAATCAATAAAAAGTTGTAACTTAATAAATAATGGATCTATCTATCTACCTATTAAAAATTTTTTTCTTCTAACAATACACAATATACAACAGCGAAACGCGCGTCCTAGATTCCACTGCTAGCCACTATCCATCATTGCTTACAAAAAGCTTATGAATTAAAGCAATATCGATGCATACGCACAGTATGCACATATGCCAGTAACAGACTGATCAATTGCAGTCTTAAACCTCAATGGGAAGATATAAGCCAACCAATACCAAGAGAATCTGCATATATATCCTCTTATTTTTTTAAATAATCATGTATGAACTGAAATGACCTTTCTTAATTTCATAACTGTTATCTCATTGAGAGAAAAAATAATCTTATAGAGTTACATCATTCACTAGGATAATAAATTTTTTTCTAAAATGAATGAAAATTGACATTTGAAAAAAATAAACAAATAAAAGGGCTCATTATTAAGATAATAAAAATTGGCAAAGTAACAGAGATAAACAAACAAACAAACAAACAAACAGACAAACAAATAGACAAACATTATTTCAATACATTTTTGGTAAACATTATTCGCCAAAAAGAATGTTTATTAAAATATACAAGAAAAAAACTCCATATAATTGTAACGAAAGGACATTTTGTTAATTGCTGTGTTCTTACTTATTTTGTAAGAAAATAATGGGATAATCATATATTTCGATAATGTAAATGAGAAGACGAAGTTTATCAGAATTATGTGATATATTTGATTGAGATGGATCATAAGGCTGATTATCAAGTCAGCATTTGGAGTGTTATACAAAAGCATTTAAGGACGTATACTAAGGTTTATTGAAGCATTGGCTATACGGAAATTGAAACCCCCTTTATGTGTTCAAACACAATTTGTCCTTACACTTAACCTACCCTGGTAATACTGATTTAGTATCCAGAGTGGTAATCGCATTTGTTTTTGTGTACTTTAATATATTTTTCCTTTGTTATGACTTACCCTTAACCTGTCTAGTTGACCTTTTAATTTTCATATGTAAATGTTCTTAACAAGTATATGTGTGATCAGATTGTTCGAAATGTATTGCGCAAATATATCACATGATTCTGATAAACTTCGTCTTCTCATTGCATTATCGAAATTTATCATAGGGACTAATTGTCTTAAATAATCATATATGTAATAAAACTAGACTACTATAGAATACTTGAAAGCATTGGATGGTCATTTCGTCCTAGGTTTAAATTTTGCGAGGTGGGATCGTGTATGCGCATTGCTGAGGAGTCCAATACTAGAACGAAACGGACTTCCAGTTAAGTTTATGTTTACAAAGTATCACTATCAACTATATAGTATATCTTAATTTTCAACTGTTCTCCAATTGAATCAATTTATAACTGTAAATTACATTCAAATTTCACGAAATCTTCACTATATCCAGCTAACAATTACCCAATTCGAGTCCTGAATCCCACTGCTAAACACATCCAATATATTCTATATTATCCACTAAACCAGTTGATCTATTAACATATTTTCCCACTCATAACGTCAACTGACTTCCATTTATACACTATGCTGATGTGGTTATCCGATATGATCATGATAATGTTTTCTAACGCATTACTGAATAAAACTATCCCAATAATTCAGTTGTCTGATATTAGGATGAATGTAACACTCATAAATAAACTTTTCATTGAAAATAACTGAATAGAACTACTACGCTTGTCGGTAGAACATGCTGACGAAGACACTCGTGAAGAAAAAAAACAGTTGTTCTCGAGTGGAAGTCTGCTTTTTTGGCGAAATTCTCCCATTTTCGAACAACGAGAAGCTTACTACTACTACTACTACTACTATGCAATATGCTTTTGTTTTACTGTTAAAGCAATAAATCTTGAGTAATTAAGTGAGTTGGATAAACATTCAACTAAACTTTATGAAATATTCTATAAATAAATATATGACCGGTGAATTTTTAGAAAAGTTAATAGAAAACACGAAATGTCCTACAATGTATTATAATTGAATAAATTATTTGGAACGGCATCTCATGGATCCATTTTAAAAGACAATGAGTGGAGTAATTTTCTTCTTAGTAACATTAAATATTATTTATTGGAAACTATAACATTTCACTAAATCAGGATATACATGAACCAAGATTTAAATTCAGTGGTTTAGGATGAATCAATGAAATATTGTTTACTTTTTCACAGTCACTTTATTGAAAATAAAAATGTTTGACCATTGGTTTCAACAATGGTAAAGTTCGAGTCCACGTTGTGAAAAAAGAATTTGTGGAAATATATTATATATATATATATATATATATCGGGAGGTGGCATCGTGGACGAGCACTTCTGAGGAGTCTCACAATGGGACGAAACGGTCAACCAGTGCTTCCAGGTTTTCCATGGTGGTCTAGCTTCAATTGACTCATAATTTCAACTAATTAAAATACTATAATATCCACAAAAACCCTTTTCTGTTATATTTACTAGTAGACGAATGGATAAATAGTGCCTTTTTCACAAACGTATTTCATCTGCTCATTTATTTCAATATTTTAAAGTAGACTTTGCATTTAGTTGAATAACTGCCGAATTATTAACTGATAATGAGAAAATCAAATGACTGACCATGATACGTAAAACATACATCTGAAATAATCTCAGGGATTGAAATTAATTTCATTAAAACGTTTAATTCAGCAAATTGGTTTGAGCTTCCTCAGCATTCAGGGCTAAACGTTGGAATTAGATGAATTTCAATCACCGTTATTCACTTTTGTTTTGAACTCGTTTCCTTGTATTTTACCAAATTATTTATATCATGAAAATCTCGTACGATATGTTCTCATTGCTAAGTATACTTCTTTGAAACTTAAAAACGTCCGTTATATCCTCTGTAAAACTCGGTATTCTAAGTTTCGTTTGTAGGTAAAATGTGATGGATTATTTATCACAAGTTTATTGATGAAGACATAGGGGTTACTAACCTCTTGCATTCATTCTGTTTAAACTAAGATTATTTGTCCTGAATTCCACTGCTTGCCACCATCTATCTTTGCTTAGAATCCATATATTGTTTTTTTTTATTAATAAATTCTTTTTCTACCTTTCATTTAATAATTCCTATATTCATAACCATAATAATTTATTATACAACAATAAATCTGATTTCTACTTACATGTACGAACACGTGTATAGTAAGATAACTCAATAGAAAAGCAGTAACAAATAAGATTAATGTAATTTATGTATAATATTACATTATAGTCGAATTAGCCAACAACTGATATATGTTTTGCTAATTAAATAACTCTTTTTATTTTTCCTTTAGGTTGGTATATTGTAGTTTAGTAAATGTCAGCAAAAGTTGAAAATAATTAGCTACTCAGATACCATGTTAGATTTGATACTATTTTATCATAGCAATAGAGAAAAGAGAAAACTATTTCTCAGCTGATGGGTGACATATTAAAGATGTCAGTGTGAATAATATTTCTAACAATTCTTATATATTAGTATAGGGTTATGTAGACTGTTGAGTTTTAATTGAGATCATGAACCGATTAGTATGAGAACAACATTGAAAACCTGGAAGCGCTGAAAGGCAGTTTCGTCCTAGTATGGTAATCCTCAGCAGTGAGCACCTACGACCCCACGAGTGGGACCCAAACTCAGAATCTTCGATCTCGCGTGGACGCCTAACCTCTAGACTACTGACTTAGTATCCAGCGGTGTTAATGTCTAACTTCAACTAATCCACGATATTGCACAAATATCTTTCATTGTCTTCGGTGGGTAACTGACTCATATCCGACCCAGCTAAACTCTATTGATCACAGTTTCGCACTAGAACTCCGAGGATTATCTCTCAATACCATTCACTAGTTAGCATATGGAAATTAAATTCATGATCTCAATAAAAATATTTAGATAAATTTGTATAACGTTAAAACACTTCATGACTTAAATGGCGCAAAATTTTAATAATATACGTTAGGGCTGTTTAAGAAAACCATTTGAAATTAAAAGCACATTTCACTATTTCACAATTAGGATTATTATTAAACCTATTCGTTTAGCCTCAATGTATTAAATTCAGCAGTAAATGTATCAGAAGAGAGTACTGGTCAACAGTTTTATAAAGAAATGTTTGTTTTCGAAAATGTAACTACATTTATCTAATAATCAGATTGAATCACTAATCTTGATGAAGACTAAATCACTTATATCCAAGTTAGTTTTCTTAATCATCACTTATTGTTCTACTAATCATAATATAATTTGATGTTCCTTGAATTCCATTATTTCTTTTATCGATTTGTCTTAAAATTTTGATTGGTACATGATGGTATTACTTCTCGAATTGTTATGATTTATTCAACCCTAAAAACAACAACATTGTTTTTAATTCTATACACATAATCATTAATGTTATGTAAACTGTTTGGATAGTTTTACTATTTTCTTATTATTCCTATCATGAATTAAGACCAGTTAACATATAATAGAAAAAAAATAGGGTGTTTCCAATAAGTATTATTGGAAAAATGGATATATTCTTTTTGTCATTTACCTTTCAGTCTAGTCTCAATTCCTTTTCTCTACCTATTTAAAGTTGAAACTTGATCCTTTGAATGAATACATATATATATATTGCTTTGATGGATTAAGTTATTTATATAATCACTTTTTAGTAACTATGTCATTGTATACAATTTTTTTTTCTTATTATTCTAAAATTTGATTAAAGCAAATACAATTGTAACAATAGTACTATTGATTTTAAAAAGACACTGTATATACATTATATCAGTGGAATTTTAATCAAACTTAAGTTTGATATGGTGATTAATAAAAGACATTCTGTTGGGGACGTTAGATCCCCAGAACTCACTTGGGAAAGGATCTAATTTTGTAATTTTATTTGGAAAATTCGAATTTCTTTGTTTTCGCGCCAAAGGCGCTCTTGTCACCTTCATGGCGTATTTCCCACTGGGAAATATCTTAAATGCTATTGGTCCGTTGCGTTTTTTAGTATGCTATTTGGTAACTCTCCTCAAAAACGGTTTTGTACTGTATATATACGTTTTGAATTGTGTTTGTTGTTATCGCCCGTTTCTGGCTGTTTGCAGAATATACTTCTCATTCCAAGCTTGGACTTCTCCTTCTAGTTAGCGGGGCTATGACGAGTCAGTAGCTAGCTTACTGGTCTTTGGTAACCGAGTGTTGTTCTCGTTCGCCGATTAAGTGAACTCGTGATAGCTTCAAACCTAGCACATTCATTTTGAGGTAAACACCAACAAAATATTTACAAATGATTGTGTTTATCTATAGGTTAATAAACAAAATATTCCAGTTTCTGTTTTGATGTTCTCAATCTTATATAAACATTCACATATTTGTCTTATAAACAAATAATTTAATATTTGAGTTCATGAGTCAATTGAAGCTAGACCACCATGAAAAACCTGGAAGCATTGGACGGTCGTTTCGTTGTAGTGTGGGATCACGCGGGGCGGGATCGTGGATACGCACTACTGAGGAGTCCTTCGCCTGGACGAAAGGGTTGTCCAATGTCCCCAGGTTTTCTATGGCAGTCTAGCTTTAATTGACTCATGAATTCAACTATTAAATTACTATAATATCCATAATGACCCCTTTCTGAAAATAAATAATTGTTTGAAAGCTAGCATTTGTGACCACATACGCGAAAGAGTTTTAATGAAAACCTGAATGATCATGATATTGTAAGCTTCATTTAGTCCATATTTCTGATTTGAAAACTAGAATATGAAAAGAGTTTTCTGCAATACTTTACTCATTTGTATGTAATTTATCATGAAATAGTATTGTTTAATAAAATAAAATGTAAATCTTTAGGAAACAATTTACACGAAAAGAGTATACATGTTATGAAAATGCATGTTTTTTTACAATGTTATTACATCTGTTTACGTGACAACTTAAAACACTTTAAACAACAGGAAATGCGTTTTACATTTTGTTATATCTAGAGCTTAGATTATTAATATACCGCGTATAACTTGAGCACTCGAACTCTAGAGCCTTCCAAGTCGAAAATAAGAGAAGACAGAAGACTGGAGAAAGTGCTTGTTGCGCAACAATCAAAACGTACAGAAAATCATGGGTACTTATAGATATTAGCGTTTGCTATATCAACGTTATAATTCAGCCAATCCGCAAAAAGGCATGTTATGCTACTGTCCAATAGTAGCATGTCACGTTGATATTCTAGAAAGCTCTATTACATTATGATCTGATGGAAACTCGTCGGCTCCTTTTAGGCCTCTAGAGTTTCCGTCGTAGTTCTCGGAAGCCGTCTCAACACATTTCAGTGGAAACTGCAAGAAATTCATAAATTATACTGATCAAATACATACGTATATAACTGGCATTATGTTGAAATATGACTACAATGTTACTAAAATATCCGAAATCACTAGTTCAAAGTCTACTGATGATCTAGTTTTAATGAACCATTTAAATATCTGGAATACAGTTTGTCAAAGACTATCCTATATAATGTAGCTAATAATTGATATCTTCATTTTGAAACTAAATAAACATCAAAATATTTTTCCATTAGCCAATCAATGAAGTGTTTACGTTTAGGAGGAATAATAGGAATTGAAGAGGGAGGTTTATTATGAATACACTGGTCTTGAGTGCTGTTAGAGGTATGAGGGCAGTTATCACTTCCCGGTTGCCCACACCGTGGAAGGGTTCTTCTGGAGGTACCTGAAAAGGAAATTGGATTACAGGTAATCTTAGTGACCTGAGAGCGTGACCGCAGTGCCCAAGGGACAACTGCTTGAGGTCGGTCGCACACGACCTTTTTTTGAGTAATTTTTTTGTTAGCTCCGTACTTGTTGAGACCTCACCGCCGGAGACGGATATCCGTGGGACAAGGCGAGGTGTGCATTTTTAGGGTCGACCTTTCGTGACCCCACCCCTCCATGTGGGAAGGCAGCATCGCTGTCACGCTGGTTGCCTGAAGGAAACACCTTACTGCTGTCACACCTCCGTACAGTCAGCAGTACGACTTCGCCTTCGGACCTTGAGTTTGTTGCTTTTGACCTTACCTCTCTTCAACCGACCTGTCTGACATGGTAGGACCTTGAGGAACGGTTGTTCCAGCCAGTATAGCTCGGTTGCTTCATGACTATAGACAAGCCCGACCACCACTTCAATGTAGCAACAACGGTCAGGTTGAAGTGTTTACAATATAAACTGATATATTTTGAGATTCAATTCAGTAATGTAGGCACTTAAAATTTAATGAATTCATCATTCATATTCCTCAGTGAATTCCCAACGAATGTACTTTAATGTTGTAAAGATTGTATAAAAGTAATACAATTATTTTCACTACAAAATTTATTGTTATTTCGAACTTAAATTAATGAACCAGAATAAATTGAAAGAAGGTAAATTTGAGAATAGAAAAAAAGTTTAAAAAGTTCATATATATGTATATCGATGAATCTGGTTATCACTTTGTAAATGAATTAAATTAATCAAGGTTATAACTTAATTATCTGTCAATATCAGTAACAGTAATAACACATAGAGAAAGTTATTATTTAATTTAACCTTAACTCTTATAATTTTTTTAATTCTATTATTAAAACAAACAAATATTCATACTAATTGTATACAATATTACATAAACTGGTAACACATTTTGACAAAAGAAATTAGATTAATATCGAATAACCTAAAAATGAATATGACAGTTATTCATATTTAAACTAATATTTAATTAAATATGAAATCTTGAATTATTTCTTTTTGTGTGGCCAGAAACAGCCTACTGTGGAAGAGAACAAACAAGCTTCCAGTGGAGGAGGAAATTAGGAAAAGGCGATGGAAATGGATAGAACATACAGGTGAGACTATAATTTATGGACGACCTTTGAGCGACGCTAAAGTGACCTTGAGAGTGTCTACCTACTTACTGGGGCTAAGTGAGTGTTATAAAGTAGTTTGAAGAATAAAGATTATGATTTATAGTTGATGGTTGAGGTCAGGAATTAGATTTATGGTTTTCATCACGAACTGACATCAGCTATAATACCAGGATTCCATTTAGCTAAATGAGTGAATGAATTTCGCGCCAAAATGCAAGACCTGTTATCGTAAATCTGATTGGTTCATCCGTAAATTTTAGTCCCGACAAAATACATTAAGCAAGTTATCAAACTGCATCACAAGGCAAGCTCTAATTTTGAATCCTGAAGGATAGAGGAAAAGAGGAAGGGCAGAGAACACATTACGTCGAGAAATAGAAGCAAATATGAAAAGAATGAATAACAACTGGAGAGAGCTGGAAAGGATTGCCCAGGACAGGGTTGGATGGAGAAAACTGGTGAGGGGCCTTCTCAAGGAGCAGTAGGCGTAATTAAGTAATGAAATCTTATTTATCTTAAATGCAACTTTTTTTCTTTTGAATGTCTTTTATTTTTCGGCTATATGCAGAATTTTTTTATATTTTCTTCTACTTATATACTACTGAATTCTTTAATGATTGATAGACATTGGTAATATTGGTGTACCGATTTCACCCATCAGTTTAAATGTAGAATAAACATTAGAGTTATCAGCTAAATCTCTGTTTAGCATTAGTATTGAGTAATATGAATGTCAGAATGGGATTCGTGGAGATTGTAGTGACTTCAGTAATTGAGATCATGAGCCAATTGAAGCTGGACCACCGTGGAAAACCTGAAAGCACTGGATGGCCGTTTCGTCCTATTGTGGGACTCCTCAGCATTTCGCATCCGCGAGTCCGGTCGTTGGATTCGAACCCAGGACCTATCAGTCTCGCGCGAGAGCGCTTAACCACTGACTCTTGATCTCAGCTATTGAAATCCTTACAATCTCCACAAAACCCCTTCTGATACTAAACAACATATGCGCACTAGTGACTGGCTTCTGGATGTATATCCTGGAGTTCTAGTGAGAAGCAGTGACCAGTGGAGTTCAACCGCGTCTGTTGTGAGATAGTAACCTATTTAAGACAATGGTGGATGTGTCGCTCAATTTCGTGGATCAATTGAAGTTAGATATTAACACCGTTGAATGTCGGCCAGTTCAGTGATCTAAAAGTTAAGCGCTCGAGTGCAAGACTGATAGGTCCTGTGTTCGAATCTCACGAAGTGGGATCGTAGACCCGCACTACTGAGGGGTCCCACAATAGGACGAAACGGCCGTCCATTTCTTCCAGGTTTTCCATGTTGAGCTAGCTTCAATTGACTCATGCTCTCGACTATTAATATAAATATCTTGTTAACTGTAAATAACACGAAATGAACCATGCAGATTAAAAATTGATCAAAAATTTTTCTTATTTAATATCTACCTGAAAATTATTTTAATTACAGTTATCATTACCATGGTTTGACTTGATAATTTCGAATAAATTGAGTATTGGGTATTTATTTATATTTTACTTACATATCAGATGCATCTATTTTATTGATCTCATCCCACAGATATTATATTTGCAATGATTTGACAATCTTATTCAATTTACTTGTTAATGTTATTTAAAATTTTAACACCAACAACTATATATGATTCCTTTTATTAAATTATTGGCAATTAAAATGCCTGATAATAATTAATTTACTTAGTAAACTTCCTTTCATGCTGACATTTTACCTTTATTCTATTTTTGGTTAATGTCAAGCCTTGTCATCATGTTATCATTCACTTTGTTGTTATAAGAATGTATGCACAACATGTGATTGGCTTAAAAAAAACTCTACTTAGATTAATAGGCCGCAAAACAACCTAGCATATATGTGATGAAAGACTCATCAATGAATTATATTATTGTTCTATGCTCTCTGTTTGCCTGTTTTCTCTAGTTGTAAATGACTTTAAGAACGTAGTAACGACACTGAAATTCCCTTTCGTTTGAGTCGTCTCAACTAGAATATACTGGTTCCCGACTTCTTTATATTACCAACATTTCTGTGGCATGTTCCGTCAAAACAAATTATGAATCACGTCTTGTCTAATAATTAACCTTGATATATTTTTTCCTCTTATATGTTAAATTCCTTTATGTATCACTCTAATATTGCTTGTGAGCTGGCATGAATATAGTCATTATTTTCCGAATACATAAATACTTATTTAATTTTAGAATATCATTAATTTACAAAAGTTAGAGAATATAATTGATTTATTACATATAGGTGGTCTGTAACATGGCTGTATTAAGACATTCATAGAAAAATATGGTATCCATAGTCTTTGAGGAATTTCCATAATCGAATACAATGTCGTAGTGTGTAATGTGTGCATTTGTACATTAACCTGATAAAAATAATTGAAATATGTAAGTTTAAATAAAAACAACCTTAAAGCTGTTGGGGTATATATATATATATATATATATATATATATATATATATATTGCAGTAAAATTTGTGGTACACGTTGACTGTAAGGTCAAGTTACTTACGATTCAGTTTTCTTATTCTTATCAACCAGATTGTAACAACCTAATTTTCATTAGAAATATTAGAGTGCGTTAGTGACAATAATAGTATCACTGTCTACGGAATAAAAGGTATGATGAAGGATACACTAACAGAATTTCTTAATGTTCTACTATGTGAATTATGTATTTCATGATCAGAATAGGGTTTGTGGAAATTGTTGTAATTTTAATGGTTGAATCCATGAGTCTGATAAGTCGTGTAGGTCGAACGCTATATACGAATCCTAAGCTATTCCCGTAACCCGCAGACTAGAACTACACAGCGACTTGAACTCCAGAGAAAAGACACAAGTATGAGAAAACACTTTATTCCAAGGTTCGTTTTAGTACAGAAAATCAAGGGTATTTATAGATGTTGGCGTCTGTCAAATCAACATCATATTTCAGCCAATCCGTTAACGTCATATTATGCTACCGACCAATGGTAGCACGCCACGCTGGAATTCTCGAACGTTCCATCATACTCTGATTGGCTGGGGCCCTTCGGCTCCTTTTTGGGCCTCTGGAGGCTCCGTTGAAGTTCTCCGGAAGCCGAGCCAACAGAGTCAATGTAAGTTAGACCATCATTGAAAACCTGGGATCACTATACGGCCATTTTGTCCTAATATCGGACCACTCAGCAGTGCACGTCCAGGATCCGGCACTCGAGATTCGAACCCAGGACCTTCGGTCTCGTAAATGAACTCTTAACCACTAGACCACTGAGCTGGATGGCGTCCAACGGTGCTAATATCTAATTTCCATCGATTCATAGGATGTAAGCAGCTGACGAGAATCAACGAAATGAAATGAATTCATGCTATTCTGCTAGAATCTTTGTTCTCACTCTTTTCAAAATAATAAATTTAGTTTCACATTCCTTTTATCACTGATATATTTACTTTTCCATCTATTAGTAAGTAAAAATTTGTCCAAGTGAAATGAGAAAAACAATTAACTGCTTAATGGTTAATGATCACAATCGAAAAATCATGATTAATTAACAAGAATATTGTAAGTCGAGGAATTGAGGTAGTTTAATTCAAAATACTTTGCAGAATAAATACAGAAGAGTTTAGTTTTTATGTGATATTATTACCATAGTTGTATTTTCGAAAATCACTTTATTTATTTATTATTATTAGCTTTATTCGATATTATATATTTGATGCAATATAGAATTCTCAGCATAAAGTATTTAAGCGAGTTTCCGTTTCTTATTTCTTGATCGTTATTGGCGATAAATATTGAATGATCTCCAGTTAGATATAAGCCTTTCAGTAGTCAACGTATGAATAATATTCATTGTTTTCAATTCATGTCACCAGCCACCATGATGTATCTAATTGTATTTGTCTGTAACTTGCACAGAGAATGATTGTACATTTTTCGCAAACGCACCTGAATAGGTTAAGCAATTAATTGACATAATGATCTGTTAAAACACATAAGGAAACAGTTAACTTGTTAAAATATCTAGATGGCAGGATTAGGTAGTCCAGATATTCATGCAGGCCGCTTTGTGTGTTTAAATATCTATAGTTTGTTTAAATAGAAATCTGATCTGCAAACTAAAGAAAATGGTGATATTTATCTTCTTTCTAAATTCACTTGGTATTGCTTACTTGAATCTTCTCATTGATGTTAAGGACTACAATTGATCAGTCTCTTATTGGCATATGTGCATATTGTATGTATTGCCTCGATATTGCCTTAATTCGTCCTATTCCGGACTTGTCAGATAAACATACCTGCATCTCAAAGTTGATATACACTCTGGGACACGAACTCAGTACCATTCGCTTCAAACGCCATTGCTTTATCCACTTAGTTATTGAGTCCTGATAGCCACTTGCTTGTGCAATGGGGTGAAGTTTAATTCACTTGATATTGTTTTACTTGAATCTTTCCATTAATGTTTGTGACTACAATTGATCAATTTCTTATTGGCATATGTGCATACAATGTGTACTGCCTCTTTATCGCCCTAATTCACGAGTCCAAAATAGGACAAAACGCGCGTCTTGGATTCCACTGCTAGCTACTATTCATCTTTGCTTATAATTATCTTTTTTATTTTTAAACTTGTGAAAAAATATTCAATTTTTCAGTTATCCGCAAAGTATAAATTCATACTGATTATTTTTTATGTATAGTTTGAATAATTCATTTGGTGATAAATCTAAATGCTGTTTACTTCTCATGCTCATAACACATTACAATTAACTAATATTTCTGTATACTGACCATATTTTTACTGATTTGTTTTAAAAGAAATACCTAGAAAAACTAATTTTAAAAGAAATCAGAAATAAAGGCTAATGTCTAATTTAAAATGGCTGTCCAGTGAATTTTAATTTATGACAAACCATGTATTTTTATGAAGATTTGCCGACTCATTACAATTAAATTGAAGGAAACAATGTTCATTGTTTTCTTATTACTGAATTCAATAACTTGTAATCATATTTAATGACGAAAATGATAAGAATTATTGATAATACATTTTATCATAACTGTGTTAATTTGACAATTTTCCACTCATGCTAATCACCCAATACAGAATAAAGAATAGTTAAGTTCTTCCTTTGTACTGCTGTCAACATCCATTGGCCCGATACCATCAGCAACAGCTATTTGTGAGAGAGAACAAACCAGCTTCCAGTCCAAGAAGAAATTAAGAAAAGACGGTGGAAATGAGTAGAACATACATTATGCAACTCATCAAACTGCATCACGAGGCAAGCTCTAACTTGGAATCCTGAAGGGAAGCGGAAAAAAGGAAGGCCGGAGAACACATTACGTCGGGAAATAGAAGCAGATATGAAAGAGATGGATAGCAACTGGAAAGAACTGGAAAGGATTGGCTGGAACAGGGTTGGATGGAGAATGTTGGTGAGTGGCCTATGCTTCTTCACGAAAAGTAACAGGCGTAAGTAAGTAAGTAAGCAAGTAAGTTTGTACTACTGACACTTATGGGTCAACTCAGAATAAACCGTTTTTAATTTATCAATCAAATTATAGGAATAAGCCGGTTATTTTAATTGTTATTATTAACACAAATTCATATGCTCCACCAAAGGGTGAATATAAAACTTTTTTGATAAAAAAACTTTCATAGCTTCAAATATCAAACTTCATCAGTTAATGTGTCGTTATTGTTTGTGTTGATTATCTAAGAAATCATCATTTTCACTTCTTTTTTTCAAAAATATAGAATCTGTTTGTTCAGTACGCTACCATGGTAACCACGGTGAATGAGAAAAAAATACTGGTTATAATTTAGTTTACAATTTCAGAGACTTCCTATTATATGATCATGTCTTATGATTATGAATTAAAACATACCACAGAACCTTTAAGATGATACTTGTTTCTTTTTCATGGATCTTTAATTCAGTGTTATTCTATGCCGCCGACAATAAATCAATAATTGTCCATTTTGAATTATTATTAATGTATGATTAGTAATAAAAATATACAATATAAGATCAAATTTGAATTTTATTCCAAAGTTACCATAAAATGTAGATAATAGACAAATAAAAAAGGAAATGATGATATACGTTTACTGGGTTATATTTTTGTGTAAAGTGACATCAGTGATTGAATACATTTGTAAGGTACCGAGTTTAATGTAAAAATTGCAAAGATATTTCAAAGTACTGAGATGAGAGTATCTGAATAATAGTTTAAATCAGTTGTATTATGCTTTAGTTACTTAGCAACATACCGGAAATTTATAACCATGAAATAATTGACACTATGAAGAAAATGAAGTAAAAAGTGCAAATAATTATCATAATGATTGTGTAATGAAAAAAATAAGTTTTCTTAAATAAAACAAATCTAATTAATAAGAGTTAATTAAATCATTTCATACATTAAATCAGTATCTATCAATGTTAATCGTGCCTGGCACGAGGCTGATAGGTCCTGGGTTCGAATCTCGCGGGGAGCGGGACCGTGGATGCGCACTGCTGATGAGTCCCATACTAGAACGAAACGGCCGTCCAGTGCTTCCAGGTTTTCCATGGTGGCCTAGCTTCAATTGGCTCATGATTTCAACCAGTGAAATCTCTAAATTCTTCACAAAACTCATTCTGACAATGTTAATCTAGTTGAACTAACTTTTTGTTGTGTATAGGCCGAATAATTTTGAAGAATTATAATGAAAATACAAATTGAAAGTGATACAAAATTTGAAATCTGTTGTATAATGCAATGTTAAACAAGTATTGACTAATCGAACTTCTAAATGTTTCACCTCTTCCTAAGAGAATTTTCTTACTATATATGTATGCTTCTACAAGCATAAATAAAACGTAGAGATTAAGGATTGATGATTATACTAACATAAATTGTTTGGTTATTTGTTTACTCTGATCTATAATGGATTTGTGATCTAAATAATCAGGGTAATTACAAAATATCTTCCCGGTGATAGGACATCTCTATCTTTTTGTATTACTGAGTATAATACTGTCATAGAGTATTTTATCTTACCCTTCTAACATACCAAATGATTTACGCTAAGAATATATTTTTGTACGTATTTAGGCCAATACTATGTAGAACATTAAGTAATTCAATCGAAACATTTTTGGCATAAACTTTATGCTTTCTACTTCAATACAATATTTATTGATTTATAACAATATACCCAAAATATGTTGTTGGAAACAATTATCCGGTTAAATATTTCCCTATTTGCTTTTTCTCCTTTACTTTCAGTATTCTCTTAACGTCATGGGTGGCCAGAGTGATGTATTTGAATTTTTGCCACTAGCTTGATTTTTTTGTGTTCAATCAATAACATATAATGAGTAAAATGTCAGTTTTTAAAATATACAGAGTATGCATACATTAATTCTTCTGAAGTTAGATTATTACACCGTTGGATACCAGCCAGCTCAGTGGTCTAGAGACTAAGCGTTTGCGTGCGAGACCGATAGGTCCTGGGTTCGAATCTCGACAGGTGGAATCGTGAATTTGCACTGTTGAGGAGTCCCACACTAGAACGAAACGGCCATACAATGCTTCCAGGTTTTCCATGGTGATCGAGCTTCAATTGACTCAGAAATTCAACTATTAACTTACTATAATATCCACAAAATCACTCTGAATATATATATAGTCATTGAAAATTCCTAAGCAAACCTTGGTTATTAACTCAGTTCTGCTTTTAAATACTCCCAATCCTTTACCTATATTCTTGTCTTATAAGTAAGAAACATTGATTATATCTAAATATTTATTCTTTCGATTTCAATGATTGTCATAAAAGTACAAATAATAATTCCGTCATTTATTTTTTTCTTATTATGTTAAACAATCTCTTATTCAATCGGATAACTTAATCAAAAGTATGGGTGTGTTTGTTTCATTCATCCACACAAACAAACGGTAACAACAGAGACTATAAATAAATGTTATTACTTAATATGTAAATCTAATTGCAAATAATCACAAATGAAAAGGTAACAGAACAATTCATTGATTTAATATTTTTAATCAGATAATCTCAATGATTCATCTATTATATTGCATTCTTCACATATTCGGTAAACAAACATTCACTGAGGTAAAAAGAAGATACTGGTCAATCATAGATCGGATATGTATTGTTTATAAAAACTATCCTCAATGTTATCATGAAAGTTATTTATTATTTCTATTCTATGCTGTAAACAGATAGAAACTTTCGTAAACTTGATGAAATCAATGTCACTATTTTGTATAGTTGGAAAAAAGTACCAATGAATACACAAATTTACTTACTTACTTACTTACGCCTGTTACTCCCAATGGAGCATAGGCAGCTGACCAGCATTCTCCAACCCACTCTGTCCTGGCCCTTCTTTTCTAGTTCCATCCAGTTCTTGTTCATGTTTCTAATGTCTATCTCCATTTCTCGGCGTAATGTGTTCTTTGGTCTTCCTCTCCTCCTTTGACCTTCAGGATTCCATGTGAGGGCTTGTCTTGTGACGCAGTTCGGTGCTTTCCTCAATGTGTGTCCTATCCACTTCCAGCGCTTCTTCCTGATTTCTTCCTCCACTGGGATCTGGTTTGTTCTCTCCCACAGTACGTTGTTGCTAATAGTGTCCGACCAATGGATCTGAAGTATTTTGCGTAGACAATTGTTAATAAACACCTGTATTTTCTGGATGATGGCTTTTGTAGTTCTCCAGGTTTCTGCCCCATACAGTAGAACTGTCTTGACATTTGTATTGAAAATCCTGACCTTGGTGTTGGTTGACAGTTGTTTTGAGTTCCAGATGTTCCTCAGTTGTAAATATGCTGCTCTTGCTTTGCCGATCCGCGCCTTCACATCTGCATCAGATCCACCCTGTTCGTCAATGATGCTGCCCAAATACGTAAAGGTTTTTACATCTTCCCAATCTTCTCCGTCAATTGTGATTGGATTGATGCATTCTGTGTTGTATCGGAGAATCTTGCTTTTCCCTTTGTGTATTTTGAAACCTATTGCTGCTGAGGCTGCTGCCACACTGTTTGTCTTCTCCTGCATCTGTTGTTGCGTTTGGGATAGAAGGGCCAGATCGTCTGTGAAGTCTAGATCATCCAACTGCATCTTAGATGTCCATTGTATCCCGTGCTTCCCTTCAGACGTTGACGTCTTCATGATCCAGTCGATCACCAGGAGAAAGAGAAAGGGTGAGAGTAAGCAACCTTGCCTAACACCGGTCTTCAATTTGGACGACTTTGTCAACTGTCCTCCATGCACGATTTTGCAGTGTAATCCATCATATGAGTTCTGTATGATATTGACTATCTTCTGAGACACGCCGTAGTGTCGAAGAAGTTTCCATAGTGTTGTTCTGTCCACGCTATCAAATGCCTTTTCGTAGTCGATGAAGTTGATGTAGAGTGATGAATTCCATTCAATTGATTGTTCCACAATGATCCGTAGAGTTGCGATTTGGTCTGTACACGATCTATCCTTACGGAATCCTGCCTGTTGGTCACGAAGTTGGGCGTTTACGCAGTCCTTCATCCTGTTTAACAATACCCTGTTGAAGACTTTTCCCGGTATTGAGAGAAGAGTGATGCCCCTGTAGTTATCATACTTGCTGAGATCGCCTTTCTTCGGTATTTTGATCAGAAGTTCTTCTTTCCAGTCTGTTGGTACTTGTTCCTCATCCCAAATCTTATTGAAGAGAATGTGGAGTATCCTTGCAGTTGCCGCTACGTCTGCTTTTAGTGCCTCTGCTGTGATGTTGTCCGGTCCTGCTGCTTTGCCACTCTTGATTTGTCTGATGGCCATGCTGATTTCTTCAATTATTGGTGGGCCAACATCGATTGGGAGGTCCATGGGTGCTGCTTCAATGTTAGGTGGGTTCAATGGGACTGGTCGATTCAAGAGTTCTTTGAAGTGTTCTACCCACCTGTTTTGTTGCTCTTCAATGTTGGTGATTACTTCGCCTACCTTGCTTTTTACTGGTCGTTCTGGTTTGCGGCGATTTCCAGAGAGTTTCTTTGTCGTGTCATACAATTGTCTCATGTTTCCTTCTCTTGCAGCCTTTTCCGCCGTCGTTGCTAAATCTTCCACATATTTACGTTTGTCGGTTCTGATGCTCCTCTTCACCTGTTTGTTTATTTCCGTGTATTCAGCTTGTGCCTTGGCTTTTTCTGCTCTTGTTCGGCTGGTATTGATCGCTGCCTTCTTGTTCTTCCTTTCTTGAATCTTATCCAGTATATCAACAGTGATCCATTCCTTGTGGTGGTGCTTCTTGTGACCCAGGACCTCATGACATGTTGAAGTGATTGCCTCTTTGATCCCCTTCCAGTTGCTCTCCGCAGTAGTTCCTTCTCCATTGAGTAGATCATGAAAGGCCTGGAACTTGTTGCTGAGGACTATCTTGAATTTGTTGAGTTTGTTAGTATCCTGGAGAAAGGCCGTATTGAACCTTTGTGATACTGTCCGCCCCATTGTCCAGTGCTTCTTGAGTTTCAATTTCATCTTGGCGACCAGTAAGTGATGATCTGATGCTATATCAGCTCCTCTCTTGGTTCTCACGTCCTCCATAGTCCTCCTGAACGTTTTGTTGATGCAAATATGGTCGATTTGGTTTTGTGTAGTATGATCCGGCGAAGTGCATGTGGCTTTGTGTATGCGTTTATGTGGGAATATGGTGCCGCCTATGACCAGTTTATTGAAGGCACATAGGTTTGCAAATCTCTCACCATTTTCGTCCCTTTCTCCCAGTCCGTGTCGTCCCATGATGTCTTCATATCCAGTGTTGTCCGTTCCAACCTTGGCGTTGAAATCTCCCATCAGAATGGTCAGGCCCTTTGTTGGACACTTCGCGATGATTGACTGCAGCCTATTGTAGAATTGATCTTTCGCGTCTTCATTGTAGTCGTTGGTAGGCGCATAGCATTGGATGATGTTCATTGAAATGCCCTCTTTCTTTGTTTTAAACGAGGCTTTGATGAGCCTTGGTCCATGAGATTCCCATCCTATAAGCGCATTTTGCGCTTGTTTGGACAGCATCAATACAACTCCTTGTGTATGTGGTGCATTTTCTTCTTCATGGCCGGAGTATAACAGAAGCTCTCCTGTAGTTAGTCGTTGTTGTCCAACTTGTGTCCAATGTGTTTCACTGATCCCAAGTACCTCTAGGTTGTATCTTCTCATTTCTGCAGCAATCTGGAAGGCTCTTTCGGTGTCCCACATTGTACGAACATTCCATGTACCTAAATAAATGGTCGCTCTAGTTGTCAGAAGGGGCATCGGCCTCGTAACTTCCGAAGGGATTCGGCTTTCATCATGAGGCGTCATATTTCTTCTAAATGACGACCTTCTGACTCCCAGGTAAGAGTTTAAAAGGTTTGAATATTTTTTTCTGGTTAGCATTTTTTAGCGAGTTAGTTTTCTACGGGATGGGTCTCTAATCCCATGCCCAACCCTCCTCCTTTATCCGGGCTTGGGACCGGCAGTAGTCCCCGAGGGACTCCAGGCGGAGTTGAATACACAAATACTACACTTATAAAGCTAATCCGAAATAGACTTATCATACATCACTTATATACAAAATTATAAGAAACTTCATTAAGGATGCGTGTTTCCTGAATTTTTCATATTTCTAAAGCCTCAGTCATAAAATTATAGAATTCTGAGTCATATCTAAGAAAAATTTAACCTAACCTTACTTTCCTAGTATTTAGATACTACGAATCACTTAATTTCTCTGGCTCTTTGATCACACACCAGTTGCAGTTACGATTACAATTCATAATCCAGGTTAGCTTATGTAACATAATTGCGAAGTGATTGATAGATATATGGTATTCGTTTCACAAAGAAAACTTATTATATTGAGTAAAAGACAGTTTTGAGTTTATCAACAGAATGGAGAATGAATAGATAAATAGGTTATGATGTCATTCAGGAACGTAATTTTAATAAGAGTAGTTTATTATGTATGTAATACACTGTAAAATTGAAGAATAGAATTTGAAACCCTCACTTTTTTTTGAAATATTTTATCCTAGTACGATTATAAATTTCTAGTTCTACAAAGAGTTTTATAAACACTGTTATGGTATTACTGTGAGATCACCACTAGGTTTTGACATTTTTTCACTAATATAACACTGTAGCGAACAAAAACTCAGGAACGGTAAGTCAATTAATTTTTAAGCAAGCTCAAACAATGCCTTTGTAAAATATAAAAATCATACATTAAATATATTATTAACATATTTTCCTTGGGTTGTCCTCCACTTATTCATTATTCACCCAACCCTGTGGTTGATATGGTTGGTCTCTGTTTTCTTTCCTCTTCTCTTCGTTTCAATCTTCTGCTGGTAAGTATTTCAGTTCATACTACATATATCCGTCCGTAACACAGTACTACTAATTATCTCGTAGATCAAAGCTATGACTGCTTAATTTCTTTTACTATTCAATGGATAAGTTTATCTTAGTTTTTAACATTTTTGGATGAGCACCGAAACTCGAATTGAAACATAAAAGTTAAGACTTGAACAGATTTATCTACTCAGAATAAAAAAAATCGTCAACATTTCCCTATCGATCTCTATGTGCTAGCACCTTACTGGTTCATTCGATATCATGTCTATATCTTATTCTTATTCAGGACACGAATAAATGACCTTTATCTGGCAAATGCTTTAATGATAATTCCATTATAATAATTTCAAACAACTAAAAAAATTTTATTTTCTCGAAAAGTTTTGTAACTTTCACCAGAATATTTGTATCATCCAGGATATTAATAAATGAATTTAGTATTAAGTTATAGATTCGAAAATTTACTTGAAATTTATGGGTTTAATTAAATGATTAATTGTGTGACTTCTACCCGACGCTTGTGCTGATGATGTCGTTCAGAAGACCGATGAAAGGTCCACGACTAAACCATCTAGCTCAGAGAACAAAATTCCATCAAAATAATCCATCTGAGCTACAAATCTTCACCATCTCAGAACTTTTTCCTGGATCTAATTAACCAGTGAGTCTTTTGGCCATCAAAATCAAGAAATCCTTTATGAAGAAAATTTAGATAATTGCCTTACGGTGTATGTCAACTATCCAAGTTTGATTATCAGTATTTCCTCTCTAGAAGCAAGACTTCTTTTTGTTAAGAACCTCATCTATTAAAGAGGATCTTTTATTAGGTTATAAATACATTCATAAGTATTTTTCAAGATATTTGAAGATTTATGTAGAAATGCTGACGCATTAAGTTGAAGAGCCAACAGTCTCAGGAGAATTTATAAATCAGATTCCAGATATTTTTTAATTCAGAAGGCTAATAATAGTATGACTTTCTTGAGATTTAATTTTGAAAAGAAAAAACTAAATAGAACGAAGTATTGTCGGTTTATGTTTTGGATAGAATCCAACTCAAAGTTACCAAGCATTTTATGTAATTGTGTATTGGTACCACGTCAGTTTTACTACCTGATGACATTAAACTTGTTCTTCAAGAACTGATTCAAGAATTTAGTGAAAAATTACTAGTAGTTATTTTGACACTGATAATTTTGAAATAAAATTGTCATTTCACATGTGTCCACAAATGTAGACTTTGATCATGGTTACTTTAAGAATATAGTCTTCATATCACCTGAGTTAACCATAGTACCTGAATTTAAACATGATCCATTTGAATTTATTTTAGGTTAATATCATCAAGAAAAACGATATTTATAATTAAGCTATTCAAATGTACTAGCAAGTACTTTTTAGACCTGTTCCAACTTCCTAGAGTGTGGCTACTTAATTATCAAAGTTATAGTGTGACAACATTTCTAAAGCTTTTTACAATCTGTTTATAAACATGATAACAATTTCACTACTTAGAGGATGTAATGATCATGAATATATAGCTCAATAATCAAGCATGCCTAATTGTAAACAAACGTAGGTAGCATCGATTTGTAACGACTGATGTAAATGTATTAGTAAATCTGACAGCAAGCATTTTGTTAGAAGTTCTTGAAAATAGTGTCATTAGGTCCAAAAACATCATTATCTGCATGTAATAAACTAACCCAATCACATTTTATTAGTTCATAATGTTTAAATTTACTTTACTCACACGAGATTAAATTATAAGGAGAAACGTCATTTGATTCCCATTGTATTTTTCAGTTGACACTAACGTTGACATTCCAGTCGCATAATTACTTCTATCTAGAACTGCTAAATAGAATGTACCCGAACCATGATGCTGTTATTTATATTAGATGTCAAATCAAATATCTACCGCTTAAAACGTTGCTCAGTCAAGTTTTGGCAAAAAGCACCTGGATTTCATTACTATCCGTGTGGTGTGTGCTACTTATATTGATATAAGTAGTATATGACGCTAGTCAGGAATGTAATGTCTGACAGCAGAAGATAGGGAAGATCAAGAAAGCAATTAATATGGAAATGCAAGAACAACGAAATTCGAGACAATTATTGAACATTTTGCAAATGAAGTATTATAGTATGATTTTTCTACTTTACCAAGTAACTGTAATTTTGTGCTAAATATAATTCGATTGTCCCCAGCCATGTTCTGTTCACTACATCCGTAATACATATATACAATCACTTTTACAGCTACTAACTGCTATAAAACACAAATAACCACATAATCTGATCAATTTAATAATGAATATCAGTGACATGACAACAAAAATATACCATAAATGGTTATTTTGATTTCTATCCAATAATTTTTTTAATTTTATGTTCTAAAATAATTATTATCTCATAGTTATACATTTCTATTATTGAATATGGATTCATGTAAACACAAAAAAATATTACTCCTTTCCGCATGACTATTTAGGCCATAATTATGTTAATTTCTTACCTATTAATTTTCTTACACTCATAGTGTGACCTTCATTCAAACACACAAAAAACAGCATTTTCATAATCGACAATTGAAAATAGAACATTAAAAGAAAATTAATTTACTATTATGAACCTATTTAATTTTATTTGAATGTGTATTGTAAATTCTTTTTCATTATTATTTTATAGTTAAGTATTGAATCATTTAGTTGTATTTACCTTCCGGCATGTTAAATTAATTATGACAACCTTTTTCGTTTTCTTTTTTTTAATTAAATAGTTGAGAAGTTGAATCGAGCTTGTGAGCACACATGTAGGCATATATATATACACATAAACACACACACGCACACGCACATACACCTACGCACACATGCACACACGCACACGTGTACGTCGACATATAAACATATGAGAAGTAACAAATAACAAAATATTTCGGAGAAATAACTTTGAGAAGGAAATATAGTTCAACAATATATAAATATATAAATTAGATTGACAGTAATAAAAAGAAAAGATTGTTTATGTATTATTCAAAATGAATACAAAAAATGAACAATATTGAATAGAATAATAATATTTGAAGGGGTTTTGTGGAGATTGTAATAATTTCAACAGTTGAGACCATGAGTCATTTGAAGCTAGACCACCATGGAAAACCACTTCTGACAATAATCAACATATGCTCACTAGTGACTGACTTCAAGAGATATATCCTGGAGTTCTAGTAAGAAGCAGTGACCAGTTGTGAGGTAGTAACTCACTGATGACAATGGTGAATGTGTCGCTCAATCTCGTGGATTAATTGAAGTTAGACATTAACACCGTTGAATGCTGGCTCAGTGGTCTAGTTGGTTAAGCGCCTGGTGCAAGACTGATAGGTCCTGGGTTCGAATCTCGCAGGGTGCGGGATCGTGGATGCACGCTGCTGAGGAGCCCCATACTAGGACGAAACAGCCGTCCAGTGCCTTCAGGTTTTGCATGGTGGTCTAGCTTCAAGTGACTCATGATCTCAACTGTTGAAATAACAATATTTATTTATTTTTATTCTTAGAAAAAATAAACATTTTCACCTGAATAATCTTGTCATTATATAATGCTTTCATTAATGTTTATTCCTTCTTTTGACAAGTTAATATATCAGTAGGGGTTTTATGAAGATTGTAGAAATTTAATAGTTGAGATCATCAGTCAGTTGAAGTTAGACCACTTTATGATTCCAATCATATGAAAACTCTAATATTTGAACGAAGAATATTCTTCAGATTCCATATTTATATATCTTATTAATAATCCGGAAAATGGTTAGGTTTAGGGTAAAGTGAATCGTTTAAAGCTTAAAGCTTATGAATTTAGGATTATCAAATAAAATAGAATAAAATTATTAATGTTAATATGACTCATATAGAATGTTAATTTGAATCAGTTTATATGTAAAGTGAAAATTTTAAGATCCAAAATCAGGATAAATATGGATCAGATAGGGTGAGAGAAATAATAGTGCAATTACAAATTCGATCAAATGTTTAATGGAAGACTATGTTGTGTAGAATATTAGTAAGTCATAATAAGTAACTTAATGTTTATTCTATAGTATTTAAAGTCGACAATTGCCACTTAATACAAAATTTAAATGCCGAATTTCCTGTCGACTACTTCAGTCATTTAACATTTAAACTCGGTGATGGGTGTTGAGTCACTTAGATCAGTAACCATATTGTATCATACAATCATTCCTCATGAATAAACAGACATCACAATGATCACTTCGCACTGGTCAATTAATGTATTTTATGTGAACGTTGGAAATTTGATTTTATTCATTTAACTTCGTTATAACATTTATCATATATTTTTTTCAGTTTTATAAGTTTGAAACAATGTTATTTAGTATTGATAAACACGCATATGAAAGTGATTAATTACAGCCAAAAAAAACATTAGATCATACGATCATATGTTTACTATGTTCATCTCTGGATTAGCTAGAATTTATCTCTTAAATCATATAACATGATGTAGACATTTCTATCGTCAATCTTTACTCTGTTAGTGTCTTCTTTTAATTCTAACCAATATGATTTAATGTTTTATTTTGTTTTCCTTTCCATTTAAACAATTCCATAAGTTGCAAACTGATTATACTGTCTCAAATGTATCTTTCTTATCTACTTCGATCATATTGTTCAGATAAAATTTATCATTTTATCGGGCATTTGACTTCTAAACTTTTTTTTATTTTCGTCTAAGTGACAAGATACATAACGAAATCTTAGTACTGATTATTATTTTTTAATCTTTAGTAAAGTTTTTGGTGAAGCTTTTCTAGAACAAAATCATAACTGAAAATATAGGACTTATGAAAAAAATCAACTCAACTAACTTAAATCATATTTCATTAGACATATAGATAGTTTCAATTGGTCATCTACTACCGCAGCAAAAAGATTTGGACAGTTTAGGATATATTTCTAATTGAAGTTTAATCAAATACACTTTCAATGACATTTAATGAATTTAATGATAAACAAAATTTTCTCTTTTTTAGATTAGTTGAAAAGTAAAAACAAACCCTGCAAATTGAAAACATATTTACTTAAGCATGGTCAGCTAAAGTAGCAATTAATTCAACAATATACTCATCATCCTAATGTACCGTAACTTACCATAACTGTTGTTTGTCACTAAGCTGAAGAAGTCGAATTACATCCATTTATCTTTTCAAAAAAAAAAACACAATAAAATCAAGGATAATTACAATTGTAATATTATTTACAGAAGTTGTAATATACATGGTCTTATTATATTATTAAAGTAACCCATAAGATACAATAAGTAACCCTAGTACACCAGTAAAATTCGTCAGTTCAGTTTTATTGAAAGTGAAAAGATGTAATGGTTAGTTAAATATAAAAAAAGTAACATCATTTAGAAAATGAATTGTTAAAACTATTTTATTAAAAGTATTATGTATCTATTATAGCTTAGTGTTGAGCGTATAATGAAATTATGTTATCCTCTTTATTTATTTTATGCACATACTTCCCTTTATTATCTTAAAGAGAGCAAGAACAAAGATTGGTGCAGCATTATATGATTTCATTTTATTTCATTAGGTTCTCATCAGGTGCTTACAACCTAAAATATTTGAAAATCAACGTTATTACATATATTGACATACTTATACATAAGAGGGTGATTAAGGATGAATATATGTGTCATGATGTAGTGAAGATTTCAATAGAGTTAATAAGGTTATAAGAAATTTTGTTTCGGATAAATAAAGTTTGAGAGGGAAAGTTCTAGAACATTGAACTAGTGACTAGAACTCATGGAGTTAACAAACATTAGATGATTATGTAATTAAGCAACTGTAAATAGATTAATGGTAATAAAGAAAGATATGAATCGAGATCAGTCAGTTATGAATTAATGAAAAATGACAATGATGTAATTTAAACTTCAAAAAGAGTTGAAATAATGAATGACGTAATAAACAAAAAGGAAATGCAAAAAACGGGGGTCAATATTTCTATGGTAAAGAAAGATTTATTACTTTCTGTTTTTGTATATAGAGATCTGGTTTTAGACGTTTAATTGCTATTGCTTCGGCAAATTTCAAAAGCTTAGAGTTTGATTGTTTGTTAATCACCTTTATTTATTGTATATGTGTCTACATTTTTCTAAAAGCTACTTCCACAAAATTTTTATTCATTAAATAAAATTTACATTCAATCATTATTTTACCAGGGAGTAAAAAAAAGATCTGAGCGAACTCTTTTTTTTGATAAAATTTAAAACCTATTTGTCATATATGAAGTTACAAGCTTATTGGTTCGAACGTTTCAAGAAGATTTGAAAAATAACAACTTGTATATGGTGCTTAAGTTAAACAAATATTTAAAAAGCAAAGCTTATTGTGGTAGAATGACATCCTAAAAGAAACATACTTGAATAATTTAGTTAGAAATGTTGAAATATTATAAGTTACAACGATAATATTTAAAGTATAAGATATCCTTACTTCCTACTATGTATATACTTGTATCTTATATATTACGTCGAGAGATCAGCAACTGTATTTCTGGCTAAACGGTTTAGATTGATTGTGTTATACGAAAGGTCACGATATATATATATATATATATATATATATATATATATATATATACTACCTTGATTGGTTGGCAGAGTTCAGTTTTTGTTATAAATGTCTTACGTTTAGACACACATATTTGATGTATTATTCCATTCTTATTTTGAGTATAAAGGCGAGAAAGACATATTTATATATATATACATGCAAAGACAGTGAATAGAACAGACAGGTCATGTACATGAGCAATAGGATTTGGTGTTTCGTAAGAACTATAATGTTCATTTTGATCATTTAATTGTTGGGTTTCTATTGTACATTCATTTCGTCAGTATTTTTCTTATACTCATATGTATGCACAGACAAGTACACATATGTACGTTAACGTATCCATAGACATACGAACAGTTACACAAAAGAAATTTTGTATAGGTATCCGATTCTTTTGTTTTACAAAAATAGAATATAAAAAAAAAGAGAAGATAGGACATTATGGAGAATGAATACGGAAGGAAATAAATGAAAAAAATTCTATTCTCATTGAATATGGTTAATTGTAATTCTGTTTGAAATAAATAAAAATATCTATGAATGTATGTCAAAACTGCTAACCAATGCGATTTATATAAATATACACATCTATATGAATATATATAGAAATGAATCGATGTGCACAAACTGGAGACTATGTTGGTGAAATCCAAATAACTGTATAATCTAACCTTTATTACATAATCTCTATATTATATGCATAATGTGAATGGATTTAATTTCATAAATAACGCTGCTGATATTTATTTGTCTTCACGCAAATGAATGTTTAATTAATTAACTATTATTTAATCACAAGTATGCAATTATAAGTTATTCATTTATTAATTAACAATAAGAAACCCGAAAACAAAACAATTGGATAATAAATAGGCGTTAAAGCAGGCTTATTGAAATATAAACTATTTATATGTGTATAAATCCGTATATACCTCCAAGTAATACATATGCAAAATTATCAAACGTATTCAAAGGAAATACCCCATAGCACAACATGTACTCCACAACTGAAAACTATTATTAATACTGCTACTACTACTACTACTACTAGTACTACTACTGTAGCGGCTACAACCACTGCTTCCATAAATACTACCATCGATAGTCCTATAACTACCTCAAGTTATATGATCACGAGTAATACTGTAACTGGTTACAAAAATAAATCAGAGCTGAAATCCACCGGAGAAGTTATTCCGTCATATCCATCATCTACTTTAAGTGTTATTTCTGTTCTCCCTAATTGCATTATTACCACTAGTAGTACAACACACCCAACCACTGCAATAACAGATTCAAATAAAAATGAATTATCAACATTTTGTTTGTTACCTACTCAGACTAATATTTACACTACTGTTTCTACTGTCAATAGTACTGTTAATGATAATGTTGTTACATCTAGTCCGCTGACAAATTTAACTTCATCACATCAGTTCAATCAATCAACTTCTAAGATAATATCTAAGCATTCAGATTTGAGTTTATTGAAACCTAATCGACCATCACTGATTCGTAGAAAAGCAAATATATCTGAATCGGATGCATTTGATATTATTAATTCTGTAAAAATTATTACAACTAATACAACAAATAGTAGTAGTAGTAATAAAAGTAGTATAGCTTGTACACGTAATCCAAGTATGGATACAAATTATCTCATTAATAAAATCAATTCATTTGAAGAAGAGAATCAACAACAAATTTTATCTCCTGTAAATAAAATAGAATCTACAAAATTAGATGGAAATAAAGTTAAATCTAGTAATACGTGTTCATCATCGACATATACATCACAATCATCAACAACATCTCCATTGGATCATCATTTATTCCTTGATTCTTTTGATAATAAAATTAAAGAGAACAATAATAAAAGAAAACCTAAAGACACTGAAACATCGAACTCTGGTATAGAATATAAAACAATAGTTAAATCAGCATCAATATCACCAACAAAAAAGAATTGTTTAAAACATCAAATATCTCAACCAATGAATTTACGTAATCGTTCATCACGTAAAATGAGTTCATCATTTTATAGTAATTCTGATACAAGTTTTTTATCAATGTTAGCTGCTAGTAGGCCATCAGCTGCTAAAGGTTTACTAGGTGTAGCAAGCGCTGCATTAGCTGCTGCTAGAGCTGGCACATTTATTAATAATCCATATAATACTACAAATGAAACAATTCATAAACTGGATATTTCTAGAAATTCAAGATCTGTAGAAAGGAATCAACAACAAATGAATTTAGGTTTATGTTGTTGTCAGTATCGTTGTTGTCCTTATAAATGTCATCATGATGATTATCATCCTAATCATCATCTTCATCCTCATGATCATCAATCTAAACTGATAAATTCACCATCATCTAGACTGAACTGGTTAAATGAACAATTGTCGTTGTTCGGTTATAGATCAAGACGATATTCTGATCCCGCTCTAAATGTGACTGATGAGAAAATGGATGTGGCTTATATAAAATTGTTAATATATTTATCACAAAAATCATTCGTTGGTGATGAATATGACATGATTAAGAATAATAATCAATGTTATTATCCTTTTGAAACTACACAGACAACAGATGACATTCATAAGATTAATCGTAAAGCATCTTTATATGATCCAATGGCAATGCCAATAAAAAAGGATGATTATTTTCTTAGTGACTTAACTGACCGTAATTCTACTATATATAGCAGTCTCATGGATTTAAATATGCCAGATATTTTGTCACCTAGCGATAGTAATGTAGGTGAAATAGGTAAGTGTAATTCAACAATACTGCTTAATAGAGATCTTCCATATAATGATTTATTGGAAAATAAGAATAATCCTAGCATATGTAGATATTATACACCTAATATAATACAACATACTGATAACGTACAACAACATCATCAACCATATCATGAGGAAAAAGCAAATCAGTACACATCACAGTTACAGAAAAATGATCCCAAAGAAGTGAACAGTGGTACATCTAAGGGAATTGGTTATGGAGGGATTCCTGCTGTACCCACAGTAATCCCTGCTAATATACCAGCTGCTCATGCAATCAAATCAAAACGTACAGGATTGGATGCAATCGGATTGGATTTTATGCGCGCAAATGGTGCCAGACCGGGTTAGTTTTCAATATATATTTATGTATGTATATACATTGTATACCTAGTCATAAGATTGGTTTTTCATGAAGTGTAGTACATCACTGTTATATATTACCATAAAATAAACTTCTCAGTTTTTTCTAATTAACACAGGGTTAATTTAATTAAAATATGATGTTATGTTTAAGTCATTTACTTTATCTTGATCATACATTGCCTTATACATGAAAAAAACATTTTCTGGGAAATGGGATTAGAGATAATTTAACTTATATATTTTGATATTAAGTCTCAATTTCGGTTATGATGTTATGTAATAAATTGCTGTTGGCTTATGTGTATACCTTTATTTAAACATATATTACTTCAGAATTAATAATGTATAAGTTCAAATTACACATGATCATTTTTCGAAAAATACAATCTATTCATTACGATGATTAAGACATGGATTGATTGAAGTTAGACATTAATACTGTTGAATATCGACTCAATGGTCTAGAAATTAAGTGTTCGCGTGCGAGGCTGATAGGTTCTGGGTTCCAATCCCATAGGCAAAATTGTGGATACATATTGCTGAGGAGTCCCATACTAGAACGAAACAGCCATCCAGTGTTTATACGTTTTCCATGATGGTCTATCTTTAATTGACTCATGAATCCAACCATCAAAATTAACACATATAACGTTTGTAAATCATTTTGTAGTTCATTTATTCTTGATCCATATGATACAAATAAATAGATTGAACTATTCATTTTAATGAGAAAAAAAGAACAACAACCAAACAAATTATACCAAGTACAACCTACCTTAGTTAACTCTATTTTATAATAAGTTATCTATGATGTGAATAGTTGAAAAAAATAAAGTTTAACTTCGATGTATGTTTGATTTTTCAAAGATGCATTACTTATATGAATATGTCATGACATTGAATGAAACCATAGTTATTATCTTTCTAAATAACATTTCAATGTAAACATTTAGTAATTACTAAATTACAATGGAATACAATTACATCCAACTATTATATTTGACAATCATAAAACCATATTATAAAAATTGTCAAAAAAACAACTCATTATCATAGAAATTTATATCAATAAAAATGTTCCTTTATTTATTCATTGCTCTATTGAATCATTAAATTAATTAGTTCTCTATTCAATAAATAAAACATTGAATTATTGAATACAATCAAAGTAGAATCAAAATACTTTACTAATCACCTTTTCATTGACATAATATTAATATAAATGTATATAACGATAATAATAATAATACTAAACGAATTATGTTACTCATATAGTTAATCTAAAATAAAATCAATTCCTTGATGACATGAACGAGTTATACTGATGTTCATTGTGACATTTCCCTACTATTTTGATTGTTTGTATCCATATTCATTGAAAGTATATATATATATATATATATGACATTGATAAACACTTATAACTTAATAAATTACTATATACTAACCAGTATCCGTTTGAACATTACTGACGTATATATTTGTATATAACTGTGATAGATTTTTGTTGTTGTAAATAATTAGAAAAAAACTAATTGTAATGATAAGTGTTTTTTTTCGCATTTTCCTAGTTGTTTAGTCAGGCAAAACATAATCCAATCTTTTTTTTTAATAAAAATAAATGAATATCAATATAAGTAGTATAAATAGATTTGATGAATTTTGTTTCTTTGAAATATTTTGTATTTGGCTTTATTGTCGGTTTGTTAATTTGACATTAATATGAATCATAATGATAATGTTAGTAACAATAAATATATAAACGGAAATATTGGTATAAAAAGAATGAATAAATAATAGTTGTATAAATGGAAAGATATCCCTTCATATACTTTACATACAGATATAAGTTTGATGTGAATTCACTTGTGTTTGGGCTTTCATCTAAATCAGCATTACGTATTAAAGCAATAATGGAGGTTATTGCTTACTTTATTAAGATTTAAGCATGTGTATTCGAATTCATAATAGTTATTTATAAGAGATCAGGGTGTGTTATTTATTAACTGACCTAGGTTTTTTGGTCATAATTAGTTTCATGACTTATATTGGATTTACTCAAATGTTTAATATGTATTGTCTACCTGGATTTTACTTAATACGGGAATCTAAACATCTAGACGCTTAAAAAATGTAACTGATAGTAAAAATTTGAAATTTGTAAACACTTAGCTCAGGTACAGTTTTTTAACAATTTAGTGGATGGATATTACTCTAGATTTATGAACAAGTTGGAAAACTAGAAAACATCAAATGACTTTCAAAGGTTAGACCTTTTTGATTCATATGTTTGTTTTCTGTAAAAAGTAATTACAATCTTTTCTACAAATTAAAATAAAATCATTTAAACCTATACAAACACAACTAAATTTTGAGCTGGTTAGTTCAGTTCATAACCAATTAAAAGATTAATATTTGGACGAAGAATATTCTTTCGAAAAAATCCTCTTCAGATTCTACAATTATATATCCAAATTAATAATCTGAAAAATGGCCAGGTTTAAAGCAAAGTGCATTGTTAATAGGGCAATTACAATTCGATCAAATGTTTAGCAGAAGTTTGTATTGTGTAAAAAATTATGAGCTAGACATAATAAATTAGCATGAATGTGAAGTAAAGGAATTATGTGTTGGGAATATTAATAATGATGTTTAACCAATAGTAATAATAATAATAATACAAAGATAATTAATTAATTTGACACAGCAAAACTTATCATCTGATAAGCAAATATGAATAGCAGTGGAATCCATGACACATGATTCGCCCTATTTAGGACTCCTCTCAGAGTTAATGTTCACCCTGGGAATCGAACCCAGTACCGTTCGCTTCAAATGCCTTTGTATTATCCACTAAGCTACTGAGTCCTGATAGCCACCTATCTGTGCAGTCGGGTAAAGTTTAAGTTCACTTGATAGTGTTAACTAGAAACTTTTGATTGATGTTTAGGTTTGCAATTGATCAGTCTCTTATTGGCATATGTGCATACTACTAGCCACCATCCATCTTTGTTTATAATGCTTGTAAATTAAGGCAATATCGAGGCAATACTCACATGATGCACATATGCCAATAAGAGACTGATCAATTGCAGTTCTAAATAACAATGAGAAGATTCAAGTAAACAATACCAAATAACTTTACCATCTCATGTTAAAATAACTTCAAATATTCAGAGATGCTTTTAATATTAAATTATTGAATTTTTCTTTGTACTAAGTAAATAATTAATTGGCATCATTTGAAACACAGACAGAAATCGGTAGCGTTTACGTCATCAAAGACCACAATAAGTAAAAAACAAAACAAAAACAAACTTGAAATCATTAAACAATGAAATACATTAATAAAACCATTCCTCTTTAAAATTTGTTTTGTTTTGTTTTATATCCAAATGAAATTGTTTCCTGAATTAATTCAATCATTAATAGAATGATTTCAGTCTACTCTCAGACTAATAATCAACTATTATAAATCATGATATGATCTTTAACAGAAACAATTTAAAAAGTCAATCATTAACTTCAATTGATTTCACTGTCTAATTTATTAATTTACCATACTACTACTACTACTACTACTACTAATACTAATAATAATAATAATAATAATACCGAACGACGCCATTT
Organism: Schistosoma haematobium; assembly: GCF_000699445.3. NCBI lineage: Eukaryota > Metazoa > Platyhelminthes > Trematoda > Strigeidida > Schistosomatidae > Schistosoma > Schistosoma haematobium. Next base: position 74,110,260 of record NC_067196.1, on the reverse strand, counting down.
TTATTATTGTCTTTTTAATTAATAAACTAATTTATTATTTTTGTTAAATTTATCTAAATTTTATCAACAAAATTATCGTCATTTTCATTATTGTTTGTAAATTAAGTAAATCAAAATAATAAACATTTATTAGTAGTATAGAATTCTCTTGAAAAAAATTTAATTCCATTTCATATATAATTCTCATAAATACTCATGTGTAATCACTCTCTCCCCCCCCCTCTCAAAAAAATTATACATTCAGTATATGTGAAAATTATATTTGAAATAATTTCAATGTTTCATCCAGCTATCATGTCTGAACTTCTTCACGGTAATAATTAAAATCAAAGTCATCGAAAAAAAAAATATATGTTTATATAAACCCTGAAGAAGATCAAACAAGTTAGTTGGACGAAACATTGAAATTATTTTAAATTTCAATTGCTAAGATTATTTGAAATATAATTTTCACATATGATAACTACTTTATACTTGGCGCCAAATTATTGTCATACTATTCATTTCAATATTGACGAATATTTGTATCAATTATACAGTTAATAATATAAATTAATTGAAGGAGACTTTTAAAAAAGTTTCGAAGAACATTTATTGTTGTTAGTTATTGAATTACTTTAAAACAAATAATCCACTGATAGAATACTTATCAGTTAAGATAATATTGGCATATAAAGTTAATAAAATCAATTGATTTTAGTGAAGTATTCCTCTACAATGAGTTTAGTTTCAATGCTATTCAGTCGTTTATGTATAGAATAGATCAATAAATGGTTGTATAGCTGTTTGAGTACTATTATTTATCATAACAAAAGTTAGCTACAATATTTTAAATAAACATCGTTTTCAAAGGAGAAGATTTAATAAAGACAATAATTATATATATATATATATTCTGAAAATAATAATTACAGAATTCACGCCAGTTTGCAGGTATAATCAGTTCGATATAAATAATAACGATAGATGTAGAGAACAAACATATGACATAAAATTGTTTTAAGTTTACTAATGCATTAATTGTTTAAGTAGTACATTTATGACATGTATTGCAGTAATGCAATGCATCAGCCGGGAACTTTTAATTTTTATTAAATGAACAGTTTGATGATTTATGAATAGTGAATTTAAGATAATTTTCTGTGCCAGAACGAATTAACGATAATTATCTGCAACTAGAGAAAGTAAAATGAAAACGGAGAGCATGGAACAACAAAGCAATAATTACTTAAATATGTCAACCAGGTTTACTATAATGCATGTGTCATGTAACTCAATGATATACTGTTCATGTTAAATATTATTCAAATTAGTTAGGGTTGCTAGGGACAGTGTTAACATAGTGACAGAAGGTAGGTGATTTTACTTCAAGGATTCACTAATAAGAATAGCTAAACATTTCAAGTTCCTACAATCTTACCTGTGGAATAAGATACATTTACAGGTGCTAGAACATTCAATGAATTTTCAGAGGAGCAGTATACGTCAATGCAGCGAATAAAGAATGGGAGTGATTTTATCGTACGGAAAGATTGCGGTAGATTATTCCATAGTCTAGAAAAGTTACAGGTTATGTGATTTATACAGAGAGATGATTTTGAATGGGTTTGTTTCACAAGTGACAAGGCGTTACGGATATCGTAATGAAAAGTTTCTGTATATTGAATTACTTGATTGTATGTAAAGGATAGTTTATTAAGTATTTGGAAGAAGATAAGATTTAGTGTGAGTCTCCTCTTCTATAAAAGGTCTAGCCCAAGTTTATTACATCTAGAATTATAAGTTAAGGTATAATCAGTTCCAAGAATACGAAGTGCAAATTGTCTCTGTACTGATCCCATCATCCAGAAAATACAGGTGTTTATTAACAATTGTCTACGCAAAATACTTCAGATCTATTGGTCGGACACTATTAGCAACAACGTACTGTGGGAGAGAACAAACCAGATCCCAGTGGAGGAAGAAGCGCTGGAAGTGGATAGGACACACATTGAGGAAAGCACCGAACTGCGTCACAAGACAAGCCCTCACATGGAATCCTGAAGGTCAAAGGAGGAGAGGAAGACCAAAGAACACATTACGCCGGGAAATGGAGATAGACATGAGAAAAATGAACAAGAATTGGAGGGAACTAGAAAAGAAGGGCCAGGATAGAGTGGGTTGGAGAATGCTGGTCAGCTGCCTATGCTCCATTGGGAGTAATAGGCGTAAGTAAGTAAGTAAGTAAGTACTGATCCCAGCCTTAATTTATCCTTTATGCACACACTGATAAGAATAACCGTGCAATATTCTCAGCAGAAATATATAATCTGTAGGATAAAAGTATAACTGTGAGGATAGTTAAATTATAATAACGTTCAATGGATGGTTATCTAGACGACTGGGTTGGAAAAAATCTTTGCAAGAATAATATTCATAATGGTAAAACAGAGTAAGTTGGAATTTTTTTTTCTAAATTTACAACGGAAACAGTTTAAAAAAAAGAAAAAACAAAAACAATAAAACAAACGATAAACTAAGATCACGGTACGGAACGTAATCTAACAAATTGCTTTTGTACTCACCATTCGTCTTTTATTACGTATGATCAAAATTTTCACAAAATTAATTCAGCTTGTTTTATGTATCTACATATGTTTTTTTTTAATTCGCTCCCTAAACTAATATGTAAAACAAGAGGAACTTGACATTTCCTATGTAAAATAATTGTTAGTTGAACGAAGGTCACCAATTCAAATAATAAAAGATGCAAAAATATGTCAACCTGATACAAAAGTGATATTATTTTCAGTTTTTTATCAATCTGAATATATTAGTACTGAATAGAGTGTAACAATTGACTATGAATGTCTAGTTTTCAGCTGATTTTTAAATTTCAACAAACTATCCTCTGCTTTCAAAATGATAGTCACTTAAGGACTATGCAGATGTTGAGTATAAACAATAGCCTTTATACATATATTTTGGAAATATTTACAAAAAAAATTACAGTCATCAACAGTAGTATGATTAAAATAGGGATTTATGGAGATTGTAGTATGTTTGACAGTTGAATTCATGGATCGTATGAAGTAAGCCATTGGATACCGGATTCGTGGTTCAGAGGTTAACTGTTTGCATGTAAGACTGAAGCTACTGGATCGAAATTGCAAGTAAAGGATCGTGATTGTACAATGCTGAGGATTCCCATACTAGAAAGAAACAACTGTCCAGTGCTTTCAGGTTTTCAGTGTCAATCTAACTTGGATCAACTCATGAATTCAACTATTAAAATAGTAGTATAGTTAATAAAGACGATAATATGTTATAGCAATTAAATAAATTCATTTTTGATTGAGATCATTAACCGATTGATGTTAAACCACCGTTGGAAACCTGAAAGCACTGAAAGGCCTTTTCGCTCTATTATAGGACTCCTCAGTAGTGCGCATCCACGATCCCGCTCAAGGGACTCGAACTCAGGGCCTTCGGTCTCGTGCGCAAACACTTAAGCTATTAGACCGCTGAGCTGGTATCCAATGGTGTTAGTGTCTAACATCAACCAATCCAAGAAATCGCGTGACCATCTTCCATTGTACTGAAGTAGATATCTGTCTCTACCCGACACGGCTTCTCACTAGAACTCCGAGAATTCCCTCACGAAGCACATGTTAATTATCAGTATAGGGGTTGTGGAGATTATTAAGTTTTTGATTGAGATCATGAACCGATTGATGTTAGACCACATCTATGGTCTCGCACTGCTGAAGAATTCCACAATAAGACGAAACTGCCGTCCAGTGCTTCCAGTTTTCCAACGGTGGTCTAGCATCAATCGGTTAATGATCTCAACCCAAAACGTAATAATCTTCACAACCGTTATACTGAAAATTCATTTTTATCCGTTACAAGGTAAATATAACCGAAATAATTACCTACTATATGAGAACTAATTATCACATAATATGCAATACAAATAATGATGAATAAGTTCCAACAAAAGAACTTGTATAACAAGAAAAAATAGCGGTGAAAACAAAGGAAAAGAAATTATCAATAAAACACTTTGATAATGGAGTGAACCCAATTAGCGTATATACAGTATATATGAAAGAATTAAAGGAATATCTATGGTAGGAAATATATTTTTAGTAACAAATTCATTCGCATGATGGAAAGCGGTTATTTTAAATATGTAGGAAGTTATTCAAGATGAAATTATATAAAAGCTGATAGATTTTATGTCGATAATTGCTGAATATAAAATTACAGAATGTCTCAGTAAATTCTGTGAACCATACAGTAAATAATTCATTTGCAAAATGTTAATCAATCGTCTCAAACTTAACTGTTCTGTCATTTTCACAACAATCATTCTCTGTTCTTGTTCTATTTTCTTTGATCTTCTTAATCTTCTGCAGCCAAGTATTTCACTTTTTATTGATGATACATACAATTCATATCTGTCTACAACTGTAGCAGTGTGGTGAAGGAGAACACAGGTGAGGACAATCAGATTGTATTTAGCACAAAATTACAGAGTTACTTGGTAAAACAGAAAAACCACACCATAACACTTAATTTACAAAATGTTTAATAATTGTTTCGAACTTCATTGTTCTTGCATTTCCATACTAATTGCTTTCTATTCCCACTCATCCTTTCTTGATCTTCTCCATCTACTGTTGCCAGACATTACATTCGTGACTCGCGTCATATACTACTTATATCAATATAAGTAGCACGCACAACAGCAGATACCACAACATTTTCTTATAAGCATTAAATAAGTACTAGTGTTTGATAGGCTGAACTTAAAGTTTAATCAGTTTAATTGTAACTGAGATATTTGAAGATCAACTGGAAATTGTTTACAATTTGAATGATTAATAACTACTCAACAACACGGAATATAAAGCTTTTAATTATCAATGCCTTAATAGTCATTGGTAATCATAATATAATAAAAATTATAAATTCATCCTTAATATGACTTTCGTGGATTAGTTAAAACTAGACATTAACACAGCTGGATGCCGGCCAACTCAGTAATCTAGAGGTTAAGCGTTCACGTGCGAGATAAATAAGTCTTGGGTTCGAATCCCGTAGGGCGGGATCATATATGTGCACTGCTGAGGAGTCCTATACTAAGACGTATCAGCTGTCCAGTGCTTCCACGTGCCCCATGGTGGTCTAGTTTTAATTGACTCATGAATTCAATTAATAAATTACTAAAATCTCCACAAACCCCCCTTCTGATAGTATGAATTAGTTGGGAAGTTAAAAACTCATCATTTCAGAAAATTTGATTATTGGAAAAGTGTTTGATTTCAATTAAAGTTACGTTCAAATGAAAAGAGAAAAACAACCCAATTTTCTCAAGAAAATCAATACACATAATAATTTATTGAATAGAAAAATTCATTTATCGCATAGTTATAATAACATTTCATTACAATTTAAGGTTGAGAAAGTAATTAATCACTTTTTAATAATATACAGTTAATGTAAATTATTCTTTTCGATTATATAAATGACGGATTTAAAAAATGAATTCAAATGGTTTAATCTTTTTACTCCATCTAAAAATGAATATGATTATTAATTTATTATGGTTTTTTCGACATACTTATACCGTCTTTTATTTCTCTGAAGATCACAGATCAGTCATAGGTTATTGTAAAATGGCGAATTTTTATTTCTACTTATCACTATCGATGTTAATTAAATATTATGTCATGTGCTCACTAGTGACGGTCTTCAAGAGATATTGTCTGGAGTTCTAGTCAGAAGCAGTGACCAGTGAAGTTCAACCGGGTCTGTTGTGAGATAGCAACTCACTGAGGACAATGGTGGACGGTTGCGCAATTTCATGGATTAGTTGAAGTTCAATATTAACACCGTTGGATGCTCAGTGGTCTAGTGTTTAAGCGTTCGCGCGCAAGGCTGAAAGGTCCTGAGTTGGAATCTTGCGAGCCGGGATTGTGGATGCGCACTGCTGAGGAGTCTCACAGTTGGACGAAACGATCGTCCAGTGCTTCCAGGTTTTCCATAGTAGTTTAGCTCCGACTGACTCATGAATTCAACCATTAAACTAAATATTACTTGAAGTGTTGAATAAGATGTCACATGTGCTTTTTATGTACATCGATATAAAGAATCATTGAAGCATACCAAGGTACTGTTTGTTCTGCATTTTAGTGTGAATTCAATTTGAAAGTGGTTGATAATGCAGTAATTATTAATAACTGGTTTTAAGTTACGTACTTCAAAGCATCAGAAGAGTTTTTATCCTGTAGAGTCAACCACATCAAATTTGAGAGAATTATTTATGAATTTCATCAAATGGTGGTCTTAACAGACAGAAATTCAAGCATGCGGGGTCGTAGATCAGTACTTATGAGGAATCCTATACTAGAAAGTTACGCCTATCCACTGCTTCCAAGTTTTCACTGTTGGTCTAGCATTAATTGTTTGTGGAGTTCAGTGAAACACAACAATCTCACCAACCCCATGGAGCATTGGGTTTTGAATTATAATCAACTTATGTCCAGACTATACTTGGTTTACTCTTATGTCAAGTGGTATGCCTTCACTGCTATTAATACATTAAACTAGATCAAGAGTATATTTGAGAGATTCTAGGATCTTTTTAAATACATAAAAATTAGGATGAAATAAGAATTCATACAAGTGTTTCAAACATTAAATGCTCAATTACTTCCATTGTAGTAGTGAAATAGTCTTCTAATTTATTTAAAACAATTAGTCCCTTTGATAAATTTCGATAATGCAATGAGAAGACGAAGATTATCAGAACTATGTGATATATTAGCGCAATACATTTCGAACAATCTGGTCACACATATACTTGTTAAGAGCATTTATATATAAAAATAAAAGGTCAACTAGACAGGAAACGGGGTAAGAGGAGATAAGGATAATGATAAGAGTAATAATAATAATAATGTGAACACAATTTGAAACCTAATCACTCTGGATAATAAGTCAATATTACCAGGGTAGGTTTAAGGTAAGAACAAACTGTTTTTGAACACATAAAGGGGGTTTGAATTTTCGTATGGCTAAGGCTTCAATGAACCTTAGTATACGCCCTTTTACACTTTTATACAGCACTACAAAAGCTGAATTTAGATCAATCTTGTGACCTGTTTCAATTATATGTTTAGCAATAGAGGATGATGGATGTTTATCCTCTGCTCTTATCGGTTCACTTGATTGTATTTGTTTCTGAAGCCATTTGGGTACATGTTCACTCACCCTAATGTTGAGATCACGATTACTCCTCCCTATGTATGTGTGACCACACACACATTTAAATTAGTAAACACAGTGGGATGTGACGCAATCGTTTCCATGTACTTTAGGTTTTGAATGAAGCATGCACCTTGTTCTTTCTTTGATGATGACCTTTGCTGCGCAATAGGTTTTATTGATGACTGATTTAAGTCGTTGCCTTTTACTGAAACAACGACTTAAATCAGTCATCAATAAAACCTATTGCGCAGCAAAGGTCATCATCAAAGAAAGAACAAGGTGCATGCTTCATTCAAAACCTAAAGTACATGGAAACGATTGCGTCACATCCCACTGTGTTTACCAATTTAAATGTGTGTGTGGTCACACATACATAGGGAGGAGTAATCGTGATCTCAACATTAGGTGAGTGAACATGTACCCAAATGGCTTCAGAAACAAATACAATCAAGTGAACCGATAAGAGCAGAGGATAAACATCCATCATCCTCTATTGCTAAACATATAATTGAAACAGGTCACAAGATTGATCTAAATTCAGCTTTTGTAGTGCTGTATAAAAGTGTAAAAGGGCGTATACTAAGGTTCATTGAAGCCTTAGCCATACGAAAATTCAAACCCCCTTTATGTGTTCAAAAACAGTTTGTTCTTACCTTAAACCTACCCTGGTAATATTGACTTATTATCCAGAGTGATTAGGTTTCAAATTGTGTTCACATTATTATTATTATTATTTTTTTTTTCTTATCATTATCCTTATCTCCTCTTACCCCGTTTCCTGTCTAGTTGACCTTTTATTTTTATATATAAATGCTCTTAACAAGTATATGTGTGACCAGATTGTTCGAAATGTATTGCGCTAATATATCACATAGTTCTGATAATCTTCGTCTTCTAATTTATGTTCTTTTTATTATTTGAAATGATTACAAAGTTTCTAATTTCAAGGTTTTGTATTGAGAGACTATAAATATTTGTATTTCAAGATAGATCATCTCTATTCCTTAATTTACTTTGTATGATATTCATTTTAATCCAGATGATCATTTCAATTGTTAACTTATATTTGACAGAAGAATAGTATTGTTTATCAGTTATTACATCATTTCTAATATTATTTGACAGTTAATCTTATTTCAATCACCAAACGTTTCATTTAAGATGTGTTCAGTGTTTTTCAACGGCTTATTATAATTCCTTCTGAAATACTCTTCTTGTAACACTTTGTGCAGTAAAATTTGAAAATAATACATGTTAAATACCAAGATGATTAAAAAAATTAGCAAAAATCTATTAGAACGTTTATCTTCGTCTAAATTATATTGATATGTTGACTATAAGCTATTTGAAAGTTTTAAATCCGATCATTTGTAATCTCTTTTAAACTGTACTCTATGTATATGTCGTTATTGAAGCAATTCAAATATATTTAAGATATATTTCATTTATAACATCATTGTCACCCCGTTGAAGATATTAGGGACTGGATTTGGCCAGCGTTTTTGTTAGCACATGTATATACTATGAAGATTATCATAACACAGGTATAAGTGATTATCTGAACCTGGTAGTTCAGTGGATAATTGGTTTAGCATTTGAAGTGAGTCCTAGTGGGCTTATTAACACTCAGATACATGTATGTCCAGTTAATGAGTACGAAATCAAACAAAATAAGTATCCTGGATTTCGCTGTTAGCCATAATCTATCAATTATCAGTCAGTTAGTCAATCAGCTACAACGTAGGACCAGGCACATATATGCATGAGTCCAAGTTGACATACCTCATTAGCACAACAAGATGAACATCGAATTTACAAAAGTAATTGCTTCAATGGTAGTAATATATAAAAAAAGACTGCATATAGGGATATGGTACAGGAAGAAAGAATTAGTCTGTAGACAGAAAGATATGAAGCGATTTTAATCTCACGGTTTAAGGAGAGACAAAGAGTGTATACACCTACGCCATTGTGATCGGTTCTGAGCCATGTCACCAAGAGTCTCCAACCGTTCGTTACGATGGTGGCGCGAAGCTCAAACAAGTAGTCTGTATCTACCAACATGGCTCAGACCAGAAGTTAGTGACTTCAAGCACTGATGCCACGTTTTGGTTTTGTCGCCCCTAACTTTCTTCCAACCATCCCGAACACCGGTTAGCATTGTACGTCGTGGTAATCGGTGTTGAGGCATACGTAACATATGGCCCAACCATCTCAGTCGATGAAGATTCACAACCTCATCAACTGATTTACCATCGTTCCCTAATACCCTGCGTCTAACCTCACTATTACTTACCCGGTGATCCCAGCAGACTCCAGCAATATTTCTGAGGCATCTGTGGTCAAATATTAGTAGCTTACGAGTGTTTTCTACTATTAATGGCCATGTTTCGCAACCGTAAAGTAGAACGGAACGGACTGCCGCGCAGTATACTCGTCCTTTTATTGATAGACAGATATCTCATTTTCGCCATAGGTGACGTAAGTTGGCGAAAGCCAAACGAGCTTTTCGAATCCGTGCTGAGATTTCGTCCGATACCAACCCATTAGGGCTGATCAGACTTCCAAGATAAGTGAAGTTGTCGACGTGTTCGACTACTTCACTTTCTATCCTTAGTTCAGGTGTTGACGCAGAAGCACTCAAGATCACCCTATCCATTAATTATAATCTTATTTTATTTGTTCACCATTATTTTTTCTATGGATGACTGTATTCATTAGAAAAATGCATTTGAATAAGTGTTTAGACCTTATCAGTGACATTTTCATCTGAATAAGTTCAAACTTGTATGTAAAATCAAATGGTCGTGTTATATTCTATAATAAAATATTTATTATTCAATACATTTTTTATTTAAAATAATTTTTTTCCAATTAAAAGACACTCGTTAATGCAAATAATTATTAACTTAGTAGTTGAATTCTCCAGTCAATCGAAGCCATTTCGTCCTAGTATGGGACATCTCTGTAGTGCGCATCCATGATCCCGCATACAACACTCGAACCCAGGACCTATCGATCTCGCTCGCGAACGCTTAACCTCTAGACCACTAACCTGGCCTACATCCAACGGTGTTCATATCTAACTTCAACCAATCCACGAAATTACGCCACCGTCTATCATTTTTCTTCAGTGAGTCACTGCTTCACAATACACCCGGTTGACTTACATTAGAATTCATACTTCAACAAAAAAACAAATATTTTCTTTTTCTTTCAAAAGTAACATTGGTAATAATTGAATGTCATAACTATTTATTAAACTTTTAACACTAAATTGTGTGTTATGCTTGAATGCTAAAGACTAAATTTGAACATAATATACAGTGATGTAACATTAGGATAGTTAATTAATCAACGACAGTAAATAGCTTATTTGTTTGTTTTTTAATTTTTAAAAAATATGATAATTTTATAATAACCCTTTTGTAATAGATTATGATTCTCAAGTAGAAAAAACAAAGTTTATTTTTTTAATGCTTCATTGAGCATGTAACAGTCAGTTGAAATATTCTAACTTGATCAGTTCAATTTCACTTCATATTGACCATCAAGTATCTTATGATAATTATATAACACTATAGATTATTATTATTCATCTGGATAAGGTTTACAAAATTTTGACATTTGTGAATGTAACACTTCATAAAATGATCTGTATGCAAATAAGTTGATTAACAACTCATGGAAATGGATCATAGTTTTTCTTATGTGACACGTATAATTCTGTAATTATTTTAAGGATTTTTAATTTTTTTCTTTCTAATTGTAAAGTTAGCAAGTCATATAGCTTTTGCAGTTAGGATTATACATGGTCATCGAGCATAAGATCTTCGTGAAAATTTCTTCACTTTTCTAAGATTTAGATTAAAACTAATAATCTTCATTGTCCTAATTGGGTTATACACAATGTTTTGTTATATTTGGTTAGTTATTAAATGAAAATAATCTAAAATGGTAATTGGTTTTATCAGTAAAGAAGGGTTTATGGAGATTTTTGGATGTTGTTGAGATAAAAAACCGACCTATGTTCAATAAGCATTTCAATGTTAAGTATCATAAGACCAATGGTGACTAGCCAAGAAATGGAGACAGATATAAGAAAAATGAACAAAAATTGGATAGGACTGGAAAGAAAGGCTCAGGACAGAGTGGGTTAGAGAATGCTTGTCAGTGGCTTATGCTTCATTGGGAGTAACAGGCGTAAGTAAGTAAGTAATGGTGACTAGCTTTAAGATCCAGTATCTGGAGATCGGTTGAGAAGTTGTGATTAGTAGAGTTCAAGTATGTCGAGTGTGAAGTAGTTGATCAATAAATGTGTTATAAGACGATTGTGCAGTATCTCTAATTGATAAAAATTAGTCATGTAATCCATTGGATTCTGGCTCAATGGTTTAAATTTTAAGCGAATATTGTCAAACCCAAAGGTTCTTGACTCAATCCTTGATGGCGTATTCGTGAATCTGTACTACGAAGGAGTCATAGGTCGAAAGAGCTGTACATTGTTTCCCAATCTTTAAAAGTTGTCCGATTTAAGTTAGTTTGGGATACCAATAACCGTTTCTTCATCAAATGATATCGCTTGATCTTTCAGAACCAGCAAAAACCAGAAGATTTTATTCAGTAGTCTTTGATTTTCTCTTATAGTGACTGAGAATTACTTACACAGTGTGGAGAAATCGGTTGACCAAAAAACAAATACAATTGGTTGAACTTCTTCTTTATGAAATAATCTACCATAGAGTCGTCTGTGTTTCTGGATAATTGATCAATGCTCTTGAACAAGTTCCAAAATAAAATCAATCAAAGCCCTAATATATCTTCAATAAAAGAAATTGAGTTCAACTCACCGAGATGAACTTTCTAGAAAATCCACATCAGTTTCAATCAATGGAGCCCTCTCTAGTGATTGTATGTGGAAACATAATAACATTGCTGGTATGACATAGCTTTTAGAAATAAACAGTAGCTGAGATTAGAGGAGTAGAAATAATCTACTCTCTTATCTTTAAAATTAAAACATTTGATCCATAAACCTATATCAGGAAACCTTGTTAAAATGTTTGATGTAAATCAGATTTCTATGGGAATAATGCGATATGTTCCAGTATATTTAAATAAATAAAAAAGGTTAAGTAAAAGTGGTACTCCTAATGGTAGGTGTTTATCCTTTATATGAGATTATTCTGCTGATAATTTCGTGTTAAACTATACAATATTTAATAAGAAAGAAACACTAGTCCTATAGCTAACTGATTTAAGCAATTACATATCATTGATTTATTATTATTCATAGAAATAAAACTAAAGTTTTCTAAGTAAATATCAGAGAACTTAAATAAAAACCAATTCTGTAACTACCAATACAACTGAATAGTAATATACAAACGGCAACAAAAAAAGGACTTGAGTTGGTTCATACTCTTAAAATAGAAACTTTTTTTTATCTCGACAACTAGAAGTATATAAATTCAGTCTGGGTTTTGATACTTTTTATTTATTTTAAAAAAAGAAAAAAAAATGAGAGGGAGACTATTATAATTTCAGAGTATGAGAAAATAAAAACTAAAAAAAAACGTACTAAATATTCGGTTGACAGAGAAAGAAACTGGAATTAACCATTGCACTGATTACATTTTATAGTTGTAAAGAAGTAAAGAAGAATGATTATAATGGTAACTAAATTTTCTTAATAAAAAGAAATATAGAAAAGAATGAAACAATAAAATAATTAAATCAAATAAATGAAGATGTGTATAAACCTATAGAAATGAACTTATTACATTCAGTGTATATGAATTGAGAAATTATTAAAGTGAAAATTTGAAGTCACTAATTAAATAAAAAGAGTAGACATTTATTAAACTATATTTTAAGAGTTGAATTCATGAATTGACCAACATTGAAAATATGAAAATATTCGACGATGATTTTGTTAGAATATGGGACTCCTCAGCAGTGCGTTTTCATAATTCCTCACGTCGGACTCGAATTGGATAGAAAAATTTTTTTAAAAATTGAAAGAACTATCACTTAATAAATGGATAGTGACTTATAAAATCTTAGATCTAAAAATAACCTCACATCACTGTTCAGTTGATGAGATTAATTTGTAAATAACGTGTTATAAGTCATTTATAAACACAAGATATTTTTATAAATAGTTTAGATTTACCATTTGTTAAGTTCACTCCAGGAATAAGATGTAAGTTAGGCGATAACGTGTTAAGTTATACTTATATTAGATACCACATAACTGATCGATACGAATTAGGTGGAGTTCAGTTACAATTATGGACGCTTTTACAACATCAACATTATCAGCTGAACATTTGTAGCACCCACCTTACTGATGGAATATTAAGTGTAACTGAAGATCTACTGGATACCCAAGGTATATTTTTGGAATTTAGACACAGTAACCAATTTCTGATGAACTCGGAAGTAAGGCCAAGTTATCGTCGCACGAATCACAGTTTCAGCTTTTTAAATTTATTCAGTAGTAGTTAGCTAGGTAGAACTTGTCACTGGTCTCGTTTCATTTGTTTCAACCATGTACGTCTAAACAGAACAAATGAATATATTGCAATACAAACAAACATCCATGTTAAATTCTTATGCTTGTTACTACTCGTCTGACATAAGCTGCAGATCAGGATTCTCAAATCAACACTAACTTGGGCTTTCCTTTCTACCTGGTTTAAAGGTCATTCTTTTCATGTGTGACCCGAAATCTCATGGTTATTCGTTCCTTGGTATTCCTTTTTTCCGTTTCCTTTTAGCATTTCAAGTTAGCGCTTGCCTTGTGATGCAGTTTAATTATGTATGTTATATACACCTCCATCGTCTTTTCCTAATTTCCTCTTCAGATAGAAGCTGGTTTGTTCTCTCCTACAACAGGTTGTTGCTGAAGGTATCTGTTCAACAGACATTGAATATTTTGAGTAGGAAATGGTTTATGAATACTTATACATTTTTGATGATGGTTGTAGTAGTTCATCACGTTTCAGCTCTGTACAATAGGACTGCCTTGACGTTCGAATTGAATATTCTGACTTTGATGTTGGCTGAAAGCTGTTTTGAGTTCCATATGATCTTCAACTGTATGAATGCTGCCCCCGCTACCATTGTAAATCTGTTCCTTCATATTTACATCAGATCCTCCAAGTTCAGCGATGATGAAAGATTCTACCTGTCCCAGAGGTTCTCCATCAAGTACGATTGAACTAGTGTTCTCTGTGATGTATTTTAGGATCTTACTTTTTTCCTTGTATATGTTGTGGTCTATTGATGCAGAGGCTGCTGCTACATTAGTCTTCCTCATCTGCATTTGTTGGTGTGTATGAGACGGAAGAGCTAGATGGTTTGCGGAGTCCAAATAGTCTAGTTGCATCCAAGCCGTTCATTGTATACCGTTCTTTTCCCAAGATTTGAAGGTCTTCATAATCCAATCTGTTGTAACGGGTGACTGCAGATTATGATAAGCAGCGTTTATATCGATCGATTACAGTGACACGTAAAACACGTAGTGAACAACCTAGAGTCCCGATTGGTCCCGCTTCCCTGTCTAGCCCAGCCAGTCGAGTCCAGAACACAAGTCGCAGCCTCTGAGTTATGAATCATTATACTTCAGCCATACTCTATTTATATACCAAACAAACAAACCACATCGTACCATAAAATAGAAAACAACATTTACACAATATTTAATGAGTGAAATAAATAACGGCCAATAGGAAATGTTCATTTAACGTCCATGGACATCATTAGACTTAACATGATAATGATTGGCACATTATTCCTCAGCATCCATAACACAATCAACCACCAGAAGAAAGAGAAAAGGTGGGAGTAAGCAACAGTCTGTCACTGGTTTTGACTTGAAATGCATTTATGATTTGCCCTCTATGCATGATTTTGCAATGTAGTTCGCCGTGAAAATTCCGTATAATTGTGAAAATTTTCCGCGATACACCATAGTGCTAAAAAACGTTACATAAGTTTCTTCTATGCACTCTGTCAAATGTTTTCTCATAGTCAAAGAATTTAACGTATGGCGATAATTGTTCACTAATTTCCGGCTGTTTCGATTTGGTTGGTACACGATGAGTCTGAAGTCATTCTATGATTACTGCCGATCATTAGTCTAGATAAAAAATGGAGGGTTATGCATAGGTTAGCAACCTCATTCCGTAGAAAAATCTTCGCTAAAAATACAATAACCTGAGAAAATTGACTGATTAAAATCTTGTAGAGACAAAATAACGATATATTTAACTAAAAAGCATTAAGCTGATATATGTATTTAATTCAGTAAAGTCATTAGTTAAGTAAACAAATAAAAGAAATCATAAGAATCCCTTTGTTTGTCAAATATTTATTTTAATCAATAAATAATACGAACTGATTATTTATGTATCTACTTATCTATCTAATTAACTCCATCATCATCATACTCATACTCATTAAGAGCATTCAAATAAAAAGAGAGAAAAACTGAAGTAAAAAACCCATCATAGATAACCAAATGAAAGAAGTTTATTGATAAAATTCAACCTTAGAATAACAATTATAATCATAATGATAACAATTAACTTGAATATAATTAAAATGGAGAAATGAATGCAAATAGATAAAATGCAAAGGAAGAAACTAGGCGGAAACTAAAACAACAACAGCAACAACAACATGAAACAACAAAGTGTTTTCTTTTGTATCATTCTATCATAGTTTGATTTGTTTATTTGTTTAAACGAAAAAAAAACAAATTTTTTATTATTCAATTTGTCGTTTAAAGATGTTTTAAGCATCTATAACAATTAGAATTATTCTATTACACCGACACACTTATATAGTTAGTGAGTTATACACAAGCATAAATATTTATACAGATGTGTTATTATTTTCGAATGAAAAGAATGATCAACTTCAATGAATAAAGAATAACATAACAATCAGTGGACAATAGTTTAATATTCGGAAAATGATTGTTCTTTAATTTATTTCTTTTCTAACAGGGATTTCATTGTAATATTCAAAATTGTCTTTGACTATAAGTAGATTAGAATAAATTAATTGTTTAGGCATAAATTAAATAGCATTGGTTATATATATATATTCAGCTATAATTTGTGTGATGGTGAAGAAGATTTGTAGCTCAGGTGGATGATGTTGATAGAGTTCAATTCTCTAAGCCGAATGGAGCTTTCATCGTTCTTCTGAACGAATTCATCAGCACAAACTTCTGGTAGAATTTATGTTTCCAGTTAGAACTATTTGTGGATTAGATGACAGTGGATGTTCCATTGATATCAGAAAATAATTCTATAGAGTTAGATTTGAAATTGTTGTTGATTATTTATATATGTATATCTCCTTTCCTTTATTATGATATCGAAATAAACAATGAAGAAAAGTGTGGTCATATTACTTTGATTTACACAGAACAAAAGTGTTCACTAGAAAATAGTATAGAATTTAATTTTTTTCAAACTATAATAGTTTATGATAAACTACCTGTACTACGGAGTTGATAAAAAATGCTACACCTTAAGATTTAGCAGTCATAATTATAACCTGTGACTTCAAATAAAGTTTAGATTAATTTGATAGACTTCCCATAGCAGTGTTTGCCTTCAAATTGTTTTATATTCAATAAAAAGAGGTGTAGTTACAGAAGAGTCTCTAATGTATGAATAGATATTGTTATTCAATGTTGTTGTCTATAAAAGGATCTTATATCTGAAAAATGAGAACTTATTATTTGGAAAACTGTTATCAATTTTAAGGTACTTGTACATATAACTATAAGCGTTATTATACAATACAAATTTGATTCATGCTTAGATTTCAGTGCTTTTATATTTTGTTTTTCACAGAAGTAATACATGAGGATTTAATTTCATTAATATAAAAAAAAGAAGGATTCGGTATTTCATACTCAGAATACCTTAATCTGGTAATGTAAATTGTAGGTGAGATTATGTAATCTTATCAGTTAAAATGTATTGTCTTACTATAATCCCCTTATATAAAATCTAACTTTTCGCATATAAATAAACTTAGTTAAATTATGAATTAGTTTATGAGTGAAATATAAAAGAATATTTCTTTTACTGCTTATTAGTAACTGCGAAAATTCCAAAGCGGGTTGTAATGTAAGATTGCTCTAGATGAGAAATTCAACGCCAATTCATGCTAAAATAGACCATGAACTTTAATTCTGAGATAATAATGGATAGTATTCAACCACTGGATATGAGTTCTTTGTTTAATTATTGTATTTCTAGTTGTTTTGTGGGTTATTCAAACTCACTCAGCTAACTAATAAATTGACTTGTTAAGTCAGACGTAAATCAAAACAACTTGGCAGAGATTAGCGAGTTGCTACTGTAGTGAATGAGAACACGAGAAGGGACAAGCAAATGTATTTGAATACAAAATTACAGAATATTTTAGTAAATTCTGAAAACCATACAGTATATACTTCATCTGCTAAATGTCAATCAATTGTCTTAGACTTGATTGTTCCTTCGTTTCCACATTAATCACTTTCTGTTCTCGTTCTTTTTTATTTGATTGTCTTAACCGTCTGATACCAGGCATTTCACTTTTGATTGATGATACATACTATTTATATTTGTCGACATCTGCAACACAAATCACACGACTACTGAATGAATGGTTTGAGGTGAATGTTGGCCATTACCTGCCGCCTTTAGGGACTGAACCTCATGATATCAAATGAAATAGGATAGTGACAGAAAATTCTACTAGCAATAGGAAATAAACATCAGGATGTCATTTTGAAAGAGAAAAAGTTTTATTCTAATACTAATTGTGATAGAACGATAAAACGTCTAAAATCAAACATTAGGCTTAACGAAAGAAACAATTTCAAAAACTCACTAGTTTACTCATTATGGTTTTACATGAGTTATTTTTCGATATATTTAAACTGTTGAGTGGTATACATAGTATAATAGTTAATTTTACGAATAGTAGAAATGTTTATTCATGTATGTTTTCTTTCTAATCTACTCCTACAAGTTGTATACAAGTTAGGCGTGTCAACAATCCACTGTTTGTTTCTTTTTTACTTTGTTTATTTACAAAGGCAATTTATTTCCTAAAAGAAAATAATTAGTAACTGCACATATACTTGGAAGAATTTTAATTAACTTAGTAACATATCATTAGATCTACAACAAACAAATATTCTCCATGACAATACAGTATACCATTTTCAATTTATACTTGATTAGATGTTATATATACATATAATTTTCGTAAAGTTTTCTTAACTCTTGTACTTAATATATGGAATAGCATGCTAAGTTAAACTAAGAAAACGAAAAACCCGATTTAATACATTTACTTTTCATCATAATCAAAATACTACAAACTCACTGTAGTTATATGGTGAATGAATATCAATGGGTGGCCTACCGCCATACTAGGACGAAACGGTTGTTCAGTGCTCTCTGGTTTTTCATGGTGGTCTAGCTTCAATTGACTCATGATTTCAACTATTAAAGTTACTAAAATCTTCACAAAACCCCTTCTGATAATAGTCTTATTGTTTAACTGTAAACAACCTTTCAATATGTTCTTCAGAATTCATTAAAGAGAAGTAAAAAAAAGAAGTCTTATTGAGAAAAATATAATTTATTGAATATTTTTCGTTAACAACAATAATGACTTTTATTATATGGTCAAACACTCAGTATTAAAGACCAGTTACCCTGCATTTTCTCCTCTATATTTATGAAGCAAGAATCATAAGATAAATAAATTAACAACGTAATGTTAAATACTTCTCATGAGTTCTTTTTTCTTGAAGCATAAACCATTTTTTTAAGGATTGGATTAAGCAAACTGATCTATCAAAATAAAACAAACACTAGACAATTACAATGTTACAAAGTAACTCACGAACTATTCATTTTCAATTGAGATCCTGTGATATTCTAGGTATTCTAAATGTTATCAGAATGGGTTTTGTGGAGATCTTAGAAATTTCACAGGTTAAAATCATAAGTCAATTGAAGCTAGACCACCATGGAAAACCTGGAAGCACTTGACGGCCGTTTCGTCCTAGTATGGGACTCCTAAGCTAATTCCCATTCAAATATCAAAATTGAAACACGAAGTTCAGCGAAGGGATCTCTTTTCAACGAATTTATTATCAAGCTGTACAATCGTATATATATGAAAAAGTACTAATTCTGTGAGGAAATGTGAACACAATCAACCAAGATGACGTAATCGAAAGATTATAATACAAGATTACACCATCCTGGTTAATTGTGTCCACATTTCCTCACAGAATTAGTACTTTTTCATATATATACGATTGTACAGCTTGATAATAAATTCGTTGAAAAGAGATCCCTTCGCTGAACTTCGTGTTTTAATCCTAAATATTATCAAATTGATCGAAACAACAAAATCAATTTTCGAACACTCATTCGATTGAGTTTTGTTTTTATATATATCAATAATTATTTTTGTATAAAACAAAGTACTTCAACAAAAATAGACTGGTTCTTATAATGAGATAAACTCTTCAAATTCCTTGATTATATAACAATTAGAATGATATAATAATATTGGAAATATTTTCCAAACTTTTCTTGACAGGTAAGAAGATTTCTTGAAAAATCAAAAAATAATTCACTTACTCTCATATGAAATATTTACAAAAAAAACTATTTTGAATTGTTTTAGTAGAAACATTATAGGGAAAGATAGTTGGTGGCTAGCGATGGAATTCAGGATGCTTAACTTGTCAAATTTAGGCTTTTCAGATGGATACATCTGCATCTCAGAGTTAATGTTCACTTCGCGACTCGACCTCAGTACCGTTCGCTTCAAACGCCAAAACGTTATCCACTTGGCTACTGCCTCCTAATAGACACTAGCCGGGGTGAAGTTTAAATTCACTTTGTATTGTTTGTTTAATACTTCTTATTGACATTTATGATTACAGTTGATCAATCTCTTATTGGATAGTGACCAATGGTAATGTCGAGACAATCCGCACATGATGCACATATACCAATAAGAGACTGATCAATTGCAGTCCCAAGCATCAATGCAAAGTATGAAACAAACAGCACAAAATGAGTTTAAATACAAAGTTTATATTCGATGGATGATTCAACAGAATAAATTCTATAATTTAACAGTGGAACACTTTAAGTAAAATTATTCCCAACGTAATGCATAGTATCTAGTTTAAGTAATGAAAAATTATTGGTGTATAATTCATAAATGCCTTAAGAAAATATAAAGGTTTACAAGTGGTCTAATACACCACTTGCATGTACCGTTATTCCGTTCAAATTGTTCATTCATAATCAGGTAAAAATTAGGCGTTTATTGAACTTGTATTCAAAAATTACGTAATCACACGAAATAGTTTTCGCATGTCACAATTTTCCAATCTGATTATATGTAGTAATCAGTAACATTTTTAAACAATAATATGAAAAGCATTTTGACATTTATTAAGTTTATTTTAGATAGAAGGAATAATTTTTCATTAAATTGAACATATTTTTTTAAACCTCATCTTGACTGGAACGAAATCTTGATTCTTGGTTTTATCAAGAACAAAGTGATTTTGTTCCATATAATGAAAATAAACAATTTTGAAAATATCAGGAAAAGTTTTGTAAATATTATGGTAATTTCAATAGCTAAGATCGTGATTCAATTGAAGCTAGACCACCATGGGAAACCTGGAAGCACTGTACGGTCGTTTCGCCCTATTGTATGACTCCTCATCCAGGTCTGTTGTGAGATAGTAACTCAATGAAGACAATGATGGGTGTGTCGTAATCTATTGATTAAGCGCTCATACACGAAAATGAGAGGTCTTTCGTTCGAATCTCACGAAGTGGGATCACCTATGCGCATGATAGGACGAAACGGCCATCCAGTTCTTCCATGTTTCCTATGGTTGTCTAGCTTCAATTGACTCATGATCTCAACTATTAAAGTTTAGAAAATCACCCTGTTTAAAATACTTCAGACTACTTATGTAAATGATTTTGAAATAAAGTTTATTTTGACATATATATAATTACTGGTTTGTTGACTGTCGAATTGAACGAATATTTGATCATCATTATACACATACAATGAACAGAATATCATTTTATAAAGTCAACTAATAGATTTACATCAATTCAGTTCATGAATCAATTATTCAATTAATAATTTCCTGAAAAAAGTAAGAACAAACATTCTAGTAGAATTGCATGAATTCAGTTTTATTTCGTTGGTCCTCGTCAGCTGCTTACAACCTGTGATATTTAAAATTATAATCACATAATGGGTTTAAATTACTTACATGAAAGAGTTTGTTTGGAAGTTATATTGAGGACGTATTCGTATAGTATACCAATGGTCTAAATAAATTTAATAGACTGAATATTATAAGTATATACCTTATGTAAAA
The DNA here is from genome assembly GCF_000699445.3 of Schistosoma haematobium. Lineage (NCBI taxonomy): Eukaryota > Metazoa > Platyhelminthes > Trematoda > Strigeidida > Schistosomatidae > Schistosoma > Schistosoma haematobium. Next base: position 74,088,536 of record NC_067196.1, on the reverse strand, counting down.
GAAAATTCTACAAGATTGATTGTGACAACAGTTCAAACGGCCAGAAACAAGTAAACATTGATAGGACTAAAATGAGTAGAGTTCAGTTGATGAAATAAGAATTATAATTTGGAAGGTAGTTGGAGTAAAACTCAATGATGTGATAAGTGCAAGAAAGAGTTTAAAGAAAAAAATATATTAAGATACAGCGAGGGAATATTAGTCACCAAGGCAAGGAAAAATCGATAACCATCTCCTTTTGAACACATAAATCAGGTTTCTGGCGTCTGATAGTAACGGCTTCAGGGAACTTCAGAAGACTGGAGTTTGAATGCTTACTAATCACCTTAAAGGATTGAAAGGTATCTACCTGATGTCCTGTGTCAAGGAGATGTTTGATGATTGCGCTGTTTATTTTTTCTTCCTCACGTTTTGAGACTTTTTAAAACATGTTTAAAAAATCTAAGATATGCCCTCCTTTGTGTTAGGCTAATGTAGCTGCTTTGGTAGGTACACGTAAATTTATAAATACAGTTAGCGGTAACAGGTTGTAAGCAGCTGACGAAAACCAACGAAATAAAAATGAATTCATGCTATTCTACTAGAATGTTTGTTCTTGCTCTTTTCAAAATGATAAAGGGAACTATGTGTATGTAATAATTTCCTATTTAATATAAACAATGTAGAAATAAGCTTTTGTTTTAGTAGAATATAAACAACAATACTAGATTTATATTGCATGCTATTCGAACATTTTTTCTTCTTCTTATAAATCATAATTCGTATTACTTGAATAAAGTAATGAAATCAAGAAGAAAAAGGTAAACAATCCAAACCACAATCTGTTTATCATATGTGAAGAAAAGTTGAAGAAAAAAGAATATTTGAATAAAAATTCTGAATAAATTCTTTATGAATATAAGTAAACAAATTTCTAAATACTTTTACTATTCAGTCGATTGAACATAATCGGTTTAGTTTATTTTAATCTTTTGATTGATATATACATATATATATGTTATTATTATTATGAAATAAGATCGGATCAAAAATATCTAATTTCATGATTTCAATCTGTAGAACTTCTTAAACTATCTTCATTTTAATTGATAAGAATTGTATGATATTTGTTGTTTCTCTGAAGAAGTGGCTTACCCTGAGTCACGAAACTTCGGAATATCCAATTCTTCTCCTATTAGCAGTCCCATAACAGAAACAAACGGCTGTCCAGTGCTTCCAGATTTTCCATGTTGGTCTAACTTCAGTTGACTCATGATCTCAACTATTGAAATTACTACAATCTCCACAAAACCCCTTCTGATACTATTACAAATATATTATTTTATTTAGAGAAATAATAGGTTGCATACAATTCTTAACAATCAAGGTGAAGATAGTATAAGATCTACGGATTGAAATCATGAAATTAAAGATTTTTGAACCGATCTTATTAAATATATCAAGTAAAAGATTAAAACCAACTAAAGCGATTATTATTTTTATTTATAACAATCTATACAATGCTCAATTTATTCGAACTTATCAAGTCCAACCTTGATAATGATACCTATTGCTTCTCTATTGATTTTAAGAAAAATCAATGTCACAAATTAAGAAATCTATTTTAAACGTGATTCCTTTAAGTTATCATTGATATCTCAGCTACCAAACAATAAAGTGGAATTTAAAAGTAAAGATAAGAAGCATAGATAAACTACACCACCGCCTTCATCACTCTCCGTTAGTTTCATCAACTGAATCAGTGATTCAGTTTAAATAATGAACTTTTTTTTCAGAAAAGAATGACCAGTCTTTACTCCTAAATATTAAATCTATAATTTTTATATTCAATCAACTTGACACACCCTTTTCTTCGAATTAATCTGAAAGTACTTTTTTAAATAACTTTTATGATTAACCTTTTAATGCCACTCGAAATTTATTGATATTATTGTTTAACTGATTATTTGTATTGGAGATTTATTTACTACAATTCAGTACTTTTAATAAATTTGTTCTGATCGTTAGATTTGAAGGTCATCATGGTCATAGGTACTCGGTGATGATGAGTTCCATGCTACGAATAAACAGTTATTAGTTCTTCTTTGATTTACAGTGTTTGTTTAGATAAATACAATTATCAATTTAAACTAAAACAAATATTCCCTGTTATAATAAACTTTCTTTAAATAAAGATCATCTGATTGAAAGTAATAAAGATGTTAATTTCTTGACATCACAACGCATTTTACAAATTAATCTTAGTAGAAACATAATAGAATGATTATTTGCTATTGTAAGTACCATTCAAGGTTATTCCTAAGATCATCGTTTTTTTTTCTACATTTTTGTCTCAATATTTATTAGGTCGATGTTTTAAATGAATAAAACGAAAAAACAAAGCAGATAAAGCTCAGTTGTTATAGTTACAATTTTTGAATTCTTTTTCATTCTTACAAAAAAATTTTAGCCTTTAATTTTTAACTATTCTCTGGATTTAAAACAATTAGTCCCTTTGATAAATTTCGATAATGATATTAGAAGACGAAGATTATCAGAACTATGTGATATATTAGCGCAATACCTTTCGAACAATCTGGTCACACATATACTTGTTAAGAGCATTTATATATAAAAAATAAAAGGTCAACTAGACAGGAAACGGGGTAAGAGGAGATAAGGATAATGATAAGAGTAATAATAATAATCTGAACACAAAGCGAAACCTAATCACTCTGGATAATAAGTCAATATTACCAGGGTAGGTTTAAGGTAAGAACAAATTGTTTTTGAACACACAAAGGGGAATTGAATTTTCGTATGGCTGAGGCTTCACTAAACCTTAGTATACGCCCTTTTACACTCTTATACAACACTCTGAATGCTGGTCTATTGTTTTATATCATTAAATGTCATATATTGTTGAAAGAAGGATTCGGTCCATTGATAAGTAGTCTGGATAAAAAAGTTATTATATTTTGAAAATGGAATTTCGATATATAGAACTCAATTCATCCTACTTCTAAAAATCAAGAAAATTAATCATTTAGTTAAAGGTTGTATAAATGATTTCTTAATTTTGGCTTAATAAATTCGCTCCTATCCTTTAGATGGCTATAAATAAATCAATATAGAAGAAAATGGTGGACTTGTGGATCAATTTCGTGGATTGGTTGAAGTTAGACATTAACACTGTCATATCCCGTTAGCTCAGTGGTTTAAAGGATAAGCGCTTGCGCGAAAGACTGTTAAGTGTCGGGTTCGAATCCCACGGGGCGGAATCGTGGATGCGCACTGATGAGGAGTCCTACAATAAGATGAAACGACTGTTCAATGCTCCCAAATTTTATATAGTTGTCTAGCTGTAACATAGAAAACTTAATAAACTAACATTTTTGTATAAGAACATAGTCTATTTTGAGTCTAGTAAGTAAAAATTGTGCAAAATAACTACGTTATCGATAGATTCAACTTAAGAAAACAGATTCACCGTAAAGAAATAGTTTTTAAGATATTAACTATCGTATTAAACAGCAATAATTGTCAGTTTTTAATCATCTGGCTTGTTGTCTTAATGTCAACTGTTCTTCAGAGTTACTTTATAAACACTTTACAAATTGAAATAAGTCCAAATCTTTAACAAATCATACACTCCAGTAAAAAAGCAAACTAATAAAGTGAATAAAACCCAAGTAAATTGTATTCTTCAAACTCCATTGTCAACTTCTATTACAAAAAAAGAACAACATTTATATTACCTATGAAATAATACAATAGTGATTTTATCCTACAATTAAACTATTCGAAAAAAACAATTGAGTAATTGAATTTTCAAAGCGATTCTTTTAAAATAGTTTATTTTAAAGCAAAAAATAATACTACTTAAATGTACTTTGTTTAATGAAACTAAATTCATTTGTGATCATTTAAACTTCTTAATTGTTGTTTGAAATAGTTTCAAAGCACGCATTAGTCAGGATCAATGAATTAATGCTTAAACAAATATTATTTATCATTTGTTCACTATTAAAAAATAATCTGCTTGTCGTAGTCATAGTGAGTATAAATATTATTAACATTTTTAGAATATGTGTTACATTATCTAATTTTCAGACTCATGATATTAATAAATGAATTCATGAGTTAATTGAAACTAGACTACCATTAAAAACCTTGAATCATTGGATGACCGATTTGTCCTAGTGTGTGACTCCTCAGTGGTACGCATACACGATCCCACCTGCAAGATTTGAATCCACGGCTTTTGGTATGTCCTAAAGTTCTAGTGAGAAGTGGTGAACAGTGGAGTTCAACTTGCTCTGTTGTGAGGTAGTAACTCACTGATGACAATGGTGGACAGTGGTGCGATTGTGGATTGGTTGAAGTTAGACATTAACATCGTTGGATGCTGGCTCAGTAATCTAGTGGTTAAGCGCTCGCGCACAAAACCGATAGGTCCTGGGTTGGAATTGCGCGATTCGGATCGTGGACGCTTACTGCTAGGGCAAAACGGTCATCCAGTGCCTCCAGGTTTTTCATGGTGATCTAGCTTTAATTGACTCGTGAATTCATCTATTAGATTACTAAAATCTCAACAAAACTCCTTTCTGATCAAAATATTAAAGCTAGGAGTGTACCATCATTGTTACTGATGTCAGTCATGAAATGATTATAATGACTTTGCCGAAATACGCTCCGGAACATGTTCCATTTTTTCATTAGTTTAAATGTTAAAATATATGCAACACATGAATATGGTGATTCTTTGTACATGTATCAGTGTTGACTCCAGCTTTCTTGATTGTTATTCGTAAGTTACCCTAGTCGTGAATTAATGACATAATTAACTAATCACATGATCAATATCACATAAAATAATAAACTGGGACTCAAATTAATCAAACTGACTAAATTAATGTTACGTGGAAGATTAGTTTTTTACAAAAGAAAGTGGTATTTTCAAAAGTTAAGAAACAGGTTGGTTTGATTAGAATTTTAACAAATAATCAATAATCTTGAAAGGAATAATGTGATAAAGAACAAACATTTGATTGTTCACATGAGAACATAGTAATATATCCTTTAAAATCAAGTAAAACTGAAACATTGTTGGTAATTTATCCTTTTTACTCAGTTGTTGCTACAAATCAATCAGTTGCATTCAGATTGGACTTGTTAATAATGTGTACTAATCACCAACAAAACAAATATTACATAAGTAAATATTTTTAGGATCCAAATTTCCAGCGTTTTAGTACAAAGCGCTTGTCATTGTTGAGTATTGGTTTTTGGAATTATTTATTAAGTGGTTATTTTTGATGTAACAACGATAGTATTTTCAGTAATAATCGTCACTTCATTTCTCGACTTTGAGTATGCGGATGATGTTGTATTACTGTGCGATGATGCCCAAGACATGCGATCCGCACTCAGTCAGTTGGTAATCAGTGTCCGTAGATACGGTATGTGCTTTGCACCTTCGAAGTGCAAAGAGCTTCTACAAGACTAGCAGGATTCTAGTCCTGTACTCACCCTGGGTGGTGAGAAGATAGAAGTAGTCGAGAAGTTCGTGTATCTAGGTAGCTGCATAAGTGCTGATGGTGGCGTGAGTGGTGAGATCAATGCACGTATAGTGAAGGCCAGAGCAGCTTATGCCAATCTGGGCCATCTTCGGCGCCTTCGTGATGTCAGTCTGGCTGTAAAAGGTCGGATCTACAACGCGTCGGTGAGAGCAGTTCTCCTCTATGCTTGTGAAACTTGGCCTCTTCAAGTTGAGGACGTTAAACGACTCTCTGTGTTTGATCATCGTTGTCTCCGAAGGATTGCTGATATCTAGTAGCAACACCATGTTAGTAACGCAGAAGTTTGGAATCATGTGTTCGGGCACAGAGACGATAATGCAATTGATATCACCATCTTGAAACATAGACTTCGGTGATTTGAACATGTTCTACGAATGTCGTCCCAGAGAATTCCACGTGCATTGTTTGCCGACGCTGGGACTGATTGAAAAAGCGGAGAGGTGGTCAGTGTATGACATGGTGTCGTGGTATGAAAGAAAGCTGCAAAAGGCTGGCTTCTGTTGGTCTTTTACGACTCCTTGGCTGGGGTTCGAGAGATGGTGCTACACAGTGGCTAGAGACTTTATCAGAAATGGCTCAGAATAGAAGCCAGTGGCGATCCTGCCGTAACCTTCTTTTACTCTCTTCATAAAAAGTGGTTGTATCTTCCTTAACTGAAAGATTTCTTTTGGTTGTACCTTTCCGTTTCCCCCATTATTATTATTATTACACTAGCATACACTAATCTGTGGTCGTTATTGTCCTATTTTTTTCTTATACGCACCTCACATTCTTTTTCTGTTCCCATTTTCATTGATTTGTGTGGCGCATATATATCTGGTGCCCCCTTGTACCAATATTTATGTGTTCAAATAAATAAATAAATAATAAAAATAATAAATAATAATAGTATTTAAGACTAGAGTATTTGTGAACAAAATTAACATTCCTTGTCGAAATATTTATTACATTTTCTATTCACCAACTAGTATTAAATCGACTAATACTCATATGAATAACTTGTACTGAATTATTGCATCACAGAATCTAACTTCATAGTGTCTCATTTAATACACGTACTTACTTACTTACTTACGCCTGTTACTTCTCGTGAAGGAACATAGGCCGCTCACCATCATTCGCCATCCAACCCTGTCCTGGGCAATCCTTTCGAGCTCCTTCCGGTTGTTATTCATCCTTTCCATATCTGTTTTTATTTCCCGACGTAATGTGCTCTTTGGCCTTCCTCTTTTCCGCCTTCCTTCAGGATTCCAAGTTAGAGCTTGCCTCGTGATGCAGTTTGACGAGTTGAGTAATGTATGTCCTATCCATTTCCATCGTCTTTTCCTAATTTCTTCTTCAGCTGGAAGCTGGTTTGTTCTCTCCCACAAAAGGCTGTTGCTGATGGTATCCGACTAATGGATCTTGAGTATCTTGCGTAGACAGCTATTTATAAATACTTGCACCTTCTTGATGATAGTTGTTGTAGTTCTCCACGTTTCAGCTCCGTACAGTAGAACTGCCTCGACATTCGTATTGAAGATTCTCACTTTAATATTGGTTGAAAGTTGTTTTGAGTACCATATGTTCTTCAACTTTAGGAATGCTGTCCTTACTTTGCCAATCCTCGCCTTTACGTCTGTATCTGAACCTCCTTGTTCATCGATTATGCTTCTCATTTAATACAGATATAGTTTAATCAAATTAACGTTATGTTATAATCATCTTTTTGAATGACATATGATCAATGATAGTCAGCTAAGATAGGTGTTTAACAGTTTTATCATAACTATTCCAAAGTTCACAAGATTTAAATTATTCCTATAGGATTTAAGTTTATTAATTGTATTTAATATATATAGATCGTTTAAATTGTATCTCTAATAGATTATTTCATAATTGACTACATTCATATGTATTTAAACTAAAAATAGTGATAGATAGGTATAGACAAAGACAAAATACTATTTTACTCACAAACGAAAGAGAGAAATAATTCCATTCATATGCTCATTTTTGTTATGCTTAGAAACATTAAATGATTATATATTATGACTATTATTATTATTATTGTTATTAATATATTGGGATATATTATGGTGTATAATGCTTCTTTTCTGACTATTTATACACCTATTCCACAATCTGATTAGTTAAAAAGGGCCAAAAACATCTAGGAAACTAACAAAAATACATCATTCAGAAAAAAAAGAAAAAAAAGAGAAAAAAAGAAAAAGTTGAACATCCATAACAGGAAGTCTCATTTTGTTTACCTACTTAATTTATGTATATAATAAAAGTGTTAAGTTAATGGCATCGATTGGTATTAAAATTTAATGTTAATTTTTTTTGAAAAAAAAAGAAAGGAAGAAAGAAAAAGGGAAGAAAAAAATTAGCAAAAATTTGTTAAGTGCGTTTTAATACATAAATGATGCAATAAGACTGGGGTAAATGTGTATAATTTGATTTTGTCTACATTTGGTTATTTAATTTTCATATATTATTATCATAATATTAGATTATGTTAAAGTAAAGTAGATTCATTTAAAAAAGGTAAAACAATGAACATTTCCTATGAAACATGATTATTTGTTTCATGATTCTAAATGAACAAAAGAATTTGTTTACTAGTATAGGGGTTGTGGAGATTATTAATTTTTTTTATTTAGATCATGAATCGATTGATGTCAGACCACCTTTGGAAACCTGGAAGCACTGGATGACCTTTTCGTCCTATTGTGGGATACCTCAGCAGTGTGCATCCACGATCCCGCTCGCGGGATTTGAACCCAGGGCCTTCAATCTGGTGTGCGAACGCTTAACGTACTGGACCACTGAGCCGTCATCCAATGGTGATAGTGTCTAACATCAACCAATCCACGAAATTGTGCAACCAACTTCCGTTGTACTGAAGTAGACACATGTCTCTACCCGAAACGGATTAGCTTCATTTGTCACGGCTTCTCACTAGAACTCCGAGAATTCCCTCACGAAGCTACTCACTAGTGAGCACATTTTGATTACTAGTATGGGGGTTGTGGAGATTATTAAGTATTTTTTATTGAGATCATTAACCAGTTGATGTCAGACCACCTTTTGAAACCTGGAAGCACTGGACGGCCGTTCGCGCGCGAGACCGAGGGCCCTGGGCTCGAATCCCGCGAGCGGGATCGTGGATGCACACTACTGAGGAGTCCCACAATAGGACGAAAAGGTTGTCCAGTGCTTCCATGTTTCCAAAGGTGGTCTGACATCAATCGATTCATGATCTCAATCAAAAAAATAAGAAATTGTGTTTATTTTAAATAAATTAATATTTTTCTATGTAAATATATGTGTTTAGTTACAGATTAAAAAGAATCAAATTTAGTCGAAAATTGTTAGAATTCTGTAGTTGAATTCCTGAGTCAAATGAAGTTAGACCACTATGTAAGACCTGGAGCACTGGAAGGCCGTTTTGTCCCAGTATGGGACTCCTTAACATTGCGTATCCATGATCCCGCTGGCGAGATCCAAATCCAGATCATATCGTTCTTGCGCGCAAACGTTTAACTTCAACCAATTCACGATAACGAGCCACACATACACCATTATCTTCAGTAAGTTACTACCTCACAACAGAACCAGGTGAACTCCATTGTTTACCACTTCTCACTAGAACTTCAGGACGTAACAAAAACCCTGGGTTCGAATCTTGCAGGTGGGATCGCGTATGCATACTACTGAGGAGTCCCATACTAGGACAAATCGGTCGTCCAACGGTTCAAGGTTTTCAATGGTAGTTCAGCTCTAATCGACTCATGAATTCAGCTAATAAATTACTACAATAGTAGAGAACGAGAACACGATTGGGGTCAATCGAATGTCTTTGAACACAAAATTACAGAGCATAGTAGTAAAATCTGAGAACCACACAGTAAATACTTCATTTGCAAAATGTCAATCCATTGTCTCAGACTATAATGTTCCACCATTTTTACACGAATCATTCTCTGTTCTCGTTCTGTTTTCTCCAATGTTCTTAAGCTTCTGCTGACTGGTATTTCACTTTTAACTGATGATATATACTACTTATATCTATCGACATTAGTAGCACATACCATAAAATCTCCACAAAACCCCTTACTGATCATAATCATTAGAATTGTTAGAATTGAATGTTCTTCAGTAAGTAAATATTTGGTTATTCGTTTAAACACTAGTTTCAACATAATCACGATATATAACGATTCACCTAGGAGCGTTACAATTTTAAAGAATGTGACTTTGTCTTCTAATTAATGTTTACAAATTCTAGTATAAAACATGTAATTTTAAATGAGATTTGTATATTATGCTACGTATATCTGAAAGTTCAAATGTTATATCTTCTTTCATTTAATTAATCTTGAATATCAGTGCAGAATAAAATGTTATATATTTTATATAGTCTGCAAATGATTTAGATGAAGGATATCTTAGGAAATTTACTAACATCTGATTGGTTAATAGATTGTTTCAAGTTAGGCTAAAAAAACATTTGCACCTACTTAGGTTAAAGTTTATTTATACAACACGACTTCGAAAAAGATACAAAACACATTTTGGATTCTACTAAACAAATATCATTTCAGTAATCTATACATAGTATAAAACAAATCAAGAGTTTATAAAAAGCTACAAAAGAACAAATAGCTGTCCCTTGAAAGTAAATTATTCTGAGTATTTTCTGGGTCCAAATCTAATAACATTTACCACCAAATAGTTTATACATTTTATGCAACCATTCTAAACCAATCTGAGTCTTGTTTTTTTAACAGTGAATAGTTGAATTCTTAATTCTACTTGTTAATTAGGTAGTTTTTATGATTCATTTATATCTGATTTACCATCACGTATTAACAAACCTTTCAGTGACTAATCAACAAAACAAATGTAAATATAATCATCTTGCGTGTTTATTTAATAATTAACCAGCTTACATTAAATTAATTCGTGTAATAAACGTGTAAAACCACTCGATCTAATTAGATTACCATTGAAGAGACAGTAAATTAATAACCAACCTACTGTGGTAAATTATTCTGTCTGGTTAAATTTATTCATTCAGTGAAAATATTTTCAAATTTAATAGGTAACTACTTTGATTAGAATACAAGAATAATAATCAACCATGTGAAAGTGTACTGTGTGCTATTGATATCGATAGATATAAGCAGTATGTATCATCAATCAAAAAAGAAATACCTAGTAGCAGAAGGTTAATAAGATCGAAGAAAAGAGAACGAGAACAGAAAGTGGTTGATGTGGCAAACGAATTATTTAGTGTATAGTTCACAGATTTTACTAAAATATTCTGTAATTTCGCATTCAAAATACATTTGGTTGTCCCTTCTCATGTTCTTGTTCACTACAAAAGTATAACTTTTCAAGATATTTTTTGAAGTTTATAAAAAATGATTAACACACGAAGTCAACTAAAAATAAGTCAAACTAAGTAATGTAAATAGACAGTAAAGGAGTGTAATAAACTACATTTTAGAAATGTTGATTAATAAAGAAATAAATATAGTACAGTCATCAAAATAATATACATTTAACTGAATAAGCATTGATTATGACTTAATGTGTCTCTAATTCAATTAAATGAATATAACATCATAATCTGACAAGATCAATCGCTTAATATGAATGACATACATTTACAAATATGTACATTTCCAAACATAATAATTTAGACATATTTTACATTAAAGGATCATACAACAGAAGTGAAATTTAAAATCTTAATGTGATAAGACAATTGTATAATGCAACTTCATTTCTGACCTTGTTTATTGTCAACAGTTTCAGATTTGATTATTTTCTGTGGAAGTTCAGATTATTTTGGTTAGATTCTAAGGGAAATATAGTAATTCATTTTGAGTTCATACAATTTTCTGATAAATATAGAATAACAGAAATACTTGAGTTTAATCAATCGACCACTATAACTATTCTATAATCTCGTAATAAACTAAAGAACATTTCCATCAAAAACCCACATTATTCAGTGAAGTATTGTAAACCAGATACCATTAAACAGTTGTAACTTTCTTACCTAAAAATCTTCGAAAATATCTATTCATGATTTATAAATCATCTAGATTAAATTAAATATTAAATATTTCATTGGTTAACCGTCAGAAATTATAACTAGTCGAAACGGCCGTCCAGTGTTTCCAAATTTTCCATGGTGGTCTAGCTTCAACTGACTCATGAACTCGTCTATTTAATTACTATAATATCCCAAAAAACCCTTTCTGATAATATTTATCATGTGCTCACTAGTGACTGTCTTCAAGAGGTATTTCCTGGAGTTCTAGTGCAAAGCCGTGGCCAGTGGAGTTCAACTGGGTCTCTTGTTAGGTAGTAACTCACTGAAGGTGATGGTGGACGGTGACGCGATTTCGTTTATTGGTTGAAGCTAGTTATTAACACCGTTAGATGCTGGCCAACTCAGCGATCTAGATATTAAGCGTTCGAGTACGAGACCGATAGGCTCTGGTTTTGAACTCCGCGAGGCGGAATCGTGAACGCTAACTGCCGAGGAGTCCCATACTGGGACGAAACGACAGTCCAGTGTGTCCAGGTTTTTCATGGTAATCTAGCTTCAATCGACTTATGGTCTCAAATATTGAAATTACCGTATTACCCACAAAACCCCTTTCTGATACAATTATTAGTTTCTTGTCTTTCAACACTGTTAATCTGTTTCTCTTTCTTTTATAGTTGTGAAAAACACAACAAATTGATAGTCAGCTGTCATTGTAGTGAATTAATGTATAAAAACTTAATATAACAGTACTGTTATGTAGATTTCCATTATTTTGTCTAATTCGATTAACTGAAATAAGTATTAATCTCATAAACCTTTTATTTAATAATGGCAAATTTGTAAACAAGCGGCATATTAACTTATAATACGTAAATTACACTAATGAGTGTAATATTCAGAAATGGAAAGAACAGTAATATATATAAGTATACCTTTATATTCTTAAATAAATGTTTCATCGCACTAAATATTACCGTAAGTTATGACAATTCATTTGCATGTATTGTTGTTATTAGCTTTTGCTATTCGCTTTAATTACAATCATTAATGTCATTAGTATTATAATTAGTTATTGTCAAAGTTAAATAAGTCCATTTAATATGGAATTATAAATGAACAGTTTTTTGTGGTAAATAAGTGTGTACACATATATTTTTTTACATACACAAGTATATATATATATATATATATGGCTTTTTAATACTGTATAAGTTAGTTCAGAGTTTTGTCAAAGCTTGCAGCTAGAAGTCATATATTAAGTATATGATCATTGTCCAGATGGATCATACTGTTACTATAACTACTAATAATATTAGTAATATTAATCAATATTCCTTAAAATATGATACTGGATATTGTAAAGCTCAATTAAATCTCAAGTGGAAAATGAAATGTTCTTTTTTCTTCTTGAGTTTTTCCATCCTGAAATATTCGAGACTATATGATGGTTAGTTAATGTAGTTTGTTTGCTCTGATTTTCTTGAATTCAAAGGATGTTTCTCATTTTGAACTAATATCTGCCAGAAAACCACTGTAAGAAAATCGACTAGTGTCAAAAATTGAAAAAAAATTAGGAAACGCGAATAGCTAGAATTTAATATGTTTGGTTTATACGTTTTTGTGTTTGCCATGAGAAGTGAATGTTTCTGATTCATTTCCTTGTAGTGCCCTTTGATATGATCTTTCAAGCACAGACAAAGCAGTTGTTGACTTCCTTATTTTTTGAACAGTTCTCCAGCCAGTGTCATTTCTTGGTGAAAATTTTTAAGTTAATTATCTTCTATCTTGCGTTATAGTTCCTTAAAACCTTAATTACATATCTAGAGGATGAAAATAAAAAGTGCACTCAGGAATCGTGGAAGTAGTCTGAAGAAGTAACATATTTACTCAAAGTAGAAAAACTAGAAGTATAAAGAATATGATGCTTAAAATACGACACTGAATGATTATTTTTGAAGCTCTTAGGCAGAATATAACTTTTAACATTTTAATAGTTGCCCTTTCTATTATAACAAGATTGAAATTCATTATCGGAAAGTATGTTGATTGATCACAATTAGTTCCCTTTATAAATCTAAACAAAGCCAGAACAAGCATTGATGCAGAACACTATGAATTCATCATATTTTGTAGTTTCTCATCAGGTGCTTACAACCATATATGTATTGAAAGTTAGCACTGAGATATGATGTAATGTGAAACAATGTATATAGATGAACAAAGGAATTAGAATGACAAAGGTTATCTATAATAACCATATATATTTGGAGTTGGAATCCAAAAAAAACAATAAAGGGTGGGCACTGCATTTATGAAATGAGGTTCGAAGACAGATAAGATAGATTGTGTGATAAGTTTGGTTATGAAGGGTATAATAAGATTACTGAAATTAAAAATTATTAAGATGGGTTACGTAATAACTGAAGGGGATTTAAATAGTTTACATAAGTTAAGAGAACGAAAAATTGAAGGGATGGCCTTGATGTTCATAAAATAAGACCATATAACAAAATAAACAGTAGTTCAATAATGATAATAACATACATAGTTTACTCAGGTATTGATAAGTTTATTACTATCTCTTTCTGAATACATAAATCAGGTTTGAGCTTTTTATTGCTATTGCTTCAGCAAACTGAAGAGAGGCCGTGTTTTTCCTACTAATAATCTTGAAGGCTTTTGGAATATCAATGTTATGACCGTTTTCAAGTACATACCAAGATATTTCCCTCTTTAAAGTCATTGCACCTCTTAGTCTCAAATTCTATGGATCACTGAGTAGCGACTAATGTAATAAATGTATGACCCTTTCTTGTGGATAGAATTTTGTTGTTTAAGTTCAAATGTGGAACAGATCAGTGTCTCAAATGGAAAATGGTTTGCCTAAAGTATACAGATACGCTTTGTTTACGAGTCTCAACAGACCTCGGACTGCCTACGTTTGAAGTCTAATGTATGCGTTTTTGAGTCATTTAGATTAATAAACATGTTATGACTAGATCACACTATAGACCACGCGAACAGGGCGTTATTTATTATTTAGTGATGAGTTAGTGTGAATATCTCAGTACTATGGGAGTTCTGTCATTGCCTAATTAGATTAGTGACAGCATCTCGGACTATAAATCCGAATCCCATAAGAAGCATAATTCCTCTCAAGATTATCGATATGCTTTACTGATGGATGTTAACTTGAACGACAACTAGATTTAAAATTCCTTAATGATCCTCTCTAATCACCTAAAATCAAACGTAAATCTATGCGAATTGTTGATATGTCTTTAATGCATTGAATTTTCATCATTAATAAAAAAAGCCCAATTATAGGAAGTATTTTTTTCCAGCGTTTGGTTTTAATTAGGCAAAACGTCCTCTATAAAATAGTGAAACATGGACTTATCAAGATTTTTCAGTCATCTTAGACTATTATTCAGTGGATATTGTCGAGGTACAGTATAGAATTCAGGTTGCATAGTGATAGATAATTCAAGAGCAATACAAATTTTTCGACTAATTCTTTGGATAGTGATATTTCTAGTAGAAACTAATTAGGAACTAATTACAATTTCCATAGTGAATTCTTACATGATCAGTTGAATTTCATACTTTTTTTCTCCCACTAATCATTTTTCTATTTTCACAAAATAGAAAAACCATACTATAATACTTAATTTGCAAAATGTTCTATAAATGTCTCGAACTTCATTGTTCTTGCGTTTCCATACTAATTGATTTCTATTCCAGCTCTTCCTTTCTTGATCTTCTCCATCTTCTGCTGCCAGACATTACATTCCTAGCTCGCGTCATATACTACTTATATCAATATAAGTAGCACGCACCACAGTACAAATGTTACTTATTCAGTCAACTAAAACTGTTCATTCATAACAGTCTAAATAACTATTTCATTGAATTATTCTTTTTTTATTTTCATTTGTTCTTGGTTCTCATGTTAACTGTTTATGAAAAATTATTTGTGTCTATTTTTTCTTTCTCGCTGTAGGTTTAATACAATTAAGACATGTAAAAGAGTTTAAAGCTGCTAAAGAATTGGAAAATCAGTATCAACAACAAACTTCACGTAAACAAGAAAATCAAGAAACAAAAACAAAAATAAAGCACTCAAATATTAGTAAATATCCATGTACTCTTGGTATATTTCCAGCTAGAAGTAGTAGTGGTAGTAGTGGAGGTTTAATTGGAACTAATCAACAAAGTCCATTTCATCATTTAATTAGTGGTGGTGTTCTCGGTGCTACTGTATTAACATTAGCAGCTAAAGATAATCGTTCAACGAAAGAATTAATAGATATTCAGAAACATCAGCAACCAACAGCTTCCCAGTTAGAAAAAAACACTATATCACAAATGAAAGAACAACCGAACTTAGAAGAAAATAGTAGTGATAAACCATGGACTCAACAACGCACTAATCAAAATAATGAAGCTTTACTTGATGAATATCATCATGAATGTAATTGTTCTAATCTAGCCATTGATCCTTTAGCCGCGGAACAAGTTATTTATAATCATGATGCATCAGTAGACTCTATAACAAGGAATGCACATAATCTTTCAAGCGATACAAGTAATGCAAGCAAGACAAGTCAACCAGTTTCAGAAATTCATTTGCATAAACACAATCACTATTATGATAAAATAAGGTATCAACTAGCCCGTTCTGCTACTGTCACATCATCATCGCCAATGAAGAAACATATTCAACTTGAAACTACTCACAATATTAATCAACGTCAAGCAGATTTGATTGGATTACAAGAAACTCTAAGTGTACCGGGTTTAGCAAGACAGTGGACAGATGACAGTGATTACACAGATGATTACAGCATTTATAAGAGACAAAATTCGTTCGAAACAAATGATAGACAACAAAGCTATGATAGTAGTAATATGTCGTTGTATACACACTCTGCTAACACATATAATGAGACATTATTCAAGCAATATGATACTAACAATGAAAATCAATCAGGCAGAATAAATCAAGATAACAACTTAAGATTAAGTAATACAAATGTAAAGTTCGTATCAAAACAACCCAGTTTAGATAGAAACGAAGTAAAAAATGTACAGTTTAATAAAGAATTAAATGATGAAAAACGTGCAAATAGTGTTACAAACTACTTGAACACTTGCCCAGTATCCTACTTAAATTCAGGCTGTCACTCTCGTATTAGACGATTAAGAGAAAATTTTGAGAAAACTAGGAGTTCAACATATACATGGAAGCCAACAAGGAATATGGGAGGGTTATTAGAAAGTAGAACAGATGAAGAACAACCTTTAGCCACTACACGAATTTCTGGTAGTGATTCTCGAGTCTTCCATACCCCAGAAGCATTAGCTACAATTGTAGATAAGAATTCTACAATCACAGTGGAAAATGTACCACAAATTTCAATTGAAGAAAACGAAGATACTGGTAAATCCGTGAAAATATCAGGGACTAAAGAACAAGAAAGATTTTCGCCCCCTACATTAGATTTACAGGTTACTGATAAACATGATAATTCTGATGATATACATAAAACTCCATTAATATCACCTTTAATCAATATAGAATCTGAAGTGGAAGAAACAGCAGACGACAGCGAACGATCCATAATGCAACGCCGGTAAGAATATATCCCTATTATCCATGTTTTTACTTATATTTTAAAAAATCTACAACAGTAAACCTGTTTTTTACATCCAATTCCGAATATCTTCTGAAAGACAACAAATTCGTTAAGAATGAATTTTTATCTGCCAAAATTAAAATCATCAGTATTGGGTTGTTCAGATCATAAACCAATTGACACCAAACCACCATTGAGAACCTGGAAGCACTGGACGGCCGTTTCGTCCTATTGTGGTACTTCTCAGCGGTACGCATCCACGGTCCTGGTCACGAGATTCGAACCCAGGTCGTTCAGTTTCGCGCGCGAAGGCCTAAAATCTTGACCACTGAGTTGGCTGGCATCCAACGGTGTTAACGCCTAACTTCAGCCAATCCGAGAAATTGCGCGACCATCTTCCATTGTACTGAGGTAGATACCTGTCTCTACCTGATATGGATTAACTCTACTTGTTACGGCTTCTCACTAGAACTTCGAGAATTCCTTCACGAAGGTAGTCACTAAAGATCTTACTTACTTACTAACGCCTGTTACTCCTCGAGTCACTAGAGAGTACATTATAATTACCTGTATTAGTCTGTGGAGATTATTAAGTTAAGCGTTCGCGCGCGAGATCAAAATACCTGGGTTCGAATCATGCGTACCGCTGAGAAGTACCACAGTAAGACGAAACGGCCGTCCAGTGCTTCCAGGTTCTCAATGGTGGTTTGGTGTCAATTGGTTCATGATCTCAATCAAAAATTAAAATCAATTCTTTTTGTGTATTACAATCAAAGTAAAAAAGATTATGCATAAGTTAGTAAAATATAGCATAATATATAAATAAAAATATGAAATATGTAAAAATTATATATCGAAGGCTTGCTGATACAATTATTTTATCAAGTTTAAAACAAGTTTAATCGACCTAGTAATGTGTTAAAATAGTATATACTAAAACAATTCATAGTAAGGACAAGATACTATGACTTTGATCACTATCTTTGAAATGATTCATGCAAATCTTAAAATAAGTTTTGCGATAATTCAATTAAAATGTTAACAATAACTAAGTTTTAACGTTACTGGATGCATGACATTGTTTGTGAGATATCTTAAAATATACTTCTGAAAAGAGCAAAAACAAAGATTCTAGATTCTGCTAGAATCTTTGTTCTTACACATTTCAATATGATAAAAGAAACTATGCATATGAAATATGCTTCTGTCTATACAATCATCATGAAGGTTTGACTATTGATTATCAAATACAACCTTTTTTATGTTTTCATTATTGTTTCAACATGTTTAATTATGCAATTTGTTGAAAGTAATTGATAACACCTTTTTTCTTATAGTTTCATAACGAAATCAAATGATCTAACATTATCCATGAAGGAGATTTAATGATATCTAATACTTAGTTATGATACATAACTGCTATATACATTCACCTTCAGTAATAAAACTTTCTGTATTCACCCCACTTTCCTAAATGTTTTATTATTGATTAATTTTCCTTAAATTATAGTAAACAGTCAAATATTTTATGGACATCATAACAGAAAATTTTCAGGTATTTTTACTGTCTACTATTTCCCACTAATACTTTTACTTTACTTAACTTACATCTATTACTCGTAATGGAGCATAGGTTGGATATTTCTAAGTGATAGAATATTCAGTTTAAATAATATATTTAGACAATAGTTGGTAAATTATATTTACATTAAGTGACAAGAAAAACAAATATTTATAGTTTACGTTAAGATAATCATCAATATCCTCTACGATGTATAAAAATTATATATATATATATATATATATATATATATATATATATATATATATATATATATATATATATATATATATATATATATATATATATATATATATATATAACTTACTGACGATATCTGTTCAATGATAACTGTTTAAACTAATATAGAATAGATATAATATGGCCAAGAGTTTTTTGATGGAGTTTTGTTCTCTCAGCTGGATTGTTTGGTCGAGGAGTTTTCATCGTTCTTCTGAACGATGAATCATCTACCTGAGCAACAAATCTCCACCATGGCTAAGAGTGAAATTCAGGAGCATGTTTCTTATTTTTTGAAGCTTGTCCGCTAAATTTGCGTGCATACTAGATTTGATGTTAAATTTGATTCCTGATTTCTTCAAGAAATAGTTCACATATAGTTTTAAAAGTTTACTTAAGTTATCGAAAGATATGAGCCATTATGCACGTCTGTTTGAATACAATCCAAAAGACGTGAGGTTAGCAAATAAGGATTCTTTTACATATTGACATGAAAGTGTGGAAAACAAAATTTGAAGGGTTTTAATTTATATATTTTATCGAAATCAATAATTATTTTAAAGTTGTCTATAGATGTCCCTTTTTTACATCACATATTCATTTCAGCCTGGTTACTACTGAAATTGGTTAACAGGTTAACCTATTAAACTGTCTAGAATCAAACTAAATACCTTCAAGTTTATATTCCAACTACTGATCAGTCATTTATTAGTTCACATTCTAAACTTAGTTCTCATTATCAAGAGACTATCATGCACTATCATCATTCACACCTATCTTACATGGTTTAACTGCGCCAGTCTGTATAAAAAAATATGTATTTTTATTTAATAAGTGACAAACTTATATATATATATATATATATAAATGACTTTTGAAACTGAGAAAACCTCAAATTGATGTATAGTTATAACTATTCTTTCTAATCGTAATTTTTATTCAATCTAAAATGTTCTTAACGCTTAACTTTTATTATTTCCTATCCATTCAATTTTAGTCTCCTATGATTATAGATATAATTCATAAAAGTAGCCTGTTCTAAATACATTCTAAATAGATAGAGATTTAAACACTTCAATAAAATCGACTATATTAACTTTAATACTTTGAAAATATTTGCCTATTCTTCATATTTTTTATTTGTTTGAGCTCTACACTATAAAGTAGATGAATTGAATTAAGTTAGATAAACAAATGTATCTAAATCCTTTATATAAAAGTGTTCCTACAACTAACATACAATTTTGAGATGGTGGAGAAGAATTGTAGCTGAAATGGATGATTTTGGTGGAGTTTTGTCCTCTGAGCTGAATGGTTTGGTCGTGGAGCTTTCATCGTTCTTCTGAACGACATCATCAGCACAAAATGCAGACTTCTATTTCCACGACCAAACCATCCAGCTCAGAGAACAAAATTCCACCAATAACATCCAATTTTGTATATACGGGTTGGATTAGTCATTTAATTCTGATTAGTTTAATGGATATTTGATTTGATTTTAATTAAAATGATAAGTAATTAGAATCACATCTATCCTACTTTATATGATTAGTTTCTTCACAAAGAAATATGTATAAATGTCAATATCATTTTTAATAATTTTTATATTAACTCTTCTCCCGTCTCTTATTATCATAGATCCTATTCTGATTTTTTTTCTCTTTTTTAGTCACTATTAACCAAAGTATTTTTAATATGATAGTTCTTCATCACTTTGGATTATTGAATAAGGAAAAGAGAATTCAGCGAAGAAAAGTTTCTTTTCGACGAACTCATTTGCGTTCGTATATATAGTTATATGGAAAATGTATGTCTATAGAAGGGTAGTAAGGATCGCACTTTAAACTCTAATCATTTATTGTTATTACCTTATACAAGTTTTCTTGATTATCATTCAATTTATTATCATGACCTTTGTTGTTTGTCGCTTTTCTTCATATCTATCAATTGAACTATTATCAGACCCATTAATTCTGTTCTTCCTTACCCCTTGATTAGTACGTTAACCTCATTTGTTATTTATGCTCGAATCCATTTTTGTGATACAATTGTTTCTATCCTTCTATTGACATATATTTTCCATATATATATATACGAATGTACAGTTTAAGTAAATGATTTCGACGAAAAGAAAATTTTCTTCGCTGAATTCTCTTTTTCTTATTCAATGACACTATGGGTTATTTTAACTTTGGATTATTTACATACTCAAGAACCTTCGAAATAGAATTTGTGTTTCTATTCTGTAAATGTTATTATTCAAGCAATTGTTTCAATATGTATCAAACTTCA
Organism: Schistosoma haematobium; assembly: GCF_000699445.3. NCBI lineage: Eukaryota > Metazoa > Platyhelminthes > Trematoda > Strigeidida > Schistosomatidae > Schistosoma > Schistosoma haematobium. The sequence goes on along the minus strand of NC_067196.1, from coordinate 74,067,188 downwards.
TCCTTAAGCATGTACATATCATTGATTTTCTAATATTTGATAATTATTATTATTTTCAAAGCAAATAAATACTATATATATTATTGCAAACCTTAAGTACAACAGTAGTGAACGAGAACACAAATGGGGACAATCGCATGTATTTCAAGACAAAATTACAGGACATTTTAGTAAAATATAAGAACCATAGAGTAAATACATCGTTTGCAAAATGTCAATCAATCGTCCAAGATTTCATTACTCCTTCGTTTTCACACCAATCATTCTCTGTTCTCATTGTCTTTTCTTTGATCTCCTTAACGTTCTGCTGACTGGTATTTTACTTTCGATTGATGATACATACTATTTGTATCTGTCGTCATCAGTAGCACACATCATACAACATATCTGTAGAATTTAAGTCAATTTTGCATACTTTACAAAGCAATCTGCTAGTGGATGATCATTAAGATAACTGACTAACTTGTATATACTGCTTTAGTGTAACGGTCTATTTTATTTAGATTATACTTTTTAAGCAGTTGACAAGCAAATCTAACAAATTAAAATGGATACATACTATTCTTGCTTAAATTGTCACCGATCATTACAAATTTTGTATATATAGTTAACTACTCATGTGGAACTAAATGATATTTTATGGCGCTCTGACGTCATCTGATAGCATTAAACACAGAAATTATCCGCTTCATTTTATAACTAAGAAAATTTAGATTAAGAATATAATTCCATAGGAAATGTGATACAGTATATAAACTATTTACAATCAGGATTGTTTATTATTCATCATCATAACATTACACTATCAGTCCATTAAATTTTAGATAATAACATCTAATATTCATCCGTTCAGAGTAGGCTATAACATCAGTTTTTAGCTTTGTTTGTTACGGATTTATCTTATTTCAACACAGATATTGGTACAAAAAGGCACCAAATACATAGGCGCCACAAAAATCTCATTCGATATGTGTGAGGGCTGTGATACTGCCCGGGTACCCAAACCGAAACAGGTGGTTTTCTTAGGTGGCCACTCCCCGAGCCTTCGACCTGAAGGTCTGATCCACAAGGCACTGGAGCATTGTCAGGAGATTCAGTCCCATGGAAGCCGGTGACCAACAATTGGTTCATACGCCATTTGTTCCCGCAGGATACTGGAGCCCATATGCACCATTGGTTTGGAATCCGGTTAAAGCGTCGGATATTCGCTTTTCGTCTTCTCGATTTGTAAGCAACACCCCCGCCACGAGAAGGCAGTGAGTACGACTTCCCTGGCAGAGGCTATATACGCGTGGCCATGTGAGAGCATTTCGAGAGGGAGAGCGGACTTTCCCCACTCTCGGCCGTACCAGGGCATTTGGGGGCATTTGTTACGGAACTCTCCAACCGTTGATAAGGATGCTCCGATTTCATGTTCATAGTAATTAAGCTATTGAATTCATTACTAAAAAGTGAATATTACTTTGTTTTGTATACAAATACATGAGAGTAAAGTAGATTACATATGAAAAATTATTTTTTTCAAAGTTCAACTCAAATTAGTAGTATTTTTCATGTTTTACATATCTTTCAACTTTTTACAACAGTTCGTTGGTTGAGGTTAGATATTAACACCATTGAGATGGTGGAGAAGATTTGTAGCTCAGGTGGATTATTTTGGTGGAGTTTTGTTCTCTGAGCTGTTCTCTGAGCTCAGAGAACAGCTCAGAGAACAAAACTCCACCAAAAACATTAACACCATTGCATGTCGGCTCAGTGGTCTAGTTGGTTAAGCGCCTGGCGCGAGACTGATAGGTCCTGGATTCGAGTCTCGCGGGTTGCGGGATCGTGGATGTGCTCTGCTGAGGAGTCCCATAATAAGACGAAACGGCCGTCCAGTATTTCCAGGTTTTCTATGGTGGTCTAGCTTCAACTGACTCATGATTTCAATCAAAAACTTAAACTGATTTTACTAGTAATGAAACTCATTTCACTGTTTACTTATCATAAGAATTTAAAATAATAACGTTTCATAACTCAGTGTAAGCCACTTGTCCAGAAAACAAATAACCAAATCAAAATAATCCAACTTTAAATAGTAGAAAGGAACAACTATAACTATAAATGAAATAATAAATTGTTGTACTACATGCAATTATCCTACAAGCAATATTTCAATCTGTTCAGATGGTATATTTAAAGAACTTTATTTCCACACAGAATATGCTCTGAGGACGTTGTCTATAATACCGATGAAAATTTCATAAATGGACCATCTTACTCAAAGAATACAAATTAACAACATCAGTCTTCAAAAATATTAATCAAAATTTAGACGAAATAGAATGTGGCCAACAGTGGAGACAACTTGTGTCATAATAACTATATAGAAGTGATTCACACAAGATGTCAGCCAAAACTGATCAAATTTTAATCAAAAACATCAACAACATGATATAATCCAAACCATTTCAAAATTGAAATAAATCTAAGTTATTTTGAATAACTCCACTCCAAATAGAAACTAAAAGCTTTTAGTCATATTAACATAAACAATTTATTTCAATTGCCTATTTCATAGTTTCAATCAATTAATTTATATACCCTTAACAAAATAAATTTTTTTTAACTAATTCACATAATTTCAATAGTTGAAACCAATTAAAGCTAGACCACCATGCAAAACCTGGAAGCACTGGATAGCCTTTTCGTCCTAGTATGGGACTCCTCAGCAGAGTACATCCACGATCCCGCAACCCGTGAGACTCGAATCCAGGATATATCAGTCTCGCATGCGAGCGCTTAAGCACTAGACCAGTGAGCCGGCTGGCATCCATTAGTGTCAATGTCTAATTTCAACTAATCCACGAAATTGAGCAATACATCCACCATTCTCATCAGTGATATAATATCTCACAACAGACTTGGTTGAACTCCACTGGTCACGGCTTTTCACCAGAACTCCAGGATATAAAAGAAAGTATGACAAATAGTCAAACTATATTGAATTAAATCTGATTCATTAGCATAAATAATAATTAAAAAAAACCAGATCGATTCATGTTAATAATTAATCACTTTTATCCAAATAAAATGTCAACCATTTAGGTTTAATTAGGTTGAAATTTTCTATTCAATGATTTAACAGGTAAAAATGACTGATTTAAAACTAAACAAAAAGAAAAGAAGTTTTTTGAACAAAATTATATGCAACCAGTGAAATATGTATTAATATGTATTCATAGAAAACGTTTACCTTAACGGATTGAACTGCATAAATCACATTTTTTGTTTCACTAGTTCTCATTATTATTCCTATTTGTGAGCGTATATATATATATATATATATATATATATGCGCCTATTTCAATGACAAACCAAATGCGTTGTATGAATGATTTCATGTTACGTAATGTAACAGCTATACAATTGCATAATTGTTAGTTAGACAAATGATTATTTTTATAATAATTAAAGAATAATAGTTTTTTTCTTTAAACATTCTATTATATTATTTACTGGTAATTAGATGTTACATCAATTACGTCACCAATGAATTAATCAATAAGTAACTGATTGATCATTAAACTATAATTAACAGTAGAAATGTAACTATTATAGATAGATGAAAATCATTATAAATTATTGAAGCAGTTACCGTTTTCGATAACACTGATATTTCAGGTAACTCAGACATTTGAAATATTTGGGTCATTTACGAGTAATAAAATAACTTTCAGTATGAGATTGTGATGATTGTTAAATTTCATTGAAATCATGAGGCGATTAATGTTAGACCAACATTGGAAACCTGTAAGCATTGGATAGCTGTTTCGTCCTAGTAAGGGACTCCTCAACAGCGCGAATCCACGATCTCGTACGCGGGACTCGAACCTTGGACCTTCGGTTTCTCACTCCAATGCTTAACCTCTGGACTACTGAGCCGGAATCCAACGGTGATAAAGTCTAACTCCAACTGACTCACAATATTGCGCGGCCATCTTCCATTGTCTTTGGAGGATAACTACCTCATACTCGAGACGTTTGAAATCCATTGGTTAAGGCTTCTCACTAGGACGTCAGGAATCACCTCTTGAGGCTAGTCACTAGTTAACTAATGGTAATTTTCAGTATGAAGTTGTGGAAATTCTTGAATTTCACTGAAACCATTAATCGACCAATTTTAAATAATTGACTTGTAAATACTTGAAATAATTTCAGTTTTATCAAGTTTATAAGACGTATCTGTATTTAAATATCAATAATGGTTGAATAGTTACTGCGCGATTTTATTAACCAGCTAAAACTAAAGCCTATACACCAATTAATTGAGTCAGTTATTTTGATAAACAGTTCGTAAGTAGGATTTGGTTAGCACTTGACAATGAATAAAATTATATCAGTTAATAACTTGTAATTGATGAGTTCCGGTATTCACAAAATATTAGATTGCCAAAAATATAAATCAGGTACTTGTTTATGAAACTATACAGTGATTAACTATATCTCATAATATATACCGATTAAAAAATTCGACTGAGAACTTAATGTTTACTACAAACACATGGTTACTGAACTGATCACTGTTCAGTGAATTATAATAAACAAAAGCAAATGAAAACAATAATATTTTGTACTCTGGTAATGGTTTTAAACGTTGAACATAAATCGAAATTCAACGCCAAAATGAAGCTTACATTTTAACTGACAATCAAAGTACCATCAGTTAACCCATGTAATGTAACCATTAAGGCTTCATAATGAAACACGATTAAGATTCAGTATTGAACAACAACATTTCTACATGTTCATAGATATAAAAAAGTAAGTTTCACACAATTAGTTTCATTAGTAAATTAAAAATTTATTTTGAATTTATGGAGAAACGAATTTCTCGTCTTTACATTCTTAGTAACAATACCCTTTTATATATTTGCTACTTCCAGTCTGTACACATTTTGAATGAAAATAAAGAAATCTTCACAATGTCTAAATTACTTAGCTAAAAGCACAGTGTAATACAGTTAACTGTTGAAGTTTGTGAACCTTAATGTAAATCGGACAATGGAAACGAAACAAAATTATATATATATATATATAGAAATTCTTATCAAAACAGTACATAACACTCAACAAATTTGGATTAGAGAAATAAAGCAACTAGGTTAGTAACAAAGAGAAGTATACATCAGACCAAGCTCATTTGTATGTATATAAATATACAATCAAAATAAGCATAATTTATATCAAAGATTTTTCTTATTATCCAGTAATCTAAACTTGATGGTGAATGAATTGATGAATTTCTATGATAAGAAATCAACAACGTTTGTAGGTTGTTTTCTGTCACTATTGTCACTATTGATTTGAAAAAAAAATATGATAATTTTATATGGATCGATTTTCTTGGGATTTCTCATCGACAGGAAAGATTCTACTCAATTTACTAAGACAGGAATACGTTTATCAGTCCAATCAATCATTACTTAGTTAGTTATTCTTAAATAATGTTTTATTATATATGGTAAAGTGGGTTAACACGTAAAACATTTGACTTTCAGATATTAGCTTGTAGGTTCGAACTCAACCTCATCTTTTCCAGTTTGGTCAACCAGATATTACTACTAACCCTTATGTTCAAATTTATTTGGTCCATAATGAATTACACAAATCTCTACTTGGTGAATGAGATTATTACTGTTGATTTATTAATACTAAGGATTTATTGTATATTAAGTCTACAGAATATATTCAGTCTCCACAATCGTAAATCAATAATTATTGTGTTGGAGTAGCCAATACACGTCAAATATGTATTAGTTATGATTGAATTTGCCAATATTATACATTAAAAATATTAAACACTTACAGATCTGATATCTCTTGAGTTGAAAAGTCATGTAAGTAAGCTGAGTTTGGAAGGATTGTGGTGTTTTTTTTACTTTACTCCTTACAATAAATTGGGATGGTATGATAGTCATTTTTTCAGTACTATCGAAATGCTTTTCCCATTATATCTAGATGAACAATTTTTTCGCCCAATATATGTAATAATATGGGATGTTGAGAAATAAATTATCTTTTAGTGTAACTACATTTAAACTTGGGTCTACACCAGTGACAGAATGATCGCTAGAACTTATTGTTGTTTAAACCAATTGCATCATCTTTGAAATAATTTACAATATTCGGCTATAGGTGTCACAGGTGAAAGGGGAATAGTTGTGAAAAGCTGCTTATTGATGTGGAGGTGAAGTATGGATAAAAAATATAAAACAGCTGTTTTTAATTGTATTCATGTAGTAACATGTAAGAAAAACTTTACTCTAAGATGCTAGGTCGTAATCAATCTAAAAAGAAAATACAAAGACAGTCCAGCAAGTTCCGACCTGAGTCCTACTTGCAAGGTAACTTGGGTGGTCGGTAGAGATCGGACTAACCCCCACTCTGTTGTAAAGTAGATTACTCAGGGTTTCCAACCTCGACTCACAAAATCTTCCAGGCTGCCCGATGTATATGCGTATGTATATGAATTATACCAGTCTCGGCTTGTGTAGTTGTGTGTGTAGCTACTTTCCAGGCTCGCAAAATAAACGTAGTCTGAAATGTCTGCCCTATGTCTAGTAAAATTAGAGGCCTAAACCAACAGGTAGAAGACATAACAAAAGGATATGTTAGTAAATAGTGGGGTGAAATGACCATCAACCATGCCTGAGAGCGCTTATTCTGATGTGTGTGCCATGAAGTCCTTTTAGTATGCGATACGTTAGAGAGAGTCAGTTGTAGAAAATATGTTCAAAGGTCGAGGTAACCATCTATCCTCCAAGGTTGGTGAATATACCAATATGTATACTATGAGATGCATGAGTGAAAACGTATGTATATGAAAACGTATGCATGAAACGTATACGTCCCTCTAATGCAACACCCTCAGGCCAAGACCCGGGTGTATCGATTTACACACGGAACGAAATGCACACAGTGGGTTTGTGATCCTTGAAAATAAGGTAACCAAATCCAAGAGAGTCACATCCACTTCATCGGATAAAGCATTACCAACCTTAAATATCTGGAACATTGTACTTTCAGATGATGGGTTGCAATCAATCTAGAAAGACAATACAAATACATTACGTAATAAGCAAAATGCTATTTCGAGTTAATAATGATGGTAGTAATGATATCAGGTGGGCAATGGAAGATGAATGTAAAACTAAAAATGTTTCATAAAATTTAGGCAAAATAAAGAATAAACGTTAAAGTAGATTGTGGGAAACTGCTTGAAATATAGATCTTAGAAATGGAGAGGGCTTATTTTGGACCATGTTAAGGATAAAATTTGAATAAAGTTAAGTTAAATCCTGAATGATCATTTTATTGTAATAATCTTGTGATTATAACTGTACATGATGAACTTATTGAAGATCATTTTTGGCAGTTTCCTTGCGCGGTAAACAAACACTAATCCCTCGAATTATGACCTACAAGTGATAAAGGGGAACTATCAGATATAAAATTGTTTTTATATACAGATTTGACGGGATTTCAGTACATTAGCAAATTGAACAAACTGCTTATAACAAATTGTTTCTTTCGCTAATGAACTTAGTTCGCGGTTTTTTACTTACGCCTGTTACTCCCAATGGAGCATAGGCCTTCGACAAATATTATCCAACTCAATCTGTCTGGGGCCTTCCTTCCTAGTTCTATCCATTTTTCGTTCATTATTTTTATGTTTATCTCGACTTCTCGGCGTATTATATTCTATGTTCTTTCTCTTCTCCTTTGGACTTGAGGATTTCAAGTGAGGGCTTGCCTTGTGACGCATCTGGGTCTTTCCTTAATGTTTGTCCTATCCACTCCCAGCGCTCCTTCTTGATTTCTTTCTCCGCTGGGATTCGGTTTGTTCTTGGCTTTCAGTAAAGTCCAGGTAATAAACTCAACTTTATCACTAAAAATTCTATTCAAATCAGTCATGCAGTTGTTTATTCAAATATCCGTTACTAAATAAAACTAAGCTGAAGTAGTATTACCCCCATACAAAACTATAACATTATTAAGCATAACACACTGTTATAAACATTCTTACCAACAGATAATTGGGACCATGTAGACACCTAACTTCTCATAATAACTATCATTCGGTGATAGGAAGAGTGTTTAGAGGTATGTAAGTTATATTGTAATCCTATATTGTAAACCCTTAACTTAAATCATCAAAACATATATCACATGTAAAGGGGTTGTGAAGATTATTAAGTTTTTGAGTGAGATTGGTTCGGGTTAGACATTAACACCATTGGATGCCAGCTCAGTGGTCCAGCAGGTTAAGCGTTCGCGCACCAGGTTAAAGGCCCTGGGTTCGAATCCCGTGAGCGGGATCGTGAATGCGCACTGTTGGGGAGTCCCACAATAGGACGAAACGGTCGTTCAGTGCTTACAGGTTTCCAACGGTGGTCCAACATCAATCGGTTCATGATCTCAGTCAAAAACATATCACATGATTTATGTTCCAATGAAATCAATGTAACATTTTATATTTTGTTGATTTTCTGTCAATTTTAAAACTTATGTAAAGAAAATATAAAAACTTTTCAATATGGTTATCTTTAAAAAGATTTATTATGTTACGTAATATATACATATACATACATTATAGACATATTCGGATTAGTTTTTAGATCATTCTATTGATAGAAAGATAATAATTTTTCAGACATTAATTATTTAATGAATCTTAATGACTTGAATTGGATTAAGACATTTCTTGTCACTCAGACAACTCAAACATTAAAATATGACATGAAAATAATGAGGTTAAAAGTAATAATATTGTGTCATAACCGTAGTCAATAAATACAATAACTGACTAAATAAATTATGTTAATAAAGAAAAAAAACTTATATAATAATTAGACCTTAGAAATGTTTAATGTTCTTGTTCTACTAATGAACTATTGTATTTGAGTAAAGTGAATAGGAAATCATCACAATTGATTGATCACTGGGTGGTGATCAATGTCATGTGTGTCAAGTCATTCTTAGTGCAGATCGGATGCTATCGACCAAGTTGCAATAAGGCCACTAGTCTAGGTGACTCGACATTGCGTGCACTATGTTGAGATTAGATGGTGGTTGGAGTTAGTCAACAGGTCGATAGAATTCGAACTGCACTAAGAACTTGACACACATGAAATTGATCACCACCCAGTGATCAATCAATTGTGATTATATCTCAGTCCTACAGGAGTTCGGTCGCGGCCCGGATAGCTCAGTGGTAACGTCTATGACTGTGAAGCTGAGTGACACTGGATTGAATCCGTCAGGGAGCACCAGATCCCTCAAGATAACAGTTACGCCTTGCTGACAAGTGTTAATCAGCACGAAACTCGGGTTCAGAGTTTCCTGTTGACTACCTCCAACCACCATCTTAGAATAAGACATCTTTTGATTCAGTTGTTATATATATATATATATATATATATATATATATATATATATATATATATATATATATAAACTAACTCAAATATTAATGAATGGATGTGATTACATTTATAAGGTAAATTTGATGCATTTTTATTTTTGAAAATTATCGTTCTAGAATTAATACAAAATAATTTAAACTGAATATGTACCTTTTTAGAAAGTGTTATATTTATAGTATGTTAAGCAGAAAGAAAAGAGTACACTAAAAATATACTATAGACCTGTTAAGTTTCTTTAGATGTAACAAGTAAAATATTTGAGTTGTTAATGTTGAAATCATGGGATATAAATCATCAACTTATTAATAATAGTCGATATGTTAAACAGTTGAACCCTTTTTAATAAATTTCTTTACATCATTAAGTAATAATACCATGACATCATTAATTGACATATTTGTATATTTTACTAAGGGATGAAAGTTCCTCTGTAATGTCATATGATAAAGTATAATCTATAATGTAACCTGAAAAAAAAACAGTCTATGTGTTAGGGGGGAATGTTTGCTTTCATTTATATCAATGATAATTATATTCACTGAAAAATAAATATTATTCACACAATAGCTTGGAATGTTTCTAGTTGAGAAAAAGTAATCATATTGAGTAGTACAATGAACATGGACAAACAATATCAGATATGTTTTTCTCTTGTCAACATTCTTTTTCATTAATGTTCATTGAGGTGACAAATAAGTTTATCATGATCACTTATTTAATAGTGAACCGAATCAATGTTGGTTAATAGGGAAAATTGTCTTTAAGCTAAACTATCTTCCGTAAATTTTTCAATCAAACATAACAGTAATGACTTGTCATAAGAATTAATTTCAGCATCAACAATATATTTTACTCATTTATAAGATTAAAAACGATTTATCTACAATTTATCAAATTTCTTCAATTAAACTTCAGAGATTTTGTTATCGGGTATTAAATTTTGCACTTAATTCCCTCAAAATAAACAGTTTATCTTATGTATGACATGTTCTGGAAACAAGAAAAAAAGTGTTAAATCCACTGCTCATTTTCTGTGAACTGCAAAGATTTTTTTACATAATACAACCGTAAATTACAATCTCTTGAGAAAATTTACACTCATAATTCACACATAAACATTGGTACAAGGAGGCACCAAATATATATGCGCCGCACAAATCTTATTTGATTTATGTGAGGGCTGTGATATTGCCCGTGTGCCCAAACCGAAGCAGGTGGGTTTTTTCGACCTAAAGCTTTGATCCACAAGGCACTGGAGTATCATAAGGAGATGCAGTCCCATGGTAGCCGGTGACCAACGATTGTTTTATACGCCATTTGTTCCTGCAGGGTACTGGAGCCCATGTACACCATTGGTTTGGAATCCGGTTAAAGCGCCGGACACTCGCTTTTCGCCCTCTCATTTTCGTAAACAACACCCCGCCACGAGAAGACAGTGAGTAGGACTTCCCTGGCAGAGGCTGTATACGCGTGGCCGTGTGAGAGCACTCCGAGAAGGAGGGCGGGCCCACCCCACTCTCGGCCATACCAGGGTATTTGGGGGCTCACTGTGTATTGTGTTAATAAACAATAGTTTGTGTTTAGAATTCAAATTCAAATAACATTGTACAATATAGTTACATAACATTTAGATGTATTGTTCACTCATCTTTTTATCAAATCTCAATCTTTCCTCGAAAAATGTTTTTTTTTCAAAAAAAATTGGCAAACTGGTTCATATTTTAATGATTATTAGTTGTTAGGATAAACTTTATTTCTTGTCAAATCTTTTAAAACTGTTAGTTGTGAAAAGAATCGTTGACATTATCTGTAGTAATAATCATAGTTCATTTATTAGTGTACTAATCAATATGAGGGAATGTTTTGCCCGGTAGCTTAGCTATCCATCAAATAGACACATTCATTTTAGTTTTTAATGTTGTTGTTTGGTTAAAGATTAGAAATTACTTTACACTACTTTAATAAACCTGTAATAAAACGACTCATAGAATGTTGATATATGATCTTAAAGTATATTTTAATGTTCTTCTACCATACATGTTGTTGTTTATTTAACTATCCTCATCTTTCTGCTTCTGTGGTAAATATTTCTGAAATCATACCTATCACGTACTATTCAGAAATAATCGTACATTTGATGGAGGTTTCATCTTATCTTGTACCTTTAAGTTATTGATTATTAAATCACATGGTATATCACAAGTCCGAATATCATGTTCAAGGAATGTCTAGTTGGCCAGGTTGAACTCTTTATCTATTTTGAATCCTAGAAGTTGAAGATATTATTTCCTGGAATACTTAAATGGGTAAACTGTTTATTTTTGAGCATATTACCCATCATGTAGACACTTTCAAAAGGTATATTGCTACTAAAATGCCAGGATAAGTCTTTAATTTTAATTCGATCAGTTTACAGTCTTTGGATTGACTTCGATCGTTATAACTAGCTTTCATTGTCATTTAAATCTTAAAGTATAGGTTTTTTTTATTTGCCTACAGGGTATATGTACCATATGCCTACATTTCTACGTTATAGAACCATTTCATCTGAATTCACTTCATAGGATAAATTAAAACAGTAACAAATGGCTAAAGTTTCAACAAAAATCTCATTTGTAACTTCAAGTCACATGAATATTATTGTTTATTATGTCCATGATAGATCTCGATTAATAAATCTTAAAAAGAATTAGTTATTAAGTAAAGTTTTATTTGTACAACTCCATGATCAAGTAAATAAATTTGTTTCTGATGAAGTTTTGTTCTCTGAACTGGATGGTTTAGTGGTGGAGCTTTTATCATTCTTCTGAATGACATCATAAATGCAAACTTCTACCTGAGCTACAAATCTTCTCCACCATCTCAGATAAGTATGTCTAATCCATCATCAGTCAACAACCTAGAAAAAAGAATTTTGTGTATGTGTACACATTAGATTGTGAATAAAAATGACTGTTAGTGAAAAATTCTCGTGGACATCTGTTTTACTATTTCGATGAAGTGAGAAAAATTAAATACTTTACATTAAATATTTATTTAAAAATAGAAAAATCAAGAAAAGAAATGTCGCTGATAAAAAGAATTCAAAGAGGAATATGAGTAAATCTAATCTGAAGTTAACTTTGATTTGAAGTTGTCGTGTAGGTTAATCTATTGCTTGATTAGTTGTTCATCTATGTTTCTTTAAAAATAACTAATTTTTTGTGGAGGCCCGTTATTTAATCGTCATTTCGATCGGACGATGTTGTCGAAAGGGCTCTCCACTTTAATGGCCCGATGATCTGACTCCAATTAGATCGTATGAATGTTTGTTATCAAAATATATATATCGCATATTCTCGTATATAATTATCGACTTAAATCACGTTAGTCAATAACGGAATTGAATAAGTCAAATAACGAGAATGGACTTGTGAATACATATATTTTGTATATGAAGCGAATGAGATAGAGAGAAGAGAAACGACGTAGAGTGGAGATGGCGGGTAAGCCAACTCCCTTTTAATCAAGCGTTAATCAATATTTATAGTTACACAAAAATAAGTTACAGACATGTGATGAGTAATGGGATAGGAAGTGTACACACACTTAAGCGCTCATATAAAAACAGTCAAGATTGATAAGCGAATAATTAACAAGGTCAGAATGTGACTCAAGTAGAATGAATAGGATGGGGTGTCCGAAAGCTAGAATAAGGTATATGGGCTTAACATAATAACCGACACTAAAAATTTCAATCCATTAAAATGTGTTAACTTATTTAAGTGAACTGAATGAAATAATTTGTTCAATTATTTCATGAGCTGAATTACTATAACTTTTGATGAAATATACATGGACTTCACAAAGATTTATTATGGAGATAACGTGATAAAGATTCCAACTCTTGTCAGTTAAATCAGTCATTGTATTAAGGAGTATCATAAAAGGGATAAGATAAATAGATCCTATATTACAAAACTCACGGTTTTCATAATTTAGTTCGTATATTTATATTTTATTTATTTATATTATACTGTATAATATATTTAACACAGTAATAGATATCTTGTTTTTGAATCAACAGTGTAAAAACATAATTCATGTTTTACTAGAAACCTAGTAGTCTTGCAGTGAACGAGAATATAAGTGGAGACAATGGAATGTATTAATACAACATAACAGAATATCTTAGTAAAATCTGAGGACCGTACAGTAAATACTTCATTTGCAAAATGTTTCCACACCAATCATTCTCTGTTCTCGTTCTATTTTCTTCATTCTTCTTAATCTTCTGCTGTCAGGTATTTCATTTTCGATTGGTACTACTTATATCTGTCGAAATCAGTAGCACACACTACAGCCTATCCTCAGTCAATACACTTGAATCATTTTCTGTTTAGTATTGTTTTCACGATAAAACAATCGGACAACAGATTAATAGCAATTAGATAGGATCAACGTATGATGTATAACAAGAAGTTAAATGTGAAGAAGAACACAAAAATTGCTTTACCTACGAGAATATCTAATTAGACAGTGAAATATTTCATTTTTCCAATATCTTTTAATTTTTTTCATTACGTCTGATCGAAAAACTCCTGATAGCTTTATCTGATTTACTAAAAATGGGTTGCTGACCAATCATTTGCTCTGAAGCTTTGACGGCTCAATTTAGTCTGTCACTACTTTCCCCAACACAAATATGAAGACATAACTTTTGTATTTTTATTTCCCTCATCGGGTTATTTGTTTTCTCTTTAACTTCTCTTTTTTTACAATCATTTTGCGCAGATCATGCGTGCATATCAACGCGCCAAAAGTGAAATTACTGAGCTTTGACTTAATGACAAAAGTCATATTTGTATAAAGAAACATATCTCAGAAACTTAAGTCATATCATCAAATATAAGCAAAATTTTACTCAAACAATTAAAAAAAATCACAATACATCTATAGTTTAAATAAGGCGGCAAATATTATAAAATAGTTACTAGGGGATACTAAAAAAAAATAAGAAACCTATGAAAACCATCATAAATCTTTTTTTGACAAATACTTGGGGAAAATATTTGATAAAATTTATCTATAAACTTACCAAGTATCAAATATAGTGTATTCTAATATAATTCAAATAATTTTCTAAAATTTTGATTTTCATATTTTATTACAGGCGCGATGCAATGAATAATCAACATCAACAAAGAACAATTAAGAATGTTGGCTATCGTTTAGGTAAACGAAAACGTCTATTTGAGAAACGATGTCGGATATCAGATTTTTCATTAAGTTTCGCTGTATTTGGTATATTAGTCATGTTAGTTGAGACGGAACTTATATTTGCTGGTGTTTATGAAAAGGTTAGTCAACTCACTGAATGCTTTGTTTTAATTCACAGTTATTTCTTTAATTTATTGCAGTTTTCATCTTGAAAGGTAGTATTGTAACGAATGAGAAGTCATATGAGAAAAACCAGTTTATTGTTTGATACAAAATTACAAAACATCATCTTAAAATATAAGAACCATACATTAAATGCTTCATTTGCAAATCTTTTATCAATTGTTCTTCACACTGCGTGATTCATCCAATTCTCAATTCCTTTCTATTTCCCTTTCTGTTTTGGTCAACTCGATCTTGTTAGCCTTCTGCTGCCAAGTTTTCCACTTCCGATTGGTGTTACATACTACTTATTTTTGTTGACATAAGTAGCATACGCCACAGTATCAGGAGCCAAACGTTTATTTTATTCACATTGATCGAAAAGTTGTTTTTCCTCTCGTTCAATACAAACTGAAAGCGAACACATAATGTCTAGTCGGTCCATAACTTATTGGCTTATTTTCTTACATCACTCACTAACAATTTTGTTTTATTCTTGGTAAACACATTTATGTAATAATTAGATTTACAAACCATTAGTTTTCAGTGGTGGTCTAGTTTAGATCGACTTGTGAATTTAACTGTTATAATACATATATATCTGATTGAACCAACGAAACGTTATATAATTGTTTAATTTTTCAAAATAGGTATTGTATTTTTAATATACACATCTATATCAGATAGTTACTAAAAAGAGCCTCAAAATCACAATTAAATACTCTATTATATGTACGTGACAAGTCTTTGGCAGGTTAATCATTTACTTTCTAAAACACGATTGCGTAACCTATTAATCTATCATACACCGAATATAAACATTTACAATATAAACTTTACATTTTAATTTCCTTCAGAGCACCTATTGAATATTTTATAAAATTAGCTCCATTCACATATCCACCCTTGTCTTCAGTGAGTTACTATCTCACAACTGACTCGGCTTAACTCCACTGGTCACTGCTTCTCACTAGAACTCCAGGAAATGCCTCTTGAAGTCAGTCACTAGTGAGAAGATGATTATTATCAGAAGGGATATCAGCTCACTGAAGACAATGGTGTACGGTGGTGCAATTTCGTGGATTGGTTGAAGTTAGACGTTAACACCGTTGGATATCAACTCAGTGGTCTAATGGTTAAGCGGTCGCGCACGAGACCGATAGGTCCTGGTTTCGAATCTCGTGAGGCGGGATCGTGGGTGCGCACCGCTGAGGGGTCCCATACTAGGACGAAACCGCCGTCCAGTTCTTCCAGGTTTTGCATGGTGGTCTAGCTTCAATTGACTCATAATTTCAACCAGTGAAATTTCAAAAATCCCCACTAAAGCCCTTCTGAAAATTCAAATCAGCAATATGCATATATGAATGATAGATTGAGTTTATAGGATTTCTGGGAAGTAATGTTAATCGGTCATCTTGTTTGATTGTTATCATAATTTAATACACAAGTGAACAATTCATTTTCACATCTTGAAATAAGGCCATATGTAAACTTCACTTGGTATTGTTTACTTGAATCCTCTCATTGATGTTTAATCAATGTTTGATCAGTCTCTTATTGGCATATGTGCATACTGTGCGTGTTGTCTAAATATCGCCTTAATTCACATGCAAGTGGGTATCAGGACTCAGTAGCTAAGTGGATAACGCGATGGCGTATGAAGCGAACGGTAGTGGGTTCGTGTTTCAGAATGAATATCAACTCTGGGATACAGGTACATACAGCTGAAAAGTCCCGAATGGGACGAAACGTGCATCCTGGATTCCACTGCTAGCCACTATCCATCTTTGCTTAGAAAGTTGAAACTTGTGTAGAATTAAATAATTAATTTTCATTCTATTTTGATATCATTCACATACACCCATTAATTTTGTGTTAAAATTGAATATTTCTTTTAAATGAAAGAAATGACCTACACTTTGTCATGAAATGTCAAAATAAGAAATTCAATTTTTCACTGGTTATCATTATTATTTTATTATATAAGGACAAATGATTTTATTTGAATATGGAACAATGTTTTCATGGTTCATTTATACTTTAATCGAAAACATTTTATTGAGAAGAAGTTATAGTGTCAGTTACTATGTTAAGCTCATATAACTTATTCTAGCTACTGGACAGGCTAATTTATCCATTCTTCTTGAGCCACGTTTTAACCTTGTTAATTATTCACTTATCAACTCTAACTCTTTTTATATGAGCGCGTAGGTGTGTGTACATCTTATCCTACTCATCACATATATGTAGCTTATTTTTGTGTGACTATAAATATTGATTAATGCTTGGCTAAAGCGAGTTGGCTCACAAGCCTTCTCTACTGCGCGTCATTTCGCTTCGCTCTCTTCTCTTCGCTTCGTTTCTCTGATTGTCTGCCCAAATCAATGAGTGTACAAAATCTACGTATTCAAACATTTATTCTCGTATTTTACTTATTTAATTCCGTTATTCACTAACGCGATTCAAGTCGATAATAATATACGAGAATAATCAAAATGTATATTTCAACAGCACTCATTCAATAACGATCATTTACCCGCTTTAACTGGAGTCAGATCCTGGGCCACTAAATAGTTTGAAACTGAGCAACTGGTGTTTAATTTATTGTCAATGAGAAGATTATTCTGGTTATCATATCTACCGAACACTGTATCAGTTCCAGACATTAAATTATATAAAGAGTATATATTTTTTTATTTCCAAGTTTTTGATTGATACTTGAACAAGCGAAAATGGAAGTAAACCAGTATATGAAACTTATAAAGAAAAATCGAACGATAAAATAATGAATAAGAATTCTTTTTGCCTCTAATAAATTTGATAACTACTAAGGTAACTTCAGAATGATTGACAGAGTATTATAATTAAGAATTTATATAGCAATTGCTTACTAATTACTCAATTGTCAATGAGTGATATTTTAATTAAATCTGTTGTCAATGAACAAGAAATAAAGTCGGTTGATTAGGGTTACAAACTGATTTCTTTTTAAAACCGATTTTGCTCTTCCAACACGGACTTACCACAAACTAGCAAAACACCTAGAACTACTAAGTACTGAAAAATATTTCTGTCCTAGTTTGAGATTTTTTAACGTTATCCATAATAGATACTAGTAATCAGTTTACTCACTATTAAGCGTTTTGTTACACCAAGAATACTATGGAAAAGATATGCAACAATCCATTAAATTCTCGTTGTATTTCTACATGGTTTGTAAACATTTAGCATGTTTGCTGGGAAAGATTTAGATACGGTTTATCTCTTACTGTCTTGGAATAGCTTTAATCTTTTTGTGTCGTTTGTCATCGTATGATATATTTGATGCTTGATTCTCACTGTAATTACTTCTCGTCTCATCAATGGACAGACAGGTGAAAATACTACCAAAAGCGATGGTAGTTTAGCCCGAATCTTGCAATGATTAGCTCAGAGATAAACTGTATTTTGTTTAATAATAGTATATAAATATATGTGCGTAACCTAGATAATCACTTAGAAAAAACTGAAACTATCAGAATTTATTTCGATAATTCCGTACGTAGAAAGAAATTGTATAAATAACGGCTCTGAGCAGGTATCAAAATAAAATGTTGCACAATCATCATATTTCTGATGATAAATGTATGTCTGTGGTTCCAAATGTAATGTGGAAGAGGTGTTATAGAATTGAATATAAATATTGCCATGTTTTTTATCCACTGATCCAACACATATAATGAACAATTTGATTAGTTTAAATAAGAGTACAATAGAATTGTTGACAGAAACAGCTTGTTTCAACTTAGATTTATTCAACAAATAATATAACTTATTTTCCAAGTATGACTTTATATGAAGACAATGGTGGACGGTGGACCAAATTCGTGGATTTGTTGAAGTTGGACATTAACACAGTTTGATGTCGGCTCAGTGGTCTAGACGTACTGGATTCGAGTGTTGTATGCGAGGTCGTGGATGTTCACCGTTGAGGAGTCCTATATTAGGACGAAATGGCCGTCCAGTACTTCCAGGTTTTCCAATGGTGATCTAGCTTTAATTGACGCATGAATTCAACTATAAAAAATCTATTTGTCTGACATAATTGTCTGGGTTATTATTAATCTAATTATAAATAATAATATTATTTACTAATTAGATCATTTACAAAGAAAACGTTAAACAATAAATTCACAATATTGTCTTTTATCTAACTAAACAACTGACCTATTTCGATCTGAATGTTTTTTTGTTGTTGTTGAAAGAATTAGAGAAAAGAAAAGAAAAGAAAGCAACGAAACAATAACTAGGAATTGATTTTAAGACAATCTATAAATGAATATTCTTAGTGAATAAATTTCACTAATCTATATAGATCTTCTGTCAATTAACTTTGAACTCATTTCTTTGTCATGTATTCTTCTATTTATTTGTTTTTTTTTTAAATGTTTCAAAGGGATCATAACCATAACTTCGGTCAAATGAGTTATTCAATGAAAATAAGATCAAAATTAAATATAATTAGATTATTTCATATATTCTGATACGTTTGTTTTTTATGGATAAAATTTGAATAAATTTAGAAGAGCAAGATTTATTGAATAAAATGAATTCATGAATAGTTTAAATCTTCTCATAAGATTATATACCCAAAGAGATCTGTTATTTCATTGAAGAATAAGTAATAGGAAAACAGAAAAAAAAATCAATGAAAATTTTCTTTCACGTGATATCATTTATAGGTATCATTATCAAGGTTTGACTTGATAATCTGGTTATTTATTCTCTGACGAAGTGGCTTACAATGATTTAAGGAACTTCAGATAATCTAATTTTTTACTCATTAGGATGTTACAATGGAAGATGGTCGTTATTGCTACCTTGACGTGGTGGTCAAGCTTGTCTATCGTGATGAAGCAACCGAGCTATACTGGCTGGAACAACCGTTCCTTAAGGTCCTACCATGTCAGACAGGTCGGTTGAAGAGCGGTAAGACTAAAAGCAACAAACCTAAGTTCCGGAGGCGAAGTCGTACTGCTGACTGTACAGAGGTGTGACAGCAGTAAGGTGTTTCCTTCAGACAACCAGCATGGCAGCGGTGCTGTCTTCCCACATGGAAGGATGGGGTCACGAAAAGTCGACCCTAAAAATCCACACTTCGCCTTGTCCCACGGATATCCGTCTCCGGCGGTGAGGTCTCAACAATTACGGAGCTAACACAAAAATTACCCACAAAAAGGTCGTGTGTGACCGACCCCGTGCAGTTGTCCCTTGGGCGCCGCGGCCACGCTTTCAGGTCACTAAGACAATCTTTAATCCAATTTCCTTTTTAGGTACCTCCAGAAGAACCCTTTCACGCTGTAGGCGGCCGGTAAGTGATAACCGCCCTCATACCTACAACAGCAGGTCGCGCAAGTTCGTGAATTGGTTGAGGTTAGACATTAACACCATTGAATGCCGGCCTAGTAGCCCAGTAGGTTAAACGGTCGCGCGCAAGACTGAGGACCCTGGGCTCGAATCCCGCCAGCGGGATCGTGAATGTGCACTGCTGATGAGTCCCACAATAAAACGAAACGACCGTCCAGTGCTTCTAGGTTTCCAATAGTGGTCTAACGTCAATCGTCTCATGATCTCAATCAAAGACTTAATAATCTCCACAACCCCTATACTGATTATTACAAATATATTGATTTGTTTATGGTGTCAATTTTTTAATTGCACAGTAGTTTTTATGGTAAATTTTCTTTTAGTATTAAGGTACTGTGTCATTAAAAGATTATATAACGTAATAAAACATTTCAGTATAGGGAAAATCCTTATTTTGCCATTTAATAAATGGAACAAAGAAATTACTTTTCAGTTAGTTTTAAATTATGATTATACAATAAGATATATGTATAATTTAAATTGGTGAAATAATACTAACGACTAATTGTGTAACTAAGTCATATAATAATAATGTTTGTAATATAATAATAATTATAAATTACTGTTGAGTAATTGAGAGAAGGAGGGTTATAATAAAGCAATTATTTGGAAAATTAAACAGTTGCTACGTTGCGTTATATATATGCATATATATATATATAGGCCGCTGACCAGCACTCTCCAACCCACTCTGTCCTGCGCCTTCTTTTCTAGTTCATCCAATTTTTGTTCATTCTTCCCATGTCTATCTCCATTTCCCGGCGTAATGTGTTCTTTGGTCTTCCTCTTCTCCTTTGGCCTTGAGGATTACATGTGAGGGCTTGTCTTGTGACGCAGTTGGGTGCTTTCCTCAATGTGTGTCCTATCCACTTCCAGCGCTTCTTCCTGATTTCTTCCTCCACTGGGATCTGGTTTGTTCTCTCCCACAGTACGTTGTTGCTAATAGTGTCCGACCAATAGATCTGAAGTATTTTGTGTAGACAACTGTTAATAAACACCTGTATTTTCTGGATGATGGCTTTCGTAGTTCTCCAGGTTTCTGCCCCATACAGTAGAACTGTCTTGACATTTGTATTGAAAATCCTGACCTTTGTGTTGGTTGACAGTTGCTTTGAGTTCCAGATGTTCTTCACTTGTAAATATGCTGCTCTTGCTTTGCCGATCCATGCTTTCACATCTGCATCAGATCCACCATGTTCATCAATGATGCTGCCCAAATATGTAAAGGTTTTTACATCTCCCAAATCTTCTCCGTCAATTGTGATTGGATTGATGCATGCTGTGTTGTATCGGAGAAGGGCCAGATCATCTGCGAAGTCTAGATCGTCCAACTGCATCCTAGATGTCCATTGTATCCCGTGCTTCCCTTCAGACGTTGACGTCTTCATGATCCAGTCGATCACCAGGAGAAAGAGAAAGGGTGAGAGTAAGCAACCTTGCCTAACACCGGTCTTCACTTTGAACGACTTTGTCAACTGTCCTCCATGCACGATTTTGCAGTGTAATCCATCATATGAATTCTATATGATATTGATTATCTTCTGAGGCACGCCGTAGTGTCGAAGAAGTTTCCATAGTGTTGTTCTGTTCACGCTATCAAATGCCTTTTCGTAGTCAATGAAGTTGATGTAGAGTGATGAATTCCATTCAATTGATTGTTCCACAATGATCCGTAGAGTTGCGATTTGGTCTGTACACGATCTATCCTTACGGAATCCTGCCTGTTGGTCACGAAGTTGGGCGTCTACGCAGTCCTTCATTCTGTTTAACAATACCCTGTTGAAGACTTTTCCCGGTATTGAGAGAAGAGTGATGCCCTTGTAGTTATCACAGTTGCTGAGATCGCCTTTCTTCGGTATCTTGATCAGAAGTCCTTCTTTCCAGTCTTTTGGTACTTGTTCCTCATCCCAAATCTTATTGAAGAGAATGTGGAGTATCCTTGCAGTTGCCGCTACGTCTGCTTTCAGTGCCTCTGCTGGAATGTTGTCCGGTCCTGTTGCTTTGCCACTCTCGATTTGTTTGATGGCCATGCTGATTTCTTCAATTATTGGTGGGTCAACATTGATTGTGAGGTCCGTGGGTGCTGCTTCGATGTTGGGTGGGTTCAGTGGAGCTGGTCGATTCAAGAGTTCTTTGAAGTGTTCTACCCACCTGTTTTGTTGCTCTTCAATGTTGGTGATTACCTTGCCTTCCTTGCTTTTCACTGGTCCTTCTGGTTTGCGGCGATTTCCAGAGAGTTTCTTTGTCGTGTCATACAATTGTCTCATGTTTCCTTCTCTTGCAGCCTTTTCCGCCGTCGTTGCTAAATCTTCCACATATTTATGTTTGTCGGTTCGGATGCTCCTCTTCACTTGTTTGTTTACTTCTGCGTATTCAGCTTGTGCCTTGGCTTTTTCTGCTCTTGTTCGGCTGGTATTGATTGCTGCCTTCTTGTTCCTCCTTTCTTGAATCTTATCCAGTATATCAACAGTGATCCGTTCCATGTGGTCGAGAACCTCATGACATGTTGAAGTGATTGCCTCTTTGATCCCCTTCCAGTTGCTCTCCACAGTAGTTCCTTCTCCATTGAGTAGATCATGAAAGGCTTGGAACTTGTTGCTGAGGTCTATCTTGAATTCGTTGAGTTTGTTAGTATCCTGAAGAAAGACCGTATTGAACTTTTGTGATATATATATATTGATAAAAGGTCATTATCATAGTAACTTTGTGATAATCAAGATACAGATGTTGGGAATATGTAGAAAAGCAAAATTGAAAGAAATTTGGCTGAAAACTCACTCCTATACCGACAGTCAAGGTAGTGAGAGTGGTTGTAAAAACTTCTTTTGCATGTGAAGGTTAGCTTTGTGAACGTAGGTTTTAATGCAACAGAAAAACTCGTAAACCATATGGTAAATTTGATGGAATATAGTAGATAACCTAAAAAACTTTACTCAAATCAACTTGATGACCTGTTGAGATGGTGAAGAACACTTCAGTTCAATTTGAAGTTTCTGCTGATGATTTTGTTCAGAAGAATAATGATAGCTCTACGACCTAACCATCCAGCTCAAAGAACCGAACTTCACCTAAATTGATGTTCTGTGACTACCAAGTGGGAGAAAATGGAACTTTTAATTCCTCTTACCTGTCTTTTGCTCAATCAAGACGGCTGTTCTCTTGGTATGAGATGATAGACTTGTCTAATTGTACGCTTAATATAACTAGTTCCACGGAGCAATCGAATTGGTAAATGCATATGGTATGGTGAAATCAGGTAGTCTGTTTTTATTGATGGTTTCTATTATGGAGCGGTTGTAGAAAATGGCGTCCTTTTTGTTGCATTAAATGTTTTCTGCCCCATCTTTCTTAAACCTTGAGTTACTATTTCCTCAGTGGCATCATATAGGAATTGTAATTCTCAGACCAGTACTTTCTTCAGGACAGTAGATACCTTCGGTCTTCATTACATTCACGTTTACTGATGAACCTCATTTGATAGCTATCCCTACTAAGCAGGTTACGAATATTACTCAGTTCACCTACAATGATGTCATCAGAGCGAACCATTCTGTCACGATGATTTAGAATTTTTACCGAATTTCTTTTACATCTGGTTAGTACAAGACTATAGAAATAAGTATGTTCTTCAATTTCATATTTTCTGTCCTCCTCTTTTTAATTCTTCACATACTCATCTTGGAACGATATTCTGTTACTCTGTTCTTCCTCTAATGTAAAACTAACATACTGATGAGTGTCATTTATTATATTACCTAAACTGTCATTATTATATTTAGCTTTCTGTAAACCGTTTCTGATACTAGGTACCATCACACGTCTAGGCATTCGATGGCCGAGCATACGTAATACACGTCCTAAGAATTTCAGCAATAGAACTAAATACAGTATAGCTTGAGCTCACTATAGCGTTTAATTTAGTGAGCAGATCAATACACTTTACCGATAAAAACATTATTATTATTATCCAGAATCACATTAACATTTCTACTCATAAGAAACTATCAATTATAATATAACACCGATAATTTTATTGAAATATGTCTATCATTACATGATCTGCTACTAAATACTTGTTGCTTGAACAGATTTTATTTTCTTTAGTCAATTTATACATTCAAACGATGGATAATAAAAGTTTTAAACAAATAAATGTTTTTAATTTAATAGTTGAATACATGAGTCAGTTGAAACTAGATCACGATAAAAAACCTGGAAGCGATGGATGATGGCTCAGTGGTCTAGTGGTCAAGCGTTCGTGCGAGAGACCGATAGGTCCTGGGTTTGAAATTCACAGGACGAGATCGCGGATTTGTACGGTTGAGAAGTCCAATACTATGATGACACAGTCGTCCAGTGCTTCCAGGGTTTCCATGGCTGTATAGTTTTAATTGACTCATTAATTCAACTATTAAATAACTATTTCTGAAGTAATTTGGAAGACTCTCCCGGTCTCCCACATTGTACGAGTATTCCATGTACCTAAATAAATGGTTGCTCTGGTTGTCAGAAGGGGCATCGGCTTCGTAACTTCTGAAGGCACTCGGCTTTCATCATGAGGCGTCATATTTCTTCTAAATGACGACCTTCTGACTCTGAGGGCAGAGTTTAAAAGTATTGAATATTTTTTTCTGGTTAGCATTTTTTAGCGAGTTAGTTTTCTACGGGATGGGTCGCTAATCCCATGCCCAACCCTCCTCCTTTATCCGGGCTTGGGACCGGCAGTAGTCCCCGAGGGACTCCAGGCGGAGCTATTAAATGACTATAATATCCACAAAATCCCTTTCTGAAAATAATATTTTTTTAAATTCTCAATAACTTTATTTTTTTAATGGTAAACATTACAAACTAACTTAGCTCTTCATATTTATTCAACAGTAAGTAACATAAATCGCTTTCAGTTTTAGGAAATAAAATTAACGGTATAAATAAAATTTACATTTCCCTCTATCTAATGTCCTAGTAAACATCTTCTGAAAGTTTTATTGTATTTTCATCTTTAATTTGTTAAACAAAACCAAACTGTGTGGTTTTCCTTTCTTTTCTTTTCTTTTAGTTACCTAAATTAACCTTAAACAAATATATATTGTTTTATGGTATTGTATTCAAAAAGAAAGTTTTGTGGCCTTAATTATTTACATGTTAAGGTGTGTCATTTTATTATAAGTGGACGCCCCTTAACCACCGAATGAAATGAATGTAGGAAAAAAAGTTACAAAATACAATGACTACTGGATATTCAGTAAGAAAGTAATAAGTTTGATTAGACATAATGTGTTATTAATGCAACCACTGACCGTCATATTAGCCTAAGTATTCAGGTTCTTACAGATTCAGAGCTTAGATTTAAAGCGTTATTAAATAATGTTGGCTAAAAAGACAGGAGAATATGGTTAGGAATTGTTCATAATTCCCTGTAGTTCCATTGATGTTATCATAATAAACAATTTAGAACGTGGCATAAAGTTGTAGTGAAGTAGGTTCCTATATTTGACATCTAAAATACTGAAATTTGTTCAGTTAAGAAATGTTTTGCTATCTATTTGGTTCTCAAAACTTTACAATCGTGAATATATGCTTCTTGTTTTCAGTGATCTACAATATGTCCGTTAGTAATATACAAAATTTATGGAATCTAGCAGCAAAATAACGAAATAAAGGTACAGAAAAAGTGTTTATTTATTAAGCGACTGACAATGTCACTGTAGAATATATTAGAATAAAAGAGAGGAGATTGACCAAATGGAAACCGAAGAAGCTGAAACATCAACACCAATGAAAATAAGAAAATTAAACAGAGAGTAATGTTCAAAATACTGTTTGAGATAAGAAACAATGAAACTGTGCTAAACATGAAAATTTACTGTATAGTGAATACATATGTGCCATTATGATCTAGTTCAAGCTATAAGCTAGCCGTTATAACTTGTGGCCTTGTGACTTATGATTATAAAACGTAATGATACCGCCAATTAGAGAACAGTGACGCATAAAACCCGTACGAGCAGTCTAGAGTCTTTATCGGTCCTTCTTCCTGCCCAGCCCTGTCTGTTACGTCAAGAACACAAATCTCAGCCTCAGCGATATGAATCATGTATTTCAAACATACTGGGTTTATATTCAAACCAAACAGACCACATCGTACCATAAAATAGAAAATAACATTTGTACAAGATTTAACCAAAAGTGGCTGTGAATGTAGGAGGTAGTAATTGATAGACAGGGCATAACTCAATAATGGTAAGTAGTATAATAGTAGTTCATAGGTCAAAATAAAGCCTATAATAAGGGGAACACGAATATGTACTGTTTAATTACTTAATAAATATACAATGAAAATATATGTATAGTATTAGTCCAGAAATAGATTTCAACAGTTACCATTCAATATTCTCATCGGGATGTAACATTAACCATATAATTTGCACTTTTTGTTACAAATAAGACTAATCAATAAAAAACTTCATGATTTTATGCTACGTCAGTCAAATCGGAAGATTGACTTTGTAAACAATTTTGTCAGTTGAAGTTTGTCTCCATCACGAATAGATACCAATCAGAGAACTATATAATATCAAAGAATACTGAACATATTTTTCAATATGGTTTATAACTAATCATCACAACAAACTGAAAGTTTGCAGGTCACGCGAAACTGTTTGGTCAGTGAATCCCAACCCGATGTTCTAACATTTTTAATTTTATCAACTCATTGTCTAGAATATTTTTTATATAATTTCATCAATGAGTAAATAGTTCATATGCAGTCTTACTGTCCCAATAGTTAACACTTTTCCGCTGGAATTTTAGAGATTCTGTCACAATATTAATTTCTGTATCACAGTGTGGATATGCAAAAATGTACGCATTTGTAATATGAAGTAGGGGGTTGTGGTTTTGTGTCAGTTGTGGTTGTTTGGATAAATAGTTTAAATTGGATAAATATTCAGAACTTCTTTCCTATTGAGGGCAGAGGGATTTAGCATAATGTGGAACGCTTCAGCTAGTCGCCTCTCTTTATAGTTGGAAAAGCTTTTCTGACTTATTTTGACATTTTTAATATCAATTTGGTGGTTATTGTTATTGCTGATTTAATCTGCAGGATTATTGAGAGGTCTTTTTGTGTAACTTAAGTGTTCTTCGCCACAAGTCAATATTTCACAGAAAGACTCTCCAATATAGAATGTATCACAATCGACACAACCTAATCTTGTAGACATAATTTTGTGTTGAAGTAAATGAGATTATATCTTTCATTCTAACTAAAGCGTTTCTTAAAGTTTGTTAGTTGTCTTATACAAAGTTTTAATTATGTACATATAGCAACTCACGTGCAATTGAGTTTGTTCTCATATAACTCAGTTAAGCTGTTTTGTTAACTTATTTAGCAGACAAAGTCATCCATACTATGACAACTTATTGTACCTTTATTATTGTTGTGCTTCTATGAAATATGTATGCTTGAACATTGCTTACCGCCTACGCATATATTCATTCTGCTAGCTTTATTATTAGTTGAATAATTGATTCGATGATCCATTCATTTCCCTATATATATACATGTACTTTTAACACTCTACTCTCTCGGTTCGCTGACTCACTCATTCACCTCACTGCTTTGTGGTCTGAGTTATCTGCTAATAAAACTATAATCGCTGCTTCTCTTTGCCTTCTGATTTCAAACACCGTTGAGGATTATATTGATAACGGTTACGAGGGTGATCGGTTAACGAAGCACAGCCACTACATACATTTTCAATATCTATTTATAATTCTTTTGTTGTACCTTACTGGTAAGATAAAACCATAGTACCAATTCCAAGAACTTTCATTAAGATTTATTTATGTACAAATGGACAGTTTTATATTCATGTATTTGATATGTGTATATTTTTTTCTTGGATTTCTTATCATTTGACTATCATCAAATACATTGTTTTCTTTTTTTAGTTTTTTTCTCCGTTTTTGTTTTTTTTTCTGAATGGGAATTCTTCAGGTCAAAGTAATTAACATTGATAAAACATCTTTTATTTATTTGTAATTTAAATGTTTATTTTCTTTTCTTTTTTTAATACTTTTGATCCACTAAATATAGATGAACTCAAACATAAATGTATTCTGTTTTATATGGGAAATATACAAAAAAAGAGGGATAATAATAATAATAATAATAATTGTAAACAAGGTCATTAGTATAGAGAATAATGGTAAACTATTAATAAATAATAGTAAAAAAGGGAATATATTATTATTTAAGACATTTTGTTTGTTCATCTTTTTGATAATTAACTTTCATTGACTTAATTATGTATCACCTGTAAAGACAAGATATAATTGTATTATAATTTCATTGAAAATGAGTAATGATTAGTTTATTGTTTTATTAAGATATTTTTTATGTATTTTATTGCTTATTATGACCTAATACATTTGAAAGAATAAAAGAGAAAACTGATCTCATGAATTGTATCCAATAATAATAATAACAATTATTATTATTATATACATCTGTTGATTAATACAGAAAACAAAGTTCCGATGGTTAATTTTTTTTAGTTTAGGGGTTTTGGTGACTGTTAAGTTTTTGATTGAAATTATGAGTCAATTGAAACTGGACCACCATGGAAAACCTGGAAGCACTGGATGGAAGATGGTTGGGCAATTTCGTGGATTGGTTGAGGTTAGACATTGAAATCATTGGATGTCGGCTCAGTGGTCTAGTTGCTTAAGCGTCTGGCGCGAGACTGATAGGTCATGGTTTCGAATCCTACAGGGTGTGGGATCGTGGATGAACACTGGCGAGGTGTCTCATACTAGGGCGAAACGGCCATCCAGTGCTTCCAGGTTTTCCATGGTGGTCTAGTTTCAATTGACTCATGATTTCAATCAAAAAGAATTTTTTTAATCTTCATCAGAGAATAAGGCTCAATATAGACATACATACATACATTCTTTTGAGAAAAATAGCTAATTTAGTGTGTTAGTTAGCTTAAATATATGATAATAATCGTAATTATATTATGATTTATAAACAGGGTGTGTTTTATGTACTTAAGATAATACAGAAAATTCATACCTCAGAGGATCATTTTACTGGAGTTACACACTGTGTACTTCTTTTTAACTCTGACTTAAGTATTGTGAAGAAATTACAGAAATCTCTTTAAAATTAACCTTGGGGTTTAACGTTTACCTAAAAGTAACATTTTATTTATATATTTATTTATTTAAACACATATATAATGGTACAAGGAGGCGCCAAATAGATATGCGCCAAAGAAATCATTCGACCTGCGTGAGGGCTGAGGTACTGCCCGGTTTCCCAAACCAAAGCAGGTGGTTTTGTTGGGGGGCCACTCCCCAAACCTTTGGCCTGAAAGTTTAGTTAACAAGGTAGTGGAGAAACGTTAGGACATGCCGTCCTATGGTAGGCTGTGACCAACAGCAGGTTATTACGCCATCTGTTTCATCACGATCCTGGGATCCATGTGCACTATCGGCTTAGAATCAAGGTTTTCCAGCTGTCTTAGGTGGATCCTCCATATCCATCGACCCGGTTAAGGCACCGGACATTCGCTTTTCATCATCTCAATTTTGCAAACAACACCCCCATCGTAGGAATGTAGTGAGTAGGATTTCTCTGGCGGTGGTTGTACGCACGTAGTTATGTGAGATCATTTAGAGAGGGAGAGCTGACTCTCCTCACTCTCAGTCGTACTAAGGTATTAGAGAGCAAGAGTAACAAAATAAGGCTAGTAAATGTGCATGCCTTTTAATATAGTATTCTATGTCATAATAAATGTCAAAAATATCTGTAAATTAATGTAGAAAACAAAAATCTCTAATCGTTCTATTTCTAAAAAATCAACTAAATTTTAACCAGATAATGTAACATTATCACTATCTATGACCAGGTTTCATCATATTTAAGGAACCAATGTGTTATTCAAGTGAATCTTTTAAATTTGATGTTCTTACTTTTAAAATTTACATCCAAGAAAATGACAATATTTAACATCAACCTGAATTTACACTTCCTCATTGCTGAATATCACCTAGAATCTGGTTAAAAATCTAATAATGTATGACAATGAAATCGTGACTATGCAACACGGTATTATTTTTTTATATGTGATATTAAGATTTTACAGATAGAAAGTCAAATGTACAACTCCAAAGTTATATTGACCTTAGTAAAATTAATCTTTCATATAATATTTAAGCCTTTATCAAAATATCTCAATACTAGTCACTGGTTAATATTCAACTTGACATGGTATAAGTTGAAGATCGGATGTTGGCTATGCTTTATAATATGTTTACTACAATGTAAAATCCAATAATTAAATAGGAAACTTATCACTTAGATTTCTTATTCGTAAATAATCACTGACCAAATTTATCTACATCTTGTTAAAGTTCCTATTTATTTGAAGTTAACTTCATTCTATTCAAAAGTGCACTCATAGATTCTACAGATAAAATACAAAAGAAATACTTACATACACCCTTTAACAGGTGATATTTATTCTCTGAAGAAGTGACTTGCACTAAGTCACGAAACGTCAGAAAATCCAATTTTCTACTCATTGGGATATTACGAATATATTATTTATTTGTAGGTGACATTATGGTTTGATTTTAAGTTTATTTATATTTGCTTATTGCCAACTTATAGCTTTATTTGTATCAAAAGGAAATATTTGTGCATTTTTAGAATGCTTCATTATTTCTCTAAACTATTATGATGTGAAATATCTTCATTCAAATTAATTCATCATTATTTCTCCTTCCTTTCTGTTTTGTTTTTTACTTTTTGACAATTGCAGGATTCCATTTATTCATTTATAACAAAAACATGTATATCAATATCCACTTGTATTTTATTGGGTTTGATTTTAGCTTATCATGTTTATGTTATCAAGGTGAGTGATTGTTGTTTCTTTCTCTTTTAAAACTAATTCCGATTATACAATTGAATATTGAAATAATGTTTATATTAAATAAAGAATAATATTTCATTGTCAAATAAGTTAACTATTGTAGTATACTATAAAATTGTTTTGAATTTAGGCTGTTACATAATAACTATGTACCTTAGTAATGAAACTTTTCTTAAGTTAACCACTCAAATGAGTTATAATGAAGTATCTCCAAATAAGAATTCTAGATCAGAAAGTTAAGTTTTTACTAAATAATCACTTTTCTCAGAATGCGTGAATTAACATGCTTTGTAGGATAAATTGGAAGCTAGAAAAGACAGTAGTAAGTGTATTAAGACCAGACATGAATTATCTAAAGGAACTTGAGTGAGATATCTACCAGGTTCCCGTATAATTGACGGTCTAAGGAATTCAACACCACAACATGTCGTGTTGAATATAAAGTGGATGTCAGTAATTAGCAGGAAATCTTTGACCTAAAACTCATACTGTTTGGTACTTATCAAGAAAGTGTATTCATGGTCTTATAGCAGTTGATTGGTTTCATGAGAATCAAACCAGCATCACTAGATGTCGAATTTACAGATTCAGGTGACCTCCAGAAAATTTAAAGTTTCAAAAATGATGTGTATCCATGACAATGACTGATCTAAACTTGTCTAAAATGAATAAATTTAAGTTAAAATGATTCTTTGTATTAGTCTAAATGAAAACCTATGGAGTCTATTTTTGTTGAATTTTCATTTAATCAACCTTCAGAAAAAAAACGAAAGAATCAATGACACAATAAATATTTCTATTTTCGGTTTGTTAGTTAAAGTACTTTAAATTTCGTCTCATTCAACTCAATTCAATTATTCTTTATTTTAGATATTTTCTTGTGATGATTCCATTGAAGATTGGAGAATGGCAGTAGATTGCAATCGTATATTTCAAATGACACTTGAAGTGCTTATCTGTATTATACATCCATTTCCAGGATCATATCTTATAGAATTCCCTGTATCGTCTGCCTTAGTCGGTCCAGGAACAGAAATTTATTCACCTGTTTATCATAGTCAGCAAACAACTAAATCATTAACTTTGCACAACACTACGCGAACGACAACTAGACAAGCTACAAATAGGACTGTTAACTTTAGACCATTTTCTGGTTTATCCACATTTCCAACCCCCATTACTTCTACGTCAACTGTGTCAACATCATCATTACCATCATTATCTACATTCTCATCATTCGATAGTGTACAAAGTCATTCAGTTAAAATTGTATCAATAGACTTAATTCTTTCTGTACCAATGTTTTTTAGATTATATTTATTGTTTCGTGTTATGTTATTACATTCGAAATTGTTTACTGATGCTGGATCACGTAGTATTGGAGCTATGAACAAAGTTAATTTTGATACAAGATTTATTTTCAAAACTTTAATGACTATGTGTCCTGGAAAGCTTCTACTTGGTTTTATACTATGTCTATGGATTGTTTATTCGTGGACATTAAGAGCATGTGAAAGGTGAGTTTAATGTTTACTTAAAAATATATATTCCGAAATGTTTTCATGACGGATTTTAAAATCTTTTTATAAAGTACTTTTAAATATTATGAAGTTATAAGACTTTGATTAGTTAATGGACTGTTTAACCAGTTTGTAAAGTTTCTTACTGTTTGTCAGTAAAACTGTAAGTATATAGCTAAAATATTACAGATAGCTAAAACGCTGATACATATGCATTTAGTGAGCAAGCATGGATACTGGCTAGCAGTGGAATTCAGTACGCGCGTTTCATCCTATTCAAGACTCGTCAGATGGATATACCTGTATCACGGAATTGATGTTTACCTCAGGACTCGAATCCATCATCGTTCGCTTCAAATAGGACGAAAGGTGCGTCCTGAATTCCATTGCTATCCACCACCCATCTTTGCTCATAAAGCTTGTGACTCAAGGTAATATCGAGGCAATCCGCACAGGATGCACATATGCCAACAAGAGACTGATGAACTGAAGTCCTAAACAACAATTGGAAGATACAAGTAAACAATACCATGTGGATATACATTTAGTGCCTGAAATTCCATCATCAACTTTCTTTTGTATTTTCAACTTACACTCAAGAACCTTCATATTTATTATCTCATAATTCTTTTTCTGCTATTTTTTCTGTACTGTATTGTACTATACTGCCCTTGTTTATATTTGATATAAATGTTCTGTGCATAAATTTAGGAAAAAGATATTTGACATTAAAAATCATACATTTTCATGAAAACGTTTGCATATTAAAATGTAATAGATTAATACGTTTTTCATGTCGGGAATGAATTAATAGCTGAGTGCTTAAATAATACTGTAGGTTCGAAACCTTTCGTATTCTTCTATTTGTTGTAAAAAGCCGCTAAACATAACTGGTTCAGGTACAGAAAAATATACCTTGGAAACAGACAAATAGGTTCATAAATGCGGTTTTTGAATTCTGATAAGTTAATTTTTGTAAACCTGAAAGCTAAATATAAACACAGACTTGGATAGAATCAGTATTTTTCTCTTTGTTACTCTTCTGTGTGAAAATAGCTAAATTTCGTCTAGTTTAGTCAAGCAAAGTAAGTTTTTTTCATCACACTATGATAGCGAAGAAATGGACTTCTTTTCCTTCATGATTTAAGTTATAATTTATAATACTGATTTACTTACCTTAAGGACTATGGGTGTATGCGTTTTAACGGAAAACATGATTGACGTAAGAGGTCGAATCTAGATCCCAAACAATCATTTCGAGTAATGATTTCATGAAATATACTGATTGATGAAGGAAAATATGAGGATGGAATAGTGACCCATCAAATATATGTTTATACACCTCGCATTCTAATCCACAAGACCATAATTATCTCAAGAAGATTCTGTATAATTTTAAATATAGAAAGTCGGAAATTGTTGGATTAATAAAGCGGATATTTAGCATTTGTGAAATTTTAATACTCATAGGGCCACACTATGATTTATGGACGAACCAATCAGGTAAGATAACAGGTCTGGGATTTCGGCGCGAAATTCACCCATCCATTTAGTTAAATAGAGTTTCGGCATTATAGTTGATGTCAGTTCGTGATGAAAACCCTGAATCTAATTCCAAACTCTGACTATCAACTGTAAATCATAATTCCAATTCCTCACACTGGTTTATAACCCTGATTTGGTCCTAGTTATTAGGTGGACACCCTCAAAGTCACTTTAGAGTCACCCAAAGACCGTCCATAAATTTTAGTCTAACCATTCATAGCAAAAACCAGTTTCAAATCATTATCGAATTCTTTTAAAAATGAAAATATTAATATTTAAAACGATTATAATTTAGAGATTTCTCCATTATACATTACAAACAAACGTAGTATATAGTCTGTCAACTCAATGAAAACAAATAAATGAATTTTTTCCTATAAAGTGATTAGTTCACACTGATAAGTTGCTTAAAACTATGTAAAGAAATTATTCAGTACCTTATTGGTTTTAAATACAATCCCCTTAATTGGTATCACTGTTCAATAGAAATTACTGAGTAGGTGAATTAATGAGTCGATTAAAGCTAAACCAACATGGGAAACCTGGAAGCACTGGACGGCTGTGTCGTCCTAGTATAGGACTCCTAAGTATTGCACATCCACGATCTCCCCCGCAAGACTCGAACCCGGGACCTATTGGTTTCTTGAGCGAACACTTAGCCTCTAGACCATTGTGCTGGCCGGCATCTAACTGTGTTAATGTCTAACTTTAACCAATCCACGAAATTACTTAGAATTAGTACTGAATTTTAATAAAACTATTTGACTAAATTAGAAATTTAATAAAAACATGCTTCTTCATTCGGTATTACAAACAAGTTCAATACAAACGCGTAATAATATAGCCGTTTTTATTTTATCTGGTCATACTTTGGGTGTATTCCATTAGCGAAAGTAAACACCTTTCGATTACCGTGTAGTCATACGAATTAGTTGTTCTACAATTTAAGGTCAATTCTATGAATTGTTTTCTTAGATTCTTTTACATTTAAAATGTATAGTTTCTTTTATTCCGTTGAAATAAACTGTTTGACATAACTACTAAAAGGATTTTTCGTATGCTATACAAATAAACAAATGAAAAGTTATAGTATTTGATTAAGAATAGACATCTACTTCAGTGGTCATTCGTTTTTTATTCCTCATATATATAGATTTAATATCCCAAAGTTTGTAGTAACTGGTATTCTATGTAAGACCTTTCGTCTAAATTTGATCGAATAGTTTCACAGTATTTGAGACATTAAAGAGAAAGAATGTATTTGGACCAGATTGTCAAGTGAAACGTTGGATTTACTTCGAATTCTTTCGCTGAGATTTTACAAATACATTCTTCTTCTTTAATGGTATTCTATATGTTGAATGGTTCTAATATTACAAATATCTACTTTTTATGTTTATTATGAATAGATATGGGAGAAAGAGATTCAGTTTGAGGAAATGTGGTTGTAGTCGAGGAAATAGATACAAGGGAAAGGTTTAATTTTAAAGATAGTTTTCCTTCTGATGTAAATATTAATTACAGTGTAATATAATATTTTTTCTCACACATTTTAGCTTTTATGACACGGAGAACGGGAGTTTACTCAATTCTATGTGGTTAATTGCAGTTACATTTTTGAGTATTGGCTATGGTGATATTGTGCCGCATACCTATTGTGGTCGTGTGATTGCTTTAGCTACAGGGGTTATGGTAAATTTAAAAAAGGACTTAAAGATGTTATGTAATCTCTAGATATTAATAAACTATTCATATATTAATTAATGATATTATACTTCTCAGTTCACCATAATTCCATGCTTATTTATATATATGAGAAAACTATTTGTAGTATTTTCTTTAAATGATATTTAACTACTTTCATAATGTCTGTAAAAACACTGAAAACTATAAAGAACATAATAATTGGCTTCCACGCTAATACACCTGAAGCAACTTTAACATTCTACACATCGCTATCTAAAACTTGAAATTCTTCCAAGAAGCACAGCTTTCATCATCTGGGAAATTAACTGTTTAAAACTCTTAAAATCAATAAGCTGCGGCCATACTGTTTCAGCTGGTCTATTCCAATATCTTATCACCTGTTTCAATTCAGTCCGGATTTACTTTGCAGTGTACAGATTTTGGTTAAAACGTTTACTGTATAAGTATCAAAATTAATATGTGTTTTACAGTATTATATTTAATACTGCTTACATATAACCAAAAAACTCATTTAATAACTGAAAAACGTCTTTAAATGGTTTAGGCAAGTTAAACAGCCATCTTCTTTCAAGTCTCGTGTTACCAATTAGGCATATTATAGATTTGTTGTATTCAACACACAGTATCTTTATACCACAACCGTTTCTTACGTTTTACTCTAGCACTTTCAACATATTGTCGCAATTAACTATCAATTATCTACTGATATGTAGGTTGTCTTCGTCACAGTCTGATGTCATCTTAGGTGTAATTGAAAACTAGTGGTAGTGGAGGGGGTCGACAAGTAACTATTTTGTTCCAGTATTTCACTCCTTATCAGTGCGCACCCACAACTTCACCAGAAATCGAATTCAAGACCTTCGAGTATTACAGAAATGCTTAATTATTAGAAATAATTGATCAGCGTCTAATAACATATAATTTCAAATTTGGTCAGTTTGAGATAGAACTGTGATATTCATTCACTGTATTCAGTGATAATTGTTTCATTAGCTATTTATCTGACCGCCATGATTCATAACTTCTTATTCGAACTTCAAGAACATCTATGACAAGTATATTCCAAAAGTTATGCCAATCTCCACTAACCCCTTCAACTAGATTGAATATTGGTCTGTAAAAATATTTATACCTTCAATATAACTAATACTGTCGTTTTCATAATCATTTTACTAGCTTGTTTTAGTAGTGCTGATATGATTTTTTCTATTCAATAGGGTTCTGGGTGTACAGCGTTAGTTGTTGCAGTATTCGCTAGAAAATTAGAATTATCTAAAGCAGAAAAGCATGTGATTCATTTTATGATGGAGAATCAATTAAATAAAAAGGTAATTAGTTGAAATAATACAAAAATGAATTGATGTTATGAAGTATATTTTTTATTAAAGACTAAAACTGTTTCCAACTGCATTCTTAGTTTCTTCAATTGAATAAATTCTCCACAAATATATAGTGTTATAAGACCTTTATGAGATCTAACACTGAAAATAACACTTGCTTATTTGATATTATTTAAACAACAAAATCAAAAGTGAGGCAAACAAGACCCAATGATAACTACCTTTTCATAGCAGACAGTTACAAAAAACAATTGTTATCTAATCGCCTCGTGAACGTAACACTAGTTTATAAGCAAAGATGGATAATGGCTAGCAGTGGAATCAAGGACGCGCGTTTTGTACCATCTGGGACTCATTAGCTGGATGTGCCTACATCATCTTTGTTTATAATTCTTGTGACTGAAGGTAATATCGAGGCAGTCCGTACAGAATGCACACAGGCCAATAATAGACTAATCTATTACAGTCTTAAACATCAATGGGAAGATTCAAACAAACAATACAAAAATGTATTGTAACGTTGGTTTGATGGAAACGTTTTTGAAATATCATTGAAAGCAATAATGAATTAAATTATCAAAGATATACAAGATCCTACTAATTCCATGTAGTCAACTATATTAGTCAGTATTATTTTTAACAAATTATAATGATCAAAAGCTATTCACTTATGTCAATTACTGGAAATGATTATTGTTTCATGATATATAATTCATTTCAAGGTTAAAAATTATGCTGCTAATGTACTACGAGAAACATGGCTTATTTACAAATATACAAAACTTGTCAAACGTGTAGATGCTTCTAAAGTTAGAACACATCAACGTAAATTTTTAAGAGCAATTCATGGGTAAGTTTATCTAATTGTTCAATCTAATTTGATTTTTTCTTAATTTATTTGCCAGTCTAAATGTTTTCCTACATTTTATGTGGGGGGTTTATTTGCAATTTACTGAAACCTGTGTTTACCATAATTTTCATAACCAAATCCCCATTCTCTATTGTGATAAGTGAACTAGTTCTTTTTTTTGTATCTATGAAGATATTAATCTTTTCTCTTAGAATTGTAAACTTCAAGAGCCAAATGTTTGTAAATGTTCACTGTTTTACTTATTATTTGTGAAAATTTAAAAAAACCTTTATTTCAGTTTTATGCAGATGTATTAATCCCCAGTATACTTGATCCCTGGTTTATGCCTAATCGATCTTCTTTCATGATATTGACTTTTTTTACTAAAAGATCTCTAGTTTCGTATTAAGAATGGATGGCTATTCATTATTTGACTATTTAGATAAAAGTGTAATCTTTGTTTTCACAGAAGTACTGATTCAATCCAGTGCAAACGTAAGATAAGTTTCCTTTTGCAAACTTATTTTTTGTTAGAAAGCTTTTTATAGAATCAGCAGTATATATGTTGTATTTTCTGGTTAAACATGCATTCAATCATTCGCGAATTTTTATGACCATGAAAGTATACAAATTCACATACGTTAATTGGTAGGCACAATTGGATATAGCTTCATTGTTTAAATCTTGTGTACGTTTTTGATGGCTATAGAATTTCTCTAGTTATTATTATGAATTTGACTAGTTTAGGTTCAAAAACACTGCTATCATTGTATGAAAATGTATTAAGTGAAACAGACGATCATTAAATAATTATTACTACACAACGATTAGACCATTTCATATACATAGTTCCCTTTGTCAATTTGAAAAGAACAAGAACAATGATTCTAGCGTAATAGCATGAATTCATTTTTTTATTATTTCGTTGGTTCTCGTTAGCTGCCTACAACCTGTGATATTTAAAAATCATAATTACATAATGGGTTTAAATTACTCACATGAAAAGAGTTCAGTTGGAAGTTATGTTGAAGACATATTAGTATAGTATAGCAAGGGTGTAAATTCATTAAATAGACTGAAGAGTGTAAATATATACCTTATGTAAAATAAAATTCTACAACATTGATTATGACAACAGTTCAAACGGCCAGAAACAAATGATTATATAATGAGTAGACGTTGATGGAAATAAAATGAGTTTTTGAGCTCAGTTAATAAAATAAGATTACTAACCTGGAAGACAGTGGAAATAAAACCCAATGATGTATTAAATGCAAGAAAGAGTTTTAAAATTTTAAGATGCAACGAAGGAATAGTTGTCACCAAGAAAAGGAAAGATTAATAACCATCTACTTTTGAACACATAAGTCACACTTTTGACGCCTGGTTGCAACTACTTCAGCAAACTTCAGAAGACTGGAGTTTGGCTGTTTACTAATCACCTTGAAAGATTGTAAGGTATCGATCTGATGTCCTGTATCAAGATGTTTGATAATTGTTATAAAATTGATCCTTCACTAAACTTCCCTTGGAATTTACTTGTATTGATAACGATGATATTCATACATAATAAGAAAACTCACTTCTAAGTTTTTTTAGCTAAGTATCGTACCATTTTAAATGATTATTCATTGAGTTTTATCTTAATAAAATGTCATTTGTGATAAATACATTCAATGAAAAATTGCTGGTTCAATGAGATTTTACATTTTCTAAAAAATGATGAAGTACTGCTATTATGTTCTCAATAAATTCAATCACAAAATGTAATACTTTATATCAAAAAAAGTTGAAAGGCAACAACCGATTGCTAAAATGTAAAAAGGTAACAAATATTCGTCAAACATCTTGACTAGAAATTTAAAAGTCCCGAGGCAATTCACTCAGCAATTTTGTATAATCAATGTACACAAAAGCGAAATTTCGTTGATCAAGTCAAATAAATGTAAAAATGATGTGTAGAGAATGAATATGATGAAAAACAATGTTATTGGAAGATATTATCAACAGACAAACCATGTTGACAACTGCCAGCTAGTACCAAATATAATTTCACATTTTCCTGTTAAACTTATCAAATAATCCGATATAAAACTGAGTGCACTACTGATTCATTGAGACAGTAAACTGTAGTCAGAAGAATTCGCTTGATGTTGTTCCTACTTGTAACTTCCCATTGTTATTTAGGACTGTAATCGATCAGTCTCTTGTTGACATATGTGCATATTGTGAGGATTGCCTCGATATAGCCTTAAGTCACAAGCTTTTTAAGCAAAGATGGATAGCAGATCTCAGTGGAATCAATGTCGTGCGTTTCGTCATATTTCGGACTCGTCAGATGGATGTACCTGCATATCAGAGTTGATGTTCACTCCGGCACTTGAACCCAGTACTATTCACTTCAAACGTCATCGCATTATCCACTTAGATATTGATTTGTGATAGCCATCTGCTTATGCAATGAAGTGAAGTTTAAATTCACTTAGTGTTGTTTTACTTGTATCTTCCCATTATTATTTAAGACTACAGTTGATCAATCTCTTGTTGGCATTTGAAGCGAATGGTATTGGGTTCGAGTCCCGGAGTGAACATCAACACCGATATTCAAGTGCATCCAAATGAAGAGTCTCACCTAGGACGAAACGTGCGTCCTGGATTCCCCTGTTAGCCACTATTCACTTTTGCTTAAAAAGCTTGTAGTCATCAAAGTTTCATGAGGACTAACAAATTGATAACAGAAAAATGATCTCTTACTCAGTTGTCAGTTAATGTATAGAGGAAACTTTCTACAACAACAGACATATTAAACATGTGAAAAAAATAACTTCTGAACTAACTACACTCAGAGAGACTTTACAAATAATACTAACGAGAATATTATACCGTCTTGTTGAGTTTGCATTAGATTTAACCTTTAAATTAATAAGTTACTAGAGATCATAAGTAATAACCGGGTATATTTATACTTCTTTTACATTTAGAATTCTAATTTCATGATTTTCTTTGCATTACTTTTAGTAATTTCCATTAGCTAGGTTCATTTCATTTCTAATAAGGAACTATAGATCTTATAACTTACTAAGATAAAAGTCACTTCTTATTGTACTTCACATGTTCAACGATTAATTAAGTTAACATAAAAACCAATAAATTATCATATCTAATGGGTCATCATTTAAAATTTCAAGTTCATCTAACAATTAAGCAAACAAACAAAAAGTTTATTTGTTCTTTTTTTGTTTGTTATTTTCTTTTTGTTAAAAAATAAAAATAGAAAATCCTGTAATTTTAGTTAAATTAAATTTTTTGAAAAAAAATACCAAGAAATAATCACGTTTTAGTAATCAACGATACAT
Source organism: Schistosoma haematobium (assembly GCF_000699445.3). Taxonomy (NCBI): domain Eukaryota; kingdom Metazoa; phylum Platyhelminthes; class Trematoda; order Strigeidida; family Schistosomatidae; genus Schistosoma; species Schistosoma haematobium. The sequence continues at coordinate 74,025,693 of NC_067196.1, read as the reverse complement.
CGACAATGTGTCATTGAAGATACTATAAAAAATATCTTTGATGAAAAATATAAAAATGAATCTTCTCTATGATGTTATTAATTTTAATATTTCAGGTTATGTAATCAATGACCGCTAAAGACAGCATTATTTACATTTCAATAAATACAGGAAATAGTCAGTCAGTCAGCTACAACGTAGGACCAGGCATATATATGCATCGGTCCAGGTTGCCATACCTGATTAACACAACAAGATGAACACCGGATTCATAAAAGTAGTTAATTCAGAGGTGCTAATATATAAAAGAAAGATTGCATATAAGGATATAGTACAGGAAGAAAGAATTAGTTCGTAGAAAGAAAGATATGAAGCGATTTTAATCTCTCAGTTTAAGGGAAGACAGAGAGTGTATACACCGACGCCATTGTGATCGATTCTGAGCCATGTCACCAAGGGTCTCCAACCATTGGTTACGATAGTCACGCAGACCACAACCAAGTAGTCTGTATCTACCAACATGGCTCAGACTAGAAGTTAGTGACTTCAAGCATTGATGAGACGTTTTGGTTTGGCCGGAAATAAATAGATAAAGAATAACTTAATAGTTAAATTCATGAATCAGTCGAAGCTAGACCACGACAACAGACCCGATGACTGTTTCCAAGAGGTATTTCCTGGAGTTCTAGTGAGAAGCAGTGACCAATGGAGTTCAACAACCGGGTTTGTTGTGAGATAGTAACTCACTGGTTACAATGGTGGACTGAAGCGTAGTTTCATGGAATAACATTAATAGCGTTGGATACCGGCCAGTTCAGTGGTATAGTGGTCCCGGGCTCGAATCCCACGAGGCGGAATCGTGGATACGCACTGTTGGGGAGTCCCACAGTAGGACAAAACGACCGTCCCAGTGCTTCCAGGTTTTCCATAGTTGTCTACCTTCAATTAATTCATGATAGCAATCAATGAAATTAATATATTATCCACAACAACCCTTCTCTAAAGATAAAGAATAAACCATGTAACATATAAAATATGTTTGGAAAGTAATAAAAACGAAACAGTGTACCATCTTGAAGCTTATTCGTCAGATTGTAGTCCTTAGCATTTTCTACTAGAATTAAAACTAATAGGCAGAAAAACAGATGCAATTAATAATGTAAATGCTTGTCAATTACTTCATAGTAACTGTATTCTTTGTTACTTCTTGACAGGACTTAATTAATTATTTACTTTTATCAATCAGTTTAAATATTGACAATTAAGTAAGACATTAATCACTTTCATTGTATATTATCTTACTAATGTTTACTATCCTCTGTTTGGTTACTCCCACTTTTAGTTTATTTTTTATTAAATGGTTCCAAAGCCATTAATGCTACTATGTAAACAGAATTACTGTATCATGATTTTGATGGTTTGTGAATATGGAACTTTCTCCAAAGTTCCAGTACTTCCTTCTCTTATATTTACTCGTGAATTATTAGCCTTCAAATTTTGTTGTATATCAGTTATCTGATCTTTCTAGTTCCTTTAGATCCTATATGTTACCCGACAAGTTGTTTCAGGAAAAAAACAAATAACCATTTGAAACAATTGATAAATAAACTTGTTACGCATTCTTTAAGCTATTAACATCAAAATGATAAAAGCTAATTCATGCTTTCAAAATGACACCATTGGGAATTTTCATTCACTTGATAACGGTAGCTTCAAATATTTAGTCTTTTAACACTTCATTACATCCTTTAAATTATAGAAAGCCTATTCTCACTTACTTTTTAGTCTTCTCGTTTGGTGAGTGAATAATTCTATAAACTATCAATATCGGTGCTTTTTTTCTACCAGAGAAATAGATTTATAATTAATCTACATATGTGTAATGTTTGACTTAACATCTTTCAACAATTCACGGACATTACGGTTTCTAATCAACGTTCTTTTTTCGTTTCAACTACTTTAAAAGTCGATGGATCATTGTATCATCATCATGACTTTGTCTAATTGTCATCAAAGTTTCTTTTCATAAACATCTATCACAAAGAACTACTTAATGTTGATTATTCGACATTTAAAACACACGTTTTAACTGCCATGGTCAGTTTGATTAAACAATCTCAGTTACTGACTTTACTTAAACCAAACTCAACATTAATTGGTCCGTGGTTCCATCACTCATAACTACTGTATAAAGATATCTATATAAGAATATCTTGATTTTTTCTATAGTATAGCATCTTAAAGCTATACCACAATGGGATATTTGCTTCCTTTGAATGGTTTCGTTTTTGTATTTTATACTTTTAATCAATGGAAGAATGACAAACATTTTTGCGCTTTAATTAACTTTAAAACTAGTAAATGTTTGTTTACCTGCGAAAACCAACTATAAAAACCATATCACACATAAAATTTCAGAGTACCATAAAAATAGGATGACTATTTTCATTAGCTTTCCACTTTTTAACATTAAAATGAATATTCAATAAGAGACTGATCAATTGCAGTCCTAAATAACAATGGGAAGATACAAGTAAAACAACACTAAGTGAATTTAAGCTTCACTCCATTGCACAAGCAGGTGGCTATCGGAAATCAGTATCTCCGTGGATAATGCGATGACGTTTGAAGTGAATAGTACTGGGTTCGAGTCTCAGCGTGAACATCATCTCTGAGACGTTGATAAATTCATCTGACGAGTCCGAAATATGACGAAACGACCTTGATTACATTGCCATCCGCTATCCATCTTTCCTTATAATTAAAATGAATATTTATAAACAATGAAAACTTAATAAGTTAAATATTGTAATTACTATTCTGAAGAATAAAATCACTTTTGGCTTAAATTCAATTTTTATTATGGTTTGGAAACGTGTATTTACTTTTTTGTTACTGTTTCTAATATATCTATATAGTCTTCGCAGAATGAAACTCGACCAAAGAAAAGTCCAAGATTCTGCAAACACTCTAGTCGACTTAGCTAAAGTGAGTGAATATATTTTTTCACTTTGTTTTAAACAACAGAATATTCCTTTACTTCAGCGTTTATTATTTTGACTCTTTAAAAGCTCAAATAAATTATTGCTTTAATCATAAAGGCGATTTTTTAATCAAACGTTTTTTAATCATTATTGACAAAGTGAGCATTAGGAAACAGATATAGTTATTACTTACTTACTTTCACCTCTTACACCTCATGGAGGAGAATAGGCTGCCAACCAGCATTCTTCATCTAACTTTGTCCCGGGCAATCCTTTCCTGTTCTTCCCAGTTGCTATTCATCCTTTTCATATCTGCTTACAATTCCCGACGCATTGTGTACTTTGGCCTTCCTCTTTTTCATTTCTCTTCAGGATTCCAAGTTAGCGCTTGCCTCGTGATTCGGTTTGATGATTTCCTCAGTGTGTGTCCTATCCACTTCCAACGTCTTTTCCTAATTTCTCCTTAAGTTGAGAGTTGGTTTGTTCTCTCCTATTATTAAATAGCTTTGACTAATTTCGTCTATGTAAAGTATATTGTGTAGCATGAATATATAAGATGGGTGATTTAATAACTATTTACACCACAGATTATTACCAACTAATCAGTCACAGAAGGCCAAAATTTTTCTTGATTTCGCGTACACATACGATCTCATTTTTCCACAATACTGATTTCTGTCTAAACTTCTATCTGAACAATGAATAGTCCACTGCTCCATTGTGAATATTTATGACAGATGTCTGGAAGCTATTTTGGAGACAACCGAGTTTGAAATAAGTCAATTAATCACTAATTATGTTTGATAGGTGAAAGTAGGGATTATTGATTTCTGACATTCTGCTTAAATAGTATTATGACAGCTCTGTACCCAAAAACTTACTTTACTACATCGAAGACATAAAACACTAGGTATTAAATCAAAATGAAACAGTATTTCAATGATTTCAGATCTCTGGTGATGCTCCAGGTAATGTCATCTCTATCATGAAAACTTTCCTTAACCTACAGAACCTCCTGAAAACTACTTATTCAGGAAAAACTGGGACAAATTAACTTATAACCATAAATTTCACATCAAGAAAGACGAATGATCTATATGAGTTCACTAGAAAGTTTAACTTCTTAAACTTAATGTTTTATGTGATACATTCCATTAGTTTAAATCTTTTTTTTAATCTTAGAAAGCACCGTATTGTGGTCAGTTTTCGTGTTTGTATGCATTAAATCCATTGTAACTTATTGTATAAAAGTGTTTCTGTTTATCTTTATGAAAATGTTTTCACTAGAAACTGACTTTGTTGAATGAGAAATTCATAAAACACAACAGAAATGATCATAAAAACAATATGATTTTTATATCATATTATCTCGTAATGTATATAATCTTATCTGACTCTATTTATAGACATTTCACACAGGTTTGGCACCAAAATCGTCCGTAATTATGTCAGTACCAGTGGAGTTGTATTATGAGGTATTTCTCACCAATCTAAGTGTTGTAAACGTTTGTTTGAATTTGCTGCAGCTAAATATATATATATATATTCTGTATAACCATAAAGTTAATAATTCACTCCATTTCATTTGTGTGTATAGGTTTATCTATTCACTAAAAATAGAATGGATCGTTTTTTACACAGCATGTCATCTATAACCCAAACTCTTCCATAAATAATATCATACCTAGTTTTATTTGATCCGTTTTTTAGTGATTTAAAGAGCTCGTAAGTTGCAAATTTTATGTATATTGTAACTAATGCATAATTTTAAGCTACTATGCACTATCTTCTATGCGTTCATAGTAGTACAATCGCAGGGAGTTACAAACTAAATCGAAACCACCATCTAATGCTCTATGGTTTTCAATAATTCTATGATTGATATCATTTAATGACGATAATGTTATTTATAAGATTTCTGAGATAATTGTAATTGCCATTATTGTCAAATAAAACTGAAAATGTTCACTTTAGAAGTGGATTTAAATTTTTTTTCCTAAATTACTACGAGAGACAATTACTAATCAGGCCTTAAATTACATCATCAAACAGTATTCTCACACCTATTCGAATGATAGTTACACAAATGCCCGTACAGAAAAATAATTTGATAAAATTTTTAATTTCATTCAATAAATAAATTCAAGAACTTTTCTGGAAATATTGTTCGTTAATCGTATTCACTTACTTGAACACTTAAGTATTAGTACAAAGGGGCACCAAATAGATACGTGTCATACAAGTCACTTGATTTGCGTAAGGGCTGTAATACTGCTCGGGTTCTCAGGTCGAAACAGGTGGTTTTCTTAGGAGGTCATACCCAGAGCCTTCGACCTAAAGGTCTGACCCGCAAGGCAGAAGAGCAACATCAGGAGATTCAGTCCCATGGTAACTGGTGACCAATGATTGGTTTATACGCCATTTGTTCTTTCAGGATACAGGAGACCATGTGACCATGAGTTTGGAATGAGGGTCTTTCAACTACCCTAGTTGTATCCACCGTGTCCGCCAACCCGGCTAATGCGCTGGACATTCGCTCTTCGTCCTCTCAACTTTGTAAACAACACCCTCGCGGTCAGAAGACAGTGAGTAGGATTTCCCTGGCTGTGGTTGTATGCACATGGCCTCACCCTAGGCTGTTTCAGGGCATTTGGGAGCGTTAGTTAATCGAAACTAGGATATTATTTACAATTGTAGCTCAGTGATTTTTATGAAATCATTATAATTTGTTGAGTTTTAGTTAAAGTATATCAATAAGTAAGCAATAGTGACAATGCATAGTAACTACTAATAATACATAAAATAAAACCATACATATTGTCTAATAGTTTTCATAAATAATCATAATTTAGTCAGATTATATACAAGTGTTTGTGAATATGAATGACAGAAAACGAATAAACCTGTCGCATAAAAATGAACATCACAAAACAATTAGTTCTCTAATAATAATTATGAAACTATAAAACGGAAAACTAATGATAATAATTAACAATAATACAAATAAAGAATAAATATATATTAATCTAGAAAATGATTAGAAATGAAGATAATTGCTATCCTAACTATTTCATAGAAGGCAAAAGAAGGAAATATATATGTTTTATAATTACATTAGTTTTCGTTATGTTTATGATGTATAAAAAACCTCAAAAATGCTATACATGAATAGAAAGACACAAGAATTATTGTATCTAAGTTGTACTGTGTGTTCATTAGTTGATTTCAATCTTTCTTTATTAATATCTAGCCTTGAGGCAACTTTAATTAGGCTACAATGGGAATTTATACTTTATTGAAATAAAGAAATTTGAATTATGTTAGTCATATAGTTGTAATATTTGGTAATAATCATGCCTTATTGTGAATTAAAAATGAAAATATCCTTTCTTGAGTACTAACTCAGTGTTCTGACAATATTGACATGATTGGGAAAATTTATCACTGAACAGGAAGGTTATGAAAAAATTCAATTTTTTGAGCTTCAAGTTTTGCTAGTGAAGTTCTCATTGTCTTTTTATACAATAATATCAACAAAAACTACTGATAGATAAGTTCCAGTACAATTTCTCTATAACCGGAAATCAACAGGTTGATTATTCTATTGTATTTAAAGGACATATTGAACTTTGTTAGTAGTGTGGTTCACAAACTAATATAATCACTTAAGGGAATTTTTTGCAAGATGAAAGACGAAATGGCAAAGAAAGACATGCTGAACATTATCTACAAATAAAATTCCAAAACCGCGAAAGCTATTACATTAAACAAAGCGACCGCCTATATCATTCTCTTCTGCATAAACCTTATTAATTATCAACAGCTACGACATATCTAAGCTAATGTCAATAAACATTAATGATTGTGTACAAATTTTAAGTTACAAAAACGATGAGGTCCTAGGCCGAAAAGATATAGTGAAGATTAGATGATGTTCAAAGCTTTCTATTCAGCTCAGTAAGCAATCAACAAACATAATAGAATAGACCTAATTCACCCATCATTTAAGAAAATTATAGACTAGCACAAGGTTAGGAATCATATCAGTGGATAAAGCGAACAAAATAATTTTGCAGAAAATAATGGATGACAAATAGCTGAATTCAGGATCGGCGAAAACTTGTGAAGAAATTCAAACTAATCACCTATCTGACACTTGCCCTTATGATGTCATTTCGGAAGAAATGGGAAGTTCACGCTTAAACCTTTAATCTCATGGAACATAACTTCATAATAATATTAGGCTCACTGATAAATCTGAATATCCTGGACTCAATTGCAGACGAAGTTGTGGTTTTGTTTAGCAAAGAGTTCCAAACAAGGAAGAAACACCTGTCTATCGCTCTCCCATTTACAATAACTCTCTAGAAAACATTAAGTCACAGTGACAAGTAACTTTATAATATAAAAAACTAACTAATCTGTTCTATTTATTCAGAATTTCTCAGTTTATAAATGCTGCATTTCTTTATTTAAAAAAAATATATTAAAAGCAATGAAACAACATTAAAAACTACTACTTATATTCAAAACTAAGGACTTTATTAAGGAGATATTTTAATTTAGACAATGTTCACTGTTTGTAAGCTGTTGGCAGAAAACTGTAAAATCAGGTTTTTATGGTATTTGGTATAATTATGTAAAGTGTATCCTCAATCTTGAAGAAACTAATACTTCTCGTGTGATCAATACTCATATAACTCAATTTTGCAATATGGTAATTAACTTCTACGTTACTGCAACCACAACTGACATCTTTTAGAACAAAGATATTTATATTTATTGATCAAAGCAAAATTGTTGATATCATGTTTGTCTAGTAATTGAATACTTCTGGAATTCTGTCTATCAATCTATGAAACGCTCTATAATAATCCTGATTCTTTGAAACTTGATTAGTTATTATGTCCTGTGTGTATAGTGGTCTATGAGATTGTGGTGAATCATCCTGATGATATAATCCACATCACGTTCTGTGTATCGTTTTATACTAATCATTGTGACAGATAAACTCATCTTTACTCAATATTCTAGATAAACACATTTTGCTGATAACCATATGTATGTTTTCACTAGATATTCATTAAGGTTGGATATCACCGTTCAAATAGTTACGTGAGGTTGAATATGTTTTGATATATCAATTAATATTGAAATTTGTCTTCATGTTTCAATAGAATTGAAGTGAATGCTTTTTTTCCATTTGTAACGAAACATTCATAGTTAAATATGTCATATAACATAATATAATAACAATTTATTATTTCTGACATTGATGGTTACCATAGACTCGAAATTTTTCAAATAATAGTCGTCTTTAATCTATTTTCTACTATAATATAACACAATGGTCATAAATCGAAACGAGTTCTCTATTATAATTATAATATTGGTTATATAATTACTATTAGTTTTAAACACAAAACTTGGATATTTTAGGTAAAATTAATCTGCAAAGAACCAATCACTTACAAATTTTCTTTCTTAACAGTATCATCCAATTTTGATAGTCGATTTAACAAAATACTAAATATGAACCTTTCTAAAAGACAAAGATCAGTTTATGATCTTAGTTGTTTTTTTTTACAATTATGATTGTATAAGATACTTTTATAAATATTCGATGATAGTGATAAATTTGACATTGTCCGACTGTAAATTTCAGTAAGTATCTTTCTTCTTATCTTTAATACATCAATTCAATTCTCTTAAATTCAATTTATGAATCAAATCCAATTAGGGAAAATGTACGATCACGGATTATTAGGAAAATGCAATGATATAGATCATTAAGGTTTTTTTTTCATAAACATAATAAATTAACAGAAATCAAGAAATCTACTACCAATAAAAAACAGAAGTACAATCTTGTCAAAAGATTACTGACTATAATATATATGTATACATGATCGGAAAGTGGATTTAGCAGAGAAATTATAAAGCTTCACGAATAACTGAACCTATCTCATTCGAATTTCGAACTCTTTTCAGTACATATTCATGATTTTTTTTAAAAATTGGATGAAAACCATAATTTTCTAGTTCCTTAATGTGTCTGATTTGATGACTTGTATTAAGTAATTTATAAGTGAATGATTGATTTCACACAATTTCTTTTTGGAACTTATATACATTGAAATTATATTTAATGAAACATTTTAACAGTTCAGATAGAAATAACTCTATACGCGTCACGATTGATTAGGTATTTACACTAATTAGTCCCTCTTATAAATTTAGAAGGTGGGGTTGATCTGAAAAACGTTATGTGTTTGAGCCATACCTTTCGAACAATTTGGTCACACATATACTTGTCAAAGCATTTTATATAAAAATTCATAAAGGTCGATTAAATGAAAGTTCGAGTAAACAAAATGATAACTGTATATGGGGGAGAGAAAAAATTAATCTTAGATGATGGTTGGAGGTAGTCAACAGGAAACCTTGGACCCGTGTTTCGTGCTACTTGGCACGCGTCAGCAAGGTGTACCTGTAATCTTGAGGGTTCTGATGCTCCCTGACGGATTCAATCCAGTGTCACTCAGCTTCACAGTCATAGACGTTACCACTGAGCTATCCGGGCCGCAACCGAACTCCTGTAGGACTGAGATATAATCACAATTGATTGATCACTGGGTGGTGATCAATTTCATGTGTGTCAAGTTCTTAGTGCAGTTCGAATTCTATCGACCTGTTGACTAACTCCAACCACCATCTAATCTCAACATAGTGCACTCAATGTCGAGTCACCTAGACTAGTGGCCACATTGCAACTTGGTCGATAGTATTTGATCTGAACTAAGAATGACTTGACACACATGACATTGATTACCACCAAGTGATCAATCAACTGTGAGAAGATTATACATTATGGAACATTTATCTTGATAGCTTCAAAATCAATTAATGTCAAATGCTCCAGCAAACGTAGGAAATTGAAAACTATGTTCATCGATGTCAAAGCACATAACTGAAACGGAGCACAGAATCGACATCAATATAGCTTTTAAAACGTTGTATAGAAATTGACAGGAACGAATTCTTAGTTTTAGAGAAGCTTTGGCTATTCGTAAATTCAAACCCCCTTTATGTGTACAAAAACAATTTAAAGTAATTTCGAATTTGCTCTGATAGTCTTTAGGTTATTTTATGGCTCATGGTATGGCGAAACTTTTCTACTCTTCCCAAACGGTGTTAATTTCCTCTCTCCTCTATTTACACTGACCACTTTATTTACTCAATCTTTCGTCTACTTGACCTTTATTAATTTTCATTTAAAATGTCTTGAAAAGTATATGTGTGACCAGATTGTTCGAAATGTATGCCGCAAATACGTCACTTTTTTTTAAACTTTGACTCCATGGTTACGTATTGATTTGGTCATGGAAATAATTCCCATAGAACAAAGAACATGTGTACTACATATTTCTCATTTATGTCACTGTTTAGAGATATTAATTGTTCTTGTTGGAGTCTATAACGCTTTTTTTCGAAAGAAAAGTCGGCAATATTCTCAAACATTTCTTGTGCAAAATATTCGATGAGGGGTGTATTAGATTATAAATTAAAAAACTTTCAAGCAGATGACATTTTTAGCAAAATCATTTTATTGTTTGTCAATTTTGATTATATGCTTCATTATGAAATGATGTTTAAAAGAACTTTATATGATAAACCTTGTCGTGAAAAACTTGAGTATTGAAAACATCATAAACATAATTTGTTACAGTTGAAAATATGACGGTTGGAAACTATATTTGTGGTGATAGTGAAAGTTTTACCATTAACCAATCAAGTAAATTATTGTTTTATCACTAAGTTAACAAACAGTCATGATACGTTGAAAAGCTTTATTGACTGTTTATTAAAGTCTGCTTTTTAGTTCGGACTAGTTCAAAACATAAAATTCTTTCGAATTTCATGAAATAAGATAGCTGTTTTTTCTACGTTTTAGAATTTTTAGCAGTATCTAATACTACGTCAGTAAATGGTTTATGAATGAGATCTTAAATCGATCTCGAACTTCAAACAATCCATGAAATTGCGCTACCATTTTCCACTGCCTGATGTAGATACTTGTCTTTACTTGACATGGATTAGTCTCACTGGTCACGGTCCCGGGTACAAGTCCCATGTGCAGGATTGCGGATGTGCACCGCTGAGAAGTCCCATACTAGAACGAAACGGCCGTCTAGAGTTTCCAGGTTTTGAATGGTGGTCTAACGTCGATCGATTTACTTTCTCAATCAAAAACTTAACAATCTCCACAACTCCATACTGACAAATGTTTTTTTGCTAGATTAGCTCATTTGAAACTTCATGAACCCCACTCCTTTTAAATTTTCAAATTCTGAATAATATATGAAACTATGCAATTCTAGGAGACAACCTAATAAGAATTTATGATCATTTCCAAAAATGTACATATTATCACCATTTAAAACAATTCAATTAGCAATATTGTTTTCCTGATTAGCCAATATTAAATACTTTCTATAATGCTTCATCAGTAAATAACACTGGATATTTTCTTTAGAATATCATTTCTTCAATTTCCTAAGTATACATTTTAAACCAAAAAAAATCTTTAGTCTGAGTAAATGCATCTTGTTAATTATTTCCGTAGGCTATCAGTTCTTAGTTTTTATAATTACACTGCTTAATTAAAAGCAATATCTTATGTGATCATTACATAGTAGCCAAATATTTTAAAACAATAATTGTGCATTTTGAAAATTAGTTGTTACCACAGAGTATACAAAGAAACAAACACTACGACTAACACTTACTTACTTACGCCTGGTACTCCCGATGGAGCATAGGCTGATTACGATTAACAACTAAACTTAAATCAGTCTGTATGAAACAAATAAGTATGTTCAACCATAATTTCTAGAGTTTACAGTGAATAAGTAGGTAAATAGGTTCCTTCTTCTGTTGTTAGGTTCTTATCCTTTTAACTTAATCATTATCTTAATGTAACAATCTTCAAATCAACACTCATTAACTTACCTCGCTAATATATCATGTAAAAACTGTTGATCTTTTTTATTAGTTTGCTTCTACAGCTGCCAGCATTACATAATGTCATAAATTAAAGGGTATACATATGACTGATAGATCAGTTCTAACATACCTTATGGTGTGTTGTCAGTTCCATTTCAACTAAAATAACTATCTTCACATCAAGTCTGAAAATTTCTTCATTTTTATTTCTTATCAAATCGGTTTTCGGTTGTTATCAAAAAATTTTATACCTAAGAAAACAAACTAATCTCACAATCAATAGATAACATACTGACTATTCATACCAGGATGTAACTCATTGTAATCAATATGAAAAGAAAAGAGTAATCATCTCTTTTTCTTTTACCGTTTTTACTTTTGGCAACAAACAAACAAAAAATCTCATAGTACGATAAAAAGAATTTGTATCATTTTCTTGTTCTGACAGATATACAAATGTAGATGTACAATTATTTGTCAAGTATTTTCGTTTTACATTTAATGATAAAAAAGCAATAACATCTAATTAAGAATGGAACAATTTGTGCATCTCATGAGACTAGCTACTAAAATTTAAAGGAAAAATGTTTTCTTGAAAAAGGAACGAATAAAAAAGATACGACTACACAGCTGTTAGAAATTATTTCAATAATAAGAAACATTATGATAGATATATATAAGATAAGAATTATTTCATAGAAAATAATCGTTAAGTAGTATTTGACCAAAACACTGAATAAAAAGAATATTACGTAACATGAAGTAAAAACTAGTAAAAGTTCCATGATTAGACATTGTTTATAGTGACGTTATTACTTAGTAGAGAAATTACAATGATTTAATTAACGCTGTAATTGTTTTGTGATGTATTCTAATTACACTTCGAATTATTTCGAAATAATACTAAATGATAATCTGTAAAAGAACCATAACCTGACAATGATGATGATGATGATGATGATGATGATGATGATGATGATGATGATGATGATGATGATGATGATGATGATGATGATGATGATGATGATGATGATGATGATGATGATGATGATGATGATGATGATGATGATGATGATGATGATGATGATGATGATGATGATGATGATGATGATGATGATGATGATGATGATGATGATGATGATGATGATGATGATGATGATGATGATGATGATGATGATGATGATGATGATGATGATGATGATGATGATGATGATGATGATGATGATGATGATGATGATGATGATGATGATGATGATGATGATGATGATGATGATGATGATGATGATGATGATGATGATGATGATGATGATGATGATGATGATGATGATGATGATGATGATGATGATGATGATGATGATGATGATGATGATGATGATGATGATGATGATGATGATGATGATGATGATGATGATGATGATGATGATGATGATGATGATGATGATGATGATGATGATGATGATGATGATGATGATGATGATGATGATGATGATGATGATGATGATGATGATGATGATGATGATGATGATGATGATGATGATGATGATGATGATGATGATGATGATGATGATGATGATGATGATGATGATGATGATGATGATGATGATGATGATGATGATGATGATGATGATGATGATGATGATGATGATGATGATGATGATGATGATGATGATGATGATGATGATGATGATGATGATGATGATGATGATGATGATGATGATGATGATGATGATGATGATGATGATGATGATGATGATGATGATGATGATGATGATGATGATGATGATGATGATGATGATGATGATGATGATGATGATGATGATGATGATGATGATGATGATGATGATGATGATGATGATGATGATGATGATGATGATGATGATGATGATGATGATGATGATGATGATGATGATGATGATGATGATGATGATGATGATGATGATGATGATGATGATGATGATGATGATGATGATGATGATGATGATGATGATGATGATGATGATGATGATGATGATGATGATGATGATGATGATGATGATGATGATGATGATGATGATGATGATGATGATGATGATGATGATGATGATGATGATGATGATGATGATGATGATGATGAGTGAACAATAAGACTGGGTATAAACCTATAACTAAAATAATTCGTTGTCTTACGATGAGACAGTTTAAGCTTTAATTCCAGTTCAGTTGTGTGTATTATAAAACATTTTAGTAGAAATATTGATATACATTTTTAATTTATTTTGGACAAGTAAAAAGCTGAAAAATCTTAAACGTACATTATTGAAATCTGTCTGTACAGAGTAGAATGAAACACGTTTCAACTCATTTTGATGACAGGTTGACACTGTTTTAATAGTTTTACTGTATTCGATTCATCAACTTACATTTTTTTTGGATTCTTAAATAATTACGGTAAATTCATGTTGTATTTCTCATTGTTAATTAATCCAATACTAGGCTTAAAAACAATAGTTCAGTGTATTCTAATTTTAATTAATTATTCAAGCAAATGTCTTACCCCGATGGAATTAAGTTGGTTACAACAATTAAAAATTAATCAGTTACGTCTTTCTGAAAAAAATATCGAGTATTAACCCTATAATTCTATTACCCGAAGCTAAACATTATGGATCTATTATTGGAACTAATTTTCCAGCAATTATACCACGATTCAATATTTATATTGCCTCAATTGTTTGTCTATAAATTTTGATACATTGGCGAGTGAATAATACAATCAGCTTCAAACTATTAATATCTATCAGTTGCGTTTGTTATTGATATTATTCATAAACCATTCAATTGAATTGATTGCGTCTGTAACATGATAACGTTTTATGGGGCTGTTTGATGACTAAATTCTATCACATCCTTTATAAATACACACCTTAATTGTAAACATCTTCGATGACGTAGGTGTTCTGGATAGAATTATTGCGCTTCAGGTATATCTGGTATCAGATCTAAGTAACTCCAACATGACCACTGATAGGCTCTAAATAAATATTTAGAGAAACCGTATTATATAGAGCGAATGATTTGATTGAAAAATGCTGGTGATCGAGGGAAATGGTGTATACGGTATGTTCATTGTTATGAAGTAGGTAACTTAATTTTCCTTCCTAATTACGATTATTTTATCAACTGAATTTCTTAAGTTCATTTGTTTAATCTCAAGTAGTTTTTAGTACCGATACTTCGAGAAATTGTTTAACAATATCTAAAACATTATGGAATTACCTCCTATCATTCAAATACCTATTGTTAAATACCTCATTTTTCTATACACCAAAGTTGGATATACATCTTCTTTATTATATTCACTGGACAACATTATATTTAAATGAACTTAAATGTATATTATATATATATTACTTGTATCAACCATACTCTTCATACTAAAACAACTGAACCAGTTATTGATCGACCTTGATTAACCTAGTTAGACTATATTGACAATTGTTATTTGTTATAAAAAAAAAGAAACAATTTTTATCTAAAGCATATGGTATGTCTTTTTTATATTACACGATATTTCAATTTTCATTTGATTCATTATAAGTAGTAGGAAGAAATCATTCAAAAATAAAAATGAATTCTTAACAAATAATTCAATTAGGCTAAAAGAATTTGTCAAAAGATCTTGTGTACTTTAAAGATTATAGAATTAACTAGAGAATCTTTGAGAATAAATAAATAAATAACCAAATAATGAGTTAATGTTACATTTTGATTTTAGTGTGTAAACTTAAACTTATCTGTATTTATATCAGATGGGTTTTGTGGAGATTGTAGTAATTCCAATGGTTAAGATCATGGGTTCGAATCTCGCAGGGGGCGAGGTCGTGGATGCGCACTGCTGAGGAGTCCCACAATAGGACGAAACGACCGTCCAGTTTTCCATAGTGGTCTAGCTTCAACCGACTCATGATCTTGACCATTGAAATTACTACAATCTCCACAAAACCCATCTGATATTAATCAACATATGCTCACTAGTGACTGGCTTCACGAGGTATATCCTGGAGTTCTAGTGAAAAGTAGTGACCAGTGGAGTTCAACCGCGTCTGTTGTGAGATAGTAACTCACTGAAGACAATGGTGAATGTGTCACTCAATTTCGTGGATTAGTTGAAGTTAGACATTAACACCGTTGGATGCCGGCCAGTTCATTGGTCTAAAAGCTAAGCAATCGAGTGCAAGACTGATAGGTCCCGTGTTCGAATCTTACGAGGCGGGATCGTGGACCCGCACTGCTGAGGAGTCCCACGATAGGACGAAACGGCCGTCCAGTTCTTCCAGGTTTTCCATGGTGATCTAGTTTCAACTGACTCATGATCTTAACCATTGAAATTATCTATATTTCATAAAATCTAAAACAAAAATATACAAATTTTGTGACAATCAATAAATATCTCTAATATCAGAAAGGGGTTTTGTGAATACTGTAGTAATTTAAATAGTTGGATTCATGAGTTAATTAAGGATAGACCACCATGGAAAACCTGGAAATATTGGAAAGCGGTTTCAACTTAGTATGGGACTCCTCAGCAGTGCACATCTACGATCCATTTCACAGGATTCCAATCTTCTAAATTATTCCTATCGAATTTTAATTGTTATTTAGATTAACCCATTCAATATATTATACATTTGGTTGTTTTCTTTATTCATTTTACTGAAAGATAAAATTAGTTTTAATTTGTAAACTTTTTTACATGGTTGTTTTTATGTAAAATCATTTCCATATACAAGGAACAATAGTTTTTTCAGCTATCTTTATCAACTCACCTTTCAACTAAGTTCAATCTTTTTGTGTATTTAAACAGGTCACTCTTAAGTCTATCTTTTCTAATAGATTTAACACAATGATATTTAATATCAGAATAGTTTTTGTGGATGTTATAGTAGTTCGAATCTCGCGAGGCGGGATCGTGGATGCGCACTGCTAAGGAGTGTCAAAATAGGACTAAATGGTCATCTAGTGCTTCTAGGTTTTCCATGGTTGTCTAGCTTCAATTGTCTCATGATCTCAACTATGATATTTATTAACAAATTAAATTATCCAAATTAGTACAGAGGTCTCAGTAATGTTAAGAATAAAGTATAATTTAGTTTACAGAAATTAATTGACTTAAGATTTATGCTACCTCATACATACATATTAATTTATTATTCATATATGAATACATTACTTCATATCCATTGTAAAGACATAAATACTGAACTTAATATAAAGATTGCATAAGCTTCATAACATAACTTATAATCCCCGTACATATAGATACTTGATAGATAGTGAAGCAAGTACAACATATAGTCTAATTCAATTCATTTCATAATTTAAATTTACATATTTCAGTCATTTGAAGGTTCTGCTGGTTATTGTCAAAAGGAAAAGTGGCGAGACTATAATTTATAGACGAGCCAATCAGGTATAAAATAAGAGATCTCGGATTTTGGCGCGAAATTTACTCACCTTTTTGGTTGAATGGAGTTTTGGCATTATAGCTGATGTCAGTTCGTGGTGAAAACCCTGGATTTAATTCCTTACTTTAACCATAAACTGTAAATCATAGTTCTAGTTCCTCACACAGGTTTATAACTCTCGTATGATCCTAGTTATTAGGTGGACACACTCAATGTCACTTTAGAGTCACGCAAAGGTCGTCCATACTTTATAGTCTCATCGGAAAAGTAAATATAATGTATGAAATTGAAACTAATTAATTTTAGCCATATTTTCTATTTTGTAAAACAATCATTTTGAACCATCATAGTTATGTGTATTAAAGAATGATATTTTCACTAATTACATGAAATTTTGTGTATTTTCAATCGGTCATGTATCGAAACCTTCTTTCAGGTGTGACTATGTATTAGGTCTTATTTGACACAATGAATATTTTCAATTTGTCGAACATATCACTTACAAAATAACTTGTTGTTATCGATGTTATCACACCAATCTGTAATCAATATACCTATTATTATTCACTCCATTACTGTTTACTACCAAATTAATTCACCTTAAGTGATTGAATGGCACCATCAAGATCATTCGAGTAATCTTTTCACATTGATGGAAGGTAGTGGTTGAATGATAAGTTTATCTAGTCCATAATTGTATATACTTATCGTACATAATTAAGACAAACCAAAATTTAATATTAATGAGTTGATTGTACAATAAATAAAACTTATGACCTGTTTAAAATCGCTGCATTTTCATAACGAATTTGTACTAAAACTGATCCATTTTTCGTAAGACTACCTAATACTGATGTATTAATTTTCATTATTCATATTTGGCAGCCTATTTGAATATCTAGGCTACCCATTCCTGCCATCAAGATGTTTCAACAAATTATCTGTTTTTATCTATCTTAACACATCAATATGTCTATTAAGCGTAAAAACTATTCAGATGCGTTTATGAAAAGTTCACGACCTTTCGTTGTACAAGTAACAAAAAGGTAGAATCAGAGACATCGACAAGCATACTCTAACGCACTCTGCCCTGGGCCTGCTTTTCTAGTTCTATCCAATTGTTGTTCATTCTTCTCATGTCTGTCTCCATTTCTCGGCGTAATGTGTTCTTTGGTCTTCCTCTTCTCATTTGGCCTTGAGGATTCCAAGTGTAGCTAGTCTTTGTTGTACAACTTGCGTTCAATGTGTTTCACCTCTAGGTTGTATCTCCTTATTTCTGCAGCGATTTGGATGACTCTACCGGTCTCCCATATTGTACAAGCATTCTATGTACGTAAATAAATGGTTGCTCTGGATGTCAGCAGGGGCATCATCCTCATGAATTCCGAAGGAACTCGGCTTTCACCATAAAGCGTCATAACTCTTTTAAATGAAGACCTTTTGACTCCCAGGGCAGAGTTTAAGTGGTTTGAATTATTTTTTCTGGTTAGCGTTTTTTCAGCGAGTTATTTTTCTACGAGATGTGGTCACCAACCTCATGCTTAACCTTCCTCCTTTATCCGGGCTTGGGACCGGCAGTAGTTCTAGAGGGTCTCCGGGTGGAGTTTGATATGAACTTAAAGATACATAATTGTACTAATGATCGATATAAAGAAAATAATTTTAAATTATACTAGAAAAATACTTTAGTAGGAAAGAAATCAATGCCATCATTACATCTTAAATAAATAATACAGATCAGAGTTGTCTGACTATTTAACTAAAGTATTTATTTAGTAACTGAAAAAAAAAACATTTTTCACTTTGATTAAATAATTTTAAATAAAATTAAAAATTAAATGGCGCTTGTTGCTACCCAAATTAAAATAATCTGAAAGTTGTTGTATTATTTTTAAAAGTAAAAAAAATATTTTTACATACTCTGTTATTTCAAAGTTCCAAAAGAACTAGCTATTCATTTTGATAAAGATAATATTCTCGAATTGGTCATTTTATCATAGTATATCTTAACTGAAATACATTGTAATAAGTTATTTTGTGGTATATGCTACTGATGTCAGTAGATATAGGTAGTATGTATCATCAATCGAAAGTGAAATACTTGGAGACAGAAGGTTAAGAAGAATGACGAAACGAGAATGAGAACAGAGAATGATTGTTGTGAAAATGAAGGGACAGTGAAATCTGAGACGATTGACTGGCATTTGCAAATGAAATATTTATTGTATGGTTCTCAGATATTAATAAGATGTTCTTTAATTTTGTATTCAAATACATTCGATTGTCCCCACTTGTATTCTCGTTCACTACAGTTTGACTGAGAAATATGAGGAATTTATCTTCAAATCTATTTATTATCAACCTTCATCAGTTATTCGCCTTCTTTTATTTGCAAGTCGAAGTCATCTACTTAATTGCAAGAAAATAATCTAAATAATTTAAATCTAGTTCTAATAACAACTATTCAAGTAGAATAATATTATAAAATCATTTTACTATATTAGATCTACATCAGTTCATCATAATTAATAAAATAGATTCATGTTACATTGATTAGATTGTTACTCTTAGTCTTTTCAAATAATCTAAGCAGATTGTATGTTAAGAATCTTATCATATTATTATTATTCAGCATAATGTTGTATTTGAACTGATTCAGTTAGACTGACAAAATTGTCGTGATTTATGTTTCAAAACAACTAGTACCTTTGATAAATTTCAAGGATGCATTAAGAAGACGAAGTTTATCAGAATTAATAATATAATTTAATATGAGTGATAAACTTATCCACTCTCATTCATATTCATTCGATGTCGATTTTACAGCAAGTCAAATAATTCTAGATTATAAGCTTAGAAAAACGATCGTAATATTAGATTATTAGAAACTAATAAATCATCACTAAAGACAACGGTGGATGGTGGCGCAATTTCGTGAATTGGTTGAAGTTAGACATTAACACCGCTGGATGTTGGCTCAGTGGTCTAGAGGTTAAGTGTTCACGCACGAGACTGATAGGTCCTGTGTTCGAATCTCGCGGAGAGGGATCGTGGAATGACGAAATAAAATATAGTATTACGTTACAAGAAGATCGTTTCGTTGATAGTTTTGTAATCAGCGACTTAAACTCTTATGAGGGAATTAAAATTTTAGCAGTAAGATATTATAGTTATAGGATAGGCATCTGTTTGAATTTTATAAGTGATTTAAACTTAAAGTCAAGTGTTATCAGCATAGATGTTTCCAAAAGAAAAGAGGAAATAATGTCAGTAAATATTCTTGTTAATTGATTGTTTGTCTTGATATACTCTTTCGAATATTTAAAATTAAATATTTATATGCATATAGTTGAAATCATGAGTCAATTGAAGCTAGACCACCATGGAAAATCTGGAAGCACTGGACGGCCGTTTCGTCCTCAGCAGTGCGCATCCATGATCCCGCCTCATGAGATTCGAACCCAGGACCTATTAGTCTCGTGCGCCAACACTTAACCTCTAGACCATTGAGTCAGCATACAGCGATGTTAATGTCTAACTTCAGCCAATCCACGATCGTGGATGCGCACTGCTGAGGAGTCTCACACTAGGACGAAACAGCTTTTCCTAACTTAAATTGACTCATGAATTCAACTATTAAAGTATTATAATCTCCACAAAACCCCGTTCTGATAAAAATCATGTCTACTTTTAATTGGTTATGGGGAATACACAAAATCGTTGAATGACAAAAAATCCTTCACCTTTGTTAACTATTTGCGATTTATCGATAAAGATTTGAATAGATATTTCTTTGTATACGTAACTGGATAAAAATTTATTGACAGTTTGCACGGTGGTTTTATTTGATTTGCTTCTTAAAGAAGTTACAACTTAGTAAATTAATTACATTCTCAGTCTTCTATATATATGACCTTTAGTCATCTTTCATTCATAAACAATCATATGGAAAAATGATTTTATTCAGTGTTAACTACATTCTAATTATTATATACCAAAGCATACATACAAATAAATAAGTATTCTTATATAAGTTTTCAAAATAAAATAATTTTTTTACGGCTCAATGGGAAACATGAACTTTAAAGTAAATAGGTTAAAATTCTTGACTATTGGATGACTTAATTGACCTATACGTTACTTCATCTAGCTTATAATAATCAGAAATAAGATTAATATTTTATTATGAGATTGTGCTTAACCTTAAATAATCCGAAATGTAAAAAAATAAACACTTTACTCAATGTAATATGATTAATTACAATCAAGAATTTTCAATAGTTGAAATCATGAGTCAATTGAGGCTAGACAACCATGGAAAACCTGGAAGCACTGAACGGCCGTTTCGTCCTAATATGGGACTCCTCAGCAGTGCGCATCCACGATACTGCCTCATGAGATTCGAACCTATCAGTCTCGTGAGCGGACGCTTAACCTCTAAATCACTGAGCCAACATCCAACGGTGTTAGTGTCTAACTTCAACCAACCCATGGTCATGAATGCGCACTGCCGAGGAGTCCCATACTAGGACGGCACGGCTGTCCAGTGCTTCCAGATTTTCCATGCTGATCTAGCTTCAATTGACTCATGATTTCAATTGTTGAAATTTCTAAAATCTCCACAAAACCCCTTCTGATAATAAGGAATTCTCATGAAAAATTAGACAGAATTGGAACATTCGTTTATTTTATATTCATTTATGAATGTATGAAAATATACGTATGATGTTTCTACAGTATTTTGTTGATAATCATCTTCATTCTTAAACACATTTCACCAACTTCTATGAATTTCATTTTCATTCCTTCTTTATATCTTCAAACAACGGGGAAGAAGGAAAATATATCGACTTGAATGATAGTTCCGCATAAGAAAATGTTGTAGTGACCAATTTTATGATTAATTATCTGTTGTTTTATATCAAAGTGTATAAGTACATGATGTTAGACTGTTTAAATAGCCAGAAAAATAAATTGAAAAGAGAAAAAAAATTATTTCATTGTTATGGTTCGAAATACATAACCCGGAATTTTAATAAAACCAACATTCGAGATATATATAGAAATATAATATATTGTAACGATTTTTGGTAACACAGAGTATTCGAAATATTCCCATATTGTAAATTTAGAACAACATATATAAGCGAACGATATTGTTTTCGATTAGATCCTCATCAGGCTTTACTCCATCAATTTACACCATCAATTTGTACTTTTCACGTTCCACTTATTATTTAATCGTTTTCATTGTTATCATTGACTCATAAACTACCTTGATTGGTTTAATAATTTCGTATATGCATATAAATATTACTGTATATTAGAGTAAAGCCTGATGAGGATCTAATCAAAAACAATATTTTTCGCTTATATATGTTGTTCTAAACACAGAGTATGTCTTATTCCTGAACTTCCTAGATATATAACTCTGAAGAACTTGAACATTATTTGATTCAGAAAGACATATAAGCAAGTTCATTGAAGAATGACTATACTAAGTTAATGCAGCACTTTTCTAATCTTACTGAACTAATGGAAAATGAAGAGAAATCTTCCAGACGTCGAAAGAATTATGCTCACTAATTTTCATCCATAGATCCTACAACTAAAAAAATTTGAAATATTTTATTGTTTAAATATTGATTATATTTATCTCAATTACTTCTAAGTTGACAAAATTTATGTACTGCTTAGACCATACATCATTTTTCCAGATTTCTATTCACCGAAATTGTCATACATACTTAACTTCATGAGGGCTTTGAATTCTGTTGTTTTTATACATAACTAAAGTATAAATAGATATATAATGCACTCTTTGACGGACGTGCTTTTTCCATGTACGATAGATTTCTTCATCTACTGAAAGGATCAGTGGTTAAGGTCCTGAACGTTTTACTGCTAATCCGCATTTTTTAAACTCGCTTCATTTACTTTAGTCTGGTCATTCAAGTATTATCAGTAGCCTTCAAGTAAATGAGTAAATAGAACTAAGTTTATCAGACAGTCATAAATAAATGTATTCTCAACCATAAAAAGAATATTTGATGATCTTTCGAAAAATGGCTCACTACTAAATTTTTACAGTTTATTTCGAACTGACTATTTCCTTCAACCTATACACTATTTGTTAATATACTTCCAGTTTTTCACTAGTCTGGTTTGATATCTTATTGTTTCGAAAACGTCATTTTGAATTTTGTACTGATGATATCATTCAGAAGAACGATGAAAGCTTCACGACTAAATCATCCAGCACAGAGAACAAAACTTCGTCAAAATCATCCACTTAAGCTACAAATCTTCACCATCTCGAAAACGTCATTCAATACATGATTTTCCGAGTAGACAAAAACAAAAAATATCCATATAACTTTATTAACTCACTGTCATCTGCCTTCAAAATGAAATGTAAACATCGTTCTACAATAACAGCTTATTTCTTTATGTTGACTGGGAAATAAAAGGTAATGAAGACTTAGCTGATAGTTAATTTGTTGATTACATGTATAAACCCTAGTCAGTTTTCAAGTCGATCAAGCAAATACACATATATTATACGTCATTTTGTATATCCATACAATTTAGTTAATTAAATACTTCAATATTTAGTCTGAATGACAAAATATACTAGCCTGTTATACTTAATGATCAATGATTTGAGGAAATAGGTAGTGGACTCTAAAGGGAGATTAAATATATCTTATTAAAAGGTTGTAACATTAAATATAAATAGACCTACATGTTACTTACGTGCTTACTTACGCCTGTTACTCCTCATGGAGGAGCATAGGTCACACACCTGTACTCTCCATCCAACATATTAATCAGTACAAGTGTACATTAAATGCAATTATTGATGATACTAAGGATCATTTTTTTAAAAATGTGATAGAAATATACTTCATCTCGACTCATTTGCTCATTGAACTAGAGTATCGTTCGACGTTTTAAAATACTGAGCTAAATTATTCTCCGTAAACCTTTTAAAGATCCAAGTCATATAGATGTAAAAATTCAGATTAACTTCAAACTAATAAACTGATCTCAGCAATTCTATAAGAATGATTTAGTGAATGACAATTGTTATGATAAAATGATACCAACTGAGGGGTTAATAATGCGTAATTACTCGATATCTAGTATAACTTATTCTCAATTTCTCATTAAATACTTGTTCCCATCCTTGAAACTGAAATATCTAATAATAAGATAAGAACCTAGTTACTAATCACAGAATGCAGTATATGATTACTTCATGGAATCAATCCGTTTTCAGAAATTCAAACATATATGAACTAAATACTGGATATTAAAAAAAATAAGGGCAATATTTCACTTTGAAATATTCTAGTTATATTAGCTGCTCAATAAATTAAAGTCTTCCCTGGATGAGTTACTGGTGCTTATGAATTCGAATTAATTCGCTACTGCTCTACGGTGTATGTTCACAGTACGTTTTAACTATAAAGAAAGTAATATCCAAGGTTTTCAACCAGTAAACATAAAAACTAAGTATGTTGAACTTGAGAGTTATTTAAATTAGTAATGACATTGCAAATCAGATTCATGGGATTCAGTGATAATTTGGGACATAATATTCACCTTCGGTTAATATTAATTACTCCTGACAGTTATATTCAAAATTCATAACCTTTAAAACTTACAAAATTAAGATATTGAGATGTTAACTTAAATCAGATTATACGTTAAATGAAAGTATAAGATTCATGATCAGAATAAATATGGGTCAGATAGGGTGAGAGAAATAATAGTGCATTTACAAATTCGACTAACTGTTTAGTGGAAGACTATATTACATATAAAGTTATATGAAATTAGTAAGCAATAATAGAGTGGGGTGGGTGCGAAGTAGATCGGTCATGTATTCAGAAGATTAATATTAATGC
The DNA here is from genome assembly GCF_000699445.3 of Schistosoma haematobium. Classification (NCBI taxonomy): domain Eukaryota; kingdom Metazoa; phylum Platyhelminthes; class Trematoda; order Strigeidida; family Schistosomatidae; genus Schistosoma; species Schistosoma haematobium. Next base: position 74,000,367 of record NC_067196.1, on the reverse strand, counting down.
TAAACCGATAAGAATAGTGATAACAAAAATATAATACAATATGAATAAAGACCACAAAAAAAATTGCATGTGGATGACAGCTTATTGGTCTAAAGGTTAAGCGTTAGTGTAAAACCAAGGGTCCTGGGTTCAAATGGATGCGTACAGCTGAGGAGTCCCATAATGGATTGAGATGGGTGTCCACTTCTTCCAAGTTTTCAACTGTTGTCCAACATAGATGGGTTCATGATTTTAATGAGACTCAACAATCTTTACAACCCCATACCGAAAATTATGTTTCACTACGAAATATTGTGAGTTTAATCATTTTTGTTAGGTGATTCAATATTTAAGATTACTACTGATTAATTGGTTCTGAGATTGGCCAAGGTGAGATAAACTGCTGAACATATTTCCTCTGTACACATAGCTCCGATTTTTTAATCCGAGTGGCTACTGCTTCTGTTATTTGAAGACTTTAATTCTGATGGACTTCGGCTAAAATTTCAGACCCGATAAATAATTAAGAAAGATTGGCATATACAAGCATGGTCATCTATTTACACTAAATATTAATAAGTACTGAGTTTTCCTTGGTCAACTAACTTTACCAGTGACTATTTGAACGTCTAATATTCGAAATAAGGACCATTAGATCATAATTCGATTATCTTCAAACATTTTTCACATTAAGAGAATTTGAAATTTTGGTTACCATCCTATATCCAAACATATATGGACATTGTTAGTGTATATCCCGAATCAAAATAAAAGCAAAGCTCCCCTATATAGATCTTGGTTTTCCACATTTCACTATTTAATGTCAGTTCATAAAAACAAATTGAACGGAAACAAAATCAACTATATTCAATTCTCTAAAGAAAGACATGTGGTCTAATCGACGAATAAAAAATTGGAAATGTTTTTTAAAATATTAGACTATAGCGTTCTAGTAAATTTTAGATTTACAAACCTTTTACTTTGAAGAAAAAAGAAAGTCAAATCAAAATCTTAGACAATTATTATCAGAAAGTGGGGTTTTTATGACAATTATAGTCATTTAATAGTTGAATTCATGAGTTGAAACCGAAGATCCTAGGTTCATATCCCCCAAGGTGAGGTCGTGGGTATGCAGTGCTGAGGTGACCTATATATTAAGACGAAACGACCGTCCAGTGCCCACAGGTTCTTAGGCAATTACGTGAAATGATCCATTTTACGATTTAATTTATTTTGTTTAAAAAAAATAGCGAAACCTGTTTTCTTTGTTCGGTATTTATTAAAAAAAAATATGACGAAAATAAAGCAAAGTAATCGACTAATTAATTTTATTCATTTGTTTATTTAATTAAATGGTTTATTAAAATTTATGGAGTTTTTTTAAAAAAAAAAAAAGTTTTCGTCACGACTAAAATTCGATTAATAAGTAAGAGAAATTCATCTGATTTTCAATGGTTCTCGGCAGATTTATATTTGTGAAAAACAAAATAAACAAATAGTTAAGATGAATAGTAGCTAGCAGTGTAATCCAGGACGCGCTTTTCATCCTATTTGGAGGATAATGCGATGACGTTTGGAGCGAACGGTACTGAGTTCAAGTTCCAGAGTGAACATCAATTCTGGGATGCAGGTACATCCAGCCGACGAGTCCTAAATGGGATGAAACGCGCGTCCTGGATTTCATTGATAGCCACTATCAGTCTTTGCATATAATGCTTGTAAATTAAGGTAATACGCACAGTATATACATATGCCAATGAGAGACTGATCAATTGAAGTCCTAAACATCAGTGGTAAGATTCAAATATACAATGCCAATTGAATTTAATCAAATAGTTAGTTCACAAATGAGTTATATTTATCGGTCAAGTTGATTAAATTTTATTGATTTTTCAAGTTATATATACACGTTTGATGCATTTAGAACTGTTTACTGATCAAAAATTTCTAAAGTTACTTCATGATTACTGTAGATGTCATTTAATAAGTGGTTAATGAGAAAATCTTCTGCAAATTCTTTCGGTGAGACTTTTCAAATACATTCTTTCTCTTTGATGTTTCATATCAACTCGGTACCGAAATACTGTGAAACTATTCGATCAAATTTAGACGAAACTTCTTATTTATGAATAAATCTTCTTCTGAAATCCTACTTTCTTCCTTGCATAATCATATCAGTCCCATTCCGTTGTCATAAATAACAGACAGAAATTACTCTTCAGTCATACTAAACAGAGTATCAGTAGCAATGATCAGTATTTATTTCAAGTTCCAACACTTACAAATCAATCTTGTTCCAATTTATTATGACATTATTATTACAGTGTGATTTAAAACAAATTATGCACTGAATTGGAAGGAATGGAACTTTTCACCTTCTTTTCTCCTATAAACTTTTATACTGATAAATTTACATATTTCTTGATAATATACAATAAGTTATTTATTAGCATTAGTTTTGTTGTTTTCAGATACACATATAGAGGTATGTAAACTGAGCAGTTCAAGATTATTTAGATTTTATACGAATATTCGTCAAGATTAGAACGAATAGTTTGACAGAAATTGGGCGCCGAGTATAGAGAAGACACTTTATGTGAAAATTATATTTGAAATAATCTCAGAGATTGAAATTTAAATAATTCCAGTGTTTCGTCCAACTAACTTATCTAGACTTCTTCAGGGTAATAATCAAAATCATCAGAGAAATATATATAGAGTTTTAACAATCAAATTAAATCAAATTTATACTATGTTAATCCAATCATATTTGGGTGTCGATTTTAGTAAATCTGATAACATGAGTCAGTTACATGGGAATCATGTGAAAAGTTCACGACGTTAAAATAAATTTAAAACAATTAGTCCCTTTGATAAATTTCGACAATGCAATGAGAAGACGAAGTTTATCAGAATTATGTGATATATTTGCGCAATACATTTCGAACAATCTGATCACACATGTACTTGTTAAGAACGTTTATATATGAAAATTAAAAGGTCAACTAAACAGGTTAAGAGTAGGTCATAACAAAGGAAAAATATATTAAAGTACACAAAAACAAATGTAGTTACCGCTCTGGATAATAAATCAGTATTACCAGGGTAGGTTAAGTGTAAGGACAAATTGTTTTTGAACACATAAAGGGGGTTTCAATTTTCGTATAGCCACGGCCTCAATAAACCTTAGTTAAAATAAATGACTGAAACGAATTGTCTCTCTGTGTGTATGTATGTGTACGATTCAGTTATTATTGAATGATACTCAGTGTTAATATGTCTTATATGGAGGAATCAATCAATAAAATACAATAAAATCACAAGTTTTTGATTGAGATCATGAATCAATTGATGTTAGACCACCGTTGGAAACCTGGAAGCACTGGACGGCCGTTTCATCCTAGTATGGGACTCTTCAGCAGTGCGCATCCACGATCCCGCTCCCCGCGAGATTCGAACCCAGGACCTATCGGTCTCGCGCCAGGAGCTTAACCAACTAGACCACTGAGCCGGCATCCAATGGTGTTAGTGTCTAACATCAACCAATCCAAGTTGAAGGTTGAAAAATTGTTTCTCAATCATTGAATTATATGTAAAATGAGAATCATCAAATACATAATTGTATTGCTAAAAATAACTCACATTAATTTCAGTTAAAATAACGATGTATCTGAAATAAACAGGTTGAATGAAGAAAGGGTTCAATTACTTGTTAGCGAATATTTGCTAAGTAGTCGCTCGTTTATGGTATTCAAAAGATTTCCACATGATTCCCATGTAACTGACTCATGTTATCCTATTTACTAAAATCGACACCCAAATATGATTGGATTAACATAGTATAAATTTGATTTAATTTGATTGTTAAAACTCTATATATATTTCTCTGATGATTTTGATTATTACCCTGAAGAAGTCTAGATAAGTTAGTTGGACGAAACACTGGAATTATTTAAATTTCAATCTCTGAGATTATTTCAAATATAATTTTCATACATAAAATTTAGATTTTCTTTTCAATTTTATGTTAAGCATGATTCTGTGATGAATATTTTTATGATTAACCATTCCTTATGAAATAAGTCTGAAATTTTATAAAAATAAAGTAGTAAAATTGTTATTTGAATTTTATTTCTAAACCATGAAATTACTTTCACTGTTTTATTCGAACTTCATTTTCATTATGAACTGATAATAATCAAAGAATTAAAAACAAAAAAATAAATTAGGTGACATTATTTAATCTGTAATTAGTTTATCAAATACCCTTCAACAATTATCACTGAAAGTCTCAATCATAATCGGACTCATATATTAAGAACAATATACTTTGATCATCGGTTTGAAATATAATGACCATTTATTCAGATTCTATTTATTCTATGTACAAAGTGACAGTTATCCAATGTCTACAATGATATCTATCTTAGACGTGCTATATTTAAACGTCACTAGTAACAGATTCTCAGTGGAAGGTCGGAAGTTTATTTATATTTCAGTTTTTCATAGCGAATTTATTATCAGAATAGGCTACTGTGGAAATTATTTTATAATTTGTTCACATTGTATATACAAGTCCGCGTCTGTGAGAGTGAACTATATTTTGAATAAATTGTCTTTTAATAAATGTCTAACTTAAGAAATACATAGATCAATTTCGTTACATTTACAAAACTAAGATATTAACAAAACCAGTTTTAATATATTTATAAAACTAACTTCAAGACTGAGATCTGAGAGATTCACTACCGCTACTCAATGATAGGAACGTACAAACAGAGATAATAAGTTTGTTCTGTTTATAACAAAATATTAGTTGAAAAACAAAAAAATATTAGGTTATTAGGTTATAATAACCTAAGTTGAATGTTTAGAGAGCTTAAAAATTGTATTTCAGACATAAAAGTTATATCATACAGTGTTATTTATAAACCTGTAAATTATTTCCTAGTTGTTATAAGTTTATCACCTCACAGTTAAACCAATGAAATTATTAATCGATATAAAAGTGTCCAAGAAGAGAGTCTAAATACTTTATTCAGAGACGTTCATGAATAAAATATGTCGTTCACTTATATTTATGACAAAAATGAATCCACTTTTCTTCTGTCACGTATTAATACATAAGAAAATTCTTATTTTTATATTTGTCTAATTTACTGATGTAGCCGAAATTCTATTATCAATCAATCCTTCAAGTCATAATTTATTAGCTCCTCACTTCCCAATCCCCATCAACATAATCGACCAATTATTATTTCTCATCCCAAAAATATGAGTAATTTAATTCTTTAATATTAATCATTACATTCTCTACCATTAGGACTAATACTATTGATATGACAAATGTAAAATGCAATAACTCTGTAGATTTTCAGTTAAAAACTGCGTTCGTTGTTGACTGATATTACCTAAAAAACCTACAAGTTTAAGAATCCTCAAACGTAAATTTCTTTAACTGGACACTAAACTTTTATTGTACTATATGTGACAGAAATAATCAAACTATGGGTTAAATATATATAAAGCTGATTAATTAGATACTTAACCATTTTTCAATACTAACTGGCTTTTGAAATAAAAATGTTACATTAAGAAGGGGGAATGTATTAGTAGAATCTTAGTGAATGAATTTGAAGTAAATCGAACGCTTCACCTGCCAATTTGGTCCAAACGCTTTTCAAGGAAATGTGATCAAACATCAAATTTATCCAATATAAGTACATGATTCTCTGGTTAAATGTATACTAAACAGGTCATCCAATTACGTTAAGAATGTTTAAAGTAGGTATTTGTTTTGGTGTGTATGAGACATGTGAAGTGAAATGAAGAATGTGTTAAGATAACAGTTTGTATATATTTGTAAGTGAATCTGAGGTGTGAGAAGAAATTTTATTCACTATTTCCCGCCTCTGATCGGCGGATTTCTAAGAAAACATACAAATAATGTGAGACTATTCGAACAAATTTAGACGAAAGTTCTTATATGAAAATGTTACCGTTTTGATAGAAGGTTATAACAAATGAAAATCAAAACAACATACATTAAGAATCTAATCATTTAGCTACATAAACGTTGACGTGAATAAGATATCATTTAGCCAGTGGATTAGAAATTATTAACCCAATTACTCTCACTTTGGTCAGTTAGAAATCAATCGTCAATTTAATTTAATTCTGAATGAAAATGGATGCTGGTTGCATAAAGGTCAAGTTATACAGAAGAGTTAACAAAATTGAAAAGTGTAAATCATTGAATTCTGACCAAATGGTTGGACGTTTGTAAATCCTATTTCATTTCTGAAGTAGTTGGTGTACATTTTTTTATGAGCATAGCTTTGAAACAATTTCTTTTTTTAGCTTATTTTGTAGTTACTGAAAGCGTTGAAAATTATCTTCAAGGTGAATTATTATTATTGACAATTAGCTAAACTACTGAAATATAATGTTTATATACCTATTAGTTGGAATGTTTGTCTGAAAGTATGGTAATAACTAAATATAATACGACTAATTAAACAACTCGAAGAAATGTTATGAAGGAGACATTGCTTTTGTTCTACTATGTTTTATTCTTACGGCTAACGATTACTTTCCATCGTTGAAAATAATGATCAATCAAAACTTAAAGTACAAATACACTATTTAAATTCATTCTACTGATTAACATTTTAGCAAACTGCTCAATTCATCTAACTCTTTAAAAGTCACCTATTTCACACTACTTTTGAATAATTTCATACACATAGTTCCCTTTATCATTTTGAAAAGAGCAAGAACAAACATTCTAGCGGAATAGCATGAATTCACTTTTTTATTATTTCGTTGGTTCTCGTCAGCTGCTTACAACCTGTGATATTTAAAATCATAATTACATAATGGGTTTAAATTACTTACATGAATGGGTTTGGTTGGAAGTTATATTGAAGACATATTCGTAAAGTATATCATGGGTGTGAATGAAATTAATAGACTGAATGTTGTAAATATATAGCTAATGTGAAAGAATATTCTACAGCATTAATTGTGACAACAGTCCAAAAAGGTTAGAAACAATTGATTACATAATGAATAAACATTGATAGGAATATAGTGAGTAGAGTTCAGTTGAAAGATTATTAATTTGAAAGATAGTTGAAAAATAAAAATCAATGATGTAATAAATACAAGAGTTTTTAAAAAATAATTTTTAAGGTGCAGCGAGAGAATATTTGTCACCAAGGCAAGGAAAGAATAACAACCGTCTCCTTCCGAACACATAGGTCAGGATTTTGACGCCTGATGGCAACAGCTTCAGCAAATTTCAGAAGACTGGTGTTTGGCTTCTTACTAATCACCCTAAAAGATTGAAAGGTTGTCCTGTATCAAGGAGATGCTTGGTGATTGCATTATTCAGAGTCTTTCTTTCCCTTGTTCTAAGACATTTTGGAACATGTTCAAAAAATCTAAGATATACTTTTGAATAGATAAATAAAAAAAAACTAGACAGTCACATATTTTAGAACAAAATAGTTTCGTCGTTGTTGTTGTTGCTGTTGATAAGACGTCAGTTTAATAATAAATTGGGCTAAAATCCATAAAGAATAGCTAAATATTTTTAAGGGTTCAAGAATAATAATTTTTAAAGAATTCAAATATACCATTGACCTAACAACCAACTCATTGAATAAAACTTAATTGTTATACGTTTTTTCTTCAAAAAAAATATTTTTTATCTATGACCTATTTATTAATTCAAATTTTTGCATGAATAAAATTCATGCTTGAGTAAAGCATATGATGATGATCGAAAGAAGAAACTTGATCAGTGTTATAAAGCAATTCATTTTGATGGATTGTTTTTTTTGTTTGTTTTGTTTTACATCTTTTATACAAATGAAATTGGTTATAAAGTGATTTTTAAAAAAATGACAAGTTTTAACTAAATATAAATTATTGATTCAGATCATGAATCGATTAATGTTAAACCACCATGGAAAACCTGGAAGCACTGGTTTTCAATGGTAGTCTAACATTAATCGATTTATGATCTGGATCAAAAGCATAATAATCTCCACAACCCCTACATGACTTTCTTTATAATTTAAGTATGGATAAATAGTATTACCATTTGATCATCGAGATTTATATAAGTAGATTGAAATATACAGTCAACAAGGTTATTAATTCCTTATAGTTTAAGTAACCGTAAATTCGAGGAACCTTTATTTTTATGGGAATATTTATTATTATTACTACTACTATTATTATTAATGGCTTTATTCAATATTATATTTTGATACAATAGAGAATTCTCAGCACAGGGTATTTCAACAAGTTACTTTCACAATAAAAAAAGTGAAAAAAAAACAAAAAAAGGAATAAAAAAGGTTTTTAAAAAAACAGCCGAAAAACTGTACAACTTTTCAAATTAGAGACACGTTAAGAATGCAGGTTATTGATTAGGTTAACTCTAACAACCTGTTCGTCACAAAGTATATTTGCTAGGTAAGGTATTATAGAACTTTTATACTTTTGCTTGCGTGCATGGATTTTAATGTAATTACGCCTCGTTCTACCAGAAGCTATACAAGGAGAAAGATAAGAGTGAAGGGGATGGTTAGTATCTGATAAGATAACACTTGTCAGGAGTTTGCATGACTTCAGATGTCTATCCACAACCTTATTAATAATGACCTCGAAAGATTCGTCACACACCTTGCTAAGTGCCTTCAGCACTCTCCACAATACAGCAAAGTCTCTTCTCAAAAGCCCGGGAAAGAATAATGGAGAACAATAAAGAATAATAGGTAATATGCAAGAATTGACAAATTGTAAGACTAAGTGACGAGTAATTATATGAACAGTTTAGTTTTGACTTTTGGCACGCAATAAAATGGGTTTAAATCTACAGAAATGACATCAATATCCTCAAGATTGTATACTTTCATTAATGAGTCTCAACAAGCTTGAAAATTTTCTTCTGAGGATTACTCTTTTTGCTCTTTCGTAAATGGTATAACCTTCAATTATATTCAGGGTTTTGAATGGAAAATAGCTCCACTAAATGGTCTTATTACATTCTTAAAAGTTTATTCGTGAGAAATTTCGGAATATTATTAAATGCAATCAATCAAGAATTTGTAGTTTAATTAGTTAATTTCGGTTATTAGCACAGAAAATCAAAACGAAGTATAGAAAACCTATTGTAATAATATAAATTCTCAGCAATACTTGAAGTCTATAATCAACTATTCACTAGCATTACTAATTATCACAATTAACATTATTAATAATAGTATTCATGGTGATGGTAGTAGTAGTAGTAGCAGTGGTAGTATTATTGATTAATAATCCGTCACCCAGAATCATGAGTTTTAATTTCATACAAGTTAAACAACTGTTAGGATATATGGACTACAACTTACGGAGTACAGCACGATCTTTGCATGTTTCATATAACACGATTCATTACATATGAACTTAAACTGTTTATTTATTCAGGGATTCAAAATTATGCCTATTAGTGTAGAATTCAAGAATGAAGTAACATTCATCTGAGACTAAATTCTGTGAACTAGCCACAAACTGAAAAGTAAATAACGTCAATTTCTTACATTATTAATTTTATCACAGTCTGGATGAAAGAGATTCACTTAGAGAGCATGGTATTGGTTAGTAATTCATGGGTTGTTTCAAAATTCCCAATCATTACTAGGATGGAAGACAATTTCTGTCATATCTCATATCTAATTCCAAATATTAACTGAACAAATCTGCACAAACATAGATACAAGGATAAATACTTTTTGACATCATAAATAATTATTATACTTTATACCAAAACTTATCTACAAGAAAACCTTAGTAATTAATGTATACTTATTCGAAAAATTGTTGATTGGTTTCAAAATAATCTTATGCTCACGGTTGTTCAAATCCTCAGTGATTCTCGCATCCTAACACATTATTTTTGCTTTATTATTATTATTATTATTAGACCCAGACAAACATTTATGAAATTGTTACTGATTTACGAATGGAACAAGGTTGTCTACAACACAGAATGGAGACTTTAGAATCATCACTGATAAAAGTACAGGTCAGTCGGTGAATTTGCTTACCGTTTGTGTTATATATATATATATATATTCCATTTATAAAATGTATACGTGTTAAGTCTTGCATTTTGTATATCTCCACCACATACACAAGCTGATTACTATGTACTTTTACAGAGGTTATAAATCATGGTAATTAATCGATAATCTTCCTTAATAAATAAAGCCAAAATCAGCTGTCAACACCACAAATAAACTTATCATCCCATTCATCAAGAATAGTCCTGACAATAAATCATTAACGTTCATTAATGGAAGAAATTTGTCTTTCAGAAGACATTACCAGATGTCATATATAGCAAGACAACTTTAGACTGTTACACTAAGTGATCGTTAGCTGGTTGCTTATAGACAGAGCCTAAATAACCTAGACTAAACTAGGAATAAAATCTAGATGGTCTTCAATTCATTTTTCCAATTATGAATCCCAATCAATCACTTAAGATGAATCCTTAAAATATATATAGATTGATAATGTCTCGGTAACCAGAGTCATATTATCCTTTCCTTAGTGTTGAACAATTTCTAAATACAATATGATAGTATGGCCACTTACCCAAATAGCTCAATGCTAACATTAGTGGAACTGGGTGATACGGCCTTAAATCCCTTTAGGAGATTCATATCCCTCAGTACAGCACGCACACCATGTAGCCCATCACCTAACCTAAGCCTGTGGTTCCCTATCGACTATCAGCATCAAATTCCTAGGCTTAAAACCAGTCAAATAATATTAGCAAACGAGTTCAATGAAAGATGGAAAGTCGACTATCAACAACCAAGAACCTTCAATGATTTGCGAAAACCCAACAATCTAGACCAATCAAAACATCAGCAAAAAATCTCAAGTTTAATCACGATATTCTTTGATTCGCTTCATTGGAAGACTGCTTGAATTTCTGGGATACTTGTTCCTTCTACCATCTGAATATTTCAACAAGTTATCACTTTTGCTTGTTTCATCAGACCAATTACCTTCGACAAGCGCACAACCTATTCAGGTGTGAATATAAAAAGTTTGCAACTTATTGCTTTGCATGGTATAATAAAGTGCGGTCGAATACATCTCAGTGACTGGGAATACTGATTAAAAAGAATAAACGCTAATAAGATATCGATTACTGAGCTGTTAACTTCCAGCTACCGACCACTAATTAGCAAGGTAGACTATCTTCAGCTTCTATCAGGTTTAAACATGTACCGTGATAATGGTATAATCAAAATTTAAGGATATGAGTTGAATGATTTACACGACAGTTGTGTAGTATTACTACACGGTTTCAACATTTATCTGTGTCATAACTTTTGGCCTTGTGCCCTATTATCATATAAAACGTAATGATACCGCCAATTAGAGAACAGTGAATTACCGACCGGACTAATTACTCACAAAACCCGTACGAGCAGTCTAGAGTCTTTATCGGTCTTTCTTCCTAACTAGCCCTGCCTGTTAAGTCAAGAACACAAATCTCAGCCTCAGTGATATGAATCATGTATTTCAAACATACTGGATTTATATACAAACCAAACAGACCACATCGTACCATAAAATAGAAAATAACATTTGTACAAGATTTAGCCAAAAGTAGTTGTGAATGTGGGAGACAGTAATTAATAGACTGGGCAGAACTGAAGAACGGTGAACCGTATAATAATAGTTTATGGGTCAAAATAAATCTTATAATAAGAGGATCATGAATATGGATGATTTAGCTACTTAATAACTATACAATGAAAATATATGTATAATATTAGTCTAGAAATATGTTCCAACAGTTACCATTCACTATTCTCTTCGGGATATAACAATCTTCAGGATGGATCAAGCAATATATAGACGAACGGTGGTGGTATAGCCACGTTTATAATTGTGAATTGATGTCGATCTAATTTGCGCGCTTAAAGATTTCAGACGACTTTATCGACTGCTTAACATTAAGATGCCGTTTAAAGCAATTGAACAAGTACAATTATTTCACTGGTTGAAATCATGAGTCAATTGAATCTAGACCACCATGGAAAACCTGGAAGCACTGGACGGCCGTTTCGTCCTAGTATGGGACTCCCCAGCATTGCGCATCCACGATCCCGCCCCCAGGTCTGTTGTGAGATAGGAACTCACTGAAGACAGTGGTGTATGGTGGCGTAACTTCTTGGATTGGTTGAAGTTAGACATTGGATGCCGGCTCAGTGGTCTAATGGTTAAATGCTCGCGCGCGAAGCCAGTAGGTCCTGGGTTCGAACCCCATGGGGCGCGGGATCGTGGATGCGCACTGCTGAGGAGCTCCATACTAGGACGAACCGGCCTTCCAGTGCTTTCAGGTTTTCCATTGTGGTCTAGCTTCAACTGACTCATGATTTCAATCTGTGAAAATTTCTAAAATCTCCACAAACCCCTTCTGATAATAATCATCTGCTCACTAGTGACTGACTCCAAGAGATACTCCTGGAGTTCTAGTGGGAAGCCGTTACCAGTGGAGTTCAACCAGGTCTGTTGTGAGATATCAGCTCACTGAAGACAATGGTGTACGGTGACGCAACTTCGTGGGTTGTTTGAAGTTAGACATTAACACCGTTGGATGCCAGCCGGCTCAGTGGTCTAATGTTTAAGCGATCACGCGCGAGACTGTTAGGTCATGGGTTCGAATCTCGCGGGGAGCGGGATCGTGGATGCGCACTGCTGAGGAGTTCCATACTAGGACGAAACGGTCGTCCAGTGCTTCCAGGTTTTCCACTGTGGTCTAGCTTCAATTGACTGATGATTTCAATCAGTGAAATTTCTAAAATCTCCACAAAACCCATTCTGATAAGTACAATTATGTTTATGTTAGCAACATTTACGTGACTCTGGACTGCACCTCATTTACACTGTCTGTTTTCGTTGATGAATTCGATGAATTCACTGTTACTCCCTTGAATAATTTACCTTAAATTATATGCGTCGATATAAATTAACGTGATTACTCCATCACTGAGTCATCAAAATGTACTCGGTTTCCCCGCTCGTTTGGACGAGCACTGAGATTTGATTTTCATCGAAAGATGTGGGAATACATGTGTCGCGTAAACGTGCTCGATTCCTTAGTTCTGATCATTATATTATTTGTGTTCTCCCTAAAGTGGTAAGCTTGGAAATACTACACTCTCACATTAGACAGGGAAAGTTATACGCTGGAATTTACTCAGAAGAAAATATCCAAGGTCTGAAAATTATGTTTCATATGACGAACTGGGATTTATTTAGGAATGACTTATTTGAAAACACCATGATTTTGTCGCTTGTTATCTTAAATTCTGCTTTGAAGTTTATTATTCCACTGAAACTATTTTTCTAAGTTTTGACCGACTTACCTCCCCATAACTAAAAGGATTTCTGAGGAAGAAGGAAAGAGTGTACAAGAAAAAACACTTCACTGAAGTTCGAAAGTTCAATGGTTTAATAAATCGAGAAATTAGATGTTTGAATTTGATATTTACTCGGAAAATCCTGTTGAAAAAGCTTCTCAATTAAGTGAACATTATTTAAAGAGAGGTGTTGCTTAGATGTTTTCTTTATGATCTCTGTTTTTCTTTTATATTTCGGTTTATCTAGTTGGTCATTATTTTCTATATATAAATGCCTTAATCAATAAGTGTGCGATCAGACTGTACCAAATGTATTGTACTAATATGACATAATTCTGATAAACTTCATTTCCTCAGCTTGATCTAAAATTGTTAAATGGAATAACTTATACGAAAATGTAAACCAATCAAGGCAATATGGGGCAATAATCACAATGAAATAAAATAAGTCTCTACGTATAATAGGTAAAAATACAAGTTGATAGTAGGAAAACAGGTGTACTGATAGTAGTAAGAATAATAAGATAAAATACGATAACAAAAGTCTTATCAATAGTTAAACGTTGGGAATAGAAGGTCAAACGTGGGTAAATAGACTAGGAATAGTAATCACAAAACATTAAAATCATTACGTAATAAGATGTGTGTAAATAATTAGATAGTGAAGAATACAAACGGCAAGAGGCGGAAAATTACAAACAAATACTAGATGTGAAAATAAGGCTAATGATAACAAAAATAGAATAAAATAAATTGATAATAATAATAAAGAAAAAAATCGTTAATTAAGTTATAACTGGCCATGGAAGGGATAGGGGAGTTACGAATTTCTTCTGTACACAAAAATCGGGTTTATATGTACGAATTCCAATGGCTTCAGCTATATGTAGGAGGCGGGGACGAACTCTGTTGGGAACTGATGGAGGTATACGATAGATAACTCGAAATGATTTCGATTTATCTACAACATGACCGCTATCAATGAGATGTGCCAAAATAGAACTGCGAATAGATTTTATCTGGCCCTTTATATACCAAGTTGGTAGATGTTCACTCATTCGTTGGTTAAGTTGCCTGGTAGTACGCCCGATATAGATATCTCCACAGGAACAGCTGAATTTGTAAATGCACATTGAAGAGGCCAACTCAGCTAACTGCTATAAATTCCTGAAAAGAAGACCCACTCAGGACTTATTGCCACAAGAAATCACAGAGTTATCGAATAGGCCCTTGAACTACAATTTCTGCTCTTTTAGTACAGTAGATGTTAGTTATAATAAGTAGTTGAGATATTATGTTGTGTGGTTTCCAAAATCCTATGCTAAAATAAAGTAATAAATTCATTAACAAGAAACAGGAATAGGAAAATGACGAGTTTTAATGATGAAATAAATCGTTAATTCAATATGGTTATCTATTAAATAACATTGTGATACGTAAAATCATTAGTGATGAGAGTAAAAGTCACCATATACTTCAATATTTAATTTAGTATAAAGGTATACATGGCCAATGAATCATAAATGTATAATCTGTAAACCCCCATAAAATTCAACAATTTAAATGGGGGGATGATCAGTGAACTATTCCTTTTTGTTGAAGATCGTATAAAGAGGATACTTAAATACGTAATTTGGATCTGACGAATAAATGCTGTTATACTAATAATGCCATCTAGAATAGATCGCTTTAAATTGAGGTGTGATGTTTGCTACAGCTGGATTGTTTAATTACTGACCTTAATGATCACTGTAAAACCGTCAAGTCAATCATTTGTCATAACCTTATTTCCTGCTAGTTATCTACTCAAACTTCATTACCTTTATTTGTCATCATGTTCCTGTTGACTATTTTGACCGGTTGACTTCTAACCACATAGTTGGTTGACCATTCGCGTATGGACTGACAGATTAGAACTAAATTGACATTTTTTTAGTATATATCAAGTTTTATCTTTCCTATTTTTGCTCTGATGGATTTCAGTGAAGTTTACATAATTCATTCATTTGAGAATGCAATTCATAATCGACAACTGATTATGATTCCATGACAATTCTTCTATGAATATAGAAGTCAGATATATTTTTAAATGATGAGAATAGCTTGACTTATGTAGTGAACTTCACTCCATAAACTTATCATGTAGAGCATCAAATTAATTAGAAAAATAAATGGTTTATCTCAATAGAAATGCATGCATCATCGAAAATAAATATTCCCTATCTAACAGTTTAGTGTTGCTTCAATCATGTAACTATCAACACAAAAACTGAAAGTTTGGGTTCGCTGGTTAATAATGCTCATTTCTAACAGCCACATACCTGATTCTCTCAACGATAACTGGTACCGCTCGTCAAGATTTTTACCTAATGAGATTAGTTTGTGCTAGATTTAGCCAAAATTGATAAAAGACGGACAGATTAAGATTCTATTGATCACAAAGTTAAGGTAATTAATATGGACAAAATAAACTATTGATACTTATCTTCTTCATTCCAGTATTTGTTTGAAACTTGATTCAACTTTAACCGGGTTGAACTTAGTACAATTAATTAAATGATCTACATTATATATTTTTTTGAAATGGTACAACTTGACAACACAGTCGGGCCTGTATTGACCTCAAGTAAAAAAATAACGCATCTCATAAATGTCTACAGTTCAACTGTTAGTGCGTCCTATCATTAGTTATATTACTCCAATATATACTCCATATGTTAAAACAAAATAAGATTACATCTTTATAATATAAAGCAATAGATTATTTATCCAATATCTTAATGTTTGGATAACGGAGTACCATTGTCATCCTCATAGTGTTTCCAAAATTCATTTGTTCCTAAATGTTTAGTCAATGTAACTTAAAGGAGTTGGTAATTTTTTTTTGATAAATGATAAAATGTAATGAATTTCCAATGTGCTCTGAGAAATTAAAGATTTCTAACGATTTGATTCTCAAGAATTTTTAGATTCTTTTTTCTTGTATAATATGTCTGGATTTCAATGTGGTATAGCCACTTCTAACTAACAGTCTATTTTGTAATATATAATGTTTTTTTCTTGTATTCCTTATGACAATATAATAATTACACTACTTTGCTAGCTTCAATAAATAACAATGATATTTACTCGAACAGTCAGCTCTCAAGTTCTAAATTGAAAATAATTATAAACTTAATTTTAATTAAATAAATTAATGATAAAATGACAACATTAAAATAATATGTTGTAACCAAAGCATAATTACTAATGAGAATGAACTTGTTAACTTTTCATCTAATTAACTGTTACGTCCTTGATCTCATTACCCACTTTTTGTGCTGAGGGTAACTTGTCTAATCTAGATTAAGAACTTGACGCTGACCGGCTTAACCTTGAGGCTAGTACGCGTGAGTTCGGAGTAGGGTATAGGGAATAAAACTATTCTATCACCTGATTGGATGACAAGCACGTGAGTGAGAGAGGATGAGTCAACTGGAATGCTACTCGATTTACTCTCATTTCCGATCTGGTTCCCGGTTTCAGATTAGTGTAAAAGGTACATGAATAAGTAAATAACCCGACCACAACGTGCAATAATTAGGAAAATACAATTATGTCCAAAACTGGGGATTAGCGTAGAAAAAAGAGTACAAAATAATACGTTTAAACTACAATAGCTTTGGAACAAAAAGGGCTATGGCAGTAAACCATACACCAAATGAAAGCTTATGATCTGTAGAATAGACTAGAGACAAAAATAAATGTTGCTCTTTTACAAGCTCTGAATTAAATGAAATAACGTCCCGAAAAATAGCTTTCGTAGTTTGTCAAGGCTTCTTGTTTCTCTGTTCACATCATTAACGTATACTAATGATTAGATACGGATGATCACAACTAAAATAAGGCCATTTTTCAAACTTTTATCACGTTTTTAATTTAGTAATAAAATAAAATACATGTGTGTATGTAAAGTATGGCGTGGAAAAAGTAACGGTTCACTAAAACTGATATTTATTGGAATCTTTAGATCGCTGACTACGTCATGAACTCAGATCTCCAAACAGGTAGGTCAATTTCTGCTACAGCAAAAATACTGTAAGGTCTGCTAACAATGGCAAGGTTTTAACATTTTTAAAAACACTATTCTTACTTCTATCACTTGGGAAAAACTGGGAAGAAGAGCCAAAGGAAGGGTTGATTCGAGATCTTTAATCGGTAGTCGATGCCTCACAGGAGGTAACAGGCATAATCAATTTCTAACATCTTACCACTAATAAATTGGATTAATTTCTATTTCGGAGAAATCGAAGCATTATTAACTGTTTTATGTACACGAAGCTACTTTAACTTTAAAGGGTTACGATAACAACATAGGTAAATTTTTTCTTCAAATCGATTGAATTTATAATCTAACTACTTGGAGTTTCAAAACCATTTTTTAATCAACGATAATTATTCATCAATCACTTATTGTATCGTAGTTATACGGCACAGCTTCATTAAACCTAAGTACTTTTGATGTGCACTGAATAAAACTTCTGAAAAAATCCAACTAGTATGCAAAATAAGCGAAAAGGTTATTCGTCATATTTTAATCTCAATGGTTGAGATCATGTGTCAATTGAAGCTAGACCACCATGGAAAACCTGGAAGCACTGGACGGGCGTTTCGTCCTACTGTAGGACTCCTCAGCAGCGCAAGTCGATGACGAGTTCACCTCGCGAGATTCGTTAAAAAATTTCCATCATATTAAAAACACAGATATATGTACAAAGAATATTCTATTCATTAAGTTTTCATTAGATTTTCCGTCCATATTAGTGTTCTATGGGTAATAGACAAATTTATGGTAAATAAATCAATTAAAACTACATATTATTAAATTAATTTGGATTTATAACCGTAGCATCTGATGAGAACTTATTGGAAAGAGCATTTCTGATGTTTAAATCTCTTTTTCTTTGAAGTGAAATCATGCTACTCATTAGTATTATGAATGACATAACCACAAAAAAAAATTAAATCGTTTAGTGGAGAATTTAAAATTAACTTTCGGATATCAATTTTTAAGATTATCCTATATTTGAAGTATAAAGAGAAACAATCCATGTTAACCAGAATAATTTCATTAATATAAATAAAAATACATTGACTCGATGTGAACGGTAACATAATTTGTTTACAGTTTTATTGTTTTTTTAAAAAAATTTTTCTTAGATTACAAAGATTTTCAGTAAACAAAAAAATCTTTCATTTTCATTTACAGGAACAACTAAGAGCACTACCGGGTTTAATAAGAACAGTGATTATACAACAACATTTAGCTTATCAAAAATTAGTCACAACAACAACACCTGGTACTACATCATCAATTAATCAACCAATGACTTTAAAATTTGAAGAACATAAATCATAAAACATTTTACACCATGATGTCTATAATATGTAACTTCTTTCTTGAATAATATCCATTTCGGATAAATTCGTTGAATGTATGTGAGATTGACAACTGGGCAGCTTTGATATATAACTAATGAAATCAACCTGTTTTACTTACGGTTTCTTTTCTTTCAGTTCAATGTAATAAATTCATATACGTATATATATATATATATATATATATATATATATATATATATATATATATATATATATATTAGTAGACAATATTGGATTGAAATTTACTTATCCTTGATGAACAGTGAATATTTTTACTGAATTTTTTTAGAATTCCATTATTTCAATTTTACTGTCTTTCATTCCAGCACTTGTTTTAGTGAATGAAAATTTAAAAAAAAGAAAAGGAAAAGAAAAATCAGATCAATCAATTATTCCATGTTTAAGAACATATACATATATATTTATACAAATGGTTGTAAACAAAAATGATTATTTCTTATACTAAATCTTTCACAATTCAAATGACACAATTTTAGTTTGTTCATAATGCACAAAGATGAAATTTTCTAGTGTAGATTATTTCTAAGATGAAAATAAAGTTTTAGTATGAGTGATTAATGAAATTATTTAATATATGAATACTTTTTTCCCCTTATACTACTACTACTACTACTACTACTACTACTACTACTACTATGTATTAATATATAATTAGTAAAATGCCTTAAATTAAAAACTTAATTAATGATAAGCACTAGTCAGTCAGTCAGTCAGTCAGTTACAACGTAGGACCAGGCACATATGTGCATCGGTCCAAGTTGTTATACTTCATTAGCACAACAACATCAACACCAAATTCATAGAAGTGGTTACTTCAATGACAGTAATATACAAAAGAAAGATTGTGTATAAGAATATAGCACAGGAAGAAAGAATTGGTTCGTAGAAAGAAAGATATGAAGCAATTTTAATCTCTTAGTTTAAGGGAAGATAGAGAGTGTATACACCGTCACCACTGTAATCGATTTTGAGCCATGTCACCCACAGTCTCCAGCCATTGGTTACAATAGTCACGCCGACCCCAACCAAGTAATCTTCACCTGCCAACATGGTTCAGACTAGAAGTTAGTAACTTCAAGGACTGTTGCCACGTTTTGGTTTTGCCGCCCCTCAATTTCTTCCAACCATCCCCAAAATTGATCAGCACTGAACGTCGTGGTAATCGGTGTTCAGGTACAAGCCCTAAATGTCAGTAAGAGGTTTTCTTTTTCATAAAAATCATTCAACTTAAAGTAATTTAAGCAAAGATGGATACTGGCTAGCAGTGGAGGTGAACCGTACTGGGTTCGAGTCCCAGAGTGAACATTACTTCTGGGATGCAGGTACACCTAGCTGATGAGTCCCAAATAGGACGAAACGCGCGTCTTAAATTCCACTGCTAGTCATCATTCATCTGTGCTTAGAATGATTGTGATTTAAGGCAATATCGATGCAATACGCACAGTATACACATATGCCAATAAGAGACTGATCAATTGCAGCCCTAATCATCAATGGAAAGCTACAAGTAAACAATGCCAAGTGAATTTAAAACAATTTAATTTTGAACGGTAAACATGATTAACTTCATTATATGCAACTAGATAGATAAACGGGTACAGAAAACTTTTAATAACTGTATATTTACTTAAGTACATAGAATACTAATCATATAAGATGTAGATAAGTGAATTAAGACTAAGTATTCCCATTCAGAAATGTAAAAGTGAATAAAGGAGCGAGAAAATGTTTCTTTTTAATCACAGCTTTGCTATAATATATTAGATTAGTAACAAGATCCATACCAATCAAGTGACAGTGTTTGGACTAATAATAATATTACAAACTCAAGTATTTCTGAAAATGAGTAAAGGTGATTAACGGGATAACCAGAAGAGGAGGTTACTAATAATAATAATAATAATAATAATAATAATAATAATAATAATAATAATAATAATAATAATAATAATAGGAATCGATTAATAAATGTAGTTAGAACAAGCAGGATTATTAGGTGACATAATATTCAATATGAGTATTGGCTAACTTTCAATAGGGATAGAAAATGAACTTGAAAGGGCTTCTCTGCTTTGTTACTTCTGAATTTCCATTAGACGGCCAGAGATACATTTATTCATTTGTGTGTTCTTATTCTTAGTAGATAAGTAAGTTCGTTGTACAACGAACCATGTAGTTTTTTTAAAATGCCTGTATAAGATAGATAGAAAGATGTTCTTAGAAAGTTTGAAAATCTAGATCAAATAATTTACATTTGTGGTCTTATTTATTTAATCAGGTTGTGATTTACTGAAATCCTCTACAAAAGCTTGTAATTTTTAGATGCAGATTTGTGCCTTGAGAACGAATACCACTAAAGAGCTGACCATTCAGTGAAAGTTTCTTGGTTGTTGATGGAAGATCATTCTAAACTGGTATAAAGAGAACTAGTAAGACAGAGCGTGATATACTTAGAAAATTATAATGGACTATTTAGAAAATACAAATGTAGATCTGGCTTATCAAAATCTAGTAGATAAAATAAAAATAGAAATGTATTGCCTACATGATGACAAGTAACAAAGTGAAATATACAGTATGAAAATTGGTAAACTTATAGAATAACACACAAGAGTTTTAGACTACAGATACTTCGTGTAGTTGACTATTCCAGGTTATCCACATGATACAGCTCGTAATCTATATGCTTGTATTGCGTTATTTTGTGGGATAGTCTTCAAGCCCATTAATCGGAATAATACTGGTCATCAAACAGAAAATTCTTATATTTAAATAGACTCAGTAAATAATCTGCTTGCTTCAAATACTATTTGAATGACGAGATGCAGATTTTAGGGAAAAAATTATTGCGAATTCTGAAAACCTTATTTGTGATGAGCTAATGTTGCCATACCAGCTTTCTGGAATAACAACAGTCTTCAACGGTTAAATTTCGGAAAGTACATCCATAAAGATAATAGCAAATAGCATTGTTATTTATTACTGACATACTCCCATCATCCTCTGATTGAAACATAGTGTGTTCATACATCGGTCTCACATGGAAATAATACTAAAGAATTCAAACATATTCGACGCATAATGCTTTTTTAAAAAAAGTTTTGGTACGAACAGATAGACTTCAAAAGTCCCAACACTAACTTCATTGCCAAAGTAAGAATAAGAAACGTAAACCTATGAAGTAATCAGAAGAAAAAACTAGTGTAGTAGATAGAGTTTATATCCTAGGGTTGTCAATAATTCTATATAGGTCTTGTTTTACGGGAAGATGTACAAGGACATTTGGTGTCCGGTAAAATAACGCTGCCAGGTGTTGAACAGATTATTAACGTTTGTCCCCATTCAATTGCATTTAAATAAGACGTTTAGCACTCCTCCTATAGGAAAGTATACTGCATTTTTCAGGAAAGTAACAAGTCAGTTGTTTATCCAATTGTCTGTGTTAATGCTGGAGAAATTGTTTGATGGAAGTAATATTGAAATATGGTCAAAGCTAAACGTATAGTCTATGGTGACGTATATTCAATGATTTTTGTAAAGACAAAATAAAAACCGTATTTTCTCTCTAGTTTGTCACACTTTATATGTAACCACATTTTTATTCAATATCTGTTGTTTTTCTGTATTACTTGTTAACAAAGATGATAATTGTTTCGATGAATAATATACGATTTTACTACCGCGAGGTTTGAAAATGAAAACCGTTATCTACACCGTTTGTTCTTCTGTTTTATTGACCACAGTTTTTGACTGAATACTATAATGGTGTTATAACATCCCTTTAGCCCTTCCGAACACCACGTTGGAATTCTGGCACGGATTATTATATTATAATACTATTGGACGCATTCTTTCTCAATACGCCGTTGGTGCAATTACTTGCAGAGGAACCTTCGTTAATCGAGTGAACTTATTTGTGGTTGTTGTTCTCACGAAGCAGCTCACAAGTAACATCTATTCTATAGTAACTGTTATTGTCTGTTTGCATAATATACCATTTGTATCGTAACTATATTTTGTTACTCTTGGTTTTTACTCACAGACAGACACCTAGTTTTTCTACTATTAATTTTCTTGGTATATTATTATTAAACTAGTGTATCGATGTACCGTTTATAAGCTCCTTTTGTTGGGAACCACCACAAGTCCACAAACGCATAATGACCACACTTATCACCTTTTTTTAAACTAAACACCATATTATAATGCACAACAACAGCAGCATACAAAGTGCTTTTTTGTATTTGCAGGTGGGCTGATTAGGATCAGTATTCTTATTTAAAATAGGCTGATATGTGAGTCACCCCTGACTATAAATATTTAGGCTTATATACCCCAAGTATAAGTTATAAGCTGATAAGACATAACTAAGAAAAGACGAGCTGTTTAATGGGTGAAGACTACACTCTTCCAGACTTTAAGGCATGGTTCACAAAATGACTGCCAGAACTAACCTTAGCTTCAAATATCTGAAGGTTTACTTTAAGACAAGGACGACTATCATTAAGCCCTCTATAACTTGTGATATTATCCCGCATGTACGGAACGCGTTCAGTGTAACGCAGTATTACTTGATGAATAAAAGTAGTAGTTACCACAAGATTCACAGAATCATGATCTGACAAATTTATTGACAACATGAACGCAAGCATAACCGTTATTTCGGCCTACGACAAAATTGGTTGACGTGACAACTTCCAGTATATCTCCACTGACTTGATAAACACGGAAGAAAAATGGTCGATTTTCAAACTTGACCATTCTTTCTTTTTCGCGACCTTAAACGGCCTGGGTGATATCGGGTATTTCGCATTTAAAGCGCTTTAGGTCGGTTTCGTATGTGTAGTCTAACAGAGTTCTTAAGTTTCCACATATTTACGTATGCCTAAAATCGCCAAACCCGTTGTCAACAACATAAACGAGGTTATTTGTCTTCCTTGGTGCAAACCTCAGGTTAGTTGCCGCTGCATGACATTTTCTAAGAGACAGCGGCTGAATAATTTTTCTGAAGAGTCTGTTATATCCAGGGAAGTAAATAATATAATTAAAAGTAACCACGTACGATTCTATTGATTGATAATCTGCGTGACACATTGTTCTATTCAGAGTTAGATAGATGACTGATGGTCAATGAGTTTGGAGTTGTTGTTGTTTTTCATTAGCATGACTGGTACTTTCTGCACTGTAGTTAATAAATTCTACCCTTAATAATCAACATTTTTGTTTTCTGCTACGGTAGTCCCACTTGCCGTGCTTCTTGTTCGAGAAATACTCTGGTAGACTTGACTGGTGCATTTGCGTGTATCATACTGAGCAGACGGTTGATGAGTTGTGAAGAATTCGAAAGACGGTCGAATGAACGCAAACACATTCTTTAATGTTTTAGACCACTTATACTCAATATATGGAGGAAGTTTCTCGTTAAGTTACACTAGATTCAAGTAAGCTTTCGATGTTTTCATGTGTGCGATGATCGAAAACGTAAATCACCAGGTTTCGAAATAATTTAAAGTGATATTCCAGGTCCAAGTTTCTGAAATGCGAATGTTCCTCGTGGTTCTACAGTAGAATAAGTAAGTGATAAAGCCATGCCGGATGATACATAATCATCCTTGTGAGATTTCATAGATGATTTGTGATCCTTGGACGAACTGACTGACTTCAGAGGATAATAAAAGTCTGGATTAGTGCCAATCCAGTCATCATCCTAAGATCAGGTGGTTGAATGTGTTACAGCACCTACAGGTTATGCAGTCACTATAACTGATTCGAAGACATTGAAAGTGCAAATATCTACAGGTAAGCATGTAAGCACATTTTCAAGTTGTGGGACTCGATTGCAAACCTTTGGTTTCCAAGGACAAGGAGGTGGAGAGAGATAACTTCCTTCCGAAGACTGACTAGTAACTAGGATCCGCTTCGTTCGCTGAGACCAGATTGCACTATATAAAGAATATCCAGAAGTTTTCAGTACGGGTTCTACTTACAATACAAACAACAAAAAGTGAGACTGCTGTCTGATAACTTTTACTTTGTAAGTATTAGTTGTTTCGGTCAGCGATAACTGACAACTTTAGCTCCGATCATCCTGTTTTATTTGCATGGGCACGGGCAGAAAGGAGAGTCGATGTAATCTAGGCATTGGATGAACGAAGATGATATCAATGGAAAATTACCGACAGACTTGGTGATACTTGTGCCCTGGCTGCTGAAAAGTCACTTTCAGTGAGTTCTAAATAATTAAGCAAGACACTAGTTTCATCGATGCACAAACAGCAGATTAACACTTTATTATCCTGTGTAAACTTACTCAACAATAAACACAGTATTAAAAGTAGTCATTATTACTTTCATTAACCAACTGTTAATGCTGTTAAATGTTGTATTAGATTGCATTTTCAGCCGTAAATATATTTGTGTTTATTATAATCGTAATTGCGACATTACGAAAACGTAGACCGGTATTGCTTGGCGTACGTAAGTAGAGGTGTTTCGTGCAAAGTAGATTATTAAGCGGGCACTACGGTAATATGAGTACATATATTCAAGCACCTCGTTGATTGCACGATATTTATAAAAGCAAATGACTTATAACATTGCACACACTTATATTTATATATGGAGATAAAGAAACGTACATGCAACAAATAATATATCTTCATGTCTACAGCAACTATCGATCGTGTTTACTGGATAGCAATTGATTACTAGCAAGATCTCAGCTGAACATTAAGTTCATCTTAACCACCAGTCTCAAATCACGACTCTTGCTATCGTGGTCCATCTCAAACTTTCTTTTGTGACGGTGAGTGAATATTCATTCAAGTTTTAAGTTGATGAGTTCCACTCATTGGTGATTCGATGGAAAAGTCTATGGAAAGCTAACAAATTATTTATTCTGGGCTTGTGAACTGTAAAGTGTTCTCGAAGATTTGCTTTGGAATTATAAAGTAGACGAGAACATGTTAAAGACAAGTTTATGAATAAGTAATCAAAGGAACTGTGACCAAGTCACCTCTAGTATTTCAGTATGACGGAGAAACCGACCTTGTTATGCCAGTTTCTTGTAACACGGCAGCTTTGTGATTTTAGGGATCAACTTATTTACAGTTCTTTGAACTTCTTCCAACAGCTCACTACAGTTTCCAACGAAAGAACGACGTACAGAGGATTAATATGGTCTCAGTATTGACATAGCTGAATGCTCCATAATTGACAACTCAATGTTGTTTTTTGTTTACATATGCTTACCTTGGTGATAATTATGAGACAATTCACGTTGAAGCACCTATCAGCTACTGCGAAATAGCAGACCATCCATAAGATTTCTGCAGATAATTTTTGAAGCTCTAAACTACAATTTTTGCACATTCGCCTTCTAAACGTTTGTTCCGGCTTCAGCTGACATGTCGTTATTGAGATCCACATGAAAAGTCAAATTTGGAACTGCATAGTTACCCTTACCGTGGGAGTACCATTTAGTCTCTAGCCCTGGAAAAGTAGAAATCTTTCATGCGAAGAATCATTCATGAACAGAAAATTTCATTGTAATTCTCAACTCTTCAAATCGCAAGTTAGACGACAGAGGACAAGTAGGGAGGAATCTTATTCCAAACAGCGTGAAATTATGGTACAAAACTCTCGGATATTCAGTTTTTAGCATTTGTCAAATCTGGAAGCTATGCGCCGAGATTCCGGAATGTTCTTTCAAAATTGATTTTAAATAGGGTACATTCAGGTCTTTCAGGGCTTCCTAGAGCTCCCTTGAGCTCACCAGGGTTCGTCCCCACACGAGTACAAACACACAAGTTATAGTTTAGTACAACGTTTATGAATGATCTCAATATTAACTCGCATTACAAACAAAACTGAATCCTTAGTAAATTTCAAAAGGCAATAATCCAATACGAATTCGGGAAATATATCAGGGTTAACCTGTTTAAATTATACGATGTTTGGCTGACTTGAAAAACAAAATTAAAGCTGACGTAACAATATGTCAAATTTAGCATAAATCCCAAAATAGACTAATATTATTTGCCATGAACTACGAGCTTAAATTGTTCAAATGCATGGAAGTTAACCAGATAGTAAATTTCTTCATTGAGCTGAGATGTATCGATTCCATAATGTACACGCCAGCACGTTTCACGTGCCGGCATGTTGCTCGTGAGCGAGACTGCAGAAATTACTTTCTTCCATCCCGATATGATGTGACATTAATATTTGATCGGGCGTGTAAATTTGGTGGTGTGTCCAGTAAAACAAATGTTATCAGTATCAATGTGGAACGCTTACCAGCTAATTACTTACATCTGTTGTGAGCAGTTAACTATTATTATACTCTGAAAGGTAGACTGCATCTTGAAAGTTTTATAAATTGTAAGTTATATTTATGAGGCACTTGATTTTCTATTGATGCGATTGCAAGCTGAAGATTGAATTCGAACGTGTTTGAACAACTTGCGATTGTTAAGTACTTGGGATCGCCGCGCCGCATGAATTCCGTTGATGGAGCTGTACCAACAGTTCCTTCTGACTGAAGATATTCTCAAGAATATTATAAATGATGCGAAGCAGAACATTCAAGCGACGTTCAAAGAAATTACTGCTGCTTTGGGAGGCATTGAAACCCATGTGGATGACGATGTTTTGAGTGAAGACATTGAGAAACAGTATGTTCTACATAATTAATTAACTAGTTTTAAAGGGTTGACAAAACTGAAGACCCCCTGCTAAAACCAGTGGTTAGTCAAAAGCGGAAAGTAAAAACGAGCATTCACTCCGCGAGATGTGAGCACAGCCCTCTAAACCGTTCGAAACTAAACCAGGTAGTGGAGTCGCATAAATCGCCGACCAAGTTGTTAAAGAACTCCAGAAAGTTAAGTAAGCAGTTGCGCATTGCGAAAGATAGTCTGAAGCAAACGGAATCTAAAGATGTAAGTTGAAGTACTATATTGAGCATGTCATTTAGTAAATTTTAAGTAATTGTGAGGTTAGACTCAGTGTGTTAGGGAGTGATGGTAAATCAGTTGGTGAGGTTGTAAATCTTCGTCGACTGAGATGGATAGGCCATGTACTATACAACCACTGATTACCGTGGCACGCAGTGCTGGCTAGCGTTGGAGACGGATGGAAAAAGTTAGGGGCGGCGAAACCAAAACGTGACATCAGGTCATGGAGCCACTAACTACTGGTCTGAGCCATGTTGGTAGATGGAGACTACTTGGTTGGGGTCCGCTTGACTATCGTAACCAATGGCTGGAGACTGAGTGACATGGCTCAAAATCGATCACAATGGTGTGGGTGTATACTCTCGTCGCCTTCCCCTAAACCATGAGGTTAAAATTGCTTTATACCATTCTTTCTACGAATTAATTCTTTCTCGCTGTATCACATCCTTATGTTCAATCTTTATATATATATAATTAATTGCTTCAGTAGATTTTGTGCTCATCTTGTACTAATGAGGTATGGCAACTCGGACCGATGCATATATGTGCATAGTCCTACGTTGCAGTTAATTGACTGGATTAGTGAACTTGACAGGTTGCGGTAATTACGCAACCCATCCATCCTAAGTTGTCCTTTTCTACCCTGGTTCTTACAAGAAATCAGTCATCTGTCAGCTTTGTAGATTTTAAACCTAGCTACAGTTCCTGCTTTGGTTGTAATGAAGGTTCCTCGTTCTTATGTTCAGGAAATTTCCGTATGGGAAATAAAGACTTAATGTATTTCACTTATTGGTGACTTTGTACCAAACTGTTCTATAAATGGTTGGGAGTTCGTATCATGGGGAGGTTTCTAATATGTCTAAATTAGAATGCCCACCTCCACTTATTTAAATACATAACCAGGTATATCCAAGGATTGATTCATCTTAACTCCTGATATCCTAACATCGTTTTGTCGTTAATACTCACTTAGCACTACGTCAAGATTGACTGAAGACTTTCAGATTTCATGATAAATGACCAAAGTTTAAACCCATAGGGTATAGATTTCTTGTATTTACACCAAAACTCCTATTACATGATTCCGAATAATGTGCAAATACAAGCTGTTTTTGGTTTTGCCTCGATGTTCTGGTTAATTGGTTCATGTAAACAAACTATACTGTAACGTATAATCCTGGAAATCTGACGCGTTAACGTCAACATATGTTATTAACACGGACAAAGCAATAAGTAACGGTCATGAAGGCATTTGCACTGACTTGTTCCTCGTAATTAGTGGTTTTCTAAGCACAGCTTTTTCTGCTTCGCTTCCCAGATCTTTCAGCCAAGTGATAATATCTGCGATCTGAAGAGCCATAAGCCCCAGCTTTTAGATCCAAGCATCCTTCAAACAACTCTCTGCCCCACAAATAAAAAAAGTCTGATTTCAGCTTATATTTCCAACTCCGAACCAGTAAACGAGTGGACTACCAATGTTGAGGTAAGCGTAATTTAATATGAAATTTCGGTGACATCCTAATTTTTCGCTAATCGATTTTGATATCTTATTTTCAACTGGCAGGTCTCAGTTACCCTTATACTAAAGATCGTACTACTGATTAACATTACTGACATGGTAGTGTAGTAGTTAATGCTCTTGGTTTCCAGCCATTAAACGTTAGGTTTAAACCTTACTACCTAGTTTTGGTTTAATCAACCAATTAGTATCATTAGTTGTCACGCAATAAGTGCACTTCTTTTCATACATTTAAACATCATCTTACCATACAGATTTTTCTATTTAGATTCGTATTTCATACTTTATTAGGAAAGAAAGTGTGATCAAATTAACGAGAGCGAACTTTATATCTCCAGAACTGGGGACATACAAATATCTGCTCAAAAGTTGTCAGGAAAGAAACGAACACTATCGATGGATACTTCAGATTACCAACCACTCGTTAAACGTACCAGTTTTAATAAGGTAGAAGTTTTTCCTTCGTTTGTTTCCATAGTTGGTTCTCAGAATACTTACCTTTCATGTTCTACCACATTTTTTATTATGATGCCACTATTCATTGTCCTATATTCCTGTTAGTTATACCATAGTTAACTTGTAGGATCCGACTTACTCCTACCAAATGTGAAAATCTGTTGTATAATTTGTTGAAGTCACAATCATCCCAGTGTCTTGTTGCCAGCCTCTTAAATCTTCCACTAATAATATTACTTTGCACAATGTCAAAATATTAAGTGGGATTGATTTGAAATTTATGTGGATTGTGTTTAGGTTTCAGTTCTTCCACCCAGTCCCTTAGTTGCACACATGTAACCTACGATTCACAAAGTTTTTTCCATCTTGGGTGTTTGATATACCATATGGTTCCACGGTTATCAAAAGGAAAAAATTACAACTACGGTAATTTGGTCATAAAGATCACTTGGCAAAACATATACATTCTATCGCTTAAAAATCGCAATTAGTAATTATGTGCGGAAAGGTTTTCTGGAATTTTATTTCTGGTGTACTGAAGTTCTATGTACTTAGCTTCCATAATCCCATTTGTCAAATATTTATTCGTAATCGTCTTAGGACTTGGTACGAATGTGAGTCTCCTCAAGTTGTGACATCAAGATGAAATTAATAAGTTGAATGAAAAAGAAATTAAAATGGCAATATCAATGATGGTAATAAAGACTAAACATAGGGAATGTCTTTTTAAAAGGAATAAGAGTATGAACCTCAGGTTTTGGGGGAAGATAGGCATCTTCACCACTGCAACCGATTACGAATCGTTCTTCAACCTCAGCCACGTAATCAATAGTAAATACCAATGTACATCCTACATACATAATTCTCAGTTCAGCACACAACTATGTACGTTAATAAGTTTTACTCAGAATTTAAGTTTATGTACTGGGTTTGAACTCGTTACCCAATGATGCAAAACAGTAGACACTGACATCGTTTTACACATGATAATAAACTATGTAGTTGAAATTGATTTTGATAGTTTTGTGTTTAGTCTGATTCCTACCCAGGCGTTAGTAATCTTGCAACTATGCGTAAACGTAAATTATGGTATGTCTTTTAGCTACATTCAGTGATGGCTTCACATCTTGCTGTTACTATTATGTAGTATCTTTATCTTTCAGACAGGGTTGAATGCAAAGTCAAAACATAATGTCGAAGATGAGGCGTCGCCGAATGATAAACAGTTACTGAATCTGACTGTGTCTTTAGGTCATGCTCCCGCAACTACAACATCGTCCTCCACTAATACCACAAAGTCTCCTAGCCTCGAGTCAGCTACTTCGCTTTCCGATTCATCAAGTGCTCCCTCACGAAGTAATGTAAATGGCAACAATAGTACATTTGTAAGCAAATCACCATTTTGTGACTTATCAAACATACAGAAAGTGCCGTGCCCTTCTATATTTTCAACTGAAACTCAAATGAAACACATCCCAAGACTTCTAGTTCCCGCAACTGATAAGAGGATTACCTCTCTTGAAAACAAAGCTGCTAGTACTTGTGGCAAATCGCGTTTGTTTTCATCCACCGAAAGATTGGGTGGTGTTTCGAGGCTCAATTCTCTAAATCATCCCACTCAGGCATCAAAACCAAGAACAGGTAAGTCTTCCAAATTTTCTATCTGATACCGAGCAAGTTACCATGACCTTTTATTCTACGTAAAATCCTCGTATGTTTTACACAAATGGCGTCGTCTGTCTTGAAACATAGATACCTTAGCCTACAGGGTTAAGTTCATTGCTTATCAAATCAATCCTGACAAGGTTCACATACGCCACATAAAATAATATGATCAGTGCTGTAAGAATATTAGGCAAGACCATTAAATGTAGTGGTTGAAATTTTATCGTTGACATCCAGTGGTTAGGTTTCAAATCGGACGAAACTCGTGCTGGTTTCCACTCTTAACCACTATTCAAATTATTAAAAAACTACTAGGGTCTATTAGAAACAAACAAGTTGTCATGTAAAGCTTGTACTTCCACTTTTATGGACATTTGTTTTGGTTGTGGAAAAACTGCTACTTACTATTGTACAGTAAAAACGAAGGCTCATATTGCTCAACGCCAAGAAGAAAGTAAGGCTACGTATATCGATACGTTTATGCAACAACCGCCGACTACAACTAATCAAAATGTACAATAAAATAAGCATCCCAGCAATATGTAAATTTGGATTTATTGGATTCGCAATAGTTAATATTAAGTAGTCAGTAATTTAACGTAGGAATGCAATTTGCAGTATCAATAGATTACTTGCTCTATTTAACAAATACAACCAAACTTCAGAGTTATATATTTTGCTCCTTCCTAATAAAGTTCATAAACATACCTGAAAAGTCTGAATCAGAATTGCATCTTCGTTAAATATGAATTTTTATTCCTTTTTCAGTTAGTACCAATAACAAATCGTCTTCAGCATAGAATCAACAAGCTGCCACTTGTTTATCATTATAATCTATTTCTGAAAACTATATGCAGTCTCCCAATGTAATCTCTGTAGACTTCTCACGTAGGATACGCTATTACACTTTGCTTTTATTTATCTGATAAGCACACAAACTACCAACAGTTTCATAGCAGTATCTAAAATTGAAATCTTGAGATAGTTTCCATATCACATAAAGGATGCACTAAAACCAGACCAAAAGTAACATAATGAATAAGAAACAACATCGTTGTTTTGTTGTTCACTAGTCCCAGTTTTTATTCACTGTCCTCGAGTTGTTTGCACAGCATTACAATCCATTAGTGGTTCCACCCCATGTTTTCATGCCTCATGAAAAAAGGCAGCAGGCCCTGACAGGTTTACTCCCGAGATTTTTAAGGATGGCGGTCCAGTATTAGCAGTGAGGTTGACTGAGGTCTTAGGTAAAATCCGGGAACTGGACGTAATCCCATCTGACTGGTCTCAATAACTGATTGTGCCAGTCAATAAGGACAAAAGTCCTCTTGTGACAGTCACAGAGGAATCAGTTTGACTAATATAGTGTCTAAAATATTAGCTTCACTGATACTTCGACGCCTAACTAAAGCTCGTGAAGAGCAGATTAGAGAGTAGAGGATATTCGTAGGTCACTAGTATTCGATCATAGGTGTCTTCGAAGCATTGCTCGTATATCCTGGGACCACCGAGTAAGTGATGTAGTTGTTAGACGTACTAGGTAAGGATGGCAAGTCAATTGATGTAGTAGTGAAACCTGATCAGTTGAGATGGCTTGGATACGTGTTACATATGCCTAACGACTTACTGCCCCGACAAGCGATGTTTTATGGTATGGGAGTAGGTTGGAAGAAAGCTAGGGGCGACCAGACCAAAGCGTAGCACAAATCCATGAAGTCACTGACAAGTGAACAGAGCTGTGTTGGTAGGTGTAGACTACCTCGTTTGGATCCTCGAGACGACAGCAACCGATGGTTAGAGACCATGAATGACATGGCTCAAAATCGTTTGCAGTGACACAGGTGCATCCACTCTGTGTTTTCCCAAATTCTAATCTCAGTTCTTCATGTTCCTTTCCTTTTTTTCTCTTTCCAAATTTATTTCACTGGATTATACTCCTTGAATAACATCTCCAAACCGTAATGTTTCCGATTACTGCTTATACTTTTACTACCTCTACTACCACTGTGGGATTTGGATCGACAATCGTATCTCTGTGCTAATGTGGTATGGCAACCTGAACTGGTGTACGTCCGTCCGAAGTTCTACGTTGTTGCTGACTGACTTTCATGCCTTAAAGATATATATGTTAATTAGTATGTTCCTTCATTTCCTTACTATTGACAAGAAATACAAATTCTCGAGCCGTGATGTGTTTAAACCACACGTGCGAATAAATTGAAATGATATAAAACTGATTTCACATTTTTATTTTCCAGGTTATTATATATTGTTACTTTTGTTGCTCGTATGTAGGTTCGAAGTTAAATTCCATCAACGAAAAAGTATCCGTTAATACATCCATAAATGGTTACTCTAATAAGCAAAAGAATCGATCAGGTTCCGTTTTATCTGATAAGGAACAGCGTATGGAAGCCAAAAGACAAGTTTTTATCGAACAGATGGAGAAAAGAGAAGAGCGCCTGCGAGCTTTCCAGGACGCTCAAAAGCAAAAAATGGAAGCTCGTAAAAAGGCGAATGAAGAACGTTTTCTTGCTGTCCAACAACGATATCAACAGATGCTGCAGGGAAATCATCTTCAACTGAAAGTATGTATTTAATCTTTGTCCACTAAACTACTAAGATTATCTTATCGCTTTTGTTCTTTTTAACCACTTCTATATTTTGGACATTTTGGAATTTAGTGATTTAAGTGATAAAAATATGCTAACTTACGACTGTTGCCCCTCGTGCATGAGCACAGACCACTCATCAGGATTCTCCATCGAACTCGGTCCTGGGCAATCCTCTCCAGTTGCTATTCATTCTTTTGATATCTGCTTTCAATTTCCAACTCAATCTGTTTCCTGGTGTTCCTATCTCTTATTCTCTTCAGGATTCTAAGTTAGCGATTGCCTCGTGATACAGTCTGATGATTTTCAATATGTATGTCCCATTCGTCTTCGTCATCTTTTCCTAATTTCCTCTTCAGCAGGAAGTTGGTTTGTTCTCTCCCACAGTAGGCTGTTGCTAATGGTATCCATCCGACGGACGTTGAGTATCTTGTGTAGACATTTGTTTATAAACACCTGTACTTTTTTGATGATGGTTGTGGTAGTTGTCCAAGTTTCAGCTGCGTACAATAGAACTGTATTGAGGTTCGTATTGAATATCCTGACTTTGATATTGCTTGAGAGACAATTGTTCTGGGTCCCATATGTTCTTCAACTGTAGAAATGTTGTCCTCGCTTTACCAATCCTTGCCAGGTAGGTGAAGGTTTCCAAATCTTATCCATCAAGTGTGATTAGGTTGGTGTTCTTTGTGTTGTATTTGAGGGTCTTGGTGTTTCCTTGTGTACGTTGAGGCCTACTGATGCAGAGGCTGCCGCTACACTAGTTGTCTTCATCTAAACTTGTTCGTGTGCATGCGATAGGAGGGCTAGGTCATCTGGGAAGTCCAAATCGTCTAGTTACATCCAACCTGTCCATCGTATTCCGTGCTTCCCATCAGGTGTGGAGGTCTTCATAATCCTACCGACCACCAGAACAATGAAAAACGGAGGGGGTAAACAGCCTTGTCTGACACTTATCTTTACTTGGAATGCGTCTGTGAACTGTCCTCCATGTATGGTTTTGCAGTGTAGTCCGTCGCATAAATTCCACATGATGTTGACCATCTTTTCAGATACGCCATAATGTCGAATAGGATTCCGTAGGTTCTCTTATCCACACTACCAAACGCTTTCTCATAGTCTAGGAAGTTGATGTATGGTGACAAGTTCCATCCAGTTGGTTTTTCAATAATGATCCTTAGTGTTGCGATAACACTTCTCACTGTCGTTGTTAGCTCTTCCACGTATTTCTGCTTGTTAGCTCTAACGATCTTCACTCTCTTGTTCGCTCCTGCGTATTCAGTCTGTGCCTTGACCCTTTCTGTTCTTGTCCGACTGCTGTTAATTATATTCTTCTTCCTCTTTCTTGAGTCCTGTCCAAGGTTTCGATAAAGATTCATTCTATATGATGATGCTTCTTGCGGCCCACAACCTTCTGACGCGTTGATCCCTCTCCAGTTGTCCTTAATAGTGGTCTCCTCTTCGTTGAGTAGATCTTTTAACTTGTTGCTGAGAGTTATTTTGAATTTGTCAGTATGTCGAAGGAAGGCTGTATTGAACCTTTGTAATGCTGTTTTCCCAGCTGTCCAGTGCTTCTTTGGCCACAATCAGGTGGTGATCTGAATCTATGTCAACCCCACTCTCTGTTGTCACATCTCCAATTGACCTTCTGAATTTTCTAGTAATGTAAATATAATCGGTCTGATTCTCTGTAGTATGATTCAGTGAGACCAAAGTAGCTTATGTATGTGCTTGTGAGAGAACATAGTGCAACCAATAACAATTTTGTTGACTGCACATAAATTTGCAAATCTCTCACCAGTCTTGTTCCTTTCTACCAGTCCATGTCGTCTCATCATACCTCTAAACCCGGTCTTGTTTACTCCAACTTTGGTGTTTAGGTCTCCCATCAGGATGGTCTGGTCCCTTCTTGGGCACTT
The DNA here is from genome assembly GCF_000699445.3 of Schistosoma haematobium. NCBI lineage: Eukaryota > Metazoa > Platyhelminthes > Trematoda > Strigeidida > Schistosomatidae > Schistosoma > Schistosoma haematobium. Next base: position 73,964,376 of record NC_067196.1, on the reverse strand, counting down.
CTCCATGTTCGACTATAGCCCGTCATGAAACTGATCTTTATCGTCTTCATCGCTATGATTGGTGGGCACATAGCACTGGATAACATTGTGATTCCCTCCCTTGTTTTGAAGGACGGTTTGATGGTCCCGGATTCATGATATTTCCGCCCTGTAATTGCTTTTCGTGCTTCTCTGGATAGCGTCAGACCAACTGCCCGAGTGTGCGGAGCATTTTCCCCTTCATGTCGAAAGTATAGCTGCATCTGTTTCGAATCTTACCTTATATCTAATGGGTTTCACTTATTTCGTTGTCCACCCTGTTGTCACTCCTTATTTCTGTAGCTATTTCATTGGACCTCCCAGTGTCCCACGTTGTTCGGACATTCCATATACTTATTTTAATTTTTGGTCTGGTTGTTGGAATGATCATCTGTCTCCATCAACTGCCGAAGAATTATTGGCTTTCACCAAGCGGCGTCATTATTCGACTCCGAGGACAAAGTTTAATTTACCTATCCCAGTCGGTTATTTGATAGTGAACAACGTTATTCAAGTGGAAGTAGGTGACGTGGGATTTATTTCTGTGACTGGATAATAGCGAGACGTGTAAAACTTCGTAATTTGAAAGGAGTGGTCAAGATGTTCGATTTTAATTTACTATGCTGTTGGTTTGAAACACGTTCTACCTACTTCGGTTTCAGGAGTCAGATGGTATCAGTAGCACTCACTTAAAGTTTCGCAAGGCCAAACATAAGAATCATACCGTGATTTGGGTAGATTTCGTGCATACACTTTTAAATCGAAAATAACCATCCACTCTTATACCTTGATATTGGTGCTATATTATGTTTCATAACGTAAGACAAATTTACCAAATTACAACTTTGTTCATAAGGATTATCGTTTTCCTGATAATATTGCTCAATTCACAGTGTGTTTGAAACACTTTGCCCATCATTCTACTAACTGAACATACAGAGCACCTTAACGGGTTTCCGCGGCGTCCTGACCCTTTCGAGTTGATGTCTGACAACTCTTTGTGTTCAGTCATCGTTGTCTCCGAAGAACTGTTGGAATCCAATTGCCACGCCATGTTAGTAATCCGGAAGTTCAGCTATGTTTGAGCACATTGATGGTAATTCGATTATTGTCAATATCATGAAACATCGGCTCCAGTAGCTTGAACATGTTTTAAGAATGCCATCTGGGCGGCCTCCATATCGTAAGTTATTTACCAATCCTGAGACTGGTTGTGAGAAGCAAAGAAGTGTTAAGTTTATAACATGGTCCCGTGGTATAAAAGAAAGCCATCCTGACATCTGTCACCCGTCACAACTCCCTGGTTCGTATCCGAGAGATGGTGCAACCCGGTGTATTGGGATGTTATCATACATGACATGGCTTAGAATAGTGTTCTACATCCGTAAAAATCCAAACAGAACTCCCTTAAATGAAAAAATTCCCTCCGTTTATATTTTTACTGCATTGTATTCCATAATATATACTACTCCTGTTAACTTGGATTTTTCTTTCTTTTATATTATACCATCATTGAATTAACCACTTCTATGAATCCGGTGTTAATCTTGTTGTGCTAATGCGGTATGGCGACTTGGAACTCATATGTACCTGGTCCTACGTTGTAGCTGACTGAACTTTGATTTTTGTTCTCTTCGTCGTTAAGAATCATACTCCTCTTCCTCCCACTCTCTGTTCACAATTTCGTTTTCTCATTTGTGCATAGCATATTTCTTTTGTTGCACATCTGTGATTATTAACACATGCCAAACACACGGATACTACGAGGACTTACCTGTATATACATTCAGTTTGACTGCATAAAATGGTGTATATCTTGACGATTTCGTTTATTCAAATATTTATGTCATCAACTGGCTAATATTTAACGGTACTAAAGCACGGTTGGTTGATACTTTACAATTTGCTCCGACAATATTAGTGTACTGTCAACTTTTATTTTGGGATGCAAGTCCTACATGGTTAGTTGGCAAAAATAAAATTAACATTCAATTGTTTATGACTAAAATGCTTTGGTTGGTTTTGCTGGTTTGATTTTAGGAAAACAATACTTCTGTTACATCCGTCCAGCCAAGTAACGTAAGTGCTAAACCATTTCAGACTACTACTCTACTGAAAAAGTGTAATGTAAATTTAAATCCTATGGATCATACTACGTTAAAGGTACAAAATAAACCTGTTACAATGATCAAACAAACTCAACCGAACACCTGCCCAAAACCCCAGCCGGTTTCTAAACTCAATGTAGTCCAACAACCGAAACTGCAAAATGAAGAGAAAGAAACCATAACTCAAAAAGTGTCACTCATAAGCAGCCCACTTGTCAAGTAAGCCTCTCTCTCTCTTTATATATATATATATATATATATATATATATATATATATATATATATATATAACGCTGTACAACTTATGTGAGGAAATTCATTATTCCTAATAAGTCGACCGTCGATAAAAATTTCATGAAATTTCAGAAAACCTTGTATATGAGATGTAGTATCGGTAAGACATCTACTTGGAGGCTAAGCATACGATCGCTTTGTTTAATTATACACATGACATACGTAGATTTTTAAACAAATAATTGTTATTAAGTCACTCTTCTCAAACTATATTTTTGTTCATTTTAATATTTTATTTTTGTACAATTGTGTAGTACGATAACTCGGATTAATGCACTCGGTCATAACGATCGTAGAACATGGTGCATACATGCGTTAATTCAGGTTGTCATACGAGATGAAATTATCAAACAAAATTCCAGAGTAGTATCGATAGTAGCGAAAACGATTAGATTTTGAAAAAAAAGCAACTAGGAAATTTTTGGGGCTCAAGTTTTAAGGGAAGACAACGAATGAATGGATTTACCACATTTCAGTCGATTCTGAGTCATACCATATAACTACCTCGTCAACTGGCTTGTCATCATTGCTTAGTACCCATGCCTGATTTCAGTGGTCTCAAAGGAAATAAGTAGTGCTCCGAAAGCACCTATAATTGAGCGCTAATAACTTACGAATGTCTTCTACTTTTAAAGGCCACTTTTCACATCCATAAATTAAAACGGTAAAGTTCTACGTAGTATACTTATCATCTGGTTAGTAGATAGGCATCTCGTCTACTCCCCAAGCAACGAAAGCTGACAAGTGCCTGCTGAGCTTTCTTGAACCATACCGAGATTTTGTCAAACACCAACTTACCGATGCTGATAAGACTTCTAAGATAAGTGAAGTAGTTAGTGCGCCCAACTACTTAGCTGCCTGTAGTTAGTCGACGTATTGATGCAGATCAGTCCGTAAGCAGTGTTTTGCATATGGGAGTGAAACTTAGGTCAGACATGGTTGGATCGTTAGTCAAGGCGATCAAAAGACTCGAGTTTGTTTATTTCAATGATTTTAATAAACCTAGTTGTCCTTACACTTTGGAATGATCTCTTTACCTCCCGTACTAGAAACTACTCAATTTTTGGTTGTGTTTATTTTAAAATTTTGCCGTTTAAATTCAAACCACAATGTAAATAGATTTTGACTGTTATATAACCAATATTTTTTCACATGATTTCAGTGGCTCTTTCGACATATCACAGCTGAATTCTGATTCGGAATCAGACGACGACGAGCCAACTATGAAAGTTCCTGGTTGGTGTCGTAAAGGTATTAGCCTACATTTTCCTGTTTTTTTATTAATAATTTGTTTTAATTACTCTGAAACGGTTTTGCAATGACCGATAAAGTCACCTCAATAATTAATAGGTCCTACCAGCCTAACCGGTTATAGGAAGTAGCACGATTATGTGTTAACCAAAGCTGTCACACTTCGCCCACATAAAAAGCCACTGCAAATGTAGTAGTATTTTCAAGTGTGGTAAATAAATAAATTATTCACAAACTCTAAAACATTCATTACATAACTAACTCCCGACCGTTGTTGCTACCTTGACGTGGTGGTCGGGCTGTGGCAGTGTCTGTCATTGAAAGGCGTACCCCAGAAGTACATAAACCTTGTAAAGGCTCTTTACTCGAACACTACTAGTCGAGTCAGAGCTTATGGCGAACTGTCATCTACTTTTGCAACCTCAAGTGGTGTCCGTCAAGGCTGTCCACTTTCCCCATTTTTGTTTAACTTCATCATAGACTTACTGATGGAAATAACTTTCTCGTCGACTGAGTTCTCGGGTATTGATCTCCTACCAGGAGGTCCACTTATCGACTTAGAATACGCAGATGACATAGTCCTGTTTGGTGAAGACGCTGACAAAATGCAGAGTCTTCTGGTAGCACTGAGCAACAATGCCAGGATGTTTGGAATGCGCTTCTCTCCCTCTAAATGCAAGTTGTTGCTTCAGGACTGGTCTGCGTTAACACCTGAACTAAGGATAGGGAGTGAAGTAGTCGAACGCGTTGACAACTTCACTTATCTTGGAAGTCTGATCAGCCCTAATGGGTTGGTATCGGACGAAATCTCAGCACGGATTCGAAAAGCTCGTTTGGCCTTTGCCAATTTACGTGACCTTTGGCGAAGGCGAGATATACGTCTATCAATAAAAGGACGAATATACTGCGCGGCAGTCCGTTCTGTTTTAATTTACGGCAGCGAAACATAGCCATTAAGAGTAGAAGACACTCGTAAGCTATTAGTATTTGACCACAGATGCCTTAGAAATATTGCTGGCGTCTGCTGGGATCACCGGGTAAGTAATAGTGAGGTTAGACGCAGGGTATTAGGTAATGATGGTAAATCAGTCGATGAGGTTGTTAATCTTCATCGACTGAGACGCATGAGCCACGTGTCGCGTATGCCTGAACACCGATTACCACGACGCGCAATGCTGACTAGTGTTGGAAACGGATGGAAGAGATTTAGGGGCGGCCAAACCAAAACGTGGCATCAGTGCTTGAAGTCACTAACTTCTAGTCTGAGCCATGTTGGTAGATGCAGACTACTTGCTTGGGGTCCGCGTGACTATCGTAACCAATGGTTGGAGACTCTTGGTGACATGGCTCAGAATCGATCACAATGGCGTCGGTGTATACACTCTCTGTCTTCCCTTAAACTAAGAGATTAAAATCGTTTTATACCTTTCTTTCTACGAACCAATTCTTTCTTCTTGTACTATATCTCTATATGCAATCTTTCTCCTACATATTACTACCTTTGACCTAACCACTCCTATGAATCCGGTGTTCATCTTGTTGTGCTGATGCGGTATGGCAACTTGGACCGATGCACATATGTGCCTGGTCCTACGTTGTAGCTGACTGACTGACATAACTAACTGATTAATACTGATCAGCTCCGTTGTCGCTGAAAGTCACTTATCCCAACAAGCCTTATTAATCTTTCATGCAGTGTTGAGTGCGTTTATATATGATAAAATAGGAAAATTAGTAAACTAGGATACATATGAAATAATTATAAAAGAAACACTCATTTATTTTTGAAACAGAATAAGAAATACACAAATTTTCTATTTATAATTTAATAGTGGGAAAATAGTCAACTTATATAATCATTTTCAATTTCATTTAAGGAAACCCTGAAATGATAGCGGCAATGTCTGATGTTTACTCGAACAAACTAAAATGGCAAAATGAATTCCTACCTGCATCTATGATAACTTTTGATATTGGTGATGTATTCCGTAATTATCAGTATACCATTCGACCACGTACAAGCAGCGGTATATGGAATACTCCTCCTGGTGCTTCAAAGAGTTCTACTGGTCGTTCAATTATAAAGAAGATACTCTTATGAATACACACTAAGTTCTCAAAAACTTGTACATTCCCTTTTTATTAACATTTGTTTGTGTACTGTTATACCCCCTACTTCACTAACTTTGCTTTTATTACTTATATTAAATTATTGGATATATGTCTAGTTCCAATTATACATAATCCTTCCAGTTGTTAAAAAATTGACCTTATCCTATATTCATGTTAAGATTTGTTAAATACCTTATGTGAGTTATTTTCCTAATGATAGAACGGTATATGTGTAGTGTTACTGTGTTTTATCTTTGTATTCTTCTGGGTGTAAAAGTAAAACAATAGCTCGGATTTCAGATTTTAACGAAACGTTTATTAAGTATTTAGATAGGCAGGCTTCTGTAAAAAATCGTTGATAAATATATCCTGTCGACTACCCAGTAATGTTTGTCAACATTATCATGTTCACGAAGTGAAAGCTAGAGAAGGAATGACTAATAGAGACAATTTCATTTAAGATTTCCAGGTATTAACGTGTAAGTCCATTACCGTATATCAGAATACAAATAGACTTTGGTCTACATAAAGTCATTCGGCAACAACGAAAGCTTTGAAAGTCTAAATAAGCAAGTTTTAGTGATGTAGATAATGAAAACGCTGGTATGACTACTTCAATATGAGTATGACAGTTAGTGTAAAATAACCCTACAATTTCATTCGCGTGCGACACTTATGACAGCTATGGTGTATTTCTAGTCTAAGATGCAGACTGTTGAGAAAAGCACACGGGATTCGTTCCGTCCTATGGATTTATAATATTTAGGCTTCTAATATGATTATTTGGTTGCAATTTTTTTAGCTCAAAACTTATCAGTCTGATATGATTCTCTCGGTTAATAGAAGCTGATTCCTGAAGCATTGGCAATCTGGCACAAGTGGGGCCTTTAAACACTTTTAATATATATCAGTTGCATTATGAACAATTTTCACATCATAATACATTAACTCAATTCTTCAGTTGGTCGTTCGTCTCTATGTTTAGCTTATACAATGGTAATAGGCATTTAGTGGGTAGGGCTGCTTAACTGACTGACCACAAGATTATCCGATGGGTACTACATAATATAAACGAGTGCGCATGCAGTCTCCAGTGTTCACGGAATTTGTCACCGGTCTGGTGATCAACATTCTCATGAGTGGACTTACAGATATAACTTCGCGTGTAGCTGATATAGCTTCAGATCACCACCTGATTGTGGCCAAAGAAGCACTGGACAGCTGGGAAAACAGCATTACAAAGGTTCAATACAGCCTTCCTTCGACATACTGACAAATTCAAAATAACTCTCAGCAACAAGTTAAAAGATCTACTCAACGAAGAGGAGACCACTATTAAGGACAACTGGAGAGGGATCAACGCGTCAGAAGGTTGTGGGCCGCAAGAAGCATCATCATATAGAATGAATCTTTATCGAAACCTTGGACAGGACTCAAGAAAGAGGAAGAAGAATATAATTAACAGCAGTCGGACAAGAACAGAAAGGGTCAAGGCACAGACTGAATACGCAGGAGCGAACAAGAGAGTGAAGATCGTTAGAGCTGACAAGCAGAAATACTAAATTGTTTACATTACGCGAGTTATTATAACTCACTTCTTCCTAGAATAAACTACAAAATGCATCAAGACTTTATAAATTCTATTTTTCTAAGCATAAGGATAACTACAAACAAATTATTAATCTCCAAGTTTTGTTTCCGCTGAAGATAAAACAAGTGATGAGCGAATTCCGATTTTTTAAAGATGACGTAAACAGAGAGTTCTCTGGATTCTAAGAAATGTGACCATGTTATAATTATGAGCGTTAGAATGAGTCAACTTCAATTTAGAAAATTTATTGGGTTAAGTTAATTAAAATGGTAAAAGTGTAAAATACTAATGTACTAGTCAAAAACATCTGGTCAATTCAAAGATGCACGGTTAGTAGTAGTATACGGTGGTGTATTTATAAAATGCAATCCTGTATATCACGAATTTACTAAATATTAAAAAACATATTTGAGAATTCAATGACTTGTCCTACTTGTCATCTTAGTATACATCACAACGACGTATACTGGACTTATATATTTACTTTTAATTATACATAAAAGTGGGATTCACTTGTCAAGACCACCTTTATATATCTGGCTTTGAATTGTGGAGATAGACTTAATAAACCTATTTTGTAAATAGTTTTTGATATCTTTTGCATTTATTTTACCAGTTCTCACAATCTGTACATTTATCATTAATCGATTGCACTTGTTGTTTAAGTATATGACCTTGAATACTTATATCCTTCTTTCCGTCTTTGAATCCCACATAGCATGACATTGTTAACTGCTCATAATCAAATCAACTTATTAACGAACTGAGTCATCCGTACAACAACTTATCTATGTCATTGTATCTTTATTATTGTTGCGAATGTATGAACATGTATGCTTGAGTATTGCTTACTGCCTACGCATTTATTCATGCTGCTAGCCTTACTACTAACCGCTCAATTGATTCGATGATTCATTCATTTCACTATGTATATTTATGTCCATGTTATTCATGTTCATTGCTCTCTCTCATTGAAGTTTAATCGCTTACTCGCACTCATGTTCGCTGAATCATTCGCTTGCCTATCGGCACAACTCTTTCATACTTGTTTAACGCACCTGTAATTTTTGTATGTGTGTGTGTGGTCCCATAATAAACATAATCAACACTTCGTATTCGCCTTCTGATTGATATACCGTTGGGGCGTTATCTAGTGACGGTTATCAAGACGAACTGTATACGAAGTTTAAGGATTATATGAAACACCGACCACCACAGAATCTCTTGAAGTTAGGATTTGGAGTTAAGGTCAAGGTTGACTTGAATGCTAAAAACAATCTACACTGGAAAAAACCTGGGGAATTGATACTCTACAGTCTTTACCTCATGCTCGTACGAAATACTTCCCATATCATTTTAGACGTTCTGAACACTAAATAATTGTATCTCTACTTCAATATTTACGTGACATTAGATATTAGACATTCAGTTTTGACTCAAGCGCAAAAATTCAAGTCTTTATCTCGGTACTGATTGGTTCATCCATGTATGGTACAATAAATACTTTTACAGAACAAGTAATTGAACCTAACTATTTTCAACTTTCAGAGTAAATATCGCTATTGTTCAATTTAGTTTCAATATACAATACAATAAAAACGTACTTAGCGTAATAGTTAACAAAAATGGAGTGCATATACGTGGTTGAGGTTCACATGTATAATAATCTGATATATTTTTAGGGTAGACGTTTGTTTTAATTTTGCTCCTAAATTCTTCCACAACTTCATCCGGTCCACGTCGATATGATTTATATGTTCTGGATTTCCGGTGTCGCATATATAAATTACGTGCATGTTGAAATTTAGCATCAAAATTTGCCGATTTCTACATTTTAGGGAAGATATAAAAAAGTTGAAGAGTTTAGTGCAAGGCTTTTTCTATAAATGATATTAGCTAGTAAAAACAATAGACAATAAATGATTTCATATATCGATATATAATTTACAGAAAACGTAAACGTTTCCAAAAAGATATTCGTACAGTAACACCTTGGAATGCCAAAATATTATTCGGTTGTGGGTTATATTGTGATAAATAAAATAGATAAAACCAACAAAAAAGAATAAACACATATTTTGAAGAAACAAGGAGATATACCTTTATAGAACAGATGGACTGAGAAAGTCATTATCGAACTCCGTGTGAGCTAGTGAAAGATAAATTTGAAGTTACGTAACATAATTGTCCAACCTACTGATTTTAACAAACCAAAAGTTGATTGATCACTGAGTAGTGGCTAGATCCTATCGATTAGATTAGACAAAGACGACATTGGTTGATACTTAATGGATCTGTGTACCTTATTACTATGGGAGGTTAGCTGTGATTAGTATAGCTCAGCGACAACGTCCTAGATTATGAAACTAAATAAAGTGGGTCCGAATTCACCAGGGAGCATCAGTCTCCTCAAGATTGTATGTATCACTTACTGAAAACAGCCAACTCTCACGACACTTATGTCCAGGACCTTCGTGATTATTAACCCCAACTACATAACAAATCAAATATTTTGTTAAGTGTCACATTTCTTTACATAGCAAATACTTCATGACATGGCAGTATTTTGATTTGAAAATGTGTTGCAAATAGGAAGAAAAACATTTCTTAGTGTTCAGATTGACTAGATTGTATTACCAACCGATATAAACACTTTAAAACAATATGTGTACATCGATACTACATCCTACACACAAACAGAACAGTTTATCATTCGTAACTCCTTGTCATTAGTGAAACAAACCCATTCTAAATTATCTCTCTATATGAATTACTTTACCTGTAAATTTCCCAGACTCTGGAATAATCTACCACAATCTATCCGTAAGATAAAATCACTCCCATCCTTTGTTCGCTGCTCCTCTGAAAGTGCACTAAATGTTCTAGCACCTGTAAGTGTATCTTATTTCACAAGTGAAATCATAGGAACTTTAAATGTTTAACCATTCTTGTTCCTGAATTCACTAAGTAAAACCATCTACTTACTGTTACTTTATGTTAACACCGTCTCTGGTAACCCTAGCTAATTTGAAAAAATCTTTAGATCAGAAAATAACCTGACATATGTATTATGGTAGACCTAACTAACCTATCGTAATAATTATTGCCGTTTTTGTTGCGTGCTCTCCGCTTCTACTTTATTTCCTATAGTTACAGATGGTTATAATCAATCCGTTATGGTGCAGAAAATGACCTGAAATGTACCGTCCATACATCAACAGTATGTCCACCTAAGAATTGAAAGTTCCCGGTCGATGCATTTCACTGATGTAATACATGTCATAAATGTACCTAAACAATTTTTGAACTAGTAAACTTAAGACATTATTATACCACATGTTTGTTCTCTGCATTTAATGTTACCATTTATATCAAGCTCAACATGCCTGTAAACTGGCATGAATTCTGTTATATATATGATCTTCAGTTCACTAATTCTCAATTAAAAACTGATTTAAAGTATTCAACAACAAAATGAACGCAAACCTAACAAAATTTATACACAAGATAAACTAATCGAAGCCTAATTGGAAATTTCATTGAGCTGACTGAAATATAGATACGGTGAATTTCATTTGGATAAAGCAGAAAGTTGGCAAGTGTGAGATAAATACCACCGATGGTAATGGACGATAGTTGTGTAATATCGTGGATTGATCGTGGTTATAAATGTAAACCACTGGATTTCAACCGAATGACTTGAAGGTTGAGCACTCATAGTAAGGCTGCAAGACCTTGAGGTTCGACCACTCGGTGGGTGTGCTACTGAGGAGTCCCACGACGGGACGAAACGGTCCTTTAGTGATTGCTTAGCAAAATTAATTGTGATTTGAAAATTAAAATCCAACAACTTTCGTAACACCCTATTGTGAGGAAAGGAAGTAACTTTCAATCTCTAAGACTTACATCGATTTTATCTGTTTGGACCAAGCAATTACTTGCTAAATATCGATCATACTGTGATCGAGTTTCCTGATCACGAAGTAATTCATAGGCAGCCGTGACTAATTGAAATTCTTCCCTCCTCAATTTCTCCGGATTAGTATGAAGTAATCGGTCTGGATGTAAGCATTTCGACAAATCATAATAAGCAGATTTAATTTCGCTAAAAGTTGCAGATTGTTTTACACCTAATATATCATAAGCATTATATTTCTCCAATGGAAAATTGGATAGTGAATTGCATTGACATAATCGAAGAAATACAGGACGTAATAATATGTGGCAGTTGAATGATAAAATTTTGACGATAATTGCAGTGTTGAAAATTATATAAACATAGATATAACTGTCTTAAAAACAACTTTTATCATACAAAGTTGTTAATCACCTCTTTATCTAGAAATATTAAAAAGATTAAACCAAAATTACAATTCCAAATATAACCATGAAGTGTTAGTAAGCGACATCACCAAACACAGTAATATGATACTAGGAAACATGAATAAAATCCATACTCATCTAGTATATTCTATGACTTATTTTTTTAGCAATAACTACGTATACTTACTTACCAAGTAGGATTTTTATGCAAACTGTTTCATATCAGTTTATTTGTGATCTATTAATACTAACCGCATAGCCAAACCAAGCAAAGTAGAAGGGAACAAACAGAAATAAAATTCTCTCGAATCGTTCACAAGCCTAAAACCCTTCAGATCTCGGATAGTTAAAATAAGTGCTGAGAATAGCTGGGTATGAATCACAAAGATAGTAAAAATATACGATGCCACTGGAAATATAAAACAAACTCAATGGCTTGGATGTTGATAATCGTTAATTTAAGCTCTAGTTTATACAACCAAAAAATAACTGGCAATTTTATAGTACTTTCAGCAGTTGTAATGAAATTTGAGTTGAGGAGGACTGTGAACTTCTATTTAACAAACCCATTCAATCAACGTCAATATAAAAATAAAGACCCATTTGTGTAAATAACTTGTTCACTATGTGATTAAGCAATAACAGAGTCGTTGATCAACTGTGAGAACCAATAGTATTTACTTTAACATTTTAAACAGAGGTGACTGTGAAGGTAGATGAAAACAACTAATTGGGCGGTCAGACTAATTTTCTATTTTAGGGGCACTTCAAAATCATATCGCTTTAGCTTCTCTTACAAACGCTGAGTGTGAACGAAATATCTTTAAACTGTTAGGGATGCAGAGGAATGTACCAATAATTATCATGTTAAGTCTAATGGTGTCCCTGAACTTTAAATGGACATTCCCTATTGGTCAATATTTGTTTCACTTGTTAAATATTGTACAAATGTTGTTTTCTATTTTATGGTACGATGTGGTTTGTCTGATTGGTATATAAACAGAGTATGTCTGAAATATAATGACTCATATCTCAGAGGCTGTGACTTGTGTTCTGGACTCAACTGGCTGGGCTAGACAGGGAAGCAGGACTTTAGGCCGTTTGTGCGTGTTTTACGTGTCACTGATTCGATCTATAATACACTGCTCTCTAATCTTTTCAGTCAAGGACACAACAATTGGCACGGGGTAAAAATCGACCCAAGTTCAAGTCACAACACAAACAAAGAAATGAGATTGTTTTCAAAGGTAATAATGGCAATAGCTAACACTTAAATTGTAGCTATTTTTGTCTCTTTCTAACAAATACCAGGAAATCAAATATTCATTAATCCTATACATGTTATTAGGTGACTTATTTTAATGAACACATTTGCTAATAAGCAACTGACGCGAGTCTGTTAAAATTCCCAGTTTCTAAATTTTTTGGAAACCTTTAGTTTTAGACCATCAGTACGAATTTGTCAAAGGATTATCCTAGAGCAATGCTTTCCTCCCTGAACAAAATATATATGCAATTGGTCTCTTAGTTTCAACTTGCTAGAATTTTGATACTACTTGAGTGGAGATAAAATGTGAGGCCAAATTTAAGTGATAAGAAGCTACAGTATCCTCTATACAACCCGCAACTACCAAAGGTTTCTTGGAAACAAATAAGTGTTGTATGACCTTATAGGTTATTTAGAAGTCATGTTCCTAGAGAGAAAGAGGTCAGTATGCAGTAACTCCTACTGTTTAAGAAACTCGATGAAAAGATAGGGGCGCTTCGGGAGAAGAATAGACCACACGGCGTGGGAAGTCCCATGCGCTTACACATGCTTACTCAAACATCAATACCTGAGATGGTGGACGGTGGCGCGATTTCGCGTATTGACTGAAGTTAGACATTAACACCGTTGGATGCCAGCCCAGTAGTCTAGAGGTTGGGTGCCCGCGCGCGAGATACAGAGTCCTGGGTTCGAGTCCCGCGAGCAGGATCGTGGATGCACACTGCTGAGGAGTCCCTTACTAGGACGAAACGACTGTCCAGTGCTTGCAGGTTTTCCATGGTGGTCTAGCTTTAATCGACTCATGAATTCAAATATTAAATAACAAAAATATGTTTATTATTAATCGTTTCTGTTATAAATTTAAAAGTACATATGAATAAATTTTGATAGTCGAGGTATATTTAGCATCAAAATAGTTGAAGATAAATCCGAATTATAAGAAATGACTGGATAAATAGGCGGCCAATTTTCGTTAGAAGTTAGTTATGGGTGGTATAGATGAAAATATCCAAATATTGATTTGTTAACTAACAGTCGCAATGGATAAACATGACAAACAATATACTTTAACTAGGTAAACGTATCTTACTTTTTAGTTTGACTTCCGGAAACTAAATATTCTATAAAAATAAACCCAATCATACTGAATGTCATATTGCTCAATTTCCTACTCTTCTCCTTCTTGTAAAGATAGCAGTCATTCTCTCAGAAATGTGAACCAATAGCTTAATGAGTACTTGATTTTCAACAACAAGGTCAGAAACTCAAATCCTAGTAGTCCATCTACTTCATGAATTTGTTGGTGTAGTAATCAAGAGACATTATTATAATCCCAATTCCTAGTTGACAGATTTATTTAATAGATACATTTTGTGTATTAAATAAACAATGTGAAAAATAACTAATTATTAAGAGTATTGTTACATGAATCTACTGGATTTAAATTCAATGTAAAGAATAAGAGCATCAATAAATGAAGTAAATGAAGCTAATAAAACAAATCAAGCTAACTACAAAACAGAACATAAGTAAAACATATTTTGCCAATGTATTTTTATTATACAAAATTGTAATGCGAATAATACAATACAGACTGAACTATCAAACATACAATTCTTGAATAATAGTTATGTAATACAGAAGGGTAGAATTACAGTATATATATATATATATATATATATATATATATATATATATATATATATATATATATATATATATATATATATATATCCAGCTGTACGATCGTATATATATAAACATTTTTTTGTTAAAGTGCTAGTTCCGTGAGGAAATGTATACATATTTACAATAAATAATATATGAACAATGAGCAAATATTAACCAAATGATTTGCCAATCACAACAGTATGATCAACACCACATACTACATCTTTAGATTTAATTGAAAGAAGTAATGGAACTGGGTAGGTTTGATTAACAGAATTACTTGTAATTTGTTTACCTAAGCCTAGACAATATAAACCACCACGTGGAGCACCCCAGGCCCATAATAAACCATCATTACTTTGGGCAATAAAATGATGTAGACCAGCAGCAACATAATTAATACAAGATTCACTATTTACGATAGCTGGTATAAATAAACCAGGTGGAATCAATGTTGGACGAGGTGAACAAGTAACCTTTGGACCTAATCCAATACATCCAAAGCCCCAAACGAATACCTTGATTAGATATAAATACATATAAGAAATAAAATGTTTGAAGTACAATGCATTATGTTTTTTAGTGATAGGAGCATAATTTTCAAAAAAATAGTATTAAACAAGATATGGAAATTTATGGAGACTTGCTCAACTTGAAGACAGTTCTAATAATGAACAGATATGTCATTAGTTGGCGAATAACTGAAAACCAAGCAGTGGCGAAAAGTTATTTCTTTCGATTGGACTAATCTCCCAAAACCCGCTTTAGTAATAATACTGTCTATATGTTTGTTAGAGAAACCAGTTTTGTGGATAACTCTCGAAGATCTAGTGATAAAGCTTCATCATTGTGGATCAGTCACGTTCAAAATGATATATCAAATAAACTATGGTTTTACCGTAAACCTATAATCAATCACATTATTTCTCATATAAAATATTTCGTAGATATACGCAAACAAGAGACAGGAAGGAGATCAAGATCATAAATACAAAGAATTCAATCTAAACCAAGTTGGAAATGTATAAGCCTCCATGAACGATAATCCTTCACAAAAATGGGGGGGGTTGAATACGTAAACAAATGAAAATGAGAAACTTGAAACCCATTCTCCAGTGAATCAGAACATATATTTCTAATATATATGTATCGAGAAATTAGTTTATGGTATTTTGATATATTTCTGAATTGTAAACTATTTAAAACAATAACTGTTACCGTTCGTAAATTCAAGTAAACTAATCGAGTTTGAATGATACAGAAAAGAGTGAAGTACTTTTCTAGTCTTCCTGACTTTCTGACTGGTAGTTTGGGACTCTATGTAGGTAATACACTATTTCGGGATATACAGAAAATGTTATTGGTAAATTTATTGTATTCAGTGGGAAAGAGAAGAAATGCATAACAGAATATAGTTGAGAATGTAAAGAATTAGCTTCAAAATCAATGATTTGTAGCTATTGTGTAAGCAATAACATCTGAAGCTTCTGAAGTCGGTTTCTATATGGTCGTGAGTGAGCACTGTCAAATCTAGGAACTAGAGCGAAACAACTGTCTAGTGATTCCTTCTCTAGTCAACGTAATTTCGTGATGTGAATTGTTTTTAAAGATATCTCTTACAATTTTAAACAACGTTTATGGGGTTGTAGGCAAGGATATGAGAAAAGGAACTCAGTAGTCTAATCAACGCAATGGTATTAACAAAGCGTAGAAGTCAATAGAGCCATAGTCATTTTTAAGAAATTATAAATTACATGGCACTGGATCCTAAGTTCATGTTATCTCCCGTTTTAATTAATATCTTTTTATCGGTGATAAAAAGATAAGTACATATGCATGGTAAAATGTTCATATTTTAACACCACAATAAAGGTACTAGACTAATTTACCACCAACTCAGCATTTCATTGAAAATCTATCGAGCTACTGGGCTGATTCTAATATAGGTTACTTGGCTATGAAACACACTGCATGACAACTAATGAAACAACCTGGTTACTTAAAACAAGTGAAGGACTTTAACCGGCGACTTATTACTTAAAAGGTAGGCGCTTTATAACCACTAAACCATCGCTCAACACTAACTGGTCAGTCCCCTTGTATTACAAACAAGTGGCACTTTTCAATGACCACCATCACTTACATTGAGGTTGTAGGTACATCATATTTGAGACTTATCATGTTGAGATTTTCAATGGAGCTGTGTATCAGAAACCATCAGATCTAGTCATTATATTAATGGACAATGATAACCATCCAGTCCAACGATAATAGAACTAATGATACACTCGTAATATCCCAAGTATAGATATTAGTTTGAAGACAGCCCTTTTAGTAAGGTACAGCTCTGACTATTCTATACTTAGTGTTATAGACCTCTCTTCTTACGGTTATGACCCCAGCTATTCCTATTGCTTAGTATTCTCGGACACCGATTCACTCGACAAGTCCCCAAATCAGAACACGGTTGAACAGGAAAGAGATTATATTCCAAATAACAAGGTTAGATGGAAGTAAGAAGCCAGTAAGAAGCACAATAGAGAAAACGTCAGTATATTTATAGTTTTACATGAGAAGATTCTAGAGTATTCTCCAACTATCGACTGGTGCTGATTGGATAAGAATTAGCCAATCAGCGTGCACCAAAGCAATCGTGCATTGAGCATGCTTTAATCCAGTCCCGCCAACACTTAGTCAGTCAGCACTTAAGTTAAAATCAAGCATTGACTTTTCCAACCAACTAGCGCTACTGAACGAATTGAGGATAGGCTAGAAAATTTCTATGCAAACTTGAATGTTTCTAAGAGTGGGTCTTTTTAAGTTTATTGGAACAAACTATTATCCCTTCTCAATTCTTGTTCTGATTCAAAAAAGTTCAGAGAAGTATACAGGTCAAGGAATACTAAGTTGTAAAAGAATATAATAAGCTTCATTTTCTAGATTGTTTCCTTATTAATTATCTTATATCAAAATGATCAAATATTCTACAATTAATGATATCAATATAATTTGAAATGAAAAACCAAATTAAATTAAAATACAATTTTTAATTAACCTATAAAATAATTAAATTTACCTGTCCAATTTTATTAACAATACAACACATAGAACCGGCACAAGCAATTGATTGTACTTCACCTACATGAACATTATCCGAAGATAAATTAGATTCTACTGGTACAATACAATGATCTAAATTTAAGTGAACAGGTTCTGAAACTTGTACATCTTGATCTAATGGCCATATTTGACCGTATTCATTATTACCCCAAGCAAATAATTTATTGGATTCAGTAAGAGCAAGAACAGTATCACCGCGAGACGATAGCAAACTTTTTTTTTAAAAAAAAGAACAATTCAAAACAATTGTTACTGTTAACTCGGTATAAAAATGTCAGAAATGTTAACTGTTAAACAACGAATTACAATTTTCTATAATTATCAGTAATATCAATCATAGAATTTCGGACAGGATTAACTAGAATGTAAGAGATACCAGCAAATGAAATAAAATTGAAATAATAATAAAATAATTAGGAGTCAAATATGAATAATTAGAAGATTTAAAGCTCAATAAGTCCGAGAGATTTCAATAAGAATAGAATTAGATCCAAAAAGATCCTTATAACTTGTAAAGTGAAACAGTATAACCACTTAATAAAAGATACAATTTTATCTGATGTCAATGTTTAAAAAATGGTTGGTTGGATGGCTTAAAATATTTTTCCCTCTGAAGTATACTACGTTACGCTAGATTGATATTTGAACAGTAAACAATGCAGAGAATAGATCACGTTATATCAGATACACAACTCACAACCAAAAGTAGAGAACTAGAATAACGAAAGATATTAATTTACTCCACACCGTTCCAAGTAGTCAATCTCAGTGAGTTCAGATCAGAAATCAATAAGAGGAAAGGAAAATACATATTTGAGTCAGTAAGTTGGTTACATGTTTGTCCACACTCAATGGCCAATTGCGTTTTACTCTCACTACAACACATTAAAAAGAATCAACAAAAGGGTCTCAGTAAATTACCAGACTAGTGGCTAGCTTGTACTACAAAACAAATCACAGCAATGAACTTGAATTTATTCAGTAAACATGAGATTATAGAGTTTTCAAGGTTTTTTCTCATGATTTCATCTAAAGCTGTTCTTCTATAAAATGATTTGCTCATAATTATGGCACGAGCTTTTGCATTACGTTCTGAATCAAAATGTATGCATGAGGACTAATGACATTATCCATCCGCCCGAACCGAAGTAGATGGAACAGAATTTGAACTTACAACCACTTGGTTGGAAGCTGAATTATATTTATTTATTTATTTGAACACATAAATATTGGTACAAGGGGGCACCAGATATATATGCGCCACACAAAACAATGAAAATGGGAAGAGAAAAAGAATGTAAGGTGGGTATAAGAAAAAAAGAGAATAATGACCACAGATTAGTGTATGGTTGTGCAATAATAATAATAATAATAATAATAATAATAATAATAATAATAATAATGGAGGGAACGGAAAAGTACAATCAGAAGAAATCTTTCAGTTAAGGAAGAAACAACCACGTTTTATGAAGAAAGTAAAAGAAGGTTACAGCACGATCGCCACTGGCTTCTATTCTGAGCCATATCTGATAAAGTCCCTAGCCACTGTGTTACACCATCTCTCAGACCCCAGCCAGGGAGTCGTGAAGGACCAACACAGGCCAGTCCTTTGCAGCTTTCTTTCATACCACGACATGTCGTACACTGACCACCTCTCCGCTTTTTCCAATCAGTCCCAGAGTCGGCAAATAATGCACGACGTGGAATTCTCTGGGACGACATTCGTAGAACATGGCCGAACCACCGAAGTCGGTGTTTCAAGATGGTGACACCAATTGAACTATCGTCTCTGCACCCGAACACACGATGTTGAACCTCTGCATTACTAACATAGTGTTGCCACTGGATGTCAGCAATCCTTCGAAGACAACGATGATCGAACACAGAGAGTCGTCTAACATCCTCAACTCGGAGAGACCAGGTTTCACAAGCATAGAGCAAAACTGCTCTCACCGACGCGTTGTAGATCCGACCTTTTACAGACAGACCGAGATCACGAAGGCGCCAAAGATGGCCCAGATTGGCATAAGCCGCTCTGGTTTTCACTGTACGTGCATTGATCTCATCACTCACGCCACCACCAGCACTTATGCAGCTACCTAGATACACGAACTTGGTGGGATTGGGCAACCCTGCCTAACCTCACTGCTCGAATGGAACAATGGAGAGGGGTGGTTGTATGCCCTCACTCTGCCTGAGGTGTTTGTATATAGGGCTTTTAGGATGTTAATAAACTTCTCAGGCACACCCTTCTTCAATAGATAATCCAAGAGAACAGTCTTGTCCAACGAATCGAAGGCAGCCCTGATGTCAAGAAACACTACAATTGTTGGCTTTTGATAAGTATGAAGGTGTTCTAAGATTTGGCGGAGGGTGAAGATATGATCAATACATCCTCGACTGGAACGAAACCCAGCCTGCTCCTCGCGAGTCAATCTTTCTCGAGTTTTGAACCCACGAAGTATGATGGAAGCCAATAGCTTGGACGCAATCGGAAGTAGACTTATCCCCCGATAGTTGTTACAGGAACGACGTGAACCCTTTTTAAAGATAGGGACAACTATCGACTCATTCCATGACGTTGGTACACACTCTAGTTCCCAAACCTTTGTAAACAACGTCGTCAATTCCTTAGTCAAAAAGTCACCACAATCTTTAAAAAGAGCCGGAGGTAAGTCATCTGGGCCAGGTGATTTGTAACGCTTCAAGAGTTGGAGTTCCTTGCGGACTTCCGCCTCATTTGGTGGATCAGTCGTCACCGGCCATGGAGGGCAGGACAGTCTGACCGATGTCGCCGGAGCAGCAGGCCAGTTGAACTGCCCTTCAAAGAATTCTGCCCATCGTCTAAGACGCCGATTGATGTTAGTGATTGGCATTCCGTCACCCTCACAGATTGTTTCGCTCACACCAGACTTCTTGGCGCCAGTGGCTTGGATGAGTTGAAAGAGCTTCCGGTAGTTACCAGATGCAGCTGTTGCTTCCAGCTCATTGGCACGCTCCGACCACCAGGCTTTTCGGTCCTTAAGCAAGCTTTGCCCAATTTCCTTACGTAACAGCCTTCGTTTGTGGTCAAACTCACGGTCACCTGGGCTTCGATGAGTTGTAAGGAGCCTGAAGAAACTCAGTGCTTATAAGCGGTACGTTTCGCGAAGCCGCAAGCGGCCTTACTCGCCATTTTCATGGCGTCATGAAGTTGCAACCAATGCTCAACTATACTTTTCGGTGGAATGGTAGCTAGCCTAGAGGCTAGCTCGATTCGATACTTATTTGCAACAGAAGTTGCAACCAACTTGCTAACATCAATCCTTTCATGATGATCACTTCGTTGGCCACTGAAAAGTAAGGTAAGATTGGCGTAGACCAGGGCATGATCAGAGTCCAGATAGGTACTCCAAAAGGAGTGGCAGTCTTCTACACAACCACGCCAGCGGTAGCTGATCGCGATGCGATCAATCCGAGTCCAGGCTTGAGATGCAGAGGGAGGACTCCAGGTGGAACTTCGGCGACGACTGTGCCGAAAGTTAGTGCTAGTCAGAAACAGGTTGTGGTCTATGCACAGTTGCAGTAGACGGTCCCCGTCCCCGTTATCTGTTCTGCGACCAACAAGTCCCCATCGGTCACCTAAACAACTCTCTTCTGTGCCTAGACGCCCGACCTGAGCATTGAAGTCTCCGCCTAGTACTACAATATCTGTCGAACGCATTTTCTAGAGCAGACCAGTTAACTGGTGGTAGAATTCATCCTTGATTGCATCCGGGCTGCAATCTGGTGGGGCATAGGCGGAGATGACGAGAAGACATCGTTTCTCACGCCGATTTCTTCTCACTTTGATGGAACTTTCTAATCTAACAGCACATAACCGACTGTTAATGGGGATCCAATCGATTAGTGCTGCCTCAGCTTTGGCGCTCAGTGCGACAAGGCGAGCAAGACCATACGAAGATGCCACAGGGTCCCCGGATAAACGCACGTAAAACAAGCCTTTTGAAGCGACAGATAGGTCTTTGCAAATGTTTTAAAGTTCTCGAGAAGAGGCCGATTACATTAGTAATGCTCATAATAATTATGTACCGTCTAAATAACCTTGAGATATAAAAAACTGCTGTTTATTATACAGGCTGACAGATGCCTATTTCAAGGTATTACTGAACATGGGTTCAAGTATGTCATCGTGCCGGATGTACAAAACTTATAATATATTTTGATGTGTTTAGCACGAAGAAACCCCGTACCTCTTGATTATGATCAGTAAACTGTAAGCACACCCTTGCTTACATGGCCGTGATGTCATATGGGGTAAAAAATAATGTATGGACAATGAATTGATGAGAAATATTTTGTTCACAGTCTATGAACAAGTACGATATAAAGTGCTCTATGAAGCCTAAAATTTATGGATTTTGAATATAAACACCGGGTTAAACTGAACAAAGTTTTAAGAGCTTACCAAACACGTTCATTTACCAATGAACCTTTTACAGCAGAAAATCGATCAACCACATTATAATGACCTAAACCAGTCTGACCATCTGATCCAAGTCCACAGGAATAAACAACACCGTCTGAGCTGAGTAACAAGGTATGGTCTTGACCGCAAACTAACTAT
This sequence comes from Schistosoma haematobium, assembly GCF_000699445.3. Lineage (NCBI taxonomy): Eukaryota > Metazoa > Platyhelminthes > Trematoda > Strigeidida > Schistosomatidae > Schistosoma > Schistosoma haematobium. The sequence goes on along the minus strand of NC_067196.1, from coordinate 73,942,015 downwards.
GAAAAACAGCAAAGTAAAATATGACGACCTTAGTAAGTAATTTTCCGGTGCTAGGTTAATTGCAACGTAGACAGTGATCATGAAAATATGGTAAGGAAAACATTTTGTTCCCTGAGTTGGATGGTTTGGTCGTGGGGCTTTTATCGTTATTCTGAACGACATCAACAACGCAGACTTCAGGTAGAAGTGAAGTGTTCGAATTTCTCCACATATAGTTCACAGCTTGTCCTATAGACCTCGATCTTGATGATGTCGTTCAGAATAACGATGAAAGCTCCACAACCAAACTATCCAGCTCAGGGAACAAAACTCCACCAAAATCATCCACGTGACCTACAAATCTTCTCCACCATAGGAAAAACATTGTTGGGTAGTTTTCTATTTATCGTGAATGCAACTGTTTGGTAGTTAACTAAAAGACCAAAGTTTAATATGTACTTCATATGAAATGTTAGCATAAAAATCTACAATTGTGAAGTAGTCATTTACCCGTAATTCTCTTTTAGTAGCCCGTTGATCTGACTCCATTTAGATCGTACGAATGTTCGTTATCACCTATCCTCGTATACAATTATCGACTTAAATCACGTTAGTCAATAACGGAAATTAGATAAGTCAATTAACGAGAATGGCCTTTGAATACATATATTTTGTATGTAAAGTGAACGTGATAGAACAAAGCAAAACGACACGCAGGGGAAATAACTGGTAAGCCAACTCATTTTTAGCCAGGTGTTACTCAATATTTATAGGCAGACAAAGTAAACTACAGACATGTGATGAGACATGGGATATGTAGTGTGCACACATATACGCTCATATAAAAACAGTCAAGACTGATAAGCGAATAATTAACAGGGTCAAAATATGACTCAAGTAGAATGAATAGATTGGTTTGTCCAAAAACTAGAATAAGATATATTATGGGCTTGAAATAATGACTGACACTACACTCTCTACTTCTCATTTGACATGAGGTTTTGTTTTATACACATCTTGGAGACTCAACCAAAGTATCGTTTTAAACAAGTTTATTTAGGACACACATTGAGGAAAGCGCCCAAATGCGTCACAAGGCAAGCCCTCACATGAAATCCTCAAGGCCAAGGTGAAGGTGGTAGACCAAAGAATAAATTACGCCGAGAAATGGAGAAAGACATGGGAAAAAAAAACAAAAATCGGATAGAACTGGAAAGGAAGGCCCAGGACAGAGTGGGTTGGAAAATACTGGTCGGCGGCCTATGCTCCATTGGGAGTAACAGGCGTAAGTAATTTAGTGCTAAACAAATCTGAAGAGCTATACTGGAGTATCATCTTTATACAAGTTTTGGCTGACTGCATTAATTAAAGGCAAACTAAAGAGTGAAATAGGATGTATAGAACGACTAATTCAGTAAGCTAACAGTAAAAATAAGCATTATGACAGACGAAAACTGATTATTGTCAAAACTACTAAAACTGACTGCAAAGTCGAAACTATGAACAGAAATAAATGGAGACTAAGGTTAGCCAAATATGACCTAATAATTACATACAAATTCAAAGTGCAAACTAACTTATAAATTCCTCAACATACTTGTTTGATAGATTTTATTTCTGGTGGCAAGACTATTTTTGTTATAACTTCCACATCACGATCGTACTTTTCGCCAGGAATTATTTCTCTTCCACACTGCCCAAAAACATTGTTACCCAGGCTGAAAACAAGAGGAGGTGTATCACTATTCGACTCTTTCAAATTTTCATAGGATATAATAGTATGTGCTCGACCACATGCCACATGAGAAGGACGATATATTTGTTTTTGCGTATTATCAAGACAGATAGCAATTCTCACAAGTTCAGGAACAACATTTACTGAGTTGCCTGTAGGAAGTTTGGTTTTTAATCCAACCGACTAAAATGAAAGGAAAATTCTTTAAATAATACTAAATCTTTACCATAGCCTGAAGTCAGTCAATATAATAATACTCGTCTCTAGGTGTGAATCGAAACCCGTCGACCATGATTTAATAGTAAAAGTTCCCGTTTGATTTTTAGGTTTTATCAGCTTCACGCAACGTAATAAAAGTGTTTCCTCCGTTTCGAAGTGACATAAATACTTGGGAAAGCATACAAAATTGAGCCACAAGTCAGCTTGTGACCCTAAGTTTAAAATCTTACAAAGAATGTATGAAAACACTAAATCTATATCCCCTAGAATGTAAACAACTTAGGGGAAATCTGATGACTTCTATATCATAAACACTCCCAGACATCATGTGCAGCACTTAAGTTGATTGCTAACATTGACCATGGAGGGAAGACCCGTGAGCTGGATTTCTAACGTACCGGGTTGGGATGTATCCATCTATCTCACTCCAGAATTAGTCGTTTTAGAACTTACTACCTCACTCAAGAAACTTCGTCAGAATCTTTGAGGCGAAAGCTTAATAATTTCTGAAAGACTTAATGTGAGGTTTTACATAGTCTGACATAACAACCCCCCACAAAATAGACTCGACGACGAACGCAAATAGACCATATCACCATCGGGGATTGTTACAGAAGCTCAATGGAAGACTGACGTTCATTCTAGAGCACGTCCGCAGACTATGGTCATACTTTTTGAGAGCGAGTTTATTTGAGTTAAAGTGGACACAGTAGAGGAACAGCAGAAATATTCCCTATAGCTTAGCCTAACGACGAGAAAGTCAAAACTATATTACAGGAACAACTAAAATAATTAATCATCAAAGTTGTGTTCACCTCAAGGTAGGTTGGTATAATATTTAAGCAGATTTAATGTTTGTCTTCTGCGTTGCGTAACTGACTGATACCGATTTACTGAGTATTTCTGCTTGTTTTCATATAACTAGGTCTTTACCTGGAGGTATCAATAATCAACTGATGCTAGACCCGAAAGATCGTGAAGCCAAAGCTTTTTTTATTATAACTATGATCAACTGAAGTGGAAGTAATGAAACTCACTAATTACATTTAAGTCTTACACCAAACTTCATGTCTTACTTAGTCTGTAAATGTCAACTTCATTAAACGAGTGCACAAAAATTGATAGATGGAACTTTTTGAAAATCTAGCTTTTAAGTTACAGCTCTATTAGCGTACATTAATCTAAACATGAATACTATAACGTCTTTAGCAAATGTCGTAGACGATAATTAATCCACAATCCGTTCTCTAAAATGATGACTCACTACATTGTAACCCGATGAAACTCTAATTAGGGATGCTATAAACAGAATCTTGGTCGATGGTTTGAGTGCTCACTAACAATGAAATTATAATTATTAGGGCATGATTCAAGTGAGTGGTTATTTATCTTTAGTAATAAAGTGCTCCTTACAATCACTGAACAAATCAAAGTGATTTTACCAAATAGCTCAATCTTTTAGTAGTTTTAGGGAAAAACCTAAAAATATCAGTAAAACTCCGAGAAGATTGATTTGGAGTCAATAAATGTAAAATGCCAATAGACAGTGTGGCTTAATCTCAGTGAATTAGTCATACACAACGTAGAACCTCGTACATATACGCATCGGTTCAACTTGCCACACTATATTAGTATAATGTGACGAAAATGTCAAAAATCAAAGAGTAAACACAGACAATATGTTTCGGGAAATAATGAATTCGCGGGACCAAAAGGCATGAGGTGATTTTGGAACTCCACCTATCTTGTGATAGTAAATGTGGACAATGAAAATTCCCATACTAACAGTAATCCTGTGCTCACTAGTGACCAACTTCTGAATGGAATTCAAAGTTCAAATGATAAGCCATGCGGTTCAACCATGTCGAGTACAAGACAGTTATCCACAACTGGCAATGAAAGATGATCGTACGATATTGTGATATGATCGAAATTAGATGTTCATCGTTAGGTTCTGGTTGTGATTAAGAGGTTAGGCGCTCGTGCGGTAAGTCGAATGTCCCGGGTTTGAAACCCTATGAAGTTTGTGGGGGGGTTCTGTTGAAGAATCTCATACTAGGATGAAACAGCCATCCACTGCTTCCTGATTTTCAGTGACGGTCAAACTTAGAGTGGTTTGTGGAAACCTAATAATCTTGTCAGTCAGTCAGTTACAACGTAGGACCAGGCATATATGCGTCGATCCAAGTTGCCATACCTTATTAGCACAACAAGATGGTTACTAAATTCACATAACTAGTTACTTCAATGACAGTAATATATAAAAGATTATGTATGAGGATATAATACAGGGAGAAAGAATTAGTTCGTAGAAAGAAAGGTATAAAGTGATTTTAATCTCTTAGTTTAAGGAAAGACGAAGAGTGTATACACCAATGCCACTGCGATCGGTTCTGAGCCATGTCACTCAGAGTCTCCAACCATTGGTTACAATAGTCGCGCGTATCCCGACTAAGTAGTCTCCATCTACCAACATGGCTCAAACTACAAGTTAGTGACTTCAAGCACTGATGCCACGTTTTGGTTTGGCCGCCCCTAAATCTCTTCCATCCGTTTCCAACACTAGTCACCATTGCGCGTCGTGGTAATCGGTGTTCAGGCATACGTCGTGACACGTGGTCGAACCATCTTAGTCGATGAAGATTTACAGCCTCATCGACTGATTTACCATCATTCCCTAATACTTCGTGTCAAACCTCACTTCCCAGCAGATGCGAGCAATATTTCTAAGGCGCCTGTGGCCAAATACTAGTAGCTTACAAGTATCTTCTACACTTAATGGCTACATTTCACAGCCATAAAGTAAAACAGAACGAACTGCCGCGTAGTATACTCATCCCTTAATTGGTAGACGCATATCTCGCCTTCGCCATAGGTCACGTAAGTTGGCAAAAGTCAAACGAGCTTTTCGAATCCGTGCAGTGATTTCGTCAGATACCAATGCATTTGGGCTAATCAGACTTCCAAGATAAGTGAAGTTGTCAACGCGTTCGACTATTTCACTCCCCAACCTTAGTTCAGGTGTTTACGCAGGCCAGTCCTGAAGCAACAACTTGCATTTAGAGAGAGAGAAGAGCAACCCAAACATCCTGGCATTGTTGCTCAGTGCTACCGAAAAACTGCATTTTATCAGCGTCTTCACCAAACAGGACAATGTCATCTGCGTATTCTAAGTCGATAAATGGACCTCCTGATAGGAAATCAATGCCCAAAAATTCAGTGGACGAAGACGTTGTTTCCAGCAGCAGGTCTATGATGAAGCTGAACGAAAATGGAGATGGTGTACAGCCTTGAAGGATGTCACTTGAAGCTGCAAAAGCAAATGACAGTTCTCCATAAGCTCTGACTCGACTAGTAGTGTTCGAGTAAAGAGCCTCTACAAAGTTTATGTACTTCTGAGGTACGCCGCTATTCAATGACAGACAATGCCCGAAAACCTCTCGGTCTAGAGTCAAGAAAGACCACTATTATTGGACTCCGATAAGCATGCCTATGTTCTAGAACCTAACGAATGGAGAATATGTGGTCGATGAATCCACGACCAAGTCTGAAGCCAACCTGATTTTCTCGTGTTGGTAGTTCACGAATCTTTGTTAGGCGCCCGATAATTGTTGGGGCTAGTATTTTAGATGCTATGTTAGTCAAACTAATCCCTTTATGGTTATCACAGGGTGATTTTGGTCCTCTCTTATATATTGGGACATTCAGTGATTGTGACCAGTCAAATGGGATTACGTCCAACTCCCAGATCTTAGCTAAAATATTAGTCAACCTAATCGCTAAAACTGGACCACCATACTTAGAGACCTCTGGAGCCAATCCATCTGGACCAGCCACTCTTCCTCGTTTCAGATTAGTTATAGCCTTTCGAAACCCAGCCAAGGTCGAGGGGTCTAATAATCTTGTAGCAACCGCGTTCTAATTTCCGGACAGGTTAATCATTCACTTTTTTCTGGTTATTTTGTATACCGATTCTCCTGAACAGTGTTTAAAAGATATGAGCCAAATTCTTAAGTCAATGGTATAATTTCAATATGATTGGTTATTTCGTACTTACAATTTATTGTGAACTTTAACCAGTGCATACATATATGTATATGCTTGTTTGATGATCTCTCGTTGGATTCAGACACTATATTTCGGTTTAGACATTTTTTACACACACGTACGGTGATTTATACTTATATACTTAAATTTCATTCATTAACCCATTCTATTTTCCTGATCGCTTTGCTTGAGGACAAGCTTGTTTGGAATATAACACAGCTAACAAAACTTTGCACTGCCGCTTATTTATTATTATACCAGAAGCAAACGTTACCACTGTGTTCAAGTCAACAAATCATACGTTGGTAACAAGGATCGAGCACGACACTTACAATCTCTACAAACCTATGCTAGCAAAATGCATTGTGATGCTTCCAAAACCAGCTCAATAATATGGAGTACCCACATGCATCATAAATATTATGTAGAAAGGCGACATATTAAAAATTAATGGAGAACAATCATTCGAAGAAAATAATTAGATAGAAATGTGCAAATTATTGGTTATTTACAAATTCGTACACCCGGCTTTGAATCAAACGTAATATACATGGATACTAAAAAGGATGACATATTACCTACATCACTTAGCTGAACGCTTATTTATATCCATGAATTAGGTAGAAATGGGTATATGCTCAAGTACAACTCAGCCAGTTGATAAACCTGTGAAGAGCTGCCAGAAAATTCCGATAAACTTCCGAAACGAAATTTCGGTATACAACTAAAATGGTTACTCAACATGAATAACTGTATTTTCGAACAGACTGGCTACTAAAAAATGAGTTTTAAAAGCCCTTTACGGTGAGAAAGTGATAGGAAAGTGTAGGCCAAAATGTCCATCTGCTCTACGTAGTGTGGATTAGGTTAATCCCCCCATACTACGGATATTATAACCCATAAATACACATAAAAGAACTGAGAAGTGAATAGAAATGAATGTCTACTTCGCTTTTTCTGGTGTTCAGGCGCACTATTTTCGCAAGGCTCTTCTCTTTTCTTGAAGTGCCAAATGCATTTCTTCCATATGTTGGACGAGAATAATTTACTAACGTTAAGAAGCAAATGGGAATAAACTAAAAAGTCATCGTTCTTAAAAGGCACTTAACAGTCAGAGCAGAATGATAAATAAATAGCGTTAATCCGATGAATAGTAGATAAAGACTGCAAAGATTCACAATGTGCCTCAACAAAGATGATTCACGGAAAAGTAATGTGCATCTAAGCTGTGACTACTGGTCATAATCAGACACTATGCTCTTGAGTGACATTTTCAGTCGATTAAGAAAAAAAGAACTAATAAGATCATAGTGACTAAATATAATGCTGTTCGTTGGCGAATAGTCATCACTGGACGCTTAATAGTTTGCCAGTTCATCATATTTCGTTTAGGCTCTAAAAGCCTGATTTTTCACTTATGGAATCATGGATATTGCAAAATAGACAACCTGTGATCCTAATTGGCCATCACTGTTGATCCCACAGCCGTAGACGCCAAAATCCCCATGACTGCCTCCACATATATATGTTGTGAAGCCATATCCACAAGCAGCTTTTAACGGAACACCTAAAGACGACGAACATTCCAAAGGCGTAGGCCGTGATACACCTCCAACACCAGGTTTACCTAATTACAATATCAGAAAGATTAACATAACAAGTACAAACCATGAAGACCAAGATATTTCTCATTACCGAGAGCTCCAGTTGCTGAGAAACCAAAAACGTAAACTTGCTTTGACTTCAAGGATTCCCTTGAATGGATATCATAAACTACAGAGTCTCTGCTTCTTTGTCGATGAAGTGATTTCTTAGATCCATGGGCCACACTCAGGGTCCAGAAAGAATTCTTCGAAACTACCGCGAGCAAAGGTCGAGTCATTTATACTTCGAGCCTCAAAATGTACCAGGTAGAAGTAGAGAACTGCTCGTTTAGATCTTTATTTGCGTAATAGGAAATTATTCTTGGTTACAGAATGGTATAATTCTTTCTATATTGTATTAATTTTGATACGTATTACTCATATCTGAAATTTTAAATATGTACTTGTTCAATTTCTCCGTGTGCACCAGAATTGTATGAGTATGTTTCACACAACTCCATCAACTATTAGTTCTCTTTGTTCGACTTTTGGGCTTAGTTCGCTTGTTTTAGACCGTTATAACAAGCCAATTTATACTTCACCTTCTTGGTCGTTCTGATTTACGTATCCGGTGGTGACCGTTGTCTGCTTTCAGACGCCATTATATGTTGTGGACACAAAGTTTTCGTAGCAGATAATGTGATCAGAAATTGTGAGTCATGTGAACCTTCAAACTGGAGGGACTACTGGAAACTGGACTCCAGTAGTATCTAAAGTCGAAAAAGATTTAGGAGTCCTGGTGCCCTACGATTTAAAGTCTTACGCTAACTCTGACAGAAATGCCTTCCGAGCAAACCTTGCACTGGTAACATTGAAGCGCATTTTTGGCCAGGTTGACAGAAGAACTTTCCATGTAACCTTCAATAGTTTTATCCGTCCCCATTTAGAGGACGGAAACGTAGTATTACCTCTCTCACTCCAAAAGGACAAGGACACTCTGGAGCGTATCCAACGGTGAGCCACGAAATCAGTTCGAGGACTCAAATTTAAACCTTGTGAAGAGCGACTTCAATCACCTAACCTTTACCCATTAGAGTATAGACGTCTTAGAGGTGACATTCTAATGGCTTACAGTATCCTTAACACTTCTGGACATCCTCTCAAACACCTACTTAAGCTTAGTTCCAACACTAACCTAAGGGGTAACACCCAAAAACCGGAGACACAACACAGCAGAACGGACTGTAGACACACTTTCTACTCCTTGAGAGTTGTCAAATGCTGGAATTCGCTGCCGACTGAGCTAACTCAAGAGACTCTCCAGGAGTCCTTTAAGAGGCAACTTGAATTATTCTTAAGGACTAAGGATAGTATGACACTATGATTTACCAATTTCTTTTTCCTCTTTTATTGCCAGCATACCTAGATTCCTGCCTGGAGTTTGTGGTGATCTTTTGCTACTAGACACGGAAGCCTGTTAAACGAAAGCTTCTTCTATTCCGTCCACAACCATTTGGACCATTTGAACAAGAAACACTTAGAATAACGCCCCTCAGTGTCCACAGGACCTGGGTAAGAGTCGAGCCTTCTTTTGAATAATTTTACAGAGTATGCCATCCCTATAACTTCGGATGGAAGGCTTCGGAACTTGTTGATGCTGTCAGTGAAAAGTTTACGTGAAATTTCATACTAATCCTTCATCTCCTGTCCTCAACGAGTGTTTTCTTCAATCTAATTTAGTATTGAAAGTTGTAAGAAGTCTATTTGGGGTGAAGGTGACCATGGCCACATCCTTTGATCCGTCTGTACTCAATAGGACGCAAATGTATAGCCCATATGCGATATGATACTGCCTTGTCTTTCATTAAGTGTAATTTTTTGGTTGCCCTTCTTTAAACTTGTAGACCGTAAATAAATCCATAAGATAAATAGTCTTTGAGTTTGATACTGACCTCACTAGTTTCGCTGGATACACTTAGCTAAGAGCGTTCGATTGCGCATCTGCATCAGATCACCAGTGGTTAAGCCTTGATACGAATTTATTGCAATTAATAACCAGCATAAACCAAATGCTTCTCGACATATCAGTAACTTTCCAGACACATCATTGAATCCCCTCGTTTCTGACTTCTGGTGTGACTGAGTTTCTATAGTTGAAAAGGGCAGGGTATCAGAAGGACTTAGTATTCCCCATACACATCTTAAGATCATACACGGGTAGCAGAGTTAAGAAACTAAGAGCGAAAGGTGAGTCATTAGTATTTAATGTAGTGAGTAGTCTAAACATCTAACTTATTTCTAGGAAATCGACTCTAATGAAATGTGCATCTCGGTCAACCTAAAATATTGTATTTAGGCTGATCGAGTTGAACCGAGAAGTGTTTTAGGCCGACTTTGTTCCATTCTGGTGAATTAAGAAACCGTGAAATAACGTTGCTTGGTCGTCCATATAAGGATTATTCGGATGAACCACTTAATGTATTAGTCAGTGAACTGACTTATTTAACTTCAAATAGAGTACAATAAATAGGCATCCGAACATAAGCATTGATGAAACGGACATATAAAAAACATGAAATGAAATAAGCTGAAAGCAGATAATACAGTTACAAAGTTGTCTATAAGAACGTTTCGTGTGGTTAGGGGACCACAAGAGTACTCATATTGTGTTAGCAGTGCTGAAGTTTTGGGAAAAAAGATACTCAGAAGTACCTTTTTTACCAACCCAATTTTACGCACAATATCTGGTTGTCCTTGATTGATTTTCCTTGCTTTTAGCTCGCTAGATTTCTATGTCCTTGAAAGTATTATATATATATGAAGTTGTGTCGACTCATGCTGTATTGCTTTTCGAACTTCGAATATAATGTTTTTAACAGATCATCTCTCTATGTTAACACTTAAGTGTTGATGTGTTGCGTGTAAGTTGCTGTCATTGCTTACAAACAGAAGCTATCAAATTGAATATCGTGGGCCTCTAATAAACATTCAAAAAACAAGATATAACGCAAAATTTATAAGCAAATGACCAATACTAAGCTTTAAAATACTGTTTTGTAAACCTATCCTCCACTTTCTAGGACCGAAGGTAAACGACTGCACGTAAAACCAAGTTATTATCAAAAGTAGCGTGATACAACTTCTTGAACCGGATAATAGCTGTATTTAGCCAGTAAGTTCTTGAAAAGTCCTATAGCTAGTAATAGTAATCAGCAAATTTGTTACTACTTATTGGTGTGCTCTTAAAGATATTACGGATATTCAAATCATGACAACTTTGTTGTCCGTGATATCCTTTTAATCAGGAATTCCAAATTCAGTTAAACTAGAAGTCCATTATGAATGTGTTCGAAGATATTTCTGGAACGTTTTGATATAGTAAGGAGCGTTTGATCTAGGTTATTGCGAGAAATGCATAGCGTGGTGCACCTTTACTATTATGATCTATTTCGTTGTTGGTACTGCTCTAATAACAGACCTAATCCCAAAATTGTAGATTCGTCATGATGTAACTGCCTAATCTATAAGATCTTACGTGAAAGTCACATCATTGTAACAGCATTGTAACAATCACCAATATATGACGGAGAACACATTTAAGCTGGAGATAGAACAATATATTTAGTACGAATAAAAGTGATGTTACATAAGTTATGGCCACACATGCATGGCCGAGCCATGCCATTCGATAAATTCAATTTCGGATGAACGTTACTGGGCCCAATACTACTACATACCCAATGGCAATCTGCCACGAATGGGTGACCACACTCCTTCACACAGGGTTTATCCAGCAAAACGAGCTATGTCAGCATCAATATCGAAGACCTACATAACTTTGTCCGGGGGATTTATTTACCGTTACACTCCTATCAACCTTGTCCTGACCATAGTGAACATATACACCGATCAACCTGAGAGCAAAGCAAAGGATTCAGGCAAAACGTATGAATAAGCATCACGAAATCTTGCTTCAGCATAAACTGACAAACGTCAGTGGTTCCAAATTTCCGAACTCGTTTAAAGAAATTACACAAAACAATCAACAAGTTTAGTATGATTCATTTCTCATATGGTCTGATCAGCTCTACACAGACTCAGAATGAGATATATTCATATGGTGCTAAAAGAACTGCTGAAAGCTTTCTGGTAGTCTGCTTGGCATTCTAAATCCAATAGATAAACTATTCTAATATTTTAGGACTCTTGTAAACACGACGTGATTACCTGCCCAGATCAACGAGTCTATGAAATATGTGTATTCGGAAATTAATTATCGTATTCTACTTATTGAATTCCATTATTCAGTAACGCGATCTAAGTCGATAGTTATATGCGAAGATTGAAGATATACATATTTCGACAGCAATCATTCATACGATCCAATTAGAATTAAACATCGAGCCACTAAAGGCCAGCTTTCTATTCGTTATTCGACATATTTCGTCTTGTTACTTGTCATACACTACTCGGGTTACAAAATTTAAGCCCGGGCGGTGTCTGGCTCTCCTGTTAAGCGGGATTGAGCAGTACTGTTTGGGTCGTCACGTGAAAGTCTGGATAGTGTCTGGTTCTCCTGAAAACCAATGTGGAATTACTCTGGCCCACAAGGGCATATTATATAACTATACTTGTCACACTTAGTTATTCTCGATTGATTTATTTTCTACAGCCGATCAAAATTTATCCTGATGATATCAGCTAGTATGATGTTTATCTTCTGACCAAGCATATCTTTTTCTGTTCCAGTGTATACGCTTAAGTATTCTCGGGAGTTCGTATCCAGCTTCCTTGCCGCTTGTTCTTCATACTTTATTTTTTCAGTACTACGTTTACAGTACACAGCCATGGAGTTTCTTCTAATGTCCAGAACACAAACCTAACGTGCGCCATTGTCGAAGTCACCCCATGCCAAGCGCCTCTGCATCGTTAATCCATAGTAACTACAAACTTAATAAACAGTCCCACTACAAAATTGCTCTACTAATAAATATAAACAAACGCTCCTCTGTAAAACTCTTGATTTATTAAAGTTGTCTTTTACCAACTCTATTGGGCTTGAACCCTACTTTAAGACGCTTGTATATTAATGATCGGTTGTTATTTTGATTGCTTTCTGTTTCCCCGTTTGTCCCCTTGATTTTCCTTTTCTCTTCGTAGGAATTTTACATTTGATTCCTAATACGTACTACTTATGTCTGCCCCCATAAGTAGCACACACCATAGTATCATAGGACTGCTCTAACATCACAGCAATCTATTCCGCTCAAGCCAACCAATTGAAGTTTAAATAAAGAATACAAAAATCTGAAATGGCAGCCGCCACCTTAAGTTGTCAAGTAAAATAAGACTAAAACAGTCGGTAAAACTCAGTGAAAAAAGTAACAAAATAAGGAAATCAAAATGTTAAGAAAAACGGACAATAAAAATATTCATTAGAACTAAAATAAACAGAACGAACAAAGTATCATACACTGAACATAAGTACAAGTGAATAGTGTGACAATATTCAAACGACACTTAAGTAACGGGGTTAAATCATCATTTATGGTGTTGTCAATAGATTCTGTTTTTCCTTCTGTTGCAGGGCAACCAAGAATAAATGCTTCAGAAGAAGAAGAGCAAGCTCTGCATGCACTGAACTTACATGATGACTCATAAGACTGTTTTGTGAACTACGTCTCCCTTCTGTACATAACCCGCGAATTTTAATTTTCAAAATAAACGACTGGTGGCTTCATTCCGTGTCCTTTCTCTTGGTGTGAAGTGCTCGGTTAACGTTGTGTGTTGTGGTTTCAGGTCTTTCCCGCCTGTCAGTGACTGCTGACTACATGCGTAACAACTGGTGATGGAGGTGTCTACGGAAAAACGAGACGAAAATTTAGACGAACCCCCTGTGATTCCAATCAAGGGTGCACCTGGCTCAACCCCTCGCCGACCACCACTGCTCGAATCTTCGTCAGGTTACTCCATCAGAAATTTAAAGTCACAGCGTATCTACAGAGAGTTCCATTGGCCGGACATTTCAACTACCTCGTATCCTATTTGAGTGACGAAGCAGTACAAAGGGCTACAGCTAATGGTTTCGCGTGTCAAGTGACACACTTACGCAAGGTTGGAGAATCTTAGATGACCATTTTTCCGTGCCCGTGGACACCCAACAGGTGATGGTTTAGTTCTTATCACGTCACCAAAAAGCAAGCGAGAACCCAATCGACCAACTTAATTCCTTGCGGCGAATTGTGATGCAGGCATTTCCTCGTTTAGATGTCATTGGACGAGAGGAATTAGTACGTTCAAGGGGCTGGTGCCGTGTCCACTAAGAGAACATTTTCTTCGAAGCCCACCAAGTGATACACCTGATTTAAAAAGAACAACACTCCGCTTCCTGGCTGCAGACTAACGAATTTATCAGATGCACATCAACCGTCAGTGATGACTATGGAACGAGCCACAGAATCTTGTAGCCTGGACAGTTTCCAGAAGACAATGTCCGTTACAAACTTTTCTAGCCGGATTACCAGTCGCAGGCAGCCAGGTTCAATATGGAACAGACGACCATCATGGAGCAACTACCACGGGCGTCAAGCTGAATGTATATATTGCAAGAGGTTTGGCAGGAGTGCCAGGAGGTGCGGTCACAACCGTTCCCGTAAACCAGATAAGCAGGGTCTTTGCTAATTGTCTTCTTATGTTAGCCACTTCGACCCAATTACGTCTAGGGGTAGGGTGCGAAATACTACTAGACACAGGAGCTTCGGTGTCTCTTATCAAGGAAGAGCTCTTGAGTAAGCTAAACCATACAACTAACAAAATCGATGTCTTTCTATGTTACAACAAACGCTGATCCGCTGAAAGGCGTGGTTAGACCTTACGATAGAAGAACATCAGTTTCGGGATGAATTCTTAAATTGTCCAAAATTAACGTATGCTAAGTTTGAAGCTATCACGAGTTTACCTAATCTGCGAACGAGAACAAGATTCGGTGACCAAAGACTAGTAAGCTAGCTATTCATGCGTCCCAGTCCCGCTAACTAGAGGGAGAAGTTCAAGCTTGGAATAGGAAGTATATTCTGCAAAACAGCCAGAAACGGGCGATAACAACAAACACAATTCAAAACGTATATATACAGTACTAAACCGTCCTTGGGGAGAGTCACCAAATAGCATACTAAAGGACGCAATGGACCAATAGCATCTAAGATACTTCCCTAAGGGAAATACGACATGAAGATGACAAGAGCGCCTTGGCGCGAAAACAAAGAAGTTCGAAATTTCGAAATAAAATTACAAAATTAGGTCCTTTGCCAAGTGAGTTCTGGGGATCTAACGTCCGCAACAACTTGGGACATGATTCTCATCGTTGATTTCATATTAAAACACCAAGTCTCTATATTCATGGATAGATCGGAAGCAAAAATTGGTGATGCTATAGTACACTGCACCACTATGAGATGCTAACTAAACCTATAGTCCATGTGGGGATTTCAGAACATGTATGTCAGATACGCAGCAATCAAATAATCACGGAGAATGATCGTCACGTGACGATTGCTGTGCTCCAGCAGTTTAGTTCTGTGTTTGAAGGTACTTCCGAAAATTGGACAACTGCAGCGCAAAACTCTATCTTCAAAAGTGACCATATGCCACTTCTACAGCCACAACGCAAGGTACCAGTGCACTACCAACCGCAAATGGATGCAATGATAAAAGATATGCTAGACAAAATGATCATAGTTCGTTCGTCATCTCCCTAGGCATCACCTATTGTCCTAGGGAACAAGAAACACTCCTCTCTACGACTCTGCGTAGATTATCGACGCTTTAATGCCATAACTAAACGTGACTCTTTTCCACTTCTGCGGATCGATGCTACATTAGACGCCTTGAAAGGCCCATTTTAATTTTCGACTTTGGACCTAGCATCTGGGTATTGGCAAGTAGAAGTCCAACCGCAAGATAGGAAGAAAACTGCATTTATAGCGCCAAACGGTTTATATGAATTTAAAGTGATGCCTTTTGGTTTAATGAATGCTCCGTCTACTTTTCAAAGACTAACGCAAACAGTTTTACAGGACATAATATCCCACAAATGCTAGATACATCTTGACGACATTACTGTGTATGGTAGCACACCCGGACAACACAATATTAATCTGAAAACAGTTCTTCAGTGCCTTATACAACACAATTCGAAAGTAAAACCGTCCAAATGTCACCTGCTACAGAAAGAAGTAATCTTCTTGAGACATCGTATCACCGCAGATGGGGTGGGCACAGATAAAGAAAATAAACATGCGGTCATTAATTGGCCGCAACCAAAATCACCCGAAGACGTTCATAGCTTTCTTGGGCTAGCTTCTTATTACAGACGCTTTGTTCTCAAATTCGCATCACTAGCAGCACCTTTCCATTGATTAACACACAGAGGACGAAAATTTTTACGGACCAGCGAGTGTCAACAGGCGTTCGATGCTCTGAAAGTACGGTTACTCTCCCCACCTATATTAGCCTTCCCGAATACTTCAGCAGACGGAGGCGAGTTGATACTTGATAAAGATGCCAGTTCCGCGGCTATTGGAGCAGTTCTATCACAATAAGCTCGAGATGAGTACGAAAGGGTCGTTGTGTATGCTAGTCGACGACTAGATAAGAGTGAAGCACGGTATTCCACAACACGTCGAGAGATGTTAGCATTAGTAGAATTCCTACTACACCTTCGTCATTGTCTACTGGGCAAACGGATCACCGTGCATTACAGTGGCTCCGCTCTTTCCGCGAACGAGAGGGGCAAGTGGCACGCTGTCAGGAACGGCTACAAGGGTTTGATTTCACCTGCAAGTATCGACCGGGAAACCGACATACAAACGCGGATGCCCTTTCCAGAATACCTCAGACCACAGATACTGTTAACGCAATTCTTAGCATAGCTCTGGAGAATGATTGGCCCTCCCTGCATGCAGAAGATCCGGACCTGCAGATTATTTACTGCAGACAGTTACACGGAAACAATAAGCCATCCATGAAGGAGTTAAAAGATCAACCTTTAACAACTCATAGTATTTGCACTAAATGGAGCAACCTAAAACTATATAGTGACAGGTTATTCCTAATTAATGGATCGAAACGACCCCTACCGATAGTACCGCGAATGAAAGTCGAGGGCATCGTGGAGTTGGTCATGCTGGAGGACGAGGGACCGAACATGCTGTCCGTCAACGTTTTTGGTGGCCATCCATACATGAAGATGTAGCGCACTTTTGCAAGAATTGTAACACGTGTTGCCGTTTTAAATCGCCTCAGCAGACACCTCGTGCACCAATGACGCCGATGGTGACAACGGGACCGAACCAGCGAGTTGGCATAAACACCATGGGACCATTGACAACGACAAAAAGCGGGAATTGCTACGTACTGGTTATGGTGGGTTACTTCACTAAATGGTGCGAAGCAGTACCCATTCCACAGCAATACGCCCTTACTGTGGCTCAAGTTCTCATCGATTATTGTGTCTCCTCTTATGGTGCCCCAGTCTCACTTCGTTCAGACCGAGATCAAGCCTTTGAAAGTCATCTCATCGCTGAGACATGCCAGCTATTAGGAATCAGGAAGACACACACTACTGCTTATCACGCAGAAAGTAACGGCCTCGTGGAAAGAACAAACAGAACTATTCAAGCCATCTCACAGTCGTTCGTCAGCATATCGTCGCCTGAGTTATGGGATGATATGCTCCCTCAATGCCTTTTAGCATATAGTACGTCGGTACACGGGATTCTCACCTGCTTATTTACAGTCCAGGCACGAATTACGCTTACGGGTAGAGATACAGTCGCCCTGCTGCCCTGCGAAGAACAACAGCATGTTGAGATTAGATGGTGGTTGGAGGTAGTCAACAGGAAACCCTGGACCCGGGTTTCGTGCTATTTGGCACTCGTCAGCAAGGTGTACCTGTAATCTTGAGGGAACTGGTGCTCCCTGGCGGATTCGATCTCGTGTCACCCAGCTTCACAGTCAGAGACGTTACCACTGAGCTATCCGAGCCGTGACTAACCTCCTGTAGGACTGAGATGTAATCACAATTGATTGATCACTGGGTGGTGATCAATCTCATGCTTGTCTAGTCCTTATTAGTGCAGATCGAATGCTATCGATCATGTTGCAATGTGGCCACCAGTCTAGGTGACTCGACACTGCGGGCACTATGTATTGAGACTAGATGGTGGTTGGAGGTAGTCAACAGGAAACCCTGGACCCGGATCGATAGCATTCGATCTGCACTAATAGGGACTAGACAAGCATGAGATTGATCACCACCCAGTGATCAATCAATTGTGATAACAACAGCATGTACCGTGCATACATACTCTCCGCAACCGCCTATCTGATGCATACCGCCTGGTCAACATCAACTTGCGCAAGGCTAGCAGATACCAAAAAGATATGTACGATTACCAGGTGCAAAGACCGGTGTATACAGTCGGAGATCGCGTCTGGCTACGCCTCCCCATGACATCGTCAGGTAGTTGCGGTAAATTCCACCAGCTCTGGCAAGGTCCTTTCGAAATTGTCCTCATCTGATCCTCCACTACGTTTGTATTGCGTAACATACAACGATCTAAGGACGACGTGATAACGGTACACTACAACCAAATAAGTCCGGATCGGATGACAGTCCCCTTCGATACTCAGTTCGCCGATCAACCACCGGCCACTAGATTTTATGAATCACCATCAGAAGGAGGAGGAGAATACCAATGCTCAAGACCAGGCAGTGAGGATAGTGCCTCATTAGGAGAGGGGGCGATGTAACGGGGTTAAATCATCATTTATGGTGTTGTCAATAGATTCTGTTTTTCCTTCTGTTGCAGGGCAACCAAGAATAAATGCTTCAGAAGAAGAAGAGCAAGCTCTGCATGCACTGAACTTACATGATGACTCATAAGACTGTTTTGTGAACTACGTCTCCCTTCTGTACATAACCCGCGAATTTTAATTTTCAAAATAAACGACTGGTGGCTTCATTCCGTGTCCTTTCTCTTGGTGTGAAGTGCTCGGTTAACGTTGTGTGTTGTGGTTTCAGGTCTTTCCCGCCTGTCAGTGACTGCTGATTACACATGTCACAATTAGCCTAGCTATGAGCATGTGAACTCTAGTTTAGTTGTTGTGTTAATTAGCTTTTTGAAGAATACTATGAGCACAAGTTAGTGTCCATGCAAAAATTTATGGTTAAGATTAATTTTTTCAACGATTGAAAATGAAATTATATTGTTAAAGCCACATATTTCGTAACCACGCATCTCCTGATTCAGTAAATGTCTTAAAAGTCTTCCTCTTGTTCCATTGACGTATAACGTTTTAACCATGATCCAAGATATTCGATTGGTTCATTTGGTTTGACAATAGCCAGTTCAGTCAGTCCTAATGTCAAAGGTTCATCTGTAACATATTAGAAAAGAACAACAAACAAAAAGCAATTCTTACTAATGAATTACTGTAGATTTTATAGGCTCTATAAGCCAAGATTACCATGTTTTTGTCTTTTTTTCTTTACTTCTGTAGATATAACATTTTAATACCATTTTACAGATTAACCACATGTTTTACATTGTGTCAGAATAGTATAAAATATACATTTGATAATATTACACTAAAGCTTTCTCTTTAATCTGGCTACACTCTATGATAAGAAATTCTGATACATCTTATTACTAGATTTATTATTTTCTGTAAGAGACTATTTCAAGTATCTACTGACCAATTTCTTAAAAAATATCAGATTTTAGCTATTAATATTTAATGAGACCTATATAAGAAGTAGTCATATCTTGAATGTTGTCTTCTTTAATTTGTGGCATAGAATGTAATAGGACTTCATATGTCTTCATGACTATCCAGTGTCTCACAATAATAACGAATGAAATGAAAGTGGAAAATTTCATCCATATAAAATAAATTAACGTTGCTATGGTTAATAACAGTGCGTTGAATAGTTCATGAGATTATACTTATGTAGACAAGTGATATTACAGTGTGATAATTTTGTACTAAGGGTATCATAGTTACTATTTTATATGTGATAAAAATAAGCCTGGAGTCCTCTAGTCTAAACTAAGGAAACTTGAAGGCAACACTCGTTAACAGTAACCAATAGAGCAAGGGAGAATTTTTTACGAGGTCTTGTAAGGTCTATAAGACGATTTTATTCATTCTTCACAAACTTCGTTTGTTTTCCTTCACCATTTCAGTACCAATACTTCATTATTTACACACTTTAACCAATTGCTCACACGCGGCTTTTTACATAATTTTCATAATTGTCACTTTAATAAGTTTATTCATGAAATTATAATCTAATTCATGCTTTGAAATATGTATTTGAGTTTCTATTATAATGAAGAAGATGTACTGAAACTTACTTACGTAGGCCTGTTGTACCTCGTGGAGGAGCATAGGCCACCCACCAGTATTACATATGCAACTCTGTCCTGGGCGATTCTCTCCAGTTGCTATTCATTCTTTTGATGTCTGCTTTCAATTTCCAACTCAATCTGTCTCCTGGTGTTCCTCTTCTCCTTTTCTTTTCAGGATTCTAAGTTAGCGTTTGCCTCGTGATGTAGTTTGATGATTTTCCCTATGTATGTCCCATTCATCTCTATCATCTTTTCATAAATTCATCTTCAGCAGGAAGCTGGTTTGTCCTCTCCTACAGTAGACTGTTGTTGATGGTATCCGTCCAATGGATGTTGAGTATCTTGTATAGACAATAATTTATAAATACTTGTACCTTCTTGATTGTGGTTGTTGTAGTTCTCCAAGTTCCAGCTCCGTACAGTAGAACTGCCTTGGTGTTATTGGTACTGAAGATTGTGACTTTGATATTGGTTGAAAGTTGTTTTGAGTTCCATATGTTCTTCAATTGTAGGAATGCGGCCATTGCTGTGCAAATCCTCACCTTTACGTCTGCACCTGAACCTCCTTGTTAATCGATGATGCTTTCCAGGTATGTGAAGGATTCTACATCTTCCAAAGTTTCGCCGTCAAGAGTGATTGGATTGCTGTTCTCTGTTTTGAATTTGAGGACCTTGGTTTTCCCCTCGTGTATGTTGAGGCCTACTGATGCAGACTGCTGCTACACTGGCTGTCTTTATCTGCATCTGTTCGTGTGTATGCGATAGGAGGGCTAGGTCATCTGCGAAGTCCAAATCGTCTAACTGGTTCTGAGCTGTCCATTGTATACCGTGTTTTCCCTCAGATGTCGAGGTCTTCATAATCCAGTCGACCACCAGAAGAAAGAGGAAAGGTGAGAGTAGACAACCTTGTCTGACTCCGGTCCTTACATGGAATGCATCTGTCAGCTGTCCTCCATGCACGACATTGCACTGTAGTCCGTCGTATGAACTTCGGATAATGTTGAAAATCTTCTCAAGAACTCCATAATGTGGAAGAAGTTTCCATAACGTCCTATCTACATTGTCAAATGCCTTTTCATAATCAATGAAGTTGATGTATAGTGACGAGTTCCACTCAACTGGTTGTTCAACGATGATCCGTAGTGTTGCAGTTTGGTCTGTGCACGTTCGACCCTTACGGAATCCAGCTTGTTGATCTCGAAGTTGGGCGTTTACTGCATCTTTCATCCGATTCAGCAACACTCTGTTGAAGACCTTCCCTGGTATTGACAGTGGTGTAATGCTTCTGTAGTTTTCACATTTGCTCAGATCTCCTTTCTTTGGAATCTTGATGAGGTGTCCTTCTTTCCAGTCCATCAGCACTTGTTCCTCCTCCCAAATCTTTTTGAATAGAATGTAAATCATGTTTGTAGTTACTTCGATGTCTGACTTCAGTGCTTCAGCTGGTATATTGTCGGGTCCTGCTGCTTTCTCTCTCCTGATTTGTCTGACGGCCATTCTGGTTTCTTCCTTTGTTGGTGGGTTGACGTCTATGGGAAGACCTGTGTGTGCTGCTTCGATGTCCGGTGGATTGGTTGGAGCCGGTCTATTCAGGAGTTCCTCGAAGTACTCTACCCATCTGTTCCGCTGTTGTTGAATTTCAGTGATTGGCTTGCCTTCTTTTTTTTGACTGGTCTCTCTGGTTTACTGTATTTTCCTGCTAGTTTCTTCGTTGTATCGTGAAGCTGTTTCATATTTCCTTCTCTTGCGGCGTTTTCCGCCGTCGTTGCTAGTTCTTCCATGTATTTCTGCTTGTTGGCACTAATATTCCCCTTCACTTGCTTGTTTGCTTCTATGTACTTAGCTAGTGCTTAGACCTTTTCTGCTCGTGTTCGGCTGTTGTTAATTGCTGCCTTCTTGTTTTTCCTTCCTTTGGTCCTGTCCAGTGTTTCTATAGAGGTCCATTCCTTATGATGATGCTTCTTGAGACCCAGAATCTCCTGACACGTTGAAGTTACTGCTTCTTTGATACCTTACCAGTTGTTCTCCATAGTAGTTTCTTCTTCCTTCAGTAGATCCTGTAAGGCTTGGAACCTGTTGTTGAGAGCTATCTTGAATTCATTGAGTTTGTCAGTATCTCTAATGAAGGTAGTATTGAACCTTTGTAGTACTGTTTGTCCAGTTGTCCAGTTCTTCTTTAGCTTCAGTTTTAAGTTGGCCACAACTGGGTGGTGATCTGAAGCTATGTCAGCTCCTCTCCTGGTTCTCACATCTTCCATTGTCCTTCGGAATTTTTTATTGATGCAAATATGATCTATCTGGTTCTCTGTGGTGTGGTCCGGTGAGATCCATGTAGCCTTGTGTATACGTTTGTGTGGAAATATTGTGCCACCTATGACCAATTTGTTGAATGCACACAGATTTACAAATCTTTCCCCATTTTCGTTTCTCTCTCCCAGTCCATGTCGTCCCATAATATCTTCATATCCGGTGTTGTCTATTCCGACTTTGGCATTTAGATCTCCCATTAGAATGGTGGGGTCCTTTCTTGGGCATTTCTCTATGATTGACTGCAGCCGCTCGTAGAATTGATCTTTAATTTCGTCGTTGCTATCATTGGTGGGTGCATAACATTGGATATTATTCATTGTGATCCCCTCCTTCTTTGTTTTGAATGATGCTTTGATGATTCTGGATCCGTGAGATTCCCATCCTACAAGTGCATTTCGTGCTACTTTGGACAGCATTAGAGCGACTCGCTGAGTGTGTGGAGCATTTTCCTCTTCGTGACCGGAGTATAGCAGCATCTCTCCCTTATTTAGCCTTTGTTGTTCAGCTGGGGTTGAATGGGTTTCGCTGATTCCCAGTACTGCCAAGTTGTATCTCCTCATTTCCGTCGCTATTTGACTGGTCTTCCCCGTCTCCCACATTGTTCGGACATTTCATGTACCTATAAAAATTGTTGCTCTGGTTGTTAGAGGAGGCATCGGCTTCGTGGCTTCCGAAGGGACTCGGCTTTCACCATGAAGTGTCATAATTCTTCTAAATGAAGACCTTCTAACTCCCAGGGCAGAGTTAAAATGGTTTGAATAATTTTTTCTGGTTAGCGTTTTTTAGCGAGTTAGTTTTCTACGTGATGGGGACGCTAACCCCATGCCCAACCCTCCTCCTAAATCCGGGCTTGGGACCGGCAGTAACTCTAGAAGAGCTACAGGCTGAGTTTTCATTTATATTCCCAGCTGTTAATATATCATGTAATAATTAACTCATTCATGTCACTTACTTCACTGAATGGCCTACGGGCGGAGTTCTGTTGTTGAGAGCTATCATGAATTCGTTGAATTTGTCAGTATCTGGAAAGAAGGCTATATGTCATTTATTCACTACCAATTAGTTGTATAAACAGTTTTGCCCACTGAACTCGTTTGATGCTGATCATTATTAGTACAATTGTAATATTTTTACACAATTACGATTTTTCTTATTTTTCCATTCCTAATGATGCTTATTCATTTATTAGGATTAGTTGTAAAATAAAACTAATCGTATTTCTTTTTGAGTAATCAATTTTATTTTAAGCAAAGATGGATAGTGACTAGCAGTGGAATCTAGGACGCGCGTTTCATCCTATTTGAGACTCGTCAGCTGGATGTACCTGCATCTCAGAGTTGATGTCTATTCTGGGACTCAAACCCAGTACCGTTCGCTCCAAACGCCATCGAGTTCTCCACTTAGCTACTAAGTCATGATATCCACTTGCTTGTGCAATGGGGTTGCACTGCTAGCCATCATCCATCTTTGCTTAAAAAGCTTGTGACTTAAGGCTGTGTCGCGGCAATCCGCAAAGGATGCACATAAGCTAATAAGAGATCGATCAATTTCAGTCCTAAATAACACTGAGAAGATATATGTAAAACAACACCAAGTGAAGCAATTTTATTGTTTCACTATTCTCTAATTAATCAAAAAGTTAATATCAGAAACTGTATAATAAATGGTAATATTGAGTATGATAACTATAATCTATTTTGATTACAATATCTATGTGAATAAGTAAATTCATAAGATAATTTTGAACCCTTACATAATGAATTGAATAAATCAGATCCAGAAGAACAAAGTGAAATTGGATTCATTTGACCGAATGAATTATTTTTAATCATTTTTCTGAATTTCTCAATTTCTGAAACAGTAATTTAAAAGAAAAAGATACAATAAAATAATGTAAAGCTATAAAAATAATTTGTAGAATGAACCTTCATGAATACTTGTAAATAATTAACTATAAATTATAATTAGTGTGGGTCGTTTGAATGGACGATAGTCAATGCAGTAATAACAAAGACGAGTGAAAATGTTTTCCAGAATATCTTTTCAAATCTCTCCGAGATGTATTTAAGGTAGTGGAGAAGACTTGTTGCTGAAGTGGATGGTTTTGATGGAGATTTGTTCTCTGAGCTAGATGGTTTGGTCGTGGAGCTTTTATCGTTCTTCTGAACATCATCAGCTATGCTGCTCAGAGAACAAAACTCCGTCAAAATATATTTAAGGAATAGTTCATAACTGTCGTGAACATATAAACTTGCAAACTTTATCTTTGACAGCTGTCTTCATTTAAACGATGGGTGATGTATCAAAATATCGTCTAGAAAGTTAGTGTTATAGTGAACGTGGCTAGTTTAAATTTCAAGCAAATAATCAAATTTATTTTAAAATATTTATGTCCTATAAAAGACATGACATCTCATAGAATTTTCTTGATGTTAATTTAGACGAACAGATAAAATAATAATCAGTTATAACTTCCAGTCATGATATTTTGCATCCCTAAACTTATCAGCCTCTGATAGTTCCCTCATCAAAATTCCCTTAGATCCTATTGTGTGTGAATGTTTTATTGAAACTTAAAATCAAAGACCATTTCTGAAACTAGAATAAAACAATCTTTCTAAATTTCAAATAAACACTACTTTCATACTATGACACGAAATCTTTGGTAGGATAAGTGGAGAATCAGTGCTTAACTTATATGTAACAAAATCACTAGTATTTAAAAAATAAATAAATAGATGAGTTTGTATTACAGACTAACTTTATTTAAACAATCGACAGAAATCAGTTAACACTTAACATCTATTTTTTATTAGCATGGGATCTATTGACAGTGCACGATTACGGATCAATCAAGGATCAAAACCAAAATCGTCAGGTTTCGTAGTGAGGCAGTTACCTTTACCCTACTGATTTGGAATTCAGTGGTATATATTTCTACATACACTGGATTTAAGGAGAAGGAGGATGAAACAATTTTCTGACGCTCCATATTTTTCAACCGTTATTTAGCTATAGTTACTCAATAAAATCAACTCTAAACTTCAATAAATCTTTCTCGTTAAGAATAAAAGTGCTACAATTAGTAGAAAAACTGGGTTCAGTACTCTTTATAGACTGCCTAAAACCACGTAACATAAGGTGCATTATATACGGGATGTCAAGGCACTTTTTGCTTATGTCCATACTTCAACTTTACCAACATAATCTAATCAACTATAAGAACTAAACAAATATAACATTGGTTATCATTCACTGATCTAGTCAGTGGAAATTAATCACGCACAACTGTTATGTTAATATCGTTAATTATTGGCGAACGATTTTATGTTGATTAAGATTTTAGCTAAAGATTTTTTAAAAATAAACTCACTATGTTTTTGTTCTACTGAAGTGATATTATTAAAATTTACTGGTAACTGTTTTTGTGTGTGTTGTTGTTGTTTAGTTGAATATTCTATCTTATGATTAGTTCCTTCGAATACCATTGTTTGACATTTTTCTTTTACTTTATCATTACCATTATAATTATCATCACTACTTTCATAATCATATGAAATTATTTCTTTATTATTTAATGCAAATTTCACATCTTTTTTATATAATGATGAAAATTGTAATGAACAACATGGTAATTCATTTAGTTTTTGTGTTTGATGTTGATAATGAATTAGATTGCAATTACTTTCATTTAATCTATTGTCATTTTGTAATTTCTCATATGATTTTTCATTATTTTGTGTGACGTTTGATAGTTTAAAGTTTGGACAAATATCACCGAAGGAAATAACAGAATTATTATTACTATTATTAATATCATGATTAATAGTAGTATTAGTAGTAGTGGTAGTAGCAGTGGTAGTAGTAGTATGATGATGATGATGATGATGATGAATTGTATCATTTTGATCTGTTGCTGATAACAATGGCGCATTACTGCTTAGTAATTCTTTTTCTTTATGGTCGATTGGAATGATCACTTGATTACTATTATTATTATTATTGTTACAACTGACTATGTCTACTGAATCTGTCAATTTACTTATCATCATTTTATCATGTTTATTTAAATTTATATTATATTTTGCATTTTGTTTATTTTTATGACCTAATATTTCTTCTATATCAATTCCTGTTGAACTTTCAGATGAAATTTCATGATCTTTTTCAATAAATTCATCAATAGCATCAATTGAAGTATTATGTGATATAGTAGAATCATCTAATTCAACATTTTCAACATCTTTTTCTAAGATTTCATTAAAATCTAATTGATTTCCATATACATTATTTGACAATGTAAATTCATTACATCGACCATTCACAAAATATGTTCTCATTTTACCTTTGCCCTATAAAATCAAATACATGATTAATGTAATAACCATATTCTTTTTCTTTATTGTTAAGAAATACGAATACTAATGATTATGTATATTAAATCTAATTAAATTTCATTTCAAGATTTTCAAGATTTCAATGAGATGTAATTAGTTAGTATCCAATTAATTATAATAAATAACAATAAACGTTTAACAGATTTAATAATAGAAATACATAGAAGAAAAAAAGGTCAAACATTTATTTTCTTGAAAATAAAATTCATTTTCTTCATAATTATATAAACTAATTCGTTTAATGTAAAAAATGAACATAACAGTTTATTTTTCTATGTTTACCATAGGGTTTTATATGTTCGAGTACAGTTAGTTGTGTATTGTATTCTATCTTAATGAATTAGAGGATATAATACTGGCAATGAGGTGTACTAATAACAATGCTGATTACTTTTGAACAATTAGAAACTTTGCTTGAACGTTAGAAAAAAAAACGGTATAAAGAGTTCCAAGTTCGTATCGTGGAAATCCTAACGTAACAAATGGATCTTAATCATAGAGGACATACTGATGATCTATGTAACTCACATACCGATTCTATCATTAATTCTATTCAAGAATTTCATTTTCATGGTTCAGGAAATATGAAGATTTGTGGGGTTTTGTTCTCTGAGCTAGATGGTTTGGTCGTGGAGCTTTCGTCGTTCTTCTGAACGACATTATCAGCACAAATTTCAGATAGAAGTGAAGCGTTCGAATTCCTCATGTGGTTCACAGCTTGTCCTGTAGACCTCGATGTTTATTGGTTCTTGTTGACCTTAAACCTGTCATTATTTACTTTTTTGTTTCGGTTGTATCTCCCATTGGTTTGTTTTTTGTTCCCGTGTTTGTGCAGAATTTCCCTGATTGGTTGATAAATTGGATCGATTTCAATGTGCTTGTTGATTGCTTCTAAAAATTCTCACGCGTTTTCGGAATTCCACAAGAGCCAATCAACGTTGGGGGCTACAGGATAAGCTGTGAACCAAATATGGAGAAATTCAAACGCTTCACTTCTATCTGAAGTTTGTTCTGATGATGTCGTTCAGAAGAACGACGAAAGCTCCACGACCAAACCATTTAGCTCAGAGAACAAATCTCCATCAAACTCATCCACCTGAGCTACAAATCGTCTCCACTATCTCATAAAGATTTGTTAAAGGTCGGCTTCAGTTAACTTAATGACGCCGCTATGGTCAGAATACTCCTGAGAAAACGTGTCACGATTGAACATGAACGTCAGAGTGATTTCTTCTCTCCACTGAACCCAAGAGAAGACGGGAGCAGCAGAAGTGATTATTGGATAAGAATAAAAAATATACCGAAAAACATGGGTATTTATAGCTATTATCATTGGCTACGACATCATTATAATTGAGCCAGTCCGCAAGGAGGTAAGTTATGATATCCTCCAATCGTAGCAGTCCACGTTAATACTGTAAAAAGCTCGCGGCACTCGAACCCGGGACCTATAGGTCTAGCACGCGGACGCCGACATCCAACGGTGTTGATATTTAATTTGGGCCAATCCACGAAATTGAGCCACGGTCAACCATTAAATTACTAAAATCTCCACAAAACCCACTTCTGATAATATTTTATTTTAATATAACCAAGTTATTTCACAACTCAATTATTTTACAAAGTAAAATCTATACACTATAATGAAATATATCATTGATTGTTGTTGATAATTTTGATGACATTGTTGCTTAGTTTTTGCGTAGAATTTCTCACTAAACTATTATTGTTATTATTCAAATTCTTTTATGATTATAGATAAAATCATCCTGATAAATTGTATGGTCAACAAACTAACAGTCAAAAACAAATTTCCGAATGTTACATTTGCAATTAATCCTTTCCTACTAACTGGATTATGAATCATATGGTAAGAATGAAAAAAGATGTCGTTCAAGGATCTCGAGTTCTTCTGTTTATTTTTTTAAGATTAACATAATTAGCGATCCATTCTTGATATACATCAATACCTATCTACGTAAATCTGAAGGATGTTTCTCATGACACTTTATCAATAGTGTTGAGCTTTCCCACATTCAAAATCATAGAGTTGTTATTGCTTATATCTTGTAAACCAATGAGTGGTTCATGAAAAAATATTCTACACAATATACAGAGTATTTATTTGCCTCATTACATATGCGTTTGTAAGGATGAAAATGGTTCATACTCGACTTAATTGGAAATATGGTTTACATACAAAGAACTTTTATTTACTGAAAGATTAATGTCAATAATTTGATGACATTTTGATGTTTGACTTGTTTGAATTTTTTTATTTCCTAGTTATCTTAGTAAACGTTATTTTAATTCTTTATGGTCACTAGACTCAATAGAAGATGGTCACTCAATATTATGGATTGATTGGAGCTAGACCTGTAGATCATTAAATCCCGATCCAGTGGTCTAGAGGTTAAATGTCTTCTTGCTAGACCGAAGGTTTTAAATTTGATTTATGGTTGCAAGGTGATTCGTGGTTACTGTTTTGGAGCCCCATACTGGGACGAAACGGCCATTCAATACCTCCAGGTTTTCAATGGTTGTCTAACTTAAATGGGTTTGTGATTTCAACGAAGTCCAATCCTACTTGTATATAGGTAACTGAATGTTAAATAAGGGTAGCGAAACAGTTCATTATCACTTTGGAATTTAAACCCTCCACAATTAAACAGTCCAACTCAATATGAACATACTACCAACAATACTTAGTACTAATCTACGTCAATTAATTCAGGGTTAACAGAATGTTGGGCGTTAACATAACAATACGATAATATCAATAATTAATTACTATTCGTTTGATTTACAAAAAATAAGATTGGTCTATCAGATATGAGGAAAATGAAAAATCACTACATAAGACTAAAATATTTCAAGATTTTACCTTAACATCAATTTCGCCACGGTATTCTAAAATGTATGGGAATTCCGAAAGGTGAGCAGCAAACATTTGACTGACGTGTATTCGATCAGGCTAAAATAAAGTCATACATTTTTAAAAAGATGAATTTTTTAAATAAACAATATTATAAACAAACTGAAGTTAAGAATGTGTGAATGATGTGCTTTTTATGGTTTAATGTAAAAACTTTTGATAATCAAAAACAGAAAGATGTGTAACACATCTGAAAATTAACCTTATCAACATCTAGTCACTGATTGTTAGATTATCTTAATCTCGTACTTTTATAATTGCCAGTTGTTATCCACTACTTTAATTATCAAATGTAAGTAGTTTTTATGTGCTTACTGAGTGGTCGGGGAACTTTTTCTCTTGCTCGTCTATCTTTCAGATTTTCAGACATGCACCTCTACACAGTCCTTTAAGCATACCACGGGCCACTAACCTTGACATAAATCTATCTAAACGAAAGTTTACGGAATCGGTAAATTGCATTATTCAGAGTTGTATATGGGAATTATTGTGCCAAGTCTTTTCATATGGTATATATTTATGAAGTATTTGAACTTACCACACCACTAGACATCATTCTGCTAGCTGTATTCACTGTATCTCCAAATAAACAATATCTTGGAGTTTTATGGCCAACTATACCAGCTACAATAGGTCCAGTGTGACATCCAATAAAAAGCTTTAAAACCTCTTTTTCATCTTCATTACCAGTGTTGTCCTTAGAATCATTTGATTTTGGCCATGCTAAAGATGCATGAGTAACTTTCAAAATATTTAATGCCATCTCTGTTATATGTGCAGAATGAAAACGTGTTTTATTCGGTGCTCCAGAGACAAGCATATAACTGTCACCAACTGTTTCAACCTAAGATTAATTATAGAAAATAAAATAAACTTTAAAATATTTTACTCTTAACTATTTTTTAAGTCTTCCAAGTATTTGATCTTTTCACTAATCGATTAAAATGAAGATATACGTTAAGTAAATGAAAGTGATTCGGACATTTAGTCATTTACCAATGATCTGACTTTATTTACTTGATTAAATATACGTTGTTTCCAAAAGACTTACAATCTTGATATGTTGTATTGTACTTGAAAAGTACATTAGATTTCTTTGCTTCAAAATGTCGTGGAATTATTTTACAGAATAACATGTAAAGTATGAAAACTGCATGATTTGAGAAATTCATCATGATGTTTCTTTTAAAACTGTAATCAGTTAGGAAATTAAAGGAACATGAAAAAAAACAAATACTTGTTTGAATTGCTAGTTTTATGAAAATGTATAGTTTTAACTGTACGATTGGTACCACATAGAAGTCCAATAGTTGATACATTTTTATATAACAAAATTTGTTAAGATACAGAGAGATGTCTAGTCATTATGGCATATTAGATAAAACATATTTATTAAAATATTTTTATAATAAACTTCTCATGCGTCATTAGTAAGCGTGGCTGTAGTGTCAGTTACTATGTTAAGGCCATATAACCTATTCTAGCTTCTGGATATGCCAATTTATCCATTCTTCTTGAGTTAACTTTTGACCTTGTTAATTATTCACTTATTATTGTTGACTGTTTTCATACGAGCGTATATGTGTACACTTTTTATCCTATTCATCATATGTCTGTAGCTTAATTTAGGGTGATTATGAATATTGATCAATACTTGATTAAATTGAGTTGACCCACACGCCTCCACTGCGCGCCGTTTTGTTCCTTCCTCACTTCTTCGCTTCCTTCGCTACGTTTCCCTGATTACCTGTTCAGATCAGCGACTGTATGAAATACACGTATTTGAAATTCATCCTCGTATTTCACTTATTTTAATTCCGTTATTTACTAACGCAAGCTAAGTCGATAATTATATACGAGGATAGCCAGGATGTATATTTTGACAACATTCATACAATATAACTGGAGTCAGATGACGGGCCACCAAATTGGTGAGCCCGTTGATAATATCGTCCGATTTAATTGACGTCAAAACGAAGGGCCTCATTATAGCAAACTGATGAAGGACTTTACACCTCAACAACAATTCATAGATTAGGAAAGCAGTTTATTTTACAATCTCTACTCATATTTTCAATTGCTTTTCCAAAATAAACATACTTAACAGTCTTTAGATTTTAGATTTAATAATTCGTATTATGTGGTAGACACTGTAAAAGTGTTCACAAATGATCCATATTTTATTAAAGATAACAACTATCACAAAGTAACATCAACTAGAAAACCAATAAAATCAGAGAAGTACTAAGTATCTATTTGATCTTGGATTGGAAGACCTTAACAATACGCAAGCAGAAACTTTATACCTCTAGATAACTACGATATAATAAAGCCATTTAGGAGTAAAACTAGAAGATTATATATATTTGAATTAAGTATGTTTGTTTCAATGATCTATTTTAAATTGAATTAATTGATTGATAATTACCCGTTTTTGATTTGATGGATTTTGCGAGCCACTGTTTCTCATAAAAAAACGTCTAGAAATTTATATTCATTCTCTTAGAAAACAGTTTTTGTAATAAATTATTATTCATTCACTTGGTATTGTTTGCTTGAATCTTCCTATTGATGTTTAGGACTGCAATAGATCAGTCTCTAATTGGCATATGTGCATACTCTGAGTCTTGCCTCAATATTGCCTTAACTCACAATCAATATAGGCAAAGATGAACATTGGCTAGCAGTATACATATATGCCAATAAGATACTGATCAATTGCAGTCCTAAACATCAA
The DNA here is from genome assembly GCF_000699445.3 of Schistosoma haematobium. Classification (NCBI taxonomy): domain Eukaryota; kingdom Metazoa; phylum Platyhelminthes; class Trematoda; order Strigeidida; family Schistosomatidae; genus Schistosoma; species Schistosoma haematobium. Next base: position 73,909,660 of record NC_067196.1, on the reverse strand, counting down.
TAGGAAGATTCAAGTAAACAATACCAAGTGAATTTCAAATTCACGCCATTGCACAAGTAAGTGGTCATCAGGAGATAGTAGCTAAGTGGATAACGTGATGGCGTCTGAAGCGAATGGTACTGGGTTCGAGTACCGGAGTGAACATCAACTCTGAGATACAGGTACATCCGGCCGATGAGTCACAAATAGGATGAGATGCGCGTCCTGGATTCCACTGCTAACCACTATCCATCTTTGCTTATAATTAATGTTTAAATTTTCACTTATAAATAAATTCTTTAACATTTTGTAACATACATTAATTATACTTTTATTCAATACATTTTAAATGATACGTAACAGTAATTGTTAATAATGTATGACAAGTTTTTAAATGTAACATTTAACTTACCTTATAAACATTAGAAGCCTCTGTAAGATCATCAAAAAGTGTGTACATTTTATTTAAAAGCTCCACAATTTGATCTACACTTGTATTCATACATTTTGCACAAAAGTTAAAAACTTTTGTGAAACATATACTTACAGAATCATATGTCTAGTAAAATATCAAATTAAAACAATGTTATGTATATCAATGATCTTATAAAATGTTAAGAATACATATATCACTTAAAAGTTACGAAATAGCTTGTAGTGTCGGTTATTACGTTAAGCCCTTATACCTTATTCTAGCTTTCGGACAGCCCATTTTATTCATTCTACTTGAGTAACATTTTGACCTTGTTAATCATCCGCTTATTAACCTTGACTGTTTTTATATGAGCGTAGGTGTGTGTAAACTCCGCCTGGATTCCCTACGGGGGCTACTGCCGATCCCAAGCCCGGATTAAGGAGGAGGGTTGGGCATGGGGTTAGCGTCCCCATCCCGTAGAAAACTAACTCGCTAAAAAACGCTAACCAGAAAAAATTATTCAAACCTTTTAAACTCTGCCCTGGGAGTCAGAAGGTCTTCATTTAGAAGAACTATGACGCCTCATCATGAAAGCCGAATTCCTTCGTAAGTTACGAGGCCGATGCTCCTTCTGACAACTAGAGCGACCATTTATTTAGGTACATGGAATGTTCGTACAATGTGGGACACCGGGAGAGCCCTCCAAATTGGTGCAGAAATGAGAAGATACAACCTAGAGTTATTTGGGATTAGTGAAACACATTGGACGCAAGTTGGACAACAACGACTAACTTCAGGAGAGCTTCTGTTATACTCCGGCTATGAAGAAGAAAATGCCTCACATACACAAGGAGTTGCATTGATGCTGTCCAAACAAACACAAGATGCACTTATAGGATGGGAATCTCATGGATCAAGGATCATCAAAGCCTCCTTCAAAACAAAGAAAGAGGGGATTTCAATGAACATCATCCAATGCTATGCGCCTACCAACGACTACAATGAAGACGCGAAAGATCAATTCTACGAGCGGCTGCAGTCAATCATTGCGAAGTGTCCAACAAAGGGCCTGACCATTCTGATGGGAGATTTCAATGCCAAGGTTGGAACGGACAACACCGGATATGAAGACATCATGGGACGGCATGGACTGACTGGGAGAAAGGAACGAAAATAGTGAGAGATTTGCAAACCTATGTGTCTTCAATAAATTGATCATAGGCGGCACCATATTCCCACACAAACGCATTCATAAAACCACATGGACTTAACTGGATCACACCACGCATAACCAAATCGACCACATCTGCATCAACAAAACGTTCAGGATGACGATGGAAGACGTGGGAAACAAAAGAGGAGCTGATATAGCATCAGACCATCCATTGCTGATCGTCAAGATGGAATCGAAACTCAAGAAGCACTGGACAATGGGGCGGACAATATCACAAAAGTTCAATACGGCCTTTCTTCAGGATACTGAAAAACTCAACAAATTCAAGATAGACCTCAGCAACAAGTTCCAAGCCTTTCATGATCTACTCAATGGAGAAGGAACTACTGTGGAGGTTCTGGGCCACAAGAAGCACCATCACAAGGAATGGATCACTGTTGATACACTGGATAAGATTCAAGAAAGGAGGAACAAGAAACCGGCAATCAATACCAGCCGAACAAGAGCAGAAAAAGCCAAGGCACAAGCTGAATACGCAGAAGTAAACAAACAAGTGAAAAAGAGCATCAGAACCGACAAACGTAAATATGTGGAAGATTTAGCAATGACGGCGGAAAGGGTTGCAAGAGAAGGAAACATGAGACAATTGTATGACACGACAAAGAAACTCTGGAAATCGCCGCAAACCAGAACGACCAGTGAAAAGCAAGGAAGGCAAGGTAATCACCAACATTGAAGAGCAACAAAACAGGTGGGTAGAACACTTCAAAGAACTCTTGAATCGACCAGCTCCACTGAACCCACCCAACATCGAAGTAGCACCCACGGACCTCTCAATCAATGTTGGCCCACCAACAATTGAAGAAATCAGCATGGCCATCAGACAAATCAAGAGTGGCAAAGCAGCAGGACCAGACAACATTCCAGCAGAGGCACTAAAAGCAGACGTAGCGGCAACTGCAAGGATACTCCACATTCTCTTCAATAAGATTTGGGATGAGGAACAAGTACCAACAGACTGGAAAGAAGAACTTCTGATCAAAATACCGAAGAAAGGCGATCTCAGCAAGTATGATAACTACAGGGGCATCACTCTTCTCTCAATACCGGGAAAAGTCTTCAACAGGGTATTGTTAAACGGAATGAAGGACTGCGTAGACGCCCAACTTCGTGACCAACAGGCAGGATTCCGTAAGGATAGATCGTGTACAGACCAAATCGCAACTCTACGGATCATTGTGGAACAATCAATTCAATGGAATTCATCACTCTACATCAACTTCATTGACTACGAAAAATATTTGATAGCGTAGACAGAACAACACTATGGAAACTTCTTTGACACTACGGCGTGCCTCAAAAGATAGTCAATATCATACGGAATTCCTATGATGGATTACACTGCAAAATCGTGCATGGAGGACAATTGACAGACTCGTTCGAGGTAAAGACCGGTGTTAGGCTAGATTGCTTACTCTCACCCTTCCTCTTTCTCCTGGTGATCGACTGGATCATGAAGACGTCAAAATCTGAAGGGAAGCACAGGATGCAGTGGACATCTAGTATGCAGCTGGACGATCTAGACGTCTTAGATGATCTGGCCCTCCTACCGCACACGCAACAACACATGTAGGAAAAGACGACCAGTGTAGCAGCAGCCTCAGCAGCAGTAGGTCTCAACATACACAAAAAGAAAAGCTAGATTCTCCGATACAACACAGAATGCAACAATCGAATCACAATTGACGGAGAGGATTTGGAAGATGTAAGGTCCTGTACGTATTTGGGCAGCATCATTGATGAACATGGTGGATCTGATGCAGATGTGAAGGCGCGGATCGGCAAAGCAAGAGCAGCATATTTACAGCTGAGGAACATCTGGAACTCAAAGAAACTGTCAACCAACACCAAGGTCAGGATTTTCAATACAAATGTCAAGACAGTTCTACTGTATGGGGCAGAAACCTGGAGAACTACAAAAGCCATCATCCAGAAAATACAGGTGTTTATTAACAGTTGTCTACGCAAAATACTTCAAATCCGTTGGCCGGACACTATTAGCAACAACGTACTGTGGGAGAGAACAAACCAGATCCCAGCGGAGTAAGAAATCAGGAAGAAACGCTGGAAGTGGATAGGACACACATTGAGGAAAGCACCCAACTGAGTCACAAGACAAGCCCTCACATGGAATCCTCAAGGCCGAAGGAGGAGAGGAAGATCAAAGAACACATTACGCCGGGAAATGGAGATAGACATGAGAAGAATGAACAAGAATTGGATGTAATTCGAAAAGAAGGCGCAGGACAGAGTGGGTTGGAGAGTGCTGGTCGGCGGCCTATGCTCCATTAGGAGTAACAGGCGTAAGTAAGTAAGGTGTGTGTACATTTCTTATCCCATTACTCATCACATGTCTGTAACTTACTTTCGTGTAACTATAAATATTGATTAACGGTCGGCCAAATGGGGAGTTGGCTTACCCGCCATCTCCACTGTGCGTCGTTTCTCTTCTCTCTATCCCATTCGCTTTATATACAAAATAATTGTATTCACAATTCCGTTATCGTTATTTGACTTAATAAATTCTGTTATTGACTAACGCGATTTTAGTCGATGATTATATACGAGGATAGGCGATAACAAACATTCATATGATCTAATTGGAGTCAGATCCACGGCCACTAAAGTGGAGAGCCTGTCAACCAACATCATCCGATCTAGATGACGACAAAATAATGCGTCCCACAAGCTGAAAATATACATTCAATATTTCTAGATCTTTGTTTGATGTGCCTAAAAATAAAATTTTAATCCACAAATCTAATAGAGTATAAAGTAAACTATAAAAAGAAATAATTATCACACTCTATCTAATCTCTTTTTCAATTAATTTCTTTAAGTTCATATTGAAATTCATACTGTTTATATGATAATTAATTGAATTAGTAAATAAAATATATTTAAATTACCTCTATAGTTTCATTTGCTGGAGTGCCATCACGTAGTTTACGAGCCACTGCTCTTGGAATACATTGATATAAGAGACGATCAGTTAATTTTCGCATTTTATCCAAATGTTTCATACTTTTCTCTAATTCTTCACTTTTTTTACGTTGCTATAATAAATATTGATTTATACATAATGATATCATATGTCTACAATGAATTATTATGTATATAAAGTTATTTTGTTAAATGTAACTCTAATATAATTGTTAAACAATTCTGTATCATTCATAGTTGAATGAGATTTCTACGATAACACACGCACCAAAGTGGTCTAAGATGATTCAATTATTTTACTACATTTTTATTTAGTTGTAAATGTATTATTACATAAGACTGACTAATGTTATATTGCTTTATAAACTGGTCATTGATCTTCATCATGGGTAATAAGTTATCTTGTATGAAGTGGTAGCTAATAATATTGTTTTGTATTTTTATAATTTTGAAGGCATAAACTCAAATTGAGAGCAAATTACGCCAAAATGAAATATAACCCAGTGTGTAGATGGATTGCGATTGATAATTGTTGAAAATCATTATAATTAAATATCATTACCATATATTTTCTTTGTGAGTAATAACGTTGTATGTGGTGTAATTAATAGATTTGAAATCTTTACATTTATGGGACTGACTTACTTAAAATTATTAAAATGGAATGAATTAACAAAAGGATGACAGAAACAGTGAAAAGTGATTGTTTAATAAGTCATTTGTAGCTCACTCAATTGTTGGCTATTTTGATGACCAAGTTAAAGACAGATTGTATACATTTCTTGTGAAAACAAATGCTAGATTTGTTGGAATGAATATCGATGGATTTTACTATATTCAAAGAAATATATGTAAACCGTGTAGTATATTTGTTGGGACCAGGTGGATAAGTTGAAATGCACTGATTTTATCTAACTGATGTCCTATGCAAATTGATTTAGCCATTATAGAGCTTTTAATTAATTTTTTATTTTACTTTATTCAACTAGGCAGAGTGATGCTCGGAAACACTTTAGGGAACTTGTATAATCGTTCCCCCTATTTAATTAACTCCAAAAGAATATCTAAAATAGTAAATGTATATAAATAAGAATAATTCAAGAAGTCTGACTTAGCCAAATATTGGAATAATCACTTAATAAAATCGATAAATTCATGCTTTAAAGTAGCGATTTCCAGTAAAAAGGTATGAGACACATTTGGAAGCAAATTATTGATCAATTATAAAATATAACATACAATTTTGTTGACGAGGGTTTTAAGATGCACATACCAATAGATTGTGCAAACTATTTTCAAATTTTTGATTAAGATCATAAACCGATTGATGTTAGATCACCATTGAAAACCTGGAAGCAATGTACAGCCGTTTCGTTCTATCGTGAGACACAGGAGTACGCATCCAAGACCACACGATCGGGATTTCATGCGCGAGATTGAAGGCCCTGGGTTCGAGTCCTGCGAGTGGGATCGTGGATGCTCACTGCTAAGGAGTTCCACGATAGGACGAAACAGACGACCAGTGCTTCCAGGTTTGCAATGGTGGTCTAAAATCAATCGGTTCATGATCTCAGTCAAAAACTTAATAATATCCACAGCCCTATACTGATATTTTCAAATTAATCAAATCAATTAAATAAACTATTAAAAAGAACTGTTTCATTGAATCATAGTAAATACTAAACAAACAAGAACACTTTTCTATTTAATCACATAGAACCATTTAAATTAGTAACTTTATATTAACAATAATCTGATGAATTGTATCACACAAAGGAAGAAAAGAAAAACAATTTAGTAAAACTAACCATCTGAAATAATTTCACTAGTTCATTCGAAATTTGATCACCACAAATTATTACATCTCTACTTCGATCAAACATATTCAAATCACAAATGTATAAACCGTGTTCATTTAAGTGCCTGATATCACGTATACTAAATTTGTAAATAAATTATAAGGAACATTAGTTTTGTACAATGTATTATACTATCAAAATAAGAGATACTTTTCAACAAACCTATCAATTTTGTCAGTAAGATAATAGGAGTTTTCATTGAAATGGTGGAGAAGATTTGTAGCTCAGGTGGATGATTTTGATGGAGTTTTGTTCTATGAGCTAAATGGTTTGGTCGTGGAGCTTTCATCGTTCTTCTGAACGACATCATCAGCATAAACTTCAGATAGACTTCCATTTTAATCAAAACGAAACAGAACTTTCAACCGTGCTGTTTTTTTTAGGAATCACAGTGACATCTTTCAGTGTTTAACTAGAAATAAACTTTAATATTCTAAAATTCAATTAAAATCTGACTTATGCTTGCGAAATGGAATAGCGGTCAATCTTTCTTTACCCTGGTAAATTTTATTCCAATAAATTGTTTTTCTTCCAATTTATTTTATTTTATTACGTCACTGTATCATTTTCGAGTTTATAATCTTATTTTTAAGTGTCTAAGTTTATCTTATATCATTCTAAGTTGTCATTTATCTTTACTTGATTAACTCGTTACGTAACTATCTAGTGACGGTCTTATCTTCTTGTTACTACCGCACATGATACTCTAGAATATATCTTTATTCCTCGTATATTTATATCTACAGCATTTTATTTATGTGGGATCTGATTGTTTGAAATATATAGCGTTAATACATCACATTTTTCAGATCAATTCCATCTTCTTATTGCTCTATCGAACTTTTATTAAACCGTTTGAAATTTATTCGAATATTTACTGCACTATAGTGCTACGTAAATTCCGATTAATCTTACTTCTATGAACATGTTAGCCTTTACCTAAAATTTTGAGTTCGAATAGTTAGGGTTGTAAGCAGCTGATGGAACGTAATGTAATAAGATAAATTCATGTTATCTTGTCTTCTTTAATTGTTGTTCTTAGTCTCCTTTATTAAGAATCATTTTTATTTTGAAAAAAAGTATGTATCACAAGTTAGTATTTCTATTCGTTAATATTATACAGAATACTTTGCATTACCACTTATTAATGATAATAAATAAGAATATATATTTGTGATATGTAGTGGCAGCGGACCCTAGCCACACAACCTTTGAAGCCGAGCATATAATTACTGGAAAAACATATTCAACAATTGACATGAAGATAAGGTTAACCATGAAAAGCGGAAATATGAATTGAATTAATTAGGATGGCATGGCTCAGCCTTGCAGGCGTGATTATTCTTGTGTAACTTATCACTTTTATTCATATTGAATCTAGTGTTCTCCATCATATATTGGTGATTGTTACGATAAGTCAGTGCAGACAATGATGTGACTTCCACGTCAGATCTTATAAATTAGATACTCGCTCCATAACAACTCTAAAATTTTAGGATTAGGTTTATTATTAGAGCAGTGCTAATAACGAAGTATAGACCATAATTCTACAGATACATCGTTTACAAGGAAGGGAACATCATACTTAAGAATTATATATAGTACGCTACATAAGATCTGTTTAATTTGATATGTAAAAATTTTCCTACTAGTGTTGTAATTTATTCACATTACCAAATAATTCTAAATAATGTCATAGGTTTTCGATGTGAGTGTAACTATAGTATCTGTACTCAGTTAACTATATACAATTATTTGTATTCAACTGTGTGCTTGAACTATTTCAAGTGCAACAATTATCCACAATAAAATTGAATTATCGTAAATTAATCGAAGTTAACAATGTCGACAAATGGATTTGAATCCAGTGGCGTACAGCATATTTGATATGAGATTTCAAAATCTAGTATTCATTCTTATATTAGATCATACGTTTTGAGGCAGGTCACGTTGCCGGTTGCTTTTGTGGCAAATTAAAGTAAGCTGAAAACCACTGAAAGCCCTGAAGCATCCGTGCGTCATGTTTCATTGAACCTTTTTAGAATAATATTCCATAACTGTAGAAAATATAATCCAGAACTTTCATGCTTTAGGACACTTCCGTAAACAATATAATTTTGTATATAAATGTATATATGCAGAAAATTATATATATAAAACTTACGATGGTGCCCCCAGAAATAACAACATATCCCATTGTTCAACAAAACGCATTTCACCTCTAAATTTACATTCTGCCTTACCCAACATTGAGCGATCATTGTTTTCTGGTTCAATAAGGTACATTAAAATTGATTAAAATTGATGAATGGTTATTTCTTTACAAATCGTTCCAATAATTGTTTATTCAGACATTACTTTAAGCATCAGTTTTAGAATATTATGATATTATTGTATATCAACGAAAATCCTATTGTATTATTTGTTCGACTAAATTCTAGTTACTATCAGAATTTATGTTAAAAGGTAACTAGTAAAACAACGATAAACAAGAATTACGAGATGTGTTGGAATTCCCTGATAACTTTTCGATAATTTCTTCAGAAAATAAGCGGAGGCTGGAAACAGCTAATACAAACGCTTAAGAAACTTCTGGGAAATATACAAATTATGTCACATTTTCGTTAACTGATTACTGACTTTGATATGAAGTTCAGTATGCTTCCAAAGGTTTCTAAAGGTCATGTCATACCAGCGAACCGAATAATACTCTTACTTTCTGTAAATCAATCAGTCTCAACGTAAAACGTTTTCTATTACTTCTTGCGCGTTTTCTGCCGTTTGAAACTAAAAGGTAGGTTCATTATAGGGATTATGAATGTGAGGGCAGCCATTATCAGTCGTTCGACATTTAGGCTTATGATGAACCTAAGTCACTTAGTTTTGTTTAGTCTACGCTTTCTACATCACTACGATGAGGAAGAATCGAACCCTTATTAAAATACCGATAGGCAAATGGACCGAGTGATAAATGTATCATGTTTAGTTTTGTTTTGTAAATTTAGCAACAGATTTCGCAATTGACTGACATAAATCAGATTGTCGTTAAAAACTAAGCCCTACTTGAAAAAACGTTTTTATTCCGGTTTTCAGCTATTCGAAACTGTGAATATATATATCCACGTGAGATTTGATCTACCGTCAGTAAAATAAACATTAATGGTCTTCTGTAGTTTGTATTTACTTACGTAACGGAATAACAACACGTGTAGTGATTAAAAACTAAAATTCAAAGTATACATCTATTCTGAAATAAATGTTAGCCTGTTTTTTAAGTGTCTCTATTCTTGAATCTATCAAATCAGTTAAACATTTAATATAACCTTGTTCACTGATCAGTCAATACTTTTAAACGAGATGAATAAATTTTACTGTTGCGAAATTCAATAACATTTTAGTGTCGGTTGCTATGTCAAATCCACATAGCTAATTCTAGCCTCCGCACAGGTCAATTTATTCATTCTTCATGAGTCACATTTTGATCTTGTTAACTATTTGCTTATTACCCTTGACTGTTTTTATGGAGACGTATGTGTACATTTCTTATCTTACTCATCACATATCTGTAACTTATTTCCGTCCGACTATAAATATCGATTCACGCTTGGTTAAACTGAGTTGGCTCCCTCGCTTCCTCTATTGCTTGTCACTTTGTTTTGCTTTGCTCCCCGATCAACGATCGTACGAAATATACGTATCCAAAAATCCATTCTCATATTTGACTTGTTTAATTCCGTTATTCACTTACACGATTTAAGTGGATAATTATACGCGAGAATTAGCGACATGTAGCAATCATTTAAAGGATCCAAACGGAGCCAGATTTAGGGCCACTAAAACATATTTACTGTTTTTCTGAAAAGAGTACAAAATCGACTTCAGACATAAAACTTGGAAAATAAATTAGAGCTGTAAGCTAAACCACATAAATCAGTTATCATTATAAAGTGATCAGTATTAGGTTTATCGCAGATTAGAACCAATATAATGTCAAGAAAGAAGTTAAACAATAAGATTAGGAAATTTTCTTGCCCAGTGTAATAATCAAATCATATCTACAATAGACTGATACACTTACTGTTCAAGCATAGATTTTTTATCAGAACCAATTCAAATGTATTATGCATATGTAGTTTTATCTGGAAAGATAAAATATATAATGATATAGTTTATTGACGACTTGAAGAAAGATAATTCATAAAATTCCTCGGTTCAGTCTAATGTTTGACGGTAGCTAATTGCTAATCAGAACTCTTAAACTTGAATGAAACAACTTCTTAATGGTATCTGACTTATAATGATTTTATAGTTAATATTAGTATTTAATGAAAATCTCTTTTATGACTGATGCAGTTTTATTCATTGAATACTATTCCAGACTATAATTATTTAAGAAATAGGGAAATAAAATAATTACGGCATATAACTTTGCTGGTTAATAATATCACATTTCAGATTATTTCAGTATCTAAACGAATTTAGTTGCTGCGTATATTTGATCAATAATCGGTACCATCAGAAAGATCTAGAATTTAATTCATGTTTTTACTGATAACGTACTTTTTATTTGTTATGCAGGGCGACATCAACTTAGGAACCTATGAAAGGTGCTCAGACATATCAAGTATGTAAATTGTACCATGAGTGGCAGTGAATAACGTTTGAGCAAAATTATTAATAGGCTGAAGTTGGAAATGTGAATGATAGGACAGTAGTTTAGTTGTTTAAATAGTTTCGGACTAAACGAAAGTCATGAATATCTTCGCTGTGTACAGAAAGTTTATCTCACTCTAAAATGAACTAGCTGCCAAGTTTTACAGGGTCCTCAGTAAGTCATATGGTACATTGAGCCCATGATATCAACTAATTTCAACTTAACTAAAATAGGTTCACAAAATGAAAAATCAGTAGCTCATATGTACACATATAGGAAATATAATTATAGACAATTTATTATGCTAAATCTACTGTTGAAATATAGTTTCACAGTGTTGGTACGGTTTTTAGGATTCTAGTCTAACTGGAACAGGTGCGCTTATCGATTGACTTCACTTTTGCTAAAATTGTAACTATATAAACAGTATTTAGTGCATTTGTTAACATTTTTTGTACAACATTCATCGACACATCATAATACTCTGGGTTAATTACTGTAAATGTGTTCTGATGGAGTGCTTCAGACTAAAAGTTATTTAATTTTACTTATGAAGAATTACGATGATAAAAGATTTTGGAAACAATATGTAATTTTTGACCTCATAATCTACTCTTTGTATAATTATCAATAATTACTTAGATTTACTAAAAATTATCGGTTTGGGGTTGTGGAGATTATTAAGTTTTTGATTGAGATCATGAACCGATCGATGTTGGACCACCACTGAACACCAGAAAGGACTGGACGGACTTTTTGTCCTAGTATGAGACTTCTGAACAGTGCGCACCCACGATCCCGCTCGCGAGATTTGGACTCGTGGCCTTCGGTCTCGCACGAGAAGACCTAACCTCTAGATCGCCGAGCCAGTATTCAACGATGTTAGTGTCTAACTTCAACCAATCCACGAAATTTTTACGAATATCTTCCATTGTACTGAGGTAGATAACTGTCTCTACTCAGCATGGATTAGCTCCATAGGTCACGATTTCTCATTATTATAAATTGTCAGAATTTTGTTAGCTAAATACACATTATAATGGAAACAAATTCCTTTTAAATAGCTTGGTGAAGAAACAGTACTATACCTATTCGAAAAAATTAGTACGCAATAATCATATTTGTTACAGAAACATAATAATTTGATATCAAGTTATGAATGAATGTAGAAATGTTTATTTCGAAGTGATACCAAAAAAAGAATTATTCGTATGCAGTAGCTTCAAACATGCTCCCAACTAACGGGTTTTATTTTTACCTTAAATGAGTTTTATTTACCGTTTCCTGTTGTTTTATATCAATGTAAGTACTAATGGTTACTTAAAAATTAGAATAGTTTTACAAGTTAAATTTTTCTGTACACTAGAAAGACTCACTAACATTGATGGTCCATATTATTAAAACATATATAAGCATAAATATTCATCTGTGATCTGTTTTAAAATGTTTGTTATTAAAGGAAAATTGACTGTAAAAAGAAACAGGGAATTACAAATGGCTAATGTCTTTAATGTTATAAACTCGTTCATAACTTCATTTTCTTTAGTCAACTTCACCGATCATGATAGTAGTCACAATATTTTAGATGATATGTGTATAGTTAAAGTATAGTTTTACATCAATAAATCAAATCTCTCTTTTTAATTCCGTATTAACATACACTAAAATCAACTGTTGCTTGTATTTAATCCAGTTTTATATAAAGTTTTATATAATACCTTTCATATGAACTATATATTCAATATAATTATATTATATATGAAGTCTCTATTCAAAAGTCTATATTATTATTACTATTATTATTAATGGCTTTATTCAATATTATATTTTGGTACAATATAGAATTCTCAGCACAGGGTATTTCAACAAGTTTCTTACACACAAAAAACAGAAATAGGCAGCCCAGATATTCAAGCAGGCAGCCAGTTGTGAAACTATATATATATATATATATGCATTACCTGTTCAAATGTACAATTTATCACTGGATATCTAATTATAAATAATTCTTTAAAACTACATCCAATTAAATTATCACATATTCGTTGAATAGCTTCACCAACTTTCATTATAATTAAATTTTGATTAATTATTATATAAAATGGTAATAATGAATGTAATTCATTACTATTTATATTTGATTGTAGAATATCATTACATATACATAATGATTTAATATTTGGTAAAAATTCTTTCATTTGTAATCTACCATTAAAACAATAAATTTTAAAATAACTTTCAATAAACATTGATGATGATGGTGATAATGGTGGTGTGGATGATGATGGTAGTAGTGGTGGTGATGATGGTGGCGATGATGATGATGTAACTAAGTTACAATTCTTTTGATGAATTAATTCAACTTGTATATTTAAATTATAAATTAATTTTGCTACATGAATTAATTGTCCTTTTACAAAATTTGTAAAATATTTACGTTTAGTACAATATAATAAATATAATAAATGATCATTTTCAATTTTAATAATAGTAAATAATGGTGATTTAATATATGGATAAATATACTTAATTTGTTTATGTATTTCATTTAAATTATTTAAAAAATCAATAAAATCTTTACCCATTACTTTTAATAATGTCATATAACCAGAATCAATTAAAAATTGTATAAAATATTGACCATTTTCAAAATATAAATCATTTATTGATTTATTAATTAATATTGATAAATAATTGATTAATTTTTCATATAATTCTTCTTGATATGTTTGATTAGTTTGAAATATTTTCTCTTTATTTATTACATGATATAACATTTGTAACCATATATCATGATTATAAGTGGTTTCAATATATTTACGTAAACTTTCAAATAATAAACCATACATTATATAAATATAAGTGAAATGAATTGATTGATCACTGGGTGGTGATCAATGTCATGCGTGTCTAGTCCTTATTAATGCAGATCGTATACTATCGACTATCTAATCTCAAGTGAAATGAATACAATACAAGGCATGTTCTACTATTTATATGATCAAGATTAATCAGTTGAATATATATATATATCAATCCAAATGTTTATTCTTATTTTATAAAATAAATTAAATAATTACATAATATGATTGATAATGAGATGATGATGAAGATTTGAAGTTTAGGTGAATGATTTCGATGGAGTTTTATTCTTTGAATTCAAAGAATAAAACTCCATCAAAATGATTGATAGTAGATATACATTTTTTGTACTAGAAAGTAAACTGATGGATTACTTCAATGAAAATTATTGTTAATTTAATAAATTTCATTTTATTTTATGAATAATATAGAATAATACTATACTACTTTAATAGATTTAATAGTAGCATTAACTACTTGAAATATTATTCATTTAGTTTGGAGACAGTGGGATAGTTATTTTGTCTTTTTTTTCTTTCTTTCTTTCATATACATTAGACATAGGGATTAATTGCTTTACAATTCAAATATATCTGATAAAATAAATTTCAGTCATTAGTTAATTTGCTTGTTTTTTTTTGCAAAGTCTAAAATAGTTAGTTCTATTATGGTTTTCTATAAAAATGTCTTTCATTCATTATGATTCTAACATATAATACTCAAAATTGAAAACAATATGTATAAGATAATATAAACATCATCGTCATACTTCCCTACAGTTTCTTTCTCTCTATTTTTGTTTCGGTTGGTAATCATTCTTTTTTTTAAAAGAAAAAAAAAACGTAAACATTATTATTTCAATAAGTGATTCTGGGTGGTATCCACTTCTTATTGTTTTTATTCATGAAATAATGTGATTTTTATTCATATTGTACGTACATAACCCATATTGGTCATGAATTACAAAAAGTTTCGAAATTTATAGAATTCGAGTCTAATTTTTATTTAATTTTGCAGTCCTATTCAGTGACGACATAAACTTCTAATGGTTAAACAAACCTACTGTAGAAATAAGGATACTGAAATAAATAAGACAGTTTAGTTGATAGATCAAACTATAATGTACACAAAGTAAAGGTATATATATACGAATGTCTATCGAACCCAAACAACGATACGTAAACTGAAACCATGATCATGGCATAATCTAATTCATCCATTAGTATGCTATTTACGTAACTTCCAGCCTACCATTTGGTCCTGAGACGACACGTGATTATCTGCTTCTTGAGATATCACGTAATGAGTCTACAAATTTTCACACTATAACCCTCTTTTCCTAGAAGATTTCCGTTTTAGATTTCAGTGGAAGTGGAGTACATCAATCCTAGGGTTGAAGCCTTATCATTTTATCATATTTTGAGAAATGCAGTTTAAGTATACTTTTGAATCACAAGTCAAAACCTTTAGACCAACGAGTCAGAGGAGTGGTCTCATCTTAATTGATTAATCATTTGACAACAGCTATACAACCAATGCAAACTATAAAACGATGGATAGCCAGTCCATCCTACTATGGGACTCCTTCGTTAACTGATTGTAGTTGAAAACGTAAAACTTTAAATACCCACTCAGTGGTCTAAAGTGATTGTTACGAGACCTAAAGTTTATTGATTGGTTTATAGTATCTTGATATTGTTTTTATTTTAGTCTTCTATCGGATTCCCTGATTTCCAGTCGTGTATAAATCACAAAAAAATTAATCATATACCCCTATTACTCAGTTTTCAAACACTTTGAGATTCATTGTTGGACTGTGAAACGTATATTTGGGAGAAAATAAAATAAAATGCTAGGAGGGGGTGAAAAATATAACAAACGATGTGAAAGTTTGAAAAATAATAAATAAATTCATTTATTAAGGCCAAGGGAGAGATAAGGGTGTTACAAATTTCTTATGAACACAAAGACTTGGATTGTTGGCTCGGATTCCTATAGCTTCTGCTATGTGTAAGAGACGAGATCGAACACCATAAAGGAAACTAGTGGGAATACGATAACTTTAAATGACTTGTTTATGTCCACTACATGACCGCTATCGATCAAGTGTGATAGAACCGAGCTGCTTATTGTCTTGACGTTACCTTTTCCTAACCACGAAGGGAGGTGTTCACTAACTCTTTAGTTCAGTTGCCTGATAGTGCGCCCAATATAGCTTTCTCCACAGAAGCAGCTGAATTCATAGATACACATAGAAGTGGCATAACCAGGTTACTTATCCTTCAATTGCGAAATCACCATCGATCGGGTCGAATACGATAGGCAGAGGTTGTCAGCATTAAACGTTCTCTTTACTGCTCTAGTCAATCTATCCCGTAATACATCGCTACCTAAATCACCATTGAACTGCAGCTTCAAGAAAAGCGGTTTCTTATTAGCCGTCAGAGTCACTATTTTCTTGTTTTGTACCCGCAAGTGTATCTTCAGGAAACCTTGTGGATACCGCGATTCAGTCAACATATTATGAATGTGCTCTAATTCCTTACCAATTGTGTCAACTGAGCATATCTTAATAGCTCTATTTGCCTTTATTATTCTTATCAAAAACTAATGCAACTGATATCACACTACCAATTTGTACTTTTCACTTTTCACCTATTATGTAATCGTTTTCATAGTTATCATTGATTCATTGTTTGCAGTAATTCACTGTTCTGTATCTTTTGCGTGTAATTATATGATTTTTTTAGTCTGAATAGTACGGAATAGAGAGTCATATCTGTTTAGTCTTTCTGGATTTTTGATGTGTGGATCAGAATTAGCTGATAAATTTTGTATGAGCAGTTAGCCGTTTCAGTGAATACAAGAAGCAGTATTAGTGGAATTATGGTGGGTATAAAGTGAAGCATTTCATACGAATTTTCTTACTTATAAATCCGTTAGTTTCATGGAGAATAAAATGTTACTACTGTTATTTAGTTATATAATCGTATTCAAAAATTAAACTTTAACAGTGTTATATATTCGCCAACATTTTATCTTCTTTTTTTTTGAAATCATCTGTGGCATTGAACCAGTAAACTCAAATGTATCACAAATTGAAAACTTGTTCTTTGGAGTGGTTTTATCAAATCACCAGTTCAAACATGAACTTGGAGTTCTAAACCAGAATGTAAACTCTCTCATTCTTCCATATCCTTGCTACTCCATGTAGTTTTTTTTATTTACTAGTCAATTGTTATTAAACTCTCCTGACTTTGTTTAATGATTTTTTCATGATCTCTAGATTTTTAACTTCAAATTTGGCAAATGGACAATCATCTTTTATATTTCAGATCTATAAATTATTCATACCTTACTATTTTTCTTTAAACTTGAGACTGTTACATAACCGGGTTATAAGATTTTAAATCTTCGGATACTTTATGACGTATTCATATTCTCTTTTTTTCAATGAAATATATTCTACTTATTTTAAATCATTTTAATTACAATAAAATCATCGTAAAGAAAATTTTCTTTAATTCATTGCTTTAATTTCTCCTTTAATTAACTGATGTATCAGATGATTATGGCTATTCATATAAAAGAAGGGCGGTATTTAAAGTTAGTGATTTCTTTTGTTTGTTTGTTTTGTTGTTGTTGTTTCTGCTTTCGGTCCTCATCAATATATTAGGCTACTTGGTAATGAAGGATGTTTGTAAAATAAGTAATTTGTTTTTTTTTTTAAAAAAAACCTTTTCTTTTAGTTTTATATCGTAATTAATTATAACTGAAATAATTGAATGATGGGCGTCATAATGAACGTTTAATGTTTTTTTTCTGTATAGTCAATCACTATTAAATTGGAAAGAGCTATGAAGATATCTTCATTGAATAGATTAATCATTAACCCGATTAAATGACATTTAAGAAAAATAACTAAAATTAACCATTTGACACTAGTAAATGTATATGGTTACTAAATAAAACTTGAAAGATTTAAAAAGAAAAAATGGTTCAACTTCCAGTGGTCATAATAAAAAAAATGCTCATAATTACATGGATATATTAATCCGAGTTCAGAAGTTCATAACTATTTGTGTGTATGTAGTACATCTTTGAAATTTTGTATGCACCCGTAGTCACAGTGTGTTTGCTTGAAAAGATATATATATATACCATTGGATGCCGGCTCATTGGTTCAATAGATTAGGCGTACGCGCACGACATTGGAGGCCCTGGGTTTGAATCCTGCGAGCAGGATCGTGGATGCGCACTGCTGAGGCTTCCCACAATAGGACGAAACGGCCATCCAGTGCTTCCAGGTTTCCAACGGTGGTCTAACATCAATCGTTTCATGATCCCAATCAAAAAATTATTAATCTGCACAACCTCTTTACTGGTAATTTCATGTGTAACGAAGATATTCATTATGAAGAACGTGTACAATGAAGTTTTATTTCGGTTTAATTAACTAATTAAGTTCTGCAAAAATAGTAAACATTTTTGATATAAGAAATACAAGTGTATATTTATCAACTGAAACTTTCTTACTATTTTGTCAACCTGCATAGTTTTATGTTTACCGATGAATTTCATTGTACAAATGACATATCAGTTCATTTTTAATGTTTATTAACCTATTTCTATTTTAAGCAGGGAATTAACATTATTTAACAATTATCCCCCTCAACAAATATTTAATCTAGGATTTAGAAATATCATATAGGAATACAACAAAGTAACTGATGAACAGATATACTTTGATTTATAAATCTAATAGATAGTTTAATAGGTATCAATGAATTACATTAGTACAAAGACATATAAACATCAATAATAATATAACAATATATTATAGAATAGGATTTCATATATATATTAAAAACTTTTTTCAACTTACCTCTTCTATATTTGATTTAATAAATGGTCTAAATAATAAAAATTTTTCATTAAAATCTGAACCTTCCAGAGATGAATCTAATTTACGAAATGATGTACTAGCTCGTTTAATTTTCATTTGATTTGTTATTAATAATGAAAAAGCGAATATATCAAAAAATACATTACTAGATATTGTATCACCCCAACTATCTAATGGTTTTTGTATATAATAATTTTGTGGATCAATCCATCGTTTACCATTTAATGCATATATATCATAAATTGTTTGATAAATATTATTAATAATTTTCGTACTAATTAATATCACCTTAATATCAAGATCATATAAACGTTTAGCTAATGTAATTAATTGTCCACGAACATAATGTATATATCCATTACGTTTTGATGAATATTTTAAACGTATACAATCATTTGTAGCATTTATAATAGAAAATGATGGTGGTTGAATATCTGGATAAGATAAACGTAAATATTCATGTAAATTATCTAAATTATGTAAAAAACTTATAAAATCTCTTCCTTGTACACGTAATAAATTTTCATAACCATAATCAGATATAAATGCAGCAAATGATAAACCAGTTTGATAAGTTACATTTTCAATACTTTCACCAGTTTCATGACTAAATGCTAAAAATAAACGTTCTGGTACTGTATCAGAGTAGGTATTATGCGTTTGAAATGTTAATAAACCTATATTAGATTTTTCAACAATTCTAAACCATACATCTTCACCATAAATTGATTCAACATAATTTTGTATACCGATCACTATTAGTCCGTACATTTATAATAATAACTACTTTTAAATTTTCAACTAAATCAAATGTGTATATCAAATAATAAACTATTCAATAAGGATGATTGTTTTTATAATTCACTTCTATTTTCTTTTTTTTTAATTTGATTTTAGTTGTTGTTTTTGTTTTCGTCGTTTTTGTTGTTGTTGTTGTTATTGTTGTTGCCAAAAACAAACCAATCATATAAACTAATAATATAGAATAATAATAATTGGCCATTATTTATTATGTCTCATTGTTATATAATATTAAAATTTATTTTATTCAAAATATTGTTTTATCTATTTATTATTATTTTAATTGTTTATCATAAATATACATAAATATTTCTGTTTATTTAAGGTAGATAATTAATCGATTTCAGTTTAATAATGATATGTATATCGTTTTCATTTATGATTGTTGAAATCTTTTAGCCCCCAAATGCCCTGGTACGGTCGAGAGTGGGGAGAGTTCGTTCACCCTCTCGAAGTGATCTCACATGACCACGCGTATATAGCCTCTGTCAGGGAAGTCCTACTCACTACTTTCTTGTGGCGTTACTGTAGTTTACGAAATTGAGAGGATGAAAAGCGAATGTCCGGCGCTTTAATCGGGTTGGTAGACATCGAGAGTCCATCTAGGGGAGTTGGAAAACCCTAATTCCAAACCAACTGGGTACATGGGCTTCAGCACACTGAGTGAACAAATGGCGTATGAACCAATCGTTGGTCACCGGCTACCATGGGACTGCATATCCTTACGATGCTCCACTGCCTTGTGCATCAGGTCAAAGGATCCGAGAGTGGCCCCCTAAGTGAACCACCTGCTTCGGTTTGTGCACCCGAGTAGTATCACAGCCCTCACACATATCAAATAAGATTTGTGTGGCTCATTTGTATTTGGTGCCTCCTTGTACCAGTATCTAAGTGTTAAAATAAATAATCTGTTTATAAATAACAGTGATGAATATTTAACTATATATTTTAATTCAGATGATCATACTTATAACAGATACTTTAGTGAACGAGAATATAAGTGATAACAATTGGATATGCTTGAATACAAACTTATAGAACATGTTAATAAAAATCTGAGAATCATACAGTAAATTGTTTATTTATAAAATATGTCAATCAATTATCTCAAACTTGATTATACCTTTAGCAAAATGTCAATTAATTGTCTCAGAATTCATTGTTCTTTTGTTTCCATACCAATCATCTTTTTTTCAAAATTTTTTTATTCTCTTTCCATTGAACTTCTTAACTTTCTACCACCAAAACATTTCATCTTCGATTAATGATGCATACTACTTATATCTATGGACATTAGTAGCACACATTACAATATACTTTAGAAATAGTGTTTTTTTTCAGTAAAATAAACAAAATTGGAACTTTCATGAAAGGAGTAAATTTAAGTAGTTGAAAGTTTGAATTCATAATGTGTATACATAGTTTGCAACATATACATTATTTGTTTTCAGTTATTTACTGTCTTTTGTTTATACATTTCTGAATAAGTGTTTACTGACTAATAAAAAATGTTTTGAAGAATATTTGTTTATATTATTTCTATAGTTATACTAGTTAAATCTTATTTAGATTTGAAAAAGAACTTGTTATACACAATTTTGCAGTGAATTCAGAATATACTATTTAGAATACATTAATGATGATGATGATGATTTTTTACTTTAGAATGAATAGAATATTTCATTTTATTGTGAGAATTGCCTTTCTCAAATTTTTGTTTCTCAGTGGTCAGCCTTAGTTTCTATTCTAAAAACTTTTGATTATAAAAATCTCTTATTTCGATGATCTCATGTGGTGTTTAAATGAACTGATGATTCCTTTGTACTTGTTGAATGCTTGATTTCGAAGTCCAAACACAGTACATTCGTTAGTGCTTATCTATTACTTCTTGTTCTAATTGCGTTACTTCTGGGATTCCTAGTTTGTTCTATAATGCAAATACACTTAATTATCACATTGGCGTCATGATGGAGCCTGTGATGTAACTGTTGGATATACATTCATATTTTTATGCTTTTGAGGATTACTTTGAAAGGTTCGAAATCTGGGCTATGACCAAGGAAGATGGTGAGGATGGTAATATTGTGGCACATTTCCTCACATTCGTCGAAAAGGAGCATATAGCTTATTAAAAACTCTGGCTTTACCAGAAAAGTCCATTTCGCTTCCTTATTCAACTCTCAAGGATCTACTGCTAGACCATGTTAAGTATGCAAATTTCTATTGCGGTAAAGTGGGAAAATTTCGTGAAATGATTCATCAGGACATCAAAAATTCCACTACATTATGTCATCCCAATCCAGTGCATATTCAAGGTTAGGCAGATAATTCATTGAGGAGTTGCGATGCAGTTCACGAAGATGGGCACAAGTTTGGTCAATGTTTGTTCTGTGGCAGGTTCCACTCTTTTAATTCATGTAAATTTCGTAATTCTAAGTGCTTTAAATGTGGTGATATTGGACATATTCAGTCAGTTTGTAATACTACTATTCATCTTGCTGCAACGAATATTAAGTCTTGTAATTCTGATTCTATTAAGTTGAGTATTTGTAATGATCATTTATGTTTATCAACGATTTGAAAAGACAGTGTAGAGTCATATAACAGTTCAGAGTTAAATGAAACTCAGAATTCTTGCGAGACAAGAGATTCGAATCAATCGACTTATCAGATTTCTCATGTTATTGTACCAAATATGGTTTTTCCTAATGATTCACTTATTTCTGACGAAATTCCTTGCAAATCTGAGGAAAATATGTTGAACGAACCTGTAGTGACTCACATTTATCACGAGAACACGACTGGTTTAATAAAAACAATTATTATTATAACCAACTGTACCAGTGTTTGTTTTAACGTGCTTTTGTTTGACTGTGCTAATGACAGCTATTTTGTGCTTCCATTCTTATACTTGCACTTTTGATTGTGACTTCGCGCGAATTCGGTTACGTTCTGTAACCAAGCTTGTATCCTGGCACGATCTCGGTATCCTTTCGATGCCACGAGATCGCCAGCAAATATAACTCGACTTGGTCCATTAACTGCCTTCTAATATTTGGCTTCTCGGAGATTTTATGGGTTTCTTTGGTTACGTTCAACCTTCGCCTTCTGATTAACTTGGCACGTGTTTCTTGGTAGCGGTGTTCATAGTTAATCTCAACTCGACGCCACGCTACAAACCTAGTCATGATGGAAAACCTGATGTAGTTTTGATAGATGCTGATTTTTCTAATGATCCTTCGCTCTGCAATGACATTCCTAATGAATTCGAGGAAATTATTACAGAAGAGTCAAAGCTTGATGTCATATCAAATATTATTTGTCCTCATAATACTTTTGTTTCTTGTGGGAAACTTGTTCAGTGTGAAACACAAGTACTGAATGAGCTCGGGTTTGATCACAATTTGGATTATTTCATATCTTGAAGTCACTTCTAATGTTTACTCTAGTCAATGTGAGAAATATGTTTTAAATGAAGCCACATCATTCGTAACTTGGGAATATAATGATCCAACATTATTTCGTGGGGGAGGATAGCGTTGGGAAATCTGTGCTTTAAATTCTAGATAGTGGTTTCGGTACACAACCAACACGGCGATTGTATACAATCCCAGGAAGCAGATGAGTCTGTTTTGATTTCGGTTGTTAATTCCAATATCAATGAACACATTCCAAATAATCCAGAGTTTTTATCCAATACAATGTCGTACAAACATAGGATGAACTTAAGAAGACGTACAATCGATTACAGACACTTGGACTCTAATTTAAGCTGTGGCGGATGTGTTGTTTGAATGAACTGATGATTCCTTTGTACTTGTTGAATGCTTGATTCCGAATTCTAAATATAGTACATTCGTTTGTGTTTATCTAGTACTTCTTGATCCGACTACGTTATTTCTGGGATTCTTAGTTCATACTATAATTCAAATACTCCTAATGATTACATCTGACCAATTTCATCAGCTAACGAAAACCAGTGTAATATATATATATATATATATATATATGCTTAAAAATTGGTGTCTTTTCTTCAGGTTATCAAATTTTAAACTTGCACCCTTCCGGAAAGATAAATCATCAGCTTATTCAAACTGCAATAATACCTGGTAATAGGGATAATTTTGACAGTTCAATAACATTTGAATAATAGTTCATACTACATCAAATGAAGTAAAATATATTAAGGTCAGGATAATCTACATCGTGTTGAAACAACATCGTTTAACTTTTATTTATTTAAAGGTTGTGGTTGTAAAGTTCGACCATTTCCAAAAATAAATTGCTCAGTGAGCATTCGACATTGATGTGGACCACAATAGGTTAAGTAGAAAACAACTATCAGTCAAGTATTCACACAAGATCATTTTCGGCTTACCAAATGGCGATCTGGTGCGAATGTATGACCGAGTGCACTCAGCAATGTATGTCCAGTAAAACTAGTGATGTCAGCATCAGATGTTGAAGACTTACATAACTATTTATTTTGAGGATTTATTTACCGCCACAAGCTTATACATTAAAAGTGTTAATGATGGTTAACCTGTAAAAGCACTGATGACAGTTAATTATGGTTATTTCGCTGATACTTCAGGACTGGGCAACACTGGTATACCAGTCTCTCCCGATGAACTGACTGCAAGGTAAATAAAATAGCCCGTGATTGTAAGTATAGTTGATCATAGTTGATTCGTATTCTGAATTTGCACTACGTGTGACTTCTAAATGGTCAGCTAGAGTAGGATATACTTCCTAGGTATCCCTTGCAATCAATACCCGGCTTAGATCAAACGTTCCCCAACATGTCAATGACCATCCAAGTATATCTTAAAATTCATTCATCCCTGACTCCTAATTTGACTGGCTTGTTATCTTTCGATTAAGAAGATTTTACGAACACATGCGTTATAAAGCCTTGAGTGGTAAGCACGACGTGACCTGATAACATACTTACGCATGTTATCTCTTGTGGGGAACATGGGCCGCTCACCAGCACTCCCCATCCAACCATTTCCTCGGCAATCCCTTTCATGTCTGCTTCCATTTCACGATGTAATGTGCTATTTAGCCTTCCACTTTAACGTTTCCCTCCAGTATTACAAGTTAGGGCTTGCCTCGTGATGCAGTTTGGTGATTTTCTCAATGTATGTCCTACTCAACTCAATCATCGTTTCCTAATTTCCTCTTCAGCAGGAAGCTGGTTTGTCCTCTCCTACAGTAGACTGTTGTTGATGGTATCCGTCCAATGGACGTTGAGTATCTTGTATAGACAATAATTTATAAATACTTGTACCTTCTTGATTGTGGTTGTTGTAGTTCTCCAAGTTCCAGCTCCGTACAGTAGAACTGCCTTGGTGTTATTGGTACTGAAGATTGTGACTTTGATATTGGTTGAAAGTTGTTTTGAGTTCCATATGTTCTTCAATTGTAGGAATGCGGCCATTGCTGTGCAAATCCTCACCTTTACGTCTGCACCTGAACCTCCTTGTTAATCGATGATGCTTTCCAGGTATGTGAAGGATTCTACATCTTCCAAAGTTTCGCCGTCAAGAGTGATTGGATTGCTGTTCTCTGTTTTGAATTTGAGGACCTTGGTTTTCCCCTCGTGTATGTTGAGGCCTACTGATGCAGACTGCTGCTACACTGGCTGTCTTTATCTGCATCTGTTCGTGTGTATGCGATAGGAGGGCTAGGTCATCTGCGAAGTCCAAATCGTCTAACTGGTTCTGAGCTGTCCATTGTATGCCGTGTTTTCCCTCAGATGTCGAGGTCTTCATAATCCAGTCGACCACCAGAAGAAAGAGGAAAGGTGAGAGTAGAAAACCTTGTCCTTACTTGGAATGCATCTGTCAGCTGTCCTCCATGCACGACATTGCACTGTAGTCCGTCGTATGAACTTCGGATAATGTTGAAAATCTTCTCAAGAACTCCATAATGTGGAAGAAGTTTCCATAACGTTCTCCTATCTACACTGTCAAATGCCTTTTCATAATCAATGAAGTTGATGTATAGTGACGAATTCCACTCAACTGATTGTTCGACGATGATCCGTAGTGTTGCAGTTTGGTCTGTGCACGTTCGACCCTTACGGAATCCAGCTTGTTGATCTCGAAGTTGGGCGTTTACTGCATCTTTCATCCGATTCAGCAACACTCTGTTGAAGACCTTCCCTGGTATTGACAGTGGTGTAATGCTTCTGTAGTTTTCACATTTGCTCAGATCTCCTTTCTTTGGAATCTTGATGAGGTGTCCTTCTTTCCAGTCCATCAGCACTTGTTCCTCCTCCCAAATCTTTTTGAATAGAATGTAAATCATGTTTGTAGTTACTTCGATGTCTGACTTCAGTGCTTCAGCTGGTATGTTGTCGGGTCCTGCTGCTTCCCCGTTCTTGATTTGTCTGACGGCCATTCTGGTTTCTTCCTTTGTTGGTGGGTTGACGTCTATGGGAAGACCTGTGTGTGCTGCTTCGATGTCCGGTGGATTGGTTGGAGCCGGTCTATTCAGGAGTTCCTCGAAGTACTCTACCCATCTGTTCCGCTGTTGTTGAATTTCAGTGATTGGCTTGCCTTCTTTTTTTTGACTGGTCTCTCTGGTTTACTGTATTTTCCTGCTAGTTTCTTCGTTGTGTCGTGAAGCTGTTTCATATTTCCTTCTCTTGCGGCGTTTTCCGCCGTCGTTGCTAGTTCTTCCATGTATTTCTGCTTGTTGGCACTAATATTCCCCTTCACTTGCTTGTTTGCTTCTATGTACTTAGCTAGTGCTTAGACCTTTTCTGCTCGTGTTCGGCTGTTGTTAATTGCTGCCTTCTTGTTTTTCCTTCCTTTGGTCCTGTCCAGTGTTTCTATAGAGGTCCATTCCTTATGATGATGCTTCTTGAGACCCAGAATCTCCTGACACGTTGAAGTTAATGCTTCTTTGATACCTTACCAGTTGTTCTCCATAGTAGTTTCTTCTTCTTTCAGTAGATCCCGTAAGGCTTGGAACCTGTTGTTGAGAGCTATCTTGAATTCATTGAGTTTGTCAGTATCTCTAATGAAGGCAATATTGAACCTTTGTAGGGCTGTTTGTCCAGTTGTCCAGTTCTTCTTTAGCTTCAGTTTTAAGTTGGCCACAACTGGGTGGTGATCTGAAGCTATGTCAGCTCCTCTCCTGGTTCTCACATCTTCCATTGTCCTTCGGAATTTTTTATTGATGCAAATATGATCTATCTGGTTCTCTGTGGTGTGGTCCGGTGAGATCCATGTAGCCTTGTGTATACGTTTGTGTGGAAAATTGTGCCACCTATGACCAATTTTTGTTGAATGCACACAGATTTACAAATCCCTTCCCATTTTCGTTTCTCTCTCCCAGTCCATGTCGTCCCATGATATCTTCATATCCGGTGTTATCTATTCCTACTTTGTCGTTTAGATCTCCTATCAAGATGACCAGGTCTTTTCCTTGGCACTTTTATTTGAGTAATTGCAGCCTCTCATAAGACAGACCATTATTGTCGTTGTTGCTATCATTGGTGGGTGCATGACGCCGGATAACAATCATTTTCATTCCCTCCCTCTTGGTTTTGAAGGATGATTCGGTGATTGTAGATCGGTGAGATTCCCATCCTACAAGTGCATTTTGTACTATTTTGGATAGCATTAGAGCAACTCCCTGAGCGTATGGAGCATCTCCTCCCTCGTGGCCGGAGTACAGCTGCATCGTTCCAGAATCTAACCCTTGCTGCCTAGCTTGGGCCGAATAGGTGGGCCTCGTGTCTTCCGAAGAATCTCGGCTTTCATCCTGAGGCGTCATAATTCTTCCTCCAACTCCTAAGTCAGAGTTTAACCGGTCCAATTTGTGTGATCTGGTTGGCGTTTTCTGGCAAGATATTTTTCTACGGGATGGGGTTGCCGACTCCATGCCCAACCCTCCTGCTTTGTGTGACTTGGAACCAGCAGTAACTCTAGAAAGGCTACAGACGGAGTTTGATCCGATAGACTAAACTCTAAGCTATTTGTTCCTTGTTGTATCATTATGTACGTTGCGGACATACGTTATACTGTCACGCGCTATCTTTATTTTCGTCACAGTCAGGGACGCTCCAAGTTTCCCTAAAAAGCTTGTCACGAAGAATCTCCATCTCCATCTATTTTATAATCACACGTAATCGCATACTCTCAGCTCCTTCCCGAATCGGCTCCATTTGTCAGTTGTATGTCCACTCACACCTTGGTAACGCTTATTTTCTTTAACCTATTAAAATGCTCTTTCTTAAAAAATACCTTAATAAAAGAAAATTAGACTGAGTAATCTTACCTTAAACATTTCTTCATGAATATTGGCTATTCTGCCTCTCGTCCTTTCGTTTGCTTGCTCCCTCTTTCAGCCCCCTTGTGATATGGAACGAAAGATTTCATCCTGCACCATCCTCAAAGCCTTAGACATTCCAAAGGGACATAAGGTTGCGACGTTTAGAAGCTCCCACCTTCAATGGACCTATCCTTGACCATCAGTTGCACATTCGCAACGCAACTTTCGTGAAGCGCGTCAAGTGTAGTACTGATTAAAACCATCTACATTCATATCTTATAAATTATCAACCCAGCTATGTAATTTACTTTAGTGGGTATTGTATCATTTGTATCAATTTGATCTTGCCTGTAAACTGGCATGCCTCATGTAACAAACCGTTATTTGGGAATAAAATTATTATTATTATTATAAACAGATAATCCTGACTGGTGTTGGTACCAGAAAATGTGTAGTAATTCTTCTCGAGACTTCAGAAAATCGTGCCAGTTCTCCAGATCTAAAGCATCTTTTGGAAAACCTCCCCGCTGGAACGCAATAATGGCAACTGTAGACGGTAGACATGGTCAACTGTTTTACATCATTGATATGATGACGAAAAATCACAATCTCATCAACATTGGAGCAGATGTTAGTGTTCTCCCTAAAAATCCTGGTGGTCCTCTACAGGAACCGATCTGAAGTTTACAAGTAGTAAACCGATTACCGCATATGTTAAGACTTATGTTTATCCTGACGTGGGTTTACGCAAACCAATTTATTTTTTTTACAAAATGTCATTTTCTGGTTGTAGGTTATGCCTAACCACAGTAAAGCATATAATCGATCCATAATTTTGTAGTGACATTGGATTCTAACCACGATCCTCAAAGCTGGACATAAGATAACTGAGAAAATAGACTTTAAACATGTAAAATTAAGAGAAGATCAATAATGGTGAACGTGGGAATATTCATTTGAAAATCGAATCAATCGGACGTGATGGCTCAACCTTCCAGGCGTGGTCATTCTTGTGCAACATATCACTTTTATTCATAATAAACCTATTGTTCTATCTAAATGTGTTCTCCATCATATATTGGTGGTTGTTACGATATGATAAGTCAGTGCAGACAATGATGTGACTTCCACATCAGATCTCATAAATTCGATACTCACTGTAAGATCCATTTTGAATGCTTTGTGTGTTTGTGAAAATCCCTCCATGTATATACTTGCACTTTGTTCCTATTGATTCTTTTAGTTGTACATTGTTAACCTTTTGGCTACATTTGAATTGTTAATATTTGTATTTTATTATAGTTTTCGTTTTTACTACACCTTCACTAATTCCCCATGTTTCTTCCCGAACTGCACTTATGTTGTTTTACTTTATACTAAGTCTGGGCGGCAGCCATTTTGGTTTATCCTTGCCTTTGATTGCTTGACCTGTGTTGACTGGAATTGTGCATTTTGGTTGTGAATTGAAGCACTGTTTCAGAATTGAAAACACTCTGTGTTATAGAGCGACCAATTATTACCTTTTGAACGAATCTGTACGTGATCTATCCAGACAGGATAGAATAACATTTATTTGTGGTGATTAGTAATTTTCTTGCATCCTTTATCAACTTTCTTATTTATTGTAGTTTAGATTTGATCAATTGAACAATTATTGGTTGGATAGCTGAGTGGTTATATTTGTTTAGGTAATAATGTACACTTAAATTTATGATAAATTATAGAACCGTCATCTTACCTAATTACTTTGTTTTGGTTTCAGTCGGGCGAGGGCGCGTATCTAACTCATCCAGACAGCTGTCCTTCACTCCAAACCGTAGTTTGGATCTTACACTCACGTCATAACAAATCTACAGTTTTGGGGTACGGCCGAGATTGGTGAGAGTTCGCTCTCCCTCTCGAAGTGATCTCACATGACCACGCGTATATAGCCTCTGTCAGGGAAGTCCTACTCACTACTTTCTTGTGGCGTTACTGTAGTTTACGAAATTGAGAGGATGAAAAGCGAGTGTCCGGCGCTTCAACCGGGTTGGTGCACACGGAGAGTCCACCTAGGGGAGTTTGAAAACCCTAATTCCAAATCAACTGGGTACATGGGCTTCAGCACACTGAGTGAACAAATGGCGTATGAACCAATCGTTGGTCACCGGCTACCATGGGACTGCATATCCTTACGATGCTCCACTGCCTTGTGCATCAGGTCAAAGGATCCGAGAGTGGCCCCCTAAGTGAACCACCTGCTTCGGTTTGTGCACCCGAGTAGTATCACAGCCCTCACACATATCAAATAAGATTTGTGTGGCTCATTTGTATTTGGTGCCTCCTTGTACCAGTATCTAAGTGTTAAAATAAATGAATAAACTTTGTGACACATCCGTAGTATGGATCGTCTAATCATCCCGGGACATGATCGACTCAGTGTCATGAATAAGTTCTACAAGCTTTCTCACCTAGGTGTTCAAGCAGCCGTCATTCTCATAGAGGAACGATTTTACTATCTAGATATGAATAAAAGCCTCAGGTGATGGGTGCGTCACCAGTGCTCTCTCACAAGCTCGCTTCGGACACATCCATATCGATTGGCAGGATCCTTAAGAGATCCCCATCGATACTCTTATCTCATGACGAGTGTGAATTGTTTCACACGATGAGTATGGCCAGTGCTTAGAAAGGATGCTACTGCTGAAAAAGTGGCCCATGCCTTTATCAAACAATGGGTGGCAAACTTACAACACAATACTTCGACTTACAGAGAAGTTCTTAGGTCCTTCGTCTTCTATCATGAATGTGGATCTAAACTCTCACTTGAGGCGGCTTACAAATTCAGTGCACTCAGTTAAACCTGCTTCCACACGACATCAATCACGTGATGACTTCATCCAGTAAAATGTGTTCGGAATGTCAATTTCTATATGCACCCCCTAAATGGACCCATTAAGTTGTTCACCTCGAACCCAAGTACTATACCGTCAGTAGGAACGGAACTGATGACAACATCAGCATCGACTGTCTAAAAGCTGCTTACATAGAAGGGAACCTCTTCACTATGAATGAATGATCTTTTCTGCGGAAGAGTCAAATAGCAAGCTTCCTTACGATGTTCCAGTACGTTTAACTGGAACTTTGGAGTTATTGATTGTAACGGCTGATGTAGATTTTTATATTCCCTTTGAAGTCAGTACAGTTTGACAGGGTTGACTGCTTGAAAATGGTTCAAGAAATTTATATTCGTCCAACGCCATATTTTTGGCGTTGAGAAATGTAGTGCGGTAAGCGGAACTCAAGAGGGAAGATTTCATCAAACAGCTTATTGAGAGAAAGCGCTAGTAGTTTTCAGTCAGCAGTAGTTCTTGGATCTCGGCCTTTTATCGAGTGTCTGAAGTGCCGTATGGTACATCACATGGTTAGCAGCACCTGGCAAAAATTCTACACACCCTTCCAACCGTCTCGAAAAGGATACTGAGGATTTCTAGTTGTTGTCTACCGATTTTCATAACACCTCAGTAACCGTTGGGCCAGGGATTTTTCTAAAGCAATAGAATGCCCGGATCCGGTGTGTTTTGAGAGCTTTGATCTTACTGTACATAATTTGGATGCTTTGATGAAGACACTTGTCACCTTAGTGAAATCTCATCTGTGGTATTGCAGCTGGATAACGTGTATGGAAACTTGACTGTATGATAAAACCATTAACCACATGACTAGCTTACTTATATAACTCAATCCGGTCTATTCTACTCTGGGAGCCACGCTTTCTAGATTTATTAGTTTATGAAGAGAACAGAAAAATCCTAGCGTAAAAGTCATGGTTAAAAGTAAAGAATGTGAAGGAAAAGTGACATAACCAGGCTGCCTTTGCTGTTGGTTCTATTCAGTTAATTGATTAATCAGGTTTAGTAACTCTGACCCCCAGTTAAATATTTGGATGCTTGGCGACTGCTTTTAGGAGAATAAGAGACTTATTCTCCCTTAGTCCAGTGTTACATCACTAAATGTACAATATTACATACCCAAGTGTCTGAGAAAGCAAGGAGGATTTCGGTGTGTGTAATTCTATGTTATTAGTGCGTATGTCTCATTCATCGTAAATTACACTTAAGGTATCGTGAGTTAATAAGTCTTACCAAATCCCTTAATCTGAGAGCATCTGTATGTTTATTCGTCACAGCGATTCCCGAAATACACGGGTGTTGGACTATTCCTACGGATTCTACATACATATGTCTTGCAGGAAAGAACTGAGTTATACAGGTGTAAAGACCGTTTACTTATGTTACCTAGATGATAAACAAGGAAAAAGTGATGAAGTTTGGAATAAACAATGCCTTTGGTTGGAAACAGAGGTTACAGCGGTAACTGAATGTAGAAAAGTTTCATATGTCCCATACAGAAATATCGCCACGATGTTTGGCTAAGTGCTTGCAGATATCAGTCCCCGTTGAATAATATGAGTATGCGTGTTGAAGATGGCACAGGTATTCAGTGTTTGACAACGCTTTTACCAGCAACACCTAATATAATTCGTACCCACCAAGAGAAATTAAAAGACAGAGTCGAGGAGATCGGAAGAGTGTATTTGGCGATAACCAATATATCGGAATTCTCTGATCTAATCTGGCTAGCGATTGCGGTAGATCTTGAGCACAGCGTTACCACACGTGATATGGTGCGGATGCATGACCGAGTGCCTTCAGCTAGATGAGTCCACTAAAACATATGGTCAGCATCCGATGTCGAAAACTTACAGAGCTATTTATTTTGGGGATTTATTTACCGCTACAGTGTCAAGGGTCTAAACCTGATATGTCCTCATTTTTACTGTCTCCAAAAACAGGGAATGCACGAATAAACTATGGGAAATCTCAAAAGTCAAGAAAAACATCACATGTCAGCTGACTATTAGTTTTCTCATCGAATCGTGGACGAATGTGACTTATAATCTCAACACATGATTGAAATTCCATCAGTTGACACTTTCAAAAGAGAATTTCGTCAACTTAAGGATCATCACTGTCAAGACTCACATAAACTACTCGGCTTCCTATCCTTTCAGAACTGAAACTGAAAGCTGTTTACATTGTGGCGCTTCACATCACTTCATGCCCTATAAGTCAATAGGTCGATAACTGAAAGTCAAACCATGAAAGAGTGGTTGAGAACTTATTTGGTTTGAATATGGATGCCCATGGTCTTATGAGGATCATCTGAGAGAGAATGGTTCACTATTCTCATTTAAGAATATTGAAGTTAATGTTGGACGTCGGTCGTCGGGTTGTGTTTTCCGTTGTGAACGCTACACCTGCGTGGTAGTGTTCGAGTTACAGCCATATACAAACTTAAAATCCCTAAAAATGGTCGATATTGAGTTAAATGAAACCAGTTACAATAAGGTGACTGCAGTTACCAATGGCGACTTGTCAAAAGGAGATTCTTTGAGCAAGTCGGAAGATGTTCAAGATGAAACGCCTTACACAGTTAAGATAATTCCAACCCATTCAGATCCTTTCGAGTTACAAGTAATAAGTGCTAATAAAATTTCACTATTGTTAAGGTGAGCTCTTTTGAGCTCGTTCAAGAAATTCATCGTGTGTTAATGGATCGAGAAGAAACATGCAGTTGCACTTGCTTTTCTTTGGTTCTAAACGGTCAGACACTAGATATGTTTGCAGAGTTAAAGTCAGTCGATGGTTTGGCTGATGGCGTCGAACTGAAAGTTGTGGAAGGTAGTCAATGATTGTGTTTACTAAGCTCCTATTTTAGAGCGCTATAGTGTTCGTGAAGCCAAAAATCATGTTCGACATATCCATGATCTCCTTCATTCAGTCGAGCCTAACGATGCATACGCAGGTAGAGAACAGATGTCCCTATCATTTGTCAATTCAGTAGCGGGAGAGCTAGGTAAATTTGGTCAAATTTCACTTTTGACTGTGATATTCGCTATATCAATGCTGCCTCATTTTGTCTTTACTCACCAACGGGTCTACTAAATGACTCTGTAATAAAAGTCGATTAACTGCTCATGAAGATTCACTGGTTCCTAAAGTTGACTTATAAGTCGATATCATGGTGAGAATCAACGAGTGTAAGTCATTTGTCAGCTTCTTTATCGACTGACTACACACTGCGATTTCTACACCGAGGACCGATATGTTTCCTTTATCAGATGTTTGTCTTTGCGATCGGTCTACATATTGCTTTTGTGCTGTGTGGATTTTATAAAGAGTACGCACTGGGCGGTTAAAATAATCAGTACTTTACCAAGTTTACGTGCAAATGGGGCATCATCTCACAGCAACTTCCAGTTTTTGTACTTTAGACTTAGTTGAGAAATAATAAACATGCCATATCAATCGCTACAAACTTTGGTAGAGGTCGAATCATTTGTATTAACCCGTGTTAAGGTTTATACGCTTTTGTGGTAGTGTTAACTTATGCAGGTTTGAAGCTGCCAAGTGGTAGGTTTCGAATACTAGCACTGCATTTGGTATTAGAAGGTTCTACACAAAACGGTACATAATTACTGGCTACTTTGATCAGTAACTCATCCTCATATTTACATTATTCACACTGTATTTATTAGATCATCATACCGTCTTAGCAATTTGAACAATGTATATGTAAAATGGGGTGAAACTTTGAATGATAAGTCTAAACTGGAGATGCATTTATCATGAAAGTCTTAGGATTAACTCATTTAATTCTTTATTTTCTCTTCAGAACGCAAACATTTCCCTACTCGGTTAGATATGCGCATTGATTTCATACCACCTGAATATGTTATGCCCGGTTTTGGTGCAAACACCAACCTCCCATTATTGCCTTTACATCCTTTGGATCGTGATGGAAAGCCAGTTAAGTGCGTTCGCCAACTTAATTATAGTAATTGGAACCCTCCACCACCTGCAAGACGACTCTTAGGAGATCTGATTTATTTATTTTTTCATACGTTAGAGGACAAAAAGTACCATATAACTGCTTGTCCCAGAGGATTTTATGTAAATATGTAAGCCAAAATATCGTTAATTTTTGCACATTTTCATATCCAGTGTGTATATGTTTTATGTCTTTACTTGGTGCTTTCATTATTAATTTGTATTATTGAACATCCCAACTGTTCTTAACAAAGTTGGTATTACAACTAAGCTAATATGAAAATATTGTATATCGGGGTCGGAAATATAACTAGGATTCTTACTTGCAAGTCGCTTTTCTCTCCAGATACTGACAAGTTCCATCTCTGTCCTGTATGCGTATAAAACATGGATTTTAAAGATGAGAAGTACACGTAAATTACGTTAATGCATTAGTCACTAGGGAAACGTCAGATGAGGGATGAGAAGTCGATTGGTCAGGTTCAAAATCATATGCGTAATTTGTTGTAATACTATCTACACGTGATCAGCCTCTATACATATGTTAAATAGTTTATAAATAACCCAAAAATATTAGATTCAGTCAAACGATCTATCAGTCTGTGATGTCATTGACTATTATCGGTCGTACTATTAGGTATAGATGTGGTAAGAGTCCTAATCTCAGTTGCATTCTTTAGGCTTTAGTGGGGCCCTTTATTTTGTCATCATTTAGATCGATGTTGTCGACGGGCATTCCACTTTAGTGGTCCGAGATCTGACTCCAATTAGACCATACGAATGATTGCTATCGAAATGTATATGTCGCCTATCCTCGTATATAATCATCGACTTAAATCGCGTTAGTCAATAACGGAATTAAATAAGTCAAATAACGAGAATAGACTTATGAATACATATATTTTGTATATGAAGCGAATGGAATAGAGCGAAGCGAAACGATGCGCAGTGGAGATGGCGAGTAAGCCAACTCCCTTTTAATCAAGCGTTAATCAATATTTATAGTTACACAAAAATAAGTTACAGACATGTGATGAGTAATGGGATAGGAAGTTAGCACACACCTACGCGCTCATATAAAAACAGTCAAGATTGATAAGCAAATAATTAACAAGGTCAGGATGTGACTCAAGTAGAATGAGTAGGTTGGCCTATCCGAAAGCCAGAATGAGTTATATAGGTTTAATATAATAACCTAGTGACAGGTTCATTTTTTATCGAAATCCTGACCTTAATTTATTACGTACTTACTATTCCACTTGATCAGTTTGGTTTTTGTCGTTTTCAATCCTAAAGATTGTTGTTAATGCATTATCGACTTTTTGTCTATTTCGTATGTTTATCCTGATGTTGAAAAGTGGTAACACTAATCGATGTATATTTATTCTGGTACCTGTGTGTTTTTGTGTCTGATGCTGACGACAACTAGGCAATACATTTTGTTGCATAGTCAGTGCAGTACGCGGTGCTGACTAGTGTTGGTAACGGATGGAAGAAATGTAGGGGCGGTCAAACCAAAACGTGGCATCAATGCTTGAAGTTACTAACTTGTAGTCTGAGCCATGTTGGTAGATGAAGACTACTTCAGTCAGTCAGCTACAACGTAGGACCAGGCACATATATGCATCGGTCCAAGTTGCCATACCGCATTAGCACAGCAAGATGAACACCGGATTCATAGGAGTGGTTAGGTCAAAGGTGGTAATATATAGGAGAAAGATTGCATATAAGGATACAGTACAGGAAGAAAGAATTAGTTCGTACAAAGAAAGATATGAAGTGATTTTAATCTCCTAGTTTAAGGGAAGGCAGAGAGTGTATACACCGACGCCATTGTGATCGATTCTGAGCCATGTCACCAAGAGTCTCCAACCATTGGTTACGATCGTCACGCGGACCCCAAGCAAGTAGTCTGCATCTACCAACATGGCTCAGACTAGAGGTTAGTGTCTTCAAGCACTGACGCCACGTTTTGGTTTGGCCGCCCCTAATTCTCTTCCAACCATCTCTAACACCCTTTAGCATTGCACGTCGTGGTAATCGGTGTTCAGGCATACGTAACACGCCCAACCATCTTAGTCGATGAAGATTAACAACCTCATCAACTGATTTACCATAATTACCTAATACCCTGCGTCTAACCTCACTATTACTTACCCGGTGATCCCAACAGACGCCAGCAATATTTCTAAGGCATCTGTGGTCAAATACTAGTAGCTTACGGGTGTCTTCTACTCTTAAAGGCCATGTTTCGCTGCCGTAAAGTAAAACAGAATGGACTGCCGCGCAGTATACTCGTCCTTTTATTGATAGACGTATATCTCGCCTTCGCCAAAGGTCACGTAAATTGGCAAAGGCCAAACGAGCTTTTCGAATCCGTGCTGAGATTTCGTCCGATACCAACCCATTAGGGCTGATCAGACTTCCAAGATAAATGAAGTTGTCAACGCTTTCGACTACTTCACTCCCTATCCTTAGTTCAGGTGTTAACGCAGACCAGTCCTGAAGCAACAACTTGCATTTAGAGGGAGAGAAGCGCATTCTAAACATTCTGGCATTGTTGCTCAGTGCTACCAGAAGACTCTGCATTTTGTCAGCGTCTTCACCAAACAGGACTATATCATCTGCGTATTCTAAGTCGATAAGTGAACCTCCTGGTAGGAGATCAATACCCGAAAATTCAGTGGACGAGAACGTTGTTTCCATCAGTAAGTCTATGATGAAGTTAAACAGAAATTGAGAAAGTGGACAGCCTTGACGGACACCACTTGAGGTTGCAAAAGTAGATGACAGTTCGCCATAAGCTCTGACTCGACTAGTAGTATTCGAGTAAAGAGCCTTCACAAGGTTTATGTACTTCTGGGGTACACCTTTCAATGACAGACACTACCACAGAATCTCGCGGTCTACCGAGTCAAATGCTGCTTTTAAGTCAAGAAAGACCACCATTGTCGGACGCCGATAAGTATGCCTATGTTCTAGAACCTGACGAATGGTGAATATGTGGTCGATGCAGCCACGACCAGGTCTGAAGGCAGCTTGATTCTCTCGTGTTTGCAGTTTACGAGTCTTAGTTAGGCGTCTGATAATTATCGAGGTTAGTATTTTAGATATTATATTAGTTAAACTAATCCCTCTATGGTTGTCACAGGATGATTTCGGCCCTTTCTTATATATTGGGACGATAAATGATTGCGACCAGTCAGATAGAATAACGTCTAACTCCCAGATCTTAGCTAAAATATTAGTCAACCTAATCGCTAAAATTGAACCACCATCCTTAAAGACTTCTGGAGCCAATCCATCTGAACCAGCTGCCCTTCCTTGTTTCAGATTAACTATAGCCTTTTGAACTTCTGCTAGAGTTGGGGGACCTACTTCAATGTTCCATTCACACTGAGAATGGAGGGTAGTTGTAGAGTAGCTGAAGGCCAGTTGAACTGTTCCCTAAAGTGTTCCGCCCATTGTTCTAAACGTCTGGACTGAGAGCGGATGAGGGTGTCGTCTTTTTCCGAAATAGTCTGACTTACACTTGACTTATTAATTCCAGTTTCTTTTATTAGTCTGTAGAGCTGTCTTGTGTTCCCTGTAGCCGCCGCCTTTTCCATCTCTTTTGCTTTCGTTGAAGACTACTTAGTCGGGGTCCGTGCGACTATTGTAACCAGTGGTTGGAGACTCTTGGTGACATGGCTCAGAACCGATCACAGCGGCATTGGTGTATACACTCTTCGTCTTTCCTTAAACTAGGAGATGAAAATCGCTTTATACCTTTCTTTCTACGAACTAATTCTTTCTCCCTGTATTATATCCTCATACAATCTTTTATATATTACTGTCATTGAAGTAACTAGTTATGTGAATTTGGTAACCATCTTGCTGTGCTAATGAGGTGTAGCAGCTTGGATCGATGCATATATGCCCGGTCCTACATTGTAGCTGACTGAAAGCATTGTCATTTAAGTTTTGGTCTAATTAAGTGTGGAATCTGTTCTAAACCATTAAGGATATAATCCGTGCTTTAAACATGCTTAAACAAAATATAATTTTACTTCTGTGATCAAAACGTTTGATGTAGGAAGATCCCAGTAATCGAATAGGTTTTGACGGATTTGCGCAAATTCAATGGCTAAAATCCAACAAAATGTTTTTTGTTGAGTCTTTTTCTGAACTTTTTGAATGATATTAATTTTGCAACTATTTTACTTGGTTAAATACTTCGTGTGAAATGTAATTTGATTTCCTATTTTAGGTCCACGGATGATCAGTTTAATCCCCACCCCATACAACATGCTTATGTGGCACATTCTCTGATCGATCTCCTGCGTCAACTTAGCCCAGGATTCAAGCGCAATTTTGAGTCCCTTTTAAAAAATCGAGCTGCTAAACATCCATTTGAACGTGTTCCGACTCCGTATCAAGTTCATTCCTGGTTAGCGCCACTAGTTGAACATTCCCCAGATTCTGTAAGAAAAGAAGAAGGTATGTTCAAGTGAATTTGTCTAAATTCTCATTTTCAAAGCTTAGTTTTTTTGTCTCCCTATCCTCTCTGACTTGAATATGAAAAGACGTTTTAATAATAGATCATACAATTAATACACTTGTTAGTCAGGTCGTCTCACCGAGGAATGTTCTAGTATATCTATCATAAACCAATGCAAATGATCCAGTTTTGTGACTACCTAAAAGACAATGAACTATATTACTATTTCACTACACTAGATTTATTTATTTATAACAGTAATTTCGCTACAAATAAACCATAAGGCGATCGGCTACACGAACTTCAAACAATATTTTGGAGAAATAGAGGAGAAAGTATTGTATTCAACAAGTGAATAAACGAGGATAGTGTTTAGCAAAAAACTAAATTAAAATTACCAAGGTATATCTTCTTCAGTTAAGAAGGTTCATCTTCCTCTTATGAATCATATATATATTTGACAGCTATGATGGTATTTCTTTTTGCATTAGCTTGAGTCAAAGGGCAAACTCCAGTTACGTTACTTGTTGATCATATAGTAATGGCAACTTTTCTTGTCAACACAATTCCATCTCCTTTGAAACAACCTTGTTTGATAAGTGAAAGTTAAGATATGTCCTAACTACTCACTTCTTACTGTTCCTGGTTTGGGTAATTTTTCAGCCTTTCACATGTGAAAGCGAAGGATATTTAGTGAAACTGGAACTACAAACAATGGAAACAGTTCGAAGTTGCTCACTAAAATAAATCATTAGTAATTTAGCACCACAAGAGACTATATTTGACGTACCTTCGTCCTTTCACAATGTTCAATAGTAAGCAGCTCTCTCGGTGTTTTAATAATCGAATATCCTTGTATCCTTAATTGTATTTAGAAATATTTTTATACATTTGTTTTAAAATTTGCTGGATAAATAGCGTTTTCTTCTCGCATGGCGTGCGAAGAAAATTTGCCCGGTCAAACTAGGGACTGGAACGAAGAGCTACAAGTTACGCGTGAACTTCCACAGACACGTCTTACAGAGCGGCTACTTAGAGATCGTGCTATTTTCAAATCAAACAGTGATTTTGTTGCTGCAGCAACTCGTGCTGCTGTTAGCGTAGTAAATGGAGATATTATGGCTATTAACCCAGGAGAAACACGTAAACAACAAATGTTTATATGGAATAATATGTTTTTCTCACTTGGATTTGATGTTAAAGATCATTACAAACATTTCGGCGGTGAATATGCCGCATATGCTGCCACAGTAAGTTCATCTTGGTCATTGAACTCCTTTATTTTACACTGAATGTGATTTTATTACGTTTGACTTCTCTTCGTTTTATGCATTCCTATGAATATACTGAAATTAAATTTTAATCGGTAATCATCTAATGAGAAAGTACTGTTACATTCTTAACTGCTTTGCAGTTTGATTGAGCTATACAGTAAACACAATAAAATAAATGAAAGTTTCACCAACGATTAATTCTCAGTGTTTTGTCTTCCTCACTTTGATTGCTACTATTTTTTCCGATTCCTTTGCTATCCATAATGCCAATGCTATCTCATGCTAATATAGTATAGTAACTTAAATCAACGCAAATTCGTTTGAGGTTGTTCATTGATTATGATTGACCTTACTTTGCGAAATTCGCCGATATCCACACCCGCTTGATCAGAACTTAGAATTTAATTATGTTATGACAGGACATCAATATAAGGCGAGTTTTAAGTATGGAAATACTTTGATCCAGTTTCGAGGTAACTGTAACTTGAAAATTCATGTAATTTGTTGAGAATTTGGTCCCAATTTAATACTGCAGTGTGTGCTACTAACGTCAACAGATATAAATAGTATGTATCGTCAATCGGAAGTGAAATGTCGGAAGGTTAAGAAGATCGAAGAAAAGAGGACGAGAACAGGATGATTGGTGTGGAAACGAAGGAACAATAAAGTCTGAGACGATTGACTGATAGTTTGCAAATGAAGTATTTACTGTATGGTCCTCAGATTTTACTAAGAGATTCTGTGATTATATAATTCAAATACATTCGATTGTCCCCACTTGTGTTCTCGTTCAATTCAATACCGTCTCATTTCTATACGAACCAAAAAGTATTTGGACCTTTGTTTAGCTATACGCTGTAACTTCAGAGCATAATACTTCTCTTAATCCTAAATGACAAGTCAGTGGTCCAGAAAATATAACTTAGCTAGTTACAAAAATCAGTATCTAATTGCATTCGGATTTATAAAATTGGTCATCAATAGTTGTCTTACATATCGATTATCTCTTTTTTCCTCCAAAAGTATGTATAAGTCCTAATTCTTTTTTTATCATTTTAGTCTAGTGATTTGTGTGGAGTACGTGCATATTCGATGCTAGATCAACCTGGACTGTATACTCTTGGGACAGCTATTATTGATTACCGTGGTTTTCGCGTTACCGCTCAAACAATCATACCAGGTGAGACTAACAGTTTTCTGTATAACTTTCGATTGTTAGGCTGAGAAAATGGGTTTCAGCCACCACTTAGAATAATTTGGTAAGACAATTTGAAAGGCTCCAATAATATCCTCATAATCCAGAATTTACATTTTTCACAAATCCTTAACCTTTCTTATCGCTGCATCTGAAACATGTACATCATATAAACTCACGTTATCTGTTTGTACGTATTTGATAACTTCATCTTCAGAGTTCTTGCAAACACAAAGTAAAATTAAACAGTGCTCGATATCTAATACTGTATGATTATTCTCTCTTTCAATTATCGCGTCGTGTATGAAGGTCATCCTTTTTTTTCTGTAGGTATTTTGGAGAAAGAACAAGAACAGTTAGTTGTTTATGGTTCAATTGATTTTGGTAAGACAGTGCTCACCGATAAACGTTATGAAGAGTTATTGTCTAAAACGGCTAAACAATTGAAAATCAAGCCACACAAGTAAGTTTTGTACTTTGTTCATCTAACTGTATAGTTTCATCTCATAAAAAATGAGTGTGTTTATTCTGCATTAATAAAATTGTGGTTAGCTTGCGGATAAATTGCCAACCGGATACTATTTAAAGCTAGAGTTTATCAAAGAGCAATGATCTTAACACTGAAACAGCGAATGCAGTTAAGAAACAAGGTCGACTGACGAATGTAAAGTTTTAAAGAATACTAAAAATTGAAACTACTTGTAGGCTAAAGAATGTGTATATCAATTGATTTTGACTCAAGACATGCATTCCTATGAACCTTGACAACAGCCCGCTGAGGTGACCACAGATTACTCAGTTTTTATTAATAAATACTAATTTCCTGTCCTTTATTGATAACAACGAGTGAACTTTTTTTTTCTAATTCGTATTCTGGTTGACTGTCACCACTTCTAATTTGCAAATTTTCTGTTTCAAGGTTATGTTTTACTGTGTCTACGGAGACTCCCCATTCCAGTCATTTTTCATAGAAAAGCATACCTTTTTTGTACTCCCCTTAATCTTAGATTTTATCATTCAACGATTATCGTCGAAGCGTTGTGTGTGGCAGTTGCCTTAAAATTGAGTGCACGGTAAATTCCATTCGCACTAGAGTAATCTCGGTCGCTTTTGGTTGGCATATTAGCGCAGACTCGACCGACCCAAATTTCAAGATCCAGAACAGCTACTCATGTGATCTACCTTGGTATACAGATTTATGTTCTACCAATATATATTTGGGATAGGAACTAGCATGAAGTCTACAAACATGTCTTATTGCTTCATTTATTGTTTCAATTTCTAGCGTTTCGACAGGTGTTTTAGAAAAAATATATCTAAACTACGGCCGAACTCTGTAATCAGATAGTTTACATTGCATATAAATAATAACTAATAGACCGTTGTAAATGAAAATGAAATATAGATGGCCTCATGTTATACATCCACAACGTCGCATTACTTTAATCACTAAACGTTAAGGTTTCTGATATTTCATGTTGAAACTAATTCCAGTTTCAAAGGGATCTTCACTAACCACCTATTTACAAAAACCTAAAACAATATATTACTTAAAATCATAGTTGGAGCATGAAGGGTTCTTATTTTATTGGTTTTGGAGCTATGCAATGCACATTTCAGTATTTATTTTTCGATAAAGAAATCTTTCTCAAACTTTATTTTATGTCTAGTTTAGATAATCCCACTTAGTCAATCTTACAGATTACTTATAGTCCTCCTCTGTAGTCTTTAGTTTGGTCTGTTTAAAGTAGTGTTAATAACGGATAATAA
The DNA here is from genome assembly GCF_000699445.3 of Schistosoma haematobium. Classification (NCBI taxonomy): domain Eukaryota; kingdom Metazoa; phylum Platyhelminthes; class Trematoda; order Strigeidida; family Schistosomatidae; genus Schistosoma; species Schistosoma haematobium. Next base: position 73,866,127 of record NC_067196.1, on the reverse strand, counting down.
CAATAATACTGGCATAATTATGTTATTTGTTTTGTTTAGTTTATTTTAAGTGCTTTTTAAAATTCATTAATTAAATTAACAGGGTTGTCAATCAGTCAGGTGATGCAATACAGTTATATTCATCTGTGGATTGTAAAGGAATTGTTGGAAATGATAATCGAACTTATATTCTGGATTTACTACGTACTTTCCCACCAGATCTAAACTATTTAGATAATGGTAGTGATATACGACCTCAATTGTCTCCTGAATTGGTGAAATTAGGTTATCCTTATCAACACCGACATATGTTGGCGACTTTAAGACAAGAGTTGATCGAGGCATTTTTTGAGTAAGACTATATTTATCTATTTATGTCTGGTAACTACACACATAACACTCCTTTAAAAATCATTATTTATTATGGGTTTTGGTGCTAAGCTGATTGACGCGTAAATATCGTGTTGCCGTCATGTACTCGCCATGATGTTTCTTAACATCTGTTTGTTAAGAGTAGAATACTGGTTTTCCTTTCTTGTCTTGACCTGCTATTGAAGATAATTAATACAGGAATCTATTGCTTTGTAACAGCTAGGTGGTTGAACCAAGCTACTTGCAATGTAGTTTCTATCCTTGATGCTCTATTAACTAGATCACTGGAGTGTGGTCCCCTAATGAGACCATTTGCTTCCGTTTGGGCAGTCGAACAGTACCTCAGTCCTCACACAAGTCAAATGATTTGTTGGGCGTATATATATTTGGTGCCTCCTTGTACCAATGTTTATTTGCTTAAGTAATAAATAAATAGGATTAGGTTTCCAACTTGTAGTTTTTTGCATCTCGTAAAACTCAGACATGAAGTGATTACAGATTAGTTAGTATCTTGCTAACGAACTAACCATACCTTATTGGTAAATTCACTTTTGTATTGGTTATTTGAGTCCTCTCATTGATGTTTAGGATTGCAATTCATCTATCTCTTATTGGCATATGTGCATCTTATGCGGATCGCCTCGATATTGCCTTAACACACAAGTATTGTAAGCAAATATAGATGGTGCCTAGCAGTGGAATGCAGAACGCGTTTCGTCCTATTTCGGAATCGTTAGCTGAATGTCACTTAGTGGTTTTCCCGTGAAAAGTACATTGACTACCATATTCCTTTCATCAGGTTTTAACTGCTTTTTTTTTCGATTTCTCGCTGTACATAGCCATCGTTATGAAAAGTTTCTACGTCTGGCTGCTCTAGAGATTCAAAAGGGTAAATCTTCCTTAAAAGGTGAATGTGATGATCAGGTAAGAAGCATCTACATTTTCACATTTTTTCAGTTATACATGTTTCATTTTTCCTTTTGCTATTTTACGTTGATTGACATTTATTTCAAGTCTTACATTATTTATCATCCATTAATCGGTCGTTTTGATGACCACCCCAAATGCCTTTGTACGACCGAGGGTGGGGAGAGTCCGCTCACCCTCTCGAAATGCTCTCACATGACCACGAGTATACAGCCACTGTCAGGGAAGTCATACTCAATGCCTTCTCGCGGCAGGGGTGTTTACGAAATTGAGAGGAAGAAAAGCGAATGTCCGCGTCTTAACTGGATTGGCGGATACGGAGCATTCACCATGGAACTGCATCTCTTCACGTCGCTCCACTGCCCTGTGGATCAGACCTTCAGGTCGAAGGTTCCAGAAGTGGCCCCCTAAGTAAACCACCCGCTTCGGTCTGGGCACCCAGGCAGTATCACAGCCCATACACAAATCAAGTGACTTGTGTGGCGCATATTTATTCGGTGCCCCTTTGTACCAATATTTAATTTGTACCAAATTAAACCAACGAGAAAGTCCTCATTCGTCACTGAATTTATCAACCATACGCAATGAAATCAAATCAGTTTTGTTATTAGAGTTTAGTATTAGTTTATACAAGATTACGTTGTTGCATTCTTTTATAAGGCAAGGAAAATAGTTAGCCATTTGCAACATAGGACCGGGCATATATGCATCGATCCAAGCTGCTACACCTCATTAGCACAGCAAGATGGTTACCAAATTCACATAACTAGTTACTTCAATGACAGTAATATATAAAAGATTATGTATGAGGATATAATACAGGGAGAAAGAATTAGTTCGTAGAAAGAAAGGTATAAAACGATTTTCATCTCCTAGTTTAAGGGAAGGCAGAGAGTGTATACACCGACGCCATTGTGATCGATTCTGAGCCATGTCACCAAGAGTCTCCAACCATTGGTTACGATCGTCACGCGGACCCCAAGCAAGTAGTCTACATCTACCAACATGGCTCAGACTAGAGGTTAGTGTCTTCAAGCACTGATGCCACGTTTTGGTTTGGCCGCCCCTAAATTTCTTCCATCCGTTTCCAACACTAGTCACCATTGCGCGTCGTGGTAATCGGTGTTCAGGCATACGTCGTGACACGTGGTCGAACCATCTTAGTCGATGAAAATTTACAGCCTCATCGACTGATTTACCATCATTCCCTAATAATTCGTGTCAAACCTCACTTCTTAGCAGATGTGAGCAATATTTCTAAGGCGCCTGTGGCCAAATACTAGTAGCTTACAAGTATCTTCTACACTTAATGGCCACGTTTCACATCCATAAAGTAAAACAAAACGAACTGCCGCGTAGTATACTCATCCCTTAATTGGTAGACGCATATCTCGCCTTCTCCATAGGTCACGTAAGTTGGCAAAAACCAAATGAGCCTTTTGAATCCGTGTTGAGATTTCGTCAGACACCAATGCATTTGGGCTAATCAGACTTCCAAGATAAGTGTTGTCGACGCGTTCGACTACTTCACTCCCTATCCTTAGTTCAGTTGTTGACGCAGGTCAGTCTTGGAGCAACAACTTGCATTTGGAGAGGGAGAAGAGCACCCCAAACATCCTGGTATTGTTGCTCAGTGATACCAAAAAGCTCTGTATTTTATCAGCGTCTTCACCAAACAGGACAACGTCATCTGCGTATTCTAAGTCGATAAGTGGACTTCCTGGTAGGAAATCAATGCCCAGAAATTCAGTGGACGAGAACGTTGTTTCCAGCAGTAAGTCTATGATGAAGTTGAACAAATATAGAGATAGTGGACAGTCTTGCAGGTCACTACTTGAGTTTGCGGAATCAGATGACAGCTCTCCATAAGCTCTGACTCGACTGGTGGTGTCGAAGTAAAAATCCTTCACAAGGTTTATGTACTTCTGAGGTACGCCTTCCAATGACAGACACTGCCAGAGAACCTCTTGGTCTGCAGAGTCAAGAAAGAGCACCGTTGTCAGATGCCGATCAGCATGCCTATGTTATAGAACCTAACGAATGGTGAATACTTGGTTGATGCGGTGACAATCGGGTCTGAAGCTAGCCTGATTTACTGTGTTTGCATTTCACGAATCTTTGTTAGGCGCCTGATAGTTATTGAGGCTATTATTTTAGATGCTATGTTAAACTAGTCCCTGTATGGTTATCACAGAATGATTTTGACCCTTTATTATATATTGGGACAATTAGTGATTATCTCGGTTGTTCCTGTAATCTAATCTACTTTTGACTGTCTTGTCACTGAGTTCAACTCTAGTGGGTCTTAATGTAGTTTTTCTGCGTCCAGTGAGGCACAAGCAAATATGTGCTCGTATTAGAGCATGATCAGAATCTAAACATGCGCTCCAGAACAATCGACAGTCTTCTATCGAGCTTCTCCGTCGTATCTAACTATCTTAACAACAATGTTTGGTCATTTTTCTCCTCGTATGATTCCTCGTTTTGCTTCGAATACCCATCTCAGTTTTTAATGAACTAAGCTATTTCAAACTCTTCTTTTCTGATCTCTTTACTCTGTATATCACTTTAAACTTCTTGCAGCTGACAGGAAATTTTAAAACAATTAGATTCGATGCATCTTGTTATTTTTGTTTAGTCAGATCAGTTTTGTTGTCTCATTTATGATTTTCTTTTAAATGCAATTCATATTACTCATGTTTACATGAATTATATTTTTTTGTATGTATTATAGGATGCTGCTAGTGTGCAAAATGGACAAGCTAACTGTTCAAACACTAATGATGATCCCTTATCTCCCAAAGATAGTCTAATTACAACCAAACACCAAATAGACCACCATGATGTTACTGGACACTCCAGTAATGCTTTGAACTCAGGGATTGGGACAATAAAGTCTCCAAGCAAGAATCAATCAGATGATTTAAGCCTGATGAAAAGATTACTAGAAGATGATCAAGACACACAAAAAAGTGATTTGACTTTCATTGATTTTTATTATCTCTGTTTTAACTCTTTTATCTTGAATACAAATTTTCGCAGGCAAAAGGGTGTATATTTCTTAAGCTTGGGTATACTTTTTTGTTTTGATGAAATTGTGTAACTACGTTTGAAACAGTGGAGGGAGGGGGAGGACTTACGGGGTTTATTATATCCAAAGTTCACTAGTCATCACGGAGGATTGGATGCGTGTTTTTTGTATTTGAGACTAACGTTTCAACAGCCCTCATTCAAAACCCTCGACACGGAGCCTAACCTAGGATTTAATAACCTATCAGTATACTCCCGACTTCAATAGTTCTTAGTCCCTGAACAAAATTAAGTTCAATTTCAGTAGTATGTAGTAAATAAAACAAGCGGCTTTCAGTCAGTAGGTTTCAAATATGAATTATGACACATCTAAATCGGTTTGAGCAGCCGGATAATAACATTGCTAATAAATTATTCTCAATAGTTCAGTGGAGATTTTCTTATTTCTAACTAGAAAATGCTTCCCATTACAAAGATATGAAAATGTACTGAAACTATCCATAACCGCTACTTTGATGAATTGGTAATCGGTTTAGCCTATCGTGTCTAATAAGTTCATCCATATAATCTGGAACTTGTTTTTCAAATTTTCACATGTTCAGAACAGCCAGCTAAATTAAGGTTCAAAGACAAAAAAATGCATTGACAGTAACATTTTTTATCTCAACGTTAAGCTTTTCTATCAGTTCTGTTTAAATAAAGCATTGCAGTTGTTATTCACCGGTTTTCAGTATTGTTTCTTCATTTTAACTTGTTATTTAAACGCCTGTAATTTTTCTTTGATATTTTAACTCTTATTTTTGTTCAGATGACGTAATTCGAGAAGCTATCCGCAAGGCAGCAGCAGCTGTCGGTTCTCTGAGTACAGATCGTTTTGAGCTTACATTCAATCCTGATATTTATCAGAAATTTGTCAAATTTTGTGATTCAGAAGTAAGCATTTTTGTGACACTCAAGTTACATTTCCTGTGTGTAGATTATGTTGAAGCATGTATTAATTAATCAATCTGTTGAACTTTACGTTAGTTGTAAATGGAAATATGTTGTTTATTCGTCATCAATAAATGGGTGGTGCTATCGGGGATTTAAACAGCTAAATTTCAACTGGTAGTTTTGTAACTAATTATTTGAAATTTATAAATTTGCATAGTAATTTGTACAATATTTCTCACTTGTACAATTTTTTTACTACTAATCCTGTAAAATGTTTCGAATGAACTATATGCCTAGTGAAAGTTTCCTTTCGCCTGTTACTCCTCGTGAAGGAGCATAGGCCGCTCACCAGTATTCTCCATCCAACCCTGTCCTGGTCAATCCTTTCCAGCTCTTTCCAGTTGTTCTTCATCCTTTCCATATCTGCTTCTATTTCTCGACGTAGCCTTCCACTTTAACGTTTCCCTTCAGGATTACAAGTTAGGGCTTGCCTCGTGATGCAGTTTGGTGATTTTCTCAATGTATGTCCTACTCAACTCAATCATCGTTTCCTAATTTCCTCTTCAGCAGGAAGCTGGTTTGTCCTCTCCTACAGTAGACTGTTGTTGATGGTATCCGTCCAATGGACGTTGAGTATCTTGTATAGACAACCATTTATAAATACTTGTACCTTCTTGATTGTGGTTGTTGTAGTTCTCCAAGTTCCAGCTCCGTACAGTAGAACTGCCTTGGTGTTATTGGTACTGAAGATTGTGACTTTGATATTGGTTGAAAGTTGTTTTGAGTTCCATATGTTCTTCAATTGTAGGAATGCGGCCATTGCTGTGCAAATCCTCACCTTTACGTCTGCACCTGAACCTCCTTGTTAATCGATGATGCTTTCCAGGTATGTGAAGGATTCTACATCTTCCAAAGTTTCGCCGTCAAGAGTGATTGGATTGCTGTTCTCTGTTTTGAATTTGAGGACCTTGGTTTTCCCCTCGTGTATGTTGAGGCCTACTGATGCAGACTGCTGCTACACTGGCTGTCTTTATCTGCATCTGTTCGTGTGTATGCGATAGGAGGGCTAGGTCATCTGCGAAGTCCAAATAGTCTAACTGGTTCTGAGCTGTCCATTGTATGCCGTGTTTTCCCTCAGATGTCGAGGTCTTCATAATCCAGTCGACCACCAGAAGAAAGAGGAAAGGTGAGAGTAGAAAACCTTGTCCTTACTTGGAATGCATCTGTCAGCTGTCCTCCATGCACGACATTGCACTGTAGTCCGTCGTATGAACTTCGGATAATGTTGAAAATCTTCTCAAGAACTCCATAATGTGGAAGAAGTTTCCATAACGTTCTCCTATCTACACTGTCAAATGCCTTTTCATAATCAATGAAGTTGATGTATAGTGACGAATTCCACTCAACTGATTGTTCGACGATGATCCGTAGTGTTGCAGTTTGGTCTGTGCACGTTCGACCCTTACGGAATCCAGCTTGTTGATCTCGAAGTTGGGCGTTTACTGCATCTTTCATCCGATTCAGCAACACTCTGTTGAAGACCTTCCCTGGTATTGACAGTGGTGTAATGCTTCTGTAGTTTTCACATTTGCTCAGATCTCCTTTCTTTGGAATCTTGATGAGGTGTCCTTCTTTCCAGTCCATCAGCACTTGTTCCTCCTCCCAAATCTTTTTGAATAGAATGTAAATCATGTTTGTAGTTACTTCGATGTCTGACTTCAGTGCTTCAGCTGGTATGTTGTCGGGTCCTGCTGCTTCCCCGTTCTTGATTTGTCTGACGGCCATTCTGGTTTCTTCCTTTGTTGGTGGGTTGACGTCTATGGGAAGACCTGTGTGTGCTGCTTCGATGTCCGGTGGATTGGTTGGAGCCGGTCTATTCAGGAGTTCCTCGAAGTACTCTACCCATCTGTTCCGCTGTTGTTGAATTTCAGTGATTGGCTTGCCTTCTTTTTTTTTGACTGGTCTCTCTGGTTTACTGTATTTTCCTGCTAGTTTCTTCGTTGTATCGTGAAGCTGTTTTATATTTCCTTCTCTTGCGGCGTTTTCCGCCGTCGTTGCTAGTTCTTCCATGTATTTCTGCTTGTTGGCACTAATATTCCCCTTCACTTGCTTGTTTGCTTCTATGTACTTAGCTAGTGCTTAGACTTTTTCTGCTCGTGTTCGGCTGTTGTTAATTGCTGCCTTCTTGTTTTTCCTTCCTTTGGTCCTGTCCAGTGTTTCTATAGAGGTCCATTCCTTATGATGATGCTTCTTGAGACCCAGAATCTCCTGACACGTTGAAGTTACTGCTTCTTTGATACCTTACCAGTTGTTCTCCATAGTAGTTTCTTCTTCTTTCAGTAGATCCCGTAAGGCTTGGAACCTGTTGTTGAGAGTTCTCTTGAATTCATTGAGTTTGTCAGTATCTCTAATGAAGGCAATATTGAACCTTTGTAGGGCTGTTTGTCCAGTTCTTTTTTTAGCTTCAGCTATGTCAGCTCCTCTCCTGGTTCTTACATCTTCCATTGTCCTTCGGAATTTTTTATTGATGCAAATATGATCTATCTGGTTCTCTGTGGTGTGGTCCGGTGAGATCCATGTAGCTTTGTGTATACGTTTGTGTGGAAATATTGTGCCTCTTATGACCAATTTGTTGAATGCACACAGATTTACAAATATTTCTTCATTTTCGTTTCTCTCTCCCAGTCAATCCATGTCGTCCTATGATATTTTCATATCCGGTGTTGTCTATTCTGACTTTGGCGTTTAGATATCCCATCAGAGTGGTGAGGGCCTTTCTTGGGCACTTCCGTATGACTGATTACAGCCTATCGTAGAACTGATGTTTATCGTCGCCGTTGCTATCATTGGTGGGTGCATAACACTGGATAATACTGTGATCTCCCCCTTTGTTTTGAATGAGGCTTTGATGATTCTGGATCAGTGAGATTCCCATCCTACAAGTGCATTTCGTGATACTTGGACAGCATTAGAGCGACTCCCTGAGTGTGTAGAGCATTTTCCTCTTCGTGACCGGAGTATAGCAGCATCTCTCCCTTATTTAGCCTTTGTTGTTCAGCTGGGGTTGAATGGGTTTCGCTGATTCCCAGTACTGCCAAGTTGTATCTCCTCATTTCCGTTGCTATTTGATTGGTCTTCCCGGTCTCCCACATTGTTCGGACGTTCCATGTACTTATAAAAATTGTTGCTCTGGTTGTTAGGAGTGGCATCGGCTTAGTGGCTTTTGAAGGAACTCGGCTTTCACCATGAGGCGTCATAGTTCTTCTAAATGAAGACCTTCTAACTCCTAGGGCAGAGTTAAAATGGTTTGAATTATTTTTTCTGGTTAACGTTTTTTTAGCGAGTTAGTTTTCTACGGCATGGGGTCGCTAACCCCGTACACAACCCTCCTCCTTTACCCGGGCTTGGGACCGGCAGTAACTCTAGAAGAGCTACAGGCTGAGTTTTCATTTATATTCCCAGCTGTTAATATATCATGTAATAATTAACTCATTCATGTCACTTACTTCACTGAATGGCCTTTAATCCTTCGTGTATTCATATCAGCCGCCAGTTGGTCAGTGTTTGTTTTTCGGAATTCACTTTTTTTGATTAAATTTCTATACATGTCTCAGACAGAAATGTACTCTTCTGCATTTTAGGAACAATCACTAACAGTTGATCAAGAACTAGTATGCAGTGCTTGCGAATTTCTGGTTTTAAAACAAATTCCAGCATTTGTTAGAGACGCATTAAATTTGTGCATCACTCCTCAAGATGGTAGAGCTCTGATAGAGTTAATGCATCAGCGGTAAGTTAAGTGGTGTTAATATTTGACCACCTAGTTTTTATTACTATATGAGAGTTTTGGATCATGATTAGGAATTCTAGTTTGTTTGCATAAAATATTCTATGTCCTAATGGTCGTCTTAAATTGAAAAAAAGGATATTGGTAGATTTGCCTTCACAGTAAAGAAATAGTCTCGTTTATGATAAGTTACTAGTCTCGTTATCTGAGAGTTTTGTTGAAAAATGACATGACTATTTAGCTGTAGACTTTGATAGCCTTATTTTATTTTCATAACAGAACATACTTTAAAAGGTCTTGTGCAGCATTTATTGTAATCAATTAAAGAACATTTTAATGACTACTTAATTTTACAATATAATTAACTTATTTAATGCATTTGCAGTGAATCTTTAGGTTTAACAAACGTTGCGGTATATGACATCATTATTTTTGTTAACAGTGCAATATGATTAACAGGCTATTCAGATGATTGATGTTGACTGCAGCCATATGATTTTTACTTTTATGTTGTCTTATCCAGAAACCGTTTAAATTACACTACAGATTGCATTATGTTAACTGAAATAAATTTCCAAAATGCTTGAATAAGCTGTTCTATTCTAGAATAATTCTCCTTGTTTCTTTTTCTTTTGTAGTGGCATTAATGTGCGTTATTTGAATCGTGTAATCGAATCAGTCAGTATTCACCAGTCGTTAGGTTATCTCAAAGTGAGCATATACACCCGTCCATATCTTAAATATTAGTGTACAGAACAAGAATATCATATTATCATGTTTTTAATTCGGTTCTTTTCTTATTATTATTATTCACGTAGTTGCATATTGCGAATTTTGATACTCATCTCTTTTGCTATGCTTTTTTGTGCTTACAATCATCCATGTTCGTTTGTTAGATGTTAATTATTCCCTTGTAAACTGGAATTCTTTGTTCAGGTGGAAAAATTGAGTTGGCTAAGTTACCAATTGGTAATTAAATTTCACACCTGTTCTTTGACTGTCAATGATATTCATACGGACGAGTCTGTACATCATAATGCTCTGACAAACTATAATTTTTATGTAGATCGAGTTTTGGGAATTTACAAAATACTTCGCTAGACTAACATATAATTAATTATGATTTTACTTGTCATAAATGTGTTTATTTGAAGTGTTATCGAAAAATGTAAAATCTTCAGTAGTTTTTGTTGTAGTGAAGATAAGTTTGCTTGTAAATTCACTACAATAAATAAGTTCATGAACTTATGATCCAGACGTACTTTTCCTTACCAGATTAGATTTCAATGGGAGTGGGTTGGCATCACAATTTCCTAGGGTAGTTACTGTTTTATGTTTATTGTCAAGATGTTCAGTATTGTTCACTTGTTATGTCACTGTTGTTCATTCTCATTTTTCTTAACTTAATGTTGTGCAACAGGTTACATTAACCGTTTTATTGTATGTTTATGTTCCCTTGTTTTATCTAGAAAATGGCTATTTGCGAAGTTTTGTTACGGTCTGCAAAACATTTATTTAAAACATATCTTCAAGATGTTGATCCTATGCTTCTTTCTGTTGGGGTTGCTCATTTTCTCAACTGTTTTCTAACAGCATGTCCTAATCTTACACCGTTACTTGGGATTGATGAGGTGAGTATATTTGTTTAATTGAATTAAGATAATTGTGCGCGTACTTGCATTCAGTTAACTGTGTGTGTGTGTGTGTGCTATTACATGTAATCCTGTTCTGCTTAGCAAATGTATTAAATAGTGCTTTATTAATTACTTGTTAATATGATGAGATTTAATAGTTCCATAATTAATTTGTAATCGTTTTGATTATCTAATTGTTAATAGTTTGACTGAAATTTGATCCCTCTTAGTTGGAGTATCTACATCCTGTGTGGATTGCCTCAATATAGCCATTATGGCACAAGTTTATGTGAAATAGGTTGTATGTGGTTAGCAGTGTAATCCAGCGCGCGCGTTTCATACAGCTAACGAGTTCCAAATAGGACGAAACGTGCGTCTTGGATTCCACTTTTCGCCACATCCAATCTATTTTATATAAAAAATTCTGCATCTTAATAAGCAATTTTGAATTATCATTACTATTTTTAATATTATTTTCGAATATATGCGTTCAACGGTCAATTATTTTCGTTAATCTAATGCTATGCTACACTCTATGATATTGTATCTTCTAAATCGGTAATTTGACACAAATGATTTTATTTCGTTCTTTTTTTACTTCAATGGTAGCAAGTCCTCAAACTGAATCGTAATAAAAAGAATAAGAAGAAATTGAAAAATCTTCGTGAATCACCAGGTTTGTTTGTATTGAGTTTCATAAAGTTGTATTTCATATACACTATATGGTAATCTCAAATTATAGACAATTGGTATTACAATTATCACGTAACAAAATTCAGTATTAGTGAACAGTGACTTTTCATTACGTATACATATACTTCTATATTGCCACCTTTACGTGCTATCAGTAACATTATAAACTGTATGGTTATTTGTGTCTCCACAGTCTAATCGATGGATTTGTGTATAAATACCCTAAAGCAGTTGTATTACATCATAATGTATTGTGTTGCTGGAATTTCGACAATTAATGCTCTCCTTAACTTTGTAGTTCTACACTTAAATGTGAGCTAGCTTACGAAAATCCACAAATTGTTTTTCAGTTTGAGTATATCCAACTTCTATACGTTTAAATTGTTGGAATGTATATTTAACATTGTACTTATATTTAATCTGTGATTTAATAGAAAATTATTCATTCTATGTATACTTTATACAGAAAATAAATAATTGAGTTTGTTTAACATGGTGTTTCTAGCAATTTTTTATTGTTTTATTTCTTTCACTTAACAGAAGAAATGGCATGGCTTAATGAAACACATTCCAGTTTATGGTCTGAAATAATTAAAGAAGCTAAGGAATATTATCATTATCAAATAACTGCGTAAGTTAATCGTTCTAGTCAGAAACGACTACAATTTCGACTTAGTCAGTTAGCCAGCCATGGATTCTTGAAGTAAAATTTCTTAAGGCGACGTACAATCTAAGGAAAAAGAAAAGCAAATTCATCTTTGTCGTTGCAAACTATGTCACCTGTGATCTCCGACCATTGATTACAATAAACTGCCTACTAGGTTGTCTGCACCTACCTACATGACTGTCCAGTAGTCACTGTCTACTTTGAGCTGTTGCTGCGTCTCGTTTCTTTTCCCCTAACGTTCTTCCAATCTAGTATTTTATTTATTTATTTGAACACATGAATATTGGTACAAGAGAGCGCCAATATATATGCGCCACACAAAACAATGAGAATTCGAAGAGAAGCAGAAAAAAAAACTAAGGAGCGCAAAAGAAAAAGAGAACAATGACGAAGAGATTGGAGTAAGGTAGTGTGGTAGTAACGACGGAACGAAAAGGTACAATCAGAAGAAATCTTTCAGGTAAAGGAGACACAACCACTTTGTATGAAGAAAGTAAAAGAAGGTTACAGCAGGATCGCCACTGGCTTCTATTCTGAGCCATATCTGATAACGTCTCTAGCCACTGTGTAGCACCATCTCTCAGACCCCAACCAGGGAGTCGTGAAGGACCAACAGAAGCCAGTCCTGTACAGCTTTCTTTCATACCACGACACCATGTCATGCACTGACCACCTCTCCGCTTCTTCCAACCAGTCCCAGAGTCGGCAAATAATGCACGACGTGGAATTCTCTGGGACGACATTCGGAGAACATGTCCAAGCCACCGAAGTCGGTGTTTCAAGATGGTGACACCAATTGAATTATCATCTCTGTGCCCGAACACACGATGCCGAACCTCTGCATTACTGACATGGTGTTGCCACTGAATGTCAGCAATCCTTCGGAGACAGCGATGATCGAACACAGAGAGTCGTCTAACGTCCTCAACTCGGAGAGGCCAGGTTTCACAAGCATAGAGCAAAACTGCTCTCACCGACGCGTTGTAGATCCGACCTTTTACAGCCAGACTAACATCACGAGGGCGCCAAAGGTGGCCCAGATTGGCATAAGCCGCTCTGGCTTTCACTATTCGTTCATTGATCTCATCACTCACATCCCCACCAGCACTTATGCAGCTACCCAGATACACGAACTTCTCAACTACGTCTATCTGCTCACCATCCAGGGTGAGTACAGGATTAGAATCCTGCCAGTCTTGTAGAAGTACTTTGCACTTCGAAGGTGCAAAGCACATACCATACCTACGGACACTGATTGCCAACTGATTAAGTGCGGATTGCATGCCTTGGGCATTATCGCACAGTAAGACAATATCGTCCGCATACTCAAGGTCGAGAAGTCTTTCTCCAGGCAACAGATCCACACCACCATTACTTACATCCATCAGAGCTGTTTCCAGAATGTCATCGATGGCAAAGTTGAAGAGGAATGGTGAGATTGGGCAACCCTGCCTAACCCCACTGCTCGAATGGAACAATGGAGAGAGGTGGTTGTATGCCCTCACTCTGCCTGAGGTGTTTTTATATAGGGCTTTCAGGATGTTAATAAACTTCTCAGGCACACCCTTCTTCAATAGACAATCCCAGAGAACAGTCCTGTCCAACGAATCGAAGGCAGCCCTGATGTCAAGAAACACTACGATTGTTGGCCTTTGAAAAGTATGGCGGTGTTCTAAGATTTGGCGGAGGGTGAAGATATGATCAATACATCCTCGACCAGAACGAGACCCAGCCTGCTGCTCGCGAGTCAATCTTTCTCGGGTTTTGAACAGCCTACGAAGAATGACGGAAGCCAATAGCTTGAACGCAATCGGAAGTAAACTTATCCCCCGATAGTTGTTACAGGAACGACGTGAACCCTTTTTAAAGATAGGGACAACTATCGACTCATTCCATGACGTTGGTACACACTCTAGTTCCCAAACCTTTGTAAACAACGTCGTCAATTCCTTAGTCAAAAAGTCACCACAATCTTTAAAAAGAGCCGGAGGTAAGTCATCTGGGCCAGGTGATTTGTAACGCTTCAAGAGTTGGAGTTCCTTGCGGACTTCCGCCTCATTTGGTGGATCAGTCGTCACCGGCCATGGAGGGCAGGACAGTCTGACCGATGTTGCCGGAGCAGCAGGCCAGTTGAACTGCCCTTCGAAAAATTCTGCCCATCGTCCAAGACGTCGATTGATGTTAGTGATTGGCATCCCATCATCCTCGCAGATTGTTTCACTCACACCAGACTTCTTGCTGCCAGTGGCTCGGATGAGCTGGAAGAGCTTCCGGTAGTTACCAGATGCAACTGCTGCCTCCAGCTCATTAGCACGCATCGACCACCAGGCTTTTCGGTCCTTACGCAAGCTTTGCCCAATTTCCTTACATAACATCCTTCGTTTATGGTCAAACTCACGGTCACCTGGGCTTCGATGAGTTGTAAGGAGCCTGAAGAAACTCAGTGCTTATAAGCGGTACGTTTCGCGAAGCCGCAAGCGGCCTTACTCGCCATTTTCATGGCGTCATGAAGTTGCAACCAATGCTCAACTATACTTTTCGGTGGAGTGGTAGCTAGCCTAGAGGCTAGCTCGGTTCGATACTTACTTGCAAGAGAAGTTGCAACCAGCTTGCTAACATCAATCTTTTGGTGGTGGTCACTTCGTTGGCCACTGAAAAGTAAGGCAAGATTGGCGCAGACCAAGGCATGGTCAGAGTCCAGATAGGTACTCCAAAAGGAGCGGTAGTCTTGTACACAACCACGCCAGCGGTAGCTGATCGCGATGTGATCAATCTGAGTCCAGGCTCGAGATGCAGAGGGAGGACGCCAGGTGGCACATCGGCGATGACTGTGCCGAAAGTTAGTGCTAGCCAGAAACAGGTTGTGGTCTGTGCAAAGTTGCAGTAGACGGTCCCCGTTATCTGACCTGCGACCAACGAGTCCCCATCGGCCACCTAAACGACTCTCTTCTGTGCCTAGACGCCCGACCTGAGCATTCAAGTCTCCGGCTAGTACTACAATATCTGTCGAACGCACTTTCTGGAGAAGAACTGATAACTGGTGGTAAAACTCATCCTTGATTGCATCCGGGCTGCAATCTGTCGGGGCATAGGCGGAGATGACGAAAAGACATCGTTTCTCACGCCGATTTCTTCTCACATTGATGGAACTTTCTAATCTAACAGCACATAACCAACTGTTAATGGGGATCCAATCGATTAGTGCTGCCTCAGCTCTGGCGCTTAATGCGACACCAACGCCAGCGAGACCAGACGAAGATGCCACAGGGTCCCCGGATAAGCGCACGTAAAACAAGCTTTTCGAAGCGACAGATGGAGATCGAATTTGTAGTACTTCGCCAGAGTCTTGAATACGGGTCTCGGATAGACAACAAACATCAATATTAAGACTTTCCAAAGACATAGCCAGCCCTATCTGTTGTCCAACCTGCATAAATGTACGAACGTTGAAGGCAGCCAGTTTGAATGGTGCACGTGGTTTCAGAAAAACTGCTTCAGTCCTCGTATTCGGTGGTAACATACAATTTTCAACCGGACAGTGACTCGAGAACGTTTAGATACAGTCGAATTTCCACCAAAGACGAGCCGCTGTATAAGTATAAAAGAGGGTGAATAATGTGGAAAATAATAATAATAATAATAATAATAATAATAATAATAATAATAATAATAATAATAATAATAGTATTAATAATGACAATAATTGTAATGATAATAATCTGAATCAATTGTTTGTTTTTCAAAGCGAGAAAGGTAATTTCCATAGGCATAAAGAGTTCATCAATTTGTGTGTGGGCTGTGATACTGCCCGGGTGCCCAAACCGAAGCAGGTGGTTATCTTAGGGGGCCACACCCCGAGCCTTTGACCTAAAGGTCTAACCCACAAGGCAGTGGAGCATCGTAAGGAGATGCAGTCCCATGGTAGCCGGTGACCAACGATTGGTTCATACGCCATTTGTTCCCGCAGGATACTGGAGCCCATGTGCACCATTGATTTGGAATCCGGTTAAAGCGCCGAACATTCGCTTTTCGTCCTCTCATTTTCGTAAACAACACCCCCGCCACGAGAAGGCAATGAGTAGGACTTCCCTGGCAGAGGCTGTATACGCGTGGCCGTGTGAGAGTATTTCGAGAGGGAGAGCGGACTCTCCCCACTCTCGGCCGTACCAGGGCATTCAGGGGGCCAATCTAGTACACCAGATGACATCATACGTCGAAGTAGGCGGTGATTGGGTCTACGTAGCACCATATTTCATCCACGTGAGTTGATAATGAGTCAACACATCAACTAATTTGGCATCTTTACCGAATACTCCTATATATAATCTCAGCACTGCTCACTCGGTGGTCCCATAATACACGGGAGATGTTTCTAAGACATTTTTGATCAAATACTGGTAATTTACGAATATTAACTGTTCTGAATACCCATATCGATTGTTGTTTTTCAACATGTTTTTAAACTGATAACAGCTAGTCCCTTAATGAACGTCAACATTGTATAATACCTTGAATAGGCCTTTGTAATTTAGTTTATTATTACTATTATTATTTATTATCATTATCATCTTATTGTCCTTGAATGCAAGCATAAATACCGAAAATTCGAACTATATAATTAATTACGACTATGAACTATTTAAAGTTTCATAGTGATTTTGGTACTTGTTGAATGGTTTTCTTCCTTATGGTCACGCTACAATTTTTATATGTAATTTTTCATGTAAAAGATTTTCAGTTTGGTGTTGTGTGAATCATTGAATTTCATTTTTATCATGAACCGATGAATGTCAGATCACCATCGTAGATTGGACACTAACACCTTAGTTTGCCAGCTCAGTGGTCCAGAGGTCGTGTTTATGCGTAAGACCTAAGATGTTGAGTTCGAATCCCGCGTGTAGGATCGTGGATGCGCACTACTGCGATGTCTCATACTAGAACAAGACGACCATCCAGTGCTTCCAAGTTTTCAATAGTGGTCTACCACTTATCGATTCATGATTTTAATATAAAAGATTATTTATCGCCTTAAATAATTCTGTAATGAAATGTTGTGTAAAATCTTATGGCACTAAACAGTAATTTTAATCATATGTTTACAACTACACAACTATAAATTTTCATTTAGTTTCAGATACATTTAACGAACACTGATTTCAAAACTTCAAAAGATACTATCTACCATTACTTAATAATTAAGTAACAAATACTCCTTAGTTTGGGTTATTATTATGAAAATTTAACAATGAAGATTAAAAACAAGCAACAGTTGTTGTCGAAGCAAATTAAATCTATCACGTTAACTAATTTATCTAATGAAATCTTTCACATTATGCATCAGTTTTGTACGGTTTAAATTTTCTCCGATTTCTGTTAATCCCTCATTGCTTGTTCTTCACATTCTAATTAGGCCAGATAATGCATTCAGCTTTTTTTTTAAATAAAAAACCAACAGTCATTTTTAACATTTTTGACCATCAATCCTTTCATTAAAGTTGTAATTCAATTAACCTTTGTAAATGTTTACATTTTTCGCACACATATCGGACAACGTTATATATATATATATATATATATATATATATATATATATATATATATATATATATATATATATATATAGTACATATTTTATAATTATTATCGTTCTTAATAATCGATTTTTTTCTTCCAATCTATCCATTTTTAGGTTAGATATTGATGAATTCTGTAAGATTTATGAAGTTCAACGTATTCAGCTTCTTAGAACATTTTGTACATCTGTTGGTATTCAGCTACTTTTACGCGAGTATAATCTCAATCTACCGAATGGTGCTAAACATCATCAAAAACCGGTATTTAATACTGAAGATATAATATCTCTTTATCCAATAGTGAAACATTTACATCCTCATGCAACTGATGCTTATCATTATTTTACAACTGGTCAAGCTCGAATTTCTGCTGGTCATCTTCAAGAAGGATTCGAGTTAATTAATGAAGCTTTAAGTCTTCTGAATGGTGTATATGGTCCTCTTCATCCTGATATTGGTGCTTGTAATCGTCTTTTAGCTCGTTTATCTTATGTCATGGGTGAACATGAAGCTGCATTATTATTTCAGCATCGTGCTACAATGATTAGTGAACGTGTACACGGAATTGATAATCCGAATACAGCTACTGAATATGTAGGTTCTTTATATTGTTGCGAATCGACTTTTTTTCCGAAAAATTTAATATGTAAAACCTAATGATAAGTATAATAGATGTACAACATGCTATGTTTGAAGAGGTTACGAGTTCACTTAAATCTGCGGACGAAACGAAGACTTAGCGACATAATGACCAGATAAGTTGACTGTTCTGATGCGTCGCGTCCCAGCCCGCTAACTAGGGCAAGAAGTTCACGTTCAGAAGAAGCACGAACAACAATAAACACAACTGAAGTGTATATAAATATATAGCATAAAAACGTCCTTGGGAAACGCTACAAAATAGCATATTAAAAGAGACAACGAACCAATGACATTTACGGTCCTCTCAAGTGGCAAATATGATATGGAGGTGAAAACGGTCGCTTTTGGCGCTAAAGAAAAAAAATTCAATTTCCGAAAATAAAATTACATAAATAAGACATTTACGAAGTAAGTTCTGTGGATCTAGCATCGCCAACACAACAACAAAAGCACTAATGACTAACTATCAGTAAGGGGGACCTGTGGAGGTTTTAGTATTTTAACAGTTTAATTTACGAGTATTGAAAACCTGGAAGCATTGGACGACCATTTCGTCCTAGTATGGGACTCATCAACAGTGAGCATCCACGGCCACACACACACTGGACTCAGACCTGGGACCTTAGGTCTAACGCATGGACGCTTAACCTGTAGACCACTGATCAGGTATCCAACAGTGTTAATGTCTAACTCCAATCGATCCATGATCTTGCGCAACCCTTCATTCATTATCTGAAATGGATAACTGTCTCATACCCGACACTGATTGGACTCCACTGGTCACGGCTTAATTGTAAAAAATCTCTTATCTGAAATAATAATGGACCAGCTTGTATGAATACGTCTTGCTTAGTTTAGTTTCGTGTTGTTGATGAGTTAATTTGAAGATATCAATTGGTAAGTTGTTCAATCAACTACTTCTAAATGTTTTAACTATAGACTAGCAATGGTATTTATGTTAAATGTTATTACAAAATTGTGAGAATTACCTAATTGTTATAGTATAAAAACTCTAGCTTCACATTCATGATTCTTTAATATCCGTTTACCACAGATACTAGTTTACTGACCGATTTCTTTTTACGCTAACGGCCATTAGAAAACTCATTTCCTCTATTTTTACTCTTAAGCACTTTCAATATACATTTAATAACCAATGTCATCTGATCAAAGTGTGGTAAATGAAAACGTATTTCGTATATGCCCCGTTGTGTATTTCGACCCAGGGGTTTTATCAGTTCAATCAACTCATCGTTCTCAATAATTTTTTCAAATCAACTTAATTGGCTTGATGAACTGTAACTTAATTCTGTAATCCACTTACTAACCGATTAATCAACAAGTATACTGCATACTGTAATTTATAGATTTTTATTGATTTGTTCCAATTACTTTATTTCTTCCCATCATATAGATACATTTCTCGCTTTATGTATTCGCTTGTGGACATATATCTACTGCTTTACAATTACTTTATCGAGCTCGTTACATAGCACTCTTATGCCATGGTGAATGTCATCCTGAAATAACACAAATAGACGTAAGCCCTATTTATTTTATTTATTTTCCGTGTTTCAGAATGTTCATCATAATTGTTATCCTCACAGTTGTTTTTTACCTGTCCCCTTTTTTAAAAATAATATCATGGTTTAGTAATAGCGATTAAAATTCACTCTTATTTATTATAGACTGTTATAGAGCTGGATCACGTTAATTAACTACTTAGCTAATTAGGTCTAACGGATACTCTAGAATTGTTTCGTGTAAAAATTATAAACATACTAACTTTTTCTCATAGTGATTCCTACTTTCATTCGGCATTTTTTTATTTAGAATATAATTGCGTTCCTGTTCTGATTTGAGGAATTGTTGAATGAAGTAAATTGTCCCAACAATAAAAGTAGTTGCTGAGTCATAATAAGACAGATCATAACAACATTCCAACTACCATTTATTTACAATACTAGTTAATTTTAAAGGTTGTTTTTCTTTTTAATCAACTTATTTTGTATTATAACTTCTGTTATTTGATTTGAATTGAACTCTTATGGTTCGTTATTCTTTATTATTTTAGACTAATATCGGTTTAATGTTACAGTTGGTTGGTGAATTAGATTTGGCTTTAATCTTTTTCGAGAATGCATTATCTTTAATTAAATTGTAAGTTGATTTAGTTCACATCTTTAAAACCTTATTTATTATCTTAACTTGAAATATAACTTAAGAGTAAATTGATAATTAATTTGTTTGGCATTTAGTGATTTTAATAAACCAAAAAGATTTTTTCTCTTCGATCAATTTTCTTGTTTGCTTATCAATGAAGGTTTACTGACACAGATCATTTTCTTATTCGTAAAGTTGTTCCACTTGTGTATGTCAATCTTTGTAGGTTCATTTGTCTTGAACTCATGGTTCATGATCATACGGCTATCTTAATTACTTGAAGAAAAAAAATTGCAAAATTTCACTTTGATGGTGTCATTACTCTAGGAATTTTCCCTTCGAACTAAGTAATTGAAAACAGTCAGTTAAACCTAACTGTTGACTGCGTAACTCATTTCTTTACTGATTGCAGTAAAATAATTTCTCAAAATAGTTGATTTTGTTAACTGTTGAAATTATTCGACAAAAAATAAAGTCACATACTGCAGACAAATATGATTTGATTCGTTGAGTAAAGTCAGTTTTCTAGCTAAATAGAAGAAAAATTCACTACTGTTGAAAGTTTCTTATTATCTAATAAATTTAAAGTATTCAATGCGCATATAACATTCACTAAGTATGATTTTTCATGTTTTAGATTTTATGGTGAACGAAATTTGAAAGAAGCTTTCACTTGTCATTTAATCAGTCTTACGTATACCTATCGCGGCGATTTTCGTACTGCTCTTGATTATGAAAAACGTCGTTTTCTAATATACAAGGAACGTTTAGGTCCAGATAGCGATTATACTAAAGATAGTGATGAATGTTTGCGACAACTTACCCAACAAGCTGTGACAATTGCACGTAAAGTAGCTGAACTCACAGCAACTGCCTCCACAACAAAGTCAATTGGAAGTGGTGATTCTTCTTCGTCCACTAGTCATTTGAATTCACATTCAACTAACAATCATCTTTCTATCAGTGAATCACTTGTTGCTAAGGCAGTTTTATCAAATGCATTCTGTGGTGGTGTTAATGGGAATGTCAACGCTACTGGGAGTAGTAGTGGTTCATTAACTTTGCCTATGCCAACTGTTTCTTCAATTTTAGAAACTCTCAATCGTGTAAATGGAATATTAGTTATACAAATAAGGTAAGCCTACGAAAATTATTTTAGTTATCGTTACAATTGGAATTAGTGTAGGTTTGTATAGGTACTATGTTCGAGGTATTAAGATATTACCTAGGACTGGCCAACAGAATGAAGGTCAGCAACATAACAACAGGACAAGCTAAGCTATTCGACTGCACCTCAGCCTTGCTAATTAAAGGAAGACCATATTCAACCGGGAAAATATGTAATTCCACAAGCAACGCGGAAGAAAGAACAGCAGGCACACAGCTCATGTGTATATATACAGTACAAAAAATGTCCGTAGAAAGCGTCACAAAATAGCGTACTATAAAAGGAAACGAACTAATTGCATTTAAAGTCCTCCCAGGTGAGAAACAAAATTGAATGTAAAAATAGGCTGTTTCGGTGTGAAATTAAGAAATTCGAATCTAGCATTCCCAACAATATGTTTTTGGTCAGAAAATGCGCTGAATTCATATTAATTTGTATTATAAATTTTATTTCATTCATTAATAGTTGTTAATATGCATGACGCCTTGATTTTATCATCATATAATAGAGTGATTGTTTCTTTTGAAAAATAACTATCACACGCAGTTAATATTAATTCAATTTGAATTTGTTTGAATTATCCCATTGTTAATATTTCGACTGAAATTTGATCTGTTTTGGTTTTCGATATGTGCGTCTTGTACAGTCTAACTTCATATAGCTATTATGACAAGTTAATATGGAATAAATAGACTCAGTAGCTGAATGGATAAGACGTCATTGAAAGGGAGCGTACTGTGTTTGAGTCGTGGAGTGAACGTCAACTCAAGGATGCAGGGATATCCATTTGACAAGTCCCAAATAGGACGAAATTTGCGTCCTGGCTTCCACTACTAGCCACATGTCGTCTATTCTGCATTAACATACTTAATATTATCCTTTTGTATTTTGTTTAATACTTTTGACGTACTGCTGATTATTGTTTCACTCTAAAGTGTAGTGGTTTACAGTCCAAAAGTAATAGATACCAATGGCTCGTTAAGATTTACAGGTACTCATTATTTCAAACTATATTTAATTATTTTTCTTATCAGCCTCGAATTAGTTTCACAACTCATTAATTTGATCCATGGTTCATATTTCACTGCTATAATTTTGTCATTGTTCCACTTTGTATTTAACTTCAGTCACGATCACTTTACTGTTTGTGTGATGTCTGCCTAACCACTGCTATTCTCATTGGTCAGCGACATTAGCTGGTATAAGAATAAGTTTGAAGAAATTTAGGGACAGTCAAATTGAAACACTACCTAAGGGTTGATGTGGCTCAAAATTTGTCGCAGTGGCTCAGATGCATTGTTTTTTCTTCTCTCTTCAGATATCGAATTCCAGCATTCATAGGAGTAATGCATATTTGTCTTAGACGTGATTGATTTTAACTCTTGTTTTTTAAATATTTCATTGTATTAAATCTGTGTTTTTCTCTTCCCCATACGCTTCAGAGGAAAAGATGACAATCAACATGGTCACAAAGAAGATAAAAATCTGTCAAGTAATAAATCTGATCTTACAGAATCCCATGTTGTTATATGTGATAAAATTCGGCAGTCCAAAAATGATATCCATCTGTTGACACCATCATCTAATGATAATAAATCGTCGAAATCTTTTCCCACCTCATTAAATAATAGTGATGTGAACAAACCTGTAATTCCAGTATTGTAGAGTAGCGTTGATGTTTTGAATTGATTTAACTCACTAATAATGATTATCAATTAATTATTATTATTTTAAGAATGAAATATAAAAACAAATTAAGAACAGAATATCTCCAATTGTTATGGAAATTAGCCGCATACAATATCCCTTTAATCATCTCAATTATATTTCTATAATTGTTTTAGGATGAATGGATACAAATAAGAATTCAATTCAAAACGTTGCTTGTTTTTCGTTTTGCATACATATATAATTTTAGTTCAATAAATACCAAAATTACTACAATATAATTAAACTCTTGTTGTATACTAACTATTAGTCTTCCTATTTTCTTTTTTTCCTATATACATATACATTGTGTTTATAATTTATGTATCATAGTTTAGATGAACATTCTTAGTTACATATTAATGTCTTTTGTATACGTTGACTGAAAAAAGAAGTTTTGTACACATTACACTTGTATTATTACTGTTTTGTCTTAATGCATATTTACATATATAAATGTACGTAGATTAAATTTCATAGTTTTGGTGTATGTGTGTGCAAAAACTTATTTCAATAAAATCACATTAGTTTGTAGATTAGTTAAGTAATTCTGCCCATTTTTGCATTTTAAAAGAATATTCAGTTTTACATCTTTTGTTTTTTAAATAAAATACATAATCCAGGATATCAACTTTTCTTCTCTATATTTTTGACAGATGAGAACGAAGAATAGAGAGTATAGGTGCTATATCTCTGTTTAACTACTCATAATTTCTTCCCAGTTTACTTCCGTGTCAGTTTCTATTGTACGTACGAGTAGGCGGTAAACAGTTCCAAGTAATACATAAGATTTTAACAAGTGACTTAACACTTCTGTTTAGCACTCTGTGCCTGACTTCAAAATTGTTCGTGCATTCAAGCCGTTTAATCACTTTAGGCATATCAGTCAAAAAATATCTGCCGCGTAGTCACAAAGTGATTCAGTGACCTAAAAAATTGTGCAGGATGGCGTTTTGCGAGAAATTTTATGCACATATTTCCATTTATGATCTTGGAGAGCGCAAGAACACGTATTTTAACAGAATAACATGAATTCATCTTAGTTTGTTTGGTTCTCGCCAGCTACTTGGAACCTGAGATATTTAAAAGTCATAATTACAAAATGGGTTCAAAGTACATGAAAGATCTTAGTTGTAAGTTATTTTGAAGACATCAGTTTATTATAGCAAGGATGTAAATAAACTTAATGGACTGAATAAGATATTGTATATATATATATATATATATATATATATATATATATATATATATATATACATCCAAAATAATATTCTACAACATTGGTTGTAACAAGAGTCCAAAGGGCTAGAATCATTTGGTTACGTAATGAGTAAACGCCGATAAAGAAGAGAAAATACAATTAGTTAAATTCAGTTAATAAACTAAGATTATTAAGCTAAAAGACTGTCGAAATAAAATGATGTAATTAGATGGAATAGTTGAAAATAAGTTTTCTAAGATGCAATGAAGGAATATTTATCACGAAGTCAAGGAAAGATTAATAGCCATCTTTTGAACATCGAGTTCTTGACGCCTATTAGCAACGGCTTCAGAGGACTGGAGCTTGGGTGTGTACTTATCACTCTGAAGGGTTACAAGATGTCGACTTGATGTCCTGTATCCAAGACATGTTTATTAATTACACTTTAAAGTCCTACTTCCTGTTCTGCCAACATATCTGCTTTGACAGGTACACCTAAATTTATAAACACAGTTGGCGATAACATGAAAGGGATGCTTATCGACCCTTGGTTGGATTATTGAGCCTGTTGTTTTATACAAAATGCATAGCTCGGCTGCCAGGTAAATTTCGGCTAATACAGTGTAAAGCTTCTTGCTGATTGTGGTAGCTACGTCATCAACTTTGAAGTTGAGATTTATAGAGATTGGTTTTTTATTGACTATAGTCCTACCCGTCTTGTTTTCTTTAGATTTTTTACATCTGTCAGTAAATTTCTGTGTGTAGCAGTCTGGTCTTAAAAGATTTTCATCGTCCATCAGTTTTTCTCCCAGTTATTATTGTAAGCATGATCTAAGATCTCGCGGCTCACGTTTGCCTCATATGTATGGTTTACTAAAGGTTCACAAACGTTACAACCCTCTTAGACTTATCCAATCAATGATCACTTCACCGTATCACAAAGTTGCACTCTGGCTAGCAGGGAAGCTACAAGTCCGTTCTTCATAAATTACGAGCTTGAACGTAGTTGATCAATCAATCTCAATACTCCGGTTGAAATCCTAAATGTATTATGTTACTTTCAAACATCGTCCGGTTACTGATTTATCAGCACGATGTCATTGTTTAGTCGTGATGTGGGAAGTATTCATTTCATCTCAAGGTAATATAGTTATGGTAAAGTATATCAGGAAAGTTAACATGGATTATACAGTTTACGAAGTTTCACCTCATTCCAATCCATACTTCTTCCACTATTTTAAACGAACTACTAACGAGTAGTAAATTGCTACATTTTAAATATTTAAGTTGCCAAAACAGTGAATTTTTTTGGTCTTGTTTAATTACGTCAACCAGAATATCATTAAGTATTCGTATAATTGAAGGTCTTTCTCGACTATCCCTATGCTTTTTTCTTGAGCACACCGAAATTAATGACAATGTGTAGCTCAGGAGGAGGTTGCATGTGTTGTGTTTTTTCTGAGCTTCATAGTGCAATTAATGAAGCTTTCACTGTCTTTCTGGATGACATTGTGAGTTTGTGTGTGTATTTTTACTTGCTACTGTCACACCAAATGATGGTTAACATTATTGATGTCTAATCCTGCCACTAAATCATGTAAGTCAATGCAAATTAGAATACGGTTGATCGTGCCACAAACGAGACCAGAATGCTATTTAATGAAAACTGATGCACTCAATATTCATACCTTACACCCTTTTCGTATTAAAATATTGTGACGTCAAAGTTCTAGACATATTTCTAAGGGAATATTTTCTCAAGAGAAAAGTTTCAATGTTTATACAAAAAATTTGAACATTATGAGTAACGATTTCCCTACAGGGAATGATTACAAAATCGTTTACTTTACGAAAATATAAATCCTAAAGTTATTGTAAGTATTTGAGAGAAGAACCAAAGGACATAGTTGAGCAGTCAGTTGAGTGGGACTCTTCAGGACAGAGTTGTATGGGTAATGGTGGTTAGCGGCCTTTGCTTTTCCGCGAGGTGTAACAACTGTATGTAAGTGTTTCAGTTAATTTTGCTTGTCTTTATCCATGATTAATAGTATTTGTGACAGTACATCAAAATACAATCCATTCGCTCAATTTTCTTGTATCACTCTAAATTAGAAGATAAGTAATTATAAATTTGTGACTACATCATATTTCATTTATTCAACAAATAAATTCTTGAACGCTTTCAGCTTTACCACGGTTACAAAAACTACCACTCAGTAACATATGTTTTAAATCGTAATATATTGCAATTTGTTCACATTAAGGTTGTGCACAAAGTGAATGTGATTCACATTCATTCAGTAGATGTTTACTATTTGAGTGTAATTGGGAAAAATTAATAAACGTATATTTGATAACATGTTGGGAAGATGTGGAATTCTTCACGTACCTGGGAAGCATTATCGACGAACAAGACGAATCGGATGCAGACTTAAAGGTCAGGATTGGCAAATCAAGGACAATATTACTATAGATGAAGAACATCTGGAACTGAAAACAACTGTCTGTCAAACAATATAAAAATCAGAATATTCAATACGAACCTCAAGACATTTCTATTGTACGCAGCTGAAATTTGGACAACTACCACAACCATCATAAAAAAAGTATAGGTATTTATAAACAATTATTTACACAAGATACTCAACGTCCTTTGGACGGACGCCATCAGCAACAGTCTACTATGGGAGAGGACAAACCAGCTTCCTGATGAAGAGGAAATTAGAGAAAGATGTCGGAAGTGGATAGGACATAAATTGAGAAAATCATCAGACTGTATCACAAGGCATTCGCTAACTTAGAATCCTGAAGAGAAAAGGAAAAGAGATACACCAAGGAACACATTACGTTGGGAAATAGAAGCAGATATGAAAAAGATGAATAACAACTGGAAAGAGCTGGAAATAATTGCCCAGGACAGGGTTGGATGTAGAATGCTGTTGGGCGGCCTATATTCCTCCACGAGGAGTAACAGGCGTAAGTAAGTAAGTATACAGTAGTAAAATATAGATTATTTTATCACATGATCAAAAAGATAT